>NW_028274818.1:37355000-39855000 GCF_037043125.1 Eumetopias jubatus
TCATTCATATTCTCTCAGTTGCTACAGCAGCCCCATAAGGCAGACAAGCCAGGTGTCAGTCTTACTTAAAGCTAAGGATCCAAGAAGATACTGAACAAGGTAATGCCATAAGTAAGCACTATAAATCCAACTGAAATCCAGGTCTGCTGGCCCCTGAAACTGAAGCATAGACAGCCCCTGTCTACTGAGATTACTAAGCATTCAACTAAAAGGGAGGTGTGCTGTGTTTTCATGGTAGAATGAAAACAGCTTGGGTAGAAGACCTTCCTTCAAAGACCAGCGCTGTCCCTTGCGAGCTCTGTCATCCACACTGGACAAATTACTTAGCTTCCACCAGTCTTCATGTTCTCATGTACTTAATGGCACTGATATGAACTCCCTCTGAGAGCTGGTTTCAGTATTTAATACGAAGCCACGTGAAAGCACTTGCTAGAAGGCCTGGCACATCAGGTACTTCAGGTAAGCTTCTCTTCTCACTGGAGGCATTACCAGTTACACATGCTTTGCCCAGAAGTTAGTCTCCTTGCTGCAGAATTCAGTTAAAAAGCTTGGGGAGAGCTCTTCTTTTAACAGTTATATCTTATCAGAAGATAAAGCGTTCCTAAAGGGAGCAGAGAAACTAACGCAAAAAGCGAACGGTAAGTTGAAGAATCTAAGGTCACGAGAAGACATCATTTCAAGATCAGTAGTAAAAGGTTGATGAATGGAAGAACATGACATAGAGAATAGGGGGTAATAACTAGAATACATTGTAGGCAAAGGTGCTTCTCACTGATCAAGTTCAAACCTGAAGTCAATGGAGTCCATATGCAGACTTCAGAGAGTTGTGAACTCCTTGAAACTGTAAAACTGTGAGCATGTGCAAAGGTGCTGTGGTAAGCCCCCAAATGCCCCCCCACCCCCCCCAAGGTATCCATGTCACTAGAACCTGTGAATGTTACTCTGTAGGGTAGAAGATGTGATTAAATTAAGGATCTTGAGAGGAGCTTACCCTGGATTATCAGATGGCCCTAAATCAATGACAAATGTCCTTTGTTAACAGACACACAGAGAATAGACATAGAGGAGGCAGCAATGTGTCCCAGAGGCAGAGATTGGAGTGATACAGCCACAGGCCCAGGAATGCCTAGAGCTACCAGAAGCTCGAAGAGGCAATGAATGGCACCTAGTGCCTCTGCAGGGAGTGCGGCCCTGCTGACACCTTGATTTGAACTTGTGGCCTCCAGAAATGTGAACAAATAAATTTCTGTTATCTTACACGCTTCTGAATTAATCTGCTAATGGCAGTCATAGGAAATTAATAAAGGTGCAGTTTTGGGGGGGGGGAGGCATAACTTTCATTAGATTCTAAGAGCAGTTCTTAGAACCCCAAAAGGTAAAAGAATTATTGCTGTAGGGGATAGAGCAAAACTATCTATAAACAAAGGAACTAGAAATTTTGTAAAAACCTGCAGAACAAGTCACTACTTGGAAAAGGTCCCACAGTCCATAAATGTTGAAATAAGAAAATAATAAGCTGTCCTCTGGCATCTAATCCAATATCCATTTCATTAGCTCTTGGGAGTTTAACCTTACAAATGCATCAAAAGGCAGTGATTCCCAAACAACCATACAGTTTATTAAAAATATAGGTTCCCAGGTTCCATCCCAATGTACTGACTCAGAATGTCCAGGACAGAGGAAAACATACATACATAAAGCTCCTCTGATAATTTAGATGTGCAGACAAATTTGAGAATGACTACTCTAAGGCAGAGGTCAGTAAACTTTTTCTGTAAAGGGTCAGACAGTAATTTTAGGCTATATAGGCCAAGAGGCAAAGTTGAGTATATTACATAGCTATTTACATGACAAATTTGTTTTCCAACATATTTCTATACCTTTTTAATGGACAAAATTCAAAATATAAAGCTGAATACAACTTTTTGCAATATGGGTCCACTAATGAGAAGAATGGTATTCTTTCTTGGGAGGGATAACATCTCACTTAATTAGGGTTCGCAGTGTTTCCTATCATCAGGTTGATTGTAAATGGTCATCTGTAAAAACGAGGAGCTGGAGATTTACACACACACACACACACACACACACGCAAACAACAACAAAAAAACAAAAACAGGCAATGGGCTGGATGTGGCCCCCCCACACACACACACACGCAAACAACAAAAAAACAAAAACAGGCAATGGGCTGGATTTGGCCCAGGTGCTGTGGCTTGGCCAACCACTACAGAAAGATAAAAGGAAGAACTATAACCCCTGCCCTTAAGCAACTGACAAATTAGTTGAAGAGACAGGAAGAGCAAAAGTAAAGCAACAGTGAAATATGTGAAGTGGAAACGTGAATGCTTTATGTCGTAGGGCAGTATGTCCTGTTTCAAGCATGAATAGTCTTTTTTTCATGTCAATAAATACGGCAGATATCTATACAGTAGTTCTTTTATCATTGAGTGAAAATATCCATCACAAAAAGCAACAACAAAACACCTATAATGCTTTTAAGGGATTTATTAATTAAAACAGCAGCTACATATATTTGAAAAAGATTAACACATATTTACAAGACATATTATTTATTCATCCACAGATGGTACTTAATGTGTACATGGATTCTCACCTTGAGAGAACTCTGGAGCACTGCAGCCCAAAGGTTAGGAACCACAATTACAGAGCAGAGGCCAAAGAGGCTCAGACAGAAAGGCACAGTGGAAGCTAGACTAGTGGGTGGAGTAGTGGGATTGTAGCGGTGTGCAGAGGGGGGCAAGGGATCCAAGGAGAGCAAGAGCACCTGGTTCCGGGGATCCCAAACAGACCAGCTGCGGCCACTGGCCACTGACAAAACCCAAAGGCAGAGAAATGAGTGGTGGTGAAATAAGAAACAAATGTATTTCAGTGAGGCCAACACTGAGAAGGCAGTGGACTAGCGTCTCAAAGGCCGTCTCCAAAATGCTGAAAATACCTCTGGTTTCTGCAAGGAAAATACAGGGCAAAGTTGGGTGGGTAACGAGCAGATAGGCAGTGAAGGTTAAATTGATCATCCTCTTGGGGTCAATCGCGGATGGGGTCTCGCTGGCCCAGGGCTGTCCTTGTTGCTTGAGGGGTGGTTCTGGTCCCCATCAGGGGATCCTTTGCCCTCAGGATCTTCCACCTAAGCCAAGAGACAAGCTGGAAAGAAGAACCCAACTAAAAAGTTTAAGGTCAAAATGGAAGCAGCTCAAGTCCTCTTTCAGGATGTCATGAGTTTAGATGAGTAGGTAGAAATTTTCAAGGAAACTGAAGAACAGATTTGAGGGTGTTAAAACACACACACACACACACACACACACACACACCCCACAGGCCCCAAAGGGATGTCACTTAGACCGAGTTCCCAAACCAGTACTTAATATGTAATCTAACTGTAGTTCCAACCTCCCCCAGAAATGTCATCTTAACCTGGTCAGCCAGGCAATTTTTCAATCCACACCAGTGAGTCTGCCACTTGGGTCCTCTCCATCCCCCAAAGAAAGATGAGGTAATCTGTATAAGACATCTTGCCTTAAAAAAAAAAAAAAAAAAAAAAGACACCTTGCCTTCTCCCCAGAAAGTGGCTTTGCCTGGAACAATCCTTTTCTTTTGCTAATAGCTTTCTTGCCCCTCACCTTCCATAAAATCCTTCAATTTTTGTACATATCCTGGGAACACCTCTCTGCTTGCTAGATGGGGTGCTGCCTGATTCACAAATTGTTTAATAAGGTCAATTAGATCTTCAAATTTGAATTTTGTTATAATATCAGGGCACAGGAAGAATATCAATGAGAGAATGCAGAGGGGCAGGGAGAGCAGCCTTCGTAAATAAGAATTCAGAACAGAATCAAACTATGCGGGCACTGTATCGCTGCCTGTCTCTGCCACCAGAGCCAACATCTAAGTGCTTTCCACGAAATGTATCGAACTCTGCTAAGTGTTGCTGCATTCAATCTCCTCTAAGAATAGTTCCCTAAATATTTGAGTCGTGTAAGTAAATGACCAGGGTTTCATCATGTACTACTCTAAGTGGTTCAAAATCTAGACTTTTCCATCTCAAAAATTTAAGGAGAAAAAAAAAAACCTGAAAAGCTTTCTCTTGACCCAATTTCTCTCTTGCACCTATCACCCTCCATTCTTTCAGAGCCAAACTTCTGGGAAGTCATACGTTCACATTTCCATTTGACCTCCTCCCATTCATCATTCACCTCCAATGCACTCCAATCCAGTTTCCACTTCTACCACCTCGAAGAAACTGCTCTTGCCAAATGCAGTAGAAGACTAATAAATCAGCTCTCATCTTACAAAACATAAACTGTCAGCAGCAATCCTCCAGCCCCTCCCTTGAAACACTGTTGACTTCTGCCACCACACTCCTGGGGCAGGCATTCCTTCTACTCCTCTAGCCGTTCTCAGAAGCTCCACCATCCCACTCTCCCCCACCTCAAATGTCGGCATTTCCTCAGTCTGATCCTGGGCCTCTGATCCCTTGGTACTTACAGGCCCTTACAATCTCCATGGGTGATTTCCTCCAGCCCCGGGCTTTAAATACCTACCGTGGGTAACTTCCCAATTTATCTTCCTAGCTCAGTTTCTCCTCTGAGTTCTGGACGGTGTATCCGTGTTTATTGCCGAGCTTCACTTAGATGCTTCTCATCCACGCTAAAGTTTTCTCTTTCCTTTCAACATTGCCTCCTCTCTGAGCTTCCCTATCTACCCAGCAGCTCACACCGAAACCTCATGGTCATCCCTGTCACCTGCCCTTCTACGCATCCTCTATGTCCCAGGACTCAAAAAGTCCTGACTGTCTTCCTCCTATAAAAGTCTCCATCAGTTCACTTCTTTCCACCTCTACTGCCATCAGCTAGAAAGGTAACTGTCACCTTACCTGGATAAACTGAGAATCTTCCCGAGAGCAGCCCCTGCATACCCTCACTCGAATCCATTTCCACAAAGCAGGAAGAGTATAGAATTATAGATATGAGTCTGATTCCATCATTCTCTGACTTAAAATCCTTCAACTATTTCCTCTTAGGATAAATTTCAAAATCCTTAACAGGCCCTACAAGACCTCAATGGATTTGGCTTCCTCAGCTCTCCTCCATCCCCCAACCCTGTTCCTCTCCTCCTCATTCACTGCCTACTGCAGCCAACCTGGCGCCCCCTTTGTTCCTCAAACATGACCAACCCTTTTCATCCTCTGAACATGCTACCCCTCCTCCAGCATCACCTAGCCAACTCCTATCTACTCCTCAGCTGTCTCACGTTCTCAAGGAAGCCATTCCTCCCTGAAACCACTTGTCCCCAGATTCGGCCCTCTGTTACTTACTCTCCTAGCCCCTACACTTGTTCTTTGCAGCCCTTTTCCCAGTTGTGATCATGTGGTTGTCATGTGACTCCTGTCGTCTCCCGCATGAAATGTCAACCGCAGAAGAACAGGAGCTGTGCTCTTTTATTTGCCACTGTCCCCCCACCGCCAGCATAGTGCCTGGCAGAGTTGGCACTCAAATAGTCCGTATCAGAATAGGTGGTTGAATTAATTAGAAGATAGTTAAACGTAAATTGCTTTGAAGATTTCATAATTTACAAACATAAATGTTAGTTAATATTTTAGTTGGACTATAGCTTAAATTACTAATGATAAATTATTTTTATTGATTGATTAAAGCAGAACTGTATTGAGCTATATACTATTAGCTAAGCTTGAGTATCCTCAAATGTATTTCTCAGACTATAAAAGCTAACCGTGTTAGCTTTTATTCATTTAGACATACCTTTCCCCAGAGGTTAACAGAGTTGTTTTCCTAGGCATTAATATAATCATAATCATAATCATAATAATGATGATACTATTAAGTTCTTTATAGAATACAAAACACCATGCTATTCACTTTACATTTAGGCTTCACAAGAGATAAACATAACCTCCCTTTTTACCAATGATGAAATGGAGGCTCAGATAGATAACTACCTCAAAGTTACACAATTAGCAAGTGGCGGTGGCAAGAACCAAACTCATATTACTCAGAAGTCAATGCTTTTTTTCTAATATATCATGCTATCTCTAACATCACACTTACTTAGCAATATCTATTACCTGTTTAAAATACATCTGTATATAAGTATCTGAGGTTTAAAATGGCTTTAAATGATTATATCAGTTTTGAAATGACTGCTGGGGGGGAAATGGGTAAAACAGGTGAAGGAGATTAAAGTATATTTATCATGATAGCCACTGAATAATGTATAGAATTTGTTGAATCATTATATTATACACCTGAAACTAATATAATTTATGTTAATTATACTTCAATAAAAAATTAAAATAAGTAAAAATAAAATGACTGCCCACCTCAGTCTCTCACATACAAAAAGCAATTTTATTCTACCCATAAAAACAGCCCGCAATTCTTACTCAAACGACACCCTTGTTCTTTATCCATGTAATCTATATTTTATTCTACAAAATAAATTTGGCTTCCAGTTAATTTTATTCTCTGCAAAGAACTCAATTAACCTTAAAAAAATGGAACCACATATTAAGGGAAAATGTGCATACTGATCTTCATTTTTCAGAAAACTTTTCACAGTGCACTTTGGAAACATAGGTGACAGCAAACTCAACTATTCCCAAAACCATCTATCAAAAATAAAAACCATGCCAAAACTCCTTTTGGTTGGAATTAATCTAGATCACACTCTCTGGCACAGTATCTTACAGATTAGTAACTTTGCTAACTGGCAGTAGGTAGTCGATAAATATTTGATTGATCTATCACACAAGATACTTCTACAACTAATGTCATATTTTCTTGAGAGAACAAACTGGAAATAATTATTCCTTATAACCATATTTCTAAGACAACTACTAGTCAAACACATAACTACAAAGCATCTCCTCTGTAAAGAGGTAAGAGGGGGTCCCTTAACCCAAATATGAATATTAATTCATATTGATTCCCATTAATCCCAGCTGACTTTCAACAAGGGTTCCAAAACCACTCAATGTGGAAAGAACAGTCTTTTCAACAAACAATGCTAGGACAACTGGCTGTCCACATGTAAAAGAATGAAGTGTGGACCCTTATGTTACACCATATAGAAAAATTAACTCAAAATGGATCAAAAACCTAAGTATAAATGCTAAACTCAAAAGAAAATATAGGTGACAATCTTCATGATACTGAATTGGGCAATAGTTTCTTAGATCTGACACCGAAAAGTGTCATCCAGTGAAATCAATCAATGAAAAAATAGGTAGGTGTAGTATACAGAATATAGAAAGAAACTTAAAACTCAACAATAAGAAGACAAATAACCTAATTTTAAAAAATGGGCAAAGGATCTGAATAGACATTTCTCCAAAGATTTACAAATGGCTAATGAAGAAATAAAAAAATGCTCAACATCATTAATCGTTAGAGAAATGCAAATCTAAACCATAATGAGCTACCACTTCACATCCACTAGGATGGCCAAATTAAAAGAACAACAAAAGTCTACGGGGTGCCTGGGTGGCTCAGTTGGTTGGGCGACTGCCTTCGGCTCGGGTTATGATCCTGGAGTCCCGGGATCGAGTCCCGCATCGGGTTCCCTGCTCAGCGAGGATCCTGCTTCTCCCTCTGACCCTCCCCCCCTCATGTACTCTCTCTCTCTCTCATTCTCGCTCTCTCAAATAAAACAAATAAATCTTTAAAAAAAATATTAAAAAAAAGAACAACAAAAGTCTAGACAATAGTAAGTCTTAGTGAGAAAGCAAAGATACTGGAACTCTTCTACGTTGCTGGTGGGAATGTACAATGGGACAGCTGCTATGGAAAACAATTTGGCAGTTCCTCAAAAATTTAACACAGAATTATCATGTGACCCAGCAATTTGACTCTTAGGTCCTAGAGAATTGAAAACATATGTTCACACAAAAACTTGCACATGAATGTTCATAGCATTATTCACAATACCTAAAATGTGGGAACAACCCAAATGTGCATCAACTGATGAATGTATAAACAAAATGTGTTCTATCCATACAATGGAGTATTATTCAGCCATACACAGGAATGAAGTACTGATACCTGCTACAATATGGGTGACATTTTAATATAGTGAATTTTATGGTATGTGAATTATACTTCAATTTAAATATATATTATATATTCTTAACACTAAATCTATACTGATCATAGTTTAGTCTTCTGATGATTCAGAAACATCTTGATGTGTTTAAATTTACAGATGTTTTTTCCCTTAAAATGCCAAATAATGCAAGCTTCAAATTAATAGCATATGCAAAATACATCTTATGTACATGATTCATAAGGTTTCTTAAAGTTTAATGAGAAGAAAAAAAGTCTGGAAAAAGTGTTATGTTAGCAAACTTCATCAGATCTATTAAACCATAAGAAAAAGTATAACCTCACAACTAAAATTTATGCATGCTTTTTACAATACTAGTTTTGTACTATAATTTAAAGATACAGAAATCAACTGGGCTTGCTTTGTTTTTTTGTATTTCAAAACATGAAAAGCAAAGAGAAGCAACTAATTTTAATAATGTAGATTTTATGGGGCACCTGGGTGGCTCAATTGATTGAGCGGCAGACTCTTGGTTTCAGCTCAGGTCATGATCTCATGGGTGGTGAGATGGAGCCGGGCTCCATGCTCAGCGGGGAGTCTGCTTGACTCCTCTGCCCCCGCCCCCACTTGCTCTCTCTAAAATAAATAAATCTTAAAAAAATAACCTAGATTTTATATGATTAAAATCAGAAGACATGAAATTTCTACTAATTAACAAGTGTACAACAGTGGAACTATTTCACCAAGTTGGTAATATAGTACATGAAATTTGAAAAACCTTGTGACCACGTTCTTAGTAATGGCACTTCATTTCTCAGTTCCTATCAAAGATTTTTTTTTTTTATTTGGCAGAGAAAGATACAGCGAGAGAGGGAACACAAGCAGGGGGAGTGGGAGAGGGAGAAGCAGGCTTCCCGTGGAGCAGGAAGCCTGATGCGGGGCTCAGTCCCAGGACCCTGGGATCAATACCTGAGCCGAAGGCAGATGCCCAACGATGAGCCACCCAGGCGCCCCAAACTCAGTTTTTAATGGTAGAGCTCATGAGCTTATAGGCACTGGTAAGGCAACTATCATATGCCTAACAGAAATACACCAGTAACTGTTATTTGAGTTTTTTAAAATGAACATCACCTATGCCTCTGGGGTCTAGGCAAGTAATGTAAATGAGCAAAGCAGGCCCACAGTAAGACAAGGAAGCAGTGGGGTATCTCTGGTGAACTAGAGGTCAGAGGATCCCTCTGAAGGAGGTGGCCATCACTTAACTCCAGCAAACTTCTGCCAGACAGGAATGAGGGCCCAGCAGAGCCAGAATTCTAATTTCTCAAGGAAGTTTTGGTTTTATTTTTTATGTTCTGTGAAATCTCCCTAATTCTGAAATGTTGGCATCTAATCAAAAAAAAGCTGAAATAGTGCAAAGGCCAAATCAAGCACATCAGTGGCTGAATATGGCCACTAGTTTGCAAACTCTGAAAAGAAACTCTTAAAACTAGTTTATAACAAATAAACTATAAATACAGTATATTTAATATATAATATACTTCATATATAACTAAGATATATTATACATATGCTGAATATATTTAATTATGTGTAATATACTATAACTGTATTTATCAAAGTCTGGGGGGGCATTGGTCACCCTTCAAGTTTTCAAGATGATCCACAGACCAGATTGTAGAGACTAGTATTGAGATTACATTTCATACATACTCCTTACTGAAGTACCAAAGGTCACTCACTTCCATTCATTTTGGTGACACTTTTTTTACTGTAGCCAAGTGGAAACAGAGTGGATGTCTTAACTAGACTCTACTGACAAGCAGTCCAAGAATCAAAACAGTTTGGGAACCTCTACAAGAAAAAAAAAATGGGGGAGGCTATTTTTTGCTTTTGGACCGACCTTAAAGAAAAATCAGGGGAGTGTCTGCCTGGCTCAGGCAGAGGGGTATGGGACTCTTGATCTTGGGACTGTGAGTTTGAGCCCCACATGGGTGTAGAGATTACTAAAAAAAAAAAAAGAAAAAGAAAAAAGGAAATGAATTAGGTGGTAAAACTGGTCTCCAGTTTATAATAATCAACTAGTAGTACAGCAGAATGGTGACAGAGCTATCTGAATTATAAATACATAGTTAAATAAAAATCTTGTGTTGTACTTTCTGATATGAACCTGGACACGAATCTTCCTAAAAAATACACACAGCAACAAGAAGAGAAAAAAAAAACAACTTTACAAAACTCCTTTTTTTTTAGCAAACCTGAGAGAAAAACAAAAACATAAAAACTCCAGAATACATGAAATCAGGGCTAAGACCAAATAAGGCTGATATCAGAAAGAATCTATGATGGGAGTGGAGAGCCGAGACAGAATGTGGCACGTGATGAGGATTGCCCTGTAGTGGCAGATCTCCAAAAACAACAGTAAAAATGCACTTCTTTAAGGAGAGGGGTTTACACTGGCATGGGTCCCTCTAGTCACAGCTGCAAAGGAAGGAGTGGGAAGTCCAGAAGTGGTAGCAGAAAGCCACCTAGGCTCAGTCTGGCTTGGAGAAGCAGAGGACCTGTGGCAACACAGAGAAGCACACCCAGGTGCCACATGTAAAAAGATTTTCTCTGAGGCAGAAATCTGAAATCTACCCTGGCCCTCCTACCCATACCTCCTACAAATAGCTGACTGAGAAAAATCCAATTCGTTAAAGTACAAAAAATAAAAAGGTAACTGGCACAGCATTCACTTAGAGATACCATAAGAAAAATGGCAGAAATGAGCAGCATAGTGTACCAACTCTAGAAGAATGCTCATTAGAAAAATATTACGATAAGATAAAAATTATAACTAAATATTCTTGCATGAATGTAAGAAAATCAGTAAAGTCACTACCACTATGAAGCCAACCACAAAGCATAAATGTAAGAGCTCAAGGAAGAAATGTCTAGACAAGAGGAATAGTGAAAGCATGAACTGGTAGAACTCAAGAAAGAAACAGAAGAATACACAAAACCATCACAGAAATGAAGAAGAAACTGAAATGAGAACAAAGAGAAGAGACATTGCAGAAGACACAGTAAGAGACATTAAAGACAAACACACACTACATGAAAAAGTGTTTAAAGTGAGTAAAGAGAAAATGACAGATTGAAAAAAGATACACAAAGGGAGATCCAAACATAAAATTAGGGTCACCAAAAGAGAAAACCAAAATAAGCAAATGAAATAAATATTTAAAGATATAATTAAAGAAAACTTCCCTGAAATAAAAAGATTTAAAGCTACATAATAAAAGGGCACACATGTGCCAGCTTATCCTATACAGGCATATCCTAGTAAAATTACTAAATATTAGAGAGAAAGAAACCTTTGGGCAGATAGGAAAAAAAGATCAAATCATTTATATGGGAAAAAATATATGGGAAAGCTGGCTCTCGGAAGTTGAGACAAGAGCGACGCCGCCGCTTTCGTCGCGGGATAATAAGCCGGGTAGAGTTGCTGAGGATCTACCAAATCTGCTGATTAACTATGGAAGATTATACCAAAATAGAGAAAATTGGAGAAGGTACCTATGGAGTTGTATATAAGGGTAGACACAAAACTACAGGTCAAGTGGTAACCATGAAGAAAATCAGACTAGAAAGTGAAGAGGAAGGGGTTCCTAGTACTGCAATTCGGGAAATTTCTCTATTAAAAGAACTTCGTCATCCAAATATAGTCAGTCTTCAAGATGTGCTTATGCAAGATTCCAGGTTATATCTCATCTTTGAATTCCTTTCCATGGATCTCAAGAAATACTTAGATTCCATCCCTCCTGGTCAGTTCATGGATTCTTCACTTGTTAAGAGTTATTTGTACCAAATCCTACAAGGGATTGTGTTTTGCCACTTCAGAAGAGTTCTGCACAGAGACTTAAAACCTCAAAATCTATTGATTGATGACAAAGGAACAATTAAACTGGCTGATTTTGGCCTTGCCAGAGCTTTTGGAATACCTATTAGAGTATACACACATGAGGTGGTAACACTCTGGTATAGATCGCCAGAAGTATTGCTGGGGTCAGCTCGCTACTCAACTCCAGTTGACATTTGGAGTATAGGCACCATATTTGTAGAATTAGCAACCAAGAAACCACTTTTCCATGGGGATTCAGAAATCGATCAACTCTTCAGAATTTTCAGAGCTTTGGGCACTCCCAATAATGAAGTGTGGCCAGAAGTGGAATCTTTACAGGACTATAAGAATACATTTCCCAAGTGGAAACCAGGAAGCCTGGCATCCCATGTTAAAAACTTGGATGAAAATGGCCTGGATCTGCTCTCGAAAATGTTAGTCTATGATCCTGCCAAACGAATTTCTGGCAAAATGGCACTGAATCATCCATATTTTAATGATTTGGACAATCAGATTAAGAAGATATAGCTTTCTGACAAAGAGTTTCCACGTATCAAGAACAGATAGTTATATTTTTACTGCTAACTTTGTCTGTTTTTGTTTTGTGTATTTTTCTTTTCTTTGTTGTAAACTTAAGCTGTACTTCATCTTCTGATTTCAAAAGTGTAACTTAAAAATGTAAATATTGTTCCATATGAATTTAAATATAATTCTGTATATGTTTATAGAAAAAAAAATATATGGGCTTCACACATCTTTGCAGCAACATTTAATGTCAGAAGACATTTGTATACACCCATAATACTCAAGGAAAAGGTGAACCAAGGATTTTATTATCTGCTAAGCTGTCCTTCAAATGTAAGGCAACAAAGAAAGGAAGTTTTAAACATGTTTGTTAAGAATAATATTCCCATATCATTCCCATTATTCTTTATGGAGAAATTACTAGCGAATGAACTTCAGCCAACCAAAGAATGACTGGGAAAAACTGCAAAAGTGCTTGGGTGAGCATTATACATATATTTAACTGAAGAATTAGGACTAAAACAGAAGGAGATAAGGGTGATAAATAGAACATAAATATTATAGGCCTTGACAATGTATAAATGCAAATGATAAAAAATTGGGACAAAGAGAGCAGAAAGTATAATAAGCTTACTGATTACCTTGATATAATAGCTGGGAGTCAATGGATAGTCTTAAAGCTCACATATTAAGTACTAGAAGTACAAGCATACATAATATTACAAATGCAAATACTATTGTGAATAAATACTACTGATATTGACTAAGATTGGGTGATGGAGAAGGAAAAGGGGAAGAGAGAAGAGAAGAT
The DNA here is from genome assembly GCF_037043125.1 of Eumetopias jubatus. Classification (NCBI taxonomy): domain Eukaryota; kingdom Metazoa; phylum Chordata; class Mammalia; order Carnivora; family Otariidae; genus Eumetopias; species Eumetopias jubatus. The sequence continues at coordinate 37,368,296 of NW_028274818.1, forward strand.
TTAAACAGAATTTTACCTCTGTTCCTTGAAAAGAAGTAAGAGTTACTATCAACAGAGAACTAAGAACAACATATAAAGCAACAAGACTAAAATACAAACCTACCTAAATATCATAAAATACAAAACAAACCTAAAATACAAACCTAAATATCACAACAAAACAGCAAGGAAAAGCAGACAAGACAGTGAAAGACAGACCTAAAACAGAAAACATAAGGGGTGCCTGGGTGGTTCAGTCGTTAAGCGTCTGCCTTTGGCTCAGGTCATGGTCCCAGGGTCCTGGGATCAAGCCCCGCATCGGGCTCCCCGCTCAGAGGGGAGCCTGCTTCTCCCTCTCCCACTCCCCCTGCTTGTGTTCCCTCTCTCGCTGTGTCTCTCTCTGTGTCAAATAAATAAATAAAATCTTAAAACAAACAAACAAACAAAGAAACAGAAAACATAAAATAAAATGCCAGAGCCCAGATAAAGCATATCTGACATATGAATAAATGCAAATGGATTCAACTCATATGAAAACAAAGAGCTTTACAAATTTACTCATAAAGCGCCTGGGTGGTTCAGTTGGTTAAGCGTCTGCCTTCGGCTCGGGTCATGTTCCTAGGGTCCTGGGATTGAGTCCCACGCCAGGCTCCCTGCTGAGCAGGGAGTCTGCTTCTCCCTCTCCCTCTGCCCCTCCGCTCCACTCGTGCTCTCTCTCTCAAATAAGTAAATAATAAAAATTAAAATTAAACAGATGTTCTAAAAAAGGAAACCAAATTTACTCATAAAGCAAAACCTAACTCCATGTTAATTACTAGACATACATCTAAATCAAAGTAATTTTGAAAGTTTGAAAACGAAAGGATGGGCAAAGAAATATCAGGCAAACATAAAAAGAAAGTAGGAAGCATTTTACTCAGCTCTTTTTGACTCCAGAGTCTATGGTCATGACCACTACAAACACTGCAAATAGTGCTTCATGTGTTTCTGTAATAGCGCATATGGATATGTGTGCATGAACGAGTATACTTCGTATACTAAATAAACTACTCAATTATATATGATCTTTTGAAATAAGACCAGATATCAAATTTAGAGTACTACCAGATTGCTGAGTTTAAAGTATTTAATAATATTTACATTTAATGGTATTCCATATAAAAATCAAAATGCTGTACTGAAAACTCCTTGCCTGGATTCATGTCCATGATGTTGTGGACCTAACATCATGCAGTAACTCCTCACTCTGATGGCAATCTATTGTGAAGCACTCAAGAACTAAAATTCCAGTTGAACTGTTGTTTTCTGTAAGGGTAGAGATTCAAGGAAGTGGTATTTCGTCAAATTTACAGAACTACAAATATTTCCCTTGAAGCAACAATTTTTCCTAATCTCCTGCAGAAACCCCTAGCTATGACATTGTTTTCAGGTGCTGCAGTTTTGGAAAGAGATTTCATGCCTCAGAAACAAAAGAGCATACGGGTAGGGAAGATTAAGAGACTCTAGGAATATTATATAAAGGTCAATAATGACTACCTGTGGCAACATCAATTCAGTGCTTAGGGAGAAGTAACTGTGACCCTCGGTGTTTGAATTTCAACACCAATTACAAAAGGAAGATATTCTTACACCAACCTGGTAAGACTGTTGTGAGCATTTAGTGCCTGAAAAAGTCAGGAGGGCCTGGCTTATACTTAGCTAATATTACCATCACAAGGATACAGATTTTAAACTGACGCATTATGCAAGTCTTTTAAATCTATTGTAATTACTGATTATCCAGTTAGCCCCACAGAGAAATATCTCCCTAATGGGGGGGGGGAGAAGGCATTTAAAGCCACTCAGTCCCTAAATTCCCTATTCCCTGTCTGCTACCACCTACCACCAATGGGAGATCAGGAGCCCTTCCTCTTTAATCCCACGGTACATCTCCGTTAGAGCATTCTACCAGGATGTTTTCGTTGTTGGTGCACTGTCTTCCCCACCAAGGCTTCTGTGAACTCCTTAAAGTCAGCCACTATGTCTTGTGCATCTCAGCACCTCCACAACACCTGTTCCCACACATAATAGAAGCTCAATAAAGGTGTGTTAGATTAACAAATGTGATACTGTAGGAAATGGATATATATGCACATGTGTGAAAAACGTCATCCAGTTCAGGGTCTGTGTTCTGTAGACTGCAATGTCCTTGCTCTCTGATGTTTCAGGAAGGTACACCTCAGCTGGGACCAAGAAAGAAAAAAGGAATCATTCAAGAAATACCTAAAGGGCCCTCTGTGAGCTTCAGGCAACAAACTAGGCTCTAGGGTTATAAAGACCACATCTTTATCTGTAAAGAGCTCGCAGCCCTGTAGGCACCTAGCTGGTAAGGATCTCACCCCCCACCAGGGAGCAGAGATGTTAAAGCCAGATGAAGCCATGCGACTCCCAGTTCTAAACTGCAGTGCTCTTTCCACTAGAACAATGCCTTTCAAATGTTGAGAGGGCTCAGAGTAAAAAATACATTCTGTAGCACTCCCCAGTACCGATACACACACTTCTGATTTTTTCATCTTCACTCTATTCTATTTCACTTTTTTTTAAATGTTCAGCCTGACACACTAAATTGGCTTATGACTCAAAGGTGGAAAAATACTGCTCTAGGAGATATATTCTTAAAGCTTTCTCCAGAATTTCAACATCTGATATAATTCCTAATAGTTTTTCTCACACAATGAATTTGTACCCCAGCAAAAAAAGTAAAACACTATCAGAGAATCAAATAACCTTCAAAGACCAACAGAGTCCTGACAGCTGCCACTTGGGGAATGAGAGGAAGCTAAACCTATCTCTGTCGGCTTTCCCTAAAGCCACCAACCTAAGAAAGAGAGCATTTGCTAGGCAAAAACAACCTGGTGGCAAGCCTCTCGACACCCCAGCTCCCTTCCAGTCAGACTATGGCCGAAAAGACTCTTATCCTTTATCGAAATTCTGGAGCTTCTACTTACAATCAATTTTTTAAAATGATTTTGTGTAAGAGACTTTAATTAAATATGTTTGGATGGGGAACAATGAATTTATTAAGGTAAGTGAATGAAAATCAAAATGAACTATTTTAAAAACATTTTGTTCAAAAAAAATCTCTCGGGGTGCCTGGGTGGCTCAGTTGGTTAAGCATCTGCCTTCGGCTCAGGTCATGATCCCAGAGTCCTGGGATCAAGCCCCACATGGGGCTCCCTGCTCAGCAGGGAGTCTGCTTCTCCCTCTCCCTCTGCCTGCCACTCTGCCTACCTGTGCTCTCTCTTTCTCTGTTAAATAAATAAATAAAAATCTTTAAATTAAAAAAAAAAATCTCTCTCTGCAATATGCCAGTCTTCACTTCAGTTGAGGGGAGAGAAGTGTAATGATTTATCCCAGATCTGAATAAAACATGCAGAAATGGATCATTAGTTAAGTTAGTACCTCTTCTGGTTTGCTCTTGAAATATTAGGGCAAAGGCAGTACACAAATTTTCCTCAACATGAGATGTGTGTACAGCACTTTCCATGAAAGGAAATGTGGTAGTAGCAATCATTACTACCTAGTAGTAGCAAGCTAGGGATGAAAACCCCAATGTCCCCAGAGTTCTTTCAAGAAATGCGTTCCCCTGGAAAGTCACAAACAGGCAGAAAGACCAGAAAAGCCCTTTCTCTGTGTTCTGTGTCCATAGGCAGTACTCCAGCTCTGAAAACACAAACTAAGTACAAAAATGTTCATTCAAGGTCTTGGGCTGACTAGCCTCACCATTCGCCATCCAAGAAGCAAGTCTGAGTTTAAAGGACTCATTTTTGTGACATTTGCCTCAAATTAAAAGACAATTTTATAAAACTTAATAAATCTTCCTGTCTTCCCAAAAGAAAAGTGTTTAGAACTGAGTTTAGAAAAATATCCTCTCTATAGAGATAAAATGTATTTTCCTATGAAAAAGGAGAAAGGCATACTATTTATCAGATTTGCCCAACAGAACTTTCTGTGGTGATGCAAGTGTTGCGTGTCTGTACTCTCTGGTACAGTAGCCACTAGCCACCCAGTACTGAGCACTTGAAAGGTGGCTGGTGTGACTGAGAAAGTGTATTTTAAATTTTATTTCATTTTAATTAATTTAAATTAAAATAGCCACATTCGGCTAAGTATCTCCCATATGGGGGCCTGTAGGTTAGAGAATCAACGTAAGCAGCAGAGCTGGCTAACTGGTCTTAGACTTAAATATCACAATTGAAAAAATGATATTCAATACCAATATTCAATTGTCAGCTTCCCAATTAACATTTAATTAATTAATATTTAAGTTTTCTTCAGAAGTGGTTTTTCAACAGTTTGGCAATTTTTATTCCAAAACATGAACATCCCAGATCTGCTGAGCAGAATTCCTTTGGCAATGTTCAATTTTCCATCTGTGAAACTTAAGCACAGGGGAAGGAAAAAACTGAAACCCACCTTCCTCTTGAACAAAGGGAAGAAATGGAACACATACTCCAGACCAAAGGCTAATATAACCTCCTAGACTCACGGGTACATCTGCTCATCAGCCCCTACTTGTGTTGCTTCTTTAACCCAGTTGTGGCTTTCCACAAAAGTCATTTCTACATTTGTTTGACCTCTAGATTGCATTCCCTTGTGATCAGGCCAGGACCAGACCCTCTCAAAGTATTCCACCTATATGAAAACCATTTAAAACATAAACACTAAAATATTCTGTATTTTAAATGGTCAGAATGGAGTAGCCTGAAGAGAACAGATGCTTCAGAAAGACTAAAATACGCAGATCACGCCAAGACCACTTTCCAAGCAGGTGGCAAAAGAAACTGCGAAGTTCCATAGTCAGCAAGGGAAAGACAACGCAAGAAAATATGCTCAGAAATGCGTTGCGGCCATGCTGTGGCCAAAGGATAACTAACTTTAACTTCAAGCAGCACCACTGCACTCAGTATAATCTCAAGGTCAATGCTGAATGTTGTTCAGCTTCTCATCATGCTAACGCCTATACACAAACCACACACACAAGCACAAACATTTCACTAATTTCATTGTGTTTAAGTAGCATGAACTTGTAGAACTTTATCTAAAAATACTATGAGTTGATTTAAAACCAGCAAGAGTATATTACGTGCAGAGCAAAGTCACTAGTACCACATACCATATTTGGTGACACTTAAACTATACAGAGCAAAGCAATTCTAAGACAGCAGTGTAACTCAGGTAAGAATTCAGCATCATAGATGAGAACTTCCTTTGTTTTCTCTACCACTACTACTACTACCACAAAGGTCCTAAAAAAGGACTAGAAGCTCACCTACTATTATCCAAAGAGCATCGGATCTCAATGAGACCCAGACAGGGAAGCAATGCATACACTATCCCGGGAGCTTTGGGTCTTACAGAATAATACATAGCTTTGCCAGAAGGAAAAAATGCTTCATCTGGGGCAACTGAGAGCACTCTGACCTGCAAGAGTCTGTTAGACTCCATAAAACCTATGTTTTGTCAGTCCTTTTCTTGTGTGTATGGATAAAATCTACAAGATGCAGCCTGGGCAGGAAAGAAGAAGACAGAGAATTTAAAATGGGGAACTGCCGTGCTGTTTGACCCTGAGAGCACCCTCGTACCCACCTCATTCTTCCAAGCTATGAACTAGACTCCACTGACCACAGAATCTGCCGCATGATCTCTAAGGAAGCTATCAATTATAAAATTCCATGATAAAAGCCTCAATGTCTAAGACAAGTACTAGAACCTCAATGCTTTTTTTTTCATCATCTCAATTTTAGGGGAAAAAAGTCAAATAAATGTAATAAGACAGAATTTTCACAGCAGAGGCCCAAGTTCTCAAAGCGCAGAAAGCTTATAAACAGAAAATAAAAATAAACACTACTTCTCATTTAGTTCTTTAAAAGTCCGCTTCAGAATAGCATTACTCCTGCTCCCCAAAATGCAATTTAAAGGCAGAAATATAAATCTACTTAAAGACACCCAGAATATAAATTAACAAAGATAAAACTTAATTCTTATATTTAATAGTCTAATAGTGATTTATGAGATTAAAATATAGATTCTAGTAAACAAAAGAAACATACGTAACAGAAAAGAAAGCCATGTTTTGCTTGGCTCAAAGTGTTAACACAGTACAATACCACATTAAATGAAAAAACTTACTAAACTATCTTAGCACAAATATGGCTCAGTCCTTCTTCTCAATTCTTAATGTATTTGTGGGCTAAGTATGTTATTTCATTTTATAAGCCCTCAGGTCCTATATAACCCATGCCTATTCCTCTAGGTGAGTTTTGGAGGACTGGTTTTGATAAATATCAAGCACATTAAAGACATTATTTAAGAAATTTATCAGTATATAACTATGAAATTATACATCTGAAAATATCATCCTTCCTAAATTGGGATTCTGAAAAAAAACTCAAAAGAATTGTTTTCTATCTATTTTTTTTTAAGAGCCAAAGCAGCCAAGCACCTTCAACCCAAAGTGTAATATATATTTAATCATGGCTCCTGACTTAAGCATAACATTACAAATTGTTTCATACGCGTTAAACAAAAGTGCTCACACTCTTACCTGTATATCCAGCATACCATCCCCAGGAAGCCACCATTCCTAAAAGCCATTTATACATGATTCCTTCAATATACCAGAACCGCTTACTGTCCAGCAGTCGAAGGGGCTGAAGTATAATTACATAGCAGATGTAGGATGAAATAGCAACCAGGTTGTTGGCGACCATGAAGGCAAATCTCATCAAGGCTTTCACCAGGATCCAGCCCAGCCACGGAGCCTCTTCCAAAGTCACAGCCATGCTCACACTGGCGTCCGTCCTGTCTTTCTGAGGTGAAAGAAAAATTCATTTAAAAAGGAAAATGGATTACACACATCCAGATAGTCACCAACATAGAAATCGCCTCCAGCACAAAAACACCAGAAAAACCGAGAGGGTCTAAGCTTTCCCGGTGTAGTACCTCGGTGATCTCTCCGGGAAATTCCAGAGGGGGACAGAGAGCGAGGGAGGAGGAGCCGCACAAGGTCAAGGGAGCTGTTCACAGAGGCACAGGGTATGTCATAATATATTTAGCAAATGATTATACTATTCCCACTAACTAATCAGCGGCTGTCCCCGCACCGCGCCTCACTGCAGTCTGCTGTGTGGACTTTCAGGAAGAAAAACAGAGCCACTCGCTTCAGACACCCTCAGTCTCTCCAAACTGACGACACGAGTGGAAGAAGGCTGTTGCAGGGACCCGATCCCATTTCCCAGCTATGAGAACCTGGGTACCCGCACCACCACCATTCCTGCACATCGATCGTGCCTTAGAAAGATCTCTCGCATTAGCAAAAAGAGTTATGCTAACAGTGTTCATTTGCGGCAAAGGGGTTTTTGTCTCCACCCCCCCCCCAGCTTTTTTTAGGGGAAAAAGGACAGGGGCCTAGAAAAGAGGGCAGAAAGGTGAGAGGAAGAAAGTGGGGGCTAACACGGCGAGAGGAGAAAGGACGGGAGTAGGGGGAGGGGAGCAAAAGCCAGAAGGAGGTGAAGGCACCGGGGCCACGGATGAAGAGAACGAAGTCCCCGGGCAGAGGGCAGGCGAGCGAGGGTGATGGAAGAAGCGCGAAGGAAGAGGCGACGGCAGCGCTCGGCGGGGCGCCCGCAGCGGTTTCCGCGGCCCCGGCGAAGGGGTCGCGGCGGCAGGGGCGGCCCGCGCGCGGGGCTCACCTCGGCGGGCGCGGAAGGCGGGCGGTGGAGCGCGGGGGCGAGCGGGGCCGGGGGCTGGCGGCCCGGGGCGCGGTGTTGCGCGGCGGCGGCGGCGGGTGTCCCCGGCCGAGGAGTCGCGGTCATGGACGCGGCGGCGGCCGAGGCGCGGCGCGAGCGGGCGCGCGGGCGCCCTACTCCCCTCGCGGCTGCCTGCGGACAGAGGGACGGCGGGGACTCAGAGGCCGGACCTGTCACCGGGGCGGGTCCGGGGAGGCGGGCGGATGCCCCGCGCCCCCGCCTCCTCCTCGGGGCCTACCGCGCCCTCGTCCCTCATGCCGCCGCCGCCGCCGCCGCCGCCGCCTCCTCCCCGGGCCGCACGACGACGACACCCCTTCCCCGCCCCCTCCGCGCCTCTTCGGGCCCGGCGCCGCCGCAGCCCCGGGCCTGCGCCCGCCGAGCCAGAGGTTACCTCGGGCTGGCCGGGCCCCGGCCCAGGCTGTGGGAGCCAGAGGAGCCGGAAGAATGCATGGCCGGCGGCGGGGCCGGCGGAAGGAGGCGGCGGCGGGGCCCGGCCTCGCTCCGGCTGCGGCGCGGCTCGCGCCCGGTCCCCGGCGGCGCCGAGACTCGCTCCCCGGGGCCCGGCCGCGTTCGCCGGGGTGCCGCGGAGGGGCGGCGGGAGGAAGCGGCGGGAGCCGAGACTGCGGCGGAGCCGCCCCCAGAGCGCCCTCTAATGAAGGCGCCGCGGCCGCCGCCCGCGTCCCGGAGCCCGCTGGTCCGTGGGGTCAGGCCCCTGGGGCTGCCTGGTCCCTAGGCCGGCGGGACGTCGCCGAGCCCATTTCCCAGGAAGAGGGCGGCTCAGAAAGGTCTGGTAGTGAGCAGCAAGCCTTACACCACACGAGGAGGGCTGCGGTCCAAACTGAGAGCCCCTTTTCAGCCAACACAGCCGGTTCTCATTGTTAGGACCCTCCCTCCTCTGACAAACCGATTAGTGCCCAAACTGGGAAGCTGTCTCCTTGAAGGCTGGATGTCCTCTTTTCTTTCCTAATGAAACCCAGTTGCTCTCACGGCTTCTCTTCTGAACCTCCCCAGAGTATTAAGGTCTAGAGTTTAAAATCAATTCATTTTAAGTGCCAGAATTCTTTCTGGAGAGCTCCCAGAACATTAATGAAAATTCCGATTCCCCATCCATGTCCCCATCCCCATTCCCCTAAAGAAAAAAAAGAATCCAATGGGAATGGGTGGTCCACACAGACACTGACATTTAGGTAGTCGAGAAGGGAGAAGCACTTAGGCAGCGCCTGCCATTAAGTGCTCAAAAAATGGTGGCCATAGGGTTCCCTGGACAGTCCGGCTCACTCCTGGACACTGGAGCTAAATTCTGTTTCAAATGCTGGACCGCCATGAGGAGCATAGACAAATAACCCAACGACCTGCCCACGTGAACATTCTCAAATGGCCTACCTCCATTTCAGTTTTTGTAAAAACCCCATAAAATCTTATATCTCTTAATCAAATTTGTAAATGGGGGTTGGGGGCAGTTTTTACAGGTCCCTAGTGAACTGCCATGTTTAAATCAGAATGCCACCTATTCTGTCTATTTTGAAGATATTTGTTACTGTGTTTGCTTTGGACTCTCAACTATTTAACTATTTCTCTCTCTCTCTCTCTCTCTTTAATTCCCTCGTTGGTCCACAGGTGAAAGAAAGAGAATTCACTTTTATGCCATATGAAAGAATACTTTCTATTCCCATCCCCTCTGGCGATGAGGAAATGCATGAAAGCACAGAGCCTGGCTGAAACGATTAGATTTCTTTCCATTTATTATTAATTTGTTTTTATTTGTAGATGTTATTTATTTCTTTCACTAATGTTATATTTTAACTGTGTGGGGCACAAAAAGGCACAGGCCCTAGCAGAGAACTTTCCATATAATTTCAACTAATATATAGCAATAGAAAAGTTATATATGCCTTTTCTAGTCCTCTGTATTTTCTCTGAGAATTTAGGTACCAAGGTAATAGCATTTTTAAATAAATTTCATGAGAGAAACAATATATGTACAGTAGATTATTGTTCAAAAGATGCCATCATATTCTTTTTTTAAATTCGAGTATAGTTAACATAAAATGTTGTACCAGTCATAGGTGCACAATATAATGATTCAACAATTCTATACATTACTCATCACAATAAGTATATTCTTAGTCCCCTTCACCTATTTCACCCATCCTTCCACCCACCTCCTGTCAGGAACCCCCAGTTTGTTCTCTATAGTTAAGAATCTATTTCTTGGTTTATATTTTTTTCTTTGTTCCTTTGTTTTGTTTTTTAAATTCCACCTATGAGTGAAATCATACGGTGTTTGTCTTTCTCTGACTGATTTATTTCACTTAGCACTATAACCTCTAGATCCATCCATGTTGTTGCAAATGGTAAGATTTCATTCTTTTTTATAGCTGAGTAATATTCCTCTGTGTGTGTGTGTGTGTGTGTGTGTGTGTGTGTACCACATCTTCTTTATCCATTCATCTGCAGATGGACACTTGGGTTTCTTCCATATCTTGACTATTATAAACAATGCTGCAATAAACATGGGGGTGCATGTATCTTTTTGAATTAGTGTCTTTGTTTTCTCTGGGTAAATACCTAGTAGTGGAATTGCTGAATCATATGGTAGTTCTGTTTTTAGTTTTTTGAGGAACTGTTTTCCACTGTGGCTCCACCAGCTTGCATTCCCATCAACAATGTGCAAGAGTCCCTTTTTCTCCACATCCTCACCAACACCTGTTATTTCTTATGTTTTTATGTTAGCCATTCTGAGAGGTGTGAAGTGATACCTCATTGTTTTGATTTGCATTTCCCTGATGATTCGTGATGTTGAGCGTCTTTTCATGTATCTATGGACATCTGGATGTCTTCTTTGGAAAAATGCTCATTTTTTAATTGGATTGTTTGTTTTCTTGGTGTTGAGTTGTATAGGTTCTTTATATAACATTATATTTTTAAGTGAGTAAGACAGGTAAGGCACATGGATTCTATTTGATCTATCCCCTTCAGGATTCCTCCACATGCTGGTAAACACTGGCTGACAGAGAGAACATACAGTGGGATTTATACCCGGCTCCTGGATCAGTGAGCATCTGCCAGAGCACCAGATATACCAGCACTTGCCTGAGATGTAATTAGTACTAGCCAGCCAGGCCCAGAGAAGGGCCAGAGGTTGAGCAGGACCTTCCACAGTGGGTCTCAAACGTTAGCGTGCAAAACACTACTCGGGATGTCTATTGAAAAGATAGATTTTTCTCATACCAGAACATTTTAGTACTCTCAGAGGAGCCTGGAAGCCTGCTTTTTAAAGAAATAGCATAGGTAATTCTGATGTGGGTAGTATACAGAGCTTGCTTTAAGAAAACCTGACCTAGAAGTATCCTGAGATAATCACATTCTTTCCTAGACCCTTCCTAATTTTAAATTATTTGATCATATCTGTTCTCATCTGTAGTAGTCAGCTTTGACTGCTGTAACAATGTACCACAGACTGGGTGGCTTAAACAACAGAAATTTATTTTCTCACAGTTCTGGAGGCTAGGTGGTTGAGAGCAAGGTGTCGGCAGGGCCACGCTCTCTCTGGAGGCTCTAAGGAAGTTCCTTCCCAGGAAGGTTGTTTTCTCCTCAGGCCTCTTTCTCTAGCTTGCAGATGGCCGCCCACTCCCTATGGCTTAACATGGTTGATGCTGTGTGTGCATGTGTCTGATGTCTGTCTCTTTCTGTGTATCTTCATCTCTTCTTACAAGGATACTAGTCACATTAGATGAGGGCCCACCCTCAGGACTCCCATTTTAACTTAATTACCTCTGTAAAGGCCCTGTCTCCAAATGCAGTCCCATTCTGAGGTACTGAGGGTTAGGGCTTCGATATATGAACTTTAGCGGGACACAGTTCAGCCATAACATCATCCTCCTGTTTACACTGCAGAATCTGCTATTTAAGTAGCTCCTTGTGGAAGGGATGTGGAAGCCCCAGCTTTGATTATTTCAGCTGTTCTCTTGACTGGCTCCTATCTCATTAGACTTCTCTTGAAGTTAAGCAAACAAAGCAATACACCATATTCCAAGTGTAGATATGCCCTGGTCTTTTGTTTTGTTTTGGTTGGTTGCCCAGGGCAAATGAAGGGGCTTATCTTTTTAACTTTCTTGACCACTGTGGCACGTTCAGTTTCAAGACAATTCAATATTGGGGCACCTGGGTGGCTCGGTCGGTTGAGCGGCCAGCTCTTGATTTCTGCTTAGGTTGTGACCTCAGGGTCGTGGGTTCGAGCCCTTTGACAGGCTCCATGCTCAGCGGGGAAGCTGCTGGGGATTCTCTCTCTGCCCCTATCCCTGCTGGCTCTCTCTCTCTCAATTAATAAATAAATAAATCTTTAAAAAAAAAAAGACTATTCAGTACCTACAATGGATAAGAATCTGCGTTTGAGCTGACTTCAGGGAACAATTTCAGATGATGCTAAATTTATAGTATTTCAAAGTTCATCTTAGATATAAAATATATATCTATATAAACTTTTTTTGCCCTGCCACCTTTCAACCCACTTAGGTACCCTCCTGAGATTTTTTTGTTGTTGTTGTAGCTTATTTCCAAACAGCCCAGGCAGACATGTATAAATGCTTTCAATGACTGTAACAAGTTTGAGAAGGCCAGTTCTTCTAGAGAGATCTGAAGAAAGCAAGGACCTTCTTGAATAGGTTCCTGCTAATTAGAGCTCTGTTTATCAAAACGCAAACACTAATCAAGTCAAGCATTTGAGAGCCTTCATGTGCACCCCAAGAGGGGGAAAGGGAAAACAGACTCCACCCTATAGCCACAGGAATGGTAGAGTTTCAGTTTCAAAAGCCTTACACCGGAACCACAAGAAGATGGTCCTTTGAAAGAGAAAGATGACTTCTCACATTTCCAGGAGTTTCCAGATGTTTTAAAACAATCTAACCACAACACCTTAGAAGGTTTGATTCCACCCATCTGGTGGAATACACATAGCAAATCAGATTATAACCAGGAAGGGGCTCCCTTGGGCAGAAGAACCCCCTGGACCCTCTCTTTTTCCTTGCAGCAATTAAAACAACGACATTTCACCTCCCTGGGCTGCTTGCTGTGCTAGAGCTCCAGTGATCTAGTTCCTCTCTAGGGGGAAAGCCCCTCAGCAGTGCTGTAAGTGTGTGATGACCTGGCACAGCTCCCCCCCATCACTACAAATAGTTGCAAACCAGAAATCAGCACCCCAAGAGTCAAATTCTGACTGCTAGTCGGCTTCAAATAAAAAGGGAAAAAATATATATATTATAAATATATAAATATGTATAAAATATATATTATAAATATATGTAAATATGTCTATAAAATATATAATATATAATAAATATACAAATATATATAAGCATATATATACTTAATTTTTTCTTTTATATTAGTGTTAGTAATCATTTTATATAAAATGTATGAAGCCTTCTAGCCTCAGTGTTTTTTAGACAAGTTGGGTCAAATCATCAAGACTTGACCATAGCTTCATATAAGCCATTTCAGCTACTTTTTATTAACAAGGTTGGCCCTAAACAATATTGTGAAGTAAACAATTCTCTCTTCTTTGTGCTCCTCTCCTTTTCAACTAATTTCCCTTTTCCCCTCTTAATACTAAAATGATCCCTAATTTCCAAAGGTCACTGAAGACCCCACCTAAGACCCCCACTCTCCCACCAGACAACCCTCTAAGCTAGTATCTTCTTTCTTACCTGTCCAACATTGCATTTCCTTGGTTCAGCCCTGTCTTTCCTGCCTAGTGTGGTAAACTAATCCATGCTGAGCTGCTTACGGCTATGTGTTCCCTCTACCTACAGGATGAACACTTTATAAAGGACCTCCTAAAATCCCCTGAGCCTTAATGCCTCTGCAGTGGAGAGTCTCAAGCACTGTAGTAGATGAGTATTCTTGTAAGATATTTTGGAGAAGGCTATTTCAGCAAGTTCCTCCCCTGACAAAACCTATGAAGTCATGCAGTACATCTACGAATAAGACAAATTCAGGGGCGCCTGGGTAGCTCAGTCAGTTAGGAGTCTTACTGTTGACTTTGGCTCAGGTTATGATCTCAGGGTCCTGAGATCAAGCCGCGCCTCAGGCTCTGCTCAGCAGAAAGTCGGCTTGAGAGTCTCTCTCTCATGCTCCCTCTAACCCCTCACGTACACTCTCTCACGTGCACCCTCTCTCTCAAATAAATAAATAAATAAATCTTTTAAAAAGAGACAAATTCAGATTCAAAAGAGACAAACAAATTCAGATTGTATTTTCCTAACAGAACCAAAATAATGATGTTATTGGTGATTATGTTAAAATGGTAATGACAGCTAACATGTATTGATCACTTTCAACGTTCCGGGGCCCTGTTCTCAATGGTTTGCATGCATTAACTCATTCAATCTTCACAAAGACCTTCTAAGGACCATATTGTTAGGCATATTTTACAGATGGAGAGATTAGACAATCTGCCTTAGGTCACTCAGCCCGCAAGTGGAGGGGCTGAGACTTGATTTCCAGTTCTCAGGCTCCAGAGCCCATGCTCCTGATGACACACTACAGTGTCTCTCTAAGAGACACTGGTGGAAAAGCTCTTCTCCACTGAGAGAGAGAGAGGAAATTTCAGAGGATGCTACTCGTTTCTGGTCTCACCTCCTATTGCTCCCTCCTCACCCCTCCCCCGTTCCGTGCCCCCATGCTCTATTTTGCTCATCACACTAAGGTGTTCACCCTCTTGAAAGGATGCGCCGTGCAACCTCACACATTCAAGTTCATGCATTCTTTGTTCATGCTTTTCCCTTCTCTGTCTGTTTGATTATATTCATCCCTTGGGGTCTAGCTAAGATATCAGAGACTCTCCCACCACTTCAACAGTTCATTGCCTCTTCCTCATAGTATGCTTCTGCCTCTGTGCTCACTACCTTGCAACAAGCCTGGCTGTTTTGTATTTCAGGTTCTCTGCTGAGATTAGGAGTCCCACATCACCTGTCTTTCTCATTATCATTTTCCTGGTGTCTAGCTTACTGCTTTATATATGGTAGGAAACAAAATTTTTTTAAAGATTTTATTTCTAGGTAATCTCTACACCCAACGTGGGGCTCAAATCCACAACCCCAAGATCAAGAGTCGCATGCTCCACCGACTGAGCCAGCCAGACACCTGGGAAATGAATTTTTTAATTCAATGTTTGTTTAATTCATTCAGATTAAATCATTCCTTTTTTTTAAATTGACAAATAGGATACCTTGAATGGTGACATCATCATTATCATCCAAACCAAGGCAGAAGAAATAATATTGCTCATACTTCATAATGTATTTCAATCTTTTCAACATGTTTCAGTAATATTCAGCGACTAGAAGTACCTCAACTGAATCACAATGATACAAAAGAATAATACTTCTTTTATTTGTAAAATAGCATCCTTCCTCTATTCTCAAACTATCACCTATTCCCAATGCATCCTAGATTATGTGGTTATCATCGTGTTTTTCTGAAAGCACCGTATTTAACATTGCATTTTCCCCTTCCGGTTTTGACATCGTTTTCCCATGTGTAGTAGATTTATTAAAATCTACTCTGAGTGTTTCTATCTGGTTAACTTCAGGGCCTTCACTACCCAATTTCTCACTCATTCTAGACTTTAGCAGCCACTGGGTCGTGCACACCAGTGGGTTTCAGTGAGGTTCACAAGGCAGAGCCTGGTGCTGCTAGAGCTGCCTCTATTTACCCTACACTATTATGACCATTTTCATTGAGTGCCATAAAGTTAAAGGTTGGGAAACATTATCAAATCCTACTTCAGTTCTCATTTACTTCCCAACCAGCCCCCTCTGCTTTTAAACGGGTACATTCCATAGCTTCCCTTTGCCCGTTCCTCATACCCAGAATGCCATCCTTTCTTTCGGACCATCTCTTAACCTACAGGAAGCTTGCCTTCTTGTCCAGGACTCCAGAGCCCCTTCTCTGAATAACTACTGCATTTATACAGAGCACCTCACAGTTTTGACTTAATTCTTGGCTTTCACACATCCCTTCTGCATGCTTGTTGCCACGCAGAGCCACAATGAACTGCCCAGTTAGGAACCTGCAGTTCAAGGAGAGCTCAGCCTATGAACTGTCCAGGGTCGAGAAGTTCTGGGTGCAGTTTCATGAGGCTCCAACTCAAGACTGCAGACAAGCTCCAGCTGCTGCATCTCACCTCTTTACCAGCTGGTCGCTCAGCATTCTATCCTCCATCATTCTATCTTTCCACACTCCACCCTCCCGTTTAAAACCAGATCTGCTTTCTTCAACCTCTTTAGATCTTCCAAAAAGTTGAGTCTTCTCAAGGTCTGGGCTTCCCCTTAGTTTCCACACAAGACTTCTTTCTTCACAGTTACCTGAATTCCAGCTTGGCAATTTCCTGGGACTCTGTCCACAGACTTTCCCAGCACTGCCTTCTTTCTGGAAACAGTATCCTGACTAGCTGCTCTGAACTACCTTCTCCCTTCCTTGCCCTCACCTCCATCCTCAGGAGAACCCACTGAATCTCATCTCTAGCATCCCTTCACAGCTCCAAGACCTACCATTGACAACAAGCTCCTAACTTGTTCTGGAACTTTTGATCTCATAAGTATTCAATGTTTCTGGGTGTTCCCACAAATTAAAAAAAAAAATCCCATTGGAGCATCTACATTCTGGTGTTGGGGCGGCAGAGTTTAGTGATGTTTGATAAGGAAGAGGAATTCCCCTGTAGAAAGATAACACAGGATAATTGCATTTATGAACAGAAGAGATGAGGTGTGCAGAAGGGACATGGGCTGTTTATCATAGAGTGTATCAGAAACAGAGCTGGGGTGGCCTTCAGGAGACCAATTCCTCCTGGTTGACCCAGGACTTTCATGATTTTAGCACTCAAAGTCCGCATCCCAGGAAACTACTCAGTTCTGGCAAATGGTTGGTGACCCTGTGTCGTCTCCTGACCCCCTGGGTCTCCAAGCAGTCTCTTAGCCAGGTTACAGAGGTCCAGCTTCCCTACCCATCCTACCTTTTCTCTGCTACACCTGCTCCCTGATGATCTGATACATCAGAGGTTAACAGGCCATTGAGGGCTGATAGTGTGTTTAATGTTTCCTTTAAAGCATATTACTTGTCCTTACCACGGTTAAATTTCCCATTCTTATCAAGCCTTCTGTGATGTAATTTGGCTCTTTCCATGGTTCTCATCAGCTTAAATCCTAAGGGGTTTGAGCAGACATTTTCACTCTGCTCGTATTCCAGCTGTGTGTTTAAAGTTGATTTGTTATCTTGGGGACTGAGCCTGTTGGCTGAGACCCTGCTATAATGAAAATCATGCCACCTTACATTTCTCCAGTGCTTTGCAGTCAACAAAGTGCTCTCTCTCTCTCTCACACACACACACACACACACACACACACACACACATGCACGCACATCTTGTTGGAGGCTAACAATAACCCCTTGAGGTAGGCTGGTACTTATTGGCTGAAAGAAGTAGGAAGGGTAAGGAAAGAATTTCCTTGCAAGTGGTTTCCTCTTGAAATGTCTTTAAGAAACATTTTATAAAACACACTTTCAAATCCTTTGTTTCTTTCAAACCTTGTCTTCCAAAGCATAAACCAAAATGGAGTTCTAAATTATTTAGAACCATTATTTACAAGGGCTAAACTATGGAAGCAGCCCAAGTGTCCATCAATAGATGAATGAACAAAGAAGATGTGCAATGTGCACACACACACACACACACACACACACAGTGGAATATTACTCAGCCATAAAAAAGAATGAAATCTTGCCATTTGCAACAACATGGATGGAGCTAGAAGGTATAGGGTATAATGCTAAGCCAAAGAAGTCAGTCAGATTAAGAAAAATACCATATGTCACTCATATGTTAAGAAACAAAACAAATGAGCAAAGGAAAAAAAGAGAGAGAGAAACCAAGGAAACAGGCTCTTAACTATGGAGAACTGGTGGCTCCTAGAGGGGAAGTGGGCAGTGGGGTAGGTGAAATAGATGATGGTGATTTAAGAGTACACTTATCATGGTGAAAACAAACAAAATTTTACGAGTAGAAAAACTTTTCTCTGCTCATGAATTGTTTGACTAATTCCCCTAGAAAAAATAAAAAATAATTTTTAAAAATTGTCTGGAATCAGCTGTTGGCAGCCACACAGCCTTGAGAAATCTTAGAGTTGGGCTGGGGGATCCTGGACCAGCTTCTCCCTCCCAACACAGCCACCAACAGGCCCTGGAGTTAGGGTTCCACTCTCTGTCACCCTGAAGCCTGGCAGGCCCTGCCTCTCTACCCCCTCTCTCCCAGAATAAAGAATATCTCATCCCTTGCCTTGTAGACACGAGTTCCTGTTTTAAGTACTACAAATTAAACAAAGCTATGGGCAAAGGAGCGATGCTAAAATGCTGCCTCTTCAAGTATGAGGTTTTAGAAATGTATTGCCATCCAAGTTATATTAATTTTATAGTTTAAATTCTTATATGAGGCTTGTGTAAAGTTTCAGTAAGTCCATGTTACATTGAATTAAAGGACCTTCAACCACCAGTTTGTTCTCTCCAGGAGTTTTTATATACACTAAAATCTGGAATTAAAAAGAGCCCCCAGATGAATCTTATGGTTAGGCACGTGCAGGAGACATTGAAATAGAGTAGGTAACTTTTGGGAAGAATGTCATCCTTGGACTAAAACCCTTTATAATGGCCTATGAAGCCCTATAGGATGGACCTCTTGCCTTTCTCTCCAGCTTGTCCCATGCAAGGTGCCCCCCTTGGGCTTACCAATCCAGGTACCCTGGCTTCATCTTATTTACGAGAACCCCTTGTGTGCCTTTCCACCTCAGGATTTTTGCCTTTCATTTCCCTGCTGCCCTTCACTTGGTCAAATCAGGTTCATCTTTCATATCTCAGCTTAATCCTACCTCATTACATTAGCCTTGCCCCATGCTGCCCCCGGCACAAGGTCTCTGAACATTTTGTTCCTTCCCTTCAGATCACTTAATCACCGTTTGTCATAAAACTGCTCATTAGTAGTTCCATGTCCGATTCTCATACCAGGCTGTAAACTCTGGGAGCGTAAGAATCATGTGTGTTCTTCTTTATCATTGTGGCTTTAACCCCCAGGATGTGCCTGGGACAGAAAACGGGCCCAATCAGTAGCTGCCTCGGTTCCACTGCAATTGCCAGCACCTAGATTTGAGGTTTTAGAAGCATGTCCCTGTTTCTAGTCTATTCGCCTTCCAAACCATGAGCTCCACTACTGCCATGCTAATATTCTAGGTGGGGATAACCTCTGAATGTCCACAGCTCTCAGTGTCCCATATCGGTCTATGGAAATGCCCCCAAATGTAATCAGGTAGAGTCCATTTATTGAGAGTGTACTGTGCACCGTGCTGGATACTTCCTATAGTGAATCTCATTTGCTCCTCACAACCACCCTTGAAGAATGTTATCTCGATTTCACATGGGAGAAGTGGAAGGCTTAGGAAGATTAGCTAACTAATCTATTGGGTCATAGGTTTTGTAAGAGGTGAAACCAGAATGGCGCCTGATGCATACACCCTTGCTTTCTTGACTTTCAAGTACATGTTTCATTCATTAGAATCAGGGTTTGGCTCTGCATGACAGAAAAGTCCAAAGTACAGTAATAGTGACTTAAGCAAGATGTACAATAACATCTTTCTCATGTTAGAGAGATCAAAGGAAAGCAGTCTGGGGGTCATCACCTTAGTAGATACAGGGGCTAATTTTTTCTAAGGCTCACACACTGGCTGCTATGTGGAAAACTAAGTGTAGGAAGATAGAACTGGAACTGAAAGACCAGTTGGAGGATTAGAGTGCCCAGGCAAGAGAGGACAGTAGCTTGGTCTAGGGTGGTGCCAGTGGAGTTGAGAAGAAGATGCATTTGAGAGAAATTTAGGAGGTAAAGTTGGCAGGACGTGGTGAGAGGTTGGAAATGCTATTTCCAAGACCACATGGATTAACTCAAGTGTAAAAGTGAAATCTGGACTTCAAATCCCACATCGGACTAGTCAAACGATATTGTGCTTAAGCACTGAAACACTAAGGTAGACCCAGAGGATATCATCCCAGCCAAAGTATAAACTATCTGGTCTGGGCCTTTGTTACAAGAATGGAAGGCTCTCAAGAGCAAATTATGGCTCCTTAACTTGCTGCCTTAAGCCAAGCCCATTTAAATCACCTCCAATCAATGTGTTCCACAAGAAAATAATCTTTATAGCCTACCAACCACACCTCACCCCAAATAGACCTGCTATAAATGAAGCCGGGAACTCTTGCAGCTGAAATTGCTCTGAAATGTTTTCCTCCTACTAAAAAGTGTTCTAATAGTTACCATGAACTACTTATCTAGCTTTTATTGGTGTGGAACTGTGCTTCTCACGGTATTTCCAAATGATCATTTGTTTCTGTCTCATTTCTTAATTCATATTTCTTCTTTTT
Organism: Eumetopias jubatus; assembly: GCF_037043125.1. NCBI lineage: Eukaryota > Metazoa > Chordata > Mammalia > Carnivora > Otariidae > Eumetopias > Eumetopias jubatus. Next base: position 37,388,524 of record NW_028274818.1, read on the forward strand.
TTCATTCCCCACCCCCCCTTCTCTCTTAACTCGTATTTCTAAAGTGAAGATAGCTAAGCAAAGTATTATTTACTTAGGATTGTCATTGTGGTTTTACGATAATTTTAACATTCTTTGCAAGATGTCGCATCTTTTTAGTAGCAAGAGCAAACAGTATATAAGACTTCTTCATTGCTGCTCTCTTTTTTGTACCATAAAAAGAACTGATGGCTTTAGAAATTAGGATTGTGAGCCAAGCAAACAAGGACGAAAAAAGCTTGATGTTATAGCATGAAAATTTACACTTAAACACAGCTCTGCTGTCTTTCTCCCATTTATATTTAATCTAAAGTCTCTAATAAACCTGCAGGAACTTCTTTTTATATCTGTAAAGTACATAAATGTTTTCTTTGCAAAGTAATAATTAGCATATCCTAATATTAAATTATACCCTATAGGAGCCCAATTATTTTACTCGGCAATATTTAGCAATTTTAGCTTAAATTCATTTCATTACAAAAGCACTAAAAATGAGGTTAATTAAATAATTCTGAAAATCTTGCAAAGGTGAGCAGAATGAGTTTAAATGATTTGGGGGCAAACTGGGTGTGCGGCAGAGGCAGGCAGTTTTCTCTCTTTTAAAGGCGGCAATGATGGGGCGCCTGGGTGGCTCAGTCGTTAAGCATCTGCCTTGGGCTCAGGTCATGATCCCAGGGTCCTGGGATTGAGCCCCACATCGGGCTCCCTGCTCGGCGGGAAGCCTGCTTCTCCCTCTCCCACTCCGCCTGTTTGTGTTCCCCCTCTCGCTGTTACTGTCAAATAAATAAAATCTTTAAAAAATAAAATAAAATAAATTCTGCCTCCATTCCTGACGATAAATGATTCAGGGAGAGAAGCTAAAAGGCTGCCCCAACACCTAGCAACTCCAAGAATGCAAATTTACAGATGCTGTAGCCCCCACCCACCAGCAACCCACTCTCACGCTCTCCTTGGGCCTTGTCACCACCCAGAACTGCTTCTTTATGATACCTTAAGCTCCACTGTTCCGGCCTCTGATCATGACCACCTGTCCTTCCATCTCTCCTTCCAGCTCTGGCCATCCCTCTCAACTTAGAACCCCCCAATCTTCCCTTGTCCCCCATGCCGTCTCTTTCTGGGCGTCTCTCACCTCATTTATTACTCTCACTAGTACCATCAGCTTGCCCTTCCCATCGTCTTTTTATTACACCTGCCCTGCAGAGCCAGGGATGGGCCCTGAATCCACTTTTTTGCCCAACCCCTATTGACGATATTGGGCTCAGTGGAAAAAAATCACACATCCCAGTACAGAAGAGTGACACGCTTGGAAATATTTGTGTATATCCCCGATCGGCTTCTGTCCCATCTGCTTCATTTCAGATATAATACCCTCCTTACCTTAAACTTCTGATCTGCATTCTCTTACCTCAGTCCCAGCAGAAGGGACTGTCTCTTGCCTGTCTCTTTGTCCCCCAGCTGGAAACCTGTCTGCGGCCACCTTCAAGTGCTTTTGATCTAGAGAAGTTTTAATTCATGTTTCTCAGGCACATTAAGTAAAAGAGTTACTAGGAATTTCCTCATTTTAAGGCATTAAACTTCTAAGTAGTGACGAGCACCTACTGAGCAATTGTTCTTACTGAGAGGAAAAGAAGAAAAAAACACAGACCTGAGGTTCTTTATAAGTGTATGGATATAAATATGTGGGTATAAATATATGGATATATACGCACATATAGATGTAAAACAGCTTTATTGATATACAATTCTCATACCACATAATTCACCCATTTAAAGTGTTGAACAGTTTTTAGTATATTCTTCACGGAGTTGTGCAGCTATCACCAAAATCAATTTTAAAACATTTTCATCACCCCAACAAGAAATCCTATATCCATTAGCAGTCATTCCATCATTTCTCCCCAGACTCCTCAGCCCTAGGAAATTGCTCTTCTTTTTTCTGTCCCTATGGATTTAGCTATTCTGGACATTTTATGTAAATTGAGTCACACACACCTTTTGTGTTTGGCTTTTTCACTTAGCATAAGGTTTTCAAGGTTCATCCATGTTGGAGAATGGATTGGAACTATATTTGTTTTTATTGCCCAATACTATTCTATTATCTAGGTGCAGCACATTTTATTTGCTAATCCATTAGCTGGCTGATGTTAGGGTTGTTTCTGCTTTGGGGCTGTTACGAATAATGCTGTTAGGACAATTCATGTGCAAGTTTTTGCATGGACATGTGTTTTCAGTTCTCTTGGTTATATTCCTAGGAGTGGAATTGCTGGGTCATATGGCAACTCTATGTTTAACCTTTTGGGGAACTACCAAGACTGTTTTTCAAAATGGCTGCACCATTTCCCACTTCCATAGGGGTCCAGTTTCTCTATATTCTCATCAACACTTGCTATTCTCCCTCTTTTTGCTTACAGGCATGCTAATGGGCATGGAACGATATCTCACTGTGGTTTTGATTTGCATTTTCCTGATGTTTAGTGATATTGACTATCTTTGGGGTGCCCGGGTGGCTCAGTTGGTTAAGTGTCCGACTTTTGATTCGACTCAGGTCATGATCTCAGGGTCGTGAGATGAAGCCCTGCCTCAGGCGCCATGCTGGGTATGGAACCTGCTTAAGATTCTCTCTTTCCCTCTCCTTATGTCCCTTTCCCCCCACTCATATGCTCTCTCTATCTTAAAAAAATGATATTGACTATCTTCTCATATGGTTATTGGCCATTTGTATATTTTCTTTAGAAAAGTATCTATTCAGACACTTTATCCTTTTTACGTTGGGTTGTCTTTTTATAGTTGGGTTGTAAAAGTACTTTACATAGTCTAAATACAAGTCCCTTACCAGAAGGATGATTTGCAAGTATTCTCTACCATTCTGTGGGTTTTCCTTTTACTTCTTGATGGTACAGCAACAAAAATCTCTAATTTTGATGATGTCCAATTTAACTATTTGTTGTTGCTGATGCTTGTGCTTTTGGTGTCATATCTAAGAAACCAAGATCTCAAAGATTCACACCTATGTTTTCTTGTAAGATTTTAAATTTTAGCTTCTACGGTTTGAGCTAATTTTTGTATGAGGTGTGAAGTGGGGGTCCAACTTCATTCTTTTGCATGTGGCTATCAGTTGCCCCAGACTATTCTTTCTCCATTGGATGGTGTTGGCACCCTTGTCAGAATCAGTTGACCATAAATGTAAGGGCATATTTCTGGACCTTCAATTCTATTATTGATCTATATGTCTCTTACTGATGCTAGTACCATATTGTCTTGATTACTATAGCTTTGAAATTGGGAAGTGTGCCTCTTTCATCTTCACTCTTCTATTTCAAGATTGTTTCGGTTATTTTGGGTCCCTTGAATAGTTCCATGTGAATTTTAGGATCAGCTTGTTGATTTCTGCAAAAAACAAACAAACAAACAAACAAAACCCAACTGGGACTTAGCTAAGGATTGTGTTGCATCCATAGTGTCCTGGGAAGTGTCCATATTAGTCTTTTTGTTTGTTTAGATCTTCTTTAATTACTTTCAACAGTGTTTTGTAGTTTTCAGAGTATAGGTTTTACACTTCTTATTAAATGTATTCCCAAGTACTTTGTTCTTCTTGATGCTACTGTAAATAGAATTGGTTTCCTAATTTCATTTTCAGATTTTTTATTCCAAGTGTATGGAAAATGTTTTTTTGTATACTCATCTTGTATCCTGTGATCTTGATGAACTCATTTATTAACTGTAATACTTTCTTTGTGTGGATTCAGGATTTTCAGTATATAAGATCATGTCACCTGCCACCTGAAGGTTCTTAAGGACTACAACAACTACACAGTGGTAGGACTAAGCTGGGGGTGGTTCTCTAATCCCTTCAAAATAGCGATGTGTTTTTTGCTGAAAATGTTTCATTTTTCTTTTTTTTTTAAAGATTTTTATTTATTTATTTGAGAGAGAGGGAGAGCATGAGAGGGGGGAGGGTCAGAAGGAGAAGCAGACTCCCTGCTGAGCAGGGAGCCCGATGCAGGAGTCGATCCTGGGACTCCAGGATCATGACCTGAGCCAAAGGCAGACGCTTAACCAACTGAGTCACCCAAGTGCCCGAAAATGTTTCATTTTTCTAGTTAAAAAGGATGAGTCTCTCAACAACAAAATTCACTACTAATTCTTTACACATTGCATTTCAACTAATGTAGCTGAAAAACACAGTTTTGTTTTACCACAAGGGTTGCACTTATCAGTCTATAAAAATACATGAGATCATGACTGAAAAAAAAACTGTCAGTATTTATCTTTTTCATTCAGAAGGCAGCATGATTTAGTGTAAAGACCTCCTCAGCCTCTGGAATTAGAAGACCAGTTTTTAGTCCAGCTCTGTCCATATTAGCAAAGTTATTACAGGGTTATTGTTGAAGGTTCAGGGAGGGTCCAGCTACTTCTCCAGGCTTTCTTCTGTAGGCTGGCTGTTCCCTCTGCAGAGGACCAAGCCTCAGGAGGGTGGCAGTGCCCTGGACCAGAGGAGACAGCCCCAGCTGAGCAGTTAGTTTCCTTGGAAAATGCCTACTTCTTTTTAGTCCAGGCGTTTCCTTGGTGTGATCAATAATTCCTTTCCTAGTTTAAAACTATGATGACAGGGGTGCCTGGGTGGCTCAGATGTTAAGCGTCTGCCTTCGGCTTAGGCCATGATCCCGGGGTCCTGGGATCGAGTCCCGTATCGGGCTCCCTGCTAGGTGGGGAGCCTGCTTCTCCCTCTGCCTCTGCCTCTCTCTCTCCCTCTCTCTGACTCTCATGAATAAATAAATAAAACATTAAAAAAAATAAAACTATTATGACATTTCACCTCACTGAGGAAACCCTCTCACACTGAGAGTGGATCTATCTTTGACGAGGGTATGTCCAGACCTTACCTGGCCTGGTACCTGCAGACTGCAGAGGATCTACAAAATGTATGGGAAAATCACAGTAGTGATGTAAAAGAACAGGCTGTGGCCTTATCTTAGTCACAGAGCCAAGGCTTTGTCACCGGGATGGAGAATTGGAGGGGAAATTCCATGCCTTATTATAATGCTCGTTGTGTTAGCTGCATTGCTGCTTCCTTCCTTAATATGCACTTAAGGACTGACTTTATAAGAGACAAACAACATGTCAGTTTTATGATAGCGAAAGCCTATAATCTGAACATGTATTTTCTGAGCTGGGCTCAAGAGCATGGTGGCAAGAGTGTGGCCCTAAAGTCAGTTTGTCCTTAGATTCAAATCCTGGCTCCATCTCTTACTAGCATGAGACCTTGGCAATTGACTTAGCCTTTCTAACCTTTTGCACATCTGTAAAAAGAGCATATAGTAGTTCATAGAAATTATTGTGAGAATTGAAGAAAATATATACAGTCTTTACCATATGGTAAGTACACTTGCCATTAGGAGGAGGAAGAGGAGTATTCTTCCTCAAGGCATTTGGCTGATTCAGCTAAGAAAATTATTTTAAGTTCATTCCAGTGGTTTTTGGATGTTAGTATACATAGCAATCACCAAGAATACTTTTTTAAATGAAAATTCCCAGACTCTACCCCCCAGACTTTCTGCTTCAGTAGTCAGTGGCAGGGCCCAGGAATCTGCATCTTTAGCAACAACTGTACTCCAGTGTTCTGATACAGGTGATCCCTAGGCACTTTTTAAAATAACCTTTCATTTTGTGAGCCCCTGGGTGGCCCAGGCGGTTAAGCATCATGATCAGGTCATGATCTCGGGGTCCTGGGATCCAGCCCAAGTGGGGCTCCCTGCTCAGAGGAGAGTTGGCTTCTCCCTGTCCCTCTGCCCTTCCCCCTGCTCATGCTCTCTCTCTCCAATAAATAAAATCTTAAAATAAAATAAATAAAAAATAAAATTATCTTTCACTTTGATATAATTTCAAATTTACAGAAAAGCTGCAAAAAGAGCAGAAAGAACTCATGCTTTACTAAGATTCATCAATTTTTATTTTGATACATTTTACTATATCACTCTCTTTTTTTCTCTATTTGTCTCTATCTAGAAAATTTTTTTCTAAATCATTTGAGAGTAGGTTGTACGTCATACCTCTTTACTCCTTAAATTGTCAGCGTGTATTTCCTAAAAATAAGAATATTCTCTTTACAGGGACACCTGGGTGGCTCAGTCAATTAAGCATCTGCCTTCGGCACCGATCATGATCCCACATTGGGCTCCTTGCTCAGTGAGGAGCCTGCTTCTCTCTCTCTCCCTCTGCCGCTCCCCCTGCTTGTATTCTCTCTCTCTCTCTCTGACAAATAAATAAATAAATAAAATCTTTTTTTTTTTAAAGAATATTCTCTTTACATAAGCACTGGTCAGTTATCAAATTCAGGAAACCAGATAAAAGTATCTAATATACAATCCATATTCCAATTGTATCCATTGCGTCAATATGCTTTTTCTCACAGCCTCCTCCTCCCTGCACAGGAGCCAATCCAGGGACCAGGTACATATTGCATTTAGTGTGACATCTCTTTGTCTCCTTCAATCTGGAACAGTGCCTGAGTCTATCTTTACTTTATGACATTGACATTTTTTTAAAGAACACAAGCCAATTATTTTACAGAACATCCCTTATTGTGGGTTTGGCTGATGTTTCCTAATGATTAGATTTGGGTTATGTAATTTTGGCTAGAATCCTACATAACTGATGTGTCCTCTTCAGAATATCTCCAGAGGAGGAGACACATGATACACGCTTGCTTCTTATTGGCGAGATAGACCTCATTTTGAGAAATACTTGATTACTTTGAGACATATTTGAGCAACCACCTCTGTTCCAAGAGGCCTCAGAACCTGAAGTGGTCAGACAAGGACTCAGGATGTTTATTATTCTGAATTTTCTGATTGTGGGTTTGTTAAGGGGCTTATCTGTCCATTGTCTAGGTAGTTCAGAAGATCGTATGTTAAACACACTGCTATTACATTCAAAACCAGAACATATCTTTATGTTTAAATTATACAATTCCCTACCTCTACTCCCCATTTCTTTTTTTTTTTTAAGTAAGCTCTCTGCCCAAGCTCTCTTGAACTCATGAACCCGAGATCAAGAGCCACAGGGCCACGTGCTCTATTAACTGAACTAATTACTAGCCAGGTGCCTCCCCACCACCCATCTATTTTCACTTTTAGTAACTCTGGAGCATGACTTCTATTCTGTGGTTAATACAGGTAATCTACATGATGTACAATATGACATAATGGATGCACCCATGCTATTATTGGTGATAGGTTGAGGTAGTGGAGAAAACTTAATTTCTTGCATCACACATTTTACAAAGACATATCAGCTTCTTCTTCGATGGTGTGCTTGGAAGTGCTCACTTATTCTTCCATTACCTCTAAAACACACGGAGGCATGAACTGTAACTGCTGTTTTATTAACTTATGTTTTCATGGAAAATCTCTGGCCTGCTCTCTCAGTATATCTACTTCATGTTGACAGTATAATTCTCTTGGCATTCATTCATTCATTCATTCATTCTACCAGCAGTTTGAAAACTAAGAAAGAAGATGATGTAAGCCTTTAAAAAGCTGACATATGTTGGGGTGCCTGGGTGACACAGTCAGTTAAGTATCCGAGCCTTGGTTTCAGCTCAGGTCCTGATATCAGCCCCACATCAGGCTCTGCACTCAATGAGGAGTTTCTCTCCCTCTCTCCCTTTGTCCCTTCCCCCACACACTCTCTCTCTCTCTAAAATAAATGAACAAATCTTTAAAAAGTAAGTAAATAAAAATAAATTTAAAAAATTTTAAAAATAAAAAATACAAAGGTGGCATTTCTTGAGACCAGCTCCACGTCAGCCACCATGTAATATATTCCTCACAACAACCAGAGAGGAATGTTTTTACAGACAAGGAAACAGAATTAAATGACTTACCTGACACCAAACTGCTAACAAGCAATAGAACAGGGATTTAATCTTAGGTCCAATGAACTCTAAATATACTGTTTACAGGTACTGCCAATAAAATTGCAATGGTAAAGACAGAGGGAGCAAATGGAATTCACAAATTTCAGAATGCCAGAATTAGGTATGCTTCTCAACATTGAAAGGGTAAGTTTGGGTCAAATGAGAGCATTACCTTCCAAAATGGCCAGGAAACTTAAGGAACTTTTACCCCTCAGGGCCCTTCAGGAGAAAACCAGAAGTATCATAATAGATTCTTCTGAAAATTTTTGAAAATAAAGTTGAAGTTCTTGTGTTCTTGCCCGCCTCTCACTTACCCTCCTTCTTCCTTTCCCATAAGTTACTATTATTGTATTTTTATACTTTGCATAAATAATGTCACTAAAATACAAATCAATACAAATGAATACAAAAATACTCTGCTATATGTACAATGTACAACTTGGTGCTACCACTAAACATGTTTTCAAGACCTAGCATTTCTAGCAAACATTGGTCTAATACACAATGTCTAAGTACACATTTCTAATACATTTATTTTAATGACCATATAGTATGAATATACCAAGTGGAATGAATTCCTATAATTTATTTATGTGTTCTCTTAATGAAAAATATTTGGTTTATATTGGGATCTTAGGGATGCTATGATTGATTGGAAAATGCCTTTAACATTTGAGAGTAGCATTATGAATAAAGCCCCAAAAGCCAAAGAGGATAAGAGATGCCCTGGAGTTGGCATCTAGCATTAGAAAGACCCTTTGGCTTGAACCTTAAGGTCTCAAAAAGACCCTGTTCATTTCAATAATAACTCTGTATTAGGAAAAAAGAGACAAATGTCAAAACAGATGCTATATTAAAGACTGATTAATGTTATATGTATTCTCAGATGTGCACGTTGTCCTTATTTATTTATTTAACAAGCTTAAATTTTTTCAAGCAAAGTTGAGCAGGAAGTAGAAAGAGCTCCCATATAATCCCTCCACGCACACTTACACAGCCTCCTACAAACAATATCATGCACCAGAGTAGTACCTTTGTTATATTTATATAAAGATGAATTTATATTGACACGTCATTATCCTCCAAAGTCCATAGTTTACATCGGAATTCACTCTTGGTTTTGTATATTCTATGGGTTTTGACAAATGTATAATAGCATGTATCTATCACTGTAGTATCCCACAGAATAGCTTCACTTGCCATAAAAATCCACTGTGCTCTGCCTATTCATTCCTCCCTCTTCCCAACTCCTGGCAAAACCACTAATCTTTCTACTATCGCCATAGTTTTGCCTTTTCCAGAATGTCACATAATTGGAATCATACAGTATGTATGTAGCCTTTTCAGATTGGCTTCTTTCACTAAGTCATATGTATTTAAGTTTCCTCCATGAGGGAAAACTCCATGACTTGATAGTTCATTTCTTTTTAGTACTAAATAATATTCCTGAACTGTCTAGATTTACCACAGTTTATCAATTCACCTACTGAAGGACATTGTGGTTGCTTGCAAGTTAGGACATATGAATAAAGTTTCTATAAATATCCATGTGTAGGGTTTCATGCGTATATAAGTTTGTAACTCTTTTCAGTAAATACCAAGGAGCATGATTTCTGGATTGTATGGTGAGAAAGTTTAGTTTTAAGAAACTGTCAAACTGTCTTCCAAAGTGACTGTGCCATTTTACATTCTTACAAGCAATGAATGAGAATTCCCGTTTGTCCATATCCTCATCAGCATTTGGTGCTGTCAGTGTTTTGGACTGTGGTCCCTCTAACAGGTATTAGTGGCATTTCATTGTTGTTTTAATTTGTAAATCCCTAATGCACATGATATTTAGTATCTTTTCATATGCTTACTTACCATCTGTTTATCTACTTTGGTGAGGTATCTGTTCACGTCTTTTGCCCAATTTTTCACTGGGTTGTTTGTTTTCTTTTTGCTGAGTTTTAAAGTTCTTTGTATATTTTGGATAGCAATCCTTTATCAGAGGTGTTGTTTGCAAATATTTTCTCCCAGTCTGGGCTTGTCTTCTCTTTCTCTTTACATCGTCATTCACAGAGCAGAAGTTTTTAGTTTTAATGAAGCCCAGCTTATCAGTTATTTTTTCCATGGATGGTGCCCTTTGCATTGTGTCTAAAAAGTCATCCTCATACCCAAGGTCATCTAGATTTCTCCTACGTTATCTTCTAGAAATTTTATAGTTTTGTGTATTACATTTAGGTTTATGATCTGTTTTGAATTAATTTTTGTGAAAGTTGTAAGGTCTGTGTCTAGATTCACTTTTCTGCACATAGATGTCCTATTGCCCCAGCACCATTTATGGAAGAAACTGTCTTTGTTCCATTGTACTGTCTTTACTACTTTGTCAAAGATCAATTGATGATATTTATGTGGGTCTATGTCTGGGCTCTCTATTCTGTTTCATTAATCTATTCTTTTACCAATGGTGAACTGTCTGATTACTATAGCTTTATGAGTCTTGAAGTTGGGTAGTGTCAGTCCTTTAAATTTATTCTTCTCCAACATTGGGTTGATTATTCTGGGTCTTTGGCTTCTTTCTATAAACTATAGATTCAGATTGCTGATATCGACAAGATAATTTGCTGAGATTTTGATTGGGATTTTTTTCTTGTCTAATTGCATTAGCTAGGACTTCCTCTTACTAAGTCCCTTATCATCACCTAGCCACTTTCCATCTTCCAAAATGTTGTTGACATCTCTCATTTGCTGTGGTCTCCATACTTGTTCTCTTTTTCCTTGTGGATTTGTATCTTTTTTAAAAAGATGTTTATTTTCTTTATCGTTAAGTAAACTCTATCCCCAGTGTGGGGCTCAAACTCACGACTCAAACCACGGTCAAGAATCGCATTGCTCTATTGACTGAGGCAGCCAGATGCCCCAATTTTTTTTTTTTTTTTTTTTTAGAGAGAGAGAGTGAGTGGTGGGGGGGGTGTGTGCAGAGGGAGAGGTAGAGAGAGAATATTAAGCAGGCTCCACGCCCAGCATGGAGCCTGAGGTAGGGCTTGATCTCACGACTCTGAGATCATGACAGGAGCTGAAATCAAGAGCTGGACGCTTAACCAACTGAGCCAACCAGGCACCCCATATCTTTTTTTAAATCTCCCCCTTTAGCATTTTAGTGAAATTTTGGAAAGAAACAGGCATAAATAAATATAATTGTTTCATTAGGTTACCCAGAAGTGTATTTATTTTTCATATATCATCACTTTAAAAATTATGGCTAAGGGACCAAAAAAGCTGCAAGCTGTAGGGCTTCTTTCAACTTTTAAGTAGGTCTGATAGCTACGATCTTTATAAACTCTTCCTAGAGACAGAATCCCAAATGAATAATAGGTCTGACACTATATCAGCATTTCACATTTTTATGTGCAAAACCATACACTCGTGGGTAATTATGTGTTTTACACAGGGATTTACAACGGGAAATAGTTAACTCCCCTAGGATATCTAAAGTAAAATTTTATGTGCAAAAACTCAATTCGTAGCTAATGAGAAATTCATCATTATATATAATATAGTGTACTTATATCTCTCTGCTAGCCAAGTCACTAAGCATATTCTTTAATTTGGAAGCCAGAGTTTAGCGAATGGCACCAACATTTAAATAGTGGAAACTGCAAAGAAGAGGACACGCAGAAAGAAAATAGGCCTTGAGAAGGACTGGATGACAAAGTAGGATGACAACCACAGGTAAGAAGGCCATCGAGTACCTGGGGAAAGGTACCGTCAAGATAATGTAAAAATAATGCTGGGTCCTCACTCGTCGTAATGGAGATAATAATGGAGGGATCAAGGGGAGGCAAGGGGAATGTTGGAAAAAACAAGTGCTATGGACATGAATCTAGTGTCATGGTTACAGTCAAGGGCATGACTGTTACGGACCAAAGAGTTTCCAAGTTACAAGATGTGCTGGGTTTGAATAATCGATTGTGGATCAAGAATGTCCTACATTAAAATAATAATGGCAAAAAGAGCCAACCTAGAGCATTTAAGGGGAAAAAAGTAATGGAAGTAGATTCAAGGAGGATCAGAAGGAAGGGATTCTTCCAAGTGGATTTCAGAATTTCAAATCACTGATATTCCAAAGGGGGGTTGCGGGTGGGGAATGCCATGTAGCATCCTTAACAAGGAAGTAGCATATGTGATGATATCAGGGACAAACCAAGTGAAAACATAACGATAAGGGCCTCATAAAACAATGAAATAACTAACGTTTACTCAGGAATAACTACGTGACAGGCACAATGCTAAATATCATAGCATTAGCACATTTCATCTTCAGAGCTTCGCTGTGAAGAAGGAACTATTTCTTGATTGAAGAGGAAACCGAGGTTTTTTGACTTTAAATGATTTGCTCAAGGTCACATGAACTCAAGTCTGTCTGACTCCAGAGTTGGAGCATGGATTTATAATTCATAGTCTCAGTAATAATTACTATTTCATAAATATCATTTATGTGTCAGGCATTTTGTATTCTTATCTTTATTCCTCACTACAGCCCTGAAGTAGATTTAAATAATACCTAGGTATTAATTAAGTATTATGCCTTATTAAATATTAATAGTAGCCTTAAAACAATCCTGTGAAGTAGTTATACAGATATTTATAGGATATTACCTTATCAATTATTAACAGTATTTTGATGGAGATTTGCATTCAAAAGTATGAAAAGCTGATACTGAATTCCCTCAAAAGCAAACCACCTTTAGCAACTGTCTCCTCTCCCCTTCTTCCTCCTCCTCTTTCTCATCCTCCTCCCCGCCCCTTCCCTACCTCCCCAGTTCCTAGCACGTCACAGCTCACTCCTACACCCAGTTCTAGCGGCTCCTCCTCACACCCAGTTCTGGAGCCCATCCTAACAAAGGCAGGGAGTTTGTCTTAGTTTATTTCAGCTGCTATAACAGAGTACCAAAGACGAGGTGGCTTATAAACAGCAGAAACTTCTTTCTCCCAATTCTAGAAGCTGGGAAGTCCAAGATCAGGTTGCTGGCAGAGTCAGTTGTCCGGCGAGAGCCTGCTTCCTGGTTCATAGACAAGCCAACTTCCCACTGTGTTCTCACAGTGATGTTGGCAGGGCAAGGTTGCTCTCTGGGATCTCTTTTATAAGAGCACTGATCCCATTCTTGAGGACTCCACTAACCTCCCAGAGGTTCCCCTTCCCAATATCATCACATTAGGGACGAGGATGTCAACATATGAATTTGAGGGGTGGTGGGTGGGGGAACACACAAAAATTCAGTCTCTAGCAAATTTCAGTATTTACAGGCTTAGGCTGTCCCCATAACTTCATCTCATGGAGCTGAGAAGTAAATCTACTCTCTAAGACCTAGAGTCTGGCTCCCAAGTCATGGCTGCTGGGTGCCTGTATGACCTGCCCATTGCCCTATTTCTTTGGTTTCTGGGAATCCCCCGGACTCAGTGTTCCTGAGGAATGCACGGAGGGTGATTGGGTATGTGAGGCATACCTCTCTTAGTGCTTGGCCCTCATCACCCTTAGTCCTGCCTCTTGACACATATCCGGCCCCTGACCTCAGTACTAAGACTGCAAATCAAAGGTCAGCCCAGTTGGAACTATGCATTTCATGGTCAGGGTCATAGTGCTCCAGACTTTTGAGCTTTTGCTGCAATCTCAAGCTCCTCTTGCTGTGCTCCCTGCCCGCCTCCAACCTACCCCTCAGTGCCAAGTTTTCTGAAATTGTGATTAAGGTAACTGGGCTTTGTGGGCCTTGTGCCTACCCTGCCCAGTTGAGCCTCCATCCAAAGCAGTAGGCTGCAGCAAGGGAAGACCTGGAGGTGGCTTTCTCATAAAGCTTGTTCGAGATGCTTACACTTTAAGGTGTCTGTTAGCACTGGGTGGTATAGAGTATCCTAGGTGGGGAGAGAAAGCCAGATTGCTGTCAAAAAGAATTTTTTGCTGGTAAATTGCCTACAGTGATCTCAAAAGAAAGGAATATGAATCTCCAAGACACATGTGTTTTGTTGTAATTTCTTTACTCATTCTAAATAATACTCACTTCTATATCTTATTTTTACATGTGTATTATTTTTCTAGAAGAGTGACCCCCAACTTTTATAAGCTTCAGGCCCACAAAACCTGGATCTGCCCTTGGGAAGACCCATACCCAAGCCTCATCTCCAGAGACTGTGACTTCATTGATGTGGGGCAGTAGATCTCAGCCGAGGTAAACTTTTTCTACCTATTTTTCTACCATCTAGCAATGTCTGGAGACATTTTTGGTTATCACGACTGAGAATGGGGGGAGTTTTGCAATATTGGCATTAATGGGTAAATGCCAGGTTGCTGCTAAACAGGACAGCCCCACAACAAAGAATTATCTGACCAAAAATATCAGTGGTGTTGCAAGTGAGAAGCCCTGATCTCGGATGAGGCTCCGAGCATCAGCATTTTTCAAAATCTTCCCAATTTGAATATACAAACAGGGTTGAGAACAACAGTTGCAGAGACAGTAATAGCTAAACTTTACTACTGAGTACCTACGGTGTGCCAGTCATTTTTCTAAATGAGTGAACTCATTCAGTCTCTGAGTAAGCCTACTACTTAGTACTGTTATTTTTCCCGTTTTACAGATGAGGCAACTGAGGGACAAATATTAAGAAACATATCCTGAGATTCAATCCCACACAGTTGGGCTCCAAAGCCTGAGCAGTTAACTACTACTGCAGAACTGAACCTCCTTGACTGACTGACTTCATCCAAGCAGAGATCTCTATGAGAGAAGGGAGTGAGAGTCCCTGTGGCTTCCATAGCCATAATCCTGTCTACCCCCAACACTTAGAAATGAAAACGAGAAGAGGTCTCAAAGTAGAGACAGCTGAGGGGAGTGGGGGAGAGGTAGAATAGAACCATTTTGGAAGTGTGTGTCAAAGGATAGTAGTTGGGGGTATGGGTATTTATTCCAGTTTCTCAGATATGTCTGTGTCTAGTTCAAGTTGATGAAATTTCTTAAAATGAAAGTTTAATCTAGATATGGTAGACCCCTGTTTGGGCAAGGAAAAAAACGTGCCTTGGCCCATCGGACTGTAAGTAATAGTAATTGTTGCTCCCATCACTGTCTCCTGCACAGTAATGGGCTGTGTGGCAATGTACCTTTCACAGATGGCCATATTTAATTGAAAGCCTTGCCCAGCAGCTGCTGAAAATGCTGACTACCAGACTGGGAAAAGTACTGCCAAATGGGAGGAATGCAGACAAGTTCTGTGGCAAAAGGATAGAAATATATAAAGTAAAATGACTCTCTCTTTATTCACTGTTACAAGATGCTCAAGCAGAAAAGGAAAGTACCAGCACACTTGGTTTTGTAGTTCAATTCCATTAACACCGAGATGATGAAGATCATTGCTGCCTTCAAGGGAGGGGATGTGGTCGGGATAAGGCAAAGCGGCAAGTATTTCTAAAATAAAAGAGGCCATGGAAAGAGGGCTATTCCATGCTTGGAAGAGAACCCCAAGCCCCAAATGAGAACCACAGCTATGGCCAACGCCTTGGTTTCAGCCCAGTGAGACCCTGAGCAGAGAATCTAGTTGCGCCATGCTTGGACTTCTGATTTACGGAAACTGTGAGATAATAAATTTGCATCAGTTTCAACTGCTAAGTTTGGGATAATTTTTTACGCGACACCAGGAAATTAATACAATGCATTACGGTGGTTGATTTTTGAATGCCAAACTAACCTTACATTCCTGGGATAAACCCTATTTGGTCATGATGTATTAACTTTTTGCTGATTTGCTGATGTATTAACTGATTTGCTACAATTTTGGTCAGAATTGTTTATATATGTTCATGAGGGAACATGGCTTGAAGTGAAAGAAGAAATTTGAAGGAGAAAGAAATGGACGATGGGAAAGGAAGACATGACAAATGAGAAGACAATTTAAGTAGAGGTGCGGGATGATCAGGATAGGTTTGGAAAACAATCCAGCGGGTTCTTTGGTTTTGGTGTGTGGTTTTTTTTTAAGAAGATTTTATTTATTTATTTTAAAGAGAGAGTGTGTGTGTGCGTGTGCAAGTGTGAGCAGGGGGAGAAGAAAAGGGGGAGAGAGAAAGAGGGGAAAGAATCTTGAGCAGACTCTGAGCTGAGCACACAACGTGACTTGGGGCTTGATCTCACGACCCTGAGATCATGACCTGAGCCGAAACCAAGAGTGGGCACTTAACCAACTGAGCCACCCAGGCGCCCCAACAATCCAGCATTTAATTTGGCTGGATAACCACAGATAGGAAGTCAAGTGGGGGAGGCAGTGGAAATGCAGCTGCAAAACTAGGGAGCAGAATGCAGGCTTAATTCGGGAGATGAAGTCAAGAGTCACTGAAAGTCCCTAAGGGACACAGCTGGATGAGTGAGCCATCAGCAGTATGTAGTTTGAAATGCACCAAGCAGAACCTGGAGAACAGGAGGGAGGCCCTTTGCAGTTGTCTGGTTAGAGGTCACCAGAGCCTAAACCTGGGCCTGGTCAGGGGGAGGAGGGGAAGCAAGAGACAGGAAGAGATCAAGCCCTTAGCATTCAGCCTAGATGTTAAGATTGGCTCCATTCTCTCTTTGGACACCTGAAGAACATCAGCAGGCCCTATTCCATCATCTGGTGATTGGAACCAAGCACTGAAGGCAAACCTGAAAATACTGATCACCTGCAGGTTGGGATCCCTATGTTCCTGCTGGATCCAGGCCTGGCTGGTTGGCCCCAGACAGGACACAGTTAGTAACGGTGGCCCAGGAGGCCCAAGCCAGAGGAACTCCAAGAAACTGGTTTGAGTCTACTGCCCATTCTGGGATGGTGGGTGGTTCAGCCTAATAAATGAAACACTGGGAGAGAGGACAAGGGGGATCAGGAAGCAGAACTGTGCTCACTCAGTAGGGGCTTGAAGCATCTCTCTTGGGTTTGGGGTCCCAATGTAGGATCAGAAGCAGAGGTCGACAGGAAGGACTTTCCTGGGTCTCAATCAGCTGTTTCAGGTCAGGTCATTATAACTCAGTGGCTCTTAGCATGGAAGGACCTAACAAATAAAGATTACTGAGTAAGACCGATGTCTGTATTTTACAGCTTGGGACAATGAGGCCCTATCTGGAATAGGGTTAGAGTGCTTCGCTTTGTTTAATTTTGCCTACTTGAAGTAATGTTTTTGAACCTTGACATAGAAAGTTGTGTGTTGGAGTACACAGATTCATGCAAAGCCCTGGACGGAATCCATTATTCAGCTTCGGTAATACTTTTTTTTAAAGATTTTATTCACTTATTTATTTGACAGAGAGACACAGCGAGAGCGGGAACACAAGCAGGGGGAGTGGGAGAGGGAGAGGCAGGCTTCCCGCGGAGCAGGGAGCCCAACGCGGGGCTCGATCCCAGGACCCTGGGATCATGACCTGAGCCGAAAGGAGATGCCCAGCGACTGGGCCACCCAGGCGCCCCTCCATTATTCAGCTTCTAAACGGGTTTTTGCCTTCCCTATGATGGAGAATTTAAAGGGCATTACAGCAGAATTATAAAGTGGGCAAGGGGACATGTTAATTGGAGGGTAAATCCATGGAAAAACTGTTTCCTTTAGCCTGGAGGCAACTCAAACAGAAGGATATATCTCAAAACTAATAACAACACCCATTGACTTGCCAGAGAGTGGAGCCGTGTACCCTTTCTCCCTCTGCTTTGATCCCGGGAAGGCGGCTCTAGGTTCATGAACCCTGACACAACCCGGCTTGATAGGAAAAAAACAACTGAAAATGGAAGGCACACTGGGGTGCCTGGGTGGCTCAGTCAGTTAAGCGTCTGCCTTCGGCTCAGGTCATGATCCCAGGGTCCGGGGATCGAGCCCCGCATCGGGCTCCCTGCTCCAAGGGAAGCCTGCTTCTCCCTCTCCCACTCCCCCTGCTTGTGTTCCCTCTCTCGCTGTGTCTCTCTCTGTCAAATAAATAAATAAAATATTAAAAAAAAAAAAAAAAGGAAGGCACTCTCTCAGCAAAGTGCCATCTAGACTCAGAATTCTCCGGTGACCTGGACCAAACAGGGATGGCTGGGGCAGGTAAGCCAGTCTGTCAGGGCAGTAAGCCAACGAATCTGCAAGGCCCCTGGGGGCAGGCCTCCCCAGCGCTATCAGGGGCTTCCTAACCCGAGACCACTGAATATTGGAGCTAGAAGTCATTGATAATTGGGACTGCAACTCCGGAAGTGCTGGGGAAGGAGACAATTGTGGGTATCTTATCTCCTCTCATCGGCTCTCTTCTCCTTCCCCAGCAGCTGCGAATGTGCAAGTCCATCACTTTTGCTCTTCTAAAGCAAGGGCAGGAGGCTTGCACAGACTCAGAGACCTCAACCTCCTCAGGAAGCTTTCCTTTTGCGCCATCAGATGTGATCCCTCCATCTCCTGAGTGCCCATTCCACTGCATCCGTACCTTCATTACAGCACCATCGTGTCGCACCACACTTTGTAATACTGTTATACTCCCTCATCGTGGACACTGTGGTGTGCCCCCCAGATTTCCACCATCAGGGCCAGTGCATAAATCCTCCCAGCATCTTGGGGATCTTGCCTGCTGAAAGCTCATCGTTGAGTCCCTCCCCAGGAATTTCCCTCTCATCCAAGTTACTCTCCCTCCCAGGGAGGAAGCCCACACCCAGCGACATTCTACACAGACACATCTCCCTTGTCTCAATTCTGGACCTCTCTGAAGGGCCATCTCAGCCTCAGAGCTCCCTGTGGGATCATGTTCCAGCTCAACTTCCCCTCTGCCAAATCCTACAAAAGTGTTGTTCTTGAGGACACTCCCTGATAAACTTCTGGCTCCCAAATCTTCATCTCAGATCCAGGGAACCCAACTGACGACACCCCCACGAGACAGGAAGCTTACTGAAGATGAGCTGTCAAATTCTTTGTATCCGCCTTCCCCTTCTGTCTTTCTCCATCTCCCTGGTACTCAGCATAGTGCTAACCAGACTTCAGATGGATGGGACGCAGATGATGACTTGCACAAAGGTTGGACAAGGACTATCTATTTCCCTTCTCCCTTTGCGTCCAAAGTAAACACTGAATATCTTCTTGTCTCTAATATGCAAAATATTCATAGAATTTACAAAGAATACAAAACATATACAGTCTAGGAATTCCTTCTGTAAAGTGTTTTCTGGGGAAATTCACATTTTAAAACCCAGAGAATGTTTATTTTTAAAATGAGGAAAGAGTAGCCCAGATTCACTTTAATCTTTCTGCTCTAGGTGAGCAGGCCTCGGGGCAATCAAGAGAGGCATCATATAAATCTACTTTGTCTCAGGCACCCTGGTGAAATTTTCACTGTTGATGAAGAAAGTCAACAACCCATTCCAGTGACTCTACAGACATTCTAGAAAGATCTGCTTACCTAAAACCTTCGTTTGTTTAGCTCAATGATAATTTTGGCTACGTGATTATTAGTGGCAATGCTTACAGCCTAATTGGGGCTGTATTTCTGCTCTAATGGATCCCAGTCAACATTCCCAGCAAGAGGTTGTGAGGCAGATCCCCCAGTGGGTTGGCATTTTACTCTTTTAACAGCCTTCTGCTCTGCTTGATTAGCTTTGTGGTCCTCCATGTTATGGCTGCCCTTCCTAACCCCCTGGGGAGAAGCCAGAGGACACTTGTTTGAACTGGCTTCTAGATTACACAGATCCTGGAGGTTAAAGTTCTTCTTTTTTTTTTTTGTAATTTCCCTTGTTATGTCTAATTTTTAAAATCTAATAAAGTACATGAGTTAATTAGATTAAATTTAGGAAATACATGTATATGAGCTATTTTAGCTCCCTGTAATGCACATTTTATTATTATTACACAAATATTAAATGATTTGACATTCACTGATAAACCTGCTACAGAAGCATACACTTAAAATGATTTTGTATAGATGGGGAGAAAGGAAGAAAATTGCCACAAACCAGAGTAATGTAAACTTGGAATTTATATACATATATGTATAAATATATATGCATACAAGTGTGCATTTACATATCCACTATATTATTTGCTTAGGATTTTATGAGTCTATTTATAAGTGTTTAATATCACTACATCAAAAACCAATGATGCACTCTATGCTGGCTAATTGAACATAACAATAAAAAATAAAATAAATAAAAAATAAATAAAATCTTCTAAAAATCAAAGAAACACACAATTTAAAGAATATACCCATAAATGTTGACTATATTGACCAAAAGAAGTCTAATGGTTTTTTCTTTAAATTTTTTTATTGTTATGTTAATCACCATACATTACATCATTAGTTTTTGATGTAGTGTTCCACGAGTCATTGTTTGCGTATAACACCCAGTGCTCCATGCAGAACGTGCCCTCTTTAATACCCATCACCAGGCTAACCCATCCCCCCACCCCCCCCTCCCCTCTAGAACCCTCAGTTTGGTTTTCAGAGTCCATCGTCTCTCATGGTTCGTCTCCCCCTCCGATTTACTCCCCTTCATTCTTCCCCTCCTGCTAGCTTTTTTTTTTCTTAACATATATTGCATTATTTGTTTCAGAGGTACAGATCTGTGATTCAACAGTCTTGCACAATTCACAGCGCTCACCATAGCACATACCCTCGCCAATGTCTTACCCAGCCACCCCATCCCTCCCACCCCACCCCCACTCCAGCAACCCTCAGTTTGTTTCCTGAGATTAAGAATTCCTCATATCAGTGAGGAGGTTAAAGTTCTTAGTTGGACTACATGTTAACATTGATTTTTGTATTCCCAACATCTAGCAGCAGGTCTGGCTCGAAAATATTCGAACGAATGAATGAACAGACCAAATGATGACTATCGTTCCCTGGATCGTGAAACTCCAAAGGTGGGTTAATCTGGCAAGCATGATGCTTTTCGTCATTCTTTGCAGACAAGAAGCATCAGCCTGAGACCCTTAATTCTTCACCCAGAGCACCATGACCTTCACAGATTTTTCTCTCCTGTACCTTTGCCTTTTCAAATGCAAACAGCAACACCAGACTTCCCAGGGGCAGAGGATTTTTACCCTCAATCACTCTATTATGTTGGAGCCCCACCTTGGCACTACCTGCAACTCACACTGGGCTCTCCCATTCCCAGGTGGGCCTTGCCCCTACCTCTGGGGTCTAGTTCCCATCAGAAACGTCCCAGGAAAGTCTGACACCTTCATCCCCAGTCCTGGCACTTTAAGCCAGGCTCAGCTGACAAAGGCCCCTCAGTTATCCCTTTCCTAACTAAACTTCCTAGGTTGACAACCACCACTCTTCACCCCAGCCCCAGGGGAATTCATGCTGTCTTCCGTTATGTTCATATACTCATCAGATGAGACTCCTGTTTTGTGTATCCAGGAGACTTTCATTGTTTGATCTTTAAAGTGGCTTTGCATAGCTCTAGTCTGCTTAACTGATTTTAATTTAATTTCTTTTATTTCAAACCCATGAGGCCCTCCTCACGGCTCACGTCACTGTTAACTTGTTGTTTCCTCTGGGGCCCCCAGAACAGCATGTGAGGGTGGCATTCCTTTTGAGTGCTCACCACTGTTGACAGCTCATGAATGCAGCCTGGGCTACAAGGTCAGCACCCTAGTGAGCCCCTTCTTTTTTATGATTTTTTCCCCAGCTTTATTAAGATGTAATTGAAATACAACATTGTGTACGTTTAAGGTGCACTGTGCAATGATTACCGCAAGATTAGTTAACAGATCTATCACCTCACGTAATTACCATTTTGTTGTTGTGATTGTGGTAAGAACATTTAAGATTTCATCTCCTAGCAACTTTCAAATATATAATACAGTTTTGTGAACCATGGTCACCATGCTGTACGTTAGATTCCCAGAACTTCACCTTATAGCTAAAAGCTTATACTCTGACCAATGTCTCCTCACCTTCCCCACTCCCCAGCTCCCCCCACCCCATTGTACTCTCTGTTTCTATGAATTTGGCTTTTTTAGATTCTACATGTAAGTGAGGACATGCAGTATTTGTCTTTCTCTGACCAAATTATTTCAGTTAGCATAGCCCCCTCTAGGTTCATCCATGTTGTCAAAAGTGGCAAGATTGCCTTCTTTTTTTAGACTTGAGTAGTATTTCCTTATATACATATATGATATAAACACATAAGAATAATTATACACACATACATAATATCTACTTTATCCATTCATCCATAGATGGATACTTAAAAAGTTGTTTTCCTATCTTAGCTGTTGTACATGAAGCTACAATGAACCAGAGAAAGCCGGTATCTCTTCAAGATAGTGATTTCATCTCCAGTGGATATATACCCAGAAGTGAGGTTGCTGGATGATATGGTAGTTCTATTTGTAATTTCTTTAGGAGCCTCCATACTGTGTTCCATAATGGGCGCACCAGTTAATGTTCTCACCAACGGTGCTCGAAGTTCCCTCTTCTCCACCACCTCTCCAGACATGCTAGTGAGCCAGTCCTGAACCTTCTCTGCCCTCTCCTTTCCCCCCAGTTACCTGCTCCCTCAACAGTCAAGTATGGAGTGCCCACGAAGGTTCAGGTTCAGAGTCATCTGAGTGATTCTCAAGAGCTACCCGGGGCGCCTGGGTGGCTCAGTCGGTTAAGCGACTGCCTTCGGCTCAGGTCATGATCCTGGAGTCCCAGGTTCGCGTCCCGCATCGGGCTCCCTGCTCGGCGGGGAGTCTGCTTCTCCCCCTGACCCTCCCCCCTCTCGTGTGCGCTCTCACTCATTCTCTCTCTCTCTCAAATAAATAAAATCTAAAAAAATAAAAAGAGCTACCCAAGGCACACCTGATGGGGCTCAAACCTACCCAAGAAAGTTAATCTTTTCTTTAGTCCTTTGGGACAAACTATTTACAAATCCATATGCTCGTTTTTATGTACCTCTAAGACCTATTTACTAAGAGCACGCTAAGTGAATTATAAAAGGTTAATCTAATTTGGAATTCATAAACCAGAATCAATGAGTTACTAAATTTTATTGAGGATTCTAATTTAATATTCTACCAAGAAGTCTGGCTTCCAGGGAAAGTTCTGGTGGAGCCTTGCCCACATTCTCTGGTTGGCGCTTCATCATTACTCTGTGTCGCCATGTGTGAGTCAAAGTCTTCAAGTGCTGCCATTCTTTTTTTTTTAAAGATTCTATTTATTTATTTGACAGAGAGAGACAGCGAGAGAGGGAACACAAGCAGGGGGAGTGGGAGAGGGAGAAGCAGGCTTCCTGCTGAGCAGGGAGCCCCATGCAGGGCTCGATCTCAGGACCCTGGGATCATGACCTGAGCTGAAGGCAGACGCTTAACGACTGAGCCACCAGGTGCCCCAAGTGCTGCCATTCTTGCTTTTAATTATAATTTGCTGTTAACTCAGCTTCATCATTATCAAGTTAGTCGTGATTTGTTTGGTTAAAATGACCACTGTTGCATATTTGCTGCAACTGTATTTTTTGGCCTTTAATTTTCCAGTAATTACACATAAAGACAATTATGCATTGCAATTTGAATACAAATCATTTATGCCCTAACTGGTAAAGCACATGTACACTTCATCTCCCAAAATATACTTTGAAAACCACTGTTTTAAACTCTAGGAATAAACAACTACTTTCACTGCACATTTTGGAAATAGCTTGTAAATGGCATATGTAAACTCGTTTCCCTTGGTAAACGCCTGGGAAATAAATATCCACACTTACCTTTCCCCAACCCCGACTCAGCTGCAGGCTCACTGTGGTTGTAGCCAGAAGTAATGCAACTGGACTGATCAGACAGCAGAGCGGTGATCGGGAGTGGGGCGGGGCAAACTTCAGAGCAAAGGTTTCAGGGTAACTCTAAATATGATTGGCAGAGCCACCGACAATGCTGAGCTCTACAAATATGGCCACAGTTCGAAGCAATTAGTTTCTGTTCGGGGTTGTGGGAATTGCTGGTTACACATCAGTAAATGGCCAGTGTCCATGCAAGTCCAAAGTGACTTGAGGAGACAGACTTACTTTAGGGTTCCTTCGGGCATCCAAGTATTCAGGAATCCCCCAAAGTTGGCCCTGGGCTGACTTGAGGCACGATCATGGTGCCAAATATTTACTCCCCTGTGGATCCCACTGAATTTTATTTGTATCTCTGTTATAGCATTGTGTTCTGCCTTGCTTTGTAGTGAGTTAGAAAGGTCTAATAAATCCTCACAGACTTTGTTTCTTTAAGGCAGGACCAGGGTTTACCCGCCTTTAGGAGGCAACTTGGCAGAGGGCCAGCAGCAAACCAGAGGATCAGAGAAACCTGGAGTGAATCTTGGCTCACCAGTGACTGACAAAATAAATGACTTTTGGGCAAGCAGTGGTACACAAAGATATTGTTAGTTTACATTATGACTCTCTTAGTCCAGAGACTAAAGTAGTTTCGGATTACTTCCCTACCTTTTCTCATAGATAGAGGGATGGGTGGATAGATGGATGGGTGATGGCCAGATAGAGATAAAGATCTATATCTCAATCATTCTCTTTTCACACACGCCCACACAATCAACTATGCTTCTTTCTGTGATCGCCCTCATTTTGTCCTACTATAAATGAGCTTCCTCCATACAAGTGGGGGCAATGGTTGTAAATAACTTTGCTTTCTTTAATTTCTGTTTAGCAACCCAGAGGGAAAGAGGACTTCTCTTTCTCCATATCAGTATACACAAGCCCAGGGAAGTCTCTGATTAGCCATATCTGGGTTGTATGCCCACCCTTGGGAAGGGAGAAGGGTTTTGTATTGGCCCACCAGAGGATTCTGGTGCAGTGGGGAGAGGAAATCCCCCAGAGCAAAGGATCTTTCTGGATGCTGTTACCAAAAATAAGAATTGAGGTGGGTGGGGGTGGGGGGTGGGGGTGGGAGCTGAATTTGGTCAGACAAAATAGCAACCATCTATTTCAATCAACAGGAGGCTATATGTAAGGCAACAGGGCCTGGTATCGAAATAGATATTAAACTGAGCTACCCGCGTCTTCCTTTTTTTAGTAGCTTCCAGTCCCTCTGTTCTTGGTGTCTCCTACCTCCTTTCTTAAGTACTTTTGTCCCAGCCACACCCAAAGTTACTTCTGGGACTGTTGGGTAACTGTAGCCAAAGGGAAAGGATCCTGCCCGGCTTAACTCCCTCGGGAAGCAGGAGAGAAAATATGCTTTTGTTTTGGAATAGAAGGAAAGTTCACAGGAAAATCAGAAAGCTGTAGTAGTAAAGAATGGGGAAAGCGAGCAGAGAGGCCATGATAAGGCCTATCATCTTGGTGCTTGAGGAATCCCCTCAGAATTAGGGGCAGGGTTCAGAGAGGTGCCAACAGACAGATAGGCAGGGTTTCTTTTTCTCTTTCTCCTCCTTCCCCTCTTCCTGCTTTTTGTCTTCTCTGCTGTTGACACCATAGCAGAGCACTCGAGGCAGTGTTCCTTCCCTCGCCAGAGGCTCAGCACAGGGAGTACTGCCCTCAAGAGCTGAAGTGTCTAAGCAGGAATCGAGAGTTATTTAACTCTGTCCCAGATGAGGCCCGGTGGTGGAGGGCCTATCTCATTTCCATCCAGAAACCTGCTTCCTGAGGCTTTGCTCTGAGGCTATGGCAGAGAAGACACCTGTGGAGGAGGGGATGTTGAGACCAAGGCGCCTGAGCATGTAGCAAGTTGGCCCCGGTGATGATTCAGTGCCAGTAGAAAGCACGTCCCCGGGATTGGGCAAAGTTAACACCTGCACAAAGATTTGTCCTGAGTCCTTGCTGATTGCTTGTTTTTTCCATTGGAAGCATATGCCGAGGGCGTGCAGGGAGAAGGAAGTAATCTATGATTTCCTGAGTTTTTGGCCATAGCTGGAGGCTGACAGGAGGTTGGGCACAGGAGAAAGTCAATGAAGGGAGTTTCAGGAGCCCCTTCCGGAGAGTTGTGATGTACAGAAAAGAAGATGGGATGTGGAATCAGGAGATCTGAACTTAAAGCCTCACTCAGCTTCTCACTCACTGTGTGATCCTGGACAAGTGACTTAGCTCCTCTGTGCCTCAATTTCCTCTTGGAAAAAATGAGAACAATAATATTTCACGGGGTTGTTGTCAGGACAAAAAAGGCAAATACAGTTCATGTGTTACTCCATTTTTCTGGGTCTACTCCCTTCCTCAGGAAGCTGTAGGGTGCAATTGTTAAGAGCTCGGGCTCTGGAATTTGACAGAGCTGGGTTCAAATGCCATTTTGAATTACAAATAGAAATATTTATGTATGGAATGATCGAATGCCTGGGATTTTCTTCAAAATAAGGCAGGAAGGGGAGAGCTGGTGGGGTCTCGCAGAAAGAAGATTGGTGATAAGTTGATAATTGTTGACGCTGGGGGATGGATACATGGGGTTTATTATATAATTGCTCCACCTTGTATATACAGGCAGTCTTCACTTTGCATGGCTCTGATACGCATGGATAGCAGTTGCCAGGGTTTAGTTGGATAACAACGGTCCCTCCACAGCATAGTTCAAATTTCAGTTACCCCGGTATATTAACCGTGAGTAATTGCATACAGCACAGACTCTGCTGCTATAGCTCTTCAGGGCTCAAATCCCTGCATAAAAACCCGGTGCACATCGTGATCAGTGATCTGTCACATCCCTGCTTTTAAAGGCCGTTGGTTCGTTATTGGTCACTGTCCATCTGTTGTTCACAGGCAGACAGGAAAGCAGGTGCTGGGTTGCCTTCTTGTCCCCCAGGAATAAACCCACAGGACACTTTACAGAAATGGATTATCAGAAGAGAGAACTGGCCAACAGAAATGAAAATGCACCAGAGAAATGAAAAGCGAGAACATTGCAAGTGAAAAGCAAAATTCGAGCTGAATGTAGGTTGAATTCTAGATGGACAACCGTGGGGATGTTGGCAGTGCCGCCATTCAGGACTACAGACAGAGCCGGAGGAACTCAGGGAAGGCAAACGCAGGGACATAAGTGGTTGTGACGAAAAGGATGATGGCATCTGAGAGGAAGCGACAGCAGGAAAAAGCTTTGCATTGAGGGCACTCTTGGAGGTGTTTCATAACGTTGAAAGTTCAAATGAGAAAATGTTGGAAGCTGATCCGAACTTAGAAATATGACAGCTCGCCCAGGCGTTAGAAAAATACTGTCTGTATTGTATGTGATGCGAGGAGAAGGCAAGCACTGTTCAAACTACTCTTGATTTGTTCTTTTACAAAGAAATAAAATACTTTCTTGGGGGGGAGGGGCAGAGTGAGAGAGGGAGAGGGGGAGAGAGAGAGAATCTCCAGCAGACTCCCCGCCCAGCGCAGGGCCTGAAAGGGACTTCGATCTCACCACTCTGAGATCATGACCTGAGCCGAAATCAGGAGTCCATTGCTTAACCCAGGCACCCCAGAAATAAAATGCTTTTATTTTCAATGTGTCTAATGTTTGAAATTGAAGTGTACTAAGTAAACATCAGCTTTACTATTTTTTTCCGTTTCTCAATACATTTACAAATGACAGTAAGAGAATTTTACATGTTTTGACAAAAAAATGTTTAAAGGTCACAAAGCAATTGTAATTTTTCTCATTGTTTATAAAGATCACTTTGCCTCTTTCCAGTTTCAAGTTTCAGTTCACATGGCCAGGGTAACAGTCCAGCACACTGTGTTAAGTGAGGACTTTCTACTTGGACATTTTCAAGACAGAATCGTTTTTTGTTTTGTTTTGTTTTTTTCCTCATTCCTATTTAACCACTTTTTTATGAAAACTATTTAGCTTTCCGTGCCTCAGTTTCTTCACCCGTCAAATGGGAACAATAAGAGCGCTCACTTTGCTGCGTGATTGTGAGGTTCTAAGAAGCTAATGCCTGTCAGGCACACAGCCTGAATGATGTGGCCAAAGCACTCCATGAATGTTGGCTGCTATTATATTTATAGAGCTGGACCAGAGAGAGAGAAAAGACACTGAGAGGTCACCGAGTATCAGTGTGTTTTAACAACCACCACTGCTCCCTGAGATGCCTCACAGCAGTTCCTG
This sequence comes from Eumetopias jubatus, assembly GCF_037043125.1. NCBI lineage: Eukaryota > Metazoa > Chordata > Mammalia > Carnivora > Otariidae > Eumetopias > Eumetopias jubatus. Next base: position 37,416,447 of record NW_028274818.1, read on the forward strand.
TTTACCTACTTCCTTAAAATGCTGCCCTGAGTACTACACAGAAGGATTTCTACACAGCTTTTTCTTGAGGAGCCTCCAGCTAAATTTTCCCCAGACATTTTCATTTGTATGTTTGAATGTTACTATCAATCTAATTTCCTGCCTCCTTCCTCTGCACAGCACTTCCCCTACTGTGCTCTGGATCCAACACCCTTAGCCTCAGTATCTTTCAAAAATGCATCTGTCGTGATGCAGCTCCTTGACCCCTCAGGTGCCATAAGTGGCCTTCTCGAGTCTCCCGTAGCACTTTATATCTCTCTTGTCACTTTCCATTATGAGCAGATCACACCCCTGTCTTCCCCTTTAATGTATAAACTTGCAGAGTGAGACTGTAATAGGAAGATGGGGCAGCATCCTTGGCGCCATTTCCCCAAAGTATCCTCCCTGACTTTCCCTCAGGTATTTACTCTCTGGCCTATTACCTTTGGGGAAGGATGACACCACCCCCAGCGTCCCACCCTCACCCCAGCTAAAGAAGCGGGGTTTTATTGCCTAGACCGAATCCCTGGTTGCTTGCCAAAGTCCAGTGGTTTACGCTAGCGTTTGTTTCTGAACGGATCAGTGCAAGGGGATTCTCTCCACCCGGAGATTGGTTTTGAAAGGAGCATGTGACCCAGTTGGGCCAAGGAAAAATGAGATGAACTTTGCCCGGTGCTCCTGGGCCAATGAAAAATGAGATGAACTTTGCCCGGTGCTCCTGGGCCAATGAAAAATGAGATGAACTTTGCCCGGTGCTCCTGGGCCAATGAAAAATGAGATGAACTTTGCCCGGTGCTCCTGGGCCAATGAAAAATGAGATGAACTTTGCCCGGTGCTCCTGGGCCAATGAAAAATGAGATGAACTTTGCCCGGTGCTCCTGGGCCAATGAAAAATGAGATGAACTTTGCCTGGTGCTTGGGGGGCGAGGGGGAGGGAAGAATCTTTGCTTTTAAAAGTGAACCTCCGTAAAAGCTTTTCTCTCTTTGGGGAGCTCTGATGTCTAGAAGAGCTGTGCCACAATGCGGAAAGCCACCCTGAAGATGAAGTCAGGACATAGAGAGTAGGTAACCCAGGAGCCACTGAATTAATCTAACCCTGAAGACTGCCCTACCTCTGAACTTCTGTATACATGAGTCAAAAAAAGTTTGCTTATTACATTCGAGTCCAGTTCTCTGGAACTTGCAGCGTAACCAGGCCTATCTAGTACAGGAACTTTATTTTCTTATCAGCATATCTTTGTATCCACCACAGTACCTCTCATCTGGCAGACAATAAATGCTTGTTGGGTTGGCTAAAACCCATGATTCTAGTATGGTTCCCTTCTAGCTCTCTAGATCTTGTCTGCAGAGCAGTATTCCTCATACGAGTCCCCGTCAGCTCCCCTCCTCATCTGAGCTTCTGGTTTGAATAGTTGATGTTTTATTTTTATTTTTTAGAGGGCTAAGGGAAGGGGAAGGGAGAGGAAGAGAAAGAATTTCAAGCAGATTCCACGCTGAGCATGGAGCCACAGGCGGGGCTATCTCAGGACCCACCCTGAGATCATGACCTGAGCCAAAACCAAGAGTTCCATGTTTATTTGACAGAACTACCCAGGTGTCCCAAATAGCTTATTTCCTAAAGCTGAAACAGCTTCCTGAAGTGACAAGAATGTTCTTGTGTATCCAGTCCTGCTCTCTCTTGGAAATTCCTTGATGAACACTGGCAAATCTGAACTCATTGACTCTCCTTTTCTAGACTTGGGTCTGGCACATTTTAGATTGCAATTTTAGTTATTTCAACATACTTTCATGAAGTTTTAAGCTTATTACTTCCTGGTGCTAACTTTGGAATCACCATAATCTAATTAATAAGCCATCTTCAAATCACATTTTAGGGTAGGTTGTTGTTAAGTATTCAATCACCAAATATTTGTTGCAAAATCCACATACAGAATGACATAATTTCTAAGAAGTTTTCTGTTTATTTTCTTCAACTCTGGATATGGATTATTAAAAGCTGTATTGTCAGTAAGTAATATTTCTTGACTTAAATATCTTAACCTTTGTCTAATTTCTACCTGCCCCCATCATTTATTGTTTTATTTTTTTAAGTTTATTTAAGTAATGTCTACACCCAACCAACGTGGGGCTCGAACTCACAACCCGAGGTCAAGAGTCACATGCTCTTCCAACTGAGCCAGCCAGGCACCCCCCCATTCATTGTTTTATATGGTACTCCCCTACCTTAGGGATAGTGAATAGGGCCAGAGATTAGCACTGATCTAACACAGACATCTATAGGCTGCCTAGAACCGGAAATGGAAATGTTTTAGAGTATCATCCAGTCACATTATGGTATACTGTGCTTGGGCAACTAATTATATCATCTTTCAGAGCTTCTGAATATGAACCATAGATGGGGAGATACAGACTGAGGAATAAAAAAAAGTTAAGCTCTCATTAAAATTCAGTACTTCTGATTATCAAGAGACCAGATAGTGGGTGAAAGATGAGCCCCATAGTGGGAGAAAATATTTGCAACATTATGTAATGATTAATTGTTACCTAAAAGAATTCCTAAAAATTAATATGAAAGAGATAGACAACCCAATAGCTCTATCCAAAAGTTTTGAAGAGGCACAAAAGGGAAAATCCAAATGGCCAGTAAATAATATGAAAAGATATTCAGCCTCATTAGTAATCAGGAAATGTGAATTAAACCCCAACGACAACATTATACCTCCACCAGTTAGGCAAAATTAGAATATCCAAAAAATAACACAAAAATAACATGTAGGGCACCTGGGTGGCTCAGATGGTTAAGTGTCTGCCTTCGGCTCAGGTCATGATCCCGGGGTCCTGGGATGGAGTCCCGCATCGGGCTTCTTGCTCAGCAGGGAGTCTGTGTCTCCTTCTCCCTCTGCCTCTCCCCCTGCGTGTTCTCTCTCTGTCTCTCTCGCAAAGGAATAAATAGAATCTTTAAAAAAAAACAAAACATGTAGACAAGGGTATGAAACAAAGGGAACACAAATACACTGCAGAAGGGACTATAATTGGCATAATTACTATGAAGGAGTTTGACCTTATTGAGTACCTAATGACCCATTAATTGCACGCCTAAGAATATTCCCTAGAGAAATCTGTCCACATCGTGTACCAAGAAATATGTAAAAGAAGGTTCATAACATGATAGCAACCTAAATATCTAGAAATGATAGAATGGCTAAATTATGGTGTCTTCTTACAATGGAATACTATTTGGCAATGAAAATGATGGTTAATCCTAAACTGGCAGGAAGTGGTAAAGAGTATAGAAGAGCGACGTCCGTTGTCCTTCATGGCTGATGGCTTTGCCTTCTTACAACATTGGAAGTGAGCTCTGGATTAAGCCCTCTTTGGAGCCATGCAAATTTCACAGCTGGCTTCCTGCTGGTGCAGATGTTAGGGCCCAAAGCCAAGGGTTCCTTATGCCTTAAAGACTTAGAGAATTTTTTTTTTTTTTGGATGAGACTTGTCATTTCTTCAGCAATGTAAATGCCTAAGAATTGAAAAAGCTTCAGTCAGTTCCACGAATTAGTCACCACTCCCAAAGTTCTTTTCTGAACATAGTTCTTAAAGCTGCTTTATTTCTTTGTTTCCTTAATCAATCAATAACTCTCTCTCTCTCTCTCTCTCATTTTAATGGTGTCTATCTTAAGTCCATCTGAAATGATAGGCTTCAGGGCAAATCCTTAGACCCTCATCCTTCTACAGGCCTGCCTCTTCGTTCGGCTGAGTTTTACCTGACCTTTGGAAAAATGCTCTGGACAACTGTAGTTTTTAATCTCTTCTTATTTTGGGTAGAGAAGCAATTGACCTTTCTAACTCTGTAAAGATCCACATTTCTAGGTACTTGGCAATCTGACCAATACTTCCCAGCACTTTGTTGTAATGTTTTACTAAAAAGCAGGAAGGAGCCGCAAGCATACACTAATAATATGATTTTATGCAGCTACTTCCCCTCGGGTTAGGGGCTTCGGCAATTGGTCTGTCTTCAAATAATCTCAGGTGACAATCTTGCCAAGTGTTTTTGCCTCAGCACAAGGACACTGGCTTTCTTGTAAACAATACCAATTTTCTTACCTCCCACCTGCTAAGCCAATGCCACATAGTTTTACAACAGTGATACCATACTTTTGGTACCAATTTCTGTTTTAGTTAGGGTCAGGTTAGGTTGCTCTGACAAAGTGACCCATCAATAATCCCACACCTTAAAGAAGACAGAAGTTGAATTTTTTCTCAGTTAATAGTCCAGGGTGAGTTTCCAGGCAGTGGGGGGCTCTGCTATGCCTGACATTTAGGGATCCACGTTTCTTCCATCTTCTTGCACCTCCATCTCCTAGGCCTTGATGTTGTCTACATGGTCAAGGTGAAGTCATGACCTTATTTGGATCCCAGTGTGTGGGAAGAGGGGAAAGAATGAGGAAGCAAACGCTGGTCTTAAGGTATAGACCTGGAAATGGCACACAGCACTTCTGCTCACATTTCTTCGGAAGACATTTAGCCACTTGGCCATAACATCCAGGAAGGCCAGGAGAAGTGACAAGGATAAAGGAAAGAGCAGATTTCAGTGGTCAGTTGGAGCTATATTATCCCACAAATTTCCATCTCGAGTCCTCAAGTTACTTTTCCGCTCTGAGAATAGAATGAGACCACAGATATTGATCATAAAATCAGAGCCACATAGATGATCAGAAATACAAAAGGGAATTCTCCTCTCATGTAAATTATTAGCTGAAAAGCTGAACAATGTCACAAGCATCTTTTTTTAAGATTTTATTTATTTATTCATGAGAGACAGAGAGAGAGAGGCAGAGGGAGAAGCAGGCTCCCAAGGAGCAAGGAGCCCGATGCGGGACCCAATCCCAGGACCCTGAGATCATGACCTGAGCCGAAGGCAGACGCTTAACGACTGAACCACCCAGGCGCCCAATGTCACAAGCATCTTGCTGAAACAGCGGGGCATTGAGATTTTAAGTAATTTCCAGCCAGCCAGACGTAGTAAAAGGAAATTAACTGTGCAGGGCTCAATATTACTCGTTGAAGATATCTAAAATTTCATAGGTAGGCTCTTAGATGTGTTCTAAAAAAGAAAGACGGGGGAAAGGAAGGGAGAAAGGAAGAAAGAAAGAAAGAGCCTACAGTAGTACCTGGCATAAAGGAGGCACTTTCCCTACTTAAATATCAGTTGCGCTCACTTCTATTGTATTTATTCCTCTCCAGAGGCTGTCCTGGCTCACTTGAAAGAAAGTGATGTGATCCCGAATGGCAGAGGGGGCTGTTGCCTCCCAGAGAGCCCAAAGACTCAGAGGGCAAGGCAGTGGCCCCAAAGTAGTGTTCAGGGTTGCCCACTGGGAAGCACGACCCTGAACACCACGGTAGCCAGTATAACCCCAAAGAGCTTCTTCCTACTCACTAAGGCCTACTCACTGGGGATAGTCACCCACTTCCCTGGTCCTGTTCCTTCTTCCTGCCCCACTCTCCTGTCTAGCCTCATAAACTGTCTGCTCCAGTTCCAGCTTCTGAAGTCACTGTCTCTGCTTTGTCCTGGAAGGGGACCCAGCCTGTCAGAGCAGCGGCAGCTGGGGGTGAAGGCAGGTGCGCACAGCCCTCCGGGCGAGGTCACCCACCGCACTGTGTGCGGCCGTGCCTCGCTGTGGGGGGACAGACGTGATCTCCCAGTGGCCACTCGGGTTCGTGTTTGTTCTGCTCAGGCCCGTTGGGAGGTTCAGGAATGTGATGTGATGGATTTTTCCACATTCAATCAGGACAATTAAATAGATGTCTCTATTTCTGGATGTTTGAGTAAATTCCTGTCTGGGTTGCCTAAGCCAAAGGTCATTCGTGTTGAATCCAAAGCCACGTATTGAACTTTGTCCACTGTCAGGAGAGGGCCAGCCACAAGCAGAGGAGGGAAACAGACAGGACAGTAAAGAAATCACCATTTGAGAAACGGCCCGCGGATCATTATTTTGAGCTCAGTAAAACAAACACAAAACATACACCCCAACCTCCCATGAACCGACACCCATTGTTTGTAAGGCCTTGTGCAGGGGATGAGAAGGAGAGCAGGAGGAAGGCTGTTGCTTCACAGCCCTTCTGGTGGACAAGGACCAAACAGGGAAGAAAAAATTGTCCTAAAAGAAACAATACTCATGAAGTAAAACATAGCGCAGTCAGTAGGTCAGCATGAAGAGACCATGAATGAAGTGAGTCTAGGAAAGAAATGAGTTTGTTTCATTTTTGGTTTATTCATTCAGTTGTTTGCCCTGCAAACACTTACGGAGCACCCACCATGTGCCATCCGTGGGGACAGGGACTGGAGACACAGAGACAGAGGACGCAGACCCTGCCCCCCGCAGCTAGACACAGGAGAGCGGCCACCTGGCGAATGGAGCAGGAAGGTGTCATCAGAGCTAATCACCGACATCAGTCCAAGGTTCAGGTGTTTCCAAAGAGGTGGGGAGCCTGTGGGCAGAACCAAGAAGAGTCTTTGCAGAAGGGGTAGCAAGGGTGAAAGCAGCAGCGTGCAGGGAGCAAGCACGGGGTCCGAGGGGCTGGGGTAGCCCCTGGGGCCTCAGAAACCCAAGTTCCCAAAGCATCTGTTTCCCCAAGCATGCCTTTAAAACCCGGAAAGCAACAGCTTTATAAAAGGTGCATGTTCTGGGGACAACGTGATGATGGGAACTCCTAACCTGCATGAGCCAGTTGGACTGCTGCTGGGCAGCCCCCTGCCCTCATCAGGGCAGCTGGTTATCAGACAGGCGACACCTAATCGGCACAGAAACCACTTTGAAGCAGAGAGCAATCTGTCCCACCCAACCTCCTTTGAGGAGGTGTGACCCTAACACTGCCACTCTGGGGCAGACAGAAAGGAGCTGGGAGATCCCTGTGGATGAACCTAACTAAGTTGGAAGCCTGGCTCCTTAGTTAACAGATGGACAAAACTCTTGTATCAGTTAATGACTTACTGGTGGCAAGTAATAGACATTCAAGCTAGCATAAGTGAAAAGGGCCAATCTGACATAAAGATACAGGGCTGTTTCTTAATCTTGGAGGGCAGGAAGGCATCCAGGTCCCAGGAAGGAACAGGACCAGGGACGTGGGTGACTATCCCCAGGAACCATGTGGCACACTCTCCCTGTCTCTTTCTCTCTGGGCATCTGATTTCTCTGTCTGTCTGTCTGTCTGTCTCTCCTGTTCTCTGTCTCAGCATCACAAAATATGACCACCCATGGTGTCCTTGTTTCTGTTTTACAGCTCCCAGTTCATGGAAAGCCCGCATCTCTCTTTGAACACAGTTCCAGATGCCTGGGGGAGGGCTCAGACTCAGCAGAGGACAGGAGAGCAGGGTTCATGCTGAACACACGGGTGCCGAGGCAAGGAATACTTACAAGTTTCATGGGAGTTAGGCAGGCACCACAAGGAGGCCAGTCACTGCTCCTCATACCCTTGGGCCCCGATCCATGAAAATTATAGTCATTGCTTTACCTGGTTACGGAATAGATCTGACGAGTTAATATAATGTGAAGCAACTACCATATAGTAGGTCCTTAGTGAATGGAGGTGGTTAAAATTATATTAGTCAATAAAGATAGAATGTGATCTATTTTTAGGGAAACCTGATCCAGGAGCCGGCCATGCAGCCTTCTTTCCTCCACCAGAGCGGATCACATTAACGTAAAGATGCGGGGCGAGGCCTTGCTTCCTTGGCCTCCCCACTACCCATCCTCTCATTTCTCACCTCTTAGTGACAACCTAAAGCTCCCTCTGCCCCAAGCTCTCTTTGCTGTTACAAATCAGTCATTTACGTTTGGGGCACTTGCCACCCCCACAGGTACTCATCTGTAATGACTCTATTTAGGAATGTTAAGTCCATACGTGTTTATGTCTTTCCTCTTTATTAAACTTCAAACCTGTGGTCTGAGAGACCATGTCTTCATACCCTGGACATGGCCATGCATTCAGTGCTCACTTGATGATTGTTGACTTACCGTGTTTGTTTGTTTTTTTTAAGATTTTATTTATTTCTTTGACAGAAAGAGACACAGCGAGAGAGGGAACACAAGCAGGGGGAGTGGGAGAGGGAGAAGCAGGCTTCCCGCTGAGCAGGGAGCCCGATGCCAGACTCATCCCAGGACCCTGGGATCATGACCTGAGCTGAAGGCAGATGCTTAACGACTGAGCCACCCAGGCACCCCGACTTACCGTGTTTTCACAGCAAGGGCAATGTCCGTTTATAGACTCATTAGAGGAATCTCAAGAACTCCTTTATTTTTGGCCACTGCCTTTAGCCAGTATAAGGCTAAAGCTTCCTAGATAAATGGTCATGTGTTTTATTTCCACTCCCATGTAAGCCTACATGTCATCTGGGATTTGGAAGGGATTTGGTAGGGATCCTAGGTCAGACAGGTCCCCAAGGCAGGAGGAGCCCTGAGACATGGCATCTGGTCTCTACTTGAACAGGGAGCTTGTTGCCTTCCTAGGACGCTCACTCCGGCTTTATTCTTTTACAACCTAGAAAGTTCTTCTTTGCATGAAGAATCTCACATTTGCCTTTGTGTCACTTCCACTAAATGTTCCTACTTCTGCAGGACCAGAACTAATGCTTCTTCGCCGTGGCAGCTCTTCTTGCATTTGCAGTGAGGGCCCAGTTCACTGTATCATGACCCCGTTAAGCCTCTTCTTTTCAACCCAAGTATCCTCAAATCCTTCTCCACAAGAAACAGTTTATAGACCCTTTGTCTTCCCTTTCACAACTTGATGTGTTGTGTTTCCCCTTGTGAATCTTTCTTAGAGTTCAGAATCCAGCACTGCATGTAACATTACGGTGTGGTCTGATTGCTGAGGGGAGTGGGATTAGGACCTTTGTTCTAGGGTCCAGCTGCTGTGATTTTACTAATGCTGTGTATCTTTAATCTAGTGTCTTCCTTTTCTTTTCTTTTCTTTTCTTTCTTTCTCTCTTTTTCTTCCTTCTTTTCTTTTCTTTTCTTTTCTTCTCTCTTTCTTCCTCCTCCTCCTTCTTCTTCTCTTGATTGAACTACCACAATTTTGGCTCATATTAGTTTTTAAATCTCCATATATTTTTTCAAAATATGGAAATTACTCTTTTTAACAAATGTGACATACATTATTATGGAAATCCAGGGAGAAAAAAGCAAAACATGAAAGGGTAAATTAGAAAATAACAATCATATTGTAACCCTTCCTCTTAAAGATAACTATTGCTTACATATTGGTATGTACTCTTCCAGCCATCATTTTCTGTGCATAAACACACAAGCATGTGCACACAGGCACACACACGCACGCGCACGCACGCACACACACACACACACACTTTGACAAACATGGGGTTAAACCTCTATGGTAGATTAAAGATGGCTGTCAATTCCTTGTGGCTCCTCTCATTGATAGGTGGTATCTATTTCCTCTCTGGGTCTGGGTCTGGGCTGGGCCTGAGTCTGGTTTCAACCAATAGAATGTAGTTGGGGTAATGCTGGGTGACTGCCAAGGTGGGCCTTAGGAGATCTCAGCTTCTGCCTTCATCTCTTGGAAGACTCTTCTTGGAGCCCAACCACCGTGTGCGGAAGCCTAACCAGCCACATGGAGAGGCCCCACTGTGGCCTGTGACTGAAAACACCACAGAGCTCCCAGATGGCAACCAGTATCAGCTATCAACTCTATGAGTGCAGTCCTTTTGGACCTTCTAATTATCCCAGAGCCTCAGTCAGTACCAAGTGATGCAGAACAATCCACCAAGTAAGGAGTAATAAATTGTCATTTGAAACCACTAAGTTTTGGGGTAGTTTTTTCCAACAGTAATAGATAAACAATTACACATAATGACAACAGATGTTTCTACAGTATTTTCTATGTGCTGGGCAGGGTTATTAATCCTTTATACATGTTTACCCACATAATCCTTACAATAACCCTATGAGGCAAGTACTGTAATTATATATTCCCATTTTACAGATGAGGAAACTGACACAGGGAAATAAAAAGTTTGCTCAGGGCCACAGGGTGAGTAAGCGATAAGGCTGGGATTGGAGCCCATGCAGTCCATTAGGTTCCAGAGTCTGTGTTCTAATCCACCATACCCAACTGCCTCTCTGCTGCTTTCTCTCATTTTTAGATATTATGAGCGACTTTCAGTGTCAATAAATATCAATCTACAAAATCATACTTAAGTGCCACATGTTGGAATCTGTTGAAATCTCAATTCTATCATCCAAAGTATTAACAAACTCTTGCAGTTGTGGGATTCTCTTCATTGGATATATATACTGCTAAAGTCTTTAAGTTGATAGAACTTGTTGAATAGATCAGAGTTCAGGAGTGAGCCCACTTGAACCCAGATGAGATCTCCTTCCAGAATAACATCATTTAACAATATTCTTTAAGTACGGATTATTCACCAATGTTTCATTTTCTCAGCCACTGTTTTGCAAGTGCAGGCTGGGAGATGTGCCACATAAAATGGTGTGGGCACTTGTTAAAATACAGAATCTCAGGCTTTGCCCCAGACCCTCCAATAACAGACTCTCTGAAAATGGGGCCCAGGAATCTGCATTCTAATAGCCCTTCACACATGATTTTTATGGCAGCTAGATTTGGGAGCCATTGATCCTAACCTCCCTTCCTCCTTCTTATCCATATCAAATCTCATCCCAAATCCCATGTACACTGTGGGAATACTCTGATTATCACTGTGAGAGATATCCTGGCTCTGCTCTTAGCCAGCTATACGATTTCATCTCTAGACTTTTTTCACCTGTAAAACAAGGAGGTTGGATTAATTATTTACTCGGTGCCCACACATTCCTTCTTCAAGACTGAGTCACTCATTCCCTCTGCACTTGGGAGTGTTGGCTGCTGACAGTTCACAGGTGATCCAAGGTCACATCTCCAGGAGTGTAGCCTGGATCTGATGACTGGTTGATGAGGAAATATGAAGACCCAGCCCTCTAGCCTCTAGCCTCCAGGGTGAGCCAGCCTCTGGGGTGGACCTGAGATTTGTGTTGTGTCTGCATCGTAGTTCAATTCACCCCTCTGCCTGTTTCTACTCCCTTTACTTGCCCAATCTCCACCTCAGTCTGTTTCCTCGGCTTCTTAGGAAATCTCACCTTTTGCTTCTGATTTGGATTGAACTGATAGCAGAGACTCTTTCCTCACTACCTTCTCAAACATCCTGGGCTCTCTGTTCAAGAGCTTTCTCCTCTTCATCCTCCTCCCATTCATTCTCCATTCATTGAACAAACTTTTATTGTACTCCTACTGTGTGCCAGACCCTGAGCTCAGCCTGGGTACTCAGAGACTTGGCCATGTCTCCAATGCTGGCAAGAGAGCAAGCACTTAGGACCTGAATGGCTCTTTGGTCTCTTTGTCATCTGTGAACACTGTGCTGTTTCCCAGACTGTGGGTCTAGCCCATCTTCTCGCTCTGAACATGACCCAGTGGGCCTTTTTATTGCCCTGGTCATGGTTGGCAACCGCCCTCCCGCCCACCCCACTATGCAGGGGCTTTAACCTTCCTGACACCATTCTTAGGGGTTTGTGTCTCTCTTTGTATTCCCTTCTTAGCTTTTGGGGTCCTCCTTCCAGTTCTGGCAAGGGCCAACATAAATGTTTCATTCATTTAAGACACTAGTGTATTTCATGGTTCCTGGGCTTGCAGTAGTGGAAAATCTGAGGGGGAAGGATCTTGAGATCTTCCAGAAGGGCGGGGGCAAAAGTAAGGGACCAGAGTTTAAACTGTCATCATAATCCATTTAGGACCTACCTATGTCAGGCAAAGCTGGAATAAATCAGCCACATTTGTTGCTGCCAACCCTCTCTTTTATCACCTCCAGCCCTATCTTCCCGCGCCTCTTCATGGATTTACAGCTTCCCTGCTTTCTGTTCTGCGCACTTCCCCCTCCCTATGCTGTCAATCATTTTCATTTTTCACTTGAATGAGACTGAGTCATAGTGCCTCTTTTCCAGCGTTCATCACATTTTAAGCTTGTTTTTATACCGTATTGCAACATAAAAGGCTTTGTCCAATGGACAAGGACAAGATATCAACAGACATTAAGAAAATAGAGAGCTCTTTTCAGCCCTTTGCAATCACAGCATGTCCACGGGCTCTTTATTGAAAAGATGTAACAATCTAGGATGCCTCGGTTAAGCGTCTGTCTTCGGCTCAGGTCATGATCTCAGGGTCCTGGGATCAAGTCCCGCATCGGGCTCCCTGCTTAGTGGGGAACCTGCTTCTCCCTCTCTCTCTACGCCTCCACCCTGCTCATCCTCTCTCTCCTGCTCTCTCTCTCTAATAAATAAAATATAAAAAGAAAAAAGATATAACAGTCTAGTATAAGAGCAGAAGGAACTCAAATCCAACACTCTCATTGTCGTATAGATGAGAAAACCAAGAAACAGTGAGGTCAAGCAGGTTTCCAAAGGTGACGCAGCAATAATTGCCAGAGCAGGAAAAGAAAAGAGTCCAGGGATGGTACAGTTTTGGAAGGCTTTGCCTGTGGGAGATACTCATTCCTGGATACTACCTAGGAGTATTACTTTGATTGATTGCATACAGAAATGGACCTATGTTTATTAGTCTCTTTATATGCTGCTCCTCCATAGTTAGTGGGTCAAGACCAACCCTAGGTACCCTTTTTGACTGGGCTTAGAAACAAAAGAATCTAGGTTCCAGCCCACCTGGTTCCAGCCCTTACAAGCTGTCTGACTTTAAAAATGCCATTTAACTACCATATCCTCTCCCAGCCTGGCCTTGCCCGGGGTATCAGGCAAGGCAAAGCATGCAAAATCTCTCTGAAAGATGGAGAGCATTTTGTAGCAGTGGGAGCCGTTTTTCATCCTGCCCGTGCCCTGGAATCCTCGATGGAACTTGAAAAGGGGAGCGGGGGGCCCTGGCGCTGGGACCCGGTGTCTGGGAACTTTTTTAAAAGCTCTGCAATGGGGCGCCTGGGTGGCTCAGTCGTTAAGCGTCTGCCTTCGGCTCAGGTCATGATCCCAGGGTCCTGGGATGAGTCTGGCATCGGGCTCCCTGCTCCGCGGGATGCTTGCTTCTCCCTCTCCCACTCCCCCTGCTTGTGCTCACTCTCTTGCTGTCTCTCTCTCTGTCAAATAAATAAATAAAATCTTTAAAAATAAATAAATAAAAGCTCCATGATTTTGATGCACAGCCAAGTGTGGAAACCACTGACAAAGTATTAAAGACAAATAGGACAGTAGAAATGACATTAGTAGCCAAAAAGAAGTCTTAGATTATCTGATTAAGGTGGATAACTAAAGGACAACCTAAAGAACAATGAAATTGCCTACCTTTGGGCGCCTGGGTGGCTCAGTCGGTTAAGCATCTGCCTCCCGCTCAGGGCATGATCCCAGGGTCCTGGGATGGAGTTCTACATCTGGCTCTCTGCTCAGCAGGGGTCCGCTTTTCCCCCTGCCTCTCCCCCACCTCTCGTGCTCGAGATCTCGCTCTCTCTCACAAAAATAAATAAAACCTAAAAAAAAAAAAAAAAGAAATTGCCTATCTTTTTCAGAGCACCCAAAACCCTGATCTCAGATCCCTTTCCTCCTCCTAGAAAAGATGTCTATTGCTACAATGATGTTTCTTTTACTTCGAAGTACACATACCCCACCTCCTCTATGCTCCACACACACACCATGAATCATCTCAACCCAGCTCCATGCTGAAGTCAGATTCCAAGTAATGTCTGGTTCTGGTCTGTTCTTTCAGTCCAGGAACACCATCTGATTAGGCCCTGGGAAATGGATTCATGGTAGCCCAAGTCTCCACAGGGCCATCTATAAACCAGACTGCTGATGTGTTCCCTGGGGATGTTCTGTCAGCGTCCTAGTTCCGCTTTGTAAGTAATCGAATGACTCTGAGCAAACTGTTCAATCCCTAGGTCTCTGAGATGGTTGTTATCACCTGATCATCACCCTCACAAAGTACGTCCTTCCTTGTAGCAGGTTCTCCTTGGAATACCAGTGGAGTGTGGTCAGAAATTTGCTGCAGTGGCTATCATGTTAAAGAACATGACTCTGAGAAGAATGAATCTGGGGCAACATTTCATTCGGTCCCTGAGACACCAAGGCAGACAGGTATTACTTTTGTCCGCCCGGCACCTCTTTCTCCTTTTCTGCGGAGGGAGCTTCCTTCCTTGGCAGAACTCCTTTCTTCCTCCGTGTGGTTCTGGGCTGCTGATCAAAGTAGCCTGGCTTGTTTCTCTGGGGCCACAGGTGTAAACCTGTGACCTGGCTTAACCATAATAACATCCCACTCACCTGCCCAGAGCAATTGGATAATTGGGGATTATCCAAGGACCAATCAAAAAATAATAATAACCAGGGATTTAAAAAAAAAATGAAGCTGGTAGGGAAACTATCTTTTCTTTCTGGGCAAATTGCTATATAACTGTGACACCAGAGCTGCCACGGAAGAAGATGGGAAGGACAAGGCCGCCATCCCGCGACGAGGCCGCCATCCCGCGACGAGGTCGTCATCCCGCTACGAGGCTGCCATCCCGCGACGAGGCTGGCAGAGAGAGAGAAAACAAAACAAGGCAAGAGAGGATGTTTCTATGGGGTCAGGTTTTGTCTGACTGTCCTGGCATTATCTGGCAGCTGTTCTTTTGATTCTTGGAGCTGCCCCAAGATTTTTTCCCCAAAGCCTCTTTTTTCCCTTACCTAAGCCAGTTTGTTTTAGAATTTCTGTCACTTGCAACCCAGAGTCCTGATGGACAGAAACACTCGGAGAGCATTCCTCTCTACCATACACTTTTTGAAACTTCAAAATGTGAGGGTCTGAGAGTCTCAGAACTGAGCGTGTTCTGGTCTCTTTGATTAGAGTGTGGGATTGCCGGGTGGTCACCTTGGTTATGCCAGGAATTATGTTTCCCAGCACCTCCTGCCCTGAATGACTCTGGTCCTCCTGAGATGTGGAAGACAGTAGTGAGGCATCCGCCTTCATGCCCGGATGGCTGCTGTTGGCTGGAGCTGGTGAGGCACGCAGAGAGGCAGCTGGGCTCCCGTGTGTCCCCACTCTTCCCTGCTCTCGGGGACTGCCAGCCCACTCTCAGATGCTTTGCGGCAAACTCACAGAGGCAGTGGCTGCAAAGAACCAGCCAACATCCTCCCAAAGATTCTGCTCTAGGAGCCCTGTGCGGCCCCATTTCACAGCTAGACCGGCCTTGCTTTCTGTAAGCTCCAACTTTGCTCAGCCCCACCGGTGCCGGTTAGTGACTTCTGTGATCTTTCAACAACTCCTTCCAGATATTCACTTCCCCAGCTCCTGCCCCAGTTGTGAAAGAGCTAATCTTATAATAAATTCTGTATTCTGTAATACTCATAGTAGTTCTGCTTCCAGAGTTTAATTCTGACTCATACAAGTGGTATTGGGTGGATGCAGACACAGAAGCTTCCTGCTTCCTTTCTTTGCTTCATGCCCACACTCAGTCCTTCTATCTCTGTAATTCTCCTCCTCTCTGGTCACTATACCCCCTTCATCTTTTCATGTCTTCTCCATGGGTGGGTGGGAAGATCCGACCCTGTTCCTGCTCACCTTACCATTGGGCTAGCTGCTGTCTCAAGCCACTTTTCCCTCTGACCTCTGACTCACCTTCACACTATTTCCTGCTCTCCTGGCCAGTCACAAGACAGCAGGCTGCCTGGAGGTTTGACACACACTGGCATCCAGCTAAGGCAAATGCCAGATGTTCCTGCCCATTGTCTCCCACTCCCGATTTCCATGTAGGAGATGTCATTAGAGGAGGAAATAGAGGCCTTAATGGACACTGGGTGGCATGTACAGTAGATGCCAAATACATATTTATAAACTGAATTAACATAGTAAAAACTGTTTGAGTTGAAAATCACCAAGGAATATTTTGGTAACATGGCATGTTGTTGGCCCATTGAACACTGCATGCATGGGTCTGTAATTTCCACTGGAATGGGCTCAAGGTCTCTTCCAGCTTTGTGATAATGGCTCAAAGGCCAGGACTTCTAATCCCTGCCCAGCCACTGCTCAATATACAGTCTCTGTTGAGTCAGGTGGCCTCTCTAGGCCTTGGCGAGTCTACCTGGATCGATGAAGTCAACAGAGGAAAATTTTAAGATCATGGTATCTTAGGCCTGGAAGCAACCTTAGGGGTTATCCCTAAGTTGGGCAGCTCCCTCTGGCTTTGTCAACCCTTCCAGCTGGGGCCCTGTGGCCATGTACCACTGTGCCTTTGGGATGGTGGTTCATGCCTCTCTTGAGACTCTGTCCAAGAGCTGGAACAAGTGTCCAACAGCAGAAATTTCTTCATATAGAGTTAGGCATCCTAAATTTTAAAAAGGATATTGTTGCCCAGTTGACATGAGGCATGAACAGCAAGTGAGTACTGGGAGAACTTAGAAAATGGGAGAGCAAGAATAATTTATTATAAGCAAGAATAAAGTGAGCAGCTACCAGCACTGAGCATCCAGTATGTGCTGTGCTAACATGTAATCTTCACAACAACTCTGTGAGCTAGGCTGTGCTACCTCTAATTTACAGAGGAGGGAATTAAGATCCTGTAATTTCAGGTCATGTGTCTCAAGTGGCACAGCTGGTTAGTGGCAGATTTGGGATGCCAGGCACTTTGGAGTGACCTCAACCTCTGTTCTCTTGCCACGTATAACCCTAGACCTCTATACCTGTCTCTCCACAGTCATACTTGATTAAGGGTGTTTTCTAGTTTTCTGGTAAGAAGGGAATTGGAAGCCAGTGCATTATATCATTCTAGCACATATATCATATCATATCATATATCATCTATCAGTGGTTGGCTAGGTAAATTTATGATTAAACAATGCAATGCTCTTCTAGTCATGGAGATATGGTTATTTTCCCCTCTTCCTTTTGTTGTCTACATACATTCCCCATTGTATAACTCCTCTGGGTATTTGGGCTACTAGGCAGATTGTGCCAGGCCATTGAAATCAAGGTTGGATTTCTTAACCAGGTGAGTAGTGGCCTTTAACTGAGGTTTAACAAGGGTTGTTTGGCTCTGGGCACCTGGGTGGCTCAGTTGGTTAAGCGTCTGCCTTCAGCTCAGGTCATGATCCCAGGATCCCAGGATTGAGTCTGCTTCTCCCTCTCCCTCTGCACCTCCCCTCTGCTCATGTACATGCGCGCTGTCTCTCAAATACATAAATAAATAAATCTTTAAAAAAAAGAGTTGTTTGGTTCTGCTACATATCACACCTGTCCTCACCTGTCCTCACCTGTCCATGGAGTACCATGGACAAGCCCACAGAGCCCCAACTGCAGCCCAGAGAGGAAATGATTTGCCCTAGTCAGTAGGTGGTAAAGCTGGTACCAGAGGCCTAGATCCCTGACTCTTGTTTGCATATTTCAATGCTCCTTTCATATAGGTAGGATGCATTTTTACCTATACCTAGTGCTGATTTCAAGAGCAGGGTTGGGAGGCTTTAGCCACCCCCTCTTCCTCCCTATCAGTACCCCAGCCCACCCCCATACTCACCTTTTATTTTGTCAGGAACAGCTGATGTTTCTGGTAAATTCTGTGCAAACACAGCAAGCTGGGTCCCCAAGCCCACCCCTTTCCAACCAACAAGGGGCCTAAGTCCTTCCTGTATAGAAATTCTGGAGCCATTAGTCCATGCACCTGCCTCTTCTAGGAGACTTTCAGCTTTTCCCCAAGGGCAAGAAATAGACCCCCCTTTTCTCTGATGCCCCCCAAAAGTATAATGCAGGCTCTGCATAGTATAGACTTGCAATGAATATTTGTTCCTGGGCCTGCTGCTGGAGTGGCCAACTATGCTCAGTCCCAATTAAGGAAGTTTGTTTATTTGGAAATCAGTATTCCTTGCATCACCTCCCTAGGACAGGCAAGGAGTTAAAAGATAAGATGAATTTTAATTTTTTTTTTATGGCTCCTATCACTTCGATGCTATGTATCATGGGTTCCTACCCTAGACTGTGGATTCCTCAAGCAAAGCCCCCATGTAATAGCATGTGGTTGCTACTCGGTGTTTCCTAAGTGAATGACTTAGAATCTGGATATGTGATCCTTATAGTACCTAATATAGTACCTAAGGGCAGCACACCTTATGTGGAAAAGTGCCTAGACATTTGAATGAATGTACAATCACATAGCAGTGAGCTTACATGATGCTTTTTACCATCGGAAAGGGAAACATGGGATTTACAACCCAATGTAAAATATGAAGGCAATCATCGGTCACCTCCATGCCTTTTGCTTTTCACATTTTAGTGACTTGAAGACACTCTTCTAAGACAGGTTAGTACACATTTCAGAATTGCTGTAGACATACGCTGAGTTGGTTATCTGCTTAGTTGCTCTTCTATGGGTACAGCTCAACCTCCCCCGACCCCCTTCAAACATACACGCTCACCAGACCCCTTAGAGGGTCCAGGTCGCCATGTTTATGCTGTGACCTGCTCAGGTTCTCTCTTCCAGGAATTTGGAATTTGAAATATAGAGACACAAAGGAAAGAGCTTGTCTGGGGAGGCAGGCCCATTAATGGCGGCCCCCCGGGAGGGGAAGTCCACACACACACACACACACACACACACACCCCGAGTGAGAGAGAGAACCAGGAAACTTGGTAGTTCTCAGGAATAAACATATAGAATCTGGAAGCAAATTAATGTTTTCTCCCTGTTGCTTTCTGCACCTCCATGGTATTACAATAAAATACAATAATAGCTTGTATTTTAGGTCATATTTTGAGCAATTCTAGAAGCCCATGGAAGGCAACAATGGACTTACCTTTGTATTTCCCACAGGCCTAACCAATCCCTGGCCCTCCTCAGGCACTCAATGAACATTGCTGTAGTTGAATTAATTTGATTGGCTGTATTGACAAAAACAACAAATTTGCACATTTTGGGGCAAACAATATTAAAACTCTACTCAAGTTTAATCACCTATCTGTCTTTGTGTTGAGACATTATGTTATGATTTAGGAAGCGTGTAGCCCTTAGAGGAGTACGTGTGCTTTAACAACAATGACAACAAGATGTAGTGCCCTTCTCTGCCCTCAGGCCTCCCCCACGGCCCGTGTCCCCAGCTCCAGAACCCCACAGCGGATACACAGTTAGGAAAGGGTGCAGAGAGCAACAGGGTCTTGCCATTCGCAGATACACCCCAAGCAGACCCTCTCCAGAGTCCAGGCTGACATTTGGAGCTTTCGAACCAGCTCTTTGGACACAGAGCGTGGAAATGCTCTGGAAAGAGCTAAGAATGAGCTGGCGGTTAGAAACCGGAACAGAATGAACCGAAGGTGGTAGGTGTGGAGGGTGATGGCTTGTCCCTGAGGAAAGGATTGCTGGAGTCCTTCGGTGAGTGCTTCCAGGTGAGTAGCCTCCTGTCTGAAGAGTCTGTTGGTTCAGCGCACTGGCCACCTAAAGTCATTCCTGAAGGACTGGGGGATGGTATTGGTGAGGTGGGGAAGGGCGCGGAGTCAAGGCCGGAGTCCCAGAGACTCAGAGCATTCAGGGTGTGGAAACCCACTCCCCTGCACCCCACATCAGGTGACCCTCAGCCAGTGCCCTCGTTCCTGCCCTCTGGGTGGCCTTGCTCTGGTAAACAGCTGTGGAATGTTGACACACATGTGAATGTGGTTGTAGCTGAAGATCGAACATTCAAAGTCCTTCCCTGCTGGAAAATCTCAGAAAGACGTTGGACAGAGGAGAGCTTTCAAGAAAGCTTGAAAACTGTTTTTGTAAACCCGTATGTGCTACACTAAATATGTCCGTGATGTAAGTAGGCCTTGCACTTTGGGTGGGGGGGTTCCATTCATGTTTTAGGATTCAGTGATAAGAAAATATATTAAGTTTTTTTCCATGCCTCTTATGTATCTTGGAAAGTTAGCAGCTGAGGTGAATTTGTTTTCGTACTGCAGCCTATTTAAAAAAAAACACACACCTTTTTTTTTTAAGTAATTACATGTACCATTTAGAAAAAGCCACCTTACTAATATTTTTTAAAGATTTATTTATTTATTTGAGGGAGGGAGGGGCAGAAGGAGAGAGAGAATCCTCAAGCAGACTCCACACTGAACATGGAGACTGATGCAGAGCCAGATCCCAGGACACAGAGATCATGACCTGAGCCGAAATCAAGAGTCGGCTGCCTAACCAACTGAGCCACCCAGGCACCCCCACCTTATTAATATTTTGATAGACTTCCCAGACTCTTACTTATGCACCTATACATGAAAATATGTAGTTTTAAGAATATGAGATCAGAGACGCCTGGGTGGTTCAGTCGGTGAAGCAGCCAGCTCGAGGTTTCAGCTCAGGTCATGATCTTAGGGTGGTGGGATCGAACCCCAAGTTGGGCTCTGCATTCAGCGTGGAATCTGCTTGGGACTCTCTCTCCCTCTCTGCCCCTCCCACTGCTCACTCTCTCTCTCTCTTCAAAATAAATAAAATGAATCTTAAAAAAAAAAAAAAAAAGAGGGACACCTGGGTGGCTCAGTCAGTTAAGTGTCCGCCTTCAGCTCAGGTCATGATCTCAGCGTCCTGGGATGGAGCCCCATGTCAGGTTCCCTGCTCAGTGGGGAGTCTGCCCCTCCCCCTGCTCATGCTCACACACATTCTCTCTCTCAAATGAATAAATAAAATATTTTTTTTAAAAAAGAATATGCGATCGTAACATACTGTTTCATAACCTGACTTTTTTTTACTCAAGAATTTATAGTGAACATATGTCCATGGCCATCAAAAGATGTACATCATCCTCATCAATCTTAATAGCTACATAGTATTCTATTTTATGGAGTTAGTGTAATTTGATCAATTCCTATTGAGAAAATATTATATTGTTTCCAATTTTTGTCATACTAAACCACATTTGATAAATATTCTTTTATAATTTCTCTGCTCTCTATCATTGTCTTAGGAAAAATTCTTAAAAGTGTAATTTTTACATGGTGTTTGACACAGAGACAGTCATCTATCTAGAAGAGTTGTACCAATGTATGCCCTGCCTCCCAACAGCAGTGGTGTCAAAGTCTTTTAAAAACAATTTTAAAATTGTTTCTATTAAATATTAAATACATGAAAATGATATTTCTAACACGTGAAGGACATAAAGACTAATAAAACATCTGCATTTACCAGCCAGCTTAAGAAGTAAAACATCACAACCACCTAAAGCCCCCACCCTGCTCCTCAGAAGAATCTTCCTGAATGAAATCTGTATCAGTCCCTTGCTTTTCTCTAGTTTTACCACACATGCTTGCATCCCTTAACTAGATATGAATTAGTTTTGCATGCTTTTTCTTTATATAAATGAACTTGTACTTTGTGTATGTATTCTTTTATGACTTGCTTTAAAAAAACATTTGTAAGGGAAGCATAGCATGCATACAAAAAAGTACATGTATCATGAATGTTTAACCTGATGAATTTTCTCAGAATGAACACACAACATTGTTAGCACCACAGAAAGGCACCTCAGCCCCCATCCAGTTACTACGTCCTTCCAAAAGGAACCCATATTCTGCTTGGAACACCGCAAAATTTATATAAATGAAATCAAAGTGACTAACTTTATTTATTATTATTATTATTTTTGGGGGGGCGGGAGAGAGAGAGAGGGTGGAAGATAGGCAGAGGGAGAGGGAGAGAGAGAATCTTAAGCAGGCTCCATGCCCAGCGCAGAGCCTGATGCGGGGCTCCATCTCACAACGCTGAGATCATGACCTGAGCCCAAATTAAGGGTGGGATGCTTAACTGACTGAGTCATCCAGGTGCCCCTATTTTTTTTTAAGATTTTATTTTTAAGTAATCTCTATACCCGACGTGGGGCTCGAACTTACAATCCCGAGATCAAGAGTCACATGCCGTACTGACTGACCCACCCAGGCACCCCCAGAGTGACTAACTTTATACACTCAACTTCATGCGTGTTGCTGCATGCAGCTGTAATCATTTGTTGTTAGCATTGTATAGTGTTCTATTGTGAATATATCATAACTTACATATCCATCTATTGATGGATATTTGGGTTCCCTTCCAGTGTTTGATATTACAAATAAGGATGTTATAAACATTCTCATGTGTGTCTTCTTATGTCCAGATGCAAAAGCTGTGGAGGAGAGATTAGGAATGGAATTTCAGGATCATAGAATATAATTATAGTTAGCTTTACCAGGTAATGTTAAATGTGAATTCACAATTGCAATTTTTGCCAATCTAATAGGTAAAAAATTAAATATTATTGTTTAAAATTGCATTTCTTGGGTCACCTGGGTGGCTCAGTCGGCTAAGCATCCAGCTCTTGCTTTTGGCTTAGGTCGCAAGCTCATGGGCTGTGAGATCAAGCCTCAAGCAGGGAGTCTGCTTGAAGATTCTTTCCCTCTGCCCCTTCCCCCACTCGTGCTCGCACATGCGTGCTCTCTCTCTCTCTCTAAAATAAATAAATAAATCTTTAGAAAGAAAATAAAAGTTCATTTCTTTCATCACATTTATTTCATTATTACATTTTTACAAGCTGTTCATTAGCCATATGTAATTTTTATTTTGTCAAGTCTCTGTATCCTCAACCCATTTTTCTATTGGGTTGCTGTTATTTTTCTTAATGATTTTCAAAAGTCTTTATATATTCAGAATAGTACTCATTGGTGTATTATGAATGCTGCAAATATATTCCCTACAGTTTGTTCTTTTTATCTTATAGTTTGAGTTTTGGTGCTTTTTGTCATTCAGAAGTTTAACATTTTTCTGCCGTCAGAGCCGTCATTCTTTGTAGATTCTGCCCATTCTGCTGTCAAAGCTATGCTTGAATACACTTTTGCACGTCGGATGACTTGTTTCTTAAGGGAGCTTTATTTTTCACGGATACACTGCATCTGGGTGCTCGTCCAAAGTTGCCAACCAGAGGTAGCAATGGCTGGGTCAAGGTGTGACCAGATGATATTGCTGCTATGCAGATTTTGGAAGCAGAAGTGGTGATGAGGTTTCCATTATCTGGAGCCCCATGTTCATCATACATAGAAGGAAAAGTCAGCTGAACTGTGCTAAGGCCAGTTCTTTGCATCCTTATGCAAGAGTTGTGGAAGTAATGGTTGTTTCTCTCCAGAACCCAGCAAACAGGCTGGGCTCACTACAGCAGGGAAATGTCACCGAAGTGAGAACACCTGAGGGACAAAACTGGCCTGCCTACAACAGCCAAATGAACTCTCCAGCAACTGCCTGGCATGGGCTTCCCTCCCACAGGGGTTGTTGATTGCTCAGGCTTTTACAATTCTCAAGCTGTGTTCCAAGGAGCTTTTGTGGTTTAAATCAATGTGCTTCTGGGAATAAGTGCCCTTATTATTCCTGGTTTCCATTATTTGCCATGCTCTTGTACCTCTGTGACATAATATCCTTTGTGTAGCTGTACAGTAACAGTCCTTTCAGGAATCTCTAAGAGCTTTCTAATCAAGACCCACAGCCACATTGACAGATGGAGACACGGAAGCCCAGGGACAGGGATGACAGAGCCTCACCTCGGTCATAAAGGCACCGAGCCCAGGTCCGGCTCCCACCGGAGACTGCAGGTCACTGCTTAGGGTCCCCTGGGCCGCTGATCTATTGAGTTGAGGACTGACAACAGGAAGTGCCCACTGGCTGGGCACTAGCTCTTGAGTTCACAATCTGTTCTCCGTGGCTAAGCTCCCAGGGCCAGAAACTGTACCATGGCTAGCTCATTTGAATTCTTGAAGTCAGTAACCTGATTGACTGCCTTCTATGTGCCAGGCACCAGAAATGCAAAGATGAACTTCCAATCCCCCCTTCGGATGTTCACAGCCTAGACAGAATGGGAGACAGATATGTAAGTGGGGAGTTACAAGAAGCCTAGTGCTTTAATAGAGAGGAGACCAGAAGGCTAGGGTGGTACCCGGCTCTGTGGAGGCTTTCAGAGAAAGCTTTTTGGAAAGGAGGACTTTCCACCTGGGTAAATCTTTTTTTTTTTTTTTCCACCTGGGTAAATCTTTACAGACGGACTGAGCTTGCTAGTCAGAGGTATAGGGAGGAGAACATTGCATGCTGGAGGCCAAGTGTGTACAGAGCCTGGGTGTGTGAAATGCACTGGGGTTCAGGGGACGATGAGAATATCAACATGTCTAAAGTGGTCAAGGTTCTCCTATTATTCTTTCTCTCTTCTATTTTTATAGCCCAAACTCCATCTCTTTTTAGTCTTGATAGCTTCCTTCAGATGTTAAAAAGACTGAATGTGGGGGGGTTCTTGTCTTTGCATTATTGCTGTAACACCTCCACTCCTCAGGGCGTTGTGGACTAGGGAAAGATCATGTGTTGGGGAGTGCCCAAAAGAAAAGCACAGTGATAAACATTTTGCTGCATTATAAGGACACAAGGGCAGCTCAGAGCACCTTGGACAGGAGCTCAGGGGGGCCGTCTTCTCTTATATAGCAAAAAACATGGCCTTGGATGGCTCCAGATATTACGTGTTCAGGTCCAGCCACCCAGAGCAAGGTCCTGTTGTCTACAGTGGGTGAAGTAGATGCTGAGAAAGCACATGGAGATGTGAGGGGGAAACATGAGCTGCCCAGCAATCTAATAGATGACCCATAGAGGAAGGAGTGAAAGCATCTGATTTGAACTGTGTGAGTCTGATGTGCAGGGGTCCTAGAGTCAGGCTGGGTTGGAGTGGTAGGAAACCAAAGGCCACCTCTGGCTTCCTCTCCTGGCCTTTTCTTCCTGGGTACCTTCCATTGCCCCCTTCACCTCCCACAGGGTCTTCCCGACAGCACTTTAGATACTTCCACAGTCAATGAGAAAAATAATGCAGTATGCGGCTCGGTCTTCCCTCTGTGCGGTGTCGGCCCCTCAGCTAGCCGTCGGCACTGTGGACAAACACTTATCACCCTGACACATATGATGACCAGTCACCGAAGCTTCCTGGGAGCACGGACCCTACCTGCTGCAGGGCCCTGACTGTAACAAGCACTCAATCAGTCCATGGAAAAGGCAGGGAGAGAGAAAGGGAAGGAGGAAGGAGGGATGGACAGGGAAGTACCTGGCCGGAAACAGGGGAACCCAAAACTTTCTAAACAATGCATTCTAAATTCTGACCAATTCCAGCTGGTGCTGGAGGACAGTGAACAGGACTCCAAGGAAAGAGTCGGATAAATGATCTGAACATTTTTTTCAGGGCACCTGGGTGGCTCAGTTGGTTAAATGTCTGACTCTTGATTTTGGCTCAGGTCCTGATCTCAGGGTTGGGGGATGAAGCCCCGTGTCGGGATCCATGCTGGGGGCAAGGCGACTGCTTGGGATTCTCTCCCTCTGCCCCTCCCGGCTGCTTCCCCCATCCCCCCGTCCAGTCCAGCCACTGGCTTGAACTCGCTCTCTCCAAAAAAAAATTTTTTTTTTTTCCTTGCGAGCTCTAGGTACTGGTCCACTCCCTCCTGCCTCAGGCCTCAGATGAGAGCCTGAGCTGTACTCTGGGCCTCCACTGGCCAGTAGGCTGTGCTCCCGCCATTACACTGCTCAAGGCTCAGAAATAGTAGAAAGCTTGCTCTACACCTCTTGTCTCCAAGGTGAACATGGGGTTAGCAGGCAGGTCAGACAGGCCTGCTCCATGCAGGGACGTGAGCCAGCACCGGAGGCCTGAGAAGAGCCAGAGGCCGATGGGGGGTGGGGCGGTGGAGGGAGTCATTGGATCTCATCAGCAGGACAGGGCCCCATTAGCCACCATGTGTCCACCTTTATGCTGACCCCAGGGGCCAGGCAGCCTGATCGCTTCACACCAGACTGAATACGATACAGGCCAGGCAGGAACCCTGACTCCTGCTTCTGGCTGGAGAATCTGAACGTGGAGGGATGGGCAGACGTTTCAGTGATGGAGAGAGGATTCAAGCAGGGGGAAAATATGAACAAAGCCGTGACGGTGAGACTGTGCAGACTGAGCTCCGGGGATGTCCAGGATGCTAGCTTTTTCCACAGACTGAGATATACGTGTTAGTGTGGCGAGAGGTGAGGCCCGCGGGGCTGCTAGGCTGGCGTCTCACTGTGGAGGGTCTTCGGTGATACCCTGAAGAATTCGCGCTGTTTCGGGAACCCAGCGGGAATAAAAGTTTTGGACCAGACGAGAGTGAATTGGGAAGCAATGGGAAGTAAGGATTACTCAAGAGGACACAGAAACGGGCAACAAGGAAAACAGGAAGTGAAGGTGTTACCCAGGAAGACATAATAAGGCTGTGAACGAGAATGAGGGTAGTGGGAAGAGAAGGAGGGAGCTGTGAAGGACAGTCCCCCTCCCTCAAAAGTAGGACAGCTCCTCTCCCTGCCTAGACACATATCTCAGACACACTTAGGAGGTGAGAGGAAACATAACCTCTTCACCGGCCCTCTCTTCTCAGCCGTCAAGCCCGACCCCTGCCCCCCTGCCCCCCTGCCCCCACTTCTTTGTTCCCCTGATGTCATTCTGGGATATGGCCAGAGGCATTTGCTCTAAGGCCAGAAAGAGGCAGGCAGGGGTGACTTCTACCTGCAGCCGCACTGCCTGAGCGCTGTCTGGAGGGCATGTGTTTGGTCGGGGAGAAGGGCCGCACCCCCTCTCCCAGGCAGAGCCCTCCGCTGGGGAGCCTGCTGCCCTCAGGAGCGCCTGCTGATGGAATGGGGCCAAGAGGTCAAACAGTCCACCCCTCTGCCTCCAGAGAGGCTGTTGGCAAATGCATCCCTGTGGTTGGACAGCAGAGCTCACACAGTCCTAATGCCTCTTCCTTAATTATTTTCACAGGTCACTAAGTTCTTCCTTCTCCCCAACTTAAACTTCTCAATTTCAAGTCCCCTTGCCTCATGTTCTGCATTTGGGGAAAATGGCGAAGTCTCAATAGGAAAATAGTTATGTTCAGTCAGGTAGCAAGTGTCCATTGAGTCATGGGGCTTATACAATAGATCTGATGGCAAGAAAGGAGTTTGGCTATAAGCCCACTTATTGTGCAGCTGCTAAATAACTCAGAAAGAATGACAGAGAAGCCTGGGTTGGCTCACTGCGCTCATGACACTTCTCGTTTTGTCTCCTCCCCCCACCCCCTGGGGGGGGCTCAAAGTCTGTGCTGACAGGGATGCTGGTAAACGTAAATGCCCTCCTCCCGAGAGAGAATAATACATTTCTTGTGAGTCTAAGACATTTTAGTACCTTTAGGGTCTTCAAACGCCCTGAGACATCATCTTCCTTTAAGGTAGAGATGATCTGAAACATCACTTTTTCATGAGGCTGGGGTTTCTTTCCCCACCATCCCCTGGGCCACCAGCCCGCACCACCCGCGCCACCCACTCCCCCACAGAAGCATTTGGTGGGTCCTTGCATTGGATGCACACAGCTCTTCAACAGGGCAGTCATTAGCCCCATTTCACAGAAGCATCAGCCAAGGCTCAGAGATGTTAGGAAACATTGACTCAGAATGGGCAGGGGGTTGGTGTGGGGCATGGGACATGGAGGGAGTGGTCTCTTCCCAGGAACAGCACATGGCAACTTTCACCACCATTTGTCCACATCTGTGCCAACACAGCAGGTAGCGGACCACTGCACACAAGACTAAACTTGCTACTGGTCACAGAGGGATACCAACTGTCACGTCTGCTTGGAGGAGACAGGGAGGATGCTTCTGCCCGGTCTGGAGGGACAGAAGGGCTGTTCAGTGTGGCACAGCTGGGGTCAGGGGAGACTGTGTTGTGATTAGAGCTAATTCCCTATGACCATGGTTTTGGGGAGTTTTCCATTTCCCTCAAACATGGGGAATTGAAGCAGGAGGTCGACTGCTGAGAGGGGTTGGATATAAGGAAGAACTCAGCCTGAGTGCTTTCCTGAAGTGCCACACTGGAAACAGCAGTGACTCTAGCCCAGACAGTCCTGTCCAAACCCATTCTTCTCCCCTTTCACTGGAGCAAATGATCAACTACCCAGGAAGCTCAGGCCCACCAGCATAATCAAGAGCATGGTGGGTTTCCCATGGCCTTCCCTCCCATGGTCTGTGCACAAACAAATGGCATGGCTATAAACCCAGGGAGCTTGTCTATCACTGCAATCCCAGCTCCTGGTACCCTATACGTGTTCAATAAACATTTGGTGAATGAATAAAAAGGGTCACCTGTTTTAAAATTGTGTCCTTGTTGGTTGTGCCTTTGGCATAAGTCTGGGGAATCTGTCCAAATTCACAAACTTCAGCTTAGACGAATGTTGCTGAGCCACAGAGCCCTGTGATGTCAGCTGAGGTACCTCTAGTGCTCAGGATGAAGGAAAAGTGCTTTCCATCAGCTACTTCTGGTCAGCCACTTGGGTGAGGAAGGAGGGAGAGGTAGCGCTTAGGACCGACTCATGGGCCCTCTCCTGTGTCAAGGGCCCTCAAGGAGAGATTCCTAATGAGCTCACTCCCTGAGAGACAATTCTAGCCAGGGCCAATAAGCTTTTGAGCATCCCAGGGGACACTGTAACCACTAAGTAGGATAGATCTGATGTTGCTTAAGTGATTCTGTGATTACAGTCATTTCTCCCCAAGGCCCTGATACCTTGAAATGTGACATTGGAGGTTTGTGTCATCCAACGGCCTGGCTAGAATCAGCAGTAGTTTCTTTCTGCAACATGAGACAATATTTAGTTCTTTTGGAGTGTAAGCTCCTGTCTCCTCAAGGCCAAATGTTGACGTCACACTTTAGGGGTGTATCTTTTTTCCAAATGCTCTTATGTTCTTCTCTGGCTTCCAAGGAATAGGTGCCCAATTGTCCCTGATTATGTCAAGAGGCTCTCTGAGAAGGAAGGAACACTTGCACTTCCAAGAGCTGCGAAAGGAAAAAATGCCAAATGATGGCAATTTTCTAATTACCTAAGAGCCTGGCCTGTTACATACAAGGGGAGACGCTATTAGAATTTCAGAAATGGCAACTTTTGGGCTCTGTCAATGGCTTTTATAAAGCTCTCTCCACATTCTGTAAAAATACAAGTTTTTTTTTTCCTTTTTCTTTTTCTGTCTATAGACTATAAGTTGCCTGAGGCTCTCCCTGTCAGATTCCTTTTGCATTTCCCACCCCCAGCTCAGAGCCTGGCGCAGTGTGGGGCTCAGCGCTGGGAAGCCCTTCTCCCCCACTTGCATTTCCACAATAGGCTTTTCATCTACTCTTGTCGTGTGTCGTGTGTGTGTGTGTGTGTGTGTGTGTGTGTGTGTGTGTGTGTGTGTGTGTGTGTGGTGGGCTTCAGAACTGACCCTCCTAATCACATGGTATCTGCCTTTGCCCGGTGCGTGGGGGTGGGGAAGGGAAAGCAAGATGGGGGCCACAAGTGTTAACAATTTGTCATCACTTTGCTCATCTCAGAGATGACACATAGGCAAAAAGCATCATTATCTTCACTGCCTCCATTGGGGGGGGAGGGGGATGGGGTGCAACTCGGGGCAGCACGGCCTATTCTCACCTTCTACGGCCTTGGAAACACAACTCGACATTGATATCTTCTCATAATTCTTCAGTCTAATTTAGCTCTATGTTGTCTTTTCTATCTGAAATATTTTTGCTTCATAGCCACAAATAAGTTTCATCAAAATCCACAAATGAAATCTCCCAAGAAAACCAAAAGGTAAAGTAGAGAACACTTTTTCTCTGTAAAACAATCTGATTTTCTTTAACTCATCCTGTCTTGTGAGGGTAGAGATGTTCACTTTGCTGATTGATTCATTTCCTAATACCAAATGAATGCGTATTATTTCACCTTTATAATTTGCTAAAAATAATTCTCTGTAAACAATAAAAATTTTTTATTTTTTATTTTTATTTATTTGAGAGACAGAGAATGAGGGATAGAGAGCACGAGAGGGAAGAGGGTCAGAGGGAGAAGCAGACTCCCTGCTGAGCAGGGAGCCCGATGTGGGACTCGATCCCGGGACTCCAGGATCATGACCTGAGCCGAAGGCAGTCGCTTAACCAACTGAGCCACCCAGGCGCCCACAATAAAAGTATTTTTAACGTCAGTTTGTCAGCTAAGTATCACAAGACAAAAGCTAGACCTTGTAGACATGATCTGAGAGGAAGATAATCCCCAAACTCATTTCACAAGGTTTCCAATCTTTAACCAGATCTAAACAGAGGACAATTATTGCACAACAAACTTGACTGCGCAGGACAGAATTGCTTCAGGAGAGATTAGCAAGTAAGAAGGAAGATAAGGGAAAAGATAAAGACTGAAAAATGCTTTGTACCTGTGGGAGATTTGAAAAAAGCAAATTTACAACACTTAGCATTCTTCATTAGAAAGTGGGTATCAATGGCTCCGGGTCTTGGTTTACTAGTTAAGGAGAAAACTATGACTCACTCTGTTTAAATCCCAATTGCAATTACAAATTAAACTACTCATAGAATGAATACTTTAGACTGGGAGATAATACAGAATAATAATGGCCTCTCTCCAGTCAAGCCAATAAAATACTCAGCCCGTGGTGTTACAGGTCTTTGTGTTCTTGGGCAAGCAATGGAAAGAAAGACTGTAACCTCCGGCTATTGGGAGATCTAAGCCCATTCACCAGACTTGTGGACCTTGTCCTTTTAATGTTGGTGACTGACGAAGGCTAAATCCAAGAGCAAATTATAGAAAGAACAGGGCCAGCTGTTTGGTTGAGCAACACAGTACTACTAGAAGCAAAGCAAACCCACAAACCCCAAATGCCTTCCCTTGTCATCTACAATCTTCCATGTGAACGCTTTGGTTAGCCAAAGAATTCCAATATAGACCTCTTATCTAAAATCTATTTAAGAATTACCTAGGTCCTAAGGGAATAGTGAATCTCATTTCTTTTCACTCTTGCACTGTCCCAATTCTGCAAGCGGTAGGCACGCGAGGCTATTTAAATTTAACCGAACTACAAGTAAATAAAAGATTCAGTCACATTAGCCATATTTTAGACACTCAAGAGCTACATAGGGCTAGTGGCTATTTTGGACAGCCAGACTTAGGACACTTCCATCACCACAGAAAATTCTATTGGATGAATGCTGCATATATGCTACATAACAAGTGGCAGGATCCTCTTATTCTCAATGCTGGCAGGTATTGGCACAGAAGGACCAAGGGACCGATCTAAGGATCCATGGCAAGTGAGTCTTATAAATAGAACTTAAACTGACATCTCTGGGACCCTAGTCTGAGGATCTTTGTTTGGTTGGTTTGTTCTTCTGGGAACCATACCTTAATGTGAAAAGTGACGCACATTATCTGCCACCTTGGTTAGTTTGAGCTACAAAGGTTGTATCACAAGATCTCATAGGCTAAGCTGGAATATAACGGTACTTTAATTTCTAAATAGTCAATATACTATTACTGTCACTATTGAAGACAATCAGCAGCTTTAGAAAGTACTTTCATAATTTTCTTTGTACATATGTCTTTAAATATTTTAATAGGATTTATAATACTGGTTGTAGACAGAAATTCCATTTTGTTTGGGTCAACATTATTTTGTTATTATTCGATATACCCAAATTGAAAATGAGGGGAAGATAGCTTAAATGTGTGTTTAGTAGCAAAATAGCAGTAACTTTTATTGTGAATAAATAAAATGCTAAGATTAAGAATTGATCTAACACCGTGAAAAATAGTATTAGGGAGGATATAATAGTAACAATGCTAGCAAACTCATATATCTGCTTACTCTGTGCAAGGAGCATGCTAAATGCTTTACATATATTAATTCTGTATTAACTCACTTAATCCTCACACCTCTCCCATGAAGCACGATTATATTTCCTGATTTTAGGAGTAAGAAAACTGAGGCATAGAGATATCAAATCGCTTGCCCAAGGTCATAAAATTAGAGTTAGGACTGGGACCCAGACAGTGTGGCTCCAGACACTGTGCTCTGAGCCACCAGGTTATATTGCAAAGTGGCTAAACAGAGAAAAATTAGCTGTCTTCCTAGAATCAATCAGCCAGCACCCTTTATTAACCATATTTCTAAGTTCAGGGGACATGCTCACTTCACAATCAGCCTGTGTATCTTTCCTGCCTTCATCTTTCCCTGAGTATTTCTTTTTCTTTTCATTTATTACCGTGGTGTTCAAATTATAAATGCAATTTCCCCTTACCTCAAATAATTGCTTAGCAGTTGATGCCAAGAACATTAGACATTATACCAAACATAAAATCAGAGTTCCAATCCTGGATCTAATGGACACACTCAATTAAAATAGCCTTTTTTGCTTCATAGAGTTGTTTTCCTAGTCTGAACTATTTGGATTTGTTTTTATTAATAATTCCTTTCCAAGTTTGTGCCAGGAGCCATCCAGTCAAAGAGTTTATAACTGTAGCTATCAAAAAAGCCTTTTAAGAACATACAATCTGGGAAGGTCTCAAAGGGAACTGGGGGGAATTTGTGGCTTACAAGATTTGCTTCTTTTCTTGAGAATTCTGCCTTGAAATAGTAGCAGAAACCTGAAATTGACATTATAAAATTTCATTCTGAAAACAGACAATGAATTTAAAAAAATTTTTTTGTTTCCCCCATAAAAGAGCTCTTTTTTTGGTCTTTTAGTCTTTTAGTCACCTGATAAAACTCTAGATTGGAGTTAAGAGATCTAATCTAATTCAGTCATTTTACAAAGAAACCACTCTAGAGAGATAAAGTAACTTGCCCCGGGTCACAGAGCTAATTCATCAGAAACAAAAGTGCAACCTGTGCTTTCTGGTCCAGTTTTTTCCACGCCTGATGAGAAAGAAAGGGGTCCTGCATACCTCCTCTGCACCGCTCTGGCAATTCTCTCTCGGGCCTGTGTTCCCAGGTGCTGTCACAGCTGTCCACATCGTGCACAGTCCACAACCAGGCCGCATTTAAAGGGATGGCATCCTCAGTGGACACTGGGGACTTACATGTTTTATGACAACGTTCTGGCCAATGGCAGGAGAGGGTGCTTTGCTGGGACAATAGCTCACGGAGCTAGGCAATCTCAGAGGAATCTGAGTTGCCAATCACTTCTCACCACTGGAGGTGACATGACAAGGAAAAAAGAAAAACCAACTCATTTTTTTTTCCCCTTTGAGCTAATGTTGTCTTTAAAGAAAAAAAAAAAGCAAAACACAAGCAAAGAAAATGAGAGATTTATTTAAAAAGGAAGCCTCCAGGGAATGTGCCCTGCTCCATCATAGGAGCTGCTTACAGCCCAACTGTCCAATCATCAACAACATCTGCAACCCTAGGATCCCTGATGTTTAGAAAACCATGATCCCGAGCACTGAATGATCCCAAATGAAGAATGAACAGGTAAATTACAACTAGTATACCGTGTTAAGACAAGAAAGTTTATTATTATAAGTTTTCAATCAGTATTGAAATAGAAAAAAAGGGGTTTTCTGGCTAACCAGAAAACTTCTATTCCCTGAGCATCCCAAATAATTGAGGTTGTGTTATAAAGAGGCTGTTCTTTCTAGACAATCAAGTCTGGTATTACATAACCTGCCAAGAAGAAACCAAACCAATCAAAAGATCTGCCTTCCTAATTTAAAAAATTAAGATGGTACATGTGAGTGAGTTTTTTCACTCTTAGAAATAATGTAAAAAGTCTATACTATAAACAAAACAATACACATACTAGAAAACACAAATGATTAATCTCCAATTTTTGTATGTAATTGTTAGCTGTTTTTTTAGGTCAATTAAATACTAAAACAATAAATTAAGACTGTGTTAGCATAGAAAAGATAGGTGAAGTAGTTGAAATAATATAGCAGGATGTTTCAATTCGGCTAGACTGCATGTTCTCAAAATCCAGAAAACTGGATTTCAGGGGACACACTGAAGTCAATCCAGGGAAGGACTTGGTTTCTGCTACCACAGGTCAACTTTGTACTAACCAGTCAGAATTTCCCAATGCCTGGCTCAGAATGAGAGGTCTGTGCCAGGTAGCGAGTGATGTATTTTGGTGGACAGGGAGTCAAATCTATAAATGCAGTGATCCCAATACATGACTTTTCTTGAAAGCGAAAGGAAAGGCTCAGCAACATAAAAACAATAATAGAACAATGAAAATGTCAGGCAGATGATAAAGGACTTGGTTTAAGAAGGAACAAGGACAAAAAATCTTGTTGGCTAGGAACCTAGTTATTTCTCAAATTAAATTTCTAAAGAAAAACAAACCCTTTTTCCCCCCAGAGTACTACATTATAGAAACCAATGAATAAATGGACTCCACATTCTAACTTTCGTATCTGAATCCATATGAAAAATCAAATTATTTTTGCCCATTTGATCAATTCCTATAAAGCCAGGAGTGCATTCCTCATGTGGCTAAAACCGTGAGTAGGCATTTCGTTGTTGCTGCTGTTGTAATGGTTGCTGGGCTTGCTGTTGTTGTAGGCGAATTTGCTGGGAATAAGGGTCTTCCAGGGATTTTACAAATATGGTAGTTCTGGGACCTGTCTTCCATACAATACCATTGGCATCTTTCACTGAAGATTCTACTGTAATGTTGTGTGTTCCAAGGATAGCAAAGTTCAACAGAAATTGAGTACTGAAGTAATCATTATGAGGTTCAACCCTCTGCTCCATCTCATTGGTCATATTGTCAATGGGTATCTGGAATGAAAAAATTGTTAAATAACAATAATAGCTAACATTTACTGAGTGCTTACTGGGAGCCAGGCCCCATATGAAGTGCTTACTTAATCCCCACAAACAACCCAGAGGTTTAGGTACCATTTTTACCTTTGACTTCTAGATAAGGAAACTGAGGCAGAGAGGTTAAGTAATTTCTCCAAGGTCACATAGCTAAGGAGTGGCAGGCTAGGCAACCTAGGCAGGCTAACTCCAGAGCCTACACTCTTCACCATTAAGCGATCCTGCCTCCTCACTATCCTTGAGTAGAACGAGTTCCCGGAGACTTTCTCAACCCCTTCCTTTGTTGGCCTTTCTTCCTTGTGAAGGAGCTCAGGACGTGCCACCTCAAAATATGCTGCTTTGGCACATTATTTTGAGCTTAAAGGCACCTGAGAAACAGCAGATGGAGGAAGGGCTCTCTGACCTCCTCATTTTTACCTAAAACAGGCCATAAAACCTCCCATGAGAAAAGTGCCCTTTCTCTATACCAAGAAGAGGAGAACATCCTTATCACTAGAGACTGGAAGTCAATGCTGAAATGTACCTCCACAAATAAACTAGAATAACCCCTATCTCCCACAGGTGCCCCCCCACTCCCTCTCTCCCAATCACTTCCCTAGTTTACTGCCCCTCGCCCTTGTCTTCTGTCTTCACAAATTTACCGTTTGTCTAAAAGTTATGTAAGCTTTCTGCTCTGGTCACTTCTTTGGGTTTCCATTGTCTTGTGAAGACTCCCATGTATAGGTACAATTCTAACAAACATGTATGCCTTTCTCATGTTAATCTGCCTCAATATCAGTTTAATCTTAGGCCCAGCAGGAGACCCTAAGACAATGGAAGAGAAAATTTTCTTCTACTACACTTGCTTACCCAACCCCAACTCCAATTCCCATCTTTCTTTACTTTTCTTTACTCTGTGAGGAGATATTCTGAAGAAACAGGGAGCAATCACCTGTTGCAGGAAGTTTAAAATCTAAGAGACTGAAAAAGAACCTAACACTAAGTAAATACAAGTTAGGGTTCTTCCTCCTAACTAGTCTGGTTTTATATTGCTTCAGTAATGCAATTGTTCCTCCCTCCTTTAACAAATTAACTTTAGAACTTGTACAGTGTTTACCTAATACTCAGTATCTTGTTCAGACTGGCAGCACAATATATTATAAAACACAGGTTTATGGGCTTGTTCACTTATTTAGCTAGACACCCATGTCTTTGTCCTTTGAAAAACAGAATAACACCTCTGGTACACCCTTACCTGTACCCAAGATGAAGTATGCCAAGAGAGACACTTACTCTGGAACACACATAAAGGTAAACTTAACGACTATTTGGCCAGATTGCTCTAGGTTTATGTGTGTGTTTCTGTTGCCTAATCAAAATGACATAAATATGCCCTGAAACTCTGTGACTAAATGAGCATATCTTGACGTCAGTTTTCCAGAGACATTTACCTGTAATGTCGATGAAACGAAGTCACTGACCAATTCGAGATCTTAGGATTATTTATAGGCCCTGTTCTGTTTGTTTGCACAACTTCTGTAGGGTTTTTATGTCCCTAAAGAATATGCCTACCAAACATGAACTTCCTTAAAAGGACTAGAGCTAGGCCTAAGCAACCTGATCACTCTGAACGGATGATGCATTTCAAGTTGAAAACTCACCGCAAGTAACATTACAAATCTTATACTACATGACTTATTATATCAGCTTCCTGACTTTAAGCAATGCCTCAAGAGGTAAGTTAATAAGCAGAAGCCTGGTTTGAATATTTTTTTCTTAACAGTAGAAATCATTATATACAAGGAACAAAGAGAATTACTATTCTTTCAAACTCTAAGCGGGGACACAGCTGCAGACAGGGGTAGGTTAACTATGTAAATTCTCACTACGACCTAAGGATTGTCCAAACATAACAGTTGTACTCTAAATACAGTAAATGGTTTTGTCATCATTCATCAAATATTTGCTACATAGGGCTACATAAGGCACCACAGTCTGTGTTGTAGGAATCAAAGAGAGCAAGAGAATGAAGCCTGAGCCTTATCAGGGTGGGAAAAGAAGGGATAGAAAGTTACCAAAGAAAAGAAATAAAAATGGCTTAAACCACACCTTCTCCCTAAAAACCACCAAAGAGAATAAAATGTTCTCTTTTTATATCTTTACAGAATATTAATTCCTTTCCTTACTATGGAGCTCAGTTCAAGTATGCCCACAATAAACCTGGACATAACCAATCTTGCGCATTTGAACAACTCTGTTCACACAACTGTGTACTTGCTCCCTTGTTCTATTTTCTGTGAATAAGCCACCAAGGAATTGGAAAGAGATGTCTCAAGAAAGGAACGTTCTGCATTTGGAATATTGGTATTCCATGGTATTTAGCACCTTGGCCCTGGCTAACAAAGCAAGCATGATTTTTGGTTACCTACCTCATAATTTCTCAAAGCAGGAAATTTCTAGGGTTACACCCGTAAGGGAAGATTTTACTTTATCTGACCATTGTCTGTCAATGTTGTCTACCCTTTTTTCTTTAGAAAATGCTAATATCTACTTAAAATAGAGAAAAATAATTAGATGTGTGCTTTTGGGGGGTAAGAGGGATAGGGAGGCTGATGTTTCCCTCCAGGTAGAGGGACTTTTCATGAGATGAACAACACTGGTCTCCAGGGGAGGAGGTGAATTCTACTGACTGCTAAGTTTTTGGGTAAGAACTGAGCACAGGGAGCTAAGACCTTCTCTTTCCCTTCTCTGGACATCAGGATGCTCCTTCCTGCCATCGATTTTATAGGGGCAGGCTCTTGTGTGCACAGGCTGAGGCTGGGTGGGAAAATTCAATTCAGAGGTACAAGGCTAGGAAGTCCTTGTTGGCAGGCACCTGAGCTAGGTTTCCCCATCGCTAAACAATGAGGCTCATATTTTGATCTCTGTCTGCCTGGATGCTTTCTCTATCAACTGGTTCAGGCAGAGAAAAGAGAGGTTATTATTTATCAGCCCCCTCAAACTCCAATAGGTGCTTTTAACTTATGTCCGTATCTCTTCCCCTGGGAGGTGTAACTGCAATCTGCTTAACCATGAAAATCACTGGAAAACTTCCATGAATGAGCTAACAAAACACGTATCACAACTCTGCCTCTTTTTTAAATTACCTTGTAGTCTTGTCCAGATTTACTCTGTAGCGTGGAAGAAACATTCAGACAGACGGACTGAATTTTGCGAAAGAGTCCTGGCTTAGATCCGTGTTGAACCACTCCCTCTACTTTGAGCGCCAGCTGCTGGTTATTCTGAACAGCGATGGGCTCGGCAGGGTTCCGGGGCGACGGTGACAGAGCAAGCTGGAATAGCAACATTAAGACAAATGCTCACAAGCAAGAACAAGCTTTCATCCAACAAACATGTTTGTGCTAATTGTTGTCTATAGGTTACAACGTTACACAGCTAATGACCTGACTGCTGGGAAACCCAGACAAATGCACCTTTAAAGTCAAGGGGTCCTTCTCCCTAACGTCTCTTTTCAATACCAAATCCCAGTTCTGTGTGAGGGTAACTGAGGATCAGAAAACAGTGAAGGCCCTAGTCTTCCTTATTTGTATTTGCATTTCTTTGACAATGAACCAATTCCAGCAGGGAAATGCACTATGTAAACTTTCATGTCCAGCTGCTGTCTCTTTGGTCTTATGTAATTTTAAATAGACTAAATTCAAGGACAAGTGAACTTAAAATTCTAGAATTACATATATGATCAAGTCACAGTGGTATAAAAGTCAATTTCCACAAATGAACCAAATAACATTTTTTTTTTAAAGATTTTATTTATTTATTTGAGAGAGAGAATGAGAGATAGCACGAGAGGGAAGAGGGTCAGAAGGAGAAGCAGACTCCCCATTGAGCAGGGAGCCCGATGCGGGACTCGATCCCCGGACTCCAGGATCATGACCTGAGCCGAAGGCAGTCGTCCAACCAACCGAGCCACCCAAGAACCCAACCAAATAACATTTTTAACCTCTCATTAGAGTTTTTATTTAAGAACATATTAAAAATCCCAAATACCCTTAAATTACAGAAAGCCCAAATTCTGCTAAATGAAAAGATGGAAGACATGGGTCTTTTTGATGATGCTAAGCATTGCATCAGTAAACCCTGCACACATCCTACCTCAAGATATCTTATCTGAGATAATCAATTTTTCTCGTGATTCAGGTCATTTTGAAATGGAATGCCCTGTTATTTACAATCAAAAGCATTCAAATGGATATGCAAAAGTGCACTGAAGACATTTATTGACAGAGGGATCATCTAGGAAATCTCTTGGAGTTGAGTTTTCCACCTTTTCCAACAATTTTATTCTTTGAATCAAAAATAGCTTTTGAATTTGGAGAGCTCAAATATTTTAAAAATATTAGCTCTTCTCACTGGCCAACTCCTCAAAACTTGATATTCACAGACAAAAGCGCTCTGGAGGTAGGACTGGTAATGTCTTACCAGACCTGATTTACTCTAAATGGGGTCTGAAAAGCCCAATCACATGCGAACTCAGCTCAAGATCCTCGTAGAGGACTTACGATGAAAACCTCTCAAATTATTCTTGGAGACAAGAGACAGAGCTCCAGGTACCCAAGTGCCTGTCGCACTGCACCTGGTACTGACAGGTAAGAAGGGAATGGGCTTAACTCCCAAATCCCATTACCTTTACCAAAACACTTGATAAAGGGAGAAAAAACTTACAACTAAAGGGTCTAAGTTTTATCAAAACCAAAGGTAAGACGCCGAAGCAGAGCTATAGCCCATGTATTCCAGAAGATAACTGGGTTTTTAACCTGTATTAACCTCCATATTTTGGTAGAGTATTACCTTGATGCTGGTAGATTGCAGTTTCTGGAAAAAATATCTCTGAAACGAAAGAGGAACTTTCAGCAAGGAAATGATGGCATTGCAGAGGCATGCTGTATGCTGGGAGGGGAAAAAAAAACTGAGTCAAATAAAAATAAATTTCCAAATTTCATCAACAAATGGTACTTTCAGGAAGAAGTTTAAAAAGTACAAATGGTCATAAGATTACTGCAAAGGTATATACCAATCAGTAAACAGGCATAACACCCAAATGTTTGCCAAATCATTCATGTCAAGGATTACAACTGCAGATTTTTATTTTAAAGTACATTTACTAAAATAAGAAGTAAATGTAGAAGAAAATCCTCCAGGCCAAATAATGCACAAATTTTGCATTTCTGTAGCATTAGAGCTCTTAGATATGTTATTATATAATTAGTTTAGATACTACAATATAGAGTCACTCTCATATGGTAAAGTAGGATCAAGACTATATGATAAAGAGGGGGAGGAGCAAGAGGGCGGAGGAGTAGGAGACCTAAATTTCCTCTGGTCCCGGGAATTCAGCTGAATAGGGATCAAACCATTCTGAACACGAACTCAACAGGAGATCAAAGAAAAGAATAGCAACAACTCTCTGAACAGAAAAGCGACCACTTTCTGGAAGGTAGGGTGTGCGGAGAAGTGAATCCGAGGTGATATTCGGGAGGATAGACGGCGGGGGAGGGGGCCTCCATTGGTCACTTCTGGCAAGTGCTAGAGCCACGGAGCACAAAATCGGAACTTTTATAAGTCGGCTCCGCTGAGGGACGTCGCTCCAGTGGCTAAGTGGGGGGTGAAACCCTCACGGGACAGTGTGGTCTCAGGACCCTCGGGGTCACAGAGAGACCGGGGGTGCCTGAGTGCAGCAGAGCTCCCAGGTATCGGAGCAGGGAAGCCGGCTGCAGAGACAGAGCCCAGGCGCGGGCTCTCAGCTCGGGGTTGCCATAAACTGTGATCCGCGGCACAGCTGGGCCACTGCTCCTCCAGCAGGGACCCAACGAGTGGCAGATCCGGGGAGATGCCCCTTCCTTCCCCGGGAGGAGCAGCGGGGGAGCACACCGCAGGGATCTGCTGGGTTTGGAGATTCCACATGGGGTCGGGTGCCAGAGACAGAAAGGAACGCTCGGTCACAGGCCGGGTGAGCACGAAGTGCAGCCGGAGACCAGGGAGATGGGAGTGATTGACTGCTTTTCTCCGGGGGCGCACTGAGGAGCGGGGGGCCTGAGTTCTCAGCTCCTCCAGGGCAGAGACTGGGAGACCGTCCTTTTCACTCTCGTCCTCCA
Organism: Eumetopias jubatus; assembly: GCF_037043125.1. Taxonomy (NCBI): domain Eukaryota; kingdom Metazoa; phylum Chordata; class Mammalia; order Carnivora; family Otariidae; genus Eumetopias; species Eumetopias jubatus. The sequence goes on from NW_028274818.1 coordinate 37,457,249, forward strand.
AAGTTGCAGGGAACAAAAGCTCCAGAGAGGAAACCTGAGCCGATTACTTAGCCAGGACCCAGCAAGGGTGGGGCAATTCCGCCTCCGGCAAAGACATTTGGGAACCACGCAAAAGGCCCCTCCCCCAGAAGATCAGCAAGAACAGCCAGCCAAGACCAAGTTTACCGATCAATGAGAATGGCGGAACTCCAGCACTAGGGGAATACTGCACATAGAATTCATGGCTTTTCCCCCATGATTCTTTAGTCTTTCAACGTTAATTTTTTAACTTTATTTTTTATTTTTCTCTGTTTTTTAGTTGAATTTTTCTTCTTCCCTTTTTCAACCAACGTCTTATCAATTCCTTTTTAAAAATCTTTTTTGATTTTCATGTTTACACTCATATTTTATCCCTTCATTGTATTTAGCCTTATTTTTTGTATATGTATATATATAAGTTGTTCATTCTTTAAAGTTCTGGGAGGCAATTTCTTCTAACAGACCAAAATACATCCAAAATCTAGAGTTTGGCTCTGTTCTATTCACCAGCCTGATATTATTATTATTTTTATTTCCCTTTCTTTTCCCCCAGTTTCGGGTTTCTTCTGATTTGTTTAGTGTTTTTCTGGGGTCGTTGTCACCCAGTTAGCATTTTGTTCTCTCATTCATCTATTCTCCTCTGGACAAAATGACAAGATGGAAAAAATCACCTCAACAAAAAGAACAAGAGGCAGTACCAACTGCCCGGGACCTAATCAATACAGACATTAGTAAGATGTCAGAACTAGAGTTCAGAATGATGATTATAAAGGTACTAGCTGGGCTTGAAAAAAGCACGGAAGTTATTGGAGAAACCCTTTCTAAAATCTAACCACGTCGAAATCAAAAAGGCTATTAATGAGGTGCAATCAAAAATGGAGGCTCTAACTGCTAGGATAAATGAGGCAGAAGAGAGAATAGGAGATATAGAAGACCAAATGATGGAAAATAAAGAAGCTGAGAAAAAGAGATAAACAATACTGGATCACAAGGGCAGAATTCGAGAAATAAGTGATACCATAAAGTGAAACAACATTAGAATAAGTGGGATCCCAGAGGAAGGAGAGAGAGGGGCAGAAGGTATACTGGAGCAAATTAGAGCAGACAACTAACCTAATTTGGGGAAGGAAACAGGCATCAAAATCCAGGAGGCACAGAGAAGCCCCTCAAAATCAATAAAAATAGGTCAACACCCCAACATCTACCAGTAAAAGTGACAAGTCGCAGAGACAAAGGGAAAATCCTGAAAGCAGCTCGGGACAAGAGGTCCGTAACCTACAACGGTAGAAACATTAGATTGGCAACGGACCTGTCCACAGAGACCTCGCAGGCCAGAAAGGACTGGCATGATATATTTAGAGCGGTAAACGAGAGAGATACCATATCCAGCTAGGCTGTCACTGAAAATAGAAGGAGAGAGAAAAAGCTTCCAGGACAAACAAAAACTAAAACAATTTGCAAACACCAAACCAGCCCTACAAGAAATATTGAAAGGGGTCCTCTAAGCAAAGAAAGAGCCTAAAAGTAACACAGACCAGAAAGGAACACAGACAATATACAATAACAGTCGCCTTACAGGCAATCCCATGGCACTAAATTCATATCTTTCGATAGTTACCCTGAATGTAAATGGACTAAATGCCCCAATCAAAAGACACAGGGCATCAGACTGGATAAAAAGAACAAGACCCATCGATACGCTGTCTGCAAGAGACTCATTTCAGACGCAAAGACACCTCCAGATTTAAATGAGGGGGTGGAAAACCATTTATCATGCTAATGGACATCAAAAGAAAGCTGGGGTGGCAATCCTTATATCAGACAAATTAGATTTTAAACCAAAGACTATAATAAGAGATGAGGAAGGGCACTCCATCATACTTAAAGGGTCTATCCAACAGGAATATCTAACAATTGTAAATATCTATGCCCCTAACATGGGAGCAGCCAACTGTACAAGCATTAATAACAAAATCAAAGAAACACAGTGACAATACAATAATAGTGGGAGACTTTAACACCCCCCTCATTGAAATGGAGAGATCATCTAAGCAAAAGATCAATAAGGAAATAAAGGCTTTAAAGGACACACTGGACGAGATGGACTTCACAGATATATTCAGAACATCCCATCCCAAAGCAACAGAACACACATTCTTCTCTAGTGCCCATGGAACATTCTCCAGAATTGATCACATCCTGGGTCACAAATCAGAACCCAACAGGTACCAAAAGATTGGGATCATTCCCTGCATATTTTTGGACCACAATGCTTGGAAACTAGAACTCAATCACAAGAGGAAAGTCGGAAAGAACTCAAATACATGGAGGCTAAAGAGCATCCTGCTAAAGAACGAATGGGTCAACCAGGAAATTAAAGAAGAATTTAAGAAATTCATGGAAACATATGAAAATGAAAAGACAATCGCTCAAAATCTTTGGGATACAGCAAAGGCAGTCCTAAGAGGAAAGTATGTAGCATTACAAGCCTTTCTCAAGAAACAACAAAGGTCTCACATACACAACCTAACCCTACACCTAAAGGAGCTGGAGAAAGAACAGCAAATAAAGCCTAAACCCAGCAGGAGAAGAGAAATAATAAAGATCAGAGCAGAAACCAATGAAATAGAAACCAAAAGAACAGTAGAACAGATCGACGAAACCAGGAGCTGGTTCTTTGAAAGAATTAACAAGATTGATAAACCCCTGGCCAGACTTATCAAAAAGAAAAGAGAAAGGACCCAAGTCAACAAAATCATGAATGAAAGAGGAGAGATCACAACCAACACCAAAGACGTACAAACAATTGTAAGAACATATTATGAGCAACTCTATGCCAGCAAATTAGATAATCTGGAAGAAATGGATGCATTCCTAGAGACGTATAAACTACCAAAACTGAACCAGGAAGAAAGAGAAAACCTGAACAGACCCATAACCACTAAGGAAATTGAAGCAGGAATCAAAAATCTCCCAACAAACAAGAGCCCAGAGCCAGATGGCTTCCCAGGGGAATTCTACCAAACATTTATTTTTTAAAGAAGCATTAATACCTATTCTTCTGCAACTGTTCCAAAAAATAGAAATGGAAGGGAAACTTCCAAACTCATTTGATGAGGCCAGCATTACCTTGATCCCAAAACCAGACAAAGACCTCATCAAAAAGGAGAACTACAGACCAATATCCTTGATGAACATGGATGCAAAAATTCTCATCAAAATACTAGCCAACAGGATCCAACGGTACATTAAAAGGATTATTCACCACGACCAAGTGGGGTTTATTCCTGGGCTGCAAGGCTGGTTCAACATCCACAAATCAATGTGATACAGTACATTAATAAAAGAAAGAACAAGAACCATATGATCCTCTCAACAGATGCAGAAAAAGCATTTGACAAAGTACAGCATCCTTTCTTGATTAAAACTCTTCAGAGTGTAGGGACACAGGGTATATACCTCAATATCGTAAAAGCCATCTATGAAAAACCCACAGTGAATATCATACTCAATGGGGAAAAACTGAGAGCTTTGCCCCTAAGGTCAGGAACACGGCAGGGATGTCCACTATCACCACTGCTATTCAACATAGTACTAGAAGTCCTAGCCACAGCAATCAGACAACAAAAAGAAATCAAAGGCATCCAAATCGGCAAAGAAGAAGTCAAACTCTCACTCTCTGCAGATGATATGATACTTTATGTGGAAAACCCAAAAGACTCCACCCCCAAAACTGCTAGAACTCGTACAGGGATTCAGTATAGTGGCAGGATATAAAATCAATGCACAGAAATCAGTTGCATTTCTATACACCAACAACAAGACAGAAGAAAGAGAAATTAAGGAGTCGATCCCATTTACAATTGCACCCATAACCGTAAGATACCTAGGAATAAATCTAACCAAAGAGGCAAAGAATCTGCACTCAGAAAACTCGAGAATACTCATGAAAGAAATTGAGGAAGACACAAAGAAATGGAAAAACGTTCCATGCTCATGGATTGGAAGAACAAATATTGTGAAAATGTCTGTGCTGCCTAGAGCAATCTACACATTTAATGCATTCCTATCAAAATACCATCCACTTTTTTCAAAGAAATGGAACAAATAATCCTCAAATTTGTATGGAACCAGAAAAGACCCCGAACAGTCAGAGGAATGTGAAAAAGAAAAGCAAAGCTGGTGGCATCATAATTCCGGACTTCAAGCTCTATTACAAAGCTGTAACCATCAAGACGGTACAGGACTGGCACAAAAATAGACACAAAGATCAACGGAACAGAACAGAGAGCCCAGAAACGGACCCTTAACTCTATGGTCAACTAATCTTCGACAAAGCAGGAAAGAATGTCCAATGGAAAAAAGACAGTCTCTTCAACAAATGGTGTTGGGAAAATTGGACAGCCACATGCAGAAGAATGAAACTGGACCATTTCCTTACACCACACAGAAAAATACACGCCAAATGGATGAAAGACCTAAGTGTGAGACAGGAATCCATCAAAATCCTTGAGGAGAACACAGGCAGCAATCTCTTCGACCTCAGCCACAGCAACTTCTTCCTAGAAACATCGCCAAAGGCAAGGGAAGCAAGGGCAAAAGTGAACTATTCAGACTTCATCAAGATAAAAAGTTTTTGCACAGCAAAGGAAACAGTCAAAAAAACCAAAAGACAACCGACAGAATGGGAGGAGATATATGCAAATGACATATCAGATAAAGGGCTAGTATCCAAAATCTATAAAGTACTTCTTAAACTCAACACCCAAAGAACGAATGATCCAATCAGGAAATGGGCAGAAGACATGAACAGACATTTTTCCAAAGAAGACATCCAAATGGCCAACAGACACATGAAAAAGTGCTCAACATCCCTCGGCATCAGGGAAATACAAATCAAAACCTCAATGAGATATCACCTCACACCAGTCAGAATGGCTAAAATTAACAAGTCAGGAAATGACAAATGTTGGCGAGGATGCAGAGAAAGGGGAACCCTCCTACACTGTTAGCTGGGAATGCAAGCTGGTGCAGCCACTCTGGAAAACAGTATAGAGGTTCCTCAAAAAGTTGAAAAGAGAGCTACCCTACGACCCAGCAATTGCACTACTGGGTATTTTCCCCAAAGATACAAATGTAGTGATCCGAAGGGCACATGCACCCCAGTGCTTTATAGCAGCAATGTCCACAATAGCTAAACTGTATTGAAAGAGCCTAGACGTCCATCAACAGATGAATGGATAAAGAAGATGTGGTATATATATATACAATGGGATATTATGCAGCCATCAAAAAAATGAAATCTTGCCATTTGCAACGACATTGATGAAATTAGATGGTATTATGCTAAGTGAAATAAATCAATCAGAGAAAGATAAGTATCATATGACCTCACTGATATGAGGATTTTGTGAAACAAGACAGAGGATCATAGGGGAAGGGAGGGAAAAATGAAACAAGACAAACCAGAGAGGGAGACAAACCATAAGAGACTCTTAATCTCAGGAAACAAACTGAGGATTGCTGGAGGGGAGGCTGGTAGAAGGGATGGGGTGGCTGGATGATGGACACTGGGGAGGGTATGTGCTATGGGGAGCGCTATGAATTGTGTAAGACTGATGAATCACAGACCTGTACCCCTGAAACAAATGTTAATAAAAAAATAAACAAGAAACATACAAGCATATTTGACTTAAAAAAAAAAAATATATGATAAAGAAGTCAGCACAGTATACTGATGTCCAAGGCTTAACACCAAATCCCATGGGGAGCCTCACTGCCTTGTTCTTCCATCCCATGTCCATAGGGTGGCTTCCCTGTTCTTGTGGCCGTGGGTCCCTAGAGAGTGAGCAATGGTGGAAACTTACTGGAATTAAGATTAAGAATGACTATATAGTTCAACTCTACAGAATTCTGAAATTTTAGTAAGAGTACCTTACGTCAAAAATCCGTTTCACAAATTAAACTGAGTTTTGAAACTCCCAGCATAGCTGCAGATGAGAGTCACTTCAGTGAATCTTTGAGGGTTAGTAAAAGGAGTCATATGACTAGAATTTAGGAGTTCTAAGAATTATACGTATTTATTTATTTGAAACCACTTTATTGAGGTATGACTGACATACAAAAAACTGTATATATTTAATGTATCCAACTTGATGAGTTTGGAGATGAGTATACAACCTGTGACACCGTCAAAGATATAAAGGTCACCCAGGCTAATCCTCAATTTTGCTGATGATGCTCGTCACCCAGACAGGTAACAAAACAAGCTAGAACTAGAACCTAGGTTTCCTGACTCTTAGTTCAATGATTTGTTCTATTTCACAACGATTCACCAACTTAATTGAAAAAAAGCTACAGCACCATCAGAACACTTCTAACTTTGGGTGACCGAGAAATATTCCTGTTAGTCTACCCTCCCCTCCTCAGTCTACTTTCCCATCAGTGGCCCCAAAGCACCTCAGGGTGAAAACTACTCTACTCTGCTGGCTGCCCTTCTAAGCTCCTGATTCCAAGCAGGGTGCCACCTAGTTGCCTATGCTGTAAACAGTTTTAAACAGTTGCGCATGAAGGCTACACACCAGAAGAATCCACTCCTCACTGGTTTCAGGGTGTTGAACATTTTGTGCCCATAGACCCATAATACAAATGGCAGGTCTATTACTTGAGAAGACCACAATGTAGATTCCAACACGTTGGGTCTCTTTCTTCAGGTTTAACTGCAAACTCAACATTATTCATCTTCCTGCAACAAGGAACCTGGGAAGCATTTGCAGGGACGTCCTACTGGTAATGGAAGTCTGATGCCAAGAGTATTTGGGAGAGACATCTCTTTAAAGGATGGACTAAAAGCGGACCCCAAGTGACCTCAGGCTGTTCCCCAGCAAAAAGGCACCAATCTCTATTTTAAAATTGCAGATTTTACAATTCCCTCCAGGGACAGTGTGGACCGCCTCTGAGGCCACCGGCACCTGGGGCACACCTCCACAGGTACGTTAGTAGCAGATTACCATCAGAGGAAGAGTCTAGAGACATGAAGTCACATATGGTTAATGAACCAGCAGGAGGACTAGCAGAGCACCAGCACTCTTCTTTGTTGAATCTGGTACTTTCTAACATTTGTATTTAATTTAATCAATGTCTTGCAGAGATGTGTATATTTCCTTCAAAGATAATCTTTACACTGTCCCTTAGCAGCCAAATCTCAATGTCAAACCACTACCCTCATCAATTCAGTTCAGCAAATAAATATTGACAATCATATGTGGAAAGCAGTATGTCCAGGAAAGTTCCTGTCCTGAAATCTAATCTAACTCTTCCACAACACATCTTGCCAATTTCTTCTTAAACACTTGATAAAAGGTGAGAGTACAGAGTGAGAAGAGCGGGAGCCACAAGAGAGCTGCAGGGGATATCAGCATCTAATGGGCAGGCAGGGCAAGGGCAAATCTCCAAGGTGTAAGTTCACAGACAGGGTCTTATGGACTGAATGTCTTTATTCTCCAAACTCCTATTTTGAAGCCTTAGCCCCATTGTGTTGGTAACTGGAGGCGGGGCCTTTGGGACGTTATTAGGTTTGGATGAAAAAATGAGGATGGGGCCCTATGACGGGATTAGTGTCCTTATTAGAAAAAAAGTGACCAGAGCTCCCTTTCTCTCCCCGGTGTGAGGACACTGTGAGAAGGGGGCCGTCTGGAAGCCAGCCAGAGGGTCCTCACCAGGGACCAACTGGCTGCCACCTTGATTCTGGCCTTTCCAGCCCCCACAACTAGGAGAAAGAAGTGTCTGTTGTTTAAGCCACCCAATCTAGAGGTATTTTGGTATAGGAGCCCGAGCTAAGACACTGGGGAATGGCCAGACAGGGAGGAGAAACTCTGGGTGAGTGTGTGTCAGTCTGTCCTGGGGGGGGAAAGACTGAAGAGCGAGCGAGAGCTCAACACTCCCAAAGGTCGCAGAGATTCAGCAGGCTAAGGGGAAACAGTACACTAAGGACGTCAGTGGCAACCCCTGGCAGAAGTGATTCATTGCCAGGTAGACGATGAGCCCAGTTCTTTCTGTTTCCACTGGCCAGTGGTTCTCAAGCCCAGTGGGAGGACAGAATCACCTAGGAGCCTGGAAAAATACTAATGCTTGGCCCTCAACTCCAGAGATTCCAAGTTAACTGGTCTAGAGTGTGGCCTGGGTATTGATGCATTTTTTAAAAAGCTCCCAAAGTGATTCTAATGTGTAGTCAGGGTTGAGAACTATTGCCAACTTCAGTTGAATTGTTAAAAAGGAAAAAAAAAAAAAGAAGTATTATTTGCGTTCTGGGGGAGCAGATTCGAAATATTAACTATGCAGCAGCCACAGAGGTGCCAAGCGCTGCCATGGATTAGCTCATTTCATCCTCACGGCAAACGCTGCGAGGCAGGTACGACAGTAACCCTGTTATAAAACAGGTGTGGAGAAAACTGGCAGAGAGGTGAATTTACTGAAGTCATAGGGTTAGGAAGTGCCTGAGTTGGATAAAAACCCACTTCCGTGTAATAAAAACTCAATGAACCAAACAACACTTGCCATGTAAGAAACAGGGGTATATTTCCGATTGAGTGAGTCCACTTCCTCCAAGACGCGATTGTATACAGACATCATTCTCCGCTCATATTCACTGTCTGCGTGGGCAGCTCCAGTAGATCCAGATTCCTGGAAACTGAGGTCAAATCAGTATCAATTAATCACCCAAAATAGTCACCATCTTAATGTCTAAATGTGTCAGGCACTTTCTACATGTTCTCATTTATTTTGTAAAATAACAAAGTAAGCACTGCTGTTTCCATTTTACAGATGAGCCAACTGAGGCTTGGAGAGGTTAAGTGACTTGCCTTCAGTCACATAACTAATAAGTAACAAGCCCTAAATTTAAACCCAGACCTGACTTCAAATTATGTAAGGCTAATCACTTTGGTTGTTAGGTAGTAGAAAAATGTTTAACTGTTGCCTCTGCCATGAGGTGAAGGAGACCCAAGACATTTGAAAAGGTAACCAGCAGTATAAAGCCAGCAGGTTAAGTGCCACATAACCAGTGAAGATATATAAATAAAAGATCAGAATGTGGAGGGAGCGGGGAATGCCACGGGAGATAGGTCCTGAACAAACCACTGGGCAAGCAGGATGGACAAGATGTGGAGAGACGGAAGTGTGGTGGGCATTCAGGGCTGCAGAAATGGCATGAATCTAAAGCATGGACAGGGAAGGTGTGGGAATGTTCGGGGGAGAGCTAGCACACAGAGCATGCTGGGAAAGTTTTACTTAGATTTCCTCTTTCTTCCTCTACTGCCTCACACCCAAAAAGTATTTCTTCAAAGTATCTCTAAGTGAGAAAAGAAAGCAAATCTTTTGTATTCTAACTAACCTTCAACGGGATTACCTGAAAATGCAATATAGGTAATTTAGCCACACTGGGCATAAGACTGTTCTTCTTCTTCCCTTATTACCCTTTTAATACCTACTGTGTGTGTTAAAAGGCACCACTAAGGCACTTCACTTAGGTACTTTATATGGGTTATTCCCTTTAACCATTACAGCCACTCTAGGAGACAGGCATCATTATTTACCTGTAGTTCATGCATATGTGGCTCAGGGAGATGAAATTCCATGCACATATTTCTACAGCTAGGAGTGAATGATAAAGGATTCATCATGTTCATATCTGCCTGGCTCCAAAGCTTTGTTCCCTGCTCTGTACTATATTCCCTGCTCTGTACTGTACCTTAAGTTCCAATAAGACACGAACTGAACCTCATTTGTATGACTCTTAAGAAAAACTCTACACGCAAATAAAGCATAAAGAAATTAATTTTACATTTTGGTCTATGATATATTCGGAATTAATTTTTCTGTATGGTGTGAAGCAAGGTCAAAATTCTTTTTTTTTCCCCTCCCTATATAGATAACTAGCTATCCTAGCACCACTCATTGAAAAAACTATCCTTTCCCTACTGAATTATCTTGGCACCTTTGTCAAAAATCAAATGATCACATATGTGAGTGGTCTCTCCATATTCTGGGCTCTCCATTCTACCATCAAGCCAATGCTGCATTGTCTTAATCACTATAGCTTTATAGTAAGACTTGAAATGTTTGTTAAGTCCTCTACTTTAGCTTTTCTCCTTTATTCTGCAATATGGCAAATTACACCATTTGATCTTCTATTGTTAATCTGGTATTTCTGGGATAAAACCTACTTGGTCTTGATGTATTATCTTTTGTATATTGCTGGATTCCATTTCTACATGTTTTGTTAAAATGATTCTTATACCTGTGTTCATGAAGATCTGTTGTTATTCCCTTATTATGGCTTTTAATAGCTATAGGATTTGGATTGGTACTCTTACTTGATTTCTGATATTGGTAATCTGTGTTCCTTTACTGCTCAGACTAGCTAATATTAACAGTTTTATTGATCTTTTCAAAGAACCAGCTTTGGGTTTCACTGATTTTCTCAACTATTTATTTCTAATTCACTGATTAGTGCTTATATTTTTGTTATTTCTTTCCTTTAAATTATTTTGAGTTTAATTTGCTTTCTTTTTCTAGCTTCAGATAAGGCAGAAATTTAGATTACTGATTTTAAACTTTCTTTTTTATATTATATAAAAACATCTAAAGCTATCAATTTCCCTCTAAGCTCTGTTTTAGCTGCATCCCACAAGTTTTGATAGGTGGTTTTCTCATTTTCATTGTTTAACATATTTTCTAATTTCCCTTCTGATTTCTTGACCAACTGGGTTATTCAGAAGTCTTATTTAATTTCTAAATATGTGGGGATTTTCTAGAGATCATTTTTGTTAGTGCATTCTAATTTGTCAGATAACATATTCTATATGATTTCAATGCTTTAAAATTTGAGATTTGCTTTCTAGCCTAGCATATGGTTTATCTCATTAAATGTTCCAAATGCACTTGAAAAGAACATGTATGCTGCTGTTGGTATATACAGGTCAATTAGATCAAAATGATTGGTGGTGTTGTTAAAGTATTCTATATCCTAAGAAATTTTCCAACAAGTTGTTCCATCAATTACTCAGAGGGAAGTGTTGAGAACTTTGTAACTGTGGATTTATTTCTCTTTCAGTTCTGCTTTTTTTTCCTTCGGTTTTTGCTTGATATATTTGGAAGATCTGTTACTTTGTACATAAATATTTAGAATTATGTCTTCTTGACCCTTCTGGTGTTTCTTCTGAATGCTCTCAGTGTTCAATAAGGTCTCTCCATTTGGCTAGTTGGTATTCAAACATTTCTCAGACATGTGTGAGCTCTGGGAATTGTTCAGCTTATAGCTTCCTGGTAATTACTCTTTCCCTTGTAGTTGTTTCCCTGGCCGTGTGGAGTTTCCCTTTAGGTATGTGTAGCTCAGCATTCAGCCAAAGATTCACAGCCGGTGAAATTTCTGGAGCTCTTTCCCTGGAAAGCTTCTTCCTCTCTCTTGTATTCTGTCCTGCAAATTCTAGCTTCTTCTGGTTCCCTGAACTCTGATCCCTATCTCTTCACCATGTTCTGCTTTGGTTACTCCTCCCTGAGAGGCAGTCTAAAAAGTCCCTTCAGGGAGAGGAAAGTAAAGACTATTGTAGTGTTTACCTTACTTATGTCCCTCCTCTGAGGGATTACATTCCTGAGTTTCCTACTGCCCAGCATGTGAAAACAGTTAACTTACATGTTTTAGCTGTTTGTAATAAAAGGAAAAGTCCAGTCTTAGTTACTCTATCACCATCGGAAACTATTCCCTTATCGTTTAGGCAGTAAAATAAAGATTAAGTGCAAAGGAATCATGACAGAGCAAATAAAAAGCTAGAGTAGAAAAATGCAATGGACAACCATCTCAAAATATTTCTTCTTGATAATTCTAAAAAGTCGGGATGAGGCAGACAATCACATTCATAATTAGAGACGTTTACCCTGTCCTAATCCATATTTATTGTTACTGGCTCAGGCACTATGTTAGGTGCCAGAGATAATAAGACAAGGTCTCTTCTCCCCAAAAAGCTCCTAGGCTACGAAAAAGATAGACACATTAGTGAAATACCAACATTACGCCTCACTCTTGAGGTTTTTTAGCTGGTCTTCTTTATTTGGAAGATGCAGAATATAAAATCAAGAACAGAAGTTTTAGAAGGAATCCACTCCTTGCAGCTGTATATTATTGAGAATGAAACCCAAAGAACCCTCCTTCAAGGTGCAAACTTTCTTTTCCAATTTTTCCCTGCTATGAAGGGCAGAGGCTAGAGGAATAGGTTTGGAGGATAAGAGGGGAAGGAGAGGAGTGAAAAAAAGTGGTAGGAAGGACAGAGAGTAGAGAGTAGCATGTGTGAGCTGGCTGGATAACTCCCTTCACCCCCTCCCTGCTGACAATGCACCCAATCTGTTAAAAAGTCAATCAAGAAAAACACTTATACTTATTGTGCCAATCAACAGTACAGTGATATCTGGGTGCTAAGAAGTAAAATGAGTATGGCACAATAAGAAATGGTGTGATCCTCGAAGCATCAATTAATTGGCAAAGACTCTATAAAGTACATGGAGGTTTAAGAACATTTTGAAACTTAAAATGAAGGATTTTTTTTTTTTAAATAAGCCCTGCAAGTCGGAAGAGAAAATGAACACTGATGAAAACAGGATAAAAGGAAAAATAAGTGAATATTATATTAAAATGGATCGGATGAGTGGGGACAAAGATAGCCAAGTGGCCTAGTCTGAAAGCAGGCAGAACTTTAAAACATTAGCAAGGATCTTGCTATTGTCCTGAAAAGCAATGGTGAGTCACTATTTTAGGGTAGAGAAATTTCACTCTGTCTGTTAATACTCTCTTTGAGAAAGCTGACCCTGGAATCACAGGCCTTATTAATTGGAAATTATAGACAGTTGAAAATGCACATTCCAAAACAGAATACCGTAATGGGAAAAAAAACAGTGGATCATTCTTTAATAGAATATTTTGAATAGTTAATGGGAGAGGAGAAAAGAATATTAATAAAGCAAAAATAGGAATATCTTTTTGTTTAAGAAATCAAAGAATAAAAAATTCAAGCTTAATTATTAACCCAATTTTTCATACCAAATTTTAGGTATAGTATACAAGAAGAAAATATTCAAATTCAAAGAATTTCTTCCCAGTTATTTTTCCAAGTCAATGTTTTAAAAATAGGAGGCAGTGGGGCACCTGGGAGGCTCAGTCAGTTAAGCATCCTACTCTTGATTTCAGCTCAGGTCATGATCTCAGGGTCCTGAGAGCAAGCCCCGCCTCGGCTCTGCACTTGGGGCGGGGAGTCTGCTGGAGATTCTCTCTCTCCCTCTCCCCTCTAAAACAAATAAATAAGGCTTTTTAAAAAAAATAGGCAGAAGTAAATAAACAATGGGAGTCAGAAAAAGCAAGTTTTGTCACTAGGAGTGTGACCTCGGGCAAATACTAACAAAGTCCTTCTTCTCTGTTTGTTCTTCCATAATACCTCTTCCAAAACACATGTTGTGATGACTAGGTAAGATAACACTGGAAAATGTACCTTAATGTAAACTATTATTAGAAATACCTTGCTGATTCTGGATCCAAAATCAGGGCTTCTATTGCATGAGATATCAGTAAACAGCTCTGCTGCTGTCTGGATTAATGTTAAGGTTTTACATGAAAATAGAGAAATCCATGTAGACTTTATATTACCTGAATATCAAGTCAAGATGAGGATTATATTTTTAGTTAAGGTAACCATATGTTATCAAATTAAGTGGTTTGAGACTTCATTTTTTTTTTTTTTCCCTTTTAAGGGATATATGTTGTTTATAATAGTGATTCTTAAATTCTCCTCCGGGAAGAGTACTTCTGAGGCTGCCTAATGTGGGAAGGGGGAACCAAGCAGCAGGCTCTGTGATTCAATCACAGAAACTGTTCTCTTCCGCTTAGAAGTAGGAGTTTCGGTGATAAAAGTTAAAAGCAACAACACCAAAAATGGTCTGTAGTTGCTCCAGAGGTTCTGAAGCTGGGGCTCAAGGGATCTGGTAACCCTCCTGGGACTACAAAAATCTGCCAGGATGTGTGCATAAATGCATTTTGTAGAGGAAAGGGTTCATAGCATTCATAGGTTTTTACTTAGAAAACCAAAATGCCAAGCACTACTGATTTATAGGTCCCACAACTTAAAAACAATATATCTCTTCCTTCCTTTCAAAAAGCATTTGAGGCTGCTAATTAAATATGGAGAACTCAAAGAGGACTTAGGGAACCAAAGTGATGACTAAAACTACAGATCACTAATAAAGGTGATGGGAATCCGGGTTTTCACCATGAAGAAGACAGAGGTAACAAAAGAGAAAATGGTTTTCTGATGGGAAAATGTGTTGCCTTCTCCACTGTAGCTCAGGTGCGCACAAAGTATGCAGCACTGGTGGGACATGCGTTTTGGAGGCTCTTCCTAGTGGTGGAGAAAGACCACCACTGAGTCACTACTTTTTTTTTTTTTTAAAGCCTCATTGAAGTTAAAAAGTAAAATTATACTGCTCACACTAGATTTCAAAAGAGAAGTTATTAATTATAATAAATTTGTAGGCCAATCTAAATATACGTATTTTTAGTTAAGCATATCTAAAGCATTTGCTCTACGTTTAAAAGAATACTTCCAAAAAACAAGAAATATTGAAGCAGCTTTAGGATACAGTTCCACATTCCTCAACGTTGCGGAGTCAGCATCAAAAGATGCCTGATAAAGATCCCCGTATCGGGAAGCAAGGCTTCGGAATTCTTCCATGGACTGTTTCATCTAAAAAGAAGGAGAAGTATCAATTACAAGGAACATGCTATCATTATTGTATAATGATATACCACAAAAACCAAAACATAAAAAAAAAATCTATCCTCAAACAATCAAATCCAAAAAGTAGTTCAACCCTTTTCATTTCCATTCCATTCATGCTTATAAACCTTGTTAAATAAAATGAACAAAGATGGTAAACGAAATTCTAAATGTTTACACAATTACAATAATAATGCATATGACGCACAGAAACAAAAACATTGCTTTGTTAGCTTCAAGTTCCACTAAAACAATACAGTTATGAATATGTAGAATCTAGTGAGACATCATCAGTCATTTTGTCATTCTAATAAAACATCAGCCTATTTTTGGCAAGACAGATGAGTTAAGCATTTGATGGTTAATGTCCATTAGTCAAAGAGCTGATTTTTAAATTTCAGAAAATTTCATCTCACAACTAACCTCAAAAACCTCTAAAGTGTAAATAAAAACTGCACTGAAAACCAAGTGAAGACACACCTGATTGGAGATGCGACCACACCTCTGAAGGTCATTCCCTAAGGTCATGGCAATTGTCGTGGCAATTGCAGGTGGGGGGCTTGTCTTGAGGCTATTACAAGTACAGATAAGTTGAGAGAAGGCTTGTAGAAGGTCAATCCTGAGTTTTACAAATTCACACTGAAAACTTAAAGGATTCAGTGGTGTACTGGCAGCCTGGGGGGAAAAAAAGATGCATGTAAGATAAAAGTAAATGTAGTAGCCAGATGGTGCCACACAAAGTATTTGTCACCGTCTGTGCAAAAGAGCAGTAGTTCTAACATTGATGGATAAACACCTACGTTACAAGAGGAACGATGTGGTATTAGAAAGAAAAACTGACTAGCGTCAGCTGTGAAAAACTGTATGTTCCATCAACATTCAGGTTCCTCACTCCCTACAATCATGAAGACCCCGGCGCATGGGGGTTGGCTAGATTATCACCAGTAAGATATCATTTGAGGGACACTTCAAGGACATGATCATTCTTCCAAAACCCCCCTCATCATCACCTTCCCGCCTTTCTAACATGAAATTGTCATCACTGGAACCACTGGCAGGATTTTCCAAAGTTGGGAGGGGGGAGGAAAGAAAGATAAGGGCAGGAGAACCACGGTGCTCGACGGTCACTGTTAAAAAAGCATATTGCCTCATGGCTGTATTTTTCCACTGTGAGCCCAGATTAATTTACTTCTGAGCAGACACGTTAGAACGCACGGAGAGGCTACCAAGGAAGAACAGGTCAGAACGCACAAATAAGTTTCAATGGGGAAGAGAGGCATCAGGGCTGAGTCTTGGATGGCGACGAGTAGCAGTAGCTAGGTAGATGGGGCAAGGAACGTAAGTCAAGCCAGTGTGGGCAGAAACTAGGACCCCCGTTAACCATTCAGTAACTACTCTGGCAGAGGGCCTAGCATGGTGCTTTCAACAAAAGGCATACCAAAAATTTGCTAAACTAACAATAAATGGAAGCACAGTGAAAGTAATTTCCTCTGACGTGACTAGCTTAAACCATGCTGATGCCCTTTGCTCCTTAGATACTACTTCCATTCTAACCAGAGAGCAAGGCATTTGACTTTGCGTTTCTAGAAGTCAGTTACCATAGTACCATTTGGCCAAGTATCACATATTGACCTTAGCGTACTTCTCTCTACTTTTAAGTGTCAAATGGTTAAGTTCTGTTATTTGGTAGCATTCATATTTTACTCTATGAAACAATTAGCCACTCCCTATATCCTTTATAAAGAACATACATCTGCTCTTGTATCCTTCTCAAATGGCAAGACCCTTGATATATATAAGCTACGTATAAAGAGCTATATAAGTTAGAGGTAGTAACTGCACTCAATATATTGAATTCTGTGGTTTTCACACTTTTAGGATGCCTGTTCTAATCATGAAACAGCACAGACTAGGAGATTAGAGAGAACATTTTAATTGCTTTTAATTCCTTAGAGATTTAATTTGCTCTTGTAAGAAGGGAGATTCCCCCCTCCTCTGCCCTGTAAGCTGCTACCTGCTATTCTTAATTTACTGCTTGTCAGTAACTCTTGTCAGGGATACAAGTAGCTGTATATGATACTGTTCTGTAAATACAGTACAGATCATCTGACCAGACAAAAACCCTGGCCATCTTGTCCTAACATGCATTACAAAACTGAAAGAGAAGTAAGATGTAGTTATAATGAGGAAGATGTACTGCAACTCTGGATTTATTTTTGAGTATTTTACTGATGATAGAAGATGGAAACTCTGAAAGTGACTATGCATCTTGGACTGTGTTAATGCTGAAGGAAAGCAATGCTAGATATAGTACACATGTTCAAAAGAACATGGAAAAGATAGATTTGTCATAGAGGCCAAAGACTTTAAAAGGTAGTATCATCTGTAAAAAAAATGTAAAAGAAATAAAATTTAGATTATAACAGTATGAATAATGCCAATGAGAAATAAAAAGGATATTATTTTCTTTTCTTTGTATTGAAGCTAAAGCTTAAACACAGGTTGGGATTCTAAGGTTAGTATGTAAAGTAAAAATTGTATGCAATCAATATTACCCTTGAAACTTCCTCAGGAAGGAATTATTTTCAATGAATTCAACACAGGCAGGTGAAGGAACAACAAACTCGGAGCTTTCCCTAATGCTCACTCTGGGGTATCAGCTAATTGAGAAGAACTATTCCCACTAGTTGGACTGCTATTTTGCTTCCCCATTATTTAAATGACTATTTTTCTCCTTCCTTCCATTTTTTCTCGTTCCTTCTATCTTTTCCCCTAAACATATAAAGTTAAATCTTTTTTTCTAAAGATTTATTTATTTATTATTTGAGAGAGAGAGAGAGAGAGCACACATGTGTGTGCAAGCGGCGGGGGGGGGGCGCGGATAGACAGAGGGAGGGAGAGAATCTCAAGTAGACTCTCACCAAGTACAGAGCCTGATGCAGGGCTTGATATGGGGCTCGATCTCATGACCTTGAGATCACGACCTGAGCTGAAATCAAGAGTTGGATGCTTAACCAACTGAGCTACCCAGGTGCCCCAAGGTTAAATCCTTATTAGACATGCATATAATGCTACTTCACTGAACTTCTGACTTGTAGTACATATCCAATTTTCTAAATGGAGCTACCTAAAGAAACCAATATGGCTAAAAAAAAAATTTACCTGATGAGCTCAGTTAAAAAAAAAAAAAATTTACCTGATGAGCTCACACAATGGTAAAGAACATACAACCAAGAGTAAACCTAAACCATGGACCAGAAGTCCCTGGTAACCATCATTCTACTTTTGTCTCCATAAATTTGACTTCTTTAGATATCTCATATAAGTGGAATCATATAGTACTTGTCTTCTTGCAACTGGCTTATTTTACTTAGTATAATCTCAGATTTTGAAAGAATAAGCCAAGCATAAAGCAATCGTGGACTAGACTGTTTTAAACCAGCCCTCCTACTAACAACAGCTGTGAAAACTGAATACAATATTACAAACATAATATATTTGAAAGCACTGAAGAGCTTACTAAGGCAAAAAGGATTTCAAAGCCAAAAATCATGGAGAAATGGGAAATGCAAGGACGTAGGACTGACATTTGGTGACATTTTCTCCCTTGAGATGTTTGCTAACTTGAAAGCTGCTCCTGAGAGTCTGAGCAGAATTTTCAGCAGTCTCATAAGACCAGGAGGGGGCTGAGGAAAACACTTTAGGCTTTTGGCTGTAACCTCAAAGGGCTATGCCCTACGAGTTAGGAGAGCCCAAAACTATACTGGCCCTCCTAAGGACTGAAGCCTAGCTTTTAATCAGTTCAGTCCTTGGTTGGATTAAGGCACTCTTAGCCTAACTGCCTGCCAAAGGCAAAAAAAGATATATAAGGCTCTGGATGATGTAATCACTGTAACTTTTCATCTACATTGTCCAAAACCAAATAAAAAATAAAGCATACAAAAAAGACAAAATCCTCCAAAGCAAGAGGGGGAAAAAAGTCAAAGATACAAACCACAATAGATCCAGAAAACAGAAAATCAGATACAAATTTTTTAAAGTAACTATGATTAATATGTTAAAAGAAATTAAAAGACAAGACAGAGAATCCTGGCAGAGAACTGGAAAATATAAAATAACCAAATGGAAATTCTAGAACTGAAAAAAAACAAACCCACAATAAATGAAATTAAGAACTTAATGAATGGGTTTGACAGCAGATTAGACACAATGTAAGTTACTGAAGTGGGGGGTGGGTGCCTGGGTGGCTAGTCGGTTAAGTGTTTGACTCTTGGTTTTGGCTCAGGTCATGACCTCAGGGTCGTGAGATCGAGCCCCACATCAGGCTCTGCGCTCAGTGTAGAGTTTGCTTGAGATTCTCTCTCTCCCTCTGCCCCAACCCCCTTTCTCTCTAAAATAAATAAACAAATCTTAAAAAAAAAATTACTGAAGTGGAAGATAGGTCAGAAGAAAACATTTAGAGCTAAGAACAGATAAAAAGATGGAAGAGGAAGAAGAGAATGTAAGAGATAAAGGGACATGATAAAGAGTTATCATCGTTCTCTCTGGAGTCCCAAATGAGCCAGAAAGGGACAGGAAGCAAGAGCTAAAGAGACAATAACCCAGTGTTCCAAAACTGATCAAAGTCATCAAGACATAGATTCAAGAAGCACTATGAACCCCAAAAGGCATTCATAATGGTAAGAGTATAAGCTGGAAACCATCACAGGCAACTTTTGGCAGTATTTATTAAAGCTGAACCTAAGTTATCTCGTGACACAGCACTACCATCCAGAAGAAATGCACACCTCTACCAAAAGATGTGCATTAGAGTGTTCAGAAATTACTCTTAATAGTCCCAACCTGGAAATAACCCAAATGTTCCCCAATGATAAAAATGGATAAACAGATTGCTTTAACAGTCATCAAAAGAATATCACAGAGCAATGAAAATGAATGAACTACGGCAATATGCCAACAACGACAAAATGAATGACTCACACAAACATAAAGCTGAGCAAAACAAGCTAGAATCACAAGAATACTGCATAGGTCCCCAACTAATGCTAAAAAACAAGCCAAGACTAACCTATAGTTTTAGAAATCGAAATAGTGCTTACTTCTGGGGAAAAGGGTGAAGGGAGCATGAACTGGGGAAAATTTTTTTAAAAAACAGAAACCATAAAGGAAGAAAGACCAATAATTTAGACCACTAAGTCTTAGACTACTAAGAATGGCTGTTCATCGAAAGATAGAAAATGGGGGGAAAAAAGCTACAAAATTAGATGATATTTGCAACTCATATAACCTACAAAAAATTAGTATCCAGAACACATAAGGAACTCTTATAAATCAATAAGACAAACAACCTGCTAGGAAAATGAAAAAACTTCAACTGGAAGTCAACAGAAAAAAAAAAACAAAACACAAATGGCCAAAAATGAAACAAATAATTAATTGTTTCAAGAAAATGAAAAAGCAACTACTGAATGGGAGAAAATATTTGCAAGTCCTATATCTGATAAGGAGTTAATATCCAAAAAATATAAAGAACTCTTATTAACAGCAAAACAAAACAAACAACAATCTGATTATAAAATTAGCAGATTTGACTAGATTATTTTTCCAAAGAAGATATAAAGACGGCCAACAGGTATATGAAAAGATGCTCAACATCACTAATCAGGGAAATGCAAATCAAAACCACAAGATATCACTTCACACATGTTAGAAAGGCCATCAGCAGGGAGCCTGCTTCTCCCTCTCCCCCCTGCCCCATTTGTGCTCTCTCTCTGCCAAAGAAATAAATAAATAAATGACCAAAAAAAAGACAAAAACAAGTAAGTGTTGTCAAGGATGTGAAGAAAAGGGAACTCTGGTGCACTGTTGGCGGAAATGTAAACTGGAGCAGCCACTGTGGAGTATGGAGGTTCCTCAAAAAACTAAAAATAGAACTACCATATGATCCAGCAATTCCAATTCTGGGTATTTATATGAAGAAAACACAAACACTGTCTCAAAAAGACATATGCATCCCCATGTTCACTGCAGCATTATTCACAATAGATATGGAAACAACCTAAGTGTCCATCAACATATGAATGGATAAAGAAAATGTGGTATGTATATATAATGAAGTATTATTCAGCCATAAAAAAGTGAAAATTTGCCTTCTGCAACAACACAGATGGACTTGAGGATATTATGCTAAGTGAAGTAAGTCAGAAAAAGACAAATTACGTATGATCTCACTTATATGTGGAATAAAAAAACCAAAACCCCCCCCAAAAAAAACCACAAAAAACTTCAAGCTCACAGATAGAGAATAGATTTGTGGTTGCCAGAGGTGGTGGGTGGGTGAAATGGGTAAAGGGGGTCAAAAGTATAAACTTCCAGTTATAAAATAAATAAATCACAGGGATGTAATGTATAGTATCTGAGTATAGTTAATATTGTATTGAATGTCTGAAAGGTGCTAAGAGAGTGGATCTTAAAAGTCCTCAGGATAAAAAAGAAAACCTCAGCACAAAAAAGAAAACCTTTTCTAACTATGTATGGTGATGAATATTAACTAGACTTATTGTAGTGATCATCTCACAATATATACAAATATTGAATCATTGTGCTGTATACCTGAAACCAATATGTTGTATGTCAATTACATCTAATAAATAAAATGTTTAATTGAATTAATAATTTGAGAAATGTCAATCAGAACGTCTAGAACATACCAAGTGAGGGGGAAAATGTAGAGCGACAGGAACTCTTATACACTGCTGGGAGGATTATAAATTTGTAAACCACAACAGAAAGCCTCCTGGTATTAGCTAGTCAACTGAAGGTGTACACAACCTTGTGATTCTACTCCCAGGTAGTATATTAGAGCAGTATCTCTTAACAGAGGCAGGAGCGTCCTGGGCATTTCAGGAGATTAAGCATCTTTAGCCACTGACCATTAAAGCCAGTAGTAGTCCCCCTGACCCTGTGACAAAAAGAGACATCCCCCCACACTTCCAAACTGGAACAAGGGACAGATATGTAGCTTTGATTGAGGTCTACTGCCCTGGAGAAGGGTTTTCATTCTCAGTATACTAGTTACAGTTTGAACTGAGTAATTCTTTGTTGAGGGGGGTGGTCCTGTGCATTGCTGGATGTTTAGCAGCATCTCTGGCCTGTACCCACTAAACACCATGACAAATCATGATCACGAAAAATGTCTCTAGACATTGCCAAATGTCCTCTGGAAGGGCAAAATCATCCCCGATTGAGGACTGCTGTCCTAGAAAAAGCTTTACATATGTGTATCAAAAGATATGTACAAGAATGTTCATAGCAGTACTGTTTTTAACAGCAAAAAACTGGGAAGGTTAAAATTTCCATCAACACTAAAATGGGCAAATAAATTGACATATATTCATATGATGGAAGAATATACAGCAGTAAAACTGACCTACAGCTTCATGCAAGATGAATGAATCTGAAGAACATAATTTAAATAATCAGAGCAAGTTGAAGAAAAATATGATTCCTTTTTATATAAAATTCAAAAACAATATAAAATAGTACCTTGTTTAGAGTTCAAAAATGCATGTTAAAATTATAAAGAAAGGCAAGGGAATGGTATACAGAAGATTCAGGATAGTGATTACCTTTGTGGGGTAGGAAATGGTATACAAACATGGAGGAATATGCATGAATTTTAGAGGCAATGGTAATGCCCCATTTCCTAAATATACTAGGTATATTTGGATATTTGTTGTATTTTTTAAATATACCCTCTATACTATATATGAAGATATTCTACATATTTACTATTTTAAAATAAATAAAATGGGGCACCTGGGTGGCTCAGTCAGTTAATCTCAGGGTCCTGAGACTGAGCTCTGTGACGGATGCTGCGCTCAGTGGGGTCTGCTTGCCCCTCTCCGTCTGCGCCTGCCCCCGCCCCCAGCTCAGGCATGCTTTCTTCTTTCTCTCAAATAAATAAAATCCTTAAATAAATAAATACATACTTACATACATACATACATACAATTAACAACCCACCACTGGAGGCAGAATGCTAAGATTGTTCCTCTGCTTCACACTCCGCGGTGTCCACATCTTCCAGATTACAACAGTAATCTGAGTGTGGAAGAGATCTGTAACTTATTTCTAACCAATGGAATACAGCAAAGGTGAGGAATGCTGGGGGATATAATTTAGATCCTTAATGAAGTGACTGTTTATCAGTCAAAAGGGAGATTCTTCTGGGTGGATCTCTCCTAATCAGTCTCCTAATCAGTCTTAAAAGACAGTCTTGAAGGTGAGAGATTTTCCTGCAGGCCTTGAAGCTTCCACAAATTCGAAGGCTGTGAGGAAATGAGTTCTGTCAACATGAGTTCAGAAGAGGACGCTGTGCCTCCTTGGGCCTCAGACCAGACTGGCCCTGGCTGACACTGTGACCGTGACTATGACAGCACGATCAGAGGAGCCAGCTGAGCCTTGCCTGGACCTCTGGCTCATGGGCACATGGGTATTGTCCGGGCTGCCCGAGTGGCTCGGTCAGTTAAGCGGCGGATTCCTGATCTCAGGGTTATGGGGTGGAGCCTCATGACAGGCTCCGTGCTCAGCACAGAGTCTGCTTGTCCGTCTCCCTCTGCTCCTCCAGCTGCTCCTGCACTCGCTCACTCGCATTCTCTCTTTTAAATAAAATCTTAAAAAGGGGGGGGGTTGTCTCAAGTCACTAAATTTGTGGTAATTTGTTACACAGCACAGAAAACTAAAATACTTTTTATAATTTTTATTCTTAAGTAGCAAGATAACTCAATCATTAATTAGTGTTGGGAAATTTAGATACTCAACGTTGCCATTCAGTCCCCGTAAGCACAGAATTTGAACTTCTGTTTAGTTTGGCTGAAGCAGGTAAAAAGCAGAATTCTCACAACTGTACAATCTCATGTTGGGTCATTCATGTGGCTGGCGTAGGTCAGTCCATGCTCATATCTTCTCAAAGACACAAAGCTACTGTCAAATCTACACTTGCCAAATGAATGATTAAAATAAATCTTTAAAAGACCCTTTATGGTATAGTACAATCAGAAATGTGGTAAGTTCCAAATGACTGTAAGAATCATACTGCCTTCCTCTCTACCCTACTCTCAAGTAGAGGATCATTTCCTGATTTTTTTTTCAATCCTCAAAGTAGTATCTGGCACTAGTAAGTGCTTATAGTCTGCTAAATAAAAGAATTCCATTTCCAACAGAGGTGATGTAAGGCCCAATAACCTGCCTTAGGTCATAATATGTTAACGGCAGAAAGAGATCAAGACAAGAGGTTTCTGTCTGTCAACTGAATACTTTCCTTCTATGTTAGAATCAGTCCTTAATTACTGCCAAGCCTCATTAAATACACATACCACACAAATCATTAAAAGACTATTAAATATTCAACAGGATTTTCACAATATTAATTTTACCTGCTTTGCTGCTCTGTGAGTTTGTTTCACAGTTCCAACCATTTACTGTACTGAATGATAAACAATTTTCTGCTCCACGTGAACTAGAAAATGAAATAATTCTACTGACTGCAACCAATAATTGTACCTTTTGATTTTCTGAGGCATTTATTAGTCTGATACAGGCAACAACACTCTTCTCAGAATAATCAAGAGGAAAGAATCACAGCAGTCAATGCTACCCTTTAAGATGGAGAGAAGCCATTCCTATATTCCTGTTTTAAAACAGCAATCAATCCTAGCCAAAAAAAATTATACTTCAAAAGATATGTACCCACAGTATTCTGAATATTGTCTCTTTTGTGACATCTGTTTATTCTTTATTCTACTTTAGAGCACTTCTTTGGGGATGGCCCACCATTAAAAATATTTTAGATTATGGGATAAATGTATATAAGCAGGTACCAAAAGTTTTATGGTTCCATCTAAATATATACAATTTTAAAAGCTGTGTGATAATACTTACAAAATGTTTAATGTTAACTATATAAACTCTTTAGCCTTAAGGGGAAAATAAATCTTTGCATTAATACAGAAAATGCTCATCTTGGGTACAGGTTCTTACTTCGGAATATAACCAATTTCAAGGAAACATAAGAAATGTTAATGGTCTACCCTTCTTGCAACCCCTTTATAAGCTCTCCTGGCAGAGAAAACAAGAATAGGAGCTGGCTGACTCTTAATTTAGAATAGGAGGGGTAAAAAGTGGGACACTAGCATCCTTGACAATTTCTTCTTTATCTACAAAGCAAGAAACTTTAGCTTCTTAGGGAGTAGCTGCCAGGCATGAAATGGGTTGTGGCAGGGTTTACATTTGATGGTTGGTTCTGACCCAATACCTCTTATGAACAGGAGTCTGGAAAGGGAATATCCTATCTCCTGCTTATCCTTTCTGCATGGATTCAGTAATCCACCTCGTATGTGGTACCTGGTACTTGATAAAAACAACATGATAAACTTCCATCAATTTATGAATATGAAAAAGTGGGGGAAGGGTTAAGGATTTACTACCATGTCCTATTATTTAATATTGTTAAATGTATTTATCACCAGATTTTTCAGGGTAGTTCAAACAGAATAACCCACAAAGAAAATTGAGACAATTCTCACACAAGTCATCATCACCAAAGGAGAGTCAAGAGGACTTACTGTTAAGGAAGCAATCCCTTTGTGGTAGAATTTTAAAGACTCAGCAATGCAAGAAAGTGCTGAACTATAGTTCTCCTCCTGCAACCCGGTGAGGCACTGTTCTGCATGTGAGAACTCCTTCAGACTATTTAGCCAGAAGTAGAAATGTTCTGAAGCAACCTGAGTCAGCAAACTCTGATAAAGCTCTCTGGCCATGTCATGGTTACCCTGAAAAAAGGGGGGAGGGTGGGCACATGATGAGGTTCTCACACTTGAATTAGCTGAAAGGCAGCTGAAAGACAAACTCAAAACCCTTGGATAAGTTTTTAACAACCATTCCTCACATTATATAATTCTCTAAGACTCGGTCTAAGTATTTCTTCAGAGAAAATATGCTGAGCTGCTTTTATGTAACAGAACACCTTTAGTTCTTTTCTAAAACAGTTCCAAAGAGAAAATAAATGGAATTAACTATAACTTAAGTCTAGAACTTTAGTTCAAACTAGAGAAAGTGTAAACACTGAGTGTATGTCATTCTGTATGAGCTATTTAGTGAGGCGGGGACGGGCTGGGGACTCCAGCAAGTTCCCTGAAGTGATTATCAGAAGCATTGCACCTGCCTCTGGAAATGACTGGGGGAGGGGAGCTGTTGGGGGGAATGTGAGTGCCACTGAAGGCCTGGGGGCCAGGGATGCTCAATATCCTGCAGCACCTGGATGCTTGGGGGTGTTAGGTATAACAAAGAATTGTCCTGCCAATAGAGCTCTCCCCTATTTGAGAAACGCGGTAAAATGAGAACATGCATTACAATACCTAGAATAATGCTTCTCAAACTTTGCTCTCTGGACTTGTATCCAAAGGATTTCTATACTACCCAAGCTCTATATTTCCTCTCAAACAAAATAAAAATTGGTAGGCTTTCCATATGACTGAGAAGGGAACAGCATACCAAAACTTGCCCCCCACTCCATGTAAGAATGACAAGGTTGGGGGGAGGGAGGGAAGAAAGATGTGGGGTACTGATAATGGAGGACAGAAGTGGTGGGTGGGAGGCGACTGTGGATATGAGAGTATAGGGAAAAATGAAGTGCCACTAATAACCTTCAGCCAGAAAGAGCTCATATTTTTTGAATTCCTGTAGAATTTACCCTGTAACAACATACATACCATTCTGAAATGAGAAAAGTTAAAAACTTTCAAGCCCATGATTAAAACGTACTTCCATATTTATTTTCAGTTTTGACTAGGAGTCAGAATCACACAATCTAAGCTTTGCTATTTTTGCCAACCTGGGTCCTAGAGAAGGATAATACATACCATTCTGGATGCCTGTCTGGCAATTCGGTACACAGTCCATCCATTGGAGACACTTTCAAGCTGCTGTTTAATTACTGCCTTTACTTCAGCAGAGAGTGCTTTCTGACTGGCCACAAAAATCACAGTGGCCAAACTCACCTAACATTGAGCGAGAAGTAAGAGAAATAAGGAAAACATGTAATTTTATCCAATGTCACAGATGACTTTACCCAAAAGGGACAAAAACTAGAGCCCATCAAATTTGTTTTCCTTTGACATTTATTAATTTTCCACTTTGAAGTCATTAAGCAATTTATTCCATTGCTCAGAGCATTGTTTACAATAGCAAATAATTAGAAACAATGCCCATAAATATGGGTAGGTAAATTATGATATAATCACACAATAAAATATTATATAGTAGAGAAATGGGTAAACTAGAGATACACTTATCTCTATAGATGATTCACACAAAATAGGCAAAGATGGACAACATGCAAATGATTTCATGGAACAAGATAACATTTATATAAAGTTAAAGATATGCAAAATAATACTGCTTATTAATTAGGATATATTCTAAGGTAGTAAATGTATGACATGCATGGGGATGATGAACATGAAATTCCGGACAGTGGTAACCTCTGGGAGAAGGAAGAAGATATTGTAAGGGAGGTACAATTCAACTAGACTGGGAATAATTTTCCCTAAGCTAGGTGATGGATGCAAATGTTTTCATATTATTCCTTATATTTTTTGAATACTATGTTTCATAATTTAAAACTGCCTCATAACAGTACTAACAAAAATGGGATAAAGAACATTAGTTGGAAATGCCGTTTCAATAAAAAATAAACTTCACTAAAATGCCATTTCAATAAAAATAAACAAAAAAATTTGCTTATTAGTATTCTGAGGCTGATACATACAAAGGTCCGTATATATTGTGAAAACTGTATGATGTTATTCCCATGACCACTGCCACTTGGTCACCAGGGTAATCTTTCCTGATAGGAATGAGACGGGGGCAATCTTTTACCCAACGCCCCCTGGAGGATAAAATATAAAATGGGCTTGAGTAAGAAATCTCATTTCCTTTTTCCACAACCCCTAACTTCGGATGACCACAATAAGGATTACATCTCATTTATGCTTATTTAGAATGAAGCCTACTCTCAGCCCTGGAGAACTTTCAACTAAACATTACTATATAGCTTCTGTGCCTTCTGTTTCTAATCACACACCTTTCTCAACCCCAGGACTATACTGAAATCTAAACTGGATTCTAAACAGGTAAAGAGGTCCTGAATTGGAAAAAAGCAACTTGGGTTAATTTATGGTCACTGTTAATCATTAGGTCTTTAACTTACACTTTTGAAAGTATATAACAGGGTTTAGTTCATTATTTGCTTTGTATAAGAAGGAAAAAATTTTATTTTCACTTTGTAATAAAATAAAAATATCAGACTGAAGGCTTTGCTACACTAAACTGATCTGACAGGGCTAAGGAAGAAGGCAGTTTTAGATCCGAACTAAACAGAGCTTTGTAAATCAAAAGTTGGAAATAGTCAAAAGCTCATCGTTCCACTTCTATTCTGACTTCAGCATACTCTTGATCTTACATAATTACTTTAATCTTTTTTTTAAAAAAAAGGTTTTTTTTTTTTTCTTAAGGAAGAAAATTTTATTTTACTAAGAACATGTCATTTTAGACAAAATCAACATTTTTTTCATGGTTGTTAATACTTCAATGAATACTCAATTTGAGCTCTATTCTTCATTAAGATTTGTTTATTTGAGAGAGAGAGTGAGCAGGGGGAGGGGCAGAGGGAGAAGCAGAGAATCTCAAGCAGACTGGGCAATGAGCATGGCACCTGACACAGGGCGTGATCTCATGACCCTGAATCATCACCTGAGCCAAAATCAAGAGTCAGATGCTTAACCGACTGCGCCACCCAGGTGCCCCAATTACTTTAACCTTTTTAAGTAAAGTCAAACAGTAACATTGATTTCCTAAAGTAATTCCCACTAGACCAGATCTATTCATCCCCAGTAGGTTCAAAAGGCAGCTCTTTACCAGAAGTTCTTGTTGTTTGTCTGTGGCTGATCGTCCAATCACCTTGTAGAGCTCCATGAGGTCCCCAAGCATGCCATCACCCAGCACCGGCAGCTGCATGGCAATGGCTGCCAGGCAATGGCACATCAGGATCCGCGCAGCATCCTGAGCACTGTGCAGCTGGGTCAACAAGGTCTCAACCACTGACTGGCTAAGGTGAGGCCTGCCCTTGGCCAACTTCACCATACAGTTTAGAGCAATCTGCATATTGAATAGAAAATGGACCAGTTATACTTTGAAGGTATTAACAGAAGCTTTAAAGAAAGAACTCTGTATAGTTATTAAGAAAAATCAAGGAACAGGAAAAATCAAGGAAAAGGTCTTTTTGTAGGCATAACATTTTCCTTCATTAAGAAACACACAGCGTACTAAATCTTATGAAAATCTACAAATGTGCCATGTTTTAAAATGAAAATAAGTCAGGACTGTATATTAACCACTCATTTCAATCTAAGATTATTAAAAAAAAAAAGACTTGAAGAGAAAATCACAATGCTGAAGAGGCAAAATACACGCCAAATGGGATCTCACCATACTGCACTTTCACTGCTTTTCAAAAATTGCTTCTAAAGTATGGTTTGTAAACTTAGCTATGCCAGCATCACCCAGCATGCTAATAAAAATATAGATTCCCAGACCCTACCTATTCCAAACTTAATGGATTAACTTTTTTTTTTAGTATTTGGGTTACTGATAGTTTGAAGTTCAAAAAAGGTGTCCTAGGTGACTCTTAAGCACACAGAAGTGGGGAAGAAACTCCTAATTTTCTCTCTCACTTCTCACCTGAATTCCAAAAAACCAATTGGCTTTAGAACTTCTATTCAGGCCAGTTAATGGCATCAACTAATATCCCAGCCACCAGAACCAGAAAACAGAAGTCCTCTCATTTCTAAATAGCCAACTGATTGCTACATCTCGTCATTTCCACTTTTGTCCAGTTTTCAATATCTACCTGCTTTCCATTCTCTCTACCACAACATAAATCTCTCTCCCTAATTCCAGTCTCTTAAAAAGATGGGCCCATTAACCCATCCTTCACACTACAGCCATGTAGCTTTCAGTATGAGTTAGGAAGACACAATGATGTCTTCAGAATCTGACGATCCAGATTTGAAGATCAGCTTGCCCTTGATTAGCTAGGTATCTTTCAACAAGTTATTTTATCTTTCTGAATCTTAATTTCCTCATGAGTATTAAAGGGGGAAAATTTCACTCAATGGGTTTTTGTAAAGAAGGAAAGAAATGTATATACAAGTTGTCAACAAAGTTGGGCACATAATAGATCCATTTAAATAACAATAATTACAAAGAAGGTCACAGCATGTCCATTACTTTAAAATTTTAGTATCTCGGGTCACCTGGGTGGCTCAGTCATTAAGCATCTGCCTTCAGCTCAGGTCATGATCCCAGGGTCCTGGGATTGAGCCCCGCATTGGGCTCCCTGCTCGGCAGAAGCCTGCTTCTCCCTCTCCCACTCCCCCTGCTTGTGCTCCCTCTCTCGCTGTGTCTTTCTCTGTCAAATAAATAAAATCTTTAAAAAAAAAATTTAATATCTCACTACCTATAGAAACAAGAAAAAGTTCCTTGGCATGATATTTGATTATACTCCATGACAGAGCTGCAAACAATTTTTCCAATCTTATATATTATATCATCTAGCCATAGTGGGTTATTCACCATTCTTCCAACATAACAAGTACATTTCTGTTTTCATGCCTTTAGTAGCAGCGGTCCCTTGGGTTCAAATGATCTTTCCTCAATGTTGAAATTCTACGCCATCTTTCAAGGCTTAACTCACATGACATCTCCTTGTGCAAGTCTTTGCTAACATCCTTAGTTGAAAGGCATCACTCCCAACTCTGTCCTCTCATTAGAATTGCACTTCTGTTTGTACTACACCAAGGAACTTAGTGCATTCTGCTTGCTATTCTAGTCCCTTAGATAAATGTCAGTATCCTCTAGCTGGGGAACTCCTCTAACACAGGGACCTTTGTGATCATCTATATATGTCCCACTGTGTTGAGTCCAGTGTTTTATTGACACCTACAATTGGTGGGAAAAGGATCTGGTTTGTTTCTTTCTCTCTTTCTCTTTTTTAAACTTTTAAATAAATTTATTGTGGTTCCAAAGGGATTCCGGGGATGAATCACTTGCCAAACACATGTTGCCTACTTCCCTTTCCACCTCTTACCAGCTTTTATTTAATGGTATTAATATCTTTACTGTTCATCACTATGACATCAAACCTTTCCTTAACATGCTAAACTAAGTTATGACTTCCTTCAAATCACACCTTAGACAAGCTATCGTTCTTATAATCTCCAATGTCTACCTAGTAGCTTTTTACTTCTATTAATCCCACTTCTCTTAATTTTGTACCATCACAAATTATATTTCATATTTCACTCCAGTAAGAGTAGTCTCATTTCACATTTTGAAAGTCTTAAATATCTCTAGTATCTTAAATATAGTAAAAATATAATAAGAAATCTTAAATATCTCTTACCAGTGTCACCTCAGATTATAAACTTCCTAAAGTGCAGGAGCTCTGCCTATTTCCCTTTGCTTTATATCATCTAGGACCTTCATATGTATTTACTACAACTTAATAAACACTGTCAACTGATGGCAAAATAAGCCAAAGCTCAGATTTTTACTTTGTCTATCCTTTGGAATAACAATGGTCAACGTGATAGTTTTGAAAGTGAAGATCAAGGGCAAATGTTTGTTTGAACCAGAGTTGACAAACCACTGCCCTTTGGCCAACTCCAGCCGGGCTTTATAAATAAAGCTTTACTACCACACCACCACGCTGCCTATCCGTTCCCTTTCACACACGGCCGATGGCTGCTTCATCCCACCACTGCAGAACTGAGTAGTTGTGACAAAGAGTAGATAGCCTACAAAACTTAAAATATTTTACTATCTGGTCCTTTATAGAGAGATTGCCAATCCCTAGTTTAGGCAATAAAAACAGGCATTATATTAAGATAAGTGATATTTTCACCTTTAAAGTGGCTTGAGCACCTGGACTATCATCTTGACTACAAAGTACCAGAAGGGATTCCAGGCCAAAGACAGCATCCTGTTCCAGTGCCAAAAGGTCTAGAGGAAAAACACTAAGTTTTACAGTGGTCAAGTAGAGAAGATTAAATACACACACACACACACACACACACACATGCACGCGCGCACTTAGAAGAAAAAACCGTTAAGAAGTCGAAGATATAAGAAACACTGTTATGTGTAAAGCTAACCTTCCTGAAAAAGTACACGTGCCATTACTTCTGAAATGTAAAGCCTATCTTCGGACTTCTATTTTTCCATTATACTGACAATTCTAAAAATATATACATTACAACAAACTAAAAGGCTTCTGCACAGCAAAGGAAACCATCAACAAAATGAAAATAGGAGAAAATATTTGCAAATCATGTTTCTGGTAAGGGGTTAATACCCAAAATATATAAAGAACTCATATGACTTAATAGCAAAAAACAAACCATCCAATTAAAAACTGAGCAGAGGACCTGAAGAGAAATTTTTCTGAGTAAGATATCCAGATGGCTAACAGGTACATGAAAAGATGCTCACATCACCAATCATCTGGGAAATGCAAATCAAAAACAACCATGAGATATCATCTCATACCTGTTAGAATGGCTATTATCAAAAAGACAAGAAGTAACAAGCTGGCAAGGATGTGGAGAAAAGGGAACCCTGTGCATTGTTGGTGGGGATGCAAATTGATGCAGCTGCTATGGAAGACAGTGTGGAGGTTCCTCAGAAACCTAAAAATAGAACTACCATATGATCCAGCAATTCCACTTCTGGGTATTTACCCAAAGAAAATGAAAATACTAACTCAAAAAGACATATGCACCCCCATGTTCATCACAGCATTATTTACAATAGCCAAGATATGGAAACAACCTGAGTCCACTAGTGGGTGGATGGATAAAGAATGGTACTGATACACAATGGATTATTATTCAGCCATAAAAAGAAGGAAAACCTGACATTTGAGACAACATGGATCGATCTTGAAGGCATTATGTTGATCTTGAAGGCATTATGTTGATCTTGAAGTCAGATAGAAAAGGACAAATACCATATGATTTCACACTTACATGTGAAATCTAAAACAAACAAGCAAAGAAAAACTGAGCTCACAGGTACAGAGAACAGATTGGTGATTGCCAGAGGCAGATGGTGGACAAAATGGGAGAAGGGGGTTGAAAGGTGCAAACTTCTAGTTATAAAATGAGTATAGTATGGCGAGTATAGTTAATAATACTGTATATTTCATATTTGAAAGTTAAGAGAGTAGATCTTAAAAATTTTCATCACAAGAAAAAAAATTTATAACTATGTATGGTGACTGATGTTAACTAGACTGTGGTGACCATTTCACAATATACATAAATATCAAATCATTATGTTGTACACCTGAAACTAATATTTAAAAAAAAGGTATGTATACCCATGTTAAATCAAGAGCTAAAGCCACAAAAGTATAAATAAAGCGTAACTGAAAACAATCTCACCAGCTTAGCTGAGGAAAATACTAGGAACAGCAAACCATGTATTACCTTCCTAACCAGACATGAATCATTCCTAACTAGATATAAATTTTTAATCTTCCTAACTAGGCACAAATTATGCTTGTCCATTTTCACCTACAATGTAACTTTCTAATGAAAATTGAAACCCTTTTAGGAAGTAATGAAAACCCCACATAACCTTATTAATATTTTAAGTCAGACCACAAAGAACAAACCCCTTAAGGTGTCTCATGTAATAGCAGTACTATAGCATCTTTCTACTACCTTAGGGCTCGAATTTCTCTAGCAGTTCTAGAAAATTCTGAATATATTAATTAACCATATTAAGGTTAATATATATGAACTTTGAGAACACAGTTTTCTGTTACATGGTAGAAAATACTCATTACTATACCAAAAATAAAACAGGTTTAATTATTCAAATAAGAATCAGCATTTAAAGAACAATTTTAAAGAAATGTCACCTGAGTTAGTGTAGGGCTTGACAGTGTTAAGTCTAGTGAAGGTCAGGGTGCTAGAAAAAAACAGGTACTAGGAATGAGCAGTGCTGACGTCTAGTGTGGATAAGATCCCCGCTTACGATCCTTAATGAAGATCAAAATAAACACCGAAACAGAAGAAACATTCAAAGTACAATCTGTTTTTGAACACCAGCTTTAACTTATTCAAGCATTTAGGTCAAAAATATCAGGAATACAAGAAAATATAAGCATTGTTTTCTATTCACATCCTATAAAACAAAAAAACAAAATACACTGCTGTTTTTGAACGCCAGCTTGAACTTATTCAGGTCTTTAGGTCAAAAATATTAGAAATAAAATAAAATATAAACATTTTCTATTCACATCATAAATTATGCAAATGAGCTTAATGCTTTAAATACCTAGAGACAAATTCTAGGCAAATTTAATTCATATTACTCTCTTAATTCATTTGCTCCTAGGTGAAACTATTTGTTACTTAAGCCCCTTGATAACTTAAGGTATTTTTTCCTCAATTTTCCAGGTTTTTGCACATGTGAACAAATTGTCATACCACAGCACAGGCAGTCAAAAGTGATCCCTATCCACAGCACCATGCATGCAAAGTGAAGCACTGGGAGGAAATGGGCAATGCTCTATGAAACCTTTCAATTTCATAATCCCAATCCCAAGGTCCTCATATATATATATTTTTATTTTTCATAGGATTAAGTAGTTTTGAGAAAACCTGCTCTAAGTAGACTTTAGGAGGCAACCAGTAGATAAAAGCATATATGCTAAAAAGAAGAGATTAAAACACACACACACACACACACACACACACACAGAATTCCACCCAAACTTCAACCTAAAAGTTGATACATAGTATCAGTGTTGATCAAACTCACCTTTTTCTTGACAAGAGACCGTTATATTAGTTAGGACTCGTACTCCATGAGCTGCAATGCCCCTGTTATTATGGTAACAGCACTCTTGGGCTAATCTGACCAAGTCAGAGGATCTGGGAGAAGAACCCACATTTCCTAAACAAGAAGAGAAAAGTAGCACAGACTTAATCCACTTATAAAGTTCAAAAGCAGTTCAACATATAGGTTCATTGTTCCATCTACTTGTACTCCATCATCAACATAAACCATCATTCCTGTCTCTCCTGTCAAGGAACTTAGAATAGGTATGTCCTAGTAGTTTATAATGACTGGGATCTAAAATAATACAGAACTTTCCCACAAAAATATTAACAAAAATGGACTAAGGAACACAGCAAAGCCAAAACAACTAAAGACTGTATCTTGGGAGTGCAAATGGATTCTCATTAAAACGGATGTCAATTTTAGGCCTCTTATCAGATAAACCTTACCTTCATGAGAGGAAAGAAAAAGAGAAACAAAAATTTTAAGTTTGCTTTTCCCACCTCAATGGCTGGCAGATAGTTATACTGCAAAAGGTTTACACAGAATTCATGGTTTTATTTATTTTTACTTTTTTAAAAGATTTTATTATTTGAGAGAGAGAGCGAGAGCGAGAGCGAAAGAGAGAGCATGAACAGGTAAGGGGCAGAGGGAGAAGCAGGGTCTCCACTGAGCAGGGAGCCTGATGCAGGGCTTGATCCCAGGATTCCGGGATCATGACCTGAGTTGAAGGCAGATGCTTAACTGCCTAAGCCACTCAGGCGCCCCCAGAATTCATGATTTTAGAACTGGAAAGGATTCTGAAATCACATGATTCAATGCCCTATTTTTACAAAAGAAACTGAAACCCAGAGGCAGGGGTAGGGCATAACTAAGATTTTAAATGAGGGACTTGATCTCAGGATCCTGGGATCATGACCTGAGCAGAAGGCAGCCGCTTAACCGACTGAGCCCCCCAGATGTCCCTGCAGCAACTTTTAAAATTCACACTTGAAATTCTGTAATGTAAGGTTTATGTTGTGAATATATTTATTTATAGTAGAGAAATTCTCAGGTATAAGTGAATGAACTTTAAGAAGAATCAGGAGATTAAAGCTTTTCAGCTTTTTAGCAGAGACTCTTGTTCCTGCCTTCCTTTTTCCATTCTTGCTTATTTTTCCATGATTTCCATCAACTTCAACCTTGCTTCTCACACCAAAGGTGATCATATTTTTTGATCATATTCCTAATTACAACAGGCATAAACCAAGACCCCATCCCAGGCAGTGGGGGACATGTGTTTTCCAGTTTAACATAAAAGTACTAGTTCAGGTAAACCCTCAGTGTTTTTAAAATTTAAGGCAAAATAGGGGCGCCTGGGTGGCTGAGTCGTTAAGCGTCTGCCTTCTGCTCAGGTCATGATCCCAGGGTCCTGGGATCGAGCCCCGCATCGGGCTCCCTGCTCAGCCAGGAGCCTGCCTCTCCCTCTCCGCTCCTCCTGCTTGTTCCCTCTCTAGCTGTCTCTCTCTCTGTGTCAAGTAAATAAATAAAAAATCTTAAAAAAAAAAAAGGCAAAATATTAGAAAAGTTTTTTCAAGACTATGGAACTTGCATTTCCTCCATTCTTTGTCTTGCCCGTATGATTTGGACAATACAGACTCATTAATAGATTTACAAACATGTTTTGCAACTTGCATTTTTCCTTTTTTCTATGAAGACTCATCATAGAAAACTTGGAAAAAAATCAGAAAAATTCAAAATTTAAAAATTCACACATAATCACAGTAAGTAGGTAATAGCCAATATTCTGCCTTTAAAATATATTTTGCAGCATTTTTCTTTTTTTTTAAAGATTTTATTTATTTGACAGAGAGACACAGCGAGAGCAGGAACACAAGCAGGGGGAGTGGGAGAGGGAGAAGCAGGCTTCCCGCTGAGCAGGGAGCCCGATGCGGGGCTCGATCCCAGGACCCTGGGATCATGACCTGAGCCGAAGGCAGACGCTTAACAACTGAGCCACCCAGGCGCCCAGCATTTTTCTATGTTTACAGTTTTAAGGACAAAACTATTTTTAATTTAATTTTTTATTTATTAAAAAATTATTTACTCAGATAAATTCACCTGGTTCAAAAGGTTCAACAAATAGTAGAAAAAGCTAGAAAGTCAGTGAATGAAGAGTCTTCCTCATGCACCCAATATTATCAGTTCCTTATGTATCATTCCAGAGGCTATACATTTGCAGGCACATACATTTCTCGATTTTTTTCCTTTTTCCAGTTTTACATCCTTCTTTATTGCCCTTTAAACATATCATGTAGATTATTCCATGCCATATATTCTCTTTAATAAATTATATTGACTTCTATTGCAGTTGTGTATCATAATTTCTTTAATGAGATCGTTATTGATGGATTTTTTTTATACTACATCCCTGCTGATGGACAATGTTTTGCTATTACATACTCTGATGCTATGAATAATCTTATACATCGTCATTTCTCAAATGTGTCAATATATTAGTAGGTTCAATTCCTAGAAGTGGAATTTCTGGGTCATTTGTAATTTTGATGAATATTTCCAAATCACCTATGCAGACATTTAATAATTCACAACCCCACCAGCAATGAATGAGTGGCTGTTCACCCATATCATTGTCAACACAGCATGTTATCAAACTTCTGAATCTTTGCCAATCTGATGGATTGGTAAAGTATTTCAGTATTGTTTTATTTGGCATTTTCTTAGGTATGTGTGATACTGAACATCTTATATGCTTAAGAGCCATTTGTTAGTGATCATTTAGACACTAAATTTAAGTTTGTTTTACAAACGATCCTGCTTATATTGAAAAAATCTAATCAATGAAAACATACTTAAACATTTACTATTGCCTATGGAAATAAC
This sequence comes from Eumetopias jubatus, assembly GCF_037043125.1. Taxonomy (NCBI): domain Eukaryota; kingdom Metazoa; phylum Chordata; class Mammalia; order Carnivora; family Otariidae; genus Eumetopias; species Eumetopias jubatus. The sequence goes on from NW_028274818.1 coordinate 37,494,937, forward strand.
CTAATTTTGGAAAATCCTTGACTTTTATTTCTTGTGAACATTACCTAGTCTGGTTATTTAAGCCTTTTGCTTAATTCCATATACAAACTGCAATTTAATAAAATTTAAAATTCAATAAAAGGGCAAAGCTTGAGAATTGCTTGAATATTATAACCTGACAGAGGCTTACAAATGACTTTGGAATTATAAAATAAAGAAAAACAAAGTCATTCTGCTTCTAGGCCCGTTTAGTACAAAAATGAACACTGGATCAGAACTTTTGGGTTCAGGCCTAGACTAAGGCATGTCATCAAGTATGTGATTTTGGACATATCGTTGAAACTTTGTAAGCCTCAATTTTAATACTTATAAACTCCTTTCTATGCGCCTTGCTTGAAAGGCTACTTGTACAGAAGCAATGAGACCTTCTATGGGAAGACACTTATAAATTATAAGATACAATTAATACTCTTGCAGCTCTTTTAAGGTAGGATGTCAGTCAAAGATATTAACTATAAGCTGAGAAACTGAGACTGGCTGATTTATGCAGGAAAAGAATTTCTCAAAAGTACAATGGGTATATGATAGATTATTGATAAAAAGGGCTGTGATAATATATCCCGTCCCTTGTTGGCATGCCCCTTTGTGATGCAATTTTCTAATTCCTTGCCTCAAGAGGTGTTTATTTCCCCACTTATCTCGGCTTGGCTGTGTCGCTTGCTCTGGCTATTCAGACATTAAAAAATACGCAAGGAAAAGACTAAGAAGTGCTCATGTGCTGGTGGCTTCCTTCTTTGGTTCCCGCTAGAACCCTGAGATCATAATGTAAACAAGGCTAAGCTAGCCTGCTGAGGCACATGGAGGAGAACCAAGCTGCTCTGCTGAAAGCCTTTCAACCTCCAGTTGGGTGAATGAGGCCTCTTTAGACCATCCAGAATGGTCAAGGTTCGAGATGACTGCAATCTTAAGAGTAAAAGCCCACGTGAGACTGGGAGAAGCACCCAGCTGAGGTCAGTCAAAATTGCTGATATGCAGAATCAGAGCAAATACGATGGTGATGGTTTTAAGCCACTAAGTTTTTTGTTTTTTTTTTTTTAAGTATTTTATTTATTTATTTGTCAGAGAGAGAGAGCACAAGCAGGGGGAGTGGCAGGCAGAGGGAGAAGTAGGCTCCCTGCTGAGCAAGGAGCCCGATGCAGGACTTGATCCCAGGACCCTGGGACCACGACCTGAGCTGAAGGCAGATGCTTAACCGACTGAGCCACCTACAGGTAGGTCCCTTACGCCACTAAGTTTTGAGGTGACTTACTGCAAAGCAGTAGAAAACTGACATAGAAATACCTCACAGAATTACTGGAAAGCCTAGAAAACTAAGTTAGAAAATGCACAGGAAAAAGGCCAGGCTAGCGACCAAGCAAGATCACAGCCCAAACCGTGCACAGAATTAGTTCAGTGAAGAATTAGTTAAGCTCGATGTCACGGCTTACACTGCTGCCAGAGGTACCATGACAGAGCAAATGCCCACTGTTACGGGAGACCCCACAAACGGTGCGGCCGCGGTCACTGCTGTAGCGCTAGACCGGATTCTCCCACTTCCCTACTTCTTATCGTGACTGGCTCCCAATTCAGCCCATGGTATGACATGAGCCCTGAGTCCAGGCCACATGTGTGCACCCTAGCTGGCAAGGAGGCCTGGCAAACAGGGTCCCAGGTATTTTTATCTTCCTATCAAGCTTTATATATATGGTAGGGAATTCCCTTTACCCAGTTAAGTTCAAAGGCTGTGAAACCATAAAAAGGACAAAGGGTCATTGTAATTCTTAGCTACCTCAATTCAAATTAATGGACTAAAACAGGAAGCAATACAGATCCACCACAAAACCTGCATTAAACAAAACAAAACACTTTAGCCATGTCTGTTAGGTAAGCAAGCTCCTCGCTGGGCATTAATTAAGGCATTTTTGAAGTTAAACCATCTGCAATAGGCAACTAGGAAAGTGTTATTGAACTGGGGTAAAGTTTTCTTTTAATCATTTTCCAGAGGGATAATATATACCTAAAAGAAGGCATATGACATTTGCTTTTAAAATTCACCACCATCTGGCCTTTGAAATGTACTTAAATCCAAAGGGCACTTTAACTCAGAGACATAACAAAAGCAAACTAGCTATGTTAAGTATCCTCAAAAATATTCTTTCACATACATATAATTCAAAACAGGGCAAATCTAGACAAAACAATACCCTTGAATTATGATCAAGGATGCAAAATATTATGACCACAGGCATTAGTAGAAGAAATCATTCTCAGATAAGTCACTGGCATACAACAGAGTACAAGACTGAAACTGTTCTGGATTCTAAGGCTTTACAGAAGAAACAACCTGAACCATCAACATGAGAAAAGGGACTAGCACATTCTCCATATGTCCTCTCCCTTCTCCTTACCTGAAGCTATGCTGAAGTAATGTTTGATGGCAATGGTCCCTGACAGTGTGGAAAGGACAGACAGCATCCCGAGTTTCAGGCTGTCATAAGGAGTCTGGAGGGCACATTCACAGAGTGCCTGGAATACAGAAGAAAACGGAACACAGAAGGTGAAATACCTTAAAACTGTCCACTTGTTTTAAATGTTCTAGCTTTTAGAAAAATTCTATCTACAATAAAAAACTTCAAACTGCCAGAGCCATGAGGAATATCAGGAGACACATGGGCGAAATCTAATGCAGTTTCCTAGATGGGACTCTGGAACCGAAAAAGGACCCTAAGCAAAAACTAAAGCAACCAGAACAAAGAATGAACTTTGGTTAATAATAATGATGTACCAACATTGGTTTATTAATTTTAACAAATGTGCTGCACTAATGGCAAACAATGACAGGGGAAACTGGGTGTGGGGTGTGTGGCAACCCTCTGTACCATCTTTTCCATTTTTCTGTAAATCTACACCTGTTCTGAAGAATAAAGTCCATTTAAAAAAAAAAAAGGTCATCATGACTGATTTTTTATTAAGCTCACTGGAAATTAAGTATTATTCAGTCCACAAAAGCAGAACCTCCACTGTACTTTACTTCATGGAGAGATACGAATATTAGTTCATATATCTATATTTTTAAAAAATAACGGAGCATGACAGTCTATCTTGTATGCAAGTGAATGCACTGTCTGTCCTCCTCCATTTTGGATCATCCACTCTACTCCGGACTACCGTGGTCTGAAGAATTACCAGAAACAAGATGCTCGTGTTTCTTTAAGTAACGTCAACTATGGGTAAGTGCTCGTACTACAGTGACTCTTGCCTTATCCTGCACCTCTACTCTTAGGACATGTCATATAAGTGGTCAAATAACGCCCTGCTAAATTAAACTAATTCCCATTCTCCCACAAAGACAAAAGTTCAGAAAATAGCAAAACTTAAAGACTAGGGAAAAAAATCAAAAATAAAATTTCAAAAGAGTTAAACAATAGATTTATTATGTCCCAGATAAAAATGTCAACACAATCTTGGGAGTGGAAAGATTTACATAATCTGTTTCTAAAGATCATATGGAAAAATCAAAATCAAAATATATCCAGAAAAATTCTGATGAAGTATGAGGGACAAAACAAACCCCACCAAATATAAAATGTATAATAAACCTGTAGAAGTCAAAGAAGTTTTTCCTACTCATGGACAGAGAAATCAATGAGAGCAAACTTGTTCCAGAAATGGATTCAAATACACAGAATTTAATATACACTAATGGCATTTCAAATGAGAGGGACTTTTCGATAAACAGCTCAAGGACAACTGGCCAGCCATCTGGGTAAAATAAATCTAGACCTTTGTTTCTTTTTAATGGCAAATAAAAACCAAAACTGTAAGAAATACTAAGGGCTAACATAGGAAAAGAAAAAGTAAAAAGATATTTGACAAATCTGGGAAAAATGTTCATATCATGTAAGGTCAATAAAGGCCCAATCACCTTCGTATATAAAACGTTCTTACTAGCAGATAGGCAAACACCACAATAGAAAAATGAGTTCACAGATAAAATTTATACAAATGCCTTTTAAAAAGAAGATGCTAAATCTCACTCCTAATTTGAAACATTTAAAATAAGAGATTTTTTTCACCAGACTGTACAGGAGTAAAGTTTAATAAGCCATAGTTCTGAAAGCTGTGTGGGGCAACAGTCACTGTCACACTACCGACAGAAAGGTAAAATAGAAACCTCATTAGTGGGTAACTGGCATTACATATAAAAACTTTAATTGTATGTATCATTGGACCCAAGAAATCCTCTTTTAGAAATGTATCATCATTGTGAGCAATGATGATTTTCTTTTTTTAACAAACTAGTCAATGTAGCAGTGTAAACAGTAAGAGTAAAAGTACTGGAAACAACTCTTAATGTTCATCGGTGGAACTGGAAATATAAAGGCAGTACCACACAACTGCTGAAAGAATGTAGCAGATCTAAGTACTAATACCACATGTTCCCCAAGATGTACTGTGAAGAGATAAAAGGTTCAGAACGTGCATAAACTATTTTCATTTTCATACAGGAAATAGAAAGGACATACACATGCTTTTTTATGGACGACAAAATTCAGAAGGATACATAAGAAACTAGTTAACACTGACCACCTCTGCAGGGGAGAGCTGAGAGAAGAGATGACTTACAAGACAGACGTGTTTTCGCTCACTATTCACCTTAAACTCTGAATTTTTTATCATGTGCATGTGTACTTTTTCAACTGAAAGAAAACCCTAGCTAATAACAAAAACAGCAGCAGGAACAAATAATCATGGCAGGAATGGAAATGGACTTGAAAGACAAAGTAGGTTTCTGGTAATGAAAGGGAAGACAGTGATGGAGATGAAGCAAACAAGCAGTGTGGCAGTTAGGCCAGATTATGGAATATTTATTTGTGGCCTAACAGGAGATATGTCCAAAACGGATGAAGGCCAAGACAGAGAAACACTGAACAGGGAATATTAGGCCAGATTAAAGTTGGCCTTGAAGTTAGAGTAATTTAAGTTTAATGGTTAAAGGAAAAAGGAAACCACTGGAGAGAATTATGTTATTGAAAGCATTAAGGAAGATTATTATGGCAATGATAAACAGGTTAGGGCCACAGAGCCAACCTATAGCCTAGGGCATTAATCCAGGCAGGTGGTGATGGACTATGGCCTTAACTACAGCTTGAGGGCTCAAATGGAGAGTAGAGAGTGAATATGAGAGGCGTTTTGAAACTGATGATGTAAAAGGGAATCAACAAGAAGGATTCAATAATTAATACAAAATTTCAAACCTCATGACTAGAGAATGTTGATTCCATTTATGAAGACTGAGAATTTATGGAGATAAGCTAATCCCAGAGAAAGGACAGAAATAGGAAGAGATATGAAATCCAAGAAGAAATATCTACCAGGCATTTGGAATCTGACATGTAACAGATTTTTAGCTGGAAGACTTGCATGAGAATTCTGGCTCTACCACTTACCATCTCTGTGATCTGAGCCAATTACTGAAATCTCTGAGTCTCAACTTCTTTGTCTCTAAAATGGGGGTAAAGATTTATACAGAATTTTTTTTTAAGATTTATTTATTTATTTGAGAGAGAGAGAATGTATGTGAGTAGGGGGAGGGGCAGAGGGAAGAGAACCTTAAGCAGACTCCCCGCTGAGTGCAAAACCTGACCTGGTTCAAGCACATGACCCAGGAGATCATGACCTCAGCCGAAATCACAAGCTGTACGCTTAACTGACTAAGCCACCCAGGCGGCCTGCAGAATTGTTGCTTTAATATAAAACACCTCTGGAAAAACATATAAGAAATTAGACACGGGCTGCCACTGGGCAAAGGAGTGAGTGGATGGCAGGAGAGTAAGTGGGAAATACTTTATGATATATATCCTTTTGCAGCTTTTGAATTCTGCACATGAACATACTGGCATAAAAAATTTTAAAATAAAATATAAGTGGGGGTGATGACATTTATTGTCTGCAATAATAAAAAGCTCCTGAGAGTCAAAGAGCTTTGCAAGCCCTACAAGCTACTACGCTGAAGAGCAGTTCAGGGGAGGAGCAAGATGGTGGAGGAGTAGGAGACCTGGATTTCCTCTGGTCTCAGGAATTCAGCTGGATAGGGATCAAACCATTCTGAACACCTACAAACTCAAAAGGAGATCGAAGAAAAGAATAGCAACAACTCTCTGAACAGAAAAGCGACCACTTACTGGAAGATAGGATGCGCGGAGAAGTGAATCCGAGGCGATATTCGGGAGGACAGACAGCGAGGGAGGGGGCCACCGTAGGCCGCTACCAGCAAGTGATAGATCAGCGGAGCACAAAATCGGAACTTTCAGAAGTTGGCTCCACTGAGGGATGTTGCTCCAGTGGCTAAGTGAGGGGTGAGGAGGGGTGAACCCTCGCGGGACAGTGTGGTCTCAGGACCTTCAGGGTCACAGAGAGACCGGGGGTGCCTGAGTGCAGCAGAGCTCCCAGGTATGGAGCGGGGAAGCCGGCTGCAGAGACGAGCAGAGGCACGGGCTCTCAGCTTGGGGTTGCCATAAACCGTGATCCGCGGCACAGTTGGGCCACTGCTCCTCCAGCAGGGACCCAACAAGCGGCAGATCCGTGGAGACTCCCCTTCCTCCCACGGGAGGAGTGGCGCAGGAGCGCACTGCAGGGATCTGGAAGGTTTGGAACTCCACACGGAGTCGGGTGCCAGAGACAGAAACAAACGCTCGGTCACAGGCTGGGTGAGCAAGGAGTGCGGCCGGAGACCAGGAAGAGGGGAGTGACTGACTGCTTTTCTCTGGGGGCGCACTGAGGAGCAGGGCCCGAGTTCTCAGCTCCTCCAGGGCAGAGACAGGGAGGCCGCCATTTTCACTCTTGTCCTCCAAAGCTGTATGGAAAGCTGCAGGGAACAAAAGCTCCGGAAAGCGAACCCAAGCCGATTACTTAGCAGGACCCAGCAAGGGCAGGGCAATTCTGACTCGGGCAAAGACATTTGGAAACCATGGCAAAAGGACCCTCCCCCAGAAGATCAGCAAGAACAGCCAGCCAAGACCAAGTTTACGGATCAATGAGAATGGCAGAACTCCAGCGCTAGGGGAATACTGCACATAGAATTCATGGCTTTTCCCCCATGATTCTTTAGTCTTTCAACGTTAATTTTTTAAATTTTATTTTTTATTTTTCTCTGTTTTTTAGTTGAATTTTTCTTCTTCCCTTTTTCAACCAACGTCTTATCAATTCCTTTTTAAAAATCTTTTTTGATTTTCATGTTTACACTCATATTTTATCCCTTCATTGTATTTAGCCTTATTTTTTGTATATGTATATATATAAGTTGTTCATTCTTTAAAGTTCTGGGAGGCAATTTCTTCTAACAGACCAAAATACATCCAAAATCTAGAGTTTGGCTCTGTTCTATTCACCAGCCTGATCATATTATTATTATTTTTATTTCCCTTTCTTTTCCCCCAGTTTCGGGTTTCTTCTGATTTGTTTAGTGTTTTTCTGGGGTCGTTGTCACCCAGTTAGCATTTTGTTCTCTCATTCATCTATTCTCCTCTGGACAAAATGACAAGATGGAAAAAATCACCTCAACAAAAAGAACAAGAGGCAGTACCAACTGCCCGGGACCTAATCAATACAGACATTAGTAAGATGTCAGAACTAGAGTTCAGAATGATGATTATAAAGGTACTAGCTGGGCTTGAAAAAAGCACGGAAGTTATTGGAGAAACCCTTTCTAAAATCTAACCACGTCGAAATCAAAAAGGCTATTAATGAGGTGCAATCAAAAATGGAGGCTCTAACTGCTAGGATAAATGAGGCAGAAGAGAGAATAGGAGATATAGAAGACCAAATGATGGAAAATAAAGAAGCTGAGAAAAAGAGATAAACAATACTGGATCACAAGGGCAGAATTCGAGAAATAAGTGATACCATAAAGTGAAACAACATTAGAATAAGTGGGATCCCAGAGGAAGGAGAGAGAGGGGCAGAAGGTATACTGGAGCAAATTAGAGCAGACAACTAACCTAATTTGGGGAAGGAAACAGGCATCAAAATCCAGGAGGCACAGAGAAGCCCCTCAAAATCAATAAAAATAGGTCAACACCCCAACATCTACCAGTAAAAGTGACAAGTCGCAGAGACAAAGGGAAAATCCTGAAAGCAGCTCGGGACAAGAGGTCCGTAACCTACAACGGTAGAAACATTAGATTGGCAACGGACCTGTCCACAGAGACCTCGCAGGCCAGAAAGGACTGGCATGATATATTTAGAGCGGTAAACGAGAGAGATACCATATCCAGCTAGGCTGTCACTGAAAATAGAAGGAGAGAGAAAAAGCTTCCAGGACAAACAAAAACTAAAACAATTTGCAAACACCAAACCAGCCCTACAAGAAATATTGAAAGGGGTCCTCTAAGCAAAGAAAGAGCCTAAAAGTAACACAGACCAGAAAGGAACACAGACAATATACAATAACAGTCGCCTTACAGGCAATCCCATGGCACTAAATTCATATCTTTCGATAGTTACCCTGAATGTAAATGGACTAAATGCCCCAATCAAAAGACACAGGGCATCAGACTGGATAAAAAGAACAAGACCCATCGATACGCTGTCTGCAAGAGACTCATTTCAGACGCAAAGACACCTCCAGATTTAAATGAGGGGGTGGAAAACCATTTACCATGCTAATGGACATCAAAAGAAAGCTGGGGTGGCAATCCTTATATCAGACAAATTAGATTTTAAACCAAAGACTATAATAAGAGATAAGGAAGGGCACTCCATCATACTTAAAGGGTCTATCCAACAGGAATATCTAACAATTGTAAATATCTATGCCCCTAACATGGGAGCAGCCAACTGTACAAGCATTAATAACAAAATCAAAGAAACACAGCGACAATACAATAATAGTGGGAGACTTTAACACCCCCCTCATTGAAATGGAGAGATCATCTAAGCAAAAGATCAATAAGGAAACAAAGGCTTTAAAGGACACACTGGACGAGATGGACTTCACAGATATATTCAGAACATCCCATCCCAAAGCAACAGAACACACATTCTTCTCTAGTGCCCATGGAACATTCTCCAGAATTGATCACATCCTGGGTCACAAATCAGAACCCAACAGGTACCAAAAGATTGGGATCATTCCCTGCATATTTTTGGACCACAATGCTTGGAAACTAGAACTCAATCACAAGAGGAAAGTCGGAAAGAACTCAAATACATGGAGGCTAAAGAGCATCCTGCTAAAGAACGAATGGGTCAACCAGGAAATTAAAGAAGAATTTAAGAAATTCATGGAAACATATGAAAATGAAAAGACAATTGCTCAAAATCTTTGGGATACAGCAAAGGCAGTCCTAAGAGGAAAGTATGTAGCATTACAAGCCTTTCTCAAGAAACAACAAAGGTCTCACATACACAACCTAACCCTACACCTAAAGGAGCTGGAGAAAGAACAGCAAATAAAGCCTAAACCCAGCAGGAGAAGAGAAATAATAAAGATCAGAGCAGAAACCAATGAAATAGAAACCAAAAGAACAGTAGAACAGATCGACGAAACCAGGAGCTGGTTCTTTGAAAGAATTAACAAGATTGATAAACCCCTGGCCAGACTTATCAAAAAGAAAAGAGAAAGGACCCAAGTCAACAAAATCATGAATGAAAGAGGAGAGATCACAACCAACACCAAAGACGTACAAACAATTGTAAGAACATATTATGAGCAACTCTATGCCAGCAAATTAGATAATCTGGAAGAAATGGATGCATTCCTAGAGACGTATAAACTACCAAAACTGAACCAGGAAGAAAGAGAAAACCTGAACAGACCCATAACCACTAAGGAAATTGAAGCAGGAATCAAAAATCTCCCAACAAACAAGAGCCCAGAGCCAGATGGCTTCCCAGGGGAATTCTACCAAACATTTATTTTTTAAAGAAGCATTAATACCTATTCTTCTGCAACTGTTCCAAAAAATAGAAATGGAAGGGAAACTTCCAAACTCATTTGATGAGGCCAGCATTACCTTGATCCCAAAACCAGACAAAGACCTCATCAAAAAGGAGAACTACAGACCAATATCCTTGATGAACATGGATGCAAAAATTCTCATCAAAATACTAGCCAACAGGATCCAACGGTACATTAAAAGGATTATTCACCACGACCAAGTGGGGTTTATTCCTGGGCTGCAAGGCTGGTTCAACATCCACAAATCAATGTGATACAGTACATTAATAAAAGAAAGAACAAGAACCATATGATCCTCTCAACAGATGCAGAAAAAGCATTTGACAAAGTACAGCATCCTTTCTTGATTAAAACTCTTCAGAGTGTAGGGACACAGGGTATATACCTCAATATCGTAAAAGCCATCTATGAAAAACCCACAGTGAATATCATACTCAATGGGGAAAAACTGAGAGCTTTGCCCCTAAGGTCAGGAACACGGCAGGGATGTCCACTATCACCACTGCTATTCAACATAGTACTAGAAGTCCTAGCCACAGCAATCAGACAACAAAAAGAAATCAAAGGCATCCAAATCGGCAAAGAAGAAGTCAAACTCTCACTCTCTGCAGATGATATGATACTTTATGTGGAAAACCCAAAAGACTCCACCCCCAAAACTGCTAGAACTCGTACAGGGATTCAGTATAGTGGCAGGATATAAAATCAATGCACAGAAATCAGTTGCATTTCTATACACCAACAACAAGACAGAAGAAAGAGAAATTAAGGAGTCGATCCCATTTACAATTGCACCCATAACCGTAAGATACCTAGGAATAAATCTAACCAAAGAGGCAAAGAATCTGCACTCAGAAAACTCGAGAATACTCATGAAAGAAATTGAGGAAGACACAAAGAAATGGAAAAACGTTCCATGCTCATGGATTGGAAGAACAAATATTGTGAAAATGTCTGTGCTGCCTAGAGCAATCTACACATTTAATGCATTCCTATCAAAATACCATCCACTTTTTCAAAGAAATGGAATAAATAATCCTCAAATTTGTATGGAACCAGAAAAGACCCCGAACAGTCAGAGGAATGTGAAAAAGAAAAGCAAAGCTGGTGGCATCACAATTCCGGACTTCAAGCTCTATTACAAAGCTGTAACCATCAAGACAGTACAGGACTGGCACAAAAATAGACACAAAGATCAACGGAACAGAACAGAGAGCCCAGAAACGGACCCTTAACTCTATGTTCAACTAATCTTCGACAAAGCAGGAAAGAATGTCCAATGGAAAAAAGACAGTCTCTTCAACAAATGGTGTTGGGAAAATTGGACAGCCACATGCAGAAGAATGAAACTGGACCATTTCCTTACACCACACAGAAAAATACACTCCAAATGGATGAAAGACCTAAGTGTGAGACAGGAATCCATCAAAATCCTTGAGGAGAACACAGGCAGCAATCTCTTCGACCTCAGCCGCAGCAACTTCTTCCTAGAAACATCGCCAAAGGCAAGGGAAGCAAGGGCAAAAATGAACTATTCGGACTTCATCAAGATAAAAAGTTTTTGCACAGCAAAGGAAACAGTCAAAAAAACCAAAAGACAACGCAGAATGGGATAAGATATTTGCAAATGACATATCAGATAAAGGGCTAGTATCCAAAATCTATAAAGTACTTCTTAAACTCAACACCCAAAGAACGAATGATCCAATCAGGAAATGGGCAGAAGACATGAACAGACATTTTTCCAAAGACATCCAAATGGCCAACAGACACATGAAAAAGTGCTCAACATCCCTCGGCATCAGGGAAATACAAATCAAAACCTCAATGAGATATCACCTCACACCAGTCAGAATGACTAAAATTAACAAGTCAGGAAATGACAAATGTTGGCAAGGATGCAGAGAAAGGGGAACCCTCCTACACTGTTAGTTGGGAATGCAAGCTGGTGCAGCCACTCTGGAAAACAGTATGGAGGTTCCTCAAAAAGTTGAAAATAGAGCTACCATATAACCCAGCAACTGCACTACTGGGTCTTTACCCCAAAGATACAAATATAGGGATCCGAAGGGGTACGTGCATCGCGATGTTTATAGCAGCAATGTCCACAATAGCCAAACTGTGGAAAGAGCCAAGATGTCCATTGACAGATGAATGGATAATGAAGAGGTGGTATATATACACAATGGAATATGATGCAGCCATCAAAAGGAATGAGATCTTGCCATTTGCAACGACGTGGATGGAACTGGAGGGTGTTATGCTGAGCGAAATAAGTCAATCAGAGAAAGACATGTATCATATGACCTCACTGATATGAGGAATTCTTAATCTCAGGAAAGAAACTGAGGGTTGCTGGAGTGGTGGGGTGTGGGAGGAGTGGGGTGGCTGGATGATAGACCCTGGGGAGGGTATTTGCTATGGTGAGTGCTGTGAATTGTGTAAGACTGTTGAATCACAGATCTGTACCTCTGAAACAAATAATACATTATATGTTAAAAAAAAAAAAAAGGAAGAAGATAGCAGGAGGGGAAGAATGAAGGGGGGGAATCGGAGGGAGAGATGAACCATGAGAGACGATGGACTCTGAAAAACAAACTGAGGGTTCTAGAGGGGAGGGGCATGGGGGGATGGGTTAGCCTGGTGATGGGTATTAAAGAGGGCACGTTCTGCATGGAGCACTGGGTGTTATACGCAAACAATGAATCATGGAACACTACATCAAAAACCAATGATGTAATTAATCATAATTAATGTGATTAACATAACATAATAATTAAGAGATAAAATAAAATAAAATACTAAAAAAAAAAAAAGAGTAGTTCAGAAGCTCAGGGAGAAGGACTAGATTGCTGGAGAATGCCCACCCTGATATGAGGGGATGCCATCAGAATGGCAGAGAATAAATGGGAGGAAGCACCTAGACTCAACTCAAAGACGCAATTCTGAAGAAAAGGGGCAGTGAAGAATCCAGAGAGGATACAGTTTCGACAGTGAGAAAAATGAGTGAGGACAGTTCAGTGCAAAGAAGCCAAGGGAACGGGAAAGGCTGACAGGGCCAAATACACTAAAAGGAAAGAAGACAAATGCAGACAAGCCTCCAATCTAGCATTAAGAACCCTGGTGACATTTGACGTGCCTAAGCAAAAGTGATAGGGAAACAGATCTAAATGCAAGTGTATTAAAGAGTGAAGGACAAAGAAATAGAAGCAGACACAGATGCTGTTTTTGAAGTGCAAAAGAAAGCAGTTTTTAAAAAAGTGATTGTGTTTAAGTAATACCAAAGTCTTTTCTATTTATTCAAATTCTTAAACCATTGCCATTTACCCGTCTTCTTACTGCCTAAGTTATCCTGCCTTACGCTGTTAATTAGCTTATGTTTGGGAATAAATTCCGCAGCCAAATAGCCCCAGAAGTTAAGGACTATGTCTTGTGTTTATACATATTCAAAATTATGTCTTACAGAGTGCTCTGTGTATTAAGACACATTTAACCTTTTGGGATAATCGAGAAGGCATGTGCAAGACATTTATGATAACAGTATTAGTACTTTTTAAAAAGCAAAAAGAATTTTACCATTTAAAAAACTGAGAAAAAGTGTTCGAAAAATTTTTGATAAAATTATTGACCATGTTATCTTCTAATTTCTGTCACTCAGCACAGTATTGGGTACCTACAATGCTCTCAGTAAATAAACACTGATTTCAAGGTTCGTTAATTCAAATCAGTTAGCTTAACAGAGCACATCACAAAGTTCCCCAGAGATGGCAGGTCAATCCTGTTTCAATGAGGAAATGTGGCTCCCTTCTGTTCCAAGGACATGACCTATTACAAAACTGTCTTACCAGGTCCATTTTTCTTATTGACAGAAAGGAAATCTTCAAACACAAGCCCCTTTCTCAGTCACTACCACGGTCTTCTTCACTGACTATTTGGTCTGAATTTCTCTCTCTCTAGGCTGGCTTACCTCACTGCTCAACTGAAGCTCTGTCCTGAATTACTGTTTTCTGGGTCAGTTCCTAAATAGGGGCTTCTCCTCTACCCTAGAATGGGACTGGCCACCAGGGATGTGTTCCAGAAAAGCACAGCAAAAAGCTTATAGTCTTTAAGGTATAGAAAAATGTTATGTTTAAAAGTACTCTGTCAGAGACATAACCCCTCTAATTTTTCTATGTTTCCATTGTACCAACCTACAAAGAAAAAGATGATTAAAAGAACTAATTCTCAGGCTTAACTTATCATTCCTCCTAGTATTAGGTAAGGAACAAAACAGAACTCTCAGGAGATATAAAGCCAAAAATAAAATTGTATCTTTGAAAATATCCAGAACAGATAATCTTTCACTTTGTAACAGGTTGTATAAATCAACTTCTTCAGATAAAACTATAACATCAGAATATTGTAAACTATTAATACAAATTAACACCAACTAAAATGGATATTTATGTTAGTAAGGCATAAAAAAAATCCAAACAAAACTATAAACATGAGAAAATATTTTTGTTCCTATGAAGTTACTATTTTCGACTTCTTTAATAATAATATACTATATTGGGCCTTCATTTTGGGCTTTTAACATTCAGAATGGAAGTATTTCCTTTAAACCTGGAATATATGATTCCATGTGGAAATTATAACACCTACCAACACACCAGTAAAAGTAGCAATGAAAAAGACACAATTGGCTCTTAAAATTCCAAAACTCAAAAATCAATCAGTGGTGGATAAGACTGGTTGAGAGGAAGGAAGGAAGGAAAGATAAAAGGAGGAAACCTTAGAAGAAAAAGAATTACTCTTGGTAACTGGGAGTTAAATTCAAATTTGAAATCAAAACTATTATCTTGTAAAGGTTTTATCATTAGCACTGTTTTCTTCTGCTCTATTTCAATATTTTCAAAAATACATCTAGGCTCTAGTAATGATTATTTGACCACATCTATTTAAATAAAATCAATACGCTCAGGTTTCAGGCACATGAAAAAATTCTTTGTGAGATAGACAAATATTAAAAAATATTTTTTTTCAATTAGAATTAACCAAAGAAAAAAGTTACAGGAAAGATAAATCAGAATAAAAAACTCAAGAGAAGATGGGGTTTAATGAAGAAATTAGTAAGCTGTGAAATCAACAAAACATTTAACATTTAAGTCACCGTTAATGTGGTTGTAAAGTTCAGTACATATATTATGAAAAAATTTATTACAAAAAAAGAAACCACTGCATAGCATAAAAAAAAAGACAACTGATCATCAAACTGCAGATTATTTTAGTAAGACATAGGGGGAAAGTGGAGTGACAGGCAGAAGAGGAGAATTCAGACCTACTAACACTTGTGACATTTCAAAGACCACACTTTTCATTTTTAATAGAGATACACAAGCTCTTAGATTAATATATATTGAGTATAGAGAAGTAAAAAAAAAGTAAAAAAAAGTTTAATTAGCATATAAAAATCTTTTTAATTTACTAGAGAATAAAAGAAGAAAACAAGGTAACAAAGGGAAGTAATGAAAGAAAGGAAACAAAAAGAATGTATAAAAACAGCATAAAGATGGAAGAAGTTAAGTAAAAACCCTCAGGTATATCAGTAAATGCAAATAAGCTATGTACACTATTTAAAAAGACTCAGATTAAGTCTAAGGACATAAATCTAACTGGATGCTATTTTATAAGGATGAAACCTAAATGACAGATAAAGGTTAAGGATAATAAAACTGGCAGACCTAGTAAATAATGCAAACAAAAATAAACAAGTAGCAATGTCAATGATACATAAAGAATCTGAGGCAAAGAGCTTAAAATAGAAGACAGGATTCCTTCATATTAGTTAGAGTTCTATTGTGCAACCAGAGAGCATTAGGATTTGACACAAACTGGTGCGAGATGCTAATAAATAACAAAACTTCATAGATCAAAAAGAGAAAAAAACTAATTTAAGATGGTATACTTGAGTACTATCATCAGTACAGTAGATTCAATATAGCTTTCAATACATACACATACTATGTAACATATTATATACTATATATTTATCTACATATTACATTACATAAAACATACTTGATATAATCATATAGAAAATATACCTTCTTTTCAAATCCTTCAAACTATAGCTGACCTTTGAACTATAGTTGACCTGTGAACTACACAGGGGTTGGGGTGCCAACTCCCTGCACAGTCAAAAGTCTGTATATAAACTTCCCCCAAAACTTAATTACTAATAGCTTACTGCTGACTGGACGCCTTACCGGTTAAAAATAAACAGTTGGTTAACACATATTTTGTAGGTTATATGTATAACATACTTAAAATAGATGAAGCCAGAGAAAGGAAAGTGTTACTAAGAAAATCATAAGGAAAATACATTTGCAGCATTGTACTGTATTTATTAGAAAAAAAAACTCCATGTAGAAGTGGATCCATGCAGTTCAAACACATGTTGTTCAAAGGTCAACTGTATTTATAAGAAGTGATCCTATACTGGGCCACAAAGAAACTTTAAAATTAGAAATTAGTAACAAAAGGCTGGCAACAACAAAAATTCCATGAATTAAAAAAACTAATCACTTCAAAAATAGAAATTTCCAGTTACAAGATAAATAAGTACTAGGGATGTAATGTACAACATGGTGACTACAGTTAACGCTATGTGATGTATAGGAAAGTTAAGAGAGTGAATCATAGGAGTTCCCACCGTACGAAAAATTTTTCTCTTTTTATTGTATCTATATGATGACAGATGCTAACTAAGCTTACTGCAGCAGTCATTTCACAATAAATATAAATCAAACCATTATGCTGTATTCCTTAAACTTATACACTGATGTATATCAATTACATCTCAATAAAACTGGAAAAGTATATGAATAAAGAAGAAAAAATTAATTTCAGGGTCAAAGAAGAAATCAAAATTGCTCTTCTGGAAATTAAAAAAACAATCATTTGTAATACTGCTAACAACCTTGAAATACTTAGGAATAAATCTAACAGAATGTGTACAAGAGTTGTATGCTGAACAGTAAAAACTGCTGATGAGAAACTGAGGAAGACCTAAATACATGGAGATATATACAATGTTCATGGATCAGAAAACTCAATACTATTAGGATGTCAGTTTTTTCCAAATTGATCTATAGATACAAATACCAAACAAAATTCTAGAAAGCTTTTTTGCAGAAGCTAACAAACTAATTCTAAACTTTGTAGAAAAGGCAAAAAACCTAGAACATGCAAAATAATTTTGATAAATACAAAGGTAGAGGACTCACACTATCTGATTCCAACACTTACTATAAACCTACAGTCATCAAGACAGTGTGCTACTGGGGCACACCTGGCTGGCTCAGTCAGAGGAGCGTGCTGACTCTTGTTCTCGGCGTTGTGAGTTAGAGCCCTACGTTGGGTGTAGAGATTACTTAAAAAAAAAAAAAGTGTGTTATTCATTTGAGGATAGACACACAGACGAAAGAAACAACAGAAATCAGAAACAGACTTACATAGATATGGTCAAATGATTGTCAACAAGGATGCTAAGGTATTTCAATGAAGGAAGGACAGTCTTTTCAACAAACGGTGCTGGAACAACTGGCTATCTAAATACACCTCAATCCCTACCTTGTACTATATACAAGAGTCAACTCAAAATGGATCACAAAGAGTTGAATATAAAACCACAACTATAAAACTTCTAGAAGAAAACACATGGCAAAATCTTGTGACCTGGGGTTCAGTAAAGATTTCCTAGATAAAACACAAAAAATACACCCTAAAAGAGGAAAAAATAAATAAACTAAATTTCATCAAAGTATAAAAATAGGAAATGCTTGCAAAATACACAGCTGATAAAGTATTTGTATCCAGAATATATAAAGAACACAGTAACAAGAAGACAACCCCCCCCAAAAAAATGCATAAAATATTAGAATAAGCACTTCACCGATGAGACACAGATGATCACATATAGATGAGATATAAATGACAATTAGGGAAATGCAAATTAAAACCATGATGAGATATCACAATACACCTATTAAAATGGCTAAAATTACAAAGTCATATAACAGAAAGTGCTAGTAAACCAGAGAACTAGAACTCTTATACACGGCTGGTAAGTGTGTAAAATGGTACAGTCATTATGGAAAACAGTTTGGCAGTTTCTTACAAAGTTAATAATACATTTACCATACAACACAGCAATTCAACTCCTACATATTGACCTAAGAAATGTCTCCAAGAGACCTGTACAATAGTAGCTTGATTTATAATATCAAAAACTGGAAACAATCCAAGTGTCCACCAACTTATGAATGAATAAATAAAACTGTGGCATGTCCATACACTGGGATACTACTTCTCAATAAAAAGGAATGAATTACTGCTTAATGCACCACGGATGAATATCAAAGAATTATGCAAAGTAAAAGAAGTCAGACTCAAAAGGCGACATACTGTATGATTTCATTTATATTCTAGAAAGGCAAAATTATAGGGACAGAAATCAGACTGGTGATTGTGAGACTGACTACAGAGGAGCCTGAAGGAATACAGACATTTTCCTCACTCCAAAAGTGAGGAAAGTGTCCCACATCTCATTTGTGGTGGTGGTTACACAAGTATAGACATTTATTAGAACTCACTGACCAGTATACCTAGAAAGATTTCTGTAAACAAATTATACTACAATAAATCTGACTTTTAAAAATGCATTTCAGGGGCGCCTGGGTGGCTCAGTTGGTTAAGCGTCTGCCTTCGGCTCAGGTCATGATCCCAGGGTCCTGGGATTGAGCCCTGCATCGGGCTCCCTGCTCAGTGGGCAGTCTGCTTCTCCCCCTCCTTTCTGCTTGTGCTCTCTCTACCTCTGTCTCTCTCAAATAAATATTTTTTTAAAATGCATTTCAAATTAAGGGCAATGAGAGCACTAGAAGACATAATTTATGGAAAGTGGGCATCTGCACTGAGGGGAAAATTAATAGCCTTAAGTGTTTTCATTATTAAACAAGAATAAAAATAAATGTTCCAAGTACTTAAAAAAGACAAGAAAGCCATGCTTCTGCAAAGTCTAATTGAGAAAAGGGGGATATAAACACTAACAGTAAGAAAAAAATAAAAATAAAGATAAAATTTCAAACACAAAAATACCAAAAATTATAAAGTTTCTCGATACTGATACTAATGAATCTGAGAAGTGAATTAAATGGAAAATATTATCAAAACTGGTTCAAGAAGAGGTAGAAAACTTTAACAGGGCAACATCCATGTAAGTAATTGGAAATATTCTCAAAATACTATCCCTGGAGAAAGTTCCAGGTTCAGATGGACTTATAACACCTTTTAAGCAATATCTTTAGGAGACAGAAAATTTCGATGTCATAGCTATTCACCATTCCAGAGCATAGAAAGAGAAAGCTCCCAATTCATTTTATTAAGACGGCACAACCCCAACCCTACAATCTGCCAATGTATACAAGAAGGAAAACTGTAGAATAATGTTACCTTTAATTAGAGCTACTCTTAAAAAAGCATTTTTATGTATATGCCAGACACCATATATATATACACGGCTTCACCCAAAAATCTTAACTATCTGGCAGTCCTCTATTTCCCTAGTCTAATGGTATTTCTATGTTTCTTTAAATTCTTCCCATGAAAAAACAAAAAGCAAACAGACAACATATACTTTAGCAGTACAATTTCAATTCTTTGCTCTTTTAAAGTAGAATTCCTTTATTTTTTATTTATTAGTTTTTATTTAAATTCCAGTTAGTTAACATACAGTGTAATATTAGTTTCAGGTGTACAATTTAGTGATTCAAGACTTCCATACATGACCCAGTGCTCATCACAGCAAGTACACTCCTTAATCCCTATCACCTATTCAACCCAACCCTACCCACCCCCACCTACTCCCTGGTAACCATCAGTTTTGTTTTGGTTTTTTTTTTTTCAAAGATTTTACTTATTTATTTCTGAGAGACAGAGAAGAGAGAGCGAACACAAGTCACGGGGTATGGGGGGGGGGAAGAGGCAGAGGAAGAGAGAGAAGCAGAATCCCTGCTTATTAACAGGAAGCCTGACACAGGCCCCATCCCAGGACCCTGAGATCATGACCTGAGCTGAAGGCAGATGCTTAACTGGCTGAGCCACCCAGGCGCCCCCATCAGTTTGTTCTTTATAGTTAAGAGTGTTTCTTGATTTGCCTCTCCCCTTTTCCCCCCCGCATGATCATTTGTTTTGTTTCTTAAATTCCACATGAGTGAAATCATATATTTGTCTTTCTCTGACTGACTTATGTTGTAAAGCAGAACTCCTTTGAAAACACTTTCTATATTTACTGTCTCTGATATTTCTCCTGTTTTTCCAATCACTCTTGTACTCACAATATTCCAATAAAATTGTTTTCATGCAGGTCATCAACGACTTCACTTTGCTAAATGCAAAGGCGAATTATCAGTCCTCATCTCTTGGAGAATACAAATACAGGTCAGTATCTCACACAGTGGACTACAGCCAACTTCCTATAAAACTATCTGGGCTTATCTCCTACTTCACTGGCTGCTTCTTATCAGGCTGTTTTGCTGGTTATTTCTCATTTCATCATTGCCTGAATCTTCTCATTTATTCTCTCTCCTTAGGTAACTCATCCAGTCTCATGATTTTAAATACCATCTATAAACTGATGACTCTCATATTTACAACTTCATCTAGATCTGTTCATTAAACTCCAACTCCTTGACACCTCCACTTGGATGTCTGACACCGTAAACTTTATTTGGTCAGAACTGTACTCCTGATCCTCAAAAAATAAGCCTCCCAGAGTCTTACCCATTCCAAGTAAATTTGTTGAAGCCAAAACCCTTGAATCATCCTTTCTTTCTCTTATACTCTATAAATAATTTGCCAGTAAATCTGTCAGCTTTGCCTTTAAAATATATCCAGAATATTACCACTTCTCCCTGCTGTCTTCACTGCTCCCCCAGGTTCAGAGAGCCATAGTATTTTCTAATTGGAATGTTTATATAGTCACCTCCTAAATGTTTTTCCCTGCTTCTGCCCTTATGTCCCTAAAATCTAGTCTCAGTACACCTAAGTCAGAGAGAATCTTTTAGAATAAGTATGCTAATGTCCCCTGCCCCTCAGACCCCCAATCCCTAGTAAGCACTATTTTACTCTGTTTTTATAAGTTCGGCCTTTTCAGATTCCACAAGTAAGTGATATCATACAGTATTTGTCTTTCTCTGTCTGACTTGGGATGGGGGGGTAGGACAGATGTTTAAGGGTACAAACTTACAAGTAGTAAGTCCTGGAGATCTAATGTATAGTATAGTGAATATGGACAACAATATTGTATGATAACCATCAAACTTGCTAAGACTCTAGAACTTAATTATTCCAACCATTAAAATTAAGAAATGATAATTACACAATGTGATGGGGTACTAATTATCACTACAATGGCAATCATATTATAATATATGTCTCATATCAACATGCTGTACACAGTATTATATGTCAAATATATTTCAATTAAGAAAGAATAATGGCCTGTGCTAATGTCCTTACAAAGGACTCACAGGCCCTAAATGATCTGCAACACGCTCTATCCATCCTACAGCATCTCTGACTCAGCCCCCCATACTTATAGTCACAGTGACCTCACACTCATGAATGCTCTCACCTCAGGACATTTCTTGCTGTTCTCTCTGCTGGTAATGCTCTTCTTTCAGAGGCTCATGAAGTTGGTGGTCCCTCCTTTAGGTCCTTGATCAAGTGCCAACTTCTTTTTTTTTTTTTTTTTAAAGATTTATTTATTTATTTATTTGAGAGGGAGAATGAGATAGAGAGAGAGAGCATGAGAGGGGGCAGGGTCAGAGGGAGAAGCAGACTCCCCGCTGAGCAGGGAGCCCGATGCGGGACTCGATCCCGGGACTCCAGGATCATGACCTGAGCCGAAAGCAGTCGCTTAGCCAACTGAGCCACCCAGGCGCCCTCAAGTGCCAACTTCTTAGTGAGAGCTTCCCTGGCCACCCTACGCAACACTGCAACCTATACTGCACACTCACTAATCCTCTTCCTTGACTTTTGCTCCACAGCATGTATCACTACCCGGCCTCTCCACCCGGCAGAAGCAAATCCAAACCTTCTATAGAGAAATTCTTCAGAGAATTCCCACATACACTTTTCCAAGGAAAATGAGGAGCTCAAGGTGAAAAACAGCCAAGTATATAAGGAAAAAGAGTACTACAAAAGAGGGCCAATAGAAATCGAGAGCAGAGACATATCTGGAGAGACTTTAGATAAGCTGGAGAAATAATTATTGAACTGAAACAGGAGAAATTATTCACAACACAGCACAAAGAGATAAAGAGATGGAAAAAAGAATATAAGGTACATGGGGGACTGACAGAAGGGCTAATATGTATTTAAGTGGAGATCCAGAAGGAAAGGCAGTATCTGAAAAAACTATGGCTGACAATTCCCAGAACTGCTGAAAAGCACCAATCTTACGATTCAAGAAAATCAATAGTCTACACAGTTTAAATAGAAATCTATAATCAGATGGTTCATAGTACAGAACGTCAAATTAAAGAGACATTTTAAAGCAGGAAAAAAAATTCTTTCAAAAGAGTACTGCTATTCTCAGCAGTAATAATGGAAATCAGTAGACAGTAGAATGGTAGCCTCGATGTCCTGGGCATTCCACTCCCAGAGAAAGTGTCTTTCAAGGTTGAGGGCAAAATGAAGACATTTTAAGACAATACTGGGAGAGCCTACCACCATAGACCCTCACTAAAGGACTTTCCAAAGACAGAAGAAAAAGTATCCCAGAGAGAAAGCCTGAGATGCAAGAAGAGCAAAAAGAGTGGAAGGTCCCAACGATCATGAATTTATAAAACAACAAAATTGTTTGATAAGATAGAATTAAGACACATGATAACAATGCATTAAGTTTAGAGGAATATAGATGAGTAGTGTATTGTAAGGTCTTTGCAGCAGAACTGACATAGGACAAAACTGAAACATAGATGCATTAAAGAGGGGTACCTGGGTGGCTCAGTCACTAAGTGTCTGCCTTCAGCTCAGGTCATGATCCCAGGGTCCTGGGATCGAGCCCCACATCGGGCTCCCTGCTCGGCAGGAAGCCTGCTTCTCCCTCTCCACTTCCCCTACTTGTGTTCCCTCTCTTGCTGTCTCTAAAAAAAATCTTTAAGATTTAAAAAAAAAAAAAAATTTAAGAAAATAAAAGATGCATTAAAGAAAGACAAAGTAAAACGATGATAATCTTTTTCTCTTTTTCAAGATTTTATTTATTTGAGAGAAAGAGAGAGAGCATGAGCGGGGGGAGACGCAGAGGGAGCAGACTCCCTGCCGAGCAGGAAGTCTGATGTGGGGCTTGATCCCAGGACACCAAGACCATGACCTGAGCCGAAGGCAGATGTTTAACCGACTGAGCCACCCAGGTGCCCCTAAAACGATAATAATCTATCACATAGACACATCCAGGAGAAAACTGAAGTAGCTACATTAACATCAGACAAAAGAGAGATGCAGTACAGAGATCTAAAGAAATGAAAAGATATAGCATGTTCATGCATTAGAAGACTTAACAGTGTTGGGGCGCCTGGGTGGCTCAGTTGTTAAGCGTCTGCCTTCAGCTCAGGTCATGATCCCAGTGTCCTGGGATCGAGCCCCTGCTCCACGGGAAGACTGCTTCTCTCTCTCCCTCTCCCACTCCCCCTGCTTGTGTTCCCTCTCTCACTGTGTCTCTGTCAAAAAAATAAATAAAATCTTAAAAAAAAAAAAAGACTTAACAGTGTAAAAATATCAACTTGTTACAAACTGATTCTTCCATTCAATGGAATCCCAATGAAATTATCAACTTTTTTTAAAAGTGAAACTTGATCAGCTCCTTCTGAAATTTATATAGAATGTCAATGGTCAATAAAGTACAAGTATCCAGAATATACAAAGAATGACTACAAATCAATAGAAAAATAAGACTTGAATAGCCATGTCACAAAAAAAGAAATCCAAATGGTCAATAAACACATTAAAAGGATGTTCAAAAAAAAGGATGTTCAACTTCTTTAGTAATCAAGGAAATAGAAATTAAAACTACAACTTCTAAACTGGTAAAAATGTAATCTAAGGATGTAGAGATCAACAGGCATTCTCTATTTAGAATGTAAACTTGTTCAATCACTTTGGAACACAGTTTGACATTACCTGGTAAAGCTGAAAATATACATATTCTGTACGTCAGCAATTTCACTCTTAAGTATATAAAGAAACTCCTGCACATAGCACCTAAGTGCCAGGAGATAAACTGAAGAATGCTCATAGCAGCGTTGTTTGCAAGAGATGCAAGTTGGAAAAAACCTATCGGTAGCAAGTAAACTGTGGTCCATTCCATATAATAATGGAATACTACACAGCAATTAAAGGAAAAAACATGCAACCACATGTATGAGTCTCATCATTATAACGTTAAGCACAAGAATAAAAACAAAAAGTAAACATTAATTTTTAAGGAAACATATATAGGTAGTAAAACAGTAAAGAGTGAAAAAGCGATCATCACAGAAGTCAAAATAGTAGTTTCCTTTGGGTTGGCTTTACGATTCTGATCAGGGAGGACCGTGCCAAGGAAGGTGGCAGGCTTCTGTGAGCCTGCGGTGTTGTTCTGCTTCTAGCTGGATGGTGGCTACTTTGTTTTCATTTACAATTATTTAAACTATTAAATATTTATTTTACATACTTTCATGTGTATGTGATCTCTCATACAGAAAGGAGAAAATGAGAAGGGAGTGCCTTCACCAGGTCTGGTTCCCTTTGGTGGCTGACTACATTCTCTTCTCGGAAAGACAGTATTATTTAGTAGAAAAAGCATTAGAGGACAGAGCTCTCTTAATTAAAATCTTAATTAAGTCCTCTTAGGAAGCTCTCTTAAGCACAGTAAATCTCTCTGAACCCTAATTTGTTCATCTACTATAAATGCAAATACTAACAACTGCCCTTATCTCTTGGGATATTTGTGACTATCAATCACAATATACTGAAGAGTGTTGTTTAGAAAATTGCAAACAAAAAACCAATTAACACAGCAGCTTAATTTCATAATCTGAAATTCAAAGGTTTTTGTTGCACGGTAGCTACGATGACACTAAGAGGTAATAAAATCCATGAAAATAAAGGTCAAATTCTAACAATCTTCCATTTCACTTTAAACAGCATTTTTTAGAAAACGGTACATCTGTTAACAGTAATGAATAAACAAATAGGTTCCGTTTTGAGAAAGAACAAATATAAAACATTAACTTAACCTAAAAAAATGCTGTAAAAGATGCCACATTAAAAGTCTAGAGATTGAGGGGCGCCTGGGTGGCTCAGCCGTTAAGCGTCTGCCTTCGGCTCAGGTCATGTTCCCAGGGTCCTGGGACCGAGCCCCGCATCGGGCTCCCTGCTCCGCAGGAAGCCTGCTTCTCCCTCTCCCACTCCCTCTGCTTGTGTTCCCTCTCTTGCTGTGTCTCTCTCTGTCAAATAAATAAATAAAACCTTAAAAAAAAAAAAGTGTAGAGATTGAGACCTGCTCTTGTATTTACAAAAGAAAACTTAAGAATGTCTTTCCTCTCCATGAAAAGGAAAAATATACTTTGCTGAGTTACGCTTGTAGCACTTTCTCCCTAATAAATCACAGTCAACACCAACTGTTCTCCCTGAAGTGAGTAAAGGAGACTGAAATTAAATAAATGATTTCATTGGGCTTCTCAATCAGCCTTAGTGCTGCTACGGGAAAATTCACAAGAAATTGAGAGGCAAGTCTAACTCACTAAAAGAACCTGAAACATGAAAGGATAAAGGTTTTATGTATTTACTTTGCCACTTGAAAAAACAACATCTGCCACAAATATCAACAATACCCTTAAATTTTTTTCATATTCAAACATTTAAAAGATGACAAAGATGATACAAAAATGTGAAGTAAAGTGATTTTTTACAATGTTGCATTATTTTTCTCTATAAAATATTAATGTTCAAAGTTTACATACCTGAATGTTTTCCCTACTCCAAGTGTGTGGTGTTTTATTGGCAAGTAATTTCAGATCTTGAATAGTAAGTCTCTTTACTGCTTTCCTAGGGTCATTCTTCAAATACTGCAATAGAAGCTGAATCTATGAAAGAAATAAGTCATTCGTGAACAATACTGTCACTGAAATTACCACGTATAGTATAATTTAGTCAAATTTTTAGAGTTGAGACAGAACTCACTTCCAATTGCAGCCCAGTCACTTATTAGCTATGTGTTCATGTTTGGGCCACTTTCTTGTCATTCACAAAAATATACTTATCCCTCAACTTGTAAGGTTCTAGCGTGGGACCCGGCTCTGAATATTCAACTCTTTCTTCTCTCTCCTGCCAACCCCATACTGCCATGTACCCCCACCTCCACGCCATGTTCCTAAAAGGCTCCCAAGAATTAGGACTGTGAATACAGAAAAGAAAAAAGCAGGCAAAAGGAAATGAAAGTGATCTTTATCCGAGAAGGGACCTTAATATCATCAAAACTTATGATTATTATTTTTTTTTTAGTTTATACTTAATATGCAAGTTTACTGAAAAAAAGGCAGTTTAAAGAAAATTGAAATTACCTGCTTAGGTGTATCAACCAAAGATGAAGCTGCAAGCAAAGTAAAGGTGTGCAAAGAAACAATCACCATTTTGGTGGAGGGGTAGGATGTGACCAGCTGCTGTAAAAGCTGCCGTGCGCTGGACGCCAGGATCGCATCATGGTGCATGTGCTGGAGGATGGGGATCAACTTCAGTTTCAAGTCCACTGGTGTGGCTAAACCTGAACACAAAAGGAATCGTTAGGGACAGATTTCTGATGGTCATCCTTGATAATATTTCACATTTAAAAGTGATTCAATTAGGGCGCCTGGGTGGCTCAGTTGGTTAAGCATCTGCCTTCAGCTTAGGTCGTGATCCTAGGGGCCTGGGATCCAGCCCCGCATCAGGCTCCCTCCTCGGCAGGAAGTCTACCTCTCCCCCCTGCTCATGATCTCTCTCTCTCACTTTCTTTCAAATAAATAAACAAAATATTTTTTAAAAAAGTGATTCAATTAGCAAAATGACCATTTAAAAACAAATACTATGCTAATGTTATATTTATGACATTAAAGATAATTATACTGGAGCTAACCCAATTAAATTCTTTTTTTATCCAAAAGCATTTATTGTAACAGTTTTTCGGTGAGTATAAAGCTACATGCTGACAATAGAAAATGCCTTTAAAAGGCACAGTAGAAAGCAAAGTCGTATTTGCTGTCTATTCTTTCTCACAACATGCTAAAAAGATATATAAATTACAGGTACACATACACCTATGTACGCACATACTCAATGGCTACAATTTAATTATATTTACAATTTTAATTCCTTCAACATTAAGTCAAGATCTGGATGTGAATAGACTGTATGTGGAGGGGTTCTGAAGTTTTCTGAACTTTGGGTAGCAGTGCCCTTTTTTTTTTACTGCCTACACAGCCGGAACTCCATGAGGATTAACTCCAATGCATCTTCTGCTGTCAACACTGGAGCTACACAAACAAAATCTTTTCTTCTACAGCATGGCTTTGTGATGATAGAGAACAAAAAAACTGTCAATCATAATTTACTGCATATATGCCAAAAGCTAATTTATACTCTACAGAGCACTGTTTCGCCATTGTGAAGTAACTGTTAGTGTTAAAATATGAGAAGATTTCAGCATCCCGGGGTGGCTTACATCAACAAACTGCCTTGCTATTGGGCCTCTATTTAAGTCTGGCCAAAGCAGAGAGCCCCAGGAGATGAGAGGGAGAAAAATGACGTCAGAGTATTGACTCTCTCGTTTTCTCTCTGCAGTCATACATACCATGCTTATGTTATTAACATTTTGATCCTTAAGGTCCCAAATGCATCTGACACTGCTAACCATTCTGTCTTTGAAACTCTCTCCCAAAGGCATACTCCTCCTGGTTTTTGTCCTTCCTCTGGTTGGTCCTTCTCAATCTCTTCATATTCATCTGTTTTATCCACGCTTTAATTTCTGGTATTCCTTGGAGTTGGTAATAAATGGTAATAAATTTTCTTCTCACCCTCAATACCTTCCCTGAGTGAGGTGACATAATCCCATGGCTTCCATTATCAGCTATATGCTCAAGACCACCTCCTACCCCTCCACCCTGCCCCTGAACTTCGGATAACATAAATCCCATTACCTCCTGGTCACCTCCACTGGGATGTACAGTTAGAAGAGTCTGTACTTAGGGCCAAAGAGAGCTTCTGATCTTCACCACAAACCTGCCCCTCTAAAAATTTTTCCCATTTCAGTACATCACAGCCTCATCATTATAACTCCTCAGACCTTGGAGTCTTTCTTGACTCCCTTACTTCTCTCATACCCCACATCCAAATGTATTAGCAAATCCTTCAGGTTCTATCTTTAAAATATAACCCAAATCTGACTATGCCATTCTGCTTCCATTGCTATCACACTGGTCCACTTCCACCACCATCTCTAGACTGGATTATTACAAAAGTCTCCTAAGTATTCTCCCTAATAGGCTTTTCCCCATGGGAGACTCCTGTCTCCTATCCCTCCCCTCTTCCTCTGTAAATCTGTGCTCCACCCAGCAGTCCATGGAACTCCTTGTGTTTACAGACATTTTTACTGGTCTAGAGACACTCAAGAGGTTTTACTTTGCAGAAACACAAGCATCCTACTTTATTCCTCAAACTCCCCTGCCATTTCCGTATCTTGGGCTCCAGCCTTCCTCCACTTGCCCTCACTGCCACTCTTGTGCTTTATTCCCCCTCTTTCTCTTTCAACCCCCTAGTTCCTGTTCTTTTGCTTTAAATCTTTTTATAGATAAAACTTAAGAAACAATAATGAATCTTAGGTGTATAAATTAATAGGTTTCTACATATCGGTATACTCAAATAACCATCACCCAATATACACAATACTCCAGCACCTTAGGAGACTTACCTATATAGCTTCCATCAATTCCCTTGCTATCTGCCCACCGTTTGGGGTTAGCCAGTGAAGAGCCCCAGCAGGGGATGGGAGGGAGAAGAAAGAGGTCAGAGTATTTATTCCCTGATCCCTCTCTACAGGGTCACATCAGGTCATATCACACTGAAGGTCAGTTTTTCAAACTGGCCCTCTTGACATGACTCCAGGTTTCTGGTAACCACTGCCTCTCCGCACCTTTGGGTATAGGACTACGTTATCCCCTACTGTTCACCCTGCCTACACCTTTGTAACTGTTCCTTCCTTCAACCCTCCTTGGATTATTTTAATTCGAGCATGACATCTATTTCCTGATGCAGTCTTGTCTGACAGAGCCAGGGTTCAATAAAAACTGCTCAGTGAATGAGGGCTGATGCTTCCTTTTAAGGACAGCTTTCTGCAGGAGAGCCCTTTGCTGGCAGTGGGGAAAAAAAAGGACAAAGGAAAGGAGGACAGGAGAAAGCTCAACCGCTGTATCGTGGTCTTCAAGTCATTTTAATGTGGCTCCATTTCCTCTTCTGTAAAACAGACATAATAGTGTTGCCTAGCCGAGTCTGCCAAGTTGCACAATTCACAGCAATGCCACGTGGAAAAATACAAAGAAGGTGGTGCTCTCCGAGCCGCGTAGTGCTGGAGCCGCAGGCCCCCTTCAGTGACTGGGACAGGAGTAGGTGAGGCCAGCACACATGAAGCAGGGCATGGAAGATGAGTTTCGAAAAGCCGGGCCTTGAAGGCTATGGTAAGGAATTTGGATCTGAGTTTAGCTGCAACTGGAAGACACTGGAGGAAAATTAAAAGAACATGGAGAGCGCCTCAGAGTTTCTGACAGCCCTCTGCTCTCCCAGATCAGAGTGCTCTTCCCCTAAATAACTGCAGTTCTCACACAAATATCACTTCGTTAGAGGCCGTCCTTCAACATATACAAAATATAAAGCGCCCCCTTCCCCCGTGGGGAGCAAACTACTCCGGGAATTCTTATCCTTCTTACCTTTTTCTCCATAGCAACTGTTATATCATATTTGTATTTGTCTATGGCCACCTCTCCCCCATTTCTGTCACTAGGATGTCGGCCGCACGAGGGCAAGGACCCCGTTTTGTTCACTACTGAATCCTAAGCACCCAGAACAGTGTGGGACATTTAGAAGATGCTTAACAAACATTATTTGAATGAATTAGTGAATGAATGGTGACAAGCACATAGTAAGTACTTAATGTTAAGAGCTATTAATATTAATATAAATCCCAGTAAGTCACTTCATAATACTGAATGAAGCATACATACCTTGAATCATTTCACTGATTTTGTTACAGATTCCTACAGCAAAATCCCTTTGGAAAGAGAGAACAGCAAAAACTTTAAAACCAAAAAAATTACATCTGCTTAAGTTTCCTAAGGACATAAACAGAGCACAATCAACACAGGAGAAACATTATACTTCAAATCGTAACTAATACTCCAAACGTCAGGTAGTGGGGGTGGGGTAAGAAATGCAACTGAAACCGAAATTCCCACCAGCAAATGGGCTTATGCCAAGACTGTTTCCAAGCGGTATTCAAGGCAAGATGTTCTGATTTATGGGTGCTGTTGCAGTTTGCATCACTGAGTGCCACTGTCTAAAAGATTCAAGGTCATTATCTCAGTCTACAATATTTTAGGATGTGCTTTTAAGAAAAGCTTTTAACACCTTAAGCTGATTATATAAGCAATAAAATACATTTCGAATATTCTAAATTTAAGAAAAATAGACTAAGTATGAAGTAGAAAAGCCAAGTAGGAGATATGGGCAGAATATTACCAAAAGCCAAACTATTTAAAGTTGGCCATTGTTTTTTTATATTATATATATTTAAAGTGTTTTCCCAAGGTGCTGCTTTTGATTCGGTCCCAATAAATATATCACTGAGTGCTGCAAAAGTTATTAATAACATGAACATTTGGGATAAGACATTACATCATATGTAAGGAAATATAATACAGATAATATGATCAAGCTTGGCTCACTTAGCCACAATGAATGATATGTAAGATAGGAGATACTTCCCCTCTGTAGTTCAATGGATGTCTACATAAAATATTTCCTGCCATTAAGGTATTATTTGCCATTTTCAATTCCATTCTCATAAGCGAATAGCATAGTTTTCCAGAGGCTATATGATGTATAATAACATCACCTCTTGACAGCTGTGCATTCTTGTGTTTCCTAGAATTTTCTAAGGTAGTAGGTTCAGGTTTAGTGTACAAATATGTTTTCTGAGATTAACTCAGTTCTCAATTCTTCTCCTGTGCTTTTACTATATTTGACTATATCTATTACTAACCCTGTAACATCATTATCATCCAACACATGGTTTTGGAATCCTGAAGTTTTCCTTATGCTTATAGAGAAACATATCAGGAAGTACACACTGCCATACTTTGCAATAAGATTTTGAAAGATTTTTCTAAAATTTTATCTAAAATTGCTTTTTTAGAATTGAACAATATTTTATTCCAAAATACAATAAAGTTTATTTGCAAAACATTTTTTTATACTTAAAAATGAATCACTGGCTTGACAAAGAGATTAGAAGACTCATTTTCTCAACCCACAGCTGTACTGTCTAGGTCTAAAGATGCTGAGAAAGGTAAAACTGACATATCAGAGAGTTTTCTAATTCATGGAAGAATCTATTCTAAAGAAAAGCAAAACCATAAATAAAAAAAATATGACTAAAGCTATCCTTCAATTTTTCAGATGTTAATAATTTAACTTATTGTGCCTTATGAAATAAGACATTTCAGAAAGTATTATGGTACCAGTTAACTTGAGGTTTCGTTTCAAGACTAATTATTGAGAATTAAAAAAAAAAAAAGACTGAGTATTTTAAATGTGCTCTTTAAAAGCAAACTATTGATTTTTAAACTAGAAATCATAACAGGGTAAGTTATCGTAACGCACTGGCTGGAGAAAGGCACATAAGCTAAGAAACGGCTGCAGCTGACAATGCTGAATACCTGGATGAAAAGTCAGTGCAAGACATCAAGCACTGCCACTTTTCAACACTGGAGTAACTTACCACATAAAAGATTTAGCTGCAAACATGAAAACTGAGTTAATAGTTCAACTGCAGAATTTTACCTCTACCTCACAAATGGAAAATCTACAGACATGGCTAGATGTGCTCTTTTGCTTGTATCAGCATCACCTAATCAGAAAACATCATCTTTTATGTGAATTCTCGGCAATAAACCGTATTTGTGCTGAAAATTTCAAAGCAAGTACCTTTTTTTTTTTTTTTAAATCTCATGATTTTCCTGGAACACCAATGTTGCTATCTTTACCACTGGTACCAAAGCAATGAGCAAAACTGCTGGTACCTTAGCAAGAACCAAGGCAGTGTCATCAACTGTCCCAGCAGCGACTGTATTCTTCACCCCTGTGCGCTCACATTAAACGGAAAGAAAGGAAGGAAGGAAGCCAGATGCACTTACAAATGTCCTTGATAAAACAGTGAAAATTACTAATTCTATTGAATTTCAACCCATGAGCAAGTATCTTTTTCATATTCTCTGACAAAACAGAAGCCACACATACGTACACAGCAGTTGTCTCCAGGAATAGTACCACTTAATTATTTGAGTTATGAGATGAACTAGACATTTTTTCATGAAACTTCATGGTTACTCAGACTTGGCTATTTGGCAGACATTTTCTCAAAAGATGAATAAATTGTCAATTCATGGAAAATAACTGGGCAAATATTTTTACCAATTTGAGTTTCTAAGCAAAAATTAGAATTTCAGAAAACTTGTATCTATCGCCATGAACTTGACAACTTAATATTTAAAGAATTTCTGGATGAGATCAGTGGCCAGTAACAAATGTGATCCTTTGATATGATACAATGAAATGGGTCAACATTTGGAAGACCTGCATAATGCAGTGAACCAATGTTTTCAAAAACGCCAACGCATTAATCATAAAACCATACATGGGTAAGAGATTCCAACAGATTTCAATGTAATATAGTACAAGTTCACTGATATGATTTTAGAGTCCACATTGCAATTAACCTTTAAGAAACCACCACTTGTCTAGTTTTGTATAACATCAAAGAAAAATACTCATAACTACCTATAAAGACTTTAAAAATATTCTTCTCTTTTCCAACTGTATATCTGTGTGAGGCTGGATTTGTTTCATATACTTTATGGTAACATACTGCAACAAAAATTTTGAATACAGAAACAGATATAAGAATCCAGCCAGACATGAAAGAGATTTGCGAAAATGTAAAAAAAAACCAATGCTACTCATCTCACAAAATTGTTTTGTTTTGGAAAACAACTATTCACAGAAGTATTTTTACATTAACATAGTTAGAGAATTGTTATTTTAAAAATGAACACGTATTTTTAAAATTTAGCCATTCAAATTTCTAATATTGTAAATATCAATCGATATAGTCCATGTAAACAAAAAAAGCTCTTTGAGGACCTCAATAATACTTGAAAAGTGTAAAGATACCAAATAGTCTGAAAACCACTTTTCTAAGATACCAGCTCCACATTTGATAAGAAAAAGTTAAGTTACAAATGTCTTTTAGGTGTAAGATAAGAGGTGTATCGGGCATGTATAGACAACTCATTCACATATCAGAGTGCTCTTATAGTTGTTATTCTTTCTTCTTATTCTTCCTCTAACTTGCTGCCTCTTCATCACTTGGTTTCAGCTCAAATGTCACCTCGTTAGAAAGGCCTTCCCTGATCACTCTACTTAAAGCAGCTCACTCAGGTCATTATCACAATGATGAAACTATATTATTTTTATCACAAAATTGTTTTATTTTTCCATAACATTAACACACATCTGAAACTATCTTGTGTTTACACAACAATAGGGCTTTTATCTTCTCTACCCCTGTATTCCTGGGTGCTGAGAATACTATCTGGACATGGTGGATATTCAATAAGTATTTCTTCAGTAACTATATAACTTTATACAACTCAAAATTTAAAAATCTGTTAT
This sequence comes from Eumetopias jubatus, assembly GCF_037043125.1. Lineage (NCBI taxonomy): Eukaryota > Metazoa > Chordata > Mammalia > Carnivora > Otariidae > Eumetopias > Eumetopias jubatus. Next base: position 37,528,976 of record NW_028274818.1, read on the forward strand.
GGGCCTTTAGGGCCAATAAACTGCAAATTAGAAGCCTGCAGTTTTCTTTCTTTCTTTCTTTTTTGCTAATAATATTTTTTTAAATTCTTAATGTCAATATTAAGAATGTATGTTAATATAGAGTCTCATATGGTAATAAGACTATAAACAGAATAATCAGATTTTCCAGCTTCCATCCATTCCACCCCTGCCCCCTCCAAAAGAGTCAGATCTGACAGCATTGGGCATACATTCCTGCACTGTCACAATCATCTGGGGCCAAGGAGTAAGCAGCCACCACTTTTAGGCTGCGAGTGTGCTGTTCAGTTCGGCACAGTGGCCGCTAGAGGGCACCTCTCTCACTAACAATGCTTCCCCAGTTTCTGAAGGTATTTGGGTTTCCAACTCCTGCTTTGTGACCCAGGGACTAGCTCTTTAAACATATAAAATCTTAACCTTTTTAAGAACAAGTTAGATGTGATTATTATAGTAGACAAAAGGAGAACAGTATTAAATTCTTAAGGTCTTATTTGGCCAGTTGCTCTAATTTAAGATTCCCAAAACTGACAGAGATACTAAGACAAAAACCCATCAGTATTGGTTGAGATACTTGATTTCAAGCCCGCTCACCACTTCAGTAGAAGAGGTAAGTGCTAATCTCAAAAAGATACAGTTCATTATACAACTAGTTAATTTTACACTCTGATACATTTTGATAGGCCCTTGAGCCTTTCCTATTGCACAAATTTGGTATTTTTAAATATCACAAATTATATCATACTGAAGCCTGGTATGTTAAAAACTGCTTCTATGTAAACCATTAATTTAAATGTTTATTAGTCAATAAATTCTATAAACAAAGAATCATGTTTCTATGGTACTTAGTTAACCTTTTCCAAAACAGATCAGAAATTCCACAGCTAATAAAATTAGCTTCTGATAATAACATAAGAGAAAACCTGAACCAAAAATGATTCTCATTAAAATAAATTATAATCACGAAATTACAAATTTATGATCTGAATTTAGAAACTAAATTTAGAAAACTATTTTTGGAGCTACAGGAAATGCAAGCTTACTCAGATAGATTATAAAGTACTGACACCTTGACAGTGGTAATCAGATAACTATTCACCAGATACAATTCCTAACCAATAAAAACAATTTTTAAAAAGTTCTCTCACCAGTAATGACTCTCAATAAGGAAAAAAATGCCAGTTCTCAAAAGCACAAATAGGACTGTATTTACTTAGATATTTCTCTTCCTCAATTACTGCCACACCTACTAATTTTGAGCAGTACATTAAAGACTACATGCTTTCTATTCTCCATTCTGCTTTTCCAATGAGTAATCCTGGGATTCTGAAGGTTTGATAGGAGCAGCTGAAGAGATGAATACGCATATAATTAAAATCCGAAGAGAGAAAGTTGGTGATAAACTGTTCCAAGTTTTATCCAAATTTAGCAGATTCTTAATGTAAATGCTATCTTTTTTAATTTTAAAAATAACATTCATCTGATTATAAAGCCCAAACTTGCTCCTGACAGTATAAACAGAAATTTATAAAAAGGAGAATAAAATATCATCTTATCACCCAGAGACAGTATTTTGATATATATCCTTTGTCTTTTTTGTTTTTCATCAATACAAATACCTGTTTCTTAAAAAATATATTCTGTAAAAGCTTATAAGCTATGACATAACCTGTTTCCAAATATACTTCTAAAATATATGTTAAAGAGCTGACATAATATTTCACTGTATGATCATATTTATCTAAGCACATTGGTTGGAAGTTAGGTTGCTACTAATTTGTTTTGTTTTGTTTTGTTTTTATAACACTACAACTAGCATCCTTGCAAATAAGTATCAGTACACGTTGCTGATTCCTCAGGATAAGTTCTCAGAAGTGGATTTTCTAGGTCCACTTGAGGGGGTAAAAGGATGAACATGTTTAAGGCAAATGCATACTACCAAAATGCCCTCCAGAAGGCAATGCTACTTTTGATTAAAGTCAATAAAAGGGATAATTTATATTTTTAGAGAGGGTAACCAAACAAGTCAAAGATAGTAACATAACCATCCATGGTCAGCACTGCATCCAAAGAAAAAAAAAATTGTTCTACAATATAGCAGTGTAGGATATGACATCACAAATAGGCTAGGGGCACCTGGGTGGCTCAGGCGTTAAGCGTCTGCCTTCCACTCAGGTCATAATCCCAGAGTCCTGGGATCGAGTCCCACATCAGGCTCCCTGATCAGCGGGAAGCCTGCTTCTTCCTCTCCCACTCCCCCTGCTCATGTTCCCTCTCTTGCTGTGTCTCTTTCTGTCAAATGAATAAATAAAATCTCAAAAAATAAACAAAACAAATAGGCTAAAACTGGTTTCAGCTCAAATTACTACCTTTGCCAAACGTACACAGCTCTAATGCCAAAAAGCTAACCTTGACAAGACAGTAAGAAAGCAGCAATTTAGCATTAGAACCATGTATGTTTGGGGAGGGTGCCTCAGTGGACAAAAATTCTGCTCCCCAATGAAGCCCTCCCTAACTATCGTAATCCATGCTGATCTGTGCTTCTGGAAATTCTTATTCCATGTGCAGTTAACGCCAACATACGTACTTAAGCATTCTGTTTTATGTAATGAAGTTCTGTTTCCCCAACATGATGTAAACCCTCTTAGGAAATACACCTTGCCATTTACATTGCTCTCTTAGTGTTTATGTATATTGATGAGTTATTCCTTCAAAACCTCTTCTTGGGAAGACAAATTATTAAAAGGCAGATGCTTACTTTGACTGTGCGGAGAAGTTTGCAGCAGCAAAAACAGCAGCTTCGACTTCTACGTTATCATGTGAGTCCAGACTCTGACGAATACTATGATGAGCATTCTTCCTCTCAGGAATTATTGATGCCAGGCTTCCTAACATCCTATAGAAACAGAGAGATCCAAAAAGAATAGAAATACAGTAAGCTAAAAATCAAGAGAGGAAGAAGAGAGGCAAAGCCAGATTGCCAAAATTAAAATTTGCAGATAATTCCTTAAATCTTGGGTTAGTAAAACATCAACTTTAGGAATCAAGCAGTGATTCAAATTCCAAACATTTTTCTACACTCTGATATGTCAGAAAAATTAACATGGCTTATCTAACATAAGCAAAATTGAAAATTATCATCCTGAAGTACCTCCCAGGTACCAAATAGAGCCCAGAAACTTCTGAATTATTAAAGCATCAAAATATCAATTTTCCAATGTTCTAGCAGTCCATTTTAGCAAAACATTTTTGCTACTAAGCAGATCCAGAAAGTAAAAAAGGTAAGACTCCCAGTCTTTTTTTCTACATCAGTAAATACTGATACCATGATTTTCAAATCTGTCTTCAGCATCAAGAGAACAGAAGTAGGGGCTCATTTCAGAATCTGCAAGGATGAGGAAGGTAGCAACTCGAGAAATGCAATCTACTTTATAATAAATTATAAATTTGGAAAAGGAAAGAAATCCATTGTTTGTAACATAAACTACATAAGATAAAGCTTGAAAGATTTTTTCACCAGAAAGGCATGGATTTTTTTTTTTAAAGATTTATTTTATTTTATTTATTTAAGAGAGAGAAAATGAGAGATAGCACGAGAGGGAAGAGGCTCAGAGGGAGAAGCAGACTCCCCGCCGAGCAGGGAGCCCGATGCGGGACTCAATCCCGGGACTCCAGGATCATGACCTGAGCCGAAGGCAATCGCTTAACCAACTGAGCCACCCAGGTGCCCAAGCTTAGAAAGGCATGGATTTTTGAAGGCTGTAAAATGCTGCAATAAACAAAACAGAGTTCCTACAGGACAACATTTCCCAAAGTCAGTGTTCTAAGTAACCTTCCAACTTGACATGTCACCACCTAAGTATCTTATGGAGATTTGATTGGACATAAGTATTAGAGTTTATACCAAACAAAATACTAAAATGGACTACCATATGTCAATTGTATTCAATTTGAAAATAAGGTTTTGAAATTAGAGGAGTTATTTTTCAAAAGAAATAAACAGCTTGTAATATATTTTATATAAAAAAAGATTGGGCTAATATCAACACATTTTGATTAAGTTTGTTACTATTTAAATATAAAAGGGCAAAAAAAGGCATAATGACCCATTGGTCATTACTTTCTGAAAATATTTCTGGTAATATTATAAATAATTTGTAGCACTACATTTCAAACACTATAAATACCTCCCAGCTTCTTCTTCCATTTGTTTCCATTAAGAAGTCTAAAGTAATGGGTAAAAAAAGAAAACATCTTTAAAATGTCATCTCTTCCGTGTCCTTTCTCCTCTTTAAGTTTGAATCATTCTGACTCTAAGAACTCGTGTTTGAGAGACATCACTTTTTGCTTTCCTTCATTAACCTTATTAATACATTCTTCCAGAAAACAAGCTCCTTGAGATCAGAGTTCCCACTTTAATCTATCTTCCTAAAAACACACAACAAACTTTCTATTCAATGGGTACTCAGAGTACTTAATGTTGATCTATCACTTATTAGCCACATCTTTTCTTTGTAGACTTTTTCTCCTTAACAGATTCGTTTTTCATCATGCTATTATAATGTTCCTCAATGAAAAATCATGTTCCTATTAAACACTAAGATCTTTCTGTAACACATCTTTTTCTTTACAAAAAAAAAAGTATTGTAGTCAAGTATTGCATGATAGAAGGAATGAATACATAATCACTTATATGCTTCATACCTTTTCAAAGACAGATTTTAATAGTCAGGTTCTTTACATTTCTATGGTAACCAAAAACTCTTTTTTTTGCACATGTTGCATTTTACCATATAAGAAATAAGCGAATCCATTAGGGCAGGTATTACTTTTCTCGCTTTACATCAAGGAAAGTGATTTATGAAATGTCAACTCATCAGAATGTGAGTTGGGACCAGAATAGTTCTCCCTATACATCCAGCCAAACTTCTCTTCAGTTGAGCAGGCTACTGCTTCCCAAATGGGATTTCAAAAAGCTGACATCTTTTTTCTTCTTAATTACAAAAGCACTTATGTTATTTCTCCCTTTTAAAAGCAGAATATTTTGAAAACCTCGTAGTTTATATAAACTAAAAGCAATGTACAGTGGTTGGTGACTATCTCAGAAGCACACTCACTTGGTTTCACACCGCCGGCATCTCGGCTGGTCTTGACGCTTACCCAGTTTGGAACTCTCTTTATTCTGAGGCATCTATTAACTTAGTTACAGACAGAAAATATAAGAAACGATAATGTTGAGATGTAACGTAAGGAAGAGCATAAAAATGGTAGTCATTCTGTTCATGGCTTTCAGGCCCTGAAAGAAGTTTCTATTTTTAAATATGATTTGTAAAGCGTATGTCTGATAAAGGACTGGTATTCCGAATATATAAAAAAATCCTACAATTCGGGCACCTAGGTGGCTCAGTTGGTTAAGCGACTGCCTTTGGCTCCGGTCATGATCCTGGAGTTCCGGGATTGAGTCCCACATCGGGCTCCCTGCTCAGCAAGGAGTCTGCTTCTCCCTCTGACCCTCTCCCTTCTCATGCTCTATCTCATTCTCTCTCTCAAATAAATAAAATCTTAAAAAAAAAAAAAGAAATCCTACAATTCTGTAATAAAGAGACAAGTAACGTAAAATCTAAACAATCTAATGAAAGAAAAGGGGCAAACAATTTGAACAGATCTTTTCAAAAAGAGAAGAACTGTCATCAAAAGGTATATGAGAAAGTGATCATTACCATCAGGGAAATGCAAATCAAAACCACTATACACCCCATCAGAATGGCTAAAATGAAGACTGATAACACCAAAGGTTGGCAAAAGGGTGAAGCAACCAGAGCTCACACACTGTTGGTCAGAATATAAAATGGTTAAGGGGCGCCTGGGTGGCTCAGTCGTTAAGCGTCTGCCTTTGGCTTAGGTCATGATCCCAGGGTCCTGGGATCGAGCCCCACATCAGGTTCCCTGCTCAGCGAGAAGCCTGCTTCTCCCTCTCCCATTCCCCCTGCTTGTGTTCCCTCTCTGTTTTTGTCAAATAAATAAATAAAATCTTTAAAAAAATAATAAAATAAAATGGTTAAAACCACTTTGGAAAAAAGGTCTGGCAGTTTCTTGTAAAATTAAATATATTCCTACCCCATGATTCAGCAATTTCACTCCTATGTATCTATTTGGCAGAAAGGGAAGCATGTTCACAAGTCTTGTATAAGAAGGTTCACAGCAACTTTATTTACAATAGCCCCAAAGTGGAAACAGCCTAGGTAGTCATCAGTAAGAAAATAAATAAGCTCACACACAATGGAAAACTACTCAGCAATAAAAAGAACGAAATTACTGACATACAAAATGGATTAACCTAAAAAACACTGAGTGAAAGAAGCCTTATGCAAAAGGATACCCACTGTATGAGCCCACTTACATGGAGTTTGAAAAAAGACACAAAATTTATCTATATAATGGGAAAAAGTCAGAAGAGTAGTAGCCTCTGGGGAGGTGGATGAAGGAACTGAGTAGAAAGTGCATAAGGGAATATTCTGGAGTAAGTTCTATATCCTGATAGTGGCTGGAATAAGTTGAAGCATCTATCAGTACTCAGTAAATTAACTAACATTTAAAGAACCAGATAACCCTGTGGGGCGCCTGAGTGGCTCAGTCGATTGAACACCTGACTCTTGATTTAGGCTTAGGTCATGATGTCATGGGTGGTGGGATCCAGCCCTACATGGAGCTCCACCTGGGCGGGGAGTCTGCTTGAGATTCTCTCCCTCTGCCCTTCCCTCTGCTTGTGTGCGTATGTGTGTGCACTCTTTCTCTCAAATAAATAAATAAATCTTAAACAAAGAAACAGATAACCCTATAAACAAACTGAACTCTACCTAATGATACACATGCCAAAGTATGCAGAGGGAAGTGTACTATCTGTAATTTATTATGAAATGCATTAGAAAAAAATTTTTGCTCTACTGTTAAAATTTATAATAAAATATTATTGGGGAAAAAAGGAACCTACTTTTTACTACATTTAGCCCCAAGTCAAATTTGTGATTTAAAAATTTTTATTGACAAATCATGCTTTTCTTACATAATTAAGGTAGTAAATGACATGGTGCCTATTACTTTTTTAATGGCAAAATTAGTTTTCTTTATACTTCTTAAAGATTGTGTTTTTAAAACTTTATAATATAATGTTAAATAATACACTAAACTAAAAATACTTTTTTACTCTAAGTCATTTTTTTGTATCATAAAAAAAATTTTAAGGCTATTCAAAAATGTTCTATTTTTGTGAGAAGGGTTTGATACTCTCATATTGTGTTGATACTAGAATTTTAGATTTGAGTTGTTATAAATATACTTTTTGGGTATTTAATATTTACTTTATAATTCTGCAAACTTCACACAATGATCTGATCACCCCTTATTCCTGATCTCCAAGCTTTTTCCTCTTCCTAAAGTAACTATTCCAAGAAACATGTTCCTATTTGGCAAAACCATCTAAGGTCTTGTATATCTAAGGATCTTATTAACTGTACTATTTATTTATTTATTAAATTTTATTTTTAAGTAATCTCTACACCAATGCGGGGCTTGAATTTATAACCCCAAGATCAAGAGTCACATGCTCCACCGACGGAGCAGGTCAGGCACCACGTACTATGTTTTAAATGGTAATTGGACTCCTTAACGTTCTTAGCTCACATTTCTTTTTTTTGTTTTTAAGATTTTATTTATTTGTCAGAGAAAGAAAGAGAGCAAGAGCACAAGCAGAGAGAGCAGCAGACAGAGGGAGAAGCAGACTCCCTGCTGAGCAAGGAGCCCGATGTGGACCGGATCCCAGACCCTGGGATGACCTGAGCTGAAGGCAGATGCCTAATCAAATGGGCCACCCAGGCTCCCCAACTCAAGTTTCTTTTAATATTTTTTTGCATCGTATTAATGTTGGAAAAATATAATTTCAATCTGATTTTTTTTCTTTAAAGTGCTCTTTCTAAATAAATAAATAAATAAATAAATAAAATTCTGGAAGCTTTCTACAAATCTCTGGTTTTACTGACAGTAACAGTTCTTCAGTGAAAAATTGTGGCAAAGCCCAGTTGTCATGACTTGGAAAGAGCAAGCATGCAAAATGAATGGTATATTCAAATATTAATCGATATTCTTCTCAAAACATTCAAACTAGCTCTAAATTATTTATAAAATCATTCCACTAGTTAAATTCTATTATTTCTTTTTTTAATTGTCTTCTGATAAAAAAGATAACCTACGCCTGTAGCAAATGATTCAAACATTGCAAAAATCACTCAGAAAACTCTTGTAATCCATAGCTCAATAACCCCTGCCAAAAATAATCAGTTAACAGTATATATTCCTTCAGATTCTTTTCTGAGCCTAAATAAACACATATATTAATATTACAGGTAAAAATGAGTTAAAAATGGACATTACTTGACTACTTGTTTTTTTTAACTTAATATCTTCACTTTTTTAAAAAGATTTATTTATTTATGTCAGAGAGATAGAGCATGGGCAGGAGGGGCAGAGGGAAAGAATCTGAAGTAGAATCTGCACTGAGCACAGAGCCTTAAGTGGGGAGCCTGAGCGGGGCTCGATCTCATCACAACCTGAGCTGAAACCAAGAGTCAGATGCTCAACTGACTGTGCCACCCAGGTGCCCCTTAATATCTCTATGTTAAACACACACTTCATTCTTTAAAAGTTATATAGTGGTCCATAAATTATTCCCACATTGACACGTGATTTCCCCCAATTTTTCACTTTTTACAAAGATAATACTATGATCATCTGTATACATATATTCACCAACTTTTAAAAATGATTTACAGAAAAAAATTCCTATAAGTGAATTTGCTAAATCAAAAGGTAAGATTATCTTAAATTTAATTCTCTTATAGTTTTTAAAAGATAAAACCAATTAACTGATTTTAAAATACCACACTCTGCTCATAATTTAATCACTCAAAAGGCAGAGGAATGACAAAAACACTTAATTCTGAACAAGAGGAAAGAACTGGCTCCTGATGGAAAAATGAGAGAAGTGACATCCTAGACTTCATAGTTAAAAAGAGGGCTTACTTCTGAACAAGGCAAGTCAGAAGTGAGCCCTATTATTTAGGAAAGTGAATTTCAAAAGTCTAAAAATTACACATTCATTCCATAGACAGCAGACCTAAAAAGAGAATATGATTCAAGCTGGATATAAGGCTTACAATATGAAATTCTGACAAAATTAAAAAAAAATTGGGGGGGCAGGTGCTTGGATGGCTCAGTTGGTCAAGCATCCCACTCTTCCTTTCGGCTCAGGGCATGATCTCAGGGTCGTGGGATCAAGCCCCAAACTGGGCTCCCGCTCAGCAAGGAGTCCGCTTGAGATTCTCTCTCTACCTCCTCTTCTGCCCCTCCCCCACTTGTTCTCTCACTCTCTCGCAAATAAATAAAATCTTAAAAAAATTTTTTTTTTAGATGCCAAGAAAGAAAAGGAAAGGATGGAGAAACTACAGTGGTTCCCTCTGGCATTCTCCAAGGAATTCAAATACAAATTACTGCATATAAAAATGAGCACATAACCAAAGGTGAATAGAAAAACTGACATGAAACAGAACAAGTTCAGGAAGGTAAGAGTCCAAAATGAGCTGGGGCTAAGCTAGATTCAGACCCCAGTTGGCTGATCAGAACACCAACCTACAAAAAGGAATGTTTCAAACACAAGTTAGGCAATAATTCACAACCAAAGCAGCATCATAGGTGGTAACAGAAAAGCATATACAGATTGGGATGGTTACCATATTTCTGCCCGAGTATTGGTTGAAAAAAACAAATCCTTAACATTCAAAATGAAAAAAGGAAACATATTGCCCTATTCAGTACATAATTGCAACTCAAACAATCTTGTGGTGATTCATTATAGCAACAGAGTATACCGGAGTGTGATGGCTCTTGCTACAGGATCGTTACTGTGAATCACAGAGAAAATTCTCTTCACAAATTCATCCACATTCAGAATCTTCTCCAAATGCTTCTCACTTTGTTGAGTAACTTTAAGAACACACAACCTCAGGAAATTGTTTCTATGAAGAACCAGAGATAAAGTAAATTAGCCCACTTTAGGAAAGTAATATTTAATTAGGAATCAAAGCAACACTAACGGTACTAAATTTTAGCAATGGGCCAATGTTTTTCAATCTATTATTATTTCTCGTCATTAAAAGAGCTGAAGCCTACACTTTGGTTTTTGTTGTTGTTGTTGTTTTTAACTACCAGGCTGGTTTAATATTCAAAAATGAAGCAATGTAATTCATAATATTAACAGGCTAAGGAAGTTACATGATCATATAGATCAATGCAGAAAAAGCAATGAACAAAATTCAATAACACAACCATGATGAAACTAACCAAACTAGGAACAGAAGAAAACATCTTGATAAAGGATATAAACCAAAAGCCCATAGCTAACATTATATTTAGGTGGTGAAAGAATGAATGCTTTCCTCAGAATTCTGGGGAAAAGGCAAATGTGCCAGCTCTCATTACTCTTATACAACATAGGGCTGGAACTTCAAGCTAGTGCAGTAAGAAAAGGAAATAAAAGGCACACAGATCAAAAAGGAAGAGAATCTGCCCTGATTTGCAGATGACATGATTGTGGGAGTGGATGGCATATTTGATTACTTCACCATGTTAGAAGAGGGATTCTCAAGTTTTTGCTTTTGCATTTGTTAGTGTACCTGAAATGCCCAAACAGAACAAAACAAAACATAAGGAATCCTTTTCAAATGTCTGACACTCTTCCTAAAGATAATAATTTGCTCATGTTGTGCATACTGCTCATCCAGGTATGTCTTAAATTTATTACGTACAATAAACACAAATGTTCAAACTGTCAGAAAGGTAATATTTCATAGATTCCGAAGACCAAACGCCAAGACTGCTATCTTGGCTCTGTCTCTCACTAACTGTATTATCATTGTGGACAAATTTAACTTCTCTGCTCAGTTCCATTTCTTCAATTATATAAAGCTGAGCAACAGTACTTACCTCACATATGTGCAAATGAGAAAAGCATCTGATATATAGAAAGAGCTCAGTAAACAGTGAAATAAATGTTCCCGTTACTCCTTCACGTCTTCTTCTAATCAAAGAATACTGACAACATTACCCACAAAAATTTAATATGTTTGAGGATTTTCATCAAAGAAGATTATATATAAGACAAAAATTGAGGCAAACAAATAGAAAATTTGTAGTAAAGAAAATGAGATCATATGGCAAAATATTCAACCTCACAAGTTATTTATAAAATGCTAGTTAAAACAGCAATGAAATACCATTTCATAACTAGCAAATCAGAAGTAATAAAACTAATAGCCAGGGCTGACTAGGTTGTGGTCAACAGGTATGTGACCTTGGCGAAAGTATGAACTGATAGAACTGCCTTGGCAAACAATGTGCAATACATTTGAAAGGAAATAAAAAACTCAGGTCTGTTATATGGGATATTAGACGTCCTATAACTCAGCATTTACAGCTCTGTCTCTCTCTCCTCCCACAGTGGACAGAACTAATTCCAGACTCAATCCTCTCCGATGTGTCCTATTGTATCAGTTACCTGGATGTTATCTGACATCCTCAGACATGTATGAGAAGGAAGGACGAGAAATGTTAAAGCCAAGGTCAAGAACTCTAAGCATATATTAGGGAAAGGAGAACATAAAGGAATGAAGACTTAAGTATCAAGAAGGGTTGTGGAACTGAAATAACATACTCAAGATCAGAGGAGATCATTTGAGAGCTTTCAAGATTCAAAGTCTGGAGACACTGCTCTGCTGATGTACCTACAGAAAACGGGAGCTACATGTAGGAATCGTATGGTATTTGGTGGCGTGAAGCCTACACTTAGAATACGAAGCATAGGCAGTTGGCAAGGCCTGCAATCCTGCTGCAAGACACCCAGATGGCAGTGACAGAGAGAAAAGCCCTGGGGATGAATTAAATCTCCTCCATCACCGTATGCCGAAGGCCAGGAGGTCAGATGGTCTCCTCTTCTCTCAAGCTAATTCTACACATCTCTTCTCCTTCAAGTCTGACTCGGTGTGTGTATAAACACACAAGTGCATGGAAAATGGCAGAAAGAAGCAGGAGAGGGACTGGTGGGGAGGGGAAAAAAAACCCCAAAAGGTATTTATCCAGTCCATCCATGTTTCAGGCACTTCACAGTAACATGTAATCTTGTGTTATAAAACAAGTTATTAAATCAGGAACTTCTCAAAACAATCTGTGCAAACCACAGATACTTCCAAAAGTTGCAATAATATATATATTAAGATTATCTTAACTGGATTTATTCTGTTCCCCAAAGAAATAAGTCCTCTCTGACTTGTAACTTCATTTCTGCTTAAAACGCCATTATATTTCATGCCAAAAAGTATAAACTGCCATGTACATCCACTAAAATGTTCACTAACCATGCGGAAGTCCCAAAGGGCAAAAACAATAAAGACCACAACATTATAAACAAAGAAATCTGAACAAAGTACTTTAGGACACTGAGGCTTTAAAAAGACTTACCCAACTCTGAAAACATCTGCTAACTTTAGGAACGCAGAATTGATGAGAATAGGAAATGGATACTTCTGAAAGAGTCTGGGGAAGCGAACAACTGCTTCACACTGTTCACCAAGTTTGCCAGATCTCAGACCTATGAAAAGCATGAAAAAGGGAGAACAGCTTACAAACCTGTAGCTACAACAAAACAAAAATAGCAAATACCCACACAGCATCATACAGCCGTAAAATAACAGTCATTCACAATTAGGTAAGGTACCACTGTAACTCATGAGCTTTTTAAAAAATAAAAATGGCCTATAAAATAGTAATTTGGTAAATTGCCACTTTAGATATAAAATAATGAAAAAGAAAATTTTTTTTCAAAAAAGTTTGAGTATTTTAAGACTACCTGGGGCCATAAAATAAATCTCAGCAAATTTAAAATGACCGAAACCATACTTTGTTATGTTCTTTGACCACAGTGGAATTAAATTAGAAATTGCCAGGAGAAAAATATCTAGAAAATTCCCAAATATTTGGAAATCAAACAACTTCTAAATAAGCCATAGGTGAAAGGGAAAATTAGAAAAATCTCCTGAACTGAATGAAAATGAAAGCACAATCTGTGTGATGCACCTAATGCAGTTCTTGAAGAAACATTTATAACATCTAACGCTTTATATTAGGAAAGAAGAAAGGTCTCAAATCAATGGCCTAACAAGGGGCCAAGATAATTCAATGGGGAAAAGATATTCCTTTTAACAAACTGTTCTGGAACAAGTGGCTATCCATAAGCAAAATAAATAAAATCTCAATCCTTAATTTGTACCATATACAAAAATTAACTCAGAATGAACCACAGACCTAAATGAAAGAGCTAAAATTATAAACCATATAAAGAAAATACAGAGGAAATCTTTGTGAGCTTGGGTTAAGCAAAGAATTCTTGGGTTAAACAAAGAAATCAAAAGATACTTGTTAAGAGAATGAAAAGACAAGCGACACACGAGAAGAAAATATTTACAGAACACATACCTCATAAAGGACAATGTGGAGGCCGCTTTTAGGCCACAGGCTTGAGCAATGGAAACTGAATAAGGTAAAGGGGCCCACAGCAGCCACTGAGCTGAATGCAGACAGGCCCATTAGGTGACCCACCTCAAAATATTCATAAGCCCTAGCTGACCATGGGCTACTTACAACGAGGCACAGGTACCAAAACAGGAAAACTCCATAGTTCCCAGGCCTCTTCACTTCCCCCACTATTATACTCCACCCCCCTCCACCACTGCCTCCTCACAGTCTCCTTTGCTGTCCTGCCATGCTGCTCCCTTGCAGTGTATTCAATAAACTATCTCCTTTGTTCTGTCTTGGGTAAATTCACAACCCACACTTCCAGTCTCCACCCAATAGGGTCGCTCCACAGGCAGAATCCATACTTCCAACACCTCAATAAGACGACAATCTGATTTTTGAAATGGGTGAGATTTTAAGAGAAATTTCATTAAAGAAGAAATATGAATGGCAAATACATGCAAGTTAACAGATGTTCAACACTGCTGATCATCAGGGAAATGTAAATTAAAAACCACATTAAGATACCACTACATACCCACTAGAATGGCAAAAAATTTTAAGAATGACATATCAAGTGCTAATGAGGATATGGAGCAACTATAACTCATATATTGTTGGTGGGAATGCGAAACTATACGTTTCTTTGGAAAACAGTTCGGCTATATTTTTATAAATATAATCATATACTTACTATATAATCAACAATCCTACTTCTAAATATTTATCCAAGTACATTGAGAACATATGTCCATACAAAGATTGTATCTGTATCACAGCAATTTTATTTGTAATAGCCCCAAACTGGAAAAAAACCCAAATGTCCATCAACTGGTGAATGAATAAACAAACTGTGGTCTATCCATACAATGGACTACCACTCAATGATAAAAAGGAAACAATTGCTGATTCATGCAACAAGGGTAGATCTCAAAATCACTGTGCTAAATAAAAGAAGTCAGACCCCAAAACGACTACGATACTGTATGACTATTTTATAGGACATTCAAGAAAAAGCAAAACTTTGGGACAGAGAACAGATCAGTGATTGTCAGGGGCTAGAGAAAAAACTGACTGCAAAGGGATACAGGGAAAGTTTTTGGGGTGAAGGAAATGTTCTATGTCTTGACTGTGGTAGTGGTTTCAGGACTGCATCCATTTGGTGAATTTTATTACCTATAAATTATACCTCAAAAATCTGATTTTAAAAATGTAAAAAAAAACAAACCAACAAACAAAACGTTAATGTTCAATCCCTAAAAATATTCATTTAGAATGGATATCTTGATATGGTATTAATAGCATCCGCTTCAAATATTTCTTTTGGTATTTTAGCATTTATAAAATGCTAATTATATCTATATTCGTACAAGAGTAAGTGCTCTAGAATATCTCTTCAATAAACTCTGCTCACTGTTAAAAAATGCCAAGGAAATACTCCTCTGAGGACTCTTTATTGTCACTATGTTTCAATACAAAAGACAACCACAGAGTAAATCTGCATAGGCAATTTCTACAACTTATTAATGGTTTGAGTTCTGTAAATGCACTCATGTTGGTTATTTGGTACTTGGAATATATTTCCTCGTAGGAAAAAAAAAAAAAGCACTATGAGCACTCATCATATTCCAGAATCCAATAACCACTTATAATAAAAGTTCCTATGGGAAAATTAATTCAAGTTTCTCATGGAGATATTTAGAACATATTCCTTCTTTGCCTGCTCCCTTCTTCCCCTACCCCCACCTCCATACACAAAAGAACTGACACTAGAGCTCCTGGAGTCAGCTTCCAGGCAAATACAGTGCCAATGGAAATGTTCTAGGTAACTGGCAGTGCCTCATGTAGCCTTAAAAGCTTTTCTAAAGGCCTGACTTGGCAAAGGGGTCAAGAGACACACACATAGGGCAGTAAGGACAGAGGAGAAGGAGAGAGGAGGAAGGCCCAAGTCTGAGGATGGAGGTGAGAGAACAAAGGAACAGATGTGTTTGTGTGTGTGTGTGTGTGTGTGTGTGTGTGTGCTGTGGGAATCTGCTGGGATAATCCACAGTAATCGGGACTTTTTTCCTCCTCTTCTTTCTGCCAGTAGTTGAGTGATGGAAAAGGGAGTAAAGTGCTGCTTGTAATAAGTTAACCTTGGTTGGGATGAAAAAGGTAAAGTAGGAGGCAGCCCATGGAGAGGGAGTTTGCTGACAGAATATGATCTGTTTCACTTTCCCTTAAAAAACACAACCACAGACTACATTCATTGGTTTAAATATGATGATTTAAAATATACCAAAGATAATTTTGAATCTGGCCAAAGAAATGTTCTGATTTCTCTAATACTGTCAAACTTTACTTCCTTAAGATAAAATAGACTCTCATTCCTGTAGCAGGGCTGATCAGAATAAATAAGTTAAAGAATAGTAAATTTCTTGCTTAATAACTGATGTAAGAGCTTTAGGAAAAAGGAAACAAGCAAGGCTGGTTCTGAGGGACAGAAGCTAAGGTGCAAGAGAAGAGAGAAATGTATCAAGACCTAGGATTTAGCAATAATCTCAGGCTGAGGCAGTATGGTACCCATCTTGCTTGCTCTGGGCCAATTCCAATTCCAGAATAAGCCAAGCAGCTGAAAACAGGCACTCAGCACGGTCAGATCTTGTTCTAGGAGGAACTGTTCACTTTATTTCTGTTGCTAGCTACAACCAACCTAAGGAAGAATGCCCTGATCATAAGACCAGTGATCGTGAGAATGTCACTCTAAAACCAGAGATTAAGGTGGAGGGATGCAATTCCTGTTTCTACATCTTTCTTTGTATTCTCCCGAAGAAATAGAGCTCTTTCTTTTCAGTGCCTGCAATTAAACAGTGCTTAAATCAGTTGCAACATTCAGGTAGACTACGGAGAACTAAAATAGGTTGTCTGTAAATTGCTTATTCATTCAAACTTCATTTGACAGCAGTGAAATTCATTATTCTAGACTTACTTAGCACTTAACACGTGCAGAACATTTTGCTAGGCTAGTGGTTTTCAGCTGTGGTTCTGCATCAGAAACATTTGTAAAACTTTTCAAAAATACCTGTGCCAGAGTTTTACTCCAAACCTACCAAATCTGAGGCTGGGGCCCAGGCATCTGTTTAGCTACTTTGAGAAGGCAGGAACTTAGATCCTCAAGCTATCCTCCACCACTTCTCACCCTATTTAACTGCCCTGTCTATACTGGAGTTAGAAAACTAATAGTTTGCTGAATTTGGCACTCAAATTTCATCTGATAGACAACAATGTTTTTTAAAGGTTTTGAATTCATTGTCAAATTTTAAAAATGAAATGAGATTTCAATAAAACCCAGAATTTCTGGTTTTGAAATTTTTTATCGTTATGTTAATCACATTAGTTTTGAAATTCTTAAAGATCTGCAATGTCACTAAAGAAGGTGGGAGTCTTGACCAAAGAAACACTGTAGTATTGCAGGTCTGTGCTGAAAGCCCATTTGGGCTTGATAATCATTTCTGATAATAGCCATGTACCCTACAATCTTTCTCTAGCAATTTTTGGCTGCCTTTGGGCACACATAACTAGAAGAGAATCTTGGATGAGAATTTAAAGTGCTGGTAAGGGGGCACCTGGGTAGCTCAGTCGGTTAAGTGTCTACTTTTGGCTCAGGTCATGATCCCAAGGTCCTGGGATGGGGCCCAGAGTTGGGCTCTCTGCTCAGCGGGGAGTCTGTTTCTCCCTCTGTCCCTCCCCCTGCTCATGCTCTCTCTCTCTCTCTCAAATAAGTAAATAAATAAAATCATTTAAAAAACAAATAAAATAAAGTGCTGGTAAGAAAGTTAATAAAGTTAATAAAACGTGGCACCATGAAATCCAAGCTCGATAAAGAAGAAACAACAGGAAGAGTCTTTTGGGTAGGGGAAAGTAGACGGGTGAATATACTAAGGTCTGAATGAAAATAAAGAATGATCAATATAGCAGTTAGTCATGATGATGGTGATGGTGCATAGTAAGTGCTTATTCTGTGCCACTCTACTAAGCAATTTACACGAATTAAACTCTCACTGCAATCATAGAAGTTAGGTACTATTATTATCCCCATTTTAAAGATGACACAGGCAGACTGGTTACGCAATATGCTTAAGAAACAGCTAATAAATGGCAGACCTGGGATTCACATCCTGGCAATCTGGCTCCAGAGCCTATGGTCCTAAACTATTATGCTAAAATACATCTTGATCAAGTAACTAACTAGAGGACAGAGGTTAAGATTTTAAAAGGGATATTTAAATTATGATTTTAGAGTGGTGTAATTCTGACGACAGACAAATTCCAAGGAACTGGGAAGAATAACATAAATGATGGTAAACTTGGGGATCGTTATGTACAGTAATCAAGTTTTCAAAACAACACACATTTCCAGGTAGCATGTATCAGCCAGAGTTCTTAGCTTCAAGCAACACAAGCTAACTGGCTGATTAGGCAGAACATGCGTTTATTAAAAACCTAACAAACAGTTTCAAGGCTAAACATCTATGAACACCTACTACCACACTGCCAGACTGATTAGATGAAGAGAAGTCTTGTTGCTAGGAAACACCAGATGCTACAATCAGCTCTGCTGACATCCAGGAACCCTGTAGCCATTGCCGCTGTTACTGTCCCCCAGGAACACCGCAACCGCCGTGGCTGCCAGGGCACAGAACTGTGAGCCTGCTCTCCAACTATGCCTTCTTGCGCTGCTGAACTCCTAAATCACAGAGGCCAGAGGAGGTCTGTCTGACCAGCAGGGCCAAGTTCACATCCTGCGCTCTTGCAAGGGAAGCCAGGAAGGTGAACTTTGGCTTCCACCCTGGTGAGGCAGGGAATATAGTGTGGGTCATTCCTTAAGCACAGGAGGAGTGACTACAAGATGCTAAGCGACCACCAACAGGAGGAATACCCATTACAAAGAACACTGCTAATACACATTACCTCACAAGCACATTTTAGAAGAGTTTGTTATACACATTCGCTTTAGCTAAGGTGTGAGGATAACTCAAAAAGGAAACATAATACATATATACCTTAAAGTGTATTCATTAAAAATGGGGGTAAGAGCAGGAAAAAATACAAACACAAGTACACACCACACATTAGAAGGTAACCTAACAACCCATAGCTTAATAAATCGATAATGTCTTTAGATTTGGTGGGGTTATTAGATATCTGGACCTGCAACTCTCAATGGGGAATAAGGAAGAAATTTCCAGGATGGAAAGGAAAGGGTTATGTAGTGTTTAAAAAACACATCTAATATTATAATTTTATCTTTCATGGGGAAAAGCCCTATAGCTTTGGTAAGAGCAAAAAGTTCAACACCATTTTCTTGACTGATGGGGATGCACTAAAGATACTGTGACTCAACCAAAGAATATCTCACTGGAGTGCTGTGACATTTTTATGTTGATCAAAAAGAGTTAAAAGCTTTTTAAAAAGTCTAAGAAACTCTTATCTAGACCTACCTATTAGAAAGGTTTACAGGTTAAAAAACAAAACAAAAAAACCGAAATCCCCAAAAAGTTAACAGAGTGTCCAAGTCAGAGCAGGGAACTGGCTCAAAGTGGACTTAAAGAAGATCCTTCTAACCTGTAGCCCCAATTTTCAATATATTATATAGTGGCTATGGTTAATGAAGAATTAACTGTATACCAGGTGACAAAATGTTCCCCCCATTCAATAAAAATCACTGAAACAAAGAATATTCGAGTTCTTTACTGTCAAACATTTGCCTCTGCCTCCCACAGCCTTATTTAAGAAGGCATATCTCTTTAGCATTTAGTAAAGGCTTCTTTTACATACAATTATATATCACTTAATATTTGCAAATCCTGCAACCTCAATGGTACTGCAATTTGTAAACAAAAAAAACGAGGTTAGGTGAAGTTAGGTGACCTGTCCATGATCATAAAAATGGTGGCACTGTAATTCGACTCAGTCTAACTCCAAAGCTCCTTCCACTACACCAAGCAGCCCTCCCACCTCCCACCCCTCCCTTCCCACAGGAAAACAGAACTCGTGGAATTTACAGAAAGAGGAGCTATGATTTTCGGATTTTCTTGGCCGTGTTTAATGTCTAGTAAACCGTAGGTAAGAATTACAGAAATAAAATACGTCGTTATAAAGTGGGTGCAAGATTATTATTCAGCACTCTTGATGAAGACCTTGTCTCACCTGAACGTACTGACAATTTCAACTTAAATGTAGCATTTTTACAAACTGCTTGGAAAATCGGGGTACTGTGCCCTCAAGCGGTCAAACAGGGCCCATCACTGGAGCTCACTACTTGTTCAGCTGGTGCAAAGCCAAACCTGCAACGCTGCAATTTTCCTGCAATCTCCCAAAGCTGCAAATGCTCTGGACTCACCAAAACCATAGATACCCGCCCCCGCCCCCGCCCAGGGAAGCTAGGCGCATGCGCCTGGCCGGCGGCTACCACCGCCTGGTGGCGCCACAAACCCCCACGCCCGTTTCACCCGCTCAGCCCGCTCTTTCGAATACCTTTGTCTAATTCCATAAGGGCAGAGTTAGCATCCAGCTCCTGTTCGCCATAGCCAGCATCTGCCAGGAAAGACTTAGTTGAGTTTGACGCCATGACCCGAATAGTCACTCGACTAGCCTATTTAAAAAGATTGCAAACTCTGCCCCAGCACCGCCATCTTCTTCCACCACCTTCTCGCGGATTTTTCCTCCGCGCTCTGTCAAGCCCTGTTACGCATGCGCCCTGGTCACCCCGCCGTTCGCCAGCGCCTCTGCTGCCCCCCGCGCAGGCGCTCAGGGAGCTCCTGCACTCTGGGTTCCCGCGGCTCGGAGAAAAGGAGGCGGGGATTGGAAGGGGGAAGTGACTCGGAGGCGCCCGGACGCCGCGGTGGGAGCCAATCAGAGGGCGTGACGTCAGTTTGGCGGGGAGTTTGGTGGCCGGGGCTTACAGTGGCGGGAGTTGGAGGCAATAACTAGTCGTGTTCTGAGGGGCGCAAGATACGATTTCTGCTGAACCTGGGGGGCATTTCCACGGCTTTTCTGTCAGTTGAACCTTTTCCTCTGGCCCAGATGCTTTTCAATTCGGTGCTTCGCCAGCCCCAGTTCGGCGTCCCGAGAAATGGTGAGTAACGGCCCTAACCGCTTCTTCTTGCTGGCGGGCTTCACCTCCCCCGAACAACACGGCGGACCAAGGCCGACTCCAACTCTGTTTCCCAGCCCCCGACTTCTCCCACGGCCAGAGTGAGTTCGTGTTAGCGAGGACTACGGAAGAAAGCTGCACTTTCTTGCCCTTGGGACACTTTTAATCGTAATCGGGATTTTTTAAATCGTTATGTGGGCTGACGGAGGGAAGAAAGTCGAATCTACTGGCCTTCTTTACGGCTTCTGTCTAAGTTGCACAGTAACTGGAAAATGCGTGCATTTGTGTGTGTGTGCGCGATTCCACAGCTATGGGAGATCGTCAGGACTCGTGTTCACTGATTGATTTGTTGATTCATTGATTCATTTGTTGTAGAACTTTAGTGAGTCCTACTATTCGCTTATATATACTTGTGAGTGTGACCCGCTATTAAGGAACTCATTCTAGCCGAGAAGACAACATCTGCTTCTAGCATGGTCAAAAAAATGTTCCTCCCGATTATTACATGTGCGTAAAAATACGAAATTACAGAAAAATGCCCATAACCACATCCCCCAGAGATAACCACTCGTGATAGATTAAAGTAGATTATTCCAAATGTTTTTCAATGCCAAAGTAATACGTATTGTTATTTACAGAAATGGGGTCAAAATGTTTTGTTCGTTTTGTTTTTAACTGTAACGGTATAACTTGGGGGATATTTCCATAGTATGTAGAAATCCAGCTTCCTCGCTACAGTTCTTGAGGTTCCTTAGGTTAAAACATCGGCAGTGGGAGTTTTGAGCTTAGGTTTGGGTGTCATCGACCTGAAACTTTCTGGTAAGTTTCTGAGGCGGGAGTTACTACGCCGACTTAGGATGGATACAAATGAAATCTCATTCATTTAAAAATGGACTAGGTCTTCTTTCCCCTTGAAACCATGTGGAAAACAAAAAAGAATCTGAGAAGGAAACTTTTTATATCAAGGCAAAGATCTAGGAAGAGGATATTGAGAAGTAGACTGAGGAGTAGTCCCACAACTTCCTGCCCCCAATCTGAACTTTATACCTTTCACACATACTTCTCCCACCCCCCCCACCCCACCCCCCCGATAATCTTTCTGACTATACTCTAAATGGACCTCTCTCTGACTCTCCTGGAACCTTGTTTGGATAACTTCTCTATGCTCTGTGTCATGAGTGGCAGTACTGCCCAGTGATTAAGGTTAAGGTCTCTGTCTTTGGAATTGAGCTGCCAGAGTTTTAATTCCAACTCCAATCCTTCCCACCTGTGAGACCTGGGGCAAGCTATTTATTATACTTAGCCTCTATTTTGTAACAGATATTCTCCTAATTCCCCAATCTTTCTGTCTACTTCCCCCCTCTCTCTCATTTACAAATACTCATTGTTATGTGTCAGACAATGAAATTCATTCATTGGTATAGATTAATGCACTGAACTTTATAGGACCATCTTCTTTCCCCTTCTGAGTGTTCCACTCTAGGCCCCTTTTCTCCTTCTGCCTACTCCCATGGATGAGCCACAACCAGGGCTTATTCCACTACTACTTGCAACCTTCCATCCCCTATACTTTGCATCCATTCCTATAAAAGCTGCGTGAGTATCTTCATCCAGCAGGTCGGTCCCACAAACATCTCAAACTCAAGTACTCAAAACAGCTCACTTTTCCCCAAACCTGCTATATTGCTACTTTAGGGAGGGGTCCCAATTATTTTAAACTAGTCTTCCCTGACAGAAACCTGAGTCAATCAAACTTCCTCTGTTTTCCTCAAGATACAGGAAGTTCCCTTAAAGGTCCCTTAAAATCTCTTGAATCTGTCCTCTCTCTATTCCCACTGATTTTGCCTCATCACTATAACTTGGATCTGTTCTGTGCTTACCATTCCATTTCCCTAGGTTGGGCCCTAATAACTACTTGTCTGTATTATAAGAAGGTTCCCAAATGGCCTCTTAGTTTCCCTCTCTCCAGTTTATTCTCCACATTGCTGCCAACAATTTAAAGTGGAAATCTCATTACTCTTCTATGTATTTTTAGGTTGTTATCTAAAAGTTTTTATCATAGGTTTAAACTTACTGAAATTTTAAAATAAAAATGCTATGTCATTTAAAATGTATCTAATAGACTATGAATACTATAGTGATTTGATGATCATATCAATCATTTTTTAAAAATATGAACAAACTCTTTAACTGCCAAATTTTCTATGTACATTTCAGCCTTGAACAGCATAAGGATTAGAGTCACCAAACCCCACACAGTCAAAAGTCACCTATAACTTTGACTCTCCCAAAACTTTACCAATAGCCTCCTGTTGACTGGAAGGAAGCCTTACCAGTAACATAAATGGCCAATTAACACATACTTTTTATGTTATACATATTGTATACTGTATTCTTACAATAAAGCTAGAGAAAAGAAAATGTTACTAAGAAAATCATAAAGAAGAGAAAATACATTTATAGTACTATGTTTGTGGAAAAAAAATCCATAGATAAGTGGACTCACACAGTTCAGACCTGTGTTTGAGGGTCAATTACAGTTTTTTCCCCCTTGATTTTATTTCCACTTTATTTTTCTCACAGAATTTATCCTAAGGTAATTTGATTCTAAGTTTGAAAAGTTATTTTATTGATCACGCTGTCATACTCCTCTGTGAAAAAAAAATAAACTCGGTATTTTCTGTAATCATAAGGCTCTAAATGTCAAGTTTCCTCTGAATTGAAATGTTACAATTACTAGTATGCAAATGATCAAAACAGTATAGATTTAATTTTGATAAATAAATGAAGCAAAAAGTAAAATTTTATTGGAAGTGTATCTTTTAAAGAGAAAGATTTGGCTGTTTATGATACCTTTATTAAAGGAATTACCCTATTGTCTCTTAGTTGGAGTCCCAGAAGTTTTTGTACCTTGGATCAATGCAAGGTATAAGATTGGGGCATGGAAATGCCTTTCTTTTGAAAAGTGGAAGAAAAGCAGTGATGAAGGGAGAAGAGGAAAAAGCTTCAGCCTTCTCAGATCAGTTATAGAAATGCACCTATATCAACTGATTCTCTGAAAACTCATGTCCTTGGATACTCCTTGAAAAACTGGCCTGTAATTCCAGGGGCTTAAATTGTACATTGAGGAAAGAATAGGCTTTTCCAAATGAGTGTCTTGGGGGAAAGCATTATATGTTCGTGTTGGAAGCAGCATAGCACAATAAGGATCCAAAAGTTGCTTAAGAGACCAGTCCACAACTGTGTGTTGTAGAAAGTGCAGAAATGGAGGGGTAGATAGGGACAAGTTACTAAACCATGTTAGGCCATTTGTTGGTGTTTGGATATTAGTCTGTAGGCAGTGAGGTAGAGTTGAAGGAATCACTGTTTAATTGCAAAGAATTAGGTATCCAGAGCTTATCATGTTCGGTTCCAGCTGAATTGTTCAAGATTTGATCCTTTTGAATTTGTATATTGCAATCATTAGATTATTATTATTTTTAATCCCAAACCACAAGTGTATATATACAGAGGTTTTTCTTTTAAAATTCATTCTGTAGATGGATATTTGTGAACTCTACAATATAACTATTGTATTCTTTCTTTAGTGGTCTTTTAATAGCTTGTTTACACTAATACCTGACCTTGAGGTAATAACACCAGGAATAATTACTAAATCTGGATTGTATTCTTTGCCTCTCTTGTACTGATTCCTTCAGGTAATCTCTAGGAACATGAAAGTTAGATTTGTCTGAGGTTATGTCAGACTGAGATGTCTTCTCCAAAGGGTATTTTTGATGAAAAGTGATAATTGAAAGTACCCTAAAATGTGAGTTTATTAAACAGCTCTCAATAGATTGTAACTTCATTGTTTCCTCTGATGCTTAATAAACATTTAGTTCTCAGTAACCATTTATTTAATGTTTCTTTTATATATTTAAAATATGTTGACCTACATATCTAAATAATAAAACAAATCTTTGAAGATTGCTTATTATTTATTTAGGACCATAGTGCCCATTAGATCTCTGACCCAAGCAGAATAAATGCTCCCTCTACCCTGAATTTCTTACTCTGTCTTGTATATTCAGTGAAAACTTACTCATCTCTCTACACGTTTGATTTCACCTACTCTATAAGACTTCCCTGACTCTATTACTAGCCAGAGTTTAACTGATTGTACTCTAGGGGTGGGTACATAATGCCTCACTTTAAAATTGCTCTAATGTAATTTAAGATACTGTGACTTGTTAACATTTTAGAATCCTAGAATTTCAGTATTGGAAAGAGGAAGTGAAATTAGAATTTACTTGTAAATATGTTAGTAGCTAGGTAGGCAAATTTACATAAGTTATTTCCTTTAACTCTTTGACCATTGGATTATCTATGATGTTGCAGGTAATTAAAGAGTTTGCAGTAATGTTGATTTAGAAACTCTGGAAACAAAATGTTAATTGAAGAGAATGGCAGTTTTAATGGTTGTGGTAGTCTTTGTGGTTGTGTTTTATAGTTGTCACCAAAGGGTGCAGGAGGGGTAAGATCTTTTTTAATGTGCAAAGGCCATTTGTTTCTTAAAATCTTCAGTGTACCAGCAAGAGTCTCCATTTTAGATGGTAAACCCAAAGCTGTACCTCACCAGAAGTTGAGAGTGCCCTTTATTTCTACCTTAGGACCCCTTAGGAAAATACCAGAAACTGTTAGAGGACCCTGAATAGTGAGTGGATTTATATAAAGTATATAAAGCTTTTAAAAACAAATATTTACCTCTGCACTTGTTAAAAGTATTGAAACGTGATAATATATTGAAATTCTATAAAGAATTTGTGTCTTACTTTAGGATGGTCTTCCCAGTATCCTCTTCAGTCCCTTCTAACTGGTTATCAGTGCAACTGTAATGATGAGCACACTTCTTATGGAGAAACAGGAGTCCCAGTTCCTCCTTTTGGATGTACCTTCTCTTCTGGTAAGAGAATTACTATCTAAGCTAGGCTTGCTCAGAAATGATCTATAAAATTATACTGGGGTGTCCCTCTTTCAAGAAAAAGTAGGTTAGATAGATGGTAGAGTTTTTCTAATACCTGTTCTCCTCTGATTTATGAAATAGACTTTTTAAAATCTCTATGCATAATTATGTATTTCCTCTAAAGCATAGGACTATTATAGCATTGGTTTTTTTGTTTATTTTTTTAACTGGTACCGGGAAAGGATTGCAAAGGTTTAGCCATCTTGAAAACTGTTTTGCCCAATGGATACACCTTTTGGTCTGATGGAATATCTCTGTAATGCATTGGGGAACATATAAGCAGAAATAGAGTACTTGTCCCCACTCTTAATAGTTTAAGAGGGAAAAAAGTAAAAGGGTGTGAAAAGGAAATTTAACTAATAGACTCAACCTGCTGGTGACCTATATCATATACTTTTCTTTGCCATTGGTCAGTATCACTCTTGTTTTATTTAAGTACTACCCTTCTCTAAATAAGAGATTATCTGAAGGTAATTTTGGTGGTTTTGAGTCATTTACTGAATTAGATATTATGGCAAACTTTAAGCGATCTTTAATTCAAATTACCTCTCTACCATATCAAATGCTATTAGGGTAGAATCATCTTCCCTCTTCAGATTCTTTGTATTTAACTTGTAGCTTTCAGTTAATATGTATTGTATTGTTTTTACAGCTTTATACTCAGCTTTAAAATTTTTGTGTTACTCTTTATGTATGGTATTCTTTATTTCTTATTCAGCTCCCAATATGGAGCATATACTAGCAGTTGCCAATGAAGAAGGCTTCGTTAGATTGTATAACACAGAATCACAAGCCAATAGAAAGAAGTGTGTCAAAGGTAAGTCTAGGCCTAAAATTTTTGTTTTAACATTAAATTCATAAAGCCTCAAGTAAATTGTTATTTGAATGTATTCCCAATTATATTCACTTCTAATGAAGTCTATTTAGGGACCAGGCTAAAAGAAAATGGTAGATGGCCCTTCTGTCAATAATATTATAAGTACAGCAATACCTTTACTGAAAGTTGAAAAAAAAATACAATTTAGGATAAAGAACAGTTCTTCTTTTAAAAAGTTAAATCTTTTACACTTGATGTGGTTGGGAGAAACTTTACTTTAAAATATCTATGTTGACCGAGCATCTCCCTTATATAAGGCAAAGTTCTACTGATCTTAAGCTAATAATTTGGAACTAGTTAAGTCAAGTGTGGAAATAAATAAAACAGGCTGCAAATGATATAGACATACAAAAAAAAATGCCACGGTTGTCAAAAGGAAAGCTGTCATGTAGTAAAGATGGCAAGGACAATTTTTCATGAAGAGTAGAACATTTGAGTTGGACTGTGGTATTTAAACCTAAGGAGGTGGGATAGGACATGCCAGGTGGAGGGGAAAGCATTAGCAAAGGCCTAGAGATAAGAAAGCATAGGCTATAATTAGGGAATGGGGAGGCATCCAGTTTGGTTGGAATAAGGTATGTGGAGACAGTGAGAGATAAACCTTGCAACAGAGATAAAGGCCAAAGCATGCAGAACCTTAAATGTCAAACTACTTTAGATTCCATTCAGAGAGCATGATGAAGATTTTTGAACTGGAGACTATTTCAGAAAGATTCCATTTTGGAGACTATATTACTAGTCACCTCATGGAAAGGAATTTGGTATCAAATGGTAGTTCTCTGTAGTAGTGAAGGAAATATGTAAGTTCTGTGAATATACAAGTTCTCTTTGGCCAATGGGTTATAGGGCGCTGATGACTTATTTTTTCACTCTGGCTTTCAAGAAATTCAAACTTCTATTGATATGGCCCAGAATGTAGTCTAGACATTTCACATTCACCATTTTCTTTGTTTAGAGTGGATGGCTCACTGGAATGCTGTCTTTGACCTGGCCTGGGTTCCTGGTGAACTTAAACTTGTAAGTGACTTTCATTTTATTGGAATCTGGGTAAATATTGGTAAAGCGTTGCTTTATTAAATTATGATACCTTATTTTTTGAAAGGTTACAGCAGCAGGTGACCAAACAGCCAAATTTTGGGATGTAAAAGCTGGTGAACTGATTGGAACGTGCAAAGGTCATCAGTGCAGCCTTAAGTCAGTTGCCTTTTCTAAGTTTGAGAAAGGTAGGTCTGTGCCTATCCTCTTTCATGTCCTTAACCTCCTTCATGGTGAGTTAATAAGAAGCTGATTGTTTCCACCCTTTCCCCTGTCAGAGTTGCTACTTTTCCTACATTGAGATTGAGAATCTCATGACTGAAATCCTCCATGAAATTAAGTTGACTTTTAGTCCCATTCTTATGGATATTATCTCTAGCCTGTCCCTGTAAGTTAAGAATCTTCAGATAATTTTTTTCTATAATCCTGAAGATAAGGTAAATACTTATAAACAGCTACAATACCTCTGTTCAACTTTGAGTGTCCTTTAAAGTCAAAACCCTGTACTGGACACTGATTAACTCTATTTGTAAATTATTTACTTTAAGTCTACTAGTAAAATTTTAATTAAATGGAGTGTGAGGCTAGAGTGGAAAACCTGGTAAAATGGACATGATTCTCTACCTAAAAATTTACCGTTTAATTACTTTAAATGGCCCAATTCCTTAGTATGTTTACAACTATTATTTACTATATTTATTTTACTATTAAAGTGGAAAAGGAAGACTTAAAGAGTGATATAGTACAGAACAGTACTATAGCAGCTAGGGAAAAACTTAGAAGTGTCTGAATTAGCTCTTCATTTCTGTTCATTTCTTTTCTCCTTCCTCCATTAGTTTCTCACGGATTTTTTTTTTTTTTTTTAACAAATAGACCAACAAATACTCATCTCAAAGAAGTGGCTGAATTAATCTGACCTTAATCTCAATAATAGAGACAAACATTACAGTCTTCTTTATCATTAAGAAATACTCTATTTTTAAATTTATTCATGTGAGCACTCAGAAATATTAAACTGAGTTGTTGAGCTGATTTGGACTCAAAAAAAGGTCAAATTTAATTGACTGCAGTTGCTTTTGAGAGTGGAACCTTGAAGAATATATAGCATAGTTTTTATCTCTGCATAAGTTTTCATTAACACATCTATTTATATAAAGTTAGGTATGGTTGTGTTCTAGTTTACTACTGTGTCAGAGTTGACTAAGTTTATAAAAATAATGTAAGATCATGAAAATTAACCTTACTAAAGGTAAATTTATTTAAAGGATAACAGAAAAGGAAAACACTATATCTTTTGGTCCCTTTGCTTAATTTTTAAAATTCTGTTCAGTAAATCTATGCCAATATGGTCTAGTAGAAAAAGTATTGAATTAGAAATTGGGGCTGGTAGGTTTTACAGTGGCTCCTAGTAGTCTATAGGTGCTCTAGCACGAATTACCTGGTTGGACACTGCCCCCATAGCCACATAGTTTGGTTGGTAAACACAGATTAGATTTTAGATCTTCAGCCAAATGCCTTTGTACGGGGCACACTTTTACAATCATACATAGAATCCCTGTGTTTTATTCCTGTTTCTACCTCTAAACTTGGGCAAAGTCATTTTTATCTCCCTGGACTTTTCATCTGTTGATTTTTTTTTTTTTTTTTAAGATTTAATTTATCTATCTGTCAAGAGAGAAAAAGAGCACAAGCAGGGGGAAC
Organism: Eumetopias jubatus; assembly: GCF_037043125.1. Classification (NCBI taxonomy): domain Eukaryota; kingdom Metazoa; phylum Chordata; class Mammalia; order Carnivora; family Otariidae; genus Eumetopias; species Eumetopias jubatus. The sequence continues at coordinate 37,558,358 of NW_028274818.1, forward strand.
GGCAGGCAGAGGGAGAAGCAGACTCCCCACTGAGTGAGGAGCCCTATGCGGGACTCGATCCCAGGACCCTGGGATCATGACCTGAGCCGAAGGCAGTGCTTAACCAACTGAGCCACCCCGGTGCCCCGATTTTGGTGTTTTAACAGGCAATTAACTCAGTAAGAGTCAAATTGCAGACTGTCAGACATATGGCGGGGCGGGGTCAGATCTCAATTCAGTTCTTTAATTTAAGCCTTAGTTACAAGCCTCTTTTGGTTTTCCCTTGCATATATGGTTCAGGGGTCAACCAGAGACATGTGCTAAGTTTAAACACAGAGTTAAGAGTTAGCCCTTTCTCTGGCTCTCTCCAGGATTCCCCTCTCACTCTGGCTCTGGCAGCTCTTGTTGCCTCAGTCTGCTTTTCCTTGTTCCTCTGGCTTGAAAGATGGCAGATTCTGTATTGGCATCTTAGCTGCTTGGTACTGATGCAACTGTGGCTGCCTTCAAGGTAAAACTACAAAAGCCAGTAACTTAGCCCAGGCCAATCACTTGATTCAGGTGTATACTTCCCTCCAAAAATTGCATGTTTTTGTTCAGTTTCTAAAGAGCCCTCAGGTAACTGGTTTTTATATTTTGTCCAGAGTTTATAGCTAATGCAGTTGGATTGGTTTGGTAAGTGCTCACTCTTCCACTCAGGAAGCAGAGTTTTTTTGGTTTCATTTTAAAGAATAAAACATTACAGATAAATTGAAGTTCCCCTATGTTCCCTTCTCCAATCCTGTTGCCCTCTTTCCATCCCTAGAGGCATCCTCTTTCACCGTTTTGTATGGATCTGGTCCATATTTTTATACTGAAGACAGTACAGCTTGGAGATTTGGAGAGTGGGCTCTGGATTTATTCTGCTAGGAATACCTTTATAAGTTACTTATTCTCTCTATGCCTTAGTTTTCTTATCTGTAAAATGAGGATAATAATATTCACCTAATAGGGTTGATAACAAGAATTGAAATAATGTATATAAAGCACATGGGATAGTGTGTAGCACTTAGTAAACTCTCAGTATATTTTGGTTATTGCTTTTTCATTATTCTTTCCATAGGTGTACTACATACAGTATTTTATGTGCTTTTAGGAATATTTACACAGAGGGATTATTCTCTAAAGCATAAGCATTTTGAGTTCTTCATAATCCTTTATTTATTTCCCCATAGCTGTCTTCTGTACAGGTGGAAGAGATGGAAACATTATGGTCTGGGACACCAGGTGCAACAAAAAAGGTAGCCTAGTTCCATCTTGATTTTAATAAGTGTGGGATCACCTCATACTTATTTTGAATGAGTTAATGATTTCATCTGGTTACCACCAGGGGGCACATGTTCATAATCCCCCCTGTCTTCGGCTTGCCGTTCCAATTCTCAGGATTGTTGTGATTATTGCAAGTATTACCCTCTGTATTTACCTCATATTGTCTTCTGAACTATGCCACTTACCTAAATTATTGATAGAATTGGAATTATTAATACATGGGCTCAGTGGTTAACGATCCTTTAAAAGTTATTTGGCTTTAAAGAATTGGATTAAATTAAACATAATTATGCTCACATTATACCCATGATGCCATTAAGCAGAATGCAGGGATCATCTCACTGCTTACTTCCTTTTTTAAAAATAATATATTTTTAATAGACTATTTTTTCAGAGCAGTTTTAGATGCACAGCAAAATTGAGCAGAAAATACAGAGAGTTCTCTAAGTACTGATATACTCCCTATCCCCACAGCCTTTCCCACTATCAGCATCCCATGGCAGAGTTTGGCATTCGTTAAAACTGATGCACTTACACGGATATACCATTAGCACCCAGTGTCCCTCAGTACTTTACAGGAGGGTTAACTCTTGGTATTGCACATTCTATTGGTTTTGACAAATGTATAATGACATGTGTCTAGCATTATAGTATACAGAATGGTTTCACAACACTAAAAATCCCCTGTGCTCATCCTGCTCTCCCCTGCCAACTCCTGACAACCACTGATTTTTTTTTTTTTTTACTGTTTTACTGTTTGTTACCGTTTCCAACGTTTTACCTTTCCAGAATGTCATATAGTTGAAATCATACAGTATGTAGCCTTTTGAGATTGGCTTCTCTCATTTAATATGTATTTAAGGTTCCTCCTTGTCTTTTAATGGCTTGGTAGCTCATTTCTTACCATTGAATAATGTGCCATTACCTGGATATACCACAGTTTATTCATATACTCATCATCAAGAGGACATCTTGATTGCCTCCAAGTTTTGGCATTTAGGAATAAAGCTGCTATAAATATCCATATGCTTATTTCTCTTCTATACATCATAATGGCACCAAAAGAAATGTAATGCAGTAGTTCTGCTGGCTTTCAATTTCACTATTAAGAATATAATTAATTTTGAGATTTTATGTGTAAATGTGACATTCAGCATGGGAATAAAGTTCTGAAACCTAAATCAGTTTGCTTGGAATATCTTTCAGATGGATTTTATAGGCAGGTGAATCAAATCAGTGGAGCTCATAATACCCTAGACAAGCAAACCCCTTCAAAACCTAAGAAGAAACAGAATTCAAAAGGACTTGCTCCTTCTGTGGTAAGGTTTTATAGCTATGTACATGTGTGCAGATCTTAACATGTAGTAAGATAGAATCTCATTTTAGGTAACTTGTTGGGCATAAAATAGGAGCTACAGATTAAGTGAATGAGAATCTTCATTCAGTGGTTTATTACTTACTGCTCAATACCTACAGTAGTGGTTCTCAAACTTTAGTGTGTAACAGTCACCTGGAAGCATACTAAAAATTCATCTTCCTGAGCCTCATCCCTAGATATCTCCATGCATATACTATCTACAATATAATGTAATTTATTAGAAAAGGGGGGATAGTTTGAAGAAGCATATTAAGTACTATGATACAGTTTTCTATAGGGGGAAGTAATCCCTGTTTTTTACATAACAAACTACAGGAAATATGTGAGTTTTTAATATTTTTTTAAACATTTGGCAAAATATTTAAATTATTGAAACATTTAGGTAAAATATATTTCTCTAGCATCTTCTACTCAAAGCTTAAACATTGCCCATAATACATCTTTTTTCTTTAAAAAAAAAATCACCATGGCTTTTACTTTAATTTGTTTATTTTTCTGATATTCCTGGTCTGTAAGATCCAAATTAATATGTTGGAGAAGTGTGTTTACTAAAACGTTAGGACTTAAAATTGCATACCAAGAATAGGACACAAGCGTAAGTGGAAACTGACAAGATTAACTGTGGTTTTTGGAGGCCAGATGGAGTTAAAATGAATATCATTTCAGACAATCAGAATCTGAGCCAGGAAAACTTGTTAACAGCAATTAGGAGGTGGAATTCCATTGAGATCCTTTAAATTTTTCAGAGCACATAATCATCTTTCATCAATAATTCTTTAGACATTCCTATGTGACAGTTTAGGTGGATGGTGACATTTTGTAGATGAAACAGGCACAAGAAAGTTAAATGAGTTTCCTACAGAGACATAGCTTATTAGTACGACTAATTTTAAGTAGAACCAGTAGGTTTAGACAAATCTTTTATTCACCTGTTTGTTTCTTGAGTACAAGTCAAAGTCAACACTATGTACTATAACTTCATAATGTTTAGGTCATTTTCATGCTAAAATTACTTCTTGGTCAGTATACATACCTGACTTAAGAGTATTGGAGAGGGAAGATTTAGTATAACTCAGAATTTGGGTGGGGGGAAGCCATCATTTTAACACCTTGGTCTCTTGATGAAGATTATGGTACCGAAAATAGGACTTTCTTCTATCTTTTTCTGCCTTGTGCTGTCAGGATTTCCAGCAGAGTGTTACTGTGGTCCTCTTTCAAGATGAGAATACGTTAGTCTCAGCGGGAGCCGTGGATGGGTAAGAGCCTTTATTTCTTGGTTCTTTTGATGAGATCTCTTTCATAAACTGTGATAGGGAAGTCACCTAGTCCCATTGTAATCGAATTTATATGCTTTTAACTTTCGACATAGTGAATATCCAGCTGAGAAGAGGAACTGCAGATGACACTGAAAAATATCTAGTTAGGACTCTTGCTCAAATAATTAAATGAGGGAATCCATATGTCACACTTAGCACATTATATAGCACATAGGAGCAGTGTTGGCTGCTGCTGTTGTTGCAGAGAAACTGGGTGGGTAGCTTGCTTATCCATGCAGTATAATTTAGGCAGTGAGTCTTATTTTGAGGAATAAAATTTCTATTATTTTGGATTTTTATCTTCTCAGGTTTAGTAATACCTTAAAAGAAGGAATCTGATTCTGGGTGTATAATGGACATTTTGGGGAGAAATCTAACAATATTGATAGTAAGGCCTAATGGCTTTCATATACCTGCCATCTGTGATTGGTCTGAATGTTTGGCTTCCAGATAAGTTTGTGGTACTTCTTAGTTGGTTGCTTTGTTACAATAAAAATTCTGAGGTGTTTTTTAAGCACCCTTCTTTGCCCCTTTATTTACTTATCATATCTCTTAAGACATCCCTCCCTTTGAAACAAATTTAAAAAGGTGATGGCCTAATGAACTAGGATTTCCATTGTGTCTTCTGGACACTAAAACTCGTCTGTGGACCAAATTCTCAGGCACAAATGAAGGATTATCTCAAGGTTACTAGTTATGCTTGTGAATGGCTGTGAAACCTTGCTGTTTGTTTCCAAGGATATTGCCCTTTTAGACCAAGCTTTTGTTTTCATGTTGCCGATAAACTAGATGTTGAGGGGGTGCCTGGGTGGCTCAGTAGGTTAGGCGACCTACTCTTGCCTTCTGCTCAGGTCATGATCTCGGGGTTGTGAAATCAAGCCCCGAGTTAGGGCTCCATGCTCAGCAGGGAGTCTGCTTGGGATTCTCTCTCTCCTCCTTCCCCTCCCCCTGCTTTCACTCGCTCTTTCTCTCTAGAAATAAATAAATAACATATTTTTTAAAAAAACTACATGTTGAGGATTAAGACAATTATACCAATAGACGAAATGAAAAAATACTTTATTTCACAGGAAAAGCTGTTTAGACCAGATTACTTAAGGAGCTACATATGGAGATAAAACCATAGGGACAGAGCTTGTTACTTAACAATGTTAGAGGTTACATGCAGAGTGTTAAAGTCTTAGGAAGCATTTGTTTTGCTTTGTTTTTTTTCTCTGAAAACAATGAAACAATGACCATCAGAACCCAACCTTCATCTTCCTTTTCCGCTCCCTTGAAGTAAACTCAAGGTAACCCATCGCTGGGTCAGATCACATCTGTTTCCGTTCTGCCTGAGTTGTTAGCCTGACATTGGAAACAACAGTATGAGATAGTTCAATCTGTTTCCCAGTGAGATATCCTCATTATACCTGGTTGATGTGCCAGAGGAGTTAGATTAAAAGTCATTTCACGTTCAATGTACTTGAAACTGGTTGGAGTTGGGGGGGGCTACAAAATAACTTTCTTTACCTTGGTTTTTAGGGTAATCAAAATATGGGATTTACGTAAGAATTATACTGCTTATCGACAGGAACCCATAGCATCCAAGTCTTTCCTGTACCCAGGTAGCAGCACTCGAAAACTAGGTAAGCCTTTTTATACCCTATAGGACTTTTTTGGAGACGTGAGTTTTTGTTAAAATTTTAAAAATAAACATCAAGCTAGTTTTCAGCAACATAGACTTGAGATTAACATGTGGTTGTATCTTTTAGAAATTCAAAAGTTAAAAACTCAGAAGAATATTTTTGGTTTGTATATATTTGAGGGAAGAAGAATTCTGATAAACTTGTGGAATGATCTTCTTGCCACAACGTTGTCACCTCAGTTCTACTTGTTGTCATCAGGACGTGCTAACTAAAGTTTCCTTTTTCTAGGATACTCAAGTCTGATTTTGGATTCCACGGGCTCTACTTTATTTGCTAACTGCACAGATGACAATATCTACATGTTCAATATGACCGGATTAAAGACTTCTCCAGGTAAGATCTTAGCCATTTAAAATCTCTACCTGGAAAAATAAAATGAAATAAAATCTCTTACCCAGAAACGAATGCAGAGGTTTTTGTTAATGATAATTTAATATTGATCTTTTTTTCTAAACCAAATTTTTTAAGACATCGGAGGGCTTTGGGGTCTTTGATTAGTTCCAGTGATATTTTCATAGGTGTATTTTCCTTGTGATATTTCACAAGTAAACAGAATCCTGCTGTATATGGTGACTTAATTTTATTTTAACAGTGAGTCTTTCCTGAAATTATGTCCCTTTGACTATATTTAGAATTGTCTCAAATTTTATAGGATATAGAAGGCTGTTCTCAGCTTTTGTCTTGTTTGGGGGTTGTTTGTTAAAATAAGGGGGCTGAATTTTTTAAGTCCCTAAATAGTTTTTATTTACCTCAGCCTTCTTAATGTTGAGCAGTGTCTATTTTATTTCTAGTTTTCCCCAACCTCACCTTTTTTCCCTTTTCCTCCAATTACAATTGGAATCTGGTGTTTAAAGTTGATACATGACACTTTAAAAAAAGAAATGAAAGTTTCTCAGCATACTCTGAAGGTTTTTAGGGTTACATAATTTTAAGAACATTATCAATTATTTAGGCAAGCCACATATTAGTAACCTAGTTCTAGCTCTGTCGGAAACAGACAGATCCTATAATCCCTAAAGCTACCTACTTCCCACTAAAGTAAGATGTGCCGATAAATAAATCTTAAAATAGTATAGACCTTAGCTAGGCTCTTACAGAAGTTTCCAAAGACTGCCCCAAGCCAGTATTAGGAGTTTTAGTTCTGTGACAGCTTCACAGTTGGTATTTCTAATGTCCTGGATTAGGTCTGTTGTTGTCTAAATGAGAGCAAGAGTATTTGGAAAAGGGAAGCAGTTTATAACTTCTCCTGCTGTTTTCCTGAATGGAATCAGAACTTGGACAGCTTCTAATTTAGATAGTCATATAAAATAGACTTTTCAAAATCTTTCTCCAAAAGATAAAAGCATAATCCTAATTGTATTATCAAATGTACAAGAGCTCTGTCTGTGTCATTTTTTTGTAGTGTGGCCTTAAAGGGGGCCTTAAGTTTAGTCAAACAAATATGCCCAAGGCTACTTTACTAAAAATTTAGTAACCTTTTTCTGTGCTCCTAAAATTATTTTATTGGCTCCTACAGATAGATAGGTAGGTAGATACGTTCTTTAGATATTGAGTGACAGACAGACATGTGTATGACATTGGGTAATTGCTTATCTTTTTCAAAACTTCAGAAAGCATCCTGGACTTAATACTTCATCTCCTGTACTTTTAATTTAACAGTGTTTTATTATACTAAGTGATGTTCATAAGGATGACTCTGAAGCACTTCACTGAAGCATTTTCGGAGCCCATATTATCAAAGAAAGATTAAGTTGAGCCAATCAAAGCCAATACAGGTTTTAGGATTTTTTGAATGGTTTGAAGCATTTACAGTGTACTTGATTAATCCAGCAGAGGGCAATAAATACTTACAGGTCTAGTGGGAAATTTGGTCTGTATTTTTCCATTCATAGTTAGAGTTAAGATAAACAATTATAGTTTTAGAGTTGTATTCAGAGCAAAGGACCCTGTTTATTTTGTGGGGATTTACCTATCACAGTAGATAAAAATAAAATGTATATCTGAATTGATTCCTATTCTGCTTAACGTCCACAATGGAAGTGTTGATGTGGAGGGTATTTGATATGTAGGCTTTTTCTTGAAAAGCTAGAAATGCAAAGTCTTTTTCCAGTTTTGTTCTGGCAAAAGGAAGAGATTTCTGTGAGCACTAAGGGAAAGCTATTAAGTCCCTTGATAATTCTTCCTTTCTGTTAAAAGATTGGAGTGAACTTTTTTTCCTGCTTAAATGTATCCTTAAATTTTCCAGTAACTAAGATTTTTTTCTTGTATTTCCTATTAGTGTTCTGATACCAGAAGCCTCAGGTTTTGGTCTTCTTAGGAAAGAAGAACCCATCAAGCACACTGTGCTAGATTGGATTACTTGCCCTTTTACCACAGATAGTAGGAAGTCTAAAACTGAAGGCTAACCCTAACCTAATTGGAGTATCTTACCTACAAACATATAGCTTACCCCACTAGCTACTTCTTTTAAGCCTGCTTAAAGTTTTGGATTAAAAAGATTCCCACAATAAATAAATAGATTGATTGATTCCCACATCCCAAATGAGCTATCCATAAATCTTAACTCTTTCCACTGATTCTTACCTATTAATGCAACAGATGTTTGAAGATCTCTGTTCAAAGCACTGTGAGGTATAGTGAGTAAAGGATAAAATACAAAATTTACCCTCAAGATTTGAAGTCTAAGAGGAAGAAGGACCAATGTATTATAATAGGGAAAGCCCTATCCTAGTGTGGGGAAAGAGGGTCTAATAAAGGCATTTTACTAAAAGAGTGGACACTGGTTGTATTCTTCTTAAGAATGTTTTCCATCACTTTCTCTTCCATAGCCAGCTCCATACCAAGTATCTGGGCTTAGATCATGAGATTGGGTCTAATATAAAACCTCTTTCTGAGTCTTCCTTTACTTTTCTGCCAATGTCCAGTTCCCTTTAATTTAGTGAATATAGCTTGACTATCTGTTTCAATATTCAATAGTTAATACACTAATAAAACTTATTAGAACATGTATACCTGTCTGCATTTATGTGAACACTAGAAATAACAAGAACCAAGTAATTTGTTGGTTTTTTTCCCCCCTCTGGCAGTGGCTATCTTCAGTGGACATCAAAACTCTACCTTTTATGTTAAATCAAGTCTTAGTCCAGATGACCAGTTTTTAGTCAGTGGCTCAAGTGATGAAGCTGCCTACATCTGGAAGGTAAGTTACCAAACTTCCCTCACAAATGTGAGGCTAAAGTATTCTTACAAATATTTCTTCTCAGATGAGTAAGTTTAATGTAAACACATACTATTAACTTTTTCTACATTAGATGTTCAGTAAAAGTTGCTTCTTCTTAACAGCCAAAACTTACTCTGATTGTCAGAATATATCATACTTTCATGGCTAGAGATTCTCAGAAATTGATAATCCATGTACTCCAGCAGTTTCACAGATTATCAGGAAATTAAGAATTCAGAAGAATAGAGAGAACCTTAACTACCTTGTCCTGCTTCCTGGAAAAATATGTTGGATTGCCTTTCTGCTCTGTGTTTTCAAACTCTTCATTCAAAATACAGTATTTTAATTCCCAGGATCCTATGCCCAAATCAACCATAGAGCCTTGCACAAAACACTAAAAGATATTTGTATGGTAATTGTGTTGTTTACTCTCTATTAAGTGGCTAGTCTTAAGGTTACTAGAAGAGATGTGACTACTTTATCAGTTTTGTATATATTTAATAGCATTACTTATTTTACAGATTCTATTTCTGTTCACAAGTTTATTTTCTCTTTTTTCTTTTTAAATAACAGTGATTCCTAAAGTGACTACTGTAAGCTAAGAAATTTAAATTTGTCCATATAAGGTTCAGTGGAGAAAACTGAAATATCACACGAGTAGCCCTTGCTGACTACTCAAAAATAGCTCTTGTGGGACTAATTAATTATAGAAATGTCTGGGAGTTCAGAGACATAAGAGCATCATGGCATTGTTTTCCAAGGGCTAGAAATTAATTATCTTCTAAATTGCCATGTAATATCATAAATGTCCTTGGCATTGGTGAATTGAATGATCAGAGTTAACACATTTTGGATTTTTATTTTTTATTGTTATTTTTTTAAATTTATTTATTTAAGAGAGAGCAAGTGAGCAGGGGAAGGAGCAGAGGGAGAGGGACAAGCAGGCTCTGCACTGAGTGCAGTGCCCCACATGGGGTCCAATCCCACGACCCCAAGATCATGACTTGAGCTGAAATCGAGAGTTGGATGCCTAATCAACCAAGCCACCCAGGCGCCCCACATTTTGGATTCTAGAGTCATAATGTCTAAAACTTTATAGATTCATGGGTTCAATGTTATCAAATCCCTTCTCAAGAGGAAATTATATCATTATTAGTCCTGCCAACCTCTAGGAAGTCGTATCTTTAATGTTGGCTTAGGATGGGGTAGAACCTGTCAAGTATGAAGCATAATTCTGCTTAATTTCATCTGGTCCCGGAGGACATACTAAAAATGACTTCTCTGTATACCTAGAGGTGCAAAAATACAACACAAACTTAAGAGTGTTTAGTGATTATATCCTAGATGGTCACATGGTGGAGATGTTGTTCTATCCAAGATGCTTTTTTGTGTTGTACTTGCCTCTTTGTACAAGCACATTTCTTTCATGTATTGTATTTTAAAATGAAAATTTGCTTATAAAATATATACCTGAGACTCTCATCCATAAGAATTTGTACCTAGTTTCTTGTCTATAAAATTTTCTGACTTGAGTTTTAAACTTTAACGATATGTTACTAACACTAATGCTTTCTTCTTATATTTAACATTTTGAGTTTTAAATTTGGTCTTAATGCTGCTTATTTTACTATCTTTTTGTTTTTCCTTTCTCCTTCTCTCACTGTTTTATCTTCATTCCTTTTTTTATTATGGCTCCCAACTTAGCAGGAAGATTTTATTCCTAATTCTTTTTAAAAAATTACATGAGAAACATAATAAAAGATTATGCAAAAAATACTTCTGCAGTGATCATTTTTTAAAAATCATTTAAAATCAGTTTTTAATTATGCATACATAATTATGCATATGATTATATATTCTACATATATGTTTGCAAGTGGATACGGACAGTTTTATTGTTGATTATGAAAGTTCCTCTCTAGCTATCTTCTCTAGTACAAAGGCTTTTTGTTTGTTTGTTTCAGGGAATGAGGGTTGAGGTACAGTTTTCTCTCTCTAAAGACATGCAGTAAAGAAACTTGGCTGTTAGTAACCCATTTTCAGATATCCAGTCAGGGGATATCACATACATGGGTGACCCTTTCTAAATTCCTAGGCTGGGTCACATGTCAGTGCTGAATGATGTGGTTCAGACATGATGTTCTCCTGCCTGTCCACACATAACTCAGTGTGCAGGCTCTGATATTTGAGATCCTGGCAAGCTTACTGCTCCTAAAATTGAATTTGCCTAGTGAGGTGGCTCAGTTTCTCTTTTCCATGATTAAAAAAAAGGGTGGGGGTGTAATTTAAAAACCATTCCATGCAAGCTGAGTATCATGCTGTTAGGTTATCTTGTAGCTCTGCTATGTTTCCAAAAGGTCAGAATTCTCTCAGGTGTTGCGATTTTTCCTACCTTAAAAAGCCCATGGGCACAAGAAAACAGAGTGAAAGAAAAGAGATACAGATCTTAAGACAGAAGGGAATGGCCTTTTAATCTTTACCACTGCTCAGCAAAAGGGAGGTGTAATATAGTTAGACTTTCTGATACTAAGGACCAAGACTTAAAAATAGAAAGTTAATATATTTTTTTATTTTTAATTTCTTACCCTTTGTCCCACCCCTCCCTCTCCCCTCCCTTCCCTGGTTCATTTCTGTTATAGCCACTGAATAGTATTGAAGTGGTTATAAATAAACTCATTTGGCACAGTCATTCTACCGCTGACTGGTGAAACATTGAGCCTGACACTTTAGGAAGTGTAGATGATCTCATGGCAGAAATAAAGATGAGATTTGGTTTCTGACTGGGCAGAGTAAGGAGATTTTTTGAGGAAAGGTGCCGGTCTTTTTTGCATGTTTAAGGATACAGAATGTTTTATTAGATGTGTAGCTTAGAGTCAGTTATTTCTAGTGGTAACCTTCATAGTTCTAGGAGTTTTAACTTGGGGATTCTTCATGTCTTGAATTAAAGTCTATATAACAACTAGAATATGTAAGAAAGGACAGTTTTCTGTGTTTTGACCATCTCCAGAATGCATAGGTGTAAATGTCTCTTGGACCTAATAGTTTCCTCTAATTACTTAAAAGTAGAGGGAGGTTTTTAAAAAATGAAATCCTGTAATTACGGTAATGTTTTATCATAACAAAGTGACAATAAAAACTTATTTGAATAAAAATGAAGGATTTAAAAACAAGTTGAGTTTCACTAGGGGAAATTCATCTTCTTTGAAGTAGTCAACAAGTATACTATACCATGTAGGGTAGTCCTAAACTGTGAAAGCTCCTGTAATTACCATTCATACAAACTTGCTAGACATTAGTACTCATTTCAGCCCACAACGTGCCCTTCTCTCCACCCTTTTTTTTTTATTGAGATAGAATTCACATAATAAAAAATTCATCATTTTAGTCATATTTAAATGTACACTTGATTTTGAGTAGCCATCGCCACTGTCTCATTCCCAGACATTTTCATTACTCCAAAAAGAAACAACTGTACCCTTGAAGAGTCACTCTTCATTCTCTTCTGCCCTCAGCCCTTGGCAACCACTAACCTATGTTCTGTCTGTGGATTTGCCTATTCTGGACATATCCTATAAATGGAATCATACAATATGTGATTTTTTATGTCTGGTTTGTTTCACTGAGCATAATGTTTTCCAGATTTGTTTGTTGCACATATCAGTACTTCATTCGTTTTTATGACTGAATATCCATTGTATGGATAGACCACATTTTATTTATCCATTTATTAGTTGGTGGACATGTGAATTATTCCACTTTTTGGCTTTATAAATAAAGCTACTATGAACATTCATGTACAAGTTCCTGTTTGAACATATATTTTCAGTTTTTCTGTGTGTATACCTAAGAATAGAATTGCTGCGTCCTGGGGCACCTGGGTGGCTAGTCGGGGTTGAGCGTCCATCTCCTGATTTCAGCTCAGGTCATGATCTCCAGGTCGTGGAACTGAGCCCCACATTGGGCTCCTGGCTGGGCAGGGAGTCTGCTTGAGATTCTCTCTCTCCATCTCCCCCTTCCCCCCTACCCCCGTTCACGTGCGCACGTGCTGTCTCATTCTCTCTCTCAAATGGATGAATAGAGCTTTAAAAAAAATTGCTGGGTCATATAGTAATTAATTCTGTGTTTAACTTTTTGAGGAACCTTCCCCCTACTTTAAGGTTATACGAAGTGCCTGCCTCAACAAATGCTGACTTTTATTGTCATTATTATTATGTTATTTTTGTTATGTTATATTTATAAATTATATTTAAATATAATTGACAATATTGTCAATTATTATTATTATTATACCTTATTACCAGTTTGTAAAAAGTTTTTCCAAGGGATCTTTTGTTTTTTCTTTTAGATCCTATAGATAAGTGCAAAAAATGTGCATATATTCTGTTGGCAGATGTTTGGTTTTCTTGAGATTTATTTTAATCCTTTGTGTACATGTTTAGGTTCCCTTAGGTATTGTAATGCCCAGAAAACTGAAGAAGAGGTAGTATCTTGAAATGACAAGCTAAAGGCCACAAGCAGAGTAAACCAGTGGAGTAGGATAATGTGTTCCTACCAGGGAGGGTCAGTCAAGAGGACATTAGGATTTTCTCTCCTTTTTAATTTGCTGCTACCTGGCCTGCTTGGGCCTTGGGTGAAGAGAAATTTAATGGGCTGGGGCCATCCCAAACACAGGAGGAAGGAAAATTTCTGTGGTTCCTGAGATAGTTAGAGACTATCTTGAAAGTCTTTCCTAAAATATGCTACCTTGTGAGAGAATGAGTTATTGTTCTCTGTGCCATTGTAGGAGGCAAAAAGTGAGATCCTTTTAGATAATACTCAGGAAAAAGCTTTTTCTGTTAAACTCTAATTAACCCAGCAAGGCAAATTAGATTCTACTCTTTCTCTTCTTTTGCTTTTTGAATCATTACATGTGCCATTTAACCCAAGAGAGGAGTAGTAATAATTGAGTTGGATGACCTTATGAATCAGTGTGTTGACTCTCTTCACTACAATTGAAGGAATCTATTAAGTTTTCTTAGTCATTCTCTGCAAATATTCTTTCCAGAGTCTCCTCCACTTTCTTCATACAGACGAGCAATGATTCATAGCCTCAGGAAAATGAAAAGAATAATTTTTTTTTTCCAAACACATGCTAATAATAGTTATGTGAGTTTATATGCCATAATGTGCTGATTAATTCCCATGGCCTCTGAAAGGGATTGACAACTCTTGAATGAGTCAACTGTCAAATGCATATCACTAGTAGCATCCAGTGAGGGAGGAAATCTGATCCTTTGTCACGTGTATAGTACTGCACAATCTGACCCTTCTTGATTCATTAAGATGTGGCAGTACTTAACTGAAAATTCAAGATTTCTTTAAGCAAATTTACCAAAATGAAATTTTAGGGGATTTTTTTTTTCCCCCAAAAAAAGTGCCATGTGGAAGTGCCATATAAAAGTATATAGTTTATATTCCTTCAAAATGAAGGGGTATAATTTTAGGGACTTTGGTAAAAATCAGTGAGTCTTTTGGGTGAAAGACTGTCCTCTTGTCAGAGGAGAACTGGTAGTATGTCTGAGATGCCTTCAGCACTTATATAATGTAGTGTTCCTGAAGATAGCTGATTAGAGAAGATCTGAAAATGTCTAGGCTATGTAAAAACAGGACTCCACTTGAAGTTCATACTACCTAGCAGCTGAACCCTATCCTTATAGAAAGTTTACCAGCTAAGAGGTGAGGAACAATGTCATTCTTGAATTTTAGTCAAAATATATATAGCTAGGTAGTCTTGAATTGAAATAAGACCTGTCCTGGTATTTAAGTTCATATTATTTACTTATTTTGGCTCTTTTCATTATGTTTTCTCAGATCAATGACAGAAATACTTTTATTGCCCATTGGGACTCTTTTCTGAGCTATAACTAGGCATACCTAGAGAGAACTTTGGTAACAACCCTGAAACTCTGTAAGACACAAATATGGAGAGGTTCAAAGGCTCTATCTGGAAGACCTAATACTGCTCTGCTGACTTGTTTTTTCTTTTTTGATGGTGTGATAGGTCTCCACACCCTGGCATCCTCCTACTGTGCTCCAGGGTCACTCTCAAGAGGTCACATCTGTGTGCTGGTGTCCGTCAGACTTCACAAAGGTTTGTAAATAAATCTCTGTCATTGGTTTAAAAAGTAGATCACAGATTTGTAGATTTTCCCAAGGTTAGTTTGAGAGTTACACACTTTTATGCTTAGAGATTGAAAGATCTAGAGGCCATCCAGGATCTATGTCAGCATAAACCATACATATTCTACTTTTCTCTACCAATAGGAATAAAAATGGATTTTTTTAAATTTAAACTCAGTTAATTAACATATATTATTGGTTTCAGAGGTAGAGATCAATGACTCATCAGTCTCATATAATACCCAGTGCTCATTACATCACCTGCCCTCCTTAATGTCCATCACCTAGTTACCCCATCTCCCATCCCTTCCCCTCCAGCAACCCTCAGTTTGTTTCCTGTGATTAAGAGTCCCTTATGGTTTGTCTCCCTCTCTGATTTCATCTTGTTTTATTTTTTCCTCTCTTCCCCTATGATCCTCTGTTTTGTTTCCTAAATTCCATGTATAAGTAAGATCATATGATAATTGTCTTTCTCTGATTGACTTATTTCACTTAGCATAATACCCTCTAGTTCCATCCACGTCATTGCAAATGGCAAGATAAGAATGGATTTCTTGATTCCCTAGAGTAATTTCTTTCCTAAACATAGAATTAAGTTGTTTTTTTTTTAAAGATTTTATTTATTTATTTGAGAGAGAGCATGAGACGGGGGAGGGTCAGAGGGAGAAGCAGACTCCCTGCCAAGCAGGGAGCCCGATGCAGGACTCGATCCCGGGACTCCAGGATCATGACCTGAGCCGAAGGCAGTTGATTAACCAACTGAGCCACCCAGGCGCCCTAGAATTAAGTTTTTAATGTAATTAAATTTCATCTGAAAATCTAAGGTAAAAAGAAAATCTAAGGTGGAAAACTAGTTTTTATTAACTTTCTACGTATTATCAATGTGGTATTTTACATGTAACATCTTGACTGTCCTTCACAGTCCAATTTAGTTTTCACATGCCTAAACTGTGCTTACTGTGAAGTCGTAATGTGTTAGGTTATCTATGGCTACACTATGTAAGTGGCTCCAAAATGTTTTAGACATTTCTCACTTAAAAAAAATTTTTTTACAATAATACTTAAAGACAAACAAACAAAATACCTGAAATGTAAAAAGGCCAGAAACATAAACTTTGTGAATATGTAGGGATTTCATACAATAGTGGCCCAAGTTCCACTAATTCTCCCAGTCCCTACTGCCTCTAGTCTTTGGGTTATTTGGGGTTTACAAGAAATATCACTTCTGTGGTTATCTCCCCTTTCATTTATGACATTTTGAGGTTTTGTTCCCATCTGTTTTTTATCTTCCAGAAACTTCTTATGGTCTGGTCTACTCATGGCATCCCTGCTAGCTTTCCAGTACTGCTGTGGATTTCTTTTTATTTCTATATCTGTATAACCATTTCTGTGGTCAGCCTTATGATAGACTCTTTTTTTTTTAACTCATTGCTTTAATCACCAATAATTAAATCCTAATGACATTTTTCTTCTGAGATTCCATGTAACTTCCAGTGAAATATCTGCTTTTAACATGGAGTTTTGTATCTTTGGAGAACTAAGAGAGTTTTTTAATTACTCAGTTATTTGTGTTCTCTTTTTTCAACTATCATATATTGCCCTTAACTATAAGCACAGAAAAGACTCAGAGGTAATGACAGGGCTGTTTACCTATACTAATCTAATGACCACTACTTTAAAAGTTTTTGTTTGTTTGTTTTAATAACTTTGTTCCCAGCCTAGAGTTAAGAAGGTAAAATATGGTTTTATTTTTTAATTTTTTTTAAAGATTTTTTTATTTATTCATTCAAGACACAGATACAGAGAGAGAGAGAGAGAACATGAGCAGGGGGAGAACCAGAGGGAGGGGGAGAAGCAGGCTCCCTGCTTAGCAGGGAGCCTGATGCAGGGCTCGATCCCAGGACCCTGGGATCATGACCTGAGCCAAAGGCTTAACCATCTGAGCCACCCAGGCACCCCTAAAATATGCTTTTAAAATCTAGCCTTTGAAATTGGAAAAATTTAGATTTCAGTTCTAGCTCTACCACTTAATTGTGGTGACCTTGGGCAAATAACTTTATTCTTATTTTGTAGATGAGGTTATTTGAGTTCAAGGCTTTTTACATTGTAAGAATTAAACAACATAAAATATGTAAATTGTCAGACTCACAGTAGGTGCTCTGGAAATAATTCTTGTTAATAGACCATAGAGTAACTGGGGATTCCAGGCATTTCTTGTAGAGCAGTTAAATATGTGTGTCTTCTTTTGGCCTCCCAGTAAGGAAAGGAAAAAGCTGCCAGTCTCTGGGGGCCAAGATTTAAGAAGAACGTGTGTTCTTTTTTTTCTCTCTCTTCATGACTGAAATAGAGAAATTATATAAACAAATGTTGGGGAACAGCTCTGGTACCAGTGGCCATTTGCCACAAGCTCTTCAAGCTGGACTTTCTCTGCCATAAAAGGCTTGGGACCAAGATCGGGAATGGTCAGATATTTTTAAAGGGGCAAAGGTTATTTTTAACTTCTTTCAGCCTAGTGAACTTGTTGTTTTCCCAGATTACTCCTTTACCTATCTGAAAAAGAATCTCAAAGGAATGGTTTCATTCTACTTGTCACAGCCTACTAGAGTCACCGACTAAGCCTGATCTTGGAAATGATCCCATTATTTCAGCAGTAAGCCAGAACATGTAGAATTCAGAAGAAAGTGGTAGAAATTGAATGTTGGTGGCATACACTGGTTTATCATTTAAGAGAGGAAATAAAAAAGGTGTCATAATTATTTATTTCATAGTTATATAGAAGGTGATGAAGATGATGACTTGCCCAGGTTTTTGAACCTGAATTTATAGTAGGGCTTTAGGTCAGGTAAGACATGACTGGTAACGAAAGACATACCATCAGAATTATAAAGAAGCAAGAGTTCTTTGGAAATTTGGAGTGATTCCTGAAAGCAGGGGATGAAGTATATGATCATTTTCTACATCCTGGTATATTAGATGGATTAATTCTCTAGTCATAAGTCCTTAAGATCTACTTTTTACTTTGTTGTAAATCTTTGACTGAAACTTCTTAACTCCCTTCCTGATTCTCATTAGATTGCTACCTGCTCTGATGACAATACACTGAAAATCTGGCGGTTGAATAGAGGCTTAGAGGAGAAATCAGGAGGAGATAAACTCTCCATAGTGGGTTGGGCTTCTCAGAAGAAAAAAGAAGCGAGAGCTGACCTAGGTAAGGATCCCATGCATTTTTCTACATTGTTTATGGTTTGATTGGTTTCATTCTACAATACAGAGTGATAAGCTAAATTTGATCTTGTTTGGTATATTTTTAAAGGAAAGCACCATCTTTTTGACATTCATTCTTTTCAATAAATATTTTCTGAGCACTACTAGGTTTATCATCTACACGAGGCACTGGAATACAGTGGTGGATTTACTTTCAAAGTATCAAACACCTGCGATGTGCTAGGCATTGTTCTGAGTTGCTGGACTTTTAGCAGTGAACAAAAGAATCAAAAATCCCAAGGATGTAAATGAAGCTTACAGATTAGTATGAGAGGCAAAGAAACAAGTTAAAGTAAAATATGTACTATGTCAGCTAATAATAAATACTTCAGAAAAAAAGGAATACTGGAAAATTAGGTGCCCAGGGAGGCCTCAATGTTTAGATGACATTTGAGTAAGAGAAGTGAAATAGTGAGCCATGTGCACATTTTGAAGAACATTCCAGGCAGATAAAACAGCAAGCACAGAAGCCCTGAAGCAGGAGTAGGCCTGACATTTTTTGTTCCTCGAGGAGGCTAATGTGGCTATAGCCCCTGTGACTGGAGCAAGCTAAGGAGAGGGAGGGGAATAGTAATGGAAAATGAGGTTCTTATATGATTTGGGCTTTTATTCTGACAGATAAAAGCTATTGCAGGGTTTTAAATACAGGAGTATCATGAGCTGACTTTTCCTAGCTTGATCATTTTTACTCCCGTGTTGAAAACAAATTATAAAGGTACCAGTGTAAAAGCTGGAAACTAATTGTGAAGTCCTTTGAAATAATGCAGGAAGCAATGATGGTGACTTGGACAGAGGGGTAGCAAAAGATATGGTAAGAAGTCTTCAAGTTCTGGATATATTGTAAATATAGTGTGGAATCAGATATGGGATGTAAGGGAGAGTTATCAAGGATCACTTCAGAGTTTAGGACTTGAGAAGCTAGGAGAATGGAATTGCTATTAACCTCGATAGGAATCATTGCAGACGAAACAGGTTTGGGAGGGAATAGCCAAAGTTCCATTTGGATATGTTGTTTGATACAATTATTAGACATTCAAATGAAGAGGTCAGAGAGGGGGTTAGATGTTTAATTCTGCAGTTCGAGGCTAGAGCTGTAAATTTGGGATTCATCATATAGGTGAAGGAAGCTATCGTTAAGAAAAGAGGATAGGTCTAGGCTCTGACCCTTGGAACACCCCAGTGTTTAGAGATTGGAGGGGTGAAGGAACAGACACAACCAGAGATAGAGAAAAATCAGGAGAGTATTGTATCCTGGAAGCCAAGTAAATAAATGGAGAGGGGGATGAATTTGGTCAATGTTTTTAGCATTCCATGTAAAAATTGGCCTTTGGATTTGGCAATATGGGGATTATTTGGTGACTTTAATGAGAGCAGTTGGCAGAGTGTCAGTGTCTGATGGGTGTTAAGGAGGATCAGAGAAGAGAACTCGGAGCCTATAAGTATAGAGGGTTCCTTCAAGGAGTTTTTGCTAGAAAGAAAAGGAGAGAAATGAAGTGGTAGCTGAAGGAAGAAGCAGTGTCAAAATTTGTTTTTGTTTTGTTTTAATAGGAATATAGCATTTTGTATGTGACTGGAAGGATCCTATGGAGAGGGGGAAACTTGATGCAGGGAAATTTGCTAGAGGAATGTTCTCAAGTGTGAGGGGGTGATATCAAATTTACAAGTAAAAGGGTAGGCCTTTGCCAGGGGTGTGGAAAGTCCATCCGTAGTAATTAGAGAAAACATAGAATATATAAGCACAGTGAAGGTAGGTGGATAGATGGGATGGTCAGAACCTGTGGAAGTTGATAACTTCTCTTTTCTTAGCTGAGATAGGAATCGAGATCATCAAGTGAAAATAAGGATAAGGGAGGAGGTGGGTGAGATCCGAGGAGAGATAAGAAAGTGTGACATGAATCATGCAGAGAAAAGAAGAGTAAATGGACTGAGGAAATATGGTTGTTGGGCTGTGGGTCAACTTGAGGCTAGTAGCCATGAATTAAAAGTGAGCAGTCAGCATGGTTGTGTGTCTGCTGCCTAGGTACAGTTACACTGTAGGTGGGGAGTTGCATTTAACCAGGGATGTGGTTTAAATCCACAAGTGTGAAGTGAGGGGGGGGACAAGGAAGTTGAGGGTAGATATGAGAGGATGACTATAATGACTGACTACGGGATTGAAACTGGGTGAAGAGAGAAGTGAGGATATAGTGGCACTCGGGGGATAGTATCGAAGTGGGAAGATGATGAATTGAGATCCCCTGAGGATGAAGGGTTTTTGGAATTGGAATTTGGAATTGCTCACAAAAGTGAGCTGGAAAACAGGTGGTGAGTGAAATTGGGAAAATGGAGGATTTGCAGGTTGGTAGTAATAAAGTCAAGGAATAAGGGGCTTGAGTGAGTGAAAGGACAAGGCTATTAGAAGGAGGCCAAGAGACAGAGCAAGCAAGGTATTGGAAAGATCATGAATGTGGATTTTGTAATAACCGTGAATTGAGAGACAGTGTTGAAGAGTGGGACAATGCACCAAGAGCAAAAGTCTTCCAAGCACTGAGCCAGCCAGAGGGGATTCTGATGTTATCAACAGAAAAATAGTACTAAGCTTGAAATTCAAACTTAAAGATTCATTTTACATTAACCATCAAGGCCTAAGGTAATGGGGAGTTGAAGGTGAGACCAATTATATGCTCATTTTTCTAGTGACTTATTTATTAATCTCTTACAAGTTGTTATAAGCAGAACTGGACTCCAGAGGGGTCTTTTGTTCTAAGTCTACTTCAGTAAAACCTTTGATGCCTTTATTTTTGGTTTTTGGTTTTTCCTCTCTTTAAAAAAAAATTTTTTTATTAGTATCATAGTTTAACAAGTCAAATAGTTCTACAGCAGTGAATAAGATAAAAAGCAGTCCCCAGACACCCTGCCCCACAGTTCCCCTTTTTCAGGGGTAGCCACTGTCAAATCTTTTAGCTGATTCTTTGATGTGTATGTCTATATCTCTAAATAATATTTGTGCATTTCTATTTCTTTAGGGTTTTGTTTTATTTTGTTGCAGTTTTCAACATTATCTGTTGACTTCTTATTATGTGAGATGAGGATTTAGCTCTCTGTGCCTCCACCACTACCAAACCTCTGCATGCTCCGCATTCCCCTATCTTCCCAATATAGGATCATAATTTTGGTTTGATCAAGAGTATTATTATTTTTTTCTATTCAGAAAGGAGTTACATACTTTTTATTTCCTCTACTTTTTTTCCCCTTGAGGCTTTTTTTTAGAGCCTTGTCAAGGTATATTCACATATCACAAGTCCACCCATTTAAAGTATACAGTGCAGGGTCTTTAGGATGGTCAGAGTTAGGCAGTCATCAACACAATCTAATTCTAGAATTTTTTCAGCATCCAAAATTAGGGTTCCAATTTCTCTGTATCCTTATTAGCACTTCTTATTGTTTGTCTTCTTAATATAGCCCTTCTAGTGAATGCAAAGGGGTATCCCATTGTGGTTTAAATTTGAATTTCCCTAATGGCTAATGATGTAAAGTATTTTTTCATGTGCTTATTTGCCATTTGTATATTTTCTTTGGAGTAATGTTGAGTTATAAGTGTTCTTTATATACTCTGGATATAAGCCCCTTGTCATACAATGATTTGAAAATATCTTCTCTTATTCTATAGGTTGTCTTTTTACTTGCTTAATGGTGTTGTTTGATATAAAATTTTCTAATTTAGTTGAAATCCAATTTATCTGTTTTTTCCTTTGTCATTTGTGCTTTTGATGTTGTATCTAATGAAACCATTGCTTAACTCAAGGTCACAAAGATTTACTCCTATGTTTTATTCTAGGAGTTTTAGTTTTAAGGCTCTCTGGTCCATTGTGTGTTTATTTTTGTGTATGATGTGAGGTAAGGATCCAAATTCAGTCTTTTATACATGGATATCCAGCTTTCTCGGTATCATTTTTATTTTTTATTTTTTTAAATATTTTATTTATTTGACAGAGAGAGAGAGTGAGAGCAGGAACACAAGCAGGGGGAGTGGGAGAGGGAGAAGCAGGCTTCCCGCTGAGCAGGGAGCCAGATGTGGGACTCGATCCCAGGACTCAGGGATCATGACCTGAGCCGAAGGCAGATGCTTAACTGACTGAGCCACCCAGGTGCCCCTCTCGGTATCATTTTTAAAAGAGACTATTCTTTACTCCATTAAATTGTTTTCACACCCTTGCCAAAACTTAATTGACCATAAATGTAAGGGTTTATTTTTAGATTCTCATTTCTGTTCCATTGATGTATATGTCTATCCTTATGCTGATAGCACATTGCCTTGATTATTGTAGCTTTGTAGCAGGTTTGGAAATCGGAAAGTCTGAGTCCCCCAATTTTCTTCTTTTTCAAAGTTATTATGACTATGCTTGTCCTCTTATATTTCTATACGAATTTTAGAACCAACTTGTCAATTTCTGCAAAATAGTCCTCCAGGATTTTGATATGGACTGCATCAAATCTATAGCTCAGTTTGGGTAATATTGCCATCTTAATGATATGTTAAGTCTTGTGATCCATGAACATGGATGTCTATTTGCTGCCTTGTCTTTATATTTACTTATCTCTCCCTAATTTTGGAAAATGAAAAAGCGAAGAATCATATGAGGAAAAAGCCATCAGTGTTTCCACCACTCACAATTTTAATTAACATTTTAACTTATTTTTTGAGATTTTCCTCCTTTTCCACAAAGAGATTCTTATCAACAGAATCATGTTTACACTGTAAATACATTTGGATTTCTTGGGGATGTTTTCACTGAACATGATGTCCTAAGCACTTTCTGTTATCTTTTTAGCAAAATATTTAAAATAGTCCACTGAGTAAATGTTCCATAGTTTATCTAGCTATTCTATCATAGTTGGACATTTTGTTTCCAATATTTTGTGAAAATTTTTTTCTGAATTAAGGGTTCCTTCATCCCATTAAAATAGATTCCCAGAGGTGGCATTTCTGTGTTAATTGCAGTAACCATTTTAAGAGTATTAATGAAAAGTGAGTTGTTTAAGTATTTTTAGTGTGTCATTAATTATTCTTAGTTTTGGAAACCAAGTCACAAAAAAAGTTACATATGTTGACTAAGTTTGGACCAGAATAATAACAACAACAACGTTTAGCCATTATTGAGTATTAGCACAATCATTCTAGGGACCCACATGGATTATCTTATTTAGTTCCCCAAACAACCAAAACTGAAGCTCAAGGAAAGACTTGCCTCAGATCACACAGCCTTGAAGTTGTAGTAGAACCAGAGTTTAAACACTTGCAGCCTGGGTTCAGAGCACATGCTTGCAAGCACTCTGCAGTACTGCCTCCTTTAGAACTCAACACAGGAAAGCAAAATTGGAGTTAAGACCTGACCAAGAGGGGCACCTGAGTGGCTCAGTTGGTTGTCTGCCTTCGGCTCAGGTCATGATCCCAGGGTACTGGGCTCCAGCCTGCTTCTCCCTCTCCCTCTACCACTTCCCCTGTTTGTGCTTTCTCTCTCTCTAATAAGTAAATAAAATATTTTAAAAAAAGAGAAAAAACCTGACCAAGAGTTATGCCTAGATTTCTCCATTTCTGGATGCTGCTAGAGTTCCTCTGAAGAGCACTACAGAGCAGCAACCCCACATGAATGCCAAGGGCTGGCACATTGGCTATTCAACCCTATAGCCCAGCTTTCAGCAACAGATCGGCTGCTGCTAATGACACTTCCGTTTTGAAAATTATGGTCCTCTGCTTTCCCAACTTCTAATTGTCACCCCAAGCTTCACTGCTATCCTGGGCTTCATATATTCTCTTCTGGCCCTTTTAACACAGCAGCCAGAAGGCTTTAAACTCAAGGCACGGCCACTTTTCCCTCTGCCCTACTTTTCCCAGCCAGCACCTGCTCTGTCACTTCCTGGTGTTTCACTGTTTCGGCCAACAATCTTCAGCACTGTCGAGGTGAATGGTTCTTAACCCCAGCTGTGCATCATAACCAGTGGTGGAGCTTTTTAAAAGTTTGTGTATCCCCAGATAGGTCTGGGGTGGGGACCAAGTACCTGTATGTTTATAAAGTTCCAAGTAATTCTGTTATGTAGCCAGGATTGAGAACATCTGGTTTAGGCATTATTGAATGACAAAGATGATTGTCTTTATATTAAAGGAAAGAAACCTTACCTGTTTTATCTCATGTGCTTGCTATAGTCTCACCAGTCAGCAGAATACTTAGAGTCTGTTTTTTGATGCCTGGAACCTCCCCGTCCTCTCTCAGCAGTAATGACATTTAACAAAAATTGCTTAATAATTCCTTGCTGAGTTGCTATAGGGGCACTAGACTTAAAAATGAGTAAATCATCATCACCTTCCCCTAGGTGCTCACAGTCTAGTCCAGGAGGCAGATACAAAAGCTGTGGTACATTATTAACATTGCTCCTAGCTATATAAACAAAAGAACCTACTTACTCTGGGAGAGGAGGAAAGAAGTTTGTGAATTCTTCACAATGAAAAGAAGTTTGTGAATTGTGTAACAATGAAGTTAACGATGTCATCAGAGCCTGAAACATGAGAATTTTTGCCTGGCCAAGAAGGGACAGACTTGGCAAGAAAGCCACATGAACAAAGACAGAGATGTGACATTGTGCAGCTTGTTCAGGAAGCAATGAGTAGTCTCCTGTAACAGGATCCTAAAGTAGCAGAGTACATGATATGACTGAAAAGGTGGGGTGAGGCCAGATGGCAAACCCTATACAGAAAGGAGCTGCAAAGTGACCAGTTATTAGTAAGCTCTCTATAATTCCTCAAAGGAACTGACTTTCAGGAAGCTTTTAGGATAGTAAAGCAGTCTATGCTACCGTGTCATCAGATCTCGTGCAGTGCTTAGGGTCAGTGGAAATTCAGTAGATGATGTGCTAAATGGGCACGTCATATTAAATCGATAGATCAGTATAATGGCATACTGTATAGCTGTTAAAAAGAATGCAGTACATCTAATGTACTTGTAGAGATATAGAGAAAAAGATAACACTTTTAAGAGAAAAGAGCAAACTGCAGAATGTATGTGGGGGAGTATGTGGTGTATGTGTGTTTTTAAAGTATGATATGCCTTGTGTGTACTAACAGGCATATAGAAAATTGTGAGTTGCACAAGAACATGAGTAAAATGAGAAGATTAAAAAGAGGACTTTTTACTTTTCACCTTATTCCCCTCTTTAACTGTTTGGTTCTTCTTTTATCATGAACTTTATTATCTTAATAATCTAATTACTATTTTTAAAAAAAGATTTAAATTTGGCCTAGAGTTTTGTTAGCCTTCCAAGTTAAAATCTACTCTTTGAACCCCCATGGTCCCCTCCTTCTTTCATTTTAACATCCTAAAGGAAGAGAAATGCCCTAGCTTTCTACCACATCAGATCCCCCGCTGACCTTTAGTAAACACTCCAGAAACTTAGATATCTGTGTGGCCCAAGCCCAGCTGCCCCTGGCCCAGTTTTTCCTTCTCCCCTAATCCTGTCTTCGAATCTGCATGTTGTAAGACCCATACTATTTTAGGACTTTCTGCCTTAACCATACCCTTCAGCCCACTTTAATGGAACTAAAGACTACAGGGGTTATGTAGTGACTGTTGACCTGCACTGAGCAGTGAAACAAATGAAAAGTTTCTGTCCTCCTGAAATAATAACAAATCAAGCTCTGGAACATGAGTATGAGAACTATGACCAGATGCTTCAGGGACAGGTCCCTGTCACTAATTTCCCTTGTATAGCGTGTTATGACAAAAATGGGGGTTTCCAGTAATGATGCATTGAAGGAGCAGTATCACTTTGGCCATTTCTAAACATATGGTTGATGGGAAAAGTTTAGGCAAAAGTCAGTTTGTAGAATTTCTTTGTTGCAAGGCAAAACTGCTTGATTAGTAAAAAGCACAGGGTAGAACATAAAGGGTAACTAAATGCCTGAAATTAATGCTTGTAAATCTGTATTCTAGTTAAAAGAGAGATTGTATTTTTATGTCAGCTCATTTTAAATTCAAATGCATATAAATGCAATTCAGTAATTAAACTGAATTAAATATCAGAGTGATAATTCAAAGAGTTTGTGACTTAGAAAATAAACTGATGGCCTTTACTTGTTATTGGAGATAGGAACACTGTTTCAGAAATCTACAAAGCTCAGAAGGAAAGTAAGAAAATACAGAGCTGTCTGTGGTGGGGCCCAAGGGGGAAGAAGCATAAAGTTTATAAGAATTTGCCTAAAGTACTTGTCATTGCTTGTAAACAAGAGACAGGACACATAGAGAAGAGTTCTATCCACTGTTTGATTTGTTTTACTAAGAGCAAGCAAGCATTTCGTTTCTAAAATGTTCTTTGGCATTCTTTGGCTTGTAGCCATTTGTAAATTAAGGTGGAAAACCAAGTGAGGCCTAATAACCTTAACAAGTAATTGATGGGGTTATTTCTTGTGGAGATTAAAAGCTCTCCATTTAACAGATAGGGAAACTGAAGTAGAGGAGGTAAAGGGTTGTGTTCAAGTCAATAGTAAATGAATGTGCCAAATTTTAGACCAGGACACTTCTGTTTGGGAGCCATTGTGCAGCGCCTCTCTGCCCTAGCATTGCTGAAAAGTATATATGGCAATCCTAATGGCAACTTTACTTATGAAAACAAAATATTAACAACCTGATGTCTAACTGTTACCTTAGAATACTTGGTAGCTATTAAAAATGATAATATAAATCTATATTAATGTGAGAAATAGTCATGATATGCTAAGAAGCAGGTTACTAAATAGTATATACATTATGGTCTTGTTTTTGTATAGAAAAATTTGAAGTGTATAATGTATATATTACAGGCACAAGTATAGAAAAATGCTAAAAGTTGTTTACCTGAATACTTTGAATTTTTTTTTAAATTTTTCTGTATTTTCTAGATTTAAAAGTATATGTTTTACAACAGTGGTTGGGAGGCTGGCAGTTAGGAAAGGGGAAGGAAAATGTTCCAAGGGTGTGTTAACAATCCAATGATCTGTGTAACCTACTCACTGGGAAACCCATTTCTATATGAGTAAGTTAGCTATAATTTTCCTTGATGAGAATTCAGGAATTTTCTATGACTTTCTCTTCTGATTTTTGTGACCCTCTTTTTTTTTTTTTTTCCCAGTGACAGTAACAAGTAGCCAGAGTACTCCTGCCAAAGCGCCCAGAGTAAAGAGCAGTCCATCCATTTCCTCCCCATCATCAGCAGCTTGTGCTCCAAGCTGTGCAGGAGACCTCCCTCTTCCTTCAAATACTCCCACATTCTCTATTAAAACCCCTCCTGCCAAAGCCCGGTCTCCCATCAGCAGAAGAGGCTCTGTCTCCTCTGGCTCTCCCAAGCCACCCTCATCTTTCAAGATGTCCATTAGAAACTGGATGACCCGAACACCATCCTCATCACCACCTATCACTCCACCTGCTTCTGAGACCAAGATCACATCTCCAAGAAAAGCCCTCATTCCTGTGAGTTTGAAATCATCCCAAGCAGTGGCTTGCTCAGAGTCTAGAAATCGAGTAAAGAGGAGGCTAGACTCAAGTTGTCTGGAGAGTGTGAAACAGAAGTGTGTGAAGAGTTGCAACTGTGTGACTGAGCTTGATGACCCAGTTGAAAAGCTTCATTTGGATCTGTGCTGCCTTGCTGGTAACCAGGAGGACCTTGGTAAGGACTCTCTAGGCCCTACCAAACCAAGCAAGATAGAAGGAGCTAGTATGAGTATCTCAGAGCCTCCTTCTCCTGCCAGTCCTTATGCTTCAGAAAGCTGTGGGACACTACCTCTTCCTTTGGGATCTTGTGGAGAAGGATCTGAGGTTGTAGGCAAAGAGAATAGCTCCCCAGAGAATAAAAACTGGTTATTGGCCATGGCAGCCAAACGGAAGGCTGAGAATTCATCTCCGCGAAGTCCATCCTCCCAGACCCCCAATTCCAGGAGACAGAGCGGAAAGACTTCTCCAGGCCCGGTAAGTTGGCAGTGGTGGGAAGATGCATTTCCTAACTCAAATGGGGCCAGTGAGAGGATACGTTCCCTAATTTGAAGAGGTCAGACACAAATCCCTTCTCAGGAGTCAGGATGCTTTCTTTTTTTTTAGTAAATCTATTTATACCTAGAGTTGCCAAATTTAGCACATAAAAATTCAGGACAAATATTGCATGGGACATATTTATACTAAAAATTCCTTATACCAAAAAGTTATTTGTTTGAAATTCAAATGTAACTGGATATTGCTGTATTTTATTATCTAGCAGCCCTATTTATTCCCATTAAATGCCTTCTGTCAAGGTCCAGGGGTGCCTGAGTGGCTCAGTCCATTAAGCTTCTGACTCTTGATTGCGGCTCACGTCTTGATCCCAGGGTTGTGAAATCCAACCCTCCTGGCTCCCAGCTGAGCAGGGAGTCTACTTCTCTCCCTCTGCCCCTACCCTCCCTCCCCCACTCGCCTGGAGGGTGGGCGCTCTCACTCTCTCCCTCTCTTTCAAATAAATTAATTAATTAAAAAAAAAAAAAACCTCCTATCAAGTTCCATAGCCCTCAGCCCTCTTGCTTGATTCCTCAAAGCCTTCATCATCCTCTAGTATATCAATTCAAAGGTATCTTCCCTCTACTTTGTTTGATATTATTCCCTCCCCACCCCACCCCCACCTTTTCTTTTTATTTTCTCCACCGCCACCCCCAGGCCCCCTTTTTATTTTCTCCACCACTCCCCCAGCCACCACTTTTTATAGATTCCCTCCCCTTCTTATGGATAAAGCTGACATTCGTGGGCAAGTTGCCAACGTCCATAAATAGATTTCCAGTTTGTAATTACAGTTTGATTATTTAAAATACGGTGAAACTTAGATACTTACAAAGCAATTTAAATGAAGAATCCTTCCAGATTTTTATGATTTTCTCCAATCTTTTTTACAGTCATCTTGCTCACACCAGTATTTTTGGCAATTCACCTATTACCTATACTTTTAAAACATTCAGCTTAGTTTCACTTACCTTTTTAGGACTCATTTCATTGACTAGCATAAATTTAAGTTAAATAATTTCAAAAACAAGTACTGCTGGCAGAAAATAGGTTTGTGAAATTGGGAAAGGAAGTGACTCATTACTAATGGTGGAGGAAGTAGCTATAAGCGTTGGGTGAGTATGGGCACCAGTCAGAACTAAAAAGCTTCAGGTAATCAGTTTGCAAGTTAAGGTGGGATGGGTTAAGGAAGGTTCTGCTGTGCTTCATAGTAGCTCTTGCTCTGTGTTAAGGAGAAGGTGGTAGAATGATTAAAATCCACTCCAAGAATCTAAAAGGCAGAAACTGGATAACCTCAGGCCAGTTCTAGTTTAATAAGTGTTCATATCCCCCTCCTACTATCATGAAGCCTATCCCATAATCAGAGGGAAAATAAACTAGAAATATTTTAAAGATTATTTCAAACACAAGCTCCAACCAAGACCTTGCTACAGAACATGGAAAAAAAATCAGCTATAATATAGGAATTATATTTTCACTGTATCTGTTTTTTGCCCCTAACCAAAAATTTTTTTTTCACCAGAGGAACTGGTCTCAGCTGTGTGTTAGCAGAAAAATAATTTCAATGAAAAATTGTTTTCACTAATGTGTGAATTTTAAAGGCTTTTAAAAAGAGTGTCCTGGTCCCATATATTTCTGGTTTTATAATTTCAGTCTTTGAAGCTAAAGTTTCTTTAAAAGAATTTTCTGCTTTATGTGCATGATGATAATGTAGATTCTTTCAGAAGAGGGTACCGGCTGCCATTTGAATCGCTATCCCATTTGTAAATTTGGGAGGGTGATTTACTCATTTGTTTCAAGAAGAAGGGTTATTTTAACCTTTCGTTCCTACTAGGAGGTTTAACTGGTAAATATTTTCTGTTCACGTGAAAAATCTATCCCTTCCATCCTTGCATACTGTCTGTTCAATTTTTATTAAATTCAGTACAAATCAGCCAAAAGACACATTGCCATCAAAATGTTTGGGACTGAAAGCTGACTGACTAAATTTCTAGGCATCGCAATTTAAAATACCTTTTAGTGCTAACTTGCTGAAGTTAACAGCTGAACTTTATCTTGAAATCTAAACTTTCTTTTTCTAGGTCACTATTACTCCCAGCTCCATGAGGAAAATCTGTACATACTTCCATAGAAAATCCCAAGATGACTACTGCAGTCCTGAACAATCAACAGAATTATAGATTCTAATCTGAGTGAGTTAACTGAACTTTGGCCCATTAAAACAAGACAAAAAATACAACAGAGTGATTCTATAACTCTAATCTTTAAGAAAGCTACCGTTTTTTTCATTTTCAGAGAAAATCCTTTCAACTCTGAAGTTTACCTGCTCTGGTTCTACTACCATAGCTTATATGCAGCTTCCTTGGGATGAATGCTGTGTTTAATTCCATAAAGTAAGTTTATCACTCTGTAACTTTCTGAATGAGTAGTCTTTACTTTTTAAATTATGCCTCTTCTCTACAATAATGACATCCCACCTCATAGAGGCAAAAAGCAAGACTTGTCTCTTGTTACTCTGAGACTGGTGCACAGTGGAAAATATCTGCTGGTCTTGGCAGGAGGCCTGTCTGTGAAGGCTGGTTGCTGAAGAAGTCTTCTGCTGGAGACCTCTGGATCTGTGCTGCCTCAAACAAATATAATTTCATTTAAAATTTATATAATCTTTTCACTACACTTTTGGGAGTTTTTTTGTTTTTTTAGTATGTGTAAAAATGTGATGTTCAGATAAGTACATTTATCTTGATTCAGTGTTCAGTGTTAAAATACAGTCTCTTAAGTTAAAATCATCTTTTTTTTAAGAGCAGTGATAAATGTCAGCTCTTTGGAGAAACTAGGAGAACAACACTAGAAACCTTTACTTGTCTTTTTTCCCCCAAATATATCTCCCATATGAGACTTAAGGTCCTTCTATTTTTACTAAGCGATTTACTATGGTACCAATCCAACATCATGGTCTCTAAGAGGTTATAATTTTTGCCATTTACTAGACAAAGATATTTATAAAATCAATAGTCATACATTAAAGTTGGGGTTTGAATTCAACTTGAATTCAGTTCTCTAGGGGCTGTAATTTTTTAAAAATACAAGTCATCAATTTAAGAAAAAGTAATGATTTCTTACTGGTACTTTTATTAAAAGAACATAGCTCTGAACTGAAAATCCAGAACCTAAAAAACAATTTTTGGCTTTAACTTGAATTTTTGGATTCTCTTCATATACATAAAAAACATATACATAAAAAACCTCTAGTATAGCCCTGAGCTGAAAAGTCATGGAAATATCTCTAAATATTTAATATAGAAGGTGTTTAGATTGATTCTAAGTTAATAATATGCAAAATATTTTGAACATCTTCCCTTTAATCAGCAATTACATATCAATCATCTTGAACTGTTGTTTTCTGTTTTTCGCCTTTATAACCTCGGAGACACAAGCTCTTTGTACTTCTGTGTACTGTGTCCTTGGAAGGGGATCCCCTAACAATCATGACACTTGGTTCATTTTATCCATATCCTTAAGAAATATGTAGATTTTATTCATATTTTTGTCAAAATTTAAAAATCTGTTCTTAATGACAAATTTTAATTCCTTTGATTCCTGTAAGTTAAGCTTGTACCAACCAGAACTACGTATGTGAATTAAACATGGCTTCTCCGTGGTTTTATGCAAGGAGAAAAATAAAGAGAAGCCTCAGAATTGCTGTTTTTGAAACAAAGCACTCCATAGAATTAACTGAATATTTAGAAACTCTACTTATAATTAGTGTTTGATTTTTTAATGTTAGGTTATGGAAAGGTGTTATTTATGACCATATCTGCTAATAATGCTACCTATCTCTTGCTTTGAAAGCCAGTGGGGGTGGGGGGTAGGATAACTAAAGTAGATGATTATATTCTTTGTATCCTTGAACATCTCCTAACAGCTCTACCGAGTAAAATTGGGGTAAATGTGGCTGACAGAAACTGTGCTGAGAGTCTCCTGGCTGTAACACGTCCCACTTGGAAAACTAGTACTTCAAATGGGTACCAAAGGTCAAATGTAATGAGATAATAATTATTCCTGCCTCTGTCAGCGTCAGACTTTGAGCTGGTCCTGAATAATAAAGCCTTTTACCTTATCTGATATCCTTTTCTGAGCTTTTTGCATTAACCTAGAAGCAGTCTACACAAAAGAGCTCTAGTAGTAATCAAGAATCCCTTCTACTTGTTCATTGAATAAAATTTGTTTATTCCCAAGGATATGATCTAGTTCAAGCTGAAAGAGGTTTTAATAAAATACGTCTTGCTTGGTCAGACCTTGAGTGTGTAAGATGGCTTGGATTACTTGAAGTAGGGTGGAGTGTTGTACTTCTTTTTCTAAACAAGTATTTCCAGCCCAAGCTTTTCCATTTGAATACACTCCCAGCATTATTGCTACAGTGCTGTATTAGAGTTTCCTTTGGCTGTTTCAACACAGGCCCTTAATTTACTTTTGTGAGGGTTGACTAATTAGTCCTTTAAAATGTTTCCTTTAATCTGGGCTGCACATTTAACTGATGATAAATCAAGACCATCTGTAGCTACCCTGTTGGACTGGCAGAGGGCAAATTCAGCTCACCACCCCGTCTCCAGCCCTAATA
Source organism: Eumetopias jubatus (assembly GCF_037043125.1). NCBI lineage: Eukaryota > Metazoa > Chordata > Mammalia > Carnivora > Otariidae > Eumetopias > Eumetopias jubatus. Next base: position 37,591,307 of record NW_028274818.1, read on the forward strand.
GCTTAAAACTTTACTAAGACTTTTGGAACATCCTGTATAGGAATCATTTTTTTAAATCCTCAACTGTGCAATATGGATGTCTGGAGGTAACTTTTTAAAGTGTGTGTGTGTGTGTGTGTGTGTGTGTGTGTGTGTGTGTGTGTGTTGCCTTAACCCCCAGCCTATGGTCATGATCTTGTATAGGTCACATATCAGGGCAAATATGCCTTTTGAGAGCCTATCATAGCAGATAAACTGCTGCTCTCTGGTCTGTTTTTCTGCTTTTCCTAGTCCCAAGAGGGTCTGGACTTTCTTTCACACTGCTCTTAAAGCAAAGGCCAAGTAGTCTCATAGAATCAGTTCCACAACTAGGTAGCATGCACAACATTTTACAGATGTGCATCAGAAGAGAGCCTGAGTGAGAATGTCATGCTGGGGAAACTGAGTTGTCCTCCTTATGGCAATTAAAGGGATGAATGTAGGCCCAGTGAGCTCTTGCTCATCAAGTCTCACTACTTCTCAACAGGTCTTCATAGGAGATTCTTTGGCTGCCCCAGGTTTGGATCAAGCCACATCATGAAATAACCAGTCATTAAATTCTTGGGAATTATGGAAAACCCTGCTTTATGCATTAGCTCTTTAGATACTGGTTGAAAGTTATAGGGAGGCCAAACACTACATTGGACATGAGGTGAGTCTAATGCTTCATTAGATTTGATGCTAGGAATACAAGCCCAGCTTGTTATAAGGGATCCATTTTGTTGTCTAAAGTGGTAGAAAAACCTGTTTTATTTCTGAGCTATGTTTGAGTGCCTGCTAAAAAACACGAGGGTCGTTAGGGAATGATGTAGGGTAAAGTCAGCCTTTTCAAAAAATCACCTGAGCATATTAAGCAGCTTGTTCAGATCTGTAGGCTTACAGCAAGTACATAGTATACAAATAAGTATTATATTATTAAAGAATAGGCTTGTTCGATCCCCAGCACTTATCCCTCCCATTTCCCGGCTAAGCCAAGAAAGAGGATTTCAAGGATATATAACCAGGTTCTTTATTTTAAATTTCAAAGGTTTAGTATTCCATTTATACTTCATTTCTCTTTAATTTCCTTAACTTGCCACATGCCCCTTCCTGTTTTGACATTCTAAATAATTTGTATTCAAGCCATTTTGTGGACTGTGAATAGCACATTTCAAAATGTCTTTGATTGGAAGGTTTTCAATTCAGTCAGCATTTTATTCATCACCTGGGTGCCAAGCCCTGTGTGAGGCACCTGGACTGGAGAGTTCTCTTTATTTTTTTGTTGTCAGAGGAGTCACTTTATCTATGGCATGTCAATGGGTAAAGTCGGCATTTGAGAGAAACAGGCAAAGATCAGATTTTCAAGTCCTTTGAGTAAAGTTGTTTGTGAGCAGCTATTAAGGTAGCAAGTGCTGTCTAGATGCAATGCAGACTCTTCCCTCCAGGAACTTCTTTCAGCAGCTGCTTAGAGCACCTGAACTTTTCAAAGTAAAATGCTTTTCTCATGCATGTGTTTATGATGTTCTTTACAATATTATGAATAATAGTTAAAAGCATGATCTCTGTAGCCAAACTGCCTAGCTTTGAATCCAAGCCCTAGCTGTGTGACCTTGGGCAAGTTCCTTAACCTCTCTGTGAATCAGTTTTCTCGTTTATAAAATGGGATTGTGTGGTTATCACACAAATATAGCTCTTAGGACAGTGCCTGGCACACAATAGCTAACGTTTATTGAACAATTACTGTTAGCTATTAGTCTCAAGATTGGGAGAGAAGGGATTCTATCCTTATTTGATAAACGGGCATAAAGGTTTAACTTTTCAGTTCTAACTCATTCCTGTTCATTCCCATTCCACTAGAACCATGGTCCTCAAAGGTATGGGAACTAAATAAAAATCACCTGAGAAGCTTTTTTTTTTTTACCAATGTTGCCTGAGTCTCCCATTCCTAGCGCTTTTCAAAAGGAGCAAGTAGACCGCTAGAAAAACAAGACGAAAACAAAAGCAACTCCAGTTCTGCAGGTGTTTGAGATTCATGATTCCTACCTACCAAGTACACATTAAAATTACAGAGGTTATTTCATATGTGGTCTCAGCCAGTGTTCAAAGAGGTTATAATTTGCAAATCTGTACCCTGGACTCCTAAGCAAGCCGAAGCATTTGCTCTCACAGAGCTCACCCTCCCATTTCCTGACCTCTGCCCCCAGCTCTGCTACATTGTTTAGCATGTGTTCACCTTTGGGGAGGAAGCTGCAGCTGGCTGGCCGTTAGTGCCAATTCTTGATCACTTGTTAGACTATTGTGTTCCATGGCCAGTGAGTAGGCACATAAGAGATGAAGCTCAAAGCAGGCCATGTTGCTCTCTTAGTAGCTCTGATTTTGTAGGATGCAAGATTCAAACATTTGGTTGAGGAGTAATGTGTAGACTCTAGATTCTTTTTTCTCACTTAATGAGATTCTTCCCTGGGCTTCTTTTTGTTGCCAGTAATACCTGTTGCCAGTGTCACATCAGTGCCAAAATACCAGCCATGGAGGTTTCTTTGACATTATGGTGGAGAAACCCAACACTGGAGTTTCACTTAGCATCTGAGCACCAAATTATGCCGCCACTGCTACTGTTCAAGACCCTGGTTTCCAAATTTCCAGGAACTTACAAAATGTGGCGTTCTCGATTAGGAGCTGGCATCTGCACCTCTGCAAACAGATAGTCGTCCCCCCATGCTCAGCGCCCTTCGTGGGTTGGTGCCAAAACTATCAATTCTAATGAAGATGTTAAGGGCTGCTTTTTGTTTTCCTGTTATCAGCCTACTCACTTTCCAAGTCATAGTGTAAAAGTACAAAAATTATACAAATCAGCCCTTCCCCCAGCAATATACTACCAGATAATATATGTTAACTGAAACAGTAAGCTATAAATAAATCATCTGGCCTTGCTATGTTGACATGAAGTTAACAAATATTGTCACACCACATCATTCAATAATCGTTCAGAACCATTCTTCCCCTTTTTAATTTCTCTTCCACCTTTTTTCCATAACCTACCATGCACTCACAATTTTCCACAAATTATTTAATAAGAAGCATAGTAGAGTTTATTAAGTGTAACTGTGAAATAACAGGAACTGAAATAATTAAAATTAAAATCCAGTAGGCATTATTGTCTCTGTAATGGGTCATTATTTGGCCCACCAGTTAATAAGTTGGAAACGCTGCTTCCTCAAAAGCCTTATTGAATTTAGATAGCTTTATGTAGGAGTAAGAGACTCAGAGTCCAAAAATCAGTATCTTCACAAGGGTTGACTAGCAAACAATCTGAAGTGAACATTAATAACTTCAGGGTAGGGGTAGGAAGGTAGTTATGCTAAACATTTCTCAGCTCCCTAATTAGGCAATTAGGTATTGGCCTTGAAGTGTTGAATCTGTAATTAAGTTTCTAGCTTTGGAAGACTATATCCTAAAACCAAAAGATGTAAGCAACGAAGTCTAGAATTATACGTGGAGAGTCGGGAGGATAAGGAAAATTAGAATGTGGTTTTTTGATGATTAAGACTGGTTTCTATTACAGCCAACTCTCCTGTAAAATAAATTTCACAAAGAGAGGATGTCGTTTAGAGCAGCTTGTTAATTTGAGTTATCCTATAGTGTCCTCTTGCCCTCCTGTTTACTTTGTCAGTATTTCTAGTCCCATTCATTTTTCTCCTTTTTCAGGTTATGTTGCCCACTGAACTCAGTTGAATAGTAATTAAAGCCAGTTGGGGATTTGATTCCCAAATGGGCCAATTCACTTCACTCTGTTCCATGGCCCTTGGCACCCTCTCACTTACCTATCCTAGCCATCTGCTCCAGAAAGAGGAGTGGAGGGGCGCCTGGGGAGGGCTCAGTCATTGGGCGTCTGCCTCCAGCTCAGGTCATGGTCCCAGGGTCCTGGGATTGAGTCCCGCGTTGGGCTTCCTGCTCAGCGGGAAGCCTGCTTCTCCCACTCCCACTCCCACTCCCCCTGCTTGTGTTCCCTCTCTCGCTGTGCCTCTCACTGTCAAATAAATAAAATCTTTAAAAAAAGAAAGAGGAGTGGAAAAAGTATTTAGGCTCAGTATAAACCCCAGAGACAAACTCATAATAGGTATCCTCACTACATAACTTGTAGGCATTTTGAAAGCCTGTCTTTCCTTGTCTTTCTCCCTAAAGACCAAGTTAATAAACCTCTTTTGATAAACTTGTAGATTGTTTCATGTAATGCACACAATAACCCTGTGGGTGGATATAGTTTGTTATCTACGTTTTGACAGATGAGGAAACTAAAGCACAGAGAAGTTAGGTAATTAGCCCAAGGACACATGGCCAGCAGCTTGTGGATTTGGTCTGACTCAAAGCCCACAGTCTTAATTCCCGTACTATAATGCCTCAGAGAAAGAGACTTGTCCCTGGCCCTCTATTAATCAAATACAGGATTTCTATTTTGCACACATTCAAATAAGAAGAACTCTCAAAATGTTCCAGATACATTTGTTCTTTGAGTAATAAATGAAATAATGTTACGTCTTGGAGAGGACACCATTCTCAACTACCAGAGGAAGGTAATATACAGGGCTAGAAGCTAGAATCAGTACTGATAACGTGTGTTATAGGAACATAAGATTAACAAAGATGATTGAAAGTTAGAAAAACAGGAACAAAGGCACAGAAGGTAAAATTCTTCAGAAAAGGCTTGCTCACTAATGTAGGGGAAAGAATGAAGAATGGAGATGAGGATATACATACCTTGTGACCTAATGATTCTACCCCTGTACCTTTGGGAAGCTCACATGCACTGGGCACAGTGAAGATGTTCAGAGCAGCATTGTTTATACTGGCCAAAGGCTGGAAACAACCCAAATATCCATTCACAGTAGAATTGGTAGACTGGAATACTCATGGTCGAATACTATGTAACCATGAAACAAAAAAGAATAAACTAGCTACACACAAAATGAATGAATGTTAGAATGGTGAACAAAAGAAGCAAGAAACAAGGGAATGCATGCAGTATGATTCTCTTCATATCAGGTGTTAACAAAAAATGCAATAGTGAAGTAGGATTGAAGGATACATACATGGATGGTAAAAGGCAAAACAAAGATCATTATCACAATAAATCGAGATAGTGGATCCTTCTGGAAGGTTGTACTTGGGGAATAACACAGGGAGGACTTGCTAGGTTATGGCAAGGTTCTCTCTTCCCCCGCTTGGTGGTTACATGGGTGTTTGCTTTATAATTATGCCTTACATTTATGTTTTATGCATATTTCTATCTGTTTTATGATTCATGATGTTTTTAAAGGTTTTTGAAAAGGAATGAAGTTCAGATAGTTCTTGAGAAGATCAGGCAAGAAGCAGATTCTAGATAGATTTGATAGTAACAATTATTCAAATGGAATAAGCTACTACTCTTTTTAATACTTTCTAAGGAAAAGGGAAAATCCTCTGTTCCCTCAACACAGAAGAATGAACTGACTTGGATCCACATATACTGTCAGGATTCACTATATTCATTCAGGTGAAAAAACAAGAACTGAGCTTTCAGCCTACTGCGCAATCACTCAGACATGGGATTGGGATTTTCAAAATTGGGACTGAGCCAGAAGTTAGCAGGGAGGACTAGTTAGAAGAGAGATTCCTGCACCATTTGGTCTCCTAAAAGCTTCACACTAAGTATATTTCTTCCCTTTTCCTTCTTCCTCCACTTATATTTTTCTCTTCCCAAGGACCATCATCAAATCCAGGCAGAATGGGCCATGGAAATCAAATTCTTATTTTCAAGGTGCAGAAACTGGCCTGGGGAAGTTAACCAATTTGACCAAGGTCACAAAACTAGTGGCAGAATCCATTCTGGTACCCCGCATTCTTTGCACCCCAGTCTTCCTGGTCTACTAGCCATTCCTCTACATACCATTTTTAAGGTTCGGTTCAAAGCCTCCTACCTTCCCATAGGAAGTATTAACAGATTTTCCTAATTAAGCCTTCCATTCAGCCCCATGCATGGTGCCTGGTTTAAATGTCCTCAATCATGCTTATCACATTTGCCTCATAATTTTTTCCATATTCCCTCCACCAGATTGTATCCTCCTAGATGTCAAACTGGTCTTACTCATTTCTGCATAGCCAGTGGTATGCTTGTGAGAGCCAATTATTAAATACTCGGGAATTTTGTGAGCTGGTCATTAAAATGTTCGTAGCTTGAAATCAGTCCTGATGAGAGTCTTTACACCATGGAATAGACAAAAACCACAAATCAGGGCCTTTTTCTCCCAGGGAGCCAGCTACCAGCATGTCACTGTACGAATACCACCACCACCACCAGCCACCCCTGTACTTGCTGTAGGGCAGAGCGGTTGCAACAAGTGTGGAGAAGGAAGGGAACCAGTGCGAATGCAGAGAGTTCAAAAAGTATCAGTTGAGGAACACGGGGAAGAGAACTTTTTGAGAAATAGGTGGTTCACTGCTGCAGAGAAGTTAGGAAGATGAGAAGTAAAGCCAGCACATCTTTGTCCTCAAGAGCTTTTTCAGTAGCATAATAAGGCTGAACTGTGGGAACGAAAGGGTAGGGGCGGTTAGGAAACAGCAGTAAATGTAGATGCCTTTCAAAAAAAAAAAAAAAGCAATCTTTCTTACTAAGCAACTATTTGCTGAATACCTACTGTGTGTCAAGCATTGCACTAAATAAAGGTAACATGCAGGCCTGTCCTTAAGCTGCTCCCTGGTGCCTACGGCAACAAGGGCACCAAGCACAGTGTGATAAGGTTGTGATGAAGACATGACATGGGGGCTGGGGGAGCACATCAGACTGAGCCTGCACATCCAGGGGAGATTCCATACCAAAGCCGACTGAGCCGAGTGCTAGAGAAGAACGTTTTCCACGTGGTAAGTGAAGGAAGGACATTCCTCACAAAGGAAATAGCAAAATAGCATGAACAACGGTGTGAGGGTGAGAAAGAGTGGCTGTCTGGAGAACTCGTGTAGTTCCAGTTTCCTGTTAGAGCTAGAACAGAGAGAACAGCATAAAGCACCAGCAGGAGATGAGGCTGCAGAGGCAAGCAGGGGTCGGGCATAAGCACCCCTACGGTGCCCCCGTACTGAGTTTGAACTTTATCTCGAAGGCCTTGGACAGCCACTGAATGACTGAGCAGGGGATAAACCCCATCCGATTTTTATTTTAGATGATTCTGGTAGCAATGTGGAGGGTACATTGGAAAGGAATCAGACTTCAGTGACCCAATTAGAAGGAGACTAGCCATCCAGTCAGTGAGAAGGATGGGCCTGAAGTAAAGTAACAATGGTGCCAGTTAAGAGGACACTGCCGATTTGAGAGATACTCCTGAAATGGCAAACTAGTGTTTTCTTAGGTGGGTAAACGAGGAATCATGAATCCCAGGATCCTGGCACTGACAACTGGGTAACGGTATCATTTGGAGAAAGGGGACACAGAAATGATAGGATCATGAGAGGTTATTGTCCATGGAGACACCTAATAGCCAGACTGGAGATACCCCTTAGGTGGGCGTATGTATACAATTGCCGCTCTGGAGAGTGGTCTGGAGTAGAGAGAATTTTTGGAGTATTAGGTGGGAAAAGAATAGTTAAAAGGGGAGCTCATAGAGATTAGCCAGAGAAAATGTGTGGCACAATGGTTCTCAAACTTGAGCGAGTATCCCCACTAGTTTTTGATTCAGGGGATCTGAGGTGGAACCTGGAAATCTACATTTCTAACAAGTTCCCAAGCCATGCCGATGCTGCTGGGAGAACATCCATGTGGAGAAAAGCCAGCATTTGGGGGTGATTAAAGAAAGAAGAGGTGACAGAAGTGAGTGAGAAGGAGTCATTACAGGAAAAGATGGTCAGGATAGATTTCAAGAAATAAAATTGAATAAAGTCAGGCAAGATGAAAAACAAATAATGTCAATTGCATTTCATCATTTAGAGGGGTCATATTGGAACCGGGGTAAGTGTCAAGGAGAAAATGGGAGATAGCCAATATAGTTTACTCTCCATGGAGTCTGCTGGGAAGAGAAGTGAGAAAGGGTAGATACTGGGGAGCAGGCTATGGTCAGGAAAATATCTGTGGGTCGGAAAGACGGATTAAATGTATAGGTGAGGTGAAAGGAGAGTATGGGGAAGAGAAGGAAAGGAACAAATACTTCGAGTGCCTGATCTGAGCCAGGCTCCACGCTAGGCTCCTTAATCAATACAACCCTTTAGGGAGATTATTATTATCCCCCACTTTACAGAAAAAGAAACTAAACCTCTGAGTTTAATTTGCCTATGGAATCTAGTAAGTAGTGGGGATTTAGGTCCCAGCCTCCAAAGCCAGTTCACAAGGAAATGGCTTGAAATAACCATTATGAGAATTACAGTGTCTTCTCCCCTTCCTAGTGAATGGAGACCAGGACACTGCTGGTTATGGTATATGTTGTCAGAGGGATGCTGTATGGGAGCTGATCCAATCAGAAATCAGTCAGAAGAAAATTAGAGAATACCCTGAGATGCTAGATGCCCACTGGGACTTCTGAGGCATTGCCTTTGGTCTCTAACGAAATTGACCAAAAATAATAAGAGTCAGAGTTAAAATAAAAACATGTCCAATTAGGAGTGAACAAGGGTTGATTTAAAAGATTGCTGGACTGCAACGGGAGCTCTGATAAAAGTCAACAGACTTTGTGCAAAGTTTATGATCATCTCATGATGAGACACAATATAATGTCTCACCCGGACTCCCTAATCTTGGTTCTGCCACTTGCTAATTCTGTGGTCTTCTGCAATTTATTGACTCTTTCTGAGCCCCAGTTTCCTCACCAAGTAAGGGAAGCATTCAGAGTATTTTCCTCATTGTCATTGGGTAGGGGTCAAATGAGCTGGTATGTATAAAGTGCCTAGACAAGTGCCAGGCATGTGCTAAGTTTTAACTTTCTATAGCTGTTCTGGGGTGCCAAAATTCCTATCTTGAAGAACAAATGGTGGGGAAGAGAGACACGCGTGATCTGAACAGTATGGTTTGTCGAGGGCTCAGGCAGCACAGAAATTATAAATTTCCAGCAGAGCTCAGCAATCTAGGAACAGAGGCAAAGAAAGCTGAGTTAGAGATTAACCAGGATAGGAAGCAAGAAAAGACCCAGGGAAGAAGAAAGAAAGGGATCCACGAGCACCCTAGAGTGGTGGACCAGTAGGTCCAGGCTGGACATGGAGGAAGTGGGAGATTCTGGGGAGGGTGAACAGATGAGGAAGAAATACTTTGACAGGTAGAAAGAAGTTAAGTGGTCCAAGTAGGGCTGTGAGGATTTGAACCATTCTGATGCCCATGGCCAAATTATGTTCATCACAGTGAGTAATGTTGTTGGGCAGAATTTAGTCATTTGTAGTTTTCAAAATGATGGTGAATCCAGGATATCTGGAGGGTCCCTTTACCTCTCAGGGATGAAGTGACCAGGAAAACTGTGAGGCAGGCTTTAAGCCACTGAGGAGGATAAGAGAATGCCAAAAATCAGTAAACAGTTGAATGGACAAGGTGGCCAGTAAGATGGGGTGGTGTGCCCAAGAGGGATGGAGAAGCATGGTCTGGGGAAACAAAGGGAACTCAAAGAATGCCAGGTTGTTCTCCTGACCTTGAAAACCAGGGGAGGTAGAGAAGTGGCCTCCTCTGGAGAGGGCAGGGAGACAAGGCAGGTCAGGTTTTCATTTAGGATAAGAAGGTGGAAAGAGTGTGTGTTAAAAATGTGGGGAAGGTAAGGAAGTGTGTTCAGTTAATGTACTGTATAGTCCAGAGGCGAGGAGATACATGTTCAATGGCCTAGAAACAGTTAAGTAAAGCCCAGTCCTGTGGTAGGATTACTGCCTGACAGGAAGTGAGAGTGGGAGGCCAGCTCTCCCTGGGCCTACCACCTCAGGACAGGTCCCTGCCAGAGGAAAGAACCGTGGCCTGCTGGGTCAGTGCACTAGGCCTATTTCTGAACATTCAGGCTGCTGAGTAATGGCTCCGAAGGCAGTGCCAGCATCTAACAGGGCACAGGGGGAAAGTGAGAAGGAGGGCTTGGCACCTTATTTTGGGACCTGCCGTCAGAGGCCCAGCCCTCCAGTTCTGCGTGCCAGACCCTCAGCTACAGCTCTTACTGTGAGCCTGGATGACCAGCCCCGCAGGTCTGGCTGAAATGCCCAGGAAGCCCTCAAGAAAGAAGAGCTCTGTGGTTTCCTCAAAGATGGAGAATTCTGAGTACTTACTTCCTGAAGGAGAATTGCCAGTCAGGCCAATTGGTCAACCCACTAGGCTAGTGCCTCAGAGGCTCAATGGCCCTCAGAAGTGAGTCCTGTCTTCTCTCGCTGCTCGAATGTTCTTTTAAAATTACTATGAAATGACAATGACGTGCAGGATACATACGAACACTGCTCCAAACCTGAGGTATCAAGGTGTGTAGTTTGAGCTAGAGTGTACTTTTAGCTAGATTCCAAAGGTGGGGATTCACTTGTACTCCCCTAGCCAGAACCCCGTGTGTCCCTGAGGAGTACATGTGTGACTACTGACTGGGGCGAGGGCTCAGTCTAATATGGGAATGGTCACGTATACACAAAGGTCAAACCTGTGATCCCATGAGCACAGGGCTCTAGCAACTTGCACTAATGGGCCCTGAAAGTCCTTAGGACAAGCCTTTGGGTTAGTTGCTACTGAACAGATAGGTCCAAAGACTCTGCTCTGGAGATGCTAGTGGCTCTTTAAATCTAGTTGCCTTAAACCCTCCAATTTCCCTTAGATCATTTAAGGCCTCCCAAGTCTGGACTCTAGATGAATCCCCATTAATACCTTGATTTCCTTTATACTTCCGCCTTTTCTTAAAAAGTAAACCCTGTTAATTTCCTGGGATTTCTTCTTAGGAATTCAGGTTTTCTCTTCTATAGTAAATACCTCTAAGACATAAAGGGATTGGGATCTGACAGGTTTGAGTGGTTTGCAGTAAACTCAAGAACTCTACAGCACAGCAGTGATTAGAGCCCAATGGGAGCTCTGCCTCTCTCACTTGACCCACCCCCTGCCTGCTTGGCTCTGGTTCCTGCCAGTCTAAGAACCAAACCGGTGATGGCTACACTTATGGGCTCCTTCTCCATCACTGCCACCTATCTCTCTGTGACAGTCTTGGACATCAGTGCATCAGGGAGACATTATCATCACACTAGGGGAATTTTTCGGACACAGACCTCTGGCAACCACTTTTCTGTTTCTACGAGTTTGCCTTTTTTTCTCTTTTTAAAAAAGTTTTTAGATTCCACACATAGTGTTTGTCTTTCTCTATCTCACTTTTTTCCCTTAACAAAATGACCTCGAGGTCCATCCCTGTTGCAGGATTTCCTTTTTCCTTATGGCCAAATAGTATTCCATTGTGTGTGTGTGTGTGTGTGTGTGTGTGTGTGTGTGTGTGTGTGTGTGTATCTCACATCTTTATCCATTCATCTGTTGATGGACACTTTTATCATTTCCATACCTTGACTATTTATTGTGAATAGTGCTGCAATGAACATGGGCGTGCAGATACTGCTTCGAGATCCTCTTTTCATTTCTTTTGGATAAATACCCAGCAGTGGGATTGCTGGATAAAATGTGAGTTCTATTTTTAAATTTTTTGAAGAACCTCCATATTGTTTTCCATAGTGGCTACAACAATTTACCTTCCCATCAACATTGTACAAGGGTTCCCTTTTCTCTACCTCCTCACCACCACCTGTATCTCTTGTCTTTTTGATGATAGCCATTCTAACAGTAACAGGTGTGAGGTGATAGCTCATTGTGGTCTTGATTTGCATTTCTCTGGTAATTAGTGATGGTAGTACTTTCTCATGTACCTATTGGCCATCTATATGTCTTCTTTGGGAAAAATGTCTGTTCAGTTCCTCTGACCATTTTTTAATTGAATCGTTTGGGTTTTTTGTTTTTTGCTATTGAGTTGTATGAGTTCTTTGTATATTTGGGATATTAACTCCTTATATATGATTTGCAAATATTTTCTACAGTTCAGGAGGTTGCCTTTTCATTTGGTTGATAGTTTCCTTTGCTAGACAGAGCTTTTAGTTTGATGTAGTCCCACTTACTTATTTTTTTCTTTTGTTGTCTTTGCTTTTGGTGTCAAATCCAAAGAAAGTATTTCCAAGACTGATATAAAGGAGCTTAGCCCCTAAATTTTCTTCTAGCACTTTTATGGTTTCAGGTTTTATGTTTAAGTCTCTAATCTGTGTGAGTTGATGTTTGTGTATGGTGTAAAACAGGAGTCTAGTTTCATTCTTTTGCATGAGGCTGCCTAATTTTCCTAGCACTATTTATTGAGAAGACTGTTCTTTCCCCCCTTATATATTCTTGGGTCTTTTGTTGAAAAGTAATTGACCATATATGCATGGGTTTATCTTTGGGCTCTCTATTCTGTTCCCATTGAACTACGTGTCTGTTTTTATGCCAATACCATACTGTTTCTGATTACTATAGCTTTGTAATTTTGTTTGAAATCAGGAAGTGTGATGCTTCCAGCTTTGTTCTTTTATAACACTTCTTTGGCTATTTGGAGTCTTCTTTAGTTCCATACAAATTTTCGGATTGTTTGTTCTATTTTTGTGAAATATTCCACTGGAATTTTGATAGGGATTGCATTGAATCTGTAGTTGCCTTGGGTAGTATGGACCTTTTAATAATATTAATTCTTCTAATCCATGAACATGGAATATCTTTCCATTTATTTATGTCTTTGATTTCTTTCACTGGTGTTTTATAGTTTACAGCGTACAGATCATTCACCTCCTTGGTTAAATTTATTCCTGGGTATTTTATTCTTTCAATGCAACTGTAAGTGGGGTTGTTTTCTTAATTTCCCTCTGATCATTGTTAGTGTATAGAAACACAACTGATTTTTGTATATTGCTTTTGTGTCCTACATCTTTATTGAATTTGTGTATTCTTACAGTTTTTTTTGGTAGAGTCTTTGGAGTTTCTATATATAACATCATGTCATCTGCAAATAGAGACAGTTTTACCTCTTTCTTTCTGATTCAGATGTCTTTTTATTTCTTTTTCTCGCCTGATTGCTCTGGCTGGGACTTCTAACATGATGTTAAATTCAAGCAGTAAAAGTGGGCATCCTTGTCTTACTCCCAATCTTAAAGAAAAAGCTTTCAGCTTTTCACTGTTGAGTATATTAGCTGTGTACTTATCATATATGGCCTTTATTATGTTGAAGTACATTCTCTCTATACCCAGTTATTGAGAAGTCCTATAATCTTTACAACAACATGGCAAGGGAGTCCTTTTATTAACCCCATCTTGAAGATCAGGAAACTGACCTTACAGCTTACAACAGTTGAGTAACTTCCCCAAGTTTACAAGTAGCGAAGCCAGAACTGACCCCAGCAGTCTGACCCCCACAAAGCCCCTTTTGAGAGCTGAAGTAGAAGAAGGCCGAGGGGGAAGCAAGCTATAATTGTGGCTCCTCCAGCCTGCAGCATGCCAAGAGAGCCAGCCTGTGGTGTCTGTGTAATACATTTAGCCATGGATGACATTGCATGTTATACCACACTTTCCTATGTGTGTGGCTTAGTATTTTTAAAAATCCATTGTGAGCTCTTTGAGACAGGAGTCATGTTCCACTACAGCACTGCACACAGGCCAAGCAAATAGTTCAGGAAGTACACTGTCTTTGTCCACTGGGGCTCAGGATTACCTGAGGACAGAGACATGCAACACAGAACATCAGAACTACATCTTAAAGGTCTTCTAGGCTTAGAGTCTCATTTTACAGTTGAAGAAACTGAGGCCTAAAAAGTAGAGTCAGAGCCATGGGGTTCAACACATTCTTCAGGGTGAAGCCATCCTAAATTATTCTCTCTCCCCTGACCCCTTCCTCTGGGATCAGTGCTGAGACTAGTGCTGGGACTCTGTGTATATCATCCAATATGTGTTAAGACCTCGGGATCCAGTGCTCATAAAACAGTTAAAATCTGTCATTCCAGTTCAATCAGACTTATACCCAGAATATATCAGATTTATAGTCAGAAAGAGCCTTAGAAATCATCCCATTCAACTCCCAGGTTGTGGATGAAGTCACAGGCCCAGAAATGGCTAGTGACCTCCCAGTTCGTCAGCTGGCCAGGAGCTTATCATTTAAACAAGGTTCCTCTGCTCCCAGGGAGCAAAGACACATAGGAAACACAGGTTGGCCTTTTTCTGGTTGGAGCATGTATATCGGGTGGGGTGGGGGTGTGACTTTCTTCCGGAGGCCAGCCTGTCCCCAAAGCCCGTCTGCTTGAGGAACATAGTCTGCTCTTCAGCAGAGCCACCAGTCGCCCACCCTGTGTTCACCCTCTCCCCTCTGTTCTCTGAGCAGAAGTCACAGCTGAGGCCTGTCGGGAGCTGGAACCTGATTCCCTCACTCCTTCCATTCCACCAGCCGTTCCCTTCCCAGTGCCAACTCTGGCCCAGCAGCCAGGTTAGGAATGTCACACATGCACAAATTATAACTTGGCTGCCCTGTTTCTTCTCCTTGGGTAAAAAGCCGAGACCTGAGGAAAGTAAGTGTCTCCATTCTACTTTGCTTTCCGCAGAAGCGAAGGGCCAGAGGAAAGAGAAGCCCCGTTGCTTCTTATAGGAAGTGTTGGCACCAGAGTATAAAGTGAGTAGAGCATTAAAGAAGGCTGTTTTGTCCTCACTAGAGCTGAACAGTGACCTTCCTCAGGGAGTCAAGCCCTATCCCTCCCATGCACTCACAAGCACAGTATGGATCAAGAAGCAGCACATATAAAAAGACCTCTCTGAAAATTGAAAGGGATTGTTCCCGACAAGCCTACAGAAACAGCAAAGAGCATATGGGAGGCTGAGCTCTACGTGGAGGAATCTGTCAGGCTAACAAAGGACAGGCTTTCCCAGGGACAGGAAGTTTGGAAGGTGGACTTCAGAGAAACTCATTTAATGGGGACAGAGGAACCACTGTCTTCCCATTTCCCTCTCGCTGTGCTTCCACAGAAGAACTGGGCGGCTGGCTCATCCCCATCCACCCAGGCCCACAAGCAGGTGGGAGACATTTTCATCTCCTGCATGGCGAAATCCCAACCACAGATGAACCATTCTATCTGCTTCCTTTTTGCCTGCACCCAAGCAACTAAATACTACTGAAGAAAGTCTCACTGTCAGGCAGATGGGTTCCACTACAATTCAGGATCACTAGCCCCACATGGGACAAAAGGGTGGTTGAAAGTTTACTACTTGACTCTGGTCAACTCACACTCCTATCAACTGTTTCAAACCTTCCCCACTCCCCTGACCCCTCTGATGCCCTCCACACAAGTCATCATTGAGTCCTTCCTTTGTGTTACCAAATGTTTAAAACCTACCCACACATTCACCCTTACTTGTTGCTTCCTGTTACAATTGAAGAGTCCTTCTTCCTACTAACTAACCAAGAGCAATTCCCCCACTTGTGTTTTATAGCCCATCCTCACCCTCCTTTTCATGAACCTCATCTGTAATTTATCCCGTCTTGCTTTTGTGTATCCAGTCTTTCCCTCTCTGTTGGGTCCATCTTATGGTTATTTAAACATACTCCTATCTCTCTCAATAAAAAGAGAATCCGTGAACATACATCCTCTATCTGTGGCCTTCTGTCTCTCTTCCCCTACACAATCTAATTCCTCAAAATAGTTCCACTTTTTCACCTCCCGTCTATCCTTCAACCCACTTCCAGTCTGGCTTTTACTCTCATTATTCTGCTAAAACAGCTCTGGCAATGGTCATCAGTGATACCCACAGTCAATACAGTGGTCATCTTTCAATCTTTCAATCCTCATCTTGCCTCTTCAGCATTTGACTCTATTGAATGGTTGAATGACCATTCCTTTTTTCTTAACCAAAACCAAAACCAAAACAAAAAACTTCCCCTGCCTTCTGTGACACAATGCTTTTCTTGTATCTTTGACCTGATCTTGCTAAGTCCCCTTTGCATCCTTCTCTACCTAGCCATTAATTATTAGAGTTCAAGTATGGAGTTCTCTTTAAATCTGTTTATTCGAAAGTGCTTTTAAACACCACACTGTACTGCCTTGTTAAAGTGTTTAAATCAGGGCACCTGGGGGACTCAGTCGGTTAAGCATCCGGCTCTTGATTTCAGCTCTGGTCGTGATCGCAGGGTTGTGGGATGGAGCCCTGCATCAAGCTTGGGGCTGGAGCCTGCTTAGGATTCTCTTACTTCCTCTGCCCCTCCTCTCCTCTCCCTCTCTGGAAAAAAAAAAAAGTTTAAATCAGCAATATATTATAAGCATCTTCCCATATCATACTTATATTGATTCCTGTTGTTAGTCATTTTAGGTTATTTCTAATATTTTTATTTTTATAAATAGTACTATGATAAAATTCCTTATCTAATCCTTTTCACATGTGGCTAGATGAATGATGCTAATATTGATGACTACCATCCAGTCACTAATAAATTGCTTTGGGGAAATTGGAGATATTTGGAAAATATACACTTAGTGTTTTGAGGCCAATGGCATAGAGTACAACTACCAAGTTTACCCACACAGCAATACTGTGCATGACAGAATCTTTGGCAGAAGAAACTGGCTTGGTCTAGGATGATATATCTGCTATTTCCCTGTTCTTCTGAGCTTTCAACAAGGAAGGTACTATCACAGATGATAGTTCTAGCCAAGGAACTGCTCACTCTGGAAGTCATGAGCCATTCGCCTTATTCTCACCCTATACTTTGGCAGGAGTCAGTCCTGATGGAGCCAGATGGATCTCAAATGACGCCAGAGTACTCTGAGGACATGGATTGGCTAGAGCAGTTTCTGAGGCTCAATGTCAATCCTGGAACTGATCTGTCAGGCCCAGACTGGGATGGCCACAGGACAAAACAAGTCAGCAGAAGTCAGAGCCAGCAAAACAGCAAGACAGAATGGGGCGCAGTCATGGGAGTGAGAGAGAATGGGGACGGAGGAGAGGGAGAGTTAGCACAAACAACTCCAGGGTTCCTCTTCATCTCCCCAAATGTTTAATATTGGAGAGTCCCAGGTCTTAGTCCTCGGACTTCACTTTTCTATCCATACTTTCTTCCTTGGGGATCTCATTCAGATTCATGGCTTTTAATACCATCTATACAGAGACAATTCCTAGTGTGTATTTCTAGCCTGATCTCCAACCTGAGCACCTGACTCCTATATCCAACTGAAGAGTTGACAGCCCAACTTGAATTTTTTTTTAAAGATTTTATTTATTTATTTGACAGAGAGAGAGAGAGCACAAGTAGGCAGAGAGGCAGGCAGAGGGAGAGGGAGAAGCAGGCTCTCTGCTGAGCAGGGAGCCTGATGCGGGGCTTGATCCCAGGACCCTGGGATCATGACCTGAGCCGAAGGTAGCTGCTCAACCAACTGAGCTGCCCAGGTGCCCCCCAACTTGGATGTTTAATAGGTATTTAGGTTTAACATTTTTAAAACTAAACTCCTGATTTACTCCCCGCCACCACCCCAATTCTGATCTAACCTCAGGTAATAGCAATGCTATCCTTCTAGTTTCAGGCCTAAAAACTTGAAGTCATCCTTGACTGACATCTCTCTTTTTCTCACAACCTATATCCAACTCATAATCAAATCCCATTGGCTTTATCTTCAAAATATATTCAGGTTCTGCTTCCATCCATGAAAAAATGGGAAGTACTATGTCACCATAACCAACCGAAAAAGTGGATCAAAGGTATGAAACAACTATTTTTAGACCTTGGACAAGAGGCACACCAGGACTGTGATCCCTGAGGGAAGGGAAACAAATGAGATGAGCCCTCCGCTGTGGAGGAAATTGTCAGGTTACTCAGCCTCCATTACGGAATCATTGCAATTTTTATAGTTTGGGAAAAACGTAACAGAGCCCAGGGGTCTTGCTGAACTGAGGAGGCAAATTAGAGTTTGGGGAAGCCGAGTCAGCTAAAATTTGCTAGGTAAATGCCAAAAAGGAAGGAGCTATGTGGAAAAAGAACTATGGATGAGGAGTTAACTCTTTGGACGAACACCAGTCTGTACATGCACAGGGTGATACTTCACAGGACCAGGCCAAAGACAAACCACTGGAGAAAGACTAATTTCTGGGAGCTATAAGCTGAACAATTCCTAGGGCTCCTGCAGGGCTGTGAATCATTCAAGTTCTTAGCAGCCAGAGTAGAGAGACCTTGTTGTGGCAGGTTGTATTTTCCAAAGATAACCCAAGATCTCCCATACCACATACTGTTCTACGATGTGAGTTGCTATACCCACATCAAGAAGTAGAGTCTGATTTTTTTTTTCGTCCTTTAATCTGGGAAGGTTTGTAACTGTTTCTACCAATTGAACAAGGTGGTGATGATGTATTGATTTTGAGGCTAGATTAGAAAGGCGATGTAGCTTCCAGACACTGGTGTCAACTACCACATTTCCCTCGGCTCCTACTTGGAGACATGAGGTAGGGCTCTTATGATCGGCTGATAGAGGAGGAAGAAGCCAAGCTTGGGTCACAGATGGGTCACGCCACAAGTGGACTGGTGCTGCATTACAGCCCATCCAGGGGCAGCCCTGAAAAACAGTGGTGAGGGGAAACCTTCATAATAGATAGAGCTTCCATGCACCTGTCATTCTCTTGTAAGAAAAGATAAATAGATTGAGGTCAAGAATATCTAGGTAGTGATGAATAGTTTGGCAGTATTTGTCAGGGTCCTGGGAAGGACAAAGCTTAGAAGATAAGGGACAGGGAGGTCTGAGGGAGAGTCATGTGGATAGACCTATGGAAGTAGGCATGAAGTATGAAGTATTTTGCCACATATTAATGGCCACCAGAAAACAACTGCCACTAAACCCAAGTAGACGGAATGACTCAGCCAGTGGATCTCAGATACCTTCTGTCACTGGCTACCTCTGTGCAAACTCCCAGTCACAAAGGCTAGTCTACTGCCTCCACAAATGACCAACCTGCCAGGAACAGAAGCTGATGCTCAGCACCCAATCCAGCACCATCCTTCAACGACACAAGCCAGCCACTTGTGGCAAGTTGATTACACTGGGACTTTTTCATTTTGGAAGAGGAAACACCAGTTTGACTGGCATTCAGACATATTTCATTAACTCAAATGCATATGCATTACCTCATGCATTAACTCAAAATGGATCACAAGCTTACATATAAAATGTAAAGCTATAAAACTAACAACAATTGGGCGCCTGGGTGGCTCAGTTGGTTGAGCGACTGCCTTTGCTCGGGTCATGATCCTGGAGTCCCGGGATCGAGTCCCGCATCGGGCTCCCTGCTTGGCGGGGAGTCTGCTTCTCCCTCTGACCCTCTCCCCTCTCATGTGCTCTCTCTCTCTCTCAAATAAATAAATAAATAAAATCTTAAAAAAAAACTAACAACAATAAAAAAAAACAGGAGAAAATATTCGGGATCTAGAGCTAGGCAGAGTTTTTTGACTTGATACCAAAAGCATGACCCACAAGGAAAAATTGATAAATTTGACCTCATCAAAATGTAAAACTTTTGTTCTGTGAAAGACCCTATAAAGAGGATTTAAAAACAAACAGTAATTGGGAGAAAATATTTGCAAAACGTATGTCTAACAGAGAACTGGTATCTAAAAATACACGTATATAAAAATCTTAAAACTCAACAGTTAAGACGAACCATTAGAGATGATGGACTCTGAAAAACAAACTGAGGGTTCTAGAGGGGAGGGGGGTGGGGGGATGGGTTAGCCTGGTGATGGGTATTAAAGAGGGCACATTCTGCGTGGAGCACTGGGTGTTATGCACAAACAATGAATCGTGGAACACTACATCAAAAACTAATGATGTAGTGTATGGTGATTAACATAACAATAAAAAATTATTTAAAAAATAAAAAAATAAAAATAATTGATCATCTGTGGTATCAGTACAAGAGAGTTTCATGACTGGGGAAAAAAAACTCAACAGTTAAAAAATCCAATTATAAAATGGGCAAAAATATGAATGGATATTTCACTGAAGAAGGTATACAGATAGCAAATAAGCGCATGGAAAGATGTTCAATATCATTAGCCATTAGAGAAATACAAATTAAAGCCACAGTGAGATATCACTACATACTTACTAAAATAAAAAATCGTGTCATCAAATGCTGGTGAGGATGTAGAAAAACTGAATCACTCACACATTGCTGGTGGGAGGGTAAAATGATCCAGGTGCACTGGAAAACAGTTTGGTAGTTTTTTAATAAAACTAAGCATATAATTACCATATGACCCAGCAATTACACTCTTGGCCATTTATCCCATAGAAATGAAGTCTTATGTTCACATAAACACCTGTACACAGATATTCAAAGAAGCTTTATTCATTACAGCTAAAAAAAAATGAAAACAACCCAGATGTTCTCCAGTGAATAAATAGTTAAACTGTGGTATATTCATATCATGGAATACTTGGCAACAAAAAGAATGAACTAGTGATGAACAGGACTTGGATGAGTCTTCAAGGAATTATGCTGAGTGATAAAAAAGCCAATTCCTAAAACTTAGATACTGTTTTATAATTCTGTTTATAAAACATTTTTGAAATGACAAAATTTTAGAACCGGAGAACAGATCCATGGTTGTCCGGCATTAGGTGTGGGAGAAGGAAGGGAGAGGCAGCTGTGGTTATAGAGGACCAATACAGGGATCCTTATGGGGATGGAACTGTTCTGTATCTTGACAGTGGTGGTGGGTATACACACCCACATGGGTGACAAAACTGTATAGAACTAAGTGCATGTGCACAACCACACACACACAGAAATGAGTACAAGTAAAATCAGGGCAATCTGATTTGTATCAGTGTGGATATCCCAGTTGTGACATTGCGCTAGTTTGGCAAGATGTACTGTTGAGGGAAACTGGGTAAAAGAATCCATAGGATCTCTGTTTTAATTTTTACAACTGCATGGGCATTTCCAGTTATCAAATAAAGATTTAATTTAAAAACAACTGGTTGATGTTCCATAGTTGGATTTGCCTTTCTTGCATGTGGAGCCTTGGCCAACACCACAATCCAAAGGCTTACTGAACACTAGATCCACTGCCATGGGATCAAGCATGATCTTGCCTCAGGCCATGGGCTTCACTTTTCAGCAAAGGAGATGTGGGAGTGGGCACATGACCATGGTATCCCCTCGTCCTATCTCATACCCAGACGCTGCTGGCCTGGTAGAGGGCCGACGTGGCTGCTTAAAGATGCAGCTGAGGCACCAATTTGGAATTGATATACTGCGAAGTTGTGCTGTTGTCCCCAGGATGTGATCTCATCCTGATCAACGAGCATTATACAGTACCGTGTCTCCAATAGGCAGAATACATAGGTCCAGGAACCAAGAGGAAGACCCATTCACCATCACTCCAGTGACCTCCTTGGGGAGTTGGTGCTTCCAGCCCCAACAACTTGCGGCTTTGTGGATCTAGAGGCCCTGGTTCCCGAATGGAGAATGCTTCTACCAGGAGGAGGTACAGTAGAAGTTCCAGTATGCTTCAAGCCATGGATGCTGCCTGGTCACCTCAGTCTCCTCATGCCAAGAGACTAGCAGACAGAAAAAGATCGCCACATTGGCCAAGGTGATCGACCCTAATCATCAGGATGCCGTGCTACACCCTGGGAGTAATGAAGAATATCTTTGGCACTCACATGATCTGCTGGGGTGTCTCCTGATACCCCCTCTCCCAATCACAAAGGTAAATGGAAAAGTGCAGCAGCGTTAGGTCATGGTGACCCACTGCTCAGATCCCTTAGGGATGAGGGTCACAACACCAGGTGAGCCACTTGGAACAGTGGAGGGGCCAGCCAGGGATGAAGGGACTCTAGAATGGGTAGTACAGGAGGGAGATGATGAGTATTGGTTGTGGCCAGGAGTGGAGACAGGGAGAGGTATGGCTGGTTAACCCCATGAACCTTCCATAAGTTTCCCAAGGAAACAGACCAACTATGGTTCTATAGAAACTGTTCCCAGATGGAGTAGATTTGAACAGCACAAGAGGTGGCTTCTAGTGGATACTATGAGGTGGCATCCAGATCCCCCCTCTTTAGGACTAAGACATGCATTCCCTCAGCATCAATGAGTGTTGCCTGTTGATGACTCACAGCTCTGCCCCTCTCTGGACAATGTTGTCAGCTAAAGGGAGCTTCCTCGGTTCATTTCTGCACCCCCTTGCTGGGGGCAGCCCACATCCAAAGACTGGTCAGGGCTACAAACCCCTGGCCAATGCTTCAATTTGAGAATCTTTATCCAAGAAAATCATCTCAAAATTAACTCATTCAAAACGAAACTCTTAGAGTCCTCTCTAAACCTGTTCCCTTGCCCCATTTCAGGAAATGCCAATTCCATGCTTCCCGTTTGGAAGTTTTCCTTGACTCCTCTTTTTCAGGTTCCTCAGACATCTTAATATATCAGCCAATCTTGTTGGCTTTACCTTCATATCCCCACTTTGACCACTTCTCAGCATCACTCATTGCTAATCCTCTGGTCCACATCCGTATAAATTGTCTCCTAACTGGCCTCCCGCTCTGTGCTTGCCTCTTCCGATCTATTCCATGCAAGCAGCCAAAGTGATACTATTAAGAGCTAGGTCAGATCATGACACTCCTCTAACAAATTCTTTTAGAGGCTTCTCATCACACTTGGACTACACGCTAGAGTCTTTACAACAACCTACAAAGCTCTACATGATCTGGCCCTGTGCCGCCTGTCTAAATTCATCTCCTGCCACACTGCTCCAGACTCTGGCTTCCATTCTGTTCCTCAAGCTCACTGAGAAGCCTCCTGCTACAGGGTCTTTTTTTTTTTTTTTTAAGATTTATTTATTTATTTGAGAGAGAGAGAGTGAGCATGAGCGGGAGGGGCAGAGGGAGAAGGAGAGAGAATCCCAAGCAGGTTCCGCGCCAAGCGCAAAGCCGATGTGGGATGACACTGAGACCACAACCTGAGCAAAACCAAGAGTCATTCACTTAACCAACTGTACCACCCAGGCGCCCTGTACCTGCCTTTCATTCTGCCTGGAATGCTATTCCCCCAGGTAGCCACGTGGCTCCATCCCTCACTTCCTTTGGGTCTCTGCTCCAATATCATCTTATCAAAGACGTGTTTCCTGATCATCTTCTATGTAATAGACACTCCACTCTCACCTTATCACTTATACCGGCTCTCTCTACCCACCTTGCTTAACACTTATCACCTCACATAATCTTTTCGTTTCTTGTCTATTTTCCTCCACAGAAGGTAAGCGGAATGAGGACAGGGACTTCGTCTTTTTGTTTGTTGTACTGTATCTCCAGTTCCTATAACAGGGCTTGGCATGTGGTAAATACTCAAAAAAATATTTGTTGGATGAACCAATAAAGTTTCAGGCACTTTATAATATAGACTTTCACACTACCCTGCCTCCACTCCAAAACAGCTACACCCTGAGGCGCAGATACACTGAGACCACCACAGAAATACCCATAGTCATGTGCAACACACACCCTCACTGACCCCGTGAATATCTCAGGGGGAAAATGTCTCTTCAATTGTGAATTTACTGCCCTGACCATTTCAATTGCAATGGGACTCAAAGATTCAGGAAAAAGGAAGAGACCCACCCCTGTAGGAATAGCTTATAGCCTGACACCAGAGCCAACATACCCATTAGGCACAGTGCTGAGGGCCCATGATACTTTTAGGCCCCCCCCAGAATATTATAATGTTAATTTCTGTTAGAGGAAAAATGAGTATAATAATAATGAATATATGATAATAAGCCCAGTTTGGATTATATCCCTCTTTATACCAATGTAGTCATAAAATAGAATTTTTAACATTTTTTATGGAAGAAGCAACTGAGGAAGGCAAAAGGGACACATGAGAATCATAATGTGGCCCTGCCTGACACAGCTCACCTTTAAGGCTCTGGGGACTATCAAGGGCCAGCAGCACAGGGAGAAGGAGGGGAACAGATGTTCAGCATGCTTTCCCATTTATTTGTCACCCCAACCTAGCATTTTAGTCCCATGGTATAAAGGGAAACTGAAGCCCTGAAAATTTAAATGATTTTGCCAGGGCCATCTGGAGAGTAAATGGCCATGCTAGGATTTGAGCCTAGGCTGTTGAGACCAAGCCACAGGTTAACTTACAGCACTGCAGCTGACAAATAGTGCCCGCAAAGCCGTGCGTACAGGGATGCAGTTAGACACTTTCCTCCAATCTGTCCCTGCCTGCCAAAGGCTGCCCCACACTGGGTGCTGCCCCCTGAGTCACCCCAGCTCCACCCTGCTCTTTGTGAGTCTGAATTTCGCTCATCGACTTCATCCCCAATGCCAAGCCCCTGCCCCATCCCGAGCTCCCGATCTTAATCTCGAAACTTGGGAGAAATAGAGTCAAGTTGTAATGACCCACCCTATGAATAGGCAGGTCGGGCTGACCTCTCCTGCATGTCAGTCCTTCCAGAGAACAGTAACTTGGTCCTGAAGGAGATGAGAACAGCCTGAGAGGGACTCATCCTTATCCCAGCACAGGCTGGGTGCCAAGTCCTGCCTCCTTGTGCCCATGAAAAGGTCTTCAAAGACTCTGAGGGTGTCTTCTGTCTGCATCTAATCCTCCTCAGCACACACTTGGGAATAAGTGAGCTCATTCCTGAGGGCCAAGCAAAAGTTCTCTAAGGGATCCCCCCTGTCAATCTCTCCTCCATCTCTAACCCTATTTGGTGAACTCTCAAATAAGAGTGACTGGGTAGTATTCAACATCCAGGAGGAGAGCTAGAAAGTGTAGCATAGACTTGGGAACAGAGGGGCCCAGTTGAATTCCAGCTATGGATAAATAATTTAACCTCTCCAGATGTAACTAAAACTTGCTAAACACTAAGAGTGAACAAAAGATTCATCACATGCTTAATACAGAAGCTGGAATAGAGTTGTGCCAATAAATGATAGTAATCTTTTATGCCTGCTATGTCTTCCACTCTAATGTGCCTGGTTTTGTGTTTGTCATATTCCTGGGTTTCTCATTAATTCATTACACATTTATTGGACACTTGCTATATGTCAATCAATATGTAGGCATTGGAGACAAAACATTGAACAGAAGAAATCTTTGCCTTTGAGAATCTCTTGTTCTAGTGGGGACTGCGGAGAAGAGAACAGTCAACTCCAATACAGTGTGACCATTGCCCAGCTTTGAATCTCAGTCAATGGTGTTGCCATCAGGAACCAAAAACTCAGCTGGCAGGGAAGCAATTAGCCTTCAAAACTTAAGTAGTACAGGGGCACCTGGGTGGCTCAGTCGTTAAGCGTCTGCCTTCGGCTCTGGTCATGATCCCAGGGTCCTGGGATCGAGTCCCACGTCGGGCTCCCTGCTCAGCGGGGAGCCTGCTTCTCCCTCTCCCTCCCACTCACCCTGCTTGTGTTCCTGCTCTCACTATCTCTATGTCTGTCAAATAAATAAATAAAATCTTTAAAAAAAATCTAAGTAGTACATAGATAAGAAACCAAATCATTAGTAATCCAGATGGACCAGGATGGATAACAACAAGACCCTGAAACTTGCATTTGGCCATTTTATAAAATAGGCAGTGTAAACCTAGCTGTTCCTGACTGTTCCTCCTAAGAGAGAACCTCCTATTAGGGTTCTGGGGATTTTGCCCTAGGAGTTTTCTACATTGATAATAGATTATTTTTATCAGGGCTGACTTTAGGAGGAAGTGGAGTAGGTTGCCATCCACGTGCATGTTCTGAGAGAAACGAGGGGGTGCCTCAGCCACATACCAAAATGCCTCCTTACATCACCATTCCTGGAAGTCCATCATTAGAGTCCATCCTTAGGGATGATTTTAGCGCTCAGAGTCTTCTTTTAAAGGCACGTGGTCCAGAGAGAGATGAGCCTTTGCTCTCGTTGCTTCTTTGCATAGGTTGCTCTTTTCCACATATTCAAATCCTATCTGTCATTCAGTCCCAGAACAATTCCTCAGTGGTTTTTTTTTTTTTTAAGATTTTATTTATTTATTTGAGAGAGAGAATGAGGGAGAGAGAGAGAGTACATGAGAGGGGGTAAGGTCAGAGGGAGAAGCAGACTCCCTGCTGAGCAGGGAGCCCGATGCGGGACTCGATCCCGGGACTCCAGGATCATGACCTGAGCTGAAGGCAGTCACTTAACCAACTGAGCCACCCAGGCGCCCCTCCTCAGTGGTTTTGTTCCAGCCTTGCCTGCCCTTGTCTTTGGGCTTGAGTTGCTGGTACAAGTCTTTGATCTAGCAGGTATGGCCTGGTGCATCTTCTTGGTTGGATTCTGTGTGTGTGTGTGTGTGTACACTCTTCCTAATTAGTGTCTATCCATTGTCAATTAATGTATCTACTGCTGCATTACAAACCACACCAAAACTTAGTGACTTAAATGATTATTACTCACAACTCTACAATATGGGCTGGGATCAGTTGGGTGGTTCTTTTGCCAGTTGGCTCAATGTCTCTCATGCTGCTGCAATCATCTGGAGGCTCAGTTGTGATGGGAGATCCAAGAAGTCTTCATCCGCATGTCTGATACCTCAGCGGAGGAGATTGGAACCACTGGGGGCTGGCTGGCCCTTCTCTCCATATGGTGCCTCATCCTCTGAGGCCTCTCCACATGGTCTCCTCTCTAGCAGGTTATCCTGGGCTTCCTTACAGCATGGCAGCTAAATTCTAAAAGGGAGCATTTCAAGAAGTAGAGCTCCAATATGCAAGTATTTATCTACTTGCTTCATGTGTGTTAGTATCTCATTGGCTGAGGAAGCCACCCACCCAACCCAAGAGTCAATGTGGGAAAGGACTTCAAAAGGGTAATACTAGTGGGACATGTCGTTTTTTGGTGTGCTACCGATATCCACAGTTTATAAATACTTAGAGTAGAGATCGCATCTTTTTTTTTTTGTAAATAATAATCTAAGCATATTGGTAGGTGCTAAATGGATATTTGTTGACTGGCAAGAGTCGAATATAGTGACAGCCAGCAAAGCTCTAAAGGATGGGCCTTGTAGACAAGAGCTGGAGGTTGCTCCCTGAGGAAAGCAGAAGTCTGAAAGGAAGGTAATTGAACACCAAATACAAATTGGTGGATTTTAGTGAATTTAACTAATGTCTTCTCCATTGATTTCAAGACCAGAAAAATGTAAGCAATAATTATCATAAGAAGCCAAAGGATACTCAGTTCAGCACTACATTAAGCCTCGTGGAGGATACAGAAGAAAACAGGGCCTTTGATGCCACTGAAGAAACAAGAAGCAAAAACAGGAAAACTTAAATATTATAAGACCTAATAATGTCCCTAAGAGTGTATAACACATAAGAGGCACTCAAGAAATGTTCTGGAAAGAAAGAACAGGATGTGGTCAGGAGAGAAAGCTAGGGTAGTCCAGGGTTTGGCAAACTACAACCCACAGGCCAAATCTGGCCCTCCATCTGTTTTTGTAAATAAAATTTTATTGGAACACATCTGTGGCCTTTTTTTTTTCTTTTTTTACATATTATCCATGATTGCCTTTGCATTATAACAGCAGAATTAAGTACTTCCAACAAAGACTGTAAGGCCTGGAAAGCCTAAAATATGTACTAGCTGGCCCTTTACAGAAGTTTGCCAACGCACAGATGAGTCTAATGACTCAGTGAATACTTCCTAGACTCAGTAAAACTGGTACAGCTTTCCTCGATGGAGGAGAAGGTAGGTAAGCGCTAGGTTAGATGGAAGATGAAATACTTTGTGCTCAAAATAGCTCTGGTCCCAGTGAAAAATGTTTTTTGGGACCCTCCGCGAGGCAGGATTTGTGTTGATATGCAATAATCTTGGGCCCTAGGCCCCTAATTTCACTAGTGGTCCAGGTAATCCCTTCTGGCTTTCTCCCCTTCTCATCACCCTCTTTTGCACATCCACCTCTACATTTTTGACCTGCGATGAGGCAAGTTATCCACATATTGAACTTGGAAGTGAGGGAACCACTGACAAGGTAGATGCACTTTCCATTTGGATATATATCTGGGTTCACAGGAAGAAAGAGAGCACCAAACTCTAAAGAGAAAGGGCTTGGTAACTTACTCCTTATTCCTTCAGCTTACATGGGCCTCAAGAAGTCACCTTGGTCATTCTTCTGTGTCCAGACTGGATTGATGTTAAATCATCTCCTAGATTTAAATCACACTCACACCCAGAGATACAGACATACCCCCACTCACTGTACCCATGCCCACATGCTTAAAAATAGCATAACCTCTCTCCAAGAGCTGACTTATCCATAGGCACAGTAGGCACAGTGCCGAGGGCCCATGATATGTTAGGGACCAACAAAAATGTTTCCATTTTAATTTCTTTTAAAACCAAAAGGAAATATATATACAATATCAATAGATATATAATAAGAATCCCAGGCTCCATGCTGGGCATGGATCCTACTTAAGAAAAATAAATAAATAAAATCTATAATAAGAATCCAGGGGCGCCTGGGTGGCTCAGTCGTTAAGCGTCTGCCTTTGGCTCAGGTCATGATCCCGGGGTCCTGGGACCGAGCCCCACATCAGGCTCCCTGCTCACCAGGAAGACTGCTTCTCCCTCTCTCACTCCCCCTGCTTGTGTTCCCTCTCTCCCTGTCTCTCTCTGTCAAATAAATAAATAAAATCTTTTAAAAAATCTATAAGAATCCAGATTGAATTATGCTAAGCTTTATACCATAAAACATAATTTTAAATATTTTTTGTATGAAGTGAGGAACCCACAAAGGCAAAAGTGCCAAGGGCCAGCAAAACCCAGAATGCAGCCCTGTCTTCCTCAAGGAACATGTCTCAGGGTCCACAAACTTCATGGAGAGAGAATGCTTTGCAAGATCTGAGCAGAGTTCCTTGTGACCATGTCCTTCTTTGGCCCAGTCCTTGGGAGAATTGAACACAGCTGCCTTTGACCTTTGAGTCAGAACGAAAAACAAAAAAAAAAAAAAAACAACTCTCTGGGAAGGAAGCGGAGGCTTGCCGCTAGATGAGAAGAGTGCTGGTGTTGATTCAACTGGCCCCAGGGCCTGGCGAGGCCGGCCTGGCCAGCAATGCCCCCACCACCAGTGCGTCTGCTCCTGGCAGAGCGGGACCCAGCTCAGACCCTTCATCAACAAATATTGCTTCAGGCCCAAGTGTGTTGACTTAAGAAAGCTTCCCCTTTCCCTGGCAATGAGGATTGTTCTAGGGGAGCAGCACTCTGGCTAAGAGTTCTCTGAGGAGTGAGCACAGCCTGGAATTTGCTTTCAAGCTTGGTCAAGCTTTTGGAGCTCTTAAGTGCTCCATCCCTCAGGAGCCAAGAATTCTGTTTGTTGATTAACCAGCTACTTTAATTTTCCTCCACTCCCCCTCCCCACACACCGACCTCCCCACTTCCCTTTGTTTTTGCCTCATAGCGGTCCTTTTTGGAAAAGTGGGGTAACTGAAATTTGCTTTCCTTAGAGTCAGGGCAGCTGATGCTACTCAAAATGCAACTTAAGATTTACCTGGATGGTCTTTGTGACCGGTTGAATTGTGTCCCTCCTGCAAAGACGACGTGTTGAAGCCCTAACTCCTCGTAGCTCAGAACATGACCTTGTTTGGAAACAGGTTCACTGCCGATGAAATCGCGTTAAGATGGGGTCGTACTCATCTGACATGACTGGTTTCCTTATGAAAAGAACACTACTGTGTGAAGAGACAGAGTCACAGAGACAGGAGACAGTCATGGAATACCAAAAGCAGAGAAAGGAGTTATGCTGGAAGAAGCCAAAGAACAGCTGGGGTCACCAGCAGTGGACAAGGCAAGGAAGGACAGTCCCCTAGAGGCTTCAGAGGGAGTATGACCCTGCCAATACCACAATATCAGATGTCTAGCCTCCAGAACTGTGACAGAATAAATTTCTGTTTACCACCAGTTTGTGGTACTTTGTTCTGGCAGCCCTGGGAAACTAATAGAGGCTTCAAAGCAAAAAATCTACACAGCTAGAGCCTCAAGAATCAATGGACTGACCAAGCCCTTGGTCAGTGTAAAAACCTTACTCCGCAAATTCTTCTTTCTCCATTGTCTCATTTTTGCCTCATGAATGCTTGGTGACCCAGAGCAGATTTTATTATCCCTCATTTTACAGATGGCAAAATCTGGAGCTCTGGATGTAAATCATTTACCCCAGGTCATACATTAAGTGTCTCTGTGGCTTTAGAAGAAAACAGTGAGTAATAGAAATTCAAAGTCAGCTCTGCCCTTGACTAGACGCATAGGGCCTTTGGTGAGTTACCTAACCCCGGGGGATCTGAACTTCAGAATTTCGAGTACAGTCATTATATTTGTTTAAAGAGTATTCAAAATTACCTTAAATCCTAAAAAACAGAGAAGACCATACTACCAGAATGAAAGACACATCTTTTAAATTGAATAAATTTAGATGATTTTTTTTAAACTCACTACTTTATCCTTTTTTTACCACCGCCCCCCCAGAAGACAGATAGAAGGATTGGCGTTGGAAACCAGTTCTGAAATCTCTCTAGGCCTCATTTACCTTATCAGAGAGTGTTGGATTTCTCCTTGATTCCCTTCTACCACTTAACATTTTATGATTCTCTGACTCAAGCCCAGATTCTCTTTCTACTAACAAATCTGGAAACAGGAACCCCTAGGTCTGGATGGCGACAGTCAGAATGCCCCGGTCGAATGAATGTCCAGGTTCTGTCCTGAGACCACACTGTATCCTGCTGTTTTCTGAGAGAGAGAGCAACCAAGAGTTGTTTTGGTGGCATCAGGGAAGCTGTGGGAAGAACTGACTTCCTCTTAGTCAGTGACCTTAGTGACCCCTTCATGGGGCGCCTGGGTGGCTCAGATGGTTAAGCGTCTGCCTTCAGCTCAGGTCATGATCCCAGGGTCCTGAGATCAAGCCCCACATCGGGCTCCTGACTCAGCGGGGAGCCTGCTTCTCCCTCTCGTCTCCCCCTGCTCATGCTCTCTCTCTCTCTCTGTATCGCTGAGTCTCAAATGAATAAATAAAATTTTAAAAAAGAAAGAAAGAAGAAAGAAAGAAAGAAAGAAAGAGAGAGAGAGAGAGAGAGAAAGAAAGAAAGAAGGAAGGAAGGAAGGAAGGAAGAAAGAGAGAGAGAGAGAGAGAGAGAGAGAGAAAGAAAGAAAGAAAGAAAGAAAGAAAGAAAGAAAGAAAGAAAGAAAGAAAGAAAGAAAGAAAGAAAGAAAGAAAGAAAGAAAGAAAGAAAGAAAGAAAGAAAGAAAGAAAGAAAGAAAGAAAGAAAGAAAGAAAGAAAAAGAAAGAAAAATATTTGAGGCAAAACAGTTGGGGATTTGACGTGCAAACTGCAGGCTGCTTTCTCCCTGCACCTCTGGCCAGCAAGCTGGTTCAGGCTGGCTTCTCTCTCACCCTGAGCTAGAGAGCTCCTTGGCCCACCAGGCTATCAGTCCGCCTTGCTGCCCTAGGTCACCTGTGTGGAAAAGCCAACCTGGAGAATCCCAGGCTTCCACCACAGGCTGCCACGGGGCTAAGCCTGTAGCTTGAATGTGCCCCACAGCTAAGGTCATCAGTGATAATAATAATCTTTTGCACACTTGTTTTTTTTTTTGCTTTTTTTTAAATTTTTTATCGTTATGTTAATCACCATATATTACATAATTTGTTTTGGTGTAGTGTTCCATGATTCATTGTTTGTTCATAACACCCAGTGCTCCATGCAGAATGTGCCCTCTTTAATACCCATCACCAGGCTAACCCATCCCCCTACCCTCCTCCCCTCTAGAAACCTCAGTTTGTTTTTCAGAGTCCATCATCTCTCCTGGTTCGTCTCCCCCTCTGACTTACTCCCCTTCATTCTTCCTCTCCTGCTATCTTCTTCTTTTTCTTTTTTCTTAAAATATGTTGCGTTATTTGTTTCAGATCTGTGATTTAACAGTCTTACACAATTCACAGCGCTCACCTTGGGAGGGAGGGGGTGGCTGGGTGATAGACATTGGGGAAGATATGTGCACACTTGTTTTTGAAGTATTTTTAAAATCCAGTATCTTCTTAGCATGTATCAGTGCTCATGGAGATCTTCATGAAAGGACCAAAAGGGTAACCTGAAAAGGCGGGTGGTATTTGAGCAGAGAGTAGGGGTGAGAAGGATGGGAGTGGGATGTGGAGCGACTCAAGGACAGTCTGGAGGGCAGAAGGAGACGTGCTTACAGCTGAGAACAGCCCTGCCTGAAGGGGGCACTGAATTCCCACAGGGAGAAGAGGGGATGAGCCTGGAGATTCTGCAGGATTTTGAGGCAGAAAGACTGGGTTAGACCCTAGTTCAGCCACTTACTAGCCTTTTCCCCCATCTCCTGCCCCCTCACTGTGAGGGAAAGCTTTCCAAGGCCAGAAAGGTTAAGTAATCCTGAAAGGTAGGAAAAGGGCGGGAACAGAAGCAGTCTGACAGAGATTCTCTACTAAAAAGTTGTTCAGGGAAACAGTCAAACTAACTCCACCCTCTCAAATCTTTTGACTTGGTTGTTTTGGTCCCTCCTTTTCCCTGAGGGAGAAGCTCCAGCGTAACAAAAATCCAAGGAAATCAACAGGTCTTCAGACAAACTTGACCCCTCGAAGGCCATTTGACCAAACAACCAAGCCAAAGAATAGTCCTTCCCCCACGCTCTCAGGCAGGGTCCACAATAAGGACTGAGGAAATGACCTGTTCTCAGGAAGTGGGTGGACACGTGACCTAAAATTCAGCCCTTCCCTTCTTGGAAGAAATTTATCATCCAAAGAAGGAAA
Source organism: Eumetopias jubatus (assembly GCF_037043125.1). Classification (NCBI taxonomy): domain Eukaryota; kingdom Metazoa; phylum Chordata; class Mammalia; order Carnivora; family Otariidae; genus Eumetopias; species Eumetopias jubatus. The sequence goes on from NW_028274818.1 coordinate 37,624,093, forward strand.
GCAGAAGGCAAAACGAGTGGGAGAAAGAATTGACTGTCCTGCAATATTTTAGAATATAGAGGACAAATTTTTTCTACAAATGGGCACCTGCTCCCTCCAATCTGAGTGGAGAGTCTGAAGCTTTAAAGAGACCTTTCTCTAGGGGTGCCTGGGTGGCTCAGTTGGTTGAGCATCCAACTCTTGGTTTTGGCTCAGGTCATGATCTCAGAGTGATGATCTCAGGGTCTTGAGATCAAGTCCCACATCAAGCCCTGTGTCAGGCTCCACGCCTGCTGGAAATTCTCTCTCTCCCTCTCCCTCTGTCCCTCCACCCCCCTCAAAATAAATAAATAATTTTTTTTTTTTTAAGAGAGACCTTTCTCTAGAAAATACAGCCTCTACTTTTATAATTGTCCCATTTGGAAACCTATAGGAATTTTTGATCATATATGATGTTGATGTGTGTGTGTGTGTTTTTTTAAGATTTTATTTATTTGTTTGACAGAGAGATAGTGAGAGCAGGAACGCAAGCAGGGGGAGTGGGAGAGGGAGAAGCAGGCTCCCTGCTGAGCAGGGAGCCCGATGCGGGGCTTGATCCCAGGACCCTGGGATCATGACCTGAGCCGAAGGCAGACACTTAACCGACTGAGCCACCTAGGTGTCCCCTGTTTATTTCTTTATACCTTTTGTTTGCCCATCATCTCCTGTTGGCAGCTGTTGAGATTCAGACTTGGCAGTGTGTGAGGAGATGAGGCGCACCAATCTAGTCACCAGAGGGAGATTGGGAGCAAACTCCTAATTAAAAGGTTTGCCATGACTTTATTTGAATTTGCATTTTTATTATGAAGTAATATATGTACCCTGTCAACTTTGTATTTTTATTATGAAAGTAACTTAAGTACCCATTGTAGAGTTTAAAATGAATATGGGTTCCAAATAAAATAAAATAAAATAAAATAAAATAAAATAAAATGAATATAGCTTCCTAGTATGGTCTTGTTCTCCTCCCCAGATAGGTCCATAATAATTTGTTCCTTATGCATTCTTATATAAAAAAGCATTTATGTAACAATGAGAGTACATCCTTTCTTAAAAACACACACACGGAATGCCTGGGTGGCTCAGTCGGTTAAGCGTCTGCCTTCGGCTCAGGTCATGATCCCGGGGTCCTGGGATCGAGCCCCACATCAGGCTCCCTGCTCAGCAGGGAGTCTTCTCCCTCCCCCTTTGACCCTCCCTCTGCTCATGCTCTCACTTGCTCTCTCTCCCAAATGAATAAATAAAAAAATCTTTAAAAAGAGGGCTGGCTCTAGGGCCCCACCAGAAGGCACCTTGATGTCTTCTACTCATCAGAGTGGGCAAGAAAACCTCATTGTGGAGGCTGGACAACCCTTTTCCAAAAGACAGGGGCTGTCATAGATGTCATTCAAGGCAGGACTGTGTCTTTCACCTGTGGGTTCTCTGGCAGAGAACCTGGCACACTTTAAGAACTCAATGTGTGTTTGTTGAATGGGTCAGGGTGGGACAGAAGTCCAACTGGGGCAGAAAAGCTAGTAGCAGGTTGTCCACAAGGGCACCGAGTCAAGGTGAAAGAGTTAGAAGTCAGTTGGGGATGGCTCCTATGTGACCATGGGTTTCTGAGGCACTGATGCAGACAGTGCTGTATCAGTGAGGCCCAAAGAGCCAGTGTGGATAGTCAGGTGGGGCAGGAAATCAGCAGACAACAGACAAGGCAGTGCAACGTGGACAGCAAGAGAAGGGGCAGGGGCTGTGTTCAAGCCTGGGCGTGGGTGGAGGTTAAAACAGAGGGACCACATCAGGCACCTGCAGGAGAGGAGCAAGCTCAGCCCCGCCAGCTTCCTGCTCCATGCCCCCAGGTGTTTAGATTGTTCTTCCGTGCTGACAACCAACGCCACCTAGCCACAAGCCCCTGGACCGTGGCCGGTGCCCATGGCCTGGGTGCAGGAGCAGCAGCTGTGAGGGACTCCAACCCAGACGTGAGCTGGGGGCAACACAACACGCAGGGGCCACCGTAGATACAAAGCTAAATATGACACAGTTACCGTCCTTGGGAAGTCACAGTCTAGGGCAACAGTTAGGCACTAATCTAGCATTATGCAAGGAAGTAGATTAGAATAAAAGGGGACTAAATTGAAAGCTCTTTAAAACAAAACAAAAAGGTCTCATTTACTCTTCCCAGTAATCCATGTGGTAGACGGTATTTTCTCCATCTTACAGATGAGAAATGTGAGGCTCAGAGAGGGAGGGTAATTTGCCCAAGGTTACACAGCTGCTAAGTAAGTAGTAGAGCCAAGGTACAACCTCCAATTCTCATAAGCCTACACTTTCAAACTCTGTCCCATAAAAGCAGAAGCTCTTCTGCTGTATTGCGGAGCACAGCACCAAACATATAATTCTTATGCTCCGGTACTTTGCACACATTTCTTTTCTAGCTCTATTTCAGTACTAAGCTCCGGGTAGAATAAGCATATTTCACTCGTGCTAAACAGGACTTGAAACAGGATAGTTACATGCTTCTGCGCTTCCTTTCCTACCACACTGTGAGTTCCTGGAAGACCGGAAGTACAGTAGTTCTACAGTACTGGTCCCCCCCGCCCCCATCTGCCTTTTTGCTTTTCCTCAGTTTCACTTACCCGCAGGCAACTGTGGTCTGGAAGCAGATGATCCTCCCTCTGACATCTCGTCAGAAGGTCAGTGGTGTCCTAACGCTACCTTGCAATGCCTACGTCATTCACCTCATGTCATCTCATCACGTAGGCATTTTATTTCTCATGTCATCACAGGAAGGGTGAGTATGTTACAATAACATAGTTAGAAAGATAGAGGCCACATTCACATAACTTTTAGATACATTGTTATAATTGTTTTATTTTATTATTGGGTAGGTTGTTCATCTCTTATTGTGCCTAATTTATAAACTAAACTTTATCATGGGTGTGTATGTATAGGAAAAAACAGTATATACAGGGTTTGGTACTATCCACAGTTTCAGGCATTCACTGGGGGTCTTGGAACAAATCCTCCATGGATAAAAGCAAGCTATGGTATATCCTCTTAACCTCTGAGCTAGCACACAGTAGGTGATTAGTTACTGTGAGCATGAATGAGTGAAGTTTAACCTGATGGTGTTGTAATCTATGGACAGGAGGGGGTACAAAAAGGATCTGGGCCCTCTTTTTCTTCTGTTAGTATAGTGCCTGGCACATTAAAAGTACTCATAAAACATTAGCTACAAAAATGAACAAATGAGTGAATCCTGTATTTACCCTAGTTCTAGTTGTAACAGTAGAATCCTATCTACTCTGCCAAGTTCTAGAGATATTGTGTTACATTCTGGGGACCCTCCCAGCCCAAGGAATTTCACACTGTGTCTACAAAATACCCCAGTCTCCAAAGAAACTACATTTCAGTTCCAAGTAGTTGTACCACAATCATAAACACAACCACAAAGAATGGAAACAAATCACCGAAACACTATGAGTGGGAGGCCCAACTCCTCCCACCAGTCAAGAACATTTCCAAACAAACACAAAGGGGCTTACACCTGCTCCAGATCTTGCCAAAAGAATAGAAAGAAAGGAAACCGGAGAAAGTCAGACTGGCACCAAGTAAGAACCCAGTGGGGCCAAACAGGAAGTTTCCTAGAGGAGGAGAGATTCCAGGGATTAATGGTGGTAGGAGTTTGACCTAGTTCTACTATCTTTAAGGGATATAATCACATGGTCCAATGAGTCATACAATTGAGGCACATCATTTACTTTTAAGCAGAGAAGGTAATAAGAATAACAACTGACTTTTATTGAGTAATTATTGAGTATGAGGTTCAATGCTAAGCATTCTTTAGCATTAGCTCACTTCCTCCTCATGGCAGCCCTGAGACCTGCTAAGACTGGGCAGGCAGGTAATCAAGTCATGGGAATCAGCAAGGTAAGTGAGAGAAAGGTTATGGTGAGCACAGTACCAAAGCTGAGGGCAGGAAGTTCAGATGTCCACAGGCAAAAGACCCAGCACAGGTGTCTGCCGGACCTCCAACTCCTTAAGCTGATAACTCCCAGACACCAGAGTCATCTGGGGAAGTTTTCAAAAGACAACTTTCTGGATCCCTCTCAGACTGACCAAATCTGCATTTCTAAGAGCAGGGCTTAGACATCTATATTTTAACCTATATTTTTAAAATCTATATTTAAAAATCTCTATTTTTGAAAAAGCCACCCTGAATTCACTCTCATTCGTGTGTAAGTATTCAATACACATGGGCCCTTAAGGAAAGTGCAAAATGTTAAAGTGACTCAGGAGCCTGTGTTGGCTTGTTCCCAAACTGCTTTCCTTTAATACCAGCTCTACCTGGTCCCATGGCTTCTGAAACCCCGGCATTTTGGGCCTGTGGAATTGGTGTTTCTCTGGGCGTTTCTCAGTTTGTGAATCTGAGTCAGTCCGCAACTCCCTGGAATTAACTTGGCTCTCTTTGACATTTAGTGCTACCCCCAGTGGCTCTGTCCTCCCACCCAGCCTTTGCATCCAGCCAAAACAGTGCTGAGCCCCATTAGTGAGGATGAGGGAGAGGACACTTTGGATTCACAGTACCAACAATCAGAGCATCATATAGTAAGATGAGGGCACTACAAGATCTGACCCAACCAAAGGCTTGAGATCTACTTTCTCTTAGGAGAGGAATGAGTCCCTTAGCAGTCCTGAGCCCACAGAGAAGAGGATGCAAGTGAGGAGGAGAATGAGAGGTCCGAGCTTGAAGGTGGAGCTGGGACCATCTCAACAATGCTCCCAGGTTCTGAGTCCTGTTCTTGAGCCTTCCTTCTGCATCAGTATCCATCTCCACCAACCCCTGTCTCTGGTTTTTACTACAGACAAACCCCTCTGCTGATTCTTGGCGACCATCCATGACCCACAGACAAAAATAGACCAGCTGGCCTCTGCAAGCACTTTGCCTTCACTGATGAGAAACAAACGCCCATTTGGTTTACTTTCCCTTCAAAAGTCCAGGAAGCCTCTTGACAGAAGGTACTGGGAAGGTTTAGTGAAGGCCAAGGATTTAAGTTTTGAAATCTAAACCATTTGACAGGTCCTGTGAAGGTGATGAAAACCAAGAAACTTATGGTCAAGTTGAAACCCTCCTACTTTATGTCTTGCTAGATATAGTAAGACATTCATCAGAATTGATTACATGCAGAAAAAATTCAAGTACAGTGAAGCAAGTTTGTGCTCCACAGAAGAAAGAACTTTCTAATAGAGGCTTCCATCAGATGAAGAGTCCACCCTGGAAGGTGTGAAATCATTTTCATTGGTTATGACTCCAACTCATATCTGTCAGCCATGCCATAGGTGTGAGGTTGGAACAAGATGAGCTTTGAGATATCTTCCAATCCCTAAATCCATGACTCTGTGATCACTATCACCATAAACCTTGAAGGCTTAACTGAGTACCTTTTCCAAATGGGGCTTGCACCAGAATACAGAGAATAAGTGGTTCAGAAAAGGCCTAGTTGAGAAGCAGAACTAGTAATATTTGAAGGGATATTTCTGTGAAGTGCTGAGCTCACCATAACTTACCAATATATAATCCTAGGAATATTTCTGGATGTTTCAGTTATTGAGAATCCAAGTAGCCTCAGCTCTGAGCAATGTCTGCTGATCAGCTCTCTTTTTTAAAACAGTATCTGTCTTGTATATGTTCTTTCCTCTGTCTGCAAACACTCTGACCCTAGTTATCTGCATGTTTTGCTCCCTCTTTTCCTTCACGTATTTGTTCAATTGTCCCCTTTGTAGTGAGGCCTTCCTAGACTATCTTATTTACACAGACTGCTTTTAATGGTGGTGTTTAGACCATTTATATTTAGTGTAATTATTGATATAACTGGGTTTAAGTCCACTCTGTTGCTATTTATTTTTAACTTATCCCATCTGTTCTCTGTTCCTTTTCACCTCCCTTCCTGCTTTTTTTGTATATAGAAAAACATTTTTTGTGTTCCATTTTAGCTATTTCTCATGGGGTTTTGTTTATTTTAGTGGTTGCTCTAGAAATTACAATATGCATTCATGACTTATTACAGGCATATTGAAATAATATTATAATATTATATCACTTCATGTATGGGTAAGAAACATACAATAATACTTACTCCCTTTCTGGCTTTCATACTATTATTGTAATATGTTAATTATTTCTACATATGTTATAAGCCCCACAAATTGTTAATTTTTGGTTAAAAGTCAATTGTATGGACTCATTGAAGTTCTATTCAATGACTTATAATCTATTACTATTATTTTTTTTTTTATCTTCTAATTGTTTCCCATTTGGTCAGTAGGAATCCCTTCAAGTTATCTCCTGTGTCCTTTTGGTATGTCAGTACTTTGTTACTTTTGGTAACAGGCCCTAGGATCATTTTATACTTCTCTGCCTAAAATCAGTCATTTCTTCAAGAAGCCTTGATTCATTTTAGTGCAAGGTGATATTCATAAACCAGGATCTGCGTACTCAGTGTGCTCCTTCCTACAGGAGTGTCATTCATTGCTTCTAGGCCCCTGTCCTCTCAGTGGACAGAGCAAGGAAATATGAATATGAATATGAATATGAATAAATATACACACACACATGCACATCTATATCTATTTCCATATCTTTCTATTAAAAACCATGAGATTTCACCAATACCTCCAATTCTAATCCAACATTTCAGGGTTGATCTTAGCTTTCCCTTTTCCATACTTATAACTCCCTTCACTAACAGTAAGAGAATTGGCTTTCATTATCCTCAATATATTACATATTTGCTCAATCCACCTATGTGTAACCAATGTCCTAACTACTTTGGGGCCAGTCCTTGGTCCTGTAGTCCCACTGATTCCCACCAGGGACATGAAGGCTAACTTGTTGTCCTTGTGCACCTCTAATTCTGGCTGGCCACATTGGGGAAAAAACCTAGGCTCTAATGAAGGGCTCAGTAGCCCTAACATAGAAGCAAAAGAGATGGTTGGATTGATTTGAGACTGGTGACCTGTAAAGAAGAAGAATTGGGAAAGTTAGGGACCTTGGATGTTAAGAACATCATATGCCATCATATGCCATCATATGCCATAGGTTTCACGTAGGATGTGGAAAAAAATGTGTTAGGAGGTGTGTTGCATTGGTAGAAAACTGGAGATCCTGATAACAATCAGAGAATAGGTATGGTGGAGATTAAGTTCTCTGGAGAACCCAGTCATTTCCAACTAGCTAGCCAAATGTCTGATTATATCTACACATGAACTGGGCTACAGTGATTCCACTGGAACTTTTACTGTCAAGTGGGTCCCATCCGGGAGAATTGCCATTAAACATTTTTCCAAACGGGTTACAGGTGCTTCCCCTCCAGTAAATTAAATCCCTAATAGCAGAACTAGAGGAAGCACGTGTATACTCATACACAGACTGAATATAATACTGGCCCCCAATCAAAAATCATCAGGAAGTCAGACTTCAAGGCAAGCTCCTGTCCTGAAATGACTCTTTCATGATCAGATAGCACAGGTATCAAAGAGAAAAGGCATAGATGGAGCTTTTGCAAGTTTCTGAACCCAGAAGGGATGAGGTTCTGAGAGATCAACTGGAAATTGGATCAGTCAAACCTGAATAAATGAGTAAGTGAGCTGGGCCTTGCAGACTGAGTAAGATGTCTGTAAATAAGAAGGAGAATGAATAGAATTCACATGGGAAGCAACTAAATCACAGATCCAGAGCAAGACACAAACACACCAGAACTGTGTGACAGAACACTGGATACACCTGCTCCCCTGGAGGTGACATACATCAGGGCCTTGGCAGAGTCACGTCTCCATCCAAAGGTGGGTGCTTGGTGCCACTTGCCAGTATCTGGGTTGTCAGTTTCCTTCTTCATTCCCTATGGGTGCTTGTCAAAATCTCCCCTCTCAGAAGACAGCCTAGCTGGCTTCAGTAATAGACATCGAGGTAATCAGTCATGAACTTCCTCGATCTACTGTCTCTGCACCTACAAACTGTTGCATTTTTTTAAAATTTTTATTTATTTATTTATTTATTTTAAGTGATCTCTACACCCAACATGGGGCTCGAACTCATGACCCTGAGATTAAGAGTTGCATGTTCTATGTGGCTCAGTCAGTTAAGCGTCTGACTCTTAGTTTTAGCTTGGGTTGTGATCTCATGGTCCTGGAATTAAGGACCCACGTTGGGCTCTGTGCTCGGCGCTGAGTCTGCTTGAGATTCTCTCTCTCCCTCCGCCCCTCCCCCTGCTCACTCTCTCACTATCTCTCTAAAATAAAAAATAAATAAATAAAGTCTTTAAAAAAAAAAAGAGTTGCATGCTCTACCAGCTGAGCCAACCAGGCATCCCCAAATTACTGCATTTATACCTACTCACAACACCTTCCCTTCCTAATCACAGGAAGACATATCCTGTCCAAGGCTAATTCTTCAAACTACACTCAGGATCCCTTCCCGTCTCCCCACTGAAGAAACATTCTTGCCACAGTTATCACCTTCAACCCCTTCCATGCCTTTTCAAAAGTCATGAATAGGTAAATGTCCCATCAGGAGCACATGAAATATCAATATTATATACTTTAGCTATTGCCCTTTCTTTATCTTTTCTTGAACAGCAAAACTTGTTCTTGTTGTTAAACATCATCTTACATGTTTCTCTAATTATAAAGGTAGTACATGATCATTATAGAATATTTGCACAAACTATACTGAAATGAACCTTTGTAATCTTGCCACTTCTTTGTGGGTTTCCACGTGTATAGATCTATGTCTAACACTTAATAGATGATGTTTTAGCGAGTGCTTTCTGTGGGCCAGGCTCACCAGGATCCAGTGAGAGACTTACCCACAGTCGTGCATTGAGTCAGTGGCACATTCTAGACTCAATCCTAGGCAGTCTGGCTCCTTATGCTTCTACTTTTCACCCCAATCAGAATCATACTATACGTAGAGGGAGCATTTTTCAGTAACACAAAATGTTTTAGAAATGTGATTTCTAAAGCATAACCAAGATTGTTATATAATAGATGGTCAGTTTCCATTTGGTCATCAACCCACCACACTTTTGCTCCCAGTCCTCACCACTCAACAACACAAACCGACCCCACAAGTGTTAAAGGTAACCTCTTCAATGCCAAATCCAATGGACGCTTTAGAACCCTTCTCTTTCTTGACTCTCTGGCAATATTTGACACCATTATCCCTTCCTTCCTTCTGTCATTTAGTCAGTAAGTATTTACTGAGCACCAATTATGCTCTAAGCACAGTGCTCAGTGTCAGAAACCTTCTCTGTTGATTTCTGGGACATACTCTCCTTTGCTTTCCTCCTCCTTCTCTGACCATGTTTTCTTAGTCTCAAACTTCCTGGTCTTCTGGTCCTCAGCCCTGTGCTGGGGTCTTCACCATTGTCTCTCAGCCCTGGGGGTGCCTCAGAATCCCCTGTCACACGTGCCTGGAGATTCTGATTCAGGGGGGAGCCCAGGCATCAATATTTGAAGATGCTACATGTCCTTCATTCAATGGTTGCTTTTCCTCTTGTGTTCCTCATCCCAGGAAATGGCATACCTCTCCATCTACTTTGAAGCTAGAAAATCTTGCTTTCTCCTCCTCCTCCAATTAATCTCTGTGTCCTGTTGTTTCTACCCACCTTCCACGTCTCTCCATCTCCACTGCCATTACTTGTATTTGGCCCGTCATCATTTCTTACCTGGATTATTAAAATGCCCTCCCAGGTGACCTTGCCTGCAACCTTGCCTCACTCCAATCTCTTTGTTATTTTTGTTGTTTTTCAATAAAAACAGCTTTGCTGTTTTTTCCTGATTATATAAATACTACAACATTAATATAAAAATAAGACTATCTTACAAAGATAAGAAAGAAACAAATGATCACCTGAAATCCCACCACCCTGAGTCACTTCTATTCCTCTGTCAACCTTTGAATGTTGCCCAATCATATGAGAAAAGTCTGAACCTTGTCCCTTTCTGGGATTCAGATGCCACAGGATGGCCTTGAGGGAAGAATAATTTCAAGTAGAAACAAAGAAGACCCAGAAAGAGTGACCACCTAATTGTACAATAATATCATAGTGCTGTTTTGTTTTGAGTAGAGGGCACTTTAAAAAAAAATACTTTTTTCCATACCTTCTCTGCTCTCTCTCCTCCTGCACCCCACACCCACCGCAGTGAATCAATGCTAAGAACTCAGCATGTATACTTTCCGACATTTTCTTCATGCTCACATCATCATATATTGTGTTTGGCTCCTCCTAACAGTGACTCAGCTCCCTTGACAGTTTATTCTCACAAGTACGAAGTCCAGGGCCCCATACAGTGGCCAGGGAGCCAGGTTCCTTCCAATTATCTGCCTTGCAATCTTTCATACTGTCATAACTTCAAGGCCATAAAACGGCTGTAAAAGCGCCAGCTATCATATCCTCATCTCAGATAAGGAAAGGGGAAGGCTGCTTTCCAGCCCTGGCCCTGGCCGCGGACATAGCAGCCGCTGGGATGTTGATGCCCGGCAAGAACCCTATTGCCATTTATGAACTCCTTTTCAAGGAGGAGGGACGGTGGCCAAGAAGGACGTCCACATGCCTGGCAGATGAGAGCAGGTAGAAAAGAACGTGCCCCATCTTCACATCGTGAAGGCCATGGAGCCCTTCAAATCATGAAGCTACATAAAGGGAAGGTCTGCCGGGGGACATTTCTACCAGCCCCTGACCAGCCAGGGTGGCCAGTGTCCCCACGCCTGCCTCCACCTGCGGGCTGAGAGCGTGCCTGCCGCTCTGCCCCACAGCATCCTGGGACAGGCCATGGCTCAAAGGTCTAGAGGGAGAGCCAGCTGCCAGACTCACCACAGGGCGAGTGACAGGGACACGGACCGACCAAGCCCTGGGCTCCCTGCTGCGACAAGCTCGCTGAGGCCAGACCTGTGTCAGCAACTGAAGGCCAGTTTAGAGGCAGGTTTGGTTGTGGATGTGGTCAGCCACCTCCATCAAGCTGGAGGAGAGATTGTTGTGTGTTGAATAAATCTGTAGGCAGAAAAAGAAAAGAAGGAAGGAAGGAAGGAAGGAAGGAAGGAAGGAAGGAAGGAAGGAAGGAAGAAAGAAAAGGGGAAGACCAGGAGCAAAAAAGAACTTCACCAAACGCTCGGTCCAAAGCTCCCATTATATCTCATTGGCCACTCCTCTCTGCAAGATGGGGCAGGAAAAAAAGGCACATACACACACACACACACACACACACACACACACACACACACGCTAACACACAAAAGATTTTAGGGTTCTTGTTTTGCTATTAGCAGCCAAATTGGATCAGGGGACACATACACTGTTGCATAGAGCTCTTCCTACTTAATCACACTTCATGGAAATCCCTCCAAGTCATTTAGTATAGATCTAGCCTATACTTTTTATTTTTTTTATATTTTTAATTTTTTTAAGATTTTATTTATTTATTTGACAGAGAGAGAGAGAGAGAGAGAGCAGGAACACAAGCAGGGGGAGTGGGAGAGGGAGAAGCAGGCTTCCCACTGAGCAGGGAGCCCGATGTGGGACTCGATCCCAGGACCCTGGGATCATGACCTGAGCCGAAGGCAGACGCTTAACGACTGAGCCACCCAGGCACCCTAGCCTATACTTTTTTAAATGGCTACGTTACTCCTCATGGTAGGAGCACACTATAATTTATTCAATCATTCTCCTAAAGATGGGCATTCATTTTGTATTCAGTGTTTTGCCAACCATAAACAATACAGAAATAAACACCTTTGTACATGTATCCTTTCTACCATGATTTATTTCTACAAGCTGGGTTCCTAGCAATGGGACTGCTGGGTTGAAGGACATAATGTATTAAAATTTTATAGTCTTTCCCTGATTGCCAAAAAGTTTGTAGCAATTCACATTTCATCCAACAATGTTATGAGTATCTGTTTCCTCTCCATTTTCACCTGTAGTAGGTGTCATCACTGTTCCTAATTTTTACCAATCCAAAGGGTATAAAGCGATATTACTTTACTACTTTAATTTTAATTAGCTTTTTTAGATGTACTTATTGGACATTGGGATCTTCTCTTCTATGAGTTGTATATTCACGTTATTTACCCATTTCTACCAGATTTGTCTTTTCTAATCTGTTTCTGAGAGCTCTTTGTATATTATGGATATTAATCATTAATTAGTATAGTGCAATTTGTATACTAATACACCATATAAAAATTGTATTGGATCTTCTTTGTGTACAGAATAAAATCTAAGTGGCTTAATAAAGCCAGGTGTGCTGTCTGAGCAGGAGATGGTATTTAGATGCCTTTGATAAGAACAGTTAGGCACCTCCCTTCTCACCATGTATCTATTTGCATCCACTGATTCACACAGAGGTTGAACAGTCCAGCCTATGAGAAAGGGTCTGACGCTTGTCCTGGCTGGATTTCACTCATCCAATGGACTGGGGCGGGGAGGGGCTGGTGCCTGAGGGAGGCATGATTATAAGCAGCGAAGGTGGGGAGGTGGTGGCGGGGGTGGGGGCTGGTTGTCAAGAACTAAGTCATCAGAGAGAAGAAGGCTTCTGGCCCCTTGAATCAAATCCAGCACTGGGGCCAGAGTGCCCAAGCCAAATGGTATTCTGGGTTCATGGCAGAAGCTAACACTGGAACTTGTCTCTCTAGCCACTTTGGCAGCATGTGCGGCTCCTGGAAGGAAGGGGGCTTCTGGGGAAGTTTCAAAAGCTGTTACAGTACAGTCAAGAAGCCTCGCTGTGGAACCTTATTTGACCTGGACCCAATAAGAGCAATAAGAGCATTTCCCCAGAGCATTTTCTAGAGCAGTGGCAATAATCTCTGGTCTTTCCATGCAGCAGTGATGCTCCAATGTCAACACTATAAAGCTCAACAGACTGCCCGGTATTTGTGCCAATGATAGGCCGAATCTTCCAGCCTTTACGTTGGCACCCTCGTCACAGCATGAAGGCCTGGGACTGCAGAATTGCAGCTTGGCTAGCCATGGACAAGTGATAACCCAGACTATTTCATCAAAACATGGAAGTACTCCCTAGTGAGTCCCCTAAGTACTTGGTGGAAAAGACCCTGAAAATAACTTTGATTTTCTGTCAGAATCTTGACTTCCTTTAGACAAGCTGGTGGGATGCAGAGCTTGGGAGAGTGGGATATTGATGCTGGTGGGGTTGCCCCTCCACACACTGACTGGTGAAGCCTGAGACTGGTCACCTTCATTCTCACTGTACATGCTATGACCCCTGCCAACTCTCTGGCCTCACCTCCTGCATTTTCTCTGTCCCTCTCTAAGTTCTGAATATGCTAAACCAGTAGTAAACTCCTCCAAGCACCATACTTTCTTTGTCTACTATAACTTTGCAGATGGAGCTCTCTGCCCCTGAAACACCCAACCCCTCAGCCACGTTATTTATGGCTAACTCCTGTCAGCCACTACCTCCTTCAGGAAGCCCTCCTTGATTCCTCCCATCTGGGCTTCAGGTCTCTCCTTAATGTTCTCAGAACATCCTGTATGCTCCCATACCCCACTCCTTCTAGAGTGTGAGCTACTTTCTTCAGCGTTGAGTACAGTGCTTGATATATCATAGATGCCCAGTAATGCTTGTTACCTGAGTGAATTAATGAAAGAAAAATTAAATGTCCACATTTCACTTATTAAAAGAGCAAAGATAAGGGGCACCTGGGTGGCTCAGTCGGTTAAGCGTCTGCCTTTGGCTCAGGTCATGATCCTGGAGTCCTGGGATCGAGCCCCTCCTTGGCCCTGCTCAGTGGGGAGTCTGCTTCTCCCTCCACCTGCTCTTGCGCTCTAGCTCACACATTTTTCTCTCTCTCCCTCTCAAATAAATAAACAAAAATCTTAAAAACAGAGCAAAGATGAAAACAGAGATAATAAATAAATAAATAAATAAATAAATAAATAAATAAATAAAATCAAACAGAGATAATATGCAGCCTTGGCGGTGGTGTGGTGAAATAAGTGTTATTGCACACTATTCGTGGAAGGGCAAATCAGTACATATTTTTTGGAGGGCAATTTGGCACCATACATCAAGACTTTCAAAAATATTCCTCCTCTTTTGACCCACTGGTTCTATTTCTAGTAATTTATGTTAAGGAAATAATCAGAGGCATAGACACTTATGTACAAGGATATTAATAGCTGTGTTATTTTTAATGGAAAAAAATAAAAACAGTCTAAATGTTGAACAATAGGGAATCCGTTAAGTAACTTATGATTCATCTGTACGTGTAGACGTTCTACAGCCATTAAAATCCATTTTTCTCAGAATTTCTGCATGACGGGAAATTTCTCATGGTCTAACATTAAGTGAAAAAACACACAAAACTATATACGTGTCATCACCCACATTTTGTGGTTACGAAAGGAGATATGCCCAAGATGTTAGCAGTGGTGGAATTATAGTCTTTTTTTCTTCTTTATGATTTCCTTTACATGTTTTCTGTACGTATTATTTTATAGTTAGAAAAATGGTTTTAATTTTTTAATGAAAGAAACCTGGTAGGACAAGGTAGTTTATGCTAAAAGCAAGATGAGCAAGTGACCATAAAGTCACATTCACACAGAATGGCCAGGAATTGCACCCACTCTTGGTTTTCATGACATGTAGCTATAGCCTCGTCCTCTATAACTTTGGTGATGTTTGAGAGGGGAGTGCAAGATGAACAAAGGAGAGAGAGGGGACTTGAGAGACTTTGCATGAAACACTTGTCATATTCAAAGGTTTCATGGACAGTTTGTGGGTGGGGCAACTCAGAGGCCATGACAGTTAGCATCCCATACCCTGTGCCCCCCGGGTCCCCCTTTCTTTTATCTTCTCTTGTTTTCTTTTTCTTTTCTTTTCTTTTTTCTCTTGACCCCTGTTGAAGAAAAGGCCGGAACAACCTAAGTCTTGAGAGGGTTTGCAAGGCAAGGAGGAAAGACTGTCCCACTCACACCAGCAAGTTGGGATCATCACTTCTGTCCCCAGGAGTCCGTGATGACCATTCAGGAATATCCGACCTGCCACAGGCACAATGGGGTCAAGAGTGTCTCAGTTCTTTTGACCTGATGGAGGAGGGAGACTGGGGTAGGGATTGAGGAGCAGAGAAGAAGGAATAGGCTCAGATGTTAGATAGTACAGGAAGTCAACCCAATAATTACAGACGCTTCAAGCAGATGATCAATGGACATTTGACGTGCAAAAGCTAGCTTCCATGTGTATCCCTTTGGCCCCCAGTTCATTAAGGGCCTTTACATTCCTTATTTTATTGGATCCTAACCACAACCCTGTGAGAGAGACACTAGCTTTCTTTTATCGCAGGTGAGATCATTGAGGCTCAACAAGATGAAAGGATTTGCCCAAGGTCTCTCAGTTAATAAGCGCTGGAGCTGGAACCTGGGACTTCGGATTCCTCTTTCTTGTTTGACACACTAAGCTGTGAGGGACACATTCTCATACAAGAACCCACAAATAATATTGAAAAGTGAGAAGAAAAATAAAAGTGTGTTTACTAAAAGTTGGTGCATGTGATCTTAACTTTCAAAATTATTTTTCATTTCTCAGCTTCTATCTTCAATGCCACAGACAGGGTCAAGGCACCGCCTCTGGGCCTTGATTCCAGGTCTGTGTTGTGTGTGTTGTCCAGGCACACCTGCAGAGCTTGGGCTTAGGGGGAGCTCCTGGGGTGGTCCTGTTTACCAAAAGCAGTACTGAGGCATGGGCCATGTGGCTTGTGTGTCCTGGACCCACCACTGGTTCTATGCGGAGGAGTCTCTGGACGAGCTACCATCTTGGATAGGCACCCTGGGTTCAGGTTGATGCCCCTCCAGATGGCACTTCCTTAGAGGAAAGCACAGTGAAGGCCCACATCGGGCACACCTGTTCATCGAGCTCCATTTCAGGTCCTGCCCTCCCACTGTGCTTCAAACATGCACAGAAATGAAACGCTGGAGCTACTTTTGGTCTAGTGCTGTATAATGTTCCATTTAATTCTCGGTCCCCCCCCTCACCATGGAGTGACTGTCTCCATTTTATAATTAAGGATTTGTGGAATCAGGGAGGTCAAGCAACTTATTTAAGGAACCATGACTCATAAGTGGCCCAGGTAGGACTCGAGCCCAGCTCCTTCTGGCAATAGAAACCAGGCACATCTCAGCGTGCCACCCAGCCTCCTCGGGCAATGGGGGCTCTCTTAACACCTCTGCTCACTGTGATCTATCAAAGGACAACCAACTTGAATGTTTAAAAGCTGTACTACCACTGCCGATGAGGTAACTGTACACGAGGAAGCATTCGTAGATGATGCGTGAGACAGAAGAAAGTTCCTTTTTTTTTTTTCAGTCAAGCAGATTTGAAATCCCCCCTTTTTAGAAAACCTTCCTGGCCCTGCCTGAATCCATTTAGCTTGAGAACACCTTACCTCCCTCCTTCCCTATCTTAACCTCCAAATGACTTTCCCCTGAGACATCAGCGGTGGGCAGAAGCGTGTCAGCCCAGTCACATGGCAACTGCCTGCGTGTTTGCCTGGGAGAAGCTGTCACAGGATTTGGGCCCACGGAAGGCAGGGGCCTGGGCTGCCTGTGTCACTGTAGATAAGGCCGTGAATCCCAAATCAGCCCTGAACCACCTGCACCTACCCCTCTCTCCCTACCAATCACCTCTCCAGGGAGAACACCTGAATCATCCGTCAGCCTTCGGGAAGTTCACTTCTTGACCAAAACAATAGCAGAGTCTCTCCTCAGGAGATTTTCAGCCTCGGGTCAGGAAAAAAGAGTTCTTTTCATAGAGTTTTCTCCTTCTGATCTGCTGTATAACCAGCTCTGGACTTTCAACTAGAATCACCTGTCTTCTCCCACACATACGGCCTCTGTGCGCTGTGTCCAGTCTTCAGCCCTCCTGTCGGTGATTGGGGGCCCAGGTGAGGTCGACGAAGATCACGCCTAAGGCACAAAGTGGAGGCCTGACTCCATCGCTATCTTTCCTGTTGCTTTGCTTTTGGACATTTTGGTGCATGTTTATCCAGTCTCCTCCAGTAAACTGGGATGGAGAATGGGACGGATGGGAGGAACGCTAGTTCACAAAGCACCTCCACAGCCGGCTCCTAGATGCCTCCTGGGTCTTGGGCGTTTGACCCAGAACCCTCCCCCATCGCCACAGCAGCTCCGAGGGGGAAATGCCTCTTCTTCGTTGTATCTTTGCCTCCAAACCCGAGGCAGGGCTCCAAATTCAGTGCTCGGTGCTGCTGACCAGAGAAGCAGAATCTTCTAGCTCTATTCACCCTCCAGGGACCTCCCAGGTTAGCCGACAGAACTGCAGGCACGGGCATGGCTGGTGACTCGCTTTTACGGTGCCAAGGAATGGCAGACATGACTCCTTTGAGGGGTCACAAGCCACTCATCCTCCTCCGGCCCCCACTCCTCTGCCACCATCACCACCCTCCCCCCGCCCTCCCCGGACTACGCTGCCTTTCTTCCTGGGAGCAGGGGAGTGGGCCTCCCATCTAGAGGCTCTACTATATCTTTTTCTGGGCAAGTCTTGCCCCCACACGTCCCAGCCTGGGAATCTCAGCAGTGCATTGGTGCTCACTGATGGCTTGGGTTGGCTATGGTACCGACGCCCGAAAGAGGATTAATGAGCTTCCCGGGCCTGTTGGTTGACTCTGCCTTGGGAAGCCGCCCAATCCAAAGCTGGGTCTATCCCTACCGCAGCATGCTTTGCTATGACTCAGAGCTGCATTGCAAACGCTGAAACTACTACCACCATATTCCTCGGGGTGACAAATTCTCCCAAATGCCATCACTTCCTTCCATGGCAGTGTCACAGCCAGTCTGCAAGTCAGCATGAGCCCTAAGGCTCTGGGCGTCAGGTGAGTCCATTTTTTTTTTTGTTACTTCTCAATTATTCCTGCTAGGGAAATCGATAGTGGTGTGGTTAATCCAAAGAGACAGATTATCTAGAAATTTAAATAATTTACATCTCTCTCTGGAGTGTGTTAGGTGATTTATTTGTTTTAGGCAGAGCATTTACCTTCCTAATGATACTTAATTTAGGGTAATGAGAGAAAGAAATGGCATTCCATCCTCCCAGATTAGTTAGATAGGCAGCTCTGGAGGTGCAAGAGAAGGGGGAACCAGTGGGGCAGGGTTATGAAACAATGTGCTCAATATTCACCATGGCCAGTGGAACCCCCCACTCACTTCCTACCGAGACTGTTATGTGGGCTCACTGTTTTTGCTCTCAGGGGTAGGTTTGCATGTCTTGCCTTGTTCCCATGTTCCCGTCAGAGTAGAGAGGCCTGCCATCTTGGGAGCCACAGAGGAGCAAATCAGGGAGGGAAAGAAGTGTTTCTTATGTACAGGAACTTGGGAGCTGTACCCCAAAATAAAAGGGTAGGCTAGAATGTTCCTTGTCCAGTAAGTATGGGAAGATACCCTTGAGAGAGAGAGTAGGCTCTGGAGCTCATGGATGGCCAACTCCCTGGTGCCTTTTCTAGGATATCAGAACTCATAGCCCTGAACACCAGGACACAAAGACTCCAGTGAGCAGAGAGGGGGACAAGGCAGGCAGGTAGAGTGGGAACTATACAAGATTCAGACTCAGAAGAAAAGGGTTGCCTCTTGTCGGTAACAGGATCTTAGGCAAGTTATTAACTGCTCTGACCCTACATGTGCTCATGTAAAGAAATGAAAGCAACAACAATAATCAGAGTTAGAGCTTACAGATGAGAGGCAGCTAAATAATAATGGTTATGAAAGTATTCTGGAAGCTGTAAAGTCCTGTGCAAATTTCAGTTATTACCATAGCTCTGACTTGCTCCACGGACCTGGGCAACTCAGGGGATGTGCCACGTTAGAGTTTGGACTGTGTGTTCTGCACATAAGGGGCATATTCAGGTATGTTCCACAGTCCTCCCTTATTCACAGGGATTTGTTCCAAGTCCCCCAGTGGATGCCTGCAACCACAGATAGTACCAAACCCTATACGTACTGTGTTTCTTCTCTACACATACCTACCTATAATGAATTTTATAAATTAGGCACGGAAAGAGATGAACAACAATAACTAGTAATAAAACAGAACAATTATAACAATATATCGTAATGAAAGTTATATGGATGTGATCTTCCTCTCAGAATCTCTCATTGTGTTGTGCTCACCCTTCTTGTGATGATGTGAAATGAAAAGATGCCTCTGTGATGAGATGAAGTGAGGGGAATGACACAGACGTTGCGATTAGGCTACTACCAACCTTCTGATGATAGATCAGAAGGAGGGTCATCTGCTCTGAGACCGCAGTTGGCAAGGGGTGACTGAAACTGCAGAGAGCAAAACCATGGATAAGGGGGGACTACTGTCCTTAATCACCGCTGTTCTCACTCTGACGTAGGTAGAGATAGCACAAGAATCCAGCCTTCCTGTGCGTAGTCTTTTCTCAGTTTCCTGACATTTGGATGAATTTGTTAATGATTCTAGATCTCGACCTCTTCAGAAATGCTTGGCAGTAGAATTACCATCTACTTTGGAAGCCAGGTTGGAATCTGCCCAGACTCTCAATAAGAGGGTACTTCTAAACACTCTGCGTGGGGTCCTTTGTCCAAGATCCTTTCTTCAAAGGATGGGGAGGTGGTAGGAACATGGGGGGGCAGGGGGGAGGGGATTAGGGGAGTGATAGCCACTGCTGATCTTAAGCTTTCCCATGGACTGTTGTCTTTTCCCAAAGAGGAGAGAGAAAAAAGGATCGTGACCAAAGGGTCAGGATGCCCTGACTTTTCCTTCCCTAGTCTGAACTCTCATTCCCATCTCTCATCTTGGTCCCTATCTTTCTTCTGACCATGGCTCCCAGCCCTGGCTTTAGTGTTTCTGTTCTCTTGTCATCTTATCTTAAAGCCATAGGGCCTCTGGGATCAAATGACAGACTCCTTCAGAGGAAAAATAAAATATGTGCTCTGGGACCAGCGAGGTAATGGGCAGGCTCTCATTGTGGCTGAGAACAGGGGCAATAAGTTCACCTGGACATTGTCAAATAGGCTACTCTCATTTAGGTTGAATCTGGCTATTCCTAAATCTTCACAGACTTGTGTTCCTTACCTGTCTGAAGCTGATGGAATCTTAATCCTCCTTCTACATGTGGTCGTCAGCAACAATTAGTCCTTCACCTCAGGACCTTTCGGTATCCTTCAATCACTTACCCCCCACCTCCTTCCTACCCTTCATAGGGATGGCAAATGTCATATTGTCTCCAGTGAACATAGTGTTTCTACAAATAGAATTCTTTTTCTTTAAGTTTATTTATTTGTATTAGTAATCTCTACACCCATCGTGGGGCTTGAACCCATGATCCTGAGATCAAGAGTCACACGCTCTTCTGACTGAGCCAGCGAGGCGCCCCTCCACAAAAAGAATTCTTAATTAGGATTTAGTAAGTCAGAAATTTTCAGAACGTTCATATACTGTTGTACATTGAGTTCCCTAGGAGGAAAGCCTAATGTGCAGATTCTTGTGCAGGTGACTTTGGGGGAGAATGCTCTAGAAGAGTCATGAGAGGAGGGAGGGGAGCAGGATAGGGAAGGGGAAGAAGTTAAGCAGAAGTGTGGTTTTCAGGAGAAATGTAGCCTCAGACTGGTCCTTCTGGGAGCTCCAGAGTACAAATGGCACCACAGTTTGTCCTGTACTGAGGCAAGGAGGTGGGTGCTTTTGTTTTTCCACAGCAGTGGGTCACTGGCCCGTAGGCTGTGCAGGGGTGTCATTCCCAAACATGCGGGGAGGCGGCTCCAGCGGGTCAATGTGTGAGTTATTGGCAACACCTACAGGGGCTGGAGGAAGGACTCCTCTGACTGTAAAAGGGATCCCAGGGGTAACAACAGCCTCCGCTACGTACCCTCAGACTCTTTAATTCCAGTCCTGGAATTCTGCCATACTGAAAGAATTCTAAGTATAGAAAGAAAAAAGAGAAAACAAAGATGTTTGCTGCAGTGTCATTTATGATAAAACATTTCAAAATGCAAAAACAAAACAAAACAAAAACCCCAAAACCTGAGTTTCAACAGGACAGGAATAAGTAAATTCATTATATAATGGTATAATTAAGTAAATAAATTACACACTTGCATGGTATTCTTTGCTCCACAAAGCCTTGGCCCTTATCTCTCTCCCTGATTTTATCTGGTATAACTCTTCCCCCTTGATCCCTATACTCTCACCAAACTGGTCTCCTCTCTGTTCCTCCAGGATGCTGGGCTTGCTACTTTCCCAAGGCTCCTGCACCTACGTTCCCTCTGCCTGGCACACTCTGTGCATGACTGCTCCTAAATCAGTCAGGGCTTAGGTTCCATATCTCAGAGAGGACTTCCCTAAACACCCATCTTCAACAGCCATCCTTGTCACTCTCTAACACATCACCCTGTTTTATAGCTCTTATCGCTCCGTGGTTTGCTCATTTATTTCTTATCTTTTACCTGTCTTCCCTCCACAGAGCAAAACCTCTGTGAAAGTGGCAATCTTGCCTGTTTGGGTCACTGCTTTATTCAGAGCCTGGAGCATAGGAGTTACTCAACCGATAGCTGTTTGATAAGTAACTGAACATATACACAGTTTAAAAAATGCTTACCAAAATTATACAATAAAATGGAAAAATGACCAACATCTACTGTTAAGTGAAAACATCATGATGTAAAATGTCATATGTTATATCATTATATCCACATGGAGAGAACTTCTGCTTCTGGCCATAATGGAGTAACAGGGACACCAAGAATTTACTTTCTTAACTTAAAGAGCTAAAAATCTGGACAAACTATGACACAATGGTTTCAGGCCTTGGATGATAGTCAGTACATGATTGTGGTCCCTTAGAGAAGGGAAAAACAAAAAAACAAGGTCAGTCCACGATTGCTTCAGCTGACTAGCTGGAGACAGTTTCCAGGCTGCAGAGTGTGGAGGCAGAACCCAAGCAGCCTGATGGTCTCACTAAATCGAGAGATTGGACTTCAGGGAAGCCAAGATGGCTAGAGTTTGAGAGGCAGCATATCAGAGAGGACAGACGTACCCAGATAGAGAGCTCTGAAGGAATGTAGAGCAAGTGTTTGGCTGAGTACTGAATCATGCATGTGTGAAAGAATCCCACAGCAGGCGGATGGGAGGGGTGGCTAGAGAGTGGGGGCACAAGAATGGAAAGCAAGAGCTCCCCAAATTCCTGGAGCCCACAGAATTCTGTTCCCCTTAGCCAGAGTGGAAAGACCTCATAATACACACAGCCTCAGGGAGAGTCCTCAGGAGGGCATTGTCATAGTGGTGGTGCTAAATTAGCTCTAAACTCACAGTTGCTCAGGATCCACCCTAACAAAGCTGAAAACAAGCCTTGCAGGAATCAAACTGACGCTAAGTTACTTAACTTCATGCCAGAACCAGTAGCACACCACTTCAAGGATTACAACCAAACCTAGTACCCAACAGTGTACAATTCACCAGGTCCCACAACCAAGCAAAACTTGCCACACATACATCAAAGTAGGAAAATACTATCCACAACAAGGAGAAAAATCAGTTAGTAGAAACAGACCCAGAAATGACAGAGATGAGGGAGTTAGCAAACAAGAACATTAACACGCTATTTTAAACCTGCTCCACGTGCTGAGGAAGATAGAGGGAAACATAAACACAATGAAGGGAAAAATGGAAGATGCAAAAAGGACTAAATAAAATTTCTAGAGATGGAAGATGCAATACCTAAATGAAAAATATACTGACTGAGATTAAAAACAAATCAGATAATATAAAAGATCAATGAATTAAGGACACAGCAATAAAACAGTCCAAAGGAAAAAAGACTGGGGGAAAAAAAAAGAGCTTCAGTTACCTATGAATCAGTAGCAAGTGGTATAACATACCTGTAATTTGAGTTCCAGGAGAGGAGGGGGAATGGGAAAATGTTTTGAAGAAATA
This sequence comes from Eumetopias jubatus, assembly GCF_037043125.1. Classification (NCBI taxonomy): domain Eukaryota; kingdom Metazoa; phylum Chordata; class Mammalia; order Carnivora; family Otariidae; genus Eumetopias; species Eumetopias jubatus. Next base: position 37,647,067 of record NW_028274818.1, read on the forward strand.
ATAGCTGAAATTTTCCCCAAGTTGTTGAAAACTATAAACTCATAGATACAAGCAGCTCAACAAATTCCAAGCAGAATAAACATAAAGAAAACTGTATGAAGACACACCATACAAATTGCTAAAAGGTAGTGTTAAAAATTAAAATCTTAAAAGTAGCCAGAGGAAAAAAGAATGTACAGAGGAGCAAAATACAAGAATGATAGCACTCTTCTTGTCAGAAACTTTGCAAGTTAGAGACAGCAGAGCCTCTTTATGATGTTGAAAATAAAAACTATCAACCTAGAATTCTATACCTGATGAAAATACCTTTTCAGAAACAAAAGCAAAAATAAATGCTCTTTCAGACAAAGAAAAGCCAAAAGAATTTGTTGTCAAAAGATATGTTAAATGGAGTTCTTCAGGTGGAAGGTGATGGAAATTTGGTCTACACAAAGGAATAAGGGCACCAGAAATGTCAAATAGTAGGACAACTATAAAAGAAAATTATCCTGCTTTTAAATTTCCTTAAAAGATAATTGATCCATGTAAAAATAATTACAATGTATCTTGGGGTTTATAGCCTATGTTGGAGTGAAATGTATAATGATAGCACAAAAGATGGAAGGGAAGAAATAGAAATAAACTGTTGTAAGTTGCTTTCACTATATGTGAAGTGATATAAAATTATAAAATTATTGGAAGTTTTGTGATAGACTGTGATAAGAAGTATGTTGTAAACCATAGAGAACAACCACCAGAAAAAAAATTTTAAGAGCTATAGTTAATAATCCAATAGTGGAAATAAAATGGAATCATAAGAGAAATAATCAATCCAAAAGAAGACAAAGAAACAAAGAACAAATGGGACATGTAGAAAACAATAGATTGAAATTTTTAACCAACACAGGTGACTAATACATCTCCCAACCTCCTGATTTGGGGGCAGGAAAGCCACTTGGTTCGGCGAGGGCCACACTTCAGGCTCTCAAGTGGAAAGGGAGTGATGGTGTGAATCATGGCTATACCAGACACCCCTCCAAGACAACCTTCCTGAACACTATCCTAAAAGACACCACTAAGAAAAACAACCTTGGACCTTCATTTGTCTTCCAGAAGTCTGTCAATCAGCCAGTCCATCAGGCCAATAACTGCAGTGAGCAGTGCTCATATGGAGAGAATAGCCAGTGTGCCAGGATAGACCAAGAAGGTCCCAAACCACACCTGTGAAGAAGGATCTGCCCCAACAAGTTTTCCTCATGTGTCAGTCTTCTACCTTCACAGGCTCTAGAGGGGTAGGGTCTTCTGAGACCACCATGAAAATGTATAGTGAATGGAGGGGAGGGCCCAAGTCATTTGCATGTTAGCATGGATTAGTTAATTAGATTGATTAGACTCTACCTTGGAACTACCAACCCTAGGAGAAAGAACTCTTTGACCAGTAACCTTTCTGTGTTGCCAGGAAGCCAGTAATTGTGGGCAAGAAGGTTGCAGCAGGAAGAGGAAATTATACCCTGAAGACCAACACTCCTGTTTCAATTTGCCTTTGGGGCTGGTCCTGTTGAGTCTTTATGGTAGTGGTGTGGTGGCTCTATTTCAGCTGTTAGCTGAAACAAATGCTAACTATTAGCATTTGGAGGGAAATATTTGGGAAAAAAATTATTAATATTAAGACTCAATATAACACTAAGGTCAGCCGTGATTTTACCTTCGGTCATTGCTAGAGTATAACAAGCCCTCACAGCTTCTCCAACAATCATAGACAGAGCACTCATTCTTGTCCCTTTGGTCCCTTTACATCATCATGTCACTGTTTGAAAAGAGCCTGTTTATTGCCATCTCTTACATTATCCCCAAATGAAGTTCTTATATGTTCCGGTCAACACTGTAGATTATTTTGGTTTTTGGTTTTTCATGAGTTTTCTTGGAGAAGGGTGGGAGGGTAGTTTCTGGCTCCACATAACACGTTGCTCTTTCTAAAAGAAAGTTCACACCCCTCTCTGTACCCTGTCCATGATCTACTTGACTCAGCATTCTGATGTATGCTGAATCCTCAGCTGTAGCAAAAAATTAATTTTAGGCATTAACCAACATTGGCAGCGCCCTGTGAAAAGATCAAGAGGGGCAGAGAGAGTAAAGAGGAAGCAGGGTTCCAGCCCCAGGAAGTTCAACTTGATTCAGGCAAGGCTACACACCTGCTACATCCAAGGCACCGAGGCTGAATGGGTCACATGGGGTGGACTTCTGTCACCAGCAGGAGTGCTTCAGCCTTGAGCCATATCACTGGGCTGGGGCAGGGCCAGTTACAAGTAAGGAAACCATCTATGTACGTCAGAGATATGTTTTCTCTTTTTTCCCCTCTGGGAAGATGTTCTGGGGAATTCTTTGCCCGGAAGTTGGTCACTTCCTGCCCCGTTGATGAGATTTCCAAAAGGCATAAATAGCTTCTCTTGCCGCATGGAACTGGCCAAAGATGCCGCCACATTACAGAAGGCAGGTCTCAGGGAGGGTGCTTTCCAGCATCAGGAAAGGTGAGAGCCTCGGGAGCATGTGAGCAGGAGACAGCGACTGCAGGACCAGCAGCATGGACTAGGCCGCGTGGGCTTGAGGGCTGAGGGCAAGGGGCAAAAGGACCTGGAAAAGTGACTAGTCTGCTAGAGAAAGTGCCAGAAGAAATGCTCTGAGAGTGTGGGGAAGCAGATGAGAAGAAAGAATAAAGGATGAGGAAGAGTAAGAAAATGTGTTTGTAAGGAAGAGTCCCAGAAGACGCAGCGGAAATCCTAACAGGCATGTCAGGAACTGGTCAGTGAGTGCCCCAGGGGGAGCCACAAGCAGGAAGGGCTCAAGTGTGCAAGCAGGTCAAGAAAACAGTAACTACTAGGACTGAAAGCTATGACACTCACCTGTCGTGACACCTGGTCATACTAAGACAGAAGATCTCCCCAAGTGTGGGCTTGATGCTACATTCAAATTTTTATTATGCATACATTATTTTTGTGTACCCTAAACACGTACTAAGTTCCATTGGTAGTTTATCCACGGCAATGATTAGATTATTATACAATACATCCTGTTTCCCCAGGCAAGAGGGACCCTTGCCTTGGGTCTATGCTTTAGAGCTTTCCTATTCAAAGTATGGTCCTGTACCGGGAGGATTGACATCCCCTAGGAGTTCTTAGAAATGCAGAGGACCGGGAGGATTGACATCCCCTAGGAGTTCTTAGAAATGCAGAATCTCAGGCCCTGCCCAGACCTACTAAATACGATCCCAGGTGATTCACATGCACACTGGTGTCTGAGAAACATGCTTCCTCCAGTTGCATCTCTCCTCGCTGGATGAAGAGTCCTCAGGGTCAAGGAGACAGGGCCACCCAGAGCCCACCTCCCCTTTCAGACCATGTTCCAGGTAGTTGGGATGCCAGAAGCCTTTGCACAAAGAGCCCTGCCGGATCCCGCCTCCAGGGTGTGTGTGTGTGTGTGTGTGTGACCCCAGGCCCATCCTCCTGGGATCAATAGCTCTGCCTGGGTGAGATCACCTGAAAGGTGGCCTTGGAGCAACTGATTGCAGGGATTGGGTTGCAGGCTGGAGTATGCACAGGCTTGTACATGAGGTACCTGAGAGAGAGCAGGAACAGGAAGATGAGCCGGGACAGATGGGATGGGGGAGGGGGGAGATGGCAGTCATCAATCCCTGGGCCACCCCCCTCCGGTGCAGAACTCCAAGGAGTTCAAGCATTCTGAATTTGAAATTGTCCTTCCACGTGATTATAAAGGTATCTTTGTCAAGGTAGGAGAATAAAACATATTTTACTTAACAGTTTATTCTCTCAATTCATAACTTAAATATTTAGATATATGTATTTGGGACTCCATGTGTGCTTTTGTCTGTGCTCCACAAATGTTTTTGTTGTATCTAAGATACACAAGCCTGGGTAAAACCAAATGACCAACCTCACATTAACTGGTCCCCAGGCAGGATAGGACTGTCCCTGAATGGATCTGTCTTAGCCCACCTACCTAGTTGGTGATAAAGGGAGGAAATATGCTTCAGAAATCGAAAAAGGCTGTTATAAAGCAAAATATGGATTCCTGAAGGTAGAACAAAAACAGAACAAGAATCAACCATCAACAGAAATATAAGTAGAGAACCCTTTTAGCTCAGAGGAAAAAGGGATTATTTCAGCCAGGGATGTTTCTAATGTGAAAACTGGAACTCCTGAGATGAAGGGGTTTTTAGAAGTAGTAGTTTTGGTGGAAACAAGGTGCAAAAGGGCAGCCTGTAGCTCAGTCTGGCTGGAGGACTGAATGTAGACAGAAAAGTTCCAAGGGCCAAGACTGCAGCAGTGGGAGGGACCAGGCTATGGAGGCTCTTTATTTAAAAGATCAATATCTCTCAAACTGCTCTGAAGCCGTCTTCATGCCTTGAGAAGTTACTAGGATGTGACCAGTATTTTTCTTACAAAATTTCTTTAAATATATATATTAAAAAGATATTATGTAGGACAACTGTGAATCTACATGTGAAAAAAGTTAATTTAGACACCGACATTATACTTTCCACAAAAATATTATAAAAATAAAAGTAAAACTCAAAACTGTAATACTCCTAGAGAATAACATAAGGGAAAACCTGGATGACCTTGGGTATTTCAATGGCTTTTTAAATACAACACCAAAGGCACGATTTATGAAAGAAATAACTGATGAGCTGGACTTCATCACAATTAAAAACTTCTGCAAAAAACAGTGTCAAGAGGATAAGACAAGCCACAGCCTGGGAGAAAATATTCACAAAAGACACATCTGATAAAAGACTATTTTCCACAATATGCAAAGAACTCTTAAAGCTCAACAATAAGAAAACAAACAACCTAATTTTTAAAATGGGCAAAAAAAATGTGAACAAACGCTTCACTAAAGATGATAGCAAGTAAGCATATGTAAAAATGTTCGGCATCATATGTCATTAGAGAATTATAAATTAAACAACAATGAGATACCACTATACCCCTATTAGAATGGCCAAAATCCAAAACACTGACAACACCAAGTGCTGACAAGGCTGTGGAGCAACAAGAATTCTCATTCACTGCTGGTGGTAATGCAAAAATTGTCTTGTCACTTTGGGAGACAGTTTGGCAGTTTCTTAAAAAAGTAAATATACTCTTACCATATGATCCAGCCATCGCACTCCTTGGCATTTATCCAAACGAATTGAAAACTTATGTCCACACAAAAACCTGCACACAGAAGTTCATAGCAACTTTATTCATAATTTCCAAAACTTGGAAATAACCAAGATGTCCTTCAGCAGGTGAATAGATAAATAAGCTGTGGTACATCAGACAATGGACTATTACTCAGCACTGAAAAGAAATGAACTATCAAGCCATAAAAAGACATGAAAAAATCTTAAATGCATATTACTAAGTGAAAGGAGCCAATTTGAAGAGGCTACATACTGTACGATTCCAGTTATATGACTTCTGGAAAAGGCAAAACTATGGAGACAGTAGAAAGATTAGTGGTTGCCAGGGTTTTGGGGGGAAAGGGATAAATAGGCAGAGCAAGAGGATATTTAGGGCCGTGAAAATATTATGTATAGGTCTGCAATGGTGGATACATGTCATTATACGTTTGCCAAAACCCATAGAGTGTACAACACCAAGAGTGAACCCCAGTATAAGGTAGGGACTTTGGGTGATAATGATGGGACAATGTACCACTCTACTGCAGGATGTTGATAGTGGGGAGACTGCATGTGTGGGGTAAGGGGTTTATGGGAACTCTCTGTAACTTTCCGCTCAATTTTGCTGTAAATCTGAAATCTGCTCTAAAAAAATAAAGTCAGGAGGAAGCGGATGAGAAGAAGGAGAAATAGGAGGAGGAAGGAAGAAAGGAGGAAGGAGAAAAAGAGGAAGAAGACAAGAGATGTGAATAAAGAAGTCAGAGGAAAGAAAAGACAAATCTCCCGTGCAGAAGAATTCCAAATAATTTATGTAGGCACCCCACTCTCAAGGAGGTCAAGCATAACTCCCTACTCCTTCAGTGTGGGCTGTGCATAGTGACTTCCTTCCAGTGAGTAGAGTGTGCAAAGGGGCAGAGGGAGTAACTTTACAGCGGAGAAATCGGACAAATATGACCTCATGCGATCAAGGTCAACATCAACAGAGATGAAGTCATTTTGTTAGTATGTACCCTTGATACAATGTGGTGAAAATGGTACTTTACCTCTGTGTCCTTCTCCTAAAAACCTGTAATCCTCCTAATCATGAGAAAAACATCTGACATATCTCAAAAGAGGAACATTCTATAAAATACCTGACCCTTATGCCTCAAAACTGTCAGGGTCATCAAAAACAAGGAAAGTCTAGAAAACTGTCATAACCAAGAGGAGCCTCAGGACAACAACTAAATGTAATGTGGCATCCTAGATGAGATCCTGGTATACAGAAAGGACATTTGGTAAAAACTAAGGAAATCTGAATGAAGAATGGACATGAGTTAATAATAATGTATCAATATAGTTTCATTAATTATAACAAATGTACCATACTTAGTGTAACATGTGAGCAATAGGGGAAATTGAGCATGGAGTACACAAGAACTCTCTGTACTATCTTTGCAATTTTTATGTCAATCTAAAAGTATTCTAAAATTAAGTGTTTATTTTTTAAAGATATTGAACATATTTGTATGGTTTTTCACCCTACAGTGTCCCCTTGCCTTTAGAAATGGTGTGTCCAAGCAAGCCCCATGGGCAGGCAAGGCACGCATGCCTGTGCTCAGTGGGAACTTAGGGGAGGTAGCAACGCTTACCAATCAACAGTCATCTTCAATGAGGCATCTTGTATATTATTTCAGTATTCATTTTAATGCTATTGTATTTATTGTGGCCTAAACATTTACACACCCATGCCCTACAATCCTGTGCTGAGCAGAAGGAGCATGTAGTCTAGCGGTTGTCTTAGTCTTCTTGGGTCACCATAACAAATACCATAAATTGGTGCTTTGTACAACAGAGATTCATGTCTCATAGTTCTGGAGCTGCAAGTCCAAGATCAAGGTGTTGGCGAGGTAGGTGTCATTCTGAGGCCTCTCTTCTTGGTTTGTAGTCAGCCTCCATCTTATTGTGTGCTTACATAACCTCTTCTTTGTGCACACAAAAAAGAGACAGACAGACAGACAGAGAAAAACAGAGACAGAGAGTTCTCTTATGTCTTCTTTAAATAAGGGTGCTAATCCCATCATGGGGGGCCCAGTCTCATGACTTCATCTAAACATTTGCCTCCCAAAGACCCCATCCCCAAATACCATCACATTGGGGTTAGAGCTTCAACATATAAATTTTGGGGATGGTGGGCATACTCATTTAGTCCTCAACAGTGGTGAAGGCCCATACAGGCTTTAGAGTCAAACTACCTGGATTCAAATCCTGACATGACCCCTTACTAGCTCTGCGACCTTGAACAATTTACTCCATGCAGTCTGTGCCTCTGTTTCCTCATTTGTAAAATGGGAGACATTAACAATATCTACCTTGCATGTTGCTTTGAGGATAAATGTCAGTATATATAAGATTTATTTACTTATTTTAGAGAGAGAGCATAAGCAGGGGGAAGGACAGAGGGCGAGAGAGACAAGCAGACTGCATTGAGCAGGGAGCCCATCGCAGGGTTCGATCCCAGGACCCTGAGATCACAACCGACTGTGCCACCCAGACACCCCAGTGTCAGTATATATAAAGTGCTTAGAACAGTGTTGGCAGGTAAGTATCAGCAAATGCTATTATCATCATTATTGTGATGTCATTCAGGGGCTCCTACTGGTATTTTTCTCCACATCTTATGTATAGAAAGTGTTCCAAAGTCAGATGTGTTTGAGAGATGCTGCAACAATGGGGGAGCTTTTTAAAGAGTGTCTTGAGCAGGGACGGTTGTTCAACTTTCTCTGCAGATGTGCCCATCAAAGACACCTGGCCCGAGTGACCATTTCCTTCCTTTGTTCCTTACCTCATTTGTCTGGCTGGAATTTTATGTTCTTGGCACGTTCGGACTTTTAACTTAGGGGGAAAAGAATGAAGTCACATATTCAACAGTGTAATATTATTATCATTCTCGGCTCCACCTCATTTTCTTTTTCAGAGGCAGAAAATGATAAATAAAAACAGACATCTCATGAACATAGCACTTAGTTATGCATTCAATCCCATTGGAATTCCAAGTAGAATTTTCATTTCCTGACAAATGCCTAACTTTATACCATAGTTAATTTTAATGGTTATTTTTCCTCCTTACCTAACTTGGGGTATTACAGAGTTACCAACTGCCCTAGCCCTTCAGTTAGGCTGAAAGAGCTTCACCATCTTCCACCCTCAATCTGTACTCTCATGTTGTCCATTTGCAACTTCCAACTCTTCTTTTTTTTTTTTTAAAGATTTATTTATTTGAGAGAGTGAGAATGAGAGAGAGTACATGAGAGGGGAGAGGGTCAGAGGGAGAAGCAGGCTCCCTGCCGAGCAGGGAGCCCGATGCGGGACTTGATCCCAGGACTCCGGGATCATGACCTGAGCCAAAGGCAGTCGCTTAACCAACTGAGCCACCCAGGCACCCCCAACTCTTCTTTTAATGCTTGATATTGTATACAGACTGTATTTTTTTTAAGTTTTTAACTGTAAAAAGGTACATAATGAAAAAATTACCATCTTAACCATTTAAGCATACAGTTCAGCCTGGACTGTATTTTTTTTTAAGATTTTATTTATTTATTTATTTATTTGACAGAGAGAGAGGGAGAGAGAGAGAAAGCAGGGGGAAAAGCAGAGGGGAGGGAGAGGGAAAGAACCTCAAGAAGACTCTACACTAAGCACAGAGCCCAACGTGGGCCTCATTTCCAGGACCCTGAGATCATGACCTGAGCTGAAACCAAGAGTTGGACGCTTAACAAACGCAGCCACATAGGCGCCCAGCCCAGACTGTATTTTTATTGTTAATGCTTGTTTTATGAGCCTACCTGCACTTGTGGACCGTATAAACACAAGGTATACATAGTTTGTTGTTGTTGTTGTTTTAAAGTCCTCAGATGCCTGGTAACACCTCCAGAAGAAAGCTATGGAAGGTTTTTCTTTGTTTCCTGGTTTTTTGGTTTTTGTTTTCTTAATGGTCCAGCTCTGTTCAGCAGGAAAAGGTTTGGTTTTCTAAGAAAATCTTAGTAATCTGGATAATGGTAATTGCTATTATAAACTTCCCTAAACGGCTGATAATACTTTGTTTCCCTGATACTTTATCTCTTGAATAAAAAGATAAACATCTCTTTTTTTGGCCTTCTGGTGAGGGGAAAAAGCAGGACAGATGAATGTGGTTCCTGTCTGGCCACAAAGAAGGGAACCAGGTGTGGAGTCAGTGAAGTGCAGCGTCCTGGGGCATGCTGGGAAAGGGAAGCAAGGAGGCCCCAGGCCATGGCTGGTAGAGGGCCTGTTGAGCTGGTCTCCTCTTGAGAGCTCTGTACTCAGCTCAGCTAGACCCAACACTTACATTTCACCCAGCCTGTGAAGGGTCTATAGTCAGATTAGGAAGATGAGGTGCACGTGTATAAATATAGTAAAAAGCAGCTCAAGACCATATTCAAGTGACAAATGAACAGCACAGATAGTAAAGGCAGAAACACTCGGGCCGGGTGTCTTTGATGGGCACATCAAAGGATGTGGAGGCTTAGAGAAAGCTTCTTAGAAGTGGGATTCCTGAGGCACCTTGAAAGACGGGTAAGTTGTTGGAGAAACAGGCGAACTAAGGGCCTGCTGCTAGAGAAAAGTATATAAACAAAGGAGAAAAGGACAGGGAGTGTTGAGAAGACCTTTATCTCCCCAAACCATTTTACTATTAATTTTTATCTTTTCCTGAACTTGGGTTGGTTGGATTGGCTTTTGCCATTTGCAAAAGCTGTTTTTTGCTTCCCCCTCTTCTCGAATCCCTAAGGTGACCTCTAGAACTTACTTGTTTATATTTTTGTGGACAAAAAACAGATCTGTCTTTTCCCTTTTTTGGACATTGGCTTCCTGAGGGTAGAGGTCATGGTCTTTGCCTAAATCCAGCCATGTACCCAAGATTAGACTTCTCTCCTGGCAAGGGATGCCTGGGAGTAGTATTGAGGGGTGATAGTAACTTCAGACACTTCTGGGGTACCTGTGACTAGCTAAGCTTGGGGAGGATCTCTTCCATCGCTGACTTTGATCTTCTCCATACAGAGATCACGTGTAGTTTCCATGAGTATGTTTATTCAACAGCAACACTGACTGGCTCAAGTCTGGACCCTGGAGGCATTGATCAACTTTGTGGTCTCTCCTGACCCTCTCGGGTCTCAGTCTGGTTACTCAACGTATCCTGGTCACGTGGGTCAGCCAAGAAGAAAGGACTTCTGGGCAGAATGCCATTAGGAAGATTGTCCCTCAGGAAACAACCCACCCTTTTATTTATGGTCTTTGCCTAATCCTCCATCAAATCAGATTTTGTTTTCTCACACTACTGAGGTGAAAGAGACAAAGACTTGCGTTTAATATGCAAAAGCAGTAGCTCACATCCAAATTGCTATTATTCCTGCAAAAAGGCTTCTTTCAGTGCTTTAAAATCCTTTGGCTGTTTACTTGCATTGCATGGATTGCATTTACCTATTTTTTTTGTTGCAAGTTTTATATAGCATAATCACAAAGGAAGTAAAGTAATTCTAGACTACTATTTCTTTTCCTAGCCAGCCATCCCATTGAATTTTTATTTAAAAAAGAAGAAGGAGAAGGAGGAGAAAATTCTACCTGGATTTCATGTAAAGGAACTGCATAATATTTTAATTAAAAATAGTTATATTTTATCTTATTTTTTATCTTATTTGCAAAGACAGACGAGAAAGTCATTGACACATGCAAGTATAAAAGCACTATATGCCTTCAATTTCTTTTGGTTTCCTCCTCTATAAAATGAAAGGTTTGCCCTGAATGGATTATTTTTAAGTTTCCTTCTAGGTTAGTATTTATGATTCTACAGGAGGATATAATGCTGTTTTTGTTAGAAATTCAAGATGGTAACATCATTGAACAACAACAACAACAGCAACAACCTAGAAGGAGAGGTCAAAATTTGGCCTGGAGTAGACTGGTGACCACTACTTAAGGCCACCCAGTTCTAACAATGGTTGGCATTAGCATGGACAGAAGGAAGAGTCAGTAGTCTTTCCTTGGAGTCCTTCCACCAGGAGTTTAAAATTTGCAGCTAAGGGGTGCCTGGTTGGCTCAGTTGGTTAAGTGTCTGACTCTTGATTTCAGCTCAGGTCATGGTTCTGGGATAAAACCCCACTTTGGGCTCCATGCTCAGTGCGGAGTCTGCTTGGGATTCTCTTGCTCCCTCTCCCTCTGCCCACTTCCACCCCGCCTCCCGCCCCCAGCTTGCACATGCCCGCACGTGTGCGCACGCATGCTCGCACGCTCTGTCTCTCTAAATAAGTAAAATCTTTAAAAAAAAAAATTTTGCAGCCAAGGATTGCAAACTCAAATGCCTCCTGGGTTTTGAGGCAGGTAATGAATGTGTGTGAAGTGGTGGAGTGTGAGTCCAAGGGGAATGGTCAGAGCCCCCAACAGTAGGAGCACCTGATCCCTACCTAGGAGTATGTAAATACATAAATTCTATAACACTGTGTTGGCCAAAACACACAAACAAATCTGTGGCTATACCTGGCCCATAGGCTTCCAGTTTCCCACTCTTAAATTCTAATTTAGCCAATCTCTTTATTTTGTAAGTAAAACCTGAGGTCCAGAGAGGGGCAATAATTTGCTGGAAGTCACACAGCTATTTAATGCTGTAGTAAGGTTGAGAAGCCAAGTTTGATTCCCAAGTCAGTGTTCTTTCATCTGATTATCCTCCAGCTTAGATCTGCTTCGACCAAGCAAGTCTACTGATCATCCAAATACAGATGGATTGTGGTCTTGCTGCCCTTAATCTGAAAATTTGTTATGATAATATCTACTTCATAAAGGTAAAAGGAGATCTATGTTAAAGTCACTTTTTAAAAATGCTGGCATGTTATTAGTCATTATTAAGTCATGAACAGCACCATTCAGCAGCCACATAGGTAATTTTAAATTGTCTTGTAGCCGCATTAAAATAAGTAAAGCCAATATATCAAAAATATTATTTCAATTTGCAATAAATATAAAAAATTATTGAGAAATTTACATTCTTTTTTCATACAAATCTTTAAAATCTGGTATATATTTTGTACTTACAGCACATCTTAATTTGGACAATCACATTTCAAGTGCTCAATAGCTACTGTGGCTACCATATTGGACAGTGAAATTCTGGAAGTTTCCTTGTTGTTCCATTCTCACCCTGCTCACAGCCAACCAAAGAAGAGCAGAAGTCCCCAGAGGCTTGTCTGTTTCAAGCCTCTTATTGCTGGTTAATTAAATCTCTAAGCAACGACTGAGTCACTTGCAACTGCAGAAGACAATTTGAGAATCTGTCTCAAAGCCAAGAACATAGCTCCCCCCATACAAGGAAGGGAGGACAAGTCCTTTGGGCTAGATGCCTTGAAGGTGGAGGAGTCTGCATTGAATCAGGTGCTCCTGTGGGAGAGGAGGAGATAAGCCATTGACAAGGGGAGAGGAAAGCAGAGAAGAGGAACAGGTCTGATTAGGGTCACTGTTTCCCTTCAGGCTGCTGTAAAGGAGAGTCTTCTGTGCTCACTCAGTCCTCACAATGGCCCATGAGGCAAGTACTATATTATTCCCACTTTATAGAGGAGGAAACTGAATCATAGAAAAGGTCATGTAGCTCGTAATCAGCAGAGCTAGTGCTCAATCCCAAGTTCTTAACCATGAAGGCTATACTTACGGTCCCCTCACACCATCTCAAAATACACATGGGTCACATGAACATTGATTGACGTGTTTTTAAGATGCACCTGAGTGTTTGGTGTTTACATGTAATTGATTATTGTCTGCATGACTGAATGGTCTATTTTCAGACAAATTTCAATCTAAAGCAGTGCACTGCTTCCTAATAAAAGCGGTAGTTTCTTAATTTTTCTCTTTGCTATTCCTTTTCCCTCACCCACTGTTTCTGGTGGACTCCCGGGAGCAAAACTGTATGCAGGGACGACACACAGAGCAAAGAAGGAGGAGGTAAATGCCAAGAATCAGCAGGGCTGGCTACCAGCAGAGGAGCGTATCTGTAGCATCTGATTTGAAGTGGGAGAGGAGGGAAATATCAAAAATCTTGTTTGCCTATTAATTTTCCCTAATGTGATATTTACTGTTAGAATGAACACCGATACTTGAAATCACACAGTGTCTATGATCCATACGTGGCTTCAGCAGAGATAATACTTGGTGATTTTTCAGTACAGATGGTCCTCAATTTAAAATGGTTCAACTTAGGATTTTTTGACTTTACCATGATGAGAAAGTAATAAGCATTCAGTAGAAACCATACTTTGAATTTTGATCTTTTCCCTGGGCTAGCAATATTCGGTATGATACTCTCGTGATGTTAACATCAGCCACAATCACAAGAGTAAACAATCAGCACACTTAAAACCATTCCGTACCCACACAGCCACGCTGTTATTCACTTTCAGTACAGTATTTAATCAATTACATGAGCTATTCATCACTTTATTATAAAATAGGCTTTGTGTTAGATGATGTTGCCCAACTGTAGGCTAATGGAAGTGTTCTGGGAATGTTTAAGGTAGGCTAGGCTAAGTGATGATGTCCAGTAGGTTAGGTATATATTAAATGCATTTTCGACTTACAATGTTTTCCACTTACTATGGGTTTATTGGGGTGTAACCCTATCATAAGTCAAGGAAGGTCTGTGTTCCCAGAGATGGTGGCCAGCCCTGGTGGAAAGAAAGGAGCCATTCACAGACTCAGCCTGGGGGTGTCCTGAAGCAAAATGAGAATGACTTGGGTGTTATTAACAGCTTCAGACTCCACAGGATGAAAGATTATGGGGTGCTTTAGCAACAGAAATATCCAGGACACCCCCAGACTGGGTGCGGTCTATGAGTGGCTCATTTCTTTGGGCGCCTTCATAGTGCTCTTTTCACCTGACATATAGTGGGCGTCTAATACCTTTGAACCATGACACTTGAAACCCACTAGTGAAATAACTTTATAAAAAATAACAGTTGTCATTCATATACTTCTTTTATATATATTTTTATATGCCTCTCTCTATATATATACATATGTATATAGTCTCCACACCCAACGTGGGGCTCGAACTCATGACCCTGAGATCAAGACCTGAGCTGAGATCAAAACCTGAGCTGAGATCAAAAGTCACTCAACCAACTGAGCCACCCAGTTGCCCCAATATACTTCTTGATGAGAGCATTTTCATAAACCTTATTTGTGTGATTGTCACAACCTCTCTGATTATGAAGCAGGAGAGGAAAATCTTATATTTTTCTGGAAAAAAGTAAATAAACAAACTAAAGTTCAGAGGACTTAAGAAAATGGCCCAAGGTTCATGCAGTTAGTAAGTGGAAAGTCTGTCTCTTGAATTTAGATTTCATGTTCCAAATCCCAAGTGTTTCACATTGCCTGGGGGAGAAGCTAGAGGTCATGGAAACCATGGTTTCAAGCTGGAAACCACCTCTTGTTTTGTCACTTGCCCAGTTAAGCCAGAGATGGACAGAACCACCTTTTAGAGAAACCTTAACAGAGCTGCCCCTCCCTGAGTCACGCTTCCAGTGCAGTAACAGTCCACTGGTTCAGCACCCATGACTAAAGACCAACTTGGTGCCTAGTACTATGCTAAGTGCTAGGGATGTGAAGAGGAATAAGGCAGGTGAGAACCTCACATTCCAGTAGGGGCTCCTGGATGTTTCTGCTGCACATCTGACACAGAGATGGGGTGTGTGTGCTCTTAGAAACAGGGCAAGAGACATCAATGATCAGAATAAATGCAAAATATCAAGAGGAGCCCCAAAGCAAGAAAAGTCATAATGTGAATAACAAAGAAACAACAGGAAAAAAAACTGAAACTGACTTCTGAGCTCCCCCTGTCCCCATCCCCATTCCCAATATTCCCTGTTAGAATGTCATGTGGCAAGAAAGATGTTGGTAAAGACTGGCCAGATCTTGAGCTGGTTAACCCCAAGAGCAGCGGGGGAGATTTCCCCTTTGAGTGCTTCCTCCTTGCCTGGACAGATGAGGAATCACTGTGGAGGTGTTGGGGTGGGATCTGAGAAATAGGGGGAGGAAGATTGCTTGGACTTTCATCTACATGAGGCCAAAGAAGCCTCAAAACTTCTCTTCTGGCTGTGTGTTACTGGTTTTGTGTCATAATGTGTGTGAATCTGTCTGTGCATTCAATGTTGAGAAGGAGATCATCTCATGACAAGATTGTAACTCAAGGAGTGAATGGAGGGAGACATCACAGGGACTCTTCCCTGTTGGGTTGAAGGGAACACCAACCAACCACCACTAGCAACAACCACAGAGCTCTCCCCTTTCTTCGGTAGGGTTCAGCCCACATGGGATGTTCTATAGGGAGGGAATACCTAATATGAAGGCTCCTTGCTTCTGGAAATGGACAGGAGTTTATTTTTTAGTAAGGAAGAAGCCAATGAACCTCTCCCCACTGCCGACACTGCCTGTCACTGCCCCACCCAGCTCCCCTCCTACCAGCACCTGTGAGCTGGTACCAATGCTCTGTGACTCACCCACGAGGAACCCTGACCAACAACGTGGCAGCTCTTCCGCCTGCAGAAGATTCAGTTTCCTTCAATGTCTAAAGGTCAGCTCCAGGTCTGAACATCTCAATTGCTGCCAGGCATGCTCCCAGAAGCTCCATTTTCCATCTTCTCAGAGGGCATGGGTGTCGAATGAAGTCAGGGCTCCATCTTGAAGACAAGTGATGCTAACATTGGCCGACCACCAGGTACTACTGGGCCTAAATTAATCCTCACCAAAGGCTTAAAGAAAGCTCTAATGATTTCTACTACACAGACAGGGAAACTGAGGCTTAGAGAGATGAAGTGCCTTCCCCAAAGTCACATAACCAGTGAGTGACTGGACCTGAATTTCATCACAGACCTGGCTGGCTTCAAAGCCTGCACCTTTCCCACCATACCACCTGGCCCTATGGGATTTTTGCCACCCCACAGATGACAACGCAATATTCTGGTGCACCAGTGCCAGCTAAAGTGGGGGACAAGTGTGGCTTGTTACCCCTCCTGTCTTGGGAAAATAAGTCTGCCCAGCCTCTAGTGTTTTCCATTCAGTGCAAGGCCTGTGCCCTTGTATTTTAAGAAACTCTTGGGGGTTCCACTGTGAAAGCCTGGTCAAGAACCACTGAAAGAGGCATTCTCTAAACCCACACTATGTGCACCATTGGATTGTTGAGTGCTTAGGGTCCGGACACTTTCTGTTTCTTATCTCATTTATTCCTCCTGAAATCTCTATCAGGTAAATGTTTCCTCTCTCAGATAAATTTCAGCAAACTGTATAGGGTGCCACAGCTGGAAAACAGTAGACTGAGGCCTCAAACACAGGTAGTCTAGCACGAAAGGCTTCAGGCTTAGCCGCTACTCCGTGTGGTTTCCCCACTTGCCCTGCTACATCTTAATGGAGTCTTCTGGAGAAAATGCCTTGCCTCCGGTAAACTGAATTGACTAGCGGGAATAACTCACTAACCAAAGGGCTGAGGTTGATAGGACATTTTGAGACAAACTAAATTTTCAACCTTTCCTTTCTCTCCTACCCCAAGTCAGATCCCAAAAATATGCCAACTCCTCTGCTGATAGTCAAGCCTGCCAATTCCTAGCATTCACCTTCTCCTTCTTTGCTCTCTCTGCCTCCCCACCATATAGTTTTGCTTCTAGGGGTTCACCAGAAAGAGTGAGTGGGTTAAAAGGAATAGCAAAGGGAAAAATGAAGAAAATACCACTTTACTGGGGAGAAGTGATAGTGTTTTAGATTGAAATCTGCCTGGAAATTGGCCATTTGGTCATGCAGACAATAATAAATAGTGTTGGCTATGACTTGCTTTTGCCAATGGACCAGGCACTATTTCAAGTGATGTATAAACATAAACTCATTTAATCTTTACAAGAGCCCCACTAGATAGATTTTATTACTAGCCTCACTTTCCATAAGGGGACACTGGAGCACAGAAAGTTTGAGTAACTTGCCCCACATCTCTCAGATTTGAGTGGTGGAGCCATGGCTTGAACCCAGAGAGTCCTGCACCAAAGAAAACTGAGCAATACTAACTCTGGGAACAGCCTCTAGGACAGTGGTGGACTCTGTCCAGAAGGAGGGGCAGCCCTCTGAGTGACTGGTCACCACCTCGTCTCCAACTTGCTCTCCAGGATTACCAGGTTACTAGTGGTTTTCCAAGGCTTGAAGAAGAAGGAGACTTTCCATGTTGTATTCGATTTTGCTATACTTCTTGTTATAAGGATGACTTTTAAAAAAGGTGAAAATCATAACTCTCCGACAGATATCAAATGAACACATGTTAAAGATTGTTAAAACTCGTTACTCATGAGAGGACGAAGCAGATGTTACAATTGGTTCAAAGGAATCCAAAGGACAACACATTTATAGACCAGGAATATTGAAAAGAATTTGTAAATGGATGCAAAACTGGTTTTTCTAGGGTGGAGAGGGGCATGTTGTCCCTCCACTGGCCAGAATTCACTTAGGTGTCTATGGGCAAACATTATTTTGCCTTGCTATCAGCTCTCTACTCTTCACAGAGCTGTAAAGCAAATCAAAGGCAATGAAAGGCTAGAATCAGATCATCCTAAAGGGTATCCCCAAAACCGTGCATAGCTTTCTATTGGAGACAGTAAATTCTTTTTTGTATTTCAAATTTCCTTACATTCTGCATGGTTAGAATCTTTAAAACATGCATATGTCCTTGTATTATTTGAGTAATTAGTATCTTTTAGCTATGTTTTTTTAAAAAAGCATACAAGTGTAGGGTGCCTGGGTGGCTCAGTTGGTTAAGCGACTGCCTTCAGCTCAGGTCATGATCCTGGAGTCCCAGGATCGAGTCCCACATCAGGCTCCCTGCTCGGTAGGGAGTCTGCTTCTCCCTCTGACCTTCCTCCCTCTCATGCTCTCTCTCTACCATTCTCTCTCTCTTTCAATAAATAAATAAAATTCTTAAAAAAAAATAAAAATAAAAAAAATAAAAAAGCATACAAGTGTAACATCCTCTTCATTCCCTCACCTTTTTTCTACCCCAAGACTTCTTTCTTTTCCTTATTCCACTGATACTAAATATATTTAATTTATATTCTGCTTTGACAATTCCGATATCTGAAGTCTTTGTAATCTTACTCTTCTGTTGACTCTCACTCATGGCATTTTATTTCCTTGTGTGTTTCATGATTTGTTTTTGAAAACTGCGAGTTTATATTTATTAGATCTTTCCCTGATGGAATACTTTGAGGCCTGGCTGAGGGTGGTGTCCTTCCTCCAGAGAGGACTTAACATTTGCTTCTTCTACACTCAGAATCACTATCGACCCAGGATCAATTTAAATGAAATTCTCAATTGGAGATTTTCAGAATATGCAAATAGAGTGAATCTGGAACCCAAACTGAGTTGAGGGCTGGTTTATGGTGACTCCATCTCAAGGAGACATTTTTTTTTCCTCTCAAACCGAGAGCAAAATCCAACACAAGTGATTCTTTGTTAAGTCCCTTTGGAGGTACCCCACTCACACTGTGGTTCAGCCCTTCAGAAACCCAGCTTTGAGATGGAGTCTCTGATTTGATTCTTCAGCTTCTGTGGGCTCTGTGGTTGTTAGAAATTGAGAGATTTTCCTCAGGGTGCTTCTGGCTCTAAATTTGCTATTGCTTTGATTTTTTTTGCCTTTCAGTTTTTCTTTTTCTTTGCGTGCATGTGTGTACGTGTGCACACACATACGCAAGCACATCAGTTCAGCAGTACATTTTAAAAGTTTAAAAATTTTTTTAGTATTTTTAGATAATTTATGTATTTGGTAGTGATGGGATATTTAAGAATATCTGGCCTACTATACTGCAAGAAATAGAAGTTACCTGTTACTTCTAATGTAGTAGCATAAGGTAATAAAATAAACCTGGGATCTGGGCTAATTTATTCAAAATGGCTACCATGTGCCAAGCGCTAGACTAGACACTGGTGAACAAAATTCTGCCCTTGCTGTCAGGGTGCTGCCTGCTTCCATCTTCATGAAGTTAGAGCTAGATTGAATTTGGGCTAAGCTGATTAACAGCTGTATTAACTTAAATGCATTTCTTAACCTATAAAAAAGGACACAGATACCTTACGGGCAGTGCTGAAGACTAAGTGAATTAACCTATAAACATCAATTAGGATGATTTCTGACAGACTCGTATCACGTGACCTTTCCTAAGCCAGTCACTGTCAAGGGAAATGGAAATACCATAATTAGCTTAGACCCATTAATAGCTACCTTTGGAATTGGAGACAGGTCACCTTTCTCTGACCCTCAAAAGGAAAGAAGCGGTGAACAAAATCAGGGTTCAGTTAGCAAGGAAGAAAGGGAGAAATGGAAGTTGAGTAGGCCACCAACAGGTCCCACTACAGTCTACAAACGCCCAGGACAATGGCAGCCACCCAGCAGTTATAGGTCCGAAAATGTGAGTTACCAGTTCTCTCAACTACACCCAAAACTAATCTATACAAACTGGTTTGAGGTCAACACCTTAATACAACTCTTCACTCAGAAATCAAGTTACTTGACCGGTGCCGATAAAAATCTCTTCAGAAGCTTGAGACTGACTGCCTCCCGTAGAGGATGCCAGCTCTTCACACCACGCTCCGTGCTGCATAGCACATTGCCAAGCAGGTGTTCTCGGGCTGACTGGTCACCTCTTCTGCTCTCCTCTGTGTTGGTGGATCCTCAGAACTTCTACACAGCCTTCATTCCACAACAGGCAAAGAAAGTCTCCTCTGGGATAGAGGCCCCGCCACACACACACACACACACACACACACACACACACCCATGCCTGGGAGGGATGACTTCCAGCCGTGTCCTTTCACTTCAAATAAAATAAAATAAATAAAGAAGTAAAACAACAGAGAGAGACACAAAGCAGACTTGGAAAGACAGAGTAAGGAAAACATATACTTTTATAAAAGCAAGAGAAGAAAAGGAGGCAGAGGGGGAAATATCTCTCTGTGTTCACTTGAGCTTTGGGGAAACCAGATTTTTTAAAACTATATTTTAGTTTTAAAGATTTATTACTAATTCCTTCCTAATAACCCTCTTTTCAGCAGTTTCTGTATTCTTCTGGAAGCAGGGAGGATGTACAAAGGATCTTTCCTCCTCAAGGAACACCCCCTCCTTCCTTGTCTCCACACCTCTGTCCTACGAATCCGTGATTCCAGGAAACGTGTTCAGATAAAACAATTCCAGTTACTGGAAAATCTTAAGGCTTTCCTCTGTGGGTTTATAACAGCCTGGTCTCTGACTCACAAATAAAAGAGATTTGCTGAGATAGTAACACCTTTTATGTAGTCTCAAGTCGCTTCATCTTTTCCAGATTCAGACTCCCCAATCACACAATGATGAAGGATGGAACGGTTAGTGGTTTTCAAGCTGTCTATGTGTGCAGGTGTGTAAGTGTGTATTCGTGCATGCATGTGTGTGTGCAAGTACGTATTTACTTAACATCTTTTTGGATGATGACATCTTGTGTAAAACGCCATCATAAAAATCAGATAAAACAGATGTGCCTTGGTTGAAGGGACGGTGGGAGAGACAAGGGTGGAATAGGAGAAGGAGGGGTCCTTTAAAGGGCCCAATCTTGGCCCCAGCAGCGCCTTGAAGTATTGCCCCAGGTGAGGCCTTCCCGGGGCTGTTAGACAACCACCGGCCTAGCTGTTCTCTCTGACCCCTTCTGTCTGATCTAAAAGCCTTCCTTCCTTCTTCCCTTCCTTCCTTCCTTCCTTCCTTCTTTCCTTCTTTTTTCCTTTTTCTTAGATTTCTTTCTTGATTCTTCCCTCATAGAGTCACACAGTAGCACAGCACTTTTCATAGCTATGAACTAGGAGAAAATACATTCCCTTCCTAACCCCCTTTCTCTTTTTTTTTGGTAATTTTGAAAAAAAAAATTAATAGAAGGAATAGCATATACACAGGGGATAATGTAACTAACACTTACCACCCATAACCAGAAAATTACAATTTCATATATTTGTCTCAAAAGGCTTTTATTTTTAAGATTTTATTTATTTATTCATGAGAGACAGAGAGAGAGAGAGAGAGGCAGAGGGAGAAGCAGGCTCCCCGCTGAGCAGGGAGCCCCATGCAGGACTCCATCCCAGGACCCTGGGATCATGACCTGAGCCGAAGGCAGACGCTTAGCCATCGGAGCCACCCAGGTGCCCTCAAAAGGCTTTTTTAAAGCAAAGAAATAAAACCTGGCAGACAAAGTTGAAGTTCTCTTAGTTTTTCTCCCCAATCCTATTTTTCCTCTCTCCTCAGATAAACACTATCGTGACTGAAAAATGGCCCCCAAAGCTATCCATGTGCTAAACTGTGGCTATGTTACCTTAACGTGAGAAATGGGACTTTACAGATGTAACTAAATGAAGAATTTTGAGATGGAGAGATTATTCTGGATTATCCGTCTGAACCCAATGTAATCACAAGGTCTTTATTAGAGGGCATGTCAGAGTCAGCGAAGACCTGATGATGAAAGCAGAGGTTGGTGAGATGTGGCCAAGAGCCAAGGAATGTGGGCAGCCTCTAGGAGCTGGACTAGGCATGGATCCTCTCCCAGAGCCTCCAGAAGGAACACAGCCCTGCTGACCCATGAAGACTTCTGACCTTGGGACCTGTAACATAATAGAGTGATGTTCTTTCAAGTTACTAAGTTTGTGCCAATTAGTTAGAGCAGCAGTAGGAAATTATTACAGGGAATTAGACAGGTTTCCATCTGGTCCATGTTTTTATACTTGGACTGGATTGATAGATGAAAGATGGAGAGAGAAATAAAGTAATTTTGTGTAGTGTATTTTCTACACTCACCTGATGGTTTTGACTATCTGTCCATTTGATACATAAATATCTAGTTCATCCAGTTCAACTGCTATAGAGTATTTTGTCATGAATATATCACAGTTCTAAAATGGGAATTAGGATGTTTTTAATTTTTCACAGCCATAAACATCCTTTTGCATATTTCCTTACACACATAACTCTTTGTACATAGATGCAAAAGGTCTACTAGAATATGTACCTAGAACTTGTGATTCTGTCTTTACCCCAGCTTCCAGGTTATAAAGTTCAAAATCCTTAGCTTATGTGCCCAGACTGTTGACAGGGGCCACCTCGGGGGAAGGGAATAGGATTTGAGGAAAAGAGAGGGAGGAAAGCTTTCACATTCGCCTTAATGTTTTGTTGTTTGAATTTTTTACAGACATATACTACTGCAGTAAAAAAGAAAAAAAACGTAGGCATTTGAGACTTAAAATAGAGGTTGAAAACCAGAGGTCCTCACACTAGATACAGCTGACAGACATGTTTTGCTTGGCCCACACGGATTTTTTTAAATATTGAAATATCCTTGCTTTTGTTTCACTAGCTTTTGGAGATGTATCTTGAAAGAAGTTGCTGTGGCCAATGTCATAGAGGTTACTGCCTATGTTCTCCTCTAGGATTTTGATGGATTCCTGTCTCACATTGAGGTCTTTCATCCATTTTGAGTTTATCTTTGTGTATGGTGTTAGAGAATGGTCGAGTTTCATTCTTCTGCATGTGGCTGTCCAATTTTTCCAGCGCCATTTATTGAAGAGACTGTCTTTTTGCCATTGCATATTTTTTCCTGCTTTGTCGAAGATTATTTGACCATAGAGTCGAGGGTCCATATCTGGGCTCTCTATTCTGTTCCATTGGTCTATATGTCTGTTTTTGTGCCAGTACCATGCTGTCTTGGTGATCACGGCTTTGTAATATAGCTTGAAATCGGGCAACATGATGCCCCCAGCTTTGTTTTTCTTTTTCAACATTTCCTTGGCGATTCAGGGTCTTTTCTGGTTCCATACAAATTTTAGGATTGTTTGTTCCAGCCCTTTGAAAAATGTCATTGGAATTTTGACCGGGATGGCATTGAAGGTATAGATTGCTCTGGGTAGCACAGACATTTTAACAATGTTTATTCTTCCAATCCATGAACATGGAATGTTTTTCCATTTTTTTGTGTCTTCTTCAATTTCTTTCATGAGTGTTCTGTAGCTCCTAGAGTGTAGATCCTTTACCTCTTTGGTTAGGTTTATTCTGAGTTATCTTATGGTTTTTGGTGCTATTGTTAATGGAATCGTTTCTCTAATTTCTCTTTCTACAGTTGCATTGTTAGTGTGTAAGAAAGCAACTGATTTCTGTGCACTGATTTTGTATCTTGCCCCATTACTGAATTCTGTATGAGTTCTAGTAATTTTGGGGGTGAAGTCTTTTGGGTTTTCCACATAAAGTATCATGTCATCTGTGAAAAGAGAGAGTTTGACTTCTTCTTTGCCAATTTGAATACCTTTTATTTCTTTCTGTTGTCTGATTGCTGTTGCTAGGACTTCTAGTACTATGTTGAACAATAGTGGCAAGAGTGGGCATCCTTGACGTGTTCCTGATCTTAAGGGAAAGGCTCTCAGCTTTTCCCCATTGAGGATGATATTTGCTGTGGGTTTTTCATAGATGGATTTTATGAACTTGAGGAATGTTCCCTCTATCCCTATACTGTGAAGAGTTTTAGTCAGGAAAGGATGCTGTATTTTGTCAAATGCTTTTTCTGCATTAATTGAGAGGACCATATGGTTCTTCTCTCTCCTCTTATTAATGTGTTCTATCACATTGATTGATTTGTGAATGGTGAACCACCCTTGCATCCCGGGGATAAATCCCACTTGGTAGTGGTGGATGATCCTTTTAATGTATTGCTGGATCCTATTAGCTAGGATTTTGCTGAGGATTTTGGAATGAACTTATGGGACTTCGTCAAGCTAAAAAGCTTCTGCACAGCAAAGGAAACAGTCAATAAAACAAAGAGGCAAACCACAGAATGGGAGAAGATATTTGCAAATGACACTACAGATAAAGGGCTGGTATCCAAGATCTATAAAGAACTTCTCAAACTCAACACCCAAAAAACAAATAATCAGGTCAAAAAATGGGCAGAAGACATGAAAAGACACTTCTCTGAAGAAGACATACAAATGGCTAACAGACACATCAAAAAATGTTCATCATCATTAACCATCAGGGAAATTCAAATCAAAACCACATTGAGATATCACCTTACACCAGTTAGAATGGCAAAAATGGACAAGGAAAGAAATAACAAATGTTGGAGGGGTTGTGGAGAAAGGGGAACCCTCTTACACTGTTGGTGGAAATGCAAGTTGGTACAGCCACTTTGGAAAACAGTGTGGAGGTTCCTCAAAAAATTAAAAATAGAGCTACCCTATGACCCGGCAATTTCACTCCTGGGTATTTACCCCAAAGACACACATGTAGTGAAAAGAAGGGCCACATGCACCCCAATGTTCATAGCAGCAATGTCCACAATAGCCAAACTGTGGGAAGAGCCGAGATGCCCTTCAACAGACGAATGGATAAAGAAGATGTGGTCCATATATACAATGGAATATTACTCAGCCATCAGAAAGAATGAATACCCAGCTTTTACATCAACATGGATGGGACTGGAGGAGATGATGCTAAGTGCACTAAGTCAAGTGGAGAAAGTCAATTATCATATGGTTTCACTTATTTGTGGACCATAAGGAATAGCACGGAAGACATTAGGAGAAGGAAGGGAAAAATGAAGAGGGGGAATCGGAGGGGGAGATGAACCATGAGAGACTATGGACTCTGAGAAACAAACAGGGTTTTAGAGGGGCTGGGTGTGGGGGGATGGGTTAGCCTGGTGATGGGTATTAAGGAGGGCACGTACTGCATGGAGCACTGGGTGTTATACGAAAACAACGGATCATGGATCACCACATCAAAAACTAATGTTGTATTGTATGGTGACTAACATAATAAAATTAAATTAAATTAAAAAAAATAAAAGTGTTGGGGGAAAAATTTAAAAAAATCGAAATATTCATTTATGTTAAAGAATTAGGAGATTTGACATAGAAATGCAAAGTTTCAACTTCTCTTGGGAAAACTGGAAGAATTGGAAATGTTGGACCTGTATGTTCACATGGCAACAATTGGCAACAGCAAAGTTGACCTGATCCCCTCAGTGGAATAAGTGTGCTCTTACTGTTTTGCCATGGTCCCCACCCCACTCTATTGCCTTACACCCTGCCCATGTTATTCATTTTATCTCCTTCTCTAGGCAGCTGAGTTTGCCACTCCCGCTAGAGTGACCAGATAACCGGAACTTCCAGTTAAATTTGAACTTCAAATAAGCAACAAGTAATTTTTTAGTATAAGCATATCCCAAGTATTGCTGAGCACCCCTGTATTTTGATTTGCTAAATCTATCAACTCTAACCCCAGGTTTCCAGCTCCCAATAGCCTGGCCTCCCCCCATTCCAACTTTCTCTCTAACTGATTTCCTTTATGCTCTGGCCACCAGTTTCCTGAACATGTTGGTGGCATTCTTCTTCCGTCTTGGAGATCCCACCCCCCTGTCCCTCTCCAGTCACCTACGATTAAATCAGTACCTTTTAAGACCAAGTTGAAGTTCCAGCTCCTACAGAAATTTTCTCTGCCTTGGGGACCACTTCTTCCTCCTTATTCCCATAGCACTATTGATAGAACTCACTCTGCATTTCTCATTTTGAACTTCAGTGTTACTTAGCACTTTACAAGTAAGACATCTCCCCCACTAGATTATAACCTTTAAATTTGTATTATTATTGTGCCCCTAACAAACACTTTGACTGTAGGAGAGAGTTGGTTGCTAGGAGTATCTAAGATGTGACATGTAAAGATGCTGTAACAGTTCGCTTTTCACAGCAAACTACCCCAAAACTTAGTGACTTAAAATAACAAGTATTTATTATAGTTCATGATTCTGTGCGTTGGTTGGGTGGTGCTTCTGGTCTGGCTGGTTTGGTTGGGGCTAGATGGTCTAGAATGGCCTCACTTGTATATCTGGGGGCCTCAAGTGGAATGTTGGACCAAGGGTGTGGCCAGAGCCTCTTTCCCTATAGTGCCACTCATCCTCAGTGAGGCAGGACCAGACTTGCTCACATGGTGATACAGAGTTCCCACCAGCAAGAGCCTCTTCCTTGTCAAATTTGCTAGTGTCCCACTTGTCAAATAAGGTCATACAGCCAAGGCCAGATTCAAAAGATAGGGAAACAGACTCTGCTGCTTGTGGGAAAAGGATAGAATCACATTGCAGAGGCACGTATGCAGGGAGACAAGAACAAATGGGAAGCTATTACCGCAATAATCTACTTCACATGATAATGAGAGCCCAGTTCCAATGTGCGTAAAAATTCATCTCAACTCAAGAAGTATGCTTATATTCAATCTTGGTCTCTGCATATCAGTAAAACTGGACTTCTAGAATGCCAAACTCCTTCCTCCAGGAGCCTCTTCTGTGCTGTTTCCTCTGCCTGGAATGCTCCTCCCCACCTCCTTGCCAGGCTAATTACTACATTTCCTTCAAGTCCTTTCCTAAAGTCACTTCCTTATGGGGAGCCTCCCTGACTCTTCAGACCAGTCCAGGTCTCCTGTTCTACATACTCAGAGCACCATGGGTTCTGCCTTCACCGCACTTGCCGCCACTGTTAGGAATTACTTTGTTGTGTACTTATTTAATGTCATTTCTCCCTCTCAGCAGAAAGAGCTCCTGGGCAGAGGCCAGGTCTATCTTGTTCAATGTCAAATCCCCAGCATCTAGCACCATGCCTCGCACAGAGTAGCTGCTCAGTAGTGGAAGAATGAGTGAATGAACGTACACACAAATGGCCTCCAATTGGCTCAGTGTCGAATAGAGCTGTTCAGAGCACCCTGAACTCTGTCAGGGTAGAAGGTAGGGGAAACTGCAATCAGTCGGGGAAAGAAGAATAGGTTGTGCAAAATTATCCAAGAACAACTCAGGACCAAATAGAGGGTTAAGTGCCAGGTGCTGGACTGTAATTGCCGTGGGAGGTGAGGACGAAGAGGTGAGGCCAGGCCAGCTGGTTACGGAAGGCTTCACAGAGGAGGCAGCATGGGAACGAGGCCCGGGGAAGGAACAGGATTTGGATGTGATGAAATGAGGGAAGGAGGCTAATAAGTCAAGGTCATGAGTTTGAGCCTCTGTAGCTCCTGCTCTACTGGTATCCTCGTAAACTCTTACTCACAACAGGGAACAGGCAGGAGAAGGAATGAGGATGGTTGGGCGGAGCCATTTCCACCATCACCGAACCAGCTCTAGAAGACGACGTTTCAGAGGACATTGCCAAGTTGAGGGTCATCTACACACATTAAAAAAAAAAAGCTCATTCAGAGCTCAGACGCCCCTGAGCCAATACAAAAGAACAACAGTAAACATCTGCTTCTGCTCTTCTGGTGACATTGTGGTCTAAAGACTCTCTCTCACTCTTCCTCTCTTTCATGTTTAACTATTTATTATCACAACTTCCAAACATAAACAAAGAAAAGAGTACAAGAAATCCCATCCCCAACTTCAACAAGCTTCAGTACTTTGCCATAGTTCTTTCATCTCCCTCCCTCTCCAACCCTTTTTCCCCTGAAGCATTTTAAAGCAAATCCCACATACTGTGTCATAACCCTCCTAAATAATTCAGTATGCATCTCGAAAAGAAATTAGGGCATTTTCTTACATAACCACAACGCCTGTTACACACCCCGCAAAATAAAGCATGATTCCTCAATATCATTTAATACCCAGTCCATATTCAATGTTTCTTGATCATCAAAGACTTATCTTTTTACAGTTGGTTTAGTTGAATCAGGATCTAAACAAAGCCCACACATTAATTTGGTCAACATTTCTCTTAAATCTCTTTTAATCTAGACTACTGTTAAATTAATTAAACCGGGAGACCATTAGACTTATGTGGCTCTGATGTCCTGGCAGCCTACATAAGCAAACCCAAAATCTAAGCCTGTAAATGCCTCAAGGTTATGAAATCAAAACGCTAAGGACAACCAATCACAAGCAGCCTACTCAGCTTTAAGCTACGGCCAATCGAATAATTTTCTCTTCGTTTTTGTACTTTTCTACACATAAATCTTTCCTCCTGTTGGTGGAGCACTCCTTACCACTTCTGGTTTGGTGCTGCCTAATCCAAATTGATCTTCGTTTAAAGAAACTCCTGAACAGTTTAACATGCCTCAGTTTATCTTGTAACGCTACGGACGTTCCCTTTTAATCAGGGAGTCTCTTTGCTGACAACCCACCTCTGCCTCACTGGCTTTATCTTGCTCCTGGATGGGCAGGGAGCTGAAAGATTATCTCAGTTTGAGGAGAGGGTGGGTGGGATGGAGTGAGTATCAGCGTCAAAGATCTTATGAAAAAAAATCGAATTGGCTTCAGGGAAAGCAGATTAAGGTAAGAGACTCTTAAAAAACTGGATTTGTCCTGCGTGCTCTCTTAACACCTAAGCATGAGAGGAATTTACAGAAATATTTTTTTAAGATTTTATTTATTTATTTAGAGAGAGAGAGAGAGAGAGAGAGAGAGAGAGCGCGCGCGCGCGCGCGCGCGCGCGCGCGCGAGCAGGGGGAGGGGCAGCGGGAGAGAGAGAGAGAATATCAAGCATGTTCCACGCTCAGCACAGAGCCCAACACGGGGCTTGATCTCAGGTGCCCCGAACTTATGGAGATATAAGAGTCTGATTCCTGCAGGCAAGAAAGGGAGAGTGAGTGAAAGGAAATCATGGAGACACAGGCAGGATGGACAACAAAGGCAGGAGGACCTGCTACACCATTTGCAGGGCTCTGTGCAAAGTAACGATCCCAGAACCCATGTTCAAAAATTATTAGGAATTCCAAGATGGGGACAGAAGAGCATTAAACCAAGCAGGTCCTTCTGAGCACAGAGAGCTGTGTGACTGCACAGCCATTAGCCCGATGAAGCTGGCCCCGACACAGCCCAGGCCCAGGGAGAAGTTCTATGAGGCAATGCTTTACCAAGTTGTGTCTCATTTGCATTTCGGAGACCTGCAAATGCAGTGGGAATCATTTCCACATCTGGTAGCCACTGCCAGCAGCTCAGACTTACCAGGATGCTTATGAGCAGTGAATGGCTTCAGGAAGGTCACAGAGATCTGCACTACATAGCTCTCAAATCATGGATAGTGATGGGTCTGGATCCCCTAAAGGCTAGTCTACATGAGCACAGGCTCCAGAGTCAGAATGCCTGGTTTCATAACCAGACTCCATCATTTATTGGTTATTGTGAAACCTTGGTCAAGTCACTTGACTTCTCTGGCCTTCTGTGTCCGCATCCCTAAAATGGGGCTAATAAAAGTACCTACCTCACAGAGTTGTTTGAGAATTAAGTTAGTTGACTTTGCTGGACTGTGGCAAGTATTAAACGTGTTTGTTAAAAGAAATCCAGAGGCTAGAGTTGGAAGGGTCCAGACAGAGCTCTGGTAACAGTGCTCCCTGCAGGACAAAGACCGACTCTGCTCTTCTGATAGAAGGCTGTACCCGGCATCCTCATTGTTCTCCCCAACAATTTACACAAGGGTCATCAACTCAATGAGTATTTATTCGGCACCTGCTCTGTGTCAGGCACTTACTGAGTGGAGAGCAAGCCACACGTGGTCCTTGTCCTTCTGGTACTGGCCATCTAGAATAGGGAGGGTTCCACCTGCCGAGTCAAGTCCTGCCTGGGTCTGGCGCCGGGCCAGGCTCTAGGCTCTCCACTTGCAGCCCACCACCAAGGCAGTTCTGCGGCTGGTGAGCAAGATTTACCTTCAGTATCCTGATTCCTTGTTATCAATCTGCTTTGTAATATTCTGTTTTAACCAAGCCCCTGCTTGATAGTTCAGAATTCCCTTTATGAGATCCAATAGTTTATTTCCTGCCCTAGGACCTAGACCCCCAGCTTGAGGTCCCATACCTGTTGAAACCCCAAGATGCTGTTGGCCTCCTAGCTGACTGCCTAGGAAAAGCTCCTGGTTTCTTGGACTAGGGTGAGCCCACGTTTGGTTAACCATAATTATGTCACATTGGCCTTCCTAGGCTGGCCTGGACTCACGTGTGTCCATCTATCCAGCAAGTGGTCCCAGACCTTGCCCTCGCATTCTCAGCTCCTCACCACTGCTTGACTCTGAACGGCCATGTGGATTTGGATTCCCATCTCACCAACACTCAGTTCCAAGCATGTGAAGAATATAAGCAAGAGAGGCTGTGGGAGGGAGCCTTTACCAATGTCAGTCTGACATGGAAACCAGACTCCTTTC
Organism: Eumetopias jubatus; assembly: GCF_037043125.1. Classification (NCBI taxonomy): domain Eukaryota; kingdom Metazoa; phylum Chordata; class Mammalia; order Carnivora; family Otariidae; genus Eumetopias; species Eumetopias jubatus. The sequence continues at coordinate 37,677,452 of NW_028274818.1, forward strand.
CATCAACTAACAAATACTTGGCCCTCTGCCAAAGCCTTTGAGGGGTAGTTTGTGTTAGGATGGCTGTGGAGGATAGACGGGGTCATAGTGGGGGAGGGAGAGTGATGGTAGAGACACCAGCTGCTTTCCCATTGGCTCGCTCCAACCCTGAGGCCACTCTGATGGCTGTTCGGCAGCCCAAGAACACCAGCTCGCACACCACCAGCCTGGCCAAAGGCCTCCAGGCAACTGGACTCTTCAGGTAGCTGGTGATACAGAGAAGTGGCAGGTGGAAGCTACGTGAGAAATTTTCTACATATCCTTCTCCATCCCCAGATCTGCACTTTAGAATTTCTGAAATGGTGAGACTAAAAAATAAATAAATAAGTAAATAAAAGGGAAAAAATAGTTTCTCCAAGGTCACTTTGAAAGAAGCAGTGTATATGAATTTCCCCACTTAGGGCCATAGGGCCGTGGTAAGGTAGAGAGCTACCAGCCTTGTTGACGAAGTATTATTGGGACAGCAGAGAACCAGACACTGAAAGGACTATCCCCAGAAAAATCGAAGAGGACTTCAATGTACAAATCTGAATCCTTTGGCCCTGGGAAGGGAAACAGCCCAGCCTGGGAAGGGGCCCAGCAGAAGGACAGACAATGGAGAAGGTGGCCAGGGCCCACGGCCAGGCCTTTTTAGTCTATTAGCCAGTGGCTTCCCTACAACCTCTGAATATAGAGCATTCATCTTGCAGAAACGCTGGGCTTCTTAACAGGGGATAAATGAAGTCAGTCTTTTGGTTACATTTTCTCTATAAATGAAGAGACTTTGAAATAATTGGTGTTGATGTCCTAAAAGGCCAGTTGACTAATTAATCAACAATATTTCCTAAACAAAACCAAAGGCTGGTCGGGGCAGAGAGGGGGTAAAAAGTGTTACTTCCTGAAAGCATATTATAGTTTCAAAGGACAAATTTTTTCAATCTTTCAATCCAAGTATATATAATATATATATATATATATATATATAGAGAGAGAGAGAGAGAGAGAGAGTGAGAGAGAAGTAACAATTTACAGACAATAGAGGATACACAGTTCTGAGGTGGCAGGAATGTTTCCTGTCGGGAGTCTGGGAAGACTTAGGAAAGGCATAATTTGATCCTGGCCTTGCTGGCTGGGGAAGATCTAGATTCTAGATTCCACCCATATGATGAAGCACCTACTGGGTGCCAGGCACTGTGCTAAAACCGGGAACACAAAGATGAGCATGGTTCAGACTCCGTCCTCAAGGAAGGGCTCACAGTCTATGAGGGCAGGTGTATGAACAGAGGACAGAGCTGAGCTCTGGAAAAACGTGTGATGTTTGGGTGGCTAGGGAAGGAAGCTGGGTGCATGGAGAGAAAGTGTGTAAGTGTGTGTGTGTGTGTGTGTGTGTGTGTGTGTGTGTGGCACCTGGGGTGTGGAGAGAGAGAAAGAAGGTAGTTCTTGGGGGGCTCCATTGAGGATGGAACATTTGAGCTGAGTCTTGAAACTTCAGTATAGTCTGTGGACTCAGAGGAATGACATTCTAGATAGGGGGACAGTGAGTGGGAAGGCATGGACAGAGACCACCAGGGTAATAATTTAGAGAAATTCGGTGTAATTCTGTTCTGTGTAACTGGAACAAAGGATGCATGTGGGGTGTGATAGCAGCTGAGTCTGGGAAAAGGGGGCAGGAGAAAGATCCTGAAGGCCATGCCAAATTGTATGTAATTTTATCATGTAGGGGATCTGGAGCCATCTACAAGTTTTAAGTAGGAAAGAAATAAGCTCATGCTTACGTTTGGAAAGATCTGAGAGAATGGAGTCTTGGAGCTCAGAGAAGCCAGGGGAAGTGGACCAGAGTCGGGGGTTGGTGGGTGGGGTGGGGGACACTGAGGTTTATAAGCATTCTCACAGCTGGGCAGGGTGCAAGATGGGTTCAAGGCGAGAGAACTATTTGGGTTGAGGGAGACCTTTAGGGGGCAATGCCCCATGAAAACCATTTATTTTAACAGATACTTTTCCATTGTTCCGCTTCTTCCCCCAGGAACACCTTTCATTTTGGAATTGTTAAAATAGCTGTCATTTCTGTAGCCTGCTGGAGTTTGGGGAATGATTTCCTTTTTGTCTCAGTTGAAATGGATTCTGCTTCACAGGAATCATCAGAGTTGACCTCAACTTTTTGTCTACCAAGGGCTGCTTCAGTGTGGGCTGCCCTTGTTCCAGGGCTGAGGGAAGCTCTCTGATTGTCACAATGCTGTGAGGTTTGTAGAAACACGCGCTGAAATCGGTTGGCACAATTGTGTGTGTTTAAAAAACATAAATTTCCCAGAGGCAGTCCCCAAATTCTGTACAAGGAGACCCTTTGCTCCCCTGCATGAACAGTTGGTCCTGAGTTACTTGGAACACCCCCCAGGGAGAGGTTTTCTGTCTCTGTAGCTCTGTCCTCACAGGAAAAGCCGGGCTGTACAAAAAGTGACTTTTGTTCTAATGCCAAATCCCTGGGAGACTGGTGTTTGCAAAGTTGACATCCTTTTGACTTTTTACATGATTTCTCTAACTCTTAACATTTCATACACAAAGAGCAAAATAGAACTTGACCCCGGTTTCCTCCAAGGTGGGTCCGCCAGGCTGGCCTTGGAACGGCGGCCATGCGCACAAACTAGTCAGGAGACTAGAGCAGAGGGCCAGTAAGGTCGAGGTCATGGTTGAAATTCCTGTAGAGGCCAATAGGCTGAGCACAGCCTGCCCTCCACTCTCTCTGGCTCTGGTGGCAAGCGGGTAAGAAGGTCAGGATGACTCAACACAGCCCAGACTCACTCTCTGAAATCACATTTCGTGTCCTGGATGGTGGGTCAGCAATAGGAACTTCAGACATAATGACGCCTTGATTAAGAAACTGTTAGCGGGGCACCTGGGTGGCTCAGTGGGTTAGGCACATGCCCTGGGCTCAGGTCATGATCCCGGCATCCTGGGATCGAGCCTCGCATCGGGCTCCCTGCTCAGTCGGGAGTCCGCTTCTTTTCTGCCTCTGCCCCTCCCTCAGTTCATGCTCTCTGTTGCTCTCTCTCAAATAAAATCTTAAAAAAAAAAAAAAAAAAGAAAGAAACCATTAGGGAAGAAAACACCGTTTTATGTCTCAGCTCTGATTTTTTTCCAGCCTTCAGTAGTAAGGTGGAGCAGCGGTAATTGTAGCAACTTTTCGACTACACAGAAAAGACTTTGTTGCTCCAGACAGAAATACCTGCCTAACAGCTTTAATCTGCCCCCAAACAGTTGTGGGTCCATAGGGTTAGGCCATGCTTCTGTTCCCCACTTCCTGTTTCTCTGCCCTTTGCTCCCTCAGCAATGGCCTCTCCTCCCCTGGCAACCCCTGGAGGCCCTTCTTCTCTCTCTCAAAGCAGGAAAGGCTCTTACAATGGTTGTTTGTACTCAAAGGTTGACACATCACACTTTATGGCAATAATTTCTGTCACCGTTACTTCAACCAGATGTTGCATGTCAAGGTGTTTCCCAGGAGGCCGTCGTGGGTGGAGAGTAGCAGTTAAGAGTGGGTAGTCTGGAACCAGATCAAAGCCAGGTTGGGATCTGGCACAGACAGTTACCAGCTGTGGGACGTGGGATAAGCACTTCACCTTGCCAAGCCTCGGTTGCCCTCTCTGTAAAGAAAAAACCCATCATGCAGTGTTGCTGTGTGGACTCAAGGAGAAAACCCGTGTTAAACTCAGAATTTCCTGGCGCATGGTAAATTCGAGCTATGGTTATTTATTGTCTAATTGACACACAAATGACTTTATTCCACTGAAATCCTTAGTAGAACAGCCGGCCAGTGGTGAGAATCATTTCATTGTTTTTGCCATGGAAAGCTTCAAATGTGTAGACAAGTTGAAAGAACAGCACAGTTGACACTCACATCCGTCTCCTTAATTCTACAATTCTTTATTCTACAATTGTTTACATTTTGCCACCCACATATATTTTTTTCTTAGCCATTTCAAAGTAAGATGTAGCCATGACTCCTAAATACTCCAACACCTATCTCTTGAAAAATAAGGACATTCTCCTACATATTCACAATCACCTTTACTATACTTAAGAAAATTAATGATAATCACCTAAATCACCTAATTCCCAGTCTATATAAAATTTTCCAAAATGTTATATGTCTTCTTTTTTTTTTAAGTTTTTTTTTTTTTTATTGAGAGAGAGAGAGAGAATGGTAGAGAGAGAGCATGAGAGGGAAGAAGGTCAGAGGGAGAGGCAGACTCCCCGCTGAGCAGGGAGCCCGATACAGGACTCGATCCTGGGACTCCAGGATCATGACCTGAGCCGAAGGCAGTTGCTTAACCAACTGAGCCACCCAGGCACCCTGTTATATGTCTTCTAATAGATTTTCTTTTTCAAACAAGATCCAATCAAAATGCTTACATTGAGTTTAGTCGAAATGTCTCGTTCTCTTTTAATCTAGAGCGGTAGGTGTGCAGAAATTTGAGAACCACATTGTTGCTGAATCCAGCTACAAGGAGGGCTGGCTGCAGGGCGGAAAGGCCTCCAGCCTCCAGCGAGGCCCACTGGCGCTGGCGCGCGTGCTGACACAGGCCCTGGGATGCCACTGCACTGTTGGTTTGTCGAATGAGTTGGTTACTAGTTTACCACTCAATAACATGAGGTTGGGAACTTTTGTTTTCTTCATATTCCCATCACCTGCCCTGTACCTGACGCACGGTTGGTCAATAAAAGTGGATGGAAGGAAAAGAGTCAGGGAGGGAAGGGGGGAAAAAAGAGGAGAGTGGGAAGGAGCCCCAGGTAGCCATCGGCATCCATGCCTGGTAGGTGCCTTAGGGAGGACCATCTGATCCCCTGGAAGCCCCCGTTCTCCTGTGATTTGGGGAGGACGATTCCCTGCTGTGACATGAGCCCTCTTCCTCCTCATGCTCCTTTCCCCCATTTCCTGCCTTCCTCACCTGAGCGCTCGGTGGGCTCAGGTCAGACTCCCTGCTAATTCTAGTTTAATCTCTTCCTCTCTCTCCAGGGACTAGATTAACATGTGACAGTATTTAAAATGTAATCTATGGTCATTTATCTTTTCCTACAACCACACTCATTTTTCCAATACTTCCAATCCCACATGATTTCCACCCTGAGTAATGAAATTCCTGACCACAAAGTAAATCACGAACAATACACACTCTTTGTGCAGAGAGATTTCATGAAGTGAATAAGGAGGCATGCTCTGATGAAAGGAGAGGACACATGGATTAGCTCCCAAAGCCAAGAGGAGTTGTCCTCCAAACACAACCAGCAAAGTTTAGCTTAGGCTTCTGGGTCAAACTATTACTTCTATTCAGTGGAAAGAAAACAATGACCCAACTGACTGGAATAAGCCAAAGTTTGTAGAGCAAACTTTCTCCAGGTCTCATATCTAATCCATCTCTAAAATTCTAAGTTAGACAAAGGCAGACAAGATATAGGACATTAATGCAAGAAACTCAATATTATCTGCATGGTGGACTGACTAATCTTCGTTCCAGGTTGATCTTGTTGATATGTTTCTCTGTCACCTCCCTTTGCTGAGCAGTTGGCTTCTATTCAAGGTACACAGGGCCATTTAATTATTAATCTGAGCAAAACAGTATTAGGAAAGTTAAACTCCCTCGAGTGTGTCTCTGTGTGTACACATGTGGATACTTTCATGATTATCTAGCTCTTTTTTTTGTTTTTCTTTTTGTTTGCTGTTTACCTCTCTGGGTCCCTGCTTCTCTCCATCTGTGGAGATATCTACAAGGTTATTATGACCAACAGGGAATTCCTAAGAGCTTGTTGGTCCTTCTCCCCCCTCTTTGGATGTGTGTGGAAATGTTTGTCAGCTGTAGAGCACTCACGTACACAAGAAGTGACTGACCCTGACCTCTGAATGGACTGTGTGTCTGCAACAAGGAAAAAGGGCAGTGTTTGTGTTTGATGAGGGATTTATGCTCTGCAGTCAGTAGAGAGTCCTTTATAGGGCTTGCTGATGGCTAAGGGCTCCAGGAACCATCATGATTACTTAGTCGACTATTTTAATGAATGTATATAAACTCATTCTATTTTTATATTAACAGGGAGGGAAAAGTTGGAAGATTTAATATGGAGGAGGAGGGGCTTTAGCTTCACTGCTCGGGGCCACTGGGAATTCCACAGATTTCAATCCAGCCTCTTACTCTTTTCTCCTTCCTAGGCCTCTCATCCTTTTTTATTCTTCCTTTTTTTTTCCTTTCTTGCTTCCTATCTTTTCCTTCCCTCCTTCTCCTTTCTTTCTTCAGCATTTATTGCAAGCTTACTACGAATTAAACACAGTGCTAAATGCTGGGGGTACAGAGGTGAATAACACATGAATAACCCAGCCCTCCGGGAACTTGGGGCTTCATGGGGGAGGCAGACAGGGACACAAATTATTCCAGTGCAATGCGTAATGATAGAGGTAAATGCAGGGGCCCTTGGCTTAGGGAAGAAGGCAGAAAGCTTCCTGAAAGAGATAACTGGCTGATCAGTTGGGGGAGGAGCAGGGCCCAGGGCCAAGCCATACAACAGATTTTGATGTCACTGCATACTGTTAGGATCACGTGGGCGGGGGAGAAATGATACCTGCTTCTACTCTGGTAATATACAGGTGACCATCCATGAAGTCCTGGGTACGTTCCAAGGTGCTTGCTCAGATGGCTGACCCCAGGGAATCCTGGCAGAAATGAAAGCTAAATTGAAGCAAAGCTCACCCTTGAAGGCCAGTGCATTGGTGTGTGCTCAGGGGTGAAGTGTCCTGTGAGGGGAAGTGGGCAGGTAGGGGTAAAGAGGTATGGATGAAGATCTGTGCTCACCAGGGTGGAACAGTGGAGGTTGGAGAGGTGAAGATCTCCTGGCCTCCTAGCAAACAAGGCCTACGTTGTGCTGCAAGTTTTGCCAGGAGCTCAGGATTCGGGAGGACTCCTTCCAGCCAGTAGTCAGACAAGTGGCCACATTTGTTCTCAGGCTCTCCAAGGACAGAGACCTACCTTGGCTGCTTCATGAGCTACAGGAAGCAGGAGACCTTTTATAAAGTCAGGAGGGGTAAGAAGGAGTCTACTGAGGGAAACTTAATTCCTGCTTCTTGGATGTCTCAACCTAATGGTAGAGAGAGCACACATGAGCCAGAAAGACCTAAGTATTGTGTCCAATAATATCAACTGCAGCAAAATAGTCATAGCCACTGTATGTTTAGCATCTACTCTGCAGTGGGGCATTTCGTGTATTATTAAACTTAACCCTTACATGCCTGTAAAATGATACAAAATGATAGAAGTTATTATCATTCCCTCCATTTTATAGATGAGGAAATCAAAGCTTGGCGAGATCATGGGTAGGAAGCCCTAGAATCACATTTGAACCCAGATCATCCTAACTCTAGAGCCCCAGATCTCAACTGCTTTCCTTACCATGAATAAATAGAGCAGCTCCTCTTTGACTGACAACGGTGGAGTGGAGAGACCCTAGGCACTGATGAACTGCATTTCTACAGCTCTGCTAGTTGTTATGAAGATGCATAATTTTTAATTTTTTTATTTCTCTAATGAGTGTAGTCTTAGTATACTTAAAAAATATTAGTATTAGCCAAGAGCATATCATTCAAGGGAAAAAAATACAAATTTGTATTTTTCAGGCTCTCTGAAGTCTATTACATTGTTAGTTGTTATGGACTGAATGTCTGCGTCCCCCACGAAATTCATAGGTTGAAGTCCTAATCCCCAGTGTGATGCTATTTGGAGGTGGGGCCTTCAGGAGGTATTTAGGTTTAGAAGAGGATGTGATGGTAGGGCCCCATGATGTGATTGGTGCCTTTACAAGAAGAGGAAAGAGACACCAAAGCTCTTTCTTGACGTACACACTCTGAGGAATGGCCATGGGAGGACATAGTGAGAAAGTGCTATCTATAAGTTAGGAAGAATGACCTCACCAAGAACTGAATAGGGCAGCACCTTGATCTTGGACTTCCCAGCCTCCAGAATTGTGAGAAGATAGATGTCTCTTATGTAAGCCCCCAGATGCAGGATTTTGTCATAGCAGCCCAAATGGATCAAATCAATAGTTCATATCAGCGCCTGGGGTAGACGTGCTCCCCATGTGTGTGTCCATGAACTAGATCTTCATAGTCAGTTGTTCACCATACCTTGAGACCTCACACTCCCCACCTGAGATTTGGGTGTTCTTTTTCTTATTGATATTTCTGAGTAATTTATGCAATAATGAATCCTTCTAGGGAAAATATATGAGTTGCCTTATAATTCTTCAACAGATGAGATGTTGGGTGGGTGCTACCTGCCATCTATAGCCCTGAGATGAATGAACAGGGAGGTATGTAGGTGGTTCTGTGTAGGGAGGAGAGCTAGGATCTATACAAACCACTGACTGCCTGCCTCAATGCTTGCTCTGGGTGTCTTTGATGGCCTAAGGGAGACACACCTCAAGAAGGGCATGGCAGCTGCAGTCCCTCTGAACACACACCGGACTCTCAAGCTGTGTGGTCTCCCAGGAATCGGCTGCAGGGAAACTGGTGTGTGTTCAGAAGGACTGCAGCTGCAGTGCACTTGAGGTGGTGGAGAAACATGTCCTGTAGAAACAGACCAGTGGAGAGCTGTGGCTTGGGAGGGGAACTCTGGCACACCTCAGACTTCCTTAGCAACCAGGTCCCCTTCTGCATGGGGGCCGCACTGCTTCCCAACTGGTGCTGGCCCCCATGAAATCCTCAAGTAGAAGGAATCTGCAAAGGTCATTTACTAGAGGGCTTCTCAATCTGTTAGGTACCTGTGTTTCACCTGGGAGTTTTGTTAGAGCGGGGGATTCTTATTTAGCAGGTCGAGGGTGAGGTGTCCAAGTCTGCATCTTCAACCAGCTCCCCAGCAAGGCCAGTGCTGCTGTCTGGGGACCACACGTTGAATAACAAGGATTTACTCTATCCCTCTGTATCAAGGTAGGCTGAATTTCAGTGACCATCTCAGCCAAATAAGAATCCATGCTGTGGCAGAGAAGGAAATTCTCTTGTTTAGCAGCTCTCTTACCTTTTAGAAGTTCTTACTCAGGAAGGCCAAACCCTTTTACTCAAGTCAATGGAGTCCATATTGTCAAATTCTGCTCTCGGTAGAAATGGAGATCCAAAGGAGCCCTCTCTCATATCATAGCCCTCGGTTATTTAAGGACTACAAAGTCAGAGCTATTTTTAAAAGCACTGTTTCTCCCTCCGTTCTTATACCTGCATTATCCAGCGTGGTTAGGAGTGAAATCATTGGGACATGGTTGGCAGAGGAATTGGCGTTTGGGAGTGTCATGGGGCTGCTCATCCAGTCAGTGAGTCCTCACGCACCCAGATACTCTTGGCTCTCCATAATAAAGGGATGGCAGAATTTATGAAAATTAAAATCTGAAGAGAAAATGAAAATCTTTAACTTTCAGCCTCATCGCTTATCAGAATTTGATCATAGTATTGTTCACAGGTAACAGGTGATCTAGTTTAGCCAAAGACCTTTTCTCTTTTCTCCCTGGCTTTGTATTTCTCCCCCTGAAAGACTGGGAGGCAAGGATTCAGTCATCTACCCCAGCCACGCAAAGGAGCCCGAATAACCCACAATGTGAATGAGAGTCAGTAGATTTTTTAAAAATATTTAATTTATTTATTTAAGAGAGAGAGAGAAGCAGACTCCCCACTGAGCAGGAAGCCCGACATGGGGCTCAATCTCAGGACCCAGAGGTCATAACCTGAGCTGAAGGCAGACACTTAACAGACTGAGCCACCCAGGCGCCCCAGATTGTATTTTAAGTACCCAACAGTCTGTGATGCCAAACCTCTTCTGCCCCTGTTTTAATTCCCCTGAATTCTGTCTTCTTTCTGTCCCAAGAAAGGCCTGCCATCAGCTCTTTGCAACTTTGTATGACTTTAAATCAATGTGTTTCCTCCTTCAGGGGCACTTGTATTTTTAAACTCTTCTCTCTGAGTAAGGAATGAGAAAATATATCCTTTGTTACAGAGGCTAACGGTCTCCCGGTGACAGGTTGTTACGCACCTGCCTGAAATGGCAGAGTGGGGCTCCTGCAGACATTGCCTACAATAAAGACGCTACAGCCACTTACAGGTTCATGCTGATATTCTGGGGGAGGGACAGACTCTCCCAGGAGACTGTGAGGCTTCCAACAGAGCCTGTGCAATTTCAGGTTTCCAGAGAGCAAGAGTATCCAGAAGTCTACTGTTACCCTGACCCCACCCTCTGCAGAACATCCTTCGTCATTTCAAGAAGGTAAAATGAAACAGGCACAGCGGGAGACAAGATGGCAACATCTGGTTTATTCTGACAGCCAGTGTGTAGGGTGCTCTGTGTGGGGAATATGACTCACCAGCCTTGGTCATGACTCTGGGCCCAGGATTCACAAGCGTTCCAAAATTAGCAACCAACCTTGTACACCCACAGAGTAGCAAGACACTTCCCATTGAGAACAATCAATGGGTAAATACATGGAGCAAGAGAAGGTTAAAAGAGCTGTGGATTATTATAGTTCTTTCAGTTAGCCTAGAAAATCTTTCTGGAAAATATAGTCTTCTCTGCTTCACCATTTATTACCTACTCATCCACCCATTCAAAAACTTTTTCCCGAACATCTCCCTGATGCCTAGCACTGTTCTGGGAGGAAGCAATAATAAAGCAGTCCATTCTCTCACGGAGATCACAAAACAGTGTGAAAACCCTGGGAGAATGACTTAATCTCTTATAGTTTCCTCATCTACAAAATGGGAATAACAATATACTGATTCATTGGATGTGTGTATAGTGCTCATCAGAGTGCCTGACACTTAGCGGACATTTATCTAATGCTAGCTGTTAGCTTCCGTGGAGAAACAACTGACGTGTAATTAAGATCATTGGTGTCTTGGGGCGCCTGGGTGGCTCACTTGGTTAAGCGACTGCCTTCGGCTCAGGTCATAATCCTGGAGTCCCAGGATCGAGTCTCGTGCATCGGGCTCCCTGCTCAGCAGGGAGTCTGCTTCTCCCTCTGACCCTCCCCCCTCTTGTGCTCTCTCTCTTTCATTCTCTCTCTCAAATAAATAAATAAAATCTTAAAAAAAAATCACTGGTGTCCTGATGTGCCTATTGGCGCCATAGTCCAATCTCCCCACTGGGAGCCTCGGGCCTCAGCAATGCCATAACTGGGAACCCAGCCCCCCTGTGGATGGGACCAGAGATGCTGAGCTCAACATAAGCCTCCACTCCATTGGACCAACCTCCCTCCTCCTCACTCTATCTAAAAGGAGCTGGGTCATCAGTTAATGCTTGGTGCTGATAATGGTGACAATGATGATAAGAATCTGTAAAGTATAGCTCAATTTTATAGTCACTATTCATTTCCTCTTCAGTGTGGGGAACCACCCAATCAGAGAGCAGCACAATGAGAACAAAGTCTGAGAATGCCAAGGTGTATTCCTGGTTATGTTCCCCCAGTTAGAAAGGGGAAAGTCGGATTGCAAAACCAGCATTACAAACCTTCCTGCCTCCAGGCCTGCAATTTCTTTAGGCCTCACTTCTTTTCCTGGGTCCCTTCCTTGGTGAGGTCTCTGGATGGTTTGAGTGTTTGCATAAAACTGCATACAGGTATCCATGAATACAGTCTCATGGTATTACCATTATAGATCTGTGAATTTCTTAATAGATCCTATTATTTCTGTGTTCCTGGTGACCTTCCCAGACCTCCTTGTGATTTGGAGAAGGCGGGTTTGACCCTTTGGCCTTCCCTGGTGAAGACCTGGCTGCTGCTTGTCAGGGCGGTAGGGAGTTGGCAGCAAAGGCATCTCTCTAGAGGCAGCTTCAGCATCAGCCTCCATTGTCTGATTCCAGGCAGGTGCTTGAAATAGTCTGCCAGTAGCCAGTTTCTCAGTTCCATTAACAAGGGGCAAGTCTTCTTCCTCAGGGAGAAATGGTTTAAATGGACAATGAGAAGCAAAGGCTGCCTTAAGTAGCCTTGACAAGGGGCATTAAATCACCGCTAAGTTTCCCTACAGTTCTGAGCTTCTAGAATCTTAATGATCTTGAGCCAGAGATAGTTTCTCTCTCCCCACTGAGTTGAAAAAACTCAGTGGGGAGAGAAAAACAGAAAAAAAAAAAAAATTAGATTGCTTAGAAAGTGAGCATGGAGGGTAAGAAAAGCTTTGAGATTTTTCCTGTTTGGAGATTTGGCTGCATTTAGAGCCAGTTTTCGGCTCCACTGGGTTCACCTTTTTAAAAGGCATGTGTGGGCGCCTGGGTGGCTCAGTTGGTTAAGCCACTGCCTTAGGCTCAGGTCATGATCCTGGAGTTCCTGGATCGAGTCCCGCATCGGGCTCCCTGCTCGGCAGGGAGTCTGCTTCTCCCTCTGACCCTTCTCCCCCACCCCCCACCATGTGCTTTCTCTCTCTCATTTTCATTCTTTCAAATAAATAAATAAAATCTTTAAAAAAAAAAGGCATGCGCTGCGGGACTTCAAGCAGCTCACCCAGCTAGCTCATTGGTAGAGCTTGAAGCCAGCAAAGAACCTGGAAGGTCAGAGGTCTGGCTCCTTTGCTGTGCCTGATGCTACTTCCAGCACACCCGAACTCTTTGTGGTCTTCAGTGGCCTCCTTCTCAAAGGCCACGAAGCATTCTCCTGTCCTTTTACATGGTCTTCTCTGTGTTGAGGTGTCATGCAGCCAAACAAGCCTGGTGTGAAATCCACCCCTTGTTACTTATGTGACCTCAACATGTTTCACCTCTCTGGGCTTTAATTTTCTTCTCCATAACATGGGCCCACATTAACCTATGAGCTATTACGAGTTCCTGTGAGAATTAAATGTGCACATGCATACATGATCATTCTTAACAGTTAATCAAAAAGCTTTGAGAGTAGGGATTAAGTACACGTCCAGGTATGCCACTGAGTAGCTGTGGGAACTTAAGGAAGTTACTTAACTTCTCTGTGCCTCAGTTTTCTCGCCTGTAAAATGGAGATAATAGTACTACCTACTCCAGTGACTTGGGGTAATGGTTAAATGAGCTAATATGTGTGAGATGCTTAGAATAGTAACTGGCAGATGGCATGTGTGTGTGTGTTAGCTGTTACTATTATTGTTATTAATAGTACACCACACACAGGGAAATGCCCACTAATCCCTGACACCTTTGTACTAAACTTGCTGCCTGTCCTCCGGAATTCCTGCCTTTCTAGTTGTCCTGCTCATCTAAGCCTCTCTCCGGCTCCAGGGCTCCAGGAGCTGCTCAGCAGCAGACATTAAAGGCCCACTGTGCCCAGTGGCCCTTTGGTGGCCCATGTCGGTGAGCTGGTGGGTCCAGAGGAGACCAAAGAGGCAGAAGGACCAGCAACCTTCATTGCCTTTAGTCCATTATTTGTTCGGGGCTCTAGCCTCAGACCCCCCCCCCAACTAGAGTGTGGGCCTCGGGGGCCATCTCAGGAAGCAGGCAGGTGTGCTGTGTGCCTGGAGGGAAGGGTCCCCCAAACAGACGGTAACCCTGTATTTTGTCAGCTCTGGCATATGTCAAGGAGGCTCTGGGTTCGCTTTGGCGGGGATGTTTTTCTAAGTCTGCAAACCGAAGGAGGATACAACTTCCGGTCTGGAGATTCGGGCTCCGCACCGAGCGCTCGGTTTCTGCTTGCCGCTGGGGCTGCTGGGGCTTTGCCATCCAGGGAGAGCAGCTCGGGGCAGACTGCCGTGGGGGAGAGGGGCTGGGCGGCTGGCCCAGCTGACCACTACGCTGGTCCAGGCTGGCTGTGCCGGGGCTCTGCTCTCGCCCCAAATGGCAGAATCAACCATGTACTGGGCGCTTACCCTGCGCCAGGCACTGTGGAGGGCACAGGGGACACTAAAGCAGAGCCCAAGGCCTTAAGGAGGTTAGCAATCTGGTGGAAGGAAAAAGTACTTCAAGAGTAAGCTGATAATAGCAGGACATATGAAGTCATCAGTGTGTCCTTGCAGGTATCAGTGACCTGTAAGACGCCCAAGATTCCTGGGGTGCTAGGTAGAGCACACCAAACTAGCAGAGCCATAATCATAACCATATCTGCTGTGTATGAGGCACTCTTTGAAAGACTTTTGCATATATTAACTCATTTCGCTTTCACAGGAACCTTTTGTAGTAGGCCTTGTTGTCATTTTTACACGCAGAAACTCAGGAACAGGGAGGCTAAGCGACTAGTCTGAGATCACACAGCCAAGAAGTACCGAGCCAGGATCCAAACCCAGGCTCTCAGGCTCCAGAGACCATGTTTACCCCCCTTGGTTAGCTACCTGGAGCCGGAGAAGGTGAACCCTGGGACTCACACAGGAAGAGATTCCTTCTCCCAGGTGGTAGGAAACGCACTGGTTAGTTCAGGGCATGGGCTTTACCCCATGGATCCATCGCCGTGCCTGCCCCTCCTACGGAGATCACCCGGTCACCAGGCCATCAGGCCTTCGACACCCTGAGGGAGAATCTGCTCGGCTCAGTCAGCACCACCCAAGAAAGGAATCCCTCTCAGGGCGCAGGACACCTGCCAGGCCCCTCATAGGCTTTTGGCCAGCCTCCAGGTGGCTCCCTCTGCAGGGGACAGAGTGCCAGTCCAATCCGTTGTGACCAGGGTGGCAGGAGGTCATGTGGTACAGAGGAATCAAACGCTTCCCTGCCACCCGAAAGAGCTTGACTAACACATGAACCCACAAGGAAGGGTGTGGCTGCTTTGCCTCCCGAATCATATTCAGTTGTACCGTCTGTTCACTCAGAACTCTTAAAAATATATATATACACACACACGAAGTATATATATGCACAAAGTATATATATAAGATTGTTTATAATAATGAGAATATAAATAATGAAAAATAAAATTATCCAGTCATAGAGGATGGGTTGAAGAAATTGAGGTACACCCAAACAACAGGTTGCTATACAGCTATTAAAATCAATGCTATTTAAGTATATTTATTAACACAGAAAGATGTTTTCAGTGTGTCATCAAGACCAGCTTGAAAAACAAAATGGATATTCTGATCCTATTTTCATAAAAAATATGTATATGTGGACAGAAAATTTTTTCATCTATACACACAAAATATTAATTGAGGCTATCTTTGATAGGAAGGATTGCAGATTAAGTTCTTTCCTTTTACTTAGGTCTACATTTTCTATAGTAAACGTGTATTTCTTGTGTAATAAACTTGATTGTTTAAAATCTAATAGTATGTTGAAATAACCTTAATTTTGTAAAAAGATTCATCTTGCCTTAAACATGAGAAAACAAAATGTCTGAATTTCTTGTTCTTGTTCCTCTTTGTCCCTCCTGATTTTGGTGGTAAACAAATAATATTCATTGTGGAGAATGATTCCAGGCCAGGAATGTATCTTTGAGTAATGGCTTATGAGAGCAAGAAAGGAGTTTAGAGATGATCTAACTTAATTTCTTACTTAGCAGTTGAGGAAACTGGACCCATGGACTTAGCTAGTCTTCTAAGAGCCTGGTGGCAAAAACTCAGCTGGAATGCAGGTCCTTGGATGCCTAGCCCAGGGCACATTCTACACCATCCTGCCAGGCCGTCACCTCGGCCCCTTGATGCAGCGAGGACTGCAGTCATCTATTGTGGAGGCGACGACTCTAAGCATAGGAAGGGCTATTATGCTGACCATGATCAGTCACTACTCTTCGGCTCTACTAAGAGGCAGACGTGGAAGCTGGGTTTAACTACTGTAGATCCTGGAGTGGGAGTTAAGACATCGTGGCGGGTGATAGGAAGATAATTCTGCTACTCTCTTCTGGAAACCTCCTATCTGGAAAGCTTATGTGTGATTCCACATGAAGGCAGAGGCCCCAACACAAGTCTGGTCCTCAGATTCCTTCCTCTTCTTCAGTAGCTGGGTCATAAATGCTGCTTGTGGTATTTTCTCTCCTCTTCCCAAGGCTCATCTTTCTGGAAAGTAGAGTAGTGACAATAAGTCAAAGTCAGCATGGTATAAATATTGTTCTCAGCCCTTCATGAAACCAGTTTTGAGAAGCCGCACTGATAATATTGGTTTGTCAACTTCCCTAGAGAATTCTTCGCATTAGTTCTATCATATTGGTCAAGATTTTTGGTTGCACACTTCAAAAACCCCACTTGAACTACTTGAGGCAAAAGAGGGAATCTATGAACTCATGGAATTCAAGGAAAGGTTGAGTAACTGAACCATGCAAAGATCAGGGATACACGGAGCCAGGCCTCACGAACCATGAGAACCAAAGACTTCGGTACAGGGGGGGCCTTTTTCTCTGCTTCTGGCCTCTGTTTCTTCATCGTCTTTCACCTCAACAGGATGTCTCCACTTTCGATGGCCATATTTCCACCTGACAGTCTCCACCACCAGGAATGAACTTTCCTGGTGATCTCTCACTTGTCCCAAGTTAAGAGATCCCTATGGGAGGGCCCGCGTGGGTAAGCTGTGACCAGGTTGCTGGGCCATATAAGAACATGATAATTCCAAGAGGAACACAGTGTTTGTCTAGGAGGAAAAGTCCAGAAGACTAGATGGTATTTGCTGAGACAAGGATATCCTCTTTCCCCTCCTTAGAGAAAATGAGTTGAGAAGAGCCTGAACAATCAGACGGTGAGTGAGAATCCTTAAGAAGTCGACCTAAATCTCCTGAGAGGGGAACGTGCCTGGCGAGCGACCTCCGCTCTTACAGTGATTGACATCTAGTGGAAAAAAACCTGTAGCAAATCTCTCCTCGACAGGGCCCCCCAAAGAGGTGCATCTGGGTAGCTTAGGACCTGAGACAAGTTTCAAGAACTGTGCCCCCCTTTCCCAACCCACTCCTGGAGAACTAGACTGCAGGGGTAACAATCCTATCATCTTAACTGTATTTATAAATTCCTGATCCTTTATGTAGGGCTTTTTTCTATTCTGCGCCTAGCCTGAGTGCTGCTATTTTCACAGAGGAAATCGGAGGAAAGAGGCTGTAATTACAGGTCAGACACCAGTTCCGGAAGCAGCGAAGGCAGCAGTGAGCCCATGGTTCCCTGTTCTCTTCCGGGCTGCACTCTGGACATCTCGCCCTCTTCCCTCGGACCTAGGTCAGCGCTCGTGTCTTTGTCCCCTTCTCGTTTCTCCCTTTGTTTGCCAGCTGCACATATCACGAGACAGAAAGGGAAAGTTAGAAATAAAAGCCAGCGAACTAAAGCGGGCGGTGCTTGGGCAGACCTGTCTTTTGGAGATAATTCAAATGGAAAAGAAAAGGAAAAACACACACACACACACACACACATTTCAGGTCATTGGCCTTTTTAAACAGACCGCCGGCAATATTTACTCCTCCTGAAATAGCACAGTCACATGGAATAAAACCGTGTTCGGTGAAGCCCGCAAAACAAAAGGACAATTTACAGGCTGGCACGCTCACTGAGGGCCCTCTGTTTGCCGGCCCGGATCAGGCCTTCGGCTTCCTGACTCTTCTGGCCACCTTCTTTCTGCCCAAAGCCTGCGGGACGTCTGTGTGTGGGGGGGGGCGGGGGGGGGGTCAAGGTCACACTGCCTTAGAGACCCTCCTGGACTTTTTTCCCCTCAAATAATGTGGGAAGGTAGCCAGAGGGTGGAGAGCAGGGCTGTGACAAGGATGTGGCGCACGTGGCCTCCATCCTCCAACCGGTGCCCGGAAGTGCAGGCTGCAGACATCTCAGGAGGAGCCTTTGACAATGGTGCCCACCCCCCCTCCAGCATGGCCACCTCTGTCTCCTGTCTCTCCTTTACCCCTGACTTTGTTACCTACCTCCCCACCCTCTCTTGTAGACTTTCCTTCATTTTCCCCTCACCTTTTCTTAGATTCCCCCTTTGCCTTCTCTCCTTAGCTCTTCATGTGACTAGGGCCCCTGGTGAACCTTTCCTGAGCAGTCATGCTATAGCCTGACAGGTCAATGAGTGGACGGGCATAGGCCAGGTCTGGGCTTCTGGTGACCTCCCACTGAGGTTCAGACCTCACCAAGGTCTCAAGGGAAGCTTCTTGGCTTCACCCCTTGCAACTTTTCTCAGTTGCCCAAGATTCCTTTTACAAAGCCAAAAGCCATTCAAAGAAATAATTCATTACCTTGCTGTGGATGTTTCCCAAAAGCCCTTGCACATCTGCTGATGTAATCTTTACATCGACCTCAGGACGTGGGCAAAGTGGTGGAGAAAGCAGAAAGATCAAGAGGTTCAGTAGCACGCCCAAGTCAGTCAGAGAACCCTGGTCTCTGTTCTCTCACGCCTAGAAAAAGAGGAAAATGACACCCATTCCAGATGCCAGGGAGGGACTCTTCTAGCATCCAGGGTGAGAGCTGCCACATGAGCCTGAATCCCTGGCTTATCAAATGTGGGACACTTGGTTGACAGTGGCGTTCATCACTTGGAACCTCATGAGGCCGATTTCACGGAGTGTCCAAGTTTAGCTGACATCTAGTGGACTTATATCACAATCTAGCAGCTGTCGCCTTCATTTGTGTTCATTGTCAAAGTCCGTGCAGCAAGCGGCAAAGGGTTAGCCAGAGATGTGTGTAATATACTCTATTTTTTCAAGTGTTTTGTGGTTGTAAAGAAAATTACTTTGAGCGCTCTAATGAAGTTTGTCTGCCAACTGATTGATCGATCCATCAATCTAGCTATCATGCCGCTGTCAACAAATAGTTGCTGAGTCTCAGCATCATGCTCCGTGACAGCATGTGCGAGGTTCTGATGTTTGTGGGGAAAGGAGTCCTCAAGAAAGAGAGGGTAGCTGAGCCTGTGTGCTTTCACTTCTAACAGCCAGCACCTGTGTCTCCATGTCAAAGGGCTGCCCCCAGGCTGTCAGGACGTCCTTTGCCGGGGGACCCTGCGAGCTGAGGGCCCAGACGGTACACACCCATGGAGCAGCCCTCGACCAGTGACTGCCAGGGGCAACATCTGACTCCAAGGTCTGACGCGCACCGTTGGTCCTCAGTGGGACTGAGCTCCAGTTACCCAGTGTGGGACCTCACTTGATTTCCCTCCCTTTTTGGCTCCCACATGTTCTCCCAGGCTCCTCTCCCATACCCCTGCTGGTTTTTCCAGGAAACACATCCATAAAAGTCATTTCACCTCAATTCTTGTTTTAGGGTGTGCTTGTTTCATCTTGGGCTGCTTCCCGCCCTGGTCTTGAGGATCCAGGTGAACTAGAGAGAGAGAAGGGAGCAGACCAGGCCCTCCCCCAGTCGCCAGAGGAGCCTGTCATTATAAGCTGAAGGTGGGGGCTTCCTAAAGGCCCAGGGAACAGGGGCAGCACCCGGGCAGGGAGGGAGACCACATTCTCGAGTCCGCACATGGTGTAGCCCCGCTTCAGAGAGGGAAGGACTGATAGGAACTGAAGATCCTTTGACACCTAGGAGTTTCCAGTTTGAAGGATTCTAGAAGATGAAACCGAGACAAGAGAACAATGTCTCCAAAGTGGCCCGAGGTGGTACCTGTGAGGCACTTCTCCCAAGTGGCTTCCGGGGAGAAGGCCCCGAGCAGACTTGGGCCTGAGCATGTGGGAACTACCATCTGGGATGCCCAGAAAGTGGTGAGAAAAGGAATGAAGTATGGGGACATTGATATAACATGATGAGCCCTGAAAACATAAATGAAAGAAGCCAGACCTAAAAGGCTACCTAGTGTGTGATTCCATTTACAGGAAAGGTGCAGAAGAGGCAAAGCCAGGAAGATGGAAAGTAGATTAGCGGTTGCCAGGCGCTGGGACAAGAGAGGAAGAAGAGTGACTGCTTAACAGGCAGAGTTTCTTTTTCAGCGATGTTGAAGTTCTGGAATTAGTGGTGATGATTGCAAAACCTTGTGAATATACTAAAATCCACCAAACTTTTGAACTTTAAAATGGTAAATTTTGTGGCAAGAAACGAAAGGAGGGAGAGAAGGGGGGAGGGAAGGAAGGAAGGAAGGAAGGAAGGAAGGAAGGAAGGAAGGAAGGAAGGAAGGAAGGAAGGAAGGAAGGAAGAAGAGAACTGGAAACTTTGGGGCAGCAAAAGGAGGGGCTGGAGTCCTCATTCGCCAAGGCTTCAAGTTAATAAAATTTTGGATATTAATGTTATGCTCCTTCCTCTTTTGACTGGTGATGATTGGGATCATTAGTGTTGAAGGAGGTGGGACCTCTGTGGCTGTACGTGGTGGTGGCCCTGGTCAGTGATATATTTCTGTAAACTTCTTCAGTACCTAACGTCTGCACTGCCCAAGATAGAAGGTTGAAGGAGATGGGAGACTTTTTTTCTAATTATTTCATAAGTGCCCATCTCATTTCCCCAACTACAATGTGCACTTCTGAAGGTAGAGATCATATCTTTTTAGGGAATTGGGGATTCCTTCTTCTTTTCCTTGACCTGTGACCTCTCCATGCTGATTCTAAAGTGAATGCAGTCCTGGGGCCTGACACCAGGGCCCGCCCTGTGTGAGTCTTCAGTCCCAGACAAGGCTCTGTTCTACTGGCTGCTAATCTCTTTAGATCCTACTCCAAAGGTCAGGGATGGTTCACAGGTCCAGAAAATTCCCTCATTTCTGTCCTAATACTTGGCATCATTTGCTCCCTTCCATGGGGAAGTAAGTCTGATTTCTGGAGGCCATGGGACACCTGCTTTTTCTTGGTCACAATACAAGCCAACATGGAGCAGGCCGATGAGGGTAATATATTTGCTATTAAATTCCATCAAAATTGAGGCTTAAATATCAAAGCCAGTTCAAAAGTCACTACAGGTTTTCTCTTTCAGTGGAAAAATAAAGAACTTCCAATTTAACTGTGGAATGGAGCTCCTTCCATCCAGTTCCTTCTGTATTTCCTAAATTTTCAGGAATAAAAGTAAATCATTTTCTGACAGCAGTTAGTTGGTTCCTTTCTACTTTAGAAATTTCCCAACTGTCCTTTGTGCGCTGTGCTGTGGGCTTGAGGCCTCTACTCCTCACCCCACTCCTCCACCCTGAGAAACAGACTCATACGGCCAGGCTGTGCCTCCAAGGGCCCACATTTCATAAGGGGGTCTGTCTCCAGACGCCCAGGTTGTGTGTTTACTTGAAGGCTTGGATGAATAGGAATGTCACTTCCTGGTTCCAGAGTTGGCAGAGTGCCTGCCCCTCCGTACTGGCCAAGAGCCAGAGACAGCCCGAGGTCTACATGTTCTCTCTATAGGCACATTCTCAATGTGCCTGAGGCCCGGTCACATCTGGGCTCAGAGTTTCTGCCTCCTGAGGAAGTATGTGTGTTTGTGTGTTTTATGAGTGTGTGGGGTTTGTATATGCATATTATAGGTTAGAGTGTTTGTGTGTATGTGTGGGTGTCTGTATTTGGGGAGTTGAAAGTGGCTAAGTGTATAAATTGATATTTATTGTAAAACAGTCTAACAATAAATAAAAATATAAGTGGAAAAAAACCACTCAATATCACCTTAGCGAACATTCTTCCATGTCTCTCTCTTTATATATAGATACAGATATGTATATTTTCTCTCTCTCTCTCTCTCTCTCTATATATATATATATATATACACATATATATTTACGTACACACATGCACACATATAGATGTAATTTTTCATAAGTGGTATCAAACGATATACTGGAAAGCTGTTTTCTAAGCAAACAATAATAATGGACATTACTGAGTGCTATGGACTAATATCATTGAACCCTTATAGCCATTCTGTGGGGTAGGTACCCTCAATATCCCCATTTCACAGATGAAGAGATTAAACCATAAACAGGGCAAATAAAGTTAGCCTCTGGGCTGTGGCCACACAGCTAGTAAGGGGGCAAAACCTGGATTTGGACTCATCTGACTCAAAGACTCTGCTCTTGACCATACAGCCCAACAACAGTAGGCACAAAATGGCAAGAGTCTTGAAGTTTGCTCATTCATTCATTCATTTAACATTTACTGAGTGCCTAACATGGGCTAGATCATGTGGGTAAAAATACGAACAAGACACAGCTCTTCTTGAGACTCAAAGTCTTTTGAAGGAGACAAGGGTGTAAATAAATCATTGCAGCTCAGAGTAATGAGGCAAATTACAAAGAGAACAAAGGATAAGCCATTAATACTACCCAGGGAAATTATAGAGGTGACATTTTAACTGTGTCTCAAAGAAAAAAAGAAAAGCTATTTGCTAGAGAGTTAAGCTGGGGTAGAGAAAGGCAGGAATGGCCACTTCAGGCTGAGCAAATAGCATGTGCAAAGTACTAGAAGTCTCAAGTGTGTGGGGTGGCTGCAGGTAGAGAGTAAGGGAAGGGAGTTCACCCATGAGAATTCAGACCATGGAGGTCTGGATGTTCTGCTGAGAAGCATCTGCTTCACTCTATCCGCACAGGGGAGCCACTGGGGTGGTGTTTTGAAAGGGTAGCTAGACAGCATTCTGGAGGAAGGTTTGAAGTGGGGCAGGATGGGGAGCAGGGTAAGTAGTTATGCACAGAGGCAGTAAGGCAGTGATTCTCAACCCTGACTGCCCAGGAGCATCACTCAAGAAACGAGTCTGGGCTGCAGGTATTTTGGGGAGAGCCATGAACATCTGGGTAGAAAGCCATGGAAGTAGCTAGTATTTTGATTCAATTGGTCTGGGGTACGGATGGGATAAATGGTAGGCTTTAAAATCTCCCCAGTTGTTTCTAATATGCACCCGACATTGTCCAATATCAGTACAGGGCAACTACCAGCGAGCAGGGGACCTGGGGCAAGTTTCTTAGTATCTTTAAGCCTTTTGATTTTCTTGTCTGTAAAATGGAGATGGCACTTGTACTTAAATCAGAGAAAGTATCTAAGTGTCTGAGCACTGCTCCTGGCACATAGTGAGCATGCAGTGCCTCATTAACAATGATTCAGGAAAGAGATGATGAGGATTGAAACTAAGTCAAAGGCAGGGGAGATTGCAAGGAGCATATGAAATAAGAAAGACATATCAGGAGTGAAAATATGGGGCTTGATGAATGATTAGATAGAGGCAGGTGAGGAAAAGAGAAGATGTGAAGAGAACTCCCTGATTTCAAGCTTGAACAACTCAAGAGATGGTGACCCCATCTTGGACGATGGGGTTCCAAGGCCAGAGGAAGGGCTAAATGGTGAGATGGAGAAAACAAATTAGATTGGCTGTATTGAGCATGCCACCTGGAGGCATCTAGCAGGAAGCTGGAGTTACAGTCTGGAGCTCAAGAGAAAAGTCTAGGCTGCAGATATTTTGGGGAGAGCCATGAACATATAGGTGGAAAGGTGAAGCCAAAGAAGTAGTAATGTTTCTCTGGGAGAGTGGGAATAGTGGGAAGAGATGAGGGCCAAGTCTAGAACAGGGTGAAGGGCCACATTTAAGAGGTAGATAAGGTAGTCTGTCCCCCAAGAATGAGGTAAGGGATACAAAGATGAGGTAACAGGAATTACCATAAAACACTACTATCTTCAGGGAAAGACATAAGCCTGGGACAGGGAAAAGTCTAGATGAGAGAGTTGAGCAGAGTAACAAGGTTTTTGTATTTAGTCACTGATTCTCGGATGCTCTTAAAAGACTTTGAAGTTTGGGGCGCCTGGGTGGCTCAGTCAGTTAAGCATCCGACTCCTGATTTCGACTCAGGTCATGACCTCAGGACTGTGAGATTGAGCCCTGCATGGGGCTCCGTGCTCAGTGGGGAATCTGCTTGGGATTCTCTCTCTCCCTCTGCCTCTCTGCTCACTCTCTCTTGCTCTCTCTTTAAAATAAATAAATCTTAAAAAAAAAAAAAGACTTTCAAGTTTTCTCATTTTCCCCACTCCTTCCAAAGGGTACCTTTCCATCCATATCTGGATGCAAAACTGGAACAAGAGCAGGAGCAAAAAGCCTCAGCCACATCCAGCCTATGACAGTCCCATATTGGGGCTGCTATGAACCCCCATACAGGACAAAGTTGCATGCATACACTTTATACGCAGAGCCCCTGGCTTGAAGCTTTTAGGATCCAGGCCCCTGCTGCCTGTTCCTCTCAAACTTCCTGTGACTCACAGGACTTGGCTGACCCTCCCTCCGTGTGAAGAAGCCCCTCCTCTATCCACAGGCCTGCTCCCTTGTCTCACCCCTCTCCACCAGAAAACATGTCTTCAAAGTAGCTCCTCCACATTGAAAGGTTTAGAGAACCCAGGTCACCCACCGAGTCTCAGAAGTAGGCAGCCTTGGGAATCAAAACTGCATCATGGCCTGGGCCCCAGGGACTAGTAGAAGATTTTTCTGAAGCTCACATCTGATATTAGTGGTTCTCAAAGTTCCCTGGACCAGCTGGTTCCCTGGACCAGCAGCATCACCCGGTAGCCTGTTAGAAATGCAGATTCTCAGGGCGCATCCCAGACTTACTGAATCAGGAACCCTGGGAATGGAGCCCAGAAATCTAGGTTTTTTGTTTTTTGTTTTTTTAAGGTTTTATTTATTTATTTGACACACAGAGAGAGACAGCGAGAGAGGGAACACAAGCAGGGGGAGTGGGAGAGGGAGAAGCAGGCTTCCTGCCCAGCAGGGAGCCCGATGCGAGGCTCGATCCCAGGACCCTGGGAGCTTTAGGTTTTTTAACAAGCCCTCCAGTTGATTCTGATGCATGTTCAAGTTGGGGAACCACTGTCCTACATAATTAACAGCACTGGAAACACAAGGTTAAGACTGTGTCTCTTTCTATATATCTCCAGTACACAATTCTACAGACAGTAGAGCTTAATAAAAGCTATTTAGCAAGTATTCATTGAGGATCTGGTATGTGAACTACTCTTCATAACACTGAAACCAAACATACACACACACACACACACACACACACACACACACACACACACACACACACACACTTTTTCTTTGGGAGTTTGTACTGGAGGTAGCAGTACATACTCCCACAAAAGTTAGGTCAAAGACGGTGTAAGGCAATGTAGAAGGGTTGAAATGAGTGGTCTGTAAAGGATACCACAAGGAAGTAATCAGCCAGATCTAGAATGTCAGGCATTGTACAGCGCAGTGAACCTGGCCTGTTTATTTATTTAGTCAATGGCATGGAGGAAAAAGTTCAAAAGGTGTTGAAAGAGAACTCACAGACATAAGCCAATGCAGTGAGAAAGTAGGATGTTGTTTGAATCTTGATTAAAATACACTCAGCTCTAAAAATGACTTTTTTAGACAATCTGGGGAAACTTGAATATAGACTGAGAGATAGATGATAGGAAAGAATTAGCAATTTTATCAGGTGTGGGAATGGCATTGTGGCTGTGTAAAAAAAAAAAAAAAAGGTCCTTTTTTTGAGGGTCATGCAGAGGTATTTGGGAATAAACTGACATAATGTCTGGAATTTACTTTAAAATGGTTCCCTCCCGTCCCCGCACCCCCCCAATATGGAGGGAGGATAGATGAAATAAAATATGGCAAAACTTGAGGGTTTTTTATGTAAGTTTGGAAATTTCCATGATAAAAGCTTTTGGGTTTGCTTGTTTGTTTTTTAATGAGTGGTGCAGACACAGATGGAACAGTTCCCAGGAGGGTGCTCATGGTAAGGACTAGAATGGTGGGTGGAGGAGATTGAGCTAAGGACTTCCACTCTCTTTGCCTCCCTCCTTCTCTCCCTTCCCATGAGTTAGCATCTGCCCCCCGACCCAACAGAGTGCAGTATTAATAAGCAGCCCGGTGGGAGCAGTGCGTGTCTTTTGGGGAGTGGGGAGATGGCCTGGGGAAGTTGGCAGCCGGACCGCAGAGGAATGTGGGGAATGCCAGGCTGGGTGTCTGGCTGGACTTCTCACCACAGGCCGCGATGCGGCTTCCGTGCAGCAAAGGGAGTGATGAAATCTGTGCTCCGGGTGAATTAGTTTTGACATACTGGGCAGCATGGAGTGAGTTGAGAAGTCTGGTAGGGGGTTGTTATTGAGTCCAGGCATGAGGAATTGATAAAGGCTGCGACTGCATGGGGGTGACTGTGACGAGGGGCCCATAGAGTGACATTTCAGACAAACCAAGAATCAGCCGACTCTGTTGGTGCCTATTTATGAACCTGGCAGGTGTGAGTCAAAGCTTAACTTGAATGGCTGGGTAGATGGTGGTACCGTTTAAGAGAGATGAGGAAACCGGGCTGATTTTGAAGATGAAGATGAACGGTTGCTTCTGAATGTACAAAATCTGAGATGAGCACAGAACAGCTGAGCTCCGACATTTCAAAGAATAAACTTCCAAACAACAGGCCATGTCATGGATTGGTGAGGGAGACTGAGAGTCAAATACATTGCCTGGTGAAATCTTTCACTTCTGCATCCCCTCCCCAAAATTAAGCCTGATTTAAGTTTCGAAACTGAAGTCCAAAAAAGATCTGGAACAGTGAGTGATTGAGCAGAGATAAGAGGTGAAACTGAGGGGAGGCTGGGCAGGCAAGTGGGTGTTTCTAAGGTGCTGAAGAAATCTTGCTTTTGAAATCCTGCTCTCCCATGACTTTTGCTTCCTGTTGTGATAAGAGAACCTTCTCGGTGTTCCATGGGGCACGGCTCCAGCGGGTCATTCAGTCTTCACTGAGCTGCATCTCGGTTGGATTAGTGATGGCTGGGGAAGGACATTAGACCAGGCGCTCCCTAAAGGTGGGGACTAGCTCTAGGACTCCAGCCCCAAGTACCGGGACGCCAGACTTCTTTCTGGAAACGCGTGGTAGCTGCTGATGACTGCCCAGGTCTGTCCCCCAGACTGTTCTACCATGATTATTTAATCACTGAGCTAACAAACAAGGAAAAAAAAAAGTCACACAGGGCAGGATTTCAAGAGCAGAATTACTTCAGCTGCCTGTGGAAATAACGCTGGGTTGTGCAATCAGAGTTTTGGGGCTAAAAAGGCACATTAGATCTTGGTCTGAAAGTCTGACCACTTTTTAAAACACAGCCCATTTTCTCCTCGTTTGGAACTGCAGATAGGACAGCAGTAAGACACCTCCTGCTATTTTGTGACATGCCAGAAGCCTTGTATTGGTTTCTTTCTGATTCTTCATTTTCAGAAAATGATGACAAGAAGCCAATAAGACCCAAGGTAGATTATTTTTTTTCTCAGCTGTCTTCCTTCCTGCTGAACCTTCTCAGGCTGTGCCCTTCCCCTCTTCCTTACCCCGCCCTCACCCCACCACAAACCCACTTCCTCGCCACAGTCCTAGCCAGCCCACTGACACCCCATTTCTCCCCTGCCCCTTGTGCTCCTCCTCCCACAGCTGCCGCTCGGGGGTCATGCCCAGACAGCCTGATCCTGGCCGAATTTCTTACCTCACTCAGCAGCCCTGCACAGAGCTGGCAGTGCCAAGCTGGGTCACCTTGCAAGAAGGCAGGCGGGAGCGACGGGGGCGGCAGTGGCGGGGGGGGGTCACCTGATAGTACAGCTGACCTGGGCCCTGCCTTGCCTTCATCATTTTAAATATGACTTCTTATCATTCCTGTTCTTAATGTCACTAATGTAGGAAGAAGAGCTACCATTGGGTACCCAACTGTATGCCAAGAACAGTGCTCAGCACCCACAGTCCTTTTCTCATTTAATTCCATGGCAAACACATGAAGTAGGTGCCATCACTATCCCCTTTGTAGACATGAAGAAATAAGGTTTAGAGAGGCTAAGCCACCGGCCCAAGACCAGATAGCAACCAGGTGGCTGTGCTGGGATGTAGGCTCAATCCCCTGCTCTTAACCATCATGACACACTGCTGGAAAGGCATTTAGCTCAACTTATCCCCACCTGCTGAAGAGGGGAAGATCAATTCAAGCAGAAACTATTTTGGGAAGGAAGCCGGTCACCAGGGACCTGGGGTCAGACTACCCCAGAAGCCATAGGGACTTGTAACTGGTCATTTGCAGGGTAGCCTGCTATTTCACAAATCTGTGGTCACGCAGCACTGCAGAGGGCTTGGTGGAGAGCCATGGCCATCTGTCAAACTTTGACCTGAGTGGAGGAGAGAGGGAACACAGTCATGCAAGCAAAAGTAGACTCAGAAACGTTCACCCAGAATACAGCACACATAATGATGAGGGGAGCAAAGAGATGAGGGGAAAGAACCAAGTGGGTTTAAGCAGGAAACAGATTTCCAAAAGAGGGAGAGCATGGCACTCAGAGTTGATTGGTCCAAGTCTACCTGGAGAGAATAGTGTGAGTCTCTGTGGACATAGGGCCCAGGTCAGAGAGTGCCCGAGGAGCTTAAGGTTGTGCCAAGGAGAAAACTAGAGACAAAGCCAACTAAATTCTATGGCACTGTGCCAATGCCAGTTGGTTGGGATAGTTCTGTCCCCAATCTATACCTACTCAACTAGTTCAACATCTATTGATCTTCTATAAATGATTGGCATTGTGCAAGGCACCAGAAATACAGTGATGGTTAATACATAGTCTTCCATTCAAAGAGCTTATGGTCCAGTCTAATCAGGGACACGGTAAAGCGAAGAGGTGATTGCAGGGCCCTGTAATGAAGACCATGATGGAGATCTGCCTGGGTGCTCAGAGTTAACAGAGGAGGAAGACCAAGCTCAAGGGAGTATTGGGGATGGTGGCACCTGACTCCTCTTAAAGAACAAGCAGAAGATGGAAGGCGAAGAAGGTGGGAAAGAGCATTCCGAGGGAGAGTTCAGCTTGGCAGAAGCACTGAAAGAAGAGAGCACATGACGTGGGGCAGGGAGTGTTGAGAAATGAATTTAAAGACACAGGTAGGATGGAATTTGAATGGCAAATCAAGGATACAGTGGCAAACAACCTGGGGATGAAAGATTTTAAGTAGGGAAATAATAGTGTTAGAGTTTAATCCTTCAGCAGTCAGTAGTCATGGATCTAGGGTGAGAAGACAGAATAGCTTATGCGGAACAACTACAACACACTCCCGAACGTCCACCATTTCTCCCAACACCCTCACTCTTACAACTCACTCTTACAACTTCTCTCTCTCTTTTCCTCTTGTACTATTCAATGTGCACACCAAGAAGACTGGGAAGGGCAGCCTGATTCTACTTTCATGAAGGAACATGAGCAGGCCTGGTGTAGAGCTTGAATTCATCCCAAGCAGCTCTCGAAAGTTACTCAGGAGACTGAGAAGTGATTTGCTAGGAAGGTGCCTTCAAAGGTCTTACAGATATCTCTTCCATGCCATCCCAAAATCCCATGAGAAAAGCAGGCTCTAGGGGTCACCATATTCATGATCTTTTTGATATTAACCCAGAACAATCTGAGAATAGGGAGGATAGACTAGAGATCTAGGGAGACAGAAAGACAGACCAGTACTAGTTTTTGTATCACAATCATATCCTGCTACTGGCGTTTCTCTTTTTAACAGCTACTGTCTCTTTTGTGAGAACTTTAACCTATTTACATATGATTATTCTTCCTCTAAACCAATGGTTAAAATGCCCATTTGGTTTCTAAGAAGCAGTGGGTATTGGGGGCACGGACTAGCTTCTTAAATGGGTTTGTGTCTTTCAAAACAGGAAGCAGTATTGGCCAACTTCATTAAAAATCAGCATTGGAGAACACTTACTGAGTGCTTAATTACATAATCAGATTTCAGCTTGGGGGCTGGGAATAAAGTTAGAAAGAAAGAGAAAAAGAGACTGGTTGTACCTGGGTGGATGGAGAGAGCATGAGCAAGTGATGAAGACAGCTCGGTGCCTCCCCCTGTGAGCTGGCCTCTGTTAGTCACAGGTCCCAGAGCCTGGTAGCCAGGATAACCAGACCTGAGATGTCCTGCTTTCCCAAATCCAGTGATTAGTGGCCCTTTTCCCCAGGAAGGGTCCATCCCCTTCCAGGTATGATTGTCATTAGTGTATCATACCTAATGACAACAGTATAACTTTAGAATAACAGAATTTTGACATGGGACAGCACCTCTGTATTTTGCAAACCCAAATGAGTTGGTCCCCAAACTCACACTGAAGTTAGTGTTAAGGCCTGAATCATGCCTTTCCTGACTCCCACCATGCTGCTTCCCTTTCTCCTTGCCCGTACACCCTCACCTTAGAGCAACAAAAATGAAAAATAAACTTGAACGTTGTGTTGAGAGTTAAATCCATGAGTCATGGCTGAACAACAGCTTTTTTCTCTCCATATTAACTGTGTTTTTCCTGCACTGTGGCCCAAACAGGAATCAAGCATGTGACATTAGTTCATCCAGTGGTTATGGGCTGCCTCTTCCAGAACAGGCACTGTGTTGGGATTCTACAACGACTGCAGGCTGTAAGGTGTCTTCTGATAGAGTGCCCGGGGGATTTGTGAATGCCGACGATAGGGGAGGAAGACGTGTGAACTCAGTGACTTTCGGGTGGCTAGCAAAACTAATGCAGAGGGAAGGATTTCCAAACATCTTAAATACCCGGGTGTGGTGAACAATCCCAGAGCAAGAGGAAGGAAGCTCTGGGAATAAACCATATGAGATCGACAAGAGAACTGATTGGGATGCAACCTGGTGTCACTTTCTAAAATTGGATGTGGTTAGAAATAGCTGTTGGAGGGACTGTGGGAAGGAGGAGCTGTGTCCTGAGTTCTAGGACAGTCCTTCAGGGTGGGGTCCACTTTGCTCCCTGACCTTGGCTCTGTCCTACCCCCTCTGCCCTTCTCACTTCCCATATCAGCTCTATCTGGCCCTTTCATGCTTATCTCAAAGTTTTGCTTAAAACTTCCTTTCTTCAGTGTACTCTTTGTTCTCTGTAGAGGATACTTGGATATCCCCAGTCAGAACTCTTTATTCCCCCCTAATTTTTCCAATAGTTCCCACTTATTGACCAAATATTTCTTGAAGAATTATCATGTACTATTGGGGGAATTCACAAATTATAAAGCATTCACTCTAACCTGATCAGAGAGAGACATACCCATGATTACTTTAAACAACAATACAAGGTAGTATATGATTAAATGCCAAATGTACACAATGGGTGGAAAATATTTCAGGAATTTAGAGAGAGATCATAATGGGGCTGGAGTCCACACTGAGAGCCTCGTGGAGGAATAGGCCTTCAGTCTAGATGATAAAAGGGCAGAATTAGGGAGGCCCCAAGAAAGGCTAGTTTGGGGAACAAATACTCAAAGGAGGAGTTTCATGGTGGAGAATAATAAAATAATGTTTTATTTTTAATTTTTTAAAGATTTTATTTATTTATTTGATAGAAAGAGAGAGCACAAGCAGGGGGAGTAGGAGAAGCAGGCTTCCCACTGAGCAGGGAGCCCGATGCGGGGCTCGATTCCAGGACCCTGGGACCATGACCTGAGCTGAAGGCAACCACTTAACCAACAGAGCCACCCAGGAGCCCCAATAAACATAATGTTTAAGAACTCAAGGGCACCTTATGGTTTGCATCTGCTTTCATGCATACTGTTGAATTTAAGAATGGTGAGCTGAGCCAGATTACAGTGACTTCTGAATGCCAGGTAAGATCTGGAGGATTCAGCAAGCACTCGGTGGTCACGCAATTTTGCATATGTTATCTCCTTAGTTCAGGAAGACATCTTGTGATGTAGCTGCTGTTGTCACTAGTTTAGGTATTAGTAAGTTGTGGCTAAGGATCTTTCAAGGTCACAGAGTTAATAGATAATCATAATAATTACAACAGCAACAGCTATTCCACATGGGCCAGGCACAGTTTAAGTATTCTTATAACCACCCCATGAGGTAAGATTATTATCCTCATTTTTTATAAGACTTTATTTATTTATTTGAGAGAGAGAGAGCACTCAAGCACATGAGTGGAGGGAGCAGCAGAGGGAGAGGGACAAGCAGGCTTCCCGCTGAGCAGGGAACCTGAGGCAGGGCTCAATCCCAGGACCTAGAGATCATGACCTGAGCTGAAGGCAGATGCTTAAACACCCAGGCGCCCATTATCCTCATTTTTAGATGGGGAAAAAACTGTTGCTGTTAGACAACTTGCCCAAGGTACACAACTAGAAGTGTCTGTGACTAGACGTAAATTCAGGCTGTCTGGTTTCAGAGCCCAAGTTCTGAAGCCTCTACTCTACAGCAGAGATGCCCATAAAAATTTAATGATACAGTGTTGTACATGAATTTTAGCTCAATAAAACTGGAAAGTAAAAAATATATACAATACACACCACAAATGTGAGCCACATGTGTAAGTTTAAATGTTCTGGTAGCCACATTAAAAGGTAAAAAGAACGAGATAAAATTAATTTTGATAATACATATATTTAACCAAATACCTCTGAAACATTAACGTTTCAACAGTGTAATCAATAACAGTTAATGGTATGTTCCACATTTTTATGTGAAATCTCCTAAATCTAGCATGTATTTTTCAACTTAGAGCACATTTCAATTCAAATGCTAAATTTGCATCAGAAATATTTGATCTGTATTTATATTTCACATAATTTATAGCTGAAAAAGTAGATTCACATCCCCAAGTTTTTCCAAAGTTAAAAGTTTTCCAATAACTGAGTCAATTTCCAAAAATCATTTTTTAATATTTGCATCCATATTGTCAAAACTGGTTCCTGTATTTTAGAAGAAATGATCTGACTTTGAAGCAAACCCTTTGTTTCAAAATTGTCTGTTCAAGTTAAATAATTCCCTAACTCTTGTGTCAACTCAGTAGTATTAACATTGAAATCAAAGGAGTATTGCATAAATTAAGAGCAACTATAAATTCATCAATATTAGTGAAAGATTCATATATTTTTAGTTTTTACAACTAATTTACATAGTCAAAACCCTCTGTATATTAATTCATGTTAGAAAAATGGGTTAAGGGCGCCTCGGTGGCTCAGATGGTTAAGCGTCCGCCTTCGGCTCAGGTCATGATCCCAGGATACTCGGATCGAGTCTCACATCAGACTCCCTGCTCAGTGGGGAGCCTGCTTCTCCCTCTCCTGCTCCCCTTGCTTGTACTTTCTCTTTCTCTGTCAAATAAATAAATAAAATCTTTAAAAAAAAAGAAAAATTGGTTAAATTGTTGTTACTATTATTATGAAAAATTTCCATTTCATTATAAATTCCTGTACATTCTAGTGAATACATTTTTCCTTCCTTGGAACTTCAAATTTAGCTCATTCAAATGCAATGTGATATTCAGTAAGGAAATATAAATCACACTACTATCTTTTTGACTATTGAATATTTGGCAGGTATTCCTTTCATTTCCACAAAATCTTCAATTTGAGTTAACAGTATGATAAATCTTTGTAAAGGTCCTCCCCTACTCAACCAATGAGCTTTGGAAAAGAACAAGATCATTACATTCATTTTCTATTTCTACAGTTCCACAAGCTGATAATTCATAGCATTTGTACATCTGTAAGAACAATTTTAACTACTATATCCATGATACTGTCCAGAAAACTGAACACAAATGTCTCTAATATGTTTCATATAAGAAGAATAAAGCAATAGAAGAAAGATCAGTTTCTTATTTTAACATTTCAATAAATCCAGACTTTTGACTTTACGTAGTTGGGGAACCCATTGCTGAGATAGAAAATGTGTTTTCATATCTAGATGGAGTTTTTCTTTTTCTTTTTTTTTTTAAGATTTTATTTATTTATTTGACAGAGAGAGAGACACAGCGAGAGAGGGAACACAAGCAGGGGGAGTGGGAGAGAGAAAAGCAGGCTTCCCGTGGATCAGGGAGCCCGATGCGGGGCTCAATCCCAGGACCCTGGGATCACGACCTGAGCTGAAGGCAGACGCTTAACGACTGAGCCACCCAGGCGCCCCTAGATGAAGTTTTTCTTTGACAGATGTAAACAACTCACCACATCTACACCAATGTGTTCAGTTTCTTAGCTGTGACATAAGATTTTTTTTTTTAAGTAAATTTGAAAGCCTTTTGAGACAAAACACATCCAAAGTATTA
Organism: Eumetopias jubatus; assembly: GCF_037043125.1. Lineage (NCBI taxonomy): Eukaryota > Metazoa > Chordata > Mammalia > Carnivora > Otariidae > Eumetopias > Eumetopias jubatus. Next base: position 37,711,271 of record NW_028274818.1, read on the forward strand.
AGTGGAGAGTATCTCTTATATTGCATGATTTCTCCAACACTGACGAAAGCTCTTACCATGCTTCATGATTTGAATCCATTGAAGTTTGATATAGTTAGAAAGTTTTTGTATCCAATGGGCAATTGTTTAGAGGCTTAATGGCAAAGCTTTTATTTTTTGTAAAATGTCCTTTTTAGCTTCTTTTCTCATACTTTTCCAACAAAATTTTCATAACTGAAAGAATAATTTCTTTTACTATCTCTTCATGTAAAAAGGATTTTCTTTTGTGTGCAAGAATCTAAGTCATCTTATAGCTGCCAAAGTTAGAAGTTCAAATCCTGCTAAAAATTATTTTTAAAATATTTGTTGGACATTGAATTCTAATTTCAGGCAACTAATATTAATTCTTTTTTGACTGTTGAGAGGAAACTTTTTAGTAAATTCACTATGTGTTGGCTGAAACTATATCCTAATATTGCCCACTTTATTATCTTTAAAATTATTTTTTTACAAATAGCTTCCTCATTTTGCTTTGCTGCAGTAAATCGCAATTGCCATTCATTCTGAAATTTGCAACATGCCTTCTTCCAGTCTCTTTTCTCTTTATTGATTTAGTTAGAGTACATACTGGCTTCTGTGTCTTTATTCAATTCTGCATCAGTAGTGGGATCCCTGCGCTTTAAGTATTAAAATTTTTCCATACTTATTTGTTTAAACTAGAAACACAATTTATTATATCATAATTAAAATTAAGTATTTCAATTTTATTACCAATTATTATTTACATAGGTATCACCATAACTTGCATTGCCTGCATAAAATACTCAAAAAAACATAAAATTACACTGGTGTGTAAAAAAATTCATTCAACCCATCAGTCCACTGATATCAGTTAGATCAGAGGTGTGTTTGTATGTATGCACACACCTGACACATATACAACAATATAACAATATTTTCCACAATGTGTTTAATGGCAAAATAATTTGGAGTGCTTCAGGTTTTAAATTAAAATTAATTAAAATTAAATGAAATTTTAAATTCTGTTCTCCAGTCACACTGAGTTCAATAGCCACATGTGGCTAGTGGCTACCATATTGGACTACACAGTTCTTGACTCTCTCTTAGCAGAATCGGAGCTATAATTTAAATCCTGATTCTAAGGCCAGTATGCCTTTCTCAACCCCCTCCTTGCCAGGAAATTTGGCTGCAAAGAGACATCCGGGTGGCTTCCCAGTTTCAAGTCCTATGAACTGGGGTTAAGAGTGCCAACATAGGTCTTCACCAACTCCAAGCATGGGAGAGGCTAAAAGGACAGGTGTGGGTCCACTTAGAAGCAAAAGGAGGGAAATGAAACATAAAGCACTTCTAATAGTGATAGTCTACAAACTCATAGATACTTGGGCTCAATAAAAGCAAGACAAAGGAGGGAATAACATGAAGCCCTAAAGACAGGAAGTTTTGAGAAACTGAGGGCCAAATCATATCTGTTTAATTGCAGGGAGGCATGGTCCATACCTGTGGCAGTCTTATACAAGAACTCCTGAGGCTACCACTTTCTCTAAAGATGTCTGGAAGAGGAATGATGTGATTCTTTAGGTTAAGAAGGCCACCCTGCAGTGAACTGCAGAATAGACTGCATAGGGAAAAGAATGGAGCTTCAAATCCAGTTCTAAGATGACTACTGTCCAGAAATAAAATAGAGTGACAAGGAGAAGAAAGAAAGAAAGAAAGAAAGAAAGAAAGAAAGAGAGAGAGAGAGAGAGAGAGAGAGAGAGAGAAAGAAAGAAAGAAAGAAAGAAAGAAAGAAAGAAAGAAAGAAAGAAAGAAAGAAAGAAAGAAAGAAAGAAAGGAAGGAAGGAAGGAAGGAAGGAAGGAAGGAAGGAAGGAAGGAAGGAAGGAAAAGAAAGAAAAAAGAAAGAAAGAAAGAAAGAAAGAAAGAAAGAAAGAAAGAAAGAAAGAAAGAAAGAAAGAAAGAAAGAAAGAAAGAGGAAACCTAGAGATCCCACTCCACCCTCCTTTTTTCTCATGAGTTTTTCTCCTTGTTCTGCAATATGTTGGCACCTCCCATATTTGGTTTCTCCAGACGGCCCACTTTTCTCCTTTATCTTTCTGTGTTTGTATCTTCCAGGCTGGTTTCTATTTTCCCACATCACATGTTATACAGTTACCTCCAATTTACAGATCCTTCCCTCGCCTCCCTGGACCAGCACCTTTAAGTATTGGTCCATTTAGAAAATCACTCCATTGTTAAAAATATTCGGAGTAAAATTTCTACCTAAATTGATTTTTATCCTAGTTGGGATTTGTGGGAGTTCTTAAATTGATGGGTTTATAGTTTTCACCAAATTTGGAAAACATTCTGCTGTTATTTCTTCAAATATTACTTCTTGATTTCCCCACCCTTCTTTGGGATTTCAGTTACACTATTTCTGACCATTTTCTAATGTCTCATCAAGGGTCTATTCTTTTTTTTTTTTTTTCTGACCCTCTTCTTTTCTGTAGTGTGAGTAGTTTCTATTGCTATATTTTCAAGTCCACTGATATTTTCTTCTGCATGATTTAAGCTGCTGTTAAGCCCATTTAATGGATTTTTCACTTCAGATATTGTACTTTTCAACTCTAGAAGTTCCATTAGATTCCTTTTTATAGTTTCCATTTTGCTCCTCATTATTTTCATGTTTTTCTTTAAATTCCTGAACATATTTATGATAACTCTTTTATAGTTCTTGCCACCTAATTGCATAATCTCTGTCATTTCTGGATCTGTTTCTATTGATTGTTTTTTTTTCTTGTTTATGAACCACATTTTCCTGCTTATTTGCATGTCTAGTAATTTTTTATTGGATGTTGAACATTGTATTGCTACAGGGTTGAGTGTCTAGGCAGTTAAGTTACCTGCAGATAAGTTTGATCTTTTTGAGGCTTTTTTAAAGCATTGTTAGGGAAGGTCTACTTCCTTTCTCCCCAGGGATATAAAGAATTACATTTCCTTTTCCTTTTCTTTTCTTTTCCTTTTTCTTTCTTTTTTAAGGGTTGGCAGTCTCTCTGCTGGCTGGTTCAAATGCAAGTTGCAAAGGATTCTCTCCTTATCTAGGTTTCTCCTTTTGTAAGTGTCCATGTATCAGCTCAATCTCACCATTTCTAACATACAGAGACCACTTTCTTTACTACAAAATTTTAAAATATACATGTACATAAATATATTATTTTCTACACACAAATTGTGTAGAGAATAATATAATAAACACCCAATCCAACATCTAGTGTGTATATATATGTATATTATATATAATATGTATAACACATATAGTTATTATATATAACTATATATATAGTTATTTTATATCTACACCTATGTGTATGTATATATATGTATATCTAGTATATATTACAGATACAGTTAAAGCCCTCAGTATACCCCTCCTAATTGTACTCCCCTTCCTACCCTCCTTCTAGAAAGTAACAAGATCTCTGAATTTGGTGTTTTTAATTCGTATGAATTTTTTTATATATAAAATGTTATTTATTGTTTAGGAATACATATATGTGTGTATATACATATATATACAAAGTTTTGTGTGCATGTGTGTGTACATATATAAATGTATATAAATATACTCTCTAGATATCCCTACACAATAAACACTGTTTTACATGTTTTTAAGCTCCATTCATTCATTTATCCAGAACTATGTTTTTTCTTCTGAGCTCTCTATCTGGATACAGAAGACAAAACAAAAGACACTCAATAGAACTCTATTTACCAGGGGCTGAGAGCTCTCCTAGAATTATCTTAAGGGACCAAGGAGCCAATACAACTGCTTGACCCAATATACAGCCTTGGTCATCTTGGGGAAGGAGCAATTCTGGCTGAAGCAAAGGTTTGCTCTTTGCTTCTATTTTCTGAACACATGGCAGAATTTGGGGGAGAAAAGAAGGTTACAAGGAAGAACTAACTGTACAACTACTACTGATGCTACCCCCACCGCAACCGCCATCATCAGATCCGTCGCACGTGCCCATCATCAGCATTGTGGTGTTTTTCAGTGCATTCTTTCTCAAAGTAAACATACTTGTTCCTGTTTTTTAGATGCAGAAACTAAGGCTACAAAGACCTTAACCATGGCTTTCCCCTGAACACTGACCCTCATTCCAAGTGTTAATGAGCATCTTCACTTAGAGAGTCTACAGTCATGTCAAACCCAACAAGTCTGATGTTTCTCTTTGCTTGCCGCCTCTCTTCCCTTCATTTCTCTGAGTTAACAACTGGGGTTAAACATATTATAAACTTGTCTGGTCAATCACTCCCCTACTGCAAAATCTCTCAACAGCTTCTCACTACCTAAAGAATTAAATACAAACTCCTTACCCTGGCATTCAAAGTCTCCTATAATAGGCCCCCAATTTGTGTTCCACTTTATCTCCTATTACTTTGCTATACCTCAGCCAAATTAATCTACTTTCTGTTCTCCAAATATGCCACACACATTCCCATCTTAGCAACCTGGCTCATGCTGCCCCCCATTAGAATGTTCTCCACCTTTTCCTCTACGTATCTACCCATTGAAATTCTATGCATTCTTCAAGGTTAATTTTAAATGGCCTGCTCCTCCTTCTTACCTGTTCTTCATTCCCTATCAGAATATTATCTTTCCTCCATTAGTTCTTTTTTTTTAAAAAGATTTATTTATTTATTTTAGAGAGAGAGAGAGCAGCAGTGGAGGAGGGGGACAGAGGGAAAGAATCTTCTTCAAGCAGACTCTCCACTGAATGTGGAGTCCTATGTGGGGCTCAGTGAGGCAAATTCAGTGTGAGGCAAATTCAGTGTGAGGGAGCGAGTCTTGGCTACTGAAGGCAAGAAAAGGCCTTAGCAGTCAAGAAGCTGGGAAAGCCGGAAATCTTACATAGGCCTTATTTGAAACTGGGAGGAAATCCTCACTGAGATCATGACTTGAGCCAAAACCAAGAGTTGGACACTTAACCAACTGTGCCACCCAGGCTCCCTTCCCTCCTTTAGTTCTAATTGCATTTTGTTGTACATTTCTTATCTTAACTTATACTGTGACTTCTGTGTGTTTGACTTTTCTTCTTCCTGAAACTGTGAACTCCAAGAGAACAAAAGCTTTGCCCTCCTCACCTTTATCTTTTTAGCACATGGCATATACTTCTTAGCATCTAGAAGGAAACGGTACTATAAATCATTGAATTGATTTAGTACTTTCTCTCTTTTGAAGACTAATACTCAAATAATTCATGTTGAAATATGGAGTCCAACATGGGCAAGGACTAGAATCGTATCTTACACAGGTTATGGTTATTCTCCAGTCCTATCCCATATCCTTGATCCAAAGTAAGCTGGAAAATACAATCAGTATAATTCAGTGTGAGGGAGTGAGTCTTAGCTACTGAGGGCAAGAAAAGGCCTTAGCCAGTCAAGAAGCTGGGAAAGCCAGAAATCTTATATAGGCCTTGTTTGAAACTGGGTGGAAATCCTCAGTCGGTAGATAGATTTTTGCCTCCTCTATAAAGGCATTGTGAAGAGACTATGTCACAGTTTTGTGTGAAAGATGGTTAGGATTAAGGACACAGGTGAGCAGGTGAGTGTGTGTTAGGGGGCACGTGTGTGCACATATGGCATGTTCAGGGGAGTCACTGAGCCCTATTTGCAAATAGTGAGGGATGCCTTGTTCCTGATCTTTGGCCCACTGTCACAGCAGATACAAGAGGTTGCACTGGGCCCTTGTCCTCTCCTGTGCAGTCCTACTGACCATTTGGCACTGGAATCTACTGAGACACTTGACAGGCTACATATCTTTTACCCTTTTGTTTCTGTCATTAAATTTTTTTTTCTTACAGAGGAAAAAGAAGCTCATGTTGTTTGTGTAATTTCTTTCTTTGCTCTACTTTGCTCTACTTTGGCCTACTCCAGGCTGTCAGCCCAGGCTAATCTTCATCTTTCCCTAAATTAATATACAACATGTCATCACCTCTTTTTAAAAAATAAAGATCCAGCTCTCTAGCCCCAATGACCTTTAAAAACTCTCTTAATTCAACATATGTAGCCTCAGATTCATCTTTGCTTCCCCTTTCCTGCCTTCCTCTGACACTCTTTTCTTCCCCCTCCCACAAAAGAAAACTGGCTCAGCCTTTGGACTTTTTGTTTAAGGCCCCCAGTTCATTGGGCCCCCAATTCAAAACTTCGCCATCATTCATAATTCTTCCCTTTGACTTGCCAACTCCTTTTAATCAACTCTTTCTAGTGTTACTTTTGTAATGTCTCTCACATCTATCCCTAAGGCCATTTTTAGTTTAAGCCAGTGATCATCAGGGAACAGAGGATAAGGTATGAACTGGGTTGAGGGGGTTGCATTGTCACTTGGGAATTTTTTCAAAATTCAGTATAGTTTGACTAAGTTTCACAGGTGATGTTGACAGACTGCTTACTACCAACCAGGCAGGTCTTTATCACCTGGACACCTGTTCTCAACCCCAACCAATCTCTTTGGCTTCCACTTCCCCTACCCAGTGTTCTGGATGAAAACACTACTTTCAACATCATATCTCTTCTTTAAACATTCTTCATTTTCCCCGCTGACCTCAGGATAAAGTCCAAACTTGTTAACATACCATCATCAGATGCCACCTTCTTTCTCTGCAGCTTTCTCAAATATTGGCACCCTGTGTGTGTGTGTGTGTGTGTGGTGTGTGTGTGTGTGTGTGTGTGTGTGTGTGTGTGTGTGTGTTTTACCTTCTTTCCTTCTCATTCTACACTCTGCCCAGAACAACAAGGGTATTCTTAGAGCTTATCTATTTTCTGTTTACTGATGACTCTCAGATCTCTCTGTTCAGCCAGATCTCTTTCCTTCCAGACGGCATTATCCAACTGCTCACTACATGTCTCTCAAAATCAATGTCCAACTTATTATGTCTGTTATATTCCTCCCCTCTTTGTCTCACTAAATGGCATTGCTGTCCACCAGTCACTCAATCCAGATACCCTTGAGGCATTCTTTTCTACCCTCTGTCCCTTACCTCCCTACACCCCCCCCCCAATAGATCCCCATGTCCTTTATTTATGATATCTCCTGAGTCTGAAATTTTCATTCTACCTCAGAAGCCTTCTTCAGGTTCTCATTTTTCCTCTTCTGGACCACTGGTCTACCTATCTCTTGCCTTGCCTTCTATAACCAGTTCATCCTCCACACTGCCAACAATGTAATTTTCCTAGAATGCAAATGTGATCATGCCACTCACCTTTTAAAAGCCCTTCAGTGTATCCCTACTGACTTGAGAACACAGCCCAATAACTGCACACAAAGCCCTTCATGACCTGCCCTGCCCTCATCTTCTGCCCACTGTAGAAAGCTCATACCAAATTCCCTTCAGCTTCTGGATGTATCTCCTTCTCTCAGGGCTCTGCACCTTACATATTCTATTCCCACTTCTTGTAATGGGTTCCCCTTTGTTTCTTTTCCTAACTAACTCCTTATAGGTCTTCAGTTCTCAAATCTAGAACCTCGTACTCAAGAAAGCTTTTCTCGATCCCAACCCCATAGATTCTGCACTTCTTCTCTGTGCTTACATCTGTCACAGTATTTATTATAATACCTATGCTGATTTGTGGGGTTTTTTGGTTTTTGGTTTTGTTTCCCTTTCCAGAATCTCTGAGGAAAAAAAAAAAACGTGTTTTTTTCCTTTCTATTACCATAACCTAGACCAGAAAATAGCCAAAAATAAGTGGTGAATGTTTGTCAAGTGAGTGAATCAATGTAGCTTTCCCAGCTTTCTCTCCCACCACTCCTCCAGAAATCATCTTCTCTAGCCAACACATTTAACCTCCCCTGAACCTGCCTGCACTTCCCCCTGCATGCCTTCATACCATTCCTCCCTTGACTGACTGGTGGATGGTGATACCAAGTAGTGACAGAGAGGGGAGACGGAGATGGGAGTAATCTGTCAGACATTTTGAGTTGAGAGACACCCAGTAAGCAGTTGAATAGTGCCCTACCTTACCACTTCCCTCTTTCTTTTTCTTTCTTTCTTTCTTTCTTTCTTTCTTTCTTTCTTTCTTTCTTTCTTTCTTTCTTTTCTTTCTTTCTTTAAGATTTTTAGAGATCAAAATATTTATTCACATAATTTTAAACTAAAATCAAAGGTAATAAATCTTCTGTGGTGATGATTTAAGTGCAAGTGATCCTGGCTTTCTTTCACATTCATGTCCTTCATTCAGAGAAAAGGCAGATCAGTTGTTCTTGAACAAGTCAATGCAGCTCTGCAGGAGGGAGATACTCTTCCTGGCATGCTTTATTTCCAGTTCAGACATTTCAATTAGATTCTTTCTAAATGCTGCCACTCTCTTTCGTTTATTTATGTAATCATGCCCGATCTTCCAGGTCCAGCTTAAACCCCATCTCCTCCACCTCAACACAAACACCACCTGTGAGCTCCTCAGAGTTTATTGTCTCAGCTCTCATCAAATATCGTCCTCAATGAGAAGTCATCTTTTCCTGGACACATGCCTCATCTCTTCCCCTAAGAGCTCATGCTCCCTTAGGGTTGAGACCACAATATTTAGCAAGCCATGGGACTTGCTCATAATAGGCCTAATAAATAGATATCATTGCTTGTTTGGTTTATAGGGTGACCAACTGTCCTGGTTTACCCATGACTTAGGGGGCTCCTGGGACAAAGGACTTTCAGTGCTAGAACTTGGAAAGTCCCTTGTAAACCAGGACCAGTTGGTCACACTGTTGGTTAGCTAAACAGCTGTATGCATCTGTGTGTGCAATTACATGGTGTTTCTTCTGGTGCCTATTCCCTGTTTTGTTTTTATTGGTGAACATCAACTAATATGAGCTTTCCCCACTGACAGTGAGCTCCACGCAGGCAAACTTTGTCTCATTCTCTAACCACCTGGAACAGACAGACACATTATAGGAAGTTAATGGATATTGTTTGAATGAATGAATAGGAAATACTGAGCACCATTATATCTCTTAATAATCCCATTTTCTTTCTTGGTAATGGGACTTCATAGTTCCGCATATACTAAATTGTTACAGTGCTAGACAATCTTACCATAGTGATAGTCCAATCCATTCGGTATAATTTTTTTGTGTGTGTGAGAATGCCTTTGTGTAGAGTGAATAAAAAGAGAGCTTGAATTTTCAGTGATTTTTACAAAAGAAGAATAGGGCCCCCCAGAGATGGAAGAATATAAAAAGTTGCTCCTGAACATGACAAGAGTCACTGGGACCAAATTATCAGGGGATCAGAGAGGAGTGTCATACAGATAAGAGAGACTTTCAGAGAGGATCTTATTTGATCTCTTTCTACTGGATTCTTCAAATGAATGGTGCCTACTATGCAGTACATGTTAAATTTATGGTGGTGACTCCATTTATACACAGCCACAGACAGGCATTTTTTTTTTAAAAAGCTATATCCTTTGGTATAGAAGTCAAAACTTAGGATCTGAAAACATTGGAGCATTTCTAGTTCAATAATAACTGAAAATTCCATACTACTAATACTGCTTCTTCAAACCATAGACACAACCTGAGATTGAAGAAATAAGATCAATTTACTGGATTTTTCAAATTGGTTGTTTTTGCAAGTGGGAGCCCAAACAGCAGGTCAATAAGAGAAAACACATTGTTGACATGTAGGAGCTAGATATTTTAAGATAGGAACTGCCTCAAAACCTAGATGCTCCTCTTAGGTGGATAGAAAGGGAAGACCACTTATAGATTTATATAAAACCCACACGTGTGGACTATTGAGAAACCATATAGTATTTTTATAATCACTGCTTTGCAAAATATATCCAGAGGAAAGTCATGTGTTGAATGCAATCTCTGCTTTTTCTTTATCCACCTCCAGGTCAAATTCTGACACAAGGTGTGGTATAGTTGATTCTGTTGCAATGGAATGTTTTCTTGGTAACATACTGTGTGAAATAAGTAAATTCATTGACTGAGATATGAAAACCTTCTTAGTGATAAAGAAATGTGGGGAAGCTAATTTCTTGAATAGTAGGTATTCTTTTTTTTTTTTTTTTTTTTGGTCTTATCCATTTGAAAACTATTTTGTTTCAAGACTCTCTTCAAGCATTACTTTTTCTCTTAAATTTTCTCTGGTTCCCCCCTCCCAAACCAAATTCTGATCTTCTTTCCACTGTTTTCACACAACGCCATAAGGAACACTTATGATGTAGTCTTTGATCACTTATTTATGTTGCCCCTCCTCACTGAATTGTAAGGTCCATGCTTTATTTATCTTTCCATTCCTAGTGTCTGGCATATTGCCTGGCACCTAGCAGGCACTTGAAAAATGCTTTCAGGGTTGAATTAAAGTGTGGAGAGTTTGCCAACGTCAGGCTTTTTAGTCCCACTCTGCAAGGACAAGAGGATATGGCATGAGCTGAGCCCCTTCAAATTATATCCTGGTTACTTATATAGGTAAAGGATTGGGTACACCAGGAGTTTTCAGACATTTATGATTATAGCCTGCTTAAATGCAGCAAAAGACCTCACAGCTATGAGAGAGAGATTCCCTGGTAATCATAACATGTAAGCATACCACCATGTTTGGGGGGATTAATAATACCTTCTGCAAGTCCTGTATACTCCTATAAGATAAATCTCCAATCTAACCTATCTCTATTGCCACTGACCTTGTCTAAGCTCCTGGTTGACCAACACAATAGGCTGTACAATAGACTACAGTGAACTGATTTAAAAATGATAAGCTTGACTAGAAACAATTTATAATTAAAAAGCAAAAGTGGTGGCAATTGAAAACCATGACAACTGATCTTGCCCTGTTAACGAAGGACCCTTCCTGAAAATTGCAGGAATTCCAATCATCTCAATGAGCACATGTGCCTGCACAAGGGCCAGAAAGAAAACACAGAATTATTAGAGTCCTTGAAAAAAATCTAGGAAAGTGCTGAGTTTAGTTTATGAAAACCAAATTTTAATAAGCTTTGACAACTTGCATAGTAAGTTAGTAGTCAGGAGATCTCATTGTACATAGAAACAGAAGTCTCCTGTAAGATATATTTTAAAAAAGGACTTTCCAATTTGAACCAGTTTGAGGCACATGAGAAGGACCTTCTTGGCCTACCTAGAGTCAGGTACCAACTTCACCAAACCTGTACTGATCAGCCGTTGAGATTCCTTCAGCTTTTTAATTCTGTTGATGCAGAGCATGCAAATATAAATGTTATGTGAGTGAATTAATGAATAAAATAATGAATGAATGGATATGCATAAAACTGTAAGAATTCTAGAAGGTTTACTGAAGTCTGGAGCAGTGTGAAATACCTAAAAATCATGAGTGTCTGGTAGAGCTTCTTAAAATGTTAATTTATGAAATCTTAAGGAAGTAAACATATTACATATCTGGAAGAAGCACATGTAAGAATCGGATAGCATTGGTTGCCTCTGAGGAGGGGAACTGGATGTTGGGAGACAGGGATGGGAGTGAGACTTTTTCTGACCCTTTTACTCCTTTTAAATTTTCAATAATGAGTGTATTTACATAAAAAGTGAAATATTAAAAATCAACATTTTATGACAAATCAGATACTATCTTGACATAGGTTCTAATAAAGTGGTAGTGAGAATCAAATTTTTAAGAAAAATACATAGGACAAGCTTTATTTTTGTAAATTTGGAAAATCCTACCACCATTTGATTCTGCAGATAAAGCTCATTTGTCTGGTGTTCTGTTAGAGCATAGTTTGGGAATCATGGCTCTTAAGGAAAGAGAATGTTGACAGCTAAAACCTCACTTGGATATGTTTTAGTGAATTTCACAGTGATTTGGAAAGAACACTCGCTTTGATGCACTCTTTAAAACTATTAAAAGACCATGATTTTGCTATTGTGGATGTTGTTGTTTCATGAATTACTCATTTTCCTCAGCGAGCTAGGCATTATGAATAAAAGAATGAGATCAGTAAGTGTACTTATGTTTATGGACTGAGGAAATCAAGTCATGTGAGAACAAACCAATCCCAAGAATTTGCCAGTGCTGAAGCCTTGGCCTCTGAATCACTGTTTAGCAAGGGTCTTCATAGATGGGAAGAGGTAGGAGATCTATGGCATGGAATCATTGTCAACAGTCTTCCTGCATCAAAGGCACCTATAGATTAGTATTGCAATTGCAGTTTCCTGATAGATGATTCTTAGTGACCAAATCTCTGTTTAGGACCCAGATACCTTATTTACTTATGACAGTGCATGAAAAATTATGTGTATAAAATTATCATGTGTATAGTTTCTGCTTTCCCCAGTATTTTCTTTCACATGTCACATTTAAAACTCATGCCAACCCCGTAAGGAAGGCTGTTCACTTAACTTTTTTCCTGATGTACGCATGTGGAAACCAAGGCTCTTGAGAGAGTGAGTGACTTGGCAGGATCATACTACTGGTAAGTAATAAAGTCAGGCCTTTTGATTCTTGGACTATTGTTCTTCCCACCTCCCCCAAGATGTTTGGTGACTTGAATCTGGAATGACATCCTTTTCTCTTTTCAGGTTTTGGCTCACTCTTTATAATTGTGCTCAAAATTCTTCCCCAAGGGGCCATTTCAGAAAGCCTAGATAGCTTTGCTGGTTCCACGTCTCTCAACAACTTGTTTCTGTTACCTATTTTCCAGTATCCATTATCATATTCCAGTATGCATTTTAGCTTTACTCCACTGGTTTGTTTTCTGCTATTTATTCTACCTTCTTAGCCTATTAAATTCTCTTTGTTATTAATTGTACTACCTCTGACTTCTAGTCATTTACAATCTTTTGAAGTAATATCCAGAGAATAGTAGTTTCAAACATTTGTGTGCATAAGAATGATCTAGGGAGCTTATTAAAGATGCATTTCTCAGGGCTTTTCCCATAGGTTCTTGTTCTGTATGTCTGGGATCAGGTCCATGAATCTACCTTTTATTTCATCTTATTTTTTAAGATTTTATATATATGAGAGAGAGAGAGAGAGAGAGCATGCATGCGTGGGGGGAGGGACAGAGATAGATCATGGAAAGGGACAAGGGAGAAGAAGAGAAGCTGACTCCCTGCCGAGTGAGGAGCCCAACACAGGAGCCTGAGATCATGACCTGAGCCAAAATCAAGAGTTGGATGGAACACAACCAACTGAGCCACCCAGGCACCCTGGAATCTGCATTTTAAATAAGCACCTCAGAGAATTCTGATGCAGGTGATCAAATGACCAAACTTTCAGAAACCCTGCTCTTGAGAACTAAAAAGTAGGTTATGTACTGTATGTCTATCTTGTGCTTGGTAGGGGATACGGAGGTATAGAAAGACTAAGTTCTTGATCTCTTGGTGTTTATAAACTTTCAGGGGAGGAAGAGCACAGTGCCATCTCCAATGGTGCGTGATGACAGGCCATGTCGGTGATGTAGACAATAAGTGCTTTGGCAATGTAAAGGGAGACATCACTTCTGGCCAGATTATCATAAACGGCTTCATAAAAGACAGAGATTGAGTTGGGGTTTGAAGAAAAGATAGGTTTCAACCAAATAGAGAAAAGGGATTATTTCAAGATGTTGGAAGAGTAAAGACAGGGTTAAGGGAGTACAACTACTTTTAGGTGATCAGTATGTGGAATAATGTGTCTGATCTGAAAGTTTGTGTAGGGACATGGTACGGTTTATGCCTTGAAAATAGGTGTTAGCTTAGGGACAGCCTTGAATTTGGACTCTATTCTGTAGGTACTGGGTAGTTCTTCAAACGTGAATAAGATACAAATGGAGTTTTAAAAGACTGATCTGGCAGTGAAGTTCAAAGCCCTGAAGTATATTTGGGGGTCGACTGTGCAAATTGTGAGAGGGCCTGGACTGAACGTTTGCGAAGGTAGATTCAATATGGTCTGGAGCTTGACTGGATTGTCAAAGTTGCTGCTGAGGTTTGAACCTCCTTGACTGGGAGAATTGTATACAGTTTCACCACTCTTGAATTTGAGGAAGATGTTTTGAGGTAATTGGTTTGGCTCTGGATCTAGAATCCAGCTTTCTACCCAAAGTTGAAATCTTCTGTACATATGCACAGGTACTTTTGCTTAAACATATGGCACCTATTTTTATCAAGTGGAAAAGAAAATGTCTGGAGCTCCTGGGAAAAGGAATGGAGATTTGGGCCCACCGGCGCAAAACCACTAAGCCAAAGGGAGACACTGTCGTGCTTACTTAATTTTTAAATTTTTCTAGGCTTAAATTTTTTTAAAACTTCTTCCACTCTGCAAAGGTTTATCAATTTTTACGTAAATGACAAATCCATTTATGAATTTCGTTTAGTACTAATACTTTGGGTAGTGAGAGTCTTATAATAGGTTGGAGAGAGAACATTTGGTTCCCTTTGCGTACTTCTCATACAAATCAACTCACTTATTTTTATTAAACATGATACGCAAAGCCCCCCCCCCGCGCGCGCGCACACACACACACACACACAAAGATAACGAGTCCTTGTCCTTAAGAAGTTTGTAATCTCCAAGGAAGAGATCACAGTGAGAGTTAATGGCAAGCCCCCGAATCCACAAGCCACTGATCATCGAATCCGTACTGGTTCTGTTGGAGAAGCCGAAGGTCTCTGGCTAAAGAAGGGGTGAAAATTAGTGGGATACTAACTTGGGCACGGGAAACCTCTTCTAGGATGGTGTGGATACGGAGAACTCTCTGAAGCAGTAGATGCTAGACTGCCCACACTAGGCGCGAAAACAGCTGTCGGAACCACGGTGCCTGAACCACTCAAGAGCTACCAATTTATTCCGCAACTACTAATTACGCGGTTTAAGACCAGTGGAGGTTCCAAGGCCCGCCCGGGAATCCAGTGCCCAACCCCAAATGGGCGGATTCACTTTCTCGCCTTCCCCAGGGCCCCTTCGCCCGTCAATCCAACCGCTCTTTTCCCAAACCCGACTTCTGCTCCACCCATTTTAGTGATGTAACACCTGGCGCTCTTTCCCGCCCCAGACCTCAAGCCCCATCAGTCGCTTCAGTTCCTCATTGGCCAACAGAGGGGACAGGGACGGGAAAGGGCCTTCATTTTGCTCTCTAAACTACCCACTCTAGTCTTCTGGTCTTTTCATAGGCTGTCAGAAGAGCAATTATAGCCTGGAGCTGTCGCGCAGGCGTGCAAATCCGCTTGCTGGTGGCGGGGCACTTCCCCTCTCTACCAGAAGAATAACTCGCGCGGTTGTGACGTGGCGGCGCACCGCTTGCCGTCCTCACTTACGATTGGCTGTGGCAGAAGTCCGTCACACAACCTCGCCCCATTTCTGAGCCTAGCCTCCCCGCTTAAATAGACCGTGTAGGAGGCCACGCCTCACCCCGTTCGTGCCGCTTAGCCCTGCGATTGGCTGAGAGAACTGGCATGTTTTCCCACCTCCTACTCGTTCCCGAACGTCCGAGAGGCTGGCGGGACCCTGCGGAAGTTGTCAGTCAATCTCCTCCTTCCCCACCCCTCGCGCGGCCCCTCCTCCGGGCCGCGCGCCCTAACGCGCGCGCACACGCACACACACTACACCCCCCCTCCCCCGCGTGCACCCTCCACCTTCTCAAGTTGTAGCGGTCGCTCGCTGGGGGTTCTCCGGGGGCGGCGGAAGGGCGCGTGGGGGAGGGGGCTCGGACCGCTAGACGCTGTGAGGAGCGAGTGTGTGCGCGCCCAGAGCCGGGGCGGCGGGTAACCGCCCCGGGAGATGAGGGTCCGGCGCTGACAGGGAAGAGCGGGCACCGCGGCGGCGACTCGGAGGGGACCCGCGATGGCAGCGCCTCGGGAGGAGGCTCCTAGCAGGGCGGGCTGTGCTGGCAGCGGACACTGAGGGGCCGGCCGGCCGGTTGGCGAACCCGGCAGAAGAGAAGAGAGGCGCGCTCGGCGTCCGCACCCCCGCGCCCTCGCCTCAGTTGTCCAAACTTCAGGCTCTCTTCCACCCGCCCTCCGCGCCCGAAGTCAACAACTTCTTCACCCCCCTTCGCCCCCGCCCTTGCCTCCGTCAGCCCCGGGAGGTGGCCGCGCGGCGGGGACCCGGAACCCCCGGCACTGAGATGTGGCCGTGAGGCGGCGGCGGGCAGCGAGGAGAAGCTCGGCGGCGCCCGGGAGCGGGAGGGCGGCGCGGCCGGGGGGACGGGTCGGTGGGGCGCGAGCTCTCCGCGCCTCTCCCCCGCCTCCTCCTCCTGCCGCTGCCCGTTCCGTGCACGCAGCAGCCGGAGCTGCCAAGCGCCAGGGCCGCGGAGATGTCGTCGTCGTCGCCGCCGGTGGGGGCTGCCAGCGCCGCCATCTCGGCCTCGGAGAAAGTGGACGGCTTCACCCGGAAATCGGTGCGCAAGGCGCAGAGGCAGAAGCGCTCCCAGGGCTCGTCGCAGTTCCGCAGCCAGGGCAGCCAGGCGGAGCTGCACCCCTTGCCCCAGCTCAAAGGTAACCTCCGAGGGTGCGGCCCCGGGGGAGAGCGCAGGGGCTCGCCCCCGCGCCTCCAGAGCCATTTCCTCCAGGGCTTTCCTTCTGCCGCGCTGGGGCTTGTAGTTGAGTCGTGTTTCCCACGTTGCCTCCCCCCGCCCCCGCCCGAATCAAACAGGTTTGCTCTTCAGAGTTTTGTTGCTTTTCTTCTCCCCGATTCACCTGAACCCTTCCCATCCTAGAGGATGCCAGCCCCCATCCCCACCTGCGCGCTCGCTCACCTGCCCTTGCGATTGCAACTCTCCTCCTGCGCCCTGCCAGGTAGTTCTTCCCTCTTGCTTGTCTTTCCCTGTATGGCTTTAACTACCTGCCCTACCTTCCGACCTGTACTTCCCCGAGACCCTCCTCCGCTTTTCAGATACTTTGAATTATTCCTTTACTTTCCCAGTTACCCAGCGTCTGCTCTCACTCCCTCTCTCCTCACCTCCCCTCTCCATTGATTGTTCCCAGTTGTCACACAGACCGGGATCTATTTGCAATCCTAACGCAAACAATGGTTAGGAGTTAGCTTGTCTTCAGATTTATTTATAAAGGAACAAGCGTAAAAATCTGAGTAGTGTAGTCTTATTTACTGGGTCGTTACGTTTAAATGGTATAGTTAACTGAAAAAATAGAAAGACTTAAAATACTTTATTGCTTGAGAAGATATACACGGTAAATTTGGAGAAGTATAAAAGAGTTAATAGTGTTGCTTTGCAGTGGGATTGGAACTTAGTTCGCGAAGCAGGGATTCCAGGGACTATGTAGGTTTGTACAGTAATTCAAATTCGTATCCGTGCCTAATGCTTTACAGGAGAACTTGGCACTTCTTTTGGCTCACTTACTTTTCCCACGAGGTTTAGAGGATTTTTAATAAAATGTTTCCTGGTGGTCTAGTTTATTCTTTGTGCATTACTCTCTTTTGATTTCATAATTTTCATGTCTTCGCTTTTTATGAGATAGAAATCGTCTTGGAACAAGATGATAATGCTCCTAGACATTTAAAACAATTCTTGTACAAAAGAAACCTGTTAGAAATCTAGATTATCTGGTTTGCAAGGCCTGGAAATTAAAGATCCCTTACTAAAATAGATACATGTTCAGATTTTTCAATCCATTTCATCTCCTTCAAGTATAACCTGGCTCTGATTTTTCTTTGGACTTACGAATCCAGCCTTAGTTTGGCGAGGAGTCTAAAGAAAACCCCAGATCAAATCGCAGTTGACCTACAATAGATCTGGAACCCCATTCAGACCCTATACTGTCCTGCCTCTTGGGGTGCTTTTAATCAAGGACATCCCACAGCCAGAATCCAACTAGCTTTTGAAAGGTTTTAAGATATGTGTAGCTTGTGTTGCTGCATTTATCATTTGTTGTTCAGCATGCAAAAATGATTAAAATTTACATATCATAGTCAATGGTAGATCACAATGGTAGGCATTTCCAAGATTTTAATTCTTGACTGATGTCACAGCTATAAAAGAATATCATCTTACCTATTAGGACATTGGATTGCTATTCATGGATTTCAAAGTGTAAATTTAATTAAAACATTTTTATATCATTGATTTTTTTCCATTAAATTGTGAAGGTTTGCTGCTAGTGTTTTTCATATTTATTAAATTTGCTTTTTAGTAAGGTACTGTGGATTCTTAGTACTGTTATCCTTATTAATATATTTACTTTTATTTAATAAAAATAATTGCATATTAAACATCGTTAGTAGATCAAGCTAGGAAATGCAGCTTTAATACAGTTTTTAAAAGCTTGACAAAAAATGCAGAGTCAGTAATCCTCTAAATTATATGGTGCATAGTTCAACAAGTTGAAGGTGTCATTGAATGTTTTATTTATAGTATTTGGTCACTAGTACGGAAAAAATAAAATTGGAACTTTAGATTAATTCTGTATATTTAACATGAAAATACAGTATTCTTTAAAAGGAAGGTTAAGTATTCAAGATAAATTTATGCAAATTTAATTGTGGAAATACGACCCTTCTTGGATCGCCCACTAATAAGAGCTACTTTTACTCCAAATGCCAAAATGCTTGAAAAGTGCTTTTTAAAAAAAATTCAGTTGCTTCACATGGTACTTTGGCAGTGTACTTGATACCACAGAGTTGTGTGCTTTTTCTGTCTGTAGTAGTTTTTTCCATTTGTGGTCTTAACAAAAACCAGTGGAAAGCCCTTTAGTATGTGTATGAAAGAGAATTTTTCTTCCTGCTCTGAAATATAATCTTCCTGTGGAGAGATTCAGATATTTGTGGGCAACCAAGATCTTTCAAGTGTTTATACTAACCTGCTTATGTTACACTTTGTCCACATGGATCTAAACTGGAAAGGTGCCAGCTATTTTCCGCAAAGCATACTATGGGTAGGGATTAACAAAATAATCCAACTTTTTCGTCTATAAGAAGTTTTTTTGTGCAAAATCATTTAGTAAGTAGGTTGCAGGATTTTAATAGGGAAAATGTTCAGAGAAAACTATTTTGTTATACAAAGTGTTTAATGAAAAAGACTTGTTAAAAGGATTTTTTAAAAACAAGAAACTGTCATGTGGGTC
This sequence comes from Eumetopias jubatus, assembly GCF_037043125.1. Lineage (NCBI taxonomy): Eukaryota > Metazoa > Chordata > Mammalia > Carnivora > Otariidae > Eumetopias > Eumetopias jubatus. The sequence continues at coordinate 37,730,275 of NW_028274818.1, forward strand.
CTGAAAATTAAACTGCCTCATTGTATAGCTTAAAAATTTTTTTTTCAAAGCACTTTTAAATTTTCCTGTTATGTTAATTCTGTAAGCTCCCCCCTGAGAACTAGGTACTGGAAAATAAAAGTAGAAGCATTTTATCAACCATTTTATTCTGTTTTTAAATTTAGGTTAGTATAGGACTTAATTTTTCTACCTTAAATTTTTCCTCTAGTAACCAACAGTTAGGAAACTTCTAACATTAAAAAATCTGTTCTTCACAATAGGAAGTTTTTCAGCCTCTTCTAACTTATTTTGTTTAAGTCTCAGGAAGGATTTATTTGGTAAAGTAGTAGATGCCTTACATTTATATAATTCTTAGCATTTACAAATTGTTTCATACTTTAATTATAAAACAGTATTGTGTATAATAAGTGAAAGTCCGAAGAGGTGTAACTCCTAAATCTGATATCCCTTTCTTTTTCAAGCCTACTAAGGTAGTGCTCTTGCCTGACATGCCATAGCTACCTGTGTTTTTACAAACATTGTATTTCACTGGGTCACCCAGCAACTCTGTGCAAAGCCAGTATCATTCACATTTTATCGATGAGAAAGTTGAGGCTTAAACAACTTAGTTTCAGGCCTGTGATTTCTCTGGTATTGCAACCGATACAGGTACTCAGGTCAAATTATTTCAGTATATTTGCTGTTAACCTGTTTTATAAAAATTTGATCCAGTATGATAGAGTTAGGTCATTGGGGTTAATCCCGGGTCAAAGTTAAATTTTTAATCTTTCTGAGTTGTTTTCCTTATCTGTAAAATGGGGATAATACCTTCTATCTCCCCAGGATTGTGGGGATTAAGTGAAATAATGTAATTAAAGTATCTAAAAATAGGCAAAGAATGTTAGCTCCCATTCTCTTTGATATTTGAAAGTCTGGATTAAGTATTTTTTTAATGAAGGATTCATGTAAATAGTAAACCTTCCTAGTGTACTTAAAGCATGATTTTATTTATAACCAGTTTTCAGATATTTTTTATGTGAAGTAAGGTGAAGCTATATCATTTTTCAGTGTGAAAGTGGAAATAAGGTAAAGACTGTTTAAAATATTAAAAGCTGTAGTTAGAAGATTTTTACCAAGCAAAGTAATTGAATTAACCAGTAGAATTGTATAGTTGTGCATTTCTCCTAAGAGACAGCCAGTAAATGGCAAAGAACAGAATGAAACCGGCTTTGAGATGGTAGTGAAGAACCTCCTAAGTATCACTCAGATTCTTTGGTATATTCTTAGAAACTGGGTCCCACTGGAGGTATCCAGGCCAGTAAACAGTGATGCTGATTTGAAGTGCCTTGCTGACCTTTAGGAAAAAAAATTTTTTTTTTCCCTTGAGGTATGTGGTCTTTTAGGGTAACTGGAACAAGAACACTGACATGATCTGAAGTTTCTTAACTATCTTAACTTTCTTTTGGTGGGAAACATTGCTAACTCAACTTTTAAGGTTTATAGGTCTTCTCAAAGTTAATAGCATTTTCTCTAAACCCCAAATCCCTATTTGTAGTTGGGTTGGCACTAAAGGAGAGTTGAAATGCATCTGAATATGTCAAGAAAAATGTTTGAAAAGGGATATAACACATTTTTGTCATTTTAGGACTGTTTTCTGAAAGTAATGTGAAATTTCTTCTGGAAGATTATTTTTTAATAAAAAAATTTTTTTAGGATATACTTCTTAGAGAAATTGATAACATAATATCCATTGCTGGCCTCTACCTGAAGGAAAATTTTTCTAATTAAGTTTAATTTAACATCTTCAGAATTCCTATTTAGGGTCAAATTTCTTCCCCCCCCCAATTTTATTACCTCCTCTGATCCTTAATTGAATTTTGGAATTACTTTATGAAGTGTCTAATTGAATAAAGTGATAGTGCAGTAAAATGTATTGAGTTAAAATAGTGTGATCCGTGGGATAGAGCGCTATCCTGTAAATAGTAAACTTGAGTTGTCTTTCTGCATCAGTTTAATCATTTCTATTTATAAGAATCACATTTTTCCTTGATAAAATCACAAAGATGAATTAGTTCTTAATGAGTTTTTGTACCTCTTGGGATGAGAAAGACCAGTTTATCAACAAAAATAATATATTTGGGAAATCGGTTTTTGTGCTTTATTTTTGAAATTTAACTTTTTAAATTGTAAAAAGCTGGTAATGGAGACTAGCTTATTTTTATTTTTGTGTTTAGCACTCTGGTTCTCAGCTGTGGCTGTACACTTAGAGGAGAGCTTTAAAAAAATATCAATGCCAAGGCCCACCCTTAAGAGATTCTAAATTAATTGGCCTAAGGTATGATACAGGCATTTGTATTTTTAAAAGCTCCCCCGGGGTGATTCTAATGTGCAGCCAAGGGTTGAGAATCAGTAATTTAACATTATCTGTCTATTGATTTAATTCATTAATTGAGACTCTCTCCTTTTCTCTCTGATACTCATGGCTCATTACCCAGCTTATTAACATTTCCTGCCCTCACTTCACCTCCTGCTATTTACTTTTCACTCTTTTAACTTTGCTGCCCCCTGTGGCTAATCAGAGGCTTTCCTGAAGGGATGTTAGTTAGATTCTGGAGTTTTAGGTATGATGAGATGATTCTATAGGATTTTTCTGTAGTTATCATAATTAAAACTCAACCGTTAATCATTTTATACTAGGTGGTCTGTTTTTCTTTTCTCTGATTTTAGAGCTGTGGCTGAGTAAAATGAAAGTGAGAACATATCATAGAGGGTTTTTAATTCCATCATTCAGGGTAACATGATGATTCCAACCATTTTGGAGTATAAAACTAATATTTGCTATACCCTAAAAGCATTGTTCTGCTTCTTTAAGATTTAGAACTAATATTACTAGTGTATATGTTGAATATTAGGTATTAAGCAAATGAACTATTCTTGAATATAACTGTATTTTTGGTCATGCCTTCTCCTTATTCGGCAAAAAGAAATTTTTTTGCACGGTATTTTTACTTCTGTCATCTTAATCTTGATTACAGCTTTTTATTGAAGGTAAAGCATCAAGGACCTGGTACCACTTATATGTCATGTTCCTATTTTGTTTTTGGCCTTTCTGCTATCCAATTTGAATAAGGCATATTTGTTGATTTGTTGTTTTGAGTCAGTGTTCAGTTTTATGGAGTGATGTTCTCTCTCCAGAATGAAAGACTTTGAAAGCAGAAGTCATCTGTGTTTTCATATCCCATTGTGGTACCAAATACAGTATTCTGTGCATAGTAAATGTAATTATGTCGTTAGAACAACTGTTTTGTCCAAGAAATTACCTGTTGTCTTTTGACTGTCTTCCCTTAACACCCCTTCCCCCATCCAGTTATTGATGATGGTGCTTCTTTCAGTGACATTTGTTCAGTGATGTTTGATGCTATCTATCAGCAGATTGGTTCTCTTCTTTTTTTTTTTTTTATTTTAATGTATTTGTGCCTAAGCCTAGTTCAGGGTTTTTAAGTAAATAAATTCTGGGCTTTTGATACCATGACAGTAAATAGTAAATGTAGGTTTAAAACGAAGGATTGTTTGCTCTTGTATTTATGCTTTGCAAATGACTGGTTTAAGTAACATGTAACATTATTGATAGATTTCTTGCTAGGAAAGGTGTGTGTAACGTTTATATGGAAGAAAATAGTACTGGGTTGACTCCCAACCTGGACATGTGTATACAAACATTAAATGAACTCAAATAATTAGTTTGCAGTAATTTCTAAATTTGAGTTGCCATCTTTATAAGGATGTCCTTGAAGGAGATGAAAGGAACACATTTTAAATATATAATTACTTTTAATGCATTATTGTGTAACAAGGAACCTAAATGCTTTGCTGAAAGAGTTTTACATGACAGAGTAGGTTTATGCAAAATAAACTCTACTTGTCTGAGCAGGATATTGACGAATAAGCAGTTTCAAATTTACTTTATATGTATATCTGTTTGAAGTCTTCCCTGAAGGAATTTGTTTATGTGGGCTTTTTGAATGAGTATTGGTGAATTTTCGAGATCCTGCAATTTGGATCAGGAATTCTAAAGAAACACATTATAATTTTTGGAGAAGTAATTTGCTGAATATGATAGGCTCACATAAAATTCAGAGAACCTGTTTCTAACTTGGACACTGAAGGCAAGGAATTTCTTGGGAACACACTCCTCCTACTGGAATGGTGATGCTAATTGCAGCTACTATAACCTTACCATGATGTTATATCTAGTTGAGCCTTCTGGTGGTGAATGGGACCACAGAAGTCATTGTAGTTTAGCCTTCATTGGGAATCCATTTCACTCTTGTTCAAAATAAATAGCTTGTCATTTCATCAGAGAAGCTTTCTTTAATGTAGGGAGAAAATACGGGATTTTTAAGCTCCTAGATGTTTTCTCAGGTTTTGCTTTGTTAATGAATAAACTGTATGGGCCGTACCTAAAAACGGGTTAAATGTCTGAAACAAGAATTTTTTAATGACTGGACTTAAAACTTGTAGTTCAGGAGTTTAAGTTTTAAATATGGCTTCAAAAATTATACATTTTCTCTTTTAAGTGGTTTTGCCTTTGTTTCACACTCACTGGTAAAAGTTAATCTACAGTTACAGCTGTTATCACAAGTTAGTGATTATTTAAACACATTGTTAATTCCATGCCTTTAAATTAATAAAGTAAAAAAGATGAGAGTTTCTGTTGTTAACTCTGAATTTTGATGTAGCAAAACGGAGTGTTTCAGACAGATAAACATCTGCTGAAGCCATAAGTAAAATATAATTTCTGTAGGAATATGTATCTGCCTTTTTAAAAAAAATAGAGAGAGAGGGGGCGGGGGAGAGACAGAGGGAGAGAGAATTCCAAGCAGACGCCCTGCTAAGCAGGGAGTTTGATGCAGGGCTTGATCCCACCACCCGAGACCATGACCTGAGCCAAAACCAGGAGTCAGGTGCTTAACCAACTGAGCCATCCAGGTGCCCCTGTATCTGCCTTAAAAAAACAAACAAACAAACAAAAAACACTATCATTCTTTAATTTGGCCAGAGGAAAAATTTTGTTTGCCTGCTGTTAAAACTAGATAATACTTTGCTTTCAAAATCTGGTGCAGAAATATTTTCCTCTCTTTGGTGTTCATAGTGCTTAAAATTTAGAGATTAAAGCTTTACTTAATAAAGTGAATAAAATGATGAATTTTTTAAAAATTAAATGTCTTTAGGAGCTTGTAGTTTGGTGGGGAATATAGACATGTAAGGCAATTTCAATTACTGTCATGTTTTGTGATAAGAGTAAGCAGTAAGTGGCTAGGGTAGTGTATGGGGGACCCAATCCGGTTTTGGTATGGAAGGAGAGAAATCAGGGAAAGTTTCCTGAAGAAAGCAACAGGTACACTGAGACCTTAAAGAGGTGTTCAGCCAAGACAGATGGGGTCTGAGAGTCCAACTAATGGGCAATATGAGCAGCCCAGAGGTCAATGGGTGTAGCGTATTTGTGGACCTGCCAGCAGTCTATGTGGCTGTGATAAAGGATATTGTAATAGAGAACTGATCAGAGAAGAGACTGAAGCAACAATTAGGGTCTATATCATAGTCTTGATGCTATGTGCTGTGTTTACTCCTTTTTTTTTTAAGATTTTATTTATTTATTTGACAGAGAGACACAGCAAGAGAGGGGACACAAGCAAGGGGAGTGGGAGAGGGAGAAGCAGGCTTCCCACCGAGCAGGGAGCCCGATGTGGGGCTCGATGTGGGGTTCGATGCAGGGCTCGATCTCAGGACCCTGAGATCATGACCTGAGCTGAAGGCAGTCGCTTAACCAACTGAGCCACCGAGGCACCCGATGTGTTTACTCCTGATAGTAGCATGAAGAGTGTATTGAGAGATGGGAGTAAGGAACTCTAGTTAGGATGCTGGCACAGTAATTCACATGAGATGAAGGTGGCCTTGTCTAAGGCAAGACTTGGTGACAGGGAGAAACCAATGATGATTTCTAACTCGGGCAACTAGAGGCATGATAGCAATTTACTGAAAGGGAAAAAGAGAGGAAGGTCAGATTTGGGGGAAAATGTTTTTTTGTTGGACAAGTTGAAGTGCCTGTGGGAAGTCAAAGTGAAGCTGTCTAGTAGGAAGTTAGATATTTGGGTCTGTAGCTAAGTAGAAAGACCTATGCTAAAGAGAACAATTTGGGAATCTTTAGATGGTGGTATTTGAAATGGTTCGAGTAGAAGCAACCACTGAAAATGTATGGAAAGGGAAGAGGCCAAGGAACCATCATTTAGATGATGATTAGAGGAAAGGGGGTAATCTCAAGGCAAGAGAGACAGCTGGAGTGGAAGCCAAAGGAAGACAGGTAAGAGGAGAGACAAGGCAGTGAGGGGAAGAGAAGCTTTAAGAATGGGGGAGGGGCGCCTGGGTGGCTCAGTTGGTTAAGCGTCTGCCTTCAGCTCAGGTCATGATTCCAGGGTCCTGGGGTCGAGTCCCTCATCAAGCTCCCTGCTCAGCAGGGAGTCTGCTTCTCCCTCTGCCCCTCTCCCCGCTCCTGCTTGTGTGTGTGCACATTCTTTCTTTTTCTTTGTCTCACAAAAAATAAATCTTTTTTAAAAAATGGGGGTGGGGGACTAGTAACATCGAAAAGAGCTGTTGACAAGTCAAATAAGAGCTGAAAAGTTTCCATGGGTTTGGTAGTCTTAACTGGTGACTTGAGAGGCATTTCCAAGGATTGATAGACTTGAAATTTCTGTAAAGTGAGGAATGAATGGAAATTGTTAAAGTCAAGTCAGTAAATATGGACATCTCTTTCAGGAAGCTTGACAATTAGAAAAAAAAATTCATCATTAGCTGTCAGGTGCAGAATGGATTGTAGCAGAACAAGACTTTTAGAAGGAGGACTAATTGGAGATTATTTTATTAGGGCAAGGTGAGACATGGCATGACTTGGGCTAGGGGTGGTAGTAGTTGAAATGGAAAGAAAGAGATGTATTTGGGATATATCTTAGATAGGACTTGTTAATTATTTGAGGAGAGGTGGAGAAGGAAAGGTAGGAATCAAGGGTGATTTTCAGGTGCTTTAGCTTGGACCACTGAGTGGGTAGGTCTACCACCACTGAGAAGGAATACATTAAAGAAGGAACCAGATATAGAGGGAAAATCCAGAATTGAATTTTGGAAATTTGAAGTTTGAGATGTCTTTTGGAAACCCAAGTAAGAATATCAAATAGATTTTCTTTTGGAAGCATGAATCATGGAGTACCCATTTGGTAATTTCTGTGACTTCTAAACATTAATTAGAAGATTTTCAAGTTTGCCTTTTAGAAAATGGTCATAGTTTGTGATGTTGGCTACTTGGTCTTCTGGCCAAATTGGGATTATCTATTCACTGTTCAGTGGAATGTCTCTGTATACCCCATGGTGTATGTGTGAGGGACATTACAGAATATGTTGGGAGAAGTGCATGAGTAAGGTTAGAGTTACTTATTTGTTTTCTGCCTTTAGAGTGTAAGTGCTCCAAGACTGAGATCTGTATCTTCTTCACCAGTATTTAGGTAATCACTTCTTGGTTTTATTATTTATTGAATGAAATAATGAAGCAAAAGCTATTAGATTGGCTTAAAGAAAAGCACTATTTTGTGTCATGCAGTGATTCACAATTTTATACTAACTTATAACTGAGTCCCATGATGTTTACATACAACCCTAAATTTAGCATTTTTTTGATGAAGAAACAAAAACAGGTAGGTTATATGTCTGTGCAGGTCATATGTAGCTCAGTATCTTTTCAGTTGGTTTTTGATTCTTCCTCTATAATATTAAACTGAAGATGTGTATTGCCTGCACTAAAGCAATATTAATACCTTATTTCCTAACAGTACAAAGGAGAAATAGTAGTAATTGAACCTTGTCAAGATACTGACTTCTTTTAGGTCCTGGGCAAGTAGACCACTATTGAACATTTTTCTAAGAATCTTCAATGCAGAGGATTTTTATTTCTTAAGTTGTGCTGATATAAAAATAACTTAATTGATCTTCTTTGGTGTCTCCCTTTTAGCACTGTTCCTCCCTTTTTTAAATAATGTAAAATTTTCATTGGAGAACATTTAACATTTGTTTTATGAATGAGTACTGAGACACAAGATGAAGTGAACTTTTAATCACTCAGCACTTTTGTCAGAGCTAGATTTATGTTTTGGAGTTAAAGTTATAATCTATAATTAGCAGTTTTAATGAGTTATTATGGAATATCAGGAACTGATCAGACTCTGCTTATTTTTGCCTCTCTTTTGGAAATGCTGTGTATATTTCAGTCTCCCTCTACACAAGCTATGTACACAGAGTTTTTGAAAACTTGTATTTGTGGCCACATTAGCGTAGTCTTTCTGATCATTATTTCCCAATTTGAGGGAGGAAATAAATTGAGGCAAAATAACTGAGACTTGGATATAAAAGTTGGTTGGGCTAATTCATCTATCACTTTACTGATTTTATTCTCCTATAAAACCTCCAGAAAAACAAATTGGATGATGTCATCCGCTTAAGTAGTTTTCCACATACGTTTGTCCTTCCAGTGAATGAACCAGCCTAAATTTGAATTCAAAATGGAAATAAAGTAGTAAATGTAACAATGCACCTTTTAAGGGGCATTTAGTTTTAATAGTCATGTTTCCTTCATAGGAAATTTCTGTCATTCATTTAGGAAACTTAAAAATAACCCAGCTTTTACCTAGCTAACAAATACCCAGGCACTGATTTTGGTATTTCATATATTTTGATATCCTGTTTTTAATTTGGACCACATGGATGACCTTACACATAACATATTTTGGTATTTTGAGAACTGCTTTTTTTTTTTTTTAAGGTCTAGAAAAGTAGCTTCTGTGGAATAGGAATGACTATTTTAGGATACAATACTTGCTGTGAGTCATGAGTGAGTTTCAGTTTTCATGGTTTTCTAAAATAAACTCAAAGACTATGCCATAAGAAATGTCATATTCTTAACTACCCTATTTCCTTTATAGTGGTTTTATTATTTTTATAAAAACTTACAGACTTCACTGTTAAAATCAAGTCAAAAAAGAATCTTACAAGGATAGAAAATAAAAACCCCCTGAGGAAACGTCTCTTAAAATTTTGGGTATCTTTCTATATTTTCCCATTAAGTGGGATCATATAATGTATGTTGTTCTGCCATTTACTTTAATTGAATATTAGAAATAGTATACTTCTTAAAGGAAAAAATTAAAATTAATTTAGATTTGCTTCTGAATAAAGTTTTTATTTCTGGAAATACTAAATGAAATTACTTTAAACCTTGATTTAAAAAATTCCTTATATTAAAAGGAGAGGAAATAATTTCTAAGAACACTGATATTTAATTTTAGGGAGGTTATACATGGATCTCTTAGAAAACCTGATTAAAGAAATGCATCATCTTCTCAGAAAATATCATATACAATATTGTATATATGATTTTAGGGTTCTTGGATTCACCACCACCCTGAAGTCCATCTATGGGGGAAAGTGGGAGTGTTTGTAGACCTTGGGCCTGTTCTAGAGACTTGAACAACCTTGCTAAGTCGTTAATCCTTTTTCTTAACACAGTAGCAGGTGTTTCTTAGGAGTCACAGGGAGGAGCAGTTGCCAGATGGAACTTCATCACAGTCATCAAAACTGAAAATAGCTATAGAGGCATTGATCTGTAAAGATTCCTTTAATACTTCTTGTTCCCCAAAAATTCCAAATGAGAAACAAAATGCTTCTAAAAACCTGTTTTATTTCATGAATAACAGGTTTTATATTCAAATTGAATTAAGCAAAAACAATGTTTCATAATTTATCACACAGAAAAAAGAAACCAAAAAACATTGAATTAAGCAGATGACACAAATATTCCATTTATAGGCATATCTCAAAGATATTTCAGGTTTGGTTCCAGACCACCACAATAAAGGAAATATCACAATAAAGTGAGTCAAATGAATTTTTTGATTTCCCAGTGCATTTAAAGTTATATTAACACTGTACTGTAGTCTTTTAAGTGTGCATAGCATTATGTCTAAAAAAAATACCTACTTTAATTTAAAAATACTTTATTGCTGAAAAAAGCTAATCATCAGCTTTCAGAAAGTTGTAATCACTGATCATAGGTCACCATAACAAATAAAATAATGAAAAAGTTTGAAATATTCCAAGAATTATCAAAATATGACACAGACATGAAGTGAGCTATTGGACACTGCTGTTGGAAAAATGGTGCCGATAGACGTATTCAATGCAGAGTTGCCACAGACCTTCAATTTGTAAAAAATGCAGTATCTGCGAAGTGCAATGGAATGAGTTAATATGCCTGTACTCTCTCAAGAGCGTGTTTTTCAATATTCTACTTCCAAAAGTCCAGGTTTCTACCTTCCAGGGAATTCATATAACAAGCCCCATTAGCTCATCTTCGTTTCTTGTTCTTTTCTACTTTATCAGAAGTTGTCAAAGACAAAAGATAACAAAGTTAATTTTTTTGAGATAAAAATCAAACAGTGCCTTCTTATTCTTCTATAATGCAATAGTTGTGGATGTATTCACATTTGAATAGTAATGGAGTAAAGCATAGAAATATTTGTTCTCTAAAGTTTCAGATAGTATTCTAGCAGTTTTCTTAAAACAATATTTGTATATTAGGATATACATTTGATAATGTATATCATTTGATAATGATATCAGATTGGTAGGATGCATGTATTCATATTTCCTAAAAGGTGATGCCTCTAGTTTTTTCCAACCATTTTTCAATTTTAATGAAATCATAAATCCTTAACAAAGTTCTATTTGCATTCCTGTGAATCATTTGTTAATAAATGTTTCTATTGTTTCTTTATAATAGTTTGATCCTCTGAAGTTTCAAATAAAAGCTGATTTTAGAGTCTTAGTTATTAATGTTCTGGGAGTATTGCCAAAAAAAGCTACATGTCCTATATTCTGTGCCAGTTTCTTAAATTAGAATCTTGGATTGCATCCTCAGCGTGTCACTGTAGTGGTATTGCTGGGTTGCTATGCTACAGTGCTTGTTCTATAATTTGTAGCATGAATCCTATATGAGATCCTACTTTAGATTTCAAAAATGTGAGCAGCAGTAATTGGAAATATGACACGTTTTTCCTTTAAGGAAAATTATACCTATAAAATTTATTTCTGTTACAAAGTATACTTGATACTTTAAACTATTTATTCTTGGGTCTAAAATAGAGGGTTAACAATGAACAATTTGAAATAATTTGGTTATCCTTAAGAAGTTTAGTTTATCATATTGACTTTTATGAAAATGGGCAAGAAAAGAAAGATTTTATGATAATATGTTAAAATTGCATTGTTCTTCTATTTGGTATTTGAGGTCTTAAGAGAAATGAATATAAACTAGATTTTCTGGTAACATGAATTTGAGACCATACCAGCAAAACTCCATTATAAGGGAAAACTCCAAATTACCTTACTTTATGGAATTTTTTCTTTTTTATTCAATGAACTGTTATAAAACCAACCCTATATAGCCCTATTGATAAAATATTCTTTCTCCTTTTATGTGGTGGTTTCTGTGTTTTCATTTACGTGTTCCATATAAATTAGTATAGATGACGTAAAGACAAAACAGGGGTATCCTGGGCATGTGTTGTGTATACATTTGTGGTAGAATGAAGTTTTTACAATTATTGTTTAGTGGCATTTGACCTTTAAATCACAACTGATCTTTAAACTTCTACTTGCTTTTAATGCTTTAAACTTTTAATGTTTTGCATATTTGATATGAAAATATTTTAGAGACCAGGACTAAATTAAAATTTTTAACAGCTTTATTGATATATAATTCATATACCATATGATTCACCCATTTAAAGTATACAATTCAGTAGCTTTTAGTATATGTACAGATAATGTGCAACCATTACTACAGTCAATTCTAGAACATTTTCATAATCTCAAAAAGAAATGCCATACTACTTAACTATTACTCCTCATCTCATCCATCCCCTTCCCTAAGCAACCACTAATCTATTTTCTGTCTCTATAGATTTCCCTGTTCTGGACATTTTGTATGAATGGAATCATATATAGTCTTTTGTAAGTCTTTTATGCCACTGGTTTCTTTTCATCTGGCATATTTTCAAGGTTCATCCATGTTGTAGATGTTTCAGTACTTCATTCTCTTTATGGCAGTGATCCATTGTGTGGCTTCATGCATCAGTTGATGGACATTTGAGTTTCCACCTTTTGGTTATTATGAATAAAGTTGCTATAAAAGGCAGACTCCCTGCTGAGCAGGGAGCCCAATGCAGAGCTTGATCCCAGAACCCTGGGATCATGACCTGAGCCGAAGGCAGACGCTTAACCAACTCAGCCACCCAGGCACCCTGTAATTCTGTGTTTAATTGCTTGAGGAACTGCCTCACTGTTTTCCACCATAGCCACACCATTTACATTCCCACCACCAGTTTATGATCTCCGCATACCCCCACAACACTTGTTATTCTGACTTTTTTATTATAGTCATCTTAATAGATATGAAGTATGATCTTTTTGTGGTTATGATTTGCATTTCTCCAGTGACTAATGATGTCAAGCATCTTTTAATGTGCTTTTTGGTCTTTGGTGTATCTTCCTTGTAGAAATGGCACTTCAGATCCTTTGCCCATTTTTAATTGAATTGTCTTTTTTCAAGTTTTTAAAATAATTTTTGGGGCACCTGGGTGGCTCAGTCGTTAAGCATCTGCCTTCGGCTCAGGTCATGATCCCAGGGTCCTGGGATCAAGCCCCGCATCCGGCTCCCTGCTCCGCGGGAAGCCTGCTTCTCCCTCTCCCACTCCCCCTGCTTGTGTTCCCTCTCTTGCTGTGTCTCTCTTTGTCAAATAAATAAAATCTTTTGAAAAAATTTTAAAAATAAAATAATTTTTAATTACTTTTTATTTTTAATTATTATAATTTTTAATATATTTTAATACAAGTCCCTTTGTCTTTTCACTTTCTTAATGGTATTCTTTGACGTGCACGTTTTTAGTTTTGATAAAAACCCCAATTATCTTTTTCTTTCTTGTTCCTCATGCTTTTGGTGTCATAGCTAAGAATCTTTACCAAATCTGAGGTCATTAAGGTTTACCTTTATGTTTTCTTCTAAGAATTACATAGGTTAGCCCTTGCATTTTTAGGTCTTTGACCCATTTTGAGTTCATTTTTGTATGGGATGTGATGTAACAGTTCAAATATATTCTTTTGCATGTAGCTATGTATAGATGTCCTAGCATATTTGTTAAAAAGAATATGCTTTCCCCATTAAATGATCTTGAGGCCCTTGTTGAAATCAGTTGGTACATGGTTTTACTTCTGGGCTCTCAGTTCTGTTCCACTGATCTATATTGTGTTGTTTCATCAGTACCACACTGTTTGATTACTGTCGCTTTGTAGTACATTTTGAAATGGAGAAGTATGAGTCTTCCTACTTTGTTCTTCTTTTTCAAGATTGTTTTGGCTATTCTGGATCACTTGCAGTTGCAAAAGTTAGGTTATTGATTTGAGATCTTTATTTGTTCTTCTATAGGCATTTATAGCCATAAATTCCCTTCTAAACTGCTTTAGCTGCATCCCATATGTTTTGGTATGCTGTGTCTTCATTTTCATTTGTCTGAAAGTATTTTCTGAGTTTCCTTTGACACCTTCTTTGATACATTAGTTATTAGAGAGTGTCTATGGTTTAATTTCTACATATTTGTGAGTTTCCCAATTTGTTTTCTGTTACTGATTTATAATTTCATTCTACCATGGTCTGAGGACATACTTTGTAGAATTTCTGTTTTTAATTGTTTTGAGGTTGGTTTTATGACCTGGCATATGGTCTCTCCTGGAGACTTCCATGTGTACTCGAAAATATATATTCTGCTGATGTTGGGGGGAGTATTCTATAGTAAATATAAATTCTGTAGTGTTCTATAGAAGTCTTTTAAGTCTAGTTGATTTATAGTGTTAAGTCTTATATTTCCTTGATTTTCTGTCTAGTTCTATCCATTATTTAAACTAAGATATTGAGGTCTCCAACTGTTATTGTTGAATTATCCATTTCTTTCTTCACTTTTGTTTTTGCTTCATATATTTTGGAACTCTTAGTTGGTGCACATATTTTTATAATTGTCACATCCTATTCATGAATTAACCCTTTTATCATAAAATGATTATCTCTATAATTTTTTCTGTTGTTTTAAAATCTCTTTATCTGATACAGTATACCACTCTAGCCTTCTTGTGTTTATTTGCATGATATATCACTTTCCATAATTTTACTTTCAGTCTTCCTGTCTTTGAATCCATGACTTGTATTTTGGAGACAGCATCTTGTTAGGTCTTTTTTTATTATATATGAAATCTCTGCCTTTTGATTGGATTGTTTAATCCATTTATATTTAATGTTATTTGTTGATATAGTTGGATTTATGCCTGCCATTTTACTTTTCTTTTTTCTACGTCTTGTGTCCTTTTTTTGCTATATTCTTCCTTTTCTGCTTTCTTTAGTATTAGGTGAATATTTTTCAAAGAAGCATTTAAGTTTGTTTCATGATTTTTTTTTTTTTAACTACATCTTTTTGAGTTTATTTTTAGTGGTTGTTCTTGGGCTTATGTATATATTAATAGAATCAACTTCAGATTTATATTAGTTCGGTGCCAATGAGATATAGAAACATTACTTTTATTTATTTTTTTAAAGATTTATTTATTTGAGAGAGCGAGAATGAGAGAGAGAGTACATGAGATGGGGGAGGGTTAGAGGGAGAAGCAGGCTCCTTGCTGAGCAGGGAGCCTGACGCGGGACTCAGTCCCGGGACTCCAGGATCATGACCTGAGCCGAAGGCAGTCGCTTAACCAACTGAGCCACCCAGGCGCCCTGAAACATTACTTTTATATTCCTCTATTTCCTTTCCCCCTTTTTAAGACATTATCGTTATTCAGTTACATTTATTAATGTTATAGACCCAACAGTACATTGTTGTAGTTATTACTTTACCATCAGTTATTTCTTTAACCTAGTACAGGTTTGCTCCCACCTACCTCCTTTGTGCTGTTATTGGCAAATGTATTACATTTCTATATGGTAATGACCTAACATATTTATATATGTATTATTATATACATATTATTATGTGTTGCATATTATATAATATATATAACATATAATACACATTATATGTATTATACATATATATGTATATATAACAATACATATTATAATACAGATTTATACATATATATACATACATATACATATATGTATATGTTATATATAATATATAAATATGTATATACATTTATATGTATATGTATGTATGTATATATGTATAAATCTGTATATGTATGGAGGTGTATATATATATCTGTAAGTGTGTATATATATAAATATATATAAACGTATCTGTGTGTGTGTATATATATATATCTGTATCTGTATATACATTACTTTATACAGTGTTTTTTGAATCAGTTAAGAGAAAAAAGAAAATATATGCATTAATACTATTAATGCCTTTTATAATTACATAATTAACTTTACTGAAGTTCTTTTGTTTTTTGTGTGTGGATTTGAATTACTTTCTGTGGTCACTTAATTTCAGCCTGGTGGAATTCTTTTAGTGTTTCTTGTAAGGCGGACTGGGTAGGCTCTCAGTTTTTGTTTATTTGGAGATGTCTTTATTTCACTTTAATTTTTGAAAGATAGCTTTGATGGATATAGGATTTTTGGTGACAGGTTTTTTTGTTTTGTTTTTTGGGGTTTTTTGTTTGTTTTTGAGCAGTTTGAATACGTTACTTTGTTTTCTAGCCTCTGCTGTTTCTGCTGAGAGGTCAACTATTAATCTTAACCCTTGTAAGTGACTAGTTGTTTTCTTTTCCGGCTTTCAAGATTTTCTCCTTGTCTTTGACTTTCAGCACTTTTATTATGGTGTAGCTGGGAATCTCTGTAGATTTTTCCTCCTTAGAGTTTATTTGAGCTTTCTGGGTATGTAGATTAGCGTTATTCAGTAAATTTGGGAAGTTTTCCATCATTATTTCTTCAGGGTTTTTTTTTTTTGCTCCTTTTTATCCTCTCCTTTTAGTACTCCTGTTATGTGTGTGTGGTATACTATATGGTGTCCCACAGATCTCTGAAGTTCTCTTCATTTTTATTCACCTTTTTTTCTCTAATCAGATTTTATAATCTCTTTCAATTTATCTTCAAACTTCCCTGATTCTTTCTTCTGCCATTTCACATCTACTGTTGAGTCCTTCTAGTGAGTTTTTCATTTTGTTATTGTACTTTTTAATGCAGAATTTTCATGTTTCTCTCTTTCTCTCTCTCTCTCTCTTTTTTTTTTTTTTTGTAAATTTTGTCTCTTTATATCCTCTATTTGATGTGACATTATCCCATCCTCTTTACTTCATTAATCACGGTTACCTTTAGTTCTTTGAATATATATAATGGCTACTTTGAAGTCATTTTCTGTAAACCCAACATCTGGTTGCTCTCACAGGCAGTTTCTGTTGCCTCCCTTTTTTTTTTTTTCTTTGTATATGGGACATACTTTCCTGTTTCTTTGTGTATCTTATAATCTTTTTTGTTGTAAACTGAACATTTCAGATAATGTATTTAATGTATTATAGCAACACAGTACTGGGTACTGGCCCCACCCCTCAGAGGTGGTGTTAATTTGTTTTTTTGTTTAGTGACTGGGCTAATGTTGTTCCTCGGAGAGGTTGCAGCCTTAGGCATGCCAGTAAACACCCTGAGATGATATGCTTTGGACAGTGCTCTCTATGTTTTCCTAACTACACCCCCAACTTTAAATTCCAGTGAATTTAAAGCTTGTTTGTTTTCAACAATGCTCTGGGGCATAAATTGTTCTTCTGATTTTTTCTGACTAATCCAGTTAAATTCAGGCTCCTTTGAAGGAATAGTTCCTGAGATCAGTGTCTGATACTTGTTCTGACACCAGGAGGGCTCCTCCGAGCTGTTTCTTTTCCTGGTATTCTCCTGTAAACTACCTGGCTAAAGCCTGTTTCCTCATTGAATCTATAAATCTTCCCATTGTCTTTCACCACAACTCCCATGTTTTTTGAGAGCACCCCTAACCTTGAACTTTTCTATGCTCTGTTAGAAAAGAAGTCAGTGCCTTTGGGAAAAGACTTAACAGCTGTTTTATGGTTTGCTTCTCCCCCTCTCTCCTCAGGCAGAATTTCTGAGAGCTCCAGAGTTGGGTGGGGATAGGGACAATGGCATGTTTCTCTCTGAGTGACACCCCACTTCAGGAGCTGAGCAGGAGATGGAGAGGGAGCAATAACTTGAGATCTTTTTGGATCTTTTGGCTTACCTCTTCCAGCATGGAACTACCACCTTTATAGACCAGAACTAAGGTAATGGCAGCCCCAGTATTCTCAGTGGTGCTGTACCAATAGAGCCTCTGTCCCAGGAGTTGGGCAAAAGAAGGGGGCCCCTCTTCTCAACTGCACTGGCCCAGAACTTAGTCTCAGTAATAGATAGTTGTGGGCAGGGTTAGAGTTCCTGACCTGAAGAAAGCTATCTGACAGGGAGCTGGTGGTAAAGGGATCCTTGTGTTCTTGGCTGCACGTCTATAGAGTGGAGTTTCTGCCTAGCTAAGCTGGGAGGAGAGAGGCAGGTAGCTCTCTTTGTTCAAATACCACACATTCTTGTTCTTAACAAATTTTCATAAGTAAGTATTCTTAGATGGATGTTTCCTCATTTGCTTTTTGCCTTAGGGACCATTTCCAGAGGCTTCCAAAGTTTGTTTTAAAAATAATTTTCATCTGTTTCCCTGGGCAGCAGTTCTGGTGGAGCTTTTTTACCTTGTCTTGCTAGAAGTTGTACTTCCTGTGGCTAAAATTTTAGCTTCCTTTGTAGTAATAATTAGTACCTTACTCTTTCCTAGGAATTTATAGCTTTCAAGTATATAATTACGCCAATAAATTTGAAAAAGGAATTGGGAAAATCCCTTAATAAATAGCTTTCTGAAACTGACACAAAAAGAAACAAAAATCTGAACAAGTCTTATACCTATTCAATTGAATCCTAATTAAAAACCTTGACAAGGACATTATAAGAAAATGAAATTACAGACTAATATCCCTTATGAACTTAGATGCAAAAAATGTTATACAGAATATTAATAAATTGAATTTAGCAACATATAAATAGGATGATATATCATGATCATGTAGGATTCATGGCAGAATCCAAGGTTGGTTTTATATTCAAAAATGACTTGCTGGGCTGCCTGGGTGGCTGCTTCTGACTCTTGGTTTTGGTTTAGGTCATGATCTTGGGGTTGTGAGATCGAGCCCCAAGTCAGACTCCACACACAGCATGGAGTCGGCTTGGAATTCTCTCTGTCCTCCCCACCCCCAACACATGTGCATGTGCTGTGTCTTACTCTTAAAAAAATTTTTTAAAAAAGATTTGCTGTGTAAGCAGAATAAAAAAGTTGTATCATCTAGAAAAATAGAAATTCCTTCTCTATAGTTCCTTTCTCTCTAGTACTTTAATGTGTAAATTCCAGCCACCTCATTAACGCTGATCTCCACTTACTATGAGGCTGCTTGCTATTTTGAGGCTTCTCCCTATGGTGCAGTCTGGAAAGTGCTAACAGAGAGCTGGTATGATTGTGGGCCTCACTCTGTTTTAGTTCTCTCAGGATCACAGTCCCATATTGCCTGTTTTCCAGCATCTGAGAGCAGTTATTTCACATATTTTGTCCAGTTTTTAGTAGTTTACAGAGGGAATGCTAGTCTGGTGGAAGCAGAAATGTTTCCCACACTTTCTGTCATTTTTATGCAATGGGTATGAAATGATAGTATGGCATTTCATACATAAATTCATATATATGATTTTTATATACTTACATTTTTCTGCTTTCCAATATGGTTGAATGTCTTCATGTTTATTGGTCATTATGTTTCATGTGCCCTTTTCTGTAGATTTGTCTTTTTCTTATTGATTTGTAGCTGTTCTTTTGTGCATTCTGGATGCCAGTCCAGAGTTGGTTATAAAATAAAATGTTTTATAGCTTTCCTATTCACATTTGGTCTTTTAGTTCTCTGGTTGGAATTAATTTTTATAAATGGTATGAGGGAGGGATCTAATTTTTTTTCTCCTATGAATAGTCAGTGGTCCTAGCATAATTTTTTAAATTAAAATTCACAACTGACATTTAAAAAAAAACAACTCTATTATATATTAACCTTCTGTATATGTTACACTAGAATGTCCCAAGTTACCTTATTTTTTCTTTTCCAGTGGTCTTTTTTATCTATTCCTGCCCCAAATCATGTAGTTTTAATTACTATATATAGTAAGATTAGTTTTCTCTCCTTCATCTTAAAAATCATCTTGGCTCTTCTTGGCTCTTCGTTTTTCCTGATGAATTTTAAGAGCAACTCTTCAAGTTCCAACAAAACACCCTGTTGATTGATTGCAGCATCCTGTTGCAATCCAAATTGCATTCCCTGTATATTCATAGGGGAAGACATTGAATCTTCTCATTCATAATAATGGTTTATCTCTGTTATTTATATCTTTTATTTCATAAATGTTTTAAACTTTCTTCATAAGAGTCTTTCTTGTCTTTTGTTAAACCGACCTCTCAAATTACTTACCCTGGAACTCAGTCACCATATTGTGAGGAAACTCGGGCCACATGGGGGGGCGGTTCTGGCACTAGCCCCAGCTAGACCTTTAGTCGAAAGCCTGAATTAACTATCAGACATATGAGTGATTTAGCCTTCACAGTATTCCACCTCTTTCTAGTTTTCTAGCTGAGGCCTTAAGACATCATGGAGCAGAGATAAGTTGTCCTTGCTGTGTTCTGTCTGAATCTCTGACCCAAAGAAACTGTGATAATAATTATTGTCTTAAGCCACTAAATTTGGGGCAATTTATTACTAAGCATTAGAAAATTAAAACACCAAACATCATTCTGATTATGATTTGGCTGCTTCTTTAGGCCTGCCTAAGGAATACATAACTGGAATATTCTAATATAGTACATTGAGGAATGATTTCTTATCCTAAATTAATAAACTGGCATTTATTACTATGTCATGAACTTGGTTAATTTATATTTGTACTGTGTATGATAAAAAGAAACCATGTATCTGAGTGTATAAGACAGAGGAATAGCCTCAGACATTAACTCAAAGATACCTTTATTTAGTGGTACAGTCTTCCTAAATAAGTTTCATAAACTGACACCAAAGAGTATAGTGTAAAACTTCGTTACCACATTTTCATAAAGATTCTAGATCTTGAAAAATTTTCACAAAGTTTGCTAATATCAGATGAATTAGTGTAATCAACTAGACTATATCCTCAACTACATAGGTATTATTTTTCTCTAACAGTTTATTCTATGAACCTTGAGGCCTCGTGTGACCCTGGTTCTTTTTAGGAAGAACCAGTCTTGAAAGTCACATAGACTCCCTTTTATGACCTAGAGTTGAAAGTCACGTAGCTTCACTAATGCAATACTGAGTCTGTTCCCTAGAAGCTAGTCACCAAGTCCAGCCCACATTCATAGGAGATTAAATTAAACCTTTTGAAGAGAAGAGTGTCAGATAATTTGTGGACAAAATTTAAAACTAGTACACTTGCTAAGTATGAAATTAGAACAAAGGAAGTTTTATAAATAATGGTATTAGGCTAAAATATCCTAATTCTCTCATAGCAGGGGATATAGTCATGTTTAAACACCATTAATGGTTCTGGTAGACTCGAAATCCTTTGGCTAAAGTTTTTTCTCAGTGGTAAGTGTTTGGGTGGGCTCTGTCTTGTGTTTGCTTCTGAAGAGGTTAAAAAATGATGAGAGAGTGCATTCCAGCCGGTGCATAAGACAGGAAACTTCCAAGTGTCAACATAAATGGAATATGGGATATAAAAGGCGGAGTAGAGGGAAATAAACTTGGAAAGGTGGTGCCTCTCAATTTCTCCTCCTCTCCTTTCAGCCTC
Organism: Eumetopias jubatus; assembly: GCF_037043125.1. NCBI lineage: Eukaryota > Metazoa > Chordata > Mammalia > Carnivora > Otariidae > Eumetopias > Eumetopias jubatus. The sequence continues at coordinate 37,751,273 of NW_028274818.1, forward strand.
AACTCTAGTTATCTTCACATTTTTAAGGTTAGTAACATTTTCTACACCATTATATTAAGTTTTCTCTAAGTTGTAATTCTAAAAGTCAAAAGTCAGCCTGGTGTATGTTGTGTGACTGTATAGGCTTCAGAGCCACATAATGTAATTACATTTCCTTAAATAGTTTTTTAGTATTTCCTGGAGTTTATAATTGTGTTTATTTTTCTTGCACTTTTTGACATACTCTCAAGTTTTTCTTCCGTATAATAAGATATCCTATTGATTGATCCTCCTGTAGGCATCACTCTCATGGGGCTTCTTTCCTCCTGTTCTAAATGGCTCAGTTGCTCTGTAGGACTTGACTGCTTTTCTGGATTGATTCCCCTATTCCTGGATTCCATTTCTTTTTTTCCTTTATGGCTGCATTATGTCCTCAGGTAATTTCCGAAGAAAGGTTGTGAGGGTGCTAATTGTTCCAAGTATTTGCATGTCTGAAAATGCCCTTATTGAATCATTATACTTTATTGATAGTAGGCTGGTTACGCAGTTGTAGACTGGCATTCAAATTCGAATGATATAGCCCCATTATCTTCTGGCATCACTCTTGCTGATAAATCTAATGGATATCTGCTTCTGGTTCTTTTGTGAGTTAATTTTTTCTTTTTTTTAATCTGAAAGCTTTTAGTCTTTTCTCCTGGGTGTCTGAAATTTCAAAGTGATATGCTAAATTAACCCTTCGTTTGGGGTCATTTTTTTCTTTTTATTTAGTTTTCTTTCATGATTCAAGGCCTTCCTTGAATGTCTGGTGATCCTTTCTATTAATATTAGTGAACATTCTCTTTGTTATTGTGGGGTTACACACACACACACACACACACACACACACACACACACACACACCTATATTCTTTTTTTTTTTTGGTTTAGTCTTATTTAGAGGATGGGGAAGAGATAAATTTGTCATTTCTAATATGCATTGTGAATTTCTAAGTGGGTAAGGATTTAGAATACAGCTATTAGAGGAAGAGTTGATCTTTTAAAGACTATAGTCTTATACTTATTCTTGCATTCTAAGTGATTTGAATCCCATTTTGATTACAGATTTGTTTTGTGATCTTGGGCATGCTATGTAGTATGGGCTCTGATAGTACTTTACATATTGTAAAGCAGTGGCTGTCAGACTTTTTGACTGCAAACTATAATAAACCCATTTTATAAACACATTGTACTCATATACATGCAACACCTTAATTTTTTTTAAGATTTATTTGTTTGAGAGAGAGAGAGAAGAGCATGCATGTGAGAGTGGGGGAGGGGCAGCGGGAGAGAATCTTCAAGCAGACTCCCCCGTGTGCATGAGCCTGAGGGGGATAGGGGTGTTTGATCTTAAGGACACATCAGATCGTGATCTGAGCGGAAACCAAGAGTCAGATGTTTAACTGACTGAGCCACCCAGGCGCCCTGCAACATATTGATATTTTATATATATTTTAAAATTCTGGTCATGACCCACTAAAATGATCTACGCACTAGTGGGTTGCAACTCACACCTTGAAAAACAGTTCTCTAGAGCAGTATTCCTTACAATGTGAGCCAGGTACATATTTACACTGTGTATTAAAAAAAAATTAGAGATAAGTAGGGAAACCTAACAGGACTTTTGTGAGTTTTTTTTTTTTTTTTTTAAGATTTGTTTATTTGAGAGAGAGAGTGAGTGTGAGGGAGCATGCATGCTCAGGCTAGAGGGGCAGAGGGAGGGAAAGCATCTCAAGCTGACTCTCCACACAGGCTCTGTCTCACAACTCTGAGATCATGCGTGACCTGAGCTGAAACCAAGAGCTGGGTGCTCAACCGATTGCACCACCCAGGCACCCCAGGAATTTTGTGAGTTTTAAAAATTGTGTTAATCTTCAAAGATGAAATGTCTCACTTTCCTAGAGTTGTCTTGATTCTCCTTCTGCCTAAGACCATGCAGGGATTTCTACAGTAGTGAGAATTTTTTTAGTGGTATCAAATTTCAGTCTTAAAAAAATGGAAGACAGTTAAGATGCATTTGAAAAACTCATCTTCCAGTCAACTTTAAACCAATTATGTATTTTGCAAGGCAAGGCACATCTGTTTTTTAGATAATTCTTTGTGCAATTTTTCTTGTATTTTCCATAATTTCCATACTGGGGATTTAGTAATGTTTTCTAGAAGAGCACTTTAATAAATCCTTAGCTCTGATGTTATTGAAGAGAGAAATGTAAATTGATATTTCAGGTCATAATATTTTTAAGTTGTAATAAAATTTCCTTGAGGAATTTTAAAGACTTAAGGCATTTTAAATTGTTGAATATGATACACTGATAATAATTACTGGTAAAAATTGCTGGTCTAAACTGCCCTCAAGTAAATACTTAGGGAGGTCAAAATATACCTCTAGGTTTATGACAGGACTGGGTTTATCTCTTCATTTAAATGGCAGTCACTAGGATTTTAAATACTAATCCTTTATTTGTTCCTGATTTATTTACACATTTTAGAAGAAATTAATCCATTTGAAATAGATACATGTCATCATTTCAAGAAGACCTTGTTTAAACTGCTCCAACAAAAATTTGGGGTCTCTTCTGGTAATTAACTTCAAGGTGACTAAGCAAATACTGTCTTGAACTCAGGGATGACGCAAAACAATTACACTGTGTGCATCTACCATTCCAGTTACTGTATGATGTAGTACTATAAGGTGTTCTGTTTTTTTCCTGTGAACTTGTATGTTTCCACAGGTATTTTTATTTTTAAACCACTAAGTGAACTTCTGGTAGAAAACATCAGTGAATATTGCAGATAGAGAATCCCAGGCAAAGACATTAACACCATAGGAATTGGAATAGACATTATCCACATTGAAAATGGCAAACGGATAATTAACATTAGCCCACTAAAAATGACCAAGTCAGAACACTATGTGACATTACTGCCTAAATATTAGACATTGCCAAACTGAAACATCATTGAGAATAACAGACTTCATTTGCAAGCATTCTTATAATGGTGATGTTAAAGTATAAAGTGGCCAATGTAAATTTTGTCAGTGCTTTTTACATTTAACAGAGAATTATTATGCATTGTTTTTCTCACAAGTTGTTTTCCATATTTATGAAGTATAGCCAGAATTTAGTCTGATATTTTTTCAACCTATTGAATATATTTTTTGCTTTTCTTAAGAATGAGAAAATTCGGTGTAAATGGTGTTTCAGAAAGGTACCTAAGAGTTGGGACATATTAAACATCTACAAGTGTAAAATATTTCATAACTTCTTGATGAAAACCATAATTGTCTTTTTTTAGGATAACCATTATAAAAATGTTTTTGACCTATATAAAAATGTTGCATGTCATGAACCTAACAGTTTCTAATCTCTTGAAGACAGGAAATCATCTCTAACTTTCAGAACTAAGGATTGTTTTGAAAGTTAGCACATATGAAATACTTAATATTGTGTTTGGCATGAAGGACACTAATGTTAGCAGTGGTATTATATTTTATTATGTAGCTCAGCAAGCTGCTTAATGAGAACATGTATTTGCAGGAAGGGTTAGGTGGGAAAGATTTTTTTTTATTCTTTAATACCTAAAAATAATTGAGGATTGGAAATGTCTATTTTAGGGGTACCTGGGTGGCTCAGTCGGTTAAGTATCTGCCTTCGGCTCAGGTCCTGGTCTGGGATCAAGCCCTGAGTCAGGCTCCCTTCTCAGCAGGGAGCCTGCTTCTCCCTGTCCTCCCCGCTCATGCTACCTCTGTTTCTTTCTCTCTCAAATAAAATTAAATTAAAAAAAAAAAAAAGGAAATGTCTATTTTAACTCAGAGCCAAAGGAGTTGAAATGTAAACTGATTTCTAAATATTTCTAATATTTGGGAAGATCCAGATGTGACCTATCCCATCTGAGCATCTGAAGGAGAAAAAATAAATCTTTAGGTTAAGAAATGAATTACTGAATAGAGAAGCTATGAAAAACATTAATTTCTTTCTAGAGAAAACTCTCAAGAGTTAGGTGCCCAGAAAATGAAGCTTTATTTTCTTTGTATGGAACGTATTCCTGAATCTTCTATTTGCCAATCCTAGAAATCATTTTGTGTCTTCTGACATGTTAGCCAGAGGCTTTTGGCCTGTGCTGTAAGAGAAGAATGTCTTCCATTTATATTTTATTTTGAAATATATGCACTCAGCTTCATGATCATTATCTCATTTAATCCATTTAAGTCTACCATCAAGGTAGATTATTGATAAAATGGTCATTGTTGTAAATTCTTTAGCATTATATGATGTAATAATTTACTATTCGTGCCACTTCTGATATCCAGCACCAATTTAAGCTTACTCTATAGCCTCTTTTTCAGTGCGTAATCTTCATACCTCAAATTTAAGAGTTTTTTGAAATATCAAATATGTATTTGTTGACTCTTTATATACCCTACACTGGACGTAAAAGAAATAAAAAGGAACATTGTTCGGTGAATGATCCTTGCCTTTGAGGAGCCTGAAATCTTTTGGTAGGTAACAAAAGAAGTATTTGTTAAATACAAGCTTGAAGATAATGCATACTCAACTGTATGTTTGAGACTGTGAGTACTGTAGATGTTCAGAGAAGGGAGGGGTCACTGTATCCTGACTTAGTACCTAAGGGAAATTTTGTGGAGAACGTGAGATTTAAGTTAATTCTTAGAGGGTGAGTAGGATTTGGAAACATAGGGGAGGAAATCTGGTATGGTATTTCAGGTAGGGAAAAGAGTTTAAGCAAACACATGGCCTTTGGAGAACAAGAAAAGGAGTGATTTCATGTTGAAGAGTGGGTAGCAGGAGGAAAAAGAAAATTAGGACTGGCTAACAAGGTGACCACATATTAAAATGGGCTATTGTGGAAAAAAAAAAGGGCTATTGTATGAGTTTGTATTGCTTTTAGCATAAGGAAAAAATAGCTTAAAAATATTTTAAAACTCAGAACTGAGTTAGCTTGTAAAGGTATGGCACTTATTTCCCCTATATTCCCCATCACTATAATGGAATTTAATTATATATAAAAATCTCATATATGTTATAATAAAGATATAAAAATATATAATGAGGATATAGATATCTTTATAAACAGATAAAGGTATTACTAACTGAGAAAACTGAGGGATTTCCTGTACAGAATGAGTTGAGAAGGATTTTTACAGCTCAACTAATTACTCCTTCTCTAGTGTATAACATATACCCAATCTAATAAATTTAGCATAATTGGGAAGCTTACAAAAGGCAGAGGTGTACATCTCAAACTTTTTCAAACTAAGTATCAGTATAGTAGACATCTGTATGATTTTTTAAAATTTAATCTCAGTAGTCAAGAAACTTAAATAATTGAGCTAATTGAAGGTCCTTGTTTACAGATGTGAAAGTTCAGAATTGAAGTTTTGTTATTTTTTGAATGTTGAAAACAAAAGGATTTAATACATTTGTTAGAATCAAATCAATATAACGTGCCCATATTTTTATAATAAGTAGAGGGTAAAAATAAACATTTATTGAATGTCTGCTGTATGTCAGGCACTGTGCTAGATATGAGGTGGTAGGGAGGGAGAGACACAGATAGAGATAAAGATCACACTTGTTTCCTGTCTGGTGGCCTCATACTTTAGGAGTGTTGTACATGTAAAACATAATTGAAATATAATACAGCATAATAAATGCTACAGTAGAGATAACACACCTAAGATACGTTTGGGTAAAAGTGGATTAACCAATTAGCTTTAGTGTTTTAGAGTTTCTGAGGGGAATATGTTTCTGCTGAAACATAATAAATGGGGAGAGTTCCCAGGGTGGGAATGTGGGGAAAAGAAAAGGGCATTCCAGGCAGAGGAAACTAGAATATTCGCAAGTTGCAGGGAATATGGTTTAACCAAAGTGAGGGTACATGCTGGAAAGTGTTGAGAGATGATTGTTGACAGTAGACAGCTGAATTTTGTGTACAATCCTGAGGAGTTTGAGCCTCAATTTGTAATTTTTGGAGGATCATTGAAAAGTATTTAGTGTGATCAGATTGAATCTCCTTTTAGCAAGATTTTAGCTTTTGAGATTGTTTAGAAGATAAATCAGAAGTTGTAGTAGTTATGGGAACAGGCAAGAGGAGCAGTTAGGATATCACTTCTGTATTCTAGATGATGGATGATGAGGGTATTAAAATGGCAGTGGGAATGACAAGAAAAGGATAGCTTCCAGATGTTAAAGAAACAGTCAGCAGCGTTTAATGACTGATTGTGGATAGTGAGAGAGGAGGAAGAGTCCATTATGTTTCCTAGTTTCTGGCATGAATGATGAGATTAGATGGATGAATTTTTCAGTAGATTTTTTTTCCTCACTCTATTTTTGAGAGAAGCTTTATGTGTATGAATACCTTCTATAAAATTAATAAGCATATTAAAGGTAATTTCTGAGTAGGTTATTTCTAAGTTTTTCTTTGTTTTTCTTTATAGATGCCACTTCCAATGAACAACAAGAGCTTTTCTGTCAGAAGTTGCAGCAGTGTTGTATACTGTTTGATTTCATGGACTCTGTTTCAGACTTGAAGAGCAAAGAAATTAAAAGAGCAACACTGAATGAACTGGTTGAGTATGTTTCAACTAATCGTGGTGTAATTGTTGAATCAGCATATTCTGATATAGTAAAAATGGTAAGATTTATATAAATTTAAGTAAGATCTAAGGTGTAATTATGAATTACTGAGACTGATTTTTAACAAATGTGCAATAATCAGTGTACTCAAAATGTTTTTAAAGTAGTCCATTTGAAAGATCCATTCATTCCAATAATGCTGTCATTGCTTATAATAGTTTGAAAATTCAGTAGCCACAGTGGCTCGTGGCTGCCATACTGTATAGTGCAGATCCAGAGCTTCAGAGAAAGATGTAGGCTTAAGATTATACAGACTGATAGATGATTATCATAGGGCTGAATTGTCACTAAGGGAGAATGTCTAAAGTGGGAAGAGAGGAACAATGAAAATCTATGGAATTCTGTACATTTCAGCAGTTGGGTAAAGGAGTCAGATCTAAAAAATTATATTTATTTAGAATACTTTAATATAGAGTCTGTAACACTTGAATTTTAATAAAAACTCAGGACCTTTGAAAAGTTAAACAATGCAAATAAGTGTATGAAATTTCTGAAAAATAAATTACTGCTAAGTTTATTAGTAAGGTTGTTTAGGATATTGTTTATTAATAATTCAACCTTATTCTCCATCAAATAGTAGAAATTTGTTTAGGATTTGTGATTTTTGTATTTTGGTGCATAGTAACAAAATACAAAAAATTTAGTTGGAGTAATTAGAGAGTCACTGAGTACATAATTGAAGCTTAAATGTTCCCCGGGTATAGAAGGTTATAGCAAGTATAATTTGTACTTGTCTTCGTTTCCTTCCCCTTGCCTAATATATGTTCTGGGGGAAGAATAAAATGTAGCTAAATTTGGCCCTGTAATACTAGTTGAGTTTTCTTTCATCACCCTGTACTAGAAAATTTTGTTGGTTTTTTTTTTTAATTGAAAATAAAAGCCTTAAAGAATTTTTAAAAGATTAGCTGTACAGAGAACACTGATCAAAATAAAATCGGCTTCCAAAACTCATAGACAGTAAAAAGTGACAGTTTGAAAATGGAAATATTGAATACTGATAAACTTATTTTGTTTTTTGTTTTGTGTTTATCATTAAAATATGTTCAGGGGAACATATTTCTGTTTTACTAATTTTTACTGATTTCAAATGGTTTGTATTCATGAATTTTGAAAATACTGGAAAAAGTACTTTATTTTTATCTGTGTAAAGGTATTGACTGGCTGGCTCAGTGGGTAGTGCATGCACCTCTTGTGTGAGTTTGAGCCTCATGTTGGGTGTAGAGATTACTTAAAGTTATTGACTTGGATATTGAAATGACTTAAATATTTGCATATTGAAAATGCTCAAATATCTGAGTCAAATTATTCTGTAATTTGCTATGTAATAATAAATTGTGGGATTTAATTTCTTTCCTCAAGAAAAGGCGTGTGTATGTTTTGTCTTTTCTTTTTTTTTTTTAACTTCTGTCCACTTAATTTCTAGGCAAGTGTGAAGCCAATTCACCCTGTTGGCCCTGTAAAGCTCTTATGTATATGTTATATACAGTTAGATTTGTTGGTGGCTACAAGGTTATTTTTTTTCTTTTACTACCAATAATAAGTATGATCTCAAAGGCAAATTATGCCTTCTTGTAGGATATATTTCCTTTTCAAGTTTTATCTGTGACTTTCTGCCATTCTTTGTGAAATTGATATCCATCAAACTCTTGGTTCTGCCTTCATGTTGAGTTCTACCAGATCACATTCTAGGTTATTACTTTCTAAGTCTTATGGTTATACTAATTGACTGTTAGCAGTTCTTTGGCTGACCACAGATGCCACTTCATAAGAATAGTTGGAAATTTGCTTTATTTTATCCTTTATTCCCTAAATAGTTTATTTCAGGTGACCAACTCCTTAATAGTATGGCCTTAAATGTTTACTAAACCATGTGGTCTCTCAGTCTGTTCATCATTCCTCAAAGAATTGTGAGTTGGCTCCACAGTCTACCCTTTGCTAGAGAAAAAAGATGTGAACTTTACCTTGGTGCTGAGACAGTGTGAATGATGAAATTATAAATATTTCATTGAATCTGAAATGAAGAATCTCACATCCTGATTTCAGAGAGATCAGCCTTTTTAAAAAAAAAAAAAGGCTAAGAGTAGATGAAATACATTAAATCACCACCGGGGTATTATAAAATATGTCTGTAATTGCAGTGAAAGTATTCTGCTCTCCCACCCCTCTCCTTAGTGTGGTGTGTATGTATAGGAATGGAGGTCTCTTTTGGATTGTAAGGTAAGTAAATGGCTGGATTAGAATATGGAGGGAATTGCGGAAAGATGAAAAGGATCAAGTTAGAGATAGGTAGAGTTTAGGAACTTTATGTTTTTCCCCCCATAATCATCCCCTCCCCTCCTTTTTTTTCGTGTGTGTGTGTGTGTGTGTGTGTGTATGTGTGTTAAGCAAAACTTCTTGTAATTTAAGGAAGGAGGAATCCAAAAGAAGTCTGTAATCTATAGTAGGTTGGCATCTGAAGAAGTCATAGTTATGGGATAGAGAAAAGAGAAACAAATACCTACCTTTTTCATATCTTGATGAGGTTTATAGGTTTTGAACTAGGCTTATAGTCACAAGTTAACTCTTTCCTTAAAGTTATCTTTAAAATATTTCATTTACATTGTTTAATTATACAACAAAGAATATAAATGTAAATTTCTTTTTCTTTACAGATCAGTGCTAACATCTTCCGTACTCTTCCTCCAAGTGATAATCCAGATTTTGATCCAGAAGAGGATGAACCCACGCTTGAGGCCTCTTGGCCTCACATACAAGTATGAAACATTATATATTGGCAGTTTTTGCATTTATGATATTCTACTGAAATCGTGGTGGTTCTCTTTTAGATCTGAGTGTCTATTTAAAATATTTGACTTTTAGTATGTGTTATCATTATTTTCTTTTTCCCAAAATGTTTTTACTTTTTTTATTGTGATAAAGTACACTTAACTTTTATCATTTAAACCATTTTAAAGTGTACCATTCAGTGGCATTAAGTACATTCACAATGCTGTGCAGCCATCACTACTTCTAGTTCTAGAATTTTTTCATCACCCCAAGTGGAATCCCCCTTTACATTAGCAGTCACTTCCCATTCCCCTAACCCCACAGTCCCTGACAACTACTAATCTACTTTCCGTCTCTATGGATTTGCCTGTTATGAATATTTAATATAAGTGAAATCATTTAATATGTGGCCTTTTGTGTCTGGGTTCTTTTATTTAACATAGTATTTTCAAGGTTGAGCAATGTTCTTGCATGTGTCCATACCTCATTCTTTTTAATTGCTGATAATAATATTTCATTTTCTGGATATACCATATTTTGTTTATCCATTAATCAGTTGATGGATGTTTTGGCTTATTGTAACAAGAGCTATTATGAACATTTACGTACCCGTTTTTGTTTTAACATGTTTCCCATAGATTTTGATAAGTTGTGTTTTTGTTTTCATTCACCTCACATACTTTCTAGTTTTCCTGTGATTTCTTCTTTATTATTTAGGAATTTGTTTAATTTCTACATACTTGTGACTACCACATTTTTTTCTGTTACTAATTTCTAATTATTTCATTGTAGTTGGAGAACATACTTTGAATGTTTTCAATCCTTTAAGTTCATTGAGGATTGTATTAGGGCCTCACATGCAGTATATTCTGGAGAATGTTTCATGTGTGCTTGAGAAGAATTTGTGTTCTGTGGTTGTTTGGTAGAGTGTTCTGTAGAAATCTCTTAGGTCTAATTGGTTCATAAGGTTATTCAAGTCTTCCATTTCCTTGTTGACCTTTTATTCTATCCATTATTGAAAGTGAGATATTTTGGGGCCCTGTTAGCTGCTTATGTTTATAATTGTTATATCTTCCATCTGGATGGTCCTTATCATTATAACCTACAAAGTTTCTCAAGTTTATTTTTTCTGATATTAGTATAGGCACTTCACCTATCTTTTGGTTACTGTTTGCATGATATATCTTTTTCATCCTTTTACTTTTAATCTGTTTCTTTGAATCTAAATTTTGCCTATAAAAGTTGGATCATGTTTTTTTAATCAGTTTCAACAATCTCCGCCTTTGATTGGAGTGTTTAATCCATTTACATTTAATGTAATTAGATAGGATTTACATCTGCCATTTTGCTATTTTCTATATGTTTTATACCTTTTTGTTTTTCTACATTACTGCTTTTTGTATTAAACAGGTATTTTCTAGGGTACCATTTTAATTCCTTTTTTTTTTTTTATTAAGATCCCAGGATCCTGGGATCATGACCTGAGCCAAAGGTGCTTAACCAATTGAACCACCCAGACATCCCTGCCTTTGTTTTTTTTAACTGTATTTTTTATTTTCTTAGTAGTTACCCTGGGGATTACAGTTAGCATCTTAAAACAATCTAGTTTGGTTGAATACTAACTTAATTTCAATAATATACACAATTTTGGTCCAGTATACCTCCATTGCCTCCCCCACCTCCTTTGTGGTATTATTATCATACAAATTAGATCTTTTTTTAAGATTTATTTATTTGAGGGCGCCTGGGTGGCTCAGTTGGTTAAGCAACTGCCTTCGGCTCAGGTCATGATCCTGGAGTCCCGGGATCGAGTCCCACATCAGGCTCCCCGCTCAGCGGGGAGTCTGCTTCTCCCTCTGACCCTCTTCCCTCTCGTGCTCTCTATCTCCCATTCTCTGTCTCTCAAATAAATAAATAAAATCTTTAAAAAAAAAAAGATTTATTTATTTGAGAGACAGAGCATGGGGGGAGGTGTGCAGAGGGAGAGGGGAAGCAGACTCTTCACTGAGTAGGGAGCCGGACATAGGGCTCAATTTCACAACTTTGAGATCATGACCTGAGCCGAAACCAAGAGTTGGACACTTAACTAAGCCATCCAGGTGCTGCACAAATTAGATCTTTTTACATGCCCACCGATAGAGTTTTGTAATTATTGCTTTATGTGGTTGTCTTGTAGAGCAGTAGAATAAATGAGTTATAAATAAAATACTTTTTTTTTTAAAGATTTTATTTATTTGTCAGAGAGCACAAGCAGGGGAAGCGGCAGGCAGAGCAGGCAGGGGGAGAAGCAGGCTCCCCACTGAGCAAGGAGCCCTGGACCCCGGGATCATGACCTGAGCTGAAGGCAGATGCTCAACTGACTGAGCCACCCAGGCGCTTTAAATAAAATACATTTATACTGTCTTTTATATTTATTTATGTATAGTTGACCCTTGAACAACATGAATTTAAACTGCATGGGTCTACTTATATGCAGATTTTCTTTGATAAATACAGTACAGTACTGTAAATGTATTATCTCTTCCTTATGATTTTTTAAAAATTGTAATTCCAGTATAGTTAATATACAGTGTTATATTAGTTTCAAGTATACAGTGTAGTGATTCAACAGTTCTGTACATTACTCAGTGCTCGCTGTGATAAGTTTACTCTTAATCCCCTTCATCTGTTTCTCCCATTCCCCCCACCCACCTGCCCTGTGGTAACCATCAGTTTGTTCTTTATAATTAAGAGTCTGTTTTCTGGTTTGTCTCCTTTCTTCTTTGTTCTGTTGTTTTCTTTTTTAAATTCCACATATGAGTGAAGTTATACGGTGTTTGTCTTCCTCTGACTGATTTATTTCACTTAGCACTATACTCTCTAGATCCATCCATGTTGCTGCAGACGGCAAGATTTCAATCTTCTTTATGGCTGAGTAATATTCCATGTGTATGTAGTGTGTGTGTGTGTGTGTGTGTGTGTGTGTGTGTGTGTGCACACACCACATTTCCTTTATCCATATTCATTTATCAATGGACACTTAAGCTACTTCTATAATTTGGCTGTTGTAAATTACACTGCAATTAACATAGGGGTGCATATATCTTTTTGAATTAGTGTTTTCATATTCTTTGGTGTAATTACTGGATTGTAGAGTAGTTCTATTTTTTTTTTCTAAGATTTTATTTATTTCTTAGAGAGAGAAAGACAGAAAGCACGAGAGGGAAGAGGGTCAGAGGGAGAAGCAGACTCCCTGCTGAGCAGGAAGCCCGATGTGGGACTCGATCCCGGGACTCCAGGATCATGACCTGAGCCGAAGGCAGTCGCCTAACCAACTGAGCCACCCAGGCGCCCGAGTAGTTCTATTTTTAATTTTTTGAGAACCTCCATACTGTTTTCCACAGTGGCTGCACTAGTCACATTCCCCCTTATGATGTACTTTTTAATGAAAAAAATTTTTTTTCGGATTTTTATTCGTTTATTTGAGAGAGAGAGAGAACACAAGCAGGGGGCAGAGGGAGAAGGAGAAGCAGACTCCCCACTGAGCAGGAAGCCCGACATGGGGCTCGATCCCAGGGTCCTCAGATCATGACCTGAGCCAAAAGCAGACTCTTGACCGACTGAGCCCCCCGCCAAGCACTCCTGGATAATCTTTATTTATCTACCTTCACATTACTTATTCTTTCTTATGCCAGCTCAGATTGTTTTGGGTTGTTTTTATGGGTCAGCAAGGTCACTGAAGTCCTCACTCTGCTATTCAGAAGTCTCTATCTGGAGCATGTCTATTTAGTTGAGACTGAGGGAGGGATAGTCTTCCTGACCTAAATGCCATTGTGTGACAGTTCACAACTCAGATATAATTGGAAAATTGGTAATATAAACTTATTATATAGGCAGGACCAATTCTTCCATTAAACCTTCCCTATTTCTATCTAGCTCTAACTGCCTCATTCAAACATACCCTCAAATATGTGGCTTTAATATGTCATCTAGGGTTCATTCAGTAGAATCACATTGGCACTACTTTAGTTCATTTTTAGTAACTAGAACTCTTTAGGTAGAATTTAGGGTAGATCATCTTACACTACTTACAAACTGTTACAGAGATTCCATTATAGCCATAAAATACTATACTCACATGTGTATAGTGTTTCTTTTGCACGTGTTTTTATATATCTAGTCTTAATGATCATTGGTTTTTGTTCCCCAGTTGTCTAGTTAAAATACTCTGAGAATATTCAAATGACACTTTCTTATTTTAAAGCAAGGCTCTGAGTAATGTTCAAGTAAATGTTGAAAGGACTCTTGCCTTTAATGCTTCAAATTTTATATCTTAAAAATAATATTAATGACCTGAAATCTGTAGGCAAGCACAATGATATGTTTTTCTAGAGAATTTAATGAAGATGTCTACATATAACCAATGGTACTCATTTATAAGGCTGCTGATCATGATTAGCTATATTATAGCAATACCAATAACTATTGAGCACTTAGGTGTTTCAGAGATAGTGACAACTGCTTTACATACATTATCTCATTTAATCCTTTTGGTAACACCATAATATTCACGATGGACAGTAAGGAGGGCACTTGATGTAATGAGCACTGGGTGTTATATGCAACTGATGAATCACTAAATTCTACCCCTGAAACTAATAATACACTGTATGTCAACTATAATGAATTTAAATAAAAAATTTTTAAAAAATATAATCACATTTTATACATAAGCTTATATGAAGCTAAAAGAGATTAAGAATCCTGCCCAAGATTATAAAAGTAATAAATGGCTGAATTAGGTTTACACCTCCGGTATTATTCCAGAGTACTTGCTCTTAATTTTTAAAAGCTTTATCTTTTTTTTTAATTTTTTTTTTTAAGATTTTTATTTATTTGACGGAGACACAGTGAGAGCAGGAACACAAGCAGGGTGAATGGGAGAGGGAGAAGCAGGCTTCCAGCCGAGCAGGGAACCCGATGCGGGGCTCGATCCCAGGACCCTGGGATCATGACCTGAGCCGAAGGCAGACGCTTAACGACTGAGCCACCCAGGCGCCCCAAAAGCTTTATCTTAAATATAGTCTGTGGCCCTAAAATAAATACATACCAATTCTTAATGAGGCTTAATTCATACCTTTTTAGCTTCATTGTAACACCAGTAAATTAGATCTTCCAAATAATTCAACTAGCCATACTTTTTCTTTCTTAGCCCTCATAAGTGAGTTTTTAATGATATAATTATATAGGTATGGATGTGGCTTAGTTAAATGGAACAGAAGTTTATATATACAAATTCTAACAAGTAAGAGAATTATTATTACAAAGCATGGTGAAATAGAAATTATTCTAGTGACAGACCTCTACTTAAATCCCAGTTTTTATACTTTTCTACCTGTATGACCTGGTTAAGCCGCTTAACTTCTCTGCATCCTCCTTTATAAAACTGGAATAAAACAAGATTGTATAAAGATTGAATGGGATACTGTATGCATAGGAAACTAGCACAGTTTTTTAAACTATACTGTCTTCTTTTCCCTTGTTTTCTTAAAAGATAAGTACTTTTGGTACGTGGGAAGAAGTGTATTTTTGTTTTTATTGTTACCTTTATGCTGATACCTTTATATGATATATGATAACTCTTGGTTCTTTCTCTTATAGCTCATTTATTGGTTCCCTAGCATGAACAATACTTAAATTACCAAATAGTCTCTTCTCCCACTTGCTGTTTACCTAGCATCTAATGTAAAGTAATAATCCAAGAAATACCTATATAGCAATTCAAAGCTTCTGCTTTCCATACACTCTTCTCTGTCCCCTCCCTCAACTTTATATTTTTTATTGTGTAATACTTACATGGTTAGAACATGTAACTCTTGTATACTACTATTCTGTTACCTTTATGCCCATTGCTTTTTATTAGTTATACAGGTAATATATTTAATTTTACCATCATTCCTTATGTCAAAGTTTCTCTAATTATTTCTTGGTAATTTGGAGCTCATTTTTTTTTAAGTTTTTATTTAAAGTAATCTCTACACCCAGTGTGGGGCTCAAACTCACAAACCCTAAGATCAAGAGTAACATGGTCTTCCAGCTGAACCAGCCAGGTGCCCCTGGAGCTCATTCTTTAGTAGAGGAACTCATGGGAATATTATCCCCTGAGTTTTGCATGTATAACAACAATTTGTGTGTAGCTTTAATTTTTAAAGATCAACCTGATTTGATATAAAATCCTTGATTCATCTTTCCTTAGGTACCTTAAATACGTTATTCCATTGTCTTCTGATTTCAGTCTGATTTTCTTTCCCTTATATAAAGACTTGGGTTTTTTTGCTTGGATGCCTAAAGGATGTTTTTCCTTTAATGGCCAGGTACTTTACTGGTCATACATAAGTGTTGATTTTTGTAGATAAATTTTCTCAGTTGAATAGTACTATTTCACTATAAAAATCCACTTTTATTTTTATTTTTATTTCTGAAAAGTTTTCTTAAGTAATAGTTTTTAGTATTTCTTTTGTTGCACTGCTTTGTTTTTCTTTGGGGAGGCCAGCTATTCATATGTAGGCTCTTCTTTGGCTCTCTGTGTCTCTTACTTTCTCTTAAAGTCTTATTTTTTTTAATCTCTTTTTTCTGTTGGACTGTTGTTCATCTTTCTTATCTCCATTCCCTTTTTCCTTTTTTGATTACTCTAGTTGTAAGGCAGACTGACAGTATTAGAGACAGTTGAGAGGAAGGGAATGGGTATTATATTAGTCAACCAACAATGCCTGCCACAGGCTAGAATCATTGGAGGGAAGAGTCTGTCTTGAGTAAAATGAAAAATGATATGTTTTTAATGACAATAGGATGGATAATCAGCAACATCAGCTATTTTCTATATAGTTCCTGGGAGGTAGAGAGAAACCCTGCTTTATATGTGGGTGCTAACTGTTACTTCCAATTACATTGTTGATTTTTATTTTGCCAGGACTTAATATTTTTAGTGGTCATTACATTTTATTTTAAAAGACAAGAGAAAGAAATTTATATTTTAACTCTTTGGGACACTTTAATAGTCTGCCTCATTTACTTATTTATTCTTTTTAGCACATATATATCTAAATAAAGTGAAAGAGGAATCCTAGGATTAGCAAAAGCTGATAAAAATTTTAAGATTTATCAGCACATTAGAGCTTACAGAACTAGAAAATCTGAGGTGGAAAACTTCTTTAATAGCGTCATACACCACTTTGTGTAAAATTTGAGACCATAGGTGATATAAAATTAATGATACTATATTTAATAATGCAAAGGTTTTAAAAGCATGAAATTCTTACTAGCTGGTAAGTTATATCTTTTTTAATCACATGTAGTTGGATAATCTGAAAAAGTTTCCTCAGTCTTTGAATTTCTAAAAATAGTATCTCCATTAAGATATTTTTATATGCTCATGGAAATTAACAGTGAAAATTCAGCCAAACAATATGCTTTCTATTTTTCACTGGAATGATTTGAAGTTTCATTTGAATTCCCTGAAACTAGCAGTTCTTAAAATTTTAGGAGGTGGTGAGTTGCTTTCAAAATACGATTTTAAAAAATGGGTTTTCTCCCAAGACAGAATACACAGACACACACAAGAAATTTTCATACCTTCATGACCCCGCTGAAAAGACTGCCCTAGATATATATGTTTATAGTTAAAAATCTTTCTCGTAACTAAAACTTAGTATACAGTTTTAAAATTTGGCAATTAGGGCGCCTGGGTGGCTCAGTTGGTTAAGCGACTGCCTTCGGCTCAGGTCATGGTCCTGGAGTCCCGGGATCGAGTCCCGCATCGGGCTCCCTGCTCAGCGGGGAGTCTGCTTCTCCCTCTGACCCTCCCCCCATCTCATGTGCTTTCTCTCTCATTCTCTCTGTCTCTCAAATAAATAAATAAAATCTTTAAAAAAATAAAATAAAATAAAATAAAATTTGGCAATTAAATGGTCTTAGGGACATCAGAAACTACTAAATGCTGAGTAGGCTGATTCATAGGATCTGTCAGAATATTGTTGCTACATCATTATGTAATCATCTTTTTTTAGGGTGGAATATTAAAGCTGCTCTGATAAATGAAATTGTAGACAGTTGTAGCACTGAGGAAATTTGCTCAATGAAAGTTTTCCTGTTAACGTACTTTAAATCAATTCACCTGAAATTTTTCTGTATTAGAAGTTTACATTTTACATTTAGCTTGTCAGATACTTGATTTTAGAAATTGATTTGATAGGATGAAAAATAAACCTTAAATTAATGAGGGGAATAATCACAAATAATTTCAAAACCTTTCGAAATTTTGTTTCCCCAACGCTGTTCATGAATTTCCTAAAAGTGTGCTAAGTTATAGTTTGTCTTTTTACTTTTTTTCACACTGTAATGGAAATACTAATAAGCAATGGAAAAATGGAATAAATGAAAGAAACAAAGAAAAACTGTTTTAGTAGTAGGTGACTGGTCATCTTTTAATTTACAAAATGTATTATATGGTAATTATTAATTAACAGTTATAAATTATTTTTTATTTTCTTTCCTAAGTATTATTGCTTTGTATTTATTGAGGACAAACAAGATTATAATTTTCTGTACACTGACTTTTAGATAATTAGGGAGGCTTGGCTGCTGTATTAGCCTGGAATACAGGCAGATTATGTAGTATTTTAATTTTCTTTTATTAGTTATTTTCTTTAGTGGTACAGATACTTAAGATGTAATTATGTAGGGTGCTGCCTAAAACATAGACCTTTTTAAGAATAACCTGTATTTAGGGACTAGAAACTCTTCTTTTTGTCCTCTACAATTAGAAATTTAAACTGGAAACATACACATTTTACATTTTACAGTGTACACCTTCTCATTCAAATAGCTCTTAGATTCAGTGTTTAGGCACATCTCATTTAGTTCAGTATATGTTAGGTCTCACATGAATTCTTTCATATATTAAATCAATTTTAAAACCCATTTAAATTGGGACGCCTGGGTGGCTCACTCGATTAAGTGTCTTCCTTCAGCTCAGATCATAATCCCAGGGTCATGGGATGAAGTCCTGCATCCGGCTCCTTGCTCAGCGGGGAGCTTGATTCTCCCTCTGCCTGCCACTCCCCCTGCCTGTGCTCTTTCTCTCTCTCTCCCTCTGACAAATAAAATCTTAAAAAAAAAAAAGTTTCCTCTTGATAGAGTTTGGAAAACATTGGGCCACCATATTCCTTGAAGAGAGCCTTTTCTGTATATACAGTTCATTGAAGTTGCTTCTTAGTCTTTTTGCCTCTCTGGGCCAAACATTTCTGGTTCCTTTAGCTTTTTGTATAGATCTTATTTTCAGATACTTTAATCATCTATGTGTTTGTGCTGTACCTTCTAAAGTCGTTTATTGGTGAAGATCAGAATTTTACATATTTTAACTACCTTAGGAAAGACATGGTCATTATGGAGTAGTAGAATGGTAAGATTACCCATTTTTAGTTACCTTTTTACATTTTGTACTTACATCTTTTAGGGTATTTTTTTGGTTCACAGAAGTAGAAGGACCAGCCATACGTTGAACATATGTGAAATTTTCCAGTTTACTAGAGAAATAACTCCATTGCTGAAAGTATCTATTGTTCTTTGCAGCACTGTTTCTTAGATTCTTAGAGCAAATTATTTCTTCATATAGAAGAATATAGAGGAACTTTAGTAATTACACAGAAACAGTCTCTCCACAACTATGATTTTTATTCATCCAGTAAATATTGTGTTCAAGGCATTCTTCTAAATATTGGGGGTAAAGTATTGAACGAAAAAGCAAAATCTTTTATATTCTAGTGGAAAAGAATGAAAAATAATACTCTGTCAGGGTCTGATAAATACAAGAAAAAAAGTAATGCAGGATAAAGAGTATAGAGAGCATGACCATAGGGACAGGGTACCATTTTATAGAAGCAAAGTCTTAATTGTGCCATCTTGAAGGTTTTCAGCTCTGTAGATCACTAGTGTTTATTTTACTTCTGTCTAACATTACTCAGCATGTGTTTATTAGATAACCTTTTGTTATCATCTCTTCAGTAGTGCTGAGTTGGCTGCATAAAAGCACTTTGCTGCTAATCTTGACTGGTCACTTAATGTTCACTGTGTCGGGTAAATGATGGAGATGAAAACTATGTAAGGAATAATAATGTATCTGTGATAGGCATAGGTTTCAACTGAATATGTGATTTAGAGGATTCAGCAAGTCTCCCAAAAGACATGTGATTATTTTTAGTGGTATTAAGCCTTAAGCCCTATATATCTGATGCAGATCTTAAGAGGTAGAGTATATAGGCTAGTGCATGCCATACTTGACTCATGTTTAACCTGGTCCCACCTTACCACAAATCTTAACTTCCACTGAACTAAGGATCTGTATAAAGATTCTGAGTCTCTGATTCCATACCCACGAACCCATAACCTACACCCATCTACTTCTCAAGACATGTCCTACCTTTCTATAATAAGCCCTTTTTCTTCTTGGCTTATCCAAAATCAAATCAAATGTAGGGCTCAAGTTGCAAGTCCTCCTTAAAACTTTTCTTACTGACTTAATTCCACAATGATATAGCCCTTTTCTAAATGTCTCCTTCACTCATAGTCTGGGCCATATAGTTTTTTTAAGATTTTTTTTTAATAACAAAGGCGAGGGGAGGGACAGAGGGAGAGAGAATTTCAAGCAGACTCCCTGCTGAGTGCAGAGCCCAACACGGGGCTCGATCTCATGATCCTGAGATCATGACCTGAGCTGATATCAAGAGTCAGACGCTCAGCTAACTGCCTGAGCCACCCAGTCAGCCACTCAACTGCCTGAGCCACCCAAGAGTCAGACGCTCAACTGCCTACGCCAACTGCCTGAGCCCCACCCTATGCCCCTGTGCCATATAATTTTTGTGTATATACCATTTTCTATGTTTCCAGTTTTGTCTTCTCTCCCTAACAAGTGAATGAGCTTTTTTGGAGCTATACAGTGCTCAGTATCTGTTCACAGTATACATAGCTAAAAGGAAAACTTCTGACACCAAATGTGTCGATTTTCCACACCAAGAAATTCACCACTTCTCTGTGAACACCAACTGCATGTCCTATAATTTATTCATTTCTGACACTAATGACCCAGAGTTACCACAGACACACAGGTTAAGGGCTCAGTCCCATGAGACCACGCCCCACTTCACATGGCAGTCACGAGTCTTGGCCTCTTGTACTTTTGACCAACTGGCTCTAAGTCTGGGGTTCCCACGACCCACTCCTCAGGTTTGATAATTTGCCATAACTGCCCATAGAACACAGGGAAACACTTCACTTATTGTTACTTACCACTTTATTATAAAGGATACAAGTCAGGAACAGCCAAATGAAAGAGATGCATAGGTTAAGGTATGGAAAAGGGGCTCCATGTACCACCCTCCCATCACCTTGATGTGTTCCCCCACCCAGGAGTTCTCCAAACCCCTTTGTTGAGGATTTTGATGGTGGTCCCATTATGTGAACATGATTCATTAACACTGGCCAGTGGTGATTGAACTCAACTTCCAGCCTCTCTCCCCTCCCTGGAGGATGGAGAGTTGGGGCTGAAAGTTTCAACCCTCTCATCATCACGTTTCCTGTGATAACCAGGCTTCATCCCTCTGGAGTTACCACATTAACTTAAACTCAAGCATGTTTGAAAGGGACTTCTTATAAATAACAAAAAATGCTTCTCTTACCCCTTATCACTCAGGAAATTCCAAGGGTTTTAGGAGCTCTGTGGCAATAACCAGAGACGAAGACCAAGTATATATTTTCTTATATCACAATATCACAGTAGGCCAGTATTGGACATGAAAAACAGGCACTGAGTAGCCAGTGAAAATCTGTAGCAGTCCATGAGACCTTACTAACTCTTCAGAGGACTCTGATCATTTTTGTATCTTTTTGCATGTGTGCAACCCAAAGCAAAATTATTTGTATGATTGGTTGATTAGAAGATTATTTATAAGTAAAAACTGATATCAGTTTCTGTTTTCGTGTTATAATGTCATACTTAACAACTAAAAGATAATAATTAGATCAGATAAGCATCACTCCTTTGGATAGTTGGGCAAAGATGCCTCACACAAAAACATTTATTCAGCTCCCAAAACTGTTGTTAGGCTTAGAATATTATTGAACTCATAGTAGTAAAAATTTGTTATTCTATGGTGAATGATAAGGCCCAGATCTGGTAATGTTTTTTTGTGTGTGTTGTAATGTCTGTAAATTTAGTGTAGCAATCTTTTTTTTTTTCTCCCTTCTATATGTGGCCTGACTACCTAAATGTTAATTGAATGACTATTTTTACTTTGCGATGTAATCTTCCTTTTTCACTTTTAGGGCACTAGATTAATACGTTGTTTTATAGCTTATAAATTAAAGCACATTTGGGGCTATACTCCTGCATTTTATAGATGTTAGGTTACAATAAAAAAAAAACTTGTGTATTTTCCTTTCTTCTTAAAAGATAGATGTAGGTGTGATGGAGGCAAGTTAACTAAACCTTACTTTTTTTTTTTTAAGATTTTATTTATTTGAGAGAAGAGAGAGAGAGCATGAGCGGTGGGGTCAGGGGGAGGGACAGAAGGAGAGGGAGAAGCAGGCTCCGCACTGAACAGGGAGCCCCATGCAGGGCTCAATTCCAGGACCCAGAGATCATGACCCGAGCCGAAGGCAGAGCCACCCAGGTGCACTAAACCGTACTTTTAATTCTGATTTGTGCAGCGAGTGAACATTTCCTATTACTTTTAAGATGCTTTGCACTCATATATATATTTATATTTATATGTATTAGTGTATATATATTTAAATGTAATATATATTATATATTTTTATATATATATTATATATATATAATTTTTTTAAGAGAAAGAGAGGGGGCAGGGAGGGGGAGAGGGGAGCTGGCTCCATGTCCAGCACAGAGCCCAGTGAGGGGCTTAGTCTCACAACCCTGTGCTCATGACCTAAGCCTATACTAAGAGTCCGATGCTTAACTGAGCCACCCAGGTGCCCCTAGATGCTTGGCGCTTCTTAAGTAGACGTCCTGCTGTGACTTCTAGTTTATTCACTGTAGTAAACAGACATTCCTTCCTGAACCCTGAATCTACATAATTTAGTTCATTACTTCCCACATGCAAATAAGGTATGCTGATTTTGATTTAATTTTTTCCCACTATAGTTTTATAGAAAGATGTGAAGTTTTTTTTGCTTTTTATTGTTTTTGATACACACCCCTTACAATTCAGTTTATTCTTATCCGGAGGTTTCTGATCCTGTATTTAAAGAACTCTGGAGATTAAATTGAGGTGGGTTCGGAGTCCACTGGAGAAAGAACATGTTCCCAGTGAGTATGGACTGCAAAATAGTTTTTCTTAGTTAAAAAATTTACAGGTGTCCTTTTTATTTTCTAGCTCCTGTAATTTCAGGAGCTTAGGAGCCAAATTGTTACCAACTCATCACATTTTCTAATGAGGTCGGAAATCTCCCTCCAAGGGTGGTAGGGAAGGTATGTTTAGTATGAAGGGATAAATTTGGGTAAAATTTTATAGGCATCATCTTAACTTTTATTTGACTTTCTTTCATAGTTGGTGTATGAATTCTTCTTAAGATTTTTGGAGAGCCCCGATTTCCAGCCTAGCATTGCAAAGCGATACATTGATCAGAAATTCGTACAACAGGTAAGGAATTCTTAATGTCTTAAATTTTCTTATATTTGTCTTAGCAATGACTTATTAATTTGATTAAAATAGTCTTTCAAAACTTAAATGGTTTATTTCACTTTAACAGTATGTAATACTCTTACCAGACAATTAGGATAAAGGTGAAGTAGCTTTGAGAATACAAGAGTATTTTAAGCAAGAGTGAACTTCTAATGAAGTCAATTGAATTATCTTATCCAATACTGAATTTTCAGTATTTATAAAGACCAGAAAAGCAAGCCTTTCTGGACAATCTGAGAAAATTTGTTATGATCATTCAATCTAAAGAAGCCTTCTTTTAAATTTTTAAGTCTTTGAACTTGAACTTTGACATATGTTTTAAGCATTGTGTCTTTGAAATGACAGAAAAAATGGAAATGGAATCATTGTTTAGGAGTTTGGGCATTAGGCTCCTTTCCTGTTACTAATTACCAGTGACCTTTCCTTTTTCCTTTCCCCTTCCCACCTTAGGCATTCTAGCCACCCAGTTCCTAAGCCACAGATAAATGGGATCTTTAAGAAGAAAAGGAAATAGAGTGAAACATAATGTGATGCCTTCTTTTATTTATTCTTTTTTATTTTTATTTTTTAAGATTTATTTGTTTGAGAGAGAGAGCACGCACAAGTGGGGGGAGGAGCAGGAGAGAGAGAACCTCAAACAGACTTCCTGTTGATCACGGAGCCTGACACAGGGCTCAATCCCAGGACCCTGAGATCATGACAAGCTGAAATCAAGAATCGGCCACTCAAATGACTGAACCACCTAGGCTCCCCCTTCTTTTATTTTATAAATTGGTTATTAGCTATTATTTTTTGGAACCTACATACTGAAAATTAATTTCTCAGAATGTGTTCATTTTTATTTTCAAAATCTTTTCAACAATGTAAAAGCCTCTTTTTAACTATGGGGAATTGGCTGGCCCTAGACAAGATTGTGAAGTAGACCAGATCTTTCTATGTTCATTTTTTCTCTGGAAACTTATCAGTATGTAAGGTCTCATTAGGAATTTGATGCTCCCCTCTTCTAAAGTTGTTTGCATTTTCAAGAAAGGTAGAAGATGAGTGATAGGGTAGTGATGAACCCAGTGCTAAGGCTGGGATTAAAGTTGTTGGGAGGGCCTTTTCGAACCTCTTACCACCACTGTATGTTAAAGATTCTACAAACGTGACTTCCACATATTTGGAATTGATTTTTGGTCATTTATACCTACCTCTGACCTCTATACATGAAGTATTCTGACTAGTTGCTGTGAGTATATTGATTAATGGAGAATATTGTCAAGAATATGTCCTTCAGCCATTCAAGCCGTTCCTCAAATTATGAAGAAATATTAGGTGTGTGCTAACAGTAAAATTTACATTTCATTCACAAGTAAAAATGAGATTAGATGGAGCTTTGTTTTGGTAATTGCAAATAAATGCACATTTATTTCCTTCTGTAGCTCTTGTGTGCTACAGAAGGAATATAGTATATTAAGGAACTCTGTAATACCATATTAAATTGTGTTTAAGATAAAAAGCAGGTTGAGAGGAACAGTTGCATTAGTGCTTCTTCAGTCTGGAGCTTGAGGTATTTCTGCTGCTGGATTATTCTGTGGGTTTGAGGGGGATCAAGAAGAAAACTGTGAGAGTGGGACCCATTTTCTACCTTCCCTGAATACCTGAACTATCTGAAAGCCAAAGCCCAATAATTTGTTCTTAGCAGTTTAGATGACTATGCTTTCATAGATCACTTCTCTTATTCTTATGTTACTTTTGTATATAAGGGAATTCTCAGCTTTTGTATTTTGAAATTATTTGATTATGTGGTAATTTTAAGACTTAAAAGTACAGGAAAAAAAACTTAAGTATAAATGTGGACATTCATTATTTCAAGAGAAAAAAACACTTGCATAATTCCAAGTTATGTTCAAGTCATAGGATTTCAGAAGAAAAAAGGAAGCTAAGAATTATTGAGTGCATATTTTTATGTGCCAGGCACTGTTCTTCTATGCTTATAAAGAACTAGACTATGTCTAATTCCACACAGCTAGTGGCTGGGACAGTCAGGATTGGAACTAGACTATGATATTACCTTCACTTAAAAAAAAAAAACAAAAACAAGATTAGGCTCAACCTTCCTCATTTTATCAATGATGAAAAAGCTCAGAGGTTATGAATTACCCTTAAAAGCAGTTAGATATAAGTATCACAGCCAGAATAAGAAACAATTTCTTGATGATGAGGTTTATATGTGTTTTATTACATGAATTTATATTTATTTATTTATATCTATTTATATTTCTAAATAGATTATTTTATTTAGATTAATACTTTAAAATAGGTTTCTTTAAATAGATTTGAAACTTGGTTAACAGCTATTCTCTAGTTTAATATTTTCTCCTGAGGATCAGCTTGTACTAGATTATATTTGTTCTTGAATTAAACATGTCAGCCTTAACAATTAGGGGCCCCTTTCATTAATTTGAAAGCTTATCTTCTAAGTAAACCCAACATCAGAAACTTGGATTTGACTGTCTCAAGTGAGTAGTTTAGCCATTTTTAATTAGAATAATTTGAACTGAATTTATTAGGTATATAAACACAAATTCTTATACTCTAGGTATTTTTGGCTAGAGCCTCATTCAGGACTTTAATAACCTAGTGAACAAAGAATGCAAACTATAAACAAGACACTTGTTTAAGGACATATAAATATGACTAAAGTCATCACTGCCCTCAAAAAATATTCACTCTAGTAGAAGAGATGTATATGTAAACAGTTACATATAATTCAAGACAGAATGGGAAAAGAACTTTCAGGTTCTGAGCTTGCCATCTTGACTGTAATTATCAATATCAAAGTACAGAACATAGAATTTCTTGATGACTTCATATATGTAATTATATTCTATAGAGAAGGGAGTATTTTAAAATTTTTTCCTAAGAAAATCAAATTATTTTTTTTAAGGATTTTATTTATTGAGAGAGAGAGAGAGCATGAGAGAGGGGAGAGTCAGGGGGAGAAGCAGACTCCCCGCCGAGCAGGGAGCCCGATATGGGACTTGATCCTGGGACTCCAGGATCATGACCTGAACGAGGGCAGTCACTTAACCGACTGAGCCACCCAGGTGCCCCAAAAATCAAATGTTTTATTTAAAATACAGTAATGCCATTTTTTGACAGAAGAAATTCACTTTACCATTTTAAAAATGGAAATTTGAGCTTTTGACTTTAAATTTTTCATAGATCTCTTTATCCTGCCTTTGCTGAAGAGTTGTGTAGAGAGGTATAGGAAAATGATGATTTGGCCAGTTTGAACTGGTTTAAAATTTTGCAGCCGGTTGCTAAGGTGACTTTAAAAATCTGTGGTCTCTCATCTTTTATTTCATTATTTCACGAATGATTTTTGCTCTATTAGCATGTATCTGCTGACTTGATTTTTAGTGTAAAACCACAAAACAGCTTTGGTTTGTATAAATCATTCTAGTAAACTGTAAATACTCATTTGCACATGTGTACTTTTTAAACTTCATTTATTTATAATGACTTGCAGTTTGCAAGCTTAAGATTTTTGTATGTCATTTTAAATTATTAGCACTAAAAATCTCTCAAATCTCAACACTCTAAAATTATGAGCCATGGTTAGTAGTCAAGAATAGAATTTTAAAATGAGTGGCAAGGCAAAAATAAAAAAAAATCCCACTTTTTTTTGAAGGGTTTATATTATTATGTTTTTTGAAATGAAGTGAAAAGAAATATTCCTTAAGCTTTTCTTTAGCTTCATTATTTAGCAAGAATAAAATCAACCTAAGGCAGAATCTTTAAGAATCTTTAAAAAATGTTTTAAAGATTTCATGGTTTATCTCTAAATCAAATTAAAAAAAAGTGAAGTTTTAGCTCAATTATTTTTAAAAAGTAATTTCTCAGATTTTTTTTAAAGCTCCTGGAGCTTTTTGATAGTGAAGATCCCAGAGAACGTGACTTCCTGAAGACTGTTCTGCACCGAATTTATGGGAAATTTCTTGGATTAAGAGCATTCATCAGAAAACAAATTAACAACATTTTCCTCAGGTAAACTTGTCATATATTCATATACAGCACTTTTTTCCCCCTCCATGTTTTCTTTTTATTCCACTTCCTTTAGATTAATTTTTAGTATCTGAACTCTGTTAATTGATAGTATTTGAGTTATTTTTAGCATATTTTGTGGGTGTCATTTGGTTGCATATAACTTTTTAGAAACTTGTAACTACTCATGTGAGTGGATAGTAGTAATGAAGACTGTTTTTAATAGGTAATACCAGTGTTCATGTTTAAAATTCATTGAATTTGTCTAGTTACTTCTTTGAGCTTCTTAAGAAAATATGTATAAATATTGTTTAAATCATTTGCTCTTGAAAGTACTTTCATTTGTTTTTCTGACAAAGCTAATTAAATTTATATGGAGCCTATATTTTCACTATTTTATAAATGATAATCTGTTAAGTAGTTCCTTCTAATTAGGAGATTTAGCTTTAATATACCCATATTTCAGGTTTGGTTTGTTTGTTTTCATTGGAAATCTGGCAGAATTAGGCTAGCATTCCCACGTTGTAACAATTAGAAATCAAATCAGTAACAGCTGTCTCCCCTAGAGAGCGCATCTTTCTGCAGGTCTCTGTCCTTCTCTCCTAAGTCCACTTTACTCATTTAACACCTTCCCTGTCCTGTAGTCATTTGCGTTTATGACTTCCTGCTTTAATAGCAAACCTAATCTTGGAAAGCTAGGCAGCCTGTGTAGTTTAGGTTTAGCAAAGCTATGAATAAAAGTGGCTTTATTACATATGGGTCTTTTTCTCATGGATTTTCCTATGGGTGGAGGTTTCCTATTTTGAAAAGTGTTTCCTTGAGAAAACCCATCTTTCTTTTAAATTTTTAGGTAAAATAAAATATTCCAGGTGAAATAATATTCCACTATCTTTGTGGCTAGTTTTAGCTAAAGAAGTAACTAATTTGGGACAAAATAGTTTACAAAGAATTCCTGAAGCATGCTTGTACGTTTCTTATAGTTGCCCTTAGGATTGATTTCTTTACCTTTCTGCCTCTTCTCTCAGTTTAGTTTTCTAATGTTTGAGTTTTCATTACATCTATCTTTATTTTAAATTCAGGTTTATATATGAAACAGAACATTTCAATGGTGTTGCTGAACTCCTTGAAATATTAGGAAGGTAAGTCAGTTTTTTTGTTTTTAAAGAGTTAAATAACTTTGAATGTTTTATGTATTAGAATCTTCGCTGGGGTGGAGAAATTATTTTGTATTTTAGAGTTTAAATATAGAGCACAAGACATGGTTTCTCAACTGAATTCTTTTTATAGCTTTTAAGCGGTCAGCATATTAAAGTACTTGGCCATGCAAGACATCTGTTTTAGAATAGGCTGCCTGCTTTTGAAGCTGTGGCATGTTTTATGCCTGATCTTGCCAGACTGCCTCAGAAACTTCTAGGATTTGATTGGGAAGAAATGAAGTAAACTATTGTGAATCTTTGATAAACTTATAAGAATTCTTGTTGAGATATTGATAAGCCAGTCCTAATCCATCTGTTCTTTTTAGAAGAATCTATAACCTTTTAGTTTACATGAACATTTTGCCTTCCTTACTCATCACATAGCAGTATTAACTTGAGATTAGGCCCCCTCTATTTATAGTTAGAGAATGATTATGGAGAAAATTCTTAATTTCAGATCTTTCAGCAAAGTAGGAGAAACTTCAAAATTTACGTCAGAAAATACTTTTCGCTTCAGAAAATATTGAAAGTTCTAACAGCATTGTGATATTGACTCCCCTGTGGCTTTAGGTAGGAGAATAAAGGCAATAATGCATAAATAAAGTGATAGGCTTTATAGAAAATGAAGGTAGAAATTACTTAGTGGGACTTTAATTGGCAGTCCCAGTTTTCTTTTGGGATCATTGAATGACTTAGAGGAACCAGACTTGTTTGAAGATGGGTAAGTCATTCAACACCAGGATTGAAGCAGAACACTATTCCTTATGCGATCATAGATACAATTTTTGGAAATAAAGTAGTAACTACTTAACCCTTCCCCCTGCCTTTTTTTCCCTCCAGTATTATCAATGGCTTTGCATTGCCACTGAAAGCAGAACATAAACAATTTCTAATGAAGGTTCTTATTCCTATGCATACTGCAAAAGGATTAGCTTTGTTTCATGCTCAGGTAAGTTTCAGAAAATTTCAAATGAAATGGATATTGTTTCAAAGGCTGATATAAAGGCAGAGAAATTGAGAAATATTAAGGCAGCAATTTTAGGTATAATTAAGCAATTTGCTTTGTAAATTGCTCAAGGCAAATTTTCCTTATAATTTAAAAGTATTATGATATTTAGCTTTATTAAATAAGCTCAGTGCACTTTAAGTGTAAATATAAGAGAGATAACATCAAGTTTTCTTTTCTGGTCCAGGCCCTGACTTTGAATGAGTCCCACATATCTGCAGAATGTTCCATCTAGCATAGATAGCATAGTTGGACAGTGATTTTAGTCTCCATGAGTATTTAGAGAATAATACCCTGTCAGTACAGGTATACATGCAGAAACATGCTGAAAAACTTAAATGTTAGCTTTAGTCTTGTTTCACTTAACTTTACATTCAGAAGGTAATTACTGAAAAAAGAACATATTTTTTGACCTAGAAGTTACTTTCAAGGTTAAAAGTTACACAGTAGTGAGTATATTCATGTTTATGTATTGAGATAGAGTAAAATGTATTAAAATGAGGTAGTCCTTTTTGTTAACTAAATATAAAAATCCTGTATCACTGTTATTTCATTCATTAATATTTATAAACTGTCCCTTACATTTTAGCTAGCCTACTGTGTCGTACAGTTCCTGGAGAAGGATACTACACTAACAGAACCAGTAAGTGTTCTATTTCTTTTTATGTCTCTAATGTGCATTGTAGCATTTTGTTGTACCTTTCTTTATACCATTGTAAAGTTGTCAAAGAGTAGTAGTAATATACTTTAAAGTCCTTTAGAAGGAATGTTAAGTTAATCTGCATTGAAACAACAGTGTTGGGAGGGGGAGTTCTCACAAGTTAGAAGTTGTATCTTGAATAACATAAATATAGATTAATATTAAAATATCATAGTTGAGATGTTTGATGACAGGATCCAATGACTGCAGTGAAATTTTATATGCATATTATCTTCACTGGTAATCTTTTTATTCTTCGTTCACCTTTTTTTTTTTAAGATATACTTATTTTTAGAGAAAGAGTGTGCACATGAGCTGAGGGAGGGGCATAGAGAGAGGGAGAGAATCTCAAGCAGACTCCCCACTGAGCATGGAGCCCTACTTGGGGCTCCATCCCATGACATGAGCTGAAAACAAGAGTTGGATGCCCAGTCGACTGAGCCACCCAGGCTACCTTCATTCACCTTTTAAAATTAAAACATACTGTGAGAGTCCTTGGAGTTTTGCTTTGTTTTTAGAAATAGGATTTTCCCTCTTATTAATGATAAACCACATGATAGGGATTGGAAACATTTCCTTGCCTTTGGTGATCAAGATGTAATCTTGGAATAAAGGTTGTTTATGAATCAACATAGCAGTTCAGTCTTTGAATTCTGTTTGCCTACAATGAGAAGAATCAGGAGAGAATAAAAATGTTATGAAAATTGAAGATCCAAGAAAAGAAAAGGTAGGGAGAAAATAGAAAAGTATGAAAGCAAACAGAACAACCTTTTAACATTGGTGAAGTGAGTATTTTGAGAGAATGTTTTCAAGGCATCCTAAATCTAAATATTTAAACTTAAGAGTTCTTGAAGAATAGCAAAAGATTTGAAGGATTTAAATAAGATTTTCTTTTATGAAGTTACTTAGGCTATCCTTAGGCATGCTTGAAAAGATTATGAACTTAGTGCTCTTCCTCTGACTTGAACTTCCTTCCTGTAAAGGAACAAGAGATATTTTTCCACTCCCTACTACTTGTGAGTTTTTGAACTTTTAGACTTGCAGATCTTTCTGGAAACAGCTAAAAAAAACCAGTTTTTAAAGATAAATCAGGAGAATTAGAAGCCTCGTATTCACATGAAACCACATAAACTTCTAAAGTGAATTAAAACTTAATATAAATCCATGGTACCTCTCCTCAGAATTAAGACAAAACCCATAACATAATAAGTCATGGTTCATAATTGCATTATAGACAGATGTAATATAAATATAAATTAATATGGGGTGGGTAGGGGAGAAGATAGGTGATTTCTTTTTAAAGAGTAGATTGGAGAGGGGGATGATGGCTAGATGTCTGTCTTACGTGAGCTGAGTTAATGGAAATAGAAACAGGATGAGGAGGTAGGGGAAGGTAAATGTCCAAGTTGACAAAGGAAAATATTTTTCAATTCATAAAGATTTGTAGATACATAGATCTGGCAGTTTCTACCACAGGCCATTCAGCACCCAAATTATGGCCATGATACTTGGGTTTGAGCCTTCACACTCATTCTCTAGAAACCTGGTGTTCATATCAAAGCTTCCTACAAATTATAAATAAGTCAGAGCTTTGGCTAGTTTATTACATTATTTGTGTACCTGTATCTTCAATTGAAATTATTTTTCTAAAATGGAAATGACTTTATTGTTACTTCTGTTTATGAAAATAACGTGTATTAATTTGGTTCACACAATACAAAATCATAAAGCACAAGTTAGAGGAAATTCCTTAAAATCTTGTTCCCTAAAAGATAACCATCTTTGGTGAATATATTCCTAGAAATTTTTTCTATGCATACATATGTGTAGGTTAAACAGTGGGACAGTGCTGACCAGGTTTTTTCACTTCTCAGTATAATGTGGCTACCTTACCACGTTAATCTCTTTCATTGTTTTCACTGGTAACATCAAATTCCATAACACATTTAATCTTCAGTTAATGGGCACATGAATAGTTGAAACATGTTGCTGGGTGAGGGGATGTTTAGGGTGTTGGAATTTTTGTGTCTGTCTGTGGTGCTGGTAATAAAAAAAAAAAAACACCTGTGTGTGTATAAAAGTCTTGAAATCTATGTGTGTATAAAAGCCCGCAGGACAGCACACCAAAAAAAATTTTTTTTTACTGTACATGAATTTTTTTAAGTATTTAAAAAAATTTTTATGTAATCTCTACACCCAGTTGGGGCTCAAACTCATGACCCCGAGATTAAGAGTTGCATCTCTATCAACTGAACCAGCCAGGTGTCCCATGTATATAAATGTTTAAAAATCATTAAAATTAAAACCATGTGGCTGGGTCAAAGAGTACATGGAAATTTTAACATATCCCAAGTTGCCTTCCAAAAAGTTTCAACAATTTAATATTTCAGTCCAGAGTCTGAAGATGCCTTTTCCCTCACCCTGGCCAATGCTGAAAATTAAGCTTTAGAAAATTTTTGCTAGTCAAATAGGTGTGAAATATTTTTTAAATTTTTTTTAAAGATTTTATTTATTTGCTAGCGAGAGGGAGCACGAGCAGGGGGAGCGGCAGGCAGAGGGAGAGGGAGAAGCAGGCTCCCCACTGAGCAGGGAGCCCGATGCGGGGCTCAATTCCCGGATTCTGGGATCATGACCTGAGCTGAATGCAGACGCTTAACCACATGAGCCACCCATGCGCCCCTGAAATATTATTTTTTAAAGATTTTATATTTACTTGGAGAGAGAGAGCATGAGTGAAAGGAGAGGGAGGGGGAAAAGGAGACTCCCCATTGAGCAGGAAGCCTGACTTGGAGCTGGATCCCAGGATCCTGAGATCATGTCCTGAGTCAAAGATGTTTAACTGAGCCACCCAGGCACCTGGTATGAAATACTATTTTAATATGCTTTTTTTTATTATTACTACAAGGATTAAGCCATCCTTTTATATAGTTATTGGTCATTTACATTTTTGGGTCGTTTGCCTACTTTTAATCATTTTCCTGTTAATAGTTTGCAAAAAGTTTTTATCCATTTGGAGTTTCTAAGTTTGAATATAGTTTTTAATCTTTACCCTTAAAGAACTAAAAAAAATAAATTATGTAGTGGAATCTATTCATCATCATGGTTTTTGGCTTTGATGTCATGCTAAGAAAAATCTTTTAAGAGAGAGTGGTGGGTGCGGGAGTGAGGGGAGGTGGAGGGACAGAGGGAGAGAATCTTAATAAGCAGGCTCCACACCCAGCACAGAGCCCCATGTGGTGCTTGATCTCAAACCCTGAGGTCATGACCTGATCCAAAATAAGAGTCCGATGCTTAACCAACTAAGCCACCTAGGCACCCCAATATTCTCCAGTATCCTAGTTATTTTATGGATTTAGTTTTTACCTATAAAAATTTTATTCCATCAGTAATAGTTTCCTAGGGCTGCCATGATGAATTACCACAAACTTGGTGGCTTAAAATAACAAATTTATTCTCAGAGTTCTGAAGGTCAGAAGTCCAAAAGGGCAGCAGGGCTGCACTCCCTCCAGATGCTCTAGGGGAGATGCCATTCCTTGCGTCTTCCAGTTTCTGCTGTCTCCAGGTGTTCCTCAGCTTGTGGCATGGCTGCAATCTCATACTGCTGCTGCTTCTGTCTGTCCTGTTTGTGCTTTTATAAGGACATGTCACTGGATTTAGGGCCTACCCAGATAATCCAGGATGATCTCATCTTGAGATCCTTTACTAATTATATTTGCAAAGGCTCATTTTCCAAATAAGTCACATTCATAGGTTCTAGAGATTAGGACATGGACATACCTTTTGGGGGGGCCACCATTTAACTCATTTGAACACCATTTGAAACTGAATTTTGTATGTGACAAGGGTAAAAAATGTATTAGTTTCTATTGCTAACAAATTATCACAAAATTTAGTGGCTTAAAACAAAAACATTTATTATTTCATTGTTTCTGTGAAGCACGAATCCAGGCATTATGTAGCTGGGTCCTCTGCTTTAAGGTCTCTTGCAAGGCTGCAGTCAAGGTGTTGGCCCAGGCTGGGGTCTCATAGAAAGGATTACAAGAGGAAGGATCTGCTTGTGAGTCCAGTGTGTATTGGCAGAATTCAGTTCTTCAAGTGCTGTTGGACTGAGGGCCTCAAATTCGAAGCTGGCTCTTGGCTAGAGGCCACCCTCAGTTCCTTGTCATGTGGGCCTCTCCAGCATATGTTTGCTTTATCAAAGTTTGCAAGACAAGAAGGCTCTAGAGTCGGCTAGTAAGCTGTAAGTCACAATCTATTGTAACTTACTCATGGGAATGATACTCTGTCCCTTTGGCCGCATTCTGTTGGTTAGAAGCAAGTTACTAGGCCAGCCCAACTTGGGATTGGATTACACAAGTGTGTGAATTCAGGAAGTAAGGATCATGGAAGATAATTTTAGGAGTCTGGCTACCAGCAGAGCCACAATTTTTTCTTTCTAAATAGCAGTCCAAGTACCACCACTTAATTGGCTAATTCATCTATTTCCCATGGAACTGAAATGCTATCATTGTCATACTAAACCCCATTTACACGAGTGTAGATACTCCTCTATTTCATACCTCCCATGTTTTCTTTAAGCTTTCTACCCAACGTGGGGCTGAACTCATGACCCCAAGAGTCACATGCTCTTACTGAGCCAGCCAAGCATCCCTATTTCATATCTTTTTGTCAGTTTCTGTGCTATCATCTTGTTTTAGTTGCTCTTATCAGTAATGCGGGTTCCATTCCATTAATTCTCCCCCTCCCCCCACAAAAAAATTTTTGGTTATTTGCTTACATCTATGGATTTTAGAATAAATGTTTTTAGTTTCAGAAGGTTTAGTTTGTATTTGATTGAAATTACATTAAATGTAGGAAAAATGTATGATATTGAATCTTGTTTTTGAAGTGTTTCATGATCAGTAAACATTTCTTGCAAATTTTATTTATGTACATTAGTTTTTGTTATGAAACGCATCTTTTATTAGACACTTGTTTTATAAAGGCATTTTTATGTATTTATCTGGCCACATATTGAACTTTCCTACTCAGTTTCGTAATTTTTCTTTTTTTTTTTAAATGAGGGGGTATATAATCATTATATACTTTTGTATACTTAAATAAGTATAATTCTGGTATTCCTGTCCAAGATTATTCATCAGATCCTTTTTAACTTACTGGATTGTCTCCAGAAGTGTTCTTCCTAATTTTAATTTGAATGAGGGTTTATTACTAAACCAGGCTATAAAATATTAACTGGACTACAACTATAAAATAACTTAAAAGGCTATCAAAGATATATTTCCGGGGTGCCTGGGTGGCTGTCGGTTAAGCATCTACCTTCAGCTCAGGTCATGGTCCCAAGGTCCTGAGATCGAGCCCTGTGTTGGGCTCCCTGCTTCTCCCTCTCCCTGACACTCCCCCTGCTTGTGTGTACTCTGTCACATAAAATTTTTTTTTAAAAAATGCACAAGAGTTCCAGTTTCTTAACAAAAATGTATTTCCACAAAAGTACCAGGCCCTGATGGTTTGCAGTGTATTTCGAAGAAATCATTATGTAAGATGATTGCTGATGGTTTCTGAGAAATTCTCTTCATTCTAGCTTAATAAATTTTTATCAGAATATATAATCAGTCAAACATATCAAATAACTGTTCAGAATCTTTTGAGATGATCATATAGTTTTCCCTTTTAACTTAAAACTGTAATGAGTTGAACTGGAATTTCTGGAATAAGGCATAAGGGGGCAAGTAGTAGTGTTCTGTTAATACAGTTAACATTCAGTTTAATACAAACTTTTGCAGCTGTGTTCACTTAAGTTCACGATCACTTCCTTGTGTGTTGGTTGTCAAGATGGTGCTAGCTATGAAACAAAGCAGGAAGCTTTCTGATGCTTCAGTGGTTTTAAGTAACAGGAAATCTTTGTTCCTTAGTTTCTCCCTAAAATAACTTCCCTCCCTCACCCCACCCAGTCATTATATTTTCCTTATTTTCTTACTAAGTAGCACTTACTATTAAAATTACTTCTATGTTTAATGGAAAATCAGGGATCTCATCTGTCTTGTTCATCACTGTGTTCCTAGCTTCTAGAATAGTATC
The DNA here is from genome assembly GCF_037043125.1 of Eumetopias jubatus. Taxonomy (NCBI): domain Eukaryota; kingdom Metazoa; phylum Chordata; class Mammalia; order Carnivora; family Otariidae; genus Eumetopias; species Eumetopias jubatus. The sequence continues at coordinate 37,787,458 of NW_028274818.1, forward strand.
TGGTACAAAGGTACTCCTATTTGTTGGGTTATTATAAAAGTATAAAGCTGAGCAGAAAATCTGTTGATGTACTTAAATATTAAATAACATTGATCTACCTTAGAATGAATATTGATACAATCACAATTACTAAAAATTTCCTGGGGTTAACGAACTTCATTGCTTAATTTGTGCTAAACTTTTCCTTTTGCAGGTGATCAGAGGGTTGCTGAAATTTTGGCCAAAAACATGCAGTCAGAAAGAGGTAGGTTTTGTTCAAAAAAACAGTACAATTTTATTAAAATTTCTTAATCTTAGGGCTTTATTATAAACCATGCTTCTTGGGGCGCCTGGGTGGCTCAGTTGGTTAAGCATCTGCCTTGGGCCCAGGTCATGATCTCAGGGTTCTGGGATTGAGCTCACATCAGGCTGCCTGTTCAGCAAGGAGCCTTTCTCTCCCTCTGCTGCTCCCCCCAAACCCCTTCTTGTCAAATAAAATCCTTGGGAAAAAAAAAAAAAAATGCTTCTTTGGGCTAGCTATACTGTCACTGCTACTGAGCAAGAAGTGGTATTTTGGGGATTGAGAGACTTGGTGGGATAGCTGGCCATTATAGTAAATTGTATATACAATCAAGACCTTAAATTTTGTCCACTGTGTAATCTGTCAGTTAACCTTCTCATTTATAGTTTTCTATGTTAACACCATATAATTTATGTTATGTCTCTTAAAAGAAAATTTTTTTAACCTAGGTGATGTTTTTAGGAGAAATTGAAGAAATCTTAGATGTCATTGAACCCACACAGTTCAAAAAAATTGAAGAGCCCCTTTTTAAGCAGATATCCAAGTGTGTATCCAGTTCTCATTTTCAGGTATGATATTTTCAGTGAAGCCATTTTTATACTATTTCTTTTTTCTCTTTTAGTTTTGACATTTCTAAATGTCTTCTTAGGTTGCAGAAAGGGCATTGTACTTCTGGAATAATGAATATATTCTTAGTTTGATTGAGGAGAACATTGATAAAATTCTGCCAATTATGTTTGGCAGTTTGTACAAAATCTCCAAAGAACACTGGAATCCGTAAGTGTCTTTTATGTTGATTGTGTTATTCTTGTGTTTGTGCTTTTTGTCCTTCGATCTAACTCATACATGAAACCTAGAGAGATTTGGAGCTTATTCCAAGGTTAACATCACAGTTCTGTTCTTTTGTGTACTTGATACAGTTTTATAAAGCTCTTAGTTTCAATTTAAAATTGCAAATCTTCCTGAAGGGAGGACTGTCTAGTCTGACATTCTGCACAACTGTGCGGTCAAACCCAGCTGGGGAGACCAACCCAACATCTGCAGAGGATGCACAAACCTCCACGGGTTAGCACTCTCCCAGGGAGAAGCTGAAGTGCCCAAGGTCATGGTAGCAGTGTTCAGATTGTGCATGTATTCTAACCTCAGTACCATCCTCTCCTACTTCCTGTTTTTCTTACAAGTTATGGTAGGTAGCTCTTTCTTATCTTTTAATACTGTTAGCTTGAGACAGTAGACTGTAGAGCAGACATGAAGGTAACTAACGTTATAAGACAGATGTGAATTTTGAATCATCTCTGTCACAACTGTATGTGACCTTGAACAAACTGTTAAACCTCTCGCACTTTATCATCTCTAAAATGGATTAAGTGAATCAGCCACCATTTAGGGATGATAATGTTACATTTCCTGTGACCCAACACTGCTTATTTTCATTTTAGGACCATTGTAGCACTGGTATACAACGTGCTGAAAACCCTAATGGAAATGAATGGCAAGCTCTTTGATGACCTTACTGGCTCATACAAAGCTGAAAGACAAAGGTATTTGGTATTTTTAATTACCAAGTTATTGATGCATTTGAGGTTAGTTGAATGGGATTCAGTCCAATAAGGTATCTTGCTTAAGTTAAAATTATAATGTTTAAGTCAGTTACATTAGACTTTCAAGTTGTAATGCTCAAACTCATTTCCAAATAGAAAACTTCCCCTACTGGTTAGATGACAGTTTTAATGTGGATTATAAATCCTGTTTATCTCATTCTGAGCCTTAGACTTCATTGGTCTGGTAGCATCTGCATCATGAAATACAATTTATGCCAAATTTATACAACTTGATCAATGTATTTATGAAAAGCGTTTGTCCAGATGGGCTTCCATAGTGAGCTTTACTCTTCCACTGCTCTTTGCACAACAGTTTGGTAGTTTTAAGTTGCCCATTTTACCAAAGTGGTATCTTAAAGTTCAGCATAGTTCTTTTTTGGTCAGCGGGAGCTCACATAATGGGTATGCCTCTGGCTCAGTACTATTAATATTTTGTTCCTTGCAACAGTAAATATTTTAGAGATGGTAGCATATAGCAACATTTACAAACCTAAGTGATTGCCTCTTTTGGAGAACATATATAAAATAATCTGCAAATCACTTTCTTCTCATTTATTTCAAACATCAGGCAGGCAGTAACCACTCTACCTGAGCAACCCATCTTTTGAGGATAATAACTACCATTTATTTCTAAGTTTATCACCTATTGTTTGGAAAAGCTGATCTCTTTTGACTATAAATTCCTAATCAGGATTTTCTTGTGGCAAATAGAACAAGGGTAGCTCTTCAGGGCCATCCTAGCCCCTCAGTAACTCTTGGAAAAAAAAAAAAAATAGCACCTTTCAGGCAGGAAAAGAAATTAGGTACATAGTTTAAACCTTAGGAAGCAAGAAAGGTAATTAGGGTCACATGAAACTTGTATATTTCACATGACTAAGAATAATCATCATATCTGCAAAAACATCTGAGAGATGTTCATATAGTCCTTCAGAACAGTTTTGTCCAAGTTATTCAGAAGCATTTTCCTTAGAATTGAAATTAAATAGTTGAAACAAAAAATATTTTGAATTTTTTTTCTCTTTTCAAACTTCAGTTTTCATTTGACATCAAAGATACAAACTAGTTAGTGGCTAGAGAGATGATTCCACCCGGAAGTGGCTCCAGGCTGACCTCATAGCCACCCTTCAGTCTCCATAAAAGGACGACCATCACAGCTCTCCTGGCTGTAAGAGGGTTAGGTGGGAGAGTGAATGTAATAAAGCACAAATGACAATAGCGGTCGTGGAATACGTAGGGGAAAGCAAGGAGTATCTCTGAGTTGGTACAGGAGATGCACAGAGGCAGTAATCACTCAGGAGAGTGACTTAGAGAATAGTTAGGTGTTTCAGGTAATTGGCCTCAGATGCTTTAGTAAAGGGATTGAAGTGAAATGTGGGTGAATAATATGTTCCCCAGCACACTGCCAAACAGCAAGTTTCTTCAGGCTCTAAATTAGAGGTTTCTGACTACTAAAATTTTGGTTTATCTACAGAGAGAAAAAGAAGGAATTGGAACGTGAAGAATTATGGAAAAAATTAGAGGAGCTAAAGCTAAAGAAAGCTCTGGAAAAGCAAAACAGTGCTTACAACATGCACAGTATTCTCAGCAATACAAGTGATGAATAAAAAAAAGCCCACCACCTCTGTTGGATAGGCAGTTTTGTACACTTTTTTGAAATATGTAAAAATTATGAAACAAACCTCAGTATAATTAAAAGGCCAACTTTTTTTCTGGCAAGTGTAAATGAAAAATATGGACTAAACATAGCCCTGTGCTGTATCATGGCCACGGTATACTGTGACCTTTGTCTAATCATGGATTTATTGTGTCACTTCTAAAGTTTCACAGAAACGAATGAACTGTATCCTCTATGATATGAGTGAGATAATTATGGGAGTGGTAAGAATTATGACTTGAATTGTGTTGCACATAGATATAGCAGTTTGCTCTGTGTATTTTTCCCTTTTATAATGTGCTTTTCACACTGCTGCAGACCTCAGTTACATCCTGGGAAAAAGAACATTTCCTAAAATAAAACTGAGGTGTAATCCTTACTCTTCGCTTTGTTGCTCCCAGAAATATGATGGGGGGAGTTACCTGCCCTAAGCCTTCCTTCATCAGAGATATTACTGCACTCTGGAATTTGAGCAGAAACTTAAATCGCCAGACTTTTTAAAGCACAAAATATAAATAAAAGCTGGGAAAGTAAACCAGATTCTTCAGATTGTTCCTCATGAATATCCCCCTTTCATCTGCGACCCCCCCAAGCCATGAGCCCAGATTCATAGAGGCAGCACAGGTGAACCCTGAGCCCGCCTCTCAGTTCATTCCTCCTCTTTCTCCCAAAGGCTGAAGGCAGGACCTTTCCAGTCCTCACAACCTGCCCTTCCTCCAGTCCCTCCTGACCCAGGGAAGGAGGCTCTGAGTCCCACAATGTGGTGACACAGAATGCTCACTGTCACTGCCTAGCTTTATTTAAAGGAAATGCAGTAGGCTTCCCCTGTAGAGTTCTTGACCATAGAGAGGTCTTGTATGTTTTCACTTAGTCAAGTATTTCTCACATCTTTTGTTATGAGTACCATTCCAATCTCTTTACTTGCAGTTGTGTGGAAAACTGTTTTGTAATGAAAGATCTTCATTGGGGGATTGAGCAGCATTTAATAAAGTCTATGTTTGTATTTTGCCTATGTTGTGTTTGCTTTTTCCAGCTCTAAGTTGAGCCATCCAGAAGCAGCCTGCTGTCCCTTATATTCATATAGACATACATGACCGTTGCAGCCACTTACCAGAGTACATCTGTTTTATAGAACACCTGTATAAAATTCTAAGTTTTAGGATATCCTTTCATCTTCCTTCATGTCTGTGTTCAGAGAATAGGTTCAAATTATCTTAAATGTCAGTTGTAATTAAAAACCTCAAAATTTATAAACACTTCCCTAGGTGAGGTCTAGAGAAATTGTGGCACAGTCAGAAATTAGACATAACTGTAAACTTCCCACTCTTTTGCATTCATGAAAAACTCTAGCCTGGGTCCTGCACACGATTCCTAGGTCACTGTAAAAGCAACTCCTTTCACTCGCTGCGGCCCCAAGAGAAACTCTTCCTTTTGGTACATGGCTCATATTTTAGTGTCTCAAATAGCCACCTTATCCCGGCCACCCAGATCAACGTGCTTTTGCCAAAACCTCTGCACTAACCCAAGGCCAGCCAGTGTTACTGACAGCTGGGGGCAGCACAGGAAGGCAAGGGTGATCCTACCACAGAACACAGACTGAAGGGCCGGCCCTACCTTTCCAGAAAGTAAAGGTTAGGTCTGTCTTGTTAGTGGAAGGTTTATATATTTCTTTCACTGAACAGCCACAGTGGATTCGGGCAGGCTGCGGCTGTAAAGTTTTTTTTGACAAGCTAAAAATGCTCACTTCCTAACTACTTATTTTAAAGCACATGTAAGATGTCTCTCAACTTTCCACAATACAGGAAATGCAGTTTTGGTATGTTTATATGAGCAAATTTTATTAAATAATACTAAAGTGGTGTGTCATCTTCAGAGATATTTTAACACACACAGACACGTGTTTTCCAGTACTGTTAAGGTAAGCTACACCTGGCTTTACATTTGCCTTACAAAAAAGACTTTACAGAGAGACAGGATCTAGGCTCACGTTTGTGCATGCTTCTGTGGCATAGCAAAGTACCAAGGAATATTTCTTTGCACAAGTTTATCTTTAGTAATTCAAGTAACAGTGTCTTGCTAAGTTAGACATGAGATAAGAATGCCCCACTTGTACGTTTGAGTTTTTCCTCTTTAAATTACCTAAAGCCAGGTTATAAAATGCAGGAAGTGTTTCCAAGTCCTCTTTGGAAGCAAAGGGCATGTAAATAATTTGAAACTCTGGAGGCAATTTTCATAACCTTAAATCACCCCACTGCTACCATGTGAAAAATACTGAGTACTCATCTCTGTCAAAAGCTAGGCTGAAGGCTTCGAGGGTCACACTGAGTGACCCCTTTCTCAGATGGGTGCTTTGGTAGGACAGGAACAGAACCCGGAGAACAAAGTAGATCTGTCACTCTTCCCGACTGGGCCACCTACCCTTCCTTGGACACAGTCATGACGTACCTCGGGAGTCCAGATCCATCCATCTTGGGAGTCCAAGCTCACGTGGCCACTTATTTGGAGGTCACAAAATGAAAGCGTACTGGTGTCTACCAATTTAGCAGATACTCATACTGGCACACGGACTCCTTTTGCATTAACCTAACTTTTATTTACCTGTTAATAAAATCATCAAAATATACTGAGTAGGCACCTCCTCTGTACACATGTCCCAGTGCTTTTGCAGGTTAATCACTTTGCACTCTTACACCTGCATCAACAAATATTCTAGCCAGACAGGTAGGGGGCTAGTCAATCCACAAGAAAGCGTAGCACTAGTTTCTAGTAGCTTTAAAAAAGTCCCATTTTAAAATTTAACAAATGAAAGAGCATGTCAGAGGCCAGATAATGTAACTGGCCGATGATGCCGGAGACATAAGGGATTCTGCCTTTGGGTACAGGGTGCAGAGGCTTCAACGCATAACCTGTACATCTGCATCGTCAGGATTTGGGGAAAAAATCACGCTCTCTTCTGTCCACTTAAAAAACCTTGGGTGGCGCGGAGGGGGGGGGTGGAGACTAAGGTGAAATGTAGAGCCTTAATTATCCCGTTACAGCTTAACTAGACACCAAACCAAATAAGGCAGCTTCACAAACCTTCAGAAAACCTGATACATATCTAATTCCATCGTCCACAATCCCTATTCATATGTCCAAAAATGTTCGTTAATAATTTAAATACTTAAATAGGTTTTAGGTTATCCACTGGCTCTGTTCCATTAGGCTCTAAACATCCTGTTTTGGGGCCAGGGTCGAAGCTGTGGTCTGGCAGGCTGCTTTTCGCAGTGGAGGCTCGTTTCAAGTGAGCGCAGGGCCACCGGTTGCTCGGTGGACAATGAAGTGGCGAGAACTTCCATCACCGGGGGCAGTTCTATGAACACCACGAGGCCACCTCAGCTTATGTGGTTTGCTGCCTGACCTCTTTTTTTAAGGTATCTCTTCCTAATTTTGATCATCCATTTCACACTCAGTTTGGCAAACTCTGCTGCTTTAAACAATGCCAAGAAGGCCCCACAGAGAAGGGCGATTGTGTTCCAAGGATTGGCGGTGATTATCTGGAAAACAGCAACAAACACAAGCTTCTCAGTGTGCTTCAACTCTGATTCCTAGGTCATATCAACATTTCTGTCAAGGGCCTCCTACCCCAAATGATGGGAGTGACAAGAAAAACAGCCGGGTCCTAAAACTGCCATGACTGTACTTCGTTCCGACTATACCTTGAAGGTGCAGAGCTCAAGTATGAGAAGAAAAATACTAATCCCTTCCTACCATAAACGGATCCGGGGGGGCGGGGGGGAGTTTCTTAAAACTCTTGCACAGATTAGATACTCAGTATTGAGGCTTAAATTTCTGGCCTCATCCACAGTAAGGGAACTTGCTTTGAGACAAATTTCCCCCAAAACTGTACCCACTGCATCAGGTCAGTTCCTCTTGTTTTCTTCCCATCTCTCAGTGATGCAAACTTGTCCTCCACCCGGTCCAGTGACGGTCTCACGCCCCGGACTCCTGCCCCCAGGCTGTGCCCTCTGATGCCTGCACTGCTTTCCTGCTACCCAAGTGCACCGACCCTGCACGGCTCCTTGGGGGCCAAAACCCTCTCCACTTCGGCAGAGACCTTTACCCCACAAACCCCTCCGGCAGCTACTTACTGTCTGCAACGAGTCCCTTCACAGCTCTCGCTAAATGTTAAACGCTTCTGGGCCGAGGTCTCAGCCCTGGTTTCTGAGTCCCCAGCATGGGAAGTCAGTTTAGCAGGGTGAACGTGGCCAACTGGAGCCTCAGGGCTCACAGACACAAAACGGTTACACCAGCGCCGCTGTTCGGGGCTGCGAAGCAGCTGAGTGACTGCTCGAGAAAAGCAGGTCTCTTTCGAGCGTGGCCTTTCCCTGGCCCGATGGGCACCTACTGAGTAACAGCCTAAGTGGAAAATGTCTCATCACGCACTTGTATGTGTCGAGCTGAAGGCATCCATTCTTCCACCTGGAACCCAGATTCAGCACACTGCACGCGCCCCTGTGCACATGGCCCTGCCAGTCCACACCTCCCGGGGGGGGCGGGGGAGGTTATGGAGGAGTTCATGTCACAGGGACCCTCCACGTCTGGATCTCGGCCACGGAAGGTGCTTCCCCGAAGCCACGACTTCAGGACACTTTGGGATTATCTAAATGCCAATCAGTATTAGATCGGGGCCTGGCTCTGGTGGATGGTGTCTCCCTGGACTGTTCCTTTAGCAAAGCCGTCCCATCATTCTTCCCCAACCCCCTCCCCAGACTGAGGCTGAGAACCTGCCATTAATTGACACACTGTTAATTTTTATTTGTACCTTTCTGCTCTGACAACAAATAAGGATTATCCAACAGAGACCCATTAAAAAAGAAGGGCTTCCAAAAACCGTCATCTAGACATTAGCTTAATGCGATCCATGCTTTCTACTCTGCTCATTCACTTAACACTACCACCAAGCAAGTACTCTGTACCGAGCACTCTGCCACACGGCAGATAAAACGATGGTGAACAAAAGATGAAGTCTCCACCTTCACGGGGCCAACTATATAGTGATGGCAAGGCCAATGAAACACAACTAACACAGGACGTGAATGTCAGAAATGACAAACTAATTTGTGCCATGAAAGGAGACAAGGACAGCCTGCAAGGATGAGTCAAAATACCTCAGCGCAGGGAGTCTGCTCTTGTAACCTGAAGTAATACTCACATCTTGGACTTTCTGGATGAAAGGATCTTTCCATTCAAAGACCACAAAAAACAACTGAGCACTTTTCTCGGCGGCGGGCCTCTGGTCAATGTAGTTAACCACACTGGTCTAGGCACAAAGAAAAGATAGCAGTATTACCACCTCTGTGCCCCTCCCTAGCCTGGGTGGCAGGAAAGGAGAGGGTAGTTAGGGGATCTTGGACCTTGCTTCTCTTCATACCATCTTCTGGACAGAGAAAGCCAGAAATCTCATAAACAACATCCTGACACTTGTACAAGAGCCGAGACTTTACCCTGGTTTCCAGCTCTTTGGGGAAATGAATAGGATCCGGGATGTACAATAGGTATTCTGGAGAATCACCAAAACTGTCATTATGTATCTGGACATAGTGGTTTATGTCCAGATGTTTATGGTTTAATCATATTAAACCATATTCACAGTATCATGTTAAGGCATGATTAGAAGCCACAGAAACCTCAAACTTCAAAATACTTGATCTTAAAAGCGGAGTATTTCAACCCTTCAGGTCTACAGGGACAAAGTTCAACCTCACAGACCCACCCGGCTGAGCATTCCCTGTAAATATTTAGTAGGCGTGCTTGGTAAGATCTGGTTATCAATTACTAGAAACTCTGCCTGGTGTCACGGAGAGCAAACAGGTTCCAGGGGCAGAAGCCCAGGTGCAGCCGAAGGGCCGTGTCCACCCCCTGAGCTGAGCCTCACTTAGCCCCTTGCCACACAGCCAGCAAAGTGCCGACACCACTAAGGGGCAGTCAGGATCAAAGAAGACAATATATACATTAAGGACTTTAAACTTTAAAACACTCTATAAAAAAACTTTTAAACTTTGTTCAAGAGTTCACGTCACCCACCGAAAGACTTCCAGTTTAGACAATACCGAACGGCACAAACATTCTAAAATGCGTAGGTTCGCTGGGCCTTTGGCCCCTTTGGGTTCCGGTCACGGGGGAGCTGCGGGGGAGCCGGGTAGGCAGGCTGCACCTAACTGCAAGGTGCACGTATCGAGTCTCCTTTTCTCAGCCACTGTGGGGCCAGATGAGGAAGGTCCTGGGGGTTCTTGGAGAAAAGTGTGCAGGAAACTCCAGAACGTGACAGTTATCTGACAAACTAGAATACTTTAAGGACCCATTGCCAGGAGAGTTGCCACATCCCAGGGCAGGAAAAAAGCCTGTCCTCTTGAAGAAAACCGGCTTCAAGCCCTTCCCAAAGGTCTCTAATCTGGAGTAGTCTGAGGACCCAGAGGCAGGGAAGGGGCATTGGCTTCTGGCCAGTGACAGCCGCATCGATGGAGTCGGTCCCCCTACTCCAACCCAGACCCTTCCCGATGCTGCCCCTCAGAGTCCAGCCCACTGCAACATCTCCAGGGAGGAACAGAGGTTTCTAGAACAGACCTGTCTCCTCGCTGCCTTAGCAGGCACCCCGCCACTGATACACAGGATGGCTGGCTCTGAGTGTGGATGTGGGCAGGGGGGCGGCCACAGCCAAGGTGGAAGTCCCAAAGGTAGGGGTGCAGCCTTGCTTTCAGCGGCAGCTGACGAAAACAGTCCTGCTGCGGCAACCAAGATGCCCTCTCCCTCCATCCCCACTGCCAGGCCTCTTCCCCGGCTCCTCCCCCATCAACCCCCGGGCCCTGGCTAGAAACCCCTGGTGCATCCCAGGGCTGCAGGCCAGGGGGCGGAAAGCTTTCAATCGCACTTCCCGTTAGGATCACATTTTGAGCATATATCCAACATATACGTGACTTTTTCAGAAGTGATGTGACATGATTATTACTGTTCTAATGTGACACACCTTTCAAAATATTAAGAAATGGAAAAAGGATGATAAAGAAATTAATACAAGAAGCAACCTAGTATCCGCCCCCCCGCCCCACATCCCAACGGATCCTCACGCGTACAACCTTCAGAGGCCACCGGATCTGGTCTCTTCCCTGCACATCACCCATCTTCCATGCGGCCGGCAGCCTGAGGGCCAAGAATCCGGGCCGTGCAGGGCCAGTCACCTGCTCTGCTTGACCCACATGTTTGCTGAGGACCTACAGTGGCCCACGGAAGGGCCTGGGGAACACGAATCCCCCCTGCCACGGGGTCCCTTCCCACTCTGAAGACCGCCCAGAGGTCATCTCTTCCACAAAGCCACTCTCCACCCCCGAGTCAAGGCTGGAGGCGGCCGGCGGCAGACCCTGAAGCCAGTGCCACCTACCTCCTGCCGGAACTCCACCGCCTCCCGCCCGTCCTCCTCCTTCGTCTTCACCAGGGACATCTTGACCCACGTGCGGAAGCCCCCGGAGAACTTCCAGCTGGAATAGGCGCTCTCACAGGCCTGCATGAAGCCCACCCTGTCTGGGCTTGGAAGGCAGAGAAGGGCGGGCCCAGTGAGGCCGACAGCAGGACGCAACCTCGGCCAGACTCAAACCCCAGCCCCTACTTGGAGCCGCTTTCTTGGCTGGCACCACCACGATGCTGCCCACTTCCTGCCTCCTTTCCAAGCTCTGATCTGGGTTTGCAGACGCAGGGAGAGTTGCCACCCACCTCGAGGCGGCCCCCCGTGGGGGAGGTCCTTCCTCCTTCCCACCTGCTCCCAGAGCACTGGCCCCGAGAACGCAGGTGCGCCCACCAGCCTCCTCCTGAGAGGCCCAGTGAGGGGGACCTCACCAGACAGGACACCCGTGGCACCTGTGCAGCCAGCAGCTCTGCGCAGGGAGGGTGGAGGGAGTGCGGGGGGGTGGGGAGCAGACAGGACGGAAGACGCCCCGGCCAAGGCTCCAAGCTCTGAAACGGAAGGACGGAGCAGGGGTGTGTGAGCGGGGGGAGGTGGCCCACAGCCTCAGGCAGGGGAACGGCCTCTCCTCCGTGGTGACTGCCACCCCACTTCCCTTCAACGGGGCCCCGGGCTCTGCACGACCTGGAGGCCGGGGTCATGCCGGCTCGGGCATGTGACGAAAATGCTCACAGTCCCAACGAGCACTCCAGGCACCAGAGAGGGGCTGGGGGGTCCCCCCTGCCCCACGCCACCCCCCCCACCCCGCTGGGCAGATGGGAACTTTCATCCCCATATTAAACGCACATGGCAAACACACACTGAGGGCTGACACTGAGGGGGAGACCTGGCCCACGACTCGGGGGGGTGCACAAGGTCCCGGCTGTGACAGGACCAAGCCTCTCAGCCCACGAGTCCAAACGTGCCCCACATCGGACCTGCTGCGCTTTGTGAAGGCAGGTCCCCGAGCCACTGATCTCCAGGTCAGTCCCCTGGGCAGTGCCCGCCCCCGCCCTGGGATGGGCCCGCCCGCTGCGGACTTGAAAGGCCACCTGTGCAGGAACTCCTGGAAAGACGAGAAGAGGAGGTAATCGATGGCACTGAAGTCCTCGCTACTCTCATTCAGGCGGAACTGGAGGAAGACCAGCTCCCGCTTCTTCACCTCGCGGGGCCCCTGCACAATCAGGGCGGATTTCTGCAGAGACACAAAGGCCACGATCAGCCCTGGAGGAGCCGCGGCTGCTGTACTCCTGACCGCACCCCCCCCCCCCCGAGACACTGTGACCGGAAAGCCCCTCGCCCCGCGGACCCCAGAGGACCACAGGCCACCCCCACTGCTGTCCATGCTCACCCCTGCTCAGCCCCATGGGGTGGCCCTCTGGGTATGAGCCGGACCAGAGCTGAGAGCAACTGTCCTCCATCCACTTTTCTCAGTGGTGGTCTGCGCTAGGGGAGTCCTCTACTGGGAAGGGATGCTAGTGGGGTGCCTGGATGGTTCAGTCCGCTGGGCATCTGACTCTTGACATTGGCTCAGGTCATGATCTCAGACCTGCCACAGGGTCCCTCAGAGTCATGAGATCGAGCATGAGTCAGGCTCCCTGACTCCGCTTGAGATTCTCTCCCTCTCCCTCTGCCTCTGCCCCTCCCCTGCTGATGCATGCTTGCTCTACTTAATAAAAAGGATGCTAGCTTACATCCATTACATGTACAAATGTTTTCTTCCAGTCTGTCATTTTTCCATCAACTTTGTTTCTAGTGTCATTTGTTACATGAAGCTTTAAATTTAATACAGTGATATCTATAAATCTTTTTCTTTATGGCTCTGGGTTTTCTTGCCAAGGAAAACCAAAATTACATCAACGGTCTATATTTTTTTTTGTTTTTTGAGAGAGTATGTGCATGAGAGCATGCACGGGGGGGAGGGGCAAAGGAAAAGGGGCAGAGACAGAGGGAAAGAGAGAATCCCAAGCAGATCCCCTACTGAGCCCAGAACCTGATGCGGGGCTTGATCTCATGACCCTGAGATCGTGACCTAAACCGAAATCAAGAGTCAGATGCTTAACCGACTGAATCACCCAGGAGCCCCTCTCCTGTATTTTATAACACTTTTTACATGTTTTTACATTCAGGCACTTCATATGCCTAGCTTTCAGTTTTGTATCTGGTGTGAAATAGGGATCTACCTCCTGCTTCCCAGGCAACGGACAGACACAGGTTTGAACCCCAGGTTTACACTGTTCTGCCATCTGTCCGGGCAGGTCCGCGGCGCTGCTCCCTACCCCAAAACCCGGCAGAGTGACCGTTGCACAGGTGCTCTTCTAAGAGGACTTTTTAAAACTAGATTGTTAAATTCCATGAAAAAAATCAACTGACACTGGATTTATAGATTAACTTGGGGGAAAAAATCTTTACATCAATAACTTTGATCAATGCTCTACAGACATTTGAAGAGGGAGCACCGTCAAGCACAGTGTTCCACCCGCTCACTCTTAATTTATGAATTGTGCTGTTCGGTTCTTATCCTTACTCCTTTGCATCTGTTTGATCTGTGGACATGAGAGAGAAAAGTACGAATTTAGTCACCCTTTAAGGCAACAGGTATTTTTTATTTCTAACAGGCTTTGCCTAAAATATACAAGTGGAACGCTGTTTTGCATATACAGATTTCTGACTGTTACATCTTAGTGGAGAGTCCTATATTTGTTTTTTATCCGTATTAACCAACCCTCTTGGAGCCCTTTGCACCGAGTATTCCAGTTCAACTGATGCGAAGCCGCCCCTCACACCTGCCTCTTATTGCATTTTCCCGAGAGATCTCTGTCCATTGTAATCTCAACCTTTCCGTGACATGTCGAGGAGTGGCAGAGAAAGCTAACCGTTCCCACCATCCACTTCCTCCTGGAGAACCAGAACCGCTTCCCCAATCCCGGATTTTGGGGGCACGGCCACCCTGCTGGGGCCTCCATTCTGGCCCCGGCCACCGTCACATGATGAAGTTCCTGGAACACGCACAGAAGTGACTCGGGCGAGTCCACATGTGCCCGTCACGGCAAGCCAGGGCCGCCCACGAGGCCCAAGAGCCTGCCCTGCGGATGGCAGAGTGGCAGACAGAAGCCATCGCTGACTGCCCCCGGCGCCCCCCCGCCCTCATGCCCGACTGGCTCCAAAGAAGCTCCAGAAGACTGGCTCCAGACTTCTCTCTGGTCTCGGCCACAGTGTCTGTTTGGGGTGTTTCTGCCCAGCAGCTCGGCCTAGTCTGTGCCCAACACACAAGCTACTTTCTGGAACTGGAATGCTCTGGGAACAAACTGAAAGGGGACAAGGGCATACCATGTGGACCCCGGGAACACGTCAGCCAGTGAGGAATGGAACGGGTCCTACAGGCTGGGACAGCGGTGGCCCTAATGCGGTAAAAGTGCACGGAACTGAGGGCACGAGGGAGCCTAGGCAACATGAGAATCGGAAGTCTGCTGAAGCAGGTCAGAGGAGGCCCCCAGTGGGCCGCTTGCACAGACTGGCCAGGATGCAAAAAGCCTGAAGCCTACCCATTTCCCAGACAGCACACTGCAAACAAAGGGGGCAGGGGCGGGAGCCGGATGACAAGCCAACCTCCAAGGCCTCAGCGGCAGGGGTGTAGGGAGCTGGGGGCTTATTTTCCGATGCCCACTCCAGGCACAGCCACTGAGGACCTCCACCAAGGCCCAATCAGCCAGGGGGCTAACAAAGCACACAGACGCCTCTAACCATGGAGCTCCCTCGGGGCCTGCAGAGGCACCACATGCCACAGGCCGCCCCCAGAGGGCCTCACTGGCGCCCCCCCAGGTGCCCCCCAGCTGCCGTGAGCTCACCACGGCCCCCCTTCCCCACGGGAGCTCTCCTGTGCTTCCCTGTCGATCTCTCCCACCCCCCGCCTCACCTCCCCCTGCTGCTTGGGTGGGGGGCCTGGCGTCCAGAGAGGCCAGACCCCTCCCAGTTGACAGCTGGACCGCAAGGAGCCACATCGCGAACCGCTGGAGAAGACTAAGCATCATCCGGAGCTGCAGGCGGTAACAGCCTTCAACGTAGTTTCTGTGCTGACAACCCTCCTTGTGTGCCCCCATTTCATGGGTGTTCATAATATTTAAATCACATGACTACTGCCTAAGTACAACCGGCACCACCAGGTCTGGGAACGAGCGCGAGGGGATCCTGGGCGGCGCCGCTCAGCCAGGGCGCCAGGGTCTGGCCCCCACGAGACCCTGCCTGCTCTTCCTTAACGTTTCTAAAAATTACGTTCCTTTTCATTTCAATTAGCATCCGTTTCCCTGTTCTGGAGAGTCCATTCTGTTTGCTCCTCTTGGTCCTCTTCTATGCCGTTGGTTCCCTGTAAATGTCTAATGGGCCTTAATTCTCCATTCCCACTTCTGAAGGTGGGGCCAGGTGATGAGCACAGGTCTGGGGTGCGGGTGCCCCCCCCCCCGCCCCGGGTGGTTCTTGCGCTCGCCCAGGCTGACGCTCCGTGGCGGTGGGCAGGCAATGCCGGCAGGCCAGGTACTTGGTGGATTTCTCTCCTGGTAAGAGATTCCTCTCCGGTACCTGTCACCCCGCTCCACCATGGAGGCCCAGTCTCAAGTTCTGCTCCGTTTCCCTCTGCTGCCCCAGCACCCAAGCAGGGAACCTCCCCCGAGCCTCTGCAGAGAATGTTCTTACCCAGAAGCAAACGCTATGCCCAGCGGCTCTGCGCACCCTGGGAGGACAGGAGCCACAGCAGGTCCTGCCAACGGGCAGTCCTGTGATGACTGTCCCATGATGACTGTCCCAACCACTGCCCCTGACCGCGGCCCTGCCCTCTGAGCCCGCCAAGGGGGAGCTGGGAGCCAGAAGGAAGGCTTTCCCCTCCCCCAAGCCTCTCCTGCGCCTGTTTCAGGGTGTGGGCTTTCTCTGGTCTGTCTGCTCAGTCCATCTGACCCAATCTGTGGTTTACACCAGTTCAAAATGTCTCGTCCACTGGTGATACCTGTTCTGGGTTTGTGGGGCTGTCATGGAAACTTTATTTTACTCTAGTTTCTGCCAGATCTTAGGAGGAAGCCTAGAATAAATGTGAACAGAACCATCCCGGCGGGACTCTCCACCTTCGACCCACCCCGAGGAGCCACGGGAGCTCTTCTCCTCCGGCCATTCCCCATCCACAGCTCACCTCCCGCCGCTCCAGGGGCCGGGGGGGAGACCCCTGCTCGTCCAGACACTCCCAGCTACTGGAACTGTGCACAGACACAAACACAGCATGATGTTGTCTCTACTGGAAAACCCGCACTCAGCCCCATGCAATCCTTTCCGAAACAAGGGCACAGGATGCAAAAGAGAAGATGTAAATAAATATAAAATTTCTTCCCTGTCTCCAAAACCCTGTGCAGATGCCACCGGGGCCCAGGGTCCTCGTTCCCAGACCGGCTTCTTTACATTGGCCTATTTATTTCAAAGTACGGATTCCCAGACGCCGCCCCCAGGAATGAATGATTCAGTTGGCCCCACGTGGCAATTCTGGTGGGCACTCAGGTAGAGGACTCACTCCACGACACCACCCTGGCCTCACCCTGCAGCCCTTTGTCCTTCCGTCAAGGACAGGATCTTATCACAGTGTCAGGAATCCCTGAGGATCATTCGGAGAATGCCGAAGCCCCCACAGCCCTTCCTGATGCAGGCCAGCCAGCCATGGCCATGACTCCAATTGGGACAGCCTCGTGGTCGCTGGGGGCCAAGGGCCTGCACAAAGGGAGCGTGAGCGGCCTCGTGGCAGGAAGAAGACCGGGGGACGCAGGGTGCAGGGCTGACACCTGCCCAGGCCTGGCGCAGGGGAACGGGAGTTACCAGGGTCTGGTTGGAGAAAGGGTCTGTGTAGTTGATCCTCTGGGTGGTGCAGTTCATGTCGCCCAGCTGGCCAGGGCTCCTCAGAGGCGGAATGACCTCATAATGGTGCTTGCAGCTGAGCAGCTGGGCCTGACCCGGGTACAGAGCAATCCCTAGGGGGCACAAACAGGAAAAAGGGCATGTCAGAAGTCACAGTCCCCGGCCACACCCCTAAAATCACATCACACACATTTTTTCACACCCACCAACAACCCAAGTTCATGACTCCCCAGGTGATGGCAGAGGAGGGAGAACAAGAGGGTTATGGGGGATGGGGAGCCACGTCGGTGGCCCTCAGAAAGCCCTACTCGAATGGAAGACACAGTCCCCTTCCCAGAAAGCCCCTCTCCTGGCCTCCCTGGCGCCTGCACCAAAACCCACCCTACTTCACAACCCTGCTCAGCACACCCTGAGGGGGCCTCCGTGACGGAGCCTGGCAGCACCAACCCCCAGCACCACCACCCACCTGCAGATTCACTGGGGGGCCGCCAGTTGTGGGACTCCCCACGGCTCACTTTGCCTCTCACACCTCCTGCTCTGATCGGGGGATCCAGGTGTGCAAGTCACACCCCGACGGTCCCTCCCTCCCCTCAGCCAGAGCACCTCATCCCAGGCTCTACTGACGATAGCTGTCCAACCTCAGCGCTAGAAACACCTGAGAGCAGTGTGTGACACCAGACACAGGCAGAGCTCAGAGACCCAGGGATCAGAAAGTAAAACCCGCAGATCAAGGGACCAACGCAGACCCACAGAGAAGAGGGACAAACACAAGACAGGGCAAAGATGGGCGAAGAAGCTGCGAGCTGCACACTTTCCAGAAGCCCAGGCAAAAGGCACCCGAGGCTCTGGCTTTGCCCTGTGGCCAGGCCATCCAGAGGGTGAGTCGGGCATCCTGTGGGCAGAGCAGGTACACACAGTAGGTGGGCACAGCCTGAGCCCCCAGAGCTCATGCCCACACTTCCAGAGCCCAGCGCCAGCCTCACGGCCTGAGGCAGACACTCCACTCTATAGCAGAGGTGACTGCCTCCCCAGGGACTGGCCTCCCGCTGGAACAGGAAAGGCAGGGAGCCCCCTCCTCAGGCAGGGCCCCAACCACCTCTGGATGGCTTTACCTCCCCTGCCACCCGTCACTCCCACGGCTCTTCCTCACTAGCTCCAGCCAGGCTAGACATACCCTCTCCAGAGAAGCCCTCTGCCTCCCTGTACTCACCTTTGCTCCCACTGATCCCCCTCCCAGAAAAACTCTCTTCTCATCTATCAGAGCCCAGCTCAAAACCTATCTCTGTGTAAAGCCCTCCTTGCCCACCCCAGTCACGCAGCGACCATGCCCAACCCTGTCCACTCCTCTGCTCGGCACGGGACATGCTCCGCTGGGGCCTGATAGCAGTTCCCTGGGTGTGTCCTCTACGCCCAGGCCGTGCCCGGGCTCCTCCGGCTGCCTGCAGCGCCCAGCACGGTGGGCGAGCGCAACAGGGGCTCCTCTGTAAGCCAGTGGCCCAGACCTCGGCCCCGATGCCCATCCGGGGCAGGCTCTCTACCTGGGGCGTCATAGCGATCCACCTCCTTGTAAGACACCGACATGACAGGGTGCTTGAGCTTCTCACGGAAGTCTGTGATGGTCTGGTAGACCAGGAAGACAGCCACTGCCATGAGCAGCAGGTAGATGAAGATGAGCAGGACCGAGAAGACGTTCTTCAGGCAGGCCTTGCTGAAGCGGATGCTGCTGGAGGCCGACTCACTGTCCAGGGCTGAACAACATCACACCAGTGAGCCGGAGCCCAGCGGCAGGTGCAGCCGGAGGTGGTTGGCAACCTCCAGGCCCGTTACCTGGTTTACCAAGGAGGCAAGGTCACCCGCACCCCCAACCCTCCCACCTCAGCCCCCTCCCCCAAATCATAACACATGGCACATGTCGACATTCACCGGGCACTTACTGCACGGGAAAGGGGGCTCCAAGCGGAAGGAGACCGTTATTCTCTTTAAGAACCTCCCATCTGGAGGACAAAGTTACAATCCAACATGGAAACCGGCCCCAACCAATTTTTCTGGCCTTCTCCCTTACCACTCTGCTCCTCCAGCACCTCCAGCTCCAGCTGTGCTAAACGACTTTCCGTCCCTCCAGCGTGCAGAGCCCCCTTCAGCCCCGGGGCCCCTCCCATCTGCCCAACCCCGTGCTTGGCCTGAAGCGCTTTTCTTCCACAGCTGACTCCTAACTCACACTTCAGGTTCTGGTTTAGAAGGGCATCTCCTCAAGGAAGCCTTCCCAGACCCATACATTGGTTGGAGGACCCCTTTGTCAGTGCTCCCAAGGCACCCCTCACGTCCCCTCTCGTCACTCTGCAACCTCACTGTCTGCGGCACGTCCTTCTGTCCTCCTTGGGTGTAAGCTCCGTGAGGGCAGGGCCAGTCTTGCTCACGCTGAACCACTAGCCCTTCACAACGTGCCTGGAAGAGAGTAGCATCCTGCATGTCTGTGGTGAGTGACTCGACGGCTGGGTAAATGTGTCCTGATGCCATCCCCACAGCACGGCTCTGCCTCTCCTGCCTGCCCTCAGACCATCCCCAGCCTTGATTATGCTCTGCTACGGACTAAATTATGTGTCCGTCCAAAAAATTCATACCCTGAAGCCCTAATCTCCAATGTGACTGCGCTTGGAAATAGGGCAACTTTTAAGGAGCTTAATTAAGGTTAAATGATGGCGTAACGGTGGGGCCCGGATCCAACAGGACTAGTGTCCTTATAAGAAAGATGAAGGGACACCAGGGACAGATACACACAGAGAAAAAGCCCCGTGGGACACAGGGAGAAGGTGGCCATGTGCGAGCCAAGGAGAAGGGCCTCGTGAGAAACCAAACTTGGCCAACACCTTGATCTTTGATTTCCAGTCTCTAGAACTGAGAAAAAAAAAATGCCTGTTGATCCAGCCACCCAGCCTGGGGTTCTTCGGTACAGCAGCCCAAGCCGACTGAGACACCCCCAGGCTGCTCTCCGCACTGCGTCTACTCCTCGGCCGAAGCCGGAGCTCCCTGAGAAAAAAGCCCTATACCCTCCACAGTGGCTGAGCCCAAAGCTGAGGAGAAATGTGAATGTAAGTCCAAAAAGGTATGTGCTTGGCTTCTGGCTTCCACCAATGACAGAGTAGCTTAGTCACACCACCCTCCTACAGATAACAATTACAAAGTTTGGACAAAATCCTTAAAAGTTATGTGAAGGCACTGGGGAGCAATCAAAAGCAGGCAGAAACGAGAAGAGTTGACCTTGGAAGGAAAGCAACTGCACCTGATCAGACTTATACATTTGCATGTCGTGCCTGAGGGCACGTCCCCATCTCTATGGGGCACAGTTCCCTATGGCAGTGGGCAGAGTGCAGGGCTGGCAGAGCAGTCAGAAAGCTAAGGGGAACCTTGAAAGGGATGGGATGGGGAGGGTGAACCCCCAAATCTGCAAATATGTTCAAATTCTTGGCTGGAGACCCCAGGGGGCCCAAGAAAAAAAAAGCAACTGGAAACGAAAAGAACTGAGTGGAGATTCCAGCTGCTGGTAGTAGAGGGAACCCAGGAGTTGGAACTTGAGTCTCATCACATAACTACCTGCTAAGACAAAAACCCTTCAGAGGATTTTAAGAGAATCCAGAACCTCCATACTGTACCAATACCATGTCTACTGTTGAATCAGAAATCACTAGACATGCGCAGAAACAGGAAAACATGACCCAAACTCAAGAAAAAGGTAGTGTGTAGAAACCAAAGCCAAGATGACCCAGATGTTGCCATCAGCAGACAGGAACTTCACAGCACTAGAAGGAATTAAAGGAAAATATATAGATAAGGAATGGACAAAGGGGGAATAGAGAAATAGACACCAGAAAAAAGAACCAGGGACACCTGGGTGGCTCAGTCATTTAAGCATCTGCCTTCAGCTCAGGTCATGATCTCGAGGTCCTGGGATCAAGCCCCACATCGGACTTCCTGCTCAGCAGGGAGCCTGTTTCTCCATCTCCCTCTGCCCCTCCCCCCCACCATGCTCTCTCTCTCTCTCAAATAAATAAATAAAAGAACGAAATAGAAATTCTAAAGCTGGAAAGTAATGAAGTGAAAAATTCCCTGCACTGTCTTAATAGCAAAAGAAGGCAGAAAAAAAGAGTTAGTGCATTTGAAGTTAAATAAACAAAAGTTAAACAATTTGAAAAAAAAAAACTGAAGGAAAAACTGAACAGAGCTTATCTAGATAACTGTGGGACAATATCCAGCAGTCTAACAACATCTAACTGAAGAGAGAAAATGGGTCACAAAGAGTATTTGAAAAAATAATGGCCCAAACTTCCCAAAACTGGAGAAAAGAAACATCAATTTGCAGATCCCAGAAGCTCAATACATGCCAAGCAGACTAAGTAAGAAACCGCTCCCAGGCAAATCACAAACTACAAACGCAAAGAGAAAAAATCTTGAAAGCAGCTAGAAAAAAAAAAAAGACAAATTACATAGAGGGTATTATATTAATGACAGGTAACTTTTGATCAGAAATAATGGAGGCCAAAAGACAATGGAGTATCTTTAGAGGGCTGGAAGAAAAAAATTCTGTCAACCATGAATTAAATCCCAGCAAAACTAACTTTCAAAAAATGAAGGTGAAATAAAGATATTTTCAAACATAAAAGCTGAGAGAATTCATCGCCAAAAGATCTGCACCACAATGCACGTTAAAGAAATTCTGAAAGCCAAAGGGAACTAACACTAGATGATAACTCTCAAACATACAGGAAGGAATAAAGATCACTGAAGTGCTAAACAGGTGGATAAATATGAAAAGCTGCTTATGTATTTTTAAAACAGAAGACTAAGGCAAAAATTATACAATATCATAAGGTTTATAAGTTGCAGGAAAGAACGGAGAAACAAAGAATACACGAGACAAACAGAAAACAGCAAAATGGTAGGACCAAATCCAACTATATCAATAATTACATTAAATGTAAACAGACTAGGGGAGGGTCCAAGATGGCAACATAGGAAGACCTTGAACTCATGTCCTCCCACAGTCACATCAATTCTACACCCAGATATAAAGCAATTCTTCCTGAAGAACCGATGGCTGATCCAACAGCTTCTGCACAACAAAACATAGAGGGACCACACAGAGAAGGGCACGAGAGCTGGGAACACAGTAACAACAGGCACACCTCCCCTGACACTGCGGACTGGAGTAGAGAGGAATAGCACTGAGGGACCCTGTGCAGTCACCTGCCCTGGGGCACAGAAAAAAAGCTGTGGTTTAAAAGGCTTAAATGACTAAAGGTGAAGGAAACCCATTCACTAACCCTAGAGCCTCTGACAAACTGTGGGGAAATTGCTAGAATTTTCTCTGGGGTCAGAGGTGCTGGGGAGCACCACCGTTTATGTTGCCCATTCACCTTGGTAGCACAGATAGGAGGAGAGGTTAGACACTCGAGCCTGCCTACTGCCTCAGTGAGCTTCAGGCCCCCAGCCCATACCAGCCCTAGCCATATTCCCAAGGTGCCCCCCTCAACCCAGGCCTACTCAAGCACCAGGTGACCCAGCATGGCACACCCCAACCCATGCCTGCTCAAGCTCAAACCCCAGCATGACACATCCCAGACCCCCATCCTACCCTCACCTGTGCCAGCTTCAGTTTTCCCTTCCAGGGTGCCCCTGCAGAGAACACCCAGGGACCCCGAGTTGGCACCCACTACAGCTCCAGTCAGCCAGCCAAAGCTACACCCAGCCAGGCACACACAGTCTATGCAGATAAGTTACTACATGAAGGTTACTCTTTCCAAACAGGGAGAGGCAGCTGTTTCACCTAATTCATGGAAACAAACACAGAAGATCACACAAAATGAGGACACATATAAACATGCTCCAAACAAAAGAACAAGACAAATCTTCAGAAAAAAAAAACTAAACAAAACAGAGATGAGCAAGCTACCTGATTAATAGTCATAAACATGCTCACGAAACTAAGAGAGGAGTGGATGAGCTCAGTGAGAAATTCAACAAAGAGAAAGAAAACATAAAAAAGAACCAACCAGAGTTGAAGAATACAGTAACTGAAATGAAAAATATAGGAGAGGACATCAACAGCAGATTACCAGATGCAGAACGGATCAGCAATCTGGAAGAAAGGATAATGGAAAGTACCCACTGAACAGCAAAAAGAAAAAAGAATTTTAAAAAATGAGGATAGGTTATCGACAGATGAATGGATAAAAAAGTGTGGTGTGTGTGTGTGTGTGTGTGTATATATATATATAGTGTGTGTGTATACATTCCATTGTGTGTTTATACTTGAATACTACTCAGCCATCAAAAAAATGAAATCTTGCCATTTGGAATGACATGGATGGAACTAGAGGGTATTGTGCTAAGAGAAATAAGTTAATCAAAGAAAGACAATTATCATATGACCTCACTCATATGTGGAATTTTTTTTTATTAAAGATTTTTATTTATTTATTTGAGAGAAAGAATGAGAGAGAGAGAGAGCACATGAGAGGGGTGAAGGTCAGAGGGAGAAGCAGACTCCCTGCCGAGCAGGGAGTCCAATGCGGGACTCGATCCCGGGACTCCAGGGTCATGACCTGAGCCGAAGGCAGTCGCTTAACCAACTGAGCCACCCAGGCGCCCCTCATATGTGGAATTTAAGAAACAAAACAGGATCACTGAGGAAGGGGGGGAAAAATAAAACAAGACGAAATCAGAGAGAGACACAAACTATAAGAGATTCTTAATCATAGGAAACAAACTGAGGTTTGCTGGGGGGATGGGGTAACAGGATGATGGACATTAAGGAGGACACGTGATGTAATGAGCACTGGGTGTTATATAGGACTGATGAATCCCTGAACTCTACCTCAGAAACTAATACATTATATAGTAATTGATTTAAATTTTTTAAAAGTGGGATACAGCTGTTATAATATTAAAAATCTTAATTTTGAATGTATGGTGATTAACATAACAATAAAAAAATTAAAAAAATTTTTTTGAAAATACTAAAAATCTTAAGTGAAAAAAAAATTGAGGATAGGTTACAGGATCTCTGGGGTAACTTCAAGTGTATTAACATTTGCATTATGGGAGTCCCAGAAGAGAGAGAAAAGGGGCAGAAAACTTATTTGAAGAAATAATAGCTGAAAAGTTCTCTAATTTGGGAAAAGAGATATCCAGAAAGCCCCAAATAAGATGAATTCAACAAAGTCCACACCAAGACATAATAATTAAAATGTCAAAGATTAAAGATAAAGAGAGAATCTTATTTTTTTTTTTTTAAGAATTTATTTGACTGGGAGACAGAACACAAGTGGGGAAGAGGGGAAGAGGGAGAAGCAGGCTCCCTGTGGGGCTTGATCCCAGGACCCTGGGATCATAACCTAAGCCACAGGCAGACACATAACTGACTAAGCCACCCAGGTGCCCCAAAGGGAGAATCTTAAAGGCAGCAAGAGAAAAGCAAAAAGTAACTAACAAGGGAAATCCCATTAGGCTATCAGCTGATTTTTCAGCAGAAACATTGAGGTGGCATGATATATTCAAAGTGCTGAAAGAAAAATCCTACTACCAAGAATACTCTACCTAGCAAGGTTATTATTCAGAATTGAAGGGGAGAGAGTTTCCTGGACAAACAAAATTTAAAGGAGTTCATCACCACTAACCTGGCCATTAAAGGGACTTCTTTAAGCAGAATAGAACATAACTAGAAGAAGATTAGGAAAGGAAAAAATTTCATAGGTGGAAGTAAACATGTAGTAAAGGTAGTAGATCAATCACCTAGAAAGCTAGTATAAAGGTTAAAAGACAAAAGTAGTAAAATCAATTATATCTAAAACATTAGTGAAGAGATTCACAAAATAGAAAGATGTAAACTATGACATCATATACATAAAAACGGGGAGTAAAAATTTAGTGCTTTTAGAATGTGTATGAACTTAAATGACCATCAACTTAATATAGATTGCTATATACTTAGGATATTATATATGAACCTCATGGTTACCACAAACTAAAAATCTGTACTAGATACACAAAAAATAAAGAGAAAGGGATCCAAACGTAACACCAAAGAAAGTCATCAATTACAAGGGAAGAGAGCAAGAGAAGAAGAACAGAGAAAAACTACAAAAACAACCAGAAAACAGTAAACACAATGGCAATAAGTACATGCCTATCAAAACTTTAGATGTAAACAGTCTAAATGCTCCAGTCAAAAGACTGAATGGATAAAGAAACCAAGACCCATCTACATGCTGGCTACAAGAGACTCACCTGAGACCTGAAAGTGAATGGATGGAAAAAACATTTACTATGCAAATGAAAGCAGAAAAAAAACAAACAAAAACAAAAACAACCACCCCCCAAAACTGGAGTAGCAATACTTTAACAGACAAAATAGACTTTAAAACAGATTATAGCAAGAGACAAAGAAGGGCATTACATAATGATAAAGTAATCCAACACGAGGATATAATAATTGTAAGTATCTCTGCCCAACACTGGAGTATCTAAATACATGAAGCAAATATTAACAGACAGAAAGAGAGAAATTGATGGTACACCCCACTTACACCAATGGATAGATCATCCAGGCAGAAAATCAATAAGGAAACAGTGTCTCTAAATGACACATTAGACCAGATAGACTTAGAGATAAACAGAACATTCCATCCAAAATCAACAGAATACACATTCTTTTCAAGCACACATAGAACATTATCCAGAAAAGATCACATTAGGTCATAAAATAAGTCTCAATAAATTTTTTTAATATTTATTTATTCATGAGAGACAGAGGGAGAGAGAGAGGGGGAAGAGAGAGAGAGAAGCAGGCTCCCAAGGAGCAGGGAGCCCAATGTAGGACTCGATCCCAGGACCCTGACATCACGACCTGAGCCGAAGGCAGACGCTCAACCATCTGAGCCACCCAGGCGCCCAAGTCTCAATAAATTTAAGAAGACTGGAATCATATCAAATATCTTTTATGACCACAACTGTATGAAACTATAGAGATTACAAGAAAAAAAAAAGACAAGAAAAAAGCAGAAACACATGTAGGCTAAACAACATGTTACTAAACAACAAATGAGTGAATGAAGAAATCAAAAAGAACATTAAAAAAAAATACCTGGAAACAAATGAAAATGGAAACACAACAGTTCAAAATCTTTGGGATGCAGCAAAGGCAGTTTTAAGAGAGAAGTTTATAGCAATACAGGTCTACCTCAACAAACAAGAAAAATCTCAATCTAACCCTACACCTAAAGAAACTAGAAAAAGAGGAACAAGCAAAGCCCAAAGTTAGTACAAGAAAGGAAATAATAAAGATCAAGTAGATATAAATGAACCAAGAGCTGGTTCTTTAAAGGATAAACAAAATTGATAAAACTATAGCCAGACTCATCAAGAAAAAGAGCGAGAACTCAAAGAATCAGAAATTAAAGAGAAATTAAAACTGATAACACAGAAATAAAAAGGATTATAAAAGACTACTACAAAAATTATACACCAACAAATTGGACGACCTAGAAGAAATAAATTCCTAGAAATATACAATCTTCCAAGACTGAATCAGGAAGAAATAAAAAATCTAAACAGATTTCTGTTCAGATTGCCCCAACACCAAAACCAAAGACACTACCAAAAAAAGAAAATGACAGGCCAATATTCCTGATGAATATAGATAGAAAAATACTCAACAAAATATTAGCAAACCAAATTCAACAATACATTAAAAGGTCATTGACCAAGATCAAGCGGGATTTATTCCAGAGGGATTTATGCAAGAATGGTTCAATATCTGCAAATAAATCAATGTGATACACCACATTAACAAAATGAAGGATAAAAACCATATGATCATCCCAATAGACACAGCAAAAGCATTTGACAAAATTCAACATCCATTCATGATTAAAAAAACTCTCAAAGGGTTAGAGGGAACATATCTCAACATAATAAAGACTATATATGACAAACCCACAACTAACATCATACTCAACAGTGAAAAACTGAAAGCTTTTCCTCTAAGATCAGGAACAAGACAAGATGTCCATTCTTGCCATTTTTATTCAACACAGAACTAGAAGTCCTAGCGGCAGCAATCAGACAAGAAAAAAAAAGCATTCAAATTAGAAAGAAGAAGTGAAACTGTCACTTTTTGCAGATAACATGATACTATATATGGAAACCCTAAAGACTCCACTAAAAACCATTAGAAATAATAAACGAATTCAGTAAAATTGCAGGATACAAAGTTAATACACAGAAATCTGTTGCAGTTCTGTACACTAATAACAAAGTAGCAGAAAGTGAAATTAAGAAAACAATCCCATTTATGATTGTACCAAAAAGAATAAAATACCCAGGAATAAATTTAACCAAGGAAGTGAAAGACTTGTACTCTGAAAACTGTAAGACACTGTTGAAAGAAATTGAAGATAACACCAAAAAATGAAAAGATAACCACACTCATGGACTGGATGAATTAATATTGTTAAGATGTCCATACTACCCAAAGCAATCTACAGATCCAATGCAATCCCTTTCAAAATACCAATAGTATTTTTACAGAACTGGAACAAATACTACTAAAATCTGTATGGAACCAAAAAAGACTGAATAGACAAAGCAATCTTGAGAAAGAACAAAGCTGGAGGTATCACAATCCCATATTTCAAGCTATACTGTAAAACTACAGTAATCAAAACAGTATGGTACTGGCACAAAACAGACACAAAGGTCCACAGAACAGAGTAGGTAGCCCAGAAATGAACCCATGTTTACATATGGTCAATTAATCTATAACAAAGGAGGGAAGAATATACAATGGGGAAAAGACAGTCTCTTCAATAAATGGTGTTGAGAAAACCAGACAGCTACGTGCAAAAAAATAAAACTGAACCACTTTCTTACACCATACAACTTACACATACACAAAAGTACACTCAAAATGGTATTGAGACCAGAAACTATAAAACTCCTAAAGGAAAACATAGTCATTAATCTCTTGGACACTGGTCTTAGCAACATTTTTCTGGATCTATCTCTTTATGCAAGGGAAACAAGCAAAAACAAACTATTGGGACTACATCAAACTAAAAAGCTGTTGCACAGCAAAGGAAACCATCAACAAAATGAAAAGGCAACTTACTAAATAATATATCATTTGCAAATGATATATCCAACAAAGGGTTAATATCCAAAATACATCAAGAACGCATTCAACTCATGTATCACCCTCCAAAAATATCAGATTAAAAAAATGGCAGAGGATCTGAAAGACAATTCTCCAAAGAAAACATCCAGATGGCCAACAGACACATGAAATGATGCTCAACATCACTAATCGTCAGGGAAATGCAAATCAAAACCACAATGAGATATCCCCTCACACCAGTCAGAATGGCTAGTACCAAAAACACAAGAAATAAGTGTAGGCAAGGATGTGGAGAAAAAGGAACCCTCATGTAGTGCTGATGGGAAAGTAAGTGGATACAGTCACCATGGAAAACAGTATGGAGGTTCCTCAAAAAATGAAAAATAGAACTACCATTCCACTACTGGGTATTCACTCAAAGAAAACAAAAACACTAATTCAAAAAGATATATGCACTCCTATGTCTATTGCAGCACTATTTACAATAGCTAAGATGTGAAAACAACCCAAGTGTCCAGCAATAGATGAATGGATAAAGAAGATGTGGAATATTACTCAGCCATAAAAAAAAGAATGAAATCTTGCCATTCACAACAACATGGATGGATCCAGGGAATATTCTGCTAAGTGAAATTAAGTCAGACAGAAAAAGACAAACACTATATGATTTCACTTATAAGCAGAATCTAAAAAACAAAACCAACAGAAATAGACTCATAAATACAGAGAACAAGTTGGAGGTTGCCAGAGGGGAGAAGAGGGGGGGTGATAGGCAAAATAGAACTAAAAAGGACAAAAGAGAACAAAAAAGGAACTAAGAGATTCAAACTTCAGGCCTTCCTAGCAGTGACAACCTCCCCACAAGAACATGCCCATTGCAAGGACCTCCTGTATCCCTCCCTGGAAGAGAAGAGGAAGCATAAGCAGCAGCGCCTGGTGCAGAGCTGTAATTCCTACTTCATGGACGTGAAATGCCCAGGGTGCTATAAAATCACCACCGTCTGTAGCCATGCACAAACACAGCAGTTTTGTGTGTTGGCTGTCTTTTGCCAACCTATAAGGAAGAAAAGCAAAGCTTCCAGAAGGATGCTCCTTCAGAAAGCAGCAGCACTAAAAGCAACCTGAATCAAAATGAGTGGAAAACCATAAACACATTTTAAATTTAAAAAAAAAGGGGGGGGTGTGCCTGGGTGGCTCAGTTGTTGAGCGTCTGGCTTCGGCTCGGGCCATGGTCTCGGGGTCCTGGGATCAAGCCCCACGTGAGGCTCCCTGCTTAGTGGGGAGTCTGCTTCTCCCTCTCCCACTCCCCCTGCTCATGTTCCCTCTCTCACTGTGTCTCTGTCAAATAAATAAATAGATCTTAAAGAAAAACAAAACAAAAAAAACTTCCAGTTATAAAATAAGTTCTGGGGATGAAAAGTACAGCATAGAGAATACAGTCAATAATTTTGTAGTAACTTTGTATGGGGACGGATGGCAATTTATTGTGGTGAGCACCAAGTAATATGTACAATTGTTGAATCACCATGTTGTACACCTGGAACTAATATGTTAGTCTATTACTGTTGTCTATACTTCAACTATAAAGTTCAACTATACGTCAACTTAAAAAATGTAAATGGACCAAACATTCCAATTAAAAGGCAGAGACTGTCAGCCTGGATTAAAAATAGGATGTAATGATATGCTCCCTATAAAAAATGAACTTTAAATCCAAAGAGATAAGAATATTTGCTCATAATTATTACATTTTCTTCTATTTAAAAGCACAAAAGCATGATCAGCATAGAACTATCAACGGTCTTAGGTTAGAGAAAATTCATTCATTCATTCTGTACTTCTATAAACATGCATCGAACACCAACTCTGTGTGCAAGACGCTGTGCTAGGTGCTTTAGGGAGATACCAAGAGAGGAGGGCTGATGGTCTGTGCTAAAAGTACCACAGAACTCAGGAGGACACGAGGATGTAAACTGTGATATTTCCTTTGCTTGGGGGGAAGTATGGGTGTGGGGAGAAGGGCAGAGATCAGCAAAGGCTCTGTGGAGGTCACACAGCCCTATGCCCAAAGCACCAGGAGGATTCTGATGAAGAAATAATTTGATGTTCATTATTCATTTATTTTCTGAATTGAAAGTCCAGATATGCAGCCAAGTGGTTAAGAGCATGAGCTCTAGCATCAGAGATTTGGGCTCCAGCTCTGCTAGATGACTCCGAGACCCAGGACAAGTTAGTCAGTGCTCCTAAGCCTCACTTTTTTCATGTGAAAAGGAAATAATCATTTCAATTTTATAGCACGTCTAAAAGAAATGAGAGAATGTTGCAAAATGCATTACAGAGTGCCCACTTAATGCATTAATGTTACTAGAGAAATGGAATGTACCCTCTACCCCTCAAAAAACAAAGCCTTCACTGATGTAGACAGCAAAAATGAAGACCACGGCACTATCATCTCTTAATCATGATAAATTAGAAAAAAAAAATGCCAAAAACAAAACGGAAGAGAGGCAGGGTACAGTATCTTTCACACAGTAGGCACGTAATGTTTCCATGCCTGTTAGATGACTGAATCACCCAAATATTAGAGGAACGAAGTCTTGCAGTGCTAACTAGCTACCTTTCATCTGTAGAAGACCAGTGCATCCCAGGCATGTGGAACTCTAAAGCAACTGGTGTGCCTTGCTATTCGTGGCCAAATGTTTAGAAAGTTTTTACATTACACCGAAGTGCAAGTTCCCAGAAGTGTCTACAAGGTTCCTTCAGGCAGTAAAGAAGAGGGCACTGAGGCAATGGACGTTGACAGCCACAAAGAGAAGTGAGGAACCAGGAAGCCCGAAGGAAGCCCCTGGGGCAGCTGAGTGACAGCCACCGTGGCAGGTGGCAGCTCTAGTTCTCCAAGAGGAATTAAAGCAAGTCTCTTTCACCTTTTGTCTCTGATTCAACTTTTACTGCTTCTTGTTACCAGGGACAGTGTTGATTTCTGCTCCCTGGTGGCTCTGCTACCTGCCCGCTCTCCGTGTTTCTCTAGAGACACTTACTGTGTCTCTCTCTGTCAAATAAATAATATTTATTATTCTCCACTTACCAGCCAAGTCCCCCTCCCAGCGAGTATCCGGTACAGGGGGCCCTTGTCACACACATCACAGGACCCTGCTGTCCTTCATACCCAGCCTGTAGGTGGCTCCCCTTAGCTCAGGCGTTGATCCCTCATCAGTCCCGTGTAGCTAGGCTGCAGGGTCACAGGACCCAAAGGGCAGCAGTCTGTGTACACATGGACCTACCCACAGCTCTTCTGCCAGGAAGGCACTCCTCCCACCTCCCGTGGCCCGTGTGGGACCACGGGTTCACTTCAAGACTTTTTTTTTTTTAGATTTTATTTATTTGACAGAGAGAGAGAGAGCGCACAAGCAGGCAGAGAGGAAGGCAGAGAAAGAGGGAGAAGCAGACTCTCCGCTGAGCAGGGAGCCCGATGTGGGACTCGATCCCAGGACCCTGAGATCATGACCTGAGCCGAAGGCAGCTGCTTAACCAACTGAGCCACCCAGGCGCCCCAAGACTTTTTTTTCTTTTTAAGTAACCTCCACACCCGACATGGGGCTTGAACTCACGACCCCAAGATCAAGAGTCGCATGCTCTACTGACTGATGCAACCAGGTGCCCCCCACATGTTCACTTCAAAACATGGCAGGTCAAAGAACATTCCCTGTCACGAGCTGCTCCTAACTGGCAACAAGGACCAGTTTTCAATATCCAAACAAGGTCTGAAAAAAATCCCAAGACAAAACTGAAGGAACTCTGATGTGGCTGACTTGGTGTATAACATCTGACTAGAATTTTTAAGAGTTGGCAGGGACCTAAAGGGCCATCAGGTCCAAACCCACTCTTTGTGCAGTGATCCAGGTCCCAGAGTCTAAGCACAGAACGAGAGCCCCGAGGTCCTGACTCCTAATCAATGTTCTTTCCCTCCACAGCAGTGAACACTAGTACTTAGTTCCAGTCACTAACAAGGACAAAAGAAGATCTGATTGAAAAAATACAACTTCATGACAAGTAGAAGCTCGGGACATTTTCAGGTCAACTATTTCATCCTGGCTAAACCATGCAATGAAGAGGAATAATAATGGGCATTCGTGGGCAGGTATTCACTCTATCAGAAGCCACGTAAACATGATTTGAAATGTTCCGCTTTCATGATACCTTTGGTTAGGGAAAGAGATGAATCTCCCCCTACATCTTCTTGAAAATTCTTTAAAAAAAAAACGAACTTAAGGCACTAAAAGGTCACATGACAATTTCTATCACCTGGATTTCTTTGGCAGAGCTACTGAGACAAATTACTCTCGTGGGAACACTGTCCAAGAGTCTCTTCTGTTTCACTCAAGCCAAGGTGAGCTTCTCGGTAGAGATACCAAGATACCTTTGCCTTTTCTTGATCCACAAATCAGCATGTAAGCTAAACAAAAACTGTAAAACTATTTATCATCCACACATGCTGTGGCACTCCAATTCTGAAACAAGACACCATTCCATCTTACCATTAAAAAAATAAAAAAAGGTGGACATTTGACAAAATGTCCTATGTACTCTTGCAGTCAGAAAAACCAAACACTGGCTTTTCTGGGGCAAGCTGAATGTGTTTTAAAAGTATACATCCAGGACACCTGGGTGGCTCAGTCGTTAAGCAACCGCCTTTGGCTTAGGTCATGATCCCAGGGTCCTGGGATCGAGCCCCACATCGGGCTCACTGCTCGGCAGAGAGCCTGCTTCTCCCTCTCCCACCCTCCCTTGCCTGTGTTCCCTCTCTTGCTGTGTCTCTCTGTCAAATAAATAAAATCTTTAAAAAAAAAAAGTATACATCCTTTATATGAATGCAAACCCATGACAGTAGACAGTCAAAAATAATGCACAAGATTTTCTTGGGAAAGGAAATCTATGAGTTCTACAAAATCCAGGACAGCACTGCTTCCAAAACCCAGAATTGCCCCAGAATGTAAGGGGATGTGTGACGAGTCATTCAACTTCTGAAAACAGTGTGGGACCTTTATTCCCAGGTAGGGGGAACTGGTTGTCCACTGCAACCCTGCAAAACTCTACCTTGCAAACAGCCCAGGGCCAAAATGCATTCTGAATGCAAAGAAGGAATGAACTTTTTTTTTTTCCTTTTTAGTGATGTGGTGGGTTTGTTTTTGTGGGGTTTTTGACATATGATTTACATACCATAAAATTTACCACTTTAAAATGAATATATGTTTAGTATATTCACGAGGTGTGCAACCATCACCATTATGTAATTAGCAGAATGTTTTCATTAACCAAAAAGAAACTCCATACCCATCAGGAGTCACTCCTCCATTCCTCCTAGTCCCTGGCAACCAATAACCTGCTTCCTGTCTCTACGGATTTCCTATTCTGGACAGGTCACATAACTGAAATCACTCAGCCTGTGACCTTTCATTTTGACTTTTCTCTCACCTAACATGTATCTTCAAAATTTATCCATGATGTAGCATGTATCGGTTTTTCATTCCCTTTTATTGCCAAATAATACTCCATTGTGTGAATATACCATTTTATTTATCCATTCATCACCTGATGGACCTTTGGGTTGCTTCCACTTTTTGGCTATTACGAATAGTGCTGCTATGAACATTCATGTTCGAGTTTTTGTGTGGACATGAGTTTTCACTTCCCTTGGATATATACCTGGAAGTAGAATTGCTGGGTCCCATGGTAACTCTATATTTAAACTTTTAGGAACTGCCAGACTGTTTTCCCCAGTAGCACATGTCGTGGCGCTCCAATTCTCAAACAAGACACCATCACATCTTACCACTAAAAAAATTTTACCATTTACATTTCCACCAACAATCTATCGGGGGGGGTCCTAATTTCTCTACATCCTCACCCAAACTTGCCCATCTGATTGATTACTGCCATCCTTATAGGAGTGAAGGCTACACAATGATACACATCTCCCTGTGGTTTAGATTTGCATATCCCTGATGACAAATGACGGTGAGCATCTTTTCATGTGCTTATCAGTCATCTGTGTTGGAGAAACATTCAGATTTTCTGCCCATTTTTTACTTGTGTTGTCCTTTTATTATTGGATTATAAAAGTTCTTTATATATTCTAAATACAGATCCCTTATCAGTCATATGATTTGAAAATTTCTCTCATCCTGTGGGCTTTCTTTTCACTTTCTTGGTACTGTCTTCTAATGCACAAAAGTTTTTCATTTTGAGGAGATCCAATGTATTTTGTCCTTTGGTTGCTGATCTTTGTCAATTCTATTAATATACAGTTGTTTCCATGGAGAACTGACTGTAATGACTAACTAGCCAAGTGCCTTCCTCAATTTTATTTCAACTGTGATATAATAAACTGCTTATTCAGTT
Organism: Eumetopias jubatus; assembly: GCF_037043125.1. Taxonomy (NCBI): domain Eukaryota; kingdom Metazoa; phylum Chordata; class Mammalia; order Carnivora; family Otariidae; genus Eumetopias; species Eumetopias jubatus. The sequence goes on from NW_028274818.1 coordinate 37,821,922, forward strand.
AGCATATCTGGTCTCATTTCTCCCTTTGAAGAGAATAAGTGGTTGTGATTCCTTTGACGGAGAGCAAACAGACTAAAGCTCTCAGATTAAGGACTGGAATGATTTCTCTCAGAGGGTAAAATGGGCAGTATAATCCTTAACGTCTGGGTGCTTAGCTTGACCCTGTGCTGCCCAGTGTCAGCAGGCCCAGCATCCTAGTACCAGCCACCTGTGCTGCGGCTCCCAGCTCCAGGCCCTCCATGGGGCTCCGGCTCTACCTCCTCTTCTGGCCCCCAAATGTGGCCATTCCTCGAGGCTCAGCCTTCAGAGCTGCCTCTACACGTGGTCCCAGGCCTTCTTCAAGGCTCCCACCTGCACTACGCCAGTCGTCAGCTCTCTCAGCCCCTGGGCCCTGTCAGCCCAGACACATCGCATCCACTGAAGCTTCATGTGTCTGCAGCACTGGAGCACCTTCTCTTCGGGCTGCTCACCCCTCCGGACTGTATGTCTGTATGTCTACGTTCTCCCACGCACCCCGCTTCAAGCCCGAGTCTTCCTCCTCCTGCTCCCTGACAGCAAAGCAGCCTACCACGCCGCCTGACCCAGCCCAGTAGCACCACCACTTACCCCTCTTACCGCTCTGCTCCGATCCCATTAAATACTCCCTGCTCCCTAAAGGCTAAACCCTGCCACTCAAAGCCCTCCTTAATCTGACCCAATCTGTCCTTCCACCTCATCCGCTTCTACTTCTCTTGCCAACTCTCTGCTCCGACCACACGGTGCTACCCAGTTTCCGACATGTCCTGTTTTTATCCCGAACTCTCCATGGTTGCGCATGCCATCCCACCTCCCTGGCCAGTCCCTTCTTTTCCATCTGATGATGACAGTAGCCACCATTTACTGGCCTGTGTAGGAAAGCACCCTTCCTCCGGTTAATCTCACTTCCTTCACTAACCAGCCCCCTTTCGTCCATTTCTGAAGCACCTGTCTCTACCATTTCCTTGACCCTCAATCATTCATCCCAATTGCTCAGATGATATACATTCCTGTTCCAAATCCCCACGTCCCCCTCCTAAAGTATAAATACAAATAATGAGCACCCACAGCAGGCCAGGTGCTCAGCTAAGCATCAAAGTTACAATGAAGGGGGGAAAAGACAAAGTCCTGGGAGTGCCTCACAGAACTCAGGGGTAGGCCCAAGAGGTTGGTAATGACTAATTAGAGAATTATATTCAAGGGGCACCTGGGTGGCTCAGTTGTTTAAGCATCTGACTCTTGATTTTGGCTCAGTTTGTGATCTGAGGGTGGTAATATCAGGCCCTGCATCGGGCTCTGCGCTCAGCAAAGAGTCTGCTTGAGGATTCTCTCTCCCCTTCTCCCTCTGCCTTCAGGGGGGAAAAAAAAAGGAAAGAACCGGGGCACCTGGGTGGCTCAGTTGGTTAAGCGTCTGCCTTCAGCTCAGGTCATGATCCCAGGGTCCTGGGATCAAGCCCCGCATCGGGCTTCCTGCTCGGCGGGGAGCCTGCTCCTCCCTCCCCCACTCCCCCTGCTTGTGTCCCCTCTCACTGTGTCTCTATCTGTCAAATAAATAAATAAAAGCTTTAAGAAAAGAAAAGAATTATATTCAGTAAGTGTGCCCTTTCAACTGTGCTAAATTCTACAAAGGAAAAGTACTGAGGGCTAGGAAAACACCTAACAGGGAGAAAAGGCCTTCATTAGGTTGTTCAGGGCAGGCTCTATAGGAGGAGAGGTAAGTTCTTCTCTGGGTAAACTGCCTTCTCTCTCTACATGTCCTGAGCTCCTGAAAGCCTGCCTCATTTGCCCTCTTTGTGGTTTTAGCACATGGTGTAACACGTGAAGGAGTCCAGAAGTGACGCTGGTGGAAGAAGGGGAGGACTTGGGAGCAGGAAAGCATCTGATCTAGAAACTGAGCCAGAGTCAGAACACCCCAGGTGGCAGCCCTGGGTTCAAATCCCAGCCCTGCTACTAATAAGCTCTGAGCACATTACTTAACCTCTCTGTGCCTCTGGACTAACCATCTCCCTCATGGAGTGGCCACGATGACATGTGTAAGTATATATGCAAAGCCCTATGCAGGCCTAGTACGTGAAAGCACCCAATAAATAAATGGCAGCCTCTGTCGTCATTACCATTTGTACTATTGTTAGAGGACTCGAAGGCAGGAAATGAGCTCTGAGAGTTGTCTATCAGGTCATCAAGTTCGGGCCAACTCACTACTGAGACTTCTGAGTCTGGATCTTCTATGGTCTACAAAGGAGATGCACCCAGAAGGGTCCCCCGAAAGCAGGGGAGGCTCTTGCCAGGCCACGGAACTACCCAAAATTTGCTCTGCCTGAGGTCTGACTTCCTGCTCGGACTGACCTCACGCTTTGAGGCCCCAAGAATCTGAGGCAAAAGAGAAACGAAGGCCAAAGGTCATCACAGCCACTTCCTAGTTTGCCTGGCACTTCAATGAGGACACACAAAAGAATGCTTCATCTTTCCAAGTCTGGCCTCTCTCTTCTTCGTCCGGCCATCTCCATCCATCCTCTTCTGACTGGGGACAAGAGGGCAGAGTGCAGGGTGTGCAGCAGGCAGAATAACAACCTGCCAAAGATGTCCAACTCCTCATTCCTGGAACTATCAATAGGTCAAGTTACACGGCGAAGAGAAATTGAGGCGGCAGTGGGGTTAAAGCTGCCACTCACCTGACCTTAAAACAAGGAGATTTTCCTCGATTATCTAGGTGAGCCCAATACAATCACAGGCCTCTTTAAACATGGAGGAGGCAGCAGAAGTCAGTGTCAGAATGGTAAGATTTGAGAAAGACTCAATTGGCCACGGGTGGTTCTGAAGATGGAAAAAGGGCCATGAGCCAAGAAATGTAAGCAGCCCCTAGAAGCTCGAAAAGGCCCCAAAATGGATTTGCCTTCAGAGCTTCCAGAAAGGAATTCAGTCCTGGTGAAACCTTAATTTTAGCCCAGTGAGACCCATTTTGGACTTCTGCGCTCCAGAGCTATAAGACAATAAATCCGTGTTGTTTTAAGCCACTAGGTTTATGGTAATTTGTTATAGAAACAACAGAAACTAATATACAGAGCTAATGCAAATAAATACGAATGTACTGTTCTCTCCCTGGGGCTTTAGGGCTTCAGAAGCAGTGCCGAGAGTCACAGTGGGGGCAGCCGTGCTTTTTACGCAAGAGGCTTTAATAAAAGAATGCTTAAAATACCTCTTAAAAGGCACTGGTGTAATAGAGTTTGAGGTCAGACAGAACTTGATCCGGTCTGTTTATCAGCCATGTGATCTTTCCATACTTTCCTTAACTCCCCTGGGACTCAGGTCTTCATCCATCAAAATCAGGATGACCACCTCCCAGGAGGTGAAAGCTCTGAAAATTAAATGGGGCAATGGGGAGGACAGAGCTTAGGCCCGAGGAAGCAGTCAGTAAACAGCTCCTCTTCCAGCCTCCTTCCTTCTACGGAGTCTTCTCCAAAGATTAGGCACAATCACAGAAGATCCTACCTCATTCCCCTCCCCTATAAATGCAAGGATCAAGAGGAGAATCCCACCTCCCTCCATCCACCCAAGAAGTTGGGAGTCAGGCTGAGGCCCCATTCGCTCATTCATTTATTCAACAAATCTTTCTTGCATGGCCAGAGCCAAGACGGTGAGCAAAACGAACCAGTGTCAACCTTCATGGAGCTTACATGGCTAGCAGAACCAACGTTCATCAAATGCCAGGCAAACAAACATGCCGCTCCATCAGGGGTGGCTACAACGGAGAGGTACGCAGGAGGTCAGAGAGGTTTTGGAGAAAACAGCGAGTGAGCTGAGAGCTGAAGAACGATTAGCATTAACTGGATGACAGAGGGAAGACAATTCCAGGCAGAGGGATAAACAGCAAAAAGGCCAGATGGTGGAAGGGAGTGAGGCCTAAATGAAAGAAGGCCAGCGAGGCTGAGCGGCAGACAGAAAGGGGAAGAAGGGAAGGAAGGGGAAGAAAATGACTCTCTGGTTCAATTGGATGGGTGGTGGGTTCCATTCCCCAAAACAGGAAATACTGGAAGAGGGCCACACTGGGAGGGGGAGATCATGAGGTTCAGCTTTGGGTTTAGGGTACCTTTGGGACACCCAAGCAGAGCTACCAGTGGGCATTTGGATATACAGGATATGTAAGTCTGGAGTTTACAGGTAACCTCTAGGCTAGGAGTGTGAACGTGGTGCCGCGCGTGAGCACGCACTGCGGGAAGCAGGGAGGTTGGCCCAGGTGAGACTGCACACCAGAGAGACAAGCGGGCCTCTGGCAAACATTTAGCACCCAAGAGCTGGAAGGAGACTGTGAAGGAGGCCCGAAGGAGCAAGTGGTCTGGGAAGTCAAGTGTTACAAATGACATCACACGAGGGAGCAGAGTGTATCCAAGAGGAAGACCGTAAGACTTCCTAGGATGCCGCCTGACTGATGGGACCCTGCTTGCCTGGCTGCATGACGATCCTGGGGAGGCCTGATGTCCAGGAGGTGAGGCCTATTAGATATTCTACTAGAGGGCCCTGGGAAGTAAGGGACTCAGATATTGAGAGGCTCAACCACCTCCTAGGGAAAAACAAACAGAAGAGCAGAGATCCATTGTATCCAACAGCCTGGCCTCAGAAAGTGGCTCAAACCAGAGCACAGAAAAAAGCAGATCCTGGCCTGGACACGTGCTCTGTCCCCAGACTGGTTAAATATGTATAGCTTTAAAAAGAGGGCAATACTGGAGACCGGACACCAGGGCACAGGGCAGGGGGGCTCCCCCTCTTCCACAGGTACCCAGATGGCAAGGCCCCCGGGCCGGGGCCTCCAGTTACGACAGTGACCGAGCACCGAACTCACTTACGTGGTAAGACTCCTGGACCTTGGACTCTGTCTGTCTCCTTTTCCTGCTCGTCCGCCCGCTCTGAGTTCTCAACCACCTGATCCAACTCCTCACTCAGCTGAAGGGGAAGACAAAGAGGGCGAACCGGTCAGCTACATCAGCCCTGCTAGTTAGGGCTAGAATGAGAAAGCAGAAACTGTCTCTCAATTGACACACACACATACACAGTGTCACATGATGCAGGGTGTGTTATACCAATTCTACAGACGAGGACACTGAGGCTCGGAAAAGTCACGTAACTCCCTGTGTGTTGGTTTCCCAGGGCTGCTGTAACAAAGCATCACAGACAGCGTGGCTCAAAATAACAGAAGTTGATTCCCTCACAGTCCTGGAAACTAGAAATCTGAAATCAAGGTGTTGGCAGGGCTGGTTCCTTCTGAGGGCTGTGAGGAAGAATCTTCTCCATGGCACTCTCCTAGCTTCTGGTAAAGGTGGGCAAGCCTCGGTGTTCCTTGGCCTATAGATGCATCTCATCTCCAATCTCCACCTCCATCTTCACACGGAGTCTCTGTGTGGCTCTGTGTCTCCGCATGGTCATCTTCTTATAAGAACACCATATTGGGTCAGGGCCCACCCTACTCCAGGATGACCTCATCTTAACTAATTACATCTGCAATGACCCTATTTCCAAATAAGGACACTTACTGAGGTACTAGGGGTTACCACTCCTCACACATCTTTTTGGAGGGACACAATTCAACCACGCTTTCCATGGCCAGAGAGCCAGAAGTCAAATCCAAGTTGGTCTAGTTCCAAAGCCTATGATCTTAACGGCTTCCCAGAGGAGGAGGAAACGCAGCTAAGAGTCTGCTGAGAGACAGGAGGAAAACAGTGAAGTTGGTGTCAGAGCTCTCCAGGACTCTGGCTCATGTCCACCGACTCAGGCTGCAAAAGGCAGAACAAAATGGGGAGGGCGGTCCATCCCAGAAACAGATGCTGATTAACAGCCTGGTGGCAGGCAACTTCAGCCTCCCCTCATTGCGTTCTCACCTGGCAAATGGGGGAAATGCCACTGAGAAGGGTAGGGAGCAAAAAGGATACAATGATAACCAACAATTCTCATAGCATTGAGGAGGAAGAGGGCAACAGAGATCAAGACCAGAATTAAGAGGACCTATCACTGAATTAGGAGGGAGGGGAAGGGGATAGCTCTCCTAAGTATTTTCTTAGGTTCACAGTGTCAACACTTAAGGTCGCAAAACATTTTCACTAAAAATTAATCTCCAAGAGACTTAGGTTAAAATAAAACTCTCATGTAGCTACTGGTCTTCCATCTCTCTCTCTTTTTTTTTTAATTTTAGTTTTAAGTAACCTCTACACCCAACATGGAGCTTGAACTTACAATCCCGATATCGAGAGTCACATGATCTACCAACTGAGCCAGCCAAGCGCCTCCATCTTCTTTCTCTGCCTTCACTCCTGCCCCTTAGAATCAGGTAGAACCTCCAGTTTAAAGTCCTCCAAGCTCACAAGAAAACCAACATGTGGGAGAAGGCAGGGAGGCTGGAGAAGACACCATGAGATATGAGAGCAAGAGGTCCCAAGAGTTCTCACTGGCCAAAGAGAAAGCAGGATGTTAGTTCTGGGAAGGCCCAGAGTTCTCTGATCCAAGCCTTACCCAGGTTCGCCCTAACCCAGTTTCCTTCCTGACTACTTGCAGCCATAATGAGCCCACTCCTTGCCTGCCCCATCCCCAAAGCCAAAATCTCCCTTCAGCAAAGAAACTTAACTCAGAGCTAGGTCCACTCTCAGAATGATCCAGGCAAGATAGATCCAGGCCACTCTCTGGGAGGCCTCCTTCTTCTGAACAAAGCAAGAGACAGGGACTTCAAAATGAGCCACTGAAGAAGGTAAGAGGAAGGGTCCTTCCAGTACCTTCCATCTTGGGGTGCCCCCAAATAGAAAGTGACTCCACCTTTGGCCTTGCCGCTGCAAGCAGGATAACTGTCTATATTTTAATAAGCATTTTAGGAGCCCCGCTGGGAAAGGCGATACTGCAGGTTATGTATGGGCAGTGAGCGACGCGATCCTACAAACCAGGACCCCAAAGCTCCCTAGAAGCAGGAGCTGCCCGCACCCTATTAACAAGAGCCCATCATTCACAGAGGGGTCACTCCCTGCCAAGTGCGGAGCTAAGAATTTTCCATATACCAACTCATTGGTATATGAGATAAGGCCTATCATTACCCTCCTTTGCAAATGAAGAAACCCGAAGCTCAGAAAAGTGACTTGACAAATAGCCAGAAGCAGAGCCAGGACAGGAACACGGGCTTTCTGGCCTCAAAATAGTATTTATCCACCATGCTCTACTCCCTATAAACCTGAAAACTTTCAGAGGGAAGTCCTCTAGCGGTATAGAATCTAGAGGCCACAGAATCCACAGCACTGGTTAAAATTCATCTGGCTCCTTTTGGATAAAGGAGAGGGTAGGAGAAATATAGAAATTTGTCCCAAAGTCAGATTCCAGACCAGGTCCTATACTAAAAAATAGCAAGCCTTAGGCAAATCTCATCTTTCAACTTGGCTTCCCACCTTCCACTGTAGGGCGAAGCCATCTGCTTTATCCACACAGTATCATTTGCAAAGGGAGTACATCAATAGTCTGGTCAGTATTGCTCAAGACAGCAGGAAGTACATATGAGGACAGGTAGAATGCTAGACTGATCTGGGAAGTCAGTCTCCATGGAGCACGTAGGACTTAAGATCCCTCCTTGAATGATTGGGGGGGGGGGGGGTGGTGTAATTTTAACCAACGGAGTTTGAGAGAGAGTTAAAGAAAAAGAAACGGTGCGAGAAAGCGGAAAAGGGACAGGAAAGCAGGTGCACATTTGTAAACAGTGAGTTTCCAGTGTGGTTGGAATGTAGGTGGGTGAGAGATAATTGAAGATATGGCTCTGAGCTTTGCAGAGAGCTTTGAAAGCTGCTAAGAAGTTTGGCCTGTTCTGGGTAGATCAAGGGCAGCATCAGGTGTTTGTAGAAAGAGATGTTGTGGGATCAAGGCAGGGCCTCAAAAGGAATCTGCACAGCATGGGAGACACCAAAGGCAGAGGTGCTAACACAGCATCTCACTCAGTTGGCCAGAGCAGACACAGGGACACAAACCTGAGGACTGCAAGATGTGGAACTGACTGAACTTGCAAGTGAGGGGACCACCGTGCGGGGCACAGGGGAGGATGATCTCTAGAGATGACCAGGGTGTAGGACCTGAGAGGAGGAGGAGGAGGGCAGTTCACTAGTTCCGGGGAGTCAGGAGGTCTGAGAGAAAGCTGGAATCGCAGCCTGTAGCTCAGGACAAACAAGAAAGAGACAAAGAGCCGGAGAGTGATATTTAAAGTAGTGGGAGGAGGTGAGACTGTTAAAAACCGAGCCCAGCGAGAAGCACCTGAGTGGCGAAAGCACCTTTGCAAAGTCAGGCGGGCCCCCAAACAAGACATAATTATCTCTTGTCATTTACACCTGCAAGGGGCCACGAGGCCTGGGGCTCAGAGAGGCTAATGCCTCCCGCACATCCGTTCCAGCTGGGAGGAGGGCGCCCGTGCCTCCACTTGTTGCAAAGAACAGCCGAGGTCGAGGTCAAGGCCGGCCGGCGCGCTGCTGCCTGGGTCCGAGGCCGCTTTAATCATTCACCTGCTGGTTACGGGTCGCGGCTCCTCCGGGGCCCCGGCTCCATCCCGCGCCGGCGGCATCCGGGGGAGGCTCGGCGTCCCGCTTCCTTCCTGCTCCGCCGCTCCTCTGCACGCGGGGATCCCTCCCCCCCGCCGCACTCCGCGGAAAGCGCACTCGACCCACCGGGACGCCCCCCGTACCCCACTCGCCCAGACCCCGGGACCCCGCTCCTGCGCCCCACGGGAAACTTTGCTTCCGCCCCCCACTGCCTTGTACCTCCTGGTAGGATGTGGAGAGCTCCTGCCGGATCATGGCACTGACCCGAGCTAAGGTACACCTGAGACCGCTACGGCCCGGGAGAAGCGGCGGGGCGAGGACTGCGGCCGCAGCGCCTGAAGCTGCCGGCTCCGCGAGGCTAAACCGGTTCGGAGGTGCGGCCCCGAGACCAGGCGGGGCGGCACTCGGCGCATGAGCCTCGCTCCCGCTGGAGCCGCGGAAGGTTGCTGGGAAATGTAGTTCCGGGCGAGAGGCACCTCTCAGCAACTCCGGAGCGGCAAAGCCTGCGCGCTCCCCAAAGCCACGTTTAAGCCAGGCGTTAGACTCACGTGCTCTCTTCATCTCCCACTTCCTCTTGTTTGTCAGAGGAGGAGGGACGGAGAAAATGAGTGGAAAGTGGAATAAAGAGGTCAGGTCAGACGAGTGGGAGAGCCTAATCTATAACTGCAAGAGGCAGTCTGGTGGATTATAACCATTAATAAATGTCTGCAGAGCACTTTGTATATTACAAAGCACTTTCATTCATATTATGCCCTTGATCTTGCAAGGAACCCTGGGAGCCGTAAGTTTTGCTCCCTGTCTTACAGATAAAGAAACTGAGATACCTTGTTTCGGAAAGGATTTGGGCAGGGCAGTAATGAAGTGTTTTTTCGTTTCGTTTTGTTTTGAAATGAAGATTAATCCAGGAAGAGACTACAGAATCCAAGTACTTTCCATTATTCCTACGGCAGACAGCTGGGAGTCAGGACCTCTAGTTTCTTGTCCTGGCTCTGCCCCTCTCCCGCAGGTCTTTTTTTTTTCTTTTTTTTAAGCTTTTATTTATTTGAGAGAGGGAGCACAAGCGGGGAGGAGGGGCAGAGGGAGAAGCAGGCTCCCCTTGGGCAGGGAGTCCAATGCCGGGCTCCTTCCTAGAACCCCAGGATCATGACCTGAGCTGAAGGCAGAAGCTTGACCGACCGAGCCACCCAGGTGCTCCTCCCGCAAGTCTTGTAATACTCTGAGCCCTCCTCTCTATGCCTAAACCCTGCCCTGCTCACAGGGCCTTACTGAGAGCCTAAACAGGATCATGCAGCAAAACCCAAAAGCTCTGTTCCCCCGCAGAAGAAGCCTCCTGTCCTGAATGTGGTGGAGAACATGGTGTTCGCCTTGTAGCAGTGTGGATCTGAGGACCGCATCTTCCCATCCTCCCACTGCGCGAACGGCATTCTGTCTGGCCACCCCCGGCTGATTAGTGGTGAGGCAAAGAGAGGTCGCTTATGCTTTGGTGAATGCTGCTCTGTGTCCTGGGCAGCTGCAGCTCTGCAAGCCCCTGCAAGCAGGCCCCTCGGGGCTCTTCCCTCTTCAGCAGCAACCACAGTAGTACCAACCACATCAAAGCCCCCTGGACCTCCAGAGTATTGGTAGAGGGAGGCCTCCCTCGCCTCTTCTGACCACCCTCGACCATATATATAGCACCTAACATATTGTATGTACTCAACAATTTTCAATATATGAATGCAACACTTATTCCAGCCATTTAACAGTTGCTTGCAAATACAAATGACAACAAACAACTCATTAGATTCTTAGCTGTATGAATGCAAGCCTGGTTGATAGAACAGGTCACACAATTCATAGAATTTTAGAGCTGGAAAGAACCAGAAAAATCTAGTCCAGCCCTATCGATCCTCTCTACTCTTTGTTGCTTTGACCAAACTGGAAAATTACAGAGTCCCACATTTGAAGGAGATCCTAGTACAATATTTAACATGGTTTTAACAAATATAGCACTGGGCACTGGGATACAGAAACAAATGGGGTACTCCCAGGTCCTTGCCCTTCTGGCTCTTCCATGCTAGAGTGGAGAAGCCATGAGCACATAAATAGACATTTCTGTACCAGCTGTTCCCAAGTCCTCTCCTCCCGTTCTCTCACGAGCACACACGAATCAGGCTTTCAGCCTCTCCACTCTACTGAAATATGTTTGTCAAGGTCACAAGTGACCTCAGAGTTGTCAAATCAGATGTCCATTTCCCCAAGCTTCTCTTTTTTGGATGAGTTTTGTTTTGTTTTTTTAGGAGAGTTGTAACACAATGTTACATTATTTTTAGCTGTACAACATAGTGACTCAAGGAGTTTATAGGTTATGCTGTGCTCACAAGTGTAGCTACCATCTGTCACCATACAATGCGATTACAAGATCATTGATTATATTCCCTTATGCTGTGCCTTTTCTTCCAGTGGCTCATTCATTCCATAACTGCATCTCCCACTCCCCTTCCCCCATTTTGTCCATCCTCCCTGGCAACCGTCAGTTTGTTCTCTGTACTTATAGGTCTGATTCTGCTTTTTGTTTATTCACTTGTTTTGTTATCTATCCTCTTTCTTGATCTGTCAGCTGGCTTGGCCTCAGCTGAGCCTCTCCTCCCTGTCTCCTTTCCTCCTCTGGCTTCCAGGACCCCACATGCCTCCCTTTGCCTCCCCTCTCACTCAAAGCTCCTTCTCAGCCTCCTTTGCTGGTTTTTCCTCATCCCCTCAATTCTCCAAGATGGCATTCCCAAACCAGGTCTCTGATCTCCCTTCAACTCACTCCCTGGGGGCTAATGAAATGGGCTCCTCTCTAGGCTCATGGTTTGACTTACCATCTAGATCCCAAAGATTCTGGTTATGGGTCGAATTGTGTCCTTCAAAAAGGTATGTTGAAGTCCTAACCCTTGGTACCTCAGATTGTGACCTCATTTGGAAATAGATTGTTGCAGATGTATTAGATAAAATGAGGTCATTCTAAGTAAGGTGATCCCTTCATCTATTATGACTCACGTCCTTACACAACGATGGAAGCCGATGTGAAGGTAGACACACAGGGAGAATGCCCTGTTATGGCAACAGCAGAGAGCACAATGATACAGCTGCCCGCCAAGCTGGCGTTAATCATTCACCTGCCACTTACAGTTGAAAAAAAAAACTTTCACATAGGAAAGAAAGAAAGGAAGAAAAAAAAGGAAAGGAAAGGAAAGAAAAACCCAGCCACAGGGTTTCCACTGAATTTAGTCAAGAGGAAGCCCTGCTGGGCGATTGGAGGGGATCAGGGCAAGGGAGAAGCCAGGGTTTTTCTTTTCCTTGCTCCCTGTTCCTGGCAGTGTCCCTTCCATGGTTCCAGCCCAATGCAAAGGGTTTTTGTGGCTCTAGCTTCAGCTAGGTGACCCAGGCTCCCAGACTCTCATACCACCTCCTGCTCCCTTCTAAGGGTAGGATGGTGTTACTCTCCTGCCGTTTCTAATCTTCTGGTTACCTCAGGGATTCTTCTCAGCCTCCCTCGTCCCCTGTGCAACCAACTGTCTTATTACAAGTCATTTTGTTTCTCTTCAGATAATTTGTATTCTGCTTTCAGGTAACTGATTCATTTGGGAAAATGAATCTGAGTTGAAGTAGGGAAGGGCAATCAGAGGAATGCCTAGAAAAATCCAAGGGCATATGAGCATGCTATTGCATCATAGATTTATACTCAGTGTCTCAGGGAGAGGAAGCTAGATCTGATCAGTAGAAATTATAGGGAGTATCTTTTGGCTCAAAGAAGTTACTAACAAATAGAACTGTAGAGAGAGAAAGGGCTCAAGCAGAGAAGTAGCACACTGTATGTCAGGGATGTTATTAAGGAACATGATGCATCAGGAAGGGGATGATATTCTATTCAAGGACTTAGAAGGGCCTCTTCTAACCCGGAGATCCTGTGACCCAGTGTAACATAGATTCTGCATGCTGCAGCTTATACAGACTCTCACATCCATGATCATTTTTAGTTTCAGCACAATACCATCAAGGAGGCAGGCTGGTGTGTTAGTAATACGGAAACTGAGATTCAGAGGGTTTGTGATGGATCCTGTTCAGGTCGCTGTGTACTAGAAGCTCAGTCTGTTGCATGGATGAAATGTATGAAAATTTGGTGCAGTCACTGAGGGCAGGTGTAGCCTGATGGTTAAGGGAAGACGCTGGGAGGCGGCCTGGGCTTGAATCTTAGCTCTACCACCCACCCGTGACCAAGGTATTTAAAGTCTTTGTACTTCAGTTTCATTGTCTGTAAAAATGAGCAATAATACTAGTTCTTACTTCATAGAGTGAAAGCAAGGATTAAATGAGTTAATACTTGTGAAAGTGCTGAGCCAGGGCTTGGCACACAGTAAACTCTTCTTTGGTTTCCTTTGCCAGTACTCCCACCCACAATATGTTGGCAGGGCCCAAGAACTCAGTCCTTGGTCCCTCCATCTTCCTCTCTACCTGCATGTCCTTGATGATCTCATCCTTTCCGTGGCTTTTTTTTTTAACTTTTTAATTTTATTTTATTTTATTTTATTTATTTGAGAGAGAGAGAGCACACGAGCCGGGGTGGCGGACCAGAGGGAGGAGAAGCAGGCTCCCCGAGGAGCAGGGAGCCCAATGCAGGGCTCAATCCCAAGACACTGGGATCATGACCTGAGCCGAAGGCAGACGCTTAACCGACTGAGCCACCCAGGCGCCCCCATTCTGTGGCTTTAAATACAATCTACATGCCAAGGATTCCATGATTTATATCACTCGCCTGGAAACTCTTCCTTCAAATCCAGACTCATATAGCCAACTGTCAATTTGATACTTCTACTTTGATATCTAGGTGTTCTCAAACCGACCAAGCCTGATCTTGAGTTTCTCCCCCCAAACCTGCTCTTCTCACCATCTCTCCTTATCTCAGTAAGTGGCAACTCCATGCATATGGTTACCAAGGCCAAAACCCTCTGGGTCATCCTTGACTCTGTTCTATCTCCCTGACCTCCTGTCTCCTCTCGTTTGTCAGCAAATCCTGCCAGCCACACCCTCGAAACACATCTGAGACCCACCCGCTGCTCACCACCTCCCTTGCTAGCACTCTGGGGCAAGCCACCATCACCTCTCGCCTGGATCACTGGATTACTGCAGTGGCTCCCCCTGCTTTAGTCTGTCCTCAACACCACAGAGTCATTCCACTAACATTTTAACTCATTCCTCTCTTCCATTCAGTAAGCATAAAAGCCAAAATCCTTTAAAAATGAGCTGTGAGGCCCCACGAGACCTGTCCACCACCTCCATTCCCTTTAACCTTGACCTCCCAGACTTCATCTCCCACACCTCTTCCCTCCCACTGTTCTCCAGCAAGCAGGACACTGTCCTTCCTCAACATGTATGTGGCCATCTTTCCTTTTGCAGAGAATGTCCTCCCCTCCTAGCTACCTCCCTCACTCCCTATTATACAAATACCACCTTCTCAGTGGGACCTCCCCTGGTCACCCTGTTGTTTGTTTGCTTATTTATTTTGTAAGATTTATTTTAGGGAGAGACAAAGAGAGAGCACAAGCAGAGGGAAAGAATCTCAAGCAGACTGCCCACCAAGCCCAGCTGGGGCTCTCCCACTACCCATGAGATCATGACCTGAACTGACTCTGAGCCCAACTCTCAACCTACTGAGCCACCCAGGAGCCCCTGGTCAGCCTATTTAAAATTGCAGCTCTCTATTCCTTTGCCCTGCTTTATTTTTCTCCCCGGTATTCATCACCATCTAACACACAACGGTATGTATCTTTGTCTATTTCTCCCATAGAATGTAAGCTCATGGAATGTAAACTCCATGGGGGCGCTGATCCCTTGTTCAGCGATGTATTCCCAGTGACCTGATACATGGAGAGGCATAAGTATTTGCTGAATAAATTATTGAAGGAGTCTTTGCACAAATGTTAGCCTTTATTATTTCAGTGCAGATCTGTGCCATGCCCTACCCTTTGCAAAAATTCCTTTGGGGACACAACTGGAAAGAAAAAGAAATCAGCCTATTAAAAAGATTTTTATTTTTAAGTAACCTCTACACCCAACTTACCTCCCCTCCCCCCCGATCAAGAGTCGCATGCTCCACGACTGAGCCAGCCAGGAGCCCCAGAAGTAAGACGGAATGAATAAAGCTGGGGTCTTGGTTTACAAATATATCTTCCTAGGTGCTGGAGTGTGGAGCTGTGTCCCCCACGTACCTACTACAGAACTGCTGTCACATACGTAGCTCTCTGCACAACCTCCAGTCCCAGGCCGCGGAGTCAGGCGCTCCAGCGGCGCGGTCCCGAGGGGGCGGGGAGGGGGCGGGGGGGCGGGGTTTCGGGGCCGCAGGGCGGGAGCGCGGGCCCCCTGCCGCCCCGGCCACCCGGCCCTGCTCGGCGCGCGCACCATGGCGGGCCCCGCGTCGCGGCGGCGGTGGCGGCGGCTGGCAGCGCTGGCCTTGCTGCTGGCGCTGGCCCCGGGGCCGCCCGCAGCCTGGGCCGGGCAGGCGCCGCGCCCCGCCGAGCGGGGGCCCCCGGTGCGGCTCTTCACGGAGGAGGAGCTGGCCCGCTACGGCGGGGAGGAGGTGAGCGGACGGGAGGCCTCGAGGGGAGGCGCGGGCTCCGAGCTGGGCGCCAGGCCTGCGGGCTTCCTCTCTCCGGGCCGAAGGCCGCGCAGGGATCCGGGGAGTCCTCCCGCGTCGGGGCGCCCCGCTCAGCCCCTGCACCGAGCCCGCCCGCCCCGTCCCGCCCCGCGCTGCGCCCTGCCTTCCGGCGAACTGCCCCCTTGAGACGCGTTTCGGCTGGTGATCCGTCCACGAACCTCGGAACTTTGGGGGGTTTTTAATGTTAGAATCAGCTGGGGGCAAACACTTCTGCCTACTCTTTGGGGTGAGTGGCGGGGGAGGGAGAGAGGTAAGTAAAACCTGTGGGGCAGGCCCAGGGATGATCCAGGCTTCCCTGCACTTTGTTTTCCTGCCCCGACTCCTCAAACCCACTTTTAGTGTCTGGGCTCTTGGCTGAGCAGGAGGTTGGGGAGAGGGCCGAGGGGGAGACCGGTTAGAGACAAAGACACCCACCCCCCCCAACACACCCACATCAGTCAGCAGTCTGGAGGTGTCCAGGAAACTCCTCACATTCCCTGGTCCATTTGGGCTGCTGGGGTCCAGTGTGATGCCTGCGGAGAGTGGGAATAAGATGCTGCACGTCACAGCAGAAGGACCATAACGGGGCCGATCTGGGAAGAGAGGGGGACAGTTTGATGGGGAAATCACCGTACCATAGCGTGTCAGCATTAATGGGAACGGACATCCTGCTTTTACACACGGGGGAAACTGAGGCATGCCACCAGCTAGGGCCAGAATGAGGAAGGGACCAGTGTCCTCCTGTTAAAATCCTCCAGCCTGGGATCCCTAACCCTAAGTTAGCTAGACTGGGTTTGAAGGGGGGGGCGGGGGTCAGAAACTTGGTCCTTAGGCAGTGATGGCTGGTTTGAATATCACTGTAAAGAGACGTTGGTTAGAAGCCTGAGTGGAAGAGAACACAGAAGGAGGGAGACAAGGATGTGACTAGATGTTAAGGGACACATCTTTAAGGGCCGAAGGGAACCGGATGATACAGGATCCAGGAATCGGTGCAGAAAAGAGTTAACATAACAAGCCTACTCCCTTAGAAAGGCCTGCTGGCAAGAGTGGCTGTTGGCTGATATCTGGAATTCCAGGGTGTTCCACACTTCCCTGAGGGATGAGGGTGGCTCAATCTGGGCTCTTTAGACAGTGTGTTTATGTTGAACACTGCTAGGCAGAGAGGGCCTACATGGCTAGCTGCCAGTAAAAACCTTGGGCTCTGAGTCTCTAATGGGTAGAGACTCTAATGTTCTGGGCAGAAACATCGCACACGTGTTGCTGCGTTGTGGTGTTCGCTGGTGGAAGAGAGCTGTGTGTGACCCCTCATGGGAAAGACAGAGCACAAGGAAATCCGCCCATGGATTCCTCTAGACTCTGCCTGTGTCCTTTTCTCTTACCACCTGACTGTGAATCCTTCTGTATGGCTGTCATAAATCTGAGCTCTGAGTACAACTGTATGCTGAGTTCTGTGAGTCCTTAAAGTGAATCTTCAAACATGGGGGCGAACTTGCAGACCCCCAGCACAGAACCCAAGAGACAGCGTTCAAGGTCGAGGGTACTTGCAACAACAGCTCCAGGGGCTGCAGGATGACAATGGAGGAGAGACCCTTGTTTTTTTATGCTGACATTATTGGTACTTAACTAAGGGAAGCAAAGAGGGAAGCTTGAGGGGGGAACAGGTTAAAGGGAGAAATGTTTTGGGTGTCTATAAGCAGAGAGAGGAAGAGAGTCAGGTAGGAGAGGGGCCGTTGAATGCAGCTGAGTAGAGCTGTGCTGTGCTCTGACCCACCCTAGACGGTTCTGGTTTGTGCCTGTTGTCTGGGAAGAATTACTAATAGCACCCCCTTCACTCTCAGAAGTGTCACTGTTTGTATAATACATTATACGGTACCCTAGTTAGAGCTTTATACCTTTGGATCATGCCCGGCTACCACTCCCTGTTCTTTGGGCAGGGAGTTCTTTGGAGTCTCATTTTTTTTTTTCCATCTGTAAGATGCTTTTATCAGTCAGGGGTCCACCCCAAACAGAAACAATAGGAGATAACGTATTTGGTTTATGGCAAGGAATCGGTTTATATGATCATAGGCACTGGTCAGGCAAGCCTGAAGTCCATCGAGCAGGCCAAAAACCCCTGGGCAGTAGCTGATGCCCCAGCCTACCAGATGAATTTCTTCTTCTGCAGGGAAACCTCAGTTCTGTTAAGGCCTTTCAACTGATGCAGTTAGGCCCACCCAGATTATTCAGGGTAATCTCCTTCATATTAAGTCAACTCGTTGTAGATGTTAATCACATCCACAGAATATCTTCAGAGCAACACCCAGGTACTGTAGTTGATCAAAGTTGGCATGTAAAACTGACCATCCTAATGGCTATCACAAGAGTTCCTACTCTATATAGGGGTTGTGTGAGGACTAAATGAGATGGTGATAAGCAAAGTGAGTAGGATAGGCCTGCAGTAATCTTAGCACAGTAAGCCTTAATAAATCTTAGCTGCTATTTTTGTTAATTATTAAAGTTATAAGCAAGAGGCAGTATAACAGGTCCATAATCCTCTTAGGCAATTCAAAAATCAAGCTCTGAAACCAGAAGGATTTTTGTTTTTGTTTTTAAGATTTTATTTTTAAGTAATCTCTATGCCCAACGTGGAGCTTGAATTTACAAACGCAAGATCAAGAGTTGCATGCTCTGCCAAATGAGCCAGCCAGGTGCCTCAGAAGGTTTGTTTTGTTTTTGTTTTTTAAATAAGTCATTTAATAGCAAAACCCAACCTGCTCTGAACCCCTTTGGTAACAGAGCCTTGCCAGAACTGACATGAGTCTATTTATAATCTTCATGTGTTGTACTTAGTGTGAATATTCATGATCATGCTTTACTGTGGAAATATTCATATAATCGATTATGGGGTGCTGCCTCGGACTTCCATAGGGAAGATGAGGTGAAATTGAGGATTCTCTTTGGTTCAGAGGGGATGTCATCCTCCACCCTCCTAGTGCAACACGATTTTTGCCATCCTCAGAAAATATGTTTTCTGCCTTAATTGCATTGGAGGATCCCAAGGGCAGAGAAGGTCACCCTGCCTGCCCCCACACCCACCTGATTTCTGGGCCTGGGACCAGATGTATGTATTAAACTTTTATAAATAGCGCTAACTCTGTCAGGCACTGTCCTAACCACTTTAAAGCACCAACTCATTTAATGGCAACCATAGCCCCATGCGGTGGGTGCTATTACCGCATTTTTTCAGAGGAGGAAGGAGGCTTGGGGAGGTTAAGTAACTTGCCCAAGGTTACACAGCTAGGGAGTTATAGAGGTGAACCAGGTGCTGCTCCCTCAGGCTTCTGCAAGGAAAATGAACTACCCAGAGCCCCCCTCTCCATCGCTTCAGGCAGTGACCTGCTCCAGGGATTTACCGGTTCCAAGAAGAAGGTATCAGAGTGCAAGCATGCCCAGAAATGTAGTTCAGCTTCTGGAGTTTATTTAGTGTGACTCTGGACCCTGAGCTTGCCATGGCCCCCTAGGCTTCACAGTTATTCTTTGTAGATGGAATTTGTCTATGCTTAGTGCCAGCTCTCCTTGGAAATCTGTGCTAAGGTGGGGAGGTGGACAGGGTGACATTTGTTTTCTGCTTTTCTAAACTTAATGATAGTGAAGAGTAAGACTGTACTTCCTCCAGAAAGATCATTCTGGACAGAAAGAATATACAGACAGTGAAGGCAGTGGGGTAGAGAATGGTGAATAAAGAGGTGAAACCACCCTCTCTAATCATGCAGTCAAGCGACTGTAGATGTCTGGCTGTGTCAAGGAATACATTCTGCATCTTCCCCCAGTACACACACACACAACGAAAGTTCTATGAAACAATGCTTATTCTTACTATGTGTGATACACTCTGATATTTTCTATTTTCTGTTCTATTTTAAACTTTTCCTGCTTCATTAAAAAAATTGGTTAGTAAATCACTAAATTAATCCATGATGCATTAATAGGTTACCGATGCCAACTGCAATCAGAAACTAACCTGGCCTTAGATCCTCCGAGGGCCCCGTTATTTCTGCAGAAGAAAACACCCCTCTTTGCCAGTGAGGACCTTTGGCTCTGTCCCCAGCCCCTGGTGCAAGGTCTGAGGTTGGAGGCTCAGGGGCCCGCCTTCCTGCCTGCACCCAGGCTCCAGGCCTCTCCCTCCCAGCTGTGGAAGAGGCCCTCCTTCCACCACCCTGCTGCCTTGTCTGCCTTTCTGTGGTCATTCTCATGGCACTGTCCTGGCCCCTCGTGACAATAGGTCGGGAGGATGGCCAGACGGTAAGGCAAGCCCGGACCCCAGGGAGAAAGGCCTCATTTATGCAGGTCTCATTTATGCAGATGGTTCCCATGGTTCCCGTCTATCTGGGTGCCTTTGGCCCACCCCCTGTGTCTCACCTGGTGGTCCTGAGTCTTGTGGATGAATTTCCCAGGCCACCCTCGCCCTCTCCTGGTCCCAGGCAACTGCGCTGTCCTCATGCTGTGTGCCCCCTGGTGGGGCAGGCCAGGGAGTGGAATGAACTTGGGTTAGAAGGCTCCAGTCTCCAGAGACTGCTCTAATTCCCGCTGGGACTCTGGGCAAGTCTCCTAATTCCCTGGCCTGGAGAGCAGCATCTGTAAAATGAAGGTGTTGGATAATCTTCAAGACCCTTTCAGTTTTAACTTAAAATTCCTCTAGAATCCTTATCTGTCACTTGGGAATTACATTTTTTTCTATCTTTCCTTTGGGAAGATCTCCAGTCTTCTTCCACTTGGTTATCTGATTCCTCTTTGATCTTACAACTTTCAAAATCTAGAGAAGGATCCAGGTAACTAACATTTATTTCCCCAAACTGCTGAGTGCTTCATATCTCTTGCCTTTGGTTAATCCTCACAACAGCCCAGTAAAGTGGATACTTGTATTATCTTCTTATTACAGAGGAGAAAACTGAGGCACAGAGAGGTTAAGTAATTTGCCCAAGGCAACACAGCTTATAAGCGGTGGCTCAAACCCAGGTCTGTTTGACTTGAGCACTTGTGCTTGGAACAGCCCACCATGGTGACTCCTCCTTGGGGCTCCTGGAAAAAGACAGACCTCCTGCTGTTACTTCAGACCTGCTGTGCAGATAAAAAAAAGCAAAAACAGTGAAACATCCTTCCAGGTGGATGAGAGGCTGCGGGAGCACGGTGTGAAGCTGGTGATGAGCATGTGTGTTTTATCGTGTCTCCATGGACATTTCTATTTCAGAGTCAGCATTTCTGCTCCCAAGACTTCCACTCACCCTCTGTCTGCTCAGTTGCCACACCTCTGGGGCCTGGAAACCATGGCCACTGCTGTGCTGTCCGTGGACACCCAGCTCCACAGGCCAGGAACAACCCCCCAGCCTCACCCCCAGCACACTTGACATTTAACCGATAAGGCCATTCCTCTCTGTGGAACGCCTGTAGCACCGTTTCTTGCTACCCCTTTGCTAGGACTTCCTCTTTGCCCTGACACCTTCAATGTATAGTTTCACGGGGAGATAAATATTTAACTGTTGAAGAAATTGAGAGTGTTAGTGATAAGATGCATGTGGTTGTATTTTATGTAGGTGAAGGTCATGTTTCTAGACACAAGAAAGGAATAACATATCAAAGGAAAAGCAACAATGGAAAATATGACAAAATGCCATGGGTGAAATTATAACTGTTAATATATTGTTTAAGCTGAAATAATATATAACCCCACTTGATAAGCAATTGAAGTCAAGAAATAAATAATCACAGTGAAAGAAAGGCCATTAAAAAAAAATGCAGGCTGCTGGCTGATTAAACCATACCTTTTAAAATAACCCATTTTGGGGTGCCTGGCTGACTCAGTAGGTAGAACACACAACTCTTGATCTTGGAGGTTAGTTCAAGCCGCACATGGGTGTAGAGATTACTTAAAAATAAAATCTTTAAAAAAAAATTAAAATAAAATAACTCTTAGTTGAAGTGGAGCAAATGTCCACCAAGTCAGCAGAAGTTCTAGGGACTGTCTGGAGCTGATAGAGAATGTAATAACCAATTGTTTACTGAGCTCCTGTGCTGGGCCTACCGTGTGCTCACAGATGCTGTGCCCTTCAGCGTGCCTGCGAGGTCAGTGGGTGTTAGCCATCTGTAACAGAGAAACTGAGGCCTGTGAAGTTATGGGGCACTGAGATACATTTCCTCAGCCAGGTCGCTTACCTTCTCTGAGCCCCAGCCCCTCTCTCTGTGAAACTTGACCTTAAGCCCCACGAGGGCAAGAACCTTAGGGCCGACGCCTAGAGAAGACCAAGCAGTGTGGTCTTGGAGATCCAGAGATCCCTGTGCACCCAGCTCAACGACCCCTTCACCCCAGCCTAGGAGCTGACTATTGGTGTCCCCGTACCCCCCAGCGGGGCTGAGACAAAGGTGGCCTGGGCTTGCATGTCCTAGAACTGGAACTGTGACAGTCGCCCCAGCCCGAGTCCACCTTGATGGAAGTTAGAAAATCCATGCCATCTGTTTTTGTGTTGTTCTCTTTGGTGGCGGGGGGAGGGGGGAGTAGGAATTTGAAGGTAATATTTTATCCCTACGAATATAGCCAAAAATACACTATGAGACTGACTCACTGTTAGTACTTTGGGGAAACAGCATTGCTTGTATATTTCTAGCGCTGTAAATGGTTTTTTGAAGAACTGGTTAAATTTTTAATAAAAGCGATTACGTTGTTCATTTACTTTGGTCCAGGAATTCCATATATTCCATGCCTCAAGGAGATAACTCACCAAATTATAAAGTAGCTTATAGAAAGATATTCATAATCCTGCCACTTATGGTTTTAAGGAATTGGAAGGAACCTAAATACCCAAAATAGAAGAAGAGCTAAACCAACAGGTACACAGTATTGCTAATATAAAATAAAGCTGTGTGAGTGACAACCATTTTGGTTATTTCAATACATGGGAATGTTTATACGAAGCAATATTACGTGTAAGAAGCAAAATATAAAAGTGATCATTTATACTGATTGCATCCACATAGGTACACTGACCAAGATGAAAGGAAATTTGGGTTGATTTAAATAATTCACCATTGAATTTTTATCTATGCAGATTTGCTTCAGTCCCTGGGATTTTTTTTTTTTTTCCACAGAAGGGTATTGCCATGGGCTTGTCATGATACTTTGTCAGCTTTCCAAAGTTTGTGAGTGGACATGACATTGGGCAGATAGGGACAAGCTCCTGATAGGGATGAGGGAAGGCTGCCTTGTACCTTCACCTGCTGCTGTCTGCACAGCCCGTGGTGGGAAGAGATGTCACTAACTAGGGCTGGAGGAGCGGAGATCTTGGGCTCTCACCAACAGCTTCTCTCCTGCTTTTTAGGAGGATCAGCCCATCTACATGGCAGTGAAAGGCGTGGTGTTTGATGTCACTTCTGGAAAGGGTAAGTGGCTCAGCTTTATGAAAAATCCTTACTTCTGGGGAGCTCGGCAGCTGGAGTGGACACTGGATGTGTGAAGAAGGGAGGGGACGCTGGCCAGGTCCTTTTCCTTCAGATTGAGTTAACAATCTTTGTCAGTGTTGTACCTCCACAGTGTTTTTCTAATTATGTATGCTTATGCTCAAAAACCTTCCATGGCTCCCTGCTGCCTATGGCACCAAATTCCAACTTGATGATTTATCACGGTTGAAGCAGTGAGAGGAAAAGCGTTGCTTTGCAAGGTGTTGGGATCATAGAACAGGATAGAACATTTTAATGCCTCTTCATGGTTTCTCTAGTGGTAATTACAGATCATATCATGGAGGTAGTTATGGTTCATTGTGTATCTGATACCAAACAAAAGATGTTGAACGGAGTAGACTTGGCTTCCACCAACATTTAAGAAGACTGAACATTCTTCCTATTTGCATTTTAAATATTTTAAAAGATTGTTTTCATTCTGTATTTTTAAAAAATCACCTCTCAGTCCAGCATGTGTGACTTATTCCATACTCTGAATTAGTGGAACCCAGACTGATGGCAGGGGGTGGCTTATTGGGCTTCATGTCTTCACTGCTTCCCCTCTCCTTGGGCCTGGAGGCTTCTTCAGCATTGGATTGGGTCTCAGAAGCCCCCTTCCCTGCCACGTACAGGCTCCTCACTGCTTCGCATGCACATACACACTCACATCTTCTTTTTTTTGTTGTTGTAGAGTTTTATGGACGAGGAGCCCCCTACAATGCCTTGACTGGGAAGGACTCCACCAGAGGGGTGGCCAAGATGTCCCTTGATCCCGCAGACCTCACCCATGACACTGTGAGCCAAATTATGAGCCTTTGTCAAAAGGTTCCACCCCCCATTGGCCATGGCCTTTCTTACCCCTAGGCAATAGCAAAGCTTCCTAATTAGCCTATTGAAGTCCCAGTCCACTCAGTGTGACCAACTCTTTTCTTGAAATAGAGATCTTACTATGCCACTCCTACTCAAAAACCTTCCATAACTCCCCAGTGCCCATAGAGTCAAGTCCAAGCTCTCGTGAACCTGGTGATCAAACTCAATGATCTTCACAATTTGGCTCCAACCTGCCTTGGCAGCCCCATCCCCCTTGCAGTCTGCACCCGCCACCCCCAGCCTCACAGGTTTGCTGTTGGTTTCAGACACCCACTCCCCAGGCCGCTCCAGGCATGAACAGGGTTGAGGAGCAGAGTATCCCCATGTTCATATTTCTGTGAAAGAGAGAAAACAGCATTGGCAAAAGCCATTTGAGGTCCTCAGTAATCCCGACAGGGGGGCTGGCATTCACCCCAGTTGCGCTCAGATGAGTCAAACTCATAAACCACAACATTACAGAAACATTCAGGAGTCAAGGAAGAGGAAGGGTGTATGAATCTATAGTGGGAGGGGGGGTAGAGAGCCATGAAAGGGAGGTGGGTGCAGACTGCGTAGAGTGTACCCCACCCTGCCCCAGGCTGGGTGTTCGCTGGAGTCTTGAATTTCTACATCAGTCAAAGAGTAAATGGTGCCCCCCACCATCCCCCTACACACAGACACACGGGGCTGGCTTTTGAAAAGTCAGTTGGTTAGTTGAGATACTTTTTCGCCAGCATTAGGGGTGTGGGGGGAGGAGGGCGGGGTGGAGAGAGTTCAGTGCGAGGCATGACTCACTCATCCCACCCGCCCCCCCACATCCCCCGTGTTGCTTGGGCTTTTCTCCCCAAGACGGGCCTCACGGCCGAGGAGCTGAAATCCCTGGACAATGTCTTCACCAAAGTCTACAAAGCCAAGTATCCCATCGTGGGCTACACGGCCCGGAGGATTCTCAATGAGGATGGCAGCCCCAACCTGGACTTCAAGCCTGAAGACCAGCCCCATTTTGACACAAAAGACGAGTTTTGATGTTCCATCCCTGGGGGAGGGGTGGTGTTCCTGATTGCAGGGGGCAGGGAAGACCCTCAGCTGCCAAATCTCCTGTGAAACAGGCTACCCAAGCCTCTGGGCACCCGGACCCAAATAAAGCAGATGTTGAACCTGGAACCCTAATGCCTGTTATTGTCCTTGGTTGAGTGTTCTGTCGCCGTGGCATCCCACCCGCACACCGGCCAGGCTGGTAAGGATGGCAGAGTGGGGAGCCCCCTCCGGGTCACTGTTGGCTCTCTGGGCAGTAGAACTACAAGTGACTTACTTCCTCTTTAGATTTCTATTTTCCTGTACTTGCCAGATTTCCTGTGACCATGTTTACTTTAGAATAAGCACAAAAATAAACTTCGTATTTTCACAAGGGAAGAATTCTTCCCCGCATGCTCTCTCCTTGAAGCCTCCTCTGCTCTACGGGATGGGGCAGCCTTGTGCGTGGGCCTCCCCCTTCACAGTCCTGCCTTCAGTATCCCCATCCGTGAGGGGCCATCCCTAAGATGGCAGGAATGGGGAGGATGCACAGGAGCGGCAGGGGATGGTGAAAGGGGTGTTAGAGGGGCTGGCTTGGCGCTACCACCAGGAGAGAGTGACCGCGTGACTCAGCTTCAGCCCCATCAGCGGCTGGGAAGTGGTGCCAAGGGCCGTGTGGCCAGGGCCCAGCCTGGAGGTCATCCCAAGCATGGTAAAGCCCATGCAACACACTGGACTCAGGTCAGATTTCATAAGGATTTCATCCATTTTGAGGGGGGATTTAGTTCCCTCTAAGGGACATTGGCCATGTCTGAAGACATTTTTATATTTTTGGTTGTCACAGCTGTAGGATTCTACTGGTGTCTAGTGTTAAACTTCCTACAATGCACAGGTCAGCCCTCCCTCCCCGGACAAAGAATTATCTGGCCCAAAAAGTCACATGGGCGGAGGTTGAGAAACCCTGCGTTAGACTCATCCTGGAAATTTTATAGTAGAGATGAATTTCTTTGACATAAAATAAATAGCAACTACTCCCAAGAGAGAATTTTTACATCAAGCAGAAGAATCTCCTAAGGTGACTATTCAAAATGCTGATTCTGGGTCCCACCCCCAGGGCTCATGATTCCATATTTCTAGAACATGGCCTGGGAATTGCATTTTTAGTGAGCACCCCCCCCCCCCGGGGAGACTGTGATATGGATGGGCTCAGATATACTTTAAGAAACACTACCTTCTGCCTCACCCTTCACCTCAGGGAGAACCCAGCCAGAGCCTTGCTGAGGACCAGGTTTGAGCTCTGCCTTATTCTTTTGTGTGTCCGGACTAGAGATTCTCCTGGTGCACTCCTGGGTCCCACTCAGAAGCTGAGAGCTTGGTGGCCATCCACGCAAGAGTAATGGGCCTGGAACTTATCAGACAGGACCCTTTGGCCTGGAATTCAGAAAGTCCTTCATGTGGCCAAGGTAGTCTGTGCCGGGACATGTGGCCCCAAAACGAATGATGTGTGAGAGCATACAGATGGTTACAAGTCCTTGGAACACCTGAGAGAGGACTTCTTTTACTTAATGCTGCCCACTTCCCTGCATCATCGGGCAGTGAGAGGGGCAGGATTTCCTTCCCTAGAGCCTGGTCTGCAGGGTGGGAACTTTCCAGGACCACTGTTTTCCCCACTTCTCTCTCCCCCTTGATGGCCTCCCATCAAAGCACAGTTTTCCCTCAGGGCCTCGGGGTTCCCCATTCCTGGGGCAGTTCTGCCCATTTTGCTGCCCCACACCCCAGCAAGCGGCTTCTCTGAATCAGAATGCCTCTCATTTAGAGATTCTGGGACAGAGCACACAGGAACCTGGGCAGCCCGAAGAGGCTCCACACAGGGTGGGCGCAGCTCAGGGAAGGGAAACCTGCTGGCCTGCGGATCAGCATCATGGCGTCTGTGCAGGACCCAAAGCCTGCTGCCCTGTTTACCCCTGCTCCCTACTCCCACATAGGCTTGTCATGTTTTCCTTGTTTTCAAGGCTTCTATCTTTACAAGACTCTGTTTTGACCCACCTCCGGGGTCCCTTATAGCGTAGTACTCACCTACTTGGCTATAATTGCTTACTTATGAGCGTGTCTCCCCCAAACAGGAGAACCTTGAGGGCCCAGCACAGACACTCATCGACGTGGCCAACCTTGCTGGACTTTGCACTGAAAGCCCTGCATCCCAGGAAACTCCTCAGTCATGAGCAAACCTGGGGGACCAAACTGTGCCAACTGCTGAGGCCAGGCCTCCTCCCAGTGGAGGGGCTCCAGGCATCACAGGGAGGCCTTGTGCCACCTTGGGATGAAGAAGGAAGAGAGGAGCTATGATTCTTTACCCAGGAGATGAGAAAGCTGAAGGAAAGGCAATGGGAGAGTGGACAGGGGTTGGGTTCTTAACCAGGCCCCATACAAGTTCAAGTTCAAGCTCTCAGAGCAGACACTCCACGCCTGGTCTACAGTAGGTGCCTCGCATCAGAGTGTTGTTGATACTGACATGATTGGTTAATTCCTTTCCTAAGTTCCTTCCACAAGGTGCAGCCCGTCCATAGCCTCTCTTAGGGGACACAGAGCAACTCTTGCTTCATGTTCCCCGTGCCCCGGAGTGCTGCCCACTTCCCACCTGCTCTGTGCTCCCGGGCCTGCAGCTGACAGGCTCTTCCTCCCAAGCAGGTGGCACAAGGCAGCTCCCTTACATAACAGGGAGGAAGGGGCTTAAAGGCTTAAAGGCAGGAAACAGGGCCCTGAAGGAAGGAGCCCTGTTCTCCATTTAGAAAATAAGACCACCAAGTCTTGAATGTTCCAGAGGGGTGAGTGCCGGAGCTGACCAGCAGCCCAGGTCCTAGAGGTGAGGTCATGCAGAGGGCATCTGGCCCACGCCCCAGCCTGACCCTGGATGGGAAGGCCTCCAGACTCAGACCCCTCCGTCCTTCTTTACACTTCTGCTCCAGGGCGGTTCCTCGACCCATCATTAGCTTCTAGGAGAAAAGCTAAGGTCTGAATAAAGCAACCTCACCCTCTGCATTGGCTTCCTTCAAAAGGGTGCTTCTCAAAGCCCCAATCTCCAAAAAGCCTGGCCTGCTGGGGTTACTGTCCGTTCCTGAGGTGCTTCTGCAAGAGGCTGAAGCTGGAAATCCATGCCTAGAGCCCAGTCTCCACCAGGCAGAGAGTGCTCTGACCCCGGTGCCCTCCTTAGGGAACACTGTGATTACTAGAGACCACCTACAGGGCCCAGCTCTGAAGGATGGCAGCTTTGAGGGCATAAAGACCTGCTTTAAACAGGCCTGAAACTGCACAGGCTTTTCCAGAGAGGCCAGGCAGGCTCCCTCCCGTCAGTGGGGATATTGGCCAGGCAGACGTCCACCTAGGACATCACATGTGAACACCGCCTCGAGAATTATTTAATATCACGATATGTTGCTCACCTTTCACGCTCCAGTTCTCAGCCTGTCGGCCCAGCACGTGTGGCGTAATCTCTCAGTGCCAAGTTCAGCGTTTTCCCCTGGGCTCCTCTGCCAAGCGAGCCATCTGAGGCATTCTAGGGCATTCCAACTGGCAAGGGCAAGGAGTGAACATTCCCTGACCCCGGACCAACCCTCCACCAATAGGGGCTGGAGTCTGCCGACCCCCGCTCTCATACCCTGAGGCTCATTCTGCAGGCTCCTGAGAGGGTCTCAGGTGGTGCTGAGCCCCAGCGGCACAGGGTGGTGATCAGCTCACTAACACTCACTTGAACTGGCCGAGCTTCCTTCCCTGTGCCATTCCCCTCAGTCCCCTGAGCCTCAGCCCAAGGATCATTTCCCAAATGTGTGTCCCTGCGCACAAGCCCCTACCCAGCAGGGGCACAACCCAGGGTAAGATACAAGCTGACTTCCTCAGACACCAACGTGATCCCCTTATGCCAAACTCAGGTTTACTAGTAACATCTTACACATGTGAGCACTTTACAGTTTACAAAGTCTCGTTCCCGTGACTACAGCTGTATAAGTAATTACCTCCAGAACTTACTGGTATGAAAACGCTACTCCCTGTGCTCAGAGATTCGGTGGGTCAGTGACTCTGGGAGAGTGCAGTGGGGACGCTAGTCCGTCCCTGCTGTCTGGGGTCCCTGCTGTCTGGGGCCTCCACTGGAATGATGAAGCCTCACATTTCCAGGGGGTGGAGCTGTCATCGACACAAGGAGTTCCATTCCTCTCTGCGTTTAACTTCTCATAGCCCAGGGGCTGGGCTGTGCTTCCTTTTACGACCCCTCCTCTAGTGTCAGGCAGTGTCACCTGCATTCCTCGTGGCAGCCACGAAGTCCCGCCCAGGGTCAAGGCACACCAGGCCGATTTCGAAAAACATGACCTGCCACAGGTCCCTTGCACATGATCTCATTAGATTCCTACAGAAGAAACTGCATCTTGTTTTCAGGTTTCTGGTGTTTAGCTTGCTTGCCCAGCACCTGGCAAGTGTGCAGTACGTTGCTCTTGTCTTGTGGAGAGAGACAGGTTTTAGGGTCAGACTGACTTGGGTAGAAGTCCCAATTTCATTGCTTACTGCCTCTATAATCCCGGACAAGTTATTTAGCTTCCCAGAGCCTCAGTTTCCCAATGTTTAAAACGAGAGCCTAGGGGCGCCTGGGTGGCTCAGTTGTTGGGCGTCTGCCTTCAGCTCGGGTCATGGTCCCAGGCTCCTGGGATCAAGCCCCGCATCAGGCTCCCTGCTCGGCGGGAAGCCTGCTTCTCCCTCTCCCACTCCCCCTGCTTATGTTCCCTCTCTTGCTGTCTCTCTCTCTCTGTTGAATGAGTGAATAAAATCTTTAAAAAAAAGAAAAACAAGAGAGCCCAAATGCCCATTTCACGAGACTGGTGCTAGGGCTGGGTATGTCGTGTTGGAATGTGCCGAGCAGATTCCTAACACCTGATGGGTGCCTACTTTATCTCTGCTTCTTCCCCTCCATTCCATTCCACCCCCACCTCAGGACTGAACCCTTCTTGGACTTCCCAGCAGGTTCACAGACCGACATGAGAAGAAATCCTCAGTTATGCATCCAGGGTCTGGGCCACGGGCTGGGGTAGAAGAAGTCAGGGTGACTAGCTTCAGCACACTCTCTTCCCCTCCCTGGATACTTGCTGCTCAGCCCAGAACTTCGAGCAGTGACACAGCTCCACTGATGGCACCTCCCTCCCACCATTCAGGCTCTTAGCTTTCTCAGATGCCCTGGAGATTCTCCCAGAGTCCCAAGGGCCATGGGGAAACCTGCCACCTCCCCCGAGAGTATTGCCTGGACGGCAGTCTTGCTGCCAGAGGCCTAATATCAGGTGTGCCCAGGTGTGCCCACTGTGGTGCAGCTTGTCCCACCCACCCTACCCGATGGTTTTTGTGCCTGCCTACCGTTCGCCTCCCCTGGGGTTGGGCCCTACCTCACACTCTAGAAGTTAGGTGACTTCTGTTCCAGAAGATGCCTTATTCACAATGTCCCCTGGGCCCTTGCACATGCTGTTCCCTCTGCCTGGAATGCTCTTCCAACTAACTGCCTACTCTATTACTTCCCTCTCACCCGCATCACCTACAAAACCTTACCTTGGCTTAGATATCACCTCATCAAGGAAGCTTTCCTGGACCCCTCCCTGCCAAGATGGCACCCCGAATCGGTACTGATGCTGCTGCCCCATAACTGTTTTCATTTGTCTGTCTGTCCACCAGCCTGGGGCACCACCATAACACCCACCCCCTGACCAAGGTCTCCAGCAGAGCCCGCTGGGCATCACCTCCTCCTGGACCAACAATGCCTGAGCCTTTCCAAAGCCTTGTCATGTAGGCAACATACAAAAATAGTAAGTGGTTCCCCTGGCAACCATCACAGCAGATGGTAACCAGCACGGACAGTCTTGGAAAGCCTTGAGGCCGGGACGAAAAGGAAGCCCACTCCGACTGGTAGCTATCCTGCCTGGGCCGGGCAGGGGGCCATCTGAGCTACCTCTCCTCCCCTCTTGGCTTCCTGGAGACCACCTGCTCTGAAGCCCAAAGGGGAAAACTGGGCTGGAGGAGTTGCCCATCTGCCCACATTATGCATCTCTGCCAGTCCCTGTGTTGCTGCCCCTGTCCCCTCCCCGTGGTGTCAGTGGCTGCCCTGCCCTATCCAGATGAGGCTGCCACCAGGAGACTCAGTCTTGCGGCCAGAGGCCTCATTTCAGGGATGGCCACTGTCCCAAGCTTGTCCCAGGCCTCACCTGGAGCGTCTGGGTCTCTGCCCAAGTCTTGGGCCCCCGGGCTCTGGGCCCTCCCCACCCGCCCCCAGGCCGGCCCACAGCCTTGTTGGGGCCAGCCCTCCCCCACGGCTCAGTCTCGCCCCACCTGAGCCCCTGCTCCTGTCCCCGCCCAGTTCCCCTCTAGGATGAGTACAGGGCTTGGGGCTCCATGGGCTGAGGTCCAGGAGGCCCCTGGAGTGTGGGAGTCAGGGTGCGGGAGCTGCCGAGGGTGCCAGAAGAGGAGAATGGAACAGTACTGCCGCGGGTGAGGCCAGAGGGAGCAGCAGACTGTCCGTGGGCAGCTGGGCTCTAGCAGAAGCGCCCAGAGGGTGAACCAGCCGCTGAGAGGGGGCAGGGGGGAGGCGGGACGCGGAGTGAGCCGCTGAGGAGTCCTCAAGGGAAGCCCCAAATTTCCAGGGGCAGGTGGTGGGCGTGGCCCTGCTGGGCGCTGGCCTGGCCTGACATGCTCTCCTCCCTGTTTGTGAGAGAGCCAGCCTTTGGCTCCCCATCTCATCCCCCTCCTCCCGGGACAGTGACCTTGCCGCATCCTCCTGGCTGTGGACACCCCCACTCTGCAAGCCCACCCCTGGACTCGCCCCTCGCCGCTGCCCCCGCCCCCTGCCCCCTCCGCCCACTCACCCTGCTACTTCGTGTGGCTGCAGGCCTCTTGCCCGGGTCCCCTGCCCTGTCGGTGACATGGCAAACGTCGCACTTGATGGGCTAGGCAGGAGCCACTTGCCGCACCACTTACCTGCTACTTCATTGGACCCTCTGGGAGGACGTGCTAACATTCCACACGTGACAAACTGGGTGTCAGGAAGAACAAGTAAGGGCCCAGGGAAACCACACCGCTGATGCGGACTAGGCCCTGGAGCCGGGATTCCAACACAAGTGGGCCTTCCATCCTGGGCTCCTCCCACCCTGACTCACTCTGAACACTGAGTCGGCCAGGGGAGGCCCACCCCTGGGCAGGGGGAGCTCAGAGGCAGCAGGCTGGTCTGGTGGCAGGGACTCCGAAATCCTTGAGGTTCTCTTGAAAGAGACTCCTTTGGGCTAAGGATGTGTGATGCAGGGTTGGGGCGCTGAACCCCCTGGCATCACCCAAAGGGAGGCGGTGGGATCCGGGCCCACCTGCGGGAGCTCACAGCCTGACGGTGGCAGCCACAAGCCACCCCAGGGACAGGAGAGGCGAATAGTGGCCATGAGACCAGCGATGACCACATGGAGGGCAGCTGAGCCATGGCTGGGGGCTGCTAGGGCTCATGTCTCCATATTCCTGGTGCTATCGTCCAGGGCCCTGAGGTAAGGGTTTGACCTCAGCACTGAGCAGCCTCTCACTAGCTGGATCCCAGAAGTACATCTGTTCCCTTCCTGCCTGAGCCCTCTCAGCCCCTCTTTCCCATTTAGTCATGACCTTCCCCTTAACCATCAGCCATAACCCTCTCTCTGGTCCCCACCACTGCATCCTGTCTCACCATCCCCTTGAAGCTCAGGCAGCCTCCTTTCCACAGCGTATTAATTTCACCAGATTTCACATATCCGTTCACCCACCAAGCGTATGCGTACTTCATGCCCACTATGTGCCCAGCACTATGCGAGGTCCTGGGGCTGGGATAGGGTACAAAGCCAGGAAAAAAAATGCAAGGACTGTCCTTGCTCTTAGGGGTCTCCAAGGAAGAAAGCGGTGGACTGAGTTGCAAAGAGGTTTCCCTAGCCCCAGGAGCTGCTGATCCGCGGGGACCCCAGCCACAGGGTCCTGAGTGTGACAAGGTGGGGGCATGAGGTTGCGGAGGGATGTTGGGATTTTCATGGAAACTTCTAGCCCACCCATGACCACTTGCATGGGACGACAGTGCCTCCTGGTGGTTGCTTTTTGGAACTCTCCAGCAGCTGTTTTGTAAAGCCCAGGGGATTAAGCTCTCCTCAAGAACTTCTATTTTTGGTTCCCAGTATTTCCATAACGAAATGCTAACAGGAGCAACCAGAGGGCTTCGCAAAGGGCTCGGAGCGGCACTGCTGAACTCCCGTGATCTCCAGCTATCTGCTCTCCAGGGCTCAGATCTGCTCTCTGTTCCCAGGTGCAGGCCTCTCTTCCATGGGGTTCGACCGAAGGGTCCCACGGCAGTGGCCGTCTGTTCTCTGTGTCGAGTCTGGCTTCAGAGGGAATGCTGTGTGCACATTCAGCGTGACGTATTGGAAAGAACACTGGGTCCAGGATCAGGAGGCTTGGATGCTCGCCCCACGTCAGCCGCTAACTCTTGGTGAGAAAATAATCACCATAAAAGCTGTATTTATTCAGTATTTACTGAGTCAGCCAATGAGCTTTATGCACGTTGATCCTCACAACACACCTCTGAGATTGGGGCTGTTATTTCCATTGTAGAGCTGAAGAAATCAAGGCACAGAGAGGTTAAGTAACTTTCCCAAGTTCACAGTGTGTGGCAGTGAGGATTCAGGCTCACGTTTCCGGAGACCCCCTATGCTCCACTGGATTGTGGACCTAAAAGAATCAGAAACTAGTGGCAGGACCCACAGAGTGGTGTTTTCAGATGTTCCCCAGGTGACGGCGGTGTGGAGCCATCTTCGGAATCGATGGAGCCTTGCCAGCTCTGGCATTCAGTGAGCCCAATGCCATCAGGGGTTCAGGAGGCAAAGTTATGATGAGGGAGGGTTAGGCCCTAATCCCCATGGGTGTACAGCAGAAACCACACAGACGGCAGAGAAGTCCTCCTGCCTGCCATCCTGTCAACCTGTCAACCTGGAAGTGGAGAGCGATTGCCTTCTACAACATTCTTCTCAGTGTTAAGCCACATATACCGCTAATTCATAGATCCACCACCCATCAATTTATCACAACTCATCTAGAACCATTTTTTAGAGAGACAGAGAGCAAGCGAGCACGCAAGTGGTGGGGAGAGGGTCAGAAGGAGAGAGAGAGAATCTCAAGCAGACACCGTGCTGAGTGTGGATCCCTGCCTGGGGCTCGATCTCATGACCCTGAGATCATGACCTGAGCCGAAGTTGGATGCTTAACTGACTGAGCCACCCAGGCTCCCCATCTAGAGCCATTTTATATTTTTAAGTTGATGCATTTGACAAACTCTTATTGAGACCTACTGTGTGCCAGGCACTGGGCTAGGTCCTGAGTCTGCAGTGGTGAAGGATGCCAGCATGGCCCTGCCCTTGTGAGTCTGCTATCTAGAGGAGACAGGCAATAAACACACGATTCTAAAAAACGGAATTGCATGCATGACACGTGCTCTGACCGGAATGACAACACACAGTGATGGAGAACAACACGGTGGCAGGGGCCCTAATTAGACCAAGTGGGCTGGGAGGATCCCCCTGAGGAGGTGACATTTAAACAGAGACTAGAATCGCATTTTTAGCTTATACCTTCTATTGGTAAAGGAGCTCCCCTGGGTTCACTGCGTGAGGAGTGACACAGCGCAGAGCATGCTTTTCTCCAAGCTCCTGGGATCCCTGTGCGGGACAGTGGGGCAGGAACTGTAACGTTTTCTCTGCCAGATCGCCAGATGTCCCTCTAGAGATGAAGGATTCTGAGCTTCCTTTTGACAGAAGATCTCAAAGCAGGGGCTCTTTGGGGGTGGGGAGGTAATGGGGCCCAGGGCCTGGCAGTTCAGAAATCAGAGAGGTCCCCGGCCGCTCCGACCCCCTGGGGCAGGACTCACAATCCAGTCTGCAGGGAGGGAGCTTGGAGTCTGTGCCCACCCCCCCCAATACACACACACACACACACACACACACACACACACACACACG
Source organism: Eumetopias jubatus (assembly GCF_037043125.1). NCBI lineage: Eukaryota > Metazoa > Chordata > Mammalia > Carnivora > Otariidae > Eumetopias > Eumetopias jubatus. Next base: position 37,856,493 of record NW_028274818.1, read on the forward strand.
TGCATGAGAGCAGACTCCAGCTCCAGCTCACGGGTGTGCTGATCTTCTCATCTCCCTTCCGTGGTGCTGGAGCTGACACTGGGCAGACCACTCCGGGCTTTGCCATCGGCTGCCTGTTAGACTGTGCCAGTAGGAGGCGCCAGAGGGCGCTGGAAAGCGGAGAGGACACCTGCCGCCCCGTTTACCTCCTGCAGTATTTCTTCACCCCAGCAGCAACTGTCTCCAGTTTGCAGTTTTCCAACACTTGGGAAACTTTGTCACCCCTCACCCACCCCAGAGACAACACCGGCTGGCACGCATCCCCACCTCTGATGCCCGGGTCTCAACCCATGCAGGGAGCGCCCGTTTCCCTTTGTTGCCTCGCTCTGGGGTGGCGGTGTTTCCTGCAGTTGCCACCTCCATGACACATTTTTGGCATTCTCTGACATTAGTGTCAGGTGGCCCAAACCATTTTCTGGCCTTTGTGGGCCTTTTGTGCCAGAGTGAACTCAGGGAAGAAGAACAAAACCAGTTTTTTGAGCCCTGCAGGTGATGAGTAGCTGATGTCCCCTGGGAACCAAGAGCCACTTTGTCCTGGGAGAGCCCAGCTCCTCCTGTGCAGACCTCTGCCTCTCCGGGAGAAGGGACAGTGAGGAGGAAGGGGACAAGTGCTGTCTCAAGTCCAGGCGTCTCTGGCCCACCTCACCCCACCCCTGCCTCCTCGCTGAGCTGCACCTTACCCCCCTGGCCTGTCCTGTCCACAGACGGCTCCCAGGAGACAAGGCCATGGGCTTCTCTATGGCTCACAGTGTCCCTGTGAAGGTTCTGGGAGGGGGTGGTCGTTCCGGATGTCCCTCCGTGAGTGCGGTATGGCCATGCCTGAAGCCTAGGCCAGAGCAGAGGGCTCCAGAAGATCAGCTGCACAGCTAAGGCACGGCCACACGGCCGCCCGCCCCTGCAGCACCCCCACAGGGCTGGCTGGCCAGCAAGCATGCCCTGAAAAGGTGGACCATGCAGTTCCTGTGTTGGAAAATTCCAACGGATTGTAGATGCTGAGCTAGCCGAGGGCACCGAGGTGAGAGCTCTCGAGCTAGATGGCCAAAGCGAGCAGAACCCGGGGGTACCGAGGCAGAGCTGGGAGAGAGATGGCAGGAGACTGATTCTGGGGCCTGTGCGGGAGGGACAGGGACGTGCTGCCTCAGATCGGCAGAGTTTCTGTTTCCCATTCGTGTCTTTCTTGCCAATAACACCTCTTCCTGCAGTAACATGGCTTGCTACCAGGAAAGCCCAGGAGGTGGACCTAAGGGGAAGGTTGGCAGCAAGGCCGGGGGGGGGGGGGGAGGGGAGGGGAAGGGAGGGATCCAGCCTATACTGAGGACCTGCCATGTGGCAGGCGCTCCCGTTGATGGGGGTGAATGGGGAGATACAGTTTCTCAACCCAAAGCAGCAAAGAAACACTGAAAAATATACCCTCGTCGACAGAAAGACCAGGCAGGCTGTGTGGGTAAACCCTCCTGAGACAATGTGGACATCCGGGCACACCTCCTCCACCAGGCCCAGCTCACCGCAGAGATGCCCCTGAAGGATCCACCCAGTCCCGGTTCAGGAAGGATGCCGTTCTGCCCAGGGGGTGTTTCTGAAAGGACTGATATAAAAAGCCCTTGTGTTCGTCTGGCTCTTTTTGCACCTCTTCAAAACCTTTTTTTAAAAGATTTTACTTATTTATTTGACAGAGAGCACAGCAGGGGGAGCGGCAGGCAGAGGGAGAAGCAGGATCCCCGCTGAGCATGCAGCCTGATGTGGGGCTTGATCCCAGGACCCTGAGATCATGACCTGAGCTGAAGGCAGACGCTTAACCAATGGAGCCACCCAGGTGCCCCTCTTCAAAATCTTTCATAGCTACCAGCTCAGTTGATTCTCAAGCATCTAGGACCCCCATCTCCCCAGCCATGCAAGTCTGGAGTAAAAAAAAAAAAAAAAAAAAAAGGTCCCATGAACAGGAACTAACAGTCTTTCTTGGGCTTTGTGCCTCCCTCAGTCCCTATGTGGGGCCTCCAGGTTTCCCCTTTGGGCTTGTCCCAGGAAGCATCATACCTGAGCTCAGGAGCTGTTCCTTCCCTCCCAGCTCCAACTTTCTGAGGTGACATTTGCAGCGACGGCCCTCAGTGTCTCCAAAGTTCAGGAAGGTGCTACCTCAAGCGGTAGGGGAAGGATGGGGTGGGTGGGATACTGCCCATGCGGGTACCGGCTCCCACAGGCTGAGCCAGACGGCCATGGCACACGGCACCCCTCCTTGAGGGGAGACATCCTGCTTCTGCCTGGGGCCATATGTCAGCTCGGCTGCTGGCGGCCTTGGGTCCCCGGGTCTCACCAAGGTTCTTAGGCAAGCAGCCTTCCCTGTCGACCCCTCAGGTGCAAGCCCTAAGGGGCCAGGCCAGAAGCCGACCTGGGTGACCAACGCCAAGTGGTTCCCCAAGCTGTCCTTCCTCCTTTCCTTCCCCAGGAATGTGCTCATCACTCTTGGCCAAGACCATCTGCCTTTTCTCTTGGGATGAATTCTTTCTCAAAAGACACCTGTGGACTCCTGGAGGCGTCCTAGGTCACCAGACATGTCTGAATCTCAGAGCAAATCCCTCCATGCGTCGGTTTTATTATCTTCATGTTATGGGTGGGGAAACTGAGTCCCCGAACATCAGATGACTTGCCTGAGGTCACACAGAGTCTTCAGAGCCCTAATACCACGTCAGTCCTCTGTTCTCCTCCCCACACCATGCTATACATCACCTCCCAGTTGGACAGAAGGTTGTTTTCAAGATGGCCACCTTGACTGTCCAAACCCAACGGGTCTAACATGGTGCTTCCCAGCAGCAGCTCCCACCCAGACCCTGCATCAGAGTCACCCGTGGTGCTTCCAACACCCAGATGCCAGGAGATCCTGATACGCTAGGTCTGGGCGAGCCCAGCTCATCTTCTACACATATTTCTTCTGTAAGACCTACGGTTGATTCTCATCATTCGAGGTCATTAGGGTCTATAAAGTCTCTGACAACAGTGAATGAGCAAATTCTGAATCTTTGCCCCTGAGGGAAACACAGGGTTAGGTTCCTGTGAGCCTCTGGACACAAACTTTCCATCATCTGAATCCATCGATGACCTTGTTTTATGTGTGTTTCTGTCTAAAGACTCTATGTAATCCGAATGGGCGATTCATTAATGTTGAACTCACGGCCAATATCACTGTCACTCACACCTGCACGAAGCTCGGCGAATACTCTTTCCTCCGTAGCGTCCATCCCAGGCTTCTTGTGCTTGGCAGCCCCACACAGCACTGCAGCGCTGCCCTCGAGAAATCACCAACAAAACCACACGCGCGCGCGCGAACACACACGCACACACGCACAACTGTGGCCCTACTTAGACTGTGAAAAGGACACTTATTTCCTGCGTGGGAGCTGAAATGAGAAGGCAGAGCGTCATCTCGGGACCTCAGCTGGGAATGTCCAGACGGCCAACTCAGATTGTCACCCCTCTGCGTGGCATCCACACGTGACCACGAAAGAGCCTCGAGTATTGACACATTTTAGCGAATAGGTGAATTTGCGAATGGAATCCACAAATAGTGAGGATCCATTGTGTTTGCAAAGCTCTCTTTGCCCAGCGTTGTGCTCTGTCTTACGGCAACTGGAAGGGAAGTTGGACGGAGGTGCTAGAAGGTGCAGAGGACAGACTGAGGGGTGAGGGGGCTGCTCGGGAGGGTTGGGAGAGCAGCCTGGGCTGGTGTCCCCAGAGGGCCTCGAAGTTGGCATGGCAGAGCAGCCACCGTGGGTTCTGGGCTGTGACTCTGCCCTCCCCTCACACCCAAATCACCACAAACCCTGGACTTGCACACCTCTGCAAGTCGGTGGCTCCCAAGTCAGAATTTGGTTTCTCCACAGAAATCATGTCTGGTGGGCTGGTCCTCAGCCTGGGTCACAGAGGCCTACCCCAGCTGGTTAGACAAAGTGGTGGCACTGTGGGGGCGCAGGCCCAACCAAGCCCACCCCCCCCACACACAACTCCCCATTCCCACCACAGCCAGCCTCGTCACAGGGCTTGGGGCCCTGAAATGCAGGGGAGGTGAGGGTCCTCAAGCGTAGTCTCAGGTGGAGGGTGAGGACAGGTGTGCTGCGCAGGCAGTGGGAGAGGTCTGTCTTTTGTCAGGTGGGGTGACAGCCAGGGAAGGGGCACAGGCATCTGGGTGTGGGGATGGGAAGGGGGAGTGGAGAGGAGATCTGTGAGGACAGGCCAGGGAAGGGGCATTCTGCAGCCACAAGCCTCCCTCCACTTGCTGCCCACCGGGTCACGAACATCCTCTAAGGTCATGGGCCTGGCCCTGAGGGGCCCCCAGCAGCTCTTGCAGACATCCCCAAGAGGGGGCTGTATAGCTGGTCCCGTGTTGGAGCTGAAGCCGAGGCCAAACCTTGTGCTGCCTTGTTAGCTCTCACCTCCAGAGCAGGACCTCGGGGGAGCTGGGACATCCCCCTCCACCTAGAACTGACACCTGACCGAACACCGCACCCCTGTCTCTCAGGCCCTCTTGTTTGCCCCGTCCCACCACACTTCCCTCCCCAGGGCCGGCCAACCTGGGGATGGGGTGGGCGGGAAGAGCAGCGGGCAGAGCCTACAGGGTGGGCCCCAGAAGGTGCGAACTACCAGTACACAGAGAACCTTGCTCTATGTCCGAATGCAGCTCATCTTCTACACATATTTCTTCTGTAAGGCACACCACGGCCTTCTCACGCTTAAGAATACCCCTGGTTTGACCTGACTCCTTGCTTGCCACAAGACAAAAAAGGGTGGAGCCTGACCCAGTCTGTTCCAAAAGCAGGTTAAACAGAGTTCACAGTTATATCTTGTTCAGGAAGCTCTGAGCCCAGGGCTCCGAGGAGGACTTGGGTCCTGATCAGGGAGCGCTGGGGAGCGGCCTCAAGTGACTAATGGCCGATGCCGGCTCCCAGGGGCATGAGGGCCTTCCGGGCAGGGAGGAGGAATGAGCCTACAGAGCTGAGCTGGGGAAGGGGATTCTGAGAGCGAGATTTGCACACCAGGCCTTAGAAGCAGTGCCTGCCCTACCTGAGCCTGGCCTAGGCAGGGAGCACGGCATCCTGCACACCCTCTACTCTAGTTCGCTGGGCTCCCAGCTATGTGTGCAGGAGGGGAGGTAGCCCTTCTGGGGCGCCCTTGCCCTGGGTTACTGCAGCTTCCAGGAGGATGACTGGGGTTGAGAACCTGTGGGGAAACTTGTCACAGGACAGCAAGCTCCTTGAACCCCTATCGCCAGAAATTTTCTTTTTTCTTTTAAGATTTTATTTATTTGACAGAGAGAGACACAGCGAGAGAGGGAACACAAGCAGGGGGAGTGGGAGAGGGAGAAGCAGGCTTCCCGCCGAGCAGGGAGCCCCATGTGGGGCTCGATCCCAGCACCCCGGGATCATGACCTGAGCTGAAGGCAGATGCTTAACGACTGAGCCACCCAGGCACTCCTGTCTTTTTTCTTTTAAGATTTATTTATTTACTTTAGAGCTAGAGAGAGAGAGAGAGAGAGAGCTCGTGTGAGCTGGGGGAGGGGCAGAGGGAGAGAGAATCTTCAAGCAGACTCGGTGCTGAGCGCAGAGCCCAGACTTGGGGCTCGATCTCACGACTCTGAGATCATGACCTGAGCTGAAACCAAGATTCGGGCGCTTAATTGACTGAGTGACCCAAGCGCCCCATTGCCATCTCTTTTTAAAGGGTTTCATGTTTACAAGCTTGAAAGAGTTTATTCAGTAAAAAAAAAAAAAAATACTAACTGATGCCTGTCTTATTTCTTTTCCTCCCTCAATGTTGAGAATTAACTAGCTAAATAGATCCATTCCTGCCCTCTCCTCCTTCCTCCTTTCCTTCCTCATTCAAACATCATTTATTTAACATTTGCTACAGACCAGGGGCTGAGGACAAGCTGGTTCCTCCCCTAAACTGATGCCTTTGCTTGTGGGTCCCCCCTGGCTGGCTGCCCAGCTCCCACTGTGCCCCTCACCCAACTCAACTGAAACCACCACCTCAGGGGAGTTCTAGGGGGTTGTGCCCGCCGCCCCCCAGGTGCCACGCAGGCTGTACACTCCTGTCAGTCAGGTAGTCCCTGTGTTTTTATCAGGCTGCTGTGTCTGCTTGCATTTGGAGAACGGGCTTCTGCAGCCTTGTTAGCAAACCTTCAGTCTATCCTAAGCCCACAGCTTTCCTCTGTTCAAATGACCCTCCTGTCCCCAGTCAGGGGCTGTGGCCATGTGACCTGAGGACCACAGCTCCCAGCCCTCTGCATGCTGTGAGTTGGAGAAGGCAGGCCCAGGGTTAGCTCAGGGCTGCGTGCGCAGGAAGTGCTGATGAGAATCAGATCACGAGGGTGGGGAGAGATGGGGACTGGGTGCTTCCACCCCCCGTTGGACTGGGGGTGGTGGTGGTGCTGGGATCCCAGATGAAGGAAAAGAGCCCTTGCCTAGGAGTCCAAAGACATGGGTTCTGGTTCTGGCTACTACTCACCAGTATGGGGCCCCAGGGACCCTAAGCAGGTGACTCAATTTCCTTAGCTGTGCAAATGGAGGTGGCACCCTCCGCGCCTACTCATAGGCTATACTGTGGAGCTCAGCGTACTTCGAAAACTGTCAAGTTTTGCTGTTCCCATGCAAGGTGCTGTACGGCTCTGGGCAGTGTCCCCGGTGGCAGTCAGGACCAGGGCTGTCCTGGGGCATTTAGAGCAGCTCCTGGGCTGGCGCTTCTGAACTGAGCTTTATGGGAACGGAGAGTCACTGGCTTAGTGGTGGGTAGGGGGCCATTTGGGAGGTCACGGCCACACCCACCATCCTTGGTACCGTGTGAGCTTTTAGGGGTTTTGTTAAAAATGGAGTGGCTGTCCCTAGGCACCCCAAGATGGCTCCAGGGCCTTTGGGGACAACAACGGCTTTTCTGTTAGGTGCAACATTGGGCCTTTGGCGTCAGCCCCAGGACACAAATTTTCCTTTCCACCCTTCAAGCAACCTGCCTGCCTTCAGCCCAGGGAAAGCAGGGCAAGCTGTGGCCTGCCTCGTCCCAGACAGCTATCTGAGTGGGAGGCCCGGAAGAGGGGGAGCTTGGACCCCGGAGAGGCTCACATCAGTGTAGGGGTGGAGAACACCTCCATCAGTGGAGGGGTGGAGTACGCCTCCATCAGTGGTCGGGGGGAGAAAGCCTCGATCAGTGGTGGGGTGGGGAACACCACCATCAGTGGTGGGGTGGAGAACGCCTCCATCAGTGGAGGGGAAGGAAGCCGGTGGTGCATCAGGAGTGGCCCATGGCAGTTAGAGTGACCTGCGAATGGAACGTGAAGTAACAGGTTTGCAGGTCCCAGGACAGGAGCTGTGGACATGCGGCCCTTCCGTAGTCTGCTCCTGTCCCCACCCACCCCACATTCTCACTTGTCCACCCAGAGAGAGCCTGTCCACGTGACAAAGAACCAGGGGTCAGAGGACAGTGAGTCCCAGGCTGCACGTGCACCCAGGCCTGCCCTGCCCACAGGTACCTTGGGAACATCTTTGTATTACAGAAGTCACTCATACTTGCAGGGAAGAACAATGTGAACAAGAAATATACAACGAGAAGGAAGATTCTCCTCCCTCCCACCAATGGCCTCTGGCCACTTCGAAGCCAGGCCCAATGATCCCTAACTTGGGAAAGCCAAGGATATGAACTGACACGTCCTTAAACCTGTGAGTGTGTCAGCTGATGTGTATTTCCTCGTGACAGCCCCAACTCTAACCCCAAGCATGAGAGACAATGAGCTCAGGGCTTGGTTTTCTGTGAGTGTGGGCATCAGTGATGGAGATGACCCAAAGCAAATGGTAATCTCAAGCCAGTTCACTTCGATGTGGGTTTAAGTTATTTTATATGTTATTATTTGCTTCAGAGTTAGCTTTACAGATTTGCCCAGTGATTATAACTTTGAGAAGCCATGGAGTCCCTATTTTGGTCTAGGAGGCACAAGCATTTTTTTTTTCCAGGTGAAATGCTGATGCTAGATTACTTTTTATCTTCAGGGCCTCAAACTCCAGTGTTATCAGGAGCTGCAGTAACACCGTAAATTGCCAAAGTGAGTGCAAGGGTATCAGGCAATGGGGAATAGTGGGGCCTGCGGCAAACTGGAGAACACACACCTTGCTTAAAGACATCAACTTTAAGTAACAACAAAAGCAATAACATCTATATATGATATATATCTGTGGCTTGTGGCCCGGGAGATTCAGATCCCACATGAACCTGCTAGTTCCTGGCTGACCCCACAGAGAGGTGGTCCACGGGGTAAAGAAGAGTAGTGGAGGGCGCCTGGGTGGCTCAGTTGGTTGGGCGACTGCCTTCGGCTCAGGTCATGATCCTGGAGTCCCGGGATCGAGTCCCGCATCGGGCTCCCCGCTCAGCAGGGAGTCTGCTTCTCCCTCTGACCCTCTTCCCTCTCGTGCTTTCTGTCTCTCATTCTCTCTCTCTCAAATAAATAAATAAAATCTTAAAAAAAAGAAAAGAATAGTAGTGGATGCAATGAGCACTTCTCAGCCCTAGCTGCCCCTTGGAGTTACCCCCACACGCCCACCAGATCTCTGCCATTCCTAGCCTATGTTTTCTCAAAGGGGATTTTGATTCAGAGCCAGGGGAGACCCACTGGACCTGCTGCCCAGCCAGCCCTGCCTCACCTCCCTCATCCCTCCCCACCTGCACAGAACCCTCCAAGTCCACCCTGGGGACACTGTCCCTTTAGCTCTGGGGCATCACCTCTCTCCTCCCTCTCCAACAAGGGAGGCCCTTGTGTGGAACAACCAAGAGGTTCCTACTACTGAGTCAAGATTTAACCAATATAAACCATGGGTGGGCAGGCCGAGGACTCAGAAAAGAGGGACACTGTCCCAAAAGAGGAGAACACAGATGTCATGAAACAGATCATGGGCTTTGGAGTCAGGCAGACGTGGGTGAGCCCCACTTCATCACTTACCAGCTGTGTGACTTTGGGCAACAACTTAACCTCTTTGAGCCTCAGTTTTCCCATTTTTAAAATGGGAACAATACCTTCTGTGTACTGTTGTTGCGCAAGTTAAATCCGATCATGTACGTGAAGAACAGTGTCTGGCCCACAGGGGGACCTCTGCACACAGACTTCGGACAGGAGGCTGTAGGTGGGACTTCTCCTTAGTGGTTGCATGACCTCGGGCAAGCTATTTCATGTTTCTGTGCAGAATCTCCTCCTCTGCAAGAGGGGTTCACTGATGTTCTCAGAGGGCCGTTGGGAGGCTGAAGTGGGATAGCACACGTCGAGGACTTAGACCATGCCTGGACTCCGTAGAGGCTCCATGAGCGTGTTAATTATTTATTACGTCCATTCTGGCATTGGTGAGCCCACGTCTCCTGTGCGTGCTGGGCGCCGGGCTGTTTCTGGATGTGGGATGGAGAAGTCGGAGCCTGTTTCCTGGTTTTCAGGGGAGCCTGACCATATTCGCCCCACACCTGTCTGCCTAGTTCCTTTCTCTGATTCCCCTAACCTGGATATTCCACCATTTTCACCTTCTGTCCTATTGTCTGTGACCTCCCCAGACACCTGCCGAGCAGCCTCTGGTGGCCCCGGGCGCTGGTGTGCGTGGGAGGCACCCGGGGCTGCCCTGTGGCTGAGAAGCTCCATTGGTCCCCGCAGAAGGCGAGCACTGAACTGCGTTCCATCCGCTGACCAGCACACACGCCAGGCGGGCTGGGATGAGTCACTGCCCACGCTGTGTCGTCATCCAGGCTCAACACAGAAGCCCTGTGTGCAGCTTTTCTGTATAGTGTTTCTTTCCATTCCATGATTCAGAAAATGCCACTCACTCAGCCATGTGATCCCCCAGTCTTCTGCCAAGGAACTGAGCGCAGAGGGTTGCTGGAAAACCCTTAAAGGACAGCGGAGGGCAGCTGTGTTTGCAAGAAAGCAGTCTGAGCCGAGAAAACTGCAAGTTGGAATTCCCAAAACCATCACTAGGAGAGGAGTACTGGGGGGCTCAGGTATCATGAGACCAGAGACCCGCCCATGAGAGCATTTGTTGGAGTGCACAGGCCCCCAGCGTGGTTGCGTACAGATCTCCAACCACCTCACCCCCAGAAAAATGAGATTATTTTGTCTGATTATGAATGTAAAACTTGTTTAGGCAAAAATTCTGACCAATACAGAACACTATCAAAAGGAAAGGACCTATTTCCTATATGCTATGACCAGACACTGTTTTTTTTTCATCCATTGAGACACTGGCTATGTGTCCTCAGGCTCAGAACTACCAGTTTCTGGTCCTTAGAGCTATTGGCCATAGCCTGGGTCTGATCCTGGCTCCCGCCCCAGTCCTGGGACACTGTGCCTCCAAAATGCCAGCATTTGGACTCTCGGCCTAACCTGGCCATGAGCTTGCTGAGTGCCCTTAGGCAAATCACTCTGAGTCCTGTTTTTCTATTCAGGTAAAAAAGGGATAATAATTGGATTGATTTGTTGAGAGGATGAAAGGCCTGAGTGCGTATGAAAACTGCAAATCCCCCAAACTCTTCAAATAGAAGGAAGTGCCGGCCCGATGCCCGTTCCCCTGCTGTGGCTCATTTAACCCCAGGAGAGTGCTGAACCAGCCCCCCCTGCTCCACGACCTAACTTACTCCACCCATGTTAACCAAAGGCCTTCTCCAGACACCCTCAGGATTGGCTCAGAGCTGGGAGGTCTCAGGCTGGGGCCCCCAATCAGGGCAGCTTCAGGGCGGCACCATGCCTGAACATCGGCCCAGCACTGAGGTGGGCAGGCGCCTAGTTCAGAAACAATCAAAGCCCTGTTTTGTCACCAGTTTTGAACCAAGATAGCTCTCTTCCCTCACCTCCCACACAGATGCTCACTCTTGCCAAGACTGGGTTAATCCTCAGTGCCATTCCTGCTCAGAAGCATTCTCTGATTTCAGGAAACTTTGTGGATTCCCCAACTAGTTGTATCAGTTTTACTATGATTTTACTTTACTAAAATGAATTTTAGTAAAGTCCTTAGCATGAGAAGAGGTTGTGTACTTACACCAGGGACAGTAATGACAACACGAGTTTAGCTGTTCAAACTTCTTCTTATATTCATCTCACTACACACCTAAGAACCCGCATATGGGGATCATCACCTTTCCCATGTTATGAGAGAGTTAAAGGAGGCTCAGGGGACACATGACCCTAAATAGCACAGTATTTCCTCAAGACCACAGACCCCATTTCCCGTGCCTCGGCCTCCCCGGCTTCCCTCTAGCAGAGCCAGCTCTGACGTTGTTCCTGCCGGATCCATCTAGTCTGGAGGCAGGAAGCCCCAGGCGGCCAGCAGCCCCTCCCCACTTAGCTCCCCTGGGAGAGTGAATCCAGGTTGACCATGGCAGCCAATCCATCTCTGTACCCTATCTTTCGGCACATGCTCACAGACTGCCCCCATGTGGACTCCAGGGGTGGCAACCCTTCAATTACCTGGGTGTGCATCCTAACCTTTTCCCATGAAAACGAGACCGGCTCAGTCCATGTGTCTGGGTATTGACCTCAGTTTCCCCTGATCTGAGGCCCTGCTCCCGCTGTGTGTCCCGTGGCCCCTTCAGGCTCCCCTGAGCCCCGCAGGAGATGGTCCCGGGTTGTCTGCCTCCAGTTCTAGCCCCTCCCCACCCCCAGTCCAAGTTCCTTCTGCCTGCCTCTCCACTAGCAGGGAGGGTCCACCATCACACGCCTCAGGCCCTGGGCCCAGCCTGACTGCCAGGACCCTCCCTCTTGCCCGTCCTAATTTACTTGAAGCAAACAGCCATGTCTCCTGACTGGACTGCGGGGCCTCTCATGCTCTACCGCACGTTCTCTTCCTCGGACTGCGGCAAGGACTGCGGATCCGGCGTCCCTCAAAGCCAGCCTTGGAATGGAGGGAGTGAAGCTGAGAGGCAGGTGGTGGCCATGAAGAGGTGAGACAGGGCAGGACCAAGAGCTCTGGGGGAAGCCAGAGGCCTGATAGTGGGGGAAGGCAGCGGAGTGACGGAGAAATGGACGTTGGGGTTAACCAGGAGGGGCCCATGCGGCCCTCACACCTCTGGCTGCACAGGGGCTGCCCAGAGTATCGTAATAATCAATAATATGTTGTAATAATCATAACCACCTTGATAATGGCAGGTGATACACAGGGAGCACTTACCGCATGCTCGGTATGGGGCTAACATGCCTTACCTGTATCACTTCATTTGTTCCTCAGAGTGACCTACCCACACAGGTGTCATTATCATCCTCCATGTTACCGATGAGGGTTAGGGGGGCGGCAGCTTGAATTGGTTCAACAACTTGCCCAAAGGCATTATTTCGTAAGCGGAAGATCTGGGATGAGAATCCAGGCTGTCTGAGGTCGCAGTCCACTCTCCCTAACTTCTGTAAGATCTGCTTCTAGAAAAAAACGAAAACAAAGATATAATCCACCCTGCCCGGAAGGTGGCTCAGGAGCATCAGGTTTGTGGAGGAAAGCAGAATGTGTTACAGATGTGTGAGCATTTATCCAGCTTCAGTACCAGGAATCCCTGCGACCCCAGGGTCTGGGAAGCTCTCCGGGGTCTTGCTAATGGGGGTGGGAGGGGCAGCGGGAGGGGCCTCCTGGAAGCATCCAGACCAGGCCACACACCCCTCCCGTCCACACACCCGAACATTTGAGCTTTCGTCCCTGGGGTACGAGGAGGAGAAAGTCCAGTATATTACGCTAGGACTGGCTGGTGCGGAGCAGGGAAGAATAAATGGCAAATTCATAAACTGGGTTTTTAAGATATGTATTTTATACTAGGATTTTAGTGACAAATATCCACTAGGAAAATATAGCTTAGTTTGGCTTCCAACAAGGTATGTTAATTCAAACAATTTAATTCCCTGACAGGCCTCAGGGTTTAAGTGCTTATGTTAAGCAGGTCAGTAGAGTGTGAGCCGGGTCATCATCTGGGTGGGCTCCTCTGTTCCATAACGGGCAGTGTAAACCGAGTAGATTGAGACTCACTTTCACATTATCTTGTGCAAAACATAGGTTGCAAAACTGCTGCAAATAAGTGTTGCAAATGCAGAAGGGGAAACATTTAGACACGTGGCTCTTCAATCTTTCTGACTGGACTCAAGAAACATTTCGATTCACAGCCAAGTGCCTGCACACACCCACAGGTGCACCCAATGAAAACAAATGTCCCTGAAACGCTCTCTAGCCATACTATATGAAATGCACCTGATATTTTTTATTTTATTCAATTTCATTTAAATAAAATGTGATTGGAGATGTACTAAGTTGTTTTCATGACCCCTAATGTGTGGCAACTCACAAAAAAACTAGCTGACCATACTGAGAGCAAGAAAAAGGAACAGACTGGAGAGTTTCTGTCTTGAGTCCCCTTGGGATAGCAATGTCCCCAGACCAGAGGCTGTGCCCTCCTGTTAGTCCTAGCGGGGACTCTGCACCCTTGGATCTTTGGGAAACACAGACACTGTGACAAACACTGGGACTCTGAGCAGACAGGGGAGGAGGTTCCAGGGGAGAAGGCCGAGGTGGCCCTCCAAAGTCAATATTTAATTGGGATTCATTCGGGGCGCCTGGGTGGCTCAGTCGGTTAAGCATCTGCCTTCGGCTCAGGTCATGATCTCAGCGTCCTGGGATCGAGCCCCACATTGAGCCCCACATCGAGCCCTGCATCGGGCTCCCTGCTCAGCGGGGAACCTGCTTCTCCCTCTGCCTCTGCCCCTCCCTCTCCGCTCATGCTCTGTCTCTAGCTTTCTCTCTTTCAAATAAATAAATAAATAAATAAATAAATAAAATCTTAAAAAAATAATTGGGATTCATTTAGCCATAAAATGACCTTCAGGGAGGGGGAAACAGGCTGAATGAGGGTGGTGAATGGGATAGAGGGCAGTTAAAGGCAAAATGCTCCCCGAAGTAGTTTTGGGCATTGTTGTGTGATCTGCACAAAGGCGGAGGAATAGCCAGTGGTTAAGAACTGAGACTCAGGAGCCAGCCTTCTAATCCTGCCTGTGTCCCCTCAGCTGTGCGACTGGGGGGAGGGGGCTTGCCTCTATGCCTCAATTTCCTCATCTAGGAAATGGGGACATAATAATATTTAGTCCTTAAGGCTGTGACCTATCAACATCCCAGCTGATGCTAAACAAGAAGGCGGCTGACGGGCGCACACAAATTAGGCTCCAACTCCTGCCGGGAAGGTCGGGGCGGGGGGCGTAAGGCTCAGAACAGCTCCTGTTGAGTGGTGTATAAGGGGCGACGCGTGTTCAAACCCCAGAGCTGCTCCTTGGCAACAGAGGCAGCTGCTTCAGGGGAGGTCAAATGTGGGATTCAAAACACTTCCAAAGTTGGCGTTGGGAGTGGGCGCTCAGGCTCAACAGCACTCAATCAGTTCATATTGAGAGCCACCATTATGTAACTCCTACTTCTTGCCGGCCACCTGTTTGCTGCATCCATCTGCGAGACCAGAGTTCACTGCCTGCCAGCCCTCAGCCCTGCCCTGCTCGGCTGCTCTCCAGCTCCCCAGTTCTTGGAGCCCCTGGGAACAAGCACGGGGTGGAGCCAGGCCACCGGAAAGGCCTCGGGGTGCAGAGTTCTTAGCCTCAGTGTGCATCCAGGCTTCCCGCACAATCTTTGCACAGACCAGAGGTAAAGATCCCTTGAGCACCGTGTATCTCGCTGTCAAGATTCTCGGGCTCAAAACGTGGGGCAGGTCCATGGCTTCCTTCCATTCTGCATAAGGTGTCTGTGTGTGGGGGGGGAGGGGATGTAGGTGGCTGGGGACTCAGGTGCCGCTTAGTAACCCCAACATCACACACTGTCCCTGGCACAATGTCTGGAATGAACCAATAAAGGAAAGGACGGATGAGTTTCCTTCTCTCCAGCTGCACTGGCATTGCTTAGTCAGGGCCTTGGCCTCTCTCACCTGCACTAACTGGGCTCCCTCCCACCGGCGCGATCCATATTCCATATTCCACACTTTTGCTAGAATGATCTTTTTAAAGTGCAAATATGATCACGTTACCTTCCTTCCTCCCTATATGACCCCCCTGCATAAACCCTTGGCTGGCGTCCCCCGGCCTACGATGCATTTCAAAGTCCCTTCACCGCTCACCTCTTCGGGCCACGCCTTTCCCCACTCCTAGGCACCCTGCGTTCCGCTGGTCTTACCACACACCTTGCCTGCCGATTGCTCAATAGAGCCTCAAGCTTTCACGCCTTTGTCCACACAGTTCCCCATGCCTGGCATGTCACGGCCCTGACGGCGGGCTGGCCCCATTGTAGAGAATTGCCATGCTGCGCGGAAGCACCGTGTGCTCCGAAAAGCTTTCCCCGCCTCTGTAGTCCCAGGAGTTCCTTCTGCCGGCTCCCACAACTTGTCTCACCTTGACCGTTCCTGCGAGCAGCCCCACAGGCTTGACTGGCTTCCCGGCTCTGGCCACTGGAGGGCAGTGCAGTGCAGACGGGCGTCAGGCCAGGCCGCAGCCTGAGGCTGCTGAGCGCTCGGGTCACCAAAGGCTGACCCTGCTCTCCTTCTATCCTTACGCGCCTCAATGCTGGGGCTTTGCCATACCTCCTGGAACGTTACACAGCCCCTTTGCGGGGCTCCTGGCCTCTGCCCCCCACCTTTGTACTTTATGCATAGGCCTGCCCCAACTTCCTTCCTTAACTAGTATTTTTATCACCTTTCCTTTTTTTTTAAGATTTTATTTACTTACTTATTTGAGAGAGAGAATGAGAGAGAGAGAGAGAGAGAGAGCACGAGAGGGGGGAGGGCCAGAGGGAGAACAGACTCCCTGCTGAGCAGGGAGCCCGATGCGGGACTCGATCCCTGGACTCCAGGATCATGACCTGAGCCGAAGGCAGTCGCTTAACCAACTGAGCCACCCAGGCGCCCATATCACCTTTCCTTTTTTCTACAGCCTCCCACCCTTCCTCAAGAACATTCAGGAGCTCCTTATTGTTTCCATATTAACTCCAAACATCTCATTTGGGGTTTCCTTTGTTTATTAAAGTGTTGCCACTTAATAACAATGAAAAATGAAAGAAAAATAATTCGTAAATCCATTCCATGATTTTCTTATATTTTGCTCTTTCTTATTGTGTGTGTGTGTGTGTGTGTGTGTGTGTGTATTTGTGGCTGTGGTCAGAGAATTGATACAAACTTGAGTTTAACAATTTTGGCTTATTTTGAAATTGTAGACAATTTTTCCAAATTACCGTTCAGCTTTATAATCCTCATCACTATGAAGGAATGCCCTCTTGGGTCTCCAGGCTGTGCTCTCCAGCCCACCATTCAACCCACGGCAGTCTCCATTATGAGGCTGGTCAGAGCCCGTCCTCAGAATTTGTGTGGAACACATGGGGGGCTCCCAAACCTGGCTGATCACCAAAATCACAAGTGTATCCACGGGACTTGGAAAATGCCTCGGCCCAAGTCCCATGGTGATTCAGATCGAGGAGGTCTGGGACAGGTCCTGTGTATCAGTCAGGATCCCATAGGTTCTGCTACAGTAAGAACCCCAACCTCTCCTGACTTGACAGAAGGAAAGTTTCTTGCTTGCTTGCTCATTTCAAATGATCACCTTGGGTTGGTTAGGAACTCTCGCATGACTTGTCCTCATCACAGGTTCCAGGCTGACAGAGTGGCCACCATCTGGAGTGTGTCTGACCTCTGTGATGGGGGCAGGGAGGGGGAACGTGGTGAATTATGAGCTGGCTTTTCACACCACTTCCAGCGCAAAGTGACACTCATCTCTGCTGCTTGCATGGCTTTGGCCACCGACTCCCCCACGGTGGGGAGTGCAGTCCTGTATGAGGCTCCCCAGAAGGTCCCGTACCTCTTTGTTTCAGAAAGCACTACAGTTTGGGGAAATGTGGGACCAGGGAGCTCCAGAGGAAGATCCTGGTGACATCCTTTAGCACGGAGTCATCACATCTCTGACTGGGTCTCCACACTCGCCAGGGCACCAAGGACAGGGAGCGGTGAGGGCGAGGGTGAGGCCTGACGACCTGCCTGACGACCTACCTTAGAGCACTCTTGTGCAAACAGCAGGAACTCAGCCCGGTTAATGAGCTGATGGGAAAGGATATCGGGTGATTCAGAGAACTGACTAGAAGCCCGGCAAACCAGGTTCAGGGGAATGGGCCGAGCGCCCCGAGGGGAGCCCAGTCACAGACGCTCAGGCTGGTCAGGACGCCAGTGTAGGTGCCGTGACCAGTGCTGTTGATGGCTGACTTTTGACCTCACCGCCACTGCTCCACATCGCCTCTAGCCGCCTGTCTGTCCCTTGAGGTCCAAGCCCAGAGCAGGAGCACCCCATGGGCTGAGCCTGGGTCACACACAGGCCTAGAGGCCTGTCTGCCCCTCCCTAAGACCACACACCGGTGGACACCCCAACTGGGAAGGGAGCTCTAATGTGGGTAGGCAAAAATCAACAGACATTGTCTACTGAGATTCACCTGCTCCTTCAAAATGAACTCATCTGGGGATGCCGGGGGGGTGGGGGGGCTCAGTCGGGTAAGCGTCTGCCTTCAGCTCAGGTCATGATCCCAGGGTCCTCGGATCAAATCCCGCATCGGGCTCCTTGCTCATCAGGAAGCCTGCTTCTCCCTCTGTCTCTGCCGCTCCCCCCTGCTCTCTCGCTCTCTCTGACAAATAAAATCTTAAAAAACAAAAACAAAAAAACCAAAATGAACTCATCTGGAAGACATTCAGGGGTTCACTTGATTCTCTAAGGAGCCTCTTCACTGCTTTTTTCAGGGGGAGTAAAAAGAGAGAGGTGTGCACTTGCTTTACCATCTCTGCGTTGGTTCCACAGAAACCACCAGCACCCACCCAGCAGAACCACGCTGACTGGCTTGGGTGTGGATGCTTCTCTGTTCGCCCAGAAGGATGGAGCTGGGAACCAGGAAAGAAGGAGCACAGCAATGCGGCTCCATCATATGCCTTCACAGAACAGAGAGAACAGTCTGTCAGCAAGAGTCAAGGTTTCAGTGAAAACAAGGTGTGGGGGCGCCTGGGTGGCTCAGTCATTACGCATCTGCCTTCGGCTCAGGTCATGATCCCGAGGTCCTGGGATCGAGTCCGCACAAGCCCCTGCTCCCTGAGCAGGGAGCCTGCTTTTCCTTCTCCCTGTACCCCTCCACCCAGCTTGTGCTCTCTCTTGCTCTCTCTCTCAAATAAGTAAATAAAATCTTAAAAAAAAAAAAAAGAAAGAAAGAAAACATGGTGTGAAGTAACCTATGTAGGACTTAAAATGGTTGGGTGAACAGGCATAGTTGTTAGTCATAAATGTGGCTGCTAATCAAGTTATTTTGACCCATTTTTAGCAACAACCTTTCCTCACAGCCTGGGGCCCACATGGACACCCATGATCCAGGCACGGTAGCTGGGGGAGGAGGCCTTGGCCCTGCTTAGGAGAGCAGCTCCAGAGATGGAAGAAGGAAAACAATATGAGTGTCATGGCTTTTCCTAAAATAATGGCTCATAAACAGGACTGCACAGCCCCAGGGAGCCCGTGGGGTACAGGGTACAGGCCCGAGTAGAGAGCCACCAGTTAAAATATAGGATACTCAGTTAAATTTGAATATCAGATAAACAAAAAAATAATAATAATTTTTTAGCATAAGTATGTCCCGTGCAGTTTTGGGATATACTTATACTTTAAAAATTATTTATTTTTCTGACATTCAAACTTAACTGGAGGTCCCGTATTTTTACTTGCTAAACCTGGCAACCTTCTTAGGTGTGCTGCTTTTCTTTTATTTACTTTGGGGCTTAGGTTAGATTTTTTTGGAATCAAGATTTTGCTGCCAAAAGCACAAAAGTTTGAGAAAGTCGTGGCTAGCTCTTCATGTTTTTTTCTTCACATTGAGAAACTTAGGTGTAGTGAATGTTTCATTCTTTCGCCCCATACACATGTGATGGAGCCCCTTTGACAGCACAGGTCCCGCTGCAGACGATGGCGCCAAAATAAGGCAGAGCCGCTGCCCTCCAAGAAGTCTCCCGAGTCACCGAGGAAGACAGAGCGCCAGCCACACCGACCTCACGTGGCCGGAAGTGCAAGGTGCAGAGAGGGAGTTACCACCACGCAGGTCTTGGCAGAACGGTGAAGAGGAAAGCAGAGCAGTAAAGAGACGCTTACCAGGCTTTGCCGCCTGCACGCTGGCCTCCACAGGTGCGGGGGGTTGAAGCTGAGGAGCACAGAATGTGGGGAGACACTGACCCTCTTGGACTTTCTTTTTCCTCTACCTCACAGTTTAATCATGACTCGGTTAAGACTGATACAATAATAAAGCAATCATTTTGTGTTTGGTTGGCTTAAGAAAATATGACCCTGGCAAGATATTTCTGAGGGACGTCTTTAGGATTGAACACCAGGGTCCAGCCCAAGGCCTGCTGGTTTGGGCTGGAGAGGACATGGTCCAGGAGCCGTGTCCTTCAGTCGTGTCCTTGAGACTCTGTCCCAGCCCTTACCGGTGACAAGAACGTGGCCGAGAGAAATGAAGAGATTCTGAAGGAAAAGAAACGTTCAAAGGGCAAAACTGCTCTTCACCTTATTAACTCCTAAGTGAACACCTCAGCCCCGAGTGTAGGTGAGTAAGCTAGAAGGAACCCAAGTCTGTGAAGGGCGGAGTTGCTCTCTAGCACCCAAGGAAACAGCAAGGGCAAAACGAGAGTTCTGTTATTGTGAACACACCTTGTTGTCTTTTTTTTAATCATTAGAGAAAATTATTTCCTTTCCGAAGAGTCTCTTTTCTGGGAACTGGGCCTGGTTTTCAGTGAGTGTGGTAGTCTTTCCGACCCAGTTCTGGATCGGGCACCTGAAGGAGGGTGTCCAAGGGGCTCAGGTGGACTCAGGAGACTCAGCCTTGGAGCCTGGTCGCATTCGGCTGGGAAGGCGTGAGTTCTCCAGCATGTGACTGAGCCAGCATGGGCTCAGCCGCAGTGTGGGCTGTGGAAACAAGGCCCAGAGACAGGGTTGTGTGAGTCCAGCACAACCCCATGTAGCCCAGCGACGCGTGAGCTGACCACAAGTGTGTGGAAAGCTCCACAGAGAGCTAGAAATAGCACTCTGCCCTTTGTCCCTGACCAGCTGAGGCAACTGCCTGGCGGGGGTGTCATGGACCACAGGCCCCCTTGTTCCTCTCTCCCACATTGTCCCTCTCCATCCCTTCTCCCCTGACTTTAGCTCCCAGCCCGTGGACACTGAGGACGGCGGCGCACAGGCCCACGTCGGCCATGTGGGCAAAGGTGGTTTCTCCACCCCCTGGAATGTGCTGTTACTGATCGCAGTGCAGCTGTCTCCTCCCTGGCCTTGACACCGCTGCCCCGAGCCCTCCTCGGGGGCGCTGACCCTGACCCAGGGCCACGCGGAAACGTCTGGCTTCGTCCTGGCAGCAACCTCAGTGTCAGACACACGCATCTAGGGTTTTGAAAACTTCACCCACCGGGCCCCAGGGTAAGGAGGACCGCGTATCTCACGCCGCCTCCCGTGTGCACCTTAGGTACCAGGCGGTTTCCACGCATGGCCCCCATCTGTGGCTCCCTGCTTGCAGGCCTCCCCAGGGCTCGGCGAATGGGAAACCCTGGCAGGAGATGGGAGGAGGGAGAGGAGTGAAAGTAAGAATTTGTCCCCTGGAGGTCAGCACAGGCTGGCTGGCAGTGCCCCTGGCTGGTGATCACAGCTCCCATCTGCACCCTCTACATCTCTCTGACTCCAAGTTCTAGAAGTGCCCCTCCTTCAAGCCTCGAGCCTCGGGGTGCCAGCGGAGCTCTGCCGTTCCTAGACCTGGCTCTGCCCGGCCTCTTGTGATTTCCTACAGCCTGCCCACATTGCTGTAAATAGTCCCTCTTATAAATGCCCTTTAAATGAACCCACTTCGAAAGTGCCATCCTTCTATTGCCATAACCCCATAGTGTGTGTGTGTGTGTGTGTGTATTATATGTATCTACACACACACACAAATGCAAAAGACTTCAGAAGTAACATTCACCCTTACTCCCAGTGACACACTCTGATGTGTGTGATTCTATTCTAATTGTTAAAAATGCTCATCCCACCTACTAAACTAATTCCGTGGCCCACTTCTGGGTCTCCGCCCCCCACCCCCCACCCCACCGGTTTGAAAAGCATTGCTTAGGACCAGCCCAGTGGGACAGCTCTTGGCTGTCCGGGATGCAGCATCTAGCAGAGGTCAGCATGGAACATGCCATGGGGGCCATCAGGTGACTGCAGAATGGGTGTCATGTGGGACTCCCCTTGGCAAAGGCTAGACTCCCCTTTGGAGGTAGTTCCTTTCTGTGGTCGCCACATTCCGATGCTGGGTTTCCAATTTGCAGGCTCGAAACCCGAGTTGGTCGGAAGCCTGCGGGATGGATGTGTTCAGGGGTGACTCACTACAACACGAGTGTGAACCCCAGTGCTGACTCAGCCACTCACAGTGAGGATACAGCCACGAGTGGGCTGATGAACCACATCCACCCACCAGCACCCTTTCTTTGGTGGGGAAGTCTCTCCAGAAAGCCAGACTATCATCAGAAGGGGCTTGGCCTGAGAGCAAGGGAGGCCTTAGGCGTCGGAGTACACCTGGGCGGCCTGAGCACCTGCTCTCTGGGATGTCTGTCTCACTGCCTCTCCTTTGTCCCCACTCTCTGGCCGACCCACGGCCTCTGGCTGACCCATTAACTTTCTTGTTCTGTTCCCTTCTACATCTGACAATTGAAGCTTCTTACTTCAATTCTTGGTGGCCGTGGCTGGGGGTGGCTGTGTCTACCATGGCCTCCCACGGCTGCTCAACAGGTAGCCAGCGCGTGTGTTTGGGGAACAGCAGAACCTCCCTCTGCTTCATCTTCCAAGTGGTCCAGAGATGTGTGGTCAGCGTCTAGCCAATCAGCAATAACTGTAAATGCGTATTTTTTTTGAGTGCTTTGTAGAAAGTGGGGTAGGATGCTGAGCGCCTTATTGGCACAATCGTTCCTCTCCTATAACAAGATAGTACCAGTTTCCCCATTTTGTACGAAAGGAGACTGAGGCTCAGATAGGACAGGTGACTTTTTCCAGGTCATAAGCCAGTTGCTGGGTGGCCCTAGAAGCTGTTTATGAATATACATGTGTACTCTGGAAGGACAGAATGTTCTCCCTCCCCATAAGCTCCCACTCCCTAAAGGCAGGCCTGCGCCCCCTTCAGTAACTTCCCTCCCCACCCTGCTAGCCACCTGCAATGCTGAGGGAGGGGTGCCCTGTCATCTGTGCTTGCTGACAGATGCGGTCTGGGGACCGGCCTCTTGTCAGAGGGAGGGCCGGTGGGAGCCTCAGACCACAGGGAAGTTGACTCCACGAACCATGACCGGTGACTCAGCTGCCTGGCTGATGGACGGTGGATGGACGTCAGTCCTCACTCCGTGGCCCTTCCCTTTTCTCCCCAAATAATAACACATCCTGGCTCTGTGATCTGGTTACCACAGGAACTGGAAAACATTTGATAATGTGGAGCCTCTGGGACAGGTGGGCCGAGTAGGTCCAGATAAAAACAACCCTTTTCTGCCCCTTCACCCTGAATCCCAGGCATCTCACCTACTTGGAACAGATCAGGTAAATAGTCAGGGGCAATTACACCACCATCTGGATTGAATGACCTTGTCTGAACCAGGAAGTCTGTGAGGTCACAAGTCTGTGTGCCCATGGGATCGGGCCCAAATTCCGGCCGGAAGCAATCGGATCTCAAGCACCCCTGTCCACTAGGCAGACTATCACACGATGTGCCCCCACGCTACATGCACGGGCCCCGTCCTGGACTGTGGGGAACCTGAAGGAGGGAGACACTGGCCCCGTGCTCAGAGAGCTCCTAGACAGGGCTAGACAGGGTTGTCAGGTCGCAGGGCACATCAGAAACCACCAGGAAACAGTGAGAAAGGGGGCTTCTGGGAGGGGATGGGGTTCAGTGGAATGAACCAGAACTCTCCATTCCCAACAAACCCTGAGTGTGGGGCCACGCTCATTCACTCATACATGAGGGGTCATGGATGACTGCTGGGGCCAGGGGACCGGATTCTCGTCCAGGCTCAGGCACCTGTGCCTTCTCGGCCTGCGGCTTTTCAGTCCTCCCGAACCTCCCCACTGGTTCAAGGCTCACTGGGCCCCCTCCATGTAGGGTGCTCGGCTCAGACAGCTTGACAACGATGTCCCACCCTCCCCTAAGATTGAACAGGTTCACATCCAAACTCATCCCCCCAACCCCCTGCCCAACGCTGCCTCTTCCCTAAAGCACCAACATTATCCCATTATTCCAGCCATTCTCCATGTCCTGACCGTGGCCAATGTCTGCTGAACCTCCTTCCATGTGAGTCTCTCCCTCCCTTTGTTCCTCACGGCTGCCACCCTGGGCCACCTCCTAAATGTTCTCTTAGTTCCATTCGCGCTTTCTTCCCCAGTTTTTAAACCTACTCTTCAAGTATCGGTATTCCTGGGGGTCTTGACCTCTGCCCTAATTTCCAGCATCTTCAACTTCTTGTTGGGCATCCCCCCGAGCATTTCAAACTCAAATGTCTGGGACAGGACTCACATCCTGCCCCCACAGACCAATATACGGCCTTCTATTTCCTCTCTTGGTTCATGGCCTAACCTAGCCATAGACCCGGGAAACCCTGCTGCTGCCCTTCATCCCTCCCTCTTCACCCCTCCTGCCCACTGGTGAGCAAGGCCCTGTTGACCACGGCCCGGGAATGGCTTCTGCTGGCCTCACAGTTCTCGCTGGTCAACTCCCTTGGTGCTGTTGTGGACACGTGTGCCCATCTCCTGGCTGGTCCCTGCCTCACGGCTCTGTCGCCTTCAAGTTCCCCCATGCAGCGGTCAGCACCCACTTTCTAACACACAGGTATGGTCACGGTGCTCCTGCTCAGAACCCCTTGATCTCCTCACCACATCACAGCGACATCCAGGCCCTTCGGGAGGGCAGGTGAAGGCCCCCAGTCTGGCCCCCAATCCTCCTTTCCAGCCTCACCTCCCGATGTGCTCTCTCTCTCTCTCTCTCTCCCTCACACACACACACACACGCAACACACGTGCACGCACACACACACACACGCCACACCAGCCTGCTAGTCTCTGTTTCTTGGCCTTTAATAGCATGGCCCCATTCTTCGCGGTGACTCCTCTGCCTGAAACCCCCGCTCCCCCCAACTCAGGGAACCCCACCCTTCCCCAAGGTCCCAGGGCCCACTCAGATGTCTTCCCAGCCCCGGCCCACACCCCAGGTCCAGGGAAGAGTTCATCACTACCTCCTCTGTGCACCCACAGGACTCGAGCACTTTCCATACCAAGCAGAAAGTCTTGTTTCCCACCTCCTCTCCGGGCCTGCGACCCGCTGGTGCTAACGCTGTCTGATTCCTCTTGGCCGCCTAAATCCCTGTAGCTCAAGCCAGGTGCTCCGGGAATGCCGCCCAAACCCAGGACCCACCCTCCAAGCCCTTCCTCCTCCTGACCTCTTCCTACCTGGCGCTCGGCATCTGCCTCAATCTCCCCACCTCTACCCTCAGCCTCCCTCTGGGAGAGCGACCAGGCACAGAGGCTGCTGGCTCGTGACCTGCTCAGGGAAGGGCCAGGTGGCCTTCATGAGGGGCACAGGGCTGGGTGTCCCGATGCACCACCATCAGTGCCGTCCTTCCGTCCGTGTTTCTTCCCCTAGACTATATAGGTCTCAGCCACTTATTTCCCCATGCTGCTTTGTACCTAGTAGCTGCCCCCAATGTTTGTCCGAGTGTTGGATCTGCCATTCCCTGTGCAAAGCCCTGCGGTGGTTCCCTGGGGCCTGTGACAGGCTGGGACCTCAGGCACACAGGGGAGTCGTGGCCCATGTGCTCACTCTCTGATCGTGGGGCTCATGGAGTTTGTGCGGCTGCAGAAAGGCACAGGCCCCGGAGGGAAGAGGGGTCCCCTCACCTCTCAAGTCAGCCACCCCATGAGGAAACGCAGCTTCCCGTGCCTGCTGGTGACCAGCAATTGCTAGAAACTTCCTCGGCTCCCTCCTTGCCAGCCCTCAGATGCTTCCTCGTCCCTCGCCATCCTTCCTTCATTTCCATCATCCCAAATGCAGAGACTTCATAACTGCCCCGCCTTCCCCTCCCGACACCCCCCTCCCTCTCTCCAATCGTATCTTCCTACATTTAACACACAACCTGGTCCATCCAGCCCCGCCTGTCCTGCATACTCTGCAGGTAATCACTCATGCAATTCTCCTTCCCCAGAACCCCTCCCTGCTTTTCTCCACTGATCCAAATCTGTGGCTCTGGTCTCCCCCTTCTCGGGAATTCTCTGACGCAGAACTGACTCCCTGAGCCACATTACAGTCCTGTTGCAACTGGCGAGCATCACACCATTTAATATTTAATTATTCTCGGCCCTTAAAAAAATGCACATTAATTTTCTTTCCCCACCACAGTTATAAGCTTCTTAGGAATAAAACTGTTTTTTATATTGTGGGGGAAGGCCAGAGAGTATTCAGAGAGCTTTCTCTGAACTCTCTTAGATTCTTGTTTGGGCACACGATTTTCACAGGGTCACCTATCTGGTAAAATCTTTCTTGGGCAACTCTGAAACTATCACAGGTTGCAGGAGGCCTCATGCCAAGACTTCTCCTGGACTAAAAACTGACGGGCGAGAAGCCCAACTTCCTCATTCCATCTGGCTTGTTGGGAGGGTTCTCTGAAGCTTAGAGAAATTAGGATGGCCACACTGTGGGAAGAACTGTAGCCCTACTAAGTGGTAACTGAGGAACGACATCCATGAGTTGGAGCACTGCTGTGATGCTTTCATGACCCAGGCTCTGTGCCCAGGGGAGGTGAAGCGCGGGTTCCTCTGTGTGGCCTTGCAGAGCAGCCTCCCTGGAGCTGGGGCAAGGGGGGTGTGAATCTGAGGGCCTTGTCACGTCCCTCTTGACACTGGGCACTGTGACCACTCCCTCCCCAGAGAGCCTCCCAGCATGGTGGGCTTTGGAGAGGGGCTTTAGCGAGCTGATTACAGTAAGAGAATCACTGGAGAATTTTGACTTAACCTTGCCAAACAGCTTCCTTTAGGTCAGGCCACCCAGGACTTCCGTCAGGTCACGCACGTATCCACCATGTGGCCTGGCCACAGGCAGATCCATTAGCACTCGGAGCCCTGTGCCTCCTGGGAACAAGTATGGCAGGAACCTGGGGTCCAGGAAGGGCTCGGGGTCAATGTCCAGGGTTCATTTTTCTCTTTCGCTCCCTTGCGTCCCCTCCAGTTTCTGCACCTTCATTCCCTGCCCCTCATATGATCTCTTTCCTGCCAAGATCACCATTCCCGCGCTCCCCCTCTTCCTCCTCCGCTGGAGCTCCCTTTCCAATCGCCAGGCACGAACTCCTCAGTAACCTCTACCCGACCTAGCTGAGGGCTGCTTCCCCTGTTCTCTCTCTTTCTTCCCTCTAGGAAACCGGCCATGACTAGGGCCCCTGGAGTCAGCGGGTGTTGGGGTCCTCTGGAGCCCACTCTCCTCAGCACATATGGAACCATCCACGGAGGACTTACAGTGTGGGTTCCGGGGAAACACAGGGGGCAGACATGTGGTACGTGGGCCTCGGGGTCTGGGAGTGCAGCAGAGGAAGTGGTAAACAGGCAGGCCACTGCGATGTGCTGTGGTAACAGGGAAGTGTCCTGGCTGCCAGACACAGCGGGGGCAGCCAGGGCTGTGTCGGGGAAGGCGAACCAGGGCAGACAATGTCCAAGGGGAGGGAGGCCTGGAGAAAGGTTGGTGGTGGGCTACAGGCTTGGGGAAATTCTATTCTATACAGAGAGAAGCCAGACAGAACAGGCGTCCTCAGGGGAACCGCCAGCAGGTCGGCATGGCTTAGAAATGAATGAACAAGGAGGGGAGAGAGGCAGGCGGAGACTCAGGCAGCACCCCAGTCCACGAGAGGAGACTGGACTCCAAGGGCCATGGGGAGTTGTGGGAGGGCCTTATCCAGAGAGTGATGATAATGTTGGGATATTCATTTCTATTCACATAATGGGGAAAATTCAGGAGGCTCGCTCTTGCCCAAATTCACGTTTGATGAATACGCTGAAGAAGAGAGGCCTAGGGATCCACCCAGGCCCACAAGGAGCCAGGCCAGGCCAGCACTGGAACCCGTGTGTGTGCCAGGGGAAATAGGGCGGTGGGGGTGTCCACAGAGGGCAGTAAGTGGATAAGCTGAGCTCTCAGATTGTAACTAATGGAAGTAACCAACCTGACTTGACTTAAGCTGAAAGGGACATTGGTTGTGAGGATGCAGGTCCAGGGCAGGACAACAAGAGATCTTTCAGAGGAGTCCTGATTCAGAAGTGGGGTCTTCTCAAGCTCTTCCCGCCCATGTCAGCCTCTGCCCATCTATGTCATCTCTTCTCTTTGCAGCCCTTCCTTGTCCCTTTGGCTGCTGGCAGAGCCTGCTTGTCCCACAGCCCTGCGGGTGGTGAGTTATAGGCTGGCTCTGGGTTCTAGGTCCAAGTTCTCAGGAGACAGACTCAGAGCCCTAGAGTATCTAGTGTAAGCTGCTATGGCCGAGGGTGTCACATGTACAAATCCAGGGGCTGGGGCAGCCCCCAGAAGACTGTGTACAAACAGATACCCCAAAGCTATTAAGCTCAGTATGCCATGCTCTCCACCCTTCCTGGTTATACAGATCTAGAGAACTTAATCATCTTACGGGAAGAAAAAACACAGATTCCTATAATCCAAAGGATTTTAATGACAATAGCTAATATCTTTGAGCACTTACTCTACGCTGGTTACTTCGCTAAGTGATTCACGTGTATTCTCTTACTTAATTCTTGTGGCCCAGGGAGGTAGGTGCTGTTATTGTTTCCAATTTATAGACAAGAAAATGGAGGTGCAGAGAATTCTGGTTGAGCTTTCCTGTCCAGTTTGTAAGGCACAACACCTGTCTTAGGGCACAAAGGAAGAGAAAGGCTACCATTTTACCCAGCAGGGGGCTAACAAACGTTTACCAGCCAGCCCAGCAATCTGGGGCTGCCTGGGTGGCTCAGTAGGTGAAGCATCCGACTCGATTTTGATTCCCATCTTGATCTCAGGGTCGTGAGCTCAAGCCCTGGCCGCTGGGAGTTTGCTTGAGATTCTTTCCCTTTGCAACCCCCACCCCTGCCCTCAAATGAAAAACAAAACAAAACCAAACAATCAGCAATCTGGGGGAAAGACTCTGATTTGTAGCATTTGCTGATTTCCCACCTTGGCTGATTTCAAGCTACCAACTTCCCAGAGCCAGTTTGAGCTGGCTTCTGTACGCACTGACTCTTGCCCCTTCTGGGGGACAGTTGGGGCAGTATCCAGGAGCTATGTGATTTAGAACAGTGGTTCTCAAAGGGTGGTCCCTGGCCCAGCTCATCAGCATCACCCGAAAACTTGTGAGAAGTACAAATTCTCTGATCCCACCCCGACCTGAATGAATGGGAAACCTTGGGGGTTGGGGGGGCGGGAGGAGCAGTGCTTTGTGGCTTCACAGCTCTCCAGGGGCTTCTAATGCTTGCTCAAGTATGCGGACTGCTGGGGCCATGGGGTAATGTGCCCTTTTGCAAACCCAGCTTGTCCAAGTTTTTATTCTGCAGTTGGGAGAATGGGGCTCATTTCCCACTCCTTGGCAGATGGGCAAACTGAGGCCAGAGAGCTGAAGGTGTGCTGGAAAGTGTTGGGTCAGTGAAGTAGGTTAAGACCTCACCCTGCCGGTCTCAAGTCTCCTCTCCCATAAGGGAGCGCTGGGGGGATCTTGGCAGAGTTCCTCAGCCCTGGCCCTCCATAGGTGTGTGAAGCGATGTGCCATGGACCCAAGGATGGGAAGGCTGAGCTCCGACTCCAGGCAAATGGCCAGGGCAGAGGGAACGTAGGGAATCCAGGGTCATCGGGTGCTGACTCCTCTGAAGAGGGAGAAACCAGGAAAGCGGCTCATAGAAGCCTAAGGTTCAGCAGCCACTGGTTAGCCCTAACCCTGACCCTAACCCTAACCCTCGAAAGGCTGGTCCAAATCTGCACTAAGTCCTAGGACTGAGGCAGGAGGGGCTGGACCAGCAATCTCCAGTCTCTGGTCTCAGCAAGATGACCCGAGAAGGCTCCTGGGGCAGAGATGGGCGGGGAGCCCCAGGTCCAAGACCCAGCAAGCTCTCTGTGGGACACATCTGCTGTCTGGTCGTCTCAACGACTTCCCTCAACCCCAATCCGGATTAACTATTAACCAAAGGCAAACAAATCGAGAGCCAAGTATCAGCAATGATGCAAATACCATGTCAGCCCTGGGAGGCCTTGAAACACCTGGGCAATCAGCAACGTGAGAACTGCTTGGCTCAGGGTGGGGACAGTGGTCACGTGATGCCTCCTTGAGCTCGGTCACGTGGGGGGAGGAGGGGCTCCATGTTTCTGAAAGAGAACCAAAACACAAACAGAAACTGTGCTGTCACACTGAAGTCCATAAGTCATATGAGTTTTTCTCCCCAGAGTTTTAGTCACAGAGCAAAGATTCAGAGCAGGCATTACTCAGCAGAACCAGGCCCTGCTGGGGTGCTGACCCACTTTTGTTTTGGCCGGAAAGTTGGAATTCCAGTTACTCTCCTTTCAGGAAAGAAGCTGTGTATGAGAGGTTCCTCAAAGGCATCTGCTCTAGAATTTCTTTAGCAAAAATCCTGGACCCAACACAAGCCTTCTCCTCCTGGGCTACTGTGTCTCCGTGGTGTCTCATCTGGGCTTGGCCTCCATGTGTGTCCCCAGGGAGAGGCAGGTTGACCGGCCGGCCCTCCTTCCTTCCACCCCGGAGTGGCCCATGTGGGGGTGCTTCAGATATTGCTGGTTTAAAACGCTAAGGGAAGGTTTGGGCTTTCCTGCAGACAAAGCATTTCTGCTCAGCAAAGGCTGAGCAAATGCCTGGTGGCGAGTTGAGGGTTTTAGGTAGCAGGGAGGTATGAGGTAATGGGAAGGAGGGCGCAATGGCCCATTCCATTCTCTTGCCCCCATTCTTCCAGGCTCTCACCCTTTGCAAAGCAACGGTTGATCACCTGGACTGCTGCCACTGGGCTGTGGTGTGGGCAATACCCAAGTGGGCAGCCAGGTCGCAGCCCTCAAGGGGCTTACATTTTATTTAGGAAGCCAAAGCCGTCACAGGCCAGCACAGTCAGCAGCAGTAGGGAACAGCCGGCCATCTGCCACAAACTCAGAGCACTGAGAAGTCTGGATGGTTCCCTGTGCTGGACACACTACATCTGAATTCTAACCCTGCCACTCCCTCGCAGCTGTGTGACCTTGGGCAAGTTGCTTAAACTCTCTGAGCCCTAGTCTACACGTCTATAAAGTGGAGATTAAAATTCCCAACTCAAAGGGCGTTGTGAAAAACAAAATAATGGTTGCAAAACAGCTGGTAAAATGCACTGCGCACAGTAGGTACTTGATACATTTTAACAGTCCCCTTAATTCCATTTTGGACCAAGATGGGCTACAAAACATGAATCATTTATGCCTAGTCTCCAAACTTAGAACAGATTGGAGGCAATAAAGTGAAAGGAGGCTTAAAAAGAACAGGGAAAATGAACACTAGAAGGCCTGACAGTGAGGGAATATCTAGAAAGAGTATAAAAGCAGATGAATAAACAAAATAGTGTCTGGGGACCATATAGTCTGGAAGCCAACAGCCACCTCCACCCTGCACCCTCCAGGGCTATCATATCCTAGGACAGACAGCAGAGTAGATGATCTTCGCAATGAAACCATGTTCAATAGCTTCCAAGAAGCCAGGGATGAGGGGCGCCTGGGTGGCTCAGTCGGCTGGGTGTCTGCCTTCGGCTCAGGTCATGATCCCAGGGTCCTGGGATCAGCAGGGTGGCGGGGGGGGGGGATCTGCTTCTCCCTCTCCTGCTCCCCCTGCTTGTGCTCTCTCTCTCTCAAATAAATAAATAAATCTTTTTGAAAAAAAGAAGCCAGGGCTGAGCATAATGTGTTTTAAAAATATTTTCATCCAAAATATTTAACATTTTTTAAAAAGCGTGGGACACTGGTACATTTTCAGGTGTCCAGAAAAGCCACAATTTCCCAATGGTTGGATTAGCTGGGTTTTCACTCTACTTTTCATATATTTGTCCGAGATCTTAGAATCATGCTGAGCACATTATGGGGGTTTAACAGGCTCCTGTTAACTGATAAATCCATGCAGTGTTGGAATATAGTTTGCTCTGTTTGCCATTTTCAGCCATTTTATGCATTAACTGATTGAGATCAGGGACAGGCTCCATCTTATCTTTGAAAAGACAATAACCATCTCCAGCCTCTCCTGACACCCCTAGCAACCTGCCCTTCCTTTTATATTACAGATTTTAGTTAATGGCACCATCACCTCCCAGACAACAACAGTAAGAATGCTGTTCATGAAATTAGCAGGTAACTGCAGTCCCAGATCCTGCCTAAAGGGGGCGCTCAGCCACAGCCGCTGCGCGACCACCCCAGGTGTGCTCTAACCCCCAAGCTTCCAAATCTGAGGCCCTACGATTTCCCTGGTTTCAGGACACCCCTGTAGGAGTGGGGGAGTCGAGTTCCTTTCCACCTGAGCCACGCAGAGGACTTGGAGGGCAGGAACGTGGCCCCAAGCAGAGGGTACCCAGAACTTCACTGCTGGTCACTTCACCCCACAGGAATGTTCGCAGGACACCGAGCTGCTTGGCTTTGCTTCTCACAGGTCCTGCCTCCGCCCAGCTCCTGACAGGTGGCCCACTCTGCTGGCAGCTGTCCAGAGCAGGAGGGACTTGGTGGTGCACAGAGGGACCCACGGGCTCCCGTCCTGCTGGACCTCCCAGCCTGGAGTCGGCCTCCCACCTTGTCCCTTGCCTTGTCTCTGGGGTCCCCCACAGTTTTCCATGTGATTTTTTACTTTTATTTTATGCTAATACTTTTTTAAAGTGTAAAACAGGTGAAATTCTTCTGGGAATTAACCATAAGTAATATATCTTTATGTTCAAAAATTGCCACTTGGAGCAATCTTAGAATCTCTATTCCCTATTCCTTCTGAGCCCTGTCAGGGTCCTGGTCTGGATACACACTGTCTGGACCTTTCTTTCCTTCTCTGCAGAGGCACCCTGAGACCGGGAAGGTGAGCCTGGAGAGGAGAAAGGAGCAGGGTGGATTCTGGAGTTTGAATCTAGCTGCCATTTACTAGCTGTGTGACCCTGAATGAGTTATTGAACAACATTATGTTTCGTTAGCCTTATCTCTTAAAATGGGCACTGGAACTGCTTCTTGGCGTGTGAGGGTAACAGGAGAAGCCTCCCTGCCCCACCTGTACTTAGTAAAGTATCTGGCGCATGGTAAGTTATCTGATCCTACTGTGGTCTCTTTCTTCCATGAAATCTTCCTTGATTATCCTAGCTGGGGTAGAGACAGCGCACTACCCACTTCAACCGTACTCCCCCACCCGCCTTTTCTTCACTAACAGAATCCCAGTTTTTGTTTATGGGCATCAATGTGCCCAGCTAAGAAACTACATTTCCCAGACTCCCTCGCAGTTAGGGTGAGCATGGGTCACACAGGTAGGCCCAGTGAGGTGTAAATGACCGTCGCTGGGAGGGGCTTCTGAGAAAGGGCTTTAAAATAGGCGGACTCAGCTGTGCTCTTGTCCCTCACTGTTTCCGCTTTTCCTTGTCTGGAATGTGAATGTGATATCTGAAGTCACAGGGGCCTTGTCACATGACCACACAGCAGGATGGAAGACGGAAGTCACATCCTAAGTATGGCAGAGCAAGAGAGTCGAAGGAGCCTGGGACACTTGAAGGCATGGTCCCCCAGCCTTCAGGACTTATGTCACATAAGGGAAGAGAAATCCGGTTCTCTAAGA
This sequence comes from Eumetopias jubatus, assembly GCF_037043125.1. Taxonomy (NCBI): domain Eukaryota; kingdom Metazoa; phylum Chordata; class Mammalia; order Carnivora; family Otariidae; genus Eumetopias; species Eumetopias jubatus. Next base: position 37,889,412 of record NW_028274818.1, read on the forward strand.
TTCCTATTATATGTAGCCACTGTAGTCCGTATGGATATGTGGGTTGACGGCTTGCCCTCTTCCCTGAGCTCCAGTCACATATATGGTCATAATTGTATTCAGGGAGATTTGGGTCATAAGCAAAGGAGCCTAACAATCTAGACTTTTGGGGACCCCGTGTGAGGAACAGAAAGTTTTAGATTCCCAAAGGGTGTCTCCACCCCACAGCCGATGAGGTGGTGCACTCAGGCTCTCTATTGCCTGGGTCTTATGGGAGGAACGCAAGGCAGGTGAGTGCGGGCGGCAAAGCTAACATGGTTTGCAGCCCTGCAGGATTTGTTACCTCACAGGCAGAATGATGGGGAGTGGACCAGCAGAGGTCGGCAGACCTCCAACCCACCTTCGAGGTTTGGGAAAACCTAGTCCATTTTGTTTATAAGTGCACAGGTTCTAGACCCTGGAGAAGTACTGAGTCCCACCTTGGGCAGTGTAACGATTTCTTCACATGTCCACATACTGTATCCCCAAAGAGCTCAAGCTTGCAGTGAAATCTAAAGGCATTTGCTGTGCACTGGCCCTGTGCAAGTTCCCGTGCTAAGTGCTGGGGATGGGGGGAGATACAGGGATGAAAAAGACCCAGGCCTTGCCCTCAGGGAGGGAGCTGACAACCTAGCGGGGGGATGGCATGAGCATATACAATTCTCCTGGGAGTGATTAAGCTATAGTCAGAAGGGGTCAGACCGTGGTGGGGCAGGGGTCTTAAACACCACCCTAAGGAACGTGGTTTTCCCTGCACAGATCTGTGACTACACGCGGGGGCTTCAGAATTACACTTGTGATTTTCATGCATCCCTCTGGGGGCTCTGTGGGGAAGGGCAGGTGGGGGGAGAGTCAAGGCAGAGGACCCATTAGGAGGCTGGAATCCAAGGAATAGTTGAGGAGCTGGCCTGGGGCAAGGCCAAGGGGACAGACAGGTGGGGTTGAAGCATCTCTGCAGAGACAAGCCCGGGCCGGTGCACGTGAAGCTCTCCGTGCATGATATTAACTCACTATTACCGAGGGAACAAGATGAAGGCTGTAAAGAGATGTCAAGGGAGGCGGAGGAGCCTGGGAGGAGAAAGGCTGTTCAGATTTTGTTGTTGTTGTTTTAGAGGGAGAAAGAGAGAGCACAGGCAGGAGTGGTGGTGGGGAGGGGCAGAGGGTAGAGGGAGACAGACAATCTCAAGCAGGCTCCATGCTCAGTGCAGAGCCCATCTTGGGGCTCGATCTCACGACCCTGAGATCACGACCTGAGCCAAAATCAAGAATCGGATGCTTAACCGACTGAACATGAAGAATATCTTGTGATATGTGAAAATTACATGAAATCCAAATTTCAGTGTCCATACATCAAATGTTACTGGGACACAGCCGCACGTGTTCATGTATGTACATCTGTACTGCTTCCTCACCATAATGGCAGTTGAGCAATATGAAAGAGATCCAGGGCCTGCAAAGCCAAAAACAGTTACTATCTGGTCCTGCACAGCAAAAGTTTGCCGATCTGACATAGACTCTCTGGAAAGCTGCATAAGAAACAGACCACGGCAATTGCCTCTGGGGTGGGGGTGTCCAAAGGACAGAGTTGGAAAGGAGACTTCCTACAGTGGAAATTTTATACTTCTTGAATTTTGAATCATGTGAATATTTAACCTATCTTGAAGCTTAGTTTTGAAATTTAAAAGGGAAAAAGAGTGGACCCTGTTTCTAATCCTGCAATGAGCCCTGGGTCTGGGGGAGGTCACAGGCCTCCAGCCAGGAGAGGTCGCAAGGTGAGCCTGGACCTGACCTCAGCCTTGCACACGCTAAACGACCCAGGACAGCTCTCCTTCCCTGTGGGTGAGGGGTCCATGCTGCTCCTGCGCCTAGAGGCTCTGCCCCGGAAAGGGGCCAGAAGACGGGCTTCTGTCTCTGCCTGCTGGGGGCACGAGGGAGATGGCCAAGTACACCCAGACCACGGCCTCCTCAGTAGCTAGGAAACAAGAAGAACAGACTGGGAATGTGGAGTGGTGAGAAGGACGTGAGGAGTCTGAACGCTGGGGCCTATTCTTCCCTAGCCACCAACTGTCTCTGCGACCTCAGATAATCATTCTGCCTTTGGGGACCAGCTCCATCCCCGTGGGCAGGCCTTGGACCAGAATGATAGTCATCCAGCTGCCACTTTCCTGCCCCCTTTGCCACTAGTTAAACGACTGGGCTTTCCCCTAAGACCTCACAGAGGCCCTGGATGAAAAAATGACAGCAAACCAGTCAAACAATAGCCAGTCTCACCTAGATGGCCTCTAGGACATGTGGTTCTGTCACTCCATAGCTCTGTGAGCCTCACCACCTGCCCTGATACAAGCCCTTCAGGTAGGGAAGACAGGGGAACAGCCTTCAGTCACTGGCCAAGCAGTGAGGACAGCGCAGCCCTGAGTGATGGCCAATCTGGCAGAGTGCGGCAGGCAGGAAGCGGCTGAAGGAGTCGGTGGGCTTGGTGGAGGGCCCCTCTTGAGCAAATCCAGGCAGTTGCATGAATAGCCCAGTGCTGGAAAGAGCTGTAGCAGCTGCATCCCCAGAGGGCTGGTCCCTAGGGAAGTCGTGTGTGTGTGTGTGTGTGTGTGTGTGTGTGTGTGCGTGTGTGTGTGTGTGTGTGTGTGTGTGCATCGTCAGTGGAGGTGTCTACCCCTGAGCAAGGCACGCGGCTGCATCCTCCTGGCCCTCATGGTCAGGAATATCGAGCCCAGAGGCCGGCCAGCATCCTCAGAGAGCACTGGGTGTAGATGGCCCATGGTTGCCCTTAGGGTCACCTCAAGCCTAGAAGCCTCTGTTCTCCCTCCTCCCTACAAGCCCCTATGCCTCGTTTATGACCCAGCTCAAAACTTTCCTTTTGAACACAGGAGCCAACTTGAAGGGGCTCAAGGTGGCCAAATTTGAGGCAATTTCAGCAGCGAAATAAGTAATAATCAAAATGGACTATAACATAAATTAAAGGCAAAATAAGAAATAATGGGTCTATACCAATATAGACAAGTACTTTTTAAAGATTTTATTTATTTATTTAAGAGAGAGATTGCACGTGAGAGAGCACAGGTGGTGGGTGGCAGGGGTGGGAGGAAGCAGAGGGAGACGGAGAAGCAGACTCCCCACTGAGCAGGGAGCCCAGGACCCCAAGACCATGACCTGAGCTGAAAGCAGACACTTAACCCACTGAGCCACTAGACAGGTCCCTAGACAAGTATTTGAATAAATAAATAGGGAGAAGGGAAGCTCTTTTTTACAGCAAAATTCCAATTAATAAATGTTAGAAGGCACCATGGAAATAAAAAGCCACCATTTGGCAAACACCCACAGTCATGATTGTTTTAAGCAGGAATCATCAGTGGAAACAAACATTCATGGGTGAAAACGTAATGAGAAACAGGATGTTTACATATCTCAGAGTATTTCCCCACAAGATGCTTGTTAATTGCAAAGGGGAAAATCGTACCTTGACGGTGGAAAAACCTAGCGGACACTGCCCTACCCAGGTGATCAGAGTCAACATAACGACATAGTGGCCTCAGGTACCGCCCAATGCAATGCGCTGGGAAGGGCACAGCATCTATGGTGTTCCTTTTCCTTTCTAAGATTTTATTTATTTATTTTAAAGAGAGAGAGCACGCATGCATGAGCAGGGGGAGGGGCAGAGGGAGAGGGAGAAGCAGGCTTCCCGCTGAGCAGGGAGTCCGATGTGGGGCTCCATCCCAGGTCCCTGGGACCATGACCTGAGCCGAAGGCAGATGCTTAACCGACTAAGCCACCCAGGCGCCCGCTTCTGTAGTGTTCTCGTCAAAACACACAAACTGAGGAAACACCAGCTAAACCCAAACTGAGGGACACGTGACAGCATCACCGGCTCGTACCGCTGTCCCAGACAGGAGCCTAAGGAAACATGACAGCTCCCTGCCGTGTGGGGGCCTGGATCAGCTCCTGGACCTGACAAAGGACATCAGTGAGGCAACTGATGAAATCTGAAGGAGGTTTGGAGCTCAGGTTGATTCCCGTTTTGAGGACGGCACTGTAAACTTGTAGGATGTCAACATTTGGGGAAACTAGGTGAAAGCTATTCGGGAATTCTTTGTACTGTTTTTACAACCTTTATGTAAGTCTGAAATTATTTTGAAAAAACAAAACAAAAACCTTTCATCTTTTCTCCAACTTCCCCGGAGTAATTCCCTCAGCTGTGTGTAGCCAGCTACTTCGAATGTGGTATTTCTAGTATTTGCTTACATGTCTGTCTCCCTCCAGCTAGAAGTCCTAGCAGAGCGAAGATGTGTCTCTAATTTTCCTTTTGGCCTCATCTTATAAATCTTACTTGGATGGAAGCTGGCTGTCGGTCTTCCTCTTCAAGGAGCCCCCTACTCTTCCCCCTTTCCTTCACCCACTGTAAAAAACACGGCTGTTCTTTCAGTTGTTCGGACCCAAATCCCAGGGGTCATCCTCGATGCCTCTCTTTTCCTCTCATCCCAGGACTGACAAGTCCTGCTGGGGTTCTCCAGAGTTATCACCACCCAGACCATTCCTCCCCCTCATTTCTCTGTGGAACATCAGCCTCACTTGCTAACTGACCCCCACCTACCCGACCCTCAAGTGCCTTTTCCACGAAGCAGCCCCGGGTATCTTTCGAAGGGGAAAGCCGGGTTTCACATCATTTCCCCCACTGGCTTCCCACTGCAATTAGTGTGAAATCCACATACCAGCATGTCCTGGGAGGCCTTCCCTCCTTTGGCCTCTGCCTTCCATTGCTCCTCACCTTGAAACTCTCTGCTCTCACTCCCTCTGCCCCAGCCACCTGGCCCTGCCATCTCTCCAGCAGAAATGCCGAGTCTGTTTCCATCTCTGGGGTGTGGATCTTCCGCAGCTCTTCCCAGAACAGTTTTCTTCTCCATGTTCAGGACTCAGCCTGTGTGTCCCCTCATTTTAACTCGATTACCTCAGTAAAGACCCTATCTCCAAATAAGGCCACATTCTAGGGAACAGGACCTCAACATGTAACTTTTTGGGGAGCACAGTTCAACCTATAACAATCCCATCACTCTGTTTTATTTAGGTCCCTTATAACCATCTTAATTGTCTCATTTATTTGTGGTCATTGTCTGTGTCTCCCCAACCATAACATAATCTACACGAGGGTAGGGATCTGCTCCAATTCCAGTCCCTCTCCTGCCCTACAGAGGGACACTAGCTCCTATTTCTATAGCAAGAATCAGGATACTTCCCTCAGGTTGCCCCAGGTGAAAGGAAAGACCTGCCCTCATTCACTTTCCACAAATAGCCAATGCGCTTGCTCCACATTCATCACTTAGCTCAATGTCCAGCCGAAGATCTGTGGCATTCAGCTCTGGGTCCAGCCATGCATCTCAGAGCCCAGGAATACTCTACACATAGTCAATACTCAGTAAACATTTGTCCAATGAATGAAGGCCACACAGTTTGGGCTTTGACCCAGGCTCCCTGCCCTCCAGCCAGGGCAGCATAACCTGATGGTTAAGGGTAGGGGCGGTGGGGCCAGACTGCTTGGATCTGCCCCTTAAGGTGAGACCTGGGTATATTACTTACCCACTCTGCCTCAGTTTCTCCAGTTGTAAAATGGGGACAATTATAAAAGTACTTCCCAGGTAAATTGTATGAAATGAGATCATAGGTGGTGAACAGTGGTTAATAGGAAGTGCTCCATGCTGACCCAGGCCTCAGCTTTTAAGCCTGGTCTGAGGTCTGGGAAAATTCCTGGTGGCCAAAGGGACCAGAGCCCAAGGAGGTGTCTCTGGTCAACTGGGTATAGGGGCTCTAGGTTTCTGCTCAGTGACCCTCTTCAGAATCCCTGTCTACACTGGGGAGATTTTGACCCTAAAAGCCTTGGCCAGTTACTGGGTTGGGTGGGCCTTGGAATTTCACTGGTGTTTCCGGCTGATTGAGGAGAAGAAAAAGGAGGATGTAATTCCTCAGACTCTTTCTGAACTCCTCATGTGAGGTGTGCAGCTTCCAGCTGACTCAGCAGGCCAGTTTCCTTGGAATCGGCCACTCTGGTTTGAAACTGTTTGTGTCACAACAGGCTCACAGCCGCCCCCAGAAAAGCTGACCCACCACTCACCCACCCATCGCTTCCTGATTTAATACTTATATATAGCCATACTTACAGACCTTTCTATATATGTATGTACTTAGAAACCCACAAAGCTAAAAATACCCCCTCCCATACCCCATTTCTCTGTTTTCTGTAGTTCCTTATTCTTATTTTCAGCTCAGGAGGTTGGAAATGGCTGTCAGGATGGAGTGACCTCTAGCCGTGGGTGGCAGGGAGACCAGAGCAGGGGCTCTGCTTGAGAGATGGGGGGATCCAGTCCCAGCTCCAGCTCTAAAGTCAGTGCGCTGTGATTATTCGGGATATCTTCTCCCTCACTAGGCCTCAGCATCTCTCAGCTGAAGGAGGAACTGAACTTGATCTAAGGTGTTTTCTTGCTCTTCCAGTCATCGGCCAAGTGCAATGATACTCAGGGGAGCGACTGACACAGACACACCAGAACCACTGGTTGCTGTTCTTTTGTGCATTTAACAAATATTTATTTGAGCACTTACTGTGTGTCTGATAAAAAAAACCTCTATCTTTAGGGAACTTACATTGCAGTTAGGGGAGAAAAATAATAAACAAAATAAATAAAGTATATAGTATGTGTGGTGGGCAGTATCATGGAGAAAAATAAAGTGAAAAGGGGTGACAGAAAATGGGAGGGGGGTGCAATTTAAATGAAGGAGGTTAGGGAAGACCTCACTGAAAAGAAGGTGTTTGCATAAGGATGGGGAGTGAAGCCTTTCCCAGGAGGTTGGGGATCCGGCAAGCAGACACCTGGGGCTGGGGGTGGGGAATGTCCCAGGCAAAGCTGCAAATTCCAAGGCCTCAAGGTGGGAGTGCACTTGGTGTATTGGGGGCCACTGTGGCGGGGGTGGAGTGAGCAAGGAGGGAGGGAGGGCTAGGACCTCAGATGGAGAGGTAACACGGACCACCTACGGATGGGATGGGGGGGCCACTGGAGGGGTTTGAGCGGAGGAGGAACCTCAGCTGACTTTTATCTTCCCAGGCTAGCCTGGCTGCTGAGTTATTTCTTAACAGACTGCAGGGTACAGGGTGGAAGTGGAAAGACCACGAAGGAGACGACAGCAAACCAAACAAGGGCCGTTGGTGGCTCAGAGCAGGCTGGCGGGGGTGCAGAAGGGAAGAGGTGGCCAGAATCCCTGTGTATGTGGGTCTGCTGAGGGTTTGGGCATGAGTCTGTTAGAAATAGAAGCCAAGAGCGACTCCAAGATTACTGGCTTGAGCACTGATGGAATTGCCATGAACTCACGTGGAGCAGAGTGTGGGAGGAGGCAAGCATCAGGAACTCAGTCTGGACTCACGTGAAGAGTGATGCCTATGAGACACCCCAGAGGGGGTGCCGAGTGGGCAGTTGGATGTGAGTCTGGAGTTCTGCAGAGAGTCTGGGCTGCAGATCCACAGTTGAGAGTGGTCCCCAGGTACATATGCATGGTACATAAAGCCACAGGCCTGGGTGAGGTCCCCGAGACAGTGTGGGAGGTCCACACGCTGAGCTCTGAGGCATGCCAACATTTAGAGATTGGGAGGTGAGAAGGAAGCACAAAGAGGGCAGAGAAGAATCAGCCAGGGAAGCATGGTTAACCCCTTCGCAGGCTTCAGTTCTTTATCTGTAAAAGGGGGGCTCTCTGACCTCCCCTCCCACTCTGACACCTGAGCGTATAAGATATGGGATGGAGGTGTGCCCAGATCATAGCAGAAAGCCCTTTCTAGGTCTTGTGTGGGATGCACGGGGGACCTAGTTCGCTGACTGAACTCCCTGGTGTGGGAGCAACTGTGGATGGCCTAATGCTTCTGGTCACCGGGAGGGGTGAGGAGTGGGGAGGCTCGCAGCCCCGCCCCAGCAAGCCTTCTGCAGTCCCCGCCTGGGGAGGGGAGAGGGCCAGTGCCAAGGGGTTCTCACCTGGGCTGGAGTGGTAGGCGCTGACTTTTTTTTTTTTTTTAAGATTTTACTTATTTATTTGAGAGAGAGAGAGAGCTTGCATGAATGGGGGAAGGGGTAGAGAGAGAGGGAGAGAGAGAGAAGCAGACTCCCCGCTGAGCAGGGAGCCCGATGCAGGGCTCGATCCCAGGACCCTGAGATCACGACCTGAGCTGAAGGCAGATGCTTAACAGACTGAGCCACCCAGGCGCCCCAGGAGCTGGTTTTATTCAGACACCACTTTCCCCCTTCAGGCAAAAAGAAGCTTAACTTTTCTCCTGTAATAAAGGCCAACAGGGGAATAAGTGTGTGGGATATTAATCATGCACATAATTCTGAGCATTTCTATAGAAAAGGAGGAGGGTGGTCTCTGACTGTCTTCCTGCTATCCTCTTGGGAACTTGAAAAACAGTTCTTTTTTTGCTCACTCACAGGTGAAGGCCAAGTCAGTTTTTCCCTTCCTTGGGATTTCTAGATCCAACCTTGGGCCGATCAGAAGCGGCCTAGAAGCAGCTGTGGTGTCAGGCTGGCAGGATTCCAGGCCTCAGACAGTGCGGGCTCAGCCCTGCCAGAGTCCTTCCGTGACATGTCCCCGCCAGCCCACAGAGTGGTCTTCGGTGAGCCCACACTTCAGCCCAGCCAGGGAGCTCTTGGTTTACTACCACCAATTAGTCACTTCCATTGCACACTTACCGTGCTAGCATTTTACACATATTAACATATTTATATAGAGAGAGGGAGTATATATATGTGTGTGTGTGTGTGTGTATGTATATAAACACATTGAAGCCACAAGAATCCTACTGTAACACCTCATCATAACTGAATTCAGACACAACACAATAAGCTCAAATCTCCGCATCTTCTCTTTATCCTCACCATAATGAGACTCCAAGTTTTGTGCAGTTGAGTTCTTGGGATGCCACTTATGGTGTTCTGATTAGGTTTTGCAGTATTGTTGTTCCCTTTTATGCAGGAGAACACTGAGGCTTAGAGAGATGAATTTACTTACCTGAAGCCACTCAGGAAGCTGGAGATTTGCCCCCCGGTGTCCTGACACTGCAGCCCATGGGCTTCATCTCTTCGCCATAGGGGTCCCTTGGGCCTTTGTGGTCAACTTACTTGACAGGTGGGGACACTGCAGCCTGCAGGGAAGAAGTGCCTTGCCTCAGGTCAAAAGGGCTCCAAGAGTTGAGACCAGGCCCAGGGGTTCTTTCAGAGGCTGCCATCACTCATTTAATAGATTTTCTGAATATACACCATGAGCATTCTGGGGAGACAGTGGGAAGGCTCTTCCTGGCGCACAGCACCCCGAGCCTGGTGCCCCTGATGCTCAGTGGCCCTGTGACACTCATCCTGGGCAACACTGACACTCATCACGGGCTAGCAGAAACAGTGTCGTGTGGCTGGGAATGGCTTGGGGATGCAAAAATGCGCCTCCAGGAATGCCACCCTTACGGGGTCTGAACCACATCCCTGAACCACATGCAGCATTGGGCCTCCTGCCTCCCCGCCGGGGGCCCTCCCTCTCCCTCTCCACATGCTGGTATCCCTGGCACCTTTTAGGGCCATGTCTGGTCCACTTGTCCTCCACTGGGAAGCCTCTCCGCAGAATCCAGACCTGCTTCCTCTCCTTAGCACTCAGTCTCCAGGCCTTTCTCTGTGGCTGGGTACTGGACTGTATTTGTGGCTGTCCCCCAGGCAGTCAGAATGCCCCTCAAGGGCCAGGACCACGTTTGACCGGGTGTTGTTCTGCGTGCTTGCCCCGAGCACCCAGGCCGATGTGCTGTAACTTAACTTGCAGCATTACATAGGAGCAAGACTGTGTTTCCAAGTGGGAATGACAAGCATTCAGAAGGGGTGGAGGCTCCTGGATGAAAGAGTTGGTATCCTGCTCCGCCTTTCAACACAGGGAGATATGATGCACGTGAAAACCCAAGAGGCATTTAGGAGGAGGAATGAACTCAAACAAAGGCATGGAGACAAATTCTGAAGAAGGAGACACAAGGACCATGCATGGGACACAGCGAGTCTTCTGCCTGGCTGGACCCATAAAGGGAAAATGCAGAAACTGAGTTGGATCCGGACAGTGGGAGATGGGGACTGCCGGGGTAGACGCGCCCTGCTGGCAGCAGGAGGCCTGGGGATGTGGACAGGGGTCCCCTCCCCAGATGGGGAGCCGTGGGAACAGGGGGCATTGTATGGTGCTTTGCAGTTTCCAAGGGGCATTTTACCTGAATTTTTGGCTCACACAATTTTTACTATGTCTTTTGGATATTATGATCATCCTCATTTTGTGGATGGAGAAACAGGCTCGAAGCCACTTGCTCAAACTCACAATGCTAATGATCAGCACCAGGGCTGGGCTCATGTCCGAGGCTGGGAGGAAGGTGGACGGAATTGGTCATGGTGGTGTGACCGGGAGGAGCAGTGGTGGCAGTGGGGGTGGGGCGTACTGAAGAGATGTGCTCTGTAGAACTTAAGGCCAACTTCAAAGGACGAGGGGGCAGAAGGAGGGGCCAAGGACACTGCTGACACCTTGAGCTTGAGTAGGGGAGAAGGGGAGGCCTGGATTCCCTTTTCTAGCTGTACCACACTCCCCCGAGTCAACCCAAGTCCTGACTCAGAGTACAGCAGAAGTGGGGGTGGGCCTATCAGAAACCAGGTCATAGAAATTGAAGATATCCCACAGGGCCTGCCAATATATATTGTATTGTAATATATTGTGTCATATCATACATTATCTATCAGGTGAAATGGCAAAATAAAGAAGCTCTAGCTTTGACTTTGGACTCAAAGGTGAGCCCAGGTCCCTACGGTCTCTGCGCGCCGAGGCCCCAGTGGGGAGCACACAGATACATCCCTTCCTACCAGGGACCTTGCGGAGACATGAGGAAGTGTGTTTTTGTGCCGAAACTACTCTGAGTTCACAAAGTCTGTTTGCCTTTCCTCCTGGGCTCAAAGCTACCTTCACTTCCGTCTCTTGCCCCTCCCCATGGCCACTGAGTGCTGGTCCATGGATCATGGGCAGGGGGTGGAGGCCACCCCCGGGTCTGGCTCATGATTGCTTCCCATGTGATTCTTTGCCTTTCCTTCCCTCTGCCAGTAGGATGTCATTGCCTAGGGTAACATGGAAGCTCTGTATCAAGAGGGGGGGAGCATCTCCTCGCCTAAGCTCCTGAATGACAGGGTCCCTTCCCTCCAGTTCAGGATCACCTGCCCTGCACAGTTAACTAAGACTTTATTATGGTAAGACACTGAAAATCTGAACATTATCTTACCTAATGGAGCATGGAGAAGTTTTTTGAGAACCACAAGATGTTGTAGGATTGTAAACTATTTTCTCCTGCTCGTATTTTAAAATCCAAGATTTTCTAGCCTGGGGAAAGCCTTTTGGAAGGGCCAGTTTGGGTTGCCCTATGACCAACGAGAGTTCCCCTCACAGCAGGGCCCCGGGCCCCTCTGATGTGACTGCACTGACTGTAAGAAATCAACTCTCTTTCTCTTAGCACATCTGAGCCACTGAGGCTAGGGACCACTCAGGAAAAAGTCCCTCCCTCATTATGCAGATGAGGTCACAGAGAGAAAGAGACCTGCCCAAGGTCACATGCCCCTCCCCTGGTGCCTTGTGCGCACCCACAACACTCATCATTGTCGTGGTGGACAAATTCCTGTGGTCAGTTACAGTGATGGCCCCAGGCCAGTATGCCTCCATCCCCACACCCTTGTGCAGTCCCTGCTCAGCTCGGCTCTGGGCTTGACTATATGATCTGCTTTGGCCCATGGAACATCAGCCAGTGTGATGCCAGAGAAGGCTCGAAGAGCACATGAGCACCGAGGCATGCTCTCTCTTGCGGCTGGGGCCACCCCCACCCCCCGCCACATCTACTGTCAGGAAGTCTGGGCTACTGGAAGAGGAGATCACATGCAACAAAGACAAGTCTTCGTGCTGGTTCCTCTGGATCAGTGGTCCTCAGCCAGAGGGCAATTCTGTCCCCCAGAGAACACTGGCCAATGTCTGGAGATATTTTTAGTTGTCCTAATTGTATACGGCAGTGAGGGGGGCTGATGGAATTTAGTGGGTAGAGGCTAAGGATGCTGCTAAACATCTTATAGTGCACATGACAGAACCCACAACAAAGTACTCTCCGGTCCCAAATGTCAATAGTGCTATGGTTTTGAAAGCCTACCCTCAAGCAGCCAGCCCTCAGCCGATGGCCTAGCTGGCTGCAGCCCCATTAGTGAGACCAGCAGAAGAATGGCCCCACTGATCACAGCCTAAGTCACTAACCCACAGAACTGTGAGCAAAAAGAGAGTGGTTGTTTTTAAGTCATTACATTTTGGGGTAAATTTTTATGCAGCAAAGTTTGCTACAGGACATTTGGTTAATGGTGGTCGCTTGCTATGGATTTGCACGTATTCTCTATGTGACAAAGAATGCAAAAGTGGCTGGGTCCTCCTGCAAGGATATTTACCCAGTTTGATGCCATTTATTAGCCTCCCACCACACACACACACACACATCTCTGTCATGGGATAGCTGCTGTACTAAGGATTCTGTATGTATTCATTTAGTTAATCTTTATAACAACTCCATGAGATACTGCCTCCATTGTACAAAAGAGCAGCTGAGGCTTGGGGTGATTAATCTGCCTATGGTCACATGGTCAGTAAGTAGAGCCAGATTTGGACGTCTGGCCCTTGCCCACCGGTCCGTGCTGTCTCCTGTCAGGGACTCTATTTCTTGGCCTCACCGTGTCGTCAGTCCTCCTGTGGCCCAGCTGCCCCCTCCCCTAGACGGCAGCTCACTGGGATGGTTGGCCACTGCTGTTCCCACAAGGCCACAGGTGTGTCTCTTGTGACACGCTATGCCTTGAAACAGGACACTCCAAGGGGGTGAGTGCGAGCCACAGTTCCTGGGGTCAGAATCCAATTTCAAAACCTAGGTCCGATATTTATTCGCTGTGGGATCTTGAGCGCTTTCCTTAACTTCTCTGAGTCCCAGTTTCCTTACTGACAAAATGGAGCCACATCATCAGTATACAATAATCAGTGATGTGCGGGACACAGGTCTAGACACTCATGATACCAAGTCAACCAGCCAAGGGCATGAGGTCCCTGGCCTCCGGAAACTCTCGGTATAATGGGGAAGGGGAATCAACTGATGACTGTGAGCACATTTGAAATGTGTCTGTCTGGTGGAGGAAATGCTCGGTAGGTATTAGCAGAGCCACCGTTTCAAGCTGGAAGTGGTGGATTTCTTTTCTTTTTTCTTTTCTTTCTTTCTTTCTTTCTTTCTTTCTTTCTTTCTTTCTTTCTTTCTTTCTTTCTTTCTTTCTTTCTTTCTTTCTTTTTCTTTCTTTCTTTCTTTCTTTCTTTTTCTTTCTTTCTTTCTTTCTTTCTTTCTTTCTTTCTTTCTTTCTTTCTTTCTTTCTTTTTCTTTCTTTCTTTCTTTCTTTCTTTCTTTCTTTCTTTCTTTCTTTCTTTCTTTCTTTCTTTCTTTCTTTCTTTCTTTCTTTCTTTCTTTCTTTCTTTCTTTCTTTCTTTCTTTCTCTTTCTTTCTTTCTTTCTTTCTTTCTTTCTTTCTTTCTTTCTTTCTTTCTTTCTTTCTTTCTTTCTCTTTCTTTCTTTCTTTCTTTCTTTCTTTCTTTCTTTCTTTCTTTTTCTTTCTTTCTTTCTTTCTTTCTTTCTTTCTTTCTTTCTTTCTCTTTCCTTCCTTCCTCCCTCCCTTTCTTTCCTTCTTTCTTTCTTTTTTAAGTGAGAGAGAGAGAGCACGCGAGCAGGGAAGGAGCAGAAAGAGAGGGAGAGAGAATCTTAAGCAGGCTCCAGCCTGCTTAAGCCCCACAGGGGGCTTAATCTCTTGACCCTGAGATCATGACCTGACCTGGTATCAGGAGTCAGATGCTTAACTGACTGAGCCACCCAGGCGCCCCTGAAAGTGGTGGATTTCTAAGTCCATGGCTGCAACCAAACAAAAAGGAGCTTTTCTTCAGGAAAAGAATGAGACACCCTGGCACCTCAGCATTTCCCTCGCACTCCCCGGCTGCAGCTATATCCCTCCTGCTGCTACACTGTGGTGGTCGCCGGCCCAGCCCCCACAGCTGGACGCTGGGGTGCAAGAGAAGGGAAGGTGCTTACCTTCTCCGGGTCCCAGTCTCCCATCTGTCCACTGAGGCTGAATACTGGCCCTCTGTCCGGAGGTCACGGTAAGGACTGAGTGAGTTAGAGTCAAGAACAGCACATTGCAGGCGTCAAGTGGTGGGAAGGCACTAGCCGGTCAGGCTCATTCTGCCTGGACAACCCTCCTGTGCCCCTCCCAATGCGGACTGTCTGAATTCTAGAAATCCTGGCGGGCAGAGGACTTACATGTTCCCAGCTATTACCGAATCTCTCAAGCTGACGGTCACCTACTGCACTCACTCCCCTTTCAGGGACTCGTCACCTTGTTCTTTATGATTGTTATTGAGAACAAAGAGAATGTATGATTATTGTACAAAAATTGAAATATACAGATAAGCAGGAAGAAATGAAAAGCACTTCAAATCCCACCATTCACATAGAACTGTGGTTAACATTTTAGGGTCTCTCTTTCTCTCCAGCCTTTTTCTCATCCAATGTATTTGTTTAAATAAATATGTGTCTATAGTGAGGCCAGAGGGTCAGCATCCTCAGCCTGAGGCTCTCCTTCAAGGCCCCCGTTGTTGGGTGGGACACCAGGGCCCTCTTGGTGGCTCTAGCCCAGCACCCAGGCAGATGGGGGACAGGACCTCTCTGCTTGATGCCAGCATGCTCCCCGCCCCCAGAGGAGCCCTGAGCCGCCTTGTCCCAGTTCTGTACAGAATGCCCCATCTTCCTTGGTGGCAACTTTCTGTGTGGGACAATTCTGTCAGAAGGAAAACCCGCCCACCAGAAGTCCCTTGGGAATGAATCGGGCCTTTATGTGAAAAAGCTGCTCCCGGTACACCCCGAAGCTCCTTCTAACCCGCTCTGGAAGCTGACCGTGCCATTGCTAATAACCGCGATACTGAGCGGATGGGGTGGCTTAGCAACAGCGGGACCGCTTCCTGGCAGATGCGAGGGTGACATTTCTCCAGGGTTTCTCAACTCCTCCCAAACCTCAGGGATGGAGTTTGCTTTCACAGTCTACCATGGAATGTCTCGGAAATCTTAAAAACCATAATGGCTATCATTTATTAGCATATATTCTGTGCTGGGCCTTTTACAGAAATTATGTTGAATCCTCACCTCAGTTTTGCAAGGGAGATAAGGAAACCGAGGCTGAGGCTTGACCCAGGCCCTGCCACCAGTAAGACTCCAGAGAGATTTAAACGAACTCTCAAGCCCATGCTCTTGATTTCCCTATAAAAATTAATGTTGATTTTATTCATGTGACCAATGTCCATCGTGAAAAATCCAGCAGGGCTAAAAGACACAGCAGAAGCCAACCCAACCTTCTCTGCTCCCCAGAGGCGACCACTTCTAGCTCAGCGGCAGCTTGTTTATCCTGCTCTTAACTCCAGATTTCAAAATAGTCACCTGAATTCTGTTGCTTAGATATTATTTTGAGAATAAGTCATCCCCATACCTCTTTCCCATTTCTTAGTTTCTTCTATTTAAAGCAATTTCCCCTGATTCCTTTAGTGGATCTGTCAGAGGTCTGGTGATCATTTTCCCACCACTCACCCGGGGTCGAGTGGTCAGTCCCTGCCCCCCAATCTCCATGGCCCCAGAAACCTCCCCTTCCCAGGCTGGCTCCTTGCTCTTGGCCCTGAGACGTCCCTCTCACTTTCCTTCGTGGGAGCCCCTGTTCCTGGAGGCCATGACTTTCTCTTTCACGACGAGACCAGTTTGGGAGTCCTCCATGCCTGAAAAGGTTTTTATTGATTTCCCCTTCATGTTGGATTGATTTGGCTGAGCATAAGATTCGGGGTTGAAAATCATTTTCCTCCAGAATTTTGAAGGTATCTCTCCATTATTTCCTATTTGGTGTTTCTGGAGAGATGTCTGATGCTCTGTCATCCCTCGTCCTTTCTCTATTAAGTTTTTCTCTTTCTGGGGCTTTCCAGATGTTCATTTTATGCTTTGTGTTCTAAAATTTGATACCGATGGGCACTGGCCTGGATGTGTTCCCAGCACATCGCACTGGGAACCTTCTAATGAATTTTTAACCTTATTTACTATGTTTTAAATTTCCAAGAACTCTTTCTTCTCCAACTGTTCCTTTCTCATGGAATTCTGTTTCTAGGCCCTATTTCCCTGAGGTTACTAATTTCTAAGTTTGTTTTCTCTTTAAATTTCAGGTTCTTGTGCTTGCTGTATGCTGCCTGTCTCCTCAGGGATCCCTCCCACTTCCCTTGGTTTTTTTTTTGTTTTGTCTTGTTTTGTTTTGTTTTGACCTCTCTCTTTCATTTCAAATGTCTGGTGATCTGTCATATTTAAGAGAAAGACAGGGTTATAGTCCAGCTGACTTCATAGTAGGGTGACCAGATAGTTAGAGGCTGTTTTACTGGGAGTCCTCAAATAACATTTTATAAAGGTCTTTTCCAAGGAGTAGAGGGTGGGGATGAGAAAGAAGCTCAGTCTACCCAGAGAAGAATATTCCAACCATCTGTCTGGAAGGGAAGAGACACCTAGCTAGCTGCTGGTGTTCTTGGGAGCAGGTGGGGAATCTGAGGGCCCATCATTTATTAGCAGTTTTTAATTAATCTTCCAGTTTTCAAGCTCCTATCTCACTGTCACCCTCGGCTGTAACAAGTGTCCTAGAGTCCAGAGCACCTTCACTTCAGCTTCTCCAGATAATAACTTCTGGTCTTTCCCAGGGAAAAAGAGAGTTGGCAATGGCTTCCTGTCTCCTAGCCCTGGGCCTTGTTCCTGCCTTCTGTGGTACCCGGCACCTTTCAGCACCCAAACTTTGGAGGACTTCTGGGGCTCCTTGGTCACGTCTCATCATTCGCCTCTCCTGCAGGCATGTGGACTGTGACTTTCTCAGCTCTACTTGGTCAGAGACTGCTCCTCTCCCCACCTGCCCATATAAAACATGTTTGGATGTCTTCCCTCCCCAGTGGTCTTCTCTCTTCTCTTCATTCTGGCTCAATGCCTTTGTCATTCTACTGTTAGTGGTTGTTTGGGGAAAGGGGTGAGTGAAGTGGGATTTAGAAGCCTGTATTAGTTATCAATTGTTGAATAACAAATTACCCCAAAACGTAGGGGCTTAAAACAATAATTTACCATTTTTCACGATTCTGAGGATTGATTGGGTAGTTCCTCAGCTGGTTTTACCTGGCCTCACCCATGCAGCTACATTCAGCTAGTTGACTGCGCTGGAAAATACAAGTTGGCCTTGTTCCTATGTCTGGTGGTTGGCGCTGGCCATCGGCTGGGGAGCCTCTGTTCTCCTCACTGGTTCTCTGTCCTCCAAAAAGCTAGACTAGTTTCCTTAAGGGGTGATCTCAGGGTAGTGTTCCAAAAGGTTAAAGGCCTCGATTTCCTCCTCTGTAAAATGTGGCTTTGAGTATAATAAATGAATTAAGAAGTATAAAATCCATACTTAGCACAATGTTTGACACAAAGCAAGTGTTCAGTAATAATAGTGTTTTTCTGGGAAAATATTGCATCTCCAATAATGTAACCACGGGAAATGGAATTTGAGAAATAGAGACTAATCTAAGTCTGGGCTCTTTACAGAAATATCTTGCAGGGCTATTGTGAGGATCCAACCCATTCAAACAGATAAAGCATCTAGAAGAATGGCTGACACATCACACACATTCAATAAGTGTTTTGCGTGCATTCCTGCTTTCCTAGGTGGAGGCACCAAGCATAGCCAGGCTCTGACAGGACCACTGTGATGAATGCCACTACCAGTCAGGTATGGGGGAGGTGGCTCCATACAGTGGGGACAGGGCTAAAAGTCACTGTGGCTGCTCTCTAGGGTTTAGGGTTTGGGCAGCCAGCTCACATGTGTGTTTATCTCTACAGCTCTAATTCTTAACCTGGGTTGCATGGACCTGTGTCAAAGGACCAGGAATCACCCGATATTGCCCACAATAAACTGTGGACCCGATAAAGTCCACAGTTTGGGTTCGATTCTCAGAGAGATCACGAATCCCCCACATATTGAACATCTGAGCTCTAGAGACTCTCCCATCCTTCCAAATGTATATGCTTCTAATGGGGTCTGGGGTGAGAAATAAAATTATCTATCATGTTAGCATTACGATTAAATTAGGAGGCAACAGGACCCGAAAAAGCCAGCTGGGCTCTCCTGTTGGAGACAGGGGTGAGCTTCACAGTGAATGACACTGGAGACCTCATTTCTGCTGCCCAGTGCTCTGCTCTTGCCTCCTGGCTGGCCTTTGGCTGCTCTGCTCTTGCCTCCTGGCTGGCCTTTGGCTGTTTGTGAAGTATGGGTGGCCAGGTAAGTGGCCACCAGCGAAGTGAGCGGGTGTTCACCTCGTCCATGTGAACATTGCCAATGTTGGCAGGTGCTCCACGTGTCCTGAGCCCAGTGGGAATGCTCCAGCTTAACCTCGGGGTTTGGATGCCTCAGAGAAATCCCTCATTCTGCATCCAGGAGCAGACAGAGAAGGGTCAGCCTTGTCTGGCTACTCAAAGTGACATCTGTCCAAGGAGGTCACTTGCTATTCCTTGACAGATGCTTTCTTGTTCCAGTTCTTCTACAGTCACGTTTATGCCCATGAGGGTCAGTTTTTAAGGAGAGGGCTTTTCTCACCAACTATTATATAGTTTTTAAGGGAAGAAAGCAAATCCCAGCAGAACTGCAACATCTCAGCTAATTTTTTCTCCCTCTGAAGTTTAATTCTAGACCAACTTCCTCTTTTGTGATTCAAAGGCAGAAAGAAGAGGGTTCACCTAAACTCTGCAATATTTTCCAGCAGACCCATTCCTGGGGAGGGCTGTACCACACCCTTGGAGCGGGGGGTCAGAGAGTGACCTGGAGCCTGACTCTCACATCCTTGGAAATTCGGTGGCAAGCAGCAAGAGATTTCTGGAGCCCATCATGTCCACTGTGAGGTCCATGCAAACCCACCACAGGACACCATCTTTCCCTAAGGTGGAAGGCTCTCTCCCCACCCCACGCCTCACCCACCCTCATCACTGATCAGTGCTGACCCTCTAGTGGGGGCCTGGGGAGGTAGCCAGGCCTAGGGCAGCTGGGACCTAGGTCCCCGAGTTAGCTAGTCTCAGTGGAGGGCCCCTTCCCCATGCCTCTCACCACAGGGATTCGGTGACTCACTCTGAATAAGACATCATAAATTTCTTCCTAATGACACACTTGTCACTGAACCATTCCAACAATTTGGCATGGCAAGAGATCTGGCTCCAGGCAGCAGGGCGGGTAAGTAATCTTCTGTTTATAAAGTGTTTCCCGCCGAGGGCTGGAGAGGGGCGAGGACCGCCCAATCTGGGTCACACAGGCCCTGTGGAGCTGGAATGATGATGCCCAATTTACAGGTGAGGGATGTAGAGACTCTGCCCCTCAGGCCCAGCAGGACCAATCCCGCACCTCACCCCCAGCAGGCAGCACCACGGAGGGGTTATGACAGTAGACGACTCGGGTTTGAATCCCGGCTCTACGACTTCTAAGCCAGACCACCCTTGGCAGGTTCCTCCAGCCTCCACTTTCCTCATCTGTGAAATGGGGATAATTCCTAGTTTGTGAGGATTTTGTAAAGATTCAGTGAGGTACGTCCGGTAGAGAAGCTTCTGAGTGGGGCCAGCTCACAGCAAGTGCTCTAAGTACAGCTGTTGGTATCAGGGACGCCCGTCAGGTGCCACCTGCCTCTCTCTGGCTTATGACCACCTCACTTGGCTTCCTGTTGGCCTCTCCTTTGGCTCTCCGTCCCCTCATGCTTTATTGTGAGTAAAAAAAAAAAAAAAAGGCAGCCACTCCTACCTTATATTACTTAATGATCTCAACTAGTATTTGAGGGAGGTGGTACTATCCACAGTTGACAGGGGTGGAAACTGAGGCTGGGTGAGTTCGGGTGACTTCCCCAAGGCCACCGCTAGGGGCGTGACAGAGCCAGGATTTGAGTTCATTCTCCCACAGAGCCGCTCTCAGGGGAAGCCCATGATCAAGGACCAGCTGCACCAGGGAAGTTCCGGATGTGGTTGAGAATTTTTGTCACTGCATTCTTCCCGGGCAGTTCACTCTCTGGACTCTGGACAGTGGCCAAGGAGGTGTGAATGAGAAGGCAGAAAGAGGACCTCCGTTGGAGGGTGCTGTGAGGCAACCGAGCTGTCATTTACTGCGCCCTTGCCGTGTGCCCTTCTTGCTCTCAACTGCATGTGTCTGTTAATCCACACACACTCCTGGGAAGTAGGCCTAGTGCGGTTCCTACCATACAAGGGACAATGAGGCACAGAGTGGTCAGGTCACTGGCCCCAGGCTGCACCTGGGTGTCCACCTGTGTTGTTCATCTCTCCACCTACTGCCTCCCATCAGGGTGGCATGAAGTTGGGCCACAGCACTCAGGTTTAGAAAGCACATCCAGGCTAAAGGACCGCCACCCACCACCATGGGCAGAACAGACAGACCCTGTGTCCCTTCAGGAGCCTCCCAGGCCTCTCACTAAGCATCTTGGAGTTTCCACGTGCTGGGGGACGAAGGGGATCAGTGAGGGGCAGCTCCTGCCACTTCTGTGCATGGGTGGGGGACAGAGGTGGCATCAGCCCTGACAGCAGCCTCCACAGGATTCTCCACCTCAAAGCTACCTCTGAGAATCTGCAACAGAGCCAGACTTCATTAAACAGCAAGTCTGGTCCTGGGGCCCACAGGGTCCTCTGTCTGTCCCCCAACTAAACTTGTCCCCCCCCCCACGTCCCCGAGGGTGGGGGCAATCTCCCTGGGAGCAGGAAGTCTGCCTCATCACGCTCTGTATCTCCATTGCCCAGAACCATGCCCGGCCCTCAACAGACATTGGTAACTGGCTGACTGACATACACCAGCCAGCCCCAGTGACAAACAGAACCTATGTGTGGCAGGACTTTGCTGGGTTGCTGAAGGGTGAGAGGTCCAGATGGCGCCCCAGACAGCTGCTGTGTGGAGAGCTGAGGTGGGGCTGCACAGCAGGGCTGGACCAAAGGAACGTGTGACCAAACCCAACAGCGCTGGTTCAAGTGGTTTGAGGGCAGCTGCCAACCAGAGAGCAACAGGCTGGCCGGCTGCGTCCTGGACCCAGGGCCGTACAGTGCTAGGGCTGCTAAAGGGCTTCTGGCCCCAGGACTGCCTCCTCCACCATCACTGCTCCCCAGAATCCACCCTGAGTAGGGGCTGTGAGGCAAGGGAACTCATCCAAACCAGGAGTCATAAGGTCTAGGTTGGAACCACCTCCTCTCTGCTCACTGTGTTTCCCCCGCCCAGGCGGGTGAGCTCGGGACTGTCCTTCCATCCGTGGATTGTTTCCTCACACCTCACCATCTGTAAAACAGAGCGGTGTCTCCCTCACAGGTCATGCTGTGGATGGAAGAGCCCAGAACTTGCGCAGGCCCCCTTCACAGCGGAATACCCTCACTCTGTGGAGAAGCCACAACCCTCAGGTGTTTCCTCCAGTGCAGACTTCCCATACCCCAGCTCAGAGCCCAGGGCTTCTTCCTCCACCTTCCTCCCCTCTTCCCTGCCCACCCTCCTGGCCCCGGAAGTGGGCTTCCCTGTGAGCAGTCCCTGACACCGGAGAGGAAGTAATTAGCATAATCACCAAGTCAATTCCCTCTGCTCTCTTCTCTGTGTAAATAGTTTGCACACATCACACTAAACACAAAAGCAGCCTCTGGAAAAGGTGGAGAAGGCATGGAGGGATGTGAATGACAAAGATGAGATCAGAGGGTTGGAAAATGAGATGGATGTGAGATTAAAGTTTAAAGCAACTGAATTATTTAGCCCAAAGGAGAAAGAAATGAGAGGCAGGCAACTTAGCCATCCCTTCCTGGTTGTAAAAAGAATATTCCCCCTTGGTTCTTTCCCTCCTCAAGCCTGCATTCTCTTGTGTCATTCCCCTTATCACGCCCATCTTTGTGTTCTATTTACTTGTCAATTCATTTTGACCTTTACTGAGCACCCACTCTGTGCCAGACAATTTGTCGGGTTCTAGAGATGGAAAGACAGAGTCTCTGCTTTGCAGGTCAAGTGGGAGAAAGGACCCGTACAACCTATACTGTAGGACCCCAACTACCCATGCTACAGGATGGGGTACTATAGGACTATAGGGCCTGTCTAAGGCCTCAAAGGTAGGAAGGACCAAGGCCAGGTGCTCTGGGAGCTCAGGAGCAAAGTGGGCCACTCAGCCCTGTTTGGGTTTCAGGGATGGTTTCCCGCAGGACATAATGCCCGCGTAGAATCCTGAAGAACGAATCAGTGAACCAGGAGAGGCAAGGTGGGAAGGCACTGCAGGCAGCAGGAGCACCTGAGTGAAGGCCCAGGACATATAATGCAGAGCGTATATAGGCAATGACAGACTGTCAGGCTTTCTGAAGCAAAAAGTAGAGACAGATATGGTACGAGCCATGGCCAGAACACCAGGCAGTTCCCAGAGTCCAAAGCCCTGGACTCTGAGGTAGGGAATTGGCTTTGTCCAGAAGTAGCACCACCCAGAGTGTTTAGAATGGCACAGGGTACATGCAGTATTGATAGGCACTCCCCCCACCCCCAAGAAGCACAAGAAAAGTGCTTCTCGGTCAAATCTGTTGAATGATGTTGAGTTCAACCAGTGGTTCTTTGCTGGGTTGCTGAAGGGTGAGAGGTCCAGATGGCGCCCCCAAATGCAAAAGGGGACATTTGGCGTGTGTGCAGATGGTTTTGTTGTCTTCATTCGGGGCAGGGGTGCTACAGGCAGCTCATGGGTGGAGGCCTGGAATGCCGCTCATCATCCTCCCGTGCACAGGACAGCCCCCTACGAAGAGCCCTGCCCCCCTCAGGGTTTCCAGAGCCCACGCACAGGCCCTGCTGGTCACTGATCTCTGCGCTGTTATGGTCTGTTGGCGAGCCCGTCTCCCCACTCGACTGTACAAGGTCTGGGTGGCTGCCAAGTCAATATGTGCGGGTGAGAGAAGGGGAGAGATAGACGAGAAGAGATGTTTGGGCAGGTTTGGGTGGAGGGGGTTGCACCGGCTGGAGTCTGGCTCATGGGGGGTACCCCCACTGGCAGGGTTATTGGGCTTAATTCTACGGGGTCTTTCCAACCTAGCAGCTCTAACCACCCGTAGCTGGGGGTGTGGGAATCAGACCCCGCACTGAGGAGCCGGCCAGATCAGAGTCGGGGATCAACTCTGTGCTAGGCATTGGGGGGGTGCTCGGATGAGCATCCCCCACAGCGAACTTTTTCTTCACTGTTCTATTTTTCTCCATAGCATCTTTTAACCCATTTTTCAGTTTATTTGCCTGTCTCTTCTCCTCACTCCCTTCCCCACCTCAGAATGTGGCTCCATAGAGCAGGGGCTTTTCGTCTTTATTGTTCACTGCTTTATTCCCAGGGAATAAAGTGCCTGACACATGGCATGTGCTCAATTAAAATGTGTGGAAGCACTGAATGTCTGAACGCGCCCCTGCTCTACAGCCTGGAGAGCCAGTCCACCACATACAAGTTCTCCTCCTCTGCACCAGCGAGAATGGGGGCAGTCCCCGGGAGCCTACCTCCTGGACCACGAAGGATTTGTTCACTGTCAACAACGTTAATTCCAAAGCTGCTTTGGGGGAAGATGCAGGAGCTTCACACATACACCCTGGATAGTCCCTGAAAAATCTGGAATGATGGACTAACACTGACCCGAGGGAGGAGAGAGCAGGCCAGGATGATGCAAAAGGCCAAGCAAGCTGGCAGCCAAATGAAGTTATGGCCAGTTGACAGGACAATGGCACGAACAAAGGCCTCCCTGCCTCCTGGAACTGCTGCCAAGCATCATGACACACGGGGCTAATTGCATCTGAGGGCACGGCGCTGCCTAGGAGCGGCCCGCAGGGCTGGCGGGGCTTTAGTCAATTGCCGGCTTGCCTGAAGAAGCCCATTCATCACTGTGCAGGGCCAACACAGTGCAGCCCAATTACACACAGGGAGCGAGGACCAAGGTGGGGAGGGCAAGTGCCTGCTGGTCCCCTTGGAAACACATGCAAGAAATTAAAAAGGCATGAGTAGAAGGAGATGTCTGGGTCTAGCCAGGCTTGCCAGGGAATTGTGTGTCTGTGGGGGGCCGCTGACCGCAAAGGCTGTGGCCCATAGGGCTTTGGCTAAGCTCGGGCTCATGGGCTCATGGGCTCATGGCCTGGTCTATAGGCAAAGATTTTTAAAAACCTGGGCTCAAATCCCAGCTAACTGTCCAAGCTGGGGTTCCAGGCGCTGTCATTTTGAGCTCTGTGGCCTCAGGCAAGTCATCCATAAGAGGTGTATGTGGGTGAAGAGAAGGTTTATCTACTCAGCTCGCCTAACAGGTTTACTGGGAAAATTAAAAAGATGGGGCAAAAGGAAGGGCCTTGGGAATCAGCCTGGAGTGCAGGAAGGCACGGGAGGGATGCTGCCCGGTCCCCCACCCTGTCCCAGGGCTTTGTGCATTGGAAACAACAGCCAAGCATGTGAGGGTGGCCTGTAGTCACCCATGGAAACCAAATGGCTTTCATGGCACACCCTTCATCTGCAGGAGATGCCTTTTCAGATCTTCAGGCGGTTCTTAGAATCCCACTTCAGGCTCCCTGGCGGGCAAGCTTATGGACACACACAGACAAACAGTTCATTTGGGCTGTTCTGAATGGTTACTTTAGGCAGATAAATTTATAATCAGCTTATAATCCCATGGCATTTTCCACTTTGTAAAACTCATACAAATGTAATCCTTAACTAACACTAGAAGATTGGCATGATTATTCTTTTACAAAGCATAATTTTAAAGGATCAGAGAGGTTGGGTGAGTTTCCCAAAGCTGTAGAGCCAGTTTGTATCAGAGACAAGCTTTGCGTCCAGGCTCCTGATTGCAGGTTAGACTGATGCCTGCTGGGTAGAGAGAACTGCTCACCTTCCAGAGTGTCATCTTCTCCTTCTCTTCTAGGGTCTGTGGTTTGGGGCCCACTTTTGTTGTCTGCATTGCTTAACCACCTTCCCTGACAAATCTAAGCAGAACCGTCTTCCGGAAGGGGATGGCCTGGAACACAGAATTCTCCCTGGGGAAGGTGGGCCTGGGCAGCTTTCTGAGCAGGTGCTGTTCCACTGGGATCCTGAGCAAGGCAGGGCACCTTCCCTCCTGGGCATCACGCTGTCTTGAGGACTGCAGACATGGCCCTTCCAACATCTACCGTTGCTGAGAAGGTGGTTACAGTAGATCTCCTAGGTGCAAGATGATGGACACTCTCTCTCTTTAAAATAAGCACAGTGCATGTACTTCCCTGTGGAGAGCTTGTGTCTGGATTCTGAATCCTGAGAATAAAACAGAGGGAAGGGAACTTTAGTTTATGCTAAAAACGAATGTGCTCTCTGATTTTTAAACGACACTTCACATATTACCAATCCACATCTAATTCTTACCATAGCCCTGTGAGAGTAGTTATAACCCTGTGAGGCACTATAATTCCATTTTAAAGACTGGGGACACTGAGGTTTAAAAGGGTATAGATGACTTGTCCGAAGTCACACAGCTGATACATGGTAGTGATGGACCAAAGACCTGGTTCTTCTGTCTACAGGTTCAAGGCTTTTCACAGATGGCAACATTTTTTTTTACTTTCCATGGGGGAGAAGTTTACTAACAGTAAATTCCAAGGTTGATTAGAGCGAGGCACTTCTAATGGGGATCACTTTAAATTCCTTGTAACATTATTACTTTTCTCTAGAATCATAAAATCAGGCTAATGGCATCTAATCTACCCTTATCACAGACCCATGATCCGATGTCTTAGCAGGTGTTGTGTGAGGACAGAGTCATGTATGAAGAGACTCACCAGTCACTGCTTGAGGTTAGGTGCTTGCGTGCTGCCTGAGACTGTCTTTAGAGATCCCAGGCTGGGCTAGTGGCCCAGCACCTAGTGGTGCTTCAACAAGCACTCACAGAGCAGCACAAGGTTCCTCGCTGGATGCCCACAAATTTAAGAATAAGTGTGTAGCATAGTCCCTATCTTCAAGGAGTTTACACTTGATAGGAAGGTGAGATTTGTTATAAATTTTGAATGGCAATGAACAAAACAGAATGGAATGAAGTACCCATCTTTTTGATACAGAATCCAAAAAGGCTTCATGAAGGAAGTAGGTATTGAGTGGGTCTTGAGAACGGGTAGAACTTAGAGGGGGAGGCTTTCCATTCTGGTGGAGGATAAAGTGCCAACAGCAGGTGGAGTGTGAGGGATGCATGGCTCCTAGCACTCTGGCCACAGCGCACACATTCCCCGAGTCCTGGAAGAGCCAGGTTTTAATCTCTGAGTCTTTGTTACCTCTTCTAGAAAGAACCTCTCTCTCTTGCTTCCTTGTCCCCCTCTCTCTCATGCCCCATCTACCTGTTAACACTGGTCAGTTCAACCTCCCTTCCATTAGGAGACCACCCGTGCCCCCTGCAGGGCTTTGCCTTCCTTTGCATGGCACTGGGCATGTGGCATGATGATGAGTTCATAAGTCTGTGACCCTTGAGAACAGGGATTCCTTGCTGTTGGTTTTTGCATGGTCATTTGCTGAATAAATACAAATGAAAGATGGCAATGCAGATGGCATGAACAAATCTGCAAGAAGACTCCTGCTACAGGAACATGTGGGCTAACACCCAGAACCAGTCTGGCCCTGTGCCATTGCATGTACGATGCCTAATAAATCTGAATTAATGTTTCTTTGATGAATGAATGGTTGATGGACTGAGTTATATATACATCATGATGAAAATCCATCATCACTATTCAGCTAAAACTTGATTGATGTTTCAGTTTTAACCTTATTTCCTTAAAGTCCATGAAGCTTAAACCAGGGAAGAGTCAAATTGTGCAGGGCAGGTGAGCAATGTCCAGAGGGAAGTGAGACTGTGGGCCTGAGCTGAGGGCTTAGCAACAGCCAGCAGGCGATGGGCAGCGTCTGCAAAGGCAAGAGAGGCGCTAGAGACGTGAGCAGGAGCCAGGGAATTCAACTCTTTCCTGAGGACATGGGGCACAAGTAGACCTTGAAGCAGGGTCTGTTATAGGATTATTATTTTTTTTTCTTCTTTTAAAGACAGAGGCCCCTGACTGAAATGGAGAGAATGCACCCAGCCCGAGCAAGACTTAGGACCCAGAAGACTGATGTTAAGGTTATTACAGAAGCTTGGGTGTGAGCTGGCTGAGGCTGCACTAGGGGGTTGGTTATGAGCACAGAGAACAGCAGAGGGGTTAGTGAGCGGGAAGGAGTGAGCACGGACAGGACCAGTTGCAGCCTGGCCTGGCAGGGACCCAGGGGTGCTGGTGATGCAGGTACAGGAAAAGGAGCTGAGAATGATCTGGCTGAGGAAGCCAGGTGGATCCTAGTTAAGATGAATCTGGAATCTGGAAGAAGAGGTACAGTTGGGCTGAGAGGGAAGAATGAGTTATTTCCAGAATTTTTCTACATGTTGGCTTTGTTCTGAGTCTAAATTGTATGATTTTCAGAGATGTAGCTATACGTGGATACTGATAAATTATGCTTTCTTAATTAACATAATACTTTCCCACATTATTACAGATGCTTCTTAAACATTATTTTTAATAAGGGGCAAACTGGGAATAAATACGCAACCTGTCAGAGAAAGTGAGTCAGACGTGCTAATGGAAGAGGGTTTCCCATGCTACACAAGCACAAGAGCAGGCCACTGGCCCGTCAACAGGTCTTCTAGGAGGGCTTGTCCTCAGCCTGGTGAGTGATACAAAGAACTCATGGAGAGCCTACAGTCATACTCCAGAGGCCCTGGGGGAGAGCACACCAGCTGCGGTGAGGTCTCGGTCATAGGCACATAGCCTGCGAAAGATATGAGGGACCCAGAGAGCAGTCTTGGCCTCAGCAGTTGGAGGGGGTTGGCCTGGGGGGAGTCTCTGTGACTACGAAGGAGGGTCTGAAGAAAACGTCCCCAACAAGCTGGGAAGAGAAAATGAGACTCTGTCCTTGAGAGTATTTCGCAATCTCAAAAGCTGAAAACAAATACTATCATTATTACCCACATTCAAAACCATTAATTCAAAACCGATGGAAGTTTTCCCAATATTCATCTATAAAGCCACAGGGTAGAAAGGAGACATTTTTGCTACACTCCACTTTGCATCTTTTGAATCATTCAGCTGTAATTAAAAAAAAATACATTAAATCTATGCAAACCAATTCTCTCTTGTTCATTGACAGCAGTGATGGAGAAACAAGTCAGATCACTGGGGGTTTTTTGACTTGTTCAGAAAGAAATCATAAAAAGAAAGGGAATGATTGCATCTCACAGTGACTTTTTTAAAAAGATTTATTTATTTATTTATTTATTTATTTGAGAGAGAGAGAGAGAAACAGCATGAGAGGGGAGAGGGTCAGAGGGAGAAGCAGGCTTCCCACTGAGCTGGGAGCCCAATGTAGGGCTTGATCCCAGGACTCCGGGATCATGACCTAAGCCGAAGGCACTCACTTAACCGACTGAGCCATGCAGGCGCCCTCACAGTGACTTTATTCATTTGAAAAGCGTGATGCCCATTCCTAGAATAACACTGAATGATCACATATTAAGAGAAAATGAGCCAGAATGGCTTTAGGGGATAAGGACATGGCATTAATGTATAGGACTTAAATTCCAGTTGGGTTAACCTTCTTGGTGCCTCAGTTTTTACATATGTAGAATGGGTATAGCAAAACCCACCATGAAGAATCATTATGAGACTCAGTTGGGAGAACTTCAGTGAAGGCAGCTAGCACCGATGACCTGAAACTCTATCCATGTCTGTCCACTGAATCTTAGAAATACCAACTTTCTGCAATTATTTTTTTATTATATAATAAGTTGTCTCTGGAAATAAGCACCCAGGGCTAGGATGGGGTGACCAACTGTAGGCTAGGGTTCAGATTCACCCATGACTATTCCTGTTTTAGTATAAAAAGTCCTGCATCTCATTGCTGCTATGAACATTGGGGTGCATGTGCCCCTTCTTTCCACTACATCTGTATCTTTGGGGTAAATACCCAGTAGTGCGATTGCTGGGTCACAGGGTAGCTCTATTTTTAACGTCTTGAGGCGCCTCCACACTGTTTTCCAAAGTGGCTGCACCAGCTTGCATTCCCACCAACAGTGTAAGAGGGTTCCCCTTTCTCCGCCTCCTCTCCAACATTTGTTGTTTCCTGCCTGGTTAATTACCCACCATTTGCACTGACATGGATGGAACTCGAGGGGATTATGCTAAGTGAAATAAGTCAAGCAGAGAAAGTCAATTATCATATGGTTTCACTTATATGTGGACCATAAGGAATAGCATTAGGAGAAGGAAGGGAAAAATGAAGGGAGGGAAGTCAGGGGAGGAGACAAACCATGAGAGACTATGGACTCAGGGAAACAAACTGAGGGTTTCAGAGGGGTTTCAGTGGGGGGACGGGTTAGCCCGGTGATGGGTATTAAGGAGGGCACGTACTGCATGGAGCACTGGGTGTTATACGCAAACAATGAATCATGGAACAGTGCATCAAAAACTAATGAAGTACTGTATGGTGACTAACATAACATAAAAAACAAAACAAACAAACAAAAAAAACCCTGCATCTCAGAAGATCCCTCAGTCCCGAGCAAACCAAGAGGTTTGAGGGCAGCTGCCAACCAGAGAGCAACAGGCTGGCCGGCTGCGTCCTGGACCCAGGGCCGTACAGTGCTAGGGCTGCTAAAGGGCTTCTGGCCTCAGGACTGCCTCCTCCACCATCACTGCTCCCCAGAATCCACCCTGAGTAGGGGCTGTGAGGCAAGGGAACTCATCCAAACCAGGAGTCATAAGGTCTAGGTTGGAACCACCTCCTCTCTGCTCACTGTGTTTGCTATGCTATCCAACATAGCAATAATGGTCACCAATGATGCCATCAAGAACCAAGTTACTTTCTTTTTTTTAAGTTGGCCCTTCTGACTGTTGCTTATTGCATCATGATTGTAAGATGGCTAATGCACTTCCAGCCATCATGTTTGCATTCCAGGCAGGAAGGAAAGGGAATGGCAAAAGGATCAAAGGCTTTCTCTAGAGAGGTCTGCCTCTTACTCTGGAAAGAAAGATTTTCTTGAAGATTTGCACTTACACTTCACTGGCTAGAACTGTTTCACATGGCCACTTCCAGCTGTAAGAGTAGCTGGGAAAACTGAGGACAGTTGACCTTAGAACAATGTGGGGATCAGGGGCACCAACTCCCTGTGCAGTGGAAAATCCATGTATAACTTTTGACACCCTAAAAACTTACCTACTAATAGCCTACTGTTGACCAGAAGGTTTACCCTGAACATAAACAGTCAAGACATATTTTACATGTTATATGTATTACATACTGTATTATTACAATAAAGAAGCTAGAGAAAAGAAAATGTTATTAAGAAGATCATAAGGAAGAGAAAAGAAACTTAGAGTAGTGTACTGTAAAAATTCCACACAGAAGTAGACCCGTGCAGTTCAAAGCCATGCTGTTCAAGATCAACTGTATTTTGCTTCCAGCCCCAAAATAGAGGAGGCCAGGAGAGAAAGTGATGGAAGCCTCTGGGTGGTCAATCCACAGTGTCTGCTACACCCCCTCCCTCTTTATTACCCCCAGCCAATGCTGAGCACCTGCTGTGTGACAGGCAGTGTGCTAGGATCTGCGAAGGGCAGAAAGATGAGAACCGTACAACCCTCACGCCAAGTAAGCTTACGGTCTGGTACAGTCTGACATAAGGCAGGTGGGATTATGTCAGAAGGCAGCCAGGAGAGAGTGGGAAGCGTGCTGGCAAATCCTGCCCAGGATGCAGGCAGGAATGACAGGGTTGGTGGATTAGCCAGGCAACAATGAACATGATGCATCTTCCAAGCAAGGATAAACCCAAAGATGTGAGGGCAGCCCTTGGCAACAAGAAAGCTCCAGGAAGAAAAGCCAGTGGGTGTGAGAAGAAGGAATGTGTGTGTAGCGTAAGTACCTCTTATCTCTGAAAATGACCTGGCCTTGGGGGCCTTTGGTTGTTGCTGTGGCTTTAGGGAGCCATTTGGAAAACAGGGTATGCACAGGTCTGAGAGACCTTGAAGTACACCCACCAATGAGCTGTAAGAACTCCTCATGGAGACAAGTCACCTAGAGTAAATGAGATTCCAAACCCACCCTTGAGAAAGAGAAAGCCAAACCCATATCGTCTGTCTGCGGATCCTGTTGGGCACCCGAGCCCTCACCTTACCCCCGTTTCCTAGCCTTTTGGGCTCTGAAGCCGGCCCCCTCCTCTCCTGCAGCCTCCGCTCCCCCAGCTCAGGGGGAGCTCTCTGCCCCTCCCCCAGCCTCTGCACTGCCTGGCCAGCCCCCCGAGCCAGGCAGTGCAGAGGCCGTGGCCCCAGTTGCCGACCAGCGCCGGTGCCTGGCGCCAGCAAACTGCCCAGGTTTCTAGGCGAGTGGCAGCACATCCCACCTGCCCTGGGTGGTGCTGGCCACGCAGCAGATCCGTACCTGTCCCTCACAAGCCTTACATTACCTCACGGAGGCAGCAGACAAGCCCACAAGGCGGGGACACATATCCCCAGGTAGCTCAGGAGGAAATGAGGTCCGGGGAAGTTAGGAAAACTGCCCCAGATGACCCAGCTGTTTAGTGGAAGAGGTGGGACTTCAACCTGGGTTGGATTCTAAGGCCTCCGCTTTTCCCGCTGTTGTGCACCATTTCTCTGTACACAGCTGAGCTCTCTCTCCCTAGTTCCGCTGCCTGCAAGCTTGTCTTCGCCCAAATCCCTGGCTCTGATGGCATCCTCTGGGGAAGGGTCTTGATCGCCAAAGCCTGTGATGAAGCTTCGTTGATTACTCCACCCAACAAATATTTATTGAGTACCCCCTATTGGCCAGGCACCGTGCTGGGCTGCTCTGTTATTTTCTGCTGCCTCAATTTGCCCACAGCTGGGCCCGCTGACCTGTTTGCAGCCTGGGCCTGGCATGGCTGCCTCTGAGGCTGTCCCAGTACCGGCAGTGCCACTAGCCACTGCTGTCATCACTCAGGGGTTCCGAGGACGGGAAAGAGGTGAAACAGCCACCAGGTCCATCTGATTCTTGACAAACAATATGGTGAAAGCGGAGATTACAAGAGAACATATTTGGTGCGTTGGGGCGGGGGGGGGGGGATGAGCTGCCCATAGTCACTCTCTGCTCACTGAATGGAGGGTCCTAGAGGGGCGCCATGGAGGCACAAGAAATGGAGACTTGGCGGGGGAGGGGTAAAAGGGGTAAAACCCAAGTTTACTCAATGTAACTGCATTTTTTTTCTATTTGTAAAAGTAATACATTGTGGTCATTGTGGAAAATTGGAAAGTACTAAAAAGCATAAAGAAAAAAGAAAAAAGAACGTAAAAAAAATTGGCAATTACTAAAAGTGTAAAGAAATAACTAAATACACTGTGTGATTCCATTACCCAGAGATGATAACTACAGTTAACATTTTGTGTGTTTACCTCTAGATTTTTGTCTGTGCACACATGCGAATTTATTCTGTACATACTATTCTGTGGCAATATTGTATCACTTCAGGGCGCCTGGGTGGCTCAGTTGGTTAAGTGACTGCCTTCGGCTCAGGTCATGATCCTGGAGTCCTGGGATCGAGTCCCACATCGGGCTCCCTGCTCAGCAGGGAGTCTGCTTCTCCCTCTGACCCTCTTCCCTCTCGTGCTCTCTCTCATTCTCTCTTTCAAATAAATAA
Source organism: Eumetopias jubatus (assembly GCF_037043125.1). NCBI lineage: Eukaryota > Metazoa > Chordata > Mammalia > Carnivora > Otariidae > Eumetopias > Eumetopias jubatus. The sequence continues at coordinate 37,922,295 of NW_028274818.1, forward strand.
ATAAAATCTTTTTAAAAAAAATCTTTTAAAAAAATTGTATCACTTCACACTATATTGATACCCCACTTGAGCAACTGTTTCGGGAAGAGGTTCTTTTCAGCAGCCCCACAGGATTCCATCGCATGCGTGCGCCATAATTTCTCTGGGCTGTGTCCTCTCCATCCCCGTTTTGTCCTAAATAAATAATGCTGAGATGAACCCCTTTGAACGTAAGTATTTGCACACACATCTGACTTTTTCCCTTGGGCTGAACTCTGAGGGACACGGTGTGACAAACCACTTTGGCATGATCTGTCTCTCTGCCCAGAAAGGAAGGATGGATGGGGACGGCAAGTGTCACCACCAGGCTTTCTGAGCAGGAACTTTAGGGATACCCAAAGGGGGACATGCCGAAGCCCCAAATCTTCACTTTTCCTACAGATTTTCTTTGAAGGACACTGCTTTACTACTCAGAACTCCTCAGCTTAGAAATCTGAGGAAACCAGCTCAAGAAACGGAGACAAGACTGTCAGGCAGGAACCTAGCCAGTCCTCAGAGAGGGCCTGGGAAAGAGGAATACCAGATTTCCTCTCCTCTCCCTCTCTCTCCTCTCCTCATCGCTTCTCATGGACCAGTGTGTCTCCAACTTGAGAGCGCACCAAAATCACTTACAGGCTCATTAAAACACCAAGTGCTGGGTTTCTGACTGAGCATGTCCGGGGCAGGACCGAGAATCTGCATTTCTAATACATTCCCAGGTGATGCTGACGCTGCTGGTCCAAGGACTACGCTGGGAGAACCAATGCTAGAGTACAACATGGCTGCTGGTGCAGGGCAGACACCTTCCAAGATGGCTACCATGCCCTGGTTTCTGAGTGAATCCCACCCTCTCACCGTGATCCTGCCTCGTGGCACCAAAGCCAGGATGTTACCATGTTCCATCAGGAAAAGACCTCCCTCCCAAGAGGATTAGGCCCAAGAGGGGGTTGAGGTCGCTAAGGCCTTTTTCTGAGAAATGACTCCGTCCGCGCTCAGGCGGTTCTCTCTCTCACAGTCTAACTTGCTTTCCTCTGGCCTGACACCTGGATGCTGAGCAGTGGTGTGTTAAGGAGCGTCTCCCTGTCTCAGACCACAGGCTCCAAAGCGCTCCTCTGGTCCGCGTAGCCATGAAGCAGGGCTTGCTGGGGAAGTCTGGGTGACCCTCTACAGGATAGGGCCATAAGTAAGGAAGGGCCCTTCCCCGGGTCTTGGGTTGCTTCAAGCCAAGAGGCAGCCAACAGTGGGGAACTTACCATCCACTGAGAAGCTATAGAGGAGCTCTGGTGAAAACACTATGACATGGTGAGAGGTCTTGTAAGATTATAAAAGAAGAACCAACACTTAACTGCACTCCTACTTAATGCCAGGCACCGAGGACCTTACGTTGATCGCCTGATTTAATCTTCCCTACAAACTTATGAGTGCAGAGCTGGGATAATATGTATTATCATCCCCATGGAACAGATGAAGAAATTCAGGCACAAAGGCTAGGGTGCTTGCTCAAGCCCACTCAAGCTCTTAACGACCACTCTGCAGCTACTCCTGGGAGAAGCCAGAAAACTAAAAAAGGGCAGAGGGGAGGAAACAAATGCACGTTTTCCTTAGTTCAACCATTCTATTAACACTCCAAGGAGGGGACAACTATCGCCGTTTTATAGGCAAGGAAACTGAGACGTAGTGAAGAAGCTTCCCAAGGTCACACAGCTGGTGAGAGCCGCCCCAGTCATGAAGCCCAGGCCTGTGAGCCCCCAAAGCCCATCTGCCCCCACATCTACCAGTATACTTCCCAGGAGACGTTCCTTGCCACGGGGGATACAGGCAGGCTTCAGCGTAGGTGGCACTGGTCAGCTGTTTGTTCAGTGGACAGCGACAGCAGGGCTACAAGCCTGCGATGAATAAACACTTGGGGCGTGAAAATGCACGGCCCATATGTCAACAGAGGAAGGGCACATAATGACATATTCTTGAATAGACTTCTAACTGGACAATTAAAAAAATCACATCTGGGGGCGCCTGGGTGGCTCAGTCGTTAAGCGTCTGCCTTCGGCTCAGGTCATGATCCCAGGGTCCTGGGATCGAGCCCCGCATCGGGCTCCCCGCTCCGCGGGAAGCCTGCTTCTCCCTCTCCCTCTCCCCCTGCTTGTGTTCCCTCTCTCGCTGTATCTCTCTCTGTCAAATAAATAAATAAAATGTTTATAAAAAAATCACATCTGAATATTGTGACAAGCAAAAGGGATTACAAAATTAGTACATATTAAAAATTCAGGATATAAAACTATTTACTATTACTATTTAAGATTTCAATTTAACATATATATGTATCTCCTATATATACGCGCCACATATGTTTTATATCTATATCAGCCTGGAAGAAAATACACTATCTAGTTAAGTGGACTTCCCAGGACAGTAGGCTTATGAATGACTTTTATTTTCTTTTTTACTTTTCTTTCTGTATTTCCCAAACACAACAATCTTGCATTACTTTTACAGCCACCAAAAGAAATCCAGTTTGTTTACAAAGATGCAAGGGCTGAGCTTCTTTCCTGACGCCATCTATCAGAGAGAGGATGACGTCCCTCATCCCAACCCTCTTCTCCTGCCTTCCTGCTTCACAAGTTGGCTTTCCAAGACTTTTCATTTGGGAGTTGTTGATGTTTACTTTACCTATTGAAAAATAATTTTTGTGGGGGTGGGAGAGATGGCGTTCAATGGTTCCCGGGGGGTGACGCCCTCAGGGAGGGCTCTAGTTTAGCAGTTTAACCATGCCTGGAACACACACGGGAGCCCTGGTCTCCTCTGAGTTTCTCCCCACCCCCCACTCCCCTGCCCCGGCCAGGTGGATGTGGGCTTTCCCCTGAAGTCCTCAGCAGACTTCTGAGCACATAACCCTTGAGGCTCATTTTGCTCTACCTCTCTCTGCACTTAAATGATTACCTCTTTAGAAAGCAAACCCTCAAACACAAGTTGAAGTTCCTACGATCTTTAAAAGCTTTAAAAAAATCAACCAATCTGAAACTTGGTGATTTATAATGATAAAGTTGACTCCATTTTTTAATTTTTTGTGATTAGGTTCTCATAAATTTCCATTTGTATTTGGAGGATTTTGACACAGGCGCTAAGGTATATAAAAATAATTCTGGAGCTACATAAAAAGAAATCAGATACAAAGAATGGCCACTAAAGATTGAAACAAAAAACGAGCTTCAATTTAAAAACTAGTCCTTAAGGTGACTTAAAAAAAGAATTCAAAAATCCCCCCTGCCCTCCCCGTACCTAGATTTGAAATGGACCTTTCCTCCTCCGCCCTGTGTAATATTTTTAAAAGTCTTGGGCTCCATTTTCAAACTAAGTTCTGTATTTTTTAAGGGTGACACATGCCAAGTAACCAGAAACTGGCCTTGGCTTGGAAATCCTCCCAGTTCTTGTAAACATGCCATCACTAGTTCCTTTCAGGATGATGAAGCCTATTGATTGGCTCAGATCAGCTTGTGACCCAGCAGTGGTATTAGACATTGGCTATAAAGCATCTCCTTATGAATTTTTCATTGGCTTGAGTGTGTGGAGAGCTGGGCAGCTGCCTCCCCGAGTGTTCACTCTCCTTCCTCGCCCTCCCTCCTCCTCTCTGTGTCTCAGGGCTGATGATGCCACTCTGCAGGGCCACGTTATTGGATCAGAGCAATTAGCTTTACAGTCTGATTTTCTGAGTCGAATCCAATTTATTTTTCAGGTGCAGCGGGCTTACGAGTAGTCATGTGCTTTTTGTTTTGTGATGGCATCACAGGATTACTAGCAGATGCAGTAAACTGAAGTCATTTCCCATTAACCGTATTCCCCATGATACTAAGCCAACGTGTCACTTTGCAGTTGCATTCCCGAGCATTCTTCAGGAGAAAGAGTGCTTCCAGCAGCTCAAGTAAAAGCTGACAAAGAGGCAAACTCTTGAGAAGCACTATGTCAGGCACTTCCAAAAATACCTTAGCTCACGATTCTCTTAACAACCCCAAGAGAGGAGGAACATTATTCCCCCGTTTACGCTGGTAAGAAAGTGAGTGTCTGAGAAATTCGGTAGTCTCTCAGAATTCATATTGTGGATTTATCAACCTCACACTGAAGTAGGTGGGAGGATGAAACCCCAAGACTCCAGACTTGATCAGGTGGCCAGAGCTAATCCAAGAGTCATCTGCTTTTGAGAGAACAGGGAAATCTTCACTCTGAGCAAACCTGTGTCCTGCTACACCTGCCACCCCCGCATCCTTGCTCCGGGTATTATATTCTAGATCTGGACTCCATGAAAAATTCAAGTTCTCGTGTCTAGAAATAGAGTTTGTTCCTATTAACATCTGTATCCAGGTGAAATTAAGTTAAAGTCAACTTCAAGCGCCAATTTAGGGGAGAAAATAACACAAGGTCAGTAGGGTCAGCAGTGGTTAGAGAAGGGTAGAGGGCTGAAGGATTAACTGTGAGTGTGGATGAGCCTTCTCTCTCATGTGCATGGCCCTTTCTCTGGTCCTGCTTCCTTTGCAAACCCTGGGGCCCTTTGAGAAGCCTTTAACACAAGGTGAGTGAGTCCCTATTCTAACTCAAGGATAGCCATTCTGGAATATCACACGTGAAAGGAACCCCCATCTGTCCTCTAAATTACTGCCTAGATCCACAGTCCTCACTCCCAGTGGACATCTTCTCTGCTTTCTGATGTTTCATCCTGAGGAAAGAGCTCTTGGTAGAATACCATAAAGTCACTTCCTTACAACCACGCTCTCCTAAAGCTTTGGAGGTTCTCATTGCCCCATCAGCAAATAGCTTTCAGGATCACCTTTGTAATCTCATTCACCCCTAAGACCTCCACATCCACCATGGTCAGGAGGGCATTTCACCGGCCCACAGGAAGACAGCCCTCATACTTGTGTTGTCTTCAGGTGTGTCCCACAGGCTGGAAGTTGCCTTCTCTTCCCCACTCTAACTAAAGCCAACCTTCAAATTCAACTTAGAAAGGCTCCTCCTGCTGTTTCAGTCCCTCATTATTCCAGCTTTGAAGCCATCAGTAGACTCATCCCACCATTAAGTGCAGACCACAGTCAACCCCCAGATCATCATTTAACACGATCCCAGTGCCTAGCACGGAACAGGGGTCCATGATGTCAGTGACCCAAGTTAATTACTCTGGCTGGGCTCATTGTGTGGCTCCTTCCTGGTTCATATGTAGTTTCTTCTGACATGCTGTTTCTTGCTTTCCCTTGTATTTACACATCTTTATCTTCTTCCACAGAATCTAGTCCATGCTGCTACTCTAGGAGGTCATCAGCAACTACCTGTTGACTGGCCATTGGCAATGGAATATATGATGGGATGCTATGTAACAGACAGACATGAAACTGGACTGGTGTGTAGTTTGAAAATTGGGGGCAAGTTAACCTCTTAATGCTGGAACATGTACAAAGAAACCAGTCAAACACCTCTGTCTTTTCCCTGTCCTCCATCCTGCTCCCAGCAAATTTCTTAAGAGAGGAATCTGTATCTATTCCCTTCATTTCATACCTTGTCCACTTAATCTGATTTTATTTCCCACAATCCCTCCACACAGATGCACACTCTCTGAAATGCTCTAACATCCAGATATAATAGCTTTTCTGGAATTCTAGCCTCACTAGCCTTCCCAATGAATTTGACATTGCTGTTAACTATCTTCTTGAAAAATCTCCTTCCCTCATCTTTGGAGTGATTGGAATACAGTTTGCCTCCCATCTCTGACTAACTTCATTTTTGTCTCCTTTCTTGGCTCCTCTCGTGCCTTACTTAAAACATGGTGTGTCCTAAGATGTGTCCTCAACTGAATGTCTCTTCCTTGTCCATACCTCTTCACTGGTGATCTCAACTACTCCTACTTTTTCAGTTAACACCTCTGTGCAGATGCTCCCAGATCTTTACCCTCCAACGTATCTACAGAGTTCTTTCATATTTCACCTGTCTGCTGGGCCACATTGTCTAGACAATCCTTCTAGTCTTTCAAAAGCAGCCATTTAAAAGTGAACGAATCAACTTCTCTTCAAACTGCCCCCTCCTAACTCCCCTGTTAATACTTGTGAAAGAAAACATGCCACTGACATTGAAATACATCCAAAACTGAATAATTGTCCACTCCTTCATTTCTCTCAGTCCCATATCTAATGAGGTGACATTCACTGAAGTGACTTTAACTGAATGCCTACCAATGCCAGACTCTGGGGATGTAGTGTGGAAAAAATAAAGGGGGGTGAGGGGAGAGGGAGATCTTATCCCAGAGAACTTATTGTAAGGGAAGGACAAAAAATTATTCCTTCATTTAATGAAAGTTTCTTGAATAACTACTAAAACCTAGGCACTGTTCTGGGTACGAAGTCCTTCAATCCCACCTCTGCAGTGTCTCTCAAGTCTACTTCAGTTGAGTTTAGAGACTAATCGTTAGAACTTCCAGATTAGTGTTTTTCAAATGGGATGAATGGGCTTGTGGTCTTAGGATTTTATTTTTTTCTACTAGTAATTATCGTGTTAGCTGTTGGCTTAAAATAGATACTTTTAAGAAGTATTTGTTTATCCTAAATCATAATGTCTAACTTTTCCTTTTTTTATTTTTATATTAAAACTTGTTTCCTTATCTTCTGAAATTGACTAACAGACCCTCCATCCTCTGTCTCTTTTGTGCTTCAACTCAGCCCAGATGCCACCATCCGACAGATATTTCTACAACAGAGCTCTAATTGCTCCCCTGCTTTGAAATGTTTGAAGGCTCAGCAAATATAATCTCAATTCTGCAGTCAGGAATTCAAGACCCCCATCCTGCGACCTGACCTCGCTCTAAACTTTCCTTCTGGTCTTACCACCCAGTTCCCTTTCACATATACCTGTCTTCCATCCAGATAGGATTACTCAGTGTTTACAAACATATCCCACACTTTCTTATCTTACCCAAAGTTATGCCCTTCAAGTGGAATGCCATCTGGTCCACCACTATTCTCTCAAATTCTTCTCTTATTTTTTTAAAGATTTTTCTAAAGATTTTATTTATTTTAGAGAAAGAGGAGAGAGCGAGCATGAATCAGGGAAAGGGCAGAGGGAGAGGGAGAGAGAGAATCTCAAGCAGACTCCATGCTGAGTGGGGAGCCCGACTCGGAGCTTGATCTCATGACTCTGAGATCATGACCTGAGCCAAAATCAAGAGTCAGAAGCTTAACTGACTGAGCCATTCAAGTGCCCCAAGATTTATTTATTCAAGAGAGAGAGAGAGAGAGAGGAAGCGTGTGCACGTGCACACGTGTGGAGGGGGGAGGGGCCGAGGGAGAGGGAGTCTTACACTGACTCCTCACTAAGCACAGAGCTCAATGCAGAGCTCAATCCTATGACCTTGAGATCACGACCTGAGCCAAAACCAAGAGTCGGAGGCTTACCTGACTGAGCCACCCAGGCGCCCCTCAAATTCTTCTCTTCTCTTTCAAGTTACAGCTCACTTGCTTCATCATTATAAAGATGTGTGCCTTATTCTCCCTAACAGCTTGCAAAGACATTGAGGACTGAGTTCTAATCACATTTATGAGAAGTCCACCCATTGCCCCACATACAACTTGTAAAGGGGCTTTCTCATTATGGATATGGATGCTGAATAAGTATTTACTAAATAAATGTTACCAGAAACGATTTTCTAATGGTTTCATATTTTACATTATTTCTTTCCATCATGATCATAGAGCCTTCAAGAGCAGGGACCATGTTTCCTCCTTTCCCTTCATTTTCTACATGCTCTTGTACAGAACTACATATAGAGGACAAGTATAAATGTTAGCAGAATGAACAAGTGATAAGTTATGCATTTTCATAGAAAAACAGTATCATGTTAAAATCCGTAGTCTTATTCTACAGTCTAAGATTAATACCATGTTTGGACACTAGGGAGAGAAAAACAAAACTGTAGCTGGTATATTAACATCCATAACATTCTTTAGCTTTTTTTTTTTTAAGACTTTATTTATTTATTTGAGAGAGCCAGCGAGAGCGTAGGCACATACAGGCCGGGGGGGGGGGGGGGAGAGGCGGGGAGGAGCAGAGGGAGAGGGAGGGTGCGAATCTCAAGCCAACTCCCTGCTGAGAACGGAGCTGGAGGCAGGGCTGATCTCATGACCTTGAGATCATGATCTGAGCTGAAATCAAGAGTTGGACACTTAATTGACTGAGCCACCCAGGTGCTCCTAGCTATTTTTTTCTTTATGCTTCCTAAAGAACTATTGCTTCTTTGTAACAAAATCTATCACTTTTTTTGTGTTTATTTTCTAACTCTACTTCACTGAACTTCATTAGTAGTTCTTTAAAAAAGTTATCTTAAGTTTTCTTGGTAGATAATCATTATTTGTAAAGATAATTTTGTCTCTAAAATAGTTATATCATTTCTTTCTTTTTCTTATCTTATTGCATTAGTCAGAATTCCCAGATCAATATTTTTAAAATGGAAAGAATAGGCCTCTTCCTTTTAGTGGTTTTTTTTTTTTTTTGCCTACGAAAAATGATCATGTTAGCTGTTGGTTTAAATTAGATATTTGTTTTAAGAAGTATTGGGTATCCTAAATCACTGTATCTAATCTTTCCTTTTTATATTAAAATTTTATTTGTGCTTTTATCTAATTGCTCTTTTAGACTGAGCCATATAACTTAAGTGAAGAGGAGATTTGGCAACTGTTCAGTGATATGATCAATTATAGACAGTGAAGCCAGATAATTTACATCATGAGTCATTTGGCCAACTTTACTGATAAAATAATCAAGAGAATTAATGAATATGGATTAGCCTTTGTACCATTTAGATGTGAACTTTCTGGGATAAAGGTGACAAAATATGAAAATGCTAGTGAATTCTTTTATCCTTTCACTCATCCATTCAACAAACATTTATTGAGTGCCGTTGTGTGCCAGACATTATTCTAGTGCTGGGCTATAGGAACAAACAAGACAAAGTCCCTGTTTTCACAGGGCTCTCATACCAGAGAAGGCAACGATAAACTAACAAATAAGTGAGCAAGATATTTGCAATATTCACAAGTGCTATAAAGATAAGTATCAGAAAGGGGCTGATAGGATGGGTTACTCCAGCCAAGGTGGTCAGAGAAGGCTTCTCCAAGAAATGGGATTTGAACAGAAACCTAAGTGACAAGAAACAGCCAGCTCTGTCAAGATGATAGGGAGACAACTGTCGGCAGAAGAAATAGCAAATGCAAAGGCCCTAGGGTGAGAATGATCTTGGCATTTTGCAAGAACAAAGAGAAGGCTGAGGAGCAGCTCTTGGAAGGAAAACAATAGGATATGGGTCTGGAGTGGTAGGAGGACCAGATGATGGTGGAAAATCTAGGTTACATGTACTCACAGAAATCATTTTTAAGGGTAAGGATAATCATACATTTGCTAAGGTGAAGTATTTATACTTAGAATATTTACAATGCAAATTATAAACATTCATAGAATTAACTCAAGTCTTAAACAGGAAATAAACCTAGATAAGGCAAACAAACTTTCTCCTACATTCTCTACATTCTACCCCACATCAACATTCTCATTTGTGTTTTGTCACCTTGAATGGCAACAAAGATCTTAGGACGATAGCATGCATTCCTGGGAGCAAAATTTTCTTATGCAATAGATTGTGAGCCACTATCTTGTTGCTGGTTTAAGTGATTCAGAGAGATAGATCATCCCGACCAATAAGCCCTGGGCTTTACAAAGCTGAGGAGTCAGTCACATCATCTCTACTAGCTGCAACCTTCGTGGTAAGTTAAACAAAACCACATGACTTAGTTCCTTTCTTTGTACTCTTATTTGGAGGGAAGAACCAGCAAACGATACTTTTGGTCCCTACTAAAATTATCCAAAAATAAAGCATGTAACAAATGGGTCTGGGTGACTCAGGGTGGTCACTCACCATGTGTCTTGATTTAGACTCTGGGGCTATTTTTGATTTGTCACCACTGACTGGCTGTTTGGTCTCAGACCAGGCCCAGCACACTGGTCAAAGCAGTGCTTTGTCACAGCACGGAGGCTTGTGGCAAAAAACCTGGCAACTTTCTGTCCCTTTGTGAAAGAAGAACATTGTATCCCAGTTGTGGCTAGATTCTGCTGCCTCCAAAGGCTAGTCAAGCTATTGTTATGTTACAGTTTTAAACGTTCATATGATGATCATGTTTTTGGAAAGAGTGGGTCACCAATGAGATCTTTGGGGTCCTAGTGGCTTTCATGGTGATGACAACCAGAAAAAAGCAGGGGCATGTTCCTCTCCTCAAACCTCACCCCTCAGGCAAGCCACATGCTTAGCACAGGGCCTGGAATAGAGTAACCCCCCACCCCCCGTAAGAGTCACCTGGTTATTTCTGTATTTTGCATTTATCTGGCCCCAAAAAGGATTCTTTTGAAAGTCTCTGGAGCAGCTCTCAAAGATCAGTCCATGAATTAGGCCAGTCTTTTTTCACTGGTCTCCAGCAAAATGAGAAAAAACTTAAAAATTTAGAAAACACACACACATGCATATGAGACAGTTTATTATTTATCATTTCTTAATTGCCTTTACACTGATATTTTTGTCCTGTCCTAGTAGGTTTTTCTTTTCTTTTTTAAGAGAGCGCGCATGTGCACACAGGAGTGGGGGAGTGGTGCAGAGGGGCAGAGGGAGAGGGAGAGGGAGAGAGAATCTTAAGTAGGTTGCAAGCCCATTGTGGAGTGTAACTCTGGGCTAGATCTCATGACCCTGAGGTCATGACCTGAGCCGAAATCAAGAGTCCAGCACTCAGCCCACTTAGCCACCCAGGTGTCTCCCTAGTAGGCTTTTCATAAAGTTCACATGGCCTTTCTTTCAGTAAAGAATGTTGTTAGTATATGGTAGTAGTTGTTGTTTAAATGTTCTAACTTGGCATAATTAAAATGCCCAGTTTTCTGGAAATTCACTGAGGTCTAAACCGTAAATCTGGGATGACTCATCTAGATGTTTATAGCCTCTCCGGCCTTTCTGGTCCCTACTATAGTATTTGGGATGAATAAATGCCCGTCCCATAGCCTCTTTATCAATTTATATCCTTCTTCTATGTAATGTCTTACAACTAAAAGCTGGAGACCTGAGAGGTAGGGAAGGGTGTGGTAAAAATTCAGGAAAAAATACTGGTTATTAATATTAATATCACTAGTATTTATATTAGTCTTGCAGAGGGACAGAAAATAGGGCCAAAAAAAAAAAAAAACCAGAAATTTTTCATGTGCTAAGAATGTAAGATCAGGAGATTTTCTAATCAGTACATCAACCCGTGAATGATTGGTTTTGCAGTGATATGAACATACCCTTAAATATTAAATGCTTCCATCCCTTCAATGTTTGCCATCCCTAGTTTGCAAATATAAATGGTGCTTTAGGTATTCCTTTCAAGAAATATTTAATACCACATGGAAAATGTAGATTTTCTATAATTAAATCAGTCTAAATCATTGCTTAGATTATGCTTCATGATGCAGCTTATAAATAAGAATGTACAATAACTAATTGGCTATTTTTATCCTAGCAGGACATCCTAGCTAGAGTACAGGACCCTGAGATGCAGATCTCGTATTCAGCTAAGTCACTGACTTACTGTATCATGTTGGGAAAATTGCTTAGGCTGACTCTATTCTTTTTTTTTTTTTTTTTTTACTTGAGACAGTAAAATTTGTAACTAATGACCCATCATCAAGAATGTTGATGAAAACAGATCATTACAAATGATGGCCTCATCTACTGGAAGGGTAGTTACCTGAGTATTTGCAGGTCATATAAACTACCATCCTATATCTGTAATAAATAATTATTAGCATAGGGAAAGAATAAAAATTAGGCTTAATAAGTTCATAATGACATTAATAACCGCTACCACGTATCCAGCATTTATTAGGTACCAGGCATTATGCTAAATGCCTTATCCACATTATCTGATTTTTAGGAAGGCACTATTACTACCAACTTACAGTTCAGGAAATTGGGACTTTTGGAGATAATTCCCCATGAGTAACACATGCTGGGCTGTGAGGCCTCTTGGGAGAGAGGGAGAGCATCGACTCCCTCAGAATCTGTGTGCGTGCTGACTGGGCTTAGTGAGTATGGACTTCCCTCCCCAACACCTAATAAGGTAATATTTTCCTTTTTATTCCTCTAGTTCCTTCTATAAAGAATTCTTAATTTCCCTCTGTCTTTTGTCATTTGACTTTCACTTCCTGTTTTGGGTTTTCTGCTGCTACCACCACGAGCCTTCAGTCCTGCTCTCTCACTCCTCTTCTCGGTGGATGTGACCCAAGTTCCAGTTTTGGTGCCTTTTCCTTCGTGTTTCAGTTCCTTGCATGGTCTGTGTTTAGCAAGTGAAGTTACCTTTTATGGTTTCCATCTCCTTTTTTCACTTTTTTTCTACTTTTCCTATTTTCTCTTGCCATACATACAAGTGACTTATGGGGGTTTCCTCTGGAGCCCTCTAAACTTCAAAAAGAATTTTCTGATTTACATGCTGCAGTGTATTAACATATTTTATTGAAAAGGACTATAAATGCCTACAGGTTTTGTATTTGTTTTTGCTTTTGTAAAGAAAAAATAAACTGACAGAAAGAAGAAGGATGGTGGGATTTGAATGTCATTCATGGAGATGCAGAGAGAGAGAAAGAATGTGATGGCCTCCACTCATGGCCTTCTAGCTGGGAAATTCTGGACTGTTTGTATGATTTCAAAACCTAGAATAATAGAGCTCAGACATAGAAGTTATCATCACAACATTAGATACGGTGTTAGGTAAGTTTTGTTTTGTTTGTAAACAAGAACACTGTTCCACCCAGTGCGCTTCTGACCCCTATTACTGGCAGTCCAGCTTCTAAATGGTTTAATGAACTGACAAGCCAGCAGAGCATATGGAAACAAATACTGTACTGGAAGCAGGAGAGACTTTGGTCTCACCCTGGTTTTACTAGTAACTAGCTGTGTAACCTCAGGCAAATTGTCTGTCTCCTTGGAGTCTATTTCTCTACCAGCACAGTGAGTTGAAAGGATTAGGCGACCCACCACTAAAGTCTTCTCCTACTTCACTGTTCTCAATACAAGATATTTATTCCCTTTCCTGTAAAAACATAGACAGTTCTCATTAGTGAAAGAAAGCTCTGGGGTAAGGAAGACCATCACAACTCCAGCGTTTTCATAGTTCGATCTTGGTAAATAAAATTTTCAAGTTCTCCCCATAGGTGTATAATACCTTTTTCCTAGAGCAGGTAAAATCTGTTGTAATATCCCTTCATGATTGTGATTATATATGAAGCAAATACCTTATTTAGAAATTATCTGAACCACACTTACAGAAAGCAATGCATTTTTGGTTTGGGATTTTATTTTTGTTTTCTCATTAAATAGCAGTTTTACTGCTTAACCTGAAATAGGCTAAAAGTCTTCCTGTCTTTGAAAGCATATACAACTCAAAAACAGCTTTTGTGGCTTAAAAGGTTATATAGATATTAAACAAAACATTCAGAAGAAACTAAATGCCCTAGGAAAATTTAGAAAGTTTGTATTGTTTTAGAAGATATAACTAAGGAAGAAGACCTGACAGCCTATATTTCTAGATAATGAAGCTTTCATAGGATTTTAAAATTGGGAAGGGTCTTAACGATTATCTAATTTAACCTTCGACTAAGCATAGGCATACCTCTCAACATTCCTGCCATTTGGTCAACCATCCTCTGCTTTCAAGTGTCCTGTGACAGAGAGCTTACTACCTCATACTCTAGATCATTCCACTGAAAGACAGCCTTACTCATTGACAAATTCTTCTGTAAACACCCCTTGAGCTAGGTTTGATGGAAGCCACTCTTAGCCACAAATTGTAGCATATACTTATTCTATGTCGGAGGCCTGCCCCTCATATTTGTCGGGTCTGGGGCAAGAGTACAAATGGAGGACCACATGCCATATGACTAAATGTATAAAAGTTATAAATCAAGCTAGCAAACTGTTGGGTAAAGCTTATTCTATATATCTACCTTAACAAAAACACCTTCCTAACACCTGTTATAGACTGAATTGTGTCATCTCCCCTCAAATTCATGCATTGAAGCCCTAATTCCCCCCCCCGCCCATATTTGGAGATAGGGCCTTTAAGGAGGTAATGAAAGTTAAATTAGGTCAAAAGGGTGGGGCCCTAATCTGATAGCACTGGTATCCTTATATGAGGAAGAGACACCAGAGATCTCTCTCTTTCTGCAGGTGCATAGAGGAAGGGCCATGTGAGGACATAGGGAGAAGGTAGATGTATGCAAGTCAGGAAGAGAGGACTCATCAGAAAACAACCTTGTGGCACCTGGATCTTGGATGTCTGGCCTCCAGAACTGTGAGAAAATAAATATCTGTTGTTTGAGCCACCCAATCTGTGGCATCTTGTTATGGCAGCCCCAGCTGACTAATACAACACCCAAGCTGAAAAATCGGTGAAAGTTGTGGTTTTTTACGTGAGCAAAATATGAAAGACAACAGAATTTCCTTATTATTTCATATGTCTGAGTGTTCTGTTGATGAACTGTATTGGATGAATAATAAAATAAAGACATACATAATTCATAAATGCTATATAATTACTTTCATTTTAGTAAAATCACTTGGTATGTGGTTATAATCAAGATTTTCGCATAATTTATGTTCTATTTCACCTTAATTGTGTTAGTCGCTGAAGCAGATATTTAGGGCTGTAGGCTATACCATGTCAGGGCTGAGCACCAGATCCTAATTCAGAGGTACCCATGTGTTCTATAGTACAGTGTGTGCGTGCGCGCGCGTGTGTGTGAATTTACAGGGCCCTCTGAAGCCCAGCATCCAGGGCAGAAAGCCTCTCTTGCATGGGACTAAGGGTGAGATGCCATTTTATTTAAACCTAAACCTGTAAACATCACATAACTCATCTTTTGGCCACCTCTATATTTGGATGAGTATCTTTGAGGCGTAGAGTTGTCTTAGGATATGTGTACCATGTAGAGTTTCAGAATCTTTTCCTAAACTTGAGGGCATTTTATTCAAATGCAAAACACACTTTATACACAAAAGTAAAGAAGAATAAAGAAATGAATAAATCTTACTCCGTGCAATCAGAACTAAATCCTGTGATTACATCATACTACACATGCAGGTCTTTATCTCACCCCACATCCATCTATCTCTGAGCCGCATTTGCCAAAAAGCTGGAAGTTAGATTCCAACAGCAGAACAAAGACAACTTAGGGTCTCCCCTAAGTGAAACCATCTTGTCCTGGGCTTTTGTTAGGAAGTTTTGGATTACTGATTCAATGTCCACACTGGTTATAAGTCTGTTCAGACTGTCTTCTTCTTCATGATGTAGTTTGATAGGCTGTATGTTTCTACAAATTTATCCATGTCCTCTAGGTTATCCAGTTTGTTGGTTTATAACTGTTCACAGTAGTCTCTTATGACCCTTTTAATTTCTATGGTATCAGTTGTAATGTCTTTTCTTTCATTTCTGATTTTATGTGAGGCTTCCCTTTTTTCTTTGGTCTAATTCATCCATTTTGTTTATCTTTTCAAAAAACCAACTCTTAGTTTTATTCATTTTTGTATCTTTTTCTGTTTTCTATTTTCTTTCTGCTCAAATCTTTGATATTTCCTTCTTTATGCTAACTTCGGGCTTAGTGCTTCTTTTCCTAGCTCCCTGAAGTATAAGGTTAGATTGTTTATTTGATATCTTTCTTCTTTTTTGATGTTTATCACTATGAATGTCCCTGCTTTTGCTGCATTCTGTAAGTTTTGGTATGATGTGTTTTCATTTTTGTTTGTCCTGAGGTACTTCTCATTTCCTTTTTGATTTCTCCTTTGGCACAGTAGTTGTTGAAGAGTGTGTTGTTTAATTTGCACATATCTGTGCATTTTCTTCCAGTTTTCCTTCTGCCATTGACTTCTAGTTTCATTCCACTGTAGTCAGAAAAGATTCTTGATATGATCTCAATCTTCTTAAATTTCCTAAGACTTGTTTTGTGACCTAATGTGTGATCTATCCTGAAGAAAGATCTGTATGCACTTGAGAAGGTATATGCTTTGGATGGAATGTTCTGTATAACATTTATGAGGTCCATTTGGTCAACAGTGTTGTTCAAGTGCTCTGTTTCCTTATTGATTTTCTATCTGGATGTTCTATCCATTATTGAAAGTAGGATATTGACATCTCCTGTTATTACTGTATCTCTATATATTTCTCCCCTCATTTCTATCAATGTTTGTTTTATATAGTTAAGTGCTAGGATGTTGTATGCATATATAATTGTTATACCTTCCTGGTGGATTGACCCTTCAATCATTATATCATGTGCTTTGTCTCGGGACATTTTTTGACTTAAAATCTATTTTTTCTAATACATGTACAACCACCTCTGTACTCTTCTGGTTACCATTTACATGGAGTATCTTTTTCTTCCTTTTACTTTTAGTCTATGTGTGTCCTTAAATCTAAAGTGAGTTTCTTGTAGACGGTATATTGTTGGGTCTTATTTTTTTTTTTTATCCATTCAGCCACTCTATGCCTTTTGATAGGGAATTCAATCCATTTACGTATAATTATTGATAGGGAAGAATTTACTATTGCCATTGTGTTTGTTGTTTTCTATTAGTCTTGTACTCCTCTTGTCTGTTTTTACCTCTTGTTTTCCTATGTATATATGGATATATAGTCTCTATATGTCTCTCTCTATATCTATATATATGTGTGTGTGTGTCTATATATATGTCTATCTAAATATATTGCATTGGTATGTTTTAATTCCCTTTTTTTTCTTTTGTGTAACTACTATAGGAATTTTGTGTGCATGTATGAGGATTACCTTGGAGCTTACATAAAATATTTTATAGTTACAACAGTCTATTTTTTTAAAAAGAGATTTTATTTTTAAGTTACCTCTATACCTAACATGGGGCTCGAACTTGTGACCTCGAGATCAAGAGTTGCATGCTCTTCCAACTAAGCCAGCCAGGTGCCCCTGTAACAGTCTATTTTAAGAGCTTAAGTTCAATTGCATATAAAAACTCTACACTTCAACTTCTCCCCCAATACTTTATGTTACTGTTGTCACAATTTACATGCATTTATATTGTGCATCTCTTAACATATTTTTAGGTGTATTTACTTTTAATACTTTTGTCTTTTAACTTCTATACTAGAATTAAAATTGATTTACCCACTACTATTACAGTAATATGATGTTCTGTATTTGTCCATATATTTACCTTTACCAAAGTTTCATACTATCTTATGCTATTATGTTGTTATTTAGCAACCTTTTAACTTGAAGAATTCTCTTTAGCATTTCTCCTAAGGCAGGGCTAGTGGTGATGAATTCCCTGAACTTTTGTCTGGGAAAGCCTATTTCTCCTTCCTTTATGATGGACAATTTTGCTGAGTACAGTATTCTTGGTTGGCATTTTTTTTCTTTTAACACCTTAAATATATCATTCTACCCCCTTCTGGTCTGCAAGGTTTCTGCTGAAAAATCCACTGATAGTCCTATGAGGGGTCTCTTGTACACGCCAAGTTGCTTTTCTCTTGTTGCTTTCAAAATTCTCTTTGTCTTTGCTTTTGACAATTTGATCGTGTGTCTCAGTGTGGATTTCTTTGCATTCATCTTAACTAGTGTTTTGGGGGCTTCTTGGATCTGGATGTCCATTTCCTTCCACAGGTTTGTTCAGACATTATTTCTTTGCATAAGCTTTCTGATCCTTTCTCTCTCCCTCTCTTCTCTGGGACTTTCATAATGCATATATTACTCTGTTTGATGATGTCCCTTAAGTTTTCTTCACTCTCTTTCATTCTTTTTCTTTTTGCTCCTCTGACTGAATTATTTCCAATGACTTGTTTTCAAGTTCACAGACTCCTTCTTCAGTTTGATCTAGTCTGCTATTAAACCCCTCTAGTGAATTTTTCAGTTCAGTTATTGTGTTCTTCAGCTCCATGATTTCTGTTTGGTACTTTTTAATATTGCCTATATTTTTGTTGAAATTCCCACTTTGTTCATGCATTTTTCTCTTGACCTCAAAAAGCATCTTTATGATAGTTATTTTGAATTCTGTCAGGTAAATCCTGTAACTCCATTTCATTAGGGTGTCTAGAATTTTTTTTCCTTCTTTGTTTGGAACACCTTTGCCTGATTCTTCATTTTCTTTGTCTGTGTTGGTGTCTGTACACTGAACAAAGCAGGCACCTGCACCAGTCTTCATGGACTGACCTTGTATTAGAGAAGACTCCCACCTATCAACCCTGCCCAGGATTTGGGGGGCCTCTATCAACTCTTTCCCTCCACAGGGAGAAGCAGGAAGCTGTGGTTTTTGTCTGCTTGCTCTATGCTAAGTCAGGGGTGGGGAAGCTATTGTATCTATCAGTCCAAACCACAGTCCCCATTCTCCCCGAGGTGCTGGTTAGCACCAGACTCATCAGAGCTCCAAGACTGACATCTGTTCTCTTTCTGCTTAGCAGGAAGGAAGATCTATGACATCTACCAACCAAAGCTGCTGTTTCCATTCTCCCTCAGGTGGCTAGATTATGCTGGACCCATCAGAGTTCTAAGACTTACAAGACAGAACCAGTCCTCGGGGCGCCTGGGTGGCTCAGTTGGTTAAGCGACTGCCTTCGGCTCAGGTCATGATCCTGGAGTCCCGAGATCGAGTCCCACATCGGGCTCCCTGCTCAGCAGGGAGTCTGCCTCTCCCTCTGACCCTCTTCCCTCTTGTGCTCTCTGTCTCTCATTCTCTCCCTCTCAAATAAATAAATAAAATCTTTAAAAAAAAAAAAAAAAAGACAGAACCAGTCCTCTGGGAGCTCCCTGGGAAATTCCAGGGTGCTAGATGCATAAACCAAACTCTCCTTCCCTAGGAGAAGCTGGGAGTTAGGGGTTCTCCTCCTGATTGTATGGGATTGTGCTGGGAGCAGGGACTCTGGTGAAAAGGGGTCCTGAATCTCCCTACTGGCTTTGGTGAGTCTGGTTTCATATTCACCTAGGATGTAAGAGCCTTTCAATTGGTCTCTAGATTTTACATAAAATGAATTTGTTCATGAATTGTTGCTGAACTGGTGTGTTTGTGAGGGAAGCAGGATCCAGGGCTTCCTACTTTGCCATCTTGCCAATATCACTTCTGAAAATTCTTTTTGTACAGATTTTTCTAAAGTCAAAATAATTTGCCTAAATTTAGAAAATTTTTTTTACGAAAAAAAATCCTCTTCAACATCTGTGATATTTTCTCACTTACAAAACTGATTTCTAAATTTATGACAGTTTTGTTTATAAAAATACATCATTCAGTATTTCAGAGATCATTGCTTATAAATCATATCAAGTCTGATAAAAACATTTTTCTATTTTTAAAAAGAGCCAAAAATTAACAAGAGTCATAAAAAATAAAAGAACTGGTTAGATATATTTTTGCAGCAATGACAAATGTTGATTTAACAGAGAAGAAATATCGTTTTGCTGAATTTTTATTTAATATATGGAAATTTACTTCGGGTCAGAATAAAAATGTCACCATGGACTCTCTTAGGCTACCACCGCATTTTCTAGTCCTCAGTTTCAAGCATTTCTAGACTCTATTAAAGACAGCAGAAATGCTACCATAGTAATAACTGAGTTATAAGTGGCAGGGAGGCAGTTTATTATTTTGAAGTATAATCCTATTAAAAAGCTTCCTGGAAAAGAGCAGGTAATAGTACTGTACAAACAGAAGTCTATTTTTAAAGTTTCAAATTTTAGGGTGTCAGAAAAATTTAGTTATTTATGTGTAAATAAACATATTCTGCTAGACACAAAAGAGATTAATAGCAAAAACTTATCTTTCTAAAGGTTGGTTCAAAAGCTATTTAAAAAATACTTCTAAGGTTTATTCAAGAACCAGTGAACTATAGGTTAAATAAAGGTAAACACTCAAGGAGTTATAAAAGTTATGCTTGATTTTCCATTAAGAATTATTATTATAATAATATAAGATATAATATAATAAGAATTATTAAAAATAATTCTTAATGGAAAATCAGATGAAAGCAAAAGGGGCTGAATTTTTCAAAACTGACAACCGTACAGGTGGTGCCGTAAATTCTCATCAATGGTTGGGGGGGTGATATGTGATAGGTAACTGAAAATTCTAGTTAGTTGTCCAAACTACAGCTCCTAAGTAAATGCAATCTTAATTATTAATATAAGTCTGGTTATAGGAAATAAATGCTTATGAAAGATTGCTTGATGGACATGATATCCTGAATGTTACCTGGTGAAGGAACAGGGCAATCAGAAAGTTTTCTATCTAGATTGTATTGAGAGTTAGATTAATGGGGAAGCCAGAAAATCTATCTAAAGGTACTAAAACATTAGTGGAAATGTAATGCATTAGAGAAAACTGCGTTTATCAAAATTTCTCTCAGAACTGAGATAGGACAGCATACACTGATGAGCCATTTGGGGTGGGGCATGAGACCCCCAAATGAACATGCTCCAACATCCAGACAGTTGCTAAACTGCCTATTACTGAGGACAAGTGCAGTTAAGAGAACTGGTTTTGCTTTAAGGGGGCTAGTTCTGGGAAAGAGCTAAATTGTTCAGGGTAACAGACTAACCTACCAACCTCCTTCTAGCCTCCCGTGAAGTTTAATGGGACGTCAATTAATAATATCCTGACCAGCTATTCACATGCTCTTGATTCATCTTGGAGAGTACTCCTGAGTCCTTACAGAATTGTCTTTACTTAATAATGCTTTGGGGCCATAAGGTACACTCTAAGAAAGTCACATCAAACACAATATTCTATTGTGGGGATAAAATTAAGAGCGAAGGATCCTTTTCATAAAATCTACAGTAAGTCTTTTGGGAAACAACCACTTTATTTTTATCTTAAGGAATTACAGAACTTGCAAGTGAGCTTACTTTCCCTTTTGCTTTGGATGCTAGGAGACTTAAGGGCCAGATTTGCCATCTCATTCTTGAAACAGGTTCAGAGTGTGTGTTTCTCTTCCTCTTATTTCTTAGCTTCTATTTTCTTAACTAATTTTTCCTTTCACCTGTACTCCTTCAATTTTTATTTTAATCTTCTGTGTTAGTAATATTTTTGAAAGTTACCTGTATTCCACTGCAACACTAGTTGGAGCCCCTGGTTCCAGGATCTGACGCCTTCCTCTTGGTTTATTCTCTCATTTTGACAGAGCACCCCCTCTAGCAGCTTCCTGAGACAAGGGCAAATGAAAAATAATTTTTTTTCGAGATCTCGCTTATTTGAAATTGTCTTTATTCTACCCTCATCCTGGAGTTTGGCTGGCCATAGAAAAGTCTTTTTTTTCTGGGCTTATTGGGCATTTAAAAAGTAGCATTCTTTGTTTCATTATGTTTATAATTTAGCTATTCTAATGCCATTGTACTGATCAAATGATTTAACACCTTTAGGAAATCAGAGCAGGCAAATAACTGAACCAGTTTTCTGAACCTTAATACTATATAATATATACAAAGTAACACTGTATAAAGGGAATCTTTGTGGAGTTCTCACTGTATATTTTTCAAAATATTTAGATACCTATTTTTTTTCCATGTAGTTTATATAACTTCCTTACTCCTTTCCTTTTGTATTATAGATACCATACGCCAAGCTGGCTTATATGGGATAATATTACTAACCCTTTTTGGTGCCTTGCTCTGTTTGCTCATTCATTCATCATTCATTCAGTCAGTATCTCTCCCTTTCTCAATTTCCCCATCTGGTTTCCTTTCTCTTCACCATTGCCACTCTTCTTTCTTTCCTCCAAGAAAATCCCATAAATGAAAATCCGTAATTAATCAAAACACAAATTGGGAGAGTAATTAACTGCTCACAGGTCAGATCCAGCCACCTCCATCTGCATTCTAAAAGCTAATTCTCTCCTCCACTATAGGCAGCTGTGGTATCTGAGTTAAAATACCTTAAGATTTCAAGCTGAAAGAATTGGGCTATGAGCAAGACTCTCTGCCAGGTGCTTTAATCTCAAATTCCTCCTCATAGCAGTTCTAATGAATTTTGGTTTTTTATTGTGATTTTATAGATAGGAAAACTGATGCTCATAGAAATGAATTTGCCTGAAGTTTTATAGCTAAATAAATGATAAAGTCAGTATTCAAATGTAGGTCCACATGAGACGATGCTCAGCATCACTAATCATCAGGGAAATGCAAATCAAAACCACAATGAAATATCACCTTACGCCTGTCAGAATGGCTAGCATCCAAAGGACAAGAAATAACAAGTGTTGGTGAAGGTGTGGAAAAAGGGAACCCTCGTGCGCTGCTGGTGGGAATGTAAACTGGTACATCCACTATGGAAAACAGTATGGAGAGTCCTCAAAAAATTAAAAATAGAAATACTACATGAACCAGTTATTCCACTGGATATTTACCCAAAGAAAACAAAACCACAAATTTGAAAAGATATATGCACCCCTATGTTTATTGCAGCATTATTTATAATAGCCAAGTTATCGACGCAACCTAAATGTTCACTGATAGATGAATGGATAAAGATGTGGTGTACATATGTATACACACACACACACACACACACACACACACACACACACACACTGGAATATCACTCAGGTATAAAAAAGAATGAGATCTTGACATTTACAACATTGATAGAACTAGAGGGTATTATGCTAAGTGAAATAAGTAAGACAGAAAGACAAATACCCTATGATCTCACTTACACGTGGAATCTAAAAAACAAATGAACAAGTAAGCAATCAAACAAACAAACAAAAACCAGACACAGACTCATAAATACAGAGAACATTACTGGTGGTTGCCAGAGCCAAGGGGGTTGGGGGGGGGGTGGGCAAAATAGGTGAAGGGGATTAAGAGATACAAATTTCCAGTCACAAATAAGTCAAGGAGATAAAAAGTACAGCCTAGGGAATATAGTTAATAACACTGTAATTAACGTTGTGTGGTGACAGATGGCAATTACACTTATGGTGGTAAGCCCAGGACAGTGTATAGAAGTGTCAAATCACTAGTGAGTTACAGAGCTGAAACTAATACAACATTGTACGTCAACTATACTTCAATTTAAAAAAAGGATGAAAGAAATTTAGATATAACTCTAAAATCTAGGTGTTTAACTGAGCTTTAAGGTTTAACCTAGCACTACCAACATTCTCAATGTTTACTGGAGAAAATCCTAGTCATTCTCAAACCCCTTTCTGCTCAGCTTGGAACAAAGAAAATTTCATCATTTAATAACTATTAGGCTTGTTTTTGTATGGAAGAGATGGTAATAAACAATGAAGATGACATTGTTCTTGCTCTTAACTTGCTTATTTCAGAAGGGCAGAGATAGTATTCCACTTTTAATATTCACTGAAAAGACTAAAATACAAGCTGGCAAAAGAAAATGCCTTAAGGATTTAGTTACATCAAGATATTCGAGACAGAGGGGCACCTGGGTGGCTCAGTAGGTTAAGCATCTGCCTTCGGCTCAGATCATGATCCCAGGGTCCTAGGATCGAGTCCCACATTGGGCTCCTTGCTCAGCAGGGAGCCTGCTTCTCTCTCCACCTGCCGCTGCCCCTGCTGTGCTCTCTCACTCGCTCACTCTCTCTGACAAATAAACAAAATCTTTAAAAAAAAAAATGTTTGAGATGGATGTAGGGTGAAGAAAGGTAAACATACATCAAGGAGATGGAATAAAACAATAAAATCAATCTTTCACTTTGTTTTGAACACGTCTATCCAATCATTTTAGAGTAATATATTCAAAACTTAGGTTTGTTTCAGTTACATTTGCCTTCCCACTAAAGTTATAATCTGGTTTACAACAATAATGGCCCAAGGCCAGTGTACCAGGCATGTTTTTAAAAGTCTTACTTTATTTAAAATTTTATTTTCAGGATAATAAATTAACTAAAAGGGGCACAAATGAACTTTCTGCGGTGGTAGAAATGTTCTCTCTTGACTGTGGTAATGCTTATATGGCTGTGTTTGTCAGAATTCACAGAACTTCACACCTAAAAGAATACATGCTAAAGCATGTAAGTCACCTCAGTAAACGTGACTTAAAAAAAAAAAAAGCCTGAAATCTTAACTACCCAGCTAAAAATAAAATAACATTTAAAATACAGTTTACAATTTCGGTGTAAAACAAATCTTATAATTTTTGTAATTATATGTATAAATCTTGTAATTTTTTTCTATTTATTTATAACACTAATAATCCAATTGGATTTTATATAATTCAATATAATAATATCAACATTTTAAAATAGGATATAAAAAATGTTTTGAGGTTTTTTTTTTTAAAGTAAGGATTTGGATTGCAAAATCTTTATTATAACCATAATGTTGCTAAGGCAATGTTCTCTATAATATTTTTTTTAAGATTTTATTTATTTGACAGAGAGATAGAGAGCACAAACAAGGGGAGTGGCAGGCAGAGGGAGAGGGAGAAGCAGACTCCCCGCTGAGCAGGGAGCCCGATGAGGGGCTCGATCCCAGGACCCTGGGATCATGACCTGAGCCGAAGGCAGATGCTTAACTGACAGAGCCACCCAAATGCCCCTATAATATTTTTTAAAATCTCAAACAAAATA
The DNA here is from genome assembly GCF_037043125.1 of Eumetopias jubatus. NCBI lineage: Eukaryota > Metazoa > Chordata > Mammalia > Carnivora > Otariidae > Eumetopias > Eumetopias jubatus. The sequence continues at coordinate 37,946,954 of NW_028274818.1, forward strand.
ATCTAAATCTGTTAAAAATTTCAATGATTTAAATTTCCAGAATATCACCATAAATGCTGCTTACATAATATGCTGAAAATTCTACATTTAATAGTTAAAGACAAAGAATTATCTGTTAGCTCTATTAATTGATAGATTCCATTGTGTCCTAAAACATAATTGTAGCTCTGCTTCTAAAAAAGGCAAAGGAAAAGACATGACTGTTTTCAACAAACCTGGATTTAAAAAGATAACAATAACACTATTAAGAACACAGGAAGGGGTAATTAAGCGATGTCTCCTCTTTATTAAGTTTTCAATAGATGAAAAAGCATCCGAGAAACCATTTACAAAGGGCCCAGCCTCATAATTGTTTTAGAGACCAAAGTCACTGGAATCCGGCTGGTAAAACAGTACTAAATTACACATCAAACTTAACAACTTAGATTTTTAGGATCTCGACTTGAACACCCTCTGTTCTTATTCTCTCAGACATACCAAGGCCAACCAAGTCAGTTTAAATTAAGAGGGCTAATATAATTCCAAGCCCCGGAAACTCTGGAACAAAGGTACTTGTGTAACAGAAACAACTTTTTCATTTTGATTAAATGAATATAATTGTGGCAGATGTCATTTATCAAAAAATACACACCTGACTTTTTTTCTAATATGGAAGCAAAGTGTATTTGTATTTGTGACTGTAATAAAAATGCCCTTGAAGTGAGTTGTGTTTGGTAAATTAACTTTCAGAAGAATGAAAAATACCTTAAGTGCTAATATCTATAACATCTGTAACAACTGCCCTCTCCCAATACCCACCTTAACATTCTCAGTTGTTTTTGTTCTTGTTTTAGGGAGGGAGGGGGTCGGGGGAGGGGCATAAGGAGAGAGAATCTTAAGCAGCCTCCACATCCAGGGTGGAGCCCAATGACCCTGAGATCATGACCTGGGCAGAAATCAAGAGTTGGTCACTCAACCGACTGAGCCACCCAGATGCCCCAACATTTTCAGTTTTAAAAGCTAGACAGGCTCCACCATATCTTTTGAATACCAATAAAATCTGATTTTGTTCATGTGTTTAAGTGTTCTCTAATGTTTTTAACTTTACTAATATACAACAATGAAAAACCACATAAAAATCTGAGAAAGTATTCAAAGCATTACTTCGCTGGGAATGACTATGTTCTAGATATTAAAGGACAACTAACTTGCTAAGAACAAATGCTCTGAGGCTGTTTGTGAAAAAAATGCTGGTGTCAGGACATCCATGATACCTACATAAGGTGTCCTAGCATGTAACAGAATAGTGCCAACTAAGTAAAAAAATATTACTCTAAGAATTCTTATTCTTTCCAAAATTGTAATCAAGTAAATAAATTGAGTAAACAGCATTTATTAAAAGTACATAGACCATGGAAGTATTTTTATATCAGCTATCTCTGGGAGGTAGGTTCACCAGTCTGAAACTCAACCAAGTGAAGTCCTTGCAGTGACAGTTGCTTGTGTTGAGAGGGTGGAGAGGTCAGAGCTCTAAAATGACAATGACAATTAAGGTAGGAGTGAGTCAAGAGTAAGCAATAGCAAAGGTTGGTCCTAAGGAGGCAGCTGAGAGAAGGGAAGATCGTGGGCTCACTGGCTTGGTGCCCTTCAAAGAGGACATGAAGGGGGCTGAACAAGGAGGCAGGTAAGATTTGCTAGTGTGGAGGGCATTAAAGGGTTATGTGAATTCGAAAGCCAGAGAGTTATCCTAAGGAAGGAAGTGGCTATGTTGTATGTGCTACTGGGGGAGGGGATTCTGAGTTAGTTACTGGTAAACACCTGCCCTAATTAGGTGTGTTCATTGGGTGTGAGTGCGATGATCTTTCACAGACATTCCAGATAACGGGGGAAAGGCCCAGGATTAAAGTTACTTTGTGAATCCTAGAGTGAGGAGACATTGTGGCATAACATTATGGGATGTGGGTTCACATCCCTTGAGCTTTGGAAATCAAATAGGTCTGTGATGGTTAACAAATTAACTCGACTAGGCCATAGGGTGGTCAGATGTTTGGTCAAACATTATTCTGGGTGTTTCTGTGAGGATGTTTTTGGAGGAGATTAATATTTACATTGGCAGATTAAGTAGTTGCCCTCCATAACATTGGTGGGCCTCATCCAGTCAGTTGAAGGCCTGTAAAAATGAAAAGACGGACCCTCCCCCAGTGAGAGTGAATTCTTCCTGCCTTTGGACTTGGAACGGAATCATACCATTGGCTCTCCTGGGTCTCCAGCTTGCCAACTCACGCTGCAGATCTTAGGAGGTACCAACCTCCATACACAGGTGAGCCAATTCTTTATAATAAATCTCTTATATACACATATATATTAACTGAAATAATTTCATAAAGCATTGAGCACAGGGCCTGGCACATAGTGCTCAACAAACGGATGTTATTTTTATATTATTACAGAAGACTCTATTTTGAGAAAAAAATCCAGGTGAAATAGTGCCTAAAAATGATGAGGAGGGTGGTATGAAAGTGAGTAGGAATTGTCAAAGCTGAACCTACCCAATAGCAAAGTGTCCCTTGGTTCTTTCCTTCCAGCTTTCTTTCTTCTGCTTTCATGAAAGTTACTTTCTGTGTTTCATCACACCCATGGAACTCTTTGTGTGGGAAAATGTAGCTGAACCACTTTCTAAAACCCTAATTAAAATCTCGTTAAAAATCTTCCAAATACTTTCTTGACTTAATTAAACACAGTGGATATTAAAATGTGGACCTTCTGATGGGATTTTGCAGAGGTACTAATTATTGCTGAAAAAATATCAGTAACCACTGTAACATACTATGTATGTATTTTCAAAATTAGATCTCTGATAGCAACTAATTTTTTCATCAGCCCTTTGTAAAATTGAGTGTGGCATCAATTCCAGCTTGCTGAGTTCTGGCTAATAAAGTTTGACGGTAAAAATCCCCCTCTCTTTGACCGTGGTAACTTTTAAGGGAGAGAGTAAGTTAAATCTCTTCATTTTATATCCTTAAATCTTAGGGTAGGTGTGAAGTATTGTGCAGAAACCAGATCTATTTCAGTGTAAACATTCCATTTAGCAACCAGTCTTAACTATCCACAAAAGACGCAGAGTTTCTGAAATTCCTAATTGGGGGCGGGGGGCGGGGGACAGAGGGAGAGGGAGAGAGAGAATCCCAAGCAGGTTCCAAGTCCGGTGGAGAGACCGACACGGGGCTCAATCCCACAACCCTGAGATAATGACCTGAGCCAAAATCGTGAGTCGGACGCTTAACCGACCAAGCCATCCAGACACCCCTCCTATTTAAAAAATAATAATGACTAACTTCCCTGTGACGAGGACCTAACTAACCCAGTGTGTGGATTACCGTTATGGCCTGGAGAACAGGACAAAGTTCTACCATCTCAAATCTAAAGGTACACCACACTACTTAGATCCCAAAATAATTTAGGCTTTGACTTTTATTTTGTCTTTCTCATGGGTGGTGGTGGTGGTGGTGGTGGTGGTGGCGGGAGTGGGGAAGGGTGGGCTTGGAAAAGAAGGAAACTATGTCCCCTACTACAATATTGGCTTGAAGCTCAATCCCCTTAACTATAAAAAACTCTCCCTTCTCAACATTTGCAATCTGCTTTGGGAAACACCACATTTCTTCAATGAAACAAAACACTATGAAAAATACAGCTCTTATTACATGCTAACACTGTTCTAGATGCCAAAATACAAAGACAGACACCAGTCCATAGTCCCAAGAGCTTAGTCCCACTTTCTTAGTGGGAGAAACAAACATGTAAGCAAACGATCACAACATAGTGAACAATTAGTGAGTATCAGATATAGCTCTAAGAGAACAGGTACAACTTGGGGGGCAAGGAGGACTTTACAGAAATGCTAACAGGCTTCCTACAGGATGCAGGTGGTCCGTTCCAAGGGTATTTTTAAAAGCAAAAACTCAATTTCCGGACTAAAAAAACTTAATTTCTGAACGTGAGAACGTTTATGTTAAGGTTCTTATACATTACATACACATAGAACAATAACCTACACAAAGGGAAATTAGCTCAGTTTGAGAACATGATTCATCATCATTCACACCTGCTCCATTTAAGTCCCTCCCAAAATAGGCATTACATTGAGGAAAATGTGGTAGCAACTGTACGGTATTAGGACAAAGAGACTTCTGTTGCTATACGAACAATATAAAACAGTATGCCTACTTCTGGACGTATTTGTTAGATCCTAAACTGTCCCTCCTTTTAACTGTGTTAATATGGACACTGAATGAGAAATAAAGCCCTAAACACTTGCAGTTTCCATATTTATATCGGAAAATCTCCAATTTACAAAGGCTAATGTGGTTATTTTTGGAAAACAAATGAAAATTACACATTTGGATTTAGGGGTTTCTGTCATTCATTCAGGTCATGATCTGCAAAGCTATCTTTATTCCACAACTAACTTTCCACCACTTCTAAGAAAAGAACACATGAAAAACTCAAGGTTACAGCCTTCGAAAACTTGAAATGTAAAATTTTAACGGCCCAACAGTTAACGTTCCCTTATTACCATTTGACACTTCCCACTTTATCATATTTTACTCTTCTGTAATATCCAACACCCTTCATCTAGCAAGGCCAAAAGCTTCATGAACATTGTTTTATAAGCTGCCTACGGAGACAAACCCTGTGAAAACCCGAGGATGCCACACCAACAACAGAATACAGGTCACCGTAACATGGCCGACCACTCCGTAAAGTCAAAATCTCAGTTCACTTTACGCTGACAGCGCTTCTTTCCAGAACTTTTCCCTCCCCCAACAAAAGAACGGGGGAGTGTCTATTTCACAAGGTGCCTGGCGCTACTTTCTTTTTTGTTTCCTAGAAGGTCACCTTGGTAAGGGGGGGTGGGCTCGGGATGGAGAGCCTGGGGTTTTGTGGCATCGGCTCATCAGGTGACCTTCAGACCCCTAAGCCTGGGCTGAGCCTAGAACGACCACCGCCCCTCCCGTCACGTAGGGAACAGTCCCTCTCACTGCCACGCCCAATTCGGAAGTGGGGGGTCCCGGGAGGCCCCCCAACAAGCGCTGATGGTGACACCGGCCACACCCGGGCCCCCCCCCGCCACGAATTCGGAAACGCTGAGTGACGACCCCACGTGGACACCGAGGGCTGGGCCCCGACGGCCTCGGGCCCCGCGCCTGTTCGGACTTCAGCCCACACCAGACCCCATCCACCGGGGAACTTTCCAGAACCCTGGACTCTCCGGGAAGTCCCGAGTCGCTGAGCAGAAGGGAACTTTGGCTCGTTTACTGAGCGCCTACTCGGGGGCAGGGCGAACACGGGGCCGGGCTTGCACGCGACCTTTGAGGCGCTGCGTCGGGAGGCGCCCGCGCTCCACCCTCCGGCCGGGCCCTCGTCCTCCAGGAGGGCCGCCAACGGTCGGCGAGCAGGGACGGGGACAGCCGCACCCCCAGCCCGCCTGGTCCCCTCGGCCGCCTTTACCTCGCCCGACCCCACCGAAGCCGCAGAGCTAAACTTAGAAAGTAGCGCGGCGCGCGCTCACGTGCGCTCAACCGCGGGCGGGGGGCGCGGTTCGGGTGAGTCACGGCCCCGCCCCCATTCGCCGAGGACGCGCTGACGTCAGCCGTTTCCCCGAAGGGTGACGTCAGCGCGCCTCGCGAAGGCCGCGAGGCCACCCGTAGAACGTTCACTGAGTTTCGATGCCTTAAAGGGACCAGGCGTCGGATCGTGAAAGGTCTGGAGAGGTGACTGCAGTCAGCCAACCGTGGGGTCAGAGCCCATCTTCAATCCTTTGTCCTGAGATGTGTTGACCGTTGAGATGGTGATGAAAGAAAGGAGAGCAATTGAGCCTCATTGGAGGCTGCTGAATGCCCCAGAACCTCCTCCTGGAAGCCCTCCTTGATTAACCAGAATCCGATCTTGACCCAAAAGTCAGAGAGTTTTCCTGGCCCTTGACTCCCTACCCCTTCACTTATAAGCCCTCCTCATATGTTTATATGTCTGTTGGTAGGGAAAAGCTGTGGTTTGAATGTTCATGTAATCCATCAATTTGGCCAGCTTGTCCCATTTATCACTGTTTTTGACTGTGTCCAAACTGTTATTAGTCATGCAGGCTGTAACAAATTACTGAACTCTGGGTGTGACATTGGTGAACTGGTCTCCAAACCGTCCTCGGATGCTAATGTTGCCTGTGGAAGCTTTCAGGACAAGAGCCCTGTCCGACACTTGGTCATTGAACGCTATCGCAGCCTCACAGGGAGGTTTGCCTCGCTGAGGTTTACCATGAGGCAGGTATTTTCATTACCCTCCTTGTCCCCCTCCTTTAATCCTCATACCTCCTCTCTGAGGTAGGTGTTATTGTCCCTATTTTAATACTGATGAGGAAGGACACTGAGGCACAGCAAGATTACGTATGTTTCCCTAGGTGACACAGCTAAAGAATGGCAAGCTGGAAACCATTCCCAGGTCAGTTGGACGCCCAAGTCCATGTTTTTGGGGACTGTGGTGGGCTGTGAAATATGCCTTATTTTGTATGTTGAGTCCCCTAGAACCAGTTTTCCCCTTATAACACAAGCCGAGTGCCTCTGAACAAGTAACCACTGCATGCTAGAAGATGCCCAGAGGAGGCCAGGCCCTGGGGCCTGCACAAGGCTAAGGCAAGTGAGGAGGTGCCCATCCTGCACTTGCAGGACCCTGAGAGCGAGTGCCTCTTTGAGGTTTGCACCCAAGGCGCCTCACCCCCCTCACTCTAGTCCCAGCCCTACCAGGCCTGCCCTGGACTCTGTGATTCCTCTCCTGAGACTAGAGAGACCATCCTGCTTACAGTGTCCTCACTGAGCACCAGCGGGCAGCCCCACGCAAGTGCAGAAGAAATACCTTGTTTCTCCTCCCATAATCCCCTCCCCATAAAGCAACAGAAAATTTCCCGTTGGAACAGCATGTTTGTGCCAAAAACAAATTAGAGTCATCAACAGCTTCTCAAAGTTTTGAGCAAAATGCGGGTGCCTCTGTAGGTGAGCTGTTGTCACTCTTCTCTTCTGACAGTCATTACTGGTCCTTGGCTGAGTGTCACTCCCACCTCCTCAGAGTACATGGGCCAGGTCTAGCGGAAGCACCTTCTTCCCTGCAGCTCACCCCTCAGAGATGTTGAAAATTGACCCCTCTTCCCCTGGACCCAGTCTCCAGCCACCACAGAGCTCTCCTCTGTGTGTCCCCTGCTCCTGTCCTCTGTGTCATACTGACGGATCAATCCCTGTCCACTGCTCTTTCTACTCTGCCAGGTTTTCTGGAGCCTGTGACCGAATGTGTCCTGTGTGCTTCCAGCAAAGCCTCAGGAGGAGATGGGGAAAACCATGGGCAGCCTCAGCCAGTTGGGGGTGGGGGATTATGGGGGCAGCAGCTTTCTCTGTGGGGCTGGACCCACAGACATGGCAGTTTAGAGCAGTAGGGTACCTTCAGGCCAACCAGTCTAGCCCTGTTCTCTAAGGGAACTAAGGTCCAGGTTGGGTGACCTACTTGGACTCACATGGCCTGTTAGGTAGAGAATCCGAGTCAACTGACCTTGTACCCACTGCTCTTTCTACGGATCACAGCTCTGTGACAAGACCTTGGTGGGACAATGGGCGTTAAATGTGCGTGATAAACTGTGACATGTCACATACGTGCTGAAACGGAAAACAAACGGTGACATGAAGTAAATATAGAGATGAAATCATAGGGGCGAATCCAAGAACACAGTTGCAGAGACCCCTGGCCATTCCCTTCTCCCCTTTCCTTCTCTCTCCCATCCAACCTCGAGTCGGGTAAGGGGGTGATTCCTCCTCAGCCCTAGGAACCATTTCCCAATGGAAGGACATGCTGAGTTGGATTGCCAGTTTTAAACCTTCAGTAATCAGGATCTGGTGTGTCATTTCAGATTTTGATTTTTTTTATCTCCCAGCCTTCACTTCCCATTATTTTCCTATCCCATAAGCCCCATTAAATGTTATTAAGAACCATAAATGTAACTGGCTGCTCATGTGGGAGGATTGTCATCTCCAGAAAACAGCCCCAGCAAAGAAAGGAGCAGGAATCCTGGGTCTGTTCCCACCCGTGCTGGTGACTCACTGGATGACACAGAGCAAAGGGTTGCTTTTGTTGGGAGAGAGATGTGAGACATTACATATGGCTGCTCCCCTAGCAGAGTAGAAGGACTGGGGAGAAGCCATTCAGCCCGCTCCCAGCATAGTGGAAGCTCAGAGGTCCCTGGGTGAATCCAGGTCCATAGTAACTGCTTAGCAGTGGCCCGTGGGGTCAGCCCGGAACTCTTTCCCACTTGAGCACCTGCCCCTGATGGGGCCACTAGAATGGCTTGGACTGGATTATGGCACTTACCCTTCATGACCTCATTCTCACTGGTTAGGAATGCACCCTAGTTATTCCTAACTCCACTTTAATAACTTGTTATATATCTGCCCCCCAGGAATTTATTTGAAATTTTCTTTAATCTATTTCTATTTCAGCCTGTACACCCTTTTCAGGCAACGAGTAGGGTTACCATTTATGTAAAAGCACTTAAGTCCTAAAAACCAGAAAGTGCTGTATCAGAGCTTTTTTTAAAAATAGCAACAATAATAATAATTTAATAATTAACATACAATTTTATATATGATATAATTATATTATAATTTGATGATGATAATTCATTCAGATGGTCTCACAGGCCTATTTTCAGTCCTATTTATTTCCATACACACACCCCCATCAAATAGTATTTCTCAATGGAGTGGGGCCCTGTGGTGGGTGTAACTCCTCTTTCTTGCAAACTAAGGTAAGTACATTCAATGTCCTCTGTGGACTTGCCATCTAGGACCAACATTTAGTAGGTGCTCAATAAATACTTGTTGGGCGGATGGATGAACAGATGGAATAAGAAAAGAGAAACCCATGTGGTAGGTGGTGGGACATACTAGGAATGGCCATATTGGGGGCTGGAGAGCAAACATGAGTATACTTGGCATGGAGGGGAAAGGGAACGTTCTGATTTTATGGTACGTGTGCATGTGAGAGCTCTCCTCAGATCGGCCCCAGAGCTCGTCCTGGAGGAATAGCTGGGTTCCCAGGCTGCTGAAATGGTTCATAGCCAAGTGATGCCAAAGGTCCACCCCCCACACACCCCAATCCCGGCAGGGGCTGTGTGGGTAGCAAGAGAGAGGAGGTGGGGATGGGGTACAAGAGAGGAAGACTGGTGAACCACACTGGAATAAAGTTTTCAAAGCCAGGGGTTCAGTAGGTGAATGGACAAATAAACTGTGGTACACAGAGACAGCAGAATATTATTCAGTGCTAAAAAGAATTGAGCCATCGAGCTACAAAAAGACATGGAGGAAACTTAAATGCATGTTACTAAGTGAAGCAAACCAACCAGAAAAGGCCACATACTGTATGATTCCAACTATGTGACATTCTGGAAAAGGCAAAACTATGGAGACAATAAAAAGATCAATGGTTATCGGGGTTTGGGGGGGGAGGGATGAATAGGCAGAACACAGAGGAATTTTAGGGCAGTGAAAATAGTCTGCATGATATTGTAATGATGGATCCATGTCATTATGCATTAATCCATACCCATAGGATGCTCAATACCAAGAGTGAACCATATTGTAAACTATGGACTTTGGGTGATGATGATGTGTCAGTGTAGGTTTATTAGTTATAACAGATGCACCACCCTGGTGGGCAATGTTGATAGTGGGAGCACGGGGTCTATGGGAAATCTCTATAGTTTCTGCTCAATTTTTCTGTGAACCTATAACTGCTTTACAAAATGAAGTCTATTTAAAAAAAAAAAAATCCAGGTGCAGTGGTTACACCTTTCTGTATGTAGGAATTTGGTCCACTGTGGAGTCAGAGACTTGGACTGGAATCTGAACCCCACCACGACCAGCTCTGTAACTTTGGGCAAGTTACTTAACCATCCTGATCTCAGTTTCTATAACTCCACAGGACTGTAATGCCGTCCTCAGAGCATTTTGAGTATTGCATTAAAAACTTTATGTAAGGTATCTAACCCAGTACCTTGGATATACACCAGGGTAAATATATACAGCACCCCCAACTCTTCTCTACTATCTGTGATTATTAAACATACCAATTTCAAAGTCAGGCCATTGGAAGAAAGCTGTCTGTATGAAAGTGACCTTCTACTAGGAAGGGAATCTGTGTGTGGGGGTGGGCATGTGTGTTCTCACATGCTCAATCAGAAATGCTGGCCACAGAAGGTCAGCCATGAACTTGAGCCCTGGGAGGCAGCATCAAGCCCCTCACTCAGCTTTCTCCCGTGAAAAGGTCAGGGTGATGGAAGGCTGTCATATTTAGATGATGGCTCGCAGGGAAGCCTCAGTGAGTTAGTCACCTATGATATGACATCATATTGCCACTCAATATAGTAACAGCTGTTGATTGCTTTGGGGGGCAGGGGCGGGGTCAGCTTTTTCGACCAACCGTACCTCCAGGATAAATTAGACAGAACCAGCTGGAAAGACATAACAAGAGGAGAAATCCTCCTCTAAATAGGATGCTCCACAGTTTCCTCAGAATTTTCGGCATCTCACCCCAAAAATGTGAGTTTTGACTTTTCTTTGTCTTTGGGGCCAAGCAGGGAAAATGTCATAGGAGAAAAGTGTGTGGTGAGGAAGTCTTCAGCTGGGGGAATAGCCACCATGGCTAGGATCGGCACCGCCTTCTGTGCACCAGGTACATGAGGGCTATGTGGCACCCAAGGTAGATGTCCCAGGGAGGGGGGGTTGAAAAGGCCTGGAGTTAGGGTGCTGCAGAGTCTCTAGGTTGGATTAGGCATTTTTCCTCTCGCAGGTTACATAACAACAACAACGGTGGGGCCAAGCTAGCACCCCGTTGAGCAATGATGTCCTCCCAGCCTTTGAAACGAGCCTGGATGAAGCCATAGTTTGAAGATATCACCGATCAGTGCTGTAGTTAATCTGGGATATTGATTAGTCATAGCATAATGGAAAGTTGCAGGACGTGGTTAACCCCTTCCTTGCCGTGTATTCTCCTCCTGGACATCTCTGGCTCTTGTGGGGTCTTGTGCTTTGGGAATAGAATGCTTTGTGCCCACTGTGTAAGAGGCATGTTAACTGGGGCGAGCAGACTGTCCCTATGCCTAAATTGGAGTAAGTCCAGAGTGAGGAAGTAAGGAGATTAGAGAGAAAAAGCCCTTGGACCAAAGGTTAGGAGACCTTGTTTGGCAGCTGGTTCTGCCACTCTTTGAGCTGTGTGACCTTGGACAAATCACTGCCTCTCTTTAGATTTTGGTTACTTGTCTTATCTGCAAAAAAAATGTGTTCTTGGGATCCTTCCAACCCTGACACACTTTCATCTTCTAAGTGTGGATTCACTGTTCTGTTGTTGGCAGAGTAGAAAGGGCCTAGGGTCCGAGTGTCTGGCTCTGCCACTCAATGTGCGACCTTGTGTAAGGACACGCCTTCTCTGAACCTCAGTTTCCCCACCTATAAAACATTGGTTATTATGAGACACAGGAAGCCTTTTCAGATGATGCCTTGAATTCAGAAGGGCAAATGGGGTGTAAGGCTAGCTGAGAAGGGCACAGTCAGATTACTGGCAGGTTGGACCAGGGCTAGGAGCATGAGGAGGTAGGGGTTGTGGTCAGCCATAGAAACTTCCAACTCTGTGCTGCTCGGTTCCTCTTCATTTCCCGGCAGCTAGGGGAGGGGAAACAATGGAGAGCTTGTAAATGATGCTGAAAACAGCCCAAGAAAGTGGCTACAAATTCTTGTCTAAAGAGCCGTGCTGTCCAAGTGGGCACAGCGCCAAAGCCTAGGGTCGCGGGGAGCCCAGCAAGGGTCTGGCCTCCCCTTTCCTACGGATGTGCAAGGGTAATAGTCCAGCACCTCCCGACTCAGCATCACCTCCAAGGGTGTGAAAACACCTCCTAGGGGAGCCCTGGAAATCACAAATCACGACTGTACATTGATCAGAGTGACGTGTCTCAACTTATCTCGTCGGGAAAATCACAGATCTTGTAGAGAAACTCCAAATTCCTGTTTATTCTTTACGTAAACGGATTAACCTAGGGTGAGCGATTGGACTTTGACTTTCCGTTTCACATTGCAGCGAACATGAAATTGACCACTCCTTGGAAGCCCTGTCTTAAGCCATAAGTATAAGCTTCTTTCCTCCCACCAAAAGAGGGTTTCTCTCTCTCTTTTTTTTTTTTTTTTTTTTGAACCCCCAGGTGCTGTGGTTGAGAGGCTGGCAGGAGGTGCAGCATGCCGTCCTCCTGCTGACTCATCTGACATTAACATAATTATGTTTCAGGAGTCAAAGTGATTTTCAAACTATGAGTAATGCACGGTATTAGAGAGTATGTTTACAAGGCAGCAGGGTGTAGGCACACTGAAGAAACCAGCTGCTGCGAACAGCTGAAATGAGCGAAGGAATAAGAAAATGCTCTCAGGAAAAACCACCTTTCCCTCCCGGAGCTTCTGTCTTTAGGAGGGATTCTGATATGAAAAGCAGGTGAACTCAGAAGTCCCCAAGGAGGGATCCAGATCTAGCACCGCTATCTGAACAGCCAGAGATCTGATCATTTTATGTGAAAAAAAAAAATGTTTTTATAGTCTTAATTTTTATATCCCCAACTCTAGGGAAAGATAGATTTAAAGACTTGAGCAGATTATTTCTTAAAGCCAGTGCATTGCCAGTATTAAAATAATAGTCTAAAGTTGTGTGAAGTAATGTACTGCTTCTAATACAGGAGCAGGGACACAAATCATTTCCCCAGTTTTAAAGACGGGGAGTGGAAGCCCATGGGGTCCAGGGTTGGAGTCAGCGAATGCCTTCTTTTGTCAAACTCATAAAAGTTTGAGAGCCATTGAGTACAATTAGCCAAGTGTTTAGACTTCAGGAGAGAAGAGCTAGGTTCCAGTCCTATTCCAGGGCTGTGTCTGTCCCTTGCCTCTGTTTCCCCAACTCTTTTTTTGAGCCACCCAGGCGCCCCTCCCTGACTCTTAATGGGAATATTAATAACACTTGTTCTGCACACCTCGGAGAAAGACTCTCGGGCTCTGGGAAGGCAAGGATAGCGTCTCTCCATCACTGTAGCCCCACTGTCCAACTTGGACCCTGCACATAGTATGTGCTTATAAATACTGGCAGAATTAATGAATGAGATAAAAGCTTTGAACACCTGAACTCTGCTCTTCTGTTAGTTGGTCTTCTTGCCTTTAATTCTCCCTGCCCAAAGCCGGGGAGCGGAGGGTAGTGGGGGGGGGGGTTGCTCAGTAAGTGGGGCCATACTTGGAGACAAGTCTGCTGAAGGCGCTAGCACTAATAAGGAAAAATAACTGTTCATTTCCTTGGGGACTCACTGCTAAAATCAGATGAAAGTAGAACACTCAACTCAGAAACTCTTTTAGAGAAGGCTCATTTAAAAGCATGACAGTAATTTAATTTGCTTATATGTTGGAGGTAAATCGGCAGACCATTGGGCTTAATTTCACCTGCTGATTCTTGAACTGCAATCATCAGCGCAGGTGCAATAACCATAAAGTGGACTCAGTGTCTGGGCATTCTGATAGCAGATGAAAGATAAGTATTCAGGCTGGAAAAGCCCTTAAAAAGAACAGTTCCACACTCGGACAGGTTTTTAAAAGTATAAAAGAAAAGGAGAAATTATGAAAAATTTACCTGCCATTTTTTTTCCCATGGGAAAAACACCCACTTGATTTTATATGTGGGGACAGATTTCTAAATTTTGATATGGGCTTACAAGTGTGGCTATAGCTTTTTATGACATCTGCATCAGATGACTCTGTTCTCTTGTTCTTTCCATTCCTGCTTTGGCTTCTCTGCCTCTCTCCTTCTTTTTCCTCTCCCTTCTGTCCCTCAGTTAACTCCTTCCTCCCCTTCTTGTTCCCATTTTGCTTTCCTCCCCAGCATTCCTTCTCATTTGTGTAAACTTTCTTAAAGCTTCTCACAAGGAGTCACTCACATGGGTGAGTGGTCAATAGCATTAAAAAATATACGTATAAAAAGAAAAAGCCCTGAACTAATCATAAGGTCACTTATAAATAAACTGTTCATAAATAAATTGTTTATTTTTAAGCTACCAAGCTTAATCACACCCCAAAATATTCCTGTTCACTTAGGAATGTCTTTGATGAAACAATAAAAAGTAATTAAATATTGTCCCTTGAGTATACATCCTTTTGAATGTTCTACATTTGCACTGCAGGAAAAAAGGGGGGCGCCCCAAAGAAAGACACCCACAGAGAACCTTGAGCCTGCTCTTAACTGAGAGGCCCAGGTGTGTTTTAGTAGACTACTGGATCGACCGATCTGTCCTCTCTCCACTCGTTAATATAATATCGTCAGGCTTACTTCAAGTAGTAAACGTAAACCAGTCTACTCATGGCTAATCCGTACAAAGTGGTTGTTAAAAAGAATTGGGCTCTGTGGTTTCATCCCAAACATCTGAGGACCATGTCAGGAGAGAAAATGTGTGCGCTCCCAGCGGCCACCATTCGGTGCTCCTACCCTAGACTCCCTCTCCCGTGGGGTAAGTCCGGGCTGGGGGCATCTCTAAGGTTCTGAACCTCTGCTGCTCTCTACATATCAGAGCCGCATGTCCAGGGCGATCCTAATTTCACAGCCCCTACTCCCTCATCCCCATGGGTACATTGATGCTTGTCAGGCTGGGAACCCTAATTTGGGTTTGAATGACATGATCACCGTTCCCTAAGACATCTCAAGCAAAAAAGCTCCTCACTCTTTATCTGGATTTACTTATTTTATAAATATTTGTAAATAGTTACTATTCATTTAACAGTATTATTTAGTGACAGGTTGCTGAACATTTGAGATACAAATGTTTAACATATATTCTAAAAAAATGTTGGCTCTTTAAACTCCTATAGAAAAAGCTTATTCTGATTTTCCCGCATATTGTCCCTTTCTTGATTTCTTCCCCTCTTCCTTCTTTCCCTGTATCCTTCTCTCTCCCCCCATCTTCCTTCCTCCCTTCTTTCCTCTTTCTTTGTTTTCTTGTGTTTTGTTTGTTTGGTGCTATGGTAGGTGTCTTTCTGAAAAATATACCTAGGGGTTAAGGAAAACTGATCAAGGCACCTGGGACCGATAGAGACTTTGCATCATATGCATGTCTTTTACTGTTCCAACTTTTTTTTTAAGATTTTATTTATTTATTTGAGAGAGAGAGAATGAGAGATAGCACGAGAGGGAAGAGGGTCAGAGGGAGAAGCAGACTCCCTGCTGAGCAGGGAGCCTGATGTGGGACTCGATCCCAGGACTCTGGGATCATGACCCGAGCCGAAGGCAGTCGCTTAGCCAACGGAGCCACCCAGGCACCCACTGTTCCGATTTTTAATCATGCACACCTATGCCTTTTCCCAATTAAAAAAATAGTGAGTGAAGCAGTATTTCATACCTTCCTGTTTTTAAGTGTTTTCTTCCCCAATGTTAATGCCAGTCTATTTCCTCCTTACCAGAAGTGAAAGACAGAAACAGCTTCCAAAGGGAAATGGGGAAGAAGGGAAGGGAGAAAGCTAACAGAAGCTAAATGTCTCTGTGTCCACAGCAAGGTTATAGGGGAATGGGTTAGCCCAATAGGATCAAGGAAGTTTGATTTTTTTTTCTTTTTTATAACTCAAGATGTAAACATCTTCCCACATCATTAAGTATTTTCCTACAACATCATTTTTAATGGTTATACAAGAGTCCTAAGTTAATTTATTATCTTTGTACTGTATTTAATTAATACTCTATGTTAAACATTTGGGTAATATCTGATTTGTCATTATAACAACTAGTGCTACAGTAAACATTCTTGTACTTAAATCTCTGTGCATAACTATTCCTTTTTACTTTAAATATGTCTTCTCACAGAGAATAAATATATTTCTCGAAGGAAAATACATCAGGGTATACAAATCCTAGAGCCTTTGATATATGTCACTCCTGAAGAAATTTCCCCCATGTTTGTTAATAAGTTTTATTTCCTATTTATGAATTTCCTGTTCAGAACTTTTGCCCACATATTGGTTGGTATCTTAATACTTGCAATGACTTAGGATGTTTCCACATATATCAAATATACAAAGACTCCCTTGTCTAATATTTTTAAATAATAATTATACTCTGGCTTGATATTTGCACTTTAATGTTGATTATATTTATATATTTTTACATACAAAGGCATTTAGATTTAAAGTGATCAAATCTATCAGTACTGGGGCGCCTGCCTGGGTGGCTCAGTCGTTAAGCGTCTGCCTTCGGCTCAGGTCATGATCCCAGGGTCCTGGGATCGAGCCCCGCATCGGACTCCCTGCTCGGCGGGAGGCCTGCTTCTCCCTCTCCGACTCCCCCTGCTTGTGTTCCTGCTCTCGCTGTGTCTCTCTCTCTGTCAAATAAACAAATAAAATCTTAAAAAAAAAAAAAATCTATCAGTATTTTCGTTTCTGAAGAAACAGCTTTTCCATATAGAAGTTTGAAAATTATTTCCTATTTTTTCTAATAAAAAGGGTTTAAAAATTGTTTTTAATTTTAATTCCAGTGTAGTTAACATACAGTGCTTCAGGTGTGAAATATAGTGATTCAGTAGTCCCATACATTACTCAGAGCCCCTTCACCTATTTCACCCATCCCCACCCCCAACCTTCCCTCTGGCAACCATAAAGTTTATATATTTTATATATTTACAGTGAAATGCACAAATCTTAAGTGGACCATTCATTGAATTTCAACAAATGACAAATGCATAAACCTATAAAGATTTAGAAGTTCAAACGGTATGGGTTGTGTTTTTTTTTAAGCTGATGGTTGCACAGACATATGAATATATTAGAAACCACTGGGTTGTACACTTTAAATGGGTGAACTATATGGTATATGAATTATATCTAAATAAAGCTGTTAAAATATATAGAGAGAGTAATTAACATCATCCCAGACATTCCATAGCATCCCTTTCCAGTAGTCCTTCACTCGCAACTCTACCTCAGAGACAGCCACAGGTTTTAATTTTTTCATCATGGATTATATCTGCCTGTTTTAGAACTTCATATAAACGGAAACATACAGGATGAACTCTTTTGGGTAAAGTTTCTCTCACTCAACATGTTTTAAAAATTCATCTGTGTTGGTGTGTATCAGGAGTTTTATGTTGTTGTTGCTAAGAGTAATATTTCATTATGTGTCTATGTTACAACTTGATTATCCATTTCTCTATCGATGGGCACCTGGGCTGTGTCCAGTTTGGGGCCATTATGAACATTCTTGCATCTGTCCTCTCGTGGACATATGCTTTTACTTCTCTTGGGGAAATACCTTCAGGTGGAATTGCTGGGTCATGGAATAGATGTACGTTGAGATTTATAAGAAACTGCCAGACTTTTTCCCAAAGTGATTATACCATTTGACATTCCCAGCAACAGCGCAGGAGAGTTTCAGCTGCTCCTTATCCTTGCCAACATCTGAGACTGTCAGTCTTTTCCAATTTTAGCCATTTTTTGAGGCGTGCAGTGGTGGCTTATTGTAGTTTTAGTTTGCATCTCCTTGATGACTTAAGTTTTTGAACATTTTTTTATGTGATTCTACTTTTAGTTTTATTTTAATAGTTCTGTATTTTATATCTAATTACATCTGTTTATCCATCTAAAGTTATTTCAATTATGATCTGGAGTAAATCTCTAAGTTTATTTTTTTCTAAATAATCCATGAGCCCAGCATAGTTTATTAAATAATAATTTTATTCCTACTGACTTATCATGCTTTCTTCATCATAGATGAAGTTGTTATGTATAATAATGTGGTCTCAAAATATCTACTCTGTTAGAAAATATAATGGAAAATTGATTTGTACATTTGTATGTTTGTCCTTTTGTCAGTTGCACACTATTTTATTGATACTTCCTTTTTAAAATGGTTTAATATCTGGCAGGGCCTCTTTGTTATCATTCCTTTTCGTGCTCAATATTTTCTTTGCCATTCATACCTAATTATTCTTTCAGTAAGCATTTGAATGATAATGTCAAATTCTAAAGTGAATCTTATTGAGATTTTTATTGAAAGTATATTGAGCACACAAATGAATTTGAAAAACCCTGCATTGTAGCCACGGAATTTAATATTTAAATTTTCTCTACATTTCTCAGTAACATTTTGGAGTTTTTATTAAATGAATCTTTCACTTTCTTATGAAAGCTATCCCAGGGCATTTAATAGAGATTTTCAGTGTCATCATTGTTGCTTTTTGCTATTATAATTTGATTATTTTTCATTGTGTTTTCTGAGTAATATTTCTATATAGAAAGGCTATGTAGAAAATTTCTGTGTAGAAAAGCTACTGGCTTTTGTGTCTCTTTATTTAGCAGTTTTCTTGAACTCTCATACTACTTCTAAAGATTTTTAGTTGAATTATTTTTTTGAGCTTCCAGGAGTGTAACTATATCATCTACAAAAAATTATAAAACTGTTTTCTCCCTTGTAACACTTACGCATCTTATTTTTATATATGTACAATTTAGTTGGTCAGAACTAATTTTTATTTTATGCATCTTATTTTTATATATGCATATTATTTTTATATATGTGCTATTTAGTTGGTCAGAACATTCAGATCAAAATTAAATAAAAATGACAATAGATTATATCCCTATTTTGTTCCTGATTTTAATAATATTGCCTTAGTATTTCATTCTTAAGAATAGTATTGGGTGTTTAAAATAAATACTATTTAGTATGTTAAAAAGTTCTTAAGTTTGTAATTGTTTTTTAATAAAGACCAGCTGTTAGATTTTAATTTTTTTTTTTTGCATCGATTGAGAATCTCATCTGGATTTTCTTTTTTAACTGGTGGATATAGTATATTATTCTATTGGATTTTTCAAATATTGAACATAAAACCTTTCATTCTATGTTATTCTAAGAATAACTGGGGTTATTCTTTTGATACTCTGTTATCTGTGTTTAGATTTTCTTCTCTATGTTCATAATTTAGATTCTTTCTTTCTTTCTTTCTTTCTTTCTTTCTTCTTTCTTTCTTTTTTTCTTTCTTTCTTCTCTCTTTCTTTCTGTCTTTCTTTCATTCTTTCTCTCTTTCTTTCTGTCTTTCATCTTTTCCGGGTTTTGACATCTGGGTTATCTCTGTAAATTAGGTACACTTTTTCTATTTTTCAATGTTTGGAAGTAATTACTGAAGCATAGTAATTACCCATTCCTTAAGAGTTGAAAGATTATTCCCTCTAAAGTTTCTAGGCCTAGACAATTTTTTTTTTCTGGAGAGAGTTCTTTCCTTCTTTTCTCTTCTAGTTTCTCTAGCTATGATTAGTATATTTAGATTTTATATTCCTAATTTTGGTAATGTATATATTTCCCAAAGAAAGAGTTTTCAAATTTAACTTAAAATTTTACAAAGTATTATCTTATGTATAAAGTATCTCCTTTTCTGATGTTGGATCCCTCTTTTTACTTCTAATTTTTTTATCCACAGGGGTTATTTCCCTTCTTTACTTTCTCTAAAGGTTTGTCTATTTTATTTTAAGAAGCTCTTAAATTAAGTCTATAAATTTTCCTATATCCTAATTCATGTAGTTTTGGTTTTGCCTTTATTATTCTTTCTCGGAATTTTATTGTCATCATTTTTACAAATCCTTAGGTTGAATACTTTCATTTTTCCCTTCCTTGAAAATAATGAAAACATAAAGATTGTAATTTCATCTTTCAATATACTTTGATAACATTTCATAACTTTGGATATGATGTGTTCTTATTTTAATTATCTTCTAAGTGCCATGCTCCTATACTTCGATTGTTGTTTTAATTTTTATTCTGTCCTTATACTTTGTTATTTTAATTTTAATTGCTAGTATTAATAGCTTGTTTTATTGTCCTGAAATCAAAGAATTAAGCTTGTATAATTTCTCCTCCTTAAAATATTTCCCCTTTTTGGTCCTATGCGTTGTAAATACTTTCTGCCATTCTATAATTTCTTTCCATTTTGTTTACCATGTCTTTTTTTTGTCTTAATGTAATCAAATATATCCCTCTGATTTTATTGTTTGTATGTTTGTGTCTTATAGGAAAAATCTTCCCCTACTTGGTGAGAGTAAAATCTATTTTCCTATGGTTTCTTCTAAAAGTTCCAAACATTTGCTTTTCACATTTAGGTCTTTAATCTTTGTGGTTGGTGTGAGTAGGACTCTAGTTTCTCTTTTCTCCCTCGTTGTGTTGTGATTGCCACCTTAGCCTTAGGTATAGAGTTCCCTCATGTGTGTAGGTTATTTCTGGGCTTTTATTCTGATCCACTCATCTGTATGTCTGTCTCCTGTGCCGATGCCACCACAGTCTTATTGCCCTCTTCTTCTTCAAAGTTGTCTTGATTCTTCTTGTCCCTTTCACATGCATTTTAGAATTAGCTTGTTAAGAATCACACACACAGGGCGCCTGGGTGGCTCAGTCGTTAAGTGTCTGCCTTCGGCTCAGGTCATGATCCCAGGGTCCTGGGATCAAGCCCCGCATCGGGCTTCCTGCTCAGCCAGGAGCCTGCTTCTCCCTCCCCCTCTGCCTGCCGTTCCCCCTGCTTGTGCTCTCTCTCTCTCTCTGTGTCAAATAAATAAATAAAATCTTAAAAAAAAAAAGAATCACATACACATTTTGGAGATTTTTAAAATTAAAATCGCATCAAGTCTATTGGTCAATATGGAGAAAATTGACATATTTACATTATTGAATAATCAATGAACATGGTATTTCTCTCCATGTATTTAGGTCTTTATATTGTTCAATAATAACTTTCCTAGTTATCTCCATAAAGTCTCGCACATCTTTTAACAAATTTATCTTGAGGTGCCACATAATTTCCCCTACTACCGTGAATGGGATTCTTTTTTTTCTGTTAAATTTTCTAATTAGTTATTAAGGTGTAGGAATGCTGTTGATTTTTGTGTGACTATTATATCTAGCATCCTTGCTGAAAATTTTTTAGCTCTAAGAGTTTCTCTGTGAATTTTCTGTAACTCTTTATGCAGGCAATCAATCACCTTTTCTGCAAACAAGAACAGTTTTCTTTCTTTTTCTAATCCCTCTCTGTCCCTCCCTTTCCCTCTCTGCCTCTCTCCTTTCTGTTGCATCAGTGAAGACCCTCAATACAATGCTGAAAAAAAGACATAACTGGTATCCTTATGTTATTCCTGACTTTTTGGAGCTTTCTCTAACATATCACGAGTTAGTGTAATATTTGCTATAGAATTTAGATATGTGGCCTTAGGTAAAGAAAATTGCTTTCTATACCTAGTTTGCAAAGACTTTTTTTAAAACTGTGAATAAATACTACGTTCTATGAAATATCTTTTCTACATTTATCAAGATGATACTAAAAGATTTTTAAAAAACTTTTCTCTTTTAGTCTGTTAACTTTAATAGGTTTCCTAGTCTTGAATTATGCTTTCAATTTGAGATTAAATCCTGTCTGGCTGTAGTATGTTTTTAAAGATTTTTTATCTACATGAAAGGTGAGATTAAGTTATACTTTACTTGTACTTGTCTGGCTTTAGTATCTTAAAAAATAAATTATGTAGTCTTTTTCCCTTTTACCCCCATTCTTACAAACAGATTTTAAAAATGACATTTATCTTTTTTTTTTTTTGAAGATCTGATGAAACCATTAGGGCCTGGTGTCCTCAGACGTGGGAGAACTTTTGGTTACCAATTTAATTTCTTTAATGGCTAAGGCTTTATTCGGGTTTCATCTGAATACATTACCAAAATTTTGTTTTTCCTTAAAAAATATCTTTTTCTTCTAAGTTTCCATATTTATCACCATGAAATTGTGTAGAAATACATCTCCATTCTATTTCTAACCCCTTTTTATTCCTATTTTCTGTTTGTAAGGGTTTTTTTTTTCCCTTTTTCTTGATCACTTTACTCAAGTTTTGTCTATTTCTGTAAGTTGTTTCCAAAAAACCAGCTTTGGGTTTTATTCGTCTTCCCGAAATACTATTTCTCTTTTTTTTTTTTATGTTAGTCACCATACATTCCATGATGCATTGTTTGTGTATAACACCCAGTGCTCCATGCAATACGTGCCCTCCTTAATACCCATCACTGGGCTAACACATCCCCCCACCTCCCTCCCCTCTAAAACCCTCAGTTTGTTTCTCAGAGTCCGTAGTCTCTCATGGTTTGTCTCCCCCTCCCATTTCCCCCCTTCATTTTTCCCTTCCTACTATCTTCTTTTTTTTTTTTTAACATATGATGTATTATTTGTTTCAGAGGTACAGGTCGGTGATTCATCAGTCTTACACAATTCACAGCGCTCACCATAGCACACACCCTCCCCAATGTGTATCACCCAGCCACCCCATCCCTCCCACCCCCCACCACTCCAGCAACCCTCAGTTTCTTTCCTGAGATTAAGAATTCCTCATATCAGTGAGATCATATGATACATGTCTTTCTCTGATTGACTTATTTCGCTCAGCATAACACCTTCCAGTTCCATCCACATCTTTGCAAATGGCAAGATTTCATTTTTGATGGCTGCATAATATTCCATTGTATATATATACCACATCCGAGCAACATGTTTCTAACCAAAAAAGAGACTGAGTGATTTCAGTCAGGTGTTCATTCAGGCATAGCCATGGGACTTAGAAACATAGGAGAACCAGGAGGAAACACCAATGTTACTGAGCTCGTGATACAAATACCTTGATTTCTTTATTCCTCCTTCCCCCCTGCTGTAGCATGTCCCCACTTTACAACCAGGTGACAAAGGCTCAGAGAAGTCAAGCCATTTGCTCAGAGACACATAACTAGTGGCAGAGCCTGGATTCAAATTCGGGTGTCTGGGGCTACAGAAGGCCAAGCCCAATTTCCATGCTACCAATCTTTCTCTCTAGGAGGAGGGAGATGCTAAGGAATACTAGGGTTGGGGCGCCTGGGTAGCTCAGTCTCTTGAGAGGCTGCCTTTGGCTCAGGTCATGATCGCAGTGTCCTGGGATCGAGCCCCACATCAGGCCCCCTGCTCAGCGGGAGTCTCCTTCTCCCTCCTACTCTCTCTCTCTTCTCTCTCTCAAATAAATAAATAAAAATATTATTTAAAAAAAGAATGCTAGGGTTGTAGAATGTTCTAGAAGAAATTATAGGATGTTCATGGGGCAGGTTCATTCCTAACCAATTTGTGAGGGAAGAGTGGAGGTCATGATGTATAACAAAATGAAAATGGGCTTCAGAGCTAGACATACCTGGGTATGAATGCTGCCTTTACCACCTTTTTAGCTGCATGATTTTGTTACCTAATTTCTCTTTATTAGTCAGGATCCCAGCAGGAAAATGATGGCACACACTCATGATTTAACTGAGGAGAGTTTAATAAAGGGACTATTAACTGAGACTTTGGCTGCATTAAGGGATTTGGCAACAAGGGATGGTGAAGTACCGAGAAACTGATGAGAGCAGGAAGCCATTACCACACTGGGCCTGAAGGGCATGGGGGGGAAGGGAATATTTTATTGGATCCTGTTGAGAGGTGGGGCCATGAAAGGGGGGCCACCTGACAGGAGCCATGGCCCTGGAGGAACACAGCCACTGTCTCAGCACCACACTTGGAACAGTGGTCCTAACTTTGACCTCTCTTTCCCTGGCCAGGACTCCACTGTATGCGTGTCTGTAGAGAGAGGTCAGTCTCCCAGGGCCCAGAGCAGGGCAGACACAGAAGAAGGGGGTGAGGCATTGTAATCAGAGAATAACAGTGTTCAAACTGAGCTCTGGTTTGCTTTTTTTTAAAATGGGAATCACAGTACCTACCATGTGGTGCTGTGATGAAGATTAGCCATGGATCAACTGACTCCTTCAACAAGTGTTTGCCAAGAACCTACTGTGTGCCAGGCTCTCTCTCATGGATATGGTGTGACCAAAACAGAGAGTATCTCTGCCCTCATGGAGATTATACTTACAAGAAAGCCAGTTTACAAGGGGGAGGACATAAAATATCACCAAGAGCACTCGTAAATAGTAGCTATAATTATTTTTTAAAGTCTCCCAAAGAGGCCCAAGTCACATAGCCCTTTTTCATTTCATATACCAATGTTTGCGAACAACTTCTGCCATCAGGACAGGCTTCCCCACCATACTATAAAGTTCTGAGCATGCTGAAAAGGAAAAAGCAGTTACTACTATTTATATTAGTCAGGGTTCTCCAGAGACACAGAAACAATAGGAGATTAAATGGATGGATGGATAGATAGATAGAAAAAATAGACAGATAATAAGAATTGGCTCACATGATTATGGAGGCTGGTAAGTCCTAAGATCTGCAGTTAGCAAGCCAGAGACCCAGGAGAGTTGGCCATGTAGTTCCAGACAAAAGACTGGCAGGCCTGAGACCCAGGAAGAGTCAATGTTTCAGTTCAGATCCTAAGGCAGGAAGAAAATGATGTCCCAGCTCAAAAACAGTCAGGCAGGAGGAGTTCCCTCTTACTGGAAAGAGGGGCAGCCCTTTTGTTCTCTTCAAGCCTTCAACTGATTAGATAAGGCCCATTTTATGGAGGGTAATCTGCTTTACTCAGTCTACTGATTTTAAAGCTGACCTCATCTACAAACACCCAGAATAATGTTTGATCCAATATCTGGTCACCCCATGAGCCAGTTAACTTGACAGATAAAATTAACTGCCACACTTACTCTGGAGTCAAAATTCTTCATTCAGTTGCCCCACTCTTTTTCCTTCCTGCCTAAATATGGCCTCCCCTCTTTCACCTGGAGTTTCCCAGAGTGTGACTCCCAGGCCACCTGCATCAGAATCCTGTGGGAGCTTGTTAACCATGCAGAGTGCAGGCCCCACCCAGGCCTACTTCGTGAGAGTGCCCGCAGGGAAACCTAAAAATCTACTCATTTTTAAGCCCTTAATCACCTGATATGCCCCCTCCCAACCTGCCACATACCAAGAGGAGGAGGTGAGGAGGAACCCTACAAGGGAAGGTCTGTTGGTCTTTGATATCCATCCACCTGGCTGCCTCCTAAATGACCCAGGTCCTGTTGTGGCCTCTGAAGCCCTCTGCATCCTCCCTTTCCCAAACTTGATGGGGCCTCTGGCCTCCCTCACCTCTCCTGGGTCCTGCCTGTGAGCAGGAGAGGTCTTGGCTACTCTTTTGGCCGCACATGCTGTGAGGCTGCCCCGGGCCATGCACCCAGATGCCTCCCTCACCCACACCTCTTCTACTCTCCCACACAGGCTCCTCTGGGAACTTACCTGTGGAAGTGGGGTACAAGTCTCCTCTGCCCTGAGATTCTCCAATTTTCCATGGAATTTCTTTTATCTTCTGACTCCAGAGCTATCTGGCAGCAGATAGAAGGAGACCCACAGAGCCAGCTCCCCTATTTCTACCTCTCCTGCTTCTCCCTTCGCTACCCGCTGGTAGAACTTTATTTGGGGCAAGGGGAAGGTCAGCGGGAGGGAACACTCTTCTTGGGCCATGGTGCTTTCTTCCTCTCTGCTGCTCACAGTGCAGGGTTGATGGTGTAAAGGTAGCTTCAGGAAGGTACTCTCAGCCCTAAGCACGGTGTTTGGCACATAGCCTCTGGTGAGATTTGATGAATAAAAGAATGAATGAACAAATGATTGTTATCAGTAAATGTCTGCCATCTTGGATGAGACTCTTGCCCAGAATAACCTTGGAGAAAGTGCCAAGGAACTTAATTTGGTAAGAGTTTCAAATGTCCACTGCAAGGTAGTTGTCCCCTCTCCTCATGAGTGAGAACATTGCTCTCTGTGAGCCAGAAGCAGCCCAGCGTACAAGAAAATAAACACATGAAGTGCTGCACTGGGAAGGCAAAAAATAGCCAATGGTTATGAGTGTTAAACCTTAAAAAAGCACCTTTTTGTTTGTGTCAATGCTGCAGCCTTAGGAATCCCAAAGATACTGATATCGAGCTAATTCCCAATTTGACCCAAGTCACCACAGTGTGCTGAAGAACACGCTGAGTGACTTCTTAGGCTGGCCCTTCACTGGACAGAGGAGCCTTCTGGGCACTTCTCCCTTCCAGCATCATCGAGAACTTTCTGTCTCTGATAAATGAACATTTTCACTGACTCTGACATAAGTTTTGCTTTTCTCTCTCAGGTGGAGCTGGTGAGTTGGGGGAAGGAGAAAAAAAGGGGGTTATGTTTGGAAAAGAAATGACCATTTGGAAGTTAGAAACAATAGAAGCTAAAAATTGAGCAAAGTGATGTATTTAAGAAACTGTGTTTGATAAAATCATATGATAATAATATAATGCTCAAATTACACATAATTGGTATTCAATAAATTTGAGGGATGAGTATATTAATAAATAAAGAATATTCGTATCTATGAGCTGTAAATAGACTCTCAAAAGCTGGCCTAGGAACTAAAATAGTCCTTTCTTATATTTGTTCCCATAGGAAAATGTTTTGCATTCCAAACAACTGACTTGCATTGAGACTTTTGCAGAACCTGGGGCTGCTGCCATGGGGGTGGGTTACATGACAGATACCATAGCCACTAGCCACTGGGCCTCCTGTGACCAACCCACACGTTTAGAAGCCCACAGGCTGGGCTCAGGGAAGCCGTCATTGGCCAAAGTGACAAAGTCTTGCTAAGAGGGAAATACCTCAAAATATGAACCTACAACAGAGGACAGGAAATGGTAAATAAAATCCAGCCTTTCTGTTTTCAAGTCAGTTGCAACTCCAGTTAAAAGGGAGAATTAACCATTCATTCATTCATTCACTCACTCACTCACTCATTAAAAATACATGTATATTTCCATTCTCTCTCCCCATAAGCTTCCTGAAAATAACACCAAAGGAATAAAGAATGTAGTCACTTATAAGGACAGAAAGGACAGGGGGTTAGAGATCAGCAGATAAGAGATGCCAACAGAATTGCAGAAGATGGAAAGTAGGGGTGGGGTGGGTCACCTGTGATTAATTTAGGAAAGCAGAAGAGTCCAAATGAGGTGCCTGCCAGAGGGGATGGGAGTCTCTCTACAGAACCCTGCCAGGCTCAGCATCTGGGGGCAGCAGTAACTGAGGGCGGGGAGGGTGAGGGACAAGGCTGAAACCAGGGAGACTTACACATCTGAATCAAGAGGGTGACCTGTAAGTGGCTGCCCTTACCCCCTGTAGCCAGGTAACTACTCCTCCCACCTTGAGAAGCTTCTTCTAAGAAGAAATTAAAACTGGAGAGGCTCAGGATATGAAGACGGCGGGCAGGGTATGGACTTGGACGCTACTGAGGGGATTACATGAGGCTACACATTATGAATTTTGGGGTGCTCAGCACACTTGCCAACCGGCTCACAGACAGTCCCCAGCCATGCATGTTACAGCCAGCCCCCACCAGAGGGAAGCCAGAAAAAGGACTTGGGCTTGCTACCCTCAAGGTCCGCAACACCACGCGCAAACTCGCCTCACACGAAGAGTCCCAGTCTCTCTCTTTTTGGTGCCTTGCTTTCAGCTATTCGACTGGATGGGCAGGGATCGTTTGAGGAACGGGATGAGAGGGACAGTTACTCTCTTTTTAAACTTAATTTCAATTTAACAAATTAACAAAGCAACACATAGACCAAGTTAGAAAGTCCAACTATTCTGCAGGGCTCTGTTAAAAACACACCGTCTCCCGGCCCAGGCAACCCCACCCTTGATTTCCATTTTCCAAAGGCAACGGTTTTTCATTCCTTTAGCTGTTTTTTCCTCCATATTTATTAATAACGTGCTTATTATTTATAACTGCTAATTTCCTGATTTTTCCATTTTGGATATTATCTATTATTGACTTCTCACTTTGGACATTTTGGATTTAGCTTTCTTCCTCACCATCTTCATAATCCCTCCCTCAACTGCTCAAAATAATGCCACAATTTAGTTGTTTTCATATTTGGTCTAGAATTTCCTTCTCAAAAATATAAATCATACAGGTACATGATTTTTTTTTTCTGTGACTATGTAGACATATTTTGAAAAAGAAAACTATTGCCCCAATTGAAAGCCAACTAAAACATAGCATCACTTGGAGCGTAAGAGAGAATGCATGGGACTGGCTTTACTTTGAGCATGTTCTCCTGTAAGTGGCAAGAAAGGCGGTGACTTTGACCAGGCAGAGAGGGAAATACGGTCCTCGCATGCTCCTGGGCATCACAGTAATCCAAACTTACATGGTCATAATCATACAGACCCTGTCTATTCGCTTTCCACTCTTGAAATCAAACCGTCCGGGGTGCCTGGGTGGCTCAGTCGTTAAGCATCTGCCTTCGGCTCAGGTCATGATCCCGGGCTCCTGGGATCGAGCCCCGCATCGGGCTCCTTGCTCAGCGGGAAGCCTGCTTCTCCCTCTCCCGCTCCCCCTGCTTGTGTTCCCTCTCTCGCTGTCTCTGTCTCTGTCAAATGAATAAATAAAATCTTTAAAAAAAAAAAAGAAATCAAACCGTCCACAAAGCAAGGAAGACTTAAGTATGGTGACAGAGTTGATTGTAGAGATTTCATTCTTGATATAAAAGAGTGCAAATAGCAGATGATGAGAATAGAGGAAGTAACATTGTAGGGAGTCAAGACGTGCTGCCTCAATAGAAGAAAAGGAGGATTAAGTATGTCATATACGTATACAGAGGGGGCCAATAGGAGAACTAAATTATAAATCAGAGAGCTGGGAGCAAGGAAGTAGGAAGCTAAATCCTCATATTTACTAGAGGTGAGTCAGGAGACGGTGTCTTAAACTGACCAAGAAATTGTTTTAAAAAACAATCTGAATTTTTTTTAAATAATTTTTTAAAGAGGTGGGCGCAAGCCGTGGTCTCTGGGAAGCGGCGTGCATGTGGGGCAAGCACTGTGGGCTTTCTCCCAAATGACTGGATTTTGAAAAGTTTTGGGCACGTATTACCTTAATTTTTCAAATGGAAAAGAGGGAAATGCACACATTTTTAAAAGTCGATTCCAACGTGAATACAGAGCCATAGTACAAGTGTTCATTTTGCAGTGGCAATCTGTATTATCATTCCTTCAAAAATGGCACATTTTCCAGGCACTTCTTTAAATGGTAACATAAGCTTGATGGGCCTCTTGTTGAGAGGCTTACGAAGTTAGCATTGGATACGGGCAACATGAGCGGAGTAGATAATGTATTTTCATAGCTCTTAGTGTTGGCTACAAGGTAAGTGAGCCAACCACTCAGATAATGAGGACAGTCTGCACAGAAGTGGGAAATAGCTTCTCTGTGATGGACCTGGTTTCTTGTACTAAGCCCAATTTATCATCTGGAATCTTCTTTTATTACCTAAGCAGGTCTCTCTTATTTGCTTTAGTCCCACCCATTTCTGCAAAGCTGGGTTTAAAGGACCATTCAATTCAAATAACTTTGGGCCCCCGTAGCTAGGTGTCCCACATTGTGCGTAAAGAATGCATTTCCCTTCATCATCTCTCATCTTGGTCAGACTTTTTAGTCAGGAGGGAAAGGAGCAGTGTCCATCTTTGCAAAGAATGTGCCCCTTAGTAGGCTCTCAATTTGTTAAAAGAATGAAATTCCTAGCAAGATATAAAAGCATCCACGATTTGACCCCAGCTAGCTTTTCCAGCCTCTTCTTCCCTTCCATGTCCCTGCACCAGGAGACGCTCCTTTGTGATCCCATGCCTTTGCATGTCCTGATTCCTCTACCTGGAACGCTTTTTTCCAGGCATTCCATTAAGGCAATGTCTTCTGGACCCACTGTCTTTGAAGGAGCCTCCCCCACTGCAGCCTCCTCCAGCTCCTTAGCAGACAGGACCCCTTCTCAGTGTTTCCAGCAGAGTGGAACTCAATAGAGATCCGTCCTGTCGCTCAACAGATGTTCCTTAACTCTACTCAACCATTGTGTCTAGGACCCTATTGTGAGGAAAATCTAAAGTGATATCTCGGTTTATACCTGCAGGAAAAATATAATCCAGAAGCTCATCAAACTGGTTGAGAAAGACGTTAGGTGTTGCAGCAAGGGCAGAGGTCAGGAAAATGTTGTAACTGAGTTGTGAAGAAGCAAGCAGGCTTTACACTCAGATGGTGTGTGGATCAGTCAGGGGGCATGCAGTAGAAGAGGCTCTTCACAGCCCCGCACCCGGTCCATGGCATGTGCCCTCCCAATCGGCTGGACTCGGGTATGTTTGCCAACAGATTTCCCCTGAATTCATTTACCCTTGAGAGTCAGGCATTTTGCTGTGATTTAAAATCTTTTGATTGTGGAAATTTTCAAACATGCACGTATCAATTCTCATATACCCAAAACCCAGTTTCAACAGTGATGGATATTTTGCCAATCTTATTTTATCTTTCCTTCCCCACTCCTTTTTTAATGGAGAAGGAGGTAGGAGTATTTTAAAACAAAGCCCAGGCATCTCAGGATATATCTCCAACAGAGAAGTACTTTTAAAAAATTGTGGTAAAGTATACATAACCTAAAATTTAGCATTTTTCCATTTTAAGCATATAATTCAGTGGCATGAAGTACATTCACATTGCTGTGCAACCATCACCGACAGCCATCTTCAGAACATTATCATCATCCTAAACTGAAACTCTATACCCATTAAACACTAAATCCCCATTCTCCCTTCACCATGGACCCTGGTAATTTCTACTCTACTGTTTGTCCCTATGAATTTACCTATTCTAGATTCCTCATACAAGCAGAATCGTATAACACTTGTCCTTTTGTGTCTGGCTTATTTCACTTGGCATAATGTCTTCAAGGTTCATCCATGTTGTAACATGTATCAGAATTTCATTCCTTTTTAAGACTCATAAGGATTTCGAAGTAATAATCACAGCAATAATCCTATTACACCTCAGCAAGAGAGGTCCCTGGTGTCTGGTGGCCCCGCATCTAAGGATATTAAGGTGGATCAATGGGTTCAAGGGCTGTCAGCCTGATCCACCTGCTGATAATTTGGCATTTTAAAATAAGTGTTCTTAAGTCCTTGTAAGTGATCTTAAGCATACATATGTGTCTGTGTCTCTCTGTGTATGTATTTATATCAGCCGCCATGCTCAGCCCCACAACTGTCTTCTATTTGTTCTGTAGATCCTCAAAACTCCCCACTGTTCCTGCTCAACCTCTGATGCTGCAGAGCCACTCCTAGGATTCTTGAGCTCTCAGGATTCATCCAAGACAGCTCCCTATTTCCAGTTAGTCCTTGAGTTGCCTACAAATGGGAACCCACCCCGAGCCACACAGATCTACCTAAAAAGAACCCTCTCCCACCTGCCGTGAATGCTTGTTCTAATGGCTAAGTTTCACAGAGAGTAAGCCTGCCTTCTGCCCGGTCTAGAAGCTGAATTCTGTTTCCTCTGTTTGTGGCTTGGTGGGGCTGAAGACTCCCTTGCAGACGGGGTCTGGGGACATGATGCACGAGGCTAAGACACATCTTAGATAGCCTACATGCTTCATGAACTTAACAAAAGATTGGCAAGGACTAGAATATGTTTTATTGTAACTTCCCAGGTTGGGTTTATTTTTCTTTTAAAATTAAATATAGATAAGCTGTTTTTTAAAAAGCAAATATTCAGAGAATATGAACTTCAAAGGTCCTGACCATTTTCCAAAGTTCAGAATTGATATTGTGCTTATTTTGTGTCGTTATAAGTTAGCAGAGGCCAACAGGTGCCAGACTTAAAAAGTCAGTCTACCTCTTCCACATTCTGCCTTATTAGGGAGGAAGGATGGAGCAACAGGAGGGAGAAGACAGAGCAGAGACAGTGGGACAAGGAGAGCCTGAGATGAGGGTGGCAGGAGGGAAGAGGAGAGCTTGAGTCTATAGATAGAAACAGAGCACGAGCCAGGATGCTGGATGCTAGGTCAACTATCCAATAGAAATAAAATACGAGCCACAAATGTGAGCCGTGCATACAATTTTCAATTTTCTAGTAGCCATATTAATAAAAGTAAAATTAAGGAAGTGACATTCATTTTAATAATATTATTTTATGTAATCCAATGTATTCAAAATAGCATTTTAACATGTAATTAATATAGAAATTATTGATGTGCTATTTTACTTTCTTTTTGGTGTATTAAGTCTTAGATCCAATCAGTATGTTATACTCACAACATATCTTAACTCAGATTAGCCACATTCGAGGCTCAATGGCTACCTGTGGTGGGTAGCTCTCATACTGGATAAAATTGCCCTAGATCTTGACCAAACTGCTCAGACTCTTCTCTCAACTTCTATTCTGTAAAATGGGGATCACTCTCCCTGTCCTGATCCCTTTTTAGGGTTGTGTGAGATGCATGGAGCTAATAGGTGTGAATGTGCTTTGTAGGCTAAAGCTATTGGGCCCCTCACAGGCCCCTACCTCAGGAGAAAGAAGAGAGAGTGTTGCCAAAAGTAACCTATTAATCTATTGCCTGGTCACCGGGACTTAGCATGAATGCAACCAAACAGAATTGTGGCAGGGGCTCACAGACAACTCCATTTTACAGACCAGTTAAATTTCACAACAAAAATCTGGATCACGCAGATGAAGTTGACAAGTGTTGTTTTACCATCTACTGTCACAAACATTCTGTTTATTTAAAAAAATGAGGGGCGCCTGGGTGGCTCAGTCGTTAAGTGTCTGCCTTCGGCTCAGGTCATGGTCCCAGGGTCCTGGGATCGAGCCCCGCATCGGGCTCCGTGCTCCGCGGGAAGCCCGCTTCTCCCTCTCCCACTCCCCCTGCTTGTGTTTCTTCTCGCTGTGTCTCTCTCTGTCAAATAAATAAATAAAATCTTTAAAAAAATAAATAAAAATAAATTTAAAAAATTAAAAAATGAAAGGATATGTTAATACTATCCCAAGCACCAGGGATGGTAAGATGAGAAGAAGCTGCTTGCTGCTGATGAGGTCACGGAATAGCAGGGGGAACACATAGGCAAAAATGTGTATAGAATGTATCTCCAAAGGCTCTTGTTTGCAAGTATCAAAAAACCCAGTTCAAAACAGCATAAGCTAAAAGGGGGGATTTACTGGCTCAGGTAACTGAAGACTGCACGGTAAATGTGGCTGCAGGCCCACCTTGACGCCTCTCGCCTCCTGGCTCTGTCCTTTATCTCTGGCTCCATGTGGCAACACCAGCGGCCCCTGGCTCACAGTCCCTACCTTCAAGTCCAGCAGGAAAACCAGGGAGCCTGTCTCCAGCAGCCCCAACCGAAAGAGCTCCCGGCAGCAACTTGGCTCAAACTGAGTCCTCAGCCCATTCTTGGATCAATCAGGGTGGCTCCTGGCAGAGTTTGCTCTGCCTGGTCACCTGATGCGCATGGACCAGGAATGCCAGGGGCATGGCTTTCGCAAAGGAACACTGGTAAACTGTTACTTGAATTGGGGTGAAGAGATGCTGAAGGGCTAAGAAACAACAAAGTTGACTGGAAATTACGGGAATGCAGAAAAGGTGTGACCAGGGCTGGCTTCCTGAGCCTTTGGTCTGTTCGGTCCCGCTTTTAAAAGGTCCCACACTTGGTTTAATGCTCTGCTGTCGCAAGCTTGAAATTTTTAAGAATTCGGGAACAAGGGGATCCACATTTTCATTTAAATTACAAATCACCTACTCATCCTGGATGTGGCTAACTCACGTTACATTACATACACGAAGAAGTGACTTTGGAACTGAGTTTGCAGAGATGAAATAGCAATTTTCCAAGTGGGAGGGGCTAAGAGGTAGGAAGGAGCGGGAGGAAGTTCCTGGCGAGGGATTAGCAGAGGCAGCAATGCTGTGACGGGGAAGTTTCCATGAGGGACTGAAACCACCAGCGTCTAGAGTGCTTGGGGCCTAACGTGCCGGTGGGGAGGGGCCCCAGCTGAGCTGGAAGGACAGGGGCAGAGGGGCGCCTGGGTGGCTCAGTCGTTAAACGTCTGCCTTCGGCTCAGGTCATGATCCCAGGGTCCTCGGATCGAGCCCCGCGTCGGGCTCCACGCTCCGCAGGAATTCTGCTTCTCCCTCTCTCACTCCCACTGCTTGTGTTCCCTCTCTCACTGTGTCTCTCTTTGTGTCAAATAAATAAATAAAATCTAAAAAAAAAAAAAAAGACAGGGGCAGAGAAGGACCTGGTGTGCCAAGCCAGAAGGCTGGCACTCAATAACAATTTCTCGAATGAATTAATAAATACAAGTCAAGTGAATTACACTAGAAAAAGTATTCCTTTTTTCAACCTACATTATTCCGAATGACCCTTATAAAGTAAGTAACTGCCCCCGTTTTCCTCCCTGCTTTTCCACCGCAGAGGAAGGCTAACTTAGCACCATGTAATATTAGTGTCTCCCTGATCTTTATCAGCAGCATGTTAACGAGGTTTGCATTCCACCTCCATGACTTCACCACCCAAATATTTATGAATCAGAGAGATGTTTCTAAGAACGCATTTTCCGACTGTTTATAACACTCACAGGGTGCTGTAATTACAAAGATGACGTTTTAAAACCTAAATAGAACAAGCCTCAATTGTGTGGGAGTTCATTGCTTTGGTGATAAAAGAAACACAGACGGTGACTCAGGTGGAACCCTGTTTCATTTTCATTTTGGTTTCCTTTGGTTCTACATGTCAGGACACGTTCCAGAATGCATGTAGAAATGTGCTGTGGGGAATACGAAAGTTAAAACTAAGGCTTTACATGTGAGAAGGGAAGAACAGTGTCCCCTTTTCAAGGCCAACATGAAAGGGAGGGATGACTTCCCTCCGGCCCATGGCTGGTAGTGGCCAATATTTTGCTCCCAAATTATTTGAAAGAATAAAAAAAAGCTAAAGAGGCAACACTGGTTCTTCTGAGTTGAGAATCTTTTTGAGTTTCCCCAATTTCAATGAAACATAAGAGGAGAAAGTAATGTTCAGGTATTTGCTAAATGCTGAGTGTGGAGCCTGTCCATTCTTACATTCCTATCTCGATGAATAGGCGACAAATAAGTGAATAAATTTATTCCTCACAGGAATCCTAGGTGGCTATGACAACTTTCCAGATCAGAACCCAGAGACTGAGACTATGTGCTGAAAATTGAGGGAAGGGGATGGTGTGTCCAGGCAGGTATGTGCAAGGCAAACAGAGACAATGTGAGGCTTCCTTGGTGACTCGCTTCTTTGTGACCGAGTGTGTTTCTCTTCTGTAGAACCCCTGGTCAATAGAGAATGACACCAGGAGCAAAGGGGCTCTTCAGGTGAAACATCTCCATCATGATCTTCATCTTCATCATTGTTATTGACTATAGGCCCAGAGCTTAAAATTATACGATTGGAGAACTGTAAGGAATTTTAGAGTTTATCATATTAGAAGCTCCCATTTATGGATATAGATAGATAGATAGATAGATAGATAGATAGATAGATAGATAGATATGACCACTACCATCCCCTTATCAGCCCTTCAGGGTAAGTCTTACTATCTCCATTTTCAATGTCCCAGCTCAACAAGTATCCAAGCTGGGACTCTTGTGCCTCCCACAGCCATCCTGTTAGCACAGATTCCTTGATTAACACAGAAGGAATCTGACCCTCAGAAGAGGCCTCAAGGTTATTCGGTTAGTACAGAACCAGGACCTGAACCCAAAATCTATGCCATTCCCACTTACCCAATTTCTCAATTCAAGATGAATACCCTTTGGATTTCTTTCTGTTTTGTTGATGTCAGTCAATGCCAGGGTTAGCAGGACAAAAACAATTTGAGTTTATTGAGAAGTGATAAGTCATTCCATTCCCCACCTTAGAACTACTTAATTTTTTCCTGTATCCCATCTCAGTCCCTGGAACACGGTAGACGTTCAGTAAGTGCTTGATACACTTAATTAAGCCAGGATTTGATGTGGATGGAATCTCAGTCCTTAGTATCTTTCAGTGGCAGGACTGGATAAAGGTAGGAAGCTATACCCTTTGAAAGACACGGGATGATACTAGTTTTTATCTTCATTGTAATATAAAATGTATGCTTTTATCTTTTAAGAATTAACATGCTCCATTGTAAGAAAGTTAAATAATTCAGATATATATATAAAGAGAAGGGGAAAAAATTACCCACCTGTATTTCCACCAACCTGAACGAAGCACTTTCAATATTTTATGGCAATTTATTCTTTTTTCCTCTATTTATGTATTTTATTATTTATAGTTTTTATTGAGTTGACTGTTCTGTATTTACAATTTATGTGTCTTGCCTTTTTAAACTTACATTATCCTTATAGCATTCCCTAAGCTATAAGCTCTTTTTAAGTATCTTTTTAAACAGGGGCATGGCATTGAAAAAATGAGTATCTACTTTATCAATTCTCAATTATGACTGGCTAGGGATCACTGACTTCTCCTGGTTCTTTGATGGTCACTCCATTGCTAATTAGCCACTTTATCAGAAAGCTAGCTGGGGTCAACATTATTATTTTTGTATTAAGACTTAATTTTTTTAGAGCAATTTTAGGTTCACAACAGAGGAAGGAAGGTACACAGATTTCCCATATACCCCTTGGCCCCACACATGCACAGCCTCCCCCATTGTCAACATTCCCCCATCAGAGTGATACATTTGTTATAATTGAGGAATTCACTCTGACACATCATAATCACCCAATATCTGTAATTTACATCAGGGTTCACTCTTGGTGTCGTACATTCTGTGGATTTGGACAAATGTATAATGACATCAATCCTTCATCACAGTATCATATACAGTATTTCACTGTCCTAAAAATCCTCTGCCTATCCATTCCCCTGACTTCCTACACACACACACCCCCAACCCCTAGCCACTACTGATCTTTTTACTGCCTCCATAGTTTTGCCTTTTCCAGAATGTCATATAGTTAGAATTATACAGTATGTAGTTTTTTTCAGATTGGCTTCTTTCTCTTAGTAATAGTATTTAAGGTCATCCATGGCTTTCCATGGCTTGATAGTTCATTTCTTTTTTTTTTTAAGATTTTATTTATTTATTTGACACAGCGAGAGAGGGAACACAAACAAGGGGAGTGGCAGAGGGAGGGGGAGAAGGGAGCAGGAGCAGGGAGCCTGATGCAGCGCTCCATCCCAGGACCCTGGGATCATGACCTGAGCCGAAGGCAGACACTTAACCATCTGAGCCACCCAGGCGCCCCAGCTCATTTCTTTTTGGTGCTGAATAATATTCCGTTGTTGGATGTATCACAGTGTATCACAGTTTTTATCCATTCACCTACTGAAGGACAGCTTGGTCGGTTCCAAGTTTTGGCAACTATGAATACGCTATAAACATGGGGGGCGGGGAATAAAACTATCCACGGGCAGGTTTTTGTGTGGACAGGTTTTCAACTTATTTGGGTAAATACCAAGGAGTGGGATTGCTAGACTGTATGGTGAGAGCATGTTTGGTTTTTTTTAGAAACCACCAAACTATCTTCCAAAGTGGCTGTAACATTTTGCTTTCCCACCAGCAATGAGTGAGAAATCCTGTTGACCCACATCTTCACCAGCATTTGGTGTTGTCAGGATTCTGGGTTTTGGCTATTCTAATAGCTGTGTAACTGTACTTAATTAATGATCTAATTTGCATTTCCCTGACGATATATGACATGGGACATCTTTTCATATACTTACTTGCCATCTGAATAGCTGCTTTGGTGAGGTGGCTGCTAAGGTCTTTCTCCCATTTTTTTAAAATTGTGTTGTTTGTTTTCTTATTGTTGAGCTGGTGTCTATATCATTGGCAAAAGCCTGAGGGAAAACAGAGGGAAGCTGTGGAACCAGTGGGGGCAGATTTGCATGGTACTTGGTAATTAATAGTAAGTTGCCAATAATCCAGAACAGGCTACATTAACCCCAACATTGAGCCCTAGGGCCCAGTTTGGCTACCCTTCCTCCTTCTCTCCCCTAAGTCTTTCTGTCATTTTGATGTTCCCAACATGCCTATGCCGGGGCCCTCCCTTCTTAGACATCCTACTGCTAAAAACAGTCCCCAAATGACCCCACTAGCCTCTTCTCTGCCCTTAGGACCTACAGTACCAATCAGCCCTCTCCTCACCCCCTTGCAACTCTCTGCCCCTCTCTGTCTGTCCTGACACCAAGCTGCTGCCAAAATCCAAAGGCAGCTGCCTGGAGGTTTCCCCAGATCATCCTCTCCTGTTCCCTCACTGACCCCACCTCAGTTCAGGCATCATGGTTTCATGCCCAAAGCTTACCAGGTACCTGCTGAGGACACTAGTAAAGTTGGGGGGCGCAGCTCCCAAAATGTGATAAGCTCAGCTTTAGTGAAAGA
Source organism: Eumetopias jubatus (assembly GCF_037043125.1). Taxonomy (NCBI): domain Eukaryota; kingdom Metazoa; phylum Chordata; class Mammalia; order Carnivora; family Otariidae; genus Eumetopias; species Eumetopias jubatus. The sequence goes on from NW_028274818.1 coordinate 37,985,218, forward strand.
ATCTTGCATTTTGCAATGAAAAGGTCTATTTTACTTTTGGCATTATGTTTTGTGAATAACTGTTATTGTGAATGAATAACATGTTGAGAGGGAGGACACCATCAGCTTCTCAGTTCATGTGGCCTTTGATGGTGTCACCTGACCAGTGTTGCAACTTCCCGGCACCCCCTCCTCCGCCCCGCCGCCTCCATCACCCAATCCGCCCTCAGCCCTGCACCGGTGCTCTTCCTAAACACATGCTCGTGTCCATCCACTGCCGAGGGACCCTGTGACCCACCCCTGCCCTTTGTCCCTAGGACACCATCCAAAGTGATTATTATTACCTTCAAGACCTATTATAGTGTGTTTTCCCCTGCTTCCTCCCCAACTCCCCCTCTCCTCCCACACACCTCTGCTCAGCAGCTGCCTTGCCCTTCTCCAAACATGCTGCAAGGTTTCACAATTTTATATTTTCACTCATTGCATGCACATTTTTGGTGGGGCCAGCATGTGCCGGGACCGGTGCAGCGCGGGGGGGTGGGGTGGGGAGGAGGCGGCTGGGAATGAGCATAGAGATGAGCAGGGCACAGCCCCCACCTTCCTGGCACCCAGAGCATCTGCATATGCTTTTCTTTATGCCTGGAATGCCTTCCCTCCTCTTCTGCCCAGAAAATGCTCAGCCTTCAACATCCAGCTCAAAAGTCTCTTCATCAATCAGCCTTTGCCAGCTCTCCTGGGCAGAGCCATCCTGCCCCACTTTTGCCCTTACTATATCAGCCTGTAACTACCTGTTGTCAAAGTCTGTCTCCCCCTGAGCTGTGAGCACTTGCAGGGCAGGGAAGATTCACTGTGTATCTGTAGCTCCCGACACAGTACTTAGCACACACTAGGTGCTCATTAAATGCTTGCAGAATAATATATATATTCATATAACATATACAGACACCTGCTATTGCGGATACAGTTTCAAGCATGTTAATTGGCCACCTAGACACGATTTAAAACTCCTCAAGGACAAGGAATGCTCTTCTATTGCCCTTGTAACCCCAAAGTGTCTACACATAGTGCTGAGAGCAGGATCTGGCAATAAGACATATTTGAAGAATTGACAGATAGGTATAAACTCACCGGAGTGACTCACTCTGCCCTCAGCCACTCCAGTTTCAAGTACAAGTTCATCATCGGCTGATTTCAGTTCATCATATTTTGGGAAACAGAATAAAAGTCCAAAAAGCCCTACTCAGTTTACTCAGTCAATAGCAGGGCTTATGTTTGTGGTTAAAGCAAATTATGGAATAATTGCAAATTTGGCAGACAGGATAGTATCACAGTGGGCACAGGGATGTGGAATTTGTCAAGTGAGAATCTTCTGGGGCTTTGGGTATGGTCAACTCTAGAAGGTTCCATGCATTTAACAAGACTTTGGTAAAGGAATGGTGCCCATTTTCAACAAGGGAAGCAAGGCTACAGAAGACTGTGTAGGTGTAAAGCTCTCTAAGATCTGGAGGATGGTACAGCTTAATAGACGTTTTCAAAGAAGCCAGTGTTTGAATCAAGTGCCTACGAGCAATTTTCTTAAGGTTTCTGAGCTTTGGTTTCCTCATCTGCAAAACTGAAATCATGATACCTACCTCACAGCGTTATTATAAGGATGAAATAAGATATTAGGTATTTTTAAAAGTGCTTACCATTGTGTCTGGCATGTAGTATGTGCTCAGTAAATAGTAATTACTAAATATGACCTGGCCTCACACTGATTTTTTTTAAACCTGTTTTAAAATCAGTCAGTCAGCCTGAGAGCTAGAGCTTTCCTTTGGAGTCTAGACATTTCTTTTTCTTTTTTTTTTTTTTAAAGATTTTATTTATTTGCCAGAGAGAGACACAGTGAGAGAGGGAACACGAGCAGGGGGAGTGGGAGAGGGAGAAGCAGGCTTCCCGCGGAGCAGGGGGCCCGATGCGGGGCTCGATCCGAAGACCCCATAGTTCTTTGTGACTTGTTAGCTTCCGAGGTAAGGTGGGAGAAAGGAAAAAAGTAACATTTATTGAATCCCTCTTACATGGAAGACTTGAGGGCGTGTTGTTCTTTAATCCTTGGGTATCATTTTGTACAACTGATATTGTCCTCATTTTACAGGAGAAACTGAGGTTTCAGGACCCACCCAAAGCCAAATAGGAGGTGGCAGTGGAGAGATTTGAACCCAGTTCTGAGTGCCTGTCCAAGGTTCTTTTCTGCCATTTCTGGCTCCTACCCCTGCTGCTCACATTTTCAGCTCGAGGGATGCTGCTCACGGCCACTCCCTAGCACAGGATGCCCCTGAAATGTTCTCTGTGGCTCTCACAATCAGCTTTCTTTACCTTGGCCCCAATCTTGGCAAGGAGAGCATCTCCCAGGACAGCGGGCAGAAAGGGGGCTCAGAAGCCTGACTGCTAAGGTTCCTTTCAGTGTAAGAATTGATGATCCTGAGACCATGGAGAGACACTCTTCCTCTCTTAGCTCCATTTCCCCAAAATCAAATGAGGACACCGAACCACATCAGAGCTTCCCAAGATTTCCCATGAACATTTGCTGAGAGGCGGGAGGTGTTATGGGTAAGCACCAAGATGGAAGCAATTACTTACCCTCTCTGTGCCTCAGTGCCCTCATCCATAAAATGGAGATGTTCACAGTACTTACATCATAGGGTTGTTCTGAGGATTAATAGGAGTAAGTATATGTAAAGGGCTTAGCTCAGTCCAGAACACAGTGAGTGCTACATAACAGCATTTGCTGCACTTAAAGGCAGAAGAGAGGGTACTAATCCCACCCCCCACTGCTGGGTCCTAGGAATGTAACTTTCCATGGCTCATCCCACGCCCAAAATGTATTTGATATCTTCTCCCTTTCCTTAAAAATTCTTGTGTGACTTATATTTAAGCTCAACATATCCATATTTGTTTAATATAAAATAATAAAGCACTTCTTTTTTTAAGATTTATTTATTTTTATTTTAGAGAGAGAGAGTGGGGGCAGGACAGAGGGAGAGGGAGAGAATCTCAAGCAGACTCCCTGCTGATTCTGGAGCCTGACATGGGGCTCGATCTCATGACTCTGAGATCACGACCTGAGCTGAAACTGCTGCTTAACTGATGGAGCCACTTAGGCGCCCCAAAATAATGAAGCACTTATTAACACAGACACTCCAGCAAGACCTCTTCTGCTTACCCCCGGCTCTGGTGCACAGGGGTGTACCCATGTGCAGGCTCATGCCCAGTTTGATGGAAGTAGATGACTTCCGGGGTCCCTTTGCCTCTGGGGTCTTCTATTTTGGATAATCAGCACCACCGGACTCCAGGAACATGCGCTGGTGGCCACCTACCTGGTATCACCCAGGTCATCCTTGCTGCTAAGCTAGCACGGAGATTCCAGAGGTTAAGCCCCAGTGGACAAATGGCCCAGAAGACACAGGCTGAAGCACTGCTCCGGCTGGTCCCCCTCCATACCACTCACCCACCCATGCCGCAGACTGGATTTTCTGTTCGAAGGTGGACAAAAAGAAACTAAAGGAGAATGGGTAGGTAGTGAGCAGAAGGATTAAAGCAGACACTCCACAGGGAAAAGTACCTGCAGAACTCATTCGTTTGTTTGGATGTTAAGAAGCAAGGAAAATAAACAGATAGCCACAATTACTGGGGGTCCTTCCAGCTTCCACTATGCCCTGTGTGGCCCTTGAAGATAGAAATCAAGACCCCTTTCTGAACTCCATTTAAGCAACAGGAGCAATGATGGAATTTGATACCCCTTTCCCCATAATAAAGATTTAAATTTGTAATATCATTCTAGCAAAATATTGGGAACACCTTAAATACTAAATGTGGGGGAACTAAGTAAATCATACTACATCCACGGCCATGAAAAATTACATAATAAAAGCGAGGCTAGTCATTACCTCTGGGAGGTAGAGAGAGGTAGGTATGATCGGGAATAATCACATGGGGGCTTCTCAGTACTTGTGTGGTAGGTTCTTGATGTTCGTTTTATTATTAAAATGGGTGTATATGTTCTATATAATCACCTGTATGCATGCTACATTCACAACAAAATGAACAATTTATTTTTGAGAAGAAAAAATTATGGTAATAAAGACCACATACAATTTGCAGTGATAAGCAAAAGAGCAAATTTCAAATTTGCATGCAATCTCAATCCTAACTATGCTCTTAAAAATCACAGGCATGAAGAAAAATTGGAGGAAAACACACCAAAATGCTAACAGTGTTTAGACTATAGGACTTTTTTTCTCTTGTCCATTTCCCAAATGTTATAATGGTTATAAATATACATATAATGATTTATAATGGTGATAGATAGATAAGAAAGAAAGAAAAAAGAAAGAGAACGAAAGAAAGAAAGAAAAAGAAAAAGAAAGAAAGGAAGAAAGAAAGAAAGAAAGAAAGAAAGAAAGAAAGAAAGAAAGAAAGAAAGAAAGAAAGAAAGACTTGCCCATTTAATTATTTTCAGTTCACTCCCACATCTGTTACCTCATTGATTCTTACACACCTCTTTGGGGGAGTCAATGTTAAATAGTTCTGTTTTATAGACTGGAACACAGGTGAAGTGTTTATGACCTGCACTAAGTCACTCAGTTGGCTGGAAGGAAACCTCTGAGTGGATCCAAGATCTCCTGAGTCTTGCTATCACCCAGTGGCTGAGACTTCATCTTGGACACCCAGGACTCAAGGGTCCCCACTCTTAAATGGGAATAGCTATTACCTGGACTTTGGTCACATGGTCCAAGGTGGGTGTCTATGGCAGTAGAAGATGGACTACGTACAAAGATGTCCCCAAAGATGCAATCCCCACCTGAAGCGCTCTCACACCCGCTCCTTTCTATCAAGGCACCAAGCCCATTGGTAAAATTCCCTGGAAATGTGGAGAAAGAGAGAGAGAAAGATCAGTTGTCAGGACCACAGGCTGTGTTTGAGAATCAGGTTGGACATTTCTCAACTCTAGTTTTTGGAGAGGAAAAGTGTTTACCGAAATGGATCTGTCCTTGTGCTATTCAATGTCTTCCTCTTGCCACTTCTTTCCCTCCAGCTCTCTGAGGAGAGGTTGCCAGATGCTTGCTGTGGATGGCTTCAGCTGGTGTCCATTCAAGACCCTCAGAGCTCAGCCAGGGGCCCCTCACTTCAGAAAAGGTGGGGCCTTAGAGAGAGGGAGTAGCTTGCTCAAGAATACCAAAGGCAGAAACAGACCAGACACCAAACCCCCTGGTCTCATCCCAACGCACTTTGCACAGGACCAGTGGGAGCTTGAAGCACCACCCTGCGCTGAGGAGAGTGGCAGGTGCATACCCAGAGTTATGTGGGTGGAGAACCAGGATCCGCTCTCATTGTTTTCTGTATGGAGTCTTATCCTTGCTCCTTTGAAAATGATCATTTCTGGATATAGCTCCACGTCATCCACCACTGTTGCTACTGACTAAAGGGACAGAATGGACTCTAGGAGAGATTCAGGGATTTCCCCTAGAAAGCCCCTCTTGATTCATAATTAATGATACCACCACTGAGGACTGGCTGTGTGCCCCATCCTCAGGGAATCCTCCCAACAAGTTTATGTGTTAGGTGCTGTTATGGTGCCATTTTCCAGCTCAGCCAAGAGAGGGAGAAATTACTCCTCCAAGGTAACACAGCTGCTAAGTGCTGAATCCAGCATCCATGGGCCACCTTCCATGCTTCAGAGTCCAGTATGGGATGCTTCCCTGGTTTTCCGGAGAGGCCCATTTTGGAGAATCTTAAATGAGTAACCCCCACATTCTAACTGACTTTATAGAAAGTGTGGGCTTTGGAAGGCAGAGTAAAGAAGAAAAATCCTCTCCACTCCCTTTGTGCGGTGAAGAAGTGGGTGGAGCCAGTACGGGGTTACTGGTCCCTGGCTGTTTCCCAGATTTTGTGTTGCACTTACCTGTCCAGAGCTCTGTAAGCAAATACAATCTTGGGGTTTGAAGAAGAATAATGTCATGGGGGGCAGAGTGGGAAGGGACTGTTCCCTGGACTAAGAAACTGCCAAAACCTTTAAATATCCCTTGAACTTTTTTTTTTTTTGGCTCCCTGCAGTGTTTTGGTGTTTAGATTCCGTTGCCACGAGTGGGCTGTTTTTAGCTGCCTGGTTCCGTCCCCTCTGCTTTTAACTTTTTTCCCCTTCCTTTCGCACATGCCCCGGCATGAAGTTTCCAATTCTTATCTCAACATACTAAGGCTGGTCTGAATGTGGATTCCCGCGGCGGTTCTCCAGCGTGGCACCTCAGCAATATTCAAATTTCTGCTTAACTCTCTTCCACTGAGGATTAACCCCCTCCCCGCCCCCCCAAATAACCCCAGCCCCGCGCTTCCTTCTCAAAGGGGGAGGCGTACTTTGCCCTTGTGTAGAGAAGCATTTTGGTCTGTGGAGCTCTTCTTGCCCCACTTCTAGATGTACAGAGTATGCACGCTAGACGTTGGTGGCTTTAAAGTCAGGGTGAAATGAGGACACACAGGACTGAGATATCGATCACTCCCGCAGCAGCGCACACCTTGGGGCTCTTCCCCAGCGCGAATCTTTCCCTGTCTCTCTCCAGCTGGGCAGGCATTTCGCAGTCCTCCTGGGGGCTGGGGGCAGGGAGTCAAGCAGCCCTAGTTTTTGTTTTCCTTGGATAAGAGTTTCATTCACAAGGGGTGGACTTACTTCTCTGTCAAGATTCTTATCACTTTTAGAGTTTCAGCGGGCCAGGCAGGCAGACGATGCGAGGCTCACACTTCTGTGACCAGCTGACAGCATTTTCTACCCAGGGGTCACTTGGAGATTCCAAAAGCAAGACTTATTTGAATGAAACAAGACCAAGAAAAGGAACGGGAGGCACGATGATAATAAAAAATAAATGACTAGGGGTTGTGGACTTCTCTACCGTAATTACCCTTCTCTTGCATTGTTTTGTGGAGGCTGGTCTGGCTGTTTGTTTACCCTACGCCCTAAATTGAATTTCCCCGCAAGGACAAGACTAAACCACAAATCTGGCTTGGGTGTATTAAAATGTAAACTGGTTCAAGATTACTGTAGGCATTTCACGGAGAGAAAAAAAAAAGGGGGGGTTCACATGTTCTCCATCTCTTTATTTCAATTTATGATGGTGCAATTTATTCCAGAGCAATAGATAAGTAGATATAATAGATGCATAGAAAATCCCAAATAATTTTCATTTAAATGTACAAACGTTTTTCCTTCTGCTCTTGCACTGTTCTAGGGGTTGTGCCGACACGCCCGGGGTTTACCTGCCCGCGCGTCTGCAGGAGGGTGGGGTGAGGGGGTGTGGGGCTGGGTGCGAGGGGGTGTGGCCGTGGGGGTGGAGGGTGGGGCCGGGAGAGCCGTTACCTGGGCGAAAAGTAAAGCAAAAACAACCGCCCCACGCTTCCCGCGCGACGCAGCTGGAAAGCCGCTCAGGTGCAGGACTACATCCTCGAGGATCCTGTGTGGAACCCTCCGCTCCCAGACGGGTTGGGGGCGGGGACGGGGGGCTTCCGAGGCTGCCCTCCGAGTTGTCCCGGGCCGGAAGCTTGGTGAGGGGGTGTTCTGGATGAAGTTCGGGCTTGGGGGACAGGAACATGGGTGTGGGGGACCTGCAGTTTCACCTGCAGTTCTGAGGGTCTATGCCCCAGGCGGCTTGGCAATCGGAGGGGCTGGAGAAATGGACAGATATTCCTCGGGTGTGCAGGACTCTGTGTGTGTGTGTGTAAGCGGGGGTGGGGGAGTGGGGGAGGTGGGGACGACCCCTCCATCACTGTCGACTGTAACAGGTTAGGGGTGCGGGTGCGGGCTGTGGGGCTGCCGGGGAGGCCCGGGCTCCAGGACCGTTCTAGTTCTTACCTCAAATTACCAAACTATGACCTTCGATCGCCTGTCCCAAGAGGCAGGTGGAAGCAGGGGTTTCTGCCCCTAACCGTGCCCCCTGCACCCCACCGGCGCGCGCGGGACCCCTCCCCTCCCGGGCAGGTTCGAAACTTCGCGAGCCACACTCGCGTCCACGTATATTCGTCCTTGGGCAGTTGAGAAGGTCCCTGGTTCTGCCACTCTCGAAGCCCAGACAGCTGGGGTCGAGGAATCGGAACCCGAAAATCGTTTTTAAGTTTCAAATCCAGTTCTCCTGAAGCTCCAGCTAGTATCTGCGGCCCTAGGACCCAACCTTTCCCGACAGCCGGGCTTTGAGGGGCGAAGGGATTTCTGCTACGGGGACTCATTTCGGCCGAGGTCAGTGCGCTCCCACTCACCGCCGTCCTGTCCCTACCAATTCCGCTCTGGGGGCAGAAAAACACGTGAAAGGCGAAGATGGGTTTTCCCTAAACGTAGCCTAAGAGGGTGGCGACCTCCCTCCGCCTGGGCCGCGGGGATCAAAGCACCTTCTCTTTCCTCCTCGCCCTGGCCGCTTGGTTTCAGCCCCACTCTTAGCGCCCAAGTTGCCTCTGATTTTACAGCTCCTCTCAACTTTCCAGGTTGTGTTCGTTTCACTGAGAAACTGCCCGTCAATTTCAAACGCTTTGTGGCTGTTAAGAAATCCTAATCCGCACGGTCCTAGCACCTGCCCTGGCCTCGGAGACGCGCTCCCCGCCGGCCGGGAGACGGTTCCGCTTGTGCGCTCGTGCGGGGTGTGCCCGGGCTGCGGGCTAGGACGCACCGTACCCGCCGAGCGCTGCCCTCCGCGATTGGGTTAACGCGCGGACTTCTCGCGGGCCAAGCCGCGGAGGTCACCCCCGGCGGGTAACTGTGTGGGTTCACGCAGGGGTCCTTTCGGCACCTCTCCCACAGCGGGGACTACCGCTTCTGACCTCATCCTGCCCCCAACTAGAGAAGGCGGCGTTTGGCGGCGGAAGGGGCTCCAGAAAATGACCACGCATTTTAGATAAAGGTCGTGCCCGCTTCCCAGCCTCACCTAGTTTGGACTGCAGCCAGGCCCCGCCCCTCCATCTCCCCCCTTCCCCCAATCTAGCGGAGGGAGAGATGCCAGCGCAGTGGAGTCATACCGCTGGCTTGGGCACCATTGGCTCATGCCTGGAACACGCAGCGGCGAGTACGCACATCTGGCGGCCCGCCCGGACGGCTCCGGTCCTGATATGGAGAGAGAGGGCGGGCGGGTGTGTGCCCGAGAGCGAGAGGCCGGGGGAGCGCCGCTCGACCGGCTCCTCCCCGAGCTTGCATCACCAGTCCCCCCCCCCCACCCTTCGCTTCCCCTTTTGGCCCCTCCTCCATCCCTCCTGCCTGCCCAGCCTAGTTCGGCTGGTTCTCCGGGGAAGCTATTAATAGCATTACGTCAGCCTGGGACTCGTAACCCGGAGTAAACTGGCTCGCCGCCAGCCAGAGGGCTATAAAAGGGGTGATGCAACGCGCTCTGAGCCACAGTCGCACGCAGCGAGGCGCGCAGTACCCAGCGCTGTCCCGGCGCCTCCGCCCGAACCCGAGCCGACTCGCCCGCCACCCCGCGCGCCGGCCGTGTGTCCTCGGGGCTCGCCCGTCCGCCCCCCAGACAGACAGCCCGACCCCGCCCCGACCCCGCCCGCCCTCTGGACCCTGGCCGCCCCGAGTGGAGACCGGAGGTGAGCGCTGGAACCGAGTGAGTGAGCGCGGCGAGGGTAGCCCGCTTTCATACCCTTTGCGCCCCTCTAATGACCAGTCCCGCGACCCCTGCGCGGGTCACCGATCCGCGCGCCCAGCCTCCGGCTGCGAAAGAACTCTGGCCGAACTTCTCCCAGCCGAAGCTGCTCCTCAGCGCTTCGGAAAGTTTCTCGCAAAGAACTTTCTCTTTTGACTTGGGGCGCGAAAGGGTCCCGGTGACCGAGAGGACGGACCACGGCTCCTCCGCCGGCTTCGGAGCCCTGCTCCTCTCCGCCCTGGGCGCCTGCTTACCTCTCCCGGAGCGGGCGTGGGGAGCTGGGTGCGCGGGGGTGGCCGAGGCTCTCCGGCTAGCTGTCCCGCTCATCCTTCGCTTCGTGCCGGGCACCGCCGTTCCCGAGGCCAGCCTTCCCGGGCCCAGCGGAGAGGCCCACCGAGGCCGGGTGCCGGCGGGAGGGCTGCCCCAGGAGCCGGACCGAATGAATGGGAAAGGGACGGGCGAGCGGGGGTCGCGGTCGCGGCCGCGGCCGCTGGGGGTCGCCCTGCGCACCCTGGAGCGCTGCGCCGCGGGACCGCGCGGGAGCCTGGAGCGAAAGTTAGTTGGGATAAGTTTCGAGGTGGCAAGCACTCGTGTTGCTGTCCTGGGGCGGACGGCGTAGAGGGCTCCCGGCACAGGCTGGTGTCCAACCCCTGGGCGGGAGACTTCTTGTCCCAAGGCTCTCACACGGTTTTCTCGCGTACCTGTGACTCTTCCTCCGGCGGGGTCCGCGGGTTTCTCTGCCGTTCGTCTACGGAGACCCACCTTGGAGGAAGCAAGGGTGCGAGACCGGTGCAGATAATTGAGAGAATGCCTTTGTGGTCTAGTGGCCGGGACCCTGAGAGCTTATACTGAGCTTCGTGTCTTCGAGCCTCAGTTTCCCCAAGTGAGAGAACTAGGGCGCACAAGGCCCGTGCTGGCTGCCTCTGCCTGTTTGGAAGCACCAAGTGGTAGTTGGACCCGATAACCATTAAGGTCCTCTCTGAAAGAAGTTTTTCAGGTTCCAGGGCGATGTAACTGAAAGAAAGGGAGCCGGTGAGGAGACGTGAATGACTTGAGTGAGGGGGTCTCTGTCTAATGTCACTGACCAGCTTCGGAGGCAATGAAGGGGAGGGGACTTATCTATGGGGCATGTCTTCCCTTCCTAACGTTCTTTCCATTGCATGGTTCTCCTGTGCTCCCCCACACCCCATTTTCATTTCATCTACTTACTTTCTTTCCTCCTTACCATTTTCTTTTCCCTAATTTTATTACTGAGATCACATATACATCCTTACAAATAGAGGTGTTGCTAAACCCTTGATGGAGCCAGGGGGGAGGAAATGCGGGGTAGAACATTCGGGTGGTCTCCCCCCAATGCACCTAGTTCAGTGTGGGTGACAGTCCCACCTGCTGGGGGGGAGCTCCCCATCTTTAAATGAAGGAGAAATTGTTATTACTGCCCTTCTTGTTTTGTATTTAGTATTTGGTATAGAATAATTCTACAACATATAAACTCTTGCTTTGAAGATATCCTGGACAAAGACGAGGGTGGCAGAGGGGTTTGTGGTTGTTATCATCTGGATGGTTTCAGAGACGTGACGGGTAACATTCCAGGCTGGCAGTGTGGATAGGATACAGCACCCAGCACCTGTGGCAGCTGTTGGAACCTTCCTATCCTTTCTGTCTTAACCCCCTCACCCCCCATCTCCCTCTTGGCCCTTTCTCTCCATTGTTCTCGTTCTTCGGTACGCCCTCCCTGTCTCAGTCCTGTCAAAGCCTCCTCTGTGGTGGATACCAGGTTACTAAGACTGCTAACCCCTCATCTCCCTGGCCAGTGGCTCTATTCTTCATGTGCCTTATTGGTTCGTCCTATCAGTGTTGGATCTTTGTTGATGATGAAGCAAAATGAGCAGTGGGTGAGTGGTCGACAGCTTGGCTAGGGCTGGGCCACTGACCCGCTTTATGGCCTCGGGCAAGTCACTACCTTCCTAGATCTCATGTTAATTGCAAAATGAAGATCTGACCTACGTGCCTCTAATATCGGGCGTTCTATCCCTTTATGTAGAGCCCATGATTTCTTCTCTTTTCATTTGGCTGGGCACGGAACAGCGTCAATGGTTCCAAGTGTTACCCAGCCTAGGAAGGAGGAAGTACATAGTCAGGACACCAGAGAAACTAGAAATGGTTTCATGTGTGAGAACTGATTATTTCTCAGCTACGTAAGAGCAGTGGAAACAAGCTTTTGCCAGCAAATATATAGTGGGGTAGAATTGACCTGGTGTGTTGGGAGCCCAGGGTCAACCAAAGTGCAAAAGAAGCTGTGAATGACCCGAATTTCATTAGGGTTCCAGTTGATTCCTGATTAATGGGGCTAACTTGCATTGACAACAACATTCTGAGTTCCCCCTGAAATGGGGAAAGTGGAATCACAGTAATAATGGGTATCCAGCCCGTGTATAAATCCACCTTTGTGACTCTTGTATGATCTTGACCACCCTGTGAGGGAATGGGGGCGGGCAATATTGGTCTCATTTTACAGATAGACTGAGGCCCAGAAAGCGTGAGAAGGTTGTCAATGGGGGCTCAGTTTGTGAGTGGTAGTGATGAGCCTGTTTCTGAAGCCCCAGCATTACACCAACGGTTTTTAGATAGGCCTGGAAAAAGACCAATATAGGAAGTTAGTGAAAGACCAGTATCGGCTTCGTATACTGTGAGATGTTTTACGAGCAGCACTTAGGTGAAGAGATGAAAATTAAAAGTGAAAATTCAACTTAGTTGTAGCTACTAGGAAATAAAATCTGGGAGTTGAATTTCCAGTTAAAGAAATACACGAGTGAAGTTTCACTTTCTTGAAAATGATGAAACTGCCAAAGATATGACATGGTTTCTGATTGGAGATGATGAAGCAAAAGCAAAATGCAGGTTCTTTGTAGCAAGTCTGGACAATTTTAAGATCAGTGTAGAAAGCCAACTCAGAAAATCCCCAAACAGATTTTTTTTATTCAACAAGGGGGAATGTTGGCGGGTCTCAACTTTCAGAAAAGTTGTCTGAAGATTTAACTTCATTTTCCTTGTAGGGACACAGCCTGAGTCTGGGCTGAATCAGACCTTAAGAGAATGAGTCAAGAAGTAACTAGAAAGTTATCTCAAGAAATTAAGCTGTAGCAGAATGCAGAGAAAACTCCAAATCTCTACAGATGCAACTGCTTTCCTTTGTGAAAGGCTTTTTAGCATTTTTACAACCCATTTCCATCCCCAAGTAAGCCCACCCAATGCTTGTCATAAAAACATTCCATACCACTGACATTGGAACAGCTGACTTTAAAGTAAGAAGGAATAAAACCAGTCCCAGGGCGCCTGGGTGGCTCAGTCGTTAAGCGTCTGCCTTCAGCTCAGGTCATGATCCCCGGGTCCTGGGATCGAGCCCCACATGGGGCTCCCTGCTCCGCAGGAAGCCTGCTTCTCCCTCTCCCACTCCTCCTGCTTGTGTTCCCTCTCTCGCTATCTCTCTCTCTGCCAAATAAATAAATAAAATCTTTAAAAAAATAAAATAAAACTTCCCAATTATTAAAAAAAAACAAAACCAGTCCCAAACAGCAGACCCCAAGCCCCGAGAGCTTATTAATAAACTTAGCTGGGGGGCAAAACAGACTACACTCAACACTGGTGGAATTCAAACTACCCAGGTAAAGGAGAGCCGTCCAGTCATCCAAACAAAGGCCAGCCCAGTGGTAGCTCTGAATTCCATCTCTGAACTACTGGGTTTTTAATCAAGTTGGTTAAGGGAGGGAAAACATGAATGCATGGGAGAATCATAAGCCTCGGGCTTCAGAAGGCTGGTTTCTCAGAGTTTATTGCCTGCCAGAGAAGTATCCTCCCTACATCTGAAAACGATGGGATTAAATTGATACAGGAACCTCGGTTCTGGCTCACACGACACAGGGCTTTGGGAAGACAATTACAGACGTTTCCCAGATTTCTTTGAACACCCAGTGGTGGCGTTGGTCGGCCTGGCATTCTTGCCTCCATTAGTGTATTTCAGACCTTAAGGGGAAGTCAGTTAAGAGGTCAGGGTGATCTATTCCAAAGTGTTTGAGATCACAGAGAGTGACCAGCCACCCTGCCACCGGGACCCCACAGAGCATCTGTCACAGAGCCAGCCGGGCTGGAGGGATCCCAGGGAGGCCTCACAGTTGCTTTATATTTTCCGGGGCATGTTCATGTATTACTTTCTCAACTCCTTCCACAAGTCTGGAAAAATGGGGTGATTGTCTTTAGCCTTCTTTTACAGAGGAGGAAACAGGCACTGGGAGGTATGATGATGATACGTGAGTAAGTGGGCCTCAAATCTTGATCATCTGACCCCAGTCTAAGAATTTTTGTGGATAAAAGACCCACTTATGACTCCTGAAATGCAGGCAGCAGCTGGAGTGTGCACGCTGAACAGAAAGATCAGCGGTTCATTGCACAGAGTTCATGACTCCCCCCTGGCTCTTTGCTTAGTCTCCTCTCCACCGCTTCTGTTCCAGGACCCCCACCCAGCCCCAGCCAACCCCCACCCAGCCCCAGCCAACCCCCACCCAAACCCCGCAAGAAAGGTTTGCTCTGGCATTTTTGTTTTTGCAGTGTAAATAATATTTTCTATTCTATAAGTTCAGGGCATGAGTTCTGGAGTCAAACTTAATCCAAGTCCTGAGGCTGCTTCATACTAACTCTGTGACTTTGGACAAGGTGTTTAACTAGTCTAAACCTCAGTTACCTCATCTGTGAAAGGGGGCTAGAACCTAATTCACTGGGTTCTCGTGAGGGTTAAATGAGATAATGCACGTAAGGTTTCTAGCCTGAAGGAGGCACTCTGTTAAATGTTAGTCGCTTGCCAGAGGGCTTCCTGTCGACTAGACTGGGCTAATGACTGCTCGCAGCCAGATTGCAAAGGACGCTCCAGGGCACAGTGTGCCTAGACCGTCCCCACACTCCTCATACCTGGACAACTGACTGCAAGGATGAGGGGACACGGCTGCTGCTGGAGGGAGTGTGTGGCAGGCAGAGATTTACGGGGGGCTCTTCCAAATTGGAACCGTGGAACTATTATGATTTCTACCCTTCACTTTCCTTTACATTGTCCCTTTGGGCTCCCTGGGCTATAGAACGAGAGAGGTAGGTGAGACTTCAGAGACCATTTGATTTGACCCCCTCCTTCCCCCTTTGATGTACTCAGTGGGGCGGTCTGCGGGGGTCAGCAGGCCTTGGGAGCAGCTGGTGCCAGGCGCTGGGCCAGCTCTGGGTACAGGAACAGTGAAGACACTCAGTCCCCATGCCACAGGACCTCTCAGCCATTGGCCAGATGAAGACTGAGACTCAGCCTAGGTCACACTGTTCCTCAGTGCTGGAGCCAGTCCCAGCTTCCCCTCGGTCCCCAGCCCCAGCCTTTCCAGACACCGCGGGGCTGAACAACACCCCCAGGAGAGGTCCAAATTCTTAGTTCCTTGCTTTTCTTTTCTCAGGTATTTTGCTTCAGCCGGCTTAATCTTTTAAGAAGGGGCTACTGGTCCCTTGTGATGTAAATCCCCCGCCCCACCCCTCAGCCCTAGCTCCTGCCAAGCTGGGCTGAAGAAACACACCTGCTGGCTACAGTTACTATCCTCCTTCTCATTGACTTGGATCCAACTTCCTGAGGGAGAAGTTTCAGAGATTTATTTGCTAAATCCAAGGGTCCCTGAGTCTTCGCTTTTATTCCATTCACTGATAGATACATTCAACTTGATTTCAGATACCTGCCAAGTTTCTTTTCAAAACAGAGACTGAAAATGGGGTTACATAAGAGTCTCACTGATTTTTTTTTTTTTTCTTTAAATGCTCTTCCTCTTTCAGGACTGTTTGAGGCTACATTTGCATATATGCACACCAGCCAAAACTAATAGCTTCTTGAACTCTAGCCTGAAATGCCACCCTTTATAAATTTCAAGTAGGCATTTTATCCACATCACTGAGCTATGTATTTTAAGAACGTGTTTTACTCAAGAGGAGGATGGTGTAAACCGAGAACAACACAGAAGCCTGAGGGGGATACGGCTGTGGTGTTGGGGGCCGCTGACGTGGGGAGACTTGATCCCATGCCCCTAAGTCCCTGAAGTAGTTTGGGTCTCGATATTTCTTTCAGCAAAATGATGCTTCAACACCCAGGCCAGGTCTCTGCCTCGGAAGTCAGTGCGTCTGCCATCGTCCCCTGCCTGTCCCCTCCTGGGTCACTGGTGTTTGAGGATTTTGCTAACCTGACACCCTTTGTCAAGGAAGAACTGAGGTTCGCCATCCAGAACAAGCACCTCTGTCACCGGATGTCCTCTGCACTGGAGTCGGTCACTGTCAGCAGCAGCCCCCTGGAGATGGCAGTCACGAAAACCGAGGTAGGTGCTCCTCGCAGTGCCCGTTCTTTACGTGCGTCTTCATTGTACACCCGCCAGGCCCGGCGTGCTCCAGGCAGGGCGCTGCTCAGAGTGTGGGGACGGTGTTCGTCACAACGAGGACCCGGGCGGCCAGTGTGGGTAGCAAGGGCCAGCCAGCCCCGCTCACGGCCCTGGCAACAGCTTCTGCTCTGAGTTCCCTTGTCTCCGACACTTGCCTTCCTCCCCATCAAGCAACCTTTTATAAGACACCTGGAGTAACAGACGTGGCGAGAGGTCTGAGAGCTGGGTGCTGGCCATGCGGTGGTGGCTCGAGGACCTCAGAGTGGAGGTCTTGGCTACTTTCTGGGCCTTTCCCTTATGGATAAAAGATGGGAGTGTATCAAGCTTACTTAACTGCTGTGATCACTGTCTTTGGTCAAGGGGCAGCAGAACTATGATGCTGTGTGCACAAGGCCTCATTAGAGGTACCACCTGTGCTGCATTAACGTGAGAGGTCATCATTGCCCTGTCCAGTACTGGACAGTGCAAGGGGAGCCATGGGACACGCGAGGAATTGTCTAAAAATTCTCTGTAAATACCTTGAGATAACAGGATGTAATGGGAAGTAGTAGGATCCCCATAGAAGAAAGAAAAGCATTTTGCAAGGGTATATGGAGGGTTCCTCAGAGGAAGAAGCAGATGTCCAGTGTAGAGGATATCTGGTGATAGAATATTTCCTGATCTGTGGAAATATTCCTTAGAGCCACCAGACTCATCCACTGATTGTGTGTTTACTAAGTGACCTTCTGATCTTACGTCAGTTTAACAGGTGGGTTCTCCTACTGGGAAGAGAATGCACCAACTAATCTCGTTGAATATTCAGGTTCCCTTGGTTGCTGTAATTCTTATCTTAAAATAGGATGCCGAGCCTATGAAACCCATGGGCATCCTGTGTGCTTGGGCAGCAAGACCCTGTTCTGCCAGGTCCCAGTCACCTCTGGGAAGGCAACAAGGCAGAATGAGGCAGTGTGTCCCAGAGAGGGGATAGGATGAGGAGCCAGAGGCCTGGGTTTACACCCAGGCTTTGTAGCCTACGGGTCTGGTGACCATGAGCTGGTGATGCCTGGGCCTCCCTGGAAGTGCTGCTGCTGGCCCCTCCGCACCTCATTTCCACAGCAGTAAGGTCAGGGGGTTGAACTGAATGGTTCTTGAAGGCCTTTTCCATCTCTGACAGTGTACGATTCTGAGATTTGCTCTACTTTCAAGTATTTCCTCGTGTGAGAAAACCCCGAATCCTCTCCGCCCATCCAAAAATATCTGTAGGGTTGTATAGGAAGTACCACAGTTGCTGGGTTCTTGATGAAGAATGGTGAGGTTAATAATGACAGTAACTAAGGCTGACTATATGCTAAACACTGTGCAAAGCATTTTAATTATATATATAAATATATATATGTATATATCTAACTTAACTAATTTGACCCTCCTCCCAACCCTATTGGATAGATAAGATTATTGATCCCGTTTTACAAGTGAGGGAAACTGAGGTTCAGAAGAGTATGGTAACTTGCCCAAGGTCTCACAGCTAATAGGTGGTGAAGCTGGGATTCAGAGCCAGTGTAGTTTAAACTCAGATGTCTGCCTGATGTAAAAGGTAGAACTGCCTCTCGCCCTGCTTTCCCCTCGGACTTTGTTTCTCTAAATTGTGAGGCCTTCTGTCTCGGTGCACGCTAAGTCAGTGTCGTCGAATCCAAAGGACGAGCAATAAGACAGATCTGAAGGGACTGTTGTGTCCCAGGATTTCTTTGGTTTGAAGTGTGGATCCCTGCCCTTTCTTGCTGTCCGGAGCAGTGACGACAGGTGACACGACAAGGTCTGACGTTAGCAGCCTAGACCGTCACCCACTCAAGCCCACCCGTGAGTGCCTCATCCCAGCTGGCCTCGAGCCTCTGAGCCAAGCCCAGTGGCTGAATTTCGCAGGTGCCCCATCAGTCCTGAGACAAAGGGTGAGAGCCAACTTCCAGAGAGGACCAGAACCTAAAGCAGGACAGGGTTTCGTTCTCTGAGGACCCCCACAGCTGACTCAGGGTGGGGCAAAGAAAGGCAGTGTATTTAAGGCGGGTTGCCTTTTTTGCCTCCCATGAAGCATGCGGTCTCTTGAATTTTATAGGTAGCCCCTGAAGAAGATGAAAGGAAAAAGAGGCGGCGGGAAAGAAATAAGATTGCAGCTGCCAAGTGCCGCAACAAAAAGAAGGAGAAGACAGAGTGCCTGCAGAAAGTGAGTCGTCCCTGGGGCACCTGGGTGGTGTAGGTGGTTCCGCGTCCGACTCTTGGTTTTAGTTCAGGTCATGATCTCATGGGTCGTGCAATCAAGCATCAAGGAGGGCTGAGCGGGGAGTGGACTTGAGGATTTTCGCCCTCTGCCCCCCCCCACTCACTCTCTCTGTCTCTCTAAAATAAACAAGTAAATCTTTAGAAAGAAAGAAAGAGAGTCCTCCCCGCCTCACCCCCTCCTCCTGCTCATGCCTGTCCACGACCAACCTCATGTTGCCAGCACGAGGGGAGTCAGAAAGCCCCCTGCCCAGAAGTCTTTTCCCAAGAAGGACCTGTAGCTGGTAGCAGAAGGCTGGTGGCTGCAGGAGGGGGGAACGGAGCTGTTAGCACATCAAAGGGGACTCTGGATGTAGAAGAAGCAGGTGTGTGAATTAAAAACCACAGATTGTCTGCTGCCCAGATTCCCAGCAGTCTTAGCCCGTCCATACACGTCTGGCAGCTTCCAGGCTGCGGGATATGTCAGCCCAGTTAAAGAAGGTTCACTCACCCGTTTTACCGAGAGAAGGAAGCTGCCGGCTCTCAATTGGCTCAATATGAAAAGCCTTTAATTAATCTCTTCAAACAAGTTATTTCCTTAATCTGCAAGCAGTGGTTACACTTTTTTTTTTTTTTTTTGCATTCTGGTGTATTCTTAACTCTGTTGCCCTTCTCCTCAGCTCATCCCATAGCCCGAGCTCCCCACTGTGTTCCGCCAGCTCCCCTTCTGCAGGAAGAAGTGCAGGTGGGAAGAGCATCCCTGGGCAGGTGGGACGCGCCCAGGTGCAGTCCTTCCGTGCCTGTGTCCCCTCCCCCAAGTGTGGACAGGCCAGCGCAGAGTCTCCGCCCAGGCTCCACAGGTCCGCAAGGATTCTGTTGATTGCTTCAGGGAGGCAGTGAAAATGGAGACATTTTGTGTGTTGCCATGTACATTTTTTCTGGGGAGACGAACTTCTCACTGAAATCAGTGACTCACAACAGACAGAGCACCATGAGTCTGCATTTTTTCCCAGCAGGGCTGCTCATGGGCTGTTGGACTCATGCAAAGGATGTCTCTGAGCCGTTGGTTGTACTGCATTTTCATTGCCATGACAGTCACAACCCACCCTCAACCTTGAGTGGAAACTCAAGGGCATCTCTGAAGAAGCCTCCAAGTTCAAAGGCTTCTCCAGGGTCTGGATTCTCCCAGACCTAATGCCGCTGTCCCTGCTTTGTGGGGACGCCGTCCCAGGGAGCCCAAGCACTCCCTCTCTGCAGGCTGTTCCCAGCCTCATGAACCACAACGACGTGTGACCACTGCCACCCCGAGGCCAGCCTCTCTGCACTGGAACCTTGGCTCCATTCCTAATAATTCTGTTGCTTGTTCCCCAGGAGTCGGAGAAGCTGGAGAGCGTGAACGCTGAACTGAAGGCCCAAATCGAGGAGCTCAAGAACGAGAAGCAACATTTGATATACATGCTCAACCTTCATCGGCCCACGTGTATTGTCCGGGCTCAGAATGGGCGGACTCCAGAAGATGAGAGAAACCTTTTTATCCAACAGATAAAAGAAGGAACATTGCAAAGCTAAGCAGTCGTGGTATGGGGGCAACTGGGGAGTCCTCATCGAAACCTTCTACATCCCAAACCCTGAAGCCATTGGAGATCTGACTTCCTGTGCACCTCTCACATCCCAGCCGTGAAGAACCATCGAGGCGGAAGAGCCCTTGGTGACTCAGCTGGGCCTTTCCTCTCTGCACCAGAGTGGACTTTGGACCAGGACAAGGGCATCTTTTTGTCTCAATGCCAGGATTTAGACCTTAACATTACTGGCTCTTCTTGGATGCTGCAGATGGCCCCTGTTGAGGGTCCTGCGCATCTTCTGCCTGGATTCTACCAAAACCAGGATTCTCACCATTAGGACTCATGCTGAAGAAGTGTCTGTACCTTGGGTGGGTGGAGTGGGGCCACGTCCTGCGCTGCCACGGCCACTCACAGGGGACACAGAGTGAGAACGGCATTTAGCAACGTTGTACAATGGCCAGGGTTGTGTTTTCTAGCAAACATGCTATTATGTACCGGAATTAACTGTGTGCAACGCGTCTGTGTCAAAGCTAGGCATTGTGCTCTCCTGATGTTTGTTTTGCACAACACCGGTGTGATTTTCCTCAGATCTGGTTTCTGAGCGGGGGGGTGGGGGGGCGTTGGCGAGCACCATAGGCCGTGTCTTACAGAATGTTGAGGTGGCCAGAAGAGCTTGTCCACCCCGGGAGAACAGAATTCTGCTGGTGAGCAGGGCAGTTTTGTGTCAACAGAGAAAGCCGCCTTTCCCGTGGCAGCCAGGCATTAGCGAAAAACTCATGGGCATGACTGCAGGTCCTCTGTCTCAAACTCATTTATAATGTCACAGGAAGAAAGCAGGAAGTCCAACTTCCAAAGGGCTAGGACTCTCCACTCAGTGACTTAGGTCAGGAGTTATTTCTAGGCCAGAAAAGCCAAAGAATATTCCATTTTCCTTTTCTCACAGTTGAAAACCACATTCAGTGGAGACAAGTTTGAAGCCCGGTGATGCCTAGGCGTTAGCATTATTGGATGTCCGTGGCATTGTTTGTCATATGGATGTTTGTAGAAATCTGGCCCAGAGCATTTATAACTGTGAGAGGTCATTCACACTGGCCACAGGACTCTGGCTACTGTCTGTTTAAATTCTGATGTTTCTGTGAAATCCTCAAGAGTGTTTAATCCTATTCAATAGTATCATTACAATTTTCTGTAAGAGAAAATATTACTTATTTATCCTAGTATTCCTAACTTGTTGATATAATAAATACTGGAACCAAGACATGGTGAACTTAAGTGTTGTGCTGGTTTCTCTTCCTTTTAAATGGGTTGGTTGTTGAACTCTAGCCATTCCCCACCCCCTCCCTCTCCGTTGAGGGGGAGGGGCGTTTTCGCTTAAAAATTCTCCCAAGGGTCATCCTTTGCTCTTTGGGGTGCCACTGGGCGGGATAGTTGACTTTCCATTCTGTTCCTCAGACTGTGGCATCTGTTGCCCAGTTTCTCATTGACAAGCCCCGAAACACAGCGCCAACCAAGTATATCCTTTAGACCAACTGTTTGGTGTTAACATAGAGTTTTGATATAAAATCTCAACTATGTTTCTTTGAATGTACAGATGCCTAAAACGTAGACCCATTGTTCAGCTTGACACTGTACCTTCTGCCTCAGAACATTTCTTAAAGTATTCACTCGATTACATCCGTTATGTCCAAATATGTGTCTGATTATTGCAAGTATGTATTTCAAATAGGAGGAAAGAATGGAGGGAGGAAGAGAGGGAGAGAATCATTTTGATAGGTGTGCTAATTCAAAGAAAGGCATTTCACCGAATGGGATTCCTTAGGTCTGGAACAGAACCAGGCTCCCTTGCTCTTTGCCTGTGCACGCAGGTATTCCTCACAGGCTAGAAATAAAAACTGGCTATTCTGCTACTAATGTCTTCCTTCAGAGAGATATTAGCTTCATCCAATGTTAAGATTCGTGCACATGAATGGGGAGCCTGCTCCTCTGAACTCCTGTACGGTTCCTTTAAATTAGCACCTGTGACACCCGTGTCCTGATTTTGCTGCTTTATTTGCACATCAGGGATACTTGCCCATCTGTAAAGAGCCAATTGGTGGAAGCGCCCCTTGTCACTGCTTTCAGGAGATAATCTATTTTCTTTAAGGGGTGGTGGGGGGGGAAATCCTTGGCATTTACCCTGTGGTTGTAGGTGTAGGTGCCACCAATCAGCGGTTAGAAACTCCAGACAGTTTTTAAGCTGCCAAGGACAACAGTGAATTGGAGAGGAAGGAAGTGGGTGGTGGCAATGGCCAAAAAAATTGATCCGAAAAATACACTGTATATGGTTAGTGGAACTGAAAGCTCCTTTTACCAAGTGTATTAAAAACAGTTTTGTTTCCTGCGGCCAAGTTTATGTTTTGATACTTCAATAATAATAATAAAAAGGACAAATAATCTATTTACCATCAAGTTGTTCAGTTCCTTTTGTTTCATAGTCAATGGAGAGGGAAGGTTGGGAGGATCTGAGAGAATAAAGTTGGATGGAGCCTCCACCAGAATCAGACACACCCAGTTTGCCAGTCTCTTTCCACGGGCCTCCTGCTGGGGTGGTGACATCACACTGGCGGGTCATGGAGAGCCCCCCCTCTCCTGACCTCATCCTTGCCCCTTGCCTTTCCCTAACATCTCGCCTGACACCTCTTGCAGAATCAAGAGTTTTAAAGGTTCTGGTCCAGAGGGATTCTGGAATTAAAACTTTAACTTTCTGCCAAGAGCTCAAAAGCTATTTTCCATCTTTATCCTACTTTCTCCCCATTGGCTTTGAATAAACCCTTAAAACCCAAACCCATACTGAGCCTTTCCTTTCTTCCCATCCCATACTCTGGTTGTATTCACCTTTCTCTGTGTTTTCATGGATCTGCCTGACGTAGAGCCTCAGAGGAGGCCAGTTTTGCCCACTGAGCATCCTTCTGTGTTCTCATAGTGACTCTAACCCCACAAGCTTCTCAATTTGTCCTCTCAAAAACTGCTCTCGGGAAGGAATTCACACGGAGGCTTAAAAGGCCAGTTGAGGATGAATGCTAATAAATGCTACTATTTATTGAGTTAGACGATATGCTCAACACTTCACATGCATTATTTCGTTGAATCCTCACAGCAACTGTTATCCCCATTTTACAGACGGGGAAATGGAAAGCTGAGTCACACCGTTGACCTTTCTAAAGGGTTCCAAGCAGGAGTGTATATGTGCTATATGTGCATGTGTGTGTGAGAGAGAAATTACACACAACATAAAATCTACCATTGTACCCATTCTAGAGAGTGTAAAACTCAGTACATTCACAATGCTGTGTGACCATCACCACTATCTAGTTCGAGAATTTTCATTCCCTACAAAGTAAATCCTGTACCTATTAAGCAGTCACTCCCTACACTCCCCTCCGTCCAGCCCCAGGCAACCGCTAATCTACTACCTGTCTGTGGATTTGCCTCTTCTGGATATTTCATCTAAATGGAATCATACAGTATGTGGCCATCTGTGTCTTGCTTCTTTCACTTGGCATCCTGTTTTCAGGATTCATCCCTGTTGTAGCAGGTATCAGTACTTCATTTTTTTTTTTTTAATGGCTGAATAACATTCCACTGTATGGATAGACCACATTTTGTTTATCCATTCACCTGTTGATGAACAGGTGTGTGTATTGGAATAGAAAGATATCCTTTATTTTCAAGGAATGAATCCCTAATGTAGGATTTCAGGCGTAACATCAAACTGGGAGATTAGAGAGTTGGGAGCAGGTGTCTTAGAACTTCCAAGTAACAATTTAGAAATCACATATTCTGCGGCTAGCTCTGTGGGAGGGGTGATAAGGCAGGAGGTATAATGGTACATGCTCTCCATAGGTGTCGATGCTTCCAAACCACTCCTGTTGCCCCAGGAGGGTGCTTGGTAGGCTCCTGGAATTGAAGATGACACCTCTGCACCCCCCGCACTTCATTTCACTGGGGAAGAAGGGAAGAAAACCAGGGGTCTTAAGAGAGCATAACCAGGTTTCCACACACAGGCTGTTTGTAGAAGCATAAGGGAGAGGAGGAACGAAGATGACCCCCCTGTACAATTTAATTCCCATTTCAGCCCAGCCACCACCTGAAGTAGTTGTTTTGGATTCTGTCCGTAACATATATACACATATAGAGTCATGCAACTTCCAATAGTGCATCAGAAAGGTCTTAAATCAGTCTGGTTTAAAACCTGTGGCTGGCCCAAGCTTTCTTTGTGAGGCAAAGTACTGTGGTGGTCCCAAACAAAGACTTTAGAATCAGGTAGACCTGCATGCAAATACTGCCTCTTCTGCCATCAGTTCTGTGAAGTTAGGCCAATGATACCGTCTCACTTTCTTCACCCGTAAAACGGGGCAGTAGCAACAGTACCAAACTTGATGGATTCTTACGGTCATATGTGGAGAACATGGCATGGTGCGTAGGGGATGCAGTGTTTAAGGTTATCATTAATGGCTGCTAGCATCAATGTCTACTGCAGTGTTATGAAAGAGCAGGCCAAGAACCAAGACTGCCAATTCTGGGTTCTTGGACAAAATGAAACCATGAGCTCCAATGGTTCAAATGTATCCCATCATCTTACCTTCCTATAGCTTTGGTCCAGTTGCTGAAATCTTTTGAATTTGGGGGAGGGGAGAAAAAAGTCCCCACACAAAATTGTTCCATTTGAAGAAATTTTTATTTTGATACCCACCTGAGTCCCTGGCAGGGTAAACCTGTCCTCTGTGGGGGCAATGGGGCTTTTGGGGGGAGGATGGTGGCCCTGCCCTGAGGGGGTGTCTGGGGGACGAGAACAAAGGGGTATGTGACAGTGACAGGTCACAAAGGGCAGCAGAGGATAAATATGGCTGCGCAGGGGTTTAGGCTGAGAGAGTGGTCACTTCTCTCACCAGGACTGTAGTTTGCAGCCTCTCAGGAAAATTTTTAAAAAATCAGGGCAGAGGTGAGGTAGAGGAGGAGCCCACCGTCCATCTCTACACCCTTGCAGAGATTCAGTCTGGGGTCCAGGCACCCACCAGCATCCCCTCTGCCATCCTCAGAGCCCCCAACCCGGACCTCTGTCTCTGGGAGGTTCTGAGCCAAAGGAGGGGGGGGTCTGTGGCCTGTGGGGTGGGGTGGGGTTGAGACACCTGCCCCAGAGCCACCCGTGTGACACAGGAGCCCTCTGTCAACCCAACAAGGCCGAGGAAGGGAAGACCCAGGGCCACCCCCGCCGCCCCTTGCCAGCCAGCACTGCTCGTGACACAAGGTGCTCATGAACGCCGAGGCTCTGCTACCCTACCACACAGCCCACAGTGCTTCTGGGGTGGGCATGTTCAACACCACCATGGGGAAACTACAGAGACAACTGCACAAGGGAGAATATGACATATTCAAGTACGCACCTATTTTTGAAAGCGACTTTATCCAGATTACCAAAAGGGGAGAAGTCATTGATGTGCACAACCGAGTCAGAATGGTGACCGTGGGCGTCGCATCCACCAGCCCCATCCTCCCGCTCCCTGACGTCATGCTGCTGGCCCGCCCGGCCACCGGCTGTGAAGAGCATGCCGGGCGGGGCCAGGCCACCAAGGGAAAAGGCCGCAAGGCTTCAAAGACCTTAGAGCTCACCAGGCTCCTTCCCTTGAAGTTTGTGAGGATCTCCATTCACGACCGTGAGAAACAACAGCTGCGCCTCAAGTTCGCCACGGGCCGCTCGTGCTACCTGCAGCTGAGTCCCCCTCTGGACGCGCGGGAAGACCTCTTTGCCTACTGGGAAAAGCTCATCTACCTCCTCCGGCCGCCAGTGGACAGTCACAGCAGTACCTATGCCATTCCAGCCGAGGACATGCTGTGCATGCCTGTGTTTGAGGAAGAGGACCGGAGGAGCCCAGCGGGGGCAGATTTCCAAGGAAAAGGGGATCAGGACCAGGTCAGCATCAGGAGCCTCCACGTGGTCTCGGAGGTGGCCGGCGCCACCTCTGCAGCTTTTGCTGGCGGGGAGGGGACCCATCAGGACTCCCACAAACCCAACACCCTGCCCGACGTAGCCGCCCCAAACACAAAAGCGACAGGGCTCGACAAGGAGTCGGCAGCAGGGGCCACGACAGAGGCGGCGGCGGGGGAGGCCGCGGGGGCGGCGGCAGTGGTGGCCGCAGGGACAGCAACAGGGTTCGCAGCGGGGGTCGCAGCGGGCACCACAGCAGGCGCTTTGAGCGTGGCGATCACCAGGTCTGGGGCCCCTGAACAGCTAAGCATGGCCGTAGCCGGGGCAGCCACCCAGCGTCCAGGAGGCGGCAAAGCGAACCTCGCCATTGCGGGCGCTGCCAACATGTCCCCGAGGAGCGTGAACGTGGCCTTGGCAGGTACCGGAAAGACCCCAGGGTTTACTTCCGACTCGTCCAACGGTCTCCCAGAGGACAGCATGTCCCTGGCGTTCGCCGGGACAAGAGCTGCCGGCAAGGCTGCGGGAGAAGCCGCTCTGGACGTAGCCGAGGGAGCGCTCCTCTCCGACGCGCCGAGCGCGGGCGGCCCGGGCGGGCAGGCGGGAAGGCAGTCCCTGAAGGGCCGGAGGGAGCGGAGGGAGCACCGGGAAAAGGAGCTAGCCCTCCGGAGCTCCCGTCGCCGCAGGGCCGCCGAGAGCCGCCACAAGGCCCAGGGGGACAAGATCACCCGGAAAGCCTCCAGCCGGTCCATAGCGGTCCACAGAGCCGCGCGCGAGGACAAGAAGGAGAAGGGCCGTGGCAGCCCGGGGGGCGGCAGGCGCGCCCCCCACAAAGGCATCAGCCACGCCCCCATCGCCAAGGAGTCCAGAACCTCCCACAAACCGGGGCGGAGCTTATCCACCCCCAACTCGGGCTCCGCCACCAAGAGGCTCAGCAGGATCAGCTCTTTCCTGAGGAACGTCAAAGCCAACCTTATTACAAGAACCATGGCCTCCCCACGGGGCAGAGACGTGGACATGTTGCTGAAGACCGTGGACAGGAGCGGTATGGAGGCCATCATCGAGGCCGCAGAGAGCGGCCAGTGCTTGGAGAGCGCGGGGAGCGGGACATCTGACATCATGGAGACGGTGACCTTCGAAGCCCATTAGTAGGACCCAGAGCTTTCGGCAGCTGCAAAGGGGACCGGGCTCAGGGACGTATCCCCGGAGACTCCATTCCAGCTTTCCTCACTGCAGTTGAAATAAAAAAACATACAATCTGAGAATGGCATGCTGCATTCTGTCGGAATTTCTAGGTCCTGCAGCCCAGTAGTGACCTCACAGTGGATTCTGTGAGGTCAGCCGGGCTGCCATCCAAGACCCCAGGGTCCAGTCGAGGGCAGCCCCCACCTCACACCCATGCTCAGAGCCAAAGCTCATCCTGCCTCAAGGCCTGTCTGGCTTGTTCCTCAGGGCCACAGCTAAAAGTCAAACTATGGCCCCTAATGCTCCACCTCCACCATTTCTCTATTTTTATAAACGTTCCTAACTCCTGAAGGTCCATAGACAGAGTAAGAACAGGGACAAAGTAAGAACGGTCCTCCCCATCTCCTCGGGCTATTCAGTGGAGGGAAGAGGGGTACAGCAGCCTTTGTGGGCAATATTCTCGTCTAGACCTAGCAAGTTCTTTCCAGGGTATATATCCTGGAGAGACACCGGTTCTAAGATGGTGGGAATGTTTATAGCAAAAAATAGCGAAACATTGCAAGCAGCCCAAATTACCCTCAACACAATTCTCAACACAACCCTCCGTGCTCAAGACCGAGGTGATGGTGCAGAGAGGGGTGAGGCAACACCTTTCATGTAGGATATCATAGTGGGATATAAATACATGCAACAGTGAGCAGCTACATACCCTGGTGTGGGAAAAAAACCTATTCTGTGACTGTAACCTATTCCACTTATAGAACAGTTCAAAAACAAGGTCAAAAGTACATGTGTGACAAAAACAAGGGAACAGTACACACAAAAATTCAGGACAGTGGTTTTCTCCAGGATGGAAAGGTAAGACACAAGGTGAACACAGGGCTTTCAGAGCTTCTGGAAATGTTCTGTGAAGCAAGGCCGTGCGCACGCAGGTGTATTTTTCACATCACGATCTCTGCAATCAGAATGGTCCTAGAATTGCTTCCGACATACCTAAGTGCCTTTCCCTTATGTTTTCACTCTTGTGTATGCACAAAAGTGTTATGTCTTATGTCTGAAAGGTCTGGTCTCTTTCAATTGGGTTCTGGGTTCTTGTAATAATTTACCTACTTACAATAAATGTAATCACTATTTTACAGATAGGAACACTAAGGCTCAGAAAAGTTAACTTGTTCCTATCACACAGTAAAACCTTTGCAGAACAGTGATCCACTCCTTTATGCAAAGGATTCCCACCACTATGTTCCCAAACTCTGCACCAAATGTACTGGACTTCCCCTTAGGGAAGGAGGTTTGGGAGCTGGGGATCTCCCGATAATGAGCCACTGTGAGCTGGTTTTTGAATTTCAGGGAGCTCACAGCCCTCAGCTGGTCTTATCTCAAGAGTGTCCAGACCACCCTTGAGTTAGGTCTGGCTCCCAGTCTTCTATCCCCAGGCTCTGTGTGACCTGCACTGCAGCCAGCCATAAACGGACCTCCTGCCTGGTATTCCAGGGACCAGTCTGGAATCTCCCCTACAATCCATTCCTCCCACAGCCACTAATTAAACTTTGGTATGGAGAAACAATTTAAAAGTGTTTCTCCTTACCGAGTCTCTCCTTCTGGGGTTCGGAAAACAAATCCTTAAACTTCGCCTGAGGGAGATTGTTTGTTAGGTCACAGCATCCATGCACTAAAGAGTCAGGGAGGAGAGGAGTCGCTTCTGTTGGTGAAGGGAATGGCCATGGGGTGGGGCTCTGGTGAGGAAGGAAGGAGCCAGAGACCCACACACATCCACCGTTTCCTCAGGCAAAACAAGGTTCACAACCCCAGAATGGAGAGTTATTGGAGTGAGTCAAGTTATTCTTAAAGAATAGAACATGCCAAAGATTAGATACGGATTGGCCCTGTGAGGAAAACAACCTCAGAATCATTAACCCAGAGCTTCAGAGAAGACTCAGAGCTGTAGGGAGACACAATTAATAGTTTACTCTTAACCAGCGTTTCCCTGGACTCAAGGCAGGGAAGTTACAGAAAGATCACATCACATTCCTTTGATCCTCTGATTTCCACACAGGCAAGTGCAGGTAAACACTAGTCTGGAATAAAGACATCTGCATAGCATTTAGCTGTTTAATAGCACTCAGCCAGTTAAAGTTCTTTAATGTATGTGCCCCCTTCTGATTCTCCCAGGTCTCCATTTGGCAGATCAGCAAATGGGAGTTCAGAGCATTTCAAGGACTTGCTCAAGACGGAGGTGATGGTGCAGGGAGGGATGAGGCAACACCTTTCATGTAAACTTTACTGAGTGCTAGCGCTGTGTCCTGCCGGGAACTATGGAATCAATGGGAAAAACAGGACGGACTTGAGTGATTATCACAACTCTGAGTGACAGATACAAGGAGAGACGCATGTTCAGGGTACAGGATCCATTCAGAGGAGGTTCCGGGACATGGGAAGGAGTCTTGGGTCAGGGAAGTGTTCACAGAGGAAGGGGCAGTTATAAGAATGACTAGGACTCTGCCAGGTAGAGGAAGTATGGGGAGCAAGGATAAAGGGTGGAGGAGGTGCAGGTCACAGAAAAGAATGTGTGCAAAGTACAAAGACTTGAAATATCACGATGTGTTGAGCAATTATAGGTATTTCAGTATTGTTGGTCGGCGCACAAGAGGAAAAGAGGAACATGAGGCTGGAGAATCCGGCAGCTGGACCTTCCGGCACCTGGGGAGCCATTGAGAGCCAGCACCTGATGGGAGTAAGTTCTCTCTGGCTCCTGGGTGGACAGCTGATGGGCAGGGGGCTGTCTGAGACAGGGGATCCTCCAGGAAGCCAGGATTGCCTTAATCCTGGCCAGAGATGGGGAAATCTGATCCTGGGTGGCAGTGAGGAAAGAGAAGGGGGCAGAGTCAGGAGATGTTAAAAAGATGGAACAGGACAATTTTCCATCCCACATCCTGAAAGACGGGGAGCTCAAGGTGTGGGCTCAGCACTCATCTAAAGGAGGCGGAAGGGACGAAAGGGAAGTGTCCTCCCTCCATGGTGACTGTTGGTCGGTAAAGGGGATGGCAAGAGAGAGGCTCATGGGAAAGCCAGGAGGAATGTCTTAAGATATAAAACAGCTTCTAGGTGGCTAAGGGGTAAAACATCAGGATAAGGCAGCCAAAGGGAACCGGAGAGGAGAGGAGAGCCTCCCTGAGCCGTTCCTTGTGCATCTGGGCGGGAGGTATTCCAACAGAACCCTCCTCCGCTGCACATAAGAGTCGCTCGGTAGAGCCCCTTGTGGCCACATCCTGGCACTGCAGGCTATCGCTTGAATGATGGGAGCCAGGACTGAGGCTGAGCGGCAGTCACCACTTCCCTTTGTCACACCACAATTAGCCTAATGCCAATGCCGGACGTGTGAGCTGGGGGGGAGGGTTCTGAGTAATGTCTCTCATCCGGGCTGCTTGGCTCCAAGCCTCTGGCCAGGAGTGGCAGAATGTGGAGTGGCCACAAGACCGGTACCCTAGGAGGTTGGGGGGGTCCAACTCAAGGGGATAATGAGTGACCATCCAGAATAGGGGTAGGGTGGAGTTAGTGTCAAGGTCTCCCTGCAGCCTAGAAGTCATTGGACAAACAATTGTTGAGCACCTACTATGGGCAAGATAGTTCACGTACACACACACACACACACACACACACACACACACACACACCAGTAACGCAAGTCAAAGTGTGGTGGTGGCCTTGGGCAGTGTATAAAAAGAGGCGTCGTAGAGAAGGAAAGGTCTGAGCAAAGAGATGATGGAGAAAGAGGAGGACTTGGGAGTTTGGGGGTCTTGGGAGATGTTTCTAGATGACAGACAAGTACAGTGTGCCCAAGATACCATGTGTTTAGGGGATAAGGTAGAGGAGGGTAGTGGGGAGCGGGTGAGGGTGTGTTGGGAAGCGAGGCTGGAAGGGGAGATGAGACCACGGCATAGAGGAGAGACCAGGAATGCCGAGTAAACCCCTGGACCCCATGATCTTCATTACTGCAAATGGGACCTGTAATCCAGAGGCGAAGGGTACAAAGGCTGGATTTTCCTGGAGCAGAAGAACAGGAGAACTTAAAATGTGTTATGGAGGTTCATGTCTTCCCCCACTGTGTAAGTGGGTGTTTTCCCACAAGTGTGCTGAGGTAGTGATACCGCTCATCCTGGGGACACCTGGAGGACACAGCCAGTCAGCTTTGGCTGCCAGGAGCCCCATCTGATATCCCAGGATGCCATTCCAATGTTGCCATTTTCTACATGTTTCATGACCTGCAAAACTTTGGGAAAGATCTGTCTAGATATGCACATTGCATGCACACAATATACTTGTCAGCAAAGAGCCACAGAGAAGCACCTTCCTTGGAGGGCTGGCCTGTTTCCCCCAGTTTCAGTTGCTGCTGACCATGTCACTCCTGTTTCCTTCTCCCACGGACATAGTCACAGCCGCAGCACCTTGCCGTAATGCAATTTACACTAGTTTAAGGAAGGAGAAATTGGAAAGTTTTTCATAAAACTTTGTATAAAGTTAAATTAGTTTTTTAAAGACCTATCTTTTGCTTTGAGAGCATGTCCTTCCTCCTGTTTTTAACATTTTAGTTTGAAGTATAACATACATCCCGAAAACCCCCACACAGCTAGCACCAGTGACGAATGAGAACATCACCACACCCCGAGAAGCCCCCCTCAGGTTCTCTACCGCCCAGGGTAACCATTATCCTAACTTCTGACACCGTAGACTCCTTTTGCTTGTTTTCCAACTTTAGGTAAATGGAATCACGTTGTATGTACTCTTTGACTCCGGTTTCTTTCCCTCAACAGCATATTCATGAGATTTGTCCACAATTTTTCGGACAATAATTCACTCATACTCACTGCTATATAGTATTTCATTGCATACATGTACTACAATTTATTTATTCATTCAGCCATTGGTGGGTGTTTGGGTTATTTCCAGTTTTTGGCTAATAAGAAGAGTGCTGTTATGAACACTTAGATGCAGATCTTTTGGTAAAAATATACATACATTTCTGTCAGGCGTATACTTAGAAATGGAATTGAATACATGCATATGTTCAGTTTTAGATGATAATTCCCCAGTGACTGTCATTACACACTCCCACCAGGAACATGCGAGAGCTCTTCTGGTTCCACATCCTTGCCAACGTTTGATGTTGCTCATCTCTCTCCTTCTAACCAATCTGGTGGGATGAAGTGCCTTTTCTCCCTTTCTCACAAAAATATACTTTTTTAAAAACATAATATGGTGACCTATAGAAAATGGTAATTTTGTTATAATGTCCTGAATAGGCAAAGTTAGAAGCTGGCTTCCAAACTTGTTTTGAAATCTCACACATCTCTGAGATCTTAAAAGTCTTGTGCGTACATGTTTAAGGGTTTCTCATTTTAAGGAAGCTTATATTTTTATAAGCCTCTCCTACCATCCTTTTGCTTTATAACAAACTACCCGAAAACTTTGTGACCTAAAAAATGATATCTTGTAGACGGGTGCCTGGGTGGCTCAGTTGGTTAAGCGGCTGCCTTCGGATCAGGTCATGATCCAGGGTCCTGGGATCGAGCCCCGCATCGGGCTCCCTGCTCAGCAGAAAGTCTGCTTCTCCCTCTCCCTCTGCCTGCCACTCTGCCTACTCGTGCTTTCTCTCTCTCAAATAAATAAATTAATTAATTAATTAATTAATTTTAAAAAAATGATATCTCGTAGATTCTCCTACATCAGGAATTTGGGCACGGCTCAATGGGGAGCAGATTCTTCTGCTCCTCATGGTATCAAGTGAGGCAGATCAGTAGTCTGGTCTGGAGAGTCAAAGAGATCGTCATTCACATGTCTGGTGCCTTGAGGGAAATGGCCATAAGGTGGGACTCTCCACAGGAATGCTTCCATGTGGCCTTCTGCATGATGGTCACAGATAGTCAGATTGGCTTCCCTCAGAGCAAATATCTCAAGATAACCAAGTGGAAACTCCTGCTCACTGAGCCTTAGAAGGCACCCAGCGTAACTGCTACCACATTCTACTGGTTACAAGCGAGTCGTAAGGGCAGCCCACGTTTAAAGGGAGAGAAATTGAACTCTGCTTCTTCATAGAGAAATGACAAGACCACATTGCAAAAGGACGTAGGGGCGGCAATGGTATTGAGGCCTCTTTGGAAAATACAATTTGCCACCCCCCTCACCCCCGATTCTAACAAAGTCAACCTGGCCAGGATGTACCTGAGGAGCCCTGAGGTCACTGTGGTCACCTCCAGCTTTCCTACTTTCCCTCTCCTTAACTCCCTCTCTTATATTCTTCCCTCTTTTTACTTTATTTTCTTATTCCCTCGCGTCCTCCCCCTTTCAGTCAACTAAACTCATAAGAACCCCCACTGGACATTTCTTAGTCCCCTTCTCCCCATCCCTCCGCACATATCTTCAAGTTCTTTGACCCTCCCCCCGGGGGATAGAGTACTGAGACACCTAGAACCACACAGCCTGTCAGGCCCGGAAGGGTCTTGACTAATCCAAGATGCACTTACATCTGAGGAAGTTGAGGATTAGAGAGGAGAGGGGCTTTCCCAAGGTCCTACGTCAAGTCAGCAGCAGAGTTCTGGCTAGCACAGCACAAAACCTAGTCCACAGTGGGTCTCAAAGAATATTTACAACTTTTCCTTCCATTTCTGACTTCCTGGAACTAAAGCCACTTGTTTTCTGTTTCATATTCACTGCCTCGACATTATGATGTCATTTTGGCCTCTTGGTCAAGGAGGGAAACCAATGGTGGGCGGGCCTCTGTCCCCAGAGAGGCCTGCCCCGGCCCTGGCCCGGAACCCAGCCTTCAGAGATGGACAGGGGTCTTATGGATGGAGCAAGTCAGGATTAGGGCAACCAGTCCCCCTCTAACCAACTGACTGTACCCAGACACAATCGCTCCTTTCTGCTGCTGAAATCCAAGAATCCTCTAAACTTGACTAGCAACGAGCAACTAGCAACCAGTCTGGGACTTTTCTGGGCATCCAGGGACGGTGAATTTAATTTAAGCTGATGATGACGGAAGTCAGGCTAAGGCTAAATCTGACATGACCTAGGGCAAGAGAGACAGAAACACTGTTAGGTTACAGTCTGTTTCGTCTGCTAACTCCACTTGGGAGGAGGCGAGGGCCCCGAGAGCGGATCCCAGGCTGGGCCACCAGACAGCCCATAGCATCAGGGGCTGGATCGCTAGGGAGGAGCAAGGGCTGGAAAAAACCTGGGGGGTTGGCTCATTGCTCTGGGATCTCAGTGGTAAGGGCATGAAGCCTCTCAGCACTTTTTGTAACACGCCAGCTCAGCGCTTCCGGCCACTGGTAACAGCTGTGCAAATGGAGGATAAGCTGAGAGTGTGACATGGGTTTGCCAGAGGGAGAGTCCTGGAGGCTGGCTGTGTGTGTGAGGCGGGGAGAAATGCCACCTGTGGAGGGCTTTGTTGACAAGGAAGGGCCCACCAGTCACTCCTGCATCTGGGCACAGTGCGTCGCCAGCATTCCATCCTTCTCTATGGCCCTCCCTCCCCTCTTACCAGCAGCCCTGTGAGCCGACTGACAGGGGGCCCTGGACACAGAGAGACACCACTAATGATGCTCAGCCCTCCCTTACCCACAGAGGCCAGACCAGCAGACCCTTCACTGGGAGTGGTACAAACCAGTCAGGCAGGGGTCTGTGCCTTTCTTCTTGCCAGGGTCCCTCCCTCCAGCTCATGTGCGCCTTCTTGCCTAACTAATAAAGGAGCAATTTCTTTTCCTTCATACTCCCCTCCTGGAGAGAGAGGGAAAAAAGGAACCCACATCATCACCAGTATCATTTCCCAGCCTGTGGTTGGCCAGAGCCCGTGCCCGGCCCTCATCCGCCGAGCCTGCTGCCGGGGCTGCATCCGTTGGGGCCGAAAGTGCACGAGGAGCCGCCACACCGGGCACAGAGCCAAGAAACTGGGAGCCCGCCCCATGTTTCCCTCCAAGCTCCTCAGGCTTTTCCGTGCATTTTACTTGGGGCTGCCACGCGTGCGAGCGGTAGTATCTACTGAGTGCTTCCTGTCTTGGCAGCTACCGTTCTAAAAACTCCACAGGGGCTATTGGGTTTAGCTCTTTTTCCACAGCTTGACAAAGTCGGCATGATTTTCCCATTTTACAGATGAAGGAACCGAGGCACAGACAAGTTCAAATAATTGACCCAAGGCCGGCAGGGGTGGAGCCAGGATTAAATCCCAAGATGTCTCTACCCTCCTGACCCCCTCCTGGGCTGACTCTGTGGACTGCGTGGCCTTAGAAGGTATCCGACCCTGCACAGTGGTGAGCGGCCAGCCCACAGCCAGCGGTCAGTCAGTAAACTCCATGGCTGGGCGCCTGGCTGGCTCGGTTGGTTAAGCGACTGCCTTCGGCTCAGGTCATGGTCCTGCAGTCCCAGGGTCGAGTCTGCACCGGGCTCCTTGCTCAGCAGGGAGTCTTCTTCTCCCTCTGACCCTCCCCCCCTCATGTGCTCTCTCTCTATCTCATTCTCTCTCTCTCTCTCAAATAAA
This sequence comes from Eumetopias jubatus, assembly GCF_037043125.1. Lineage (NCBI taxonomy): Eukaryota > Metazoa > Chordata > Mammalia > Carnivora > Otariidae > Eumetopias > Eumetopias jubatus. Next base: position 38,020,764 of record NW_028274818.1, read on the forward strand.
TAAATAAAATCTTTTTTTAAAATTTAAAAAAAAATAAACTCCATGGCTTGGAACACTGGGTGCCATGTCAGGTGCCCCTGGGGGTCACTCCCTTTCCCTCCACTCCTCTGCTATGGACAGCGCCTTTCATTCAGGCGCAGGGTGTCTTGGCCACACACTGGAGGAATGAGCTGCATATGTGGGCAGAGTGTTTTGTTCCTTCTGGTTCCAACCTGCTGACCTCTGTCTTACCTGGAACCACTATAAAATCTGTCATTGGCACTTTCAGTCTGTGACACCTCAGACCATTCCTGGGCAGACCCAAGGGATGAAATTCTGGGCCAGCAAGAAAGCCCCGCCTAACAGAGAGGAAAGGAATGGCCCCCAGGGAATCTGCCCGGCCAGGCGCTTGCTAACTTTGACCATTCACCTCCTAGATAACAAATGTCCGCGATCCATTCTAACTAGCCACACACTGCTTGCCCTCCCAGTCTTGCTCCTTCTTACCCCTCCCCTCTCTCTTTTTCCTACCCGAGGGCTCCCTCCTGTAGGCTCTCTCAGTCTCCAGTAATGATCTCCATTCTCCTTCCTTCCATCTCCACCCCCAACTTTACTTAGATCTGAAGGTCCCTCCTCACGCAGCTCCTGTCCCGCCTCATCCCCCACGCCCGCGTCATGACTCGAATTTCCTCTCCTAGGTTCCACCACATTAAGGATGAAGCTTCAAGGTCCAGAAGACAGAGCCCCCCCCCCGACAGAGATCTCAGTGGGCCCAGCGTGAGGATCTGCCAATCAAGGGGATGACAAGACCTCTTGCCTAAAAGTCAGGGCTGCCACTCTGCTGTCTCTGAGGCTGAGGCTGCCTCGCTCTGCCACGTCAGTGGACACAAAAGCTGGATCCCATTTGCTTTAATTCTCTGGGCTGCTTTGCCTCAGAGTCAGGGACTCCAAAGCATGCTAATTTTATGCAAACTGAATGCAAATGAATATAGAAAACTATGCGACCCTGAATTTACTGGAAATCAGAGGCTCTCCTGACGGGAAGACTTACAGAAATTTTGGAATCTACTTCCCAAGAGAAATTTAAAAATAGAGTGGCCCCCAGTTGGGGGCTGGGGAGGGACATAGTTGGAAGTCATTCAGAGGAAGGAACACAGTCTGGGTTTCTGTGTCGTTTCTAAGTGACCCAGCAAAAGTCAGAGGAAGAGAAAAGCATCTGGCCACCAAGCCTTCCCTCTTTCTCCTCTCTTGGCGCTAAACTCTGGCTCAGCTCCATGCCCTGCCAAAACCACCCTGTAGTGTGCATCTTGGAGAGCAGAGCACCCAGGGCATTGTGGCATCTTTGGAAATGGGCATTTTATTTAAATCCCACTTCCCATGACAACACTCCACTATTCTCTTCTCCCCTTGCGTGTCCTACATTGACCTTCTTCTACTTGTTCCTCATTGGGTGTGGCTGGTCAAGGGAACAGAATATTCTGGAACCTGGCCAGGAAGTTAGGTTAGGAAGTCTGGATGTTCATATAAAGAGGACCTCAGAGGATAGCTCTTGGATCCATCCACCCAGGCACGAAGCCTTAGGCATCTCAGTTCCAGGTGGAGGGAGAAAAGGACCACTCTGAGAAAGGACAAGCGAGAGGAAGGTGGCTCCAGAAGTAACAGCCCGTTCTTCTGACCATAAACGGAGATGTTCTGAATAACTTCAAAAGGGAGTAGCTGCCCTCTTCTTAAAGATTTCAAGAAAAGAAAAGATTTTTCCAAAATATTTCCACTAAATATGAGAGTTAAGATTGACCAGTAGTTTGGGCATGATAGAATCAGCACAATCTGATTCTTTTTTTAAAAAGACTTTATTTATTGGGGCGCCTGGGTGGCTCAGTCGTTAAGCGTCTGCCTTCGGCTCAGGTCATGATCCATTTATTTGGGAGAGAGAGAGAGAGAGAGAGAGAATGCGTGCACACAGGCAGGGGGAGCGGTAGAGGGAGAGGGAGAAGCAGACTCCCCGCGGAACAGGGAGCCCGATGCTGGACTCGATCCCAGGACCCTGGGACCATGACCTGAGCTGAAGGCAGATGCTCAATCGACTGAGCCACCCAGGTACCCGGCACAATCTGATTCTTAAAAGAGAGGGAGGCAAAGGATTATCGGCAAGAAGGAAGGAGTAAAAGGTTTTTAAATTTTCTATTGAGATAGGAAATCCCGCAAGTATAATTTACAGGGGCTAGAAGACCTCTCCTGCCCCCTCCCCCGAACATTTCCAGCTCTACATTCTCTGCATTACAGAATTTATTCTTGGTCTTAACACTCTGTCTCTCCCCCTTAAAATGATGATCTCTCTAGAAGAGTAACTCATAATTGCCTTATTAGTCAGTTTTATCTTATCGTAATGCAGGACTTGGTGGGAACTGATATTTATTGAGTCCTTATCACGTGCCCATTATGTTCCAGGATCTTAAAAACCATGAGTACCTGCTATGACGTGAGCACGTGAGCCAGGGAATAGCAGGCACCCTCCTATGGCCAGTCATTTCTGGCACAGTGGTGGCTAGCCACCAACACTCACGTGGACCAACACTGTTGGGACACCTGGAGTCCCTGAACCTGGGCCCCACCAACAAGCATGAACAGACCTCAGAATCCTGCTGCCTGCCCAGCCAGCCAGGGCCTTCCTCTGCCCAGCATCCCCCCCGCCCGCCCCACTGCACACAGGACCCCAGCAGCCGGCTTCCACTAGCTGCTTGAGAGCCTTGAAGTCAGGGCCTCTGCCTTCTGCTCTCCCAGGTAGGGTAGGGTGGAGATGCAGGCTAGGGTGGCAGGCAGGTATGCTCCTGTTCTTTCTATTTTTTTTTTTAATATTGTATTTATTTATTTGAGAGGCAGAGAGAGTGCGAGCCAGCTGGAGGAGGGAGAGGGACAAGCAGGCGCCAAGCTGAGCACGGAGCCTGACGCAGGGCTCAGTCTCACGACCCCGAGACCATGACCTGAGTCGAAATCAAGAGTCAGACGCTCAACCACTGAGCCCCCCGGGCGCCCCGGTCCTGTTCTTTTCAGCACTGTGATTCTTATCCTTGATTCGGCCCCCGGCTTAACGAGTTGTTTGGGGAGAGTCTGACTTTATATTCGGGAAGAAGAAGAATGGAAATTTGCAATTTGAGAGAATTTTAATTTAAAGTACATTATTTTACTCAAGTTTCATCTTTTATGGATGGGCAAACTGAGACTCGGAGAAGCTTAGGAATGGTCCCTGGCCATAGTGGCAAAAGTTAGATTTGAACTCAGCTTGTCTGATTCCAAAGTCCTTGCTGGTTGCACTACACCAGTGTTTCCTAAACTGAGTTGCTCCTCAGAATCACCAAAGGATGGTTAAAAATACAGATTCCCGGTCTTGACTCCAGGCTTCTGAATCCCTCTCCAGGGTCAGGGCTCAGCGATCTGTGTTTTCACACAGCCTGGGTGCGGGTGAAGTTGAGCCAAACCGGAGATACGCTCCCCTGTGGCTTGCAGTGGGAAAGACCAGAGGGTGAGTTGAGAGGGGACGCTGAGGGAATGAAGGGGGGAGAGAGAAGGGGACTTCTGCGCTGTTGCCCACGGCTGGCCCTGCCCAAACAATGGCGCCTGTCACTTAGTAGTTGAGATCCTGATGTTGGGCCTGGAGGACAATTAATGACATCAAGAAAAGGCCTTTCCAGTCAGCTGTTTTCCTTACATCTCTACTGTGGAAAGGGGATATCATGCCTGTGGAATTCAGCTGCAAAAAGTCATCTCCAGATCTATTTTTAAATTCTCCAGAAACGAAGAAAGAAAAGCCTGTCAAGGTTCAGAATGTGCTCATCATTTTCCTGACTTAGGAAAACTGCCTTGATTTAGTGCTCATTGCTTGCAAGCCTGCGCTCACAGACAAATGGACTGAGTGTGAGGTATGCGGGCAGTGGGGGAGCCTCAGTGGAAGGAGACTGTGTCACAGGGGACTCCAGATGGCAGGAAGGGGGGGCTCCCCTTCTCTCATTCCTCCTTGGCTGTGCCTAAGGTCCAGAGCTCCCTCAGGCCTGGTGATCTGAGCACCTCTCCCAGTTCTCCTAGTAGGAGACTTTGTGACAATCCCTTCAGAGGCTACTTAATGGATCTGATAATCTGAGGGAAGAAGTTGTTTTAAAGGTGATTAAAACTGCTCCTCCCCATTCGACAGACAGCCCCATCTTCTGGTGCAGTGCCAGCCATGTCCCCGAGACACAATGGAGAAGTCAGGGTACACAGATTTGGCCATATTGGGCACCTGGTCACCAAGGCAGCTTTTAACTCTGGCGAAGTGGATATTGTCACCATCAAGGACCCCCTCATTGACCTCCACAACATGGTCTATATGTTCTAGTATGATTCCACCCACAGCAAATTCAACAGCACAGTCAAGGTTGAAAACAGGAAACTTGTCATCAATGGAAAGCCCATCTCCATCTTCCCGGAACAAAATCCCACCAACATCAAATGGGGTGACACTGATGCTGAGTATGTTCTGGAGTCCACTGGGGTCTTCACCACCATGGAGAAGGCTGGGGCTCACTTGAAGGGTGGGGCCAAGAGGATCATCATCTCTGCCCCTTTTGCTGATGCCCCCATGTTTGTGATGCGCATGAACCATGAGAAATATGACAACTCCCTCTAGATTGTCAGCAATACCTCCTGCATCACCAACTGCTGGGCCCCTCTGGCCAAGGTCATTCACGACAACATCAGCATCGTGGAGGGACTCATGACACAGTCCGTGCCATCGCTGCCACCCAGAAGGCTGTGGATGGCCCCTCCGGGAAGCTGTGGCATGATGGCCGAGGGGCTGCCCAGAACATCATCCCTGCTTCTACTGGCACCACCAAAGCTGCAGGCAAGGTCGTCCCTGAGCTGAATGGGAAGCTCACTGGCATGGCCTCCGTGTTCCCACCTCCAACGTGTCAGTCATGGATCTGACCTGCCACCTGGAGAAAGCTGCCAAATACAATGACATCAAGAGGGAGGTGAAGTAGGCATTGGAGGACCCCCTCAAGGGCATCCTGGGGTACACTGAGGACCAGGTTGTCTCCTGTGACTTTAACAGTGACACCCATGTGCGCGTATGCACCTGCACATCACTCACTGGCTAGGAGCTCTCTTGCCCCATCCTTCCCTCCATCCCAGACCTGGGTCCTGTGTCTAGGGATGGTGGAACTGATGGTGCATGAGCTTGTGTTTGACTCATTCTAACTGGAGGTCATGTGGATGACCAGAAGTTGTGCCTCAGTATAATGAACTTGCCCAAAATCCCAGAGCACCTGCTTCTCTCTGCCTAACCAATTCAACCAGATGTAACTGGTTCCCCTATGGAGCCTCTGCTCCCATCGGTATCCTCCCTGGGTGGCCCCATCAAAGAAGACCCAAGGGAGAAGCAGCTGCAGGTATGACTCTTCTCCCCAGTTCAGCTTCCTCACAGATAATGTTCCTTCCAGTGTTTGTTGTTTGTTTCTAACCATATTCTTCTCATTCCTTGAAGGTGTGAATAGCTAACCCGCTACAAACTTGGCTGACACAAACAAGTGTTAGTGTTATAATTAAACTAAACTTACCCAACTGTCAATAAGACTTGCAAAATGATAGGAGGCATATAGGCATTACTTTGCTTCCCGGTAATTAATCCAATGAGCCCAACTACTGCCTTCCCAAGTACCGTACTTCTCAAGCTGCAGGCTTAATAGAGGCTTTTCCAATTCTTAGATATTAGCTAGACTGTCTGGTTTTGTGTTGGCTGGACATCAACCAACATTTCTTTCCTATTGGAGGAGAATCTCCCAGCGTGTAAGGTCTTGGTACGTGACTATTTGGAGACTAAAAAGGCCAGGTACTCCTTCTCTCTGTAGTCAGGTGTCCAGATCATCAGCCTGATTCAATACAATATATGTGCCAAGACTTCAACGTTGAACAAGTAACACAAAGTGCAGAGGCACTAGAATTCTTTCACAGTGATGAGGAGTCCATACCAGGCCATTCTGGCTAAAAGCGTCTATTGTGCTTCCTGCGTCTTTCCTGCAGACTCACCCCATACCTCTTTCCAATAAATTCCCCTTCGGGTTACAACAACCAGACACTATTTCTGTTTCTTGTTCCTGAAATCACTCCCTCGGTTGTGGCAGGCACTATCGGTAACCCACCCAACAGCGGCTCCACCCCTTTCTTGCGAATAGGACCCCAAGGTTTCATTCGTTGTACATCCACCTGGTCCAAGTGGATGGATCATGATTGGTCAGTCCTTTCCTCTTGTCCAGTGACCTGTGAGCCAGTTCTGGCCAAAGAGACCCGAGACGAAGCTGCTAGATAAAAGCTTCTAGGAAAGATTTTCCTTACTGATTGTGCGCCTCCCTCATTCTTCCTGCTTGAGAAGCTGCTACAGGGGAAGAAAAGTTTGGAGCCCGGCAGCCATCTTGCCATGATGAGGGGACACAGTGGCAGCTGTGAAGAAGGCAGAGAAAGAAGATAGAAGAGCCAGAGTCCTTCATGACCTCCTAGAGACACCACACCAATCCCAGAACCACCTCCCTCTGGTCTGTGGGTTTGCTATAATGAATCAGCCCATCATTTAGTTCTTTATTCCAAGTGTTGTGTTATTTGCAGCTGAAACATTCATATATGCTGATTCACTGAATTTCACTGCTTTCCCAAATAATTAATCACACGTTATTGGAGCTTGATGACATCTGGGAGATCAGCTAGCTTTGAACCACTTTGTAAGAGAAGCAGCTGAAGTAGATGAGGCAGAACCAGAAGAAGCAGGACCTCCTTAGTCCTACCGCATGGCAGATTCCCCAACACCCTGAGGACTGAGTACCCACCGCAGGGGCACTGGTGGGCAAACAGGGATAGAGCCTGAATCCTGGTATCTGAAAGGTGTGGGTAAAGGGGCAGAAAAGAAGGTCAGAGTGGACTGGACTTGGACAGGTCTGTGTCCCGAGACACCAGAGCCTGAGGAAGGGCGAGATGTATTTCCAATTCGTTCTGTCAGGGCTCACTCACACAACACACACAGGCAAACACCCCCCCCCCACACACACACACATACACACATGTACAAATCTTCACCCTGGGCTCCACTTTCCAGTCTCTTGAGCTTCTGGGATCTCCTGTTTCCCTACTGGCCTGGCACCAGGGGCCTCTTCTTCCCATGGATGAGTGCTTTTTGTGGTTTTGGTTGGTTTCATGCCCTGTATTTTGCTCTACTTCACAATTCTTCTTGCCGCTGTGCTTGGACCAAAGATAGCTTGAGGAGAGGCTAAAAATTAACTTCTGTACTCTGCAAAGCTGCAAAAGAGTGAACCAGACCTAGTGGGGATAGTGGTCATGGAAAGCAGCTAGCGGGCACAGATGCCCACGTGCTGTGATTTCCTCAGAGGCTTCAGAAAGACCCCTCTCCCCCAGCTGCCACCCCGAATCATGCTTCCTTTGCCTGGGAAATCAGTGCTAAAATTCCACCATTAGAGATACAGTGTAAATATTCCACAAAAAGCCCCACAGTACTCCTCAGGGTGGATGAATTCTTATGATCCTTTCAGGAGGGTAGACATCAGGAGGGATGGGAGCAGTGTGATGGTTAGTTCCATGTGTCAACTCGACTGGACTGCCCAGTGCCCAGATATTTGGTCAAACGTTGTTCTAGATGTTTTTGGATGAGATGGACATTTAAATTGGTGGACACTGAGTGGAGCAGATTGCCCTTCATAATGTGGGTGGCCTCATCCAATCAGTTGAAGTCCTAAATAGAATAAAAAAAACCAACTTCTCCTGAGCAAGAGAGAATTCTCCAGCCAACTGCCTTCAGACTTCATCTGCAATATCAGCTCTTCCTGGTTCTACTACAGATGGTCTTTGGGCTGGAACATGTGTGTGTGTGTGTGTGTGTGTGTGTGTGTGTGTGTGTGTGTGTGTGTTCTATTAAATCCATTCCTTGGGAGACCTTAACTGATACAAGTGGTATATACCAGATATATTGGTGGGTCAAGGGTAGCATCAGAAGATTCCTTTCATTGTACAGGATAGTCTCTGCAAGTCTGTCCTGCTAACAGGGCACACACAGGGTACCAAGAGGGCAGTGGGGACAGTTGCATCCTTCCAAGGGGAAAAAAGCTGGGGGAAGAAGAGGGCAGGAAGGAGGCTGGCAGGTATGTCAGGCCACAGTAGAGGACCTAAGCCATCAGGGTGAGGAGTGAACAGTTACCTTAGTAGTGACCACTAAGAGTCACTAGAGGTTCTTGAGGCAAAGAGTGGCATAATCCAAACACTAACTCTGGTGGCTCTGTGGGGGATGGACTGAATGAGGGGACTGATGTCAGGGACTCTAGGGAAGGCACAGTGAAAGGCTGAGCGTGGGCATGGGGGGTTGGGAGAAAAATCAGGAGAAAGGAACAAAGTAGAATCCAAGTGGCCAGGTCCCCAAGGACATGATGGGGGAATGCTGACGCCATGAAAGGAAGCTAAAAAGTGAGGCCAGGGCGCTGGCTTGTGGGGAAGAACTAGTGAGTATAAGGTGCTGGTAGGTCATCCAAGTGGAGATATTATTGCAATTATTATTGGCCAACACACACTGAGAACATAGTCTCTACCAGGCACCATCTTAAGCCCTTTGCATGCATTATCCCATTTAGCCCTCACAGCCTCCCAATGGGTTGATGCTATTATTATCCCCATTTTACAGATGAAGAAACTAAGGCTTAGAGAAGTAAGTACTTGCCAAGTTCCCACAGCTAATAAGAACCCAGTTTTCTTACTTCAAAGCTCCTAAACACCTCTAGGCTCTGGCACTTGGGCGAGAGGTCAGAAGCTGGTTGATGGCCACAGGGATGACAAGAGGGGTCTTAGGACTATCTGGGACCTCCAAGGAAATTTGGAGGAGGAAATGGACAGGAGAACTAATCTTTATTGAATACCCTTAGACAAGTCACTTAACTATCACCATATGTCAGTGAGCCTTTAATCAGACCTCTAGGAGCAACTTCCCCTTTCAGCAGGATTACAGTGGGGTCTGGAGGTGGGGTCGATGTCCCAGCAACAGCTCACTAAGCACGGCACAGAGTCGCCCTTACCTGAATGCGAAGGAGACTTCTTGCTCCTTCCACTTTGCAACTCAAGTCCCCAATTTCTTTCTTTCTTTTTTTTTTTCTAACCAGGAGTTCTTTCCTAGTTGTGAATCTGGACAGCAGATGCAGGGGGAGTGGGGATCAGCTTTGGGGGTCACTATAGTTTTCAGTTATTCCCTGGGGAGCTTCAGGGACAGTCTGGGATGGGGAGGCGTTGAGGAGACAAGAGACCCCAGAGGATGGCCAGAGAAGAAGGCGGGATGTTGGAGACAGAGGAACAGGGAAGGAAGGCTTGAGGGCACTGAGGCCACAGAGGCATTTGCCCTCTCAATTCTCGCTTTTATCCACTAACAACCTCACCCTGGGCTTCTTGACTCCCTTTTCGTCTCCTAAAAGAAAAGAAATTCAAGAAAACACTTGAACTGAAACTAAACTGATCCGTTTGCCCTCAAAGCCAATCCCATGGCTCTGTCCCCCAGGGACTGCCTTCAGTGCCCGCTCCTTCCACATCCACATCTCTGCAGGAGCCAAGAGCGGACCAATTCGCTTCAGACACTTCTCCTTCATCAGGCCTTCCCTGTGACCCTGTGAGAAAAGGGGTGAACCTTGGGAACCTGGAGGAAAGTTCCTACTTGCCTACCTTCACCCTCATTCATGGCCTGGCGAGAAGAGGTGGGGATGAATGGGAGGTACCCCACCTCGGTCCTTCCTGCTTCGAGTCTGTCTTCCTCACCCAGGTCTGAGTTCCCAGAGCCCAGCACACCTGGAGTTCTTGACAAGTGTTGGTGGGATAAATGAATGAATAAACAAACATGAAATCAAAGGTGTCAAGGGCAGAAACTGCTGGATGGAGGAGGCTCCAGTCTCTCCAGCTGGTACAGCGGAGAGTCACGGGGCTCTCCACACCTCCAAGGCAAAGCTCTGAAAACCATTAGCTCTGACTCAAGCCCAGCTTCCGTGGAGTGGGCTTTAGTCTGCCTGCTGTAGAGGTCACACGCCGGGTGCCCATCCCTGGGACCAGTGGCCTTGCCTCTGGTCCAAGCTCAAACCTTCTGCCATTGTCCTGTTTGGGCAAGGGAGTGGGCTGGAAGCTCCCAGCAGGCGGGAACTTGGGCTCACCAGCTGTGTACCCTCAGGGACAAGGCTCGCTGTAAGTGGTGGGTGGATGTCAGGGGGGAAAAAATGGCCACACAGCTGTCATTCAGGCCACACGGCAGTTCTGGGAGGCAGATGAGGAAATAAACATGGGCAAAGAACTTAGGAGACTTCTTGAAGCTCTTTTGGTAACAGAGAGCTAGGGTTGGTTCAAATCAGGTCTTCTGTTCTAAAGGTCATGTTCCTTCTAGCAACCCGAAAAACTCAAGTGGATTTGGGACCTGGAGCAGGGAGCCATGGTGTCCCAGAGTCGGGGCAGTTCATGCTCCGCTCGTCTCCCCACCCAGGCTGAGTCGGGGAGGACAGCAGCTCCTTTAGGTCTTGAGGTGGCTCACCGACGTGTCGCTGAAACTGGGTCTCTGTGGCCTCTCAGATGCCAGGATGGGGAAAGGGCGACTCCTTCGGAGACCTACAGGGCCTGGGTAGGGTCTGGATCCCAAGGGTGAGCCTCCTGCTTCTACCCCCAAACCCTGAAGGCCTCTTCCTCTTGCTGGGGCCTGGGGGCTCACAACACACAGCCAGAGGTCAGGCCACACCCATGCTCTGGAAGGACCCAGTGTCCCATGGGTGAAAAGAAAGGCAGAGCCAAAGAACCTGGCAAGGGGAGACCATTGGGCACTTGATCCCAAAGCAGGGTGAGCACGTGGGCCGACCCAGCCTCTACAAGCATGCTCAGGTGTCTGAGCAGCAGCTTGCAAGGGCCCCAACCATAGTCAGCCAACTCCAGCTGAGTCTGCGCCTTGCCTTCCAGAGCTCTGTGCCCTTGAGCAAGTCACTGGACCTCTGGGAGAGCCCTTCCCTGTGATCATCAGACACTCCAGAAGACTCTAATGGGCATCGAACGTGAGTGAAGCACTGCCCAGCAAAGCAGATGAAAGAAACAGAGACAAAACATTCAATTAACGTTTGTTAAATGGAACTGTTCTTATTTCTAGCCAGATGTTGAGTGTGCAGCTTTTACTTAGTTGGATTTGGGTTAACATTCCCTCATTTTTTCTCATTCTCTTTTTAATTTGTACTTGAGTGATTGGGGAATGACAATGAACATTAATTGAGGGTCTAGTATGTGCTAGATTAGTCCTTCTCAAAGTTTGTTCCCTGGACAGATTGTACCAACAACTCCTAAGATGCAAATTAGAAATGCAAATTCTTTAGGCTCACCCCAGATGTACTGATTCGGAAACTCTGGATGGGGCCCAATGACTAGTATTTTGGTAAGTTCTCTGCTGATGCTAGTGCATGCTAAATCCACTGTCCTAAATGTTTTACATTAATATCTCATTTAATTCCAAAAATGCCTCAGGAAGTGGGAATTAATATCTCTGATTTACAGATGAGAAACAAGCTTCGGTGAAGTTAGTGCCTTGCCCCGGGTTCCACGCTATTGCCCTTTGCCCTCACTACTACAATGCCTCCCAGAAGTGGAACAGTTTTGTTCCCAGAGGGTGTCCTACAGGCGGGCGTGAGAGGCAGGAGTCACTGGTGAAGCTGGAACATTCTCCTGGGCTGATGAATAGGATAGCCGGATATTTTTACATGGTGTGCCAGGCCAACTGGACAGTGTTCTTTAATGAAAATAGGCAAATATTTAGTGCTAGGGCTGTCCTACTACTGGGCTGGCATTCCAAGGGCGTCACTGCTGGTTTGCGGTGTGCCCAGAGCACCTGCCTTCTGCCAATCATGAGTTTCAGCAGCACAGAGACCTGTTGCAGACCTGTTGATGAGAACGCATTAAGGACGTATTGAACTCAAGGCTGCTAGTCTAGGGGATTTGTAATTTAATCTCCACCCAGCCTTATTACGCCCTTTAAAGGATGAGAAAGTGGAGGTCTAGAGAGGCTAAGGACAAAAGCTCACAATCAAGCGGGTAGGGGTCTGGCCTGCCCGGCTCTAAGGAGCATTCCTTCCGTTATGCTGCCTTCTCATAAGGCAAATCTGGTCCTAGCCTTGGCGCCCAGGCCCCCTTCCCCTGTGGGCTCCTTGCACCAGGAGAAAGCCAGTTGGAGCCCCCCCAGCGCAGGTGGGCCGAGCGCCAGGCACCGGAGCCAGGGGAGCCCAAGAGCGCGCTGCCCGCGGCCACAAGATGGCGCTGTGGTTCAGGGGACTTGGGGGCCCGCCTGACACCATCTGCGACGACGGAGGACCAGGACCCACCGGGTCAGGCCAGCCCCGAGAGGGGGACCCCCAGGTCGCGGAAGGTGGTTGTGGAGGAGACTCCCCGCTCCCTCCTGCTCCCGGCCGCATCGGGGAGGCGGGACCCCGCGGGACAGGGACTCCGCAGGGCCTCCCAGGCCGCGCCCCCGGAGCCCCGCGGCTTCTCGCTCCCTTCCACGGTCCCCGAGCGCCTCCCCGCCGGCCGGCCGGGCCCAACCCACCGCCCTCCCACGTTACGCGTCATTTCAGCCCGCTCCCAATTTGAGGATTTTAAATATTGCAAAACTCACCCTCAAAAATGATCTCTTCGCAAGTCAGTAATGTGGGAATAGCGTTGTATGGTGACAGATGGGGACTACACTCACCACCGTGAGCCCTGAGTAATGTAGAACTTGTCGAGTCGCTGAGCTGTACGCCTGAAACTAATATAACATCGGATGTCAGCTATACTTCAATATTAAGAACGTTTTTCAATTGCAGTGAAATGATCTCTTCACCTAAGGTATGCTCCAACTTTAAAACTTAGCCATCGAAGTTTCTTCTTTATATCAAAAATTAAGTTACAAGTGGAGTCAGAGTCCCGTGCCTGCTGTTCCTTCTTTCCCAAAGTCCTTTCCCATCACTTAAGAAAAATAGGCACAGGCATATTTGTGCACATGCACACTCGATGAGGCAGAATTCTGAGCTTGATTCCTGGTCTGCCATTAAAAAACGTGTACCGCCTAGCGAGTTCTTTAATCTCCCGAGGCTCACTTTTCTCACAGATGAAATGGGAATCATAGGGACGCCTGGGTAGCTCAGCTGGTTAAGTGTCTGCCTTCGGTCCAGGGTCCTGGGAACGAGCCCAGCATCTCCGCGGGGAGTCTGCTTCTCCCTCTCCCACTCCCCCTTCTCGCTATCTCTGTCTCTCTCTCAAATAAATAAATAAAATCTTTTAAAAAATGGGAATAATACCAGTGGATTGTCGGAAAACTTAAATCCATATAAACCATGGAGAATAGCACTTTGACATGTAGTAAGTGCTCAATAAATGTTACCATGATGATTTCCTTTCCACTGAGACTTACTGGTGTGTGCTTATTAGTGGTGTGCACCAGTCACTTGGCATTCAGTCCAGGCAACCTTGTGTTTTGGACTGACTTCATTTGGGATATCTTATGGCTCTGGGGAGTGGGGAGGCTGTCTTATGTATCTCTATGCTTAGAAGACCCAGCTCCTCCCGCCGTGAGACATGGTAACTAAAGTGGGTCATCGCGGTCCCCACAGACCACAACCTCTGGCTGTCATTCTTCCTCCATCTTGTCTTCTCCGGTGGTGGGTGCTCACAGAGACCTGCCATTGCAATTGTGGAGTGTCCCCCCTCTTCTCTGCTGTGGGGCAAGTGGTGCCCAGTTTTGAGTGACAGAAGCTATAGCCTTCTATTTTCCTCTAGGCCAGGGAGCCCCTTCTGCTCCCCAGGGCTGGAGGGAATGTCTCGAGTGGGTAGGGTGCAGCACCAGCGCATGTTTTATTTCCACTCAGTACTGGAGAGACCCTGTGTTCCATGGGAAGGCCTGCAAGGGCCGGGGGAGGACCGTGGCTCCGGAACCTTGGGCAGATGAAGGTGGTGTGCAACTCTCACCTCTGCCGTGCACGGTCACACAGGTGAACAGGTCATTTGTAGACGTTTGTGCCTGGAGTTCTTTGGGTTTCTATTTCTGTCTTTCCTGACTTCTGCATTTCTGAGAGCTGGGTGTTCCCTCACCATCTCTCTGTCTTGCACAAACCAGTCCCTGACAAGAAAGGCTTCGCTGGCAGTGCCCAGGCACTCCACAGTGTGTTGACTGACTGCCTGACAAACTGGCTCTGAGAATTCAGCCCAGATCTTTCAAGAAGCTGCCACTGGACCCATTAGATTCCATCAGGGGGCCCTGCTGAAGCTATTTGAACAAAGATCGCTCCATGTCAACAAAAAGCTAACCACAGGTGCAAATGAGAGTGTTGGAGGTGTGGGGAGTGGGGTTGGTAACCTGGGAGTGGAAAGGGCTTCTGGTTGATCTAGGAAGGCTTTCCGGTTGGGGTGGTGGTGGTGGAGGGTGGTACTGTTGAAGCCGTAATTAAAACGGATAGAGTTTGACAAAATGAGAGAAGGGGGTGGTTTTAGGCCATAGCCCATCCTTTTGTGATTCAAGTCCTCACTTGAGTCATTCCAGAGATCCCCTGCCAGCCACTGGGAAGGTTCCAGTGCATGACATGTCTCAGGAAGCTAGCTGAGGTTCCTAGAAAACCACCCACAGAGAGCAGATCTACCACGTCCACCCCCAAATCTTTCTTAGAAATCCTACCTGCAGCTAGGAAGGAATGGATCAGGGATCAAGGATTAAGCAATAACCAAATACTAGGTTTAGGGGACCCCCATAATAGAAATCTGGTTTCTGGTTAGGACCGCTTGCTGGCACCTACTCCCTGGGGGAGGACACAGGAGAGATGTGAGCCGAGCCTGGCGGTGAAGGGGGTGTCTGAGGGGCTCTCCGCTGTCCTGATCTCTTGCTCACCTGGCCAAGTGGGGCTGGCTCCGCCCAGCTGCTCTCTGAAGGCCCCGCCTGCCTGTTTTCCTCTTGGGACTTCGAGAGGGAAATCTAAACCATGTGTCTCTGATTCATTACTGTGAACTCATCAAGTTGGTGTTTGGCAAGAGTTCTTGGATGTTTCAGAAAGAGTCTTTGGTTTGGTTTGGTTTGTTTTTGTAGTGCTTTTCCTTTGAAGTAGGAAGTCCGTTTTTGCCAAAAGTAAAATGAAAAACTAGATTTGAGGTTGGATCAGAGCATAAGAAGAAATTAGGTATTATCCTTTTGTTTCTCTATTTTTGACTGCGCAATACAGAATAAGTAATAGCTAACATTTAATCTTGCAGATTGGGTCCAATTATTATCATCCCCAATCTACAAATAGCAAAACTAAACCCAGAAGAGTTAAGTGAATCACCCAAGTCCACAGAACTGGGAAGTGGTAACCTGATATACCTGCACAGTGCCAAGGGCCCATGATGATACTTTGGGGGACTTAGAAAAATGTTTTAATTTCTTTTAAACTCAGAAGAAAAAATGAATTTTTAGGTCTGAAGATAATGTTTTAATACATCATATTAATATGTTTGTCTTGGGTGCCTGCGTGGCTCAGTCAGACAAGCCACTGCCTTCGGCTCAGGTCATGACCTCAGGGTCCTGGGATCGGGTCCCGAGTCAGGCTCATTGCTCAGTGGGGAGCCTGCTTCTCTTTCTCCCTCTGCCCTTCCCGCCCCCCACTCATGCCCTCTCTCTCTCTCTCAAATAAATAATACATAATCTTTAAAAACTGTCTTTATTCCAACATAGCCATGTAAGTTGTAATTATTTTAGAAGCAGCCGCTGAGTTAGGTACCAAGCAGAATTAGAACACAACAGTAGCCCCTGGTGGTGGAACCACCCAAGTGTGGGCTGATCACTGGGTACAAAGTGACTCAGACACCACATGATCCCCTCACTGGGGGAGCCAGGCCCGCATCCAAAGACACAGCAGCCTAAGTTCGACAAGTGCTACCAGGTTTGCACGGGGTGGGTCGCTGGGGCTTCATGAAGGAGCTCAGTTCTGAGGAAAGAGGTTTAAACATGAAAGGAGAGAAATGGGAAAGTGGAAGCATTTGGGGGAACGGGGACTTCACTTGTATGGGGAAACTGAGGCAGCTGAGAGGTTGTGTTAAAATTCAGTTCCAAAACTTTTGAACGTTTTTCTTACACGTTTCACATCCAGGACTCATTATTTAATTATTAAACTCCATCAGTGGTACTGAAGGCCTAATTGTTACTTAAACTCACGAATTATCTTATATAATAGAAGGATAAACAGGACTTCTGTTTTTGTTCATAGTTCTTTCCTGTTAGATATTAACTCATATTCATTCTTTAGAAGTTAGTGTCCCCTAGTAATTAACAAATTGTCCTAAAGGTCATAAGAAACCATCTTACTTCCTTATTTTTGCATCATAGTGACATATTGAGTTTGTAGGTTTCCATGGGGCAGACTGGTGGTTTACAAACAGGGCTTCTCAGAGGTAGAGCTTGGTAAAGATGCCCAGCACTGGGGGCCTGGGGTCTTTCTTCCTGCTTTAACCCAAATATTAGATAGATGGGTAGGTAGGTATGTAGGTAGGTAGACAGATAGATGATATAGATAGGTAGAGAGAGAGAGAGAGAGAGAGATACTGTAAAAACTTGAATAAAGGTAAATTAGAACTCCAGGAACTAGTTTATTTATTCTTTGCCTATTCCGAGAAGAGCCTAAGGTGACTTACAAAAATAGATATGACACAGTAAGATTCTGGGGGTGGGGGAAAAAAGGGGGAAGGAGAGAGAGAATCTTAAGCAGATTCCACACCCAGCACGGAGCCCCACTCAGGGCTCGATCTCACGACCCAGAGATCACGACCAGAGCCAACGTCAAGAGTCAGACGCCTAACTGACTGAGCCACCCAGGTGCCCCACAGCAAGATTTTTTTAAGTAAAAAAGAAAATGGAAAGAAGGGAAATCATGGTAGGAAAAGTCAGATATCACCATGGGAAGGTTCAGGCACCAGTGCCCCAGCGAGGGGCTGGCTGAGGGGTGAGGAAGGATGGGCTGCTGCTGGCAGACGTGGTCCCCCGAAGGGTCGTATACACACAGCCTTTCTCCATCTGCAGAACAGGGAGATGTCATCCTGGGCAGTGCCCTGAGCTCCCCGTGGCTGCTCCTAGACAATGAGTCAGGAAGTGTTTGACCTTGGACAGGCTTATCCTCCTCTCTCTCTGCCACCATCCTTACCCTCCCCTTCCCCGGTGACCCAGAGACTTGTTGCAGGGCTCTGCCCAGCCACCTGGATGTCCTTAGTCCTCTGGCCATGACCCCCTCCCCAGCCTGCCCTAGGCACGCCAGTCACCCCCTCAAAAATTATCAGAAAGTGACAAAACCCAGGGTTTCACAGCCAAGGACTTCTACTAAATGAGAATAGCTACCATTTGCACCGCATGCGCTCCGTGCCAGGCCCTGTTCCCAGCACCTCATACCCATTAGCTCCCTTGATTCTCACAACAACCCGACTCAGTGAGTTCTGCTATTTCCCCCATTTGGCAGATCAAGAAACAGAGGCACAGAGAGGTCAAATAACTCGCCCCGGTCATACAACTGGTGATAGCACAAGATTTGAATCCAGTTTGGCTCTGTGCTATTACCCCATGCGGCCTCTGGGTCTGCCATGTTCCGGCCTGCTGGCTGGGGGTGTTCCTGAGGCTCAGGTCCCAAGTTTTACCCTCAAGTAGGCCTATCAGCCTCATTCTAGTCCGTCCTGTTTGGCAGCTGCAAGTGGCACCTTGTGCTCTGGCCCGCGCTAATTGAGAATGTAGATCCCAAAGAAAACCCGAGGTCTGAGGGCCGGCAGGAGCTCGGAACAGGCCTTCCTCACAGTGGACAAAGCGGTCAGCAAGCTGAACGTGTAAGGTGGCGTCATGGCTGATCCACAGTTGTATCTTACTAACACTCATAGTTACTGTGACCAATGCCAGGTAGAGCCAGGTGCTGTTCTCGACCTTTCACGCTCGTGATCTCATTTAATCCTCAAATAGATGAGCGGGCAGGTATTATGAGTCTCACTGTCCAGGGGACATTGAGCCCTCAGGCAGGTTGACTGACTCCGCAGAGGGCACAGCTAGCTCCCCCCAACCTCGTGCCTTCAACTGGGGGCCACAGTACCTCTGTTCCCTACGTGGCTACCACCCCTGTGCCCCCCAAACCCATTTGTGCAGAGGTTCCTCCATGAGCATTCTCAGGATATTTCTTTGCTTCAGACTGTGAGTTCCTCAAAAGCCAGGGTTCTATTCACCAGTTCTCTTTATGTACCCCCCTCTCCAATGCCAAGGACCCCACAGGACGCTCTTTGTAAGGTGAACTCTAGTTAGATGCTCCAACTTCGTGGCTATGCTTGCATCAGCAGCTGGCTTCGCTGGGAGAAATGCAGAATTAAGGACCCAGCCTAAAATCTAGTTTTCTGATCCTTTATCCCTCCCCGAAATTCCTCGCTTGCCTAGACACGCATGAAGCATGTATCTACCCAAACACCCCCAAAACGTACCTACAGGTGAGTGAGTGTCCAAGACCCAGCCACGTAAATCCTCATGCAAATGAGGTGGCAGCTGGTGAGGTGGCTGCCAAGGCCATCTGCGTCTGTGTCTGCTCACACCCAGAGAGAACTCAAATACTGGCAGGCCAGCCTCACCCCTCCAAGCTCACCCTGGCCTGATGACTCAGGGAGAAACCATGCAGCAATTTACTCAGCGGCCTCTGAGAGTAGCCTCTCGCCTGCCCTGCCAATCCTCCCGCACCCCACCTCCAGCCCCGCACCTAGCGTAGGCAGGGAGAGGTGATAACAAATGGGCTGTGACCAGCTGTCACTGCCGGGCCGCGAAAATGCCCGCTCAGCCTGCTTCAGGAAAACACACTCCCCTACCTCTGAGTGATCCCTGGGCACCCAGGGGCACAAGGGGGACAACCGGGGCTGGACCCGGCTTCGGGCTTGGGAAAGCGGCATTCATCTGGTTGGGGCACAGATTGTGAAAATGGAGCACCAAAATTTCCTTCTCCACCATCTATGAGCAGACGAATTTTGAAGTAAACAAATTCTATCATTTGTTTGTGTATTCAAAGCATATATGGCACACACTCAGTGAGGACTAGGGGGAAAAAACTAAAGATGGTCCTTGGTGCCAAGAAAAAAATGGGTAAGATAATCGGTTGTGGTGTCTTTGTCTATGAGAGAGAATCAATCAGGCATTTCCAAGCCGTATCGGAGCCTGTAGTTCAGCAGGAAAACAGACCTGTGATTCGCAATGTTTCCCTCTTCCTTGGAGCAGGTCCATGGGACCTTCTTCTTTAACCGTCTGTCGCTCCACTCAGTGAAAATACGTTTGTAAGAAGCAAAAGCCATTGTGCTTTACAATATCTAAATAATTTATCTTCTAAAAACTCAGACTCTGCTCCCTACCTCAATTATTCTGAATGAACGAGATGGCCCTAAAGAATGACTCTGTAAAAATCACTGGGGCTTTGGAACGTATTAAGCTCTTGCCACTCAGTTTTGTCCGCAGACCAGCAGCATTGGCACCACCTGGGAGCTTGTGAGAAACACAGGCTCTGCAGCCCTCCGATCTCCTGGGGCAGGATCTGTAGTTTAGCAAGATTCTCAGTTTCTTCCAGTGCACACTGAAGTTCCAGAAGCAGCACTGGGTTGGGTATTATCTTCACAGGCAGTGACTTTCTTTGCAGAGTTTTTCTTTACTCCAATGCTGCTACCAGGTGCTGTGTTCTGGGGGGCAGCCGGTTCTGGATCCTGTTGAGGTTGGGGGGAGCAGGGAGAGAACAACCCAAGGCATGGAAGGACAGAGCACACAGTGGGGTGTAAGCACCATGACCTTGGCAGCTGGCCTGTAGGTGGGGAAGAGCAATGAAGGGGAGGAAGCCCAGAAAGCAGATTTCCCCAGGGGCCAGTGGGCGGCAGGGGGAAGGGGTCTGCACCCTGTGACGGGAAGCATCTGTCTTTGGTGCAGATGATCGGAATGGAAGAGAAAAGCCCCTTCAGGATCAGCACAGTGATCCAGGAGGTCTCTATTTCAGCCCAGCCCACAAGGGGGGAGGGAGGGTGGATAGGCTAGGGGCTAAGAAAGGGTCAAAGGAAAGCCAGGCTGAGAGAGTGCTGGGTCAAGGCCCAATTCATCACTCCTGTAGTGTCTGCTCCTAACTTGCACTAAGAATATGAGAGAGACAGGCTGTGTTCCATGGGCAGGGAGATAAGCCTGGGCTTCTGAGCCTCCAGCTGACAGAGCAGAGAAAGACAAGGGCAGATCAAGGCTGGCACTGACTTAAGAGCACCCACACCAACTGCTGCACAGGCAAACGCGTATAATTTTCTTGGGACAGACCCTGAGCGCATAAGATGAGCACAGGCAACTGCCACACCCCTTCACTCCCCTAAAAAAAGCAGCATGCCTTCCCCCTCAGCATCTCTCAGGCAGAAGGCAGACTCAGGCTTCCTGAGTCCCTCAGACCACAGGGACATATACTGAGGGCTATGAGTTCCCCGTTGAATTTCTCTTTCTTAACTGTAGGGGATCGAGGCAGCCCTCACAAAGCCGTTCACAATCTCCTCTCTCTCTCCCCTTTAATATCTCGGCATAGCTGAGAGGTTTTAAGGGTCATATCACCGGCGTTAAGCTACCGCTGGGGTAAATTTTACATACAGCCTACCAATTCCTTTGGAATATCTTCTCTACTCTAACTGGGTAGCTGAGTCAAAACCTCAACATTACATCTTGTGTATGTGTCATCGAAAAAAAAACAAACTAGGAAGACCCTCAGTGTTTATTAATATTGGTTCAGTAAATCAGAGACATCCATTCTTGGGATATTATGCAGTGGTTAAAAAGAATGAAGTCTGTCTCAGTGCATGAACATGAGATAGTGTCCAAGATGTATTATGTGAAAAAGCAGGTATCCAGTATTGTCTTATTTGTGCCTAGAAGGAGAGGGAAAGATGCTCACATATATGTCTTTATGCATAGAATATTTCTGGATGTACATACTAGAAACTGGATTGTCCCCTGCTTCTAAGTAAGGGCCCTTGAAGGTTAGAGCTGGAGAGGAAAGACTTAGTTTTTACTGCACACCATTTGATATTCCTGAATTTTTCTCTGTGTGTGTATACATATATTTTCTGGGTATATGTAATATATAAATATATATAAAATATATTTTATATATATATATCCACATTACATTTTCAACCCGCAAAGAATGATAGTCATTTAAAATGGTGATTATGAAGATTAATGTAGCAACATGGAAAGTTTTATGACATAATGTTAAGTGAAAAGGGCAAGATTCAAAGTCATTATGTGCATTCTGATTTCAATCATATGAAGATAAGGAGATGAACAAAATTTAAGAGCAGTTTTATTATAGTGCTGGAATTTTCCATACTTATAAGAATCAACAACAAAGTGGAGGTATAATTTCTATACAATATAATACATATAATTTATAAGTACACATTTGGATTAATTTTGACAAATTTATATACCCATATAACCATCACTACAATCGAGTTACGGAACATTTCCATCATCCCAAAAAGGTCCCTTGTAACCCATCTCATTCAATCCTGGGATCAGTCCCACAATCAACGATGTGTTTTCTGTCACTATAAATTAGATTTGGCTTTTCTAGAGTTTCATATAAATGGAATCCTATAGTATGAACGCCTTGTGTCCTGGCTTTTCTTTTGCTCAGCAGATTGCTTGTATCCATCCTCCCGTTCTTCCTTAATAACCAAACCCTCAGCAATGTACCCAGCTAAGAGATTATGCTTCCCAACCCTCCTTGAAACTAGATGTGACTATATGATAAAATTATGGTCAAAGAAACATAATTAAAAGGGTCTTCTGGAAAGTCTCTGTAAAAGTGAGAGACAGATACCCATTTTCTTTTCTTCTCCTTTCTTTTGCTGTTGGCCTGGAATATGGACCTGATGAATGGAGCTCCAGCAGCCCTCTTGGAATATGAAGTAACCTTAAGGATAAGCAGAAAAAGAAAAGGAGCCTGGGTCTTTGATGCCACAATGGCCCTGCCATACCAGCTTGACTTCCTTCCCCTCAGGCAGCTTTGACATGGAAAAAATACGTATCTTGTTTAAGCACAAATATTTTGGGCTCTTCTGTTAAATTTTTAGTTGAAACTAACTCTAATTGTGCCATAAGCCTTCTAGCACAAGTTGACTTTTTAAAAAATTATGCATATGTTAGATTAAAAATTTATTTTCGTTTTTTTTTAAGATTTTATTTATTTGACAGAGAGAGACACAGCGAGAGAGGGAACACAAGCAGGGGGAGTGGGAGAGGGAAAAGCTGGCTTCCCGCGGAGCAGGGAGCCCGATGCGGGGCTCGATCCCAGGACCCTGGGATCATGACCTGAGCCGAGGGCAGACGCTTAACAACTGAGCCACCCAGGCACCCTAATTTTAATTTTAAAAATAAACCTTTATGCCAAAATCTGACGAAAACAATTCAAGAAAAACACCACAGAACACCATTTCTCATGAACATAGTTGCAAAAATTCTTAACAAAATGTTGGCAAATTGAATCCAGCAATATAAAGAAAGAGTAATGTACCATGACCAAATGGAGTGTATCCCAGGAATGAAAGTTTGATTTGACATTCAAAAATAAATCAATGTAATTGACCATATTAACAGAATAAAAGATTTTAAAAAATCAAACCATCATCTCGAACCATGAGAGACGATGGACTCTGAAAAACAAACTGAGGGTTCTAGAGGGGAGGGGGGTGGGGGGATGGGTTAGCCTGGTGATGGGTATTAAAGAGGGCACGTTCTGCGTGGAGCACTGGGTGTTATGCACAAACAATGAATCATGGAACACTACATCAAAAACTAATGATGTAATATATGGTGATTAACATAACAATAAAAAACTGAGCTGCTCAGAAAAAAAAAATCAAACCATCATCTCAATAGAGGCAGAAAAAAACATCTGAAAAAAATCAGTATTCCCTCATGACTAAAAACTCTCAGCAAACTAAAAATAGAAGTGAACTTCTCAGCTTGATAAAGGGTAATTCTGGAAAAACAAAAAACAAAAAACCCTACAGCTAACAACATACTTAATGGTGAAAGACTGAATGCTTTCCCCTAACACAGGAAACAATGAAAAGATGACTGCTATTAATACACCTAGTAAATATTGTGCTGGAGTCCTTAGCCAATGTATAAAACAAGAATTAAAAGGCACAAAATTTGGAAAGCAAAAAGCAAAACTTTCTCTATTTACAAGCAACATGATCGTCTACATAGAAAATCCCAAAGAATCTTAAAAAAAAAAAAGCAAACAATCCAACTAGAATTAGTAAGTGAATTTAGCAAAGTTAAAGAATACAAGATCAATATAAAAAACCAGTACACCAGCAACAAACAACTGGGAAATTATAATCTTATAAATTCCATTTACAAAAACATCAGAAAGTATACAATACTTAGGGGAAAATTTAATGAAAGGTGTGCAACACCTCTCTGTCGAATATTATAAAACATGGAATATATAAAAAAATTATATATAAGCCGAGAGAAATTAAAGAATGCTTAAACAAATGAATAAATATTGGAATACTCAAGATTATCAGGATGTTAAATCTTCCCCAAATAGATCCATAGATGCAGTGCAATCCTATATGAACACAGCTGTGGTGTTCAGACATTGATGAGGCGATTGTAAATTTGTATGGAATTTTTAGTTTAAATATAATGAATCCAGGGCGCCTGGTGGCTCAGTCAGTTAAGCATCTGCCTTCAGCTCAGGTCATGATCCCAGGGTCCTGGGATGAGTCCCACACTGGGCTACCTGCTCAGTGGGGAGCCTGCTTCTTCCTCTGCCTGCCCCTCCCCCTGTTTGTGCTCTCTCTCTCTCTCTCTCTCTCAAATAAATAAATAAAAGCTTCTAATAAAAAAAATACGATGAATCTACAATAGAATCAGACAAAACCAAAGCTGTAACAGAGACAGTAGAGAGGAAGGAAGAATCGCTCCTATCAGGTAACTCAGAAGCTCCTTGAGGGAGACACCGTTTGAACTAGTTGAAAGGTGACTAAGTACTTATCAGGTGGAGACATCCATGAAAGGCATTGATTTGCTTAGGTTTTCCTGATCATGAGGAACTAAAATTCATCCCATTTAGCTAAATGAAGTCATTGTCCAGAAGATAGTCTCATAGAAATCCTTAGAGACACCTCGTGGACTCTGAGCTTGGAGGGGCAGTCCTGGACGTCAGGCTCCTCTCCTGGCTTCAGCAGCTGGAGCCCCTAAATCTTTAAGGTTGTCTTCTGTCTGTGTCCAGCCTCTCTTGGCTCCTCCTATCTTTTGCTTTATTCTCTCTACACCTCCAGGAATGAAGTTAGAAGGATAGGTTAAAAACAGATGGCAAAAGGCTTTGTTTGCCCAGGCAGGTTGGTTTTTATGATTGTAGCTACTGAAACTCTTTAAATAAAGAGAAAGAACTGATCAGATTCAGCTTTGGGGCAGATAATTCCATTGGTTGTGGAAGAGATGAGTGGCAGGAGACCAGGGAAGAAAGTATTGCAAGTAAGAGAGAATGAAGCTCAAAACCAATGGAAGTCAGTGAATATGGGGTTTGGGTTGCAGCAAGATACATCCTACCTTGGTAGAAAATTTTTCTGTCTCCTTAGGAAACAGAGGGAAGGAGAGTTAAAGCGCCTGCATTTTACAAAAGCTCCCCAGTTAATCCTGGTTGAAAACGACCAGTCCAGACAAAGTGGCATTTATAGGGACTCAGTAAGAACAGAAGGAAGACAGGGATGGATTTGGGGACCACTGGACTTGGTGGAAGAAGGTGTCCAGGTAACTCTGCAGTTTCTAGCTGAGGAAGCTGGGTGGATGCTGACTTCATTCTCCAGGCCTTGAGAAACAAAGAGTAGACTAGGTTTACATACAGGACTGGAGGTGAGAGAGCTTGAGAGAATTATTTCTGCACGTCCCACAGAGAGTCCAGGAAGTCCATTGCAGCAGGCAGTGCCAGAGATGGGCCAACTCGCACCAGCCCTTTAGCTTTGCCTCCCTGGGGCAGGCCCTGCTGGCCAGAAAGGTGCTCTCTGGGCATTAGTTAGTTGGATAGACACTGAGCCTTAGACTCTGAGCAAGCACAAAGCAACTTTCTCCGTGGTTTTGCTGTGGCGGTGGTCATGTTATTTAGCAAGGACTTTGTTAACCCCTTGGTTTAGAATATGCTGGAACAAATTTCACCAGCGTATCCGTCAGGTTCCAGGATTCCACTCTGATGGCTCTTCCGAAGAGACTTTACTAAAGGGACGGTTTACAGAGATGTGGGCAGGAAAGGGGGGAACGAACAAGGGATGTGGAGGAGTCCAAGGGATTTCAACAGTGGGGAGCCGTTACCACATCCAGGCCTGACAGGGCAGAGGGACAGAATGGTACTACTGAGGCCCAGGGGAAATGAGCTGCCTGCGCAGGAGAAGCTGTAGTCACAGAGGAAGCAGCCACTGCCAAAACGAAGGATCCAAGTCAGGAGGGACAGGCAAGAAAGAGCCCAGCCAACCTCTCCCTGCCTTCACACTTCCGGGGGGTGAACGCCAGCTGGGAGCCTGCCATCAGGAGAGCCCGGGCCGAAGGATGCAGGGATCGGCCTGCAGACACAGAGAAGGCAGAGAAGGGTGGCGAATGGATCAGGTGTATATAGGTTGAGGCGGCAAACGAGATGCACCAGCACAACCACCGCCCCCCCCCCCCCACAGCCTGTGTGAGGCAGCGGCTTGGTAACTCTGTGGAAGAACAGGAAAACCACACCACAGGAAGTCAAGATACTTGGATTCCTGACAGGCCTGACCCTCCCACACACACAGACTGTCCTCAGGGGCACCCTGCTGGCATCCTGGCCTTGACTGCTGTAGCTGTGAAAAGAGTAGGTTGGACCACGTGACTTTCAAGGCCTTCCAACATAGGGTTCCTCATTGATGCTGTCAGTCAGCTTGCTCCCTCGGCCGGCGGACCGGGCTGCGCGCTGGGGGTCCCCGCCGCCAGGGCTGCACCACAAGCCCACCCGGCGCTGAGCCTGACCAAAGGCAGCGCCGAGTCGGGGGTGGGGGTGGGGCGTGGAATCCTGGGACTGGCCGGCCCCTGGAACTACACAGCATGCTCCTTTCTTCTAGCGAAGCCCTGCGACGTAGAGAGTCAACCAGGGACTTTCTTAAACGTATTTTTCACTGTGATGAGGTACATTCAAAAAGAAAGAAGAGTGTATTCATCTCCAAAAAGCAGCAGCTTACAGACCTGCGCCGCCCAGCTCCAGGTCCTATGCTGCAACCCCGCCGCCCCAAGTTCCTGATAACTGAAGATGAAACTTGAACAGCAAAAGGGAAGTCTCCTGTCTCCTACAGGGTATCAAATCCTGTTTCTACCCAGTGTCAGTTCTTAAAGACACAGGATTCCATATTTTCTCAAGCAATATTCTGGAAGGCCAAGAACATTCAGTGACCACCAACCACATTTGTTCGCCCCCCAGCCCACCCGCTGGGGGGTGAAATGGAAGTGCGCTGCAGAGCCTTTCTGAAGCCGGGCTTGGAAAAAGTGTCTGCGTATTTGTGAAATGCATCATCATCTTCCTCCTTATTCATCTAAAGAAGCGGTCTGGGTAAGTGCACAGATTTGCTCAGCCGGATCTGGAGCCCAGGGTGCCTCTAATGCTTTTACTTTCCTAGCTTCCTGCGGGGGGGGGGGGGGGGGGGGGGGGCAGATGACTCATCGTTTTCTTTTGGAGGTGGGAAGTTCTGTGCACCCTGGCTTCAGGTTCACTCCAAGAGTGGCCTCGGGGAGATGCCTGCTCCTCTGTTGTGCCATGAAACGTCCCAGGCTGCTGGAGAACAGCCTGAGCTGCAACTTACTGGGGTCCTGCTGCCTTCCGAGCATTTATTTGCAAATACACGTTCAGTTATGTGGGCGTTTTGTGGGCTCTGTGGTTTATTAAAGAGGACAGAGGAGGAGAAAGAAACAAAGACAAAGAGAGCAATATAAAAAAAGGTGGTACAGGTGTTAGTAAGGGTGCCCACGCATGTAAAAATACACAATAAAGAAAACAAGAGGATGTGTCCACCGCAAGAGAAGACAGGAAAATGTTTCCACGAAGATTCTCTTTAGGACCAAGACGTTTTCTCATTGAAGTTAGGTAACAGAACAAGCAATAACAATCAAATGGGATGTGTGCTGTGACTCACATCCAGAGTCTAGGAAAGCACCTTAGTAAGAGCTCTTGATTAACTTTGTCGGATCACAGAAGATTGCTAGAGAAAATCACATTTAGTGGTGACGTAAAGGATGCTCGGGAGTTCGAGAAAACAATAAGGAGGAGGAAGAGCCAATCAGAGGACCTGATTCAAGATAATAGAGACCAGGACAGCAAAACAGGAGAAATGGTCCCAGAGACTCTGCCCCTTGGAGACAACACTCAATGGCAATCAATATGCTGCCCTGCTTTCTCGGACTCTGTCCACATGGGGAGAACTTCGCCCAGCAACACTAGGGTCATTTGGCCCTGTTTAAAAATAAAGTGCAAAAAAAGGCAAAGTCATGGCCCTTGTTCAGATAGGAAATGAACAGGTGTTAAAATTTTTACTTATTAAAGATTAAATAAGATCATAAAGATGAAAGGTCATTAATCAATGGGGAAGCTGAGCAGTTATGTAACCAGTTCAAAAGAGAATCCACAGAGCCACCATGTTTATAGATTCAAAATATTGAAGTGAATGTGCCAATGGAAGCAAACTGGTTTTTCAAGGAGGAGGGAGGGAGAAAAGTATATTGACTTCTAGGGACAGGACATAATTTGCATGTCTAGAGATGAGAATCATTTTGCATTGATACCAGCTAGCTATAATTTACAGAGTTGTAAAATGGCTCAAAGACATTCAAAGTCTGTAATTAGATAGAGGAATGTCCTCTTAGACAATATATAGTTTTCCCCATGACTGATCTGTTCAATTTCTTTCTTTTTCCCCTCCAGGCGAGAGCCACTGGAGATTCATGTATCTACCTCCTCTGTGTACACGTGTTAAGTCAAGTACCCCTAAGCAAATATTAAAGACTTAAATAATAATGTTGTAGAACAAATAAAAATAGAGTAACAATTTACAACATTTAAATAAAATTGAAGAAAACAACCAAGAGGTTTGTTTCCTGTGTGTTTTCTGCCCCACACCTCCACCTTCATCGTCATCAACCTACTGTGCTTTCGTCATTTTTGTTACAAGATCTTTATGAAGCAACTTCACTGCTGACTTACAGGAATCCCTAATTTAAAACAGGCAAACTGACCCAGATGAAGAATTATAGGAACAAAGGAAGTAGGTTAGCTCCATGCCCTTAAATGGGGAAATAACACTGAGAAATTCATATCACAAATGAAGTAATATTAAATGATGGGGGTGTGGAATGGGGGTAAGGACTTACATGGAATGAGGACTAGGGAAGGCGTAGCCCTTCATTTCATCAATCACTCAGACGGATATTTTTAGTGCTTACCATGTGCTAGACACCGTGTTAAACAACCAGGGATGTGTGAATAAATAACACGATCCCTGTCCTATAGTTGTTTACGATCTAAGTAGGAATGTTCCCGGTTCAGACCAGAGGGAGAACATCATTATCTCTCCCCTCCTCAAACTGAAAAAGGTCTAGAGGTGAGATTTCAGAAGTTATATGATAGCGGCGCCTGGGTGGCTCAGTCGCTAAGTGTCTGCCTTCGGCTCGGGTCATGAGCTCAGGGTCCGGGGATTGAGCCCCACATCGGGCTCCCTGCTCAGCGGGGAGCCTGCTTCTCCATCTCCCACTCCCCCTGCTTGTGTTCCCTCTCTCGCTGTACCTCTCTCTGTCAAATAAATAAATAAAATCTTAAAAAAAAAAAAGAAGTTATATGATAAGGTGATTCTCTAAGGTATGTGCATGTGTTGGGGGGTGTCTGTCCTTTGTGGGTCCTGGTCCCCCCCTACATATATACATACAATGGACGCTTAACTACTGATCGTTTAAACAATAGCTAATTCATAAATTAATGACTAATCATTAAGTTTTATTTTTAAATAAGTATTTTATTATTTACTTCTATAAATAAATGTATTGGTTGGGTACAATTGGTTATTAGAGTAATTAATTAATTACTAATAAAGTTTAATAATCATTAATAATTAGCAAATTCACTGCAATAGTTCGAGAACTACTGCAAGGTACATTCACTGGTTCTTTCCATTCTTTTACCTCAGGACACTGGCCCCCACTAGTGTTTCTCCAACTCTCTTACTTTCTCAATTTCAGAAAGTACTGCCTGGCAAATTGAGCTTTCTGTGGGTTTGTGACATTTGGGAAGGTACTTTTTTGTCTTGCTGCTGGTCTAGAGGAAAGATTGCAAGGAACTCCATGAATGCCAGGATGCTTGGGAACAGTGCCACTTTCCAGGCCCTGGGCAAGGACCCTTGCTTTGTCCACGAATGAGGGACCAGAGATTGAGACAGAGCAGAAGGTGGCCTCAGAGCAGAACAGAGGCTGATGCCCCACACTAGACTAACTGAGAACTTAAACCAGTTCAAGAAGGGTCTTGATAATGGATGGAGAGATACGTAGCAGGTTTTTTAGGGAAATCAGGGAAGTTCCAGTTCCATCTCTGGCCTTTCAGGATGGTGTCTTGAATGCAAACACTGGACTGTCCCTCGCACTTTCCTAAGCATCATGGTCAGAATTCTGGGCTAGTGGCCTTTGGTCTGATCTTCGATGACATTTCTGATCTTCTCAAGAATATTGGACCCGAAAAGGTCACGCTAGAACACCCAAAGAGCAGGTGAGCTGCCTCCAGGGCCAGAGTCTGCCCTGAACACGGCTCCAGATTTAGGACACGAGTTCTTCAAGCATGTCACACCAAGAGCATCGGCACCTGCTAAGTACAGACTTTCAGCGTGGGTCATGCTAACGTTAGGTGATGATGCCCATGGTGGGGGAAGCGAACTCATTGATCTCCTTTGGTCCCAAATAGGTAAATGGGGACAATCTCATCAAGGAGGTCTGTTTCCAAATGGCCAATGCAGGGAAGTTCCCTCGACTCCAAGCATGGAGTGGTCTGCAGACACTCTGGCCTTGGCCAGCTCCACTCTCCCCCCCACTCGAGTTACATGTCATTATTTGGGGGCTTCCAGCGGCACATCCCCCTGGGGATTCAGCACCACTTGCCCAGGAGCAGGGAGGCTTTAGGTTCAGAGCTCAGGTTCCCCATCCCCCTCTCCCCATCCTCCTTCCTTCTTTCCTTCTCCCTCTTTTTCTCCTTCCCTTCCTTCCTCTCCCCTTTCTCCTCCCCATTCTCCTTTCTGCTCACCGGCTTTCATTTACAAGCCTTCTTGCCGTGGCATGGATGACCCTGCCAGGACTTCCTGGATATCGTGGGAGGGAAGATGTGTCCGTGAGATTCAGGGCCACCCCTTGTCTTCTAGCTCCTGCTAGGACAGAACCCGCAGCCCTGGTAAGTACACCCGGAACTATGGAAACCTTAGCGTTGATGGGAAAGAAGAGAGGGGCTTTTGGGTCTCTCGCTTTCCTGTCTGTTAGTGTCATCATTCTCAACCAAGGTTTGGGGCCCAAACTGGGGCCTGATTCAGTGCTGGAAACCCCAGGCTTCAAGGCTGGGCTGCTGCAACACAGGGAGGGATTGCGGACAGGAAGTGGTGTGGCCGCGTGGGTGTGAAGGAAGGGTTTCCTCCCTCTGACACTTTCTATGCTGAAGGGGCCTTTCTCAGCCTGCGTCCCTTCCCCCCACCCAGCCCAACACACAGTCACTCGGAGACTCAGTTCAGATGTGGGGTGCCAGGCCGTGCACACGACAGCAGTGTGAATACAACCAAGTAAGTCTAAACCCCAGCAACTTATCGACTTCCCTTGTCCCTCCTGGAATAATACAATAGTTCCTCAAGTTTATACAGAATTTTTGCTTCTTCGGAGTAGAAGCTGGGGAGCTGAGAGGCCCCTGATGGTACTGGGAGGTTGATAAGGACATTCTTAGCAGCCAAGCTCAGTGAACATTTGGTTTTCAGAACTCTTCTCACAATTGCCAGTTATCCTGGAGGGGACTTGGACCCCAGCGCCATGACTCATTTCCCTGGGCTTCCCTAGTTTGGGTTCCTTGACTACACATTTACTGCTCTGACATCAGAAGTGGAGGCAGCCCCACCTCAGTGAACACACAGCTCAGGGGGGAAGGCCCCCGTGTTTAGCAGCTAGTTGGTATCAAGGCCTTGTTAGCAGGTAAAGCAATTAGCCCATCGGAGCGAAGTGACTGGACCTGGGGCTACTGAGGAGGCACAACTGAAGGGCTTGGTGAATTATGCTGGGGACACAGTGCTTCCAACTATGAAACTATGATGCCAGGTGGGGGACAGAGCCCTTTATTCAACAGGTGAAAACAGATCAAGAATCATCTTTGAAGGGAAGACGATGAGATCATGAGTACAGCTGTGGACGTGTTGAGTGGGATACGTTTGTGCGACATCCTCGGAGGCATGGGAAGGGCAGCTGAATATAGCTCCCCTCGTTCTGGGTACGGATGTGGGAATTATCAGTTTAGGGATAGATGGAGATGGAGGCCCCAAGAAGAGGAGTTCCTTTATACTGTGAAGCAGCAGGTAAAGAGACAGAAAGAAATGCAGAAGCTAGCATCTTAATTTGAGGGATGAAAGGAAGATAAGACCTGAGACATGGCCATTAGATTTGGCAGCCAGAGCTTACTGGGGACCTGCAAGTGGGCAGTTTCAGTGAGGGGGTGGGAGCAAAAACTGGATCTTCTTCTGGCAGAGACTGACAGATAGTCCCCAAATCCGATTTGTCCCCGACTGAGCACATGGCTGAATTTCAATCCCCAATGTCCCTGATAGCTCAGCGAGGCTGTTGTGACTGAGGGCTGGCCACAAACTGTGGGCAGAAATGGTATACTATCACTTCTGAGATAGATCTGCTCCCCACCATCCTCCCTGGGCCCCTTGTCCCGAGTCTCCTGGCCAGAGTAGAAGAACCAGGGGACCCCAAGGCCTTAGGGGCACAGAGCAACTAAATGGAAGGAGATAGTCTTTGAATTATCGTGTGGAGCCAGAGGACTCAGACCAGGGAGGCTAGCAGGCACAGAGAGCCCGGGGTTAACAGTGGAGCAAGGCAGTGCCAGAAGGGGTCACAGCAGACCAGCGGGCAGTACCGCCGAGGACTGTGTGAGCCAGGACAGACGGAAGTACTGCGGGATCAGGCTGAGACCCAGCCAGAATAGAAGGTGCTCCCTACAGGGACAGAAGGTGCTAGAGTTGAAAGACGGCAGCTTCAAAACACCTGCAGGTACAAGGCACACACTTGACGTGTTCATATTCACAGCCACATCAGCCCCTGGGACCCTGGCTCTGAGTCTGCCCCTCGTGAATGGGCTGGTCACCTGGACTGTGGTGGTCCTGGCCAGCCTTGTGAGGTTCTGACGGAAGGTCATGCCACGTATAGACCCCAGGTCCTGTCCTAAGTCACCTCCTGCGACATGGCTTCAGCCTGATGCTATCAGCTCTTCGGTGGGTCAGGAGTCACGTCAGACCCTCTGGGGTTCCACCCTGGTTCTGCTCCTTGCTCACGGGGGACCTTGGGCAAGGCCTTTCCCCCACCGCATCGGAGCCCCTTGTCTGCAAAGTGAATGCATCAGGCTGGATGATTTATCAAGTCTCTGTTACTAAGAAATGCCACCTTTCCCCTGAAACAGCTGTATTCAGGAAGCTTCAGCCTGGTTCTACAGCAGCCTGGGTCTCTAATGGCAGACTTCCAATGCCTTCAGCCCGTGTGGGTTACAAGAGACCCGCAGACCTCCAAAAAGCTGGCGGGGGGGAGCGGGGGACATTTCCCCAAGAAAAGGGAGGCTCGTGAGGAGTAGCCAATATGAATACTTGTATGAAGTCAGCAAGTTGGTCACCCCTGGGATGGGCTGGGTCCTCTTTCTTTTCTTACTTTCTTCTTTTTCAACATCACATTTACAACAAAGCATCTTCCTTCTGTTCCCATTTCTTGTGCCTTTTGTGATGGCATGGCTCCACCTTCCACAACTCCCTTGGTCCAGGGGAAAAGAGAATTGGAAGAGGTTGGGGAGTCCTCTGCCATTTTGCTTTTCTCGCTGGGGCCACCTTTGACTTGTCTTGGTTCTGCTTTTCCTGAAATAATAGTTAGACGGGACTTTTGAAAGGAAATTGCTCTCCTCATCTGCCAAAATATTTGTTTTTCTTTTAAACTAGGGGACAGATTTCCCCATTCTGTTGTGACTCATGCTAACATAAAGTGAAATTGTCCTCTGATCCTATGCCTACTTATGGAATGGGGAGGTGGCCCAGGAGTGTACAGAGCAGAGAGGAAAACCAGCCTGGAATAGAACAGTTCTCATGAGAGTCCAGCATGGGCGAGGGTGTTGACCGAGACGGAGGGCTACCCAAAACAGAAGACAAGCACGAGTCATGCCCAGCCATGACTATCCCTTGGTGACCCAGCTGGGGTGGCAAGAAGTCCCCCGGCCTTTGCTCTGCAAGTCCGCAAAGGTGCCTCTTGCATCGAACACGGTTACGGCCTCAGGGACGATGACCAGGAGGAGAAAGCAAGACCCAGGAGCCACAAAACAGCCTGAGGAGACAGAAGGTGACGACCTCTCCAGGACTAGGAAACGTATTGTATTTCCAAATTCCAAGAACTTGGCAAAAGGAGAGACCATAACCATCTTTATTATCCAAATTCTAGAGGAAATAATTCTGCACAGCACGGAAACTACTAGCTGCCAAAGCAGATCGAGGTGACTCCTGAGGGTGGCCTCCCTGCCCGGATCCGCTCAGGGCTCTGAGAGGCGCCCGCGGGAGCGTCCTGCGGAGCCGTCCACTGAGGACACGGCCAGGAGCTCCGAGGAGGTGACCTGGCCCCGGTCCCCCTGGACACAGATGCAGAGGGAACCCTCCTCCCCGCCTTGCCCAGGTGTGAAAAAGACCAAGGCTCCTCCGTCGGCAGAGGAGGACGATCCTCGGGCTTCATCGGGGCAGGCAGCCAGCCACAGGGTCCGGCCGTGGCAGTGGCACAAAGTTCATGGGGCACAGCAGCGGGCACATCTTCTCGTGCTCCTTCAGTGCCTCGCTCAGGTGCTTGAGCTCCTCCGTCAGCTTCCCGATCTCTCTCCGCAGCACAGTGTTCTCTTGCTCCAGGCACTCGTACTCCTGGACAGAGACGCAGAAATCGTGAACTGGTGGCTGCAACCACATTCCCTTCCCGGGGCGGGGCTTCCTCCCTAATTGCGCCCCCTTCCATCACTTTGCTTGCTTTGTTTTGCTCTCCTCCCACCAGGATGAAAGCTCCAAGAGGGCAGGGCTGTGCTTTTTGAATCAACCTGACTGAAATACAATTTACATCAAGTAAAATACACCGGTTCTATGGGTCTCATTCAATGA
Organism: Eumetopias jubatus; assembly: GCF_037043125.1. Taxonomy (NCBI): domain Eukaryota; kingdom Metazoa; phylum Chordata; class Mammalia; order Carnivora; family Otariidae; genus Eumetopias; species Eumetopias jubatus. The sequence continues at coordinate 38,055,246 of NW_028274818.1, forward strand.
GTTTTGGCAAATGTCAACCAACGTGTATCAAGAGAACATTCCAGTCACTCCTAAAAGTTCCCTCGTGCCCCTGTGCAGCCCGCCTCCCCTCCCCCAACTGCTGAGCTGCTCTCTGAAGATCTCTGTTGGGGTCACTGCTGTGGCCCCAGCACCTGGAACAGCGCCTGGAACATAATACGTTTTGCTGACAGCATGAGTAAATGAATGAAAGTATCCCTTGCCTTGGCTTCGCCCCAACACTCATCTGTGAAATTCCCACTATATCCAAGTTTTCAGAGGCTTACACCTGGAGGGGCTCATAGAGACCCCTCAGCCCAACCCACACAATGCAGAAAACAGATATCCAACGTGTGCTGGGCACTCTCTTCTTCAAAGGACAGTCCCCGCCATCTCTGAGCTGCTCTATCAGAAAACTCCTCTTTGCAACTGATACAAAATCTCTTGCTCTTTCAAACCCACCTATTGGGCTTGGTTCCACCTTATGGAACCACACAGAGTAAATTCAATACTTTTTCAACATTGCAGTTCTTGAAATATTAGGAGACAGCCCCATACCACTTCCCCTTAGGTATTCTCTGAGCTCAACTGTCTCAGGCCTCCTGAGTTCCTTGGGTTTTAAGACTTCTGGTCCTTCTGCCCTCCTGGAGGTCATCCCGACACACACTCTCATCTGCCGGGATCTCTCTGAAAAAGTGTCATTCCCAAAGGGCAGTGCATGATTCTGGGGATGGCTTGACCATGCACAGGGAGAGGTATGGAGGTGGCCTGCCCTGGGGCTGGACCCACACCTGCAGCCACCTCACCCTGGGGAGTCTCCCTGAGCTTGCAGAGAAGTGCAAGTTTTGTTCACCTCTGCTGCTTCTCTGTCTATATTTGGATGATGACTGATGATGAAGATTAAGTGTGGGCTCTACATCCACTTCTCCTGACTTTCACTCTGTTCACTTGGGCATCTTCCAGCCTAGCAAAATCTTCCTGAATCTTAACGTGTCAGATCACGGGTCATGATACTACACAGCTGTAAGCTGTCCATTAACTTGATAAGTAGGTCTTCCTTTTCTTCCTCCAAGTCATTGATAAGTTCTACAACACTTGGCCAATGGCAGAGCCCTAGGGCATGCCCACAGAGACCATCTCAAAGCTGACAATCTTATTTAAACTTTGCTGCAGTTTTGTTTACCATGCATGTCCTGAGGTGGTGACTCAACCTTATTATTATCCAACACATCTTTTCTCTGACTAGTAAATTTTTTAAAATATCACTAAAAAAGTCTGATCTTTTTGCAGGCCTCTAAAGCACATGCAAATTCTCAACTCTGCCCCTTTGCTAATGCTCTTCTCTTCCACTGGACTACCTTCCTCCTTTTCTGTGTGAGCCCAGCTCAAGCACACCACCTCCAGGAAGGCTTCCCTGATCACAGCACCTAATGGAACCACATCCCTCATTATGTTTTCTATTCAATCTTGTATCCTATTCAATCTTACTTATACTAAATAAGATCGCTCCCCAAAGATCAGAAATGTATAGCACCTAGGGGCCTCTTCTACCGTCTCCTGTAGCCGCCCCTGAGGGGCCACTGCCCAGTGACTCCTCTGCCTCCTTCTCTCAACCGCTTCCTTCCCTTCCCACCTCTAGGCACCAGAGGGGCTGCACACAGAGGCCATCTGAGCCCTCTCCAGGCAGGCCCTCAGAATGGTCTGGAATACTCGCCAAGGCAGCAAGCTGCACCCTCTCCCCACCCCCGGCAGGCTGTCCCGGGTCAGGCTGGCTTCACTAGCGCATGGGCTCCATTCCGCCTTCAGCCCTCCTGCCAACCCCAACTCCTCACACTGTCCTCTGGCCTCCGACAAGCTCTAGTCCTGGAGCCCGAATTCCACCTACAACGCAGCAACAAGCCCTCCGTGGGCCAGGGGAGGCTGTGAATGGGAAGACAGGGACAGTCACCGCGGGAAGGCTGCCTGCAGCAGCGGGATGACCGGCCGCAGCTCTGTGGAGCGCGTGCACACGCGCGCATGCGCGCTCCACCCCGCGACTAGAAACGCTCTTCACCTCCCGGTAAAATGGAGAATAGATGTTCCAATGGTCCATCCCCGCGTCCTCTCAACCAATAGGTTTCAATAAGCTAACATTTTAACTAGATTCCAAAAAACAGGAAAGTCTCTTGCTGTGGCAGAATATTCTATTTCTATATTAGCTTGTTTGCCCTTCTATATTTATTGAATTTTGCGGCAGGATGCCGTGAGCTTCTGAGCTTTATCTCTGAAAGCCATGAGGGGCCACACTGCCTAACGTCTTCCCGAGGCACCACTGCTTCCCCCACACCCCAGTCCAGCAGGCCCCTCGTCTGCCTTCTCTGTGGGGACTTTCTCTTCTGGGATTTGACTTTTACTCATAAACCTGCTAAGGGACTTTCATGAAGCTGAGGGAATAAAAAGGAGAGAAGAAGTCAAGATCTTCCGGTGAGGCCAGCTCCACAAAAATAAAAGGAGTAGCTGGAGCAGGCGGAGAGGAGGTGAGCGGACGTGGGGATGAAAGGGGAAAGAATAAGACCCACTTCACACCGAGAAGAAGGTACCTGGACCTGACATATGTGAAAAACATCCTACAGAGCCCAGTGCCCCCCAAACAAGGAATTATCTGGCCCCAAATGTCAACAGTGCCAAAGTTAAGAAACCCTGGTCTGGGCATCTAAGAGAGGTTGACTGTGGAATGAGGGGCTGTCTGGGGGTATCCAGGGTCCAGGATGAAAAACCGGCAAACGAGCTATTGTGGGTCCCCGGGACCAGAGATGAGAGCGAAGGAAGAAAGGAAATGAGGGGGTGGAAAAGGCCATCAGGAGGGCACAGCCACACACAGACCCCATTTCACAAGCAAAGAAAGTGAAACTCTGAGAGGCGCAGTGACTTTTCCAAGGTCGTGCGGGCTTGGAACCCGATTTCAAGGTCAACTGCAACCCTTGAGCAAGGATGTAATTCTGCTTTCACTGGGCAGTGCCTGGCCCCAAATTTCCCCGCAGTGGTTACCAGCAGTAAAGGGCTGTAAGCGCTCAGGATTTTACAATAAAGCCTATTCCCAAGCCCTACTCTGATCTCATTCCCAGCAGAAAAATTGTGTCATCAGGACGGGCTGTACAAATTGGTGTCATCATCAGTTTCTGAACCAAGGGGGGGGGGGGGTGACATGAAGCATTCTCTTAGATCATGCAACATCTGAAGAAGCCGTAACAACACAGACCACAACCGAATTGCCCAAGAAGTCTGTCAGTTGGTGACATTTGGGGTTCCTGAGGATGGCATCACTGCCTTCCTTTTCTGACTCAATGTTCTTTCTCAGTCTTACACCTTGGGCTGCTTGGCTCGAACCAGTCTGACCCACTTCTGAGACACCTTTCAGCCTGCTGTAGAGAGCTGGACTGTTCACGCACGTCCCTATTTGTGGATGTGGACTCAGGCGTGTGCCTAATGTTCTGAGATGAATAGGGGCTGAAATCCCCATGAAAGGTGTAAGCGTCTCGACAGGATGATTTGAAAAGCCACCATGAGCGCTGAGGTACAAAGACACACGTTAGGAACAGCTTCTCGGCACAACGCTCGGGCTTCCAGCAACCACCTCTCTGAGGGGAAAACTCAGATTGATGAGTGACCCCAGCCTCTCTCAGCCTCTCGGGCCCTGCCCTCGCCCCGGCGGACTGTCCCCGCCCCCCCCATGGAGAACTGGGAGGGGCAGGGGGTGGCCCAGAGTCTTCTAGGAGCTAGCACTGGAGGAGATTTCTCAGGGTGCTGGAGGTAAGGGAGGCTCAAGGTAAGTGAACGAGGTGGGCAGGAAAGGTGGGAACTCTAAACAAGCTCTAAATAGTCCCCTTTGTGGTATGCAAGATAGGCAAATAAAGATCTTGGATTCTTTTGAGATATGCAGCAATGCTACCCCACAGGATGGGATAGAGAAAGGACTGAGTATAGCCCTTCTCATGGGCTAAGCTCCAGGGAGTGGCAGTGGCCCTGGCTACAAGGTGGCAGCTTTCTGCACCCTTTAGAGTCTCTGAGAGAGCAGGCCTGATCCCAGGTTGGAGGAGTTTTCTGAGAACTGTGTCTGGTCCTCACTTGCCCCATCCTTGATGTGGCCTGGAGCCCAAGGGGGCCTGACGGGCTTTTCTGCCATGACCCAGAGCAGTGTGCTAGAGGTTCTGCCCTCAACTCACTCCTTGGAGCACAGTAAAACAATTCTTCACCACATTTTTAAACGAGATACCCCACCCTCAATATGCAGATTTTTTTTCAAAGTTAAAAAAATACTCATTTTTTTACTATATTTACCTTTTTTTTTTTTCCTATGTTGGCCCTGCAGAACATAGATCCCCATAACTGGGATGCCCTCCCTGGAAGGAAGTGAGGAATTAACAGCAGAGCTATTATTCGTGTGCTACCCTTTGGCCCAGAGGGGACATTCCTGTTCTACCTCAGGATTGGGATGCATTTCCATTTTCCTGAGCCAGCCACCTGCTCCCCCACCTCCCCTTGTGACCATTAACACTAGTATGTAGCTAGGGACAGTAAAGATATGGGCTACAGCTTTGGGGTCTGTATATGGATGGAGCCACTGTCCTGGCCTCCTGAACACTGTGTTTCTCAACAAGACGTGCCTTGATGAAGTCATCTGCCAGCGGTGGGTAAACCTGAACTAGTCTTCTGGCTCCACAGAGTCAGAGAAGGGAGTGTTCTCCCATGGAGGGATTGGGTTTCAGATCAATTAGTCCCATTTCCCAAAAGAGCACCTGGCTAATTGGTCATGTGCCATAGTGTATGGACAGCAGAAGAAGCTAGGAACCCTACAGAAGGGCACCCCACCATGGTTCTAAGCGGGATTGGGCAGGAGTAAATGTGGTACCACCCCTAACTTTCCAGGCATCTGGCTCATTTGGGTATCAAATCCAACAATGACAGATACTGAGAGAAACCCATCTTCTTTGACACTGTAGTATTTATGTTACCTTCTGAGGTAGGCAGAATAAGGGCCTCCCAAACATGTCCCAAAGATGTCTACATCCAACCTCTGGAATCTGTGACTATGTTACCTTATGTGGCAAAAAAGACCTTGCAGATGTGATTAAGAATCTGAACGTTGGGAAGATTATCCTGGATTATGCAGGTGGACCCAATGTAATCACAAGGGTCCTTAATGAAAGAAGAAGTCAAGAGTCGGAGATGTAACAACACAACAGTGTCAGAGTAATGCAGTATGAAAAAGACTTAACTAGCCAGTGCTGGCTTTGAAGATGGAAGGGGACCACAAGCCAGGGAATACAGAAGCCTGCAGAAGCCAGAAAAGGCAAGGAAATGGATTCTTCTCTGGAGCCTCTGGAAAGAATGCAGCCCCCTTGACACCTTAATTTAGCTTCATGAGACCCAGTCCAGACACCTGACTTCCAAAATTGTAAGATAATCCATGTTGTCATATTTGTCATAATTTATAACAGAGTCATAGGAAAAGAATACACTTTCCTTGAAAACTCTTATGCTTCCAAAAATAGGAATGAGATCTTACTCCTTTCTGTGACCCAGCAGCCAGGCCTTGCCCATGGTGGTGCTAACAAATATTTGTGGAATGAATCTACTCACCCTTGCTCCATGGAAGGTCTTGTCGATGTCATTTAGCCACCACCATGGACATAATCACTTGGGACTTACAACTGAGTGTCCCCTAGTGTTTTCTTATATTAATGCACCTGGCTTAGACGAGAAGCTTCTTGAGGGGAAGGACCCTGGCTGTCCAGCTGGCACATGGGGTCTGAACGCAGGGCCATGCGCTAATTGAGCCACAAGTGCCTTCTGGGGTTATCTGGTAACATGAAGCTAGAACCAGGACTGCTTCAGGAGCAAGGGGGGAGGAAGAAAGGAGGCAAAGGACATCCCACCTCTTCTGTGGAAAGTTTACAGAACCAGTCCAGGCTGGGAAGGACCTTCTCTGATCCTCACCTGAGGATCTTATCTCTTTTTAGGGCCCAGCCTTCCTATTTCCAGGAAAGAGTCTGATATTTGTAATTTATGCCCACTGTGAATTTCTATCAGTGGGTCACCTCTCCCTGGAGTACGTGCATCCTAAATCTGTTCTCAGTTCACTGTGAAAGGTTTTCAGAGATGGTTCTCCCCCCTCATAACACCTCAGTATCTGCTATGCTGTCAATGCCCCCAGACTCACCTTGCTAAGACAAGCTATGACAAGAGAGCAGGCAGGGAAGGGCTAAATTAAAACCCTCAATTATTCACACCAACCCTGTCTAAAGGTGAGAGTTCAGAACCATCACCAATTCTTTGCACAGATGCTTGGATGCCTTTGAGGCCAGGGCCTGATAGGGCAAATCCCATGTCCTGGCTGTGAGATTATGTGGGATTATGCATAAGGGTAGAGGAAAATGGAAGAGTTCAGGATAAACCCCAGGTTCCTGATGTGGGTGATGAGAAAGGTGGTTAGGTCCATTAACTCAACTTTAAGACAGTGAGAAGAGAGAGTCTCAGGGTAAACACACATATCACGGTCACGTTGCATCCAAGCAGCCTGCAGCAGACCCATCTGGAGACATCTAAGCAGACACTGGAGATACAGGTTCGGGGGTCTGGAACTGAGGTCTTGCCTGGAGCAATCAACGTGGGGACCTAACGCTGGGAGAACAGATTAACAGATCATATCTTCCAGGGTGGGAAGGAAAAAGGGCAGGGTCTGAAAGCGTGGTCAACATCAACACTTAAGAGAACTGACAGAGGAAGAGAAAGTAGCAAAGAAACTGAGAAGAAAGGTGGTTAGTAGGGTCAAGTGGGAAATGCGGTCTCTTAGCAGCTAAAGACCTTGAAAGAAGGTCTCAGAGAAGGGGTAAGGGTCAACGGTGTCAAATGTTCCAGGAAGGTCACGGTTGATGAGTCTAGAAAGAAGCCCCCGGATTAGGCAGTGCCAAGGCACTAGGGACCTCCGCGGGAGCAGCTTCTGTACGAAGGTCTGTGTTTGCGCGCGCGCGCACGTGGGCGCCTGCGTAGGGTGGTGTGCGTGCGTGCGTGCGCGTGTGCGTGCGTGCTGGGTGGGGAAGGGCGGCAGAAACGCTAGCACAGAAGACTGGGGAATAAATGGCACCGAGCCCGTGGAGACAGAGGGTCTCTCTGGAAGGAGCAGGGAAGGAAGGAAAGAAAATAAATGGGACAGTAGCTTGAAAAGGAAAATGGGATCAAGAGGAGGTTTTGTTTCATTTTGTTTTGATTTATACTTAAGAGTGAGGAACAACCAGCGGATGAGGGAGAAAGGTGTCAGTGAAGAATCAGAATACTGGGCTGGAAGGACGCAGTGAAATGAGACGTACGTGTCCAAACTGGTGGTGACCGGGACATGACCTTAGGGCCACCACCACAGTGTGAGGGCGGAGGCTGGCTCCCTTCCGCGGCCCTAATGTGGCTCTGTCCCAACCACAGGCTTACCTCGTGGAGTTTGTCAGCCTTCTGGGTCTGCTTCTTCCGACTTCTCTGAGCAGCAACTCGGTTTTTTTCTCTCCTTCGGACCTTCCGGTCATCATCCTCTGGGCTCTGGGGGTTAAAGTCTGGTTAGGTGCGCTGTCGGGGCGCCTTGCTTCACCCTTCTCTGTCCTGTTTCATTTGCAATCCCGGCAGTGCTTGTTGCTACATGGGTGGGACAGCAGTAGCCCCTTGTTCAGCCATGTGCGTGGCTGAGTCTAACTGTTCATCCCATGACCCCCCTGAGAAATGTGTGGTGTGACTGCCATTTAAAAGATGAGGATAAGAAACTCAGAGGGGGTAAGGAACTTGCTCCAGGTATCACAGCTAGTAAGTGGGTAAATGGGAAGTGGAACTCAGGTCTGTTGGGACTCCAAACCAACGTTCATAAACCTCTACCCCACAGGGTGTGTGCCTGGAAGAGGTGCAGTGTCAACATCCATCTGAGAACAGGGAAGGCAGAAGGCATGTGCTCTCTGGAACCTGCTGTGTGCCAGGCCTTACACCACCACACACAAACAGGTACTTTTGATACTGAATGCAAATTTTACACTGGTAACTAATTGCAACCACACAACTCTACCAACACACCAAATGATCTTAAACACCACTTCGTTTGAACAACGCTTGATGGACATTTTGTTTCACAGGTCGGAGTGAATCAGAAAGCAAACTGATGATGTGTCTTGAAAGCTCTCAGCTCTATATGAGATTTAACCAAACCTAGTCAAATCCATCAAGAGTTATCCTGAAACAGGCAGGCTAAAAAAAAAATGCACCTACCAAGGTAAAAACACTTCAGTTATAGAAAAAAACATGGAGAAGTAGAGAGTATTTGCTTTCCAGAACCCTGTGAGAAGGTACCAAAGGGGCGGGGAGGGGGTATACTACCTGCCAAGAGGTTAGTAGGATACAAACACAGGAAAGCTACTCAATTATTAACATTAATGGAAAGCAAATATTGATAATATAAAATAATGGGTAATTTCACTTATTTTATCTGGCCTTGTATTCCAAATATGAGAGACACTTATCTTCTCCCCAAGTTCCAGTGGGTAAAGAATTTTCAGTACGTGGAAGAATATAAGCCTATAGAAGGAGACAGATAAATAACATATAAATAATATAACAAATTGATGTGGTCTGGAAGAAATGCTTAAGGGAAGAGGCACAGGTGTTAAAATGTAGTTTTTTAGAGGCAAAGAAGCCTTGGTTAACATAAACAGAACACCACAGGGGCAAAATGTGGTGTACAGGACAGAACTTTAGCTTTAAGAAATACATAGCCACTGGTTTTGTCTCTTACTGTCAATATAGCCTGGGGAAAATGGCTTAAATTCTCTGAATGTTCAATTTTCTCATTTATCGTTAAAGTGTGAGTCATTCATTCTTTCAATAAGTATTAACTGAGTACCTGCCATGTGCCAAGCACTGTTTTAGGCAGTGGAGATGCATGCCCTGAACAACTGATCGGTAATCAATGCCAAAATCACTCTAACAGTCTAATGCTTGGGACTAGCATATGATAAAATGAGATTTTATCCTAAAGCTCCCAGCACATGGTATGCCCTTAGTAACCTCTGTGGAGGTTGCTATTTTTTGAGTCTCCCATAGTGATTGTCACCAAATCATGGCTTTTTGTTCACAGTCAAAAAGTCATAGAGCCCAAGGAAGCAACCTGCATCCTGCTCTCTGGGAGCAGACCCTGTAAACTGGATTTATCACCTATCACACCTGATAACCCAGCAGTAACATTTAATCAAAACAGAAAGAGGGGAGCTGTTAAGATAGTCATAAATTATTAACTATATCTAAATTAGTCCTCATAAAAATCTCGAGAGGTTATTATTCATTTTACAGGTGGGGAAATCGAGGCTCAAAGAAGTTAAGCAAAATGCCCAAGGCCACTCAGCCTGTGTGTGGTAAAACCGAGGTCCAAACTCAGAAATGTGTGACTCTCTAGCGTCACCTGATGACACTATGTGCCAGGCATCGAATTGGGAGGGGGGGGCATAACGATGAAGACTGTACAGAGCAGCAGAGTGGGAAGTTCTCTGATGGCCATCCCCGCAGGCAACTTTATTTCAGTTTCCTGAGTACGCAGTTGTAAATGTTGCCGGGGACAGCACAGAGGGCTGAATGCGGGCCGAGGGGTTTCCACCAGCAGCGGGGCTGGAGTCCTCCCACTGCGGGCCCCCACCCCGCACCCTTAGGCTGATGGGTCCCGAGTTCCCCATTCGGACCGTAGACGTTGGGAGTGCCTGGACACGAGCTGCTCCTTCGGGCCGAATTTCCCCTGGGCGCACCCTGGCGCCCGGGAAGGGCTACGCGTGCCGGCGGTGGGGTGGCAGCGGGCGCCAGCGCCAGGATGGCGACCCCGGGACAGCGCGGATCCCACGTGCGGGGAAGCGTGGACGGTGCCTGGGCGTCTGCACCCTCCGGTCTCTCCGCTTCCCGGGGCGCAGAAGCCGAGTCACCGTTCCGGACGCTGCGTGAGCTGGGGACCACCGGACAGAGGCGCCCGCGGGGTCCCCGGACCCACCCCGCGCCCCCACTCCTGCCGGTCTCTGGCTCCCGCAGCTCCCCTCACTCAAGCACTCAGAGTTCACCACCCCGGAGCCCCAGACCCACCTCCTCGTGCCCCTCGGCGCTCCCATCCCCGCATGCCCGCGGGCCTCCCTGAGCCTCTAGCCCACTACCTGCGGCTGCGGCTGGTTCCCGGGCGCCGCGACGCTCCTCTGCAGGACGCTGCCGGCCGCCGGGAGCACTTGCGACATGCCGGGCGCTCCTCCGGCTCGGCCCGCCCCGCCGCGCAGCCTCGCGGAGGAGCGGCCGCGCGGCCCGCCGCGCCCTGCACGCGGGGCACTGCCTTACCGGCACTCTCCGGTCACCCGCATCCTCGCGCCCCCGCACCTGCCGGCCGCCGCCCTCCGCCCCGCCCCCTCGGGCTTCCCGCTCTCCCGGCGCGTGCGGCCACCGAGCTGCCCGGGTTTCCCCACCCCCGGCCCGGGCCCGCCGGCCTGCGCGTCCCCGAGTCTGCCCGCCCCTCCTTCTCTCACTCCCGCCCCGTTTCCTCCTCTCCCCGCCCTCTCGCCGCACCTCGGGGTCCCAAATCCCACCCCTGCCGCGGCTTTCCGGGGGCCCTGCGCTTCGTGGAAGTCACGTGGTGGCTCCGAAACCCGGGAGGGAACGCGAAGCCCCCACAAGAGTGGTGACGCTGGGGCGGCTAGGGGTTCAAGGAGACGCAGCACAGCCTTTGGGGTCCTTCGGCCGCTCTCGGGGAACTTCAGGCTGAGAGACGCAAGTGGGTGGCTTGGGCGGGGCGAGGGGGGTGTTGTTTCCCGGTCCCATCTCGGCATCTTCCTGCGCACCCGCCTCGCCTCTCCCTAGCGCAGGGGTCACACTTTCTCGGGACTTTCTTCGGGGCGATCGGTCACCCAGGCGCCACTCTCACTCCTTCCTCGACCCGCGGCTCCCCTGCCCCCCAGGCGCAGGCCAGGGGCCGGAGGGCCAGCTTGGCCGGGTCCCACTGCGCACCCTGAGAGCCGCGGCACCCCAGGGACCGTCTGCGGGGAACATGTGTCCTTCTTCCCCCGGGCGCCGCAGGGCGGTGGGAGAGAGCGAGGCGGGGCGGCCCCGAGGGTGAATTCCCTCCGTGTGGGGTGGGGAGGAGGAGGTTGTCCTGAGAGCGAATCTGCCACGGTGGACGTCTCTCTTGACAGGATCTGAACCTCAGTTGCTTTTTCTTTTTCGAGATTAAAGTGACAAGATGCTCTGCGCGCCTTAATGCCAAACTGGGGACAGGGTAGAGGTATTGGAGCGTTCCCCTCCACCTGCCTACCAGTGAAAAGATACAAAGTCAAGCAGTATCGTACTTGGTCCCAGCAAAGAAAAAACGAGCGGTTTCGGGTTTGTGGTCTGCATACTTACTGCGAGCCCCGAAAGAAAGAACCGCGAACCTAGATGGGCGGGTGGGAACCAGCGCCAGGAGGTCAGACGTGCCTTCCGACTGTGGTCGCTTAAGTCTTGAGGCTCGTGGGCAGCGGCAGGGGATGGGGGGCGGGGCACTTCGGGCTCTCAGTCCAGCGCACGTGGCTCTCCGCCAGGGTTTAAGACCCTGGCAACAGCTCTGAGACGCAGCTTGAGTGAACTTGATTGCCTGGCGTGGGGGCAGGAAAATAAGTGGACGATCTTGTCTGTGGGATCAGGGGCTTCGACCGACCGAACAGAGGGCTGAGGTGCCAGGCAGCGGGGAGGACTGAGGGTGGGAGCACCCCTTTCTAGAGACAGTGCCATACCCCTATACCATTAGGGCTACACAGCTGAGCCATCTCTACATTAGGTTGTCCGCCTAGATTTATCTTCTCATTTCTCATTTATCCTTGTCATCATGCTACCTCACTCATGGTTGCCCCGGAGCTATTACTTTTGCAAACCACACAGGCACACGGTGTTCCTAGTACAGCGCTACACACGCGCACGCACGCGCGCGCGCGTGCAAATTCATTGCAGTAGGTCGACTGAGAGCCCTCAATTCCTGGAAGCATAAGGACTCTAGCAAGATAGGAAAACCTCTGGGTCAAGTGGTCTTGAATTTTCAGAAGTGCTTTCATTCTCCAGTGCTGGTTAGGAAGGGAAAGGGTAAGGTGAAAGCACAGCGGACATTTAGGTGCAGTCCCATCGTGCATTCTGGGTATCGCCACTCTGCTGTTCCCACGGAGCCACACCACCCCGTAACTCCTCTGGGGCTGTACCTTCTACCTCGCTCCCCACAGAGTCTGGATCCAAGTCCCAGCGCACGAGAACTCTTCATATAGCCATAGGCCTACTCTCTTACTTCTTTCAGGGGTCTCTTAAAATATATTTAAAGAAGGAGTCTTGGTTAACTAGCAAGCATTTAAGGAACAGGTCAATTGACCTACCTATTACACATCAAAATGAACGGATTAAATAATTAGATACAGAAAATAAAATCAGGGAAATAAAACAATTAAATTCTTTATCAAAGCCCTGGGATTAAGACATCATAGAATTTTCTAAGACAGCATGTGACAGGAGATACCACATTGGAAAGATCTGAACTGTACTAGAATGTTCAAGTCCTGGGGTGCCTGGGTGGCTCAGTTGTTAAGCGTCTGCCTTTGGCTCAGGTCATGATCCCAGGGTCCTGGGATCGAGCCCCTCATTGGGCTCTCTGCTCAATGGGAAGGCTGCTTCTCCCTCTCCCCCTCCCCCTGCGTGTGTTCCCTCTCTGTGTTTCTCTCTGTCAAATAAATAAATAAAATATTTTTTAAAAAATGTTAATGTACTTTAGATGAGAGCATGCCCAGAAATTACAAAGCGATGGGGAAAAAATATTCACAATAGCTATGATAAAGGGTTAAAATCTGCTATATATACAGCCCATGAAAAGAACAATATTGAGACAGCCTCTCAAAAGTAAACTGCAGGGGCGCCTGGGTGGCCCAGTCATTAAGCGTCTGCCTTTGGCTCAGGTCTGGTCCCAGGGTCCTGGGATCTAGCCCCGCATCGGGCTCCCTGCTCTGCGGGAGGCCTGCTTCTCCCTCTCCCATTCCCCCTGCTTGTGTTCCCTCTCTCGCTGTGTCTCTCTCTGTCAAATAAATAAAGTCTTTAAAAATAAAAAATAAAAATAAAAGCAACAGGTAACATCTATTCAAATTAAAAATATGTTTTAAAAAAAAGTAAACTGCACAAGGGACATGAATTGTTACTTCCCAACAGAGGAAATAATCAAGGAAAATTGATATAGGAAAAAATATATATTAGCATGAGAAACATTTAAAAACATTAAGTTAACAAAATAAAAAGTATCAAATGTTGGTGAGAGTGTGGTGAAACTGCTGCTTTCATATTTCATTGGCATTGTAAATTGGTACAAACTTATTGGAAAGCAAATTTATTGTCATTTTTAAGAACCATGCAATAATCATGGTTTTTGACTTCATTTTCCTTAGAAAAGTTCTAGAAAATCATCATAGGAAGATCACTGTAAATACTAAAGAGAAAAATACTATATGCACTGAAAGCTCATATTTTTAAGAGTAAAAAAATTATAAGCAACATAAATGTCCAATTATAGGGGAATGGCTGACTAAAATATGTTTTAGTCATGAAGTAGAACAGTATGCATCTTTAAAATTACAAGCATGCAGACAGATTTGCCACATGGAAGATTTATTGGATACAAGATAAAGTGAGAAAAAAAATCGGGTTACAAAAAGTGTAAGTATAACATGTATAAAAAATGTGTAACACTGCTGTACTATATGCTTAAAAAATGGTTAATATGGTAAATTTTATGCTGTGTTTTTTTTTTTTACCACAATGACAAAGTATATGCATATAAGAAAAAATTGGAAAAGAATAGAACAAAGTGGTAGCTTTTCTGCTGTGGTGGTGGGATTATAAGTAATTTTCCTTTTCCTTTTTTTTTAACTTTTTGGAGAGAGTTTTATTATGTTTACATCTTAAAACATTTTATATTTACAAGCACTAACTATTGCTTTCCCTGATACTAAGCTCATTTGTCACACCAGCATGCCAACACCTCTTTGACCAAGTGGGATGCTCTACTGACTGCCTGTTTTCTTGATTTTCTGTAATATTTGCTGGTTCATTTTATTCTAGGTCAGAAGGAGAAAAAACAATGAAAATGAAGGAAAGATAAACAAGAACAGGGGTGCCTGGGTGGCTCAGTTGGTTAAGCGACTGCCTTCGGCTCAGGTCATGATCCTGGAGTCCCGGGATCGAGTCCCGCATCGGGCTCCCTGCTCAGCAGGGAGTCTGCCTCTCCGTCTGACCTTCTTCCCTCTCATGCTCTCTCTCTACCATTCTCTCTCTCAATAAATAAATAAAAATCTTTAAAAAAAAAAAAAGCTAAGATTTAAAAAAAAAAAAAAGATAAACAAGAACAGACATTTCAAGTGTCTCCTTTTCTTCTTCTGCCTTTCCTTTTTATCCGTAGTTTTTCCTTTGAACTGTGGGAGAGAAATTACATGGTTTGGCAATTTCCTATTACTACCACAATGACCCTGGATTACATCTACAGGGACGGGGGGTGGTGGTGCAGGAGATTTATAGCTCAGTGATCAAATCCTCTGGTGATTCACTTCATAAGATGATAGTTCTTTATAAAAACAAGTTGCTCAAATGCTAGGAAACCCTGTCACTACTCACTCTCTTTTAGGGAAACTGGCTTTCCAGTAACTATATTTTCCCTGCTCTTTCTCAGAAGGTGGTCCTGTGGGCTTCTGGTGGGGCTAGAGAAAAGAAAGTTTAAGGCAGAGACCCCTGTGTTTACCAGAAATCAGTCATTGTGTCAGGCAATGGACAAAGCAAAGATCCACACCTCAGGAAGCTCATGTTCTAGAGGAGGGAGATAAACAATAAACAAAATGTAGTATTTAGCAGGGGGAAATGTAGTATTTAGATGGTGGTATGATCTATGGAGAAATATAAAGGAGGGATGAGAGATAGGGAATATTGAAGGGAGACCAAGCAAGGTTCTCCTGAAGGAGGTGAGAGAGGGGGCCGTGTGAATATCTGGGTAGGGGTGATCCAGGCTGCATGAACAGCAAGTGCCAGAGCCCCTTGGAAGCATGCCTGACCATTCCAGAAACTACAGGACACTAGAGTATAGTAAGGAAGGGCTGCATACCAAGAGGTGAGGTCAGAAAGGCAAAGGGGCAGGCTTTTACTCGAAGCGAGATGAGAAAATATTGGACTTCTGAACAGTGTGACATGATCTAACCTTGTATAGGATCCCTTTGGGCTAGGTGTTTAAAACAGTCCAACAGGGGTAAGGAAGAAACAAGAAGTGATGGCAATAATCCAGGAGAGTGGGGATGAGGGCTTGGAAGATACTGAGAGCAATGGGGGCCAAGACACATGTGCCAGGAAGTCAGTGTGCATAGGCTTATGGTTCTTCACTTGGGCAGGCCCCTTTCAAGACCCAGAGGGGGCCTAGCAATGTGTTCATATGGTGATAGCCTGTAATAAATTTGCAAAAGTGGGATATTTTAACTACAAATGGTTAAGACCACTGTCTCTTTTCACCCCAACCTCCCCTCACTCCCTTCACGTCTGCTGGTGTTGAACAGGCTATGGGCATCTGGGGGACTTTGCCAAGGAAGGCTCATCAGAGCTGTACTTCTGTATCGGGATATACGTATGTGGTTTGCAGTCACTTCTGTCTAGAGTCATATTATTGCAAGTTGTATGCTGCCAGGAATATCCCTACTGCCCACCCACCATGCTAACTCACCTGAGAAGGTTCTTTGTACTGAGAAATGAACATTTTTTTAAAAGATTTTATTTATTTATTCGACAGATGGCACAAGCAGGCAGAGTGGCAGGCAGACGGAGAGGGAGAAGCAGGCTCTCCGCCGAGCAGGGAGCCGGACGTGGGGCTCGATCCCAGGACCCTGGGATCATGACCTGAGCCAAAGGCAGCTGCTTAACCAACTGAGCCACCCAGGCGCCCGAGAAATGAACATTTTCACGCAACATCAAACCAATGTGGATGGTGGAGAAATGCTTGAAATGTATGGCCCCAGAAGCAAATCTATGAAAATTCTCCAGATCATCACACATGCAAAATTGTAAGCAGGGGATTGAGTTCTTGTGTTTGTCTAGTCAAAACAGCATCCTCTCCTGCCAGGAATGAAATCAACAATACAGCTTCTATAATTATAAATATACCTTAAGGAGTGTTTACTTTGCTAGGTGGCATATTTTATAAAGCTTGATTATAACATTTTAATTGTTTGGAAATGTGTTCTGGAATATTTTCAATAAAAGTTAGAAAATACAGACTCCTGATTTGTTCATATACGAAGGGCACCATCCTTTATCATTTCTAAACTTATTTATGTATTAAAGAACTGAGAGAAAAAATATATAAAATTAATGAAATGTAAAAAAGGGTGGAAGATAAGCAATTAAAATCAATGGAAAATTTTCTGACATGAAAAAGCAAACTGTAAAAACAAATTTCAGATTATACTATAAGCAAAGACATCAGAAGAAAAATAAGTGTCAGATGGAAGCAATGAACACGACTCTTGTATGGTCTGATGATGCAATAATGAAGTAGAGTGGACCATATACACCATGGAAAAACATTTACCATTCTTGCTGCTCTTGTGTTGAAACACTGACATTGATGAGGATAATGTGCCACTACAGTGAGGACGTCAGTAATGATTGCTTGATGGGTGTCACCAGTTCTAAGAACATTTAGGATGAATCAGTGGAAAACAAAAGGAAATGCCCTGAAATATTACAACTCACACATTAAAAAACTTAGAGGTTTTTCCAAATGTGACAATTCTAAAAAATGACATTACTAATAATGTGTTGTGAAGGAAGTTATCTGAATATTTTTAAGTCAAATTTTCAGCCACATGGGAAGACTGGATTATCTTTCTACTCCAATTATAGAAACACTACATTACAGAAGCATTGTCTTATGAAGAAGAGAACAGAGTATCCAGCTTACAATTGTAAGAAAAAAAGTATTATAGAGGTATGTCAGGGAGGTAATTAAAAATAAGGTATTTTTCTGCTGTTTTTGGTATTTGTCAGTTTTTTTAAATTTGTAATTTATTGTACATTTTTTTCTAATGAGAAAATTCCTTTCCTGATGTCAGCCCTGTTGTGTGATAGCTGATGACATTGTAGTAAAGGTAAGAAGGTAGCTGGCTAAGAGTCAGCTAGCTGACTTTATAACCTTTGATATTTTTATGATTCTTGGTCATACATGATAATAAAATCTAGAGTTGACTGGAAAGCATACAAAAGAGAAAGACTTCCCATCATCCATGCACCCACCCATACAGAGATGACTCTGTTAATATTTTAGCATATTGTGACGGTCAATTTTATGTGTCAACTTTACTGGGCAAAGGGACACCCAGATAACTGGCAAAACATTATTTCTGGGTGTTTCTGGAAGCAATTAGCATTTGATTCATTTGATTCTGAGTGAAGAAGATCCTGCTTCACCAATATGGAGATTGTCCAATCCATTGAGGGCCCAAATGGAACAAAAGGGTGAATTCTCTCTCTCTTTTTGAGCTGGGACATCCATCTATCTTCTCCTGCCTTTGGACTTCAGAGCTTCTGAGCTCTTCAATTTTGGTCCTTCCGACTCTGGGACTACTTAACAACCAGCAGCTCCCCACACCACCCCCAACCCCTGGTTCTCAGGCCTTTGGACTCTGACTTAATTATACAACCAGCTTCCCTGGTTCTCCAGCTTGAAGATGGCAGATTATGGGACTTCTCATAGCCATCAGAACCAATTCCTATAATAAATCCCCTCTTATGTATCTCTCTATATATATCTTATTGGTTCTCTTTCTCTGGAGAACACTGACTAATACACATAATATTACTTCCCCACATTTTTTAATGTAAGTATACACACATATATGTGTTTACATGCATAAAACCATACTCCAACTTGCTTTTTCCCTTGAGAACATCATAAACCTCTCTCCATGGCAACAAATATGCATCTACATCATCATTTTGAACAGGCATAACCTCCCACTATAGAGCTATACCACACTAATCTACATATCTACTACTTTTCTCTGTTGTTTTCAGTTTTTCCTTATATGTAAACAACGTTATTACAAATATCATTGTCTTAATCAGCCCGGGTTGCCATAACAAAATACCACAGACTGGGTGATCGAAACAACAGAAATGTATGTCTCACAGTTCTAGAGGCTGGAAAGTCCAAGAACAGGTGCTGATCAGTTGAGTTTCTGGTGAAGACTCTCTTCCTGGCTTGTGGATGGCTGCTTTTTCACTGTATCCTCTCATAGTGGGGAGAGAGAAAGAGAGATGTCTCTCTCTTCCTCTTCTTAGAAGGCCATGGTCTTATTAGATGGGTGCCCCACCCTTATGACCTCATTTAACCTTAACTACCGTCTTAAAAACCTAATCTCCAGCTACAGTCACATTTGGGACTAAGGCTTCAACATATGCATTTGGGGAGAGACACAATGCAGTCCACAGCAATCATTGTACTCACATAGTTTCACACCTCTCTCTTTATGGCCTTGGGTTTCATTCCTAGGAATAGAATTGCTAATCAAAAGGAATATACCTACTTTCAAGGTATTCGACCTATATTGCAAAATGGGCTTACAATTAATAGTCCTTCCAGCAGTGTATGAAAATCCTACTAGCTAATTAGGGAACATTTTTAGGTGAGCTATTGTTCAGGGTCAGAAGGATTGAACTTGTTTCTCGGGTCACTTGTTGGACTCCTGATAAAGAAGAAAAAGAAGAACAGGAACAGATATATATAAGATGAGGACCTGCCCCAAAGAACATGTCAATGGTTGTTTTTAGCAACTTCCCTTCCATGGCCCCTTCTAGAAACATCCACCCCCTGAAGATGTCTCCCTGGTGCCTAGGATTCCTCAAGAGGCATGCAGCCCAAGGCAAAGCTCTGGACTCTGCAGCCCAGTCAGAAACACATGACAGCATTTCTTCCAGCCAAATTTCCCACCCCTCAGGCTTTTCTCTCCCTCACTTCTCAGAGAGGAAGACAAAGACAGCAAGTCAAACCTGGGTCTTCATAGTACCTCTACTGAAGGTATTTGCATTTCAAAAGGAAAAAGTATTGATGATGCATTCACACAAAGGACAAATATCAAATAGTGGAATTGTAGGCTCCCTAATTCTACCAGTGGGAAGATATTTGGAGAATGTGATTTAATCACACTGTTAGGCTATTACCCTCTTACTCCTATGTGTAGAATTGGCACTGAAAAAGGACTGACTCTTGATTTCAGCTCAGGTTATGATCTCAAGGTTGTGAGATCGAGCCCATGTCGGGCTCCACGGCTTAAGATTCTCTCTCTCTCCCTCTGTCCCACCCCCATCTAAAAAAAGTTTATGTATATATAATTGTGTCAGCTGCATCATCAGATATGTCCTGAACAGTGAGGACTTCCTTTTTTTTTTTTTCAAGATTTTATTTATTTACTTGAGAAAGAGAGAGAGAGAGAGCATGAAAAGGGGCAGAAGGAGAGGGAGAAGCAGACTCCCCATTGAGCAGGGAGCCCGAGGTGGGGTTCAATCCCAGGACCCTGAGATCATGACCCCAGCTGAAGGCAGACACTTAACCCACTGAGCCACCCAGGCGCCCCGAGGACTTCCTTTTTGACTAGGCATGCATGAGAACCGAATCTTCCATTGTTATATAGCTAATAATTGGAAGGCTTGGCCAACAACTAGTTTTAACTGAGTATATTTCAAACCTCCACTGCCTGCTTACTTTTGGTGCCAACGCCATAGGATACATTCATATCACAGTAACCTCTGCCCTGCACCTTCACATGGCAGGTGAGTTGGCACGGTGGGTGTTAGGAGTATCCTGGAAGCCATTCCTATCCCAGTCTCCCAAACTAAATGTGTACCAACCCAAATCCCCTTTGCTGTCTCTCAACAATGTACACGGTCATCCCAGTGCCACCTGACAGGAAAAAAAAATATGCTAGAGAGAAAGTTGGAGTGAAAAGAAACCACAGTTTTAATTAACCGCAGTTAAAATATCTTTATTTTGCTAATTTTATGAAAATATATAACCGAGTGAACATAGTGCTATGATCCCTTCCTGGGCCTTGGAAAGATCTATGTGATGGGCTCACACTTCACTGGTTTCAGAGTAAATCCATCTCTGTTTCTACCTCCAAACTTCTCTGGAATTCCTCTCTCCTTTCATTCCCCCTCCCCCCACATCCTCTTTTGCCTGGACCATAGTAGAACAGCCCTGTAATAGACCTTCCTTCTCCTGCTCTCATGAGCCTCCAGCCCATCTAAAAATGCAAGTTTGCCACATGACTCTTGTATTTAAAACCTTTCCTTGTCACCAGGTGTCCTTTGTCACCAGGATGAAGCACTACTCTTCTTGGCTTCCATGGCTCCCTCCACCTCTCCAACCTTCTCTTGCTTCTTGAGCCACATCATCCTTTATGCTCATGTAGTAGGACTGCTGGGGATCCTCCAGACCATGCTGAGAGTTCTCCACTCCTCTCTGTGGCTTTTGTCTTTCTCTTTCCATCTCCTTTTTTCCAAACATATCCCCTTCCCACCCCTAACCCCTCAGTTGGCATGATGAACATCTACTCCTCTTTCATGGTGTAGCTTAAGCATCTCTCCCTCCATAAAGACTTTCCTTGACGATCAGAATTAGCAACATGTCTTTTTACTCCACTACTTTATGAAGTTCAAATTTTTTTAATTTACATACCAAATACATGAATACACTCTCATTGTAAAAAGGGGAGACTCAACCATTATGGGTAAATTGAGTGTTCACCACCGCCAATGCCAGTCATTAGTTGGGTGTGTGTCTTTCCAGCTTTTATATGTGTTAATGCCCCATTCCTCATTTATACATCTTTCTTCCCCTACTAGATTAGAAAACCCAGGAGGGCAAAGGCAATGTCTTATTCATCACTCTATCCTGACTCCCCAGCCCAGTGCTTGGATGTAGGAATAGCCAGCACCAGAAATGAAAGCATTGAAGCAGAGAGCTTAAGGAACTTGCTCAGAAAAGTGGTAGAGTTGGTATTCAAACTCAACTAGAACATGTACTCACTAAAAGTTTAATTGATTAATATATAATGAAAACCCACATTGGGACAGGTAGCATTTGGATTAGAAGAGTTGCCCCCAGAGAAGGTCCACCACATACCATCAAAGCAGATGTGAGTGTGCTTAATGACTTACATAAGCACCATGGTAGCATACTTCACAAAAAATTAAGTGATTGCTTTTTTTCTTTTCCCCTCCAATTCTGTTTCTTATGGAAGGACACCTAGTAAAAGTTTTCACTAGTTATACAATGCTAGTATCTAGGGCAGCCCTAAGTTATAGCATACCATAAGAATTATAATAGTTTAGTATCTGAAGAGGTTGCTCATTATTCTCTTTAAAATAATGAGTAAGACATTTGTGACTTGCTTTTTTTTAAAATAATTTCACTCACTTCCTATACAACCTACCACTATCTACAACTAATTTGTAATTTCCTTGGGGGCAGCTCTTTCTTATTTTGTCTAATACAGAGCTAGGTTCAGAGCACTAGTCATACATCTGCTGAATGAATAAGCTATGAATGACTTCCACTGACAATGCAGTAGATTTCACTAGATGGAGAACAATAGCTTTGATAGTCCCCCAGACATTCAAGATGAAATCTCTTTTTTCTCTTAACAATCGCCCATGTTTACAACTGAAAGAGCCTTTGGTTTCTGTAAGAAAGCAGCCCAAAGTCTGCTTCTCAAAAGAAGCTGGGCTAGTTCCCTCCTAGACGTCAGGTACACAAACTTGGGTTAACCTTTATTCTTCGTCCCTTCTACTCTGTCATCATTGGTTCATCAATGGATTTCTTTTAATTGTTTATTACTTTTTAAAATTTATTAATAACATAGCAAGCATCTCTAAATCCACCACCTAGGGGCGCCTGGGTGGCTCGGTTAGTTAAGCGTCTGACTTGGGCTCAGATCATGATCTCAGAGTCCTGGGATTGAGCCGCACATGGGGTTCCACGCTCAGTGGGGAGTCTGCTTGTCCCTCTCTCTGTGCTCCTCCCCGACCCCACACTCATGCATGCTCTCTCACTCTCAAATAAATAAAATCTTAAAAAAAAAATCCACCACCTAATCCAAGAATCAGTACACGGACAATCTCTCTCATTCATTTTTATGTTCCTCCCTATTCCATCCCTTTCCCCCTTCACTATCCGAAATTTTGTGTTTACCATTTTGTTGTTTTGTGTTTTTTTACCTAAATTTTTTATTTGGAGGTATTTTAGATTTGCTTGCAATGAGATCCCACGTGCCATTTACCCAGTTTCCCCCAGTGGTAAAATCTGACAAAACTGTGGTACGGTATCACGACAGATACTAGCATTGATACAGTCAAGATATAGGACATTTCCATCACCACAAAGATCATGAGTGTGGGCAATACCTGCTATAGTCACAACCACTGCTATCTCATACTTGGTCCACCCCATCCTTAATCCCTGGCAACCACCGATCTGTTCTGCATTTCTATAATTTTGCCATTTCAAGAGTGTTGTATAAATGTAGTCATACAATATATAATCTTTTGAGATTGACTTTTCTTCATTCAGCATGATTTTCTGGAGATTCATTCAGGCTGTTGCCTGTATCAATAGTTCATTTTTGTTGTTGCTATTGGTGAGTAGTATTCTTTGGTATGGATGTACCACAGTTCATTTAATCATTCACCCATTGAAGGGCATCTGAGTTGTTTCCAGTTCTTAGCTATTATGAATAAAGCTGTTATAAGCATTTGAGTATAGGAATTTGTGTGAACATAAGCCTTCATTTCTCTGGGAAAATGCCAAAGCATGCAATTGCTAGGTCATAGCGTAGTTGAATGTTTAGTTTTTCAGGAAACTGTCAAAGGGCTTTCCAGAGGGGCTGAATCATTTTAAATTCCCACCAACAATGTATGAATATCATTTTCAGCATGCTCGCCAGCATTTCATGTTGTTACTATTTTTTATATTAGCCATTTTGATAGATGAGTAATAATAGTTCATTGTGGCTTAAATACGCATTTCCCTAATGGTGAATGATGTTGCACATCTTTTCATGTATTCACCATCTGTCTATGCTCGTCAGTAAAATGTCTCTTTATGTCTTTTGTCCATTTTATAATTGGGTTGTTGTTCTTGTTTTGCTGTTCAGTTGGGGTCTTTATATATTCTTTTTTTTTTTAAGATTTTATTTATTTGACAGAGAGAGACACAGCGAGAGAGGGAACACAAGCAGGGGGAGTGGGAGAGGGGGAAGCAGGCTTCCTGCTGAGCAGGGAGCCCGATGCGGGGCTCAATCCCCCCGCCCCGACCTGAGCTGAAGGCAGATGCTTAACGACTGAGCCACCCAGGCGCCCCAAGGTCTTTATATATTCTTGATACTAGTCTCCTGTCAGATGTATGGTTTGAAAACATTTTCTCCCACTTTGGAATTTGTCTTTTCATCCTCTGAACAGGGTCTTTTGTAGAATAAAATTTTAAATTTTGATGAAGTCCAACTTACCAATTTTTCTTTTTATTGATCATGTTTTTAATATAAAGTCTAAGAACTCTTTGACTAGCCCTAGATCCTAAAGATTCTCTCTTATTCTTTTTCTAAATGTTTCACAGTTTTTGCATTGCATTTTATATTTAAGCATGTGATCTCTGTTAATGTCTCTGTAAGGTATGAGTCTTAGTTAGGGTCTTTTTTTTTTTTTTTTTTTTTTTGGTCTATGGATATCCAACTACTCCATTTATTGAAAATACTGTCTTTCCTCCACTGAATTGCTTTTGCATCACTGTCAAAAATCAACTGAGCATATTTGTGCTCAGTTTTGCATTTCAGTCAAAAATCAAAAGAGCTTGGGGCGCCTGGGTGGCTCAGTTGGTTGGGCGACTGCCTTCGGCTCAGGTCATGATCCTGGAGTCCCGGGATCGGGTCCTGCATCGGGCTTCCTGTTCAGCGGGGAGTCTGCTTCTCCCTCTGACCCTCTTCCCTCTCGTGCTTTCTATCTCTCATTCTCTCTCTATCTCAAATAAATAAATAAAATCTTAAAAATATATATCTATTTTAAAAAAATCAAACGAGCTTATTTGTATTTCTGGGTTCTTTATTCTGTTCTATTTATATATGTGTCTCTCTGCCAATACCACATAGTCTTGATTACTATACTTATAAAATGTCTTAAAATTTGATAGACTGATTCCTGCCAGTTTCTTCCTCTTTTTCAAGATTGTTTCAGCTATTCTAGTTTGTCTTTCCATATAAATTTTAGGATAATCTTGTGTATATCTACAAAATCTGGGATTTTTATAGGAATTGCATTAAGCCTATATATAAATTTGGAGAGACTTGGCATCTTTACTAGGTTGAGTCTTCCAATCCATAAGCACAATATGTCTTTCCATTTATTTAGATTTTTTTATTTCTTTCATCAGCATTTTGTAGCTTTTAGCATACAAGTCTTATATGTGTTTTGTTAGATTAACACCTAAATATTTCCTTTTTTTTAGTTATTATAAATGGTATTGTATTTTAAATTTTGGTGTCTATGTGTTCATTTGATTTTTTTTAGGTTTATCCTGTGTCCTGTGAACTTGTTGAGCTCACCTATTAGTTTTAGGAATTTTTTGTAGATTCCTTGGGATTTTCTATGTAAACAATCATGTCATCTGAAAATATGGACAGTTTCATTTCTTCCTTTTTGATCTGTATACTTTTTATTTTATTTTCTTGCCTACTGCACTGACCACAATGTTCAGCACTGTGTTGAATAAGAGCGAACTTTATTACCTTGTTCCAGATCTTATAGGGGAATGCATTCAGTCTTTTACCATTAAGTATAATGTTAGCTGTAGGTTTTTTTTTGTAGATATTCTTTATCAAATTGAGGAAGTTCCCTTTTATTCCTATTTTTCTGGGAGTTTTTATCATGAATCATTGTTGAATTTTGTCAAATAGTTTTTCCACATCAATTGATATGCGTAATTTTTCTCTTTTAGTCTGTGAAGTGGATTATACTGATTGATTGTCAAATATTGAAACTGACTTGTATCTCTGGAATCAACTCTATTTGGTCATGGTGTATATAATTCTTTTTATATATTGATAAAATCTGTTTGCTAATATTTTGTTAATTTTTTTTTCTGTATTCATGAAGTACTGACTTTGTCTGATTTTGTTATCAGGATAATACCAGTTTCACAAAATGAAATAGGAAATATCCCCTCTTCTATGTTCTGGAAGAGATTGTATAAAACTTGTGCTAATTCTGCTTTACATGTTTAGAATTCTCCAGTGAAACCATTGGGATCTGGAGATTTCTTTGTGGGGGGCTTTAAAATTACAATTAATTCCTTTAGTAGTTAGAAGACTATTAAAAGTGTCTGTTTCATATTGGGTGAGTTCATGTTTTTCTAGGAATTGGTCCCATTTCATCTCAGTTGTCAAGTCTATGTGTGTATAATTGCTCATGGTATTCCTTTATTATTCTTTTGATGTCTGAAGTTTCTTTAGTGATATTCCCTGCTTCATTCCTGATATTAGTCATCTGTGTCTTCTCTCTTTTTTTCTTTGTCAGTCTTGCTAGAGGTTTGTCAATCTTGTTGAGCTTCAAAAAATCAGCTCTTTGTTTCCATAGTTTTCTCTATTGTTTTCTGTTTTTAATTTCATTGATTTTTATTATTTCCTTCTTTCTGCTTGCTTTTATTTTTCTCTTCTTTTTTCTGGGTTCTTAAGGTGAAACCTTGAGAGATTTCATGCTATAGCTGTGAACACTGCATTAGCCGTGTCATGCAAATTTTGATATGTTCTATTTTCATTTTCATTTGGTTTGGGTATCTTTTTTAATTTCCCTTGAAATTTCCTATTTGACCCATGGGTTGTTTAAAAGAGTGTTTAGTCTACCTATTTGAGGATTTTTTGTCATCTCTCTGTTATTGATTTCTAGCTTGATTCCATGTGGTCAAAAAAATACATTCTGTATGATTCTAATTCTTTTTTAATTTGTTGAGGTTGGTTTCATGGCCCATCTTGCTACAGGTTTCATGAGCAGTAGAAATGAATGTGCTTCTGCTGTTTTGGGGTGGGGTGTTCCACAAATATTTATTTGATCATGTTGGCTGATGGTGTTGTTGAGTTCCTCTATATCTTTGCTGATTTTTGTCTAATTATTCTATTAATCATTGTCAGATGTCTTAATTTTTGCCTGTGTAGTAGGTGGAAAATGTTATTTCGTGGTCTTGACTTGCATTTCCCTGAGTTCTATTAAAATCGAGGATCAAATTAAATACTTTCCTTCCTCCCTAATTGCATTTTTTAAAACATGTAGGTGAGACTTTTTTTAAGATTTTATTTATTTATTTGAGAGAGAGAGAGCACAAGCCAGGGGAAGGAGCAGAGGGAGAGGGAGAATTGGATTCCCCACTGAGCAGGGAGCTTGATGCAGGGTTCAATCCCAGGCACCCCAAGACTTTCCTTACCAATTATTCAAACTTTTTTTTTCTCTTATTTCTGTTTTTTGTTCTTGTTTTTGTTCTTACACATGTAGTGACCCCGGTGATGCATCTGAATAGAGAAGTCAGGAATATGTCTTTGGATAATCTCCATCTGGCACAGTGCCACAATTAGACACATACTTAGGTAAAAAACCTTCAATGACTCCCCATTTTCTAAAAAATAGAGTCCTATCACTTCTTGGCCTTTTGGCTAAGATCAAGTCTAAAAAATACACACCTAAACCTTAGCCTGGCATTTAAAGCCCATGTGATGTACTTCTGATTTAACTAATCCAGCTATGTCAATGCCTTGCTGTTCTCTAATAAGTTGGCCCCTGCCTCCACACTTTTGCCCATGCCATTCCCTCTGCCTAGAATATTCTTGGTCAATCAAAATCCTACCTCTAAGTGTGACTCCAAAGTCTCTATAGAGAATTTCTTGATCATTCCAGCTGGAAGTGATTGCCCTTTCAATTGTCCTATAACATCTATCCTATAATGGTGCATATCTCAGTATCATAATGCACACATCTGGTAAACCATTGGGTGGCTTCATTCAGTGATTCAGACCAGGACTGGGCTGTTGTTACTGTACATCTGTTTCTTGGCTTGCAGGCAAAATGCCTCCCCTTTATTAATATTCTAGCTCACATGGTGAGCATTGTTAAAATTCTATCTCAAATGACCAAATTCACCAAAAGTAGTATATTAGGCAAACCACCCATTTGTTGAGCAGAACAGATTAGAAGAATGAATAATTTAGAATACTGATAAACTCATGCTCTGAAATGATTTCTATATACATGTCAGTTGAATGTGGGACATGTACTAGCAAAACAACTGAAAAATATATTTTTAAAAATTTGAGTTTGTCTTATGGACAACACTTCACTGAGTTTTGAACTTTTGTTTCTTTAAGCCAGATGATAGTTTCAGTAGACTGATAGACTGTGTAATATAACAGGACTTAAAAAAAGCAAGTCTAGATAATACCCAATGTTATTTTCAAAGTAAGAAATTCTAGGAAATGTTCATACAACTTATCTACATAAAAGTAGCTGTGAAATTTCATATCTCACATTTTCATACACCAGGTAATTCCAGTCTTTATTAAAAATCAAACTATAATTTTTTTAAGTCACAAAAGACCAGAAGAAATTTCTTGGGGAATTCTTACCTTACCATAAAAATGAAACCCCTTTATTACAGAGAATTAGAAAATAACAATGGTAATAGTTATTATTGATAATTAATAAACTATTAGGTATTAATAAATAATTAATTATTGTTACCAACCATAATCTCTTTACTCGGCGACTACTATTGATAACATAGGACTTTGGAAAGGTTGTTTAGTTCTTTTTTGGTTGGTGTTTAGACAAGACTGTTACTGATAGATTTTTTTTTTCAATGAAGTCTATACCTACCCTTGCTGTTCCAGGACATAATAACACTGATGGTTGGCAGTGCTTCGTGTTTATTTTCAGTTCCACATGCTATTCTGCAGACCCATTTCCTCTTGTTCTCTCCCTAGCAGAGGCAGAGAAGTGTTGACCTCTCTCTTCCGCCTCAGAATCTTCCACAGAATTAAACTATTGCACCTTCAACCTGCTTTCTCCAGGATGAATCAATCATCTTTCTCCTTGACATTTGAGTCTCATTTTCCAATTATTTTATCACTTTGAAGTATACCCAGGACTTTCTAAGGGCTGAGAGCAAGGCATATTTTTCCTAACAACTAAGTGACTTGGCTATTTCACATTCTCTTTCCTGAGAGCAGGGAGACTGGATAGATGATTTGGGGGGCTTACTTTCACTTGTGACTTCACGCATCTTTTTATGGTGCCTGAGCTGAGGATTCTGCGTGTGGCAAATATTTAGTAAGCCTTCCTGGCTATCTGACTCAAGAGTGTGATTCCTAATAAGAGCCACAAATGGTAAAGGCAGTTCCAGGAATTTGCTGATTACTCAGCAGTGTTGGATCAAGCTGGGAAGACAACGCATGCCTCCTGCCCATTTCCCAGCCACTTCTCCCCACATTCATTGTGAAACGGATGGTCAAAAAGAATGATCTGAGGAACCCCACATTGCCCCTCGCAAGGTGCTCCTTGGCAGGGGACATGCCTTGCAAATTATGTTCTTCAAGAAGCTCAGACTTCACAGGGGCTACTTTACCCAACATGGAATAGATCTCTGGGTAGTTGGGGCTCACCTGGGTGCCTCCTTCTGGTTTCATTGTTTCTTTTCAAGGAAGCCGCTTTTAAACGTGGTGTTATTGAGGCCGTCCATTGCTGCACTTTGGTACCCATGAGATATAGCCATGTTCATCCTGTGCCTCTATAAGAACCCTTTCAGAAGTGAATGGGAAGACCAAGGGAGTGGAAGCCCAAGCAGTGGGGTGACAATGCCAAATGACCGCCTTTGCAAAAGCATTCCAGGCACTGGAAAGCTTTTGCAGAAAGTGCCTGGACAATTCTGTCAAACACCTTCCCAAATTGGCCCCCCTTTCTTTGCAGTTATTCACCAACCCCTTCATCTTGTGTTTTGGATATTTTTTTTTTAGATCATACTACTTGCCCAGAATATCACCAATATCACCTCTATCTTCTCCCATCATTCAAAGGGTTTCTGAAACCACCTCTTCCAGGAAGTCTTCCCTGACTCATTAGAACAATGAAACCTCCTGGCCTCCCTCCCCACTAACCACTCTCCTCAAAGAACTTCCCCTTTGTTTCCACAGAACATAAATGCTGCAACTTATTTATTAGTTTAATGTGTATTTTGAATAGATTCTCAGGAAGGATGCTTTCCTGAGGCATAATAATATGTGATGACTTCCAAGAAGTTGGATGGTATCTAACGGATGTGTAAATAACCCCAACACATAAGAGCAGTAAACAAGCATTGCTATAGGTATGACTTTGCAGATAGTTGCTCAGACTTCACCTTCAGAAACTGAACTTCTACATTTCTAGTGGTGCTGCTTATCTATGCAGCATTATTAACCAGATGCTTCAATAGTGGCCATTCAGGAGATGTGTGCTGAGAATCTACTGTCAGCCAGCATTGTTTTAGATACTGGAGAAATAGTGCCTACTGGAAGTTTTTAAGACTACTGTGGTGGCCCACAAATGCGGTGGCCCGTATTGAACCATGCCTCTCAGTATTCATGCCTTTGTGTAGCCCCCACACCCACCCCTTCTTCAATCTGAGTGGACCTATGATCTGCTTTAAATAATAGAGTCGGGGCACCTGGGTGGCTCAGTCATTAAGCGTCTGCCTTCAGCTCAGGTCATGATCCCAGGGTCCTGGGATTGAGCCCTGCATCAGGTTCCCTGCTCCGCAGGAAGCCTGCTTCTCCCTCTCCCCCTGTTTGTGTTCCCTCTCTTGCTGTGTCTCCCTCTGTCAAATAAATGAATAAAATCTTTAAAAAAGTAAAAAATAAAAATAAATAAATAAATAATAGAGAGTAGAAGTAATGTGCCAGTTCCAGGCTTAAGCCCAAGAAGACCTGCCAGTTTCTGTTTTTGTGTTTCGGGGAGCCCTGAGCTACCATGTGAGAAGTCTAGCTACTCTACTGGTGAGATCATGTGGAGAGGTCACTTGGAAAGGCAGAGGCCCTGAGACTACAAGGAAAGAGAGAGAAGCTCAGCCATCCTGAGTCCCTGCTGAACTCAGCCTTCAGTCAACCTGCCAACTGAGTGTAGCCACATGAGTGACCACCACCAAGACCAGCAGAAGAACCACCCCGCTAAGCCCAGCTCAGATGGCAGACCTATGAGCAAATAACCACTTGGTTATTGTTTCAAGCCACTTTTTTGGGATGATTTGTTATAGAGCAATTGATAACCAAAGCAAAACAAAAAACAAAAACACTGATCATTCCTGAAAATAGGAGGGGAGTATATGATCTTCCAAAGTGGCTTCAAGATATGTTGATAGATTAAATTCTTCCAAGTTTAATAATCAAGTAGAATCATGGTAGCAACAGGTCTCAAAAAACAAACTAGCCCATACCAAACTCTTGGATAAGAGTTGACATGTCCATCTTCCTTAAAAATAAGCTATAAAATTAGTGCAATCCCAAAAATTACCAACAGGATTTTTTGGGGGGCATCTGATGCTAAAGTTCATGTGGGGAAATAAGCAAAAGTGGCCAGGAACTTTCTGGAAAAATAATGATAACAAATGGACAGAGGAGAAATAGTCTTAAGAGAAAATAAATATATCATAAAACTATGAAAAATTAAAGCAATTTGGTATGGGTGTTTGAACAGAATAGAAACAGACCCCAAATAGATTTTAAAGATTTTATTAAATGGAAAATGTGGCATCTCAAATCAGTGGTTACTATCAAAAAAAAGGTACTATTAAATAAATGGTGTCAGGACAGGTAGTTAGCCATCTGAAAGAAAATAAAAGGATTAGATCTCCCCTATAAACTACTCTTCTATTGAGTGGTAGGAGAAAAAAAAAAAAAGCACTAGCATTAGTCCAACTCTGACAATCTAGTTCAGTCCGATTATTGAAACAGTTTTTAGGAAGTAACTCTGGCTCTCCTGGATGATTTAGTATCTTTTAGATTTCCTTGTTCCTCATTAAGACTGCATGTGGATGTAGGGGAAGAAGGGTTTCTAGAGCCTTCTGGACAGATCCTTGTACCTTCTTTGGTCCCTCTGGTTTCCATGGCAATGCCTCTGTCCACCTGGTCTCTGGGCACATCTGACATTGTGGTTTATAGGATCTGGTCCAGGCTTGTGGCCCTCCCTGACCACGTAGCTCACCTCAGCTCCCACTGGCACTGCATTACCCACGAGGAGGGCTGTGACTTTCCTTCAATGTCCAGACCAATGTAGGATGATTCAATCACTCTTCCCAGCATCCCTCTGATAGGCTGCCAGCCACCTCCACTGGCTCCTCCCGCAATCTTCCACGTGGCATGTAGGGATCTCCAAATGCCTTCTGTGAAACAACAGAGCTAAGGCAGGTTCAGGGGCTAAATTGGGGAGCACCATCACAGCATTGATTTTACCCGCCTGTCTGACCGCGGTTAGATGAGGGGCACAGGGACAATGTGTTTCCAGGCTGTGTCCTCTCAGAGTCCCTTCATTCTCCTCTAGTCTGAGACCACTCCCCAGAGAGGAGAAGTGGGGCTCTGAGTCTACCGCCTTCATCCTTTTCATCTTCCCACACTTCACAGGGGCCAGAGGGAAAAAGGTCTCCTTCCTCTCCTAGACTGTGCTTATAACTAGTCTACCAGATCTGACTCTTAATGTGTGACACAGAGGTTAATGGAATTTAGAAAATCCTTTTCTCTATAAACAAAATAGGGCTTTTGAGGACTTGCCTTGATGCCCAGCTGTCCCATGGCCCTTTCTTCCAAGCAGGGCCCATGGCCCCCTCCTCATTACTGAAGGGCAGTAAGCCTCAGTGCTCTGCCTTAGACATGGAAGGCCAGGAGGGAACAAGGGTAAACTTAGAGAAACAAAAATAAGTCAGGTCAGTGTTTTCAAAACATCATTCTTGTAACAGACAGTGCATAAATTTGGAAAACAGATACAATTTTGAGCAGCCATCAACTAAAATTGTTCCTTTTATAATTTAGATAAATATCACTAACATGCCACCAAAGAGACAGGGCAATGAATTAAATGTGTGGGACATAATTCCCAAAAAGACTTGATGACTCAACTGTCTGGAAGTTGCTTTAAAACCTTATTAATTCTTAGTTTGTCAGTTCGGAATTCCTTATAAGTGTAATTCTGAACAAACATGATGGTTAGCTTCCCACAATGAAGGAATGGTTCTCTATCGATGATTTATATTTCCATAAGAAATTGACAGCAAAAGGACATACAGTGGTCCCCCTTTTCCTCAGGGGATACGTTCCAAGGCCCCCAGTGGATGCCTGAAACCATGGATAGTACCAAATCCTATATACACTGTTTTTTCTATACATACATACCTGTGATAAAGTTTAGCTTAAAAATTAGGCACAGTAATATTATTAGTAGTAATAACAAATAACATAATAAAATAGAACAATTATAACAATATACTGCTTAAAAGGTTATGTGAATGTGGTCTCTCTAAATATATTACTGTACTTAGCTTTCTTCTTGTGATGATATGGAATAATAAAATGCCTGTGTGATAAGACGAAGTGAAGTGAACAAGGCAGGTATTGTGATGTAGCATTAGTCTACTGTTGACCTTCTGACAATACACCAGAAGGAGGATCACCTGTTTCATCCAGTTGTCTGTGGATAATTGAAATGGAGGAAAGCAAAACCACGGATGGAGGGGCGGGGGCGGGGGGGACTACTGTACTGAATCTCTGGAAGATAATCAACTGCTTTAAACCACTTTGGGCAATTTCTTAGATGTTGCTATTATCTGGCAATGTTAGCTATTCATTAACTCCTGAAAAATTGAGAAATGTTTGCTGTTAACATATGTTATCGTAAGTCATGAAGGAGGAGAGGAAGAAGGGGGAGGAAGGAGGAGAGGAGGAGGAGAGGGGGAGGAAGAAGAAGGGGAGGGGGAGGAGGGGTCCAGCAAGGTGGCTGTCGTGTAATGGCACAGGTATCTGAGACCCAGGGCAAGAGGCCTTTGCTGTGGACCATGGGGAGACAGTCAGGACTTGTAGTCACCCAGCCTTGCCCCACTGTGGTAGTCTGAGGACCCTTGGGACAGTGGCTGGGTGTGCACTCTCTCTGACTTCTATCTCTGCATCATGAGAATGGAGATGATCGCCTCTACCTCATGGATTGTTCTGAGATTTAATGAGATGATACATGTGAACCTCTTAGCATATTCCCATCAAGGTTCCTGACACATAGGAAGCACTCTGCCCGTGGTAACTACTAGTATTTCATTACTAGTAGCTTCAGCAAATCAGTTTATCAGACTACATTTAAACATTCACAGGAAAATATTTTTGTATAATTCTGGGCATATAGTGGACTCTTCACATGCTTGTTTAAAAAATACGCTCCTTTTTACAGGCCTACAATTCACACTATTTATTAATGGCCTTTCACCTGGTTTTGCGGCATGGTTACAGTTGTGCTTTCACTGAACCTTTTCCTTTTCTTTGGGCAATCTGTATCTTCATCTCCCAAGAGTAGGATATATTGTGACCTCATGTTGCTGGAACAAATCTGACATTGTGGGTTTGTTTAAACAATTTTTTTCAAATCAGATTTCTAGGGAGATATGAAAGAGAAAAGAAGTTTGTTAGGGAAAAACATAGTTTCTGAGCATTCTAAGGCACTGATCCCATGTATTATATAGTGAAGGAAACCACAGGTTTCTCTGCACGTTACATATACCACCTGACGAGCCCCCAAGAGAGTGTACCACTTCACAGACAACACAGGGGGTAAACCTGACCATGGTGCCTTTGTTCCCACCTCTTGGAGTATCCCTCCTCTGTCTCCTTTCTCTGCAATTCACATAACAGCTGGGGGGTGGGGTGAAGGGGGTCCAGGCAGAACCCCTAGCAAATGAAGTGCAGTGTTCCAGGGAGAGCAGCCAGAGAGTGGTGTGATCAGGAGATAGGGGTCATGCAGTCCATCACCCAGACAGAGAGAATGCAATGTTTGCTTATGGTCCTGAACTGTGCTTCCCTTTGAATGTAAAGGACAAAAGAAATGAGGATTCATTTTAGTAAGAAGTATTTCTAGAGAAGTAATCATTTGCCAAATCTGATAATTTCCTTTAAAAGAAAAATTCTTGGGTTGGGCTTCTAACAAAGAGAAATTGCAGTATCAAAATTGGCCAGCAAAGTACAGGAATTCCTTAGTACTCCATCATAGTTGCTGAAAGCAGACAAACCAACTTCTTGTAAGCAGCTAATCCCTCAGAAGTCTCAGAATCCTCTGGGTTTCAGTCTCATCTTCCTTCTGGGAACCTGGAACCTCAGCAATAGTAAGGTGTGTGTCCCCCACCCCCCACTGCTCCCAAGTCTTTCCCCCCACTTTCCCTTTACCGCCCTATTGGATTCTCCAGTGACGGACGGTAGATTGCTTGTGGGCAGGACCTGTGCCTTGGCTCACATCTGCATAGCCATCTACACCTTAGCACACTATTCGGGTTCATTGAGTATTTGTGGAATAAAAGAAGGGATGTATGAAAAATGATTTTAAAAATATTGTATGGCATGTGAGTGGGAAATACCACAAGGCTCTGAGGCTGGGGTTTTCAGGACCTGGAACAGAGGGGTCCTACAAAGTTGCCCAAATATTATTATGCTGCCACTGTCATCCCCTAATTTCTACACCCTCACAGGATCAGAGGTGGGCAGATGTGATGTATGTAGAGTATGACAAATCAGCAGAAGTTCATACCCACACTTATTCTAACCTTTTTCCCATATATATATATATACACACACATATATTTTAATCAGGGAGGGAAATGAAGCAAGATATGCAGGTCAAAGCATCCCTCTTCTCCTTTTTCTGCCTACTCTTCTAGTGGAGATACTCAGGTGTAAAATGACTCCGAAGAAAAGAAGGCTCAAATGCAGGAACAAAGGAAAAAGCCACCAAGCCATCAGCGCAGCTGGGGGCAGGGGAGAGGGAGGACTAAGAGAAGGTTGGGGTGATGGCAGGCGGCATGGACTCCCGAGCGGTGGGGGGGGGACGGTAAGCTCTGGCTGCAGGCGGCAGGGACTCTGAGGGGGGGGGTAACCTCTGGCTGCAGGCAGCAGGGACTCTGGGGGGGCGGTTAGCTCTGGCTGCAGGCAGCAGGGACTCGGGGGGTGTAATCTCTGGCTGCAGGCGGCAGGGACTCTGAGGGGGGGTAAGCTCTGGCTGCAGGCGGCAGGGATTCTGTGGGGGGTAACCTCTGGCTGCAGGCGGCAGGGACTCTGAGGGGGGTAACCTCTGGCTGCAGGTGGCAGGGACTCTGAGGGGGGGGGCGGTAAGCTCTGGCTGCAGGCGGCAGGGACTCTGAGGGGAGGTAACCTCTGGCTGCAGGCAGCAGGGACTCTGAGGCGGGGGGGTAAGCTCTGGCTGCTTCCTGGGGAAACTAAACCTCAGCAGAGTTCAAAGGAACAAAAAAAAGTGAAATGCTCTTTTGTATGCTTACGGCCTGGTGAAGAGGGGCACGGAGGGGATTCCCATCAAGGTAACACCAGGGACAGAAATGGACAGAGAGTTCCAGGGCCACCAATGGCAGAAGTGGGCTGCAGAGCTGCACGTATGGGCAGCAAGGGAGGCCTTAAAATTTCTGAGTAGGAGCCATTCTCTGAATGAGGCTAGTCAAGGTGAAAATACAGACTGCCTGATCCTTCACAGGCACAGGGATCAGCTGGAGCAGGGGACTCGGAGAGGCCAGGTTTTCTTCACTGGCTACACCAGGCCACAAAGAAGTCAAAGGAATGCAACCCAAGGAAAAAAGGGCCAGAGGGAAAAATATATCTGTTGGCACCATGGAGTCAATTTGAGTGTGAATGCTATCCTCTGCTCTGATATCCTTGGGGCTATAGGGGGTAGACTTCAGCTTCAGCAGCCAAGAGACTCTAGGGTTTTCTTTTTTTTTTTTTTTAAGAATTTATTTATTTATTAGAGAGAGAGAGAATGAGAGATAGAGAGCACGAGAGGGAAGAGGGTCAGAGGGAGAAGCAGACTCCCCGCTGAGCAGGGACCCCCGATGCGGGACTTGATCCCGGGACTCCAGGATCATGACCTGAGCCGAAGGCAGTCGCTTAACCAACTGAGCCACCCAGGCGCCCGAGACTCTAGGGTTTTAATTCAGGCAAGTTTCGCTGGGATTTGCCCTCAGTCCTTAGATCCCACCCTCTCCCATGCCCCCAACCCCACCCCCTGCAGTACTAAGCCCATCTCCTAAACTCAGTTAATAATGAATATGAATGCCAAGTCATTAATGTCTGTGATTGTGATCTAGAGGGAACTGACTGCAATATGAAATCATTCATTCATTCAAATAATATTAGTGAATAGCCCACAGGGTATAAGCAATGATTATGGGAGGACTTTATAGCCCTGAAGTTTCAAATGAATATAACATTAGTTTCCCCCAAATCCTTTCATAAAATCACTACAACCTCTTCAGTGGTTCTCTAGAAAGATACTTTTTCATCATTTTTGTGTATAGAGGCTTCACAATAGAATCCTATTTGCAAAGCAATAGGTCAAAAAAAAAAAAAAAACCTTCTAAAGAAACCAAAACTAAACTCTCAGCTAAAAACAAAGTCTACAAGTCTTATCTGAAATATACTGAGAGAATGGAACTGAAACCCTGCAAAAGCCTCTGGGGGATAATTTGTTTCTTAATTCTCAATGACATGAATAATGAAAGATAGAATCAAAGATTACTCAATTCGTATTATGAGTTTTTAAATCACTTAAAAATCAAATTTATTTTTATGCAAATATTACACGCACATAAAGAATCAAATCTATAAGGCTTATAGCAGAAAAATACCAGTTCCTTGGACCGCTTCACCCACCTAGTTCATC
The DNA here is from genome assembly GCF_037043125.1 of Eumetopias jubatus. Classification (NCBI taxonomy): domain Eukaryota; kingdom Metazoa; phylum Chordata; class Mammalia; order Carnivora; family Otariidae; genus Eumetopias; species Eumetopias jubatus. Next base: position 38,092,323 of record NW_028274818.1, read on the forward strand.
CATTTTCCACTCTCTTAGCTGTTTGCTTTTTCTGGTATTTATTTGAATAATATCCACATGTGGTGTCTTTTGGTTCAGCTATTTCAGGGATTATGCACTGACTTACTGGTGGTGAAGATTTCACTCCCCAACATTCCCATTTCATGGCTGATACCCAGGTGGTCACACAGTTACGACCACATGAGTTGTTTCAGTATTACAAAATGAACTTCTGCACTGGCTGGTCCAGCAGCTCCCTCCGTGCCCGATCCCAGTCACCTCGGCTGCTCCAGTTCCTGTCCCGGGACACCCCGGACTTCCCCAGAGCCCGGCAGTTAAGGGGGAACCCCGAACCCAGTGCCAGCGCTTTGACCACTACCCATCCTGACTGCTGGGTGCCCCTCATGTACTGATTACTTCCCAATCCTTTTACCCTCCCAACGTAACAGTTTTAATTTTTTATTGAATTCAGATTTAGGGTGTTCATTATATCTATATAAACACTGGTCACTGGGTAGCTGACTTGTAACTATGACAACATTTCTTTTCTTGTACAGTTTTCTGCTTTACTATAGTGAATAATTTCTTGATCTCTTATTGGGTTTGTTTCTATGAACATCTGAATACCACAAAATATGTCCTTTGTACAGTTTTCCAGGTAGTTAAAACTATCACTCATTTTGCCAGTTATATTTCCTCCTCCTAAAAATACCTCTTTTTGAGTTCTACATATTCCTATTCCAGCCTGGTCTGATTGGACTGCCCTCCAGATTTGCTGACTAGTGTCCTGTGGACTTGAGTTTGCTGCTCTCCATCTTGTAGCTTCTCTTTGCTAGATCCCACGGCTGCTGCTCTTTTGTTTACATCCACTAGTAGTGTCCCAAACAACATGTTTTAGGATAAAATGTATATATTTTAAAGTATGTATTTATTTAGATTTTGCATGTCTGAGAATGGCTTTAGGTTAACCTCTCACTTGACTGATAGTTTGGCTGGGTATAGATTTCTAGGTTGCAAATCATTTATACTGGACATTTCTAGGTTGTACTGCTCCAGAGACTTCTAAATTAAAAATGACTATTTAGGGGCACACGGTGGCTCAGTTGGTTAAGCATCTGCCTTCAGCTCAGGTTATGATCCCAGAGTTCTAGAATTAAGCCCCGAGTCAGGCTCCCTGCTCAGACAGGGAGACTGCTTCTCCCTCTGCTCCTCTCCTGCTCATGTTCTCTCACTCAAGTAAATAAATAAAATCTTTAAAAAAAGACTTACTGTTTAGTAGTTTGATGCCATGCCAATTCCTCTTCCTTTATAATCTTTCTCCCCTAGTGGAAGCTTTTAGGAACTTCCCTTTATCTAATACAGTGATATGCCTTGGTGGGGGTGATTTTGGTTTTTTGTTTCTTGTCTTCATTTCTTGTGCTGAATACTCAGTGGGCTTTTTCCTTCTGGAGTTTTGGAATCCATCTGGAGTCTTGGTATCTGGGAATGTTTCTTGTATTATATTTCTTTACTCTTGTTAAATTGAGATATACTTCACATACCATATAATTCACCCATTTAAAGTGTTCAATTCGATAGGTTTTAGTATATTCACCAATCAATCATCACCACTATCAATTTTAGAGCATGTTCATCACTCCCAAGGGAAACCCTATACCCATTAGCAGTCACTCCCCATTCCTCCTACCCTGGACATCCCTGGGGGGCAACTGCTAATCTATTTTCTGTTTCTAGAGATCTGCCAATTCTGGAGATTTCATATAAATGGAATCATACAAAAGTTTTTGTGAGTGATTTCTGTCATTTAGCATGCTTTCAAGTTTCATCCACATTGTAATATGTACTATACTTAATGTCAAATAATATTCCATCAATTGGATATACCATATTTTATCTTTCTATTTATCAGCTGAGACATTTGAGTGGCTGCCACAAACATTCATGTAAAAATTATTGTGTAGACATGTCTCCAATACTTTTAGGTTTAGACTTTGGAGTTGAATTCCTGGGTCACAAGATAACTGCACTATATTTGATAATTTTGACTCCTTGGTTCTTTTCTGTACTTTCTGGAAAGGATATCAATTAGATATTGGACCCTCTGAATTTATTTCTTTATTCTTATCTTTTCTAAATTGCCATCTCTTAATCTTCTTGTTTTACTTTTGGGAAAATTGCATATTATCTTCCAGCCTTCCTACTGAATTTCTTTCAACTTTTACACCTATAATTTTCAAGAACTCTTTGGGTTTTTGTTTTGTTTTGTTTTGTTTTTTAATGAATAGAATATCGTCTGTTATCCCTGGGAGGATAGTAATTATTCTGAAACTTTGTTTTGTATTTCTCTCTAGGTTTCTTGAGGTCCTGTTTTCTCTTTGGTTTTTGTGTGCTTGTTTTCATTGATTTGGTTAACCAATATGCACTGAGAAACTATATGCCAGGCACTTTTCTAGGTGTTTGGGATACATCAGAACAAAAATTCTTTCCTTTGTGGGACTCATAGTCTTTGGTCTCTGCATTTAAAGCCCTCCCTCAAGGGGCACCTGGGTGGCTCAGTCAGTCGAGCATCTGACTCTTGGTTTCAGCTCAGGTCATGATCAGGGTCATGATCTCGAGGTTGTGAGACTGAACCCCATGTTGGGCTCTGCACTTAGTGGGGAGTCTGCTTGAGATTCTCTCCCTCTCCCTCTGGCCCTACCCCCACTTGTGCATGCTCTTTTTCTAAAATAAATAAATCTTTAATAAATAAATGCCTCCCTCAAATGTCTGGTGAATCTTGATTTGTGTATTTATTATTTTAGATAAAATTTACATAAAATAAAATGCAAAAATATGTGGCTAAACAGTTATACAGATATATATAGAGATATAGATATATATATATATCCATGTGAACAACACTCAGATCAAGATATAGAACATTTCCTTCACCCAAAAAAGTTCCCAATGCCCATTCCCAATTGGTATCTCCCCTCTCCCCATGGGTAAACACCATTGATTAGTTTTGCCCCTTTCTGATTTCATACACAGTATGCACTCTTTTGTGGCTGGCTTCTTTTATTCAACATAACATCTTTGAGATTCATCCATGTTGTGTTTATTAGTAATTCTTTTTTTTTTAATTTTTGTGTTGTGTTTCATTATGTTATGCCACAATTTATTTTTTTCATTCTACTACTGATGGATATGTGGGTAACTTCCGGTTTTTTATTATGTCCACTTAATTTTTAGAATGAAATACAAAAATGTTTCTGGAAGCTGTATGTAACTTGGACTTAGACACTGAATGGCTCTGCAGTATAGGGTGATTGGACTGGCTTGGGATCTTCAAATATCACACTATTCCAGCTCTTTTCTCTCAGGTTGTTCAGTTTCTCTAAAGGATCATCTAAGATGTCTGAGCCAAATGGCCAGTATGCTGGAACTTCAAGTCTTACCATTCCAATGGAGAATTTCATTCTGACCATTTGTTTGTTCTGAGTTTCACCTTTACTCTCCAGGGACTCTTTATTTCAATTTTTTCCAGAAAACAAGCTCCTCTGGCAAAGGCAATTACTGACAGTGAGTGGAGGGGTGGTGGACACAATCTCATTTTCAGGCTCCTCCATCTCATCTCAGCCTTCTACAGTGTCCTCCATTCTTCAGTTCTCCAGAGATTCTGGGGGCAAATTGGTAAATTTATCTTACCAATGTCTCTCTCTGCAGACACTTAGATTTGATTTTCTTCTGATCTGCTAATTCATTACTGTTTCCTCCATACACATTCCTTCTTCATAAGCTATGGTCTGGGCAACATACCTCCTGGTTTCATCATCAGATGAGTGTGTGTTTCTCTCATTCTTGCTATTTTGGGGTAAATGCTACACAAGGAGAAAAATGGATTCAACAGATTTCCCCTTCTTCTCCTCCTTTGTTGAAGTTAATGGCTCCTCAATGCCAATTCTAAAAAGTACAAAGTTCTTAAGAGCTGACCCTGCCTCTCTTCAAGTTCACCTGTAGCAAGTCTTTTTAGACAAGACCTATACATATAGCCTTACCTGATTGGTCCTCAGTACCAGATGCTCTCTCCCAACCACCGGCCTTGAGAAATTCTCTTCACACTGCCAGGAATCTTCCTGATTATTTGCCTAAAATACTCAAAACTGCTGAAATGTCACCACCTCCACAAAGACTTTCACGACTTCTTCCCAAAGTTTGCCACATATACATCTACAGAGCATTAGCTGCTTTGCATGGTCATTGTTTACATGCTCATTCTTCTCATTAGAATATGGGCTTCTTGAAGACAATGTTTAATCCTATGAGTGTTTTCATTTCTTTCATCAAACCAAGTAGTAATAGTGCTTACAGAATGCTCACTATGTAAATTATGTGCCAAGTACTAACCTAAGGACTTTATATTATGAACACATTTACTTCATATAATAATCCTATGATATAGGTATTATCATCATCCCCATGTTACATTAGAGGAGACAGCAGCACAGAGGGGTTAAGTAACTCTAATACTCCAATACTATTTAACTAATAATATTAACTAATATTAAAAAAATAATAACTAATAATAACTAATAGATGATCTGGCTCTGAGACTATGCTCTGAACCTCCCTGACTTTTGAACTGAGTAGGTGCCTAACATGTATTTGTTGAATGGATGACTGTGAAGGGAGAGAAGGAAAAACCATGGCCTTCAACAGAAGTCAAACAAATTCAGTCTTAGAGACAGCTATATTTTGAAGCAAACAAAAAGTTTGACTTTATCGACTTTGTTCTTCATGCAGCCCAAGCCATAATGACCCAGAGAAGGTCTAGGATAAGATTTTTTTTTTTTTTAAAGATTTTATTTATTTATTTGACAGAGAGAGACAGCGAGAGCAGGAACATAAGCAGGGGGAGTGGGAGAGGGAGAAGCAGGCTTCCTGCTGAGCAGGGAGCCTGATGTGGGACTCGATCCCAGGACCCTGGGATCATGACCTGAGCTAAAGGCAGACGCTTAATGACTGAGCCACCCAGGCACCCTTGTCTACCATTATGGACTGAATGTTTGTGTCCCCTCAAGATCCCTGGTTGAAGCCCTAACCCCCATTGTGGGCTCTATTTGGAGATGGGGGCCTCTGAGAGAATAATTAAGGGTAAATGAGGTCATATGGGTGGGACCATGATCCAACAGTATTAATGTCCTTCTAAGAAGGACCGCCACCCACCCCCACACATATACAAAGGAAGAGAGACCTCACCAGAAACTGAATTTGTTAGCATCTTGGTCATGGACTTTAAGCCTCCAGAAATATAAGAAATTAAATTTGTTTTTGAAGCCATCCAGTCTAATATTTTGTTATAGCAACTCAATCAGACTAATAGTTTCCAATGGCTGAAGATTAGAAAACAGATTTTCCTTCACTTCTTTCAGAAACCAGCTGCTTGGGGGTGTCTGGGTGGCTCAGTTGGTTAAGCGACTGCCTTCAGCTCAGGTCGTGATCCTGGGGTCCCGGGATCGAGTCCCATATTGGGCTCCCTGCTCAACAGGGAGTCTGCTTCTCCCTCTGACCCTCCCCCCTCTCATGCTCTCTCTCTCTCATTCTCTCTCTCTCTCACATAAATAAATAAAGTCTTTAAAAAAAAAAAGAAAGAAAGAAACCAGCTGCTTGGGGTGCCTGGGTGGCTCCGTCGTTAAGTGTCTGCCTTCGGCTCAGGTCATGATCCCAGGGTCCTGGGATCGAGCCCCGCATCGGGCTCCCTGCTCTGTAGGAAGCCTGCTTCTCCCTCTCCCACTCCCCCTGCTTGTGTTCCCTCTCTCACTGTGTCTTTCTCTGTCAAATAAATAAAATCTTAAAAAAAAATAAAAAAGAAACCAGCTGCTTTAACAGTGTTCTCTCTCCCTTGGAACTGGATTTGACCTTCTTGTGCTGTGCTTTTTTGTCTTGTTTCTGCTGAAAGCAATTTTTTTTTTAAGAATTTATTTGAGAGAGAGAGAGACAGCGAGAGAGGGAACACAAGCAGGGGGAGTGGGAGAGGGAGAAGCAGGCTTCCCGCCGAGCAGGGAGCCCGACATGGGGCTCCATCCCGGGACCCTGGGATCATGACCTGAGCCGAAGGCAGACGCTTAATAACTGAGCCACCCAGGCGGCCCTGCTGAAAGCAAATTTTAAGACTCCATCCAATCCAGTCTTTTTACCATAAGGAGGCCAACATTTGATTTTGTTTTCCTTCAACATTGCCTACAACTACAGACTGTCTTACTTTTCATAATCTTAGTTAGCTAACTCTTGTCTTATGCAGGAATCCAATTTCTCTTCCTAAAAATGTACACTTTGGGCACCTGGCTGGCTCAGTCGGAAAAGCATGTGACTCTTGATCTTGGGGTCATGAGTCCAAGCCCCACATTGGGTGTAGAGACTACTAAAAAAAAAATTAATTAAAAAAAAGTATACTTACCCAACACTTTTACTGATATCAGCCAGGCTTATCCTAGTTAATAAGGCTAATATACTGTCCTCCCCGGTGGTATTTCATTTGGAACTCTGCTATAACTGTGGAGTGACACTCTGGGCTCTCTGAGGGATTTCAAATTTCAGTTGTCTGGGAACTTTAAAATATAACAAACTTTTTAAAAAATTATACAAATTTCCAAACAGGTACAAGAGTAGAAAGATGTATACATCACACAGATCTAACATTATTAAGATTTTTGTCACATTTACTTAATCTATTCCTTTTCTTTTTCTTCTTTGTTGACATATTTCAGAGCAAATCCAAGACATCGAGTCATTAAATTCTATGTATCTTAATATGTATCTCTTAAAAAAGGAAGGCATTTTCTTATATAATCACAATGCAATTATCTAATCTAGAATTAACAGTAATTGTTTTGATGGGGCGCCTGGGTGGCTCAGTCGTTAAGTGTCTGCCTTCGGCTTGGGTCATGATCCTGGGGTCCTGGGATCGAGTCCCACATTGAGCTCTCTGCTCGGCAGGAAGCCTGCATCTCCCTCTCCCACTCCCCCTGCTTGTGTTCCCTCTCTCGCTGTCTCTCTCTGTTGAATAAATAAATAAATAAAATCTTTAAAAAAAAAAAACAATAATTGTTTTGTTTACAGGCTATTGAAATGAAACAACTCATAAGAATTTTATACTATAAAAAACATAGCACTGTATTAGAATAACAATATTCTGTAGCTTCAAAACAATTTTAAAGGGAAATTTATTATGTTCTGAAAGGCAAGATGCTTACCTACCATTCAACTAAAGCTGAGTTCAAGATGTCTACAACTAAAAAAATACACAGTATCAAGATTTCAGTCTTTGTACATTATTTTAATTAAAAACACACTGTTATTACAGATATACAGATCTAAAATTGTAAATTAAAATACAGAGTGCAATAAAGTGGCTTTGTAAATTTTTTTCACTGAGACACACTTTCTATCACATTTAGATATTTGATTGGTAAGACATAGTAAATAAGAAGTACAGATTTCCCAACGTCATGATTAGTAAATTCCTCTGCAAATGAATGAAGTTATACAGTCATCAAAGGAGAAAAGGAGAAAAGTTGGATGGCCCTGCCTACATTGTACTAATGTGAGGAAGAGACACAGTAAGAGCTATAACTATAGTGAAATGTTAGAGCTATAGGCGATATAGCTTCCTCAGCGTTCTACCAATAACATCCTTGATAAATAAACATCCTTAAACGTAAAATAGTTCAGTATGATTGCATCTATATTTGTTCCACAATGACAATTTGTTAATTTTTAATCCAATATATATTTTTGAACTGCAATCATGTACAAAGATATGAGAAATCTTGAAAAGAAACCCTTAGTACCAAGTTGAAAGGCCTGTAGAAAATAAGTGTGGAAAGAAACATTGGCTACATGCCAATTTTTATTTCTAAGAAAAAGTCTTACATAATTAAGTCGTCTGTCTTACAAAACAAAAACAAAAAAATCCTAAAAATAATACCACAAATCCAAATTAGCTGAATTTAGAGTAACAAAGTCAAAGCCAGTCTTCTTATCTGCATATCAATGTGATAAATCAAACTGCACTGGGGGGGGGGGGGGACTTTATCTGCTCCTAGCTCCTAAACAGAACTGATGATTACTTTTAGCACTTAGAGACAACTGTGATACTGCTCTTTTTAAAAGATGTATACTAGAAATCCAATAGAATGTGTTACTCATGATATTCCACAAAAGCTGTAAGGCAGCCAAGAGTTGATTACATTTAAGGACATTTAAGCTTGCACTCTTAATGCCCACTAATGGGCTTTGTGCCAATATTCAAAAAATATACTTTTCATCTACTAAAGACGAAATAATAAGGAAATACAACTATTACATTATATCCCAGCATAGAGCTACTATATTTGTATAAAGGAATCACTAGTTAAAGAGTTATTTGTCTTTTCCTGTCTAGGAATCGGGCTGTAATCTAAATGTTGACAGTGCCAAATTTCAACTCTCAAGACAAACAAGAGCTTACGTGTCAAGATTAATTCTCTTTGGCCGTAGTGGATACCATTTTCTCTGGGGGCAGTCTTTAGTTCGCCTTCTTTTCAAGACCAGGTCAGTGGCTTTCCTGGTTGAAGTCTCTGTTGGTGTGGTTTCTATTTGTGTTATAAAGCTCTCAGGTGTAACATCTGGTTTCCTACAACAACCAGAAAAGACTTCTTGGTGGACTCTCTGGAGCTGGATAATAGGCTGCATCTTTAAGACTTGGGAAAATCCATCTCCTTGTTCAATTAATGCAGGCAAGGACTTAAACAAACAACAGTAATACTTAACATTAATTTCAGGTTGGAACACAAACACACAGAGACAGATACAACACTCTAGATTCTAATTCTTCAGGTCAAGGCTTTTTCTAAGACCTAATTATTTGGGTAATGGATATTGGCTTTACCTTAAAATACCAGTATTAGTTGAGGATTTTAACCAAAAACTAAAACTAAAAGATACATTCTATTCTTACGATGTCTGGTAGTAAAATAAAACTTTGGCAGCAGGAAGTAACAGAATTTCAGAGCCAAGGATTTAATGTCTGAAATTCCATATTTTAGGATAATAAGTATTTTAGAAATCTTGATCATCAAGAACAGGAATCAGTACATTTTTCCTGTAAAGGGCCTTACATCTCTGTCACAATTACTCAACTCTGCCATTGTAATGTAAAGAAGCCACGGACAATAAATAAATGGATAGAAATAGCTGTGTTCCAATGAATTTTTATTTACAAAGACAAGTGGCAAGGCTGGGTTTTTGCCTGCCCACCAGTTTGCCAACTACTGATAAAGAAAATGCTATGAGTATCAGAAAATCATGGAATCAATACAAACCACAAAAGAATGTTACAGAAAATTATCAGAACATGGGAGATTTAGAGGAGTTTTAAAGTAATTTTCATACACTAGGAATCCAAATGTTTCCCTGTATGCATAAAATAAATGTCAAGAAGATAAACAATTTTATTATGATAATATTAAGATATCCAAGTTGGATATGCAGCATAATATAGCAGTTAAGAATATATCTAGGCTCTAGAGCCAAATATCCAGGGTTTAAGTCCTGACTCATTTATTTATTTGGGCAATCTATAGCCTCTCTCTGTGCCTCAGTTTCTAAAATATAAAATAGGGATATTAGCAGTATCTACCTCAGAGGATTATTGCAAGGATTAAATAAGATAATATATGTAAAGCAGTTAGATGGTGCCTGACCCATAAATGCTCACTAAATGTTAAGTGATATTATTATCCAAACTTGTTTGATAGACTGCTAACTCTCAAAATTCAAAAATATAATCAATCTTCAAAGAAGCTAAATATAATACTGGCACATACTGGTGCCTACTAAATGTTAGTTATTCTCAATGTTACTGTCACTTTAATAAATTCATTAAAGATCTACTTAAAAGACTACTGAGAATTCCTGTTACAATAGACTAAAATACATATGGATGTTGAAAGCAAATACCTAGCTACATATTGTTCATTTTATAACTTTTTAGCATGTAGCTTTTACCTTCATGGCTTCACTGATCTCCTTAGCTACTGTTTCTCCTCTGCATTTCAAATTTTCCACACGAGAGGCTGCAAAGAAACCGCCAAATAGTAAGGTTTTTTATCTAATACCAAGTCATAAAAGACACAGATAGTATTTGGACAAAAATCTGTTAGGACTATCCACCTTAGCTCAATCTTTCTTAGAACATTTTGTAATCTATTAAAATAAGTGTCCTAAAATAAAGACTGTGGAAATGTTAGAACAGTAGAGAAAAACTAACAGTTATAAGATGATAGGCAACAAGAGTTATATTAGGAGTAGTCTTAGCACTGGGTGCCACTAATAGCCCAGTGTTTGTTCTACACATATCTACACTGTGTTTAACATCTTCAAGCCCAGGGTGCCTGGGTGGCTTGGTCATTAAGCGGCTGCCTTCGGCTCAGGTCATGGTCCCGGGGTCCTGGGATCGAGCCCCACATTGGGCTCCCTGCTCAGCGGGAAGCCTGCTTCTCCCTCTCCCCCTGCTTGTGTTCCCTCTCTCGCTGTGTCTCTCTCTCTCTGTCAAATAAATAAATAATCTTAAAAAAAAAAAGAGGAAAATCTGGGTGGCTCAGTCGGTTAAGCGTCTGCTCAGGTCATGATTCCAGGATCCTGGGATCGAGCCCCACATCGGGCTCTCTGCTCAGCAGGGAGTCTGCTTCTCCTTCTGTGCTCTCCCCCCACCTCTCTCAAATAAATAAATAAAATCTTAAAAAAAAATTTTTTTTTAAATCTTCAAGCCCTGTCACATTTTAAATAGATATAGGCTAATATTTGATATGTGTATTACTTTGAGTTTTATATAAGTAAAACATATTTGAATTTGGAATATATACTATCATACTGCATTGAGGATACCTAGATGGGATTTCTGGGGAAAAAATCTGGATTAGACTGTAATATTAATTTTTCTTTCCTTCCTTCTTTGATGCTTTTCTGATTCCTAATACATTTTATTTCCTTCCAATCTTTGTTATAAATGTTCATGGCTACTTCACAACAGAACTGCATATTAAATGATACAAAGGGATAAAAATCCTACTAAAATTCCAAGCAAAACTGGATAAGAAAAATCATTCCATTTTGAAATCATCTACAAGTTAGTTCTTAGCAAATACATAACCATGTTAGGAGAGCTACAGCCTTACTGGCTTCAAGAAAGGGGCAAACAACCAAGCAAAAAATTTCTTTCATAGCTGCTATTTTTCTTTTCTGCCTTTCCTTAGGTCAAAAAAGTGAGAACACATTTAGAAAAAAGGGGAAATGAATCGCAAAAGTAACTGGGAAAAACAGGATACTCAAAGAAAGAGAAAGGCAAAGGCAACAGGATGGCCTCAGAAAAAGGCCTCTTAACCATCTTTGCTACCAGAGACTTCTTTGGCAATCTGATGCAGCCTACAGACACCTTCTAAGAATAGTTCTAAATGTATTCGTTTTTTGAGGTATAATTTACATACAGAGAAATGCAGATCTCAAGTTTAACATTCAGTCACCTGTGATACATGCATACCATGCATAGGACACTTCCATCACCCTAGAAAGTTCTTTTGTATCCCTTTCCCAATCAACCTTCTCTACAAGAAGCAACCACTCATCTGATTTCTATCATTATAACACTGTTTTTGCTTACTCTAGAATTTCAGAATGTTTTAAAATAAAATTTAAAAATACAATTATTACAAAGTTGTGATAGGTAATACATGTGCTTCTTTATTAATGGTTTAAGTAACAAGATCAAACGGCAGGTCTAATAATTACAATATGAAAATAATGAGCATAAACAATATTGTGAGGTACCTCCAACAACTGAAATTGAAAATATCTATGGCTGGGGCGCCTGGGTGGCTCAGTTGGTTAAGCAACTGCCTTCGGCTCAGGTCATGATCCTGGAGTTCCAGGATCAAGTCCCGCATTGGGCTCCCTGCTCAGCAGGGAGTCTGCTTCTCCCTCTAACCCTCCCTCCTTTCATGTGCTCTCTCTCTCTCTCTCTCATTCTCTCTCTCAAATAAATAAATAAAATCTTTAAAAAAAAAAAAGAAAATATCTATGGCTTTTAGTAGCAAAAAACATTACAGTTACTGCTAATACTACCACTGTGACCTACATTTAACACTGAAGGAAATGTTAAATTTCAGTCTGAGGTTAGTAAAAATAATGTAATTTTTTTCTATCCAAATTCATAATCCCCCTTTATTCTAAGGACCCTTGCCTTAGATTAATATGCTAATTTCAATTCTTTTAAGATTTAGGGAGATTTCCCCAAAGTACTTAGGCAATTATTAAATTTCCTTCTGAGTACGCAAATACATGATCCATGTCTTGGTACCCTTGCAGCAATCTGGCTTCTGGACAAGCCCACCCTTCAGGTCTCTCCCTCAAACTTACATACCTGTGTGGGAGTTGCCCATTCTTCCAACATTTATTATGTATTTTCCATGGACTAGGCCCAGCACCAGGGACTCAGAGTAAGGAAAAATGGTCTCTGCCCCTCAAGGAACTTTCAGGTTAGAAAAGAGAGACACACAGAAACACACAGAACAAACCAAACTTTTCCTGTGCAGTCTCACGTTTCCATGATCCCTGCCACGAATTCCACCCTCTGCCTGAACTGAGCATTCCCGGGCTACAGACTGCCACTGTGTCCTGACAGTTCTAGTAGAATACCTGGAAGACTTCACTGCACTGATTTGTTTAGAACAGTTTCTCAACCTCATCAGACCCAACTTCCCCCTTTAGAACATATTTCGTAAAGTTCCCCTTACTATTCCAAAAAAATTCATAATGATATTTTTGTACATATAAATAAAAATACAAAGGAAAAACAGACATTTATCATAATAAAATATTAATATGTTTAATATGTTCATATCCAACCATATCAGAAGACATAATGAAGTACTCAAATAATTGTACCTATTATACTAAGTTTGGATTTAAGAAAATTTATATCAGAAGTCATTCTACATAGAAAACAAAAGATCAGATATACAGAAATAGAAAAATTAGTGTTTTATGAGAATTAACATACTATTTGAATATGATAAGGAGGAAATAATGGAGTATGGATAACCTACTGAGACAAAGTATAGGCTGTTGAAAGGGTGACAATTAGAAGGTGCAATATTTCTACAAATGAAATGGCCTTATTAAAAATGTCATGTCAAAATCATTCCCTACCTTATAATATGGGAATGTGTAAGATTAAATCCTACTCTGCAATTGCACCATAATTCAGACTACATTTAGTATATACATTTACTTAAAGACTTCAGCGATCATACTATCAAAAGGCGATGAGGAACACAGGATAGACGGGGCCAAAACAAGAATATGAGAAACTACAGAGAAGATACATGGTTGACCTCTGTGGATCAATTCTGGATTGTGGATAGATCTCTGGGGATAGATTCTGAATAAGACTAAACATAAGGCATCTAAAAATATAATCAGAATTTTAAACAGATTTTTTAATATTAAAATTTTAATAGTCACATAATTTATCATTATACAGAAATATAATTTTTAGAATTTAGTGCGGCAATAATAGGAAGTATTTTAAAATCATTTCTTGGGCGCCTGGGTGGCTCAGTCAGTTAAGCATCTGACTCTTGATTTCAGTTCAGGTCATGATCTCAGGGTTGTGAGATTGAGCCCCATGTCAGCGTGGAGCCCGCTTAAGATTTTCTCTCTCTCACTCTCCCTCTGCACCCCCCCCGCCCCGGCTTGCACCCCCACATACATGCTCTCTAAAAAAAAAAAAATAATAATGAAGGAAAAAATCATTTCTATTAATTAAAAAAAAATGAGATTCCTACATTTTAGGTTTCCATTAACTTAGTAACATTTAGTTTTAGTCCTATTTAAAAGGACTCTCAAATCTTCTATAACGTATTTTTTCCATCAGCTTTTTTGCTTTTGTAATAACCACATACTGTACCAAAATCATTTTCAGTTAAAAATGCTGTTTGAAATGCTAATTCACTGTCCTTTGAAAAAAAAGGAGTATGAAAGTTGTAACTGAACCTAAAACATTTCATAGACTGATAAAATGTAGCACTTGTTGCAAAGATTCGTTTGTTTAGTTTGTTTCTTTTTAAAAGTTTTATTTACCTTTCCTGCACATGTTGACTAACAGAGAAGGAATATTTGAAGAAATATGATGATGCAAGTCAGAATAGTGGTTACCTCTGATGGCTGGGGAGTACTAACCAGAAAGGAAGGTAAGGAAACTGCTTTGGGTACTGGAAATATTACACAGTACAGACTGTCCCTAAAGTCAGAAAGCAGGATAAATATGTGTTAGTTACATTTTCAGATAATATACTCAATATCTTTTTCTTTAAACTCAAATTACCTTTTCAGGTAAAATATTTATAAAGTTAAGGCAATGGATCCAATTGTTAATACATAATACACTATTTTCCTCGTTTCTAGACTTTTTGGATACTTTCAATTGTACTTATTGTATACATGAAAACATAATGGGCACATTATTTGAAAATATAACATACTGTTTACCAATAAGTTTGTCCTATGTTTCCCAACCATGCACTCAGCATATCTAGATCAAGGTGGCAGTTACATGTGTTTATGTGTATGCTTGTGTATGAATTCATCAAACTATGCACTGTATGTTATACCTCAATTTATACACACATCCACACAATAATGAACAGAATCTTTTTTAACATCTACTCTAGAAAGTTATCTTACTTTCATTTATAGGGTATGCTAATTTATATTCTTCATTATTACTGCATGATTTACAAAATAATCTATCATCCAAGGGATTCTGAATTTTTGTATAAACACATGCTATTTTGAAAAAAAAAAACTGTCTATAAACCCATATTTATGGACAATAGCTGTTACCTGTCACACAAGCAATGACAATGTAAAAGTGCCAAGAGTAGTTTATGTGTAAAATGGAGTTAGGTCCCAGGTTTGGATAATTATAAAGATTTTTACACATGAATTTCTGGTGGCATATTCTAAAGTTGTGTTGGACATATAAGACATTTAGTATTCCTGGCTCCTGAATACAAAATGTCAGCCGTACCCTCTCCATTACTGTGGTAACCAAAAATTTCCCTCACTTTTTCAAAAGGGCCACTAGGGGGCAGTACTGTCTCCAGTGAGAACCATGGTGTTCTTATCTGTTAGCACTTCTTGGGAACAAGAACCTCATTCTCTTAACCTTGGACTCCCTAGTGTCGAACACAGTGCCTGACATGTAGAGCAGGTGCTCAATATGTACGATGAAACAAGGCTATGACAAGAGTGTGCTGTAGAGGCACAAAGAAGGGTGAGTTGGGAATTGAAAGAAGAGTAGAAGCTTCACAGGTGTTACCAGAAAGTCTCCATAGAAGAGGATCTGCTGCTAGATGGCTGGGGTGAGTGGGAATAGGAGGTTGGTGGTAGAGGATGTGCTATACCAAAACAAGGGAATAAATCAAGAAAGAAGAAAACACAGGAACCAGGAAACATGATTCAAAACAGAAGTACAGGAAATTCCTAGGATGATGAGGAAAGGAACAGATGGGACAAAAGCTTTGCAGAGGCCTAGACAGCAACCAGTCCAGATTAGAATAGGAAGACAAAAGGCTCCCAGAGGAATATCTCCAAGAAAAAGGAAAAGGTTTTAAAATGGATCTGATGGATAACCTTAAGTGTTTACCATATTGAGAGGAATTTCATAGTTCTATTGAAGAGTTTGGGAAAGAATTAGTGATAGACACAACAGAAAACAAAACAAACAAAAATAAAGCAATTGTCATTCTGAAGGATAAGAAGCTGTTCAAGAAAAATACACTCATAGTAATGATTACCTGACTCATAATGAACATTTATATAGTCACAACAATATAAATACTAAATACTACTGAGTTTTTGACAAAAATGAGAGATTAAAAGTGAAGCTGGTGAATGCAGTTTATTCTTTGAGAAACTTGACTATGAAAAGAAAACACGAGTACAGAGATGAGAAACACAATGGCATGACATCTGTCTCTACTTAATCCCAACAGCCCACTCCTATGGTAGTATGGGGTGGCATCCATTGCCAATCAATCTTGTGTAATAACCATTAACAACCCTGTGAAGCAAACAGGTTTCATCAGCCTCCTTTTATAGATAAGAAAACAGAAGCTGCGAGAACTGAGAACTGATCTAGAATAGAATTAGAACCCACATTTCCTAGAATTCAAAGCATACGCTGTTTTATATTTTATGTGTAACTTTCTAAAATACCCCTTTGTCCAGAATTATACTATACTCATAAGAATATAAATTAACAAATGGTCAAAAGTTAGCTCCAACATAATAAAAATCTCTTGAAATAAAAAGAAATTATGTCTGGTAAAAAACTATGAAAATAGAACAATTCTAGAGTTAACTCTGTTTTAACAATTAACATTACAGTATCCTTTTTTTTAAGTGAATTAAATTCCTTTCATTGAAAACTAAGGAACATCAATAATTTTAGGAATAAAACCAAGCACACAAAGATTTTAAAAAGCACTAGAGGGGGGAAAACAAACACATAATTAAAAATGATCACTAAATATGTGAATATGTTGCCTATAAATGCATCAAAAAAGCATTTTCCAACATTAATATCTGCTTAGAAATTTTCAAAATATATAAACTTTCACTCCCTCACTCAAGATTATTTTAAATGAATTTTTCACTTCTTGTAACTGGTAAGAGCATATAGGTAGTCCTGATATACAAACATCTGACTGAATAATGTATCACATGCAGATGGCTAGTCCCCGCCAGCTAAGAGACTGCAGATGGGCTTCCTTCAGAAGCGTTCTCAACGGCTTTCTCTCCACAGCCTTCATGGGGACATCTTTGTGACTCCACTATCCTCTCACTGCAAAGGTGTTTAGGGATCCAAACTGTTCCCTCCAAATCCTATTTAAACATCTGTAGTGGAACTAATGTGCATCTGAAAGATGATTTTCCTAATAATTTTCAACATAAATGGGTAGTATTTCAGCTACATTATATAGGAAAAAATAGGTCTTTAAAGGGTAGCCTAGAAACTTACCCATTTATAATACCACTTGCAAATTTTTTCAGAGGGGAAATGCATTTCAAATTCCAAAGCTCAGATTGAATAAGAATTTTTGAAACAACCATTTGTAAGTGGGTAACCACCTGTAAATATTCTGGCAGTGGCTTAAGCAAGTTGGCATTATTAGGAAAGAAGAGGAACTGTCTCTAAGTCTTCTGCTTGTAGGGTAAGCAAAAGAACTGGAAGTATCAAGTCTACTGTAGAGAAACTTAAAATAGCTCCTTGTCATCTGTACATATTTAGTGAAGGACGAGGGGCGGAGGGAAAGGGAGGCTCTTCAATTAACTTCAAAGACCTTTTTTAAAAAAGAAGACAATATAGAAGCAATTATTAGTTTTACTAACAGGATCACAAAAGGGTATAACTGACAAATGAAAACTCTTCTTACTGGTAGACAACTAATCAGAGGATTGCTGCAAGGATATTAAAAAAAAAAGTTTGCTCTTAAAAATGTGGAAGTAGGCACTCTTGAGGACACTGCCTTCCCTAGGCACTTGCTTTCTAAAACATAGGGAAATAAAAAAGCGGAAATGAAAGATTGGGTAATCAACCTAGTTTTGCTTTCAGGTCACTGCACTGACTAAACTGGGAAACATGAACTTCTAAAAGCCTGCACGAATGTAGACATTCAGCAAAAAAGCACTAACTGAGGGCTTCCTTTCTATTCCCAGTGTATTTTATGTGCATAAATGAGCAAGCAAGCATGCATTACATGCATGTCTGGCTTATACTGGTTGCTAAAGGGATAACTAAAGGCATGAAAAAGAACAATAATTGAAAAGCAGCACGTTTGGTGAAAATGAAACAAAAATCTAAGCAGTGATTTATGACTTCTGGAAGGTAACCCTTTGCTACAACTTAAACAGAACTGTTGAACACACCTACTAGGTCGCAGATATATATAATCCTCTATATGCATGCCCACCTGCACCTCACCAGCATCTTCTGTACTGAAGAGTTTTATCTCTTTTAAGGTACCATATATTTTCAAACTCCTAGCCTGTGTTTGCTGGCCTGGGCCAAGTCTCTAACATTATCCTGTAATGTTCTTTCCCACTATTCCCTCCACTGGAGTCTCAGTGGTCTTTTACTCCATAAATATTCAAGCTCACTCTTGACTTAGGAACCTTGTTCTAGCTCTTCCCTAACTGAAAAGCTCTTCCTCTTGTCATAAGATAAATTCCTTCTTGTTACTTCCCCAGAAAGTGTTTTCCATCACCTAAACACATCACCCTACCACTGATTGTTTACTTTCATATGTTTATACTTTTCTTTTCCCAACTAGAACATAATTTCCATAGAACAGGGACCGTGTTTGTGTTGCTCAACATTATATCCTCTACAGTGAGAACAGTTCCAGCATATCGTAGACATTTGATAAATATGATGAGTGCATGGATGAATAATAGTCACTCAATATTTATTCAGCATGGTGCTATATACTGGTCACATACAATGCAAATGCAAAGTAAAAAAGCTCATGGAGCTTTCAGTTTTGTGAGACCATAAACAAGGAAATACACAAATATATTGTAACAACTGCTATTAAGGAAATAAACAAGTATTATGATAGAGTACTGGGGAGAGGCTATTGTCATTATGGTAGTCAGGGAAGATCTCTCTTGAGGAGGCAGCCTTTAAATGAGAAAGAAAAATTGAGAAGATGCCAACTTTAGAAGCACCAGGGAAAAGCATGTGTGAAAGTGAGGCACTTTCAAAGAACTGAAAGGTGGACCATAGGGCTATGGCAAAAAGGAAAGTGCCTGAAATGAATTTGGAGAGGTTAAGTGGAGGCCAGATCATGGAAGGGAATGTTAAGAAGTTTGAAATGTTATTATTATTGGGAGCCTGGGTGGCTCAGTTTGTTAAGTGACTGCCTTCGGCTCAGGTCATGATCCTGGAGTCCCGGGATCGAGTCCCGCATCAGGCTCCCCGCTCAGCAGGGAGTCTGCTCCTCCCTCTGACCCTCTTCCCTCTTGTGCTCTCTCTCTCTCAATAAATATCTTTTAAAAAATGAAAAAAAAAGAAATATTATTATTCAATTAGAAGATTTTAGGATTTTAAGCAGAGGAATGAAAACTGATTTGTAGTTTTTAAGAGTATCGTTAGACTTCTGGTCAACTTGGTCTTGAAAATTCACAAAACTCCCCACCTTTGTCCAAAACATCATCGGATAAATACAGAAAATTAAAAAGATATCCCAAAGCATATACAAAATAAACATTTCTACGAACTATAAAAAAGTAAAAGAGAAAAAGCTGTAAGTCAGGCCAAAGTTGCAGATCCACCAGTAAGCAGATGGTAAGTAGGCAGTAGGTAACCAGGAATTTGCTTCCTATAACATAAAAGGGGCCCACCCAAAGTGCTCCAGAGGAGCAGGAAATGGGAAGAGCCAGCTTCACTGTATGAAACCAACAGCTGAGATAGAGTTTTCCTACCCTGAAAAGGAGGCTGAAAAAGACCTGCCATTAACCATGGCCAGGAGCTGAGGTGTACATTAGAAATGATGGGAGCCAGATAATGCCTCAAAGCCTGGGCCTGGACCAAGCTGCCTGCTGACTTAGTGACTAGATCCACTATCTCCTCTATTACAGTGGAACAGGGGCCCCATGCTGCCAACTCAAGATTTGTTCTTTGCTGAGACTGTTCAGGGTCCAGATGAAAGGCAACCACAAAACTACTAGACAGGAAGGGGGGAAAGCAGTGACAAGAAATAGGTACATAAATAATCTTAGTGAAGAAGAGTCTGCAAATCAAAATTCCAAAATACATGAAGAAATCACAACCATGAATGACAGCTAACATAACTAATGTGTCAAGGTGAGAAACTTACTGCAGATGGCATTAAAAATAGAGCAATCTAAATTTTTAAAAAGTTTAGGATCCTCTCATAGCTAAAGGAAATCATAATACACAGTACAAAAGAAAAAAATTATTAAATAAAAACAAGAATACAAAAATAGAAGAATTGATAAAGAAGCAAAGTTGAAAGATTAAGTTAAAGATTTTCTAGAAGATGGGAGTCCTCTGATTGAAAGTATACTTGGAGATGTGAGTGGAAGATGGGAGGAAAAAGGATGCAAGCAAGACATAAAAATCCCACCCCCCAAAATGTATATAAATCTATTTAAATAAAATTGTGTGTGTACAAAGCACAAAGAAATTACCAATAAAAGGCAGAGTTGAACTATTGTTACATTGTTGAGTGAAAAAGTCAAGAATGTATTATGTAATACTGATATAGGAAAAAAAACAAAACCCCCTGTGCCTGTCTGCTCACAAATACACTGATAAAGATCTAAAACCAGACACATCAAACTGTCAAAGTACTTGTCTATTTGAAGGTGTGTGGGATCAGGCAGACTTGGGAGGATTTTCATTTACTACTTATATATACACCACTGGTTATTTAAAATTTCATGTTAAACTTGCATTTACTATGAGCACAAAAGTATAAAAATATAACATAATTTAAAATACAAACACAGATCTATGGCAGTTGAATTGGAGGATTTCTACCATATACTTAGGTTAAAAGAGTAAACTGCACATAGTTTGAATACATGACTCAATTTTCTGTAAAATAAATTATCCCACAAATGTTCAGTGCATATATATTCCTGTATGATTGTATGAGTGGAGAAAGATGGATAAATGGATTTGTACCAGGTTAAGATTGGATATCTGAAGGTGTAGTGAATGGAAGGGAGAGACGAAGCCAAAACAAAAAGTAAAAAATAGAATACTATATTTTTTAAATATATATGATCAATTTATATAAAATTGTGTATTTATTTCATAGATACTTCTTGAGTGTACAATGTCAGATAATGATCTTAGAGAGTTAGCAGGGGACAGAGAAGTACAAAACAAAGTCCTTGTTCACAGGGAGTTTATAATACAGTGGGGGGAGGGATGAAGATGATAAAATAAGCAGAAATTATATGTCATTTAAGCGGTGAAAAAAACAAAAGCAGATTAAGGGGACAGAGTATGACCAAGGGGGTTAGAAGGGAATGTGACACAGGTTATCAGGAAAGACCTCTCTGATGAGGTAACTTTGAACAGAGAGCTGAGTGAAGTGAGTCAGGCAGGTGGTTTCAGATAGGAACCAGGGAACAGCAAGTGCAAAAGCCACAGGGCCAGTGTGTGTTTGGCATGTCCTTGGGGAAACTGCAAGAATGCTAGTGTGGTTGCAGCACAATAAGGAAAAGGTGAGAATGATAAGAGACCAAGGTCAGAGATGAAATCAGAGAAGCAGCCACGGACCAAGTCAGAGAGGATCTTGTAAACCAAGGGAAGTAGGATGGGCAGCCACTACAGGGTTTTAAGCAGGGGTGACATCATCTGATTATGCTTTGAAAGGAATTCTCTGGATGCTGTGTGGGAAACTGGAATGCAAGGAAGGAGACCGGTGAGGTGACTATCATAGTAATCTTGCTAAGAGAACATGGGTAAGAGAGGTAGTGATGGATTTGGTGGAAAGTGGCTGAAAATTTGGAATATGTTTTCGAGGTAAGGGCAGCAAGACCTGCAGGTGGACTGAAGGTGTAGGAATCAAGCAATAATCATGAGTATTTCTTACACTTTTGACATTTTTAGAATGTGAATGTACTTATATAATCAAGAAAAAGCAATAAAGTTATTTTCAATGTTAAAAAAAATAAGAAAAAAGGACACATCAAACACCATGCTAGATAACTAAAAATAAACACCTAGACATATTGTGGTAAAACTGCAGAACATTAAGAATGCAGAGAAAATCTACAAAGTCAGGAGAGAAAAAACAGACTATCTATAAAAGAATGGCAGTATAGACTCTCAAGAGACTTCTTATCAACAATGAATGTCAGGCATGCAGATTGGAAAGGGCGAAGTAAAACTATCCTATTTGCAGATGATATGATATAATCTTTTATATAGAAAATTTTAAAGAGTCCACTAAAAAACTATTAGAATTAATAAATGAGTTCAGCAAGATCAATATATAAAAATCAATTCCATTCCTATACCAATAGCAATGAACAAAGTGAAAATAAAATTTTTAAAAATTCCAATTACATTAGCATCAAAACAATAAAACACTTGGGAATGACATAAAAAAAGAAGTGCTAAAAACTAGAAAACCTCATTGGAAGAAATCAAAGAAGTCTAAATAAATGTAAAGATGTCTGTTGTTCATGGATTGGAAAACTTAATACTAAGTTAGCATTACTCCCAGATTAATTTACAATTTTAACACAATCCCTATCAAAATCCCAGCTCTGGCTTCTTTGCAGAAATTGACAAACCGATTCTAAAATTCACATGGAAATTTAAGGGAGCCACAAGTGCCAAACAATCTTAAAAAAAAAAAAAAAAGCTAAACTAGAGTTACCATATAATCCAGCAATCCAATTCCTAGTTACATATACTCAAGAATTGAAAACATATGTCCACACTGACTGAGCCAGCCAGTAGAGCAAGCAACTCTTAATCTCAGGGTCATGAGTTCAAGCCCCACCCTAGGCTCAGAGCTTACTTTAAAAACAAAATCCCTACACTGATGAATGGATAAATAAAAAGTATATATATATAAAAGGGAATATTATTTGGCAATGAAAAGAAATGAAGTAGTGATACATGCTACAACATGGATGGACCTCAAAAACACTACGCTAATTGAAAGAAGCCATTCTGGGGCACCTGGGTGGCTCAGTCGTTAAGTGTCTGCCTTGGGCTCAGATCATGATCCCAGGGTCCAGGGATGGAGCCCTGCATCGGCTCAGCGGAAAGCCTGCTTCTCCCTCTCCCTCTCCCCCTGCTTGTGTTCCCTCTCTCACTGTGTCTCTCTCCATCAAATAAATAAAATCTTAAAAAAAAAAAGCCATTCTTTTTTTTTTAATTTAAATCCAGTTAATTAACATAAAATGTATTATTTGTTTCAGGGGTACAGGTCTATGATTCATCAGTCTTATGTAATACCCAGTGCTCATTACAACACATACCCTCCCCAATGTCCATCACCCAGTTACCCCTCCCCTCCAGCAACCCTCAAGTTTGTTTCCTAAGATTATGAGATTTGTCTTATGGTTTGTCTCCCTCTCTGGTTTCATCTTGTTTCATTCTTAAAGGACTACATATTGCATGATTCCATTTATATGAAATGTCCAGAACAGTCAAATCTGTAGACAGTAAGCAGATTAGTGGTTGCCTAGGGCTAGGGGAGAGAGAGAGAAGAGACTGGGGGAGAATGACTAAGGGATATGAGATTTCTTTTTGAAGTGATGAAAATGTTTAAAAAATTTATTTTGGTGATGGTTGTATAACTCTTTGAATATACTGAAAGCCATCAAGTTGTACAATTTAAATGTGTGAATTGAGGGGGCGCCTGGCTGGCTTGGTCACTAAAGCATGCAACTCTTGATTTCTGGGTTGTAAGTTTGAGCCCCATGTTGAGTGTAGAGTTTGCTTAAAAATAAAATCCTTTTAAAAATTAAATGTGTAAATTGGTATGGTGTATGAATTACATCTCAATAAAGTCATCTAAAAAAGGAGTACGGAGATAATGATGTAATATATTCCCTATGGTAAATGAAGATAAATAAAACAAAATTTAAGAGCAAGATGAAATAAAAACTAAGAGAGTCTACCACCCACAGACTTTTACTCAAAGTACCTAAAGAAGCACATCAACAAGAATAGTGAATCTAGAAGGAAGGCATGAGATTCAAGAAACAGTAATCGCAGAATTTGGAAAATTTTGTTGATAAATGTAACCATTGAGTACAAAAAAGTAGTAATGAGTAAACTGTATTTTTTAACAAAAGAAAAACTAACATTCTAGACTCAAAGAAAAAAACCAGGGAAGGTGTGTGCTTATTCAGTGGGTAAAGTGTAATAAGGTCCTTGTTTTGCTTAGGAGGGGACTTGAAATACTGAACAACTCCAGACTTTCAGATAATTTTAGAATTCCAGCTAAGCTACATTCTAGCTCAGCTAAAATTTGATAGGTAACACTAAAAGAAAAGA
The DNA here is from genome assembly GCF_037043125.1 of Eumetopias jubatus. Taxonomy (NCBI): domain Eukaryota; kingdom Metazoa; phylum Chordata; class Mammalia; order Carnivora; family Otariidae; genus Eumetopias; species Eumetopias jubatus. Next base: position 38,116,441 of record NW_028274818.1, read on the forward strand.
AACAGGAGCGCCTGCGTGGCTCAGCCGGTTAAGCATCTGCCTTCGGCTCAGATCATGATCCCAGGGTCCTAGGATCGAGCCCCACATCAGGCTCCCTGCTCTGCAGGAAGCCTGCTTCTCCCTCTCCCTCTGCCTGCCGCTCCCCCTGCTTGTGCTCTCTCATTCTCTCTCTGAAATAAAATCTTAAAAAGATAATAATTTCAAAAAAAAAAAGAAACATAGCATATAGCTTCCAAACCAGAAAAAAAAAAGAAAATTCTACCAACATGATAGAAGGCAAAAAAAAAAGAGGGAAAATGGTAAAAGAAAACTCCTAAATTTGCAAATTAAAAACTACTCAGACCTGAGCTATGAAACCTCTGTATGTCAAGACTTGGAAATATGGCTAAAGCAGGACGTAGCAGCCTTCAATGCATTTATTAAATAATAACTCAAGGGGCGCCTGGGTGGCTCAGTCGTTAGGCGTCTGCCTTCAGCTCAGGTCATGATCCCAGGGTCCTGGGATTGAGCCCCGCATCGGGCTCCCTGTTCAGCCGAAAGCCCGCTTCTCCTCTCCCACTCCCCCTGCTTGTGTTCCCTCTCTCGCTGTGTCTCTCTCTGTCAAATAAATAAATAAAATCTTAAAAAAAAAAAAACTCTCAAACTAAGTGTTCAACTAAAGAAGCTATAAATTACAGTGAAAACTCAAGAAAGCAGGAAGACCATAACTAAAGATAAGAATTCAAGGAACCAGAAAACTCAAAAAAAAAAAAAAAAAAAGACTCAGAGAGAAACTCAGAAAAACTAAAAGATAACTTTTTGAAAAGATTATAAAAACAGAAACCTAAAGCAAGATATTACCAAAAAAGAGAAAGCTTAAACAATGTTAAGAAAGAAAATAATCATATGTGGAGTAGAGATTTTTCAAACATAAGCAATTACTATAAATAATTTCATATCAACATACTGAGCACATGGATAAAACAGACTATTTTCCAAACAAGTATTACCAAAATTGATTCAAGAAAGAAAAAAAAATGAAGAAATAAATAAGCATTAAGTATACTAGTGTTTAGAATAGCTAGCTAAAGGCTAAGTCAGATATCACCCCAACCACCCACTAGGGTCAGTTTTATAGATGAATTTTATCAACTCTTCAAAGAACAAATAACCTCTGTATTTACAAACTGTTTTATGAGGGCAGTATAACATTGATGCCAAAATTAGAAAAGGTCAGCATGTTTTAAAACACCACACGTACATTTTTTGTGTGTAACTACAGAAGCAAATATACTAGAAGCAAATATACTAAACAAAGTATAAGCATAGGGCATAGGTAAATTTAATTCCACAGTGCATGAAAAAAATATATTAAGTGGGGTTTTCTCAATGAAGGCAAAGATAACCATCAGAAAAATCTGTCAATGTTTATTCACCATATTAATGGAGTTAGAGATAAAAAGCATATGATCTAAGGGCACAAGGGAACTTTATGAATTTTAGAAAATGCTCCATATCTGAATTGTGGTGATGGTTACATAGTTGTCTACATTTGTCAAAACTCAAACTGTATGCATAAAATGAATTTTATTATATGTAAATTATTCCACAATAAAGTTGGTTAACAACTATATGATCCCAATTTGTACAAAAGAAGTATTCGATAAAATTAGACACTTACTCATTTTAAAATATTATGACCACTAATATTGCTACTAGTCACCATTACACTGATGATTCTAATCAATGTAATAAGACAAAAAAAGATGTATAAAGTTAGAAAAAAGATGTATAAAGTTAGAAAAAAGATAAAATCCATCACTTGCAAATGATATGATTATCTACATTTTTAAAAATCTAACTGAAACTAGATAAACACTAGAACTAAAAAGAGTTCAGCAAATAAAAATCAATGGTGTTTTTTTTTTAAGATTTTATTTATTTATTTGACAGAGAATGAGAGAGAGAGAGCACAAGAGGGAGGAGGGTCAGAGGGAGAAGCAGACTCCCTGCTGAGCAGGGAGCCCGATGCGGGACTCGATCCTGGGACTCCAGGATCATGACCTGAGCCGAAGGCAGTTGCTTAACCAACTGAGCCACCCAGGCGCCCCTCAATGGTGTTCTTAAACATCAGCAATATTCAATTATACTATGTAATTGCAAAATGCTACCATTTACAAGAGCTACAAAAAGGTATCTAGGCACAAATAAAAGATGCGCAAAACCTATAAAGAAATTTATAAAACGCTATATTTTTTCTTATAACTATTTTTATTACACATTTTTAAATACTTCTCTACATCATTACAGAATGCCTACCATATCCATTCCCTTAAACAACACTGTTCTCAAAGAAACAAGAGGGTACCACTCTTACAATCATCTTTATTACATGTGTTCATAAAACACTATTGAAGGACATTTTGGGAAAAAAAAGGATATATAATATGTTCACAAATAGGAGATGTACACTGTTAAACACGGCACTTCCTTCTAAATTAACCTATAAATATCAAAGGATCTTTATGTCACTTGGGTAGAAGATTTCTTAAAGACACTGAAAACAAATTATAAAGGAAAAAAAACTAGTAAATCCAACTACATTAAAATTTATATATAAGATCATTATTAAAAGACAAGCCAAAAATTGAGATCAATTATTTACAGTGCTTATAGCCAAAGGATTAATATCCAAATGTGTGTGTGTACATGTATATGGATATATGGCTGTATGTACAACTCTTAGAAGTTCAAACAAACCAACAGAAAAATAGGCAAAGAATATAAATAGGCAACTCACAGAAGAAACTGTAGGGTTAGAAGAAACTGTAGGGTTAGGCTGAATAGTAAGAGTTCAAATGTAATAGCTGAATAGAAACAAACCTTATGACCTAGAAATTCTGCTTCCGGAAATCTACTCCAGAAAATCTGTGGCATATTTACACTATACAAGGAAACAGTTATAAGAATGTTCTTGTAATACTATTTATAACAGCAAAAAAAAAAAATAATAATCATCTAAGTGTCTCTCAACAGAGAAATGGATAAGCAGTGGTGTATTCATATTTGGAATACTATGTATTAGCTCAACGAATAGAAAGCTTTGTGTATATACAATGTCAAGGGGGAAAAAGTTGCAGAATATGATCAGTATGATAGAATTTATAGAAAAATCTAAAAACAAATGCCATACATTATTTATGGTTACATATCTATAGAGTAAAAGCATAAATAACATGGACAATAAGGGATCCACTCAGCTTGAAGATAGTGATTACTTCTGAAGTAAGAGAGAATAGAATAGGATGGTGAAGGAGTACAGAGGTTTCAGGTGCATCTGTAGCTTTTAGTTCCTAAAAAGGTCTGAAACAAATTTGGCAAATATATGAATAGCCCTTAAATATGGGTGGTAGCAACAAAGATGTTTATTATGTTATACTCCATATTTTCCATATATTTGAAATATTTCAAAGAACTTCTAAAAAAATCAACTGTTCTACACACACACACACACACACACACACACACCATGAAATGAGAAAAAACAAGAGTGAAACAGAAAGACCTTCTAGAAAGCATGTGTAGAAATCCTGGCTAAAGTGACAGTGATCCAGATTAGAAGTGATAATAGCAGGATGGAGAGAAATAGATGAATGGTGAGATTATATTTCAAAGGAATAATTTGTAGTTTATTGATGGACTGGATATGAGGAGTTCAGGGGAGGAAAGAATCAAGGTTGACTTCTAACTAAAGCAATAATGTAGATTAAGGTGCCATTTACTCAGATAGGGAAAACTCGGAAAAAAACCAGTTAAGGGCATGAACGAATTCTGTTTTATGTTTATCTTTTACACTCAAACATAAGCTCTTTAAAGGGAGAATCTGTCTACTTTATCTCTGTATCACTCAAAGTTCGTAACGTAACTGCCAAATCAATGTTATACACATTGGCTAAGTATTGCTTTTTTAAAAACCAGAAAACCTTTAAAAATGTCAACTTTCAAATAAATTACTTAATATTCAAATAGCAAGAAGAAAAAACTTTCAAGAAGTTCCCACAAAAATTTTCCCATGCAGCTTATTCGGACTTTTAGGTTCTATACAAATTTATGCTTTCTATTTTCCTAAGCCATTTGAATTAATTTTGTATGATTTTACCAGTTAGATGTATTATAAGTTATGTATAAGGTATGGCGTTGTAAATGAGATAGGATTTATAAGGTTATTTTTTTTTAATTTTATTTATTTGAAAGAGCATGGGGGGAAGCATGAGTGGGGGGAAGGGGCAGAGGAAGAGGGAGAAGAAGGCCCCCTTGAGTAGGGAGCCAGACACAGGGCTCAATCCCAGGATCTTGAGATCATGAACTGAGCCGAAAGCAGATGCTGAACCGACTGAGCCACCGAGGCGCCCCTATGATAAGGTTATTATTACATATTATCTCTTTATAAACTAGTACTTATGTATTTTAGTTATAGATTATTGAACCCCTCATCTCTTGTGATTCATAATCCAACCTTGGTAAGTAGGAAGAACAATGTAATATTTACTGACAGAGCTGGCATTCACACCTAAAGCATCAGGCTCCAAATCCAGAATTCACCATAAAAAAACTGAAGTTTTGGGGCGCCTGGGTGGCTCAGATGGTTAAGCAGCCGAAGCATGACCTTCGGCTCAGGTCATGATCCCAGAGTCCTGGGATCCAGCCCCACATCGGGCTCCTGGCTCAGTAGGGAGCCTGCTTCTCCCTCTCCCTCTGCCTTCTCTCCCTGCTCGTGCTCTCTCTCTCTCTCTGTATATCTGTGTCTCAAATAAATAAAATCTTTAAAAAAAAACAAAAACAAAACTGAAGTTTGAAGAAATCAAGGGATTGCCCCAAAATACACAGCTAATAAAATTGTGAGTTAACTTTGCTGTGCTTACAGAACTGATGCTATTCTAAGTTTATAAACATTATGAAAGTGTATAACAACAAAATCTCAAAATTTATCCAAAAGATAGATTCTTAATTATTCTTTTGCTTACTTTCGAAGTCAGAATAATATGATATAGAGGATTTTTCCACTATTACTACATAACTGGAATGGTAGGGGAAAAAAAAATCATATAGACCTTTTAAAGATCATTTAAGTAAATTTGTTTTCCCTCCTAAGATAAAAAGGTTACAAGTTTCTTTAGAGGATAATTATATCTAAAAAGTAATACTTGGGGGGATGCCTGGCTGGCTCAATTGTAGAGCATGTGACTCTTGATCTCCAGATCATGAGTTCGAGCCCCATGTTGGGTGTAGAATTTAAAAAAAAAAAAAAGAAGAAGAAGAAGAATAGTAATACTTGGGTAATTATGATACCACAAGTTTCAATTATTATCTTTATGTTGTTCAAAATCAAAACAAGTATACATCAACCACTGCATTTTGACAACTTTCCCTGTTTAGTGAGCCTAGGTCAACTTTTGTCAAACAGAGTGAATGCTGTGATTTTAACAAATTTCTGAGTATCTATATACTTGTACAACCCCCTCTTGGTTTATCCCCATTGGCATTGGGAGATTTAAAAGGGGCAGGAGACATGTTAGAAAGCAGTACACAATTTTACAAAGATAAAGTACTCAAAACCGTAAGTATAAGAAGCCCATACAAATAAATCAAGGTTTTAACTGTTTTTCTAATAGTTCAGAAATGGTACTTAAAGAAAGGGGGTGTGCATCTGGGTGGCTCAGTCAGTTGAGCATCTGACTCTTGATTTCAGCTCAGGTCATGATCTCAGGGTCATGGGATTGAGCCCTGCATCAGGCTCCGTGCTCAGCACAGAGTCTGCTTGTCCCTTTCCCTCTGCTCCTCCCCGGCTCACGTGCACGTGCACGCTCTCTAATAAATAAATACAATCTTAAAAAAAAAAGAAAGAAAAGAAGAAAGAAATGGTACTTTTGAGTGCCAAAGGAAAACACCAAAAGGTCTCTTAGGAAAATTGTTACAAATTTTTAAATGTGAGAATAGAATCATTTAAAAATATATATGATCCACATTTTTAGCAATGCAAATTCTGTTGCTGGATTTACTTAAGTTTTTATCAATTTTATTTCTCTGAGTTTTAAAGGATGCATCTAAATGGAAACAGAACTGAGTTCAAAGTATATCAAGTATGCATATCTCCTCTTAAGTTCAACATTATATTTTTATTGGATTTTATTTTGTAAACAATGAGAAACCAATGACAGTCATCACACTGGGGAGTGACACCATGAATGCTTTAACAGTATAACTTTGGCTGTAATACAAAGAATGGACAGTATAGTAGCAATTAGAAATGGGAAGATACTATAATAGAAGTTAGAGATTGAGAAGATATAATAGTCTAGGTCAGGGGAGAGCTTTATAAAAGTCCAGATTCCTAGGACCTACTCCTGGAGATTGCTGAGTCAGTACACTTAGAGCAAGTTTTTATAATTCTAGAGAAGAGCTAAACACGGATGACTGGTAGTGAGTTAGAGCATCGAAGGGAAGATACCCTTCACACTGACACCTTTAAAAGAGTATCAGGAACTCATAAAAATTACAAGCTGATGCTTCACTTTTATCACAAATGAGCGCTGACTCACCTGGATCAGGGTCATATTTTAGGTCCAATGGATGTACAACAGGGTAGTACTGCTTCTAAACACAATATAAATTAAAACAGATTTAATCACTTAATCCTTCATATAAACATTTCCTTCACCTAATGTAAGCAAATATACTATTAGCTGGTAGAACCATTTTTTTAAAGAAAATAAAAGGGGGGGGCGCAGGGGTAGCTCAGTCAGTTAAGTGTCTGTCTATGGCTCAGGTCGCCTCAGGTCGTGATCTCAGGGTCCTCAGATGGAGCCCCTTGTTGAGCGTTGAGCTCCCTGCTCAGCAGGGAGTCTGCTTCTCCCTCTCCCTCTGCCCCTCAACACCACCCATCAGTAGTGTGCTCTCTCTCTCAAATAATCTTTTTTTTTAAAGATTTTATTTATTTATTTGAGAGAGAGAGCACAAGAGGGAAGAGGGTCAGAAGGAGAAGCAGACTCCCTGCTGAGCAGGGAGCCCGATGTGGGACTCGATCCCGGGACTCCAGGATCATGATCTGAGCCAAAGGCGGTCGCTTAACCAACTGAGCCACCCAGGCGCCCTCAAATAAATAAAATCTTTAAAAAAAGAACAAAAAAAGAAAAAAGGAAAAATTGAAAGAAAGAAAGAAAAAAGATCCTGAAATCTGTAGGAAAGGAGGGGAAAAGATCAAACTAAGTCTGAATTATACCTTTTATAGCATTGCCACCTACTGCATACACTAAGAAATAGCACCATAAAAAAAGTTTAAAAAAAGCAAATAAGCAAATTAAAGCCAGAGAGATTGAATTTTGTGTTTAAAGTACAAGGTAGTCTCCAAGTTATGAATAGACTGTTTTTTCAAAAGTTCATTTTAAGACAATGTTTGGAACTCAGAACTCATATTTCCACAGAAGCTGTTTTAAAAAGTGGCCGCTACCATGTCAGCACACTGAAGCCTATACATCCTGTGATAGGCTGGGACTATGAGAGCAGATCTCACTGCAGCGAGCACATACACTAAAACTGAAACAATACAGAGAAGGTTAGCATGGCCCCTGTGCAAGGCTGACATGGAGTAAGACCTATGATTCGGCAAAAAGAGTAAAATGTTCTTCCTTACTCCTGCCCAAAGCCAGCAGGAGCCAAAAATGTTTTCTAATAAGAGCTGCCTTTAGTATCCTCACCCCATCCATCCATTTTGCATCCATTTTAAACTTCCACAGCAGTACCCACCTAGGCCTGCCAACTTTCTTTCTTTTATGCAATACCGATTACCAATTAGACTTTTCCCAGGAAAGAAGGGGGTAGTAATAGGGAGAGAGAAAATAAATACATTTTGAACGTTTTTCCTGGGGAAACTTTAAAAAGCAAGGTTGGGAGGGGGGAGATAGAGTAGGGTATTTTTTTGAGAATGCTTTGGAAGAAAAAAAAATAAAAATTCTGCTTATATTTTTTTCTCATAGAACAATGTCTTCACTGTCCAAAACAATTCCTGACAGGGGCGCCTGGGTGGCTCAGTCATTAGGCGTCTGCCTTTGGCTCAGGTCATGATCCCAGTGTCCTGGGATCCAGCCCCGCATCGGGCTCCCTGCTGGGCGGGGAGCCTGCTTCTCCCTCTCCCACTCCCCCTGCTTGTGCTCCTTCTCTCACTTTGTCTCTGTCAAATAAATAAATAAAATCTTTAAAAAAAAAATTCCTGACAAAAAGCAACTGGAAGATTTAAATGTGAAAGTATGCTAATTTCAAAAATTAATGACAAACAGTATAACATAATTTAAAGCAACATGTGTTTCTAGTTCCAGAGGCAGTGCCATTCCGAGCAAACCTACTCCCACCCCATCATGACTTCTAGAGAAAAACAAATTATACACAATTCATAAAGCAAATTTGGTATCATGAACAGGTATTCAGCTGTCATCATCAATTTAAGCTAAAGGGGTCTTCCAAAATATATAAACATATACAAATAATGTGCCAAACACAAATGACACAAAAGAAAAGATCTAAAAGATAAATTTATTGAGGCTTGTGGGTGGCTCAGTTAAGCAACAGACTCTTGATTTTGGCTCAGATCATGATCTCAGAGGTCGTGAGATGGAGCCCCAAGTCAGGTTCCACGCTTAACAGGGAGTCTACTTGAAGATTCTCTCCCTCTGCACCCCCTCAAATAAATAAAATCTTAAAAAAAAAAAAAAAAAGATAAATTTATTTTTCCTTCTTGGTCTCAGAATTGTAAAGTTAGTCTTCCTTCCTCAAATTCTATTTTAAAATCAGCTGTGTTGGGCGCCTGGGTGGCTCAGCTGGTTAAGCGACTGCCTTCGGCTCAGGTCATGATCCTGGAGCTTTGGGATCGAGTCCCACATGGGGCTCCCGGCTCAGTGGGGAGCCTGCTTCTCCCTCTGACCCTCTCCCCTCTCATGCCGTTTCTCTCTCTCTCTCTCTCTCTCTCTCTCTCTCTCAAATAAATAAATAAATAAAATCAGCTGTGTTTGGGGCACCTGGGTGGCTCAGTCGTTAAGCGTCTGCCTTCGGCTCAGGTCATGGTCCCAGAGTCCTGGGATCAAGCCCTGCATCAGGGTCCCTGCTCAGCGGGAAGCCTGCTTCTCCATCTCCCACTCCCCCTGCTTGTGTTCCCTCTCTCGCTGTGTCTCTCTGTCAAGTAAATAAATGAAAATCTTAAAAAAAAAAAAATCAGCTGTGTTCAAAATCTAGTATAACTTAGAACAGGAAAAAATCTTACAAGAGATCAACAGTAGTAATTGAGGAAGAAAAGACAAAGAAAACAAAATGTCATCTGTGTCCACATAGATATCATCTCATACTTTAATTTTTTTAATTGTAGTAAAATAGACATAACACAAAATTTATTATCTCAAAGATAAATCATCTTACCAGAATTTCTTGTTTTGCTTTTATGGTTTTGATGACACATTCAAGGATCTTTCTGGGATACTGCTTACGTTTTGTGGCTATATCTACTATGATTTCATCAAACTGATCTTCAAGTACTTTAATATCAGAATCTATTACAAGAGAAAAACAATATAAAAAATTTCTTAAAACACATTGCTTATATTCTATATAGAAATATAACAAGCTAAATTTAGAAAATACAAAATAATTAAGAAAAACAAATATGGCAAGTTATTGGATGCCCCCACTTTGGGATTAATTCATTTATTTACTCATTGAAAAATCAATTACTGAGCACCTATGGGAAGCCAGGCCAAAATCAGAAAAATACAAAGATGAATATAACATGATCCCTGCTAAGAGCCCGCAGTTCCCTGGAAGAAACATAACTGCAAGACAACTGATAAATGCAATTGAGGTATGAACAAAATGCTATTCGGACACAGAACGGAACCCTAACTCTGCCTAGGGAATTTAAGACTTTATTTTTTTTTTTAAGATTTTATTTATTTATTTGACAGAGAGAGACACAGCGAGAGAGGGAACACAAGTGAGGGAGAGGGAGAAGCAGGCTTCCCGCCGAGCAGGGAGCCCGATGTGGGGCTCGATCCCAGGACCCCAGGATCATGACCTGAGCCGAAGGCAGACGCTTAACGACTGAGCCACCCAGGCACCCCGGGAATTTAAGACTTTAAACAGAAAACAGCATGTGAGCTAATAAGCCTTGAAATATAAATGTAAATCCATTGGATTAAAAAAAGGTGGGACAAAAAATAACAGGGAGAAGCATTTTAGGCAGAGGAAACTGTATTTGCAAGATCATAGAGGTTTTGGGAAACTTTGTTCTAAAACTAAAAGTTCTACATGGCTGCAGGATAAAGTGTAAGGAAAGGACGATAAAATATAAAAGAACTAGACTGTAAAGGGCATTTAATGTCAGAGTTTCCAACATGATTTGACTTCATTACGTGCTGCACCAAAGCTGTGACAGTAGCAGAGTGGAAAAGCTAAATCTGAAAGAGACACAACTGGAATAGTAGGAAAAAGTAAGGACATGGTAACTTTATAATTTATTTAACTAAAACTATTTATCTCTTGCTTTCCTGTTTTAAAATAGTGAATCTCAAACTTCAGCAGAATAATTACATGGGGAACTTGTCAGAAGTGCAGAAATTTTGATGCAACAGAAGCCTCTGGAATGGGGCCCCAAAATTAAGCACCGTAGATGAAATGAATGCAGGTGGTACATCAACCTTATTTTGAAAATCATCTTTAAGAATAAGTAGTGGGTGCCTGGGTGGCTCAGTTGGTTAAGTGACTGCCTTCGGCTCAGGTCATGATCCCGGCGTGCTAGGATCGAGTCCCACATCAGGCTCCCGGCTCAGTGGGGAGCCTGCTTCTCCCTCTGACCTTCTCCCCTCTCATGCTGTTTCTCTCTCTCTCTCTCTCTCAAATAAATAAATAAAATCTTAAAAAAAAAAAAAAAGAATAAGTAGTTAAAAATACTAAAGAATGGGGTGCCTGGGTGGCTTAGTTGATTAAGGGTCTGACTCTCAATTTCGGCTCAGGTCATGATCTCAGGGTCTTGGGATCCAGCCCAGAGTGGCTCCGTGCTCAGGGGGGAGTCTAATTGAGGATTCTCACCTTCTCCCTCTGCCCCACCATTGCTCATGTGCACACACGAACCCTCTCTCTCAAATAAATAAATCTTTAAAAAAAAAAATACTAAAGAGCTAGGTCATTGGCTTAGCTGGTCTCACATCACACCTGTTCTGCTATGTCACAGTCTATGCTAGAAATATATTTTATTAAGTAGAAGCTTCATTAAGAAGTCTGAAACAGTGATGTTTATTTTCGGAAACTTTCAAACATTGCTGACATATATCAGCATACACACACACACACACACACACACACACACACACACACACACACACACACATTGGGTAAAGATTAATGAAGTACATCAGGTATCTCTCATTCATGTAACAAATATTAAGTCCAACTAAATTCTTTTGAGAGTATTATGAGAAAAACAGTCACTGCTTACTTTGAACACTCATTTAGATGAGCAGCCCTTCCTAAATTTTAATTTATCCATATAAAAAGTTCAATCATTAGCCTGAAATAATGTACTATTTTACAGTTTAAAAAGTCTCCCAGCTAAATCTTCTATGGAGCAGGAAAATGGTTTTTCAGCGCCACCTAATGATAAAGCTACAAAACTGAAATGTATAAACAATTTGAGCAGGGAAGATTTTGTCACCAATTTAACAAGTATTTACTGTGTCCCTACTATATGCCAAGCTAAGTGTTGAAAAACAAATATAGCCCCTGCTCTCAAGGAACTTACACCTTAATTCTTAAATGTACCTGGTCAAGCCTGAAATCAAGTCCTTTCAGGATAGTTACGGAAGAAGGGAGAAAGTTGTTTTCACTTATCTATTCATTCATTTTTTTTCCTTTTACTTGTTCACTCATTTTCACAATGATCCCAGTGAACAAAACAGACAAAAAACCTCTGCCCTTGCAAAGCTTACTTATTGCTTCTATGTATTAGATCAGAGACAAACACTTTTAATCCTACCTGCTGAACCTTTTTCTCTCCTTTCCTACCATCTTAGGGCAAGTCTTCACCATCTTTTACTGTACTATTTCAATAACTTCCCTAAGATCAGCCTGCCTTGAATTTCACCCCTCTCTAATCCACCCCTACACAGCCAGCAGTTGGTGTTCTAAAACACAAAGCTTTTCGTGTAAATTCTATTTTAAAAATCTCCACTGGTTCCCCATTGCCTACAGGATAAAGTACAAATTCCTTAAGCAAACCCTCAAGGTTCTTTGTGATCTGGCCCCAACTTATCTCTCTGGCCACACCTGCCATTTTAGTTTTCCCAATTCATTTTTGACATTTTCCAAACATACCACTCCATTGTGCCTTTGTACGTGCTGTTCTCTCTGCTTCAAATATCCTTCCTCCTTTTTATCTAGCATGCTGTCATTCATTAAATGCATTTAACAACAATCTACTCTGTTGGGTCTTATCCCCCTTCCTAAACAGTACAGTAATTCCTTGTCCATTTCCTTCCATTAACAATGAGTTCCTAAATAGTAAGACCATGTGTTTTCACCTACATCCTAGAATTTGGTATGGTGCTTGGCATTATCAAGTGCCCATGAAAGAAGGTAAAATTGTAGTATTCTCAACTATTTCCCCTCACGATTATAAGGAGGAAAAGGGAAAAAGAATAACCACACTCTACCCAGGCTGCCAACCTATTAGAAAATATATATCTTAATCTATAAATTGATGAATCATATTGGTAAAGGCAGCCTGGAGCAAACAATAAAACAACTCCAAAGTGACTTCAGAGAACAAGAGTCAAATACACAGGAAAGCCTGTATAGTTTAAAAATACTTTAGGTGATTGTGATACACTCCCTCTCCCCTACTAATTGGCAATCACTCTGATAAAATTTGGGAAATCTAATGTTATTCCTTTTACCATCTCAATATATAAACCAGAAAGTAAATTTTGGTGACTTTGAAGAGATAACTATAATAATCCCAAGGATTAGACAGTGAAGTTTTCTGGGCAAAGTATTATCTTAATGTTGAGAAGAAAAATTATAACCACAGAGGGTGGATAGAATGAGCTTGGAATCAGCTCAAGGGTATAACTGGATAACAAGTAATATCAAGCAATGATACCAAGTTATGCTGGTCAGACTCTGTAATATCACCATGGGGAAAGACAAGACACTCTGACCCTCTTGTCAGGGTAGCCCTTCTCCTAGACTTTGCTGGAGAATTCTGACTCTCTTCTCACACAGATCTTTCCTTTTCTACTAAATTTTTTCCTTCTTACACTGACCACTGACCATTTCCTTTCCATTAAAACTTTGATTTTTTTTTTAGATATGTCAACACCATTAGTTAGGGTACAATCAAGTCTGCTTTGAAGAAGTATTCTGGGGTGCCTTGGGGGCTCAATTGGTTAAGCACCTGCCTTCAGGTCAAGTCATGATTCCTGGGTCATGGGATCGAGCCCCTCATCAGGCTCCCTGCTCAGCAGGGAGTCTCCTTCTCCCTTTCCCTTTGCAGCTCCCCCTGCTTGTGCTCTCTCACGGTCACTCTCTCTGTCAAATAAATTAATTAATTAAATCTTAAAAGAAAAAAGGAAGTATTCTGTCTGTAAAGTATTCTATACCCTTGAGCTGATTCCAAGCTCATTCTATCCATCCTCTGTGGTTATAATTTTTCTTCTCAACATTAAGATAATACTTTGCCCAGAAAACTTCATTGTCTAATCCTTGGAATTATTATAGTTATCTCTTCAAAGTCACCAAAATTTACTTTCTGGTTTATATATTGAGATGGTAAAAGGAATAACATTAGATTTCCCAAATTTTATTTACCTCATCCTTTACATGGTTGGTACTCTTATAATTTAACTTCATACTTCTAAGGGTCCTTCGCTACTATAAGGATCATTTGTAAAATACAACTTGATTTATAAGGTAATACTCACAGAAATTCTCTGGGCCTGTTTCTTCATCTGTAGATAGTTGTACAGTATTTTCCAGTAAACTACTAACAAGGGTACTTTCAAAGGCTAATCAGGTGAAAATCTTGTTGAGAATGCCAGATAGCATATATGAAAAACTCAAGGTACCTATTGTGTACTTTGCCTTAGTAGTCTTCTAGATGTTTCCCTTTTCCCCCCAGTGAAGGAAAATTTTTAAAAGAAGGGACACTGAGGGGCGCCTGGGTGGCTGTCCTGGGACTGAGCCCTGCATGGGGCTCCCTGCTCAATGGGGAGCCTGCTTCTCCCTCTCCCTCTGCGCCCCCCACTCCACTGGTGCTATCTCTCACTCTGCTATCTCTCTCTCAAATAAATAAATAAATAAATAAATAAATCTTTAAAAAAAAAAAAAAGACTGAAAATGGGGATTAAAAATTAGCATTCGAGATAAAATTAGCTACAAAAATAACTCAGAAATTAATGACAGAAGGAAAGTTAAATCACATACCCATAAAACTATCTGAAGCTTCCTGCCATGCTTGCCCATTAATGCTGACATTCTCTTGCACAGCTGATTCAAAAGTCTGAAATAAATTCACAATACTCAAGTCACTAAAAATAACTTTAAATATTGAACTAAAACATTTTGGCAAAATAAGAATTTCAGATTTGTAATACAGAATATCAAGAAAAATAGACTAGCTTTATTCTTTTCAATGAAGATTCCATTTCAATCATTGATTCTACCTACATTTTAGCTCTGATAATAACCATTACACTACATCTAAGAAAATTTGATGCAAATTTATATACTCCTTAAATGAAGAAAAAATACAAGCTAACAAAGTTGAGCTCAGCTGAGTCTCAAGGGTACAAGTACTACATAATGCTGCTGAACAAGCATCAGTGTTAACAAGGAAAAAATGCTTAAAACAAAGTAAAATTAATTTCTACTTCATAAAGGACTGTATTTTTTTAGAGATGTACACTGAGGTATATAGAAATCAAATGACATGAGATCTGAAGTTTGCTTTAAAATAGGAAGTGTAAAGGGACGCCTGGCTAGGTTAGTCAGTAGAGCACGTGACTCTTAATCTCAGGGTTATGAGTTCAAGCTCCACCTTAGGCATGGAACCTACCTAAAAAATAAATAAAATAGGAAGTGTAACAAATTTCTGTTAACTGTTAAATTTGGTGATGGATAGGGGCGCCTGGGTGGCTCAGTCGTTAAGCATCTGCCTTAGGCTCAGGTCATGATCCCCGGGTCCTGGGATCAGGTCCTGGGATCGAGCCCTGCATCGGGCTCCCTGCTGGGCGGGGAGCCTGCTTCTCCCTCTCCCACTCCCCCTGCTTGTGTTCCCTCTCTTGCTGTGTCTGTCAAATAAATAAATAAAATCTTTAAAAAAAAAAAATTCTGGTGATGGATATACAGGTGTCCAGTGTATTAGTCTGTTTTCTGTAAGATTAAAAATGTTTATACTACATTAAAAAATAAGGGACTAAAGGAATTTGGTAGTGCCATTAAAATTTTAAATGCACATTCCCTATTACCTAACAATTTCACTTCTAGCAATGTATCCTAAAAAACTATTCTCATAAAAACATAAAAAGGATGTACTAGTAATGTTTGTTAAAGCACTATCTGAAATTATAAAATACTGAGGGGAAAATAAAATCTAAATTCAAATTCAGAAAATGGTTAAATATACTATATCCATATCATGCAATACTAAAAAAGAATAAAGTATATCTCTACCTAACATTGACAAATAATAGTCGAAGATAGATTTGGTAGGAAAAAAAAAAAAGCTAAATTGCTAAATACATCATCCTAACACTATTAAGGTAAAAAACAAACAAAAATCTAAAACAGAGAGATGTAAAGCCATAAAAAAAGGTATAGAAGGATTACACCCTCCATGGGCCCTCCAAAATAGTAAGTTATTTCCAGGAAGGAAGAGGGATGGGGGAGAGGAATTCAGACTTTTGCTTTATGCTGTTTTTTACAATGAGAATGTATTTTACACACTTTGTAGGAGTAAAAATAAGCATAAATCAAATAGTGACTGATAATTATGAGTTAACGTACACACTCTATACTTTAAAGATTTTATAAAATAAAATCCTTACTTTATATATGGGCATTCAAGGATTATCTCAGAATACAAACTGTAATATTTATTGCACAATCATATCATTGCGATTTTTTTTTAGAATACCCATTACAATATTACGTGGTTTTAGATAAAGAGATATGTCAACATAATTAAAGCCTCTGCCTTTTATCTGCTTTTAATATAAAACACAAGTGAATTCCTTTGTAGTTTAAGTCTTCAAACTTTTACCTTCTAATTCACTTTATCATCCATTAAATAAGGTCTAATAGGTTAAGGCAAGCTCCTCTTTTTCTGTAAAGTAAATGTTCTAAATAGGTTAGCACTTCTTAGAAAGGGGCAAATTCTAAGATCATTATGCAACAAACAGTCTTCTCCCAAAAACTACTAAAAATGTCCTGAGGTATGTCTCTATTCTTCCCTTCCTTGCAAGAAGGTAGTAACAGTATTACTGTATACAAAACTGGAACACAGACTCACAATCCAGGTGCTGTTTTTTTATTCTTCTTCCATTTGATGTTTATTTTTGTTCGCACTGTGGTCATTTGAACTCACAAGTGTGCCGCATTATGAACTTTTAAACTTATTTTCTACAGATAGATTGTATGCTTCCTTCAGGCAGGTACCAATCCCTCAATGTTGTGTCTTTCCTCAAAAAACTAGCTTCTTCAGGGCTTTGCAAAATATGTGAGAAAGGAAGGGGAAATGTTATGAGGGCCAGTGAAGTTATTAATCAAGACAGCTTCCTTATCTACTTTAGAGTTGGAGGGAAAATGTTTTCACGACTTTACATGAAGTTCTAAAACAGGCAAAAGGAAAAGACCAAAGACTTAGTGTGGTGACTGGCTGACTTCCAGGATTACCCCTTCCTGGAGAATTCCTCCTAGAGTCAGTCTGCACTGTCCACTTTGGGGTTATTGAGGCCTTAAAATGTGGCTAGCCCTAAAGGAGATGAACTCTAAATTTACGCCACCAGATTTGAAAAGCTTAGTAGGAACAAAAGAATAGAAAAGATCTCCTTCGTTTCCTTTCTATTATTACAAGATAAAACGGTATCTTGGATAGAGCAGGTTAAATAAAACATAATATTAAAATTAATTTCACCTATTTTTTCTTCCTTTAATTTCAAGTTACATAAATAGCTCGCCTTGTATTTTTCTACTGGAAGGCGCTGGTCTAAGCGATTAATACCCAGCTGACACTAGCATCTATTTCGACCCCTCGCGTTTCTCCGGCTTCTTCTACCGGAGCAGGCAGCACCGTTAACTTTGCGAAGCCTGTCGAAGGCTCTTTCTGAGCCTCGAGAAGGGTACAGGGTAAGGGGGTGATAAGAGATAGCTACCGGGCCCGTACCCACTGCACATCTCGCAGCGCAGGCTGCCGAATCTCCTCTGGCAGCGCGTCCCCGAGCTTTTCCACAAAGCGGCCGCACAGTTCTAGCATTTCCGTCACCGCCCGCTTCGAGGTGCAGCGCACCCGGAAGTCCTCTCGGGAGGTGGCGGCGACCGAGGCCCTGTCGTCCGCCCCGGCCACTCTCTCCGCGTCCCGCGGAGGGGAAGGGACCACCAACACAGGAGCCCCCGCCATTTTCCCCGTTTGAACTGCGGGCGGGAACGCTGGGAGCGGAAGGGCGGTCTCTCACTGGGGGAAGAAGCACGCGTCCGGCCGGAAACTCAACCCGTGCAGCGGCAGCGTTCCGGCTGAGGCTCGGCGGAAGAGTGGAGGGCCGTGGTTGCTGTGGCGATGGGGGCGGTGGACGTAGGGTTGGTGGACTGTCACTGCCACCTCTCGGCCCCGGACTTTGACAGCGTATGTATGGGCGAGGCCCGGCCCGTGGGAGCGGGGAGGCCCCCCCGTCCTTTCCCTTCAGGTTATTTTTGTTCTCCTCCCTTAGGACCAAGCCTCAAATCCTCCCAGGCTCCTGTTTGTGGCCCTGAGTGACTTGCCCCTGGCTCTATTTAACTTCAGTCGTTCTGATTTTTCTTTCTGACCCTGAATAGCGTTAAGCTCTTTATCTACGTGGCTTTTATTTGTCCTTCCCGTTTACGAAAGGGCTTCCCCCTTACTTTGCCTTGGCCCGGCTGTTTACCCCACCGGCCTCGGCCTCGCGGCTCCTGGCCTGACCGAGCATCCACTTTGCTCAGGAAAAGTGTGCTTTCGGCACTTTCCGGCGCGCGGTGTGCCCCTGTTCTATTGGGGGAGAGAAGCAAACAGAAAACAGAACACACACAAAATCCGAGTTACAAAGTGTTTTACCCGCTACATTGGAAACCAGAGGCTGATAAATGAGAAGGAAGAACAGAGTCTCTTAAGGGGGAAAACCTCTCAAGAGGTGACACTTCAGTTGGAACTGGAAAGGCAAAGAGCCAGCCAAGCAAGGAGGTGGGTGTACGGTGGTGTAGAAAGCAAGCAGGTCGCAGGCTCCAGACTGGATAGAATATGACGCGTTCAAGCTACAAAAAGGCTAGGCGGAGGGTGATGAGCTAGAGAGAGCCATTGGAATAAGACTAGAGGGTTGCAGGGGCTAGGTGAGGTAGGTCAGTAAGGACAATGTGGATCCAGTAAAGGTGTTTGGTTTTTTTGGTTTTTTATGGGAGAGTGACAAGATCTGATTTCCATTTTTAAAAACCGTTTTGCTGATGGAAAGCAAGTGTGGAAGTTAGAAAACCAGTTTGAAGGCTTTTGCTGTATGTAGACAGCAGATAATGATGGTTGCAAGGGAGTTTGAGAAAAGCAGGTGGATTCAGTGTGTGTTTTAGAGCCAGAATCCATGGTACATGCTGAGGAACTGGATGTGGAGAGGGAGAGAAGGAGAGGACATGAGGATGCTGTAGGGAGGATGGTGGTGCTGTTTACTGAGAGGAGGGAAGACTGAGGTTGGGGAGGGCAGATAGAAGGAATCAGTTTGTAGAGGAGAGCTATGTTTGGCACATGTTGAAGCCTAATATCCATCCAAGTGGAAATGTCATATAGTCAATTTTAAATATCAGTCTTGGGCTCAGGAGAGAATTCTAGGCTGGAGCTCAAAACTGGGGACTTGTTAGCATAATGATGATATCAAAACCTATGGATGCCATCACCTGGGGTGTGGCAGAGAGAGGAGCATAGGGTCCTGAAATCCAACAGAGGAGAGAGCCAGCTAAGGAGACTGAAAGTAGCAGCTAGCGGAGGGTGGTGTTTGCAGGAGAGCGGTATTGCAGAAGCCAAGAGTGGGAAATATTTCAGGAAGGAAGAAATGGACAAGTGAGGAGTTCTTAATGCAGCTGAGGGGTAGAATAAGAGGAGGACAGAGAAGTGTCCTTTATATTTGACAATAACAGTTTCTGTTTTAGTGGAGTAGGAACAGAAGCCAGATTTTACTGAGAGAAAGGAAGAGTAAACAGAAGGTGGGGGAGTGTAGCTCTTCACATTCTATCACACTGTTCCTTGCCATTGTTGTCTCAACTACACTGATATACACAGCCAAAGAGCAGTTAGTTTATTCATCTAAAATAATTGTGATGACTTATGCTTATTTTAGGATCTGGATGATGTGTTGGAGAAAGCCAAGAAAGTAAGTCAATATCTATAATTGCCCTTTGTTTTCCTATTAATTTCAATCTAGAACAGCTTGAAATTTAGATTTACTATGCCTATGTTGCTTTGTTAATAAATAGCATTAATTAACTGTTTACTATATGCCAGGCACTGAGTTTAGCCCTTTCTGTACATTATCTCATTTAGTGTTTCACAACATCCTTATGAAGAAGCTACTATTTTAGAGCCAAACATTACCCATTTGATAGAGGAGGAAACTCAGAGATTAATTTATCCAAAGATACACTGCTAGTAAAGTGATACAGACAAGATAGTCTGAATCCAAAACATGTTCCCACTGCTACCGTGCTTACCAGTTATATGGAACAGATTGGTCCGTCTCTCAGTTCTAAAATTAACATTATTCCGGAGATCTTGAAGAAATTATAAAAGTTTTCTGAGACGTTTTGATTTATTTCAGGAAAAAATTACTAATTCTTGGAAGTTTTTATGAAATTCATTGTAACTACCTCTTTGTAGCTTTCCCTTAAAGTGATAGAAACGGTTGCCAATACATTTTTATGTACACAGCCATCATTCAATATGGCAGGTTAATTAGGAGCATGGGCTCTGGAGTTACACAGGCATAATGATCTTGAGCAAGTTATTTGACTCCACCCAGAACTCCTTATCAGTATGATGGATTACAGCAATGCCTACCTCATAGGGCTGTGTCGATTAAATGAGGTAATATTTATATTCACTGAACATAGTGCCTAAAACATAGTAAGTACTCAGTGATTGCCATCATGATTATATTGATGGAGTATGAGTGAGCAAGAATAACTGAAAGTACAGAAGATTATAAATTTCTCTTCAGTTATGTTAGATGTGTATTGTTTGAGATTCTAACTGTTCTATTCATTTTTGTTTCAGGCCAATGTTATGGCTCTTGTGGTGGTTGCTGAACATTCAGGAGAATTTGAAAAGATTATGCAGCTTTCAGAAAGGTGCTACTTTTCATTAAGAATTTAAAGAGTTGCTGGGGCACTTGGGTGGCTCAGTGGGTTGAGCGTCTGCCTTCAGCTCAGGTCCTGATTTCAGGGTCCTGGGATCGAGCCCTGTGTTAGGCTCCCTGCTAGATGGAGAGTCTACTTCTCCCTCTCCCTCTGCCCCTCCCCCCTGCTTGTGCTCTCTCCCTCAAACAGATAAATACAATCTTAAAAAAAGTAAGAATTTAAAGAGTTGCTAATAAGGTTGCCGTTATGATGTCATATTTGTACTATCAAAGGTCATCCAATTTTAAAGAGAATGAGAAGAAGAAAATCCATCAACATAGCTCTAAAAAATTCTTTCATACTTGTTCTTTAGCGTAACATTGTCTACTAGTTTAATATTCCTGCTTTCTTAACTTGTTCTACATTTTTAGGTATAAGGGGTTTGTCCTGCCATGCTTGGGTGTTCACCCTATTCAAGGAGTTTCACCAGGAGATCAAAGAAGTGTCACATTAAAGGTAAAAGTCATATAAAACAAGAACCATAAAAAATACCTTTGATTCAGTAATGCTCCTCTTTCTGATTTATATTCTAAGGCAATAATCCAGAAGAAGGAAATGCTACCTTTCACAAAGGTGTTTGTTGCAGCATTATTTGTAGTAGAGAAAAGAAACAGAAACAACCTAGAGGCTCAGAAATCAAGGAAAAATTAACTTGTAGAGTGTTAAATATATGTATGTATGTATGGAATGCGTACATGGAAGATGAGAACGATAAGGTTTATTTTATGTAGCAATGAGGAAAATGTTTACAAGATAATATAGGTATAAAAGCAGGATGCCAAATGGTTTATTCCCTAGTTGTGACATTCATGTAAAAATATATCCTATAAGGAAAAGACTAGAGGGAAAAACACAGAAATGACATTAGCTGTGATGATCGGGTAGTCTTCACATTTTTTTACCATGTTGTCATATTGTTTGGCCAAAAAGTGATAAAATATCCAGAAAAAGAAAGATACAAATTCATAGATACAGTAGCGTGAGGGAACACAGTATCATCTTGAACGTTAAACTGTCTCTAATGGAATGCTCTTGACCTATGAAACTGTACTGCTTTTATACCAACCGGCTCTAAAACAAATCCTACCCACAAGATCTCATTGACTGACAATAGCCAATATGTCTCATATTTCAAACTCATCTCCTGACTCGGCATCAGGGAGATCCAGTTTCTTAAGTGCTTTATTACATAAATGTGAGTGATAGCACCCCCCATTTTGAAGAAGTGAAGACTTTTTGTTACCTATAAATAAATTAAGATAAGGTCTCTCATTTTTTATAGTAATGAATCTGTATTCCTACATTAGGAAGCCCCAGATAGCTCTATTTATTTTGAAACAAAATTGTTTTTAATTCACTTCAGGTAAAAATAAATACTTGTCCTGTAGTTCTCCTGAGTTGTTCTCCTGGGATGATAAAATTAGTTAAATTGCCAGAGAGATACAGTTCCCAAAATATTGGGGATCATAGCAGGATAGCATTTCTTTCATTTATATAGAGATTTATATGACTAGGCATTCGTTTAGTTAGTCAGTCAGCAAGTGTTTACTGAGCACCTACTGCATTCCAAGCACTGCTGTAAGCACTGTAGAGTGAAATCCCTCTCATGGAAGCTAGATTCTAGTCAGGGGCAGACAGACAATCAACAATTAGATACATGGACAGGAAAACTGTAGGTAGCACTCAGTGCTTTAAGACAATCAAACAAGATTATGTGATAGGGATTGTGGATGCTGGTTTTTGGATTGTAGTCAAGGAAGGCCTCTCTGAGGTGGTGATATGAGAACTGCAACCTGAATGCTGCTAAGGAGTTGGCCCTGCAGCGAGAGGGCTCAGAGTGGTGTAGGCAAACGAAACAACCCAGCATGAAGGTCCTAAGGTAGGAATGAGCTTGATGTGGTCAAGAAACAGAAAGAGAGCTGCTGTGGCCGAGGGAGGGGGAAGTAACGGTGGCAGGGTCAGAGGGACTGGGCAGGGGGCACCGCGTCCGGGGCCTTGCTGGAGTTCAGTTGGCATCGGTGGGGGGTTCGAAGTGAGGAGGGACGAGTGGGATTTATGTTTTGAAGAGATCCCCTTGGGTGCTCGCTTCGGCAGCACATACACTGAAGAGATCCCCTTGGGTATGGTGTGAAGAACAAATTTTGAAGAGTGCAAAAAAAGGAAGACAGGAAGAGGGAGAAGACCATCGCAGTAGTCCCTGGGAGAGAGGATGGCAGACTGGACCAGCGTGCCAGCAGCAGAGGCGAGAGGGAAGTGGCTGGATATGACATATTTCGGCATAAATGTAGAACTGATAGAACTGTTTAACTTATAAAACTAATGAGAATAGCAACATTAGATAGGTAATTCCAGATTCTCAAAGCAGATATGAACTCATAAAATCTCAGGATAGCCCTCTGGAAAACACCAGAGATAAGCAGTTATTCCTCTTTTATTCTTAGTGGGCTTGTAGTCTGTACCCTAGTTTAGTTTTCTCATAACGATTAGATTATAAACCCCTAATATAAGCCCCTGATACTTAGTATGTACTAAGTGTTTAGTAAATTCACTTGCTTCATAAAATTAAAGTCCCTGGGGCACCTCGGTGGCTCAGTCAGTTGAACATTGGGACTCTTGATTTTGCTTCAGGTTGCGATCCCAGGATCATGACATCAAACCCCACGTTGGGCTCCACCCTGGGTGTGGAGCCTGCTTGGGATTCTGTCTCTCCCTTTGCCCTTCCTCACTCTCTCTAATAAAATAAATAAAATTAAAATTGCCTAGCTCACACAAATCTTTCAGCATATTCCTGAACTTAATCATTCAATAAATATTACTACCAGGCAGGGCTTGGGACCCAGAGATATTTCAGGGAACCACAATTCACTGTGTGTGGTCTACTGCCCCCTGCAGGCAGGGCATGTGCTCTGCAGTTGGCTCCCCTCCGTGCTTGGCCTGCTTCACACATTTGTGTTACACACCTGACCCTGTTTTCAAGATTGTGAAGACTAAACATTTTGTTTAATAAAAAAACTATTGTAATTATTTAAAATCATTCAGAATCAATCTGCTTTCCTTCCCTTTTGCCCTCTGTCCCCCTTTCTCCTCCTTCTTTCTTTCCTCTCTTTTGTCTTTCAGCAGCATAATGGTCACAGCACAGGCTTTGAAGTCACAGAGACCTGGCCTACTGGCTTCTTTGATCTGTGGCACTTCACTTTGCTAAGTCTTAATTTCCTCATTTGTAAACTGTGAATAATTATACAATGGTAGTAGTCCCGGTCATAGGTGTAGAGGTATAGGATCTTTAAAAACCCCATAATAGAACCATTGGCTATTAAAGAACTTGAGACGTCATTCAAGAAGTGGGAATAGAAATGAAGTCAGAAATAGACCTATGAATGTCTTTATAAAACTGTTTACATCTACTGAAATAAAACGATAGGGACCACACACATGAATACACACATATAAAATTAGTAATATGAATTATATTAATTTCTACTTACTCTCCTTGACTTGCCAGAAACTTCCAGGTTATTTCATGAGAAGTTGAAACAGTCTCATTGTAAATTTGTTTTGCTTTTTTCACAGATAATAGATATTCCAAGAAGCACATTTTTCCCTCTATCTGGTCTTCATCCAAATGTACACTTCCTTTCTAAGACTTTCCAAGTGTCAGCCATTTCCTAGGTAATCTCTACCTTCTCCAGCCCCTCTGAACTTCAGAGACAGAGCAGTTTGGATGTTTGATATGGAAAAGGCTTTGGCTGACAATGTTTAACCTCAACTATTGTCAGACACCATCTCTGATCTGTAATGTTTTATACTCTTAGCTCCTCACAACACTGTTAATTCCTCTTTATCGAGTCTACTAGAATGTATTTCTAAGGCCATGATCTACTCTGCCCCTCATGTTATCTGTCTCCAGAGGCATAATTGTAAAATCTCCTCCTGCTCCTCTACCATCGGTTCCACCTCTCTTTTCGTAATTCTCCTTTGTTCTAATTATCCTCAGTAGAAGTTCTTTGCAATTTACATATCCTGAGGCTAAAGCCCTCAAAGTAGTTTAAAAGATATCTAGGAGGAAATTTTCCATATATATGTCTTTCCCTTGTCTTACAAGGGAACCCTCACAGAGTAAATTCTCTTTAAATGAAAATAGTAATACCATGGAGACTAACAGTACTTAATTACTTCAATAATTGACAAACAAGCATATGTGTGATAATTAGTGTTTATGCTGTTGAACCTTTAGGACAAAAATAGGCTAAGCAGGATTATAAAGACAAAAGAAATCAGTGAAAACAGTGCAGAGGATGTATGGGATTGTTGCTATTAAAAAACTCAAAAACCATTAACATCCTAAGAGGAGGACATAGCACAGTGCACTCCCCAAAAACTCAATTACAAAGGTGACTGCCAAAGATGGCTCTTGATCAGCTATTCCAGGAGGAAATCCAAATCAGTCCTAAATGTCAGGAAATTCCTCCTAAATATTAGGAAGTGTTTAAGTGAGACTGTTCATTGAAAGTCATGTTCTTGTAACCTGACTGGGTGTGGGATGTTTCTACTCAAATTTCCAAATAGTAGTACTCACCATTATAGAAGGATGACTGTCACTACTTCTTCACCTGGTTAAAGGTATTGAATGTATGTAAAGGACCCAGTATAGTATAGTGCCTGGTATATAAAAGATGTTTTCTAAAGTATCAGTTCCCTCACACTTCTATTTAAACAAATTTACCTTTTTTTTTTCTCCTAGGATTTGGATGTAGCTTTGCCCATTATGGAGAATTATAAAGATCAGTTGTTGGCAGTTGGAGAGGTAACACCAAATAGCTGATCAAATGACTGCTAATCCAGACTTTCATATGATATATGAATATAATCTTTAGTTCACTATTGGTGATTATAACTGAGTTAGATAATTATATTCATTTCATTTAGCTGGATAATAATTTGTCAGTACTTCCTCAATAAGCAAAAGAGCCTAAGGTAAGACAGTAGAAAGCCCCACTATAGACTTATGTTAATGAAAGAAAACTACTTTATTAGCATTACAAAAAAAAGAACTTTGTTCTTTTTTTTCCTTTTCTTAAATAGGGTCATCATCTCTATAGTTAGTTAACACAGTATATACAAACATACTTTAAATAGACTAGAGTTTGTTGGGGTGCCTGGCTGGCTTAGTTGGTGGAGCATGTGACTCTTGATCTCAGGGTCATGAGTTCCAGCCCCACATTGGACATAGAACTTATTTAATAAATAAATAAAATATTTTTTTTTTAAATTTAAAAATAGGCTAGAGTTTGTAATTAAAGAACATTTTTTATTAAATAATTTATAAAGTTGTGAAGCATTTTTATCACTTGGTAATAAACTCCACTTCTAATCAAAGATAAAAGATAAGAGTAACACTGGGCGCCTGGGTGGCTCAGATGGTTAAGCATCTGCCTTCAGCTCAGGTCATGATCCCAGAGTCCTGGGATCGAGTCCCGCATCAGGCTCCCTGCTCCTTGGGAGCCTACTTCTCCCTCTGCTTCTCTCTCTCTCTCTCTCTCTCTCTCTCCCCCCCTCTGTCTCTCATGAATAAATAAATAAAATCTTAAAAAAAAAAAAGATAAGAGTAACACTTAAATTTAGAATATAGACTTTAGCAATGTATGCCAAAAGAGTATCAAGGGAAACAGTCATTTATAATCTTCACTGTCCAATGTAGTAACCACATACAGCACTTGAAATGTGACTGGTCCAAATTGAGGTATGCTATAAATATAAAACACACAGGATTTCAAAGTCTTAGTACCCAAAAAAAAGAATGTAAAATAATGCAATGATTTTTTATATTGATTTTGTATTGAAATAATAATATTACTATATAATAATAATGATGTTTTGGACATATGGATTAAATAAAGTATATCATTAAAATTAATTTCACCTGATTCTTGTTAGTGTTTTTGTTTTTTTAAAGATTTTATTTATGTATTTATTTGACAGAGAGAGACACAGCGAGAGAGGGAACACAAGCAGGGGGAGTGAGGGAGGGAGAAGCAGGTCTCCCTGGGATCATGACCATAGCAGAAGGCAGATGCTTAACAACTGAGCCACCCAGGCGCCCCTCTTGTTAGTGCCTTTAATGTGGCTACTAGAAAATGTAAAGTTATATATGTGGCTTGCATGTATGGCTCCCATCTTATTTCTCTTGGACAGCACTGCTCCACAGTATGTCTTTTGAATTCATTAAATGGTAAACATAGAAGTCTGGTTTATCTTTCTATTACAGGTGGGACTAGATTTCTCCCCCAGATTTGCTGGCACTGATGAGCAGAAGGAAGAGCAACGACAAGTCCTGATCCGACAGGTCCAGTTAGCCAAAAGATTAAATTTGCCTTTGTAGGTTAATTAATCATCTTTCTATATTAATAGCTATAGAGAAAATTAAATAATGATTCTCCTGAGGTAGAGCTCTGTATTTCTTTTTCTCTGAATTACTTAAATAGAACAAAAATAATACTTTCAGATTAAGGACCTAAAAGGAATTTTTTGTTGTTAAACAGAAATGTTCACTCACGCTCTGCTGGAAGACCCACCATCAGCCTCTTGAATGAGCAAGGTATTTAGGTTCCTGAGAGAAGTGTGCCTAATATTTACGTTGGACAGTTCTAGTCCACATTCTCATAGAATAAGCCGTGTTTTAATTTGATTTCTTAAAGGGAAGGGAATGGGGCAAGAGTGGAGGTGGAAATGAACTAAGGTGATTTTGCAAGTCAGCCTACTTTCAAGAGTGATTATGACATTTAGAAAGCCAGCACAGAGCAAATGCAAAATTGGATCAAGTAATTTATATTCCTTAATTTAAAAATTAACAGCTCTAATTTTTTAATCAGCTTAAGTAGCTGATTAATGAGAGAGGAAAAAACAAAGCAAAGACGGGTTACTGTCGTGCATGTTTTCTGGCTGCTGCCTCAGAAAATGGTATTATACAGGTCATGGCCATCATACCTGAAATGCACCGTCATCTTCACCAGTTACTCCTAAAGTAAAAATATATCTTATAGCATTACTTTTCAGACTTTTTAAAGTACCATCCACAGTAAGAAATACACTTGAGTACTTTTTTTGGTACTAAGATTTTATTTTGAGACTCAGTATATACATATACAGAAAACTGTCCAGAGTTTAAGGAGCAGTACATCTATATGTATGTGCAGATAGGCATATACAAATATGTACATATACATATATGCGTCACACATATACACATAAGCATATGCTTGTCAGTCGAGACCCACTAAATTGATTCCATAATTCATTTATGATTGTAACCCACTAATGATCATGTCTACTGTTTGAAAAAAACAGTATCAAATAGTAAAGTAAATGTAATTGCCTGCAACTAGAAAGCATTGTATTTCTCAGTGATGAGAATCACTGGAATTACTCACACTGAGCCTGATTTTTATGCAGGCTGAGCAGCCATCATTTAAGAACTTGAAGTGATTTGGTGAAGCCAGTCCTAAGTATTGAGACTGAGTCATTGAGTTCCCTGTTTCTTCTTTCACTAGCATTCTTGTTAAGGATAATTTCACTGCTTAAAAATCTAGTAGGAATAGTAATTTGACAGTTTACAAACTTTCAAAAAGTTTGTATGGTATAAGTTTGATGGTATAAGAAGTTTAAATATTTATTTAAAAATTTATACTTTTTTTAATGTAGGCTCCACACCCTGTGTGGAGCCCAACGTGGGGCTTGAACTCACAACCCTGAGATCAAGACCTGAGCTGAAATCAAGAGCTGGATGCTAACTGACTGAGCCACCCGGGGGCCCTTAAAAATTGTATTTTGATTTTATTCTGAAGATTAAGAATGTCCTCTTTTTTATTTTTCTTTTTGAACACTGTACATTTACCCTTTAGAAATCATATAGGGGCACCTGGTTGGAAGAGCATGCAACTCTTTTTTTTTTTTTTTTAATTTATTTATTAGAGAGAGAATGAGAGACAGAGAGCACGAGAGGGAAGAGGGTCAGAGGGAGAAGCAGACTCCCTGCTGAGCAGGGAGCCCGATGTGGGACTCGATCCCGGGACTCCAGGATCATGACCTGAGCCGAAGGCAGTCGCTTAACCAACTGAGCCACCCAGGCGCCCCAGAGCATGCAACTCTTGATCTCAGGTTTTGAGTTCGAGCTCCATATGGGGTGTAGAGATTACTTAAATAAATAAAACTTAAGAAAAAAAAGAGAAGTCATAGAACCTCATCTTTATATTATAGTGACCAAAGTTTACTTAAAATATATAATCTGTGTTGCCCACTTTGATTAGTCGGAAAACTTCTTGTTAAGGAAATGAAAGGAAACTCTAAATTATCTTTAATCTTTAACAGGTGCTGACAAAGTGCTCCTGCATGCATTTGATGGTCGGCCATCTGTAGCGATGGAAGGAGTAAGAGCTGGGTACTTCTTCTCAATTCCTCCTTCTATCATAAGAAGTGGACAGGTAAGTTCCTTAACTAAGCCTCATTTTATGCTTTGTAAAATACCCTTTAAATCATGAGCTTTTATTACACACTTGTAATACTATTCTAGCTACATTACAAAAAGTAATTGTCAATCCCTACCTCACGTGTATATGAAAAGTACCTCAAAAATGAATCAAAGAGCTAAACCCAAGAGCTAAAATTTATAAAACTATCAGAAGAAAACAAATCAAAATCTTTGTAACTTTGGAATAAGCAGTGGTTTCTTACATATGACACCAAAAGCACAAGCAACCAAAGAAAAAAATAGATAAATTAGACATCATCAAAATTTAAAACTTCCACAATGAAACAGTTTTTGCACTTTTATGCTTCAAAAGACATATTGATAAAGTGAAAAGATAACCCACAGAAGGAGGAAAGGTGTTTGCAAACTATATCTGGTAAGGGTCTAGTATTCAGAGTACATAAAACACCATTACAACTCACCAACTAGAAAGACAAATAATCTGGGGCGCCTGGGTGGCTCAGTCAGTTAAGTGTCCAACTCTTGGTTTGAGCTCAGGTTGTGATCTCTGGGTTGTGGGATTGAGCCCTGCATCAGGCTCCACACTTGGCGGGGAGTCTGCTTGAGATTCCTTCCCTCCTCCTTCCTCTGCTCCTCCCCGCTCACACTCGCTTTCTCTCTCTCTCTCTTGCTTTCAAATAAATAAATCTTAAAAAAAAGACATGTTGGATTTTGTCATGTTTTTTTCTTTTAAAGAAACTGTTTATTTCTATCAACCTTATTTCCATTTTCTGTTTGTCAAATGTTTGTTCTGCCTCTATTGGGATGATCATACTGGTCTTCTTTTCTTGGCCTGTAAATTGTATTGATTGATTTTCTGTTGTTGAACCAACCTTGTATTCCTTGGATAAATTCTACTTGGTCATGAGCCAGGCATACCTCAGTGATGTTGCAGGTTCGGTTCCAGACTGCTGCAATAAAACAAATATCACAGTAAAGCAAGTCAAGTGAATTTTTTGGTTTCCCAGTGCATATAAAAGTTATGTGTACACTATACTGTAGTCTATTAAGTGTGCAATAGCACTGTGTCCAAAAAAACAATGTACATACCTTAATTTAAAAGTATTTTATTGTGGGGCAGCCGGGTGGCTCAGTCAGTTAAGTGTCCAGCTCTTGGTTTTAACTCAGGTCATGGTCTTGCAGTCATGGGATCCAGCCCTGTGTCCAGCTCCTCGTTCAGTGCAGAGTCTGCTTCAGATTCTACCGCTCTACCCCTCCCAGCTGGTGTGCGCTTGCTCTCTCTCAAATAAATAAGTAAAATTTTAAAAATAAAAGTGTTTTATTGTTAAAAAATGCTAACCATCATCTGAGCTTTCAGGGGGTCGTAATCTCCTTGCTGGTGGAGGGTCTTGTCTCAATGTCGGTGGCTCCTGACTGATCAGGGTGATGGTTGCTAAAGGTTGGAGTGGCTGTGGCAATTTCTTAAAATAAGACAACAGTGAAGTTTGCTGCATCCATTGACTCTTCCCTTCAAGAATGATTTTTCTGTAGCACATGATGCTATTTGATAGCGTTTTGCCCACAGAACTTTCAAAATTGGAGTCAATCCTCTTAAACCCTACCACTGCTTTATCAACTAAATATATGTAATATTCTAAATCTTTTATTGTTATTTCAACAATCTTCACAGCATCTTCACCAGGAGTAGATTCCATCCCAAGAAACTACTTTCTCTGCTCACCCATAAGAAACAACTCCTCATTCATTCAAGTTTTATCGTGAAATTGCAACAATTCATTCACATCTTCATGCTCCACTTCTGATTCCAGTTCTCTTACTATTTCTATCACATCTGTAGTTACTTTCTCCACTGAAGTCTTGAACCCCTCAAAGTCATTTATGAGGGTTGGAATCAATTTCTTCCAAACTTCTGTTAATGTTGATATTTGGACCTCTTACTATGACTTACAAATGTTTTTAATGACATGTAGAATGGTGAATCCTTCCCAGAAGGTTTTCAGTGTACTTTGCCCAGATCCATCCGAGGAATCACTATGTGATACTAACTATAACCTCATGAAATGTATTTCTTAAATAGTAACACTTGAAAGTTAGAGTTATTACTTGGTCCACAGCCTGCAGAATGGATGTTGTTTTAGCAGGCATGAAAACATTACTCTCCTTGTACATCTCCAGCAGAGCCCTTGGGTGCCCAGGTGCATTGTCAATGAGCAGTAATATTTTGGAAGGAATCTTTTTTGTCTCAACAGTGGACTTAATTTTTATTAAATCATGTTGTAAGCAGATGTGCCTGCATCCAAGCTTTGTTGTTCCATTTATAAAGCACAAGCAGAATAAATTTAGCACTATTTCTAAGGGCCCTAGGATTTTTGGAATGGTAAGTAAACATTGACTTCAACTTAAAGTCAACCAACTGCATTAGTACCTAATGAGAGTTAGCCTGTCCTTTGAAGTTTTGAAGGCAGGCATAGACTTTTTCTCTCTAGCTACGAAAGTCCTAGGTGGCATCTTCTTCCAGTATAAGGCTGTTCTGTCTACATTGAAAATCTGTCCTTTAGCATGGCCACCTTCATGAATTCTCTTAGCTAGATTTCTGGGTAACTCACAGCTTCAACATCAGCACTTGCTGCTTTACCTTGCACTTTGATGTTATGGAGACAGCTTCTTTCTGTAAACCTCATGAACCAACCTCTGCTAGCATCAAGCTCTTCAGCTTCCTCACCTCTCTCAGCCTGCATAGAATTGAAGGGCCTTGCTCTGAATGGGGCTTCGGCTTAAGGGAAGGTTGTGGCTGGTTTGATCTTCTATCCAGACCACTCAGCCTTCCCCGTATCAGTAATAAGGCCGTTTTGCTTTATCATTTGTGTGTTCCCTGGAGCAGCACTTTTAATTTCCCCCAAGAACTTCTTTGCATTCACAACTCAGTGAACTGGCCCAATAGGTCTCACTTTCAGCCTATCTTGACTTTTCTCACCAGGCTTAATCATTTCTGGCTTTTGATTTAAAATGAGAAATGTGTGACTCTTCCTTTCCCTTGAACACTTAGAGGCCAGTGTAATGTTATTAGTTGGCCTAATTTCAGTATTGTGTGTCTCAGGAAATAGGCCTAAGGAGAGGGAGACAAGGGAATGGCTGGTAGGTGGAACAGTCAGAACACATGCAACTTTTATCAATTAAACCTACCATCTTGTATGGGTGCGGATCGTGGTGCCGCAGAACAATTACAATAGCAACATCAAAGAGCACTGACCACAGATCAGCATAACAAATATAATAACAATGAAAACGTTTGAAATATTGCAAGAATTACCAAAATATGAATGACATGAAATGAGACATGAGAAAATGCTTTTGGAAAAAATGGCAGCTAAAAACTTGCAGGGTTGCCACAAACTTTCAGTTTGTAAAAAAACAAACAAAAAAAACACCTCACTATCTGTGAAACACAATAAAACAAGGTGGGCCTGCATATTATCCTTTTTATAGTTTCATTTTATAGTTTAAGGTAGAACTTTAGATTATTTATTTGAAATCTTTCTTATTTTCTCGTGTAAACCTTTACTGCGATAGTTTCATTAGCACTACCTGGATCTTACAGTTGCAATGCACAGATTTTGATAGATGCTGTATTTTCACTTTCAGTTTGGAATATTTTGTAGTTTACCTTGTGACCTCCTCTTTGACCATATCGATTATTTCAAAGTGTGTCGCTCAATTTCCAAATACTTAGGAAAATTTGTGGATATCTGCTTGTGTCTATAAATATGGATCTACCTCATCTTTAAAGTGATTGTATAATACTTCACAATTTGGATGTACCATAATTTATTTAATCTTTACCTTAAGTAAAGATTAGGTCATTTCTAGTTTTTCACTGTTATAAGCAGTGCTTCAGTATTCAGCCATAAAAAAGAATGAAAACTTGCCATTTCAACAAAATGGATGGACCAAGAGGGTATTACGCTAAGTGAAATAAATCAGACAGAAAAAGACAAATACCATATGATTTTACTTTTATGTGGAATCTAAAAAACAAAACAAATGAACAAAAAAAACCAAACAGACTCATAAGAGAACAAACTGGTGGTTGCCAGAAGGGAAGGGGGTAGGGAAATGGGCAAAATAAGTGAAGGGGGTTAAGAGGTACAAACTTTCAGTTACAAAATAAGTTATGGTGTTGAAAAGTACAGCATAGGGAATATAGTCAATAGTATTGTGATAATCTTGTATGGTGACAGATGGTAACTACATTTATTGTGGTGAGCATTTAGTAATAGTTGAAAGTTTTAATAATTACTTGAATATGAAAGCATGACTTTTAGGTTCCTGCAAAGTAGGATGCATTGGTATATGGGTTTAATGCTCCGTTTGTTTTTTTTTTTTATCTTTATGTCTCATGTTTTAAATTGACTAGCTTTCTCTTTTCTCTAAGAAGCAGAAACTTGTGAAACAGTTGCCTTTAACTTCAATTTGCTTAGAAACAGATTCACCTGCACTAGGACCAGAAAAACAGGTGATTATCTAATTCCTACATTATTTAGATTGTCTTTCTTTTGAGCTATTTTCACCTTAGCTGTGTTTCTCATTATAGTGTAAATACAATGGAATCCTTTTTTTTTTTTTAAGATTTTATTTATTTGAAAGAGAGAGAGTGAATGAGAGGGAGAGAAAATCCCACACTGAGCAGACTCCACACTGAACACAGCCCGACACAGGGCTTGATCCCACGACTAAACCACAAGATCATTACCTAAGCCGAACCAAGAGTCAGATGCTTAAGTGACTGAGCCACCCAGGTGCCCCCATTGGAATCCTATTTTAATGCTTGGTTGAGAGGTTTTATTAATTTTATAGCTCTTGTGCTCCAGCGAATATTACTGGATATTGGCCAGGTCTTAATTTACATAATAATGAGAGCCAGACCAGTAGAGTAAAAAACCTCAGTGTCCGAGTCAGAAAGACCTAGATTCAAATCCTATCTCTGCTACCCACTAGTTGTGTGACTGTGGGAAAGTTATTTAATCTCTTTGAATCTGTTTCTTCAGGGCGCCTGGGTGGCTCAGTTGGTTAAGCGTCTGCCTTCGGCTCAGGTCGTGATCCCAGAGTACCCGGGATCGATACCCGCATCGGGCTCCCTGCTCAAGGTGGAGGGGCAGCCTGCTTCCCCTGTCTCCCTGTCCCTCTGCTCCTCCCCCTGCTCGTGCTCTCTTTCTTGCTCACTCTCCCTCTCATATAAATAAATAAAATCTTTAAAAAAACACACAAAAAAAACCTGTTTCCTCATTTACAAAATGACAATAATAACATTAAAATATTACAGTGTGGATTAAATGAAATAATGTATATGAAAAGTATAGCAGTGTTTGGTATATAGTAGATGCTCAAGAAATGTTTTTTTTCTTTTAATTGGCATGTTATAATGAGGCTCTGTTTCTTTCAGTACAAATATTGATATAGTCATGGATTTACTGATGTGATCTTTCTCTACATTTTGTTATTATAGGTCACAAAGAATCATACTTTAAATATTGCTACCTTTTAAAATTATAACTGAAAGGAAGCCAGAGTATCTACTCTTTTTGCCTTAGTCCGTATTATATTCGCCTACCAGTGCGTAGCTAACTTGTGCCCTTGACCACCCATCAGATCTGTGTCTCCATGCCTGCCAGGTTCAGAAGACTGGCATTCCAGATTCAGAGGTTTGGGAGTTGTGATGTGATTTTTAATAAACTATGATTGTTTATGATTGCAATGTGAATATTGCTAATTAATGTCCAAATAGATACATATTTTTATAAGTCAGCTCTTAAAAGAATATAGAAGACAGAAAAATCACAACTCCAGTTATTTTTTTTGTTTGGGTATAGGACAAAATGGTACGGAATTGGTTTCCTGGTTAGTGTAAACTAGAAGGAAAAGGACCTAGCATTTTTTTCCCTAAACAGGAATGAATTTCATTTTTTTTTTAATTTATTTAGAGAGAGAGCACAAGCTGGGGGAGGGGCAGAAAGAGAGGGAGAAGCAGACTCGCTACTGAGCAGGGGACCCGATGCAGGACTCGATCCCAGGGCTCCAGGATCATGACCTGAACCGAAGGCAGACACTTAACCGACTGAGCCACCCAGGTGCCCCAACAGGAATGAATTTCAAATGCTATTCTAACTCAGTTTATATTTACATCTAGTTGATTTGACAAGAATTCTGAGTTTCTGGCATGGGGCCTTGCACATAACAGGTACTCAGAAGTATTTATTGAACCAATGAATTTCGTAGCTTGAATATGCTTTTTGTTAAGTAAAATGTGTTTGTTTAGAAAATTAGGAAACACAAAATCATAAACAAGAAAATAGAACCATCTACCCCTGAGAGGTTACCACGAGAGTACAGTGGCTAAGAGCATAAACTGATGCCAGATTGCTCAGGCTCAAACCTCAGCCAGCCTATATACTAGCTGTATAGGATTCCTTCTTATCTGTGAAAACAGTACACTAGGGGCACCTGGGTGGCTCAGTCGTTAAGCATCTGCCTTCGGCTCAGGTCATGGTCCTGGGGTCCTGGGATCAAGTCCCGCATCAGGCTCCCTGCTTGGCGGGAAGCCTGCTTCTCCCTCTCCCATTCCCCCTGCTTGTGTTCCCTCTCTCTCTATGTCTGTCTCTGTCAAATAAATAAATAAAATCTTTAAAAAAAAAAAAAAAAACAGTACACAAATAAAACTGATAACGATAGTACCTATCTCACAGAGTTACTTTGAGGAATAAGTGAGAAATTCCATGAAAAACTGACAACAGGGAGCCTGGGTGGCTCAGTTGGTTAAGCAACTGCTTTCGGCCCAGGTCATGATCCTGGAGTCCCGGGATCGAGTCCCACATCAGGCTCCCTGCTCGGCGGGGAGTCTGCTTCTCCCTCTGACCCTCTTCCCTCTCGTGCTCTCTATCTCTCATTCTCTCTCTCTCAAATAAATAAATAAAATCTTTAAAAAAAAAAACTGACAACAAAACCTAGCCAACAATAAGCACTAAATAAATGTAAGTTTTTATGTCCTTCCAGCCTTTTTAATATCCATATATGTACATACATATTTTTCATAAAAATAGGATTCGCTTGAACCTATTTCATGACTTGCTTTTATGTGGTAAATATCTATATATGTCAATAAATATACTTTTCCTCAGCATGTTTAATAACTGCATAATATTCCAGTGTGTGAACAGACCATAATATATGTAACTTGATATTGTCATTTATGTTGTTTCCAACAGAGTATCATAAACAATATAATGAATGTCCTTGAACAAAAATCTTGGTGCACATTCTTCATTGTTTTTTTAGGCTAATTATCAAGGTCATTTTTTTTTTGACTTTAACAGTTCTCTTATTCCTCTGAACATTATCATCCTGAGTAGGAAAAAATAATAATAATAAAATTCACAAAATCTAAATACTACTGATTATAGATACACCACTGTTTTGTAACCATTAAAAAAGAAAAAAACAGGTGCCTGGGTGGCTCAGTTGGTTAAGCGACTGCCTTCGGCTCAGGTCATCATCCTTGGAGTCCGAGAATCGAGTCCCACATCGGGCTCCCTGCTCAGCAGGGAGTCTGCTTCTCCCTCTGACCCTCCCCTCTCTCATGCTCTTTCTATCTCATTCTCCCTCTCAAACAAATAAAATCTTTAAAAGAAAAACAACACTGCCAGTTGTGCTGTGACATGCCGTTGAATGTAAGTAAAACATCTATCCATTTCAGAGATGTTAAATAGGAGGAAATGTGTCTTAGAATCAGTGAAATAGCAGTGTATAATCTATTTAGTCTTCCAGACACACAGTAGCAATTCTTGAATCCAACTGTAATATAACCTGTGAGGTGAAGAGGCCAAGCTGCAGAGCAGTGACCTTTACAAGCACTCACTTACGCAACAAACCAAGCACAGTTAATCCATCAGGTCAGGCAGGTCACCAAGTGTTCAACACCGACTTACAGTCAACGTTGTACAGGCCAACCTTGTGGCTGTAGCTCTTAAGCTTAAGTTCAGGGCCTTCTCCCCAGCCTTGCCACCTTGCCTCCCCTAACCTGCCCATTAAAAAAAAAAAAAATTGGTTTTTACCAACTCACTTTGTTCTGTTTTATCTATGGTCTCCAAGATTGCTTCCCTTGAGTGTCATATCTGATTCACTTTCTGCTTTGTTCTGTTTCAGGTACGAAATGAACCCCAAAACATTTCCATTTCAGCAGAATATATTGCCCAGGTGAAGGGGATCTCAGTAGAAGAAGTTATAGAAGTGACAACACAGAATGCATTGAGACTGTTTCCCAAGCTTTGGCATCTGCTCCAGAAGTAGCTTCAAAACCAGATGCCACAGGGGACAGCATTTGAGAGAAAGAAATGTTCTGAGTAGGAGTCTGAACTGAAGTTCGAGGCCATTATATAAGGATATGGAAGATGATGATTTTAGAGAAATAGTTCTCCTAAAACCAGGCTTGGGTCCTGAAACCCTGGATTCTGATTCTACCTTGTGCTTCTTTATAATTAATGGAGTCCTAGCAGGAGATTGAGAAACACCACTGCCTCTTACCTTACACCGTTAAGTGGAACCCACCATATGACCTGAAACCATTTCTTCTGGCAAGGGAGGCTTCCCCAGGTAAGACAGGAGCACTACTGGGGCAGCTAACGGTTGATCCTCCACCACTACAGGATTTATCTAGTGGAAGATCATCTTGTTTCTTACACTGTCAGTGCTCTCTTTTCTGGGTTTGTAAAATTGAATTGTTAGTACTTTGAATTACTTCTTTTTAAGAGAAAAATGTATAGGTTTTCATATTGATCAATATAGATCAATATCAAATAGATTTTGACTTATGAGGCCAGTGATTTATGCAATCACCATTAAGTGCCAAGCCCCAAAGTTTAGGTAATAAACTGAGTTTAAGTTCCAGTCTGAATATTGTCACATGTTTAAAATGTACATAGCTTTATTAAAATGTATCTGACTATTTTTGCATACGGTGATATTTTATATTTTTAAGTTTTGAAAATCTTGGCTGCAAAGAGTTTTGTGGATGGATGATGGGTACACTAGCACAATAATGTGAATGTATGTAATGCCACTAACCTACACACCTAGTCGTCATTAAAGTGGTATGTTATGTATATTTTACCCCAATTTTTAAAAATCTTATATGTAGTTTACTAAGCGTTGTGACCCATACCAAAGCCTGTGTATTTAATTTTACTAAATTATACAAGCAGCAAATACTGGGAAAAGTACCTATCATAGAAAAAAATTAACTTCCTAAAAAGCTAAGTGATTTTACATAATCTTTAGTATTTTGAAATTAATTTATTTATTGAGGAATCAAAACTAGTTCTAGGGCAGACTGTCCAAACCAAACTAGATTAGCTAAGAAACAGAAGAAGGTACTTCGTGAGGCACTTGACCACCCATCAGCATCATGAGAGATGACATTCCTACATGTAGTGGGAGATTCTATTAAAATCAGACTTCTGGCTCTCTTTCAACTCTGTATTTCTTCTGCCTGTTTCCTACCCTTTCTGCCCACACTCCCTTTGTCAGACTCTCACCTTTAAATCCTTTAAGACCCAACTTAAATGACTTCCCCTGGCCTCATCACCCCAGCCAGATACAATCCCTGCCCTCTAAATTGTGTAGCCGCTTTCTTCATTTCCTCATCAATTTATTCATTTCATTTATCACACAAACAGTTATGGAGCCCCTCCAATAGGTTTCCCACTAATCTAGGTCCATAGGCTACAGAGAGGAATAAGACATGGTCCTTGCCTTCAGTTCAAAATGTAATAAAGTGGACAAATAATTTCAAAGCACTGTGAGAAGTACTATAATAAAGGAGGAATGAGGTTCTACAAAACCAGTCAGATGACATTTAACACATTCC
Source organism: Eumetopias jubatus (assembly GCF_037043125.1). Classification (NCBI taxonomy): domain Eukaryota; kingdom Metazoa; phylum Chordata; class Mammalia; order Carnivora; family Otariidae; genus Eumetopias; species Eumetopias jubatus. Next base: position 38,155,518 of record NW_028274818.1, read on the forward strand.
TTTTTACTAGGGTTACCTTGTATATGTTTTTGCCTTTAGAAATTACAAACCATTTGAGAACAAACCAGTTTTATTTTCTTTTTGCATTTTCTCTGTGGTCTGAAACAAGGTTTGCAATATCATATGCTCTTACATATCTTTTAAAATAAGCGAATGGAGGTAGTAAGTCCAACTGACTGCAGCTGACAAGTTAGATATGTTCTCTTTCAGGCTGCTCTTTGAAATGGAGATTTAATACTCTGTACCTTTTAACTGGTTGGGCTTTTGTTTTGTTTTGTTTTGTTTTGTGGTGCATATTTTTCATGTCCAGCCTATGAATGTATTAAATGCTATTCAAAGATTTCCTAATGTTAAACATTCTGAAAAATAGGAATAAATTCTCATAGTCCAGAAAAGCAAATCTGTAATGTTCTGTAGGAATACCCTCCACCAAGTGAAAGGCTAGAAGGGCTTTTCTTCCCCCTCTCCTCTGCCAGCATATGGTGACCTTCTGTTACTAAAAGGAAACATTTCTTATTCCAGCGTTTATCTTTTTTTATTCTGGTAAGAATCAGATGAATATGTATCATTCTTTAAATTAAAAAAGAAAAATTAGTATCAACTCTGTCCTTTAATTATTATGCAACCAAGGGTTCATTTGATCACCTTGCTGCTGCTTTTGTATCTCCTGCCCACTACTTTTCTTTATAATCCTCCACCATCCTCTTGCTGTTGCATGTTTCCTTCCCCTCTCCCAGATCCTTCTTCTAAGCTGAACATAAAGAAGAGTCTTGTTTTTGCATGCTTGAGCTACACTCATACTTCAGAGTTTAATTTTTTTATTTGCCCTTTCTTGCCCCTTTCATGCTTTTGATTGAATACTTCACAGTAACATATTTGAATTGACATTTCATTTACAGGATCTGGGTAACTTACAAAGGGTTTCCAGAAACTGTTCTGTGATTTTTAGAGTTTAGCTTTTCAATCATGAGCAAATCTCACTGTCCTTTTTATTTTTTATTTTTTTCACGGCCCTTTTAAAACTATGACAGAGGGGCACCTGGGTGGCTCAGTCGTTAAGCATCTGCCTTTGGCTCGGGTCATGATCCCAGGGTCCTGGGATCGAGCCCCACATCGGGCTCCCTGCTCGGCGGGGAGCCTGCTCCTCCCTCTCCCACTCCCCCTGCTTGTGTTCCCTCTCTTGCTGTATCTCTCAGTCAAATAAATAAATAAAATCTTTATAAATAAATAAATAAAACTATGACAGAGTCTGTGCTAATAATTACAAAGTCAGTCAAAAAGATAGTGTGGAAAGAAATTAGATAATTCAGGGATTATCAGTGTTACAAGCTTAAACATGAGGCTTCAAGCAAAAACATCCTAGTACGCCCTCCTCACCCTCCTTATTTTTGGCTAATTCCAAAGCAAGCACATCTCTAAAAAAAGATGACTTCTTTGGTGAACATCTCTGTAATTCGTTAACAACCTGAGTATTATTTATACCTTGCATGTTAAAACTGGTGCAAATAACATTTCCCAAGTTAATAGTTTAATATAAGAAATATAGAGAACCATACATAGCATATAAAAGCAGAAAGTATTAAAAATCTAATGTCCTCTGTACAGGACCTTTCTGTGGATTGCTTCTGAAGCCCAAGTAAATAAATTGTGTAAATGCTCACAGTTTATGTGTGATACGTTTAGAATTATAATCCCCTGACTTCCATTTCAGCACTTTTTTCTAAATATCCCAATCTTTGCATTAGTTTAACATCCTTCAAAAGCCATCCTTCGTGTATTTCAAATCAAGAACTCTGAATTTAAGTAGATAGGCAGTAACTAAAGGAAGCAGTAGGAGAGAGAAGGGGTCTTGAGATTCATATGGATCGACATCTATCTTTTTTTTTTTTTTGGCCATGACACATGTGAATTGCTTTCTTTAGTGAATCTCTCACCTTGTAGAAGTTAAAAATGCCAGGTAGTCACTTTCCAGCCTTCTTTGCAACAAGGCACTGATACCATGACCCACCCTTGAGTTTGAATTATTTGAGGGATTTGAAGAGGCCAGGACTGATCGACTCCATTCTGGTGAGGTGGGCAGTGTAGCAGTGAATTTAGAGTCCAGCTTGGCAAGGTTGGCAGTGTTCACTTCAGGGTCTGTGCCCAGTGGCTGTGGCAGTGGTCTTTATGCTTCTAGTTCAGTGGCATGAATTTGGTTTTTCAGCCCTCCTGGAGATTTTATCCAATATCCTTCAGTAAGTTCATTTCCTTAAATTAGCTAGATTTCTTTTCTGTTGTTTATATCTTTAAGAATCCTGACTGGTGAGAAGATCGATACCCTAAAGTAGTTGTCACCAAGAAACCGTTGGGGAAATGAAGGAAAGAAGGAAGGGAGAGAAGGAACGATGGGATTCCTTATAGAGCCTGGACAGCGTTCCAGGCAGCACGTGTCCACTTACTGTTCAGGGAGAAGGCACTGGCAGTCCATGGCAGATGGTGATTTGTCTTGTGAAAGCATTTCAAAAAGACATTCTTAGAGCAAGAAGGATACATGTTGATTTGGGGATAACGCAAAGGCTACACTGCATTGAACATTTTCATTCTTTTTCTCCACTTTTCCTGTATTTGTAGAATCTCTTAGCTTACGAGGCACAGCCCGTCTTCCACTCTAGAAGCTGAAGATGCCAAATAGTTGCTTTCCCAAATTTACTTACCGACTATGACAGTTATATGACCTAAGTTCCACCAATAAGCTGCACCCAACCCAGACTTGGAATCTGAAGCCAGGGATGTAAAGATAAAGAAACCGGCTGTGTGGACACCATGCTGGGGTGGGAGGTGGCACCTGCACCCAGTTGAGAGGCGCTGGTGGCCTTGATTGTACTGTAGTATCTAGCATCCGAAGGCAGTGAGTCTTCCTGCACCTTGTGGCCCAATTTGGGCATTGTTTCTGGCTCTGTGACCTACAAACCTGGTCCAGTGGCCTTCTTGGAGCTTGCATGAGCTACCCAATATATTTAATAAATTCCTTGTCTGCTTAAATTATTCCAAGTTGGTTTCTGTTTCTTGAAACTAAGAACTCTGACTGCTGTAATAGTCCGTCAGTCCACAAAATTCCATCCGAGGGTGTCTCACATTGCTATCCTCACCACCACAACAAAATTCGTCATTGCAATACTTTCACCAAACAAATTTTTTTTTAAAGATTTTTATTTATTTATTTATTTGAGACAGAGAGAATGAGAGAGAGAAGAGAGAGAGCACATGAGAGGGGGGAGGGTCAGAGGGAGAAGCAGACTCTTTGCCGAGCAGGGAGCCCGATGCGGGACTCGATCCAGGGACTCCTGGATCATGACCTGAGCCGAAGGCAGTCGCTTAACCAACTGAGCCACCCAGGTGCCTGTCACCAAACAAATTTAGAGTCCATTTTAACAGGCACCTTCTGCAATCAGTAGCTCCCTAATAGAGGAAATCTGTATGTAAATCCATTTTTATCTGCTTCTTCTAACTTTCTGATCTTAGGCCCAACTGGAAACATTTATTGTTAATAGAAGTTAAGGAGTCTGGAACTGTCATTGAAGTATCCAAAATTTCTTAAAAATGGGGAGAGAAAACTTTTCATTGGTGGAATGAGTAAAGCTCAGATATTTGGATTAGCTAGATATATAATTCTTGCATGAGTAAGATATATTTTTAAATGGCTGGAAAAACATCAAAAGAATAATAATATTTCATAATATGTGAAAATTATATGAAATTCAGATTTCAGTGTCCATAAAGGTTTATTGGGACACAGTTATGCTCATTCGTTTTCCTGTGTCTGTGTTCATTCTTTGGTGACAGAATTGACTATTTGCACCAGAGATCACATGGACGTAAAAACTAAAATACCTTTAGCCTTTTACAGAAAATGGTTTGCTGACCCCTGGCCTATACTTTTCAGAATAATGCCTGAGGCCCAGGGTATCTCCTGGTCTGGAATTCAGCCCCTTAAAGAGGATCCAGTCACCTGAATTGAACTGGAAGGCTCACTCAGTCCCAAACAGAGCAGTGGTTCTCATTCCTGGCTGCACATCAGTATTACCAGAGGCGCTTTTATAAAAAGTTCCCACGTCTGGTCCGACCCAGGTCATTTAAATGAGAATTGCTGGAATCGGGGTCTAGGGAAATTAATTTTTGAAAAGCTCGCTAGATGTTTCTGAGGTGCAGCCAAAGTTGAGAGCCATGTGCTGGAAAATGGAGTGACTCCCAAGAAAGGTGTTTGTGGGTGTGCCTTAAACTGCAGTGCTTTTCAAACTTTATATATAAGTCAACTGAGGATCTTGTTAAAAGACAGGTTCCATTTCAGTAGAGCTGGGGTGAAACCTGTGATGGGGTCCACGGCAGGCCCCCCCCCAAATATGCCACTCTGCAATATTAATTATTTGGGTTATTTTGAATCAAAGTTACTTAAGAAGCAGCAGTGCAAGAAGGACACTCTGAGCCTCCTTTATCCCCCTGCAAGCAGGAAATAAATCTCCCCTGTGAATGGTACCCTCCCAAATCAGGAGGTGAAGAGACATCCTTATCACCAGAGATAGGGAATTCCGCACTGAGAGGCTGTATAAACACTCGTTTCTTCTTCACCAGTTTACTGGCCCAAGCCCAGACTTGTCTTGTCAATTCCTCACAAATTTCTTGTTTCTTTGTCTGAAAGGTATAAAAGTTTTGCTTTGGTCACTTCCTTTGAGTCTCATATTTTTATAAGCTCTCCTATGAAATTAAATTTGTCTTTCTCCTGTAACTCTGTCTTATGTCAATTTAATTATTAACCAGCCAAAGAAGCTATAAAGGAAGAAGGAAAAGTTTTCCTCCCTTATACCTAAGATCCCATATTTCAAAAAAACTTGCAGATATTGCAGATGCTGCTGGTCCGTGACTAGCAGGGTGAGGGCAAGGAGTTCATTGAACCTGTAGAACATATTCCATGACTTGTATTTTTGCCTGCTTAGTAATGAGTAGTTGCTCAGCAGAGTTCTACTTCAGATATGGTGGTCAGCTAAGGCCTCTGAGGACGTGACGTGCTAGTTGAGTTGCTGAAGGGTGCAAAGGGGTCAGATCTGAGAAGAATGGGGAAAGAACTTCCCAGGCAGAGAGGAGCTGATGTGATGGCCCTATGGCAAGAAGGACTCACTTTTGAATGGCCTGGTGACTAGAGGGTGACAGAGATTGATGCTATTTGTTTCGTTAATAGGAAAGATAACATTTAAAAAGGAGATGGCTCCATTGATCCTTGCTGGGTATATCACCTTGAAATCAGTTCTCAGAAAATCAGAGGAATTCAGTCACCCTGAGAAGGAAAGCAATTCACAGGAAGATGAAAAGGAGTGTTAGCTGGGCCATACAGAAATAATGGGACACAGAGAGGACTTGTAACAGACTTTGCTAGGTTCCTCCCTGTTCCACACCTAGTTCATGTTGCACTGTAGTTATTGATGGTGATAGCTCTCTTCCTGGAGCAGGTCCTCTATCTAAATTCTTTCAGGCAGTTAGGGGGAAGGTCAAAGTTTCTTCCTTAGTCTTTGAGGTCTTGATGGTGTTCAGCTCAAGAGTCATCTACATGCCAAAATGGCTGCCTAGGGCAGCTTCAGCAGCAATGGTGAGCCATGCTGAAGTCTTTTCTGGAGTGCCAGGGTGCCACAGGGAGCCTTCCTGCAGGAGCATTACTGGCCTTCACTTGGAAACTCACCTGCATACAGCCATACAGGGATCCAGAGCAGAAAAGGAGGAAAATGCTGGTCCCCACGTGTTTATGAGGGAACACGTGCATCAACAGATATGAAACATTACTGGGAGGCGGTAGAGGAGGTGGCTGGACTTCTCGTGATTTCAGGCAGTCATGAGGGAGCAGAAGGCTAGCTGAAGACAAAGCATAAGCTGACACCCTGCAACCTCCCCCCAACCCACCCCCCACTCCTGGGTGGGACATGTATGACATTCTTCCAGGAATCTCCCAACTATCTTAATGTTAATACTTTGCTAGAGGGGAAAACAACCTTAACGTGACAATGGCAAGACCTCTGGTATCTTGTAGGTATCTTGTAGATCCGTCCTCTTTAGCATATGAAAGTTCTTTTGAAACCTCCCTTTTCCTTACTCCCACCCCCCCCCCCCCAGCTCCCGAGTATATAATCACTGCTCCTCAAGGCCTGGTGCAGCAGCAGCTCTTTCTGCCCACAGGTCCTGTTCCCATGCTTTAATAAAACCACCTTTTTGCACCAAAGACGTCTCAAGAATTCTAGGTCATCGACTCCGGACCCCACCCCACTGAACCTCACCTATATTCCAAAACCCCTTCTGTAGGGTCAGAGTCCGAAATACATACGGTTTTGTGACATTTGAGTTTCTGGTTTTAGCCCTTGGCTTCCGAAGGATGTATAGAGGAAGACGATGTGGAACACCTATTAGGAAAAAGGGCTTGGGGGGGGGTGCGCCTGGGTGGCTCAGGTGGTTAAGCGACTGCCTTCGGCTCAGGTCATGATCCTGGAGTCCTGGGATCGAGTCCTGCATCGGGCTCCCTGCTCAGTGGGGAGTCTGCTTCTCCCTCTGACCCTCCCCCCTCTCATGTGCTCTCTCTCTCTCTCATTCTCGCTCTCTCAAATAAATAAAATCTTTAAAAAAAATTTTTAAAAATTAAAAAAAAAAGGAAAAAGGGCTGGGGGAGGGAAGGTTTCCAGGAGAAGGTGGTATTTAAACTAAAGCGAGCCAAGTGAAGGGAGGATAACAGAATAAGGCAGAGAACCACAAATAGTTCCTTAAAACCTGGAGGAGAAGGTAGGAGAGGATTACAGAGAAAGGAGGTTAGAAGGATTGTTAATTATATAGTACATAACTGGACACCCATTCACTGTGTGTTTATGCCCCAGGATTCATCTTAGAGTGAACCCAAGGAATGATGTTGTATCTGATGGTCTTTATTTGAGTTGCTCGGTGTTGGGAGATAATTCTCCACAGAGCTCTCACATTTCTGCATGCCTTGGGAGCAGAGGCACCGACAGCTCTTGTTCCAGACTATCTCTTCAAGGGTGTTTGTAGCCAAGGACCTTGGATGGCAGAAATAATGTCTCACTGGAACAGAGGGAAGGTTTATTTACCATCCAGTATAATAAAGATTGGGTTTCTTCAGCTCAGGGGCCATCAGGTGTGAGGCAAAACCTCTGTGTATGTGGCATCTATCTGGACAGTTCCATATTGCCATGGAGGGCAAGGGGGACCCACCTAAACATGAGGCTTGTGCTACTTGCTGTGCTCAGAGTAATAAAGTCCTTTGCCTCAGAGCTAGGAGTCTTCTGCCTTCTGTCAAAGCTCATGAAGCTGTGGGAGGCTAACCTTCAAAGCTCTTGACACTAGGTGTTTGCCTTCTTGAGAAGCAAAAAATTAGTTTTGGGTCTGGCTTTTTTTTTTTTACGTCAAGAGTTAATGAATCCTATCCATACTGGGCACTTGTGAAGTCCTAGCTGGGGTAGGATTTTAGGCCAGTTGAATAATCCATATCCCTTCTAATACAAAAATACTCTGGTTTATGAATCTGAGCTTTCTGTGGAAGCAAAGGGCAACTAAATACAAGGTGAATATTTCACTGATGTAAAGACAAATGCCAAGAAGCCAGGCAGTGCTTGGCTTACCAAATGGAATAGGCTATGACCTCAGACTACAATATGGAACACACACCAGATTAAAATCGAAAAATAGTCTGCTATCCAGGAAACAATGACACAGAGGTGATGGTAGCCAAATGGGGTTTGGCCACGAGATGATTCTGGCAATGCCCACCTTGGAGATGGGCAATGAAATAGAACAGAAGTCTCTATAGGCACCTCATATTACCTTCTCAAGTATGTACTTCTTCAAATTATCAAAATCGCAGCTTTAACAGAGTAAGTTAATGCAATTACACAATAGAAGCAAGTGTTAGCTTTGAGAAACTTTAGTCTTCAACTTGACTAGTGGGATTGGTCAACACATTCCACTAATTTTAAAAACAAGCTATTTAAACATTCTAGGTTAGGGACACCTGGCTGGCTCAGTTGGAAGAGCATGCGACTCTTGGTCTTGTGGTTGTGGGTTTGAGCCCCATGTTGGGTGTAGAGATTACTTAAATAAATAAATAAACTTAAAAAAAATAATAAAACACTTTAGCTTACAAAAGAGAAGATCACTGTAAAGTGAACTTTTTGGTCACTCATCTTTGAAACTATCTTTAATCACTCAAAACCTCTTCAGAACATCCAAGTCTAAATAATGGTTCAGAATGAATAAAGGTATGTTTTACGTGACAATAAAATGTTTTCTTGGTGATCCAGTGAATAATTTTTTTGCTTCTTTTATAATTAATATTTGTAAATAAGACAGACATTGAAGAAGGATCAAAGAGATTATATTTCTTTGTGTCTCTGGAGTTGCACTTTATCCAAATATGGCGTTATCTGAAAAATAAAAAGAAGTAGTTGTTAGATAACGTATAATACATTTCATAGTTCCAGAATAACCCTGAAGGCAGAGAGGATGATACTGCTCCACAGATACAGAAAGGAAGGATTAGCAACATTAAATGACTTAGCACATGACATTAGTCAATAGCAGAAGCAGAACTTGAACCCAAGTGCAATGGACTGAATGTTCATGCCCCCCTACCGCCCCAAGTTCTTACGTTGAAACCCTAATGACAGTGTGATGGTGTCAAGAGCTGGGGCTTTTGGGAGGTAATTAAGTCATGAGGGTGGAGTCCTCATAAATGGGATTAGTGCCCTTAGAAGAAGAAGCCAGAGAGCTAGCTAGCTCTTTCTGCCATGTGATGACATAGCAAGAAAACAGCCCTCTCTAAGCCAGGAAGAGGGCATTCGTCAAGAACCCGATGATTTTGGCACCCTGATCTCAGAATTCCAGCCTCCAGAACTATGAGAAATAAATTTTGTTTAAGCTACCCAATCTGTTGTAATCTAACAGCCTGAACTAAGATACCTGCATCTTCTGTTTTTAAGGCTAGTATGCCCCTCTTTGGGCCTCCACATCTCCAAGTGGAAGACTGAGAAGAGACCTTGGAGATCTCCAGCTAAGAAAACCTGTGCCCTGGTCTTCATATCCCTATTGATAGAAGCAAAAAGGAGTCCCCAGAACCCCAAGCACTCTTAGCAAAGTCCCAACCGTTCTCAGCTTTAACACTCATGGCCTCACCACTGCTTGAGACCATTAAGACTAACCTCATTCTGTTCTTTTTTTTTTTTTAGCTTTTATTTATTTATTTGACAGAGACACAGCGAGAGGGGGAACACAAGCAGGGGGAGTGGGAGAGGGAGAAGCAGGCTTCCCGCTGAGCAGGGAGCCCGATGCAGGGCTCGATCCCAGGACCCTGGGACCATGACCTGAGCCGAAGGCAGATGCTTAACGACTGAGCCACCCAGGCGCCCCCCTCATTCTGTTCTTTATCCCTGTTTACTTGGGCTACCTCAAGAAGCCAGGAGTTCTGAGAGAGAGAAAAAACAAGAAACAGACTCAACTATAGAGTCATACGATATGGCTACCAGTGGTGGGGGGATGTTTCAAATAGGTGATGGGGATTAAAGAGTATACTTATCATGATAAAAAAAATAATAAAATAAAAATAATGGGGGGGCGCCTGGGTGGCTCAGATGGTTAAGCGCCTGCCTTCGGCTCAGGTCATAATTCCAGGGTCCTGGGATCAAGCCCCACATTGGGCTCCTGGCTCAGCGGGGAGCCTGCTTCTCCCTCTCCCTCTGCCTCTCCCCCTGCTCATGCTCTCTCTCTCTGTATCTCTATGTCTCAAATGAATAAATAAAATCTTTAAAAAAATGAAATAAGATTTAATAAAAAAATAAAATAAAAATAATGGGGAAAAAGGGAAGCCAGGAGTTTTGGGTTGCCCCACATCTCCTGATGCTAACCACATGACTCTATGAGCAGCAGTGCAACTCCTACCTGGCACTTCCTATTCACTCCCATCCTGCTGCTTTATGTTTCTCCATATCACTTACCCACTTAAAAAATTTCTGCCTCTATCCACTCAAGAACCCACTGAAATCTAAGTTTTATGAGGCAGGGGTTTTATCTATCACTGTACTGCCAAGGACAGAACAGTGCCATAAAAATTTGCTGAATGGGGGCGCCTGGGTGGCTCAGTCGTTAAGCATCTGCCTTCGGCTCAGGTCATGGTCCCAGGGTCCTGGGATCGAGCCCCGCATCAGGCTCCCTGCTCAGCGGGAAGCCTGCTTCTTCCTCTCCCACTCCCCCTGCTTGTGTTCCTTCTCTCTCTGTCAAATAAATAAAAAAATCTTTAAAAAAAAAAATTTGCTGAATGAATGTGCTTCTTCCTCTAACATAGGTATGTACAAAGGAAAAGAGCATTTTCTAATTCTTACTGTATATATCCAGCAATACGTACCTTCTTATTATCCTCTTCTGTTTCTAAAGATTATTCTGCAACAACAAATGTGCCATGGGAAACTCTAGGTTTGTGAGCCATCGCCCAAGGGCACAGTTACTGGTCTCGAGAGGAATGAGGTAAGATTTACCATTATTTCTGGAAAAATACATTCTATGTCCCAATATTTATTCAGTCATCAAATGAATGTTTTCTGAGCGCCTAATTAATGCCAGACACCATTCTAGGAACGGAATGGATAAAGCAATGAAAAAACAGATAGCATCAAGGAGCATTAGGGAGTGACAAACACTGTAGAGGAAAAGAACGCCAGGTATGGTGTTACAGGATAGGTGTCTCCAACTCAGGAGAAAGGTCAGGGCCGGAAATAGAAATGTGCAGGATAGAGATGAGATTTTCAAGTCCTGTAACAGTTGAAGACCAGCAATCTGTCTCATTGAGATCACCTAAAAACTAAGTGTAGATGATGAGAAGTGGGCCATCTTACAGAAAAAGGATGTGCTTTTACAGTTAATGATGTTTATCATTCAATTCAATACATATTTGTTGATGGTGTACTAGAGTAATATGTTCATCAAATTTTATAAGTAATGTCCCATCTCCTTATTTTTACAAATGAGGATTTTTTTTCTGGCCTCCTGGGGGAGGAGGTATTCTCTCATATCTGTTCTCAGTCTAGTGTGGTGGGGCTGAACTTTTGGGTTGGAATGTGGTAAGTTCTCTTTTGGGCTGAGTTTAACTTTCACTACTTCTAAGCCAATTTCTCCAGTATAGATAGTTTTCCAGTGACAAAGTGACAAAGCCAATTTTTACCTCCATCCATCTCTCAATTGATATAAACTGAGGAATAGAAGGATATTATTGTTGACATTTTCAAGCCTCTACAGTATTCAGAATAAAGTAGACACTTAAAAAAATGTCAGCACCCTTCTCTATACCCACATACTTTCTACTTGTGGAAATAAAACAAACAAACAAACAAAAACCCAATATCTCTTATTTATCTAAAGTTGAAACCAGAGACTTTAAGTTTCAAGTAGAGATTAATGGGGGGAAAAAGTCTTTTTTTTTAAGATTTTATTTATTTATTTGAGAGAGAGAATGAGAGAGAGAAAGCACATGAGAGGAGGGAGAGTCACAGGGAGAAGCAGACTCCCTGCTGAGCAGGGAGCCCGATGCGGGACTCGATCCCGGGACTCCAGGATCATGACCTGAGCCGAAGGCAGTCGCTTAACCAACTGAGCCACCCAGGCGCCCCTGGGGAAAAAATTCTAATGAGCTTTTGAGAATACACAGTTCTGGGTCAATAATCACCTACCATTTGTTCAAACAAGTGGTTCTCAAGCTTTTTGATCTCAAGATCCATTATATGCTTAAAAATTATTAAAAACCCTATCAAAGTTTTGTTCATGTGTGTTGTACCTCTCAATATTTACCACATTAGAAATTTAAATGGAGGGCGCCTGGGTGGCTCAGTTGGTTAAGTGACTGCCTTCGGCTCAGGTCATGATCCTGGAGTCCCGGGATCGAGTCCCACATCGGGCTTCCTGCTCAGCGGGGAGTCTGCTTCTCCCTCTGACCCTCTTCCCTCTCGTGCTTTCTATCTCTCATTCTCTCTCTCTCTCAAATAAATAAATAAAATCTTTAAAAAAATAAAATAAAATAAAAAGAAATTTAAATGGAGAAAAAATTTAAAGCTCAAGAATACAAGTCAACATTCCATTTAATGGTCAGAAAAATGATGTGATTGCATATCATACTGCTTCTGGAAAACTCTATTGTACTCCCATGAGAGTATAAAAGGTAAGTAATATCTCAGCATTATTATGAAAATAGCTTTGACCCTGTGGGTCCCTGAAAAGACCTGAATATACAGGGGTTCCCCAGACCACCCTTTCAGAACTACTAATTTAGACTAAAAAAGAAAAAGCATGTATTTACATGCTAATTACCATAACCTTTAAATTAGGTCTATGCTGGGCGCCTGGGTGGCTCAGTTGGTTAAGCAACTACCTTCAGCTCAGGTCATGATCCTGGAGTCCTGGGATCGAGTCCCACGTCGGGCTCCCTGCTCAGCGGGGAGTCTACTTCTCCCTCTGACCCTCCTCCCTCTCATGCTCTCTCTCATTATCTCTCCCAAATAAATAAATAAAAATCTTAAAAAAAATTAGGTCTATGCTTATTCTGTATCTTATCATAACATTGAATTTCTGTTTGAGTCTGCTTACTTAAAAGAAACAAAGAACTTTTCTGCAATATTTAAAGGTTTGTTTCAACTTTCCAGAATTGTTGGTTTATAACCTCAAATATCATTAATGTTGGCTATGGAAATTATGTTTGTTAGACTCCGTTTTGTAGAAAACCATGTGTATTCACGTAAAGTGGTAAACTATGTTTGTCATAGAAGGTGGATATTACCACCCACCATTAAACTTGTGAGAATTAACCTACTAGTTGTGGCTTACCTCACCTAGTTCCAAGTAATTCAAGCAGAATAAAAGATTGTGCAGATCCCCTTAGAACACTAGATGCATTCCTCCTTGTAAAGAGTTATTTTTTGAGTAAAATAAACACATGGCTGTTACAGATTAACTTTGAAGCACCATGGAGAATCTCAGTTTCCCATGCCACACTGTATCACCTCTCTATCCCACTTACTAAGAGCTTGCGGCAAATGAAAAGTCACAACCCCTTCATCAAGTTAATCTTGTTGAAGTTAAATCTCTAAAATAGTGATTCTTTTGTTTCTGATGTAACTTAATCATGTGTTGTTTGTACTTAATACAATTGCACTCTTTTTTCTTTTTACATAAATGACAAAATGCCATCAGTTGCTTATCTTGACTTAGGAACAAGTATTCACAATCAATAGTAGTTACCCTTTCTCTTCCTCCTCCTGCAAAATAATATCACCACCACCACAAACCCCCATGCCAACCTCCTTCCACATTCTATTATTGTGACTCAGGGCTTCTTGTTTGATATTTGTCATCAAAATCATTTCTATTGTATCTCAATTTTGCATGTGAAATTTTTGTAGAGGCAACAGAAATTGGTGAGAGGTCTCTGGAGTTTTTGTGGTCTATTATAATTATCTACAACAGCTTTTCTCTAAATATGGTTCTCAGGCCATCAGCATCGGCATCTCCTTAGCCTGCCCGAAAATGCAGATTCTGGGACCCAAAGGAGAGCCTACTGAATGAGTCAATCTGGAGGTCCAGTTTGAAACTGAGAATCTCTGATCTACAGTAGATCTTATATCAACGAACCTTGTTTACTGATGCTTTTTACTTCAGACAGATTTCCTTTAAACTATCCCAGAGCGACACTTCCTGAAACTCTCTCAACCCCAGAAACTCTCCCCAAGTTTACTTATAAATCCCTCCTGTCAATTCGGTGGGAATCCTATCACAACAACTTACTTTTTGCAGGAAAGTGCTTTTTCTCCGTGTGAGCAAGGAGACTCAGTGTGACCCAGGAGCTCCTACCACTATCAGGAACATATTCTTTGATTTGGGTGTGAGTTGAGGGCATATAGGCACCACTGAAATGCCTCTTTTGAACTCTCAGTAAACTGACTTGATTGCTTCTTTCCACAAGGCAGTTGGATTCACGCTTTTCATTTATCTCCTTCAGGAGACATTGTTTGCTTTCTTTGAGCTTTGTAATTATTTCACTGGTTCTGTTCATAGAAGTCATTATGCTGACAAACCAGTCATCAAGTGATTCTTACTGTCTGCAAACAAATGACAAAATACTATCAGCGGTCCCTTGACCTAGCGGCCAGTCTTCAGTCAGTTCCTCTTTCTCCTCCTGTAAAATACCACTACTGCTGTGCCCCTCACCCCATATCTCACTCCATTTTTATTATTGTTTCCAAAGATCTTTTTGGTTTTTGATGTTTCTTCCGAAAAAAAAAATCATAAAAAGAGGATTTTACATTGAACACTACATCAAAAACTAATGATGTACTACTATATGTTGGCTAATTGAGTTTAAGTAAATAAAAGAAGAAAAAGGGGATTTTAGTAAGAGAATATATTTTGTTTTTGAAACTAAGGCTATGGGGCGCCTGGGTGGCTCAGTCGTTAAGCGTCTGCCTTCGGGCTCAGGTCATGATTCCAGGGTCGTGGGATCGAGTCCCACATCGGGCTCCCTCCTTGGTGGGAGGCCTGCTTCTCCCTCTCCCGCTCCCCATGCTTGTGTTCCCTCTCTCTGTGTCTCTCTCTGTCAAATAAATACATAAAATCTTTAAAAAAAATAAAATAAAATCAATATTAATTTGAAATCCAAGTAACTCTATAGTCCTTTCTACACACAAAGGCTACTCTCAGACATTAAAAAAACAATCTCCCGTAAACATTTTATATCGATGAACAGAACTTTCTTTTAAGGGACTATCGTGGACTAGATTATTCAGACATAACTCCCAGTGAAAACTACTAAAAATTCTGGGGAAAAATTTTTTTTAATTTGTTAATAATGAAATGATAAGAGAGTTAGAAAATATCAGGTCCAAAATGAAGGAAAGCAAGAACAAAGACATAGAGAGGTAGACAGAACCTGTGCTTGCCTGAGGACATTTTCTAATCCTGGAGGTTAAAGAAGTCATTTTGCTAGCTTAGAGGGCAAGGGACAGAAAAATCAAAGCTCAAAGCCTATGCTATGCACAGTGGAGAGCCTAAAGTAGACCTTTTCCATATTAAGTTGGCATCCAAAGGGCTACCGCCTCAGGGTGAGAGTGAATAAGAAATAAACTCACATTCCATCAAGAACTTGCAGGAAGAATGTTACTTTAGCACTAGGCACAGCTCTGGGGGAAAATCCCTCCAAGAAAAGTTGTAAGTGCTTCCTGACTCTCACATGGATTTTCAAACCAAATTCACAGCTAGGGCGGTTACAAGAAATGTCAAGCTGAAAAGCAAGAATGGTGCAAGAAACATCAAGCTGCAAAGCAAGGGTGGTAGCAAGAATTTAGCTAAAGGGGTTCCAGGCTGGGAGTACATCCAAGTGACTGACAGAAGCAAACTCAAATCTTTTCTGGAAGAACTTCATCCTAGGCCTCTGGGAATCCCCAATACTTTTTCAAAGACAACAAAGAGCGCACAACCAAGGATTATCAATCAAGCGCAAAGGTAGATGAGGCATCATAAAGTGAGAACAACAGTAACAAAACCATGAAATCTACATACGGGAGAAACATCAGATGAATTATAGAACAATTACACAGACTACATCTAAGGAAACGAGAAAGTAAGTTTGCAACTATCTTCAGGAAACAAGAAGCCAAAAAGAATTTCTAGAAATGAGAAAATGTTATTAAATAACATTTCATGTGGGTTTAGTAGCAGATACGGATTCAGATGAAGAGATAATTAGAGGACTGGGAGATAAATCAGAAGTCATTATCCTGAATGCAGCATAGAAGGACAAAAAGTAGGAAAAAGCTAAATATGGGGAGGACACAGTGAGAAGGTCAAACCTACAAGAAATGGGAAATCCAGAGGACAAAAATGAGGCAGAGACAAGATTTAAAATGATGTTTGAGAAATATCCAGAACTGACAAATGATACCACTCCAGAGACTCAAGAAGCTTAAAGAATAGCAGTCAAGATTTTATTTTATTTTTTTTTTAAAGATTTTATTTATTTGAGAGAGAGAGAGGTAGCGAGAGCAGGAACACAAGCAGGGGAGTGGGAGAGGGAGAAGCAGGCTTCCTGCTGAGCAGGGAACCCGATGCGGGGCTCAATCCCAGCACCCTGGTATCATGACCTGAGCCAAAGGTCAGGTCGCTTAACAACTGAGCCACCCAGGCGCCCCAAGATTTTTTTTTAATCCTCACTTAAATTATAGTGGAATTTGGAAAAAAAGGAAATCTTATAAGCAATGAGAGAATAAAAGGAAGGGCAATTAAACTAACAGCTGACTTCTCAAAAAGGAACAATAGAAGCCATAAAACAGAGAAATTATATTTTCAATGCAGCAAGGAAGTTATACAGATGGTAAAATCAGCACACAGAGAGATGCTCAGCATCATCAATCATTAGGGAAATGTAAATACTACAGTGAGATACTGCCTATCAGTAGAATGGCTGAAATTAAAAAGATTGACCAAATCAAGTGCTGGTGAAGATGGGGAGGAACTGGAACTCTCAGACACTGCTAGTGAGGTTGTAAAATGGTACAACTGTTTTGGAAAACAGTGCGGTAGTTAAAAAGTTAAACATATATCTGCCATATGCTCTAGTCCAGAGTATTTACCCAACAAAAGTGAAAGTCTCTATACAAGTGTATGAAGAAACTATTTGTACACAAGAAAATTTATATATGAATGTTCATCACAGCTTTATTTTTATGAGCCAATAAATTCTACCAACCCAAATATCCATCAACAGCTGAATGGATAAACAAATTATGGTATTATCCACACAATGGACACTACTCAGTTATAAAAAAGGAATATATTATTGCTACACATGGTAACATGGATGAATCTCAATGTAATTATGCTGAGTGAAAAAAAATCCAGACAAGAAAGAATATATACTATATGATTCCCTTCATATAAAATGCTAGGAAATGTGAACTACTCTACTGGAACAGCAAATCAGTGTTTGCCTGGGAATGGGAAGGGGTTGAGGACAAGGGCAGCAGACAGGGGTTATAAAGGGACATGAGTAAACTTTTGGGGGTGGTGACTATGTTCATTATTTTGATTGTGGTGATGGTTTCATGGGTGTATGTATATGTCAAAGTTTACGACATTGTACTTTAAACACGTACAGTCTATTTTATGTTAATTACATCTCAATAAAACTGTTAAATAAAATTGGAATCAGCACCTAGCACATTGCCTAATGCATATCAGGTGGTTAATAAATATTTGTTGAATGAATGAAAAGTATATTACTTATAAATCTTGACTCCTATTCACTCACTATTATATCATGAGACTTTTTCATGCCATTACATGTATGTCATTCATAATAAAAATGAAATATTTGATGACAGTGTGGTAATCTTTCATATGGACTTAAAATAATACATTTGATTAGTCCATTTATTGTTAGACTTGTAGGTTGTTTACACTTAGAACAATACACTTTGAAACACAGTGAAGTGGCAAAAATCATACAAACACACACTGTTTTAGGAAACCCGCCAGAGTCATCGTTTGTCACTCCTGGATACACAAAAGGAGACGAGGTATGTTTCAAAGTTCTCTGGCTAACACATAAATCTTACATGTGTTTGTACTTGCAGAAAATAGTTGTCCCTAAACAAAAGGAAATGGTTTAAGGGAGAATGGAATTTGAACTTTTTTCCCCCTCCCCCTGTCCAAAGCCCAAGGAAGACTAGAATTTTCTGAAAGATGGTAAAGAATTGTCTCAGGCAGTTATTTCCACAATAATGGTGCAAAACTCAACAGCATACAACAATAAACATTTATTCTTATGCTCAGTGGTGGATTGAGCTGGGCTGGGCTCACCTGAGAACTTGGCTGCCTTGAAGGTCTGGCTGGGCTTGGCTCCCCGGTGAAGGTTGAGCTTAGGTCTGCTCCCAAAATTTTAGGACTGGGAAAAACAAAAAAAGCTATTTTCCTCTAATCCAGCATGTCAGATGGGACCTAAATCTCTTATCCTTATTTTGTTTCTAGGAATTTTAATAGCATAAGAGAATTTTTTTTTTTTTTAAGGTAAAGGATATGAGAAGAAAATTTTTTCTTGAACTGCAGTTTCATTTTCCCACCTCTGGCAGGCACATCATTTCCACTTTCCATTTCTGTTTCCTGTCTCCCTGAAAAATCCTCAAGCTTAGGCAGCATATCTTTCACAATAAAATTGGAGTTCAATCCCGTATAATGTAGGAGCCCAATAAAAAGCAATTGACAAATTGACCTTCTTAAATGTATAAATCCAGTAATATTTGCTCACAAATATAAAAGATAATATACAACCCACCAGAAAATGATCCCTTGGTATTAAAATGATTTAAGTAAACTTTCTCTTTAGACAAGATGTCAATTGCAGACATGAAAAGAGAAAGGATGCCTTTTCAACATTGGATCTAGCAAGTTTAAATTGAAGGAAGACAAAATATTTTACACACTCAATTAACACTAAAGAATTAAATTGGTCTCAACAAGGCTAACTCTATTCCAATCACCAATTATTATCCAGTGTAGTGGAAACAAAATATGATTTTATTTAAATAGTTTAAATACCTCATTTTTGTCATCAGTTTCAACTTACTTTTACTAGAGATACTAATTTATCAGAATTTAAACTTTCTGAATTATATCCTCTCTAACACTTTTACTGTTTATCCTCTCTAGGGGCTGAAATCAAATTGGGACATGACTAAAGGAAAAGAAAAGAAAACAAGGTTTGTTTTTATATGTCATACAAAATAACTGTATGACCTTAGTTAAGTGACCTTCTCTGGGCACTCAGTTTCCTTATATGTTAATTGGAAATAATATCCAACTCGCAGAGTGTCATAAGGATTAAATGACCTAATATAGCCAATCCTCAATAAATGGTAACTTTAATATATCAGTTAGGCACTGTGAAATAAAGGATTTGTTCAATTGGATAAATTGGGGAAATTTGTCCCTCCAGTTATTTTTTGTCCCTCCCGTTATTTTTTTGTTTTGTTTTGTTTGTTTGTCCCTCCAGTTATTGATCTGTTTACTTGCTATGCAACCAGGATCAGCTACATAATTTGTGGGGCCCAGTGAAAAATGAAATTGTAGGACCCCTTATTGAAAATTCATTGAAAATTTCAAGATGGCAATAGCAGATCATTTAACCAAGTGTGGGGCCCTTTTAAGCACAGGGTCCCTGTGTTAGTGCAGAGGTCACATGCCTATGAAACTGACTCTGTGTATTACACAGTAACAGGATGATTTCTATGATTAATTCACCCAGTTTTAGTCTTTTAAACGGAGATAAGTAATGTGAATAACCTATGGCTTTTTAAAGGGCTTTGAGGGGCGCCTGGCTGGCTCAGTTGGTGCAGCATGTGACTCTTGATCTCAGGGTTGTAAGTTCAAGCCCCACATTGGTTGTAGAGATTACTTAAAAAAAAAAAAAATCTTAAAAAAACCCAAAAATTAAGAAAAGGGCTTTGAAAATATTAAGGATTTACAGAGAGAACATCTTTATTATTCATGGAGTCCATATTAGCAAAATTGCCTACTCATAAAAATTTGTTATCTCAAAATCAATACTTGTGGCATTTTCATGTCATTCCCAGAAATGCACAGAGTAGCAAAAATTTTAGTCTCCTTGTTGTGTGTATTCCCAGCTAAGGTCAAACAAGGGGACACTCTGCTTTCTTGCTTCAGCTCTCATACTATAAACAAGTGTCCTTTTCCTGATCTATTTAGTGTCATTATTTTTTAGGATGCCCCCCAAGTATAGTGCTAAAGTGCTGTCCAGGGCGCCTGGGTGGCTCAGTTGGTTAAGCGACTGCCTTCGGCCCAGGTCATGATCCCGGAGTCCCAGGATCGAGTCCCACATCGGGCTCCCTGCTCAGTAAGGGAAACTGCTTCTCCCTCTGACCCTCCCCCCTCTCATGTACTCTCTCTCTCTCTCATTCTCTCTCTCTCAAATAAATAAATAAATCTTTAATAAAAAATAAAATAAAATAAAGTGCTGTCCAGTGCTCCTAAGCAGCAAGAAGACTGTAATGTGCCTTATATGTGTTAGATAAGCTTTGTTCAGGCATGAGTTACAGTGCTGTTGGTTGGGTGAGTTCAATGTTAATGAATCAATAGTATGTATTGAATAATGTTATATACATAAAATAAGGTTACGTATTGATTGGTTGACAAAAATGTTATGACCAGAGGCTCACAAGAACCTAACCCTGTATTTCCCCTAGGAGCAGTGGTTGAGTATTTGATAATTCAATGTTTGGGGCCACTTTATAGAACATAACTACTGCAATAACAAGAATCAACTGTGTACATATAGAAAATATGCTACTGTTTCTACAGGTACGTTATTATAAATTACCTTT
Organism: Eumetopias jubatus; assembly: GCF_037043125.1. Lineage (NCBI taxonomy): Eukaryota > Metazoa > Chordata > Mammalia > Carnivora > Otariidae > Eumetopias > Eumetopias jubatus. Next base: position 38,175,962 of record NW_028274818.1, read on the forward strand.
AATGTGCAGCAACCCAAAGCCTATTTGCAATCCACTGGTTTGGATCAGCCTACTGAAGTGTTGCCCTGGTGATGGAACATTATGATCTAAGCCATTCCAATTTTGTTCTATTCATAGAACCCTAATTAAGAGAAATTTTGGAGTTAGACCATTTACTTACCAGCCATGTATCCTTGAATAAATCACTCAGTTTCTCTTAATATCAATTTCTTCATCTGAGATAAAGATATCTATTCCATTAAATTGTATGTTTGTGTGTATGTGGTAGGAGGTAGGGAGGGAGTTGGAATTAAATGAGATATACATGTAAATTAAATGAGATATTACATTTTTACATTGTGCCTGGTATCAATTTATTACATGTACTGATATTTCTTGAACATGTACTCTGTGCCTGGTATTGTTCTGGGTACTAGGGACAAATGGGTACCTACCCTCAGGAAGCTTAGAGTTTAAAGGTTTAAGGTAGGTACTTAGTAAATCATAGCTATTTCTATTGATTTTATTAAAACTTCATATTTTACTTGGGAATTATTTTATTCATTTATCTTTTTTCTCAGAAGAGGAAGCCTCCCACAAAAACAAATCTTCAGAAATACATTTTACAAATACAAAAGTCGGGTCCCTGGGTGGCTCAGATGGTTGGGCGTCTGCCTTCGGCTCAGGTCATGATCCCAGGGTCCTGGGATCGGGTCCCGCATCGGGCTCCCTGCTCCTTGGGAGCCCGCTTCTCCCTCTGCTTCTCTCTCTTTCTCTGTCTCTCATGAATAAATAAATAAAATCTTAAAAAAAAAAACAAAACAAAAAAAAACAAATACAAAAGTCATAATTTCTTTCTCTCTTTACAAGAATTTGTGATAGAAGAAATAAGATTGGTATTGAAGAAAGTAGTTCACGATGCCAGAGAAATGAATTCCCTAAAGAACTATATGAAGGGTCAGCAAAAAAAGACCACCCAACTCTGATGAGACTGCAGTAAAACACACACACACACACACACACACACACACACACACACACACAACTCTTGAGACTAATGCAGGGCGGTCCCTGAAGATGAGAAGGTATTTTGCCACTGTTGGTTTTTTTTGTTTTTTAGCAAAGTTCCCAGATAATCCAAAAGGCTTATCAAGAGACCTACTTGGTTGGGCACAACCCTGGCACTTGAGGGCTTGGAGCTATATTCAAATCCTCTCTTCTTAGAGTGCAACCTGGAGAAAGATTTCTACATCTTTGGAGTTCAGTGTCCTCAGCTGTGAAATGGGCTGATATCACTACAGAGCTATTGTGAGGATTAAATGAGATAACAGATAAAGGGACTTGTAAACCATAAAGTATATAAAGCAAATGTTGGGGAGGAAAAATTTTTCTCTACCCTCAAGCTTATTCTGGCTGGTCTAAGAATTAAATTGACAGGGACAGTTAACAGGAAAGAATCAAATTTAATTTATACATACGAGGTCCTACAGATATGACTAAGGCAGGCAGCTTTTTTTTCAAACAAAGAAACAATAAATTGGAATTGGCAGGATAAAGAAAACTTATGTTTGGGAACTTCAACTAGTAAGGAATTCTAAACAATTTGGATGGGGGTAGTCAGTTAGTAAAAGTAACAAGGTTTGTTTATATAGGCTTCTTCACCCTAAATTCTCTCTATGATGATAAGGATGTCTCTCTACCTCCTGAAACAGGGTACCATGCACATGGGAGGTTAATATCTTGCTTTCTGGAGACAAAGGAGGGTCAGTGTGTCCTTTTTGCACTGGCTTTTTCTTCTTTTTTTTTTTTTAAGATTTTATTTATTTGACGGAGAGAGACACAGCGAGAGAGGGAACACAAGCAGGGAGAGTGGGAGAGGGAGAAGCAGTCTTCCCGCCGAGCGGGGAGCCCGATGTGGGGCTCAATCCCAGGACCCTCGGATCATGACCTGAGCCGAAGGCAGACGCTTAACGACTGAGCCACCTAGGCGCCCCGCACTGGCTATTTCTTAAGTAACTTTAATTCAAAATAATCAAGATGCCAACATAGCATATTTTGGGGTCACCTACCCTGAGCCCCAGTACAAGCATTATGAGTTTTTCTAAAATGTACATTGATTAGATTAGATTAATAATTCAGAAAGGTATGTGTGTGTTGTATCCAACAGTAATTCCCCATCATTATTTTACAATGCAATTATTTGTCACATAAGAAAGCCAATTTGAATAATTCTTAAGCCAACAATTCAAAGGTTACTCTCCCAGTGAAGATTTCAGGCTACATTCTAAGGTAGCCTATCCCCATTTTCCTGGATTTGCTCTGGTTTGCTCTCATGAGTTTAGGGTAGGCCACCACAGGATGTGATGCTTTAGCGTGAGCATTATTTGAGCCCCAAACAATCAGTGCACGTAAGCATGAGGGCATACCCAACGCTATAGGGTCTAACTGGCATGAGAAATATACTATAGGTGGTACCTGAGAGGCAAGATTGTCATAGAATGCTTGTAGCAATGCCATTATTTTCAGGGCAGTATAGATGTAAAGTTTTGTTAAAATTAGGTAGGCCTAGAGCTGGGGGTGTTGACAATATTAATTTCCAGGCTTTAAAGGATGGTAATGTCTCTGAAGGACAGGAAATGGGCTGGGGGCAGGGGGTCTCTGGGAGAAGAGCATACAGAGGTTTAACAAAGTCTACAAAATCAGGAATCCATTGGCTGCAATAGTCAGCTGCCCCCCCCCCAAATTTACAGAATAACCACTTACTTGTTTTGGGGAGAGGGGTGAACAAAATTGACTCAAGGTGTTTTGGAGTCAACAGCTTTTGAATGCCCTGAGATATCTCAAGTCCTAAGTAGTTAACAGTTGTTTGCACCCATTGAAGTTTAAATCTGGAGGCTTGATGGCCTCATTCAGCCAGTGCCTTTAGGAGGATGAGGGAGTCTATAAGAGCTCCCTGCTTAGTTTGATTCCCCCCTGATTAGAATCAGAGGTGACAGGTAGAGATAAATCCTCTGAGCAGATGGTAGAGAAAGTCACATGAGTGTCAATTTAGAAATCCAATTCCTGATCCTCTGTTTTAAGGTTAATGGTGGGCTTTGGGGTGTGACTGATGCCTGGCTGACACTGTCATTTAAGGGGGAATTGTCTCTCAGGAGAAAAACAAATTTTCTCAGGATGATGGGGTTTAGGGAAATTGCTTCTTAAACTTTACTTTTTCTTAAGTACAGGACAATTTCTCTTCCAGTGACCTGCATTCTTGCAATATCTGTGATTGCCTGGGGGCAAATAGGAAGAGCTCTGAATGGGCCTTGAATTACTCTCAGTCATGCTTTCACCTTTCCAAAGACTCAAGTTGCAAAGCAAGAATTGCTGCTATGAGTTATTTTTTCCTCCTGCTTTCCTGCAAGCTCTTTTCAAAATAAGTAGCTGCCTCCATTATTATGCTTAGTGGTTGCCCTGACCAACTGACCAAGTGGATTTGTTATTTAATATCAGGGAGAAAATTTCCCACTAAAGCAGAAATTAAAAGATTCCTATGTTCCAGGGCTTCTGGATTTAAGAGTTTGCCTTTGAAAAGTTTGTATAAAACATTCAACAGAGGCTTTTATGTGCTCTTCTTTCTAAGTACATCGTTCAACCTCAGACCAATTTACTTTGAGGGGGAACACCTCTAATATAGCTCCTATATTGAGGCCTTGGATATCAGCCTCCAGCTGAGCCGTTTCTGGGTCAGCCTGGGAAAGGCTCAGGTCATCTGTTTCCTCTCTGAGGGGGTTTTCTCCAGGGACCATCTAGCTTGTCTCCTAACCATCATATAATGATGGGTAGGAAGAACACCCCTTCATAGCCAGTCTAGGTCCCTGGGAGTGGGGTTGTAAATAACCACTAATCTTTCTAATTCGTCTCTAAATTTGGTAGGATCCTCCTGATGTGGATGGAGAACAAAGGCAAAAGAACAAAATTAAATTTACTTACAACTTACAGTCCATTGACAAGTCCTTGATACAGGCAGAGTGACATTCCTCTAGGAACTCAACTGCCTCGATGTTAATACTTTGATATGGGCAAAAGGCAACCTTAGCTTAACATTAACTCCAGGATCCTATAAGTCTTCTTTAACATACAAAAATCCCTCTGGAAACCTCCTTTATCTCTACCCACCACCCCAAGATATATGTTAGTGATCATCCTCCAAGGATGTGGCCCGCTAAGATACATCTGAAGGGTCTCATGACTAAGGTTTTACTAGACAGTAGTAAATGACCTTTTCCTAACAACAGCTAGCCCCTCAAGGTGCGGGAAACCTTGCTTCCAAATTCCTTAGAGACTTAAGCTATCCCTAACGCCCTCCCAACTTGAAAGTATATAATCAGCCACTCCTCATGACCCCAGTGCAGCTCTTTCTGCCTGCGGGTCCTATTCCTGTGCTTTACTAAAACCACCCTTTTTGCACAAAAGACACCTCAAGAATTCTTTCATGACTGTTCACTCCCGAACCCCAACATTTTCACATCACTCCAATAGCAGAGGTAAAGGGATTTTATAATTTAAAAGATCTGCTGCTGTCCTGGGGACATGAATTCTTTGCCCTAGGGGTCCAGGATACATCCACAAAGGACTTGGCACAGGAATGCCTGAAAATGGCAGGGGTTGATGACAGAGCCCTGGAAAGTAGGAGGAATTGAATTATAAGGGGTAGCAAAGCAAGCCTGGTTGCTCTTCCTGGGCACTTTTGCTAAATTCACTTCCTGACATTCAGTATTTACATAAGCAAACTGTATTCCCTGGGCCTGGAGATCAGGCAGAAGTGCTCTCTGCAAATCTCATGAAGAAAAGGAAATTATAACAGGCAGCTGGTTGTTAGAGGGTTTTTTTTCTGGGGAAGGTGGAGTTTCAGGATTTAAGGAAATTGGCTGAGGAGGTGGGGCTGGGTTTTGAGAAAGGGAGTTTAGACCAGGGGCCCAGATCCAAAATATCTAGAGGGTCAGGGACAGGGAGTGGGGGATAAAGGAGAGCAAATGGGGGATTTATGTCAGATTTGTTTAATTTCTGTTCTGACTTTTGTTCTTTCATTTTATTGATTCCCTGAGGCTAGCTGTTAAAATTTTATTGTGTTTTCCTTTAAATTTGATCCTCCCATAAATACCAGAAGGGCAACTGCTTGGAATGAGAGTTCTCTAAAAAATTTTCCAAATATAGAAGTTTTTCCAACTCAGAAGACCCATCTTCTGGCCAGTAACGAGTAGGATCTCCATTAGTATATTTATTCCAATAGTGACACAATCCAATAAGCCTTTTTAAGGGAAGGCCTGGAGCTCATTTCCAAAGCTTAGAATAAATCTTTACCATGACCCAAGAGGTGTCCCTGCAGTGACTGTGGACAGTATAGCCCCCGTGATCCAAAACTTCACTCTATGTTCCAAAACTATGATAGCAAAGGCCTTCGCTGTTGCACAGGCAATAAGGGTGGTGTCGTGAAAACAGTGTCTCTGGTCTCCCACAGGAACGTGAAACACCTCCAGTCACAGATCACTAATCTGTGACGTGAGCAGGTGCTACTGAAATGGGACTTTTCCAGCACTAACAAGCAGCAAAGTTTGAGATAACAAATGCCCAGTACATTCTGGGACCCGTTTTGACAAACTCCTCTGATTGCTGACACAGCCAGCCCAAGAGCATGTCTTGGAACCCCACTCTATTCAACTGGCTACCAGGTACACCCCAGTAAGTGCACCCTCCAGATGGTGAAGACCAGAGAGCGTTCATAAAAATAAGCAACAGAGGCCTTTACTTTCATAGTCTGTCTTTGGAAATGAACTCTCTAGATCTTGTGAGGGTGGCATATTTTACACTCTCTTGTGGGATGCCTCTTGTATCCTTGGTTAAGCCGTAAGAAGGCTTAGGTTTGACTCACTATTGAGATGAATACATCCTACTCATCAATGGCCAGACAATGGATCTTCTGAATCAGAGAAACTTCAATGTTTGCAAAATTTAACAGGGCTCTCATCCTAAAGAATTGTCTTAATGGCATCTATGTAAAGCCAAATTCAAAAGTGGATACAAAAGAATGTAACAGCCTTTTACCAAAGGAATCCTTGGAAACCTTTTTCCAAGATGAAAAAAACAGAAATTAGAACAAAAATTAAAGCTCCACATGTAACATAAATTCCTCCTTCTTAATGATGTGGGAGCAGAAGGCAAGCTGAGGACAAAGCAGAAGCTGACACCCCACAACTCCCCGCCATGGGATATGGATGACATTCTTCAGACACTCCTGGCTGCCCTAAAGTTAAGGAACGGAAAAACGAATAGTTAATTCATAGAGATCACAATCCTGCAAGACAGGAGTCTCCCTCAGTTTACAAATGTATTAGCAATCTACAAGAACAAAGTATTTCTATCAATAATGTAGCTTCCTGGGTGCCTGGGTGGCTCAGTTGGTTAAGCAACTGCCTTCGGCTCAGGTCATGATCCTGGAGTCCTGGGATCGAGTGCCGCATCGGGCTCCCTGCTCAGCAGGGAGTCTGCTTCTCCCTCTGACCCTCTTCCCTCTCATGCTATCTCTCATTCTCTCTCAAATAAAAATAAATAAAATCTTAAAAAAAGATTAAAAAAAACTTAAAAAAAAAATAATGTAGCTTCCAGAAGGAAATGTAGATACAATTTAATGTCCTTAAAAAGGTGTGCCAGAAGATGGTGCATTTAATTGTTTGGATCTTGATGATGGGATTTTGGAATATACGTGAGGTTTGGTGGGGTGGAGTCCGGAGCCGATGACCAAGAAAGAATTCTTGAGACATCTTTGGTGCAAAAAGGTGGTTTTATTAAAGCATGGGGACAGGACCTGTGGGCAGAAAGAGCTGCTGCCCCGGGGTTGTGAGGGCTGACCCTGAAATAAAAGGTTGCTTTCAATTCCAGAGGTCACCCCTTTAGCTATGGCCTGGGAGATACAAATGAGAATGTTATCCTTCCAGGCCAACGCCAGAGTCAAGGAAAGGAAAAGGAGAAAGGGTTTCATGTTTAGTTCAGGTGTGAAGTCTTGATCTGTTGTCTTGGGCAGAAGCAGTTTACCTCAGTGCCAGCTACTTCCTTCCTTGCCAGTGTGATCTGGAGATCCCCAGCATCTGTAGAGGGGTCGGGGAGGGAGCCCTTCTTCAGCCGTGAAGTGTGTACCCAAGGCTCAATACCTTCTACTTTTGCAGCAGTGTTGGTCACCAGGAGCACTTGCTAAAGTCCCTTTCAATGGGGCTCAAGGGCTGTCTTTCTCTGATAACATTTTCAGAACACCTAATCATCAGGCTCTAAACTGGGACCAACAGAATCTTTTGAATTGGAATCTGGGGTGCCCCTTTTATTTTAAAGATTTTAGGGGCACCTGGATGGCTCAGTTGTTAAGCGTCTGCCTTCGGCTTGGGCCATGATCCCAGGGTCTTGGGATCGAGCCCCACATCGGGCTCCCTGCTTTATTTATTATAATAAATAATTTATTTGACAGAGAGAGACACAGCAAGAGAGGGAACACAAGCAGGGGGAGTGGGAGAGGGAGAAGCAGGCTTCCCATGGAGCAGGGAGCCCAATGTGGGGCTCGACCCCGGGATCATGAGCCAAAGACAGATGCTTAATGACTGAGCCACCCAAGCGCCCCCAGGGAGCCTTCTTTAACCTGTGGATGATAGACATTAGAGACTTACAGTAGCTGGTCATGCTTTCATGAGACAACCAAGGTCAGCAGAAAGTAGTACACTGGTAGAATTTTAGGAAGTTTGTAAGGTTTTTATTAAGGCTCATGTGATTTGCCTGGTGAAGTGCCCCAATCACCAGAGATTATAGAAGGTGTACCCCAAGTGGGAAGTACATTTTTTTTACACATTCTTTTTTTTTTTTTTACCCATTGTAAAGTCACCTGACTTGCCATGGGAAACCCATATGGAAAAACATACAAACAGTAACAGGAACATATTGATCACCCATATGAAGTGGCAGTTGAATGAAGTCCAGCCGTAGGTGTTCAAAGGGTCCAAAGGGAAGTCGTCTTGTCTGAGGCTGCTGGAGACAAAAACAATTTTTTTAGGATTATGCACCTGACAAGTCAGATATTGCTTGTGGACTGTTCTTGCACTATTATAAAAGTCTCCTCACCAATGTCTATTTATAACTTGAGTCATCTTAAATTCCTTATGCTGGGTAAAGGAATGCAAAACCCAAAAAATGGGACTTGCCAGGGACCTGGGGAAAACCGAGCAGCTGTCTTGGTTTTCCCATATCCCTGACTGTTTAATTTACAGCCATTGTTCAATTTCTCAGATTCAGGATTGGACTATTGCTATGTTACAAGGGTACCGGGATGGCAAACGTCTGGTAGTGAGGGACCATTGTTTGTAGAAGCAGAATGGGTTTTCACATGTGCCAAATCTTACAAATACAACATAAAGAAAACTTAGTATTACTTCTTATTTGGCAATGCTTCCTATATGTTTTAACATATCAAATGAGCCTACTTAGTTTAGCAAATCTTTTGGAATATTCCAGGTTAAAAAGACTTAAGCAGACCAAAAGCCTAAACAAACAAACCAACAAAAAATACCCTTTGTCCTTTTAACAGAGAGAAAAACAAATTTTGATTTTGTACCAACGTACTTTTGATATTAAAACATACTCATTTTCATCTTAGTCCTGACCACCCATAAATTCCTTTCCAACGATTCCTTTTTCACAAATCTTTTGCAACTTCACTTTTTACGTTTGGATTTTGTCCTGAGGTTTCCATCTTTAAATAACCAGCCTCACTTTAGGACGGGATTACTTTCTTCTCTCTCAACTAAAATGTATTCCCATCCCTCTTACTTATTTTAACCAAAAATACACATCTTACTTCTTTTGCATGGAGTGTTGTTTCCCTTACTAGAATTTTTTGGCTCTTAGAAACCTTAATTTCGGGCGCCTGGGTGGCTCAGTTGGTTAGGCAGCTGCCTTGGCTCAGGTCATGATCCTGGAGTCCCAGGATTAAGTCCCACCTCGGGCTCCCTGCTCAGTGGGGAGTCTGCCTCTCCTTCTGACCCTCTCCCCTCTCATGCTCTCTCTTGCTCTCTCTCTCTCAAATAAATAAGTAGAATCTTAAAAAAAAAAGAAACCCTTAATTTCTAGTGAAAGCTATTAAATAAGCAATGATGAACTCTGTTACACCAGTATTTTTTTTTAAGTTGGTATACTGATGAATATATTTCACAATTTTTAGAAATGTACTTTTTCATAGTATAATCTTTTTCTTTTTGAAGATTTGATTTTTAAGTAATCTCTACCCCCAACATGGGGCTCAAACTCACAACCCTAAGATCAAGAGTCGCATGTTCTCTCCCAACTGAACCAGTCAGCCACCCCCCATCATATAATATTTAATAAATCCCAAGCATGTTTACTAACAGACCCAAACATATCTTTAGTTTCTCTGTAATAAGGAAGCCAAAAAGCAAATAAATCTATGTCCAGTAATTGACATTTCAGTATTTTATATTATTTAGAAATGATCTAGATATTTAATGAATTTAACTTAATTTATCATTTAACATAACTCAGCAAAACTTTAGGGTTTTAGGTTACCAAAAAGATTTGGGAGACTACTTAAAAGTTTACCTAAAATTTTATTTTATTTTATTTTATTTACACCTATTTAATTTACTTGTTTTTAATAATTATGTTTAGATTACCCCCAAAAAACTTCATGAGACATCAAGGTCAGTTAATTCTCCCAAGCTGGGTTTTTCTTTTCTTCTTCTTCTTTTTTTTTCAACATTTTATTTATTTATTTTTTTTTTAAGATTTTTTAAATTTATTTTTGAGAGAGAGAGAGAGCATGTGGGAGCACAAGCCGGGGTTGGGGTGGGGAGGGACAGAGGGAGAAGCAGACTCCCCAGCTGAGCAGGGAGCCCCATATGGGACTCAATCCTAGGACCCTGGGATCATGACCTGAGCTGAAGTCATACGCTTAAACAACTGAGACACCCAGATGCCCCCCCTTTTTTTTACATTTTATAACAGAGATCACATCAACTTATTTGACTTTTTGTAAACCCAGGCAGAATTAAATTTTTAATTTTAATGCTGTTAACTCTAAAGACACATCTATTTCAATTAAACCAACAACCCAAACCAGTATTTTTCCAGATCACGAGAACTTGAAAAAAACACATTTTGGTTAGTTTTTATCTTTCTGAGAGTTTTAGATGTCCAGTCCTTACAAGCACTTGCCTGGGCAAATTAATTTTAGCAGCACCATCTGGTGGTAGAACAGTAGCTCCCATTTACTACATATATGCAGACAGAGAGACATACACACAGATAGTTGCAAAGACCCTACAGTGGAGGATCTTTGTGGAGAAAATTTTTAAGATTTCTATGTGTCCCTTGAATTAATCTTAAGGAGATTCTACTGGAGTTTGGGCACAAGGGTCCTTTCAGCAGTTTGTATGTGAAAAGGGGTTCTTTCCCTCTTTTCTCTTTCGGTCTCAGGCAATTGTGAGCCGTGTTTGTTTTAAATACGTGATAAGATGTATGACTCTAAGCGACAGAGAAAGAATGCAAGGTTTTTTGTTTTTGTTTTTTTTTTTTTTTGAAGGATTTTGGTTTCCTAAAGCCAATAGTTTAAAGTCATGTAATAGGGGAAGTTTTGGGATTGGTAAAAGAATAGGTGAACTTTGAATTGCCTTTAGAGTTGCATTTCTAGTTTTGTAATCTACTCAACTACATTGTCTTCAATTTACTTTTTCCCTTTGCGTACATAGTTTTAACTTTAGATATTTTTGGCAGTATTGAATAACTCCCCTTTGGTGTAAGAGGGGTCCTCAGACAGGATGCAAAGGATATTTATTACTTTCCCCAAATCCAGAGTTGCTCCCAATGAGAGCCAAAAGAGAGAATCAGCATGTCCCAGGCAGGCGGAAAGCCAGGCCCCGTTGTGAAAATGAGTCAAGCAAGAAGACAGTAGCTTTCCCTGGGAGAGAAAGGATCAGTAGTCAGTAGGTCTGGATTTGGAAAGGAAGGGACAATGGAAATGTTATTGTCTTCTCTTGACTGTGCACCACAGACAGAGATTCGGAAGAGCTGATTCTGATAAGGAATTTCGCCCTTTGTGGGCTTCTGCCAGTTTTTCTGGGATCCCCTCTGCAGGTATTTACCAGTTTCTCTTTGGCTGTTTAAGGAAATAACATAGCAGTGTTCCAGAAAATTCCTTAGTTTTGACAACTCTAGGAGGGACCCATATAGGGACTCTACTTTGAAGGGAGATATGGGGGTGTCTGTAAGGCCATTCACTTGGTAGACTTTTGTTCATGGTTGTGTAGTCTGTTTAGAGATAGAAAAACAATTTAGGCAGAGAATTAGTAGAATGAGCACTCCAAAGAGGAAAAGAGAGAAGCAGTAGGAGTTACATCAGTCTTACGGTGTTTTAAGTACCATTACAGCTTTAATTTTTCATTAGCCTTTTGCACCGAGAGTCATTTGATGAAACTCCTTTGGAATTTTGAAAACCTTTTGGAGGCTTCTGCTTGCCAATTAAAACAGGTGTCCCATTCTGCTTAATTTGGGAACCTTTTCAAGTGCACTTCTTAAATGATTGTAGCTAATTGGAACCTTCCCCATCCTGGTTATTGTTCTTCTCTGTTGTAATTCTCCTAAGGGCTGGCAGCACTTTGGCAGGACCTTGGCCGCAAATAGAGTTAACCAACATTTTTGTCCACGCTTATTTTGGGGTCTTCAACCTGATGGTTACTGACCGAAGTTCCTCAGGACACAAAACCAGCTTAGTAAGATTTGCTGTTTTTGCTACACATCTACAACTTCCCGGACTATAGCTCTTAGACATAAAATGTGCTGAAAGGTGGCACACTTGACTCTAGGATTTAAGGATCCCATTAGCTAAGCCTTTGGGTTTCTTAGAGCCAAAGTAATACTTAAAAGGAACATGCCACTGGATTGGGGGTTGTGTTTGACAGTGTACCTCATTGCATTGAAATTTTCTTGAGGTTGGCAGGTGACCCAGTGTCAATCTAACCCATTCTGTGACCCACTTATCCTATCACAGGAGTCTTCTTGAGGTGGCCAGAGCTCCAGCAGCCTTTAAATGCTTGACCCATGCCCACCGATTTTTGTGGCTTTTTGGCCTCTGAGATCCCCTCTAGCAGTAGCCTTTATCTCCATAAAACAAGACAAACAAACATGTGCACCTTAAAGTATTGGCAGTTACCAAGAGATGTTACTTCATCTTGACGACAAGAAGGCCCTGTGCGCATACCATCAATTCCCATGGAACCTTGGTGAGGTTTTTCCCCCCAGGGGATCTATGGTCTGAAAGGTCTAGGGCCTTGGCTCTGGGCAGAACTTTCTGCCAGCTCAGTCAGGCTTCCAAGCAAAACTGCCAGCCCTCGTGAGCTCTAGGCAGAACTGACAGCTCAGAACCAAGAGGAACTCACCTATAGCCCTTGGAAATGTGAGAAAGAGAGTGAACTCAAAGTTTTTGTGGGTACCGCACCTGTATTTCTTGTTGTCCCCAAATGCTGCCAGAAGTTCACTTTGGATCCCATCACTGCCACCAAATCTGTTAATTAACAAAAATTCAACTGAGGAAATTTTTGAAGGTGTAATTGGCTTTATTTAATCAATTCATGAATCAGGCAGCATCCCATCTAGCAAGTAGAGGGGAGCTCCAAAGGGCTGCAGGAAAGGAAAAAGGTTTTTAAGGGGAGAGAGGAAGTGGGTAAAAAGGAAATTATTAGCAAAGAATCCATTGTTTTAGGAAAGGTCACCCTCCTAAGTAAACTTCCTAGTGCTGACCAGGAAATTCCCTTTTTTTTTTTTTTTTAAAGATTTTATTTATTTATTTGACAGAGAGAGAGAGATACACAGCGAGGGAGGGAACACAAGAAGGGGGAGTAGGAGAGGGAGATGCAGGCTTCCCACGGAGCAGGGAGCCCGATGTGGGGCTCGATCCCCGGACCCTGAGATCATGACCTGAGCCGAAGGCAGACGCTTAACGACTGAGCCACCCAGGCGCCCCAGGAAATTCCCATGTTGACTGGTTAAAAATTCTGGGGGGTTAAAGAAACTGCAGTCAGGTTAGGTATTAAGCCTTGGTTTACTGACATGGGGCCTTAACCTACATAACACCATTTTGGGCCTGTGGTTTTCTTTTTACCAATCCAGAGAAATAAAGCAAATTGGAGCTAATGTAACTGGGTGGGCAGATCAACCCCTTGTTATTCCTTGGGGGAAAAAATGGAGAGCAATTATCCTTATATTACAAATCTTTACTAAATTAAAAAATGCAGCTCTAGAGGCAATGCAAAGTCCATCTATTCCTTTTTACCAGTCCTAAAACTTCCCCTATTTTTCTCATAAGGCTTGTAAAATTATTGGCCTTAAAAAACCAAAGTCCTTCTTGGAGGAACTTATTCTTTCTCTGTCCTTTCAAGATATGAATCTTACCTTGTATTTGAAATATAAACACCCCGGGAGGTATCTAAAACAATGCCAACCCTCAGACTACATGGGGGACCGGGTTAGGGACCTTTTAAGAAATACAAAGTGCTCCACAGCTTCTATAAGATTACTTGTCAAGGACGAATATAAATCATGTGCCTTCTCCACAAATATTATGAGTAAAAAGCTGTAGCTATCCAAGCAGATAAACTTAACTTACAAACTAGTGAGTTTTTATATTGTTATACCTGATTCATAGCTAAAATTTTAAAATGGAAAGCTATAAAAACCTCTGCTTTACACATTATAAATATGGTATTTTTCTACCTCCTGATAGTATTACCAAAATTAATTTGTAAGAGAGCTCTATTTAATTGGCCTAAAATTAAGCATTTCTAAATCTCAAAAATATAATAGAAAGTAACCTGTTTTTCAAGTTCCTGTGATCTAGGAAAATTTTCAGTAAATAAAAGCTAAGTTTAAATTTGTTGGTTTAATTAATATAAGAAATACAGACAGCCAACAGACACATGAAAAGATGTTCAACATCACTCATCATCAGGGACGTGCAAATCAAAACTACAATGAGATATTACCTCACCCTATCATAATGGCTTAAATCAAAAACATAAGAAACAACACGTGCTGGTGAGGATCTGGAGAAAAAGGACCCTTCATGCACTGTTGGTGGGAATGTAAACTGATGCAGCCACTGTGGAAACAGTATGGAAGTTTGTCAAAAAATTAAAAATAGAACTACCATATGATCCAGGAATCACACTACTGGGTATTTACCCAAAGAAAATGAAAATGCTAATTTGAAAAGATATATGCACTCCTATGTTTGTTGCAATATTATTTACAACAGCTAAGATGGAAACAACCCAAGTGTCCTGCCATAGATGAACGGATAAAGAAGATGTGATATATATGTAATATATACAATGGAATATTATATAACACACAATATATGCAATGGAATATTACTCAGCCATACAAAGAATGAAATCTTCCCGTTTGCAATGACATGGATGGACCTAGAGGGTATAACACTAAGTGGAATAAAGTCAGTCAGACAAAGACAAATATCAGATGATTTCACTCATATGTGGAAGTTATGAAAGAAAACAAATGAACAAACAGAAAAAAAGAGACAAACAAACCACAGACTCTTTTTTTACGGTTTTATTAATTTATTACTATTATTTTTTAAAGATTTTATTTATTTATTTGGCAGAGAGAGACACAGCGAGAGAGGGAACACAAGCAGGGGGAGTGGGAGAGGGAGAAGCAGGCTTCCCGCTGAGCAGGGAGCCCGATGCGGGGCTCCATCCCGGGACCCTGGGGCCATGACCTGAGCCGAAGGCAGATGCTTAACGACTGAGCCACCTAGGTGCCCCAAAACCACAGACTCTTTTTTTTTTTTAAGATTTTATTTATTTATTTGAGATAGAGAGCACGAGAGGGAAGAGGGTCAGAGGGAGAAGCAGGCTCCCTGCTCTGCGGGACTCAATCCCGGGACTCCAGGATCATGACCTGAGCCGAAGGCAGTCGATTAACCAACTGAGCCACCCAGGCGCCCCACAGACTCTTAAATACAGAAAACTGATGGTTACCAGAGGGGAGGGGGGTGGGATGGGTGAGATAGGTGAAGGGGATTAAGAGCACACTTATTGTGATGAGCACTGAGTAATGTATAGAATTGTCAACTCACTATATTGTACACCTGAAACTAATGTAACATTGTATGTTAATTACACTTCAATTAAAAAAGAGGAAAAAAGTGTGATGCAGATGCTGAAAAAAATATATAGACATGTCTTTAGAGTTATTGGCATAAAGTATGATACTTTTCCACTTTGGTTTACTAAAAGTCAAACAAGCTCATGTTATCTTTGTTACCAAAAGTGCCAGCAAAAAGTAACTTAAGATGATGGCTAACTGCTTTAATGTCTCGTGAAATTTTCATAAGCAAGCTAAGTATGATTATTAATAAATGAATTAAATAGATGTAAATATCCATAAAACTAGGTAAGTTTCTGAAACTAATGAAAAGACTGAATTCAAGCAGACCAAGAATTATATGGGACTAAATGAACTGATGAGGACGATTATAATTTTTATGACTTTTTATTTAAAATATAGTTGGTTCTTTAATCTTCTGTTTTCCAGATAGAAGGAAGCCTTTCCTCTTAAGCTAACTATGACTTACAGCAATTTGGTAAATTACACCTTTGTAAGCAGAATTGAAATATCTTTTTCTCCCTACCTGATCTCTCCAGAATTCAGAAACACTCAGTGAATATTCTTATATTCTATGGCAATATAGTTATTTGCCCAAGTTCAATAAGAATCTGTTCTCCTTGTAACAGGACACAATTGGAAGCTGGTTATATTACAGAGGCTTTGCCTGGAATGTCATATTTAAAAGAGGCATGCATAGACTCAGGTATAGCTTTAAGGAACTAAGGTTCACTTTATGGAGTCAATTAAACCCCTTGGAAATATCACCTTGGTACCTTGCTCACAGAGTTCCCAGCAGCTTTATCAGATGAGTAAGGAAGGTCACTTCCTGGCAGGTGCAAGTACCTCAGGATTTTTGGGAGACACCAAGAAGAGAGGAATTAACCCAAATCTATAGGTATTACAAGACTCATGGCAAGTATTTGGTTTGACCTCTTCACCTTGAGAAGTTGTTAAGAGTTCAACCTGGAGATGCCTTATGAAAAGTTCCAGGAAGCAAATTTAAAGGAGCGTAAATGATCAGTTGCTATTCTTGCTAGTCTTTATGTAAATAATCAGGCCAAATTTATTCAAAGTAGACTTATTTTGCAAACAGATTAGTCTTAATTTGGCTATCTTTGGTAGAAATGACAGTATTTATAAATAGAAAAATTACGTTTCAATAACACATCTTTGTGGATATTAGAAGCTAATACTATTCATCACAAACTGGACTGGAGCCTAAAGTCTTCTAGCTACAAATCTCCAAACTCCTATTTCCAATTTTTCCCCTACTATCCTGTCTTAGGATCATTAAGAGCTAAAACTGTGCTTTTCCCAAAGCCATGCAAACTAAATTTGGACAACCTGATACATGAACTTCAGGGGAATTACCACAATAGCTCATGTATGGACCATCCTTGTTGCCTGTTGCTGTGGGGGCCACTCAGAAAAATTACCAGAGACATTCAACCTGCAAACTAGGAAAGTATCAGATGATCCATGGCTGCCTTCACTCCATCTCGAAATGCGTAAGCCTGACATCTAGAAATCTTCTCAACTGGTTACCCTCAGAACTCAGAAACTGGTTTAAAATGTACTCTAACCATTAACCCATTAACTGTTGTTTTTCTTTGTTCCCACAGAAATGCCTCTTATTCAATACCTAATTATTTGCATAATACAGGCCTAACTTTGGGAGTCTATCTGCAAAATGACCTACTGAAAGGAATTTACTGAACTGACCTATTGTTAGGACCAAGAATCTAGTTCGATGAGATGAAACAATCTACCAGTTCGACTTCTGGACGATGAACCTTCTTGGGGAAATTTCAAAGGCAGGACTGTAGGGAAGTGAAATCTGCCACCCCAAAATGTGTCTCTTTAGCTCAACAAGGAGGAATTTGTAATCATGGGTGAAAAATGTCACTTCTATGTCTAACTTCAACCTGTTAAAAGAAAAGATTAGTAATTTTCATCAGATAAATTAAATTTACCCACTATATGGGACTGACCTATTCCCAGGAGTAGGAGACTGGTCTAACGGGGTGTGGGGTAATGGGCTTCAATTTGTTCTTTTCTGTTTGTTTATCCTCATTCTATTTGTTGTTTTCTCCCTTTATGGATCTCTTGCCACTCAGCTACTAACTTTCCACACCCACCAGCTCAGCTTTCAATATGTGAAACTTACTAAGAAAGCCTCAGAGGAAGAAACTGTTGAGGTTCAGGGCAGGCCACCCAGGATGTGCTGCTTTGGCATGCGGATTATTTTGAAATCAAGGCCCAAAAGGCACAGGAAGAACCTTTGACCTTCCCCCGTCAACCTTACAAATAAAATAGTCAGTTACTTTATTTGGGAATGGCAGAGGAATTGCAATTCAGGACAAGCAAGCTATGGTGAGCCACAGGCAAGTCCAAAGAGACAAAGGGCAGGTTAGCTTTTATTAGGTTTTAGAAGGAAATTGGGGAGGGTTATTTTGAACAAAAGTTCATTGGAGAAGAACAAGAGTTTGGGGTTGTGGAGGGCTCTCATTGGCTGTAAACAGTGACTAACGCATTGTTGCTGGGGCACAGAGGGCTCTTTCTTATTTTTCTTAAGAGCAGGAGATAAATACCTAGGTAGAAAATGTCCTCCCTTGTCAAGATAATTCTTATCTTCTTTTTCCCTACTGGTTATTCAGGCTGCAAGGATGTGTGAGAGCTCCCCACCCTTCCCCCACCCCCATCAGGGCTTTGAGACTCCATTTGAAATGAGGTTTCCTTTACTCATTTTCACACCCCTAACTTTCTAAAAGAATTGAGATAGAGGACCTGCTCCACAGACAACTACATGATAATATGGACTAGGTGTGGTAGGAAGGGAGGAACCAAGCCAAGATTGTTAAAATTCCTGTGTCCCAGTGTTTCTGTATGGCCCAGAAAACATCTGTTCACCAGACATTTGCTCTGTTTCATCTTCCTGTGAATTACTTCCTTTCTTTTGAATTACTAAACCCCTACCCCTTCTCCTTAGTTTGGGATGACATATATACTTCATTTTGCCTGACTGTCTTTGGAATGTCTTATGTTTATGTGGATTCCCCATGTGTACATTAATTAACTTTGTTTTCTCCTGTTAATCTGTCTTACATTGTTTTAATATTTTAATATTTTTAACTAAGAGGGTAAGGGGGAAATTTTCCCCTCCCCGATAGCTACTCACTTCAAACCTCACCAAGGTCTTACTTCATTCCTACTCTAAGGTTATAAGATACAACACCAGGCATGCACAATCATGGCCAAATATGTAAACTTGAATTTAAAGTGTGTTTAGGAGGGAGAGGGAAGATGGTGAAAGAATAGGGAACCTGTACTTCATCTGGTCCCTTGAATTCAGCTAGTTATCTATCCACTCATTCTGAACACCTGTGAACTCAACTGGCGATCTAAGAAAAGAATGGCTGCAATTCTACAAATAGAAAAGAGACCGCTTTTTGCAAGGTAGGAGGTGCAGAGATGCGAATCTGAGGGGAAGATAAACGACGGAGGGGATGGAGCCTCCAGAAGCCGGCTACCGGAAAGTGATATAGCCCCGGAGTGCAAAATTGGAACTTTTAGAGGTCTGCTTCTGTGAGGGACGTCCCTGCCTGAAAGGTGCTCAGGTGGCAAATTGGGCAGAATCCTAGGTGGGACAGTGTGGTCTCAGGATCCCCGGGGTCACAGAAGGACCAGGGGTGCCTGAGTGTGGCAGAGCTCCCAAGCATTAGAGTGGGGAAACTGGCTACAATTAGTGAGCCCCTGAGTGGCCTCTCAGCTGGATGTGGCCATAAACTGGGAGTGTGGCATGACTGTGCAACTGCTCTCCAAGCAGAGGTCCAGCAAGCGACAACCCCTGGGAGACCCTGCTCCTTCCCCCAGGGGAGCGGCGGCGCAGGTGCGTGCAGGATCCGGCAACAGCTTCCCGAGTAGGGGCCTAGCCAGCCGTAGGGCCCCAGTGAGACCCCGCTCCCCTCCCTGGGAGCATTGATGCAGGGTGCACCGCAGGAGTCTGCGGGGTTTGGCGCACATGAAAGGGACTGACTGCCTTTCCCGGAGGGTGCACTGAAGAGTGGGAGCCACGACTGTCTAGCTCTGGGTCTGGAGATCAGGTGCTACCATTTTTACTTTTTTTTTTTTTCATCCTCTAAAGCGGCAGGAAAAGTCTTCAGGGAACAAAAGCCACATTGAACAACGAGAAGCAGCTTACACTGAGCCAGAACCCCTGGCAAGGGGTGCTGCAACTCTGCCCAGGCAAAGACACCTGAGAATCAGTGCAACAAGCCTCTCGCCCAGAAGATCAGCAGGAACATTAGGCAAATACCAAGTTTACGGATCATTCAGAACTGAAAAACTCCTGTGCTGGGGAAAATAGTATATAGAAATTGAGGGTTTTTTTCTCATGAGTCTTTAGTCTTTCAGTTTAAAATTTTCTTTTTCTTTTTCCTTTTTTTCCCTATTCAATTTGTTTCTTATTTTATCAACTCTTTGTTTTTAAGTCTTTTTTTTAATTTTCATTTTTACATTTACATTTTATAGATATATTCTTCATTTTTGGCTTCCTTTCACTGCTTTTATATATATATATAAAAGTTTTTCTCTCTTTATAATTTTGGGATTTAGTATCTTCTAACAAACAGACCAAAATATACCCAGGACCAAGTGGATCACCCTGTTTTGTCCACCTGTGAGATTATATTCTCTCTTTTTACCTTCTTTTTCTTTTTCTTTTCTTTTCTTTTTTGGTTTCTTACCTCTTCAGATTTGTCTAGGGTGTATTTTGCTGGGGTCATGGTTGATATTTTTGACTTTGTTCTCTTTGTCATTTATTCCTGTCTGGACAAAATGACTAGAAGAAGTTCACAGCAAAAGAACCCGAGGTAATACTCTCTGCCATAGAGCTAATTGATACAGATATAATAAAATGTCAGAAATTGAATTCAGAATAACAATTATATAGTTACTAGCTGGGTTTGAAAAAAAGCATAGAAGACACTAGAGAATCTCTTAGTGCAGAAATAAAATCTAATCAGGCCGAAGTTAAAATTCCTTTAACTGAGATGCAGTCGAAAATGGATGCTCTAACAGCTAGCGTAAATGAGGCAGAAGAGAGAGTCACTGACATAGAAGATAAAATGATAGAAGGGAAGGAAGCTGAGGAAAAGAGAGGAAAACAACTAATGGACCATGAGGGGAGGCTTCAGGAAATCAGCAATACCATAAAATGAAACAATATTAGAATTATTGAGTCCCAGAGGAAGAAGAAAGAGAGGGAGACAAGGTACATTTGGGCAAATCATAGCTGAGAATTTCCCTAATCTGGGGAAGGAAATAGGCATTTAAGTCCAGGAGACACAGAGAATCCCCCTCAAAAATCAATAAAAATAGATCAACACCCTGACATATAATAGTGGAGCTTGCCAATTTCAGAGATAAAGAGAAAATCCTGAAAGCAGCTCAAGACAAGAGCTCCCTAACCTACAAGGGTGGGAATATTAGACTGGCAGCAGACCTACCATAGAGACCTGGCAGGCCAGAAAGGGCTGGCATGATATATTCAGGGCACTAAATGAGAAAAACATGCAGCCAAGAATACTTTATCCAGCAAAGCTGTCATTCAGAATGGAAGAAGAAATAAAGAGCTTCCAGGACAAACAGAAACTAAAAGAATTTGTAATCACTAAACCAGCCCTGCAAGAAATATTAAAGGGGATCCTGTAAGCAAAGAGAGCCCAAAAGTAACATAGACCACAAAGGAACAGAGACAATATACAGAAACAGTGACTTTACAGATAATAAAATGGCACTAAATTAGTATCTTTTGATAGTTACGCTGAAGTAAATGGGCTAAATGCTCCAATCAAAAGACACAGGGTATCAGACTGGACAAAAAAGCAAGACCCATCAATATGCTGTCTATAAGAGACTCATTTTAGACCCAAAGACACCTCCAGATTGAAAGTGAGAGGAGTGGAGGACCATTTATCATGCTAATGGACATCCAAAAAAAGCTGGGGTAGCAACCTTATATCAGACAAATTAGATTTTAAACCAAAGACTGTAGTAAGGGATGAAGAGGGACACTATATCATACTTACAGGGTCTATCCAACAGGAAGATCTAACATTATAAATATTTATGCTCCTAACTTGGGAGCAGCCAATTATATAAACCAATTAATAATAAAACTAAAGAAACACATTGGGGGTGCCTGGGTGGCTCAGTCGGTTGGGCATCTGCCTTTGGCTCAGGTCATGATCCCAGGGTCCTGGGATCAAGCCCCGCATCAGGCTCCTTGCCTGGCGGGGAGCCTGCTTCTCCCTCTCCCTCTGCCTGCAGCTCCCCCTGCTTGTGCTCTCTCTGTGTGTGTGTGTGTGTGTTAAATAAATAAATACAACCTTAAAAAAAAAAACACATTGATAATAATACAATAATAGTAGCAGACTTTAACACCCCACTCACAGCAATAGACAGATCATCTAAGCAGGAGATCAACAAGGAAACAAGGACTTTGAATGACACACTGGACCAGATGGACCTCACAGATACACATAGAGGATTCTATACTAAAGCAACAAAATACACATTCTTCTCAAGCGTACATGGAACATTCTCCAGAATAAATCACATACTGGGTCACAAATCAGGTCTCATCTGGTACCAAAACATTGGTATTATTCCCTATGTATTTTCAGACCACAATGCTTTGAAACTTGAACTCAATCACAAGAGGAAATTTGGAAGGAACTCAAATACTTCGAGGTTAAAGAGCATCCTACTAAAGAATGAATGGGTCAACCAGGAAATTAGAGAAGAACTTAAAAAATTCATGGAAACAAATGAAAATGAAAACACAACTGTTCAAAACCTTTGGGATGAAGCAAAGGCATTCCTAAGAGGGAAGTACATAGCAATACAAGCCTTTCTCAAAAAATTAGAAAAGTCTTAAATACACAAGCTAACCTACACCTAAAGAAGCTGGAGAAAGAATAGCAAATAAAGCCTAAACCTGGAAGAAGAAAAGAAATAATAAAGATTAGAGCAGAAATCAATGGAATAGAAACCAAAAGAAGAGTAGAACAGATCAATGAAACTAAAAGCTGGCTCTTTGAAAGAATAAGACTGATAAACGCCTAGCCAGACTTATCAAAAAGAAAAGAGAAAGGGCCCAAATTAATAAAATCATGAACGAAAGAGGAGAGATCACAACTAACACCAAGGAAATACAAACAATTTTAAGAACATTTTATGAGCAGCTATATGCCAACAAATCAGGCAATCTGGAAGAAATACATGCACTTCTAGAAACTTATAAACTACCAAAACTGAAACAGGAAGAAATAGAAAACCTGAACAGACCTATAACCAGTAAGGAAATTGAAGCAGTAATCAAACATCTCCCAACAAACAAGAGTCCAGGCCCAGGTGGCTTCCGGGGGATTTCTACCAAACATTTAAAGAACTAATACCTATTCTTCTGAAACTGTTTCAAAAAAATAGAAATGGAAGGAAAACTTCCAAACTTCTTCTATGAGGCCAGCATTACCTTGGACCCAAAATCAGAAAAAAAAACCCACCAAAAAGGAGAATTACAGACCAATATTCCTGATGAACATGGATGCCAAAATTCTCACCAAGATACTAGCCAATAGGATCCAACAGTACATTAAAAGGATTATTCACCACGACCAAATGGGATTTATTCCTGGGCTGCAAGGGTGGTTCAACATTCGCAAATCAATCAATGTGACACATCACATTAATAAAGGAAGGACAAGAACCATATGATCCTCTCAATTGAAGCAGACAAAGCATTTAACAAAATACAGCATCCTTCTTTGATTAAAACTCTCCACAGTGTAGGAATAGAGGGAACATACCTCAATATCACAAAAGCCATCTACGAAAAGCCCACAGTGAATATCATTCTCAACGGGGAAAACCTGCAATTTTTTCCCCCAAGGTCAGGAACAGGATAGGGATGCCCATTCTCACCACTGTTGTTCAATATAGTACTAGAAGTCCTAGCATCTGCAATCAGACAACAAAAAGAAATAAAAGGCATTCAAATTGGCAAAGAAGTCAAACTCTCTCTCTTCGCAGATTACATGATACTTTATATGGAAAACCCAAAAGATTCCACCACAAAATTGCTAGAACTCAAACAGGAATTCAGAAACATGGCAGGATGTAAAATCAATGCACAAAAAGCAGTTGCATTTTCAGGGGATGGGATAATTGAGTGATGGGCATTAAGGAGGGCACGTGATATGATGAGCACTTGGTGGTATACACAACTGATGAATTATTGGATACTACATCGGAAACTAATGATATGTGTTGGCTAATTGAATTTAAATTTAAAAAGAAGAAATCAGGGGCGCCTGGGTGGCTCAGTTGGTTAAGCAACTGCCTTCGGCTCAGATCATGATCCTGGAGTCCCGGGATCGAGTCCCGCATCAGGCTCCCTACTGCTCAGCAGGGAGTCTGCTTCTCCCTCTGACCCTCCCCCCTCTCATGTGCTCTCTCTCTCTTTCTCGCTCTCTCAAATAAATAAATAAATAAAATCTTTAAAAAAAAAGAAATCAGTTGCATTTCTATACACTAACAATGAGACAGAAGAATCAAAAATTAAGGAGTTGATCCCATTTACAATTGTGTCAAAAACCATAAGATACCTAGGAACAAACCTAACCAAAGAGGTAAAGGATCTGTACTCTAGAAACTATAGAACACTTATGAAAGAAATTGAGGAAAACACAAAGAAATGGGAAAACATTCCATGTTCATGGATTGGAAGAATAAATATTGTTAAAATATATATGCTACCCAGAGCAATATACACATTCAATACAATCCCTATCAAAATACCATTGACATTTTTCACAGAGCTGAAACAAATAATCCTAAAATTTGTATGGAACCGGAAAGGATCCCGAATAGCCAGAGGAATGATGGAAAAGAAAACCAAAGCTGGTGGCATCACAGTGCCTGACTTCAAGCTATATTACAAAGCTGTGATCATCAAGACAACACGGTATTGGCACAAAAACAGACACGTAGATCAGTGGAACAGAATAGAGAACCCAGAAATTGACCCTCAACTCTATGGTCAACTAATCTTCGACAAAGCAGGAAAGAATATCCAATGGAAAAAGGACTGTCTCTTCAACAAATGGTGTTTGGAAAATTGGACAGCCACATGTAGAAGAATGAAACTGGACCATTTTCTTACACCACATACACAAAGATATGCTCAAAACGGATGAAAGACCTAAATGTTAGACAGGAGTCCATCAAAATCCTAAAGGAGAACACAGGCAGCAACCTCTTCGACCTCAGCCGCAGCAGCTTCTTCCTAGAAACATCGCCAAAGGCAAGGGAAGCAAGGGCAAAAATGAACTATTGGGATTTCATCAAGATAAAAAGCTTTTGCACAGCAAAAGAAACAGTCCACAAAACCAAAAGACAACTGACAGAATGGGAGAAGATATTTGCAAATGACATATCAGATAAAGGCCTAGTATCCAAGATCTGTAAAGAACTTATCAAACTCAACACACAAAAAACAAACAATCCAGCCAAGAAATGGGCAGAAGACATGAACAGACACTTCTTTCTCCAAAGAAGACATACAAATGGCCAACAGACACACTTGGCATCAGGGAAATACAAATCAAAACCACAATGAGATACCACCTCACACCAGTCAGAATGGCTAAAATTCACAAGTCAGGAAACAACAAATGTTGGCAAGGATACAGAGAAAGGGGAACCCCCTTACACTGTTGGTGAGAATGCAAGCTGGTGCAGCCACTCTGGAAAACAGTATGGAGGTTCCTCAAGAAGTTAAAAAGAGAGCTACCCTACAACCCAGCAATTGCACTAGTAGGTATTTACCCCAAAGATACAAATGTAGTGATCTGAAGGGGCCCCTGAATCCCAACGTTTATAGCAGCAATGTCCACAATAGCCAAACTGTGGAAAGAGCTGAGATGTCCATGGACAGATCAATGGATAACGTGGGTGGAACTGGAGGGTATTATGCTGAGTGAAAGAAGTCAATCAAAGAAAGACAATTATCATATGGTTTCACTCATATGTGGAATATAAGAAACAGCACAGAGGCCCACAGGGGAAGGGAGGGAAAACTGAATGGGAAGAAATCAGAGAGGGAGAAAAACCATGACAGCCTCTTAACTATAGGAAACAAACTGAGGGTTGCTGGAGGGGAGGTGGGGGGGGAATGGGGTAATTGGGTGATGGGTATTAAGGAGGGTACATGTGATGAGCACTGGGTGTTATACGCAACTGATGAATTATTGAACACAACATCTGAAACTAATGATGTACTATATGTTGGCTAATTGATTTTAAATAAAATAAATAAATAAAATAAAGTGTGTTTATTTACATTTTGGGCCTGATTTAACTTCTGATATAAATTAAATTTTACAATTTTGCAATAATGGAGCTGGCCATTTTCCTATTAGTCACTGTCACCTAAAAGCATTTGTTGAGTTAGATGCCAGTGACTCTGTATGAAATGAATTGTTGTCCAGGAGCAAAAATATTCCTGTACCCTTTAAACTTCTTTTATCTGGTCTAAAAATTAAATGGACATGAGACAGATTAACAGGAAAAGAAAAAAACCCCAAATTTTAATTATGTGCCCATGGAGGGTAATGAAATTGAGACCTAAGGAAACTGAAACCTATGGAAATGACCACAACAAGCAGTTTTTATACTTTTTAGTCAAAGAGACAATAAATTTGTGAGGAGTAGACAGGAAAAAGAAAACTTATGTTCAGACCCTCAATTAATATGAAATTCTAAACAGAATGGGGGCTGAGGTAGTAAATTAGTAAAAAGTAACAGGGTTTGTTTATATGGCCTTCTTGGCTCTAAATTCCCTATTTCTGGTGATAAGGATTCCCTATCTCTCCACCTCCTGGTACAGGGAGGGTACCTTTCACACAGGAGATTTATCTCCCATTTTCAGCAGGAGCGAGGAAGGTCAGAGTGTCCGTGCACTGGCTGTTTCTTCAGTAGCTTTAATTCAAAGTAATCAACATGCCACTGTGGCCCATTTTGGGGCATCCTGTCCTGGGCCCCTACACTGCCATGTAAAAAGGTTTTTAGGTACTGAGGGTGTTATAAAGTAAAATCCAGTCCCTGGCTTCAAGATGCTCAATTCTCGATAAGGGCTAAAAGACGCAAAGAAAAGCTAGGTAACCACCAGGAAATGTTCAGTGAGTAGCTCCAGGGGTGTTAATGGTCAGAAGAGGATGGTATCTCTAGGGGCTCCAATCATGGAGATAGATTAAGGAAGGGAGTGGGAGTTGAGCTGACCTGGACCATAAAGGATGGGTGGGATTTGGCTAAATTAAGGGAAGATGGAGAGCAGATCATGAGTCAGATTGCATGATAAATGTGAACATGGCATACTAGAAGCACCGAGTGGACTAATGTGGTGTATTTCTTCTTCCCTGTGCTAGTCCTCCTCTGTGTTTGGTATGGCCTCCAGTCTGCATATTCAGCCACACCCAGCTCCTTTGGTAACTCTTAACCAACTGAGCCACCCAGGCGCCCTCCTTTGGTAATTCTCACCAAAGGGGTGGTACAATAGCAACCTCACACTCCCAAGCCTGGGGATCAGGAATTAGCCTTGCTAATACATACCAGCTACAATGCTGATGTGTTTTTGTGATTTATAGTAAGAACAATATATTTGGCTTTCACAACAAAGTTTCTTGCACAGAGCTTCTCAAACCTTGGGACTTTTCTCTGATGATTTCCTTGTAATACTAATGAAACGACTTTTGGAAAGTACCTAGGGATGGGGTTGGTTGCCAGGAGAACAAACCAACTGATTAAAGAGTTGGAAATTTCAGTTCCCAACCCCATCCCTTCCATTTGGTTTCTTTGTAAGAACTCAAGAAGAAAGACAAAAATACACAGAAGGGAAAACCCTGGGATTCTTGTCTGCAAGTGTTACACACACACACACACACACACACACACACAATGTCTTGATGGGGAAAATAAAGTACACATGGGAGGATTCTGATTTCCAGCCTCCTCTACTCCTCCATTCCCAACTTAATCCTTCCACAGAGTACAACAGCAGAGATCTGGCCACTCAGGTGGACAGAGCACAGTAATAGTGATGTAAACTGAAGTCAAGGCTGCTAAAATCTACCCCCCTCCCCATGATACATGGTGGATTTTACATCTAGTAGCATTGTTCTGGTTTACATCTTATCCTCTTAGACTGCAGGAAACCTTTGCTCAGGAACAGCCACATTACACTTGATAGCATCTTGGACCTTGGTTCCTGGATGCCATATGAGATCTCATATTGCTGAACTGTTACTTATTCAAGTCTCTCTCAGACTTGGCATTCCACACCCATAATGTAGCTCAATCTCCTCTCGACTCCCAGCCAAGTGATCCTCCCCGTACTGTCCTCTCTGGCAGAGAGTAAGGTTTATGTTTTATACCTCTAAACATATGATATAAAGTATGATTTCATACCTAAACTGGTTAATAAGTATCTATCATTGAAGCTTCAAGAGAGAGAAGGCAAGGTTAAGAGACTGGAATGATACTACAAAGAGATACTGCTGGTTTTTCCCTTTCTGTACTCCATTCTTTACTTATTGAACTTTGTCGAACTAAGCATATGAATTTTGCCTAATCCTTTCTTTGGAAATATCTTATTTTACTTTTCATATATCATAGAAATTTAGAGTCAGAAGAAATTTTAAATCTCACATAGTTCAATTTTCTTCTTTTTTTAAGATTTATTTATTTGGGAGGGAGGGGCAGAGGGAGAGGGAGAGAGAATCCTCAAGCAGACTCCCCACTGAGCATGGAGCCCAAAGCAGGGCTCGATCCCATAACCCCAAGATCACGACCTGAGCCAAAACCAAGAGTCAGATGCACAACTAAATGTGCCACCCAGGCGCCCCACATAGTTCAATTTTCTATGGAATTCAGGCATCCTATCCACAACACACATGGTCCAACACAGATAGCATCTGTTGCCTGGATATTGTCTGTTCAACTGCTGACCACCTCTGATAAGAAATCTTCCTCTTGTTAGGCCAAGGGTAGTTAGTATACACCACTGTGTATACTAACATTCTCAGAGTACCTTCCAGAGAGGGGCTCTAAAATCATAAATTCAGTCAGAGAGAGCTTGGAGTAACTCCAGGACAATGCAAGCAAGCTTCAAGGGCAAGATGGAGTCAAATCTAAGATAACATGACAACAAGATATAACTTCGAGGGCAGACATGAGTTGATAATAGCTTTGGGTAACATTTACTGAGTATAGTACTGATTACTATAGATCAGAGGTCAGGCACTATTTAAGCACTTTATACTTATTAGCCATTTATTTCTCACAACAATTTTATGAAGAATATGGTCTTCATTTTCTAGTTGTAGAAACTGAGGCACAGAGTAACCGGTCCAAAGTCATCCAGCTAGAAAGTGAAAGAGCTAGGATTTGAATCCAGGCCAATTGGATCCAGACCCTGGACCACTATATAAACTACCTTAAAAACTGTAACTAAGAATGTCTAAACCATGTGCCAGGCATCATTCACTCCTTTATTCCTCATAATAGCATGTACTCTTATAAAACAGCCAAGTAACTTGCCCAAGGTTGGGCAGCTAGTGAGTACTAAAGTTGGGATTCAAATCCAGGTAGCCTATCTCTAGATATGCTTTTCTCCACTACCCTAAACCCCCTTGATGCTATGCTCCTCCGCATAGATGGTGATCGTTTCAGATACAGAGCTTTGCCATGGGCAGGAAAAGCAAATGACAAAGTGGGTGAGAGTAGAATAGGTACCAGCTGGTAAAAATGTGGAGGGAAATTAGATGCTGGCTGTTATCCAGGATACCCAGAGGACTCTCAACCCCATCCTTCTTGCTAAGGACACAGAAAAGGCAAATTATCTCTAGACAGAAGAAGCCTACACAATCAGAAAGAATGGCCTCCTTGCAGAAGTACATTCAGGAAGCTGCCTCTGTGCAGAGAGGGAAGTTATTCTTCAGATCTAGCAGAAGACAATCGCCAACACACACTGGCTAATGGGGAAATGAGAGGCCTAATATAATCTGCCAGTTTCTGGTTTCAGGAAGCGGGTGAGAAGTTTACAGATATCTGAATGATTACTGTGACTATCTGGAATGGAGGTATGACTGGCACAAGCAAAGAAAGGTCCATTTAAAATTCTACCCATTGGATTCCATTTCTAAACAACTTTTCTGCAAGCTATGTAGAAAGTTTCATGGTACATGAAGGTATTTTAAAAATGCTTCTGAATGTTGAATAATAAGTTGTGTGGAATATCAAGCAATGCGATCAGTATCTTTTTTTTTTAAGATTTTATTTATTTATTTGAGAGAGAGAATGAGAAAGAAAGAGCACAGGAGACAGGGAGGGTCAGAGGGAGAAGCAGGACTCCCTGCTGAGCAAGGAGCCCGAAGCGGAACTCGATCCTGGGACTCCAGGATCATGACCTGAGCCCAAGGTAGTTGCTTAACCAACCAAGCCACCCAGGCGCCCACGATCAGTATCTTTTTCAGAAACCCATAAAACAAACTTCTTAACTAAGATTGAAGTCTTTAGATTCCACATTTAGTTGTTTGTTCATTCAGAGAACACAGCTTCATAATATGAAATATTATCTAATCAGTGTTTAGAAAATCATTTGCAGGGGAAATTCGCATGTTTTTAAAAAAGAAATGGATTCATTTACAAAGCAAGTAATTATTTAAAATATTCAATGGTAATTCAATGCTTGTTTGCTGCAGTCATTTAAGAAATAGCAATAAATTTTCAGACTTGCCCTCATGGAGCTTACCTTCTAGTGGGGAGGGAGAAAGTAACCGGAAAAAAAAATAAGTAAAATATAGGACATTTTAGATAGTGGTAAGCACTAAGAAGAAAAATTAAGCAGGGAAGGGGACTAAGAAGGAGGGGGGTGGGGGTTGGTGGCATGTGGCAATTTATATAGGGTGGCCAAGGAAGGCATTAAAATGCACATATTCCTTAAAGTTTAGCATTACGTAGTATTTCCCCTGTACTGAGAGGCATCTGGTATATATGAGGCATATATCGGATATACATCACCACAATAATGATATTAAGAGGCATTAAAAAGAAGATGCAGAAGGTTTTAGGCTTCTAGATAGCAGCACTTTTTTAGATTAAACCCATAGTTAGATACCCCGAGTTTCAATTTCACTTTAATAATGAATATTTTGGAGTCTTTCGGTTTGTTTTGCTTCAAAATTAGTTTCCTAAGTAGCAGCAGGCGGGACATTTTCTCTAGAAGACTCTCAAGGCTACGTACACGTGCTCTTGAGAGCAGAAACTTTCATTCCCTAGGGCACGACAGTGTCTGGAACATACATAACAAGCTTGGTACCTGGAATCCAGAGCCCACTGAATGTGCGTGTCCAGTAAGTACTAACTACAGGAGGTGGTTCAAGTCCAAGCGAGAATGTTGAGTCACCGTGTCTGCTCAGGCACAACCCGTCTCATCCGCCTCCGTCACCAGCGGGGTGGGAGATTCCAACTTCACCAGGGGCGGATTTCTGACGAATCTCTTCATTTGGACTGAAACGCTTTCTGGTATTTTCCCTCTGCCGAGGTGGCACGAATTTCTGAAACGTGGTCCTGTCTGCTCTAAAGGCGGGGTCCGATCTTGACAGCCAGCTGTGCTGGGGCGAGGCCAAATTCGCCCTCTGCCCGAGTGTGGACCTGGCCCTAGGGAGCCCCTCCGGCTGGAAAGGGCGAAGCCTATCTCTTGGCCTCCCCGGTTTCTCCCAACCCCTCGCTCCTAGTTCCGAGGGGCCGAGTTGCTCGGGCCGCCTCCCACCCTTCCGCTCACCCTCCCCACCCCCTCTGCACCGCCTCCCGCCCTCTCCTCTGCACCGCCTCCCGCCCTCTCCCCAGGTCGGTTAACTCTAGGTGACTGCATCTCTCTACCTGAGTGAACGCAGGGCCTTAACCTTCCAGCCCCGCCTTCCTCCTCTAGTCCCAGCAAATTTGCTCCCGCCTCATCCCGGACAGAAGCGCCCCAATTGGCTCTCCCGCTGACTGGTCGGGTGACGTTCTTGGGGCGGGGCCTGGCGCTGGGTGACCGCCGGCCGGAGGGGCGCGAGTTCTGCTTCGCCTGCGGCCTCCGGCAGCGCCGGCTGCGTTTCACGACTTGCACCCAGGCTCACCCGGCCAGGGAAAGGGTTGCATGAGCGGTGGGCCAAGGGGTTGCGGTTGGGGTGCAGGGAGGGCCTCGGGTCCTGGGCCGGGGGGTGCAGGGAGGAGGGCCGGGGCGCGGGGAAGCGCGGGGACATGGCAAAGCTGGACCATGAGGAGGGGGCAACGGTGGCACCCGGGCACCCGCCCGCAAATGGATACCTCCTCGTCCCGGGGGGCGAGCCCCCCGGAAAGCTGAGCGCCGAGCCGCAGAACGGGCCCAAAGCCGGCTGCCTGACCCTGAATGGAGTGTCTCGGGACCGCCTTGTGGCCGCCGCTGAATCCCTCGGCAGGCCGCAGACTCCGCTGGCTCCAGAGGAGGAGACCCAGACCCGGCTGCTGCCTACGGGCCCCGGGGAGGAGACCCCCGGGGCCGAGGGCTCCCGGGTGCCCCAGACTGCGCTCTCTGCGCGGCGCTTTGTGGTGCTCCTGATCTTCAGTCTGTACTCGCTGGTGAACGCCTTTCAATGGATCCAATACAGCATCATCAGCAATGTCTTCGAGGGCTTCTATGGCGTCTCCTCCCTGCACATCGACTGGCTGTCCATGGTGTACATGCTGGCCTACGTGCCCCTCATCTTCCCCGCCACGTGGCTGCTGGACACCAGAGGCCTGCGGCTCACGGCCCTGCTGGGCTCCGGCCTCAACTGCCTGGGCGCCTGGATCAAGTGCGCCAGTGTCGAGCGGCATCTCTTCTGGGTCACCATGCTGGGCCAGTGCCTGTGCTCCGTGGCCCAGGTGTTCATCCTCGGCTTGCCCTCCCGCATCGCCTCGGTGTGGTTTGGGCCCAAGGAGGTATCCACAGCTTGTGCCACTGCCGTGCTAGGCAATCAGGTAAGAACTAGAGTGATAGATGAAAATCGGATCCTTAAAGGACCAGATAAAGGCATAGGCTGTATGAGCTAGGCGTATGGATGGACCCTCATGAGGCAGTTGTGTATAAATGAAGGAAGGGAGATGTGTAGTCATAAGATAGGAGGCAGCCTTGGATTAAAGAGGGTATTTGATTTATTTGTAAGGACAGAACTTCAAAACCAGTTTGAAGTGACTACCTTATCTTCTTGCTTTGAGAATTACCTATAAAATAATTAACTGAACTGGCCCATATGTCCCTAGCATCATAGAAAACTTGTCAGTGTAATAACCAGTGAGACTTAGGTAGGTATTTTTGTCATCCCTAGTGTATTCTTTGTAAAAGGAAGGTGTTGGATTCTGGGAAGTTTGTTCTCATTTTGAGTGATCAATGTGAACAGCTCCTGTTTTATTTTGTTTTGTTTTGTTTTACTTATTTATTTATTTTTCTAAAATTTATTTATCTTTTGTAGTAGTCTCTACACCCAAGGTGGGCCTGGAACTCATGACCCTGAGATCAAGAGTTGTACACTCTTCGGACTGAGCCAGCCAAGTGCCCTTCCTGTTTAATTTTATATGTTAGCAATCAGCAGAGTGCCTAGTGCACAATGCTTATAAATGACAGCTAAATAAATGTTCTGGTGGTAAAGACCTCACAACATTACTGAGTCCAATTACCAATTTTTTTTTTTTTTAAGATTTTATTTACTTCTTTGACAGAGAGAGACAGGGAGAGCAGGAACACAAGCAGGGGGAGTGGGAGAGGGAGAAGCAGGCTTCCCGCCAAGCGGGGAGCCCGATGTGGGACTCGATCCCAGGACCCTGGGATCATGACCTGAGCCGAAGGCAGACGCTTAACGACTGAGCCACCCAGGCGCCCTCCAATTACCAATTTTTAACAGTCAGAAAATGCAAGACAGATCGCAGATCATGGAACCTGTGGTAAAAGGGTGGCTTATTTTGCCAATTCTCCCTTAAAGTGCTTCCTAGTCCTTCTAACACCATAGGTTCAAATTCCAGTAGCATTCCTGTAGCATTACTAAGTAGAATGTTGTGAGTGTGTGTGTGTGTGTGTGTGTTGTAATTGCAGATTGATTCTTTTATTGTCATTTAAAATTTGCATATGGAGTTTTGTGATACTTTATGTACATTGTATGGAGTGTTCATTCAGCTTGAGGAGAATGTAGTTAAAAATCACCTGTCTCCATGCCTAGATTCCTACCTGCTATGTAACAAAAGAATGTTACTCTCTTACTTCCAGTCTAACACTTGTTCCAAGATCACAATAAGATTTAGCTAAAATCCATAAAAAGACTAGCTCTACATCTTTATTACTTTATGTTTATCTTCTTTCTCTAAAAGTACAGAAGAAAGGGTAGCTTGAACTGTAGTTGTTGTGCATTCAAAATAATTTATAACTGGGGCGCCTGGGTGGCTCAGTCATTAAGCGTCTGCCTTCAGCTCAGGTCATGATCCCAGGGTCCTGGGATCAAGCCCCGCATGGGGCTCCCTGCTCAGCTTGAAGCCTGCTTCTCCCTCTCCCCCTCCCCCTGCTTGTGTTCCCTCCCTCGCTGTGTCTCTCTCTGTCAAATAAATAAATCAATAAAAATCTTTAAAAAAAACACAATAATTTATAACTGATATTTGAGTTGGTTGCTTCCATATGTTTAGATAGGAACTGTTTTCTTAAGGTATTTTTCATTACCAAAATTGTATTCCATATTCATACTTCATTGAGTATGGCAGAAATATTATTAACTCCATATCTATGGATTATCTATTTATGGGTAATAAATGGAAATGTTTTCTCATAGGCAGATTTCCCTCTCATGTTCAGCACACCTCTGCCTTCTTTGTACATTCATTGTCCCTAAGGTTCTTGTCCTTCCTTGGCTGCAGTAACTGTGCACTTTTCATGGCCCTCATTTTCAGCCTAAATTATGGAGTGATCACTTATAATAATATTCCACATTATTGAGCATTCACTGAGAACCTGGCACCATGCTAAGTATTTTACATGCATTGTGTCCTTGAATTTAATAATATAAGGTAGGAACCATTAGTCTCTCCGGTTTATAGATACAGAAACTGAGACTTGAAGGGATGAAATTATTTTCCAGAAGTCACACAGCAAACTGGTGGCAGCATTCACACCCAAGTCTGTCTGATTTCCTGCATCCTGGCTTTTCACTATTCATCTCTATTGCCAGGTCTCTAACCTGAGAAACCCTTCTAAAACATGGATCAAATCCTGTCATTGCTCTGCTTTGGACTCACCGATGATTTTCCATAGTACTTAAAATCTAAACTCTTCACTCGGGGTTGCAAAACCTTATTCTAATATGTCTTCTTCATCTAAGCTTGGTTTTTGCATAAGGGCCTTTGCAGAAGCATTCTCTCTGCCTGGAATGTTCTTCCTCCTAGGATCACATTATTACATCCTTACTGTCACACAGTTCTCAGTTTAAATTCATTTTATTTTATTTTGTTTTTTATTTTATTACTTTTTTAAGATTTTATTTATTTATTTGACAGAGACACAGCGAGAGAGAGAACACAAGGCAGGGGAGTGGGAGAGGGAGAAGCAGGCTTCCCACTGAGCAGGGAACCCGATGCGGGACTTGATCCCAGGACCCCGGGACCGTGACCTGAGCCGAAGGCAGACGCTTAACGACTGAGCCACCCAGGCGCCCCTTAAATTCATTTTAGATATCATTTTGTGGCATTTCTTGAGGAAACCATTTAGAGTTGCCCAGTCACTCTCTTATTACATCATTGTACTTATCTCCATATGGTGCTTATCACTCTCTGATATATTTATGCTTATATATATATATTTTTTAAAGATTTTATTTATTTATTTGAGAGAGAGAGAATGAGAGATAGAGAGCACGAGAGGGAAGAGGGTCAGAGGGAGGAGCAGACTCCCTGCCGAGCAGGGAGCCCGATGTGGGACTCGATCCCGGGACTCCGGGATCATGACCTGAGCCGAAGGCAGTCGCTTAACCAACTGAGCCACCCAGGCGCCCTATGCTTATATATTGTTATTAGTTATTTCCCATCCCCACCATTAGACTGTAAGTTTCATGAAAATAGGCATGTGGTCTGAATGTATACAGTTGTCTCACCAGCATTTAATACAGTGCCCAGCACATTATAGATGCTCCATAAAAATTTGTTGAATAAATGAGTGAGCTTCAGACTTACGTAGATACTGGCTAGCTGATATTTCCATATGCTCTCACCCATCCAAATTCACCTGGTCTCCTAGCTCATTTCTCTTCATTTCTGCTGCCTCTCTCTTAGCTTTGGCCGCCAGCAGCCCTTACCTTGAGATTGCTGGCTGACTTTCCTATCTGCAGCTCTTGCACTTTTCCTATTACTCTTCACATTTATCCACTGTGGTCTTTCTAATGTGCAGATCTGTCCAGGACACTCCCTTGCTCTCTGCAGTGGCTTCCATTGCCCTGAGTATAAAATTCAAACTGTCTAATAAGACAGTGTGAGTCCTTTTGGATCTGCCTCCCGTCAACTCTTCGGCCTCACCTCTCCACACACCGCCCCTCCCCCCATTCCTCACATTCACATTTTTTCTCTGCTTCTGAGGGGAATTGTCCACTACTTACAGCTTCTCACAAGGTCATGCTCTCCTCCTTCCTTTGTACCTGATGTTCCCTTGGCTGGGAACACACTGATTTCACTTGGCTAACTCCAGGTTCCTCTTCAGATCTTTGCTCCTGCAGAAACTTTTCTTGAACCCCAAGTCTATACAAAATGCTCCTTCAAAGTAGTTTCTTAGCTAGGGTGACTGTCTGTTCCAGTTTGCCTGGGATAATCCAGGTGTGGAGCTGTTCATTAGGATAACTGCTCATTTAGTCCCTTTCACTTTGAATAGTGTTCTCATTTGGATGATAGATCACATGACCATCCCAGGCTTAGCACCGTCTACCTCTCCATCACTGCTATCACTGCACTTACCAAACTCTCTTGTACTTACCTGTTTAGTGGTCTCTATCCAGCTTTTTGTAAAGGAGCAAATGAAGTGTTTGGTGACACTTCCTTTTGGAAATCGATCTTGGGCCCTTCTCATCTCCATCCCTGTTACCTTTCTCCATTGAGCTCCTTTAATACTTTAATTTTATTTCTTTCGTTGTGATTATCATATTCAACCTTATGTTTTTCTTACTGAGGTGAAATTCACATTAACCATAAAATTAACCATCTTAGATTACAGCTCAGTGGCATTTAGTACATTCATAGGGTTGTATAACCATCACCTCCATCTAGATCCAAAATATTTTCATCCACCCTCAAAGAAGACCCAATACCCAACACTAAGCAGTCACTCTTCATTCACCCCTTCTTCTGACCCCTGACAACCACTAATTTGCTTTTTCTCTCTATGGATTTAGCTGTTCTAGATGTTTCATGTAGATGGAATCATTCACTATGTGACCTTTTATGTCTGGCTTCTTTCACTTAGCATGTTTTTCAAAGTTCATCCAAAGATCATCCACGGTAGTATTTCATTCTTTTTAGGGCTGAATAATATTTCATTATATGAGTGTAGCACATTTTGTTTATCCATTCATCCACTGATGGACATTTGGGGTTGTTTCTACCTTCTGGCTATTGCAGATAGGGCTGTTATGAATATTCATGTATAATATTTAATATTTGTTTGAATACCTATCTTTAGTGTTTGGGGTATTTATTTAGGAGTGGAACTGCTAGGTCATATGGTAATTCTATGTTTACTTTTTTAAGGAACTGCCGAATTGTTTTCCACAGTGGATGCACTATTCCACAATCCTGCTAGCAGGGTACAAGGGTTGCAATTTTTTCATATCTTGCCATTTGTTATTTTCCAATTTTTTGTTTGTTTGTTTATTATAGCCATCCTTGTGGGTATGAAGTGGTATCTCATTATGGTTTTGATTTGCGTTTCCCTACTGATTAATGATGTTGAGCATTTTTTTCACGTGTTTATTGAACATTTGTATATCTTCTTTGGAAAAATGTGTATTCAAGTCCTTTGCCCATTTTTGAATTGGATGTTTGTCTTTTTGTTGTTGTTGTGAGAGTTCTCTATATATTCTAGATGGTAGACGCTTTTTCGACATATGATTTGCAACTATTTTCTTCCACTCTATATATCATCTTTCTCAGCCTTACTCTGCATATTCTTATTCTTCTTTTTGATTGCAAGCATCTAAAAGGTAAGAACGGTATTTTACATCCTTACAGCAGAATCATTCAAATAGTAGGAGCAACTACCATTTAACAGTACTGTAGTAAAAAACAAAAAAAACAAACAACATTAGAACATGGTGCTTTTTAAAAAAAAAAAGTTATTTATTTGGGTAAACTCTACACGGTGTGTGGGGCTTGAACTCACGACCCCGAGATCAAGAGTCCCTTGCTCCTCCAACTGAGCCAGCCCAGCATCCCAGAACATGGTGCTTTAGAATGTACACCTTACACCTTAAATACGCTAGCTGTCTTCTCTATATTAATTGCCAGTATGTCCTTTTTTTCCCCTCTTATTAATAATAGGTATTAACAGGATTGTTTATTTTACAGCTTGGAACTGCAGTTGGCTTTTTGCTACCACCAGTTTTAGTGCCCAACACACAGAATAACACAGATCTTCTGGCTTGTAATATCAGTACCATGTTTTATGGAACATCATCCGTCGCCACATTTTTATGTCTTTTAACAGTAATTGGTAAGCAAATTATATTCCCTATTGCTTAAATAGATAAATGCATGGCAAACATACGGAAATAAAAATAGCTGGCCCTGAACATTTTCATAATATCTCCCTTTGCTATCTGCTTGTTTCATTCTTGCTGTTGCACCTGTTCAGATAATGAATGCTACACCCCTAGGGATCTGTTATGGTCAGCTATATCTATTTTAGTATCGCAAAGGGTTTGAAGACTAACTCATTTAATTTCTCTCCCTACTAACTTTTCTTCCTGGATAACTGTTGTTTCCAACATACTACCTGCCTCCTGTTTGCATCTTCCTCTACGTGTTCTGCAGCTGATGCTAACATAGCCAGGAACAAATTCTTGTTATGCTTGGAAATGATGCAAAGAGGCTACCAACCTTTTTCTCTTTTTTAATGAGAAATCCTTCCAAGGATCCCCATTTTAACAATTAACTGGATCCGAACATGTTGACCAGTGAACGATCCTGAGCAGTGGCAAGCTGTTCAGCTGCTCAGCAGAGCTTGTTAGACCACTTCAGCAAAGCACTGTTCTCTCCACCCGTCCCTGAGTCCTCTCGTCTGGGCCTGTCTCTTGAAGCAGTCAGTCAAAATCAGCTGCAAGCAGCCACATCATCAGTTTGGAAGAAGATTTGGGAAGGTCTGCTTTTTAAAGTTTATTTTTTAATGGGAAACAAGTTTGCTTGCAGGGCGAAGGACAGGTTTTTTAAAGTAATGTGGTTGCTAATATAACTGGACTATTGTCCTTTGGGCACTCAGG
This sequence comes from Eumetopias jubatus, assembly GCF_037043125.1. Lineage (NCBI taxonomy): Eukaryota > Metazoa > Chordata > Mammalia > Carnivora > Otariidae > Eumetopias > Eumetopias jubatus. The sequence continues at coordinate 38,214,775 of NW_028274818.1, forward strand.
ATATTGTAACTCGATTTGAGGAAGACCGCAACTTTAAAATTGAAAGGCCATCTTTTAATCATTAATATTTACATTAAATTGCATGATTGCTGGAGCTTTAAAATGTATAAGATTAATTTTTACCATGGCTCTCGTAGTAATGAAAAATTCAAATTTTGTGATCTCCAGATAGGAAATCCTTGGTTTTCAAAGGCATGTAGGTTGAAGACAGTTCTGATAGAGACTGCCTTCATAGATGAACTGCCCATACATTTAATTTCCCTTCAGATAATGAAAAAAATATTCTCTTGGTAGCATAGAAAGTATTCTGACATGCCAAATCTACTCGTGGTTGGTTTTTATGTTTCAATTAGGGGGTGACATTTTTGCTGTGTATAGACTACTGAAAAAAGACAAATTATCCCTGTACTATTTCAGCAGTTTAACAAAGTTTTAAAAGAAATCTACAGTTGACCCTTGAACAACATGGGTTTGAGCTGCATGTGTCCATTTATACATGGACTTTTTTTACAGTACTGTAAAAGTATTTTCCTTATGACTTTATTAGTAAGATTTTCTTTTCTCTAGCTTACTTTATTTTGAGAAGACAGTGTGTAACACATATAACACACAAAATATGCGTCAATTGACTATGTTATCAGTAAGGCTTCTGGTCAACAGTAGGCTACTGGTTGTTAAGTTTTTGGGGAGTCAAAAGTTATACATGAATTTTCAGCTGTGTGGGGGATTGGTGCCCCTAACCCCCATGTTGTTCAAGGGTCAACTGTATATTTTTTAAAAACAAACTCTTAAGTCTACTTCTCTGGTATCCATATTTGATTTGCTAAAGGACATATAGTTTGTATATGTTTTGTATAAATGGATCGTCTATTAGCAATTAGGGATTATTAAAATGTAAAATCCACCTTCCTACGATTGCTTGTGTATCTTCACATCAATTCTGGTTTTCCTTTTTTTATTGTCTTTCATGGCTTCATCTCTTTGGAAAAATATAAGATATCTATACATGTGAAATCATATATATGACACATATGTGTTTAAGCATATCTATATGAGATGCTACAAATATAAGATTTTATTTATTTATTTGACAGAGAGAGACATAGCAAGAGAGGGAACACAAGCAGGGGGAGTGGGAGAGGGAGAAGCAGGCCCCCTGCTGAGCAGAGAGCCCGATGCGGGGCTTGATCCCAGGATCCCGGGATCATGACCCAGCTGAAGGCACATGCTTAATGACTGAGCCACCCAGGTGCCCCGATAAATATAAGATTTTTCTTTGTGAAAGGAAGGGGACAAAAAGGCAGTAATAATAGGTTGACCTTTGACATAGCACCTGTGTTACTTGAGAAATTAAAAGAGACCTATTCGTGTACCTTATTACTTATTTATGCACTCCTAGCTTCTGAGGAGACCGTGGAGATGGAGCAGGGAAGAAAGGGCTCACTGTCAAGTTTTGCTTGGTGACCTGTAATCTTAACCTTACGATACCAAGCATAGTATAAAAGCAAGATAATATACAGGTGTGACATGAATGTCTTGGGTTGAAAATCGTGACATTTAAACAAAAAATTTTATCTGTTTTCCTTATACTCAAATATTTGCTATTGAGGAAGATAGGGATTATTTTAAAGGTCCTTAATTACTAAACGACAATCCTACTTCCCTCTGAATACTTCCCATAAATACTTTGGAAGCCCAACCAAATTTTATAAAGTAACTTGGCTTTGCTGTTGCTTTTCAGCAATGTGACATATACTAAATTGGTATTCAGCAGTCTTTCAAAAAATACTATCTTGAGGCTTCATGCCATGTAACCCTATTGCCCTCCCTCATGGAGCTTATTCATGAATGTAATCCATCTAGCATTTCTAGGAATTAACCCAAGCCTTCCACCAGATCTCACACTAATACCTCATTCTTCATACCCCACACGATTGTGGCTTCTAACAGTTGGTGGTTTGGTAAGTACCAAACATGTTTAAAGTAGGCACACTACATGGTGCATCATCTAATCCTCATAGCCCTATGAGGGCGGTACTATTCTCAGTCCCATTTGATAGATGAGGAAAGTAGGACGCAGAATTGAAGTAAATGTAATCTATCCATGGTCACAGGGAATACTGAAGATGAAATTTGAGCCTAGGTACCCTAACTCCATATTTAAAATGTCATATACAAAAATACGGCATTTTAATTTTTAATTAGTCTTGTTTTTGTTCCATTTCAAATTCCACTTGTATACGTGGTAATGCAGTTGTGTTTGAACGCTATCCTTGTGCAGGAGGGCAGTAAACTCTATCACGTAACTCAAATGTGCAAATTAAAATCCTTACCTTCCTGATTCACTAATGTGAGTGGATGAGAGAAACCAGAAGTAAAGGCAATCAAAATATTTAATGTTAAGGTACTTAAACACATGAGTATATAACATGTATGTGTAATTCTACTTTTGATTCTTCAGGATATTTATAGCTAGACTGCTGTTGTAAATATTTAACAGAAATATGTTTTACTTAGTCTATAAGAATTTTAAGCCCCTGAGATAAAGTCTCTGACTTTTAAAAGTAGGTATTCCTGGGGGCACCTGGGTGGCTCAGTCGGTTAAACATCTGACTTCAGCTCAAGTCATGATTTCAGGGATCGAGCCCCATGCTGGGCTCTGCATTCAGAGGGAGTCTACTACTCCCTCTCTCTCTCCCCCTGCTTGTGCTCTCTTTCTCAAGTAAATAAATGGATCTTTAAAAAACAAGTATTCCTGAAAATGACACTGTATTCTGTGTAGCATTCAATAATTACAAGATTATTTTGCATATATTATATCATATAATCCTCATAACAACTTGTTATTTCCATTTTATGTATGAGAAAACTATAGTTGAGAGACAGGAATTGACTTCTTCTGAGTTATACAAGGATATGAGGCAGAGCCAGTATTCAAACCTCTACATATCTTGTACAAGTTAATATGTGGAATGTCTGCTTGAATCATACAGGGACAAATAATGAAATCAAAAGATAATGTTATTATTTAATTCCAAAAGTAGAAGTAGTCCTAAACACATAGATTTCCTTCTTATTCATCATGGGAGAAAAGGTTTGAATGTGGTACCCCAAAATCCTTTGGCTACTTTGGAGAATAACTGCTTGAATAGTTTATTATTATTATTATTATTATTATTATTTATGTAAGCTCTCTGCCCAGTGTGGGACCCCAAGATCAAGGGTTGCATGCTCAACTGACTCAGCCAGCCAGGGGCCCCGATAGTTAGCTATTTTTTTGGCATACATTTTTGGTGGGGAGAAGAAAGAAAAAGGCTATTGCATTTCAGTTTCAAAGGAGAAAGAGAAAGCCATATTTCATCCTTTAAAGGAAGCAACGTAGAGTAAACAGGGTCGTAGACCAGTGGTTTTCTGTTCCTCTGTTTCCTTTTCTTCATATAGACTGAAACCCGACTTTAGTGTATTGTGTAGCTGGTAGATACGGGCCTGATTTTGTCCAACAGGGCAGTTGACTACCTGAAACGAAAAGATAACACATGTCTTCAGAAAATAAATTCAGTGGGGTTGAAGACTAATAGGCATTGATTTCTCTTTGTGTTTGAGTTCAAATCTGAACCACTTATACTTACTTTACCAGAGTAAATAAGAACCTAAGTAAGAGACTGAAGACTCAATCCCCATGATTACCTTGTAAGCACGGTTTTGACTTTCTGAAACTTTGTTTTACAACCGCCTGGGTTGTGTATTGCCACTATTAACAAAAAGAGATATCTCCAATCTTAACTAGGACCCAAAGAGACTTTCAGGAAAGGACAACAGGCGTCCTCAACAGTGAAAGGAGCAGATAGGGTGAATGAAGAGAAGGGATTGCAACCAAGTCCTCCCATATAAGAACGTTCAAAAGTAAATATTCATGAGTATGTCTCCTCTTGAATTAGTTGTGACACCTGTAAAAATAGAAGTCTGTTTTAGTTTGATAAGTTTTCAGTATATCCTAATTAATTGATGTTTTGGTGAGCTCTGCTCCTAGGAATCTACCTGGACCTCTTCAATTCTAGAAATTATATCTAATTAGATCAGATGATAAATTTCTGTAGCAAATAGAAGAAAACAGTTACTAACTCAAGACAGTCCTCTAAAAGGTAACATAGACCAGTTAGCTCATCTCTGATGTTACCTGTAATTACAAATTGAACTAAGTTTAGAAATGGAATTGTTGAATACTTACAAGAATAAAAATCTTGCTTAACTAAGAATGGACTAATCAGTGAGCAAGTTTGTGACATATTATTGAGATGGTTTTGCAGTTATGTGAATTGATCAAATCTCTGAGCTGTGGTCCGTTTCAGAGGACTGAGAGGATATTCTTCAGAAATTAATGAAAATGAAAGACTCACTATAAGACTTTCACTACCTCTTTAAGCTTAAACTGATTTAGTCTGCTCACTCAGGAAGATCCATGTATTTAATTACCTTTCCATGTGTGTTTCCAGCATTCAAAGAAAAACCTCAGTATCCACCAAGTCAGGCTCAAGCAGTTCTTCAAAAAAGTTCCCCTGCTGAATACTCCTATAAGAAATCAATAAGGAACCTATTTAGAAACATTCCTTTTGTCCTTCTCTTGATCACTTACGGTAAGTGGTTTTCTTTTACTTTGATTTCTGTATAAAACTTTGAGCATTGTAGATTCTTTTCATTTAATCTAGTGGATTGAGCTTTAGTTAATGAGATAGGTTTGTTAACTATAAAAATAATGATGGCATAGTCAAACTTAAATTTTGAACTAAAAGCAAAATTTCTTAATCCAATTTCTTAATTTAATTTGTTATGTTTTTAAAATAAAATATAATAGATCTCAAATAGACAAGCACTGTCTTCTTTTTTGAGTTTACACCAAGTATTTTAAGTCCTTCATAAACTGCTGTAAGTATATGGGAAATGTCAACAATTCCTTTCTCTGCTCCTATGCAAACTGGCATCTATTTTGACTACTGAGTCAAAACTAGACACTAATGCGATCACCTTAACCAGTTCTAACTTGAAAAGCAATTCTTATCCTTCTAGGTACTCCAGGATAGCTGACAGATACTCACTCTGATGCTGTAGGTTTGACTGCAGGCACCAACCCATTTGGTTCCGTTCAGAGTTTGCTGACAGTTTATTCTTTGTTTTTGTTTTTTTTATATCAACACCATTTATAATAACTGCCAACACCCCCTATTTCTGTCTTACTTGTCTTCAGAAGTCACTCACTGCTGTTCTTTCTCTTCTTTACATCTTTCTGGGAGCACACACCCTAGTACATAACTGTTTTACGGGTTGTAACAAGTTATGCCCTGACCTAAATGCTCACTCACCCCTTTACCATGGTTACTTGATCTTTTTTTTTTTCTTTTTCAGTGAAAATAGTTGAACACAAAAATAAAACATTTAATATAGTGAATTCCTATGTACCTATCATCACCCAGCTGCAATGGTCGACATTTCAGTATTCCTGCTCTATCTCTTTCCTCTACTTTTTTCCTGGAATTTTTTAAAGCAAATCCCAGATGTTATATCCTATCATCATTAAATACTTCAGCATGCCATAGTTCCTTTTCTTAATTTTGCTGGTTCCCTCCACTGGTTAGCTTAAACCTAAAACACATAACTAGGAAGTAGAGAAAATACAGTGGGCAGTTATTATCTATAAGAGCAAATTCACTTCTGTAGCCTGTCATTTAAGGAAGAAAGATTCCTACCTTCTTTATCTCTCTCTGACTCCCAAGATAAGACTGTCTTTGAGCCAATTTATAACCAGCCCCTTGTCACAAACGCTCACACACACGAACATGCCTCCACGTGCATATATGCTGTGAATTCTAGTCTCTGCAATTTTGTGCCATTATTCCTTTTACCTGAAATGTACTCCTTTTCCCCCTCAAGCAGTCCTACAAGAGCTGGCTTAACATTTGCCTTACTTACTCTCTAAAATAAATGAATAAATCTTCAAAAAAAATTCAGAAAGAAGGCATTGGGAAACACTGTGGAGAGTTCCCCAGGAGAGTTGGAAAACTTTCTTGACCTCATATTCTTCACCGAAGGGGTGCCTAGTTAGGGATCATGGTTTTGAATGAGTGAGTCACATCACACCTTTTGACAGTGCACCTGTCTCCCTCCATGACTACTATTATATATAGAGAGAAAGTCCGAGCCGACTTGCACATGGGCTAGCCTAGATAGGGCGAATACAGACTATTCGGAACCAAATAGTCTAAGGTAACATTGTCTTGAGGTAAGGCTCTTTGGAGAAAACGTGATCCTTCACTATGCCACTCTTGCTATTTGCTGTCTGAAACTCAGACAAATAATCGAAGCTCAGATAACAGTATTTCTTGCTCTTATGATCCTTTACCCTCACTCTTGCTATCTTTACCCCCGTCTGGAATAGATGCAAGATGAGCACAGGGTAGAGTGCAGTAGATACCCTTAGGCCTGTTTTCCTTGGCCTCCTCACGCTAACGCGCTGGGTCCCTATATACATCTGAACTCAGTGGGAAGTGAGCAACCAAGGCCAGTTACTCAGGGCTTTTTGATATGATCTTTAGACAGCTGTATGTCTTATCCTGCAATCTTCCACTTAAACAGGGTTTGTAAGGGAACTAGACTAATTGTAAAATTCCTGCGAAAGAAGGAAGGGCCAAGAACAACAAAGATAATGTCAATGAAGAACAAGGTGAGGGACACATTCTCGGACACCAGAATTTACAAAACAATGATAATTAAGATGCCACGTATAATCAAGGGATAGACTATTAGATTACGGGAACAGAGTAGCGATCCCGGTGACCTGCTTCTCAGTATTCATTTGTAGGCTAGTTCGTATGATAGCAATGAAATTCTGCTAATAAAGAATCTCAGCGGCCTAGCGCGTCAAAAATTTACTTATTGCCAGTCAGTCCTGTATGTTCAATGCGAATTGGCAGCAAGGTGCTGCTCCCCAGAGTTAATTCAGGGACCCAGAATGACACCTTGGCACATGCTATTATGATTACTAGGGCAGCAAGTGGGAAATGTCACTTTTGCTCACATCTAAAGTCATATGGCCGTGTAAGTGTCTGGAAAGAGAAAAACTAGAATATGGCGATCCCTGTAGCCCTAGTTCCACTTTCTCTGGTCTCAGTTACCCGTGGTCAACCGCGGTCGGGAAGCAGATGCTCCTCCTTCTGACCTATTACAGAGGGTCAGCAGTAGCCTGACCCTACATCACACAGCTTGTGTCATTCACACCACTTCATCTCATCACGTAGGCACTTTGTCATCTCATATCATCACAAGAAGAAGAAAAACCACAGTACAGTAAGATTTTGAGAGTGACCACATTCACATAACCTTGGTTACTGCATATTGCTGTGATTTTTCTATTTTATTATTAAGTATTGTTGTTAATCTCTTACTGTGCCTAATTTATAAATTAAACTTTACCATATGTATGCGTACTATCTGCAGTTTCAGGCATCCTCTGGGGGACTTGGAACAAATTCCATGCAGATAAGAGAGGACTACTGTATTTGCAAACAGCTCTAATGACTAGAACGTGTATATATGAAAACTAGATGTTTTGTATAAGAGAAACTATATCATAAATTGTCCTGGGATAATTGATTATCCATATGGGAAAAATAAAATTAGCTCTCTATATCAAAAAAATGAATTGCAATGGAATAAAGACCAAAGGGTGAAAATTAGAACTTTCAAGTTTTAGAAGTACGTATAGGAAACTGGCTTTAGTATTCTTAAAAGAATTTCTTGGGGGTGCCTGGGTGGCTTAGTCAGTTGAGCATCTGCCTTGGGCTCAGGTCGTGATCCCGACATGCTGGGATCGAGTCCTGCATTGGGCTTCCTGCTCAGCAGGGAGCCTGCTTCTTCTGCCTGCCAGCCCCACTGCTTGTGCACTCTCTCCCTCCGACAAATGGGTAAAGTCTTTAAAAAAAAAAAGAGAATTTCTTGGGACGCCTGGGTGGCTCAGTCAGTTAAGGGTCTGCCTTAGGCTCAGGTCATGATCCTCCAGTCCTGGGATCGAGCCCGACGTTGGGCTCCCTGCTCAGCGTGGGAGTCAGCTTCTTCCCCTGCTTGTGCTTTCTCTCTCTCTCTCTCTCTCTCTCTCTCGCTCACTCAAATAAATAAATAAATAAATAAAATCTGGGGTTTTTTTATGTAAACTTTTTTTTTTTTTTAAGATTTTATTTATTTGACAGAGCGAGAGAGCATGAGCAGAGGGAGCGGCAGAGGAAGAGGGAGAAGCAGGCTCCCCGCTGAGCAGGGAGCCCGACGTGGGGCTCAATCCCAGGACCCCGGGATCATGACCTGAGCTGAGGGCAGATGCTTAACCGACTGAGCCAGCCAGGCGTCCCATGAACTAAAATTTAAAGTATTGACTCTGATAAATCTCATAACTGTAATATTGGGTGATAAGAGCAAGCTACAGATAGATACAAATAATATATTATTTATATATAGTTCAATTACATGCAGAATAATTCTAATTGTTATTTATGGATGCCCATATAATTAATATCTAAAATGATAAGCACTGGGGTACCTGGATGGCTCAGTCGGATGTCTGACTCTTGGTTTTGGCTCAGGTCATGATCTCAGGTTCCTAAAATCGAGCCCCCTGTTGGGCTCCCCACTGAGCGGGGAGTCTGCTTCCCCTCTCCCTCCCTCTGCCCCTCGCCCGCTCATGCCCTCTCTCTCTCTAAGATAAATAAATAAATCTTAAAATAAAATAAAGTAAATAAGATAAAATGATAAGCACTAACATGAGGTTCGGGCTTACCTCAGAAAGAATAGGAGCGAAGAACAGGATTAGAGATATAAAAAATGAACCTGAAGCAAAGATGGCAACATGTGAATGTTTGACAAAGCTGTGTGATGAGTAAGGGTATTTGTTAAATTATTCTCTGCGCTTTGGTCTATGCTTGAGGTATTTAATAATAGAGAGAAATAACAAACTTGCCTTGCTAGGTTAAGAGGCTTACCTAGTGTCCTACAAATGTGGGCCCCTGGGTGGCTCAGTTGGTTAAGTGACGGCCTTCGGCTCAGGTCTTGATCCCGGAGTCCTGGGATCGAGTCCCACATTGGGCTCCCTGCTGAGCGGGGAGTCTGCTCCCTCTGACCCTCTCCCCTCTCATGCACTCTCTCTCTCTCTCAAATAAATAAATAAAATCTTTTAAAAAATAAAATAAAGTCCTACAAATGTGCCAAGAATCAGCAGGATTCAAACCTAGTCATTTGCTTTCTGATAACCAACTTTTTTATTTTTCCTTTTTAAATATTCTATAATTAATACTATCTTACTAATTGCCTTGAAGTCTTTGATGCAGGGGTGAGATCCCTGAGGCAGAGATTCTGTCTCCTGTTTGAACATTCACTAGCTCGAGTACATTGTAGGAGCTCAGTAAGCGGTCTGTTCAGTGCTTCATTGCTGTATACAGTGTTCTGCATGGAGACAGAAGTTACGGTTGGCATATCTGAGTCTAAATAATCATAAATGGTGTAATGACAGAATTTTACTATTGTAATCTCTAGTAAGTTGAGGTGTTAAATTGATCATTCCAAAGTCTGAAATGAAATGGCAAGGGTTTTTAGTTTTCTCTGGCAGCTGTCTGAGAAATACATTATATGTTCACCATTGTCACAGAGTACTCCATATCACATTATGAACTAGTAAATGGTACATTTATAATTTTCTGTTTATTATTGTAGGTATCATAACTGGAGCATTTTACTCAGTCTCAACATTATTAAATCAAATGATACTGACATATTATAAGGTGAGTTTCTGTCTATACTCTGTCGCATGCCTGGCCACGAATGTTTCTTAAACAGCGTAAATCCTGATAGCATGATCATAAGATTAAAGCTTTATTGGGCGCCTGGCTGGCTCAGTTGGTGGAGCATGTGACTCTTGATCTCAGGATTGTAGGTTCAGGTTCCATATGGGCTGTAGAAATTATTTTTTAAAAATAAAATCTTAAAAAAAAATTTATGACCTTGTTGCTTTAAAAGATTTTCATTTGTTTTTGTTTTTTTTAAAGATTTTATTTATTTGACAGAGAGAAAGCAAGAGAGGGAACACAAGCAGGGGGAATGGGAGAGGGAGAAGCAGGCTTCCCACGGAGCAGGGAGCCCGATGCGGGGCTCGATCCCAGGACCCTGAGATCATGACCTGAGCCGAAGGCAGACGCTTAACAACTGAGCCACCCAGGCCCCCTTTCATTTGTTTTCATTGAGAATACATTTAATCCAATTTATAAAACACACAAAATGGAAAGCAGAAGATATTATTGCTGTGACAATGCCTAAGTCTTTCTTCAGTACTTTTTAAAAGAAATGACTGGTTATATGGGGAAAAAAAAAAAAAAAAAACAATTTTAAAGGAAACCAACCCAAATATAAAGAAGTAAATATCAAGCTGTGACCTGTCTTAGCTTTTGCAAGGAGAAAGCAGTTGTAATATGTAAAAACTATCAGATTAATCTCCTTCTCAGACTTCTGTGAATTACCTGAGAATTCTAACAAAAATCATTGTACTTTCTAACCATGGAGGATCAAGAAAAATTTCTTTTATTTATCCCACATTTCAGATTTTCTTTTTTGTCTGGTTGGAAAATAGAATGTCCTTGATATGTGCTTTACCTGCCCTCCACCCCCTTCACCCTAGCAGATGTACTAAATTTCCTACTGTATTGTATGCTTAATTTATCCGATTATTTCCATTGACTGTGAAAGGTATGGGAATGTGAAAGATCTATTTGAGTTAGAAGTATCTGATTAACTTCTTTTGAAAATTTTTTCTAAGGGAGAAGAAATCAACGCTGGAAGGATTGGGCTAACATTGGTAGTAGCTGGAATGGTGGGCTCTATTCTTTGTGGCTTGTGGCTAGATCATACCAAAACATACAAGTAAGTGGTAGTAGATAAACGTATGGTGTACAACCCAGGGTATTCTGGGTTTAATGGAAACTTTGCTTCTTAACTTGAGAAATATAAAAAGTGTTATTATTACTAAAAGACTTGGATTCTAGACATTTGTAGATTCCCTTCACTTCTGAATGAAGTCTATATATTGTCTTATTTTATCAGTCATCCTTATTTCGACTTTGAGAATTGGGATATCTTACGAAGCTTCTTCCCCTCTAATAATAACCATGCACACGTATATCTTCAGAAGGAATCATTGCTATTCTACAAAAGCCCTTCCTGGGAAATATTTGACTTCTGACAGAGACTTTAATCTGTTCTTTTCTCACTCTGTAAGCTTAAAAACAAACAAAAAATTTTGTCTCTCCTACCAAAAAATTGTTATTGAGCATAAGGCATTTTTGGTAAAAAGTTTTTGTGTAGGAGTGCCTGGCTGGCTCTGTGGGAGCATGCGACTCTTGATCGCAGGGTCATGAGTTTGAGTCCCATGTTGGATGTAGAGTTTACTTAAAAAAATAATAAAATAAATAAATAAATAAAATCTTGAAGAAAAAGTCTTTAAAAGCTTTTGCCTAAAGTGCTCCAAACTATAGCACCACTTAACTATAATATAATACGTAATATGAAAATACTATATTAATTATACATTTCTATAATCAAAATGCTAATACAAAAGAAGAACTTAGGAATACCAACTGGGAGACTGAAAAGGGGCTTCAGGGGCAGCATCTTTTGCACTGAGCCTTAAAAGAATAGCTATTTGTATATATATTTATGATGTGTGATTTCATTTATATAAAGCACCTTTGTTAGAAGTCAAGATAGTGGTTACTCTTGGAGGCAGGGAAAGCAGTGATTGGGGGGACCTTCTGGGGTTGGTAGTGCTTTTTTCTTTGGTTTTGTTTTTTGTTATTTTTTTTTTAATTTGAAGTATAGTTGACATACAATATTATATTAGTTGCAGGTGTGCAGCATAGTGATTCAACAATTCTATAGTTACTCTGTGCTCATCAGGATAAGTGTGCTCTTCATTCCCCCACCCACCTCCCCCTGGTAACCATCAGTTTGTTCTCTGTAGTGAAGAGTCTGTTTCTTGGTATTCTCTTCTCTCTTTTTTTCCTTTGTTTGTTTGTTTTGTTTCTTAAAGTCCACATACGAATGAAATCATGTTGTCTTTCTCTGACTGACTTATTTCGTATAGCTAGATCTCTTCTCTGGATCCATCCCTATTGTTGCAAATGGCAAGATTTCATTTTTATGGCTGAATAATATTCCATTATATATTTATACACCACATCTTCTTTATCTATTCATTATCGGTGGACACCTGGGCTGCTTCCGTAGTTTGGCTATTGTAGATAATGCTGCAAGAAACATAGGGGAATAATTATTTTCATTACTCAGTGCCCCCCACAGTAAGTGTAGCTGCCGTCTGTCACCAAAGGGATTATAATATTATTGACTATATTCCCTATGCTATGCTTTTCATCCCCATGACTTATTTATTTTATAGCTGGAGGTTTGTATCACTTCCGGTCTTGAAGGAGTGGCCTTATGTAGGAACGTCCCCCGTGTAGACTCTGTGTGCCTGGCTACTTAGGCTCATCAGCTGGAGCTGGATTTGGTCCAGGCCAGAGGTCGTGGGGTGCTCCATGCCAGAGGCCACCCTGGTGGGAGGACTGGAGCTGGAGCACATTTGGGCCGGGTGGTCCCAGGGGCTTCATGCCGGGTCCACATAGGCAGAATAGCTGCACCTGGAGCAGGCGTGAGCCGGGGGGCCCTGGGGCATTCGTAGGCACTCTGTGGCCTGGCTGCTGTGCAGGGTGGCTGGAGCTAGAGTGAGTGCTGATGGGGGTGCTCTGCACCTTGACCTGGAGCAGATGCAGTCTGGGAGGGCTCCCCTTGCAGGACAGATGGAGCTAGTGTGGGCCAGTGGACTCTGTTCCCATCTCTCAAGGGGGAAGAGGAATGTAAACAGTGGCTGTTACCAGGATCTCCAACTCCAAAGTGAGTCCCAGCAATTTCCCCACTGGTCGGCAGACACTCTAGGGCTAGTAAATGGATTTCCTTCACTCATAGTCTAGTTGCCCCTTAAACCACTGTTTTGTTTTTGTTTTTAGCTGTGCCCCCAGGGCAGGTGAATCTGCACAGGCACAGCCCAGTGATCTCTCTCCCTACTGCAGGTCATTGGGTCTACGGTGGGCTTCCCACTGTCACCCTGTCTCTGTCTCTCCTGCTGTTCTCTGTGTGGCCCCTCTACCCTTTATTATGCAGAAGCTGTTCAGTCAGTCTTCAGTTCTTCTTCAGGAGGAATTGCTTTCTGTGTAGATTCTGTGTGTCTGTGGGAGGACATGCATTCAAGGTCTTCCTAGGCTGCCATCTTAGGCCTCTAAGCCAAGAATAGCTACATTTTTTAACAGGCAGAATCTCCCTATCTGCTTGGGAGAAATGAATGAATGGAACTATGAATAAGTGAATGGAATGAAATAAAATGAATGAATGAAATATGGAACTGTCACCTATGTATCCTATGTACCTTTCAAGGCCCAAGATATGTTTGATATCATTATGTAAGCCCTTCCAAAGACCTCTCATGTTGAAATTCTCCAAGATAGCTCTCCTGTAATTTAATACAACACTTGCTGTGGTTTCATTATTATGAAATGGTAGCTTACAGTGAAACCCATTCAATCTGTAGATAAAGGGAACATATGTAAAGGATTAAAGTTATTACTAGCCTTTGATCCACTTTAGAATTAGAAAACTTGATAGGCATAGGAATGTCTTCTTTGTTGTCCTGATTTTGTTCTCAGAGTAATTGCCATTCATTCACCAAACCTGTGTTGTGGCCATAGTTCCAGCTAGGGATTGTGACAAGCAATATAGGGTCCCTGTCCTTGAGACATTTGTGGTCTAAGTGGGGAAAGTAAAGCATTCATATATGAGAAATAATAATATAACAGACTAAAATAGATGTCATATGCCCAAGAAGATGTCTGTCATGTGACAATTATTTAGATTCTGAGATGATAAGGGAATTTGGAAGGAGAGACAATGTTGTAAGCTGCAGTGGTTAGGAAAGGCATTTTGGAAGAGGTAGAATTTGAACCCAGTCTTGAGATACAGTGAGGGAACTATCCCACTTGGTGGAACAGAAATGATTTGATCCAAATGAATATTCCTTCCTGTCTCAACATTGGATATGGTGTGAGTTTTGTCGGTTGCTGCTGTTGAATCTTAAATGTAAGCTTTAAAGTCCATGCTTTGGTGGAGACATTTTCCATACAAAAGAAACCCAGTCTTGAAAACCAAGGCATTTATTACCGTATGGACAGAGCAGTGGTTAGCGACGTGATTTTTATATACCTAGGAAAATCAGGCAAAATACTAACAATTTTGTTTTTGTTTTAGACAGACTACTCTGATAGTTTACATTTTGTCTTTTTTGGGAATGGTTGTATTTACTGTCACGTTGGAACTTGGACACATTGCCGTCGTGTTTGTTACTGGAGGGGTACTCGGGTAAGCATCGGGTGTGTAGGAGGAATAGATAGTATGCTGTTACAATTCTGAAGTATTACTATTGTGGTTGTAAATTTTTAGTTCATTCAAATGTCCTGTAATATTTTAAACTTTAAAGAATCTATCCTGTGCATGTAAATGCGTAATTCTTTAGAAATTAAAAAAAAGTTTAAAATTGTTTTTTTTTGTATATATGATAAGTGAAAAATGGATAAGCCTTCCTTAGTCCAGGTAACTTTATTTAGCTAGAAAAACAACTGACTTCGCAAATTAGAGGTAAATTTTTCTCAGTGAATAATAATAGGGCCTTACTTTCACACGTTAAGTTCAGAATATTCAGTTATCTGATCACTAGAATAGTCCTGAGAAGTAGAATGATTACCTCAGTATGTGATATTGCCCCTCAGTTAATTGTATCTACAATTCTGGATTTATTTTCCTAGTTTCTTCATGACCGGTTACCTCCCACTGGGTTTTGAATTTGCTGTTGAAATCACTTACCCAGAATCTGAAGGTACTTCCTCTGGTCTTCTTAATGCTGCGGCACAGGTAAACCTCTGACGTCTCTCAAATCTGAGATGATTAGTTTGCTGACTATTCTAGCGGGTAACAAGTTTAAAAATAGTTCTTGTTTGAAAAATTCTACCTTGCAATGTTTCTAGAAGCTAAATCATATGAATAAAATAGTTAGGAAAAGTTCTGGGGGAAACATTGCACTGATTTCAAAGAAGCAAATTTAACAATTATTTCTCTTATTTTAGATATTTGGAATTTTGTTCACATTGGCTCAAGGAAAACTCACGTCAGACTATGGTCCTAGGATAGGGAATATTTTCCTCTGTATTTGGATGTTTCTAGGCATCTTTTTAACAGGTAAGTTAGGGCGTTTTCCTGGCAAAATTATTTATGTCATATTGTCTTTATATTTAATTTTCATGTCTGTGGATTCTCAATGGCTTGGCAGAATTCAAGGGGAAAAAAGAGATAAAAAGCAGGATATTACTTGTCTTTTTCCAAGGATATGAATCTATTCATTCATTTTTCGGATTTTAACTTGAATACTGTTGTTACTATTGCAGAGAAAACAAAACCATTGTATTAAGAGTCGGTAAGGACTCTGGAGTGGACAGACCTGCTTCTCACTGGCTGTGTGACTTTAGCCAAGTTACTTCACCTCTCAAATCCTCCTTTTTTCACTCATATAACAGGGTATCAAAAAGTCTGCCCTAGAGGGTTGCTACATGGATTAACTGAGGTCGTTCATGAAAAGCTCCCAGCCTTGTGTCTGGCACCTAGAACGTGCCTAATCACGTCAGCAATTATGATAGTGTGTGGTCATGGAAATAGCACATGGAATGATCAGCCAGTTCTTACCCTTGGTAGGGATAATCAATAGACATGGGCAGGAACGAGAGTAGAGCCCAACCTGCCCGACCTCCAGAGAAAGAGCACAGAAAAGGGCTTTTATTCGTGTTTGTCTGGGCGCATTAATGTAAAAATGGATTTAGAAGCAAAGCTTCATGTCCAGCAGTGTTTCTGCACCCACGTTGCTTCTCCTGTTAGCTCACTTGGCTGATTTCTTTCTGTATTCCTTCTCCCTATTCAGATGGCAGTGTAAACTCTTTTATACAATGTACCTACCAACCAAGCCACATAGCCTGCCTCTTCCCCCTTGTACTTGATGCTCCAGTGATCCCAGATACCTCCGGTGCCACATTCTTGGCTCTTCTACTCCTGTCTCACATTCTTTGCATATGCCATTTCTGGTCTGCCCAGAATGCCTTCCTCTCCTTATCGCTTGACAAGTTCCTACTCATTTTCTAAGTTTCGATTCAAATGTGCTTCCTCTGGCAAACCTTCCGTGATTGTCTCTGGACTGACAGAGGCATTTCCCCCCCGCCGAGGCTCCCACTACACCTTCTACATAACCTACGGGCTTGCAATGACCCTACAGTATTATAATCGTTTGCCTGTCAATATTTCCTCCGACTGGAGGGTGCTTTTGGGAAAGAATTGTGCTTTTCATCTTTGTATCTTTGGTTCCTAGCATCCTGTAATTGTTTACTAATGAATGAATTGCTAATTAAGTTAGTGGCTTAGAGAAGCACTAGCATTTTTTTCTTTTTCTTTTTTCTTTTTTTTTAAGATTTTATTTATTTATTTGTCAGAGAGAGCGCACAAGCAGGGGGAGCGGCAGGCAGAACAGGCAGAGGGAGAAGCCGGCTTCCTGCCAAGCAGGGAGCCCAATGTGGGGCTCGATCCCAGGACCCTGGAATCATGACCTGAGCCGAAGGCAGATGCTTAACGACTGAGCCACCCAGGCATCCCTAGCATTTTTTCATGCCATGAGGATGCTATTGAATATGATGGTACTACAGTGTGCTAAATGTGACATCAAAAAAGACTTTGTACTGCTTAGAGAAAAATATATTCATATATACTCTTTGATAATTCCATTGCTGTTTCTCTGTTTCAGCATTAATCAAGTCTGATCTCAAAAGATACAATATAAACATAGGAATTGTGAACGGTGATATTAAAGCTGTAAGTAATGAATATTTTTATGATTATACTATTGAGAAGTGTGTGAAATCAATCTGTCTAGTCAGCTTTTTTGTATTCCCGAGCCAGCTGTTGATCTGTCATAATGGCATATGCCAGATGCTATAAGGTTTTTTTTTTATCTCCTGATTCTTTTTATAGGTACCAGTTGAAGATAGTCCCACAGATCAAGAATCCAAAACTATGATGATATCCAAGCAGTCAGAATCGGCAATTTGAGGTGAAAGAAAAAGTTAACATCCTGTGATAGTTGAGTTGTAAGGCTTGGTTTATACATGACAGGAGATGGATACTTAATTGAAAATTATTATGTGACCTCTCACTATAGTTACTGTCTTGCTTCATTGTTAATGTAAGCAAGATTTTGCTTAAAATACTTCGGCTCACATCCTGTTAACACTACCATGTATCTACTGAGCATCCCCTTGTTAATCCTCTCCCGCTGATCAGAAAATAAACTTCTTGACATGTATTTTCTAGAAGTGTTTTCTTTTTTATGGAAAACAGAAGGTCAGAGGCTTTCTAAAATAATAACGTGAAGGTCTAATCCCTTTAAGTTACAGAGGAGTATATGCCATTTAGAACCAAGCGTGCAATATATTCCGAATTGGCTCCCTTTCCATTATTCTGACCAACTGTCCATTCCGCCTCAGTAGGAGAACCAACATGGCACTTCTAAGCCCTCAAAGGACAGCACTAGGATGAGACTTCCACGGAACCTCTAAGATTTTTCTGGTTTCTTCTATTCTTGTTAAACAGTGCTTTGTAACATGTACTGTCGATGACCATTAAAACTATTCTGTGTACACGTTGAACCCATGACTTTTGTCTTAGACTCATGTTCTAATTAAGCTAAGGAGCCCAGACACAGGCTCATTACCTTGAGTTCTCTGCACTGCCTTCCTGTCATGGCCTAAATGCTAATACTGTTTTTTTTTTTCACTCCAACTTGAAATAGAATGATTTTGTACCCACTGCCTTGTTTACTCTTTTTTCAATGCAAGCATGCCTTGGAGATATTGTGAAGTCAGCTCCAGACCATTCAGAATAAAGCAAATATCACCATAAAGTGATTCGAATGAATTCTTTGGTTTCCCAGTACATATAAAAGTCATGTTTACGTTATTCTGTAGTCTATTAAGTGTGCAGTAGACTGAAAGAACAATGTACATACCTTAAAGGAAAAAAGACCTCTTGCTAAAAAGTGCTAACCATCATCTGAGCTCTCAGCAAGTCATAACTGCTGATCACAGATTACCTACTAAATAGAATAATAATGACAAAGTTTGAAATACTGCAAGAATTACCAAAATGTGACACAGAGACACGAGCGAGCAAATACTTTTGGAAAAATGTCACCAACGGACTTGCTTGATGCAGGGTTGCCACAAAACCTCCAATTTGCTTAAAAAAAAAAAAAGAACACAGTATCTGTGAATGGCAGTAAATGAAATCACAATAAAACAAGATATGCTTGTGTATAACTTTCTAGCAAGAAAATGCCATCCTACATGTTATCGGCTTTTTCGTGATTTCTTGCATCACGCCTAATACTTTGTTTGGCTTGAAGGTTGTGGAGATAAATCTGTGGTACCGTAGCCCAGGGGTCTCATTTAGTGGAGACCTCTAGAAATGCTGTCTTCATTCTGCACTATCATGCGTATGATCGTTCTCCTTCGAGGAATACTGTGCCCGGGTACGTGCTCCCTCGGCGTGTTGGGGGGAGTGTATTCTTTTCTTCACCAAAGTGTACATAGTCTCCACGCTGTTGGAAAAAAGTCTGCTTTGTTACATGCTCAGGGTAAGGAAAATAGGACCAAATGTGTTTCTACAGTGCCTACCACTGCATTTTGTTTACAGTGAGAATTTAAATGTTGTTTCTGTCCTGACTGTTGTAAGTTGATAGGGAAATATCTTTACAATAATGACATCTAAGCAGCCATGATATTTACATTATGTCCATATCAACCAAAAAAAAAAAAAAAAAAGCCAGTCAGGTTTACCCTTGAATATTCTTGAAGTGAATTAGCAATTCTGATTTGGGCATATTATGTGCATTGCTTTATATTGAAATGATAACATTCTCTGTAATCAAACAACAGTAAATTATATAGACTCTTACCCTGGAGAATGTGTCACCAGAAGAACGTAGCTGGGAATCAGGAGCTCTGGGTCTGTGACCTGGATCTATTTTTAGCTGTCCCTGTCACTCCCTGGCCAGCATTTTCCTCATCCATATAATGAATGTGTTCGCTTTGATCTCAGAGATCTTTTTTGAATCTTAAATGCTGTCTATCCTGGGCTAGACCAAATCACTGAACCACAGGAACTTAATTCTAGCTAGAGAAGACTCCCCTGGAGAATTGGATCAACAGCTGTGATGGATACTTGGTGGATATGGGGAATTTAACGTCTGTTTTTGCTTTTTCATTCAGTTGGTGATAGTGCAGGCAGAATATGCTGAATCATTAACTTCCTTAGATACTTACATCACAGGTGTTATGGCCAAAAATATATTCTAAGATCCCTCCTAAATAATTATTTTTATTTGTGAACTATCAATTGTTTAAAATAATCACATACTTATTGAGTTCCTGAGCTTTTGAAAAAAATTACAGATAAAAGTTGGGCTCCTTTGTTTCTGAAAATCAGCATATGCATATGTGATGTGTGTCTTTCTTTGTTGATTAGAAAAAGGATGAAATATGATGTTCCAAAACACAAAATGGATTGATAATTTTTTCTATATTTTGAGTTAAAGTTGTAACATGTCAAACAAGAATGTCATATAATTGTGTCTTATCTTTGGAAGATGGAGTTGGGTAACCAACACTTGTGTAAGTTTTAATGAAGTGCTTTTAGAAAGAAATTGGATGCTTTCAAAAGCTTTTGCATTTATAAATGTAGCAAAACAAACAAACACTAGCTTTTGCCTTTTGTGAATGTTGGAGCAATGTCTTTAAAAATATGTTTGTGTATAAACTCAAGAGTATTGCCAGAAGAATGCCTGTCTGTATTGTCATCTTTCATGTTCTAATTTTTGCTTTTTGTACTATTGGTCGGTATGCTTGTCCTTCAGTGTTTCAGACCTGAAATAAATTTATTTTTTTAATGTTCATTTTGTATGGCTTTTTTTTTTTAAGTTCTGATGCTTAGGTACACATAGGGAGTGGAAAGGGACTGTAAGATTTCAGAGCGGGCCAAGGAGGGAGTTTTGTGGAGCACAAAGAGACAAAGTCCCCCAGGGTCAGGACTAAAACAGCAAAGTAGAAAGGGCTTAATCTCCTCTCCTTTGGTGCCTAACTCCTCCTTGGGCAGATAGGTGCCTAGCATGAGCCATCTGGGGATGACTACACCTAAGCTGCAGACTTTCCCTTCTTCTCCTGGTGGCATGTACCTGTATGGGACCTGATATCCCACAGCAGGTGTCATTTTTTCCTCATTGCCTTGCTGATTAATATCATAAAACCAAACTATAACTTTCTTCATTGAAAAATCAGGTATGATGAACGCTCATTATTTATAAGCTTCAGTGAGATAATACATAAAGACCATTTAGTAGAAAGCTTGACATAGCCAGCACTCAAAAGTTTTGGCTACTATTTTTATGCATTAATGATTGGTAACTAGCACCATATTACCACTTAAAAGTATTTGGATTTGAAGAGAGAAGTTCAAGTGACTTACATCAAAAGAATACCACTGAGGAAAATTTGAGGTCCTGGAGAGCGGCGAATAGAGAAGATATTTAGGGAGGAAGGGAGTGGTAACCACATTCAAATCAGACCTAGCAGGGGGCTACCCACTCCACATCCTCCTGAAGCCAGTCCTGTATGCAAATAAACTGGTTGGTCACGATTAAGGAAATTGTCATCGAGATTGGAGGCTGGATGAGAGATTAGGGCAGTGAATCCCAAAGGTTTTGGTCTCAGAATTCTTTTACGCTTCGGAATCACTGAGGAACCAGGGAAGCCTGGGTGGCTCAGTTGGTTAAGCAGCTGCCCTTAGCTCAGGTCATGATTCCAGGGCCCTCGGATGAGTCCTGCATCAGGCTCCTTGCTCAGTGGGGAGCCTGCTTCTCCCTCTGCCTGCCATTCCCCCTGATTGTGCTCTCTCTCTCCCCCCCACCCGCCACCCCATAAATAAAATCTTAAAAAAAAAAAAAAGAATCATTGAGGAACCCAAAGAACGTCTGTTTTTCTGAGTTATGGCTGTTAATACTAATCATACTGGAAACTAGAACAAAACTTTTATTAATTTAAAAATAACCTCATTACATCTTAATAAATTACATTTTATGAAAAATAATTATTTTCCAAAATAAATGTAGTGAGAACAATGACACCTTTTAATGTTTAAAGAAGGCAAAAAATCTTCCACATCTGGCTTCATAGACGGCCACTGGATTCTCCTACCAGATCCTACATTCAGTCTGTAGGGATAGGCTATTTTGACATGTTTGAAGAAAAGCTTTGCACACATGTGCAGTTGGAAAAGAAGTGTTTTAGTGGCCTTTTCAGAGAATTGTGGGTAGTCTTTAATACAACAGCAAGTTGGAAAGGGTAGTATCTTTTTTTTTTTTTTTAATTTTATTTATTTGACAGAGCGAGAGGGCACAAGTAGGGGGAACAGGCAGAGGGAGAAGCAGGCTCGCTGCTAAACCGGGAGCCCGATGCGGGGCTTGATCCCAGGACCCTGGGATCATGACATGAGCCGAAGGCAGACGCTTAACCAACTGAGCCACCCAGGCGCCCCTGGAACTGGTAGTATCTTAAAGATTAGTTGCTATGTGGGCTCTGGAGCCATATCAATAAACCTTTCCTACTTTGTTAACATTAAAATTTAATGGTCTGTCTTGTCCTTCCAATAGGTCTTTAACCATGCGTGGTTGTAACATTATGCATTGGCGTTTGCAAAGTCTTCTTTCACTGAGTTATACAGCTCTTCCAACTTTGATAAATCTCATCATATGATGCCAGATGAATCACATTTGTTAATACCTCTGATCTCATCAGAAAGTCTCAGTGCTGGGAAGCCATCAAGCTCATACAAGTCTCTTAAGCCTTGTTTTGACAGATGCAGGGTTTCCAGAATGCTAATTTTAGTTTGGAAACTTCATTCTTCCCATTGGGGTGGGAAAAAAAAATCTGTCAGTTATTTTCTCGAAGCGAGGGACTCGCTTCATTGCTTTTTGAAAAAATACCTGCCAAAGACCCATCTGAATAACCATAATTTATCTGTCAACCATCCTTTCAAGTAAAAATGATGTTCTTTGAAAATAAACCTCTCGTTAAGCTTGCATCTCAAATAAGTGTACCAATGCTTTTCCTCTAAACGAGCCTCATACATGGGTGTGTGCAGAAGTGTGTCATGCGTCCTTGCCATTTCATCACACAATATTTAAAAGTCACGTGCCCAAGGATCAGCATTCAATCGCTTTTACTTTTTTCATCAAGGATATTCTTCAGTGGCTCTGACTTTCTTTTTTTCACTGCCACTGAATGACGGGGAAGAACCCAGTGGCCACCAGAGCAGCTCGGTGCCTGGGCCTTGATTCAGTGCGAAGGTATGAGCAGTTTCTTCCATCCCTGCCTCTGAACCGTTTGAATAGAAGGCGGGGGGGGGGGGGGGTGTGGTCCGGAGACCCTAAGCCTTGAGAAAGGAGGAGAATGATATTGGTGGGGGATGGGGGAAGACTCATTAAGATAGTGAGCTTCGTTTTCCACTTAGATAAATGATGTATTAGGCCTCTAATTTTGCTTGATGTATTCATTTGCGCTTCCCCTTTCAGTTGTTACTTTAAGCCCATGATGAAATGGTCATTGTAAAGAGAACAAACTGTTAGAAACCAGTAGAAACTTGATTTCTGGCTGGAGCCTCCAGGTCTTGATTAATAAAGGCTGCCTGAGCACCTCTCTTTCTCAGAGACATGTCTAATTCCTCCAGGGACTGAAATGGCCCCGAACCCCTGAGATTAGCTGATAGATTAAATTTTCATAAAGCCTCATCATGCATAAAAGTGAAGCTGAAACAAGAGTGGCAGTGATTTCTTTTTCAGTGAAAAGCCTGAATCGTTCAAAACTTATCCTGACCCAAAACGAAGACTGATAAGCTCTGGATCATTCTGGCCAGGGTAGGATTTATGCGTGGACAGAGGTTCCCCACACACAATCAGATTAGTATAAGAACATGTCCCTGGAGGGGTGACTCATGGGCATAGATTCCTTACCTGCAAATCTATGCAGTACTTGGTACTATTATTCATAGGACAGTTTGGTTTCCTTGTATGGCTAGATTCTGTTATTGATATGCATTATTTTATTGCATTGTAGGCCCTTGGAAAGCATCCCACATGGTGTGTAGGGTAAAAACATGTCCTCTGGGAACCTAAAGTCTTACGTGTGAAACATGACTATGATCTTGGGAAAGGAATTTAAAATGAATTTCTGTTTCTTCTCTTACTAACTAGAATAATATTTCCTAATTTGCAGGTTTGTGGTGAGGATGAAATTTAAGTAGAAGGCACACAATAGATCCTTAACAAATCAGACGCATTGTTATTCCCATGTGAGAAACAGTAAAGGTAGGGACTGACTGCTGATAACACTTGAGAGGCAGTTGACTGATTTGGGAGAACATGTGTATAAGTGTTTGAACTTGACATTATTTATAGCAGCTGCCTTTAAAATCATTGATATCCAAAGTACTTAGCCACTTCCGTGTGCATGTGGGTGCAACACTGGGCTTGGTGCAAAGAAAACGAAACAAAACTGAATTCTAAAGAGGTGGTGAGATCTGGACAGATGGGGTGGAAGTCAAGGTACTTGGGCAACAAAGAACAAAACTGAGACACTCAGGAAAAAGCAGTTTCTGTGTTTATTGCACAACCCACAACAAAGGAGATTAAACAACAAGTTAAGAAGGAAGCTACCCAGGATGCCTGGGTGGCTCAGTCTGTTGAGCGGCTGCATTTAGCTCAGGTCATGATCCCAGTGCCCTGGGATCGAGTCCTGCATCAGGCTCCTTGCTCAGCGGGGATCCTGCTTCTCCCTCTGCCTGCAGCTCCCCCTGCTTGTACTATCGCTCACTCTCTCTCTCGCCCACGCTCTAACAAATAAGTAAATAAAATCTTTAAAAAAAAAAAAGGAAGCTACCCATTAGTCCTCCACCCATATGCAACTATTTCTCTTTATTTCCCTTTCGTTCACATGCATGCAGAATCTCACACAGGTAGAAAGCAACATGTGTATTTAATATAATAACCTAGGCATTTTCCATGTTGCTACATGGCCTTGATAACCATTATTTTATTTTTTTTAGTTTTATTGAAATATCATTGACAGAGAACATTGTAGTAGTTTAAGGTGAACAACATAAAGAGTGAAATGATTGCCACAGTAAGGTTAGTTAACATCCAACCCCTCACACAGTTACACATTTTGTTTTTCTTGTAATGAGAACTTCTTTTTTTTTTAAGATTTTATTTATTTATTTGAGAGAGAGAATGAGATAGAGAGAGAGAGCATGAGAGGGGGGAGGGTCTGAGGGAGAAGCAGACTCCCTGCTGAGCAGGGAGCCCGATGCGGGACTCGATCCCAGGACTCCGGGATCATGACCTGAGCCGAAGGCAGTCGCTTAACCAACCGAGCCACTCAGGCGCCCTGTAATGAGAACTAAGATCTACTCTTAGTACCTTTCAAATAACCATTATTTAAAACAAAACAGGGCACCTGGGTGGCTCAGTCATTTAAGCGTCTGCCTTGGGCTCAGGTCATGATCTCAGGGTCCTGGGATCAAGTCTTGCATCAGGCTCCCTGCTCAACGGGGAGTCTGCTTCTCCCCATGCCCTCCCCCTACCCCCGCCTGTGCGTTCAATCTCTCTTTCTCTCTCACAAAATAAATAAATAAAATCTTTTTAAAAGTAAGTAAAACAAAACAAGACAAAACAACAAATAACCATTATTTAAAATAACTGCATAATATCCCCATCAGGCTGATATACCGTACTTTAATGTTTCTCTGCTCATGGACATTCATTCGTTTACCTATTTGATGTGTATAGAGCACGTACAATTGTGTCAGGGTTTCTGGTAGGAGCTGGAAATACAAAACAGTGTCCTCTCAAAATGCTCTAAGAAAACAAACCATCAGAGTCCACAGCACTTGCTCAGAGACCTAAGGTGAGCAAATGAAAAAGGAGCTCTAGGGAAGCGGCGCCCCCTCCTGGGCGGACACCAACATGCAGCCTCTCACCCTCGGAATCAGGCAAGGCTTTTCTCTTGTTTTGAACAGAGGAGGATCCTGATACTTGTGGAGCCCCAACTTCATTGTTTTATGCCCCTTATGCCTCTTGGGCCACCCTCACCTCTTAGTTTGTCAAAACCTTCTCTCAGCTCCCTTCATCTCACTGAGATGTGAAATCCTGATGTGTAATCCTGGATTGTATTTGTATTTTATTTTTTAAAAGATGTTGTTTATTTATACAAGACAAAGAGAGAGCACGAGCAGGTGGAGGAGTAGAGGGAGAGGGAGAGACAGAATCCTCAGGCTGACTCCCCACTGAGCGGGGAGCCAGACACGGGGCTCCATCCCAAGACCCTCAGATTATGACTTGAACTGAAGTCAGATGCTTGAGCCACCCAGGCGCCCCTGTATTTGTATTTTAAATTGGTCTAGGCTAAAAAGATAAAGCTCAGACAGCCTCAGTTGTCCAGTAGGATGTGAGGCTTTGCACCTCTTTGTGTCCCTGAAATCATTCTGCTTCAGGCTTGTGCCTCTAACCTACCAGTACATCTGGCTTTTCCTTATTAGCACTGAAAACCTAGCTGCTGGCCCTTTGCCTGGCCCGGGGCTGGGAGACCCCTTTCCACTCCAAAAGGGACCAGCACTCTCTCTATTGGTCATTTCATGAACTGCTCTGGACTCATGGCCGCGATTTCACAGGCTTGCTGAGGGGATGTGTGGGCATGTTTTGGGAGGGGGGACAGGGATGTGCCAGTTCATTTTAGCCGTATCTCCAAACCAGTAGGAGTCACTTGCCTCCTAACACACACACACACACACGCACGCACGCACATGCACACGCACACACAGGTTAAACAAGTGAGTGTGTCCTCACACTCCCACTGTCTGGGCTAGGTAGCAGGGGGCCGTGGTGAACATTAGCCATTGACAACTCTCACATGTTTACTGACACTTTCGAGGCAAATACAGGCATATCCTATTTTATTGAGCTTTGCAGATGTTGCATTTTTTACAAACTGAAGGCTTGTGGCAACCCTGCACCAAGAGCAGGTCTCTTGGTACCATCTTCCCAGCAGCACTGGCTCACTTCGTGTCTCTGTGTCACATTCTGGTAATCCTCGCAATATTTCAAACGTTTTCATTATTATTACCTGTGAGTTGCTACAATCTCATGACGAAACGTGAGAGGATGAAGCGTGGCTTCTTAGGGATAAGGACAGAGTGGCTTCTCGAGACTGAATCTGCAGATGCAGGTGCTGTGGAGATCGTTGAAGTGACCACAAAGGGTTTAGAGTATTACATGAGCTTAGTGGGTAAATCAGTGGAAGGGTTTGAGAGGATCGACTCCAACTGTGAAAGAAGTTTGACTGTGGTTAAAATGTTCTCAGTGCTAACAGAGAAATCACACGAAAGGACGAGTCAACCAATGGGGCAAACTGCGCTGTTGTCTCCTTTTAAGAAATTGCCACAGCCACCCCAGCCTTCACCCCAAACCTCGCCCCCCTGATCAGCCAGCAGCCAGCAGCCTCAAGGCCAGACCCTCCATTAGCAAAAAGATTCGGACTCACTAAAAAGCTCAAATGATGGTTAGCATTTTTTTAGCAATAAAGTATGTTTTAATTAAGGTATGTCTGTTTTTCAGGCATAATGGTGCTGCACATGTACAAGACTAGTGTACCGTGTAAACATCACTTTCAGAGGCACTGGGAAACCGAAACATTCATTGGACTCACTTTACCGTGATAGTCAAGCTACCGTGGTGGTCTGGAACCGAAGCCTCGGTATCGCCGAGGCAAGCCTGTTCCGGCAAGGTTGGTAGAGAGGCTGACTCAGCTTAACTGTCTTGCACAACTTGTGCAAGATGGGAAAAGTCATGGTGTTTGGCCAGAGACTGCGCCCCAGTGGAATCTGTGAGCCACTCCCGTGGCCCCTGGTGTGCCCTCCAGCCAAGCTGCCCTAGGCCTGTCCCGGGGCCACGATGGTGGGGGGCGCTTCCTTCCTCCCATAGGCAGCGTGCAGCTTGGCCGCGTGCTTTCTCTAGCCCCCATCCTTGCTGACACAAAAGCAAGACAGCTGAGGCTGTTGTGACTGGAGTCCCTGGGGCGTCACACACAGTCCCCTTGGCCCTGCCTCCCAGGCCAGGGCTCCGGGCTCACTAGCATGGCCTACTTTAACCAAAGGCTCTCCAACTCAAGTGTCCTCAGAATCACCTGGACCGCTTATTAAAACATAAAGTGCCGAGCCCCGAGCCCAGAGGTTCTGATTCGGCAGGTCTGAGGTGAGGCCCAAGAATACATATTCCTGATAAGTCCCCGGGTGACAAGAGGCTGCTGACCCGAGGACCACACCTCGAGAACAGCTTTCCAGCAGTTGCCAGCTGGCCTTGCCTCCCCAGATGGGCTTGAACACACACATGGCCTCGTCAGGTGGGTCTACCTGGGCTCAGCACCCCTCCCCTAGAGGCTCCCCTTAGCTGCCCCAGAAATGCTTCCTCAGGTTGGACTGGAAACATGACCGGCTGTTCTTTTCACTGTCCAGATGGGAGGCTTTTGTGTGTCCCCAGTGAAGAGGAACAAGGTAGGGATCTGGTTTCTCAGACACGCAGACAGTTCTGAGCCCAGCAGGTGCGTCTGGGACTATGGAGGGAAGGAAGGCAGGTGGTGCTGCTGGCCTGTCTCCAGCGTGCGGGGACCACAGCCAGCCCGGCTCCGCCTCTGTGCAGAAGCAAACTTCCGCCCCCACGGAGCCCAGGGAGAGCCAGGCTGAGCCCTGGCCAGTGTCAGCTGTCACTCCTCCCCCTCAGCCCTGTTTCTTCCTCCCCTCCCCTTTCCTTTGGACGGCTTCAGGAGACAGGGTGGGTTACAGGTGGGAGCAGGGGCAACAGGGTTAGAAGAACTGGCTTCTAGGAAAGCAGTTTCCTCCCCGGTGAAGACGGCAGACACCCCATCCCCACAGCCCCTGACTGCCACGAAGCCAGGAAAGCAAGCGACACCCTTACCTGGTCTGGAGGAAAAGCAGCAAAGGAGAGAAGAGGCTCTGCCTCTGAAACTGAGCGGGGAACCCACCACTTCCAACAGGGAGAACTCCTGGGCTTGAAGCAAAGGCCTCTTTCTTCGGAGAGAGTAGCTTGGTGAGGACAGACATGGGGAATTTGAACAGTGAGAAGGTGGGGGTCTGTGCCTGGCTCATGCTGTGGCCCATTAGCAAGGGTGGTGTCTGTGGGCAGAGGTGAGGCGGGCAGGGAGCAGGTGAGGGCCCGCTGCCCGCAGAGTAGGTGCTCCAGCCGGGTCTGACCGGAGCAGCCACCTGTGCCCCTTTCAAGACTTCCTTTCCTTCCCTGTCTTTTCCCACAGAGCCAGGAGTTTCTGTCCTCAGCAAAAGCTCCAAATGCGCCGAAAACCTGACCTTCCCCAGTCCTCTGAGCTCGAGTCTCCTGCTGCACAGTCTGGGCTGACTTTCCTTCCTAAAGGACGCATGGCTGGAATGTTTTGCACGTTCCTGTCACTTCAGCCCCCTCCCCGGACAGGTAAGCTCTCTAGAAATGGGAAAGATTCTCCTGAAATAGAAGGGTTGGCAGGAAGTCTGTCCCGCAGAGCGGACCAGATCCCATGATCATCCCTGTCCAAGACTCACACGTAGTTTCACAATAACCAGGGATGCCTTCGATTAAGAAACCAAACCAAACAAAAAACCCCACAGATTGTTCAAGCCCGCTCCCAGAAACTGACTCCTTGGATCCGGAATGGGGCTGTGGAAGTTTTCACAAGCATCTGACGTGTTTCCGAAGCAAGTGGGCTGTGGCCATCCTTTGCCTATGAAGGCTCTTACCGCCCGTTTGGGGGACTACCTGGGCTGTTGATGAGTGGGGAGATTCCTCCTGAAACAGTGCTTTGGGGGCTCGGAAGATCTAACCACATCTCTGGGTTAGGAAGGAGCCCCCAGATAACCAACCGAAGCATCGTCCAGGGCAGGGGAGAGTGCTCAGTGGTGGCCCCTCTGCAGAAGGGCCCATGGGCAACATCACTGATCCATTAGCAAGCAATGCTGGCCCGGCTCCCAACTAAACAGTTAGGGTCCTACTTTAGGAGGGGATAATAATATGCTCCATCTGTTGAGAACGATTCCCAAAGGTGTTCATCTACATGATCTCATCTGACCCTGTGACAGAGGCTGCTTTGGATCCTATAACCACAGCAGCACCAAAAGATGGCTGGGCTTCAGCAGAGCCCTGCCTCGAGTGCCCCGATTCCCCCTCCCCCGCCAAGCCTGTAATCTAAGTAGAGTGCTGTATATGTGCTTGTAGACAATTTCCCAGCACCCACCCCCACCTCCTTCCCGAAGGCCCCCTAAGTGCCTCCTATAAAAAATTCTGGAGCCTCACTAATTACAACCATTTTGCAGAAGAGTAAACTCAGACTCAGCCTTGCCAAAAGTTGCATAGCTAGGAAAGAATGGAGTCAGGGCCTTACTCTTCCCTCACTTGGGTCTCACTCTTCAGATTGCCCAGGGAAGGCTTCTTTCCTAGGTTCTGCTGCCTCCTTTGGAAAGGGGAGGTGAGAAGCCCCGAGTCAGGAGTGCCTGGCGGCAGCTCCATCCCTCAACAAGAAACTTCTGCCACCCAGCATCCATAAGACAGTTGCCTGGATTGGTCCACAGAGACCCTCAAGAAAGAAGGCCTCCCACACCCAACCTGTCTGGGGGTAGCCGTCCCTGGTTCCCCCAGGGAAGCTCCCTTTCTAAGTCCACTCCATGCCCTGGGCCTCCCTGTGAGAATGTGGGTCAGTGACAGAGGCTGGGAAAGACGTTCCTGGCATACAGAGGTAGACACTCTAGGCTTCGAATAATGATGATGAGACTGAGCCACACAGGTGACCCCCAAATTTGGGGGGTATCTGGAATCTTTTGGCAAGACAAAAAGTCCAACAAACCAAACCCACATCCTCCTGAGCCAGACAACCAGAGAAAGTGTGAGCTTCATCTATGTTAGGCTCTTTGATAACAATTGTATATTGAATAAAGTTTAAAGTATAAATCCTAGCCTGCTTTTCTTGTGTTTATTTTAGCAATGATTATGTAGCTTCAAGTCTGCAGCAGAATATTTATCTTAAAGCAGCCCCTGGGTTTTGGATACCCTTACTGTGAGGTGGCTGTGACTCACCAGTGAACTCAGGAGAGCAGGGCATCGGGGAGCCACCATCCAGACTCGGCTCAGGACTCACTTGCACCTGGGGCTTGTGGTGGCCGGGCCACTCCCGGGACCCCAACTGTCCCTCCTTTGGATACATTGAGCAGTGGCTTTTCTCCCTCTTCTGCCCTCCCCCTCTCAGACTCTGCTCTGCATCCCTGGTTGGGAGCCCCGAGGGCAGAGATGGGCACCCTCCAGACCTTAACCTTGCTCCAGGATGGAGCGGCCCCCCCCCCCAACCTCGGACAGAGGCCAATGTCCCAGTTCCTAAGTTGGCTGCAGCCTCCTCCCTTGTCAGAGATGCTCCTGAGCCAACGAGGGGCCTGGGAGCAAAGGGCAGGGCAGCTACGCAAGGAGATGCTCTGTCGCTGTTTGTTCCCGTGGGTTTCTGGATGCAAGAACTGCCTGGCACGACAGCCAGCCCAGAGGAGTTCTGCGTGGGGAGTGTGCAGTAAAGAGTGGTAGACAGAGCATACATAGCTGTGTGCCTTTGGTCAGGTTGTTAAGCTCTCTGAGTTTTACCGTGTGTGGGGACTGAATGAGACCACGACTTCCTCACACAGTGCAGGATGCCTACGGACACTGGTGCCCTTCCTCCTCTCCCAGAGTCTGCCTACCAGGCAAGCTGGGCACATCCCCTGGGAACCCCACAGCTACTAGGTCCTTCCATAAAAATGCAAACTCAGAGTCAGTCCCCAGGGTGCTGAGTCTCCTGCCCCTGCTGTGTCTGAGGCCGAGGGACAGGGGAGAGAGCATGTGGTCTTTGTCTCTGGATATTTCCTTCTCATTAAGCTCAGATGTCACCCCCATCCCTGCAGTTCCCCATCGCAAAGGCAGGAGAGGGCTGCACCCTGAGGGATCATCACATTTTCTCTTCTCCCTCCAGCCTCCCCCTGCCGACCCCCCCAACATCCCCAAGCTCCGGGCAGAGCCAGGGAGTGCAACACCAGGCCAGCCCTGGGGCCTCAGAATCCTAGCTGGCAGGGTCCCAGGTGGAGTTCTGTGCCCTCTCAGAGAAGAAGGACCTCTGCTCCTTCTGGTACACTGTGAGGACAACAGAGCCTGCCCCTGATGGGGTCATCAGTCTGATGGCAGAGGCCTCTCCAGCCGGCTATGCCTGGTCTCCAGGAAACGTAAAGGCAGGTGGGTTTGGCCTTCTAGCAGCAGAGTTTGGGTTTGGCTCTGGGCTGGACTCTAGGCTAAGTCTTAACAACTGTCCATGAGGCTAGACTTGGGTGAGTCCCCTACTACACCTGTGGATTCCCTGTGCTTTCCAGAACTTGCTTCCTAATCTGTATATGAGCACGGCTGCCTCCTCAGCCTGAGTTTGTCCAGAGTTGGAGGCTGGGCTGTTGTTTGCTCTGCAGCCACTGGGTGGCAGTGTGAGGCACACGCCTACCTGACGCCGGGATGCTCCGCGGTGTGCGCCAGAATCACCTAAGGACTTGTTCAAGCACTTTTGTCCTGCTTCTTATGAGCTGTGTGACTTTGGGCAGGTTACCAATCTTTCTGAGCTGGTTTTCTGATTCAGCATGTCTAAGGCAGTACTGAGAATCTGCATTTCTAGCAAGTTCCTAGGTGATACGGTTGTTGCTGTTCAGGAAACTATATCGGGGCTAAGAGCTCTCCCGGGTCCCTGGGAACCCAGTGGCCTGGGGTCAGACTCTGATTTCAGGAGGCAGGTGGCGGTGGCCACAGCTCTCCTCCCTGGAAGGCTCCTCTGCTGACGCCCCCCCACCCCCAACATCCTTTGTCACTGAATCCCTAGGGCACCTCTCCACCAAAGCCCTCAATGGCCGAACAATTAACCTTTCTCCAATCACAGGAGTTCAACAGAGGGTAGGTGCCAATGGAGAGAGAACGGAAATTGGAGGCAAGTAACTGGAGAAGGTCAGAGAGGAAGAAGACAGCAGGAAGGGGCCATATACACGCACAGTGGTCCCAGGGCCCATCCCAGATGGGGTCAGCACCACGGGTGCTGGGCGCCTGAGATCAGAAGACAGACCTTGCCAGCTCAGAAGAGAGAACCCCTGGGGTCAGGCGCTAGAGGCCCCCACCCCCTACCCCATGTGCTTCTTCCTGACCCCGTTCTCAGGCTCTTGGTGGCATGTGACTGTTCTGACCAGTGGAATGGGATGCCCTTCCTGACCTGGCCCACAAAAGGCTCCCTTGTGACCCTCCGCTCTCCCAGCCTGTGTGGCACTTGGATGTCAAAGTCCTGGCCTTCCTCGAGGGTGACAGAGCCTTTGGCATTCTACACGACTGCATGGGGCAGAGCATCCCTCCTCCCTCCCCATGCCATTAGACTGCACAGAAGCATGAACTCCTCCTGAATGAAGCCGCTGAGATCTCAGGATCTCCGTTACCACAGTTAGCATTCTCCTGACCAGAGTATCTGATGCCTGCCCTGTCGGGAAGTGAGAACGAGAGCAGATGCCATCACAAGGTACAACCGTACAACCGTGCCGGTCTCTCCAGAAACCTAATCGGAACAAGCACGCCTAACGTCTCCCGCTTGAGGACAATCAGAGTCACCGCCTACTGAGAGTTATCAGGTGCCAGACACTGCTTTGTCTTCACGAATTCATTACTCCTCACAGCAACGTCAAAGGTGGTGCTGTTATAATCCGCATTTGGAAGGTGCAGAGCTGAGGGGGCAGTTAGGGTGCTGTTAGGTACGGTGCCAGGATCACATCGTGATAGCCTCCGGCAAGAGGCAGAGCTAACATTGAATCCAGGGTATCTGTCTATAGCCCCCACACTCTGAACTACACCATCTGCTCCCCCAAAGACTCAAGGCCCCTCAGCTGTGAGGGGCTTACACTGAATTGGGAAGACATGATAGATACCCGGGAGTATGAGTTTGGGATCGGGGAGAAGAATTTTTCTGACCCTTGGGTTGCTTGCTGTGATACTGTGATCTATAAAAAGAAATATATATTTGGTCTTCGTCACTGTTTCTGGCACTAGAATCCTAAAACCCTTGGAATTTCCTGTGATAAGAGTGATAAAGTGTCTTTGGTTATGGTAATGAGAGACTTTTGGAAATTACCCAAGGATGGGAACTGGTTCCCAGGGAAACAAACCATATGATTAGAAGGATAGAACTTCTGGTCTCACCTCCACCCCCCCCCCCCCCACACACACACTCCTACCTCTGGGAAGGGGAGAGGGGGTAGAGATTGCATCAAATGCCAACAGCCAGTGATTTAATTAAGCGTGCCTATGTCATGAAGCCTCCATAAAACCACAAAAGGATTGGGTTCTGAGAGCTTTGTGTTGGTGACCACGTGGAGATTTAGGGAGAGTATCTCACTTGGGCATGGAAGCTCTGAGCCCTTTCCCCATACTTTATCCCATGCGTCTCTTCAACACGATTGTTCCTGAGTTATATCCCTGTATAATAAACTGGTTGCTTACTATTAATTAAAATGTTTCCCTGAGGGGTGCCTGGGTGGTTCAGTCGTTAAGCGTCTGCCTTCGGCTCAGGTCATGATCCCAGGGTTCTGGGATCGAGCCCCGCATCGGGCTCCTTTTTCGGCCGGAAGCCTGCTTCTCCCTCTCCCACTGCCCCTGCTTGTATTCCCTCTCTCCCTGTGTCTCTCTCTGTCAAATAAATAAAATCTTTAAAAATAAAATAAAATAAAATAAAATGTTTCCCTGAGTTTTGTGAGCCACTGTAGCAAATTAATCAAACCCAAGCAGGGCATCATGGGAACCTCTGATTTACAGCCAGTTGGTCAGAAGTACAGGGAACTTGCCACTGGTATCTGAAGTGGGGATGGGGGCAGAGTCTTCTGGGACTGAGCCCTTACCCTACAGGATCTGACTCTCTCTCCAGGTAGATGCTGTCAGAGTTGAGTTAAATTGTAGCACACCCTGCTAGTGTCCGAGAGTTGCCTGGGTGATGTTGGTTACCAGCCATCACCCCCAGACATGTTGGAATTGGGTGGCAGAACTGACTTGCTAAATGTAGAGACTGATGGCTCCACAGTGGAAAGGGAAGGAGGAAAATAAGGTGGGATTAATGTAACAGGGACAAATCCCCAGTAACCTCATCACTAAGTTCGATGAAATGGTGTGTAAGTTTGAGGAACTCTGTGTGAATCATCAGATTCCCAAACTTCCCTTCCTTTCTGGCTCTCTGCACTATCCTGCCCCCTCCTCTCCAGCTTGCGGTTTCAGATGGGTCCCAAGAGTTGAACACAAGAGAGGGTCTGTTCGCTGTTGTATCCCTAGCACCTCAAACAGTGCCAGGCACATAGTAGGTGCTCAAGGAATACTTCTGGAATGAATTAAGGGAGCAAGAAACACAGCTGGTTGGAACTTGGCACCAAGAGCCTGACTCTCCCCTTGGAGTCTCAAATCATGGAGTCTTATGGGCAGGGGAACTCTTAAGAGGCCATTTGGTCCGTGCCTTGCTTCTACTGAGGACTGCCTGCCAATCATCCTCTCTCTCCTTTCCTCAAAGTCTTAATGAATGGCAGGGCTGAATGAGAACTTTAGAGACCATCTCGCCCTGAGGGTCTCAAACTTGGCTGTGGACAGTATTCCAGGTTGTGGGAGACTGATGCCTGGATCCACTCCCAAAGAATCTGATTTCACTGGTCTGGGTTACAGTCCCCCAGGTGGTTCTAATGTGCAGCAAAGGTTTAGAACTAGGGATCCAGTCCAGCCCCCCCTCATTTTACAGACTAAGCCTCAGAATGGGGGGAGAAGGAGTACCCAGGATTATTTAGCCTGCTCGTGGCAGGCCTGAGCCCCAAATTCAATGAATGCTCTTAAAAATTCATTTAGGACAGAACACCCTTCCCAGTCACATCTTTCCTCCCTTTTTTTTTAAAGATTTATTTATTTATTTATTTGAGAGAGAGAGAGAGAGAGAGAGAGAGAGAGAGTGTATGTGTGTGTGTGTGTGAGTGGGGAGGGGGAGGGGGAGAGGAGTGGGAGAGGGAGAGGATCTCAAGCAGACTCCATGCTGAGCGTGGAGCCTGAGCCCTCATGGGGAGCTCGATCTCATCACCCATGAGATCATGACCCCAGCCAAAACCAAGAGTCGGATACCTCACTAACTCAGCCACCCAGACACCCCACCCCCAAGGTCATACCTTTTAAACCCTTCCTTGATCAGAGTGGATTTATATTTAACCTGAGTTTCAGTGCAGTCCAGAACACAGCTTCACCCTATCTTCCTTCCTGCTCCATTGCTGCCCTCCCTCCAGAACCACATGCATCAGTTCCCTGGGCTTCTTGGGGAGTCTCCAACGCACCTCCCCTGGAGCGTCTCTCATTCCCCTCCCCTCCTGTGGCCAGTTCATTTCTGCTCTTTCTTCCTCCACCTCGGCTGCCTTGAACCCACTCATTTTTTTGCCAGCCCAAACCCTCCCCAGAGCCTCCCACCCGCACTGAGCTGCTCCCCAGCAAGACCTGGAAGAAAGGGAGTTCTCCTTCCAATAAGAAGGAGCTCATCCTTCTTATTGGCACCGCGCCCCCCACCCCCGGCTCTGCAAGGGGAGGGCTGGCAGACAGCTAACCTGGGCCACAGCCTTGGAACACACATAATCTGCTCTCGTTTGTTAAAAAAACAAACAAACAAACCCCAAAAACAAACAAAATACCTCCAAACACCAGTAGCCAAAAAAAACCACCGATAAAGGCTTTGGTGAAAGATGATCCAGAGTAGATAAACTGTTCCTTAATCAGTGGTGCAGTAAATAAACCCCCTCCTGGGGGGCCTCCCTGGGAGTCTTTTGGGCAGAGTCTGGAAAGTTTTTAACCCTCATTAGCCCCATCTAAAAATGGACCTCCTGGAATTTTTACAGGCAGCTATTAAGCCTGAGTAGAACTTTCAGTGCATTATTACAAACACTCTTCCTAATTATGCCTCGAGACCGCTCAAGAGCAGAGGAGGCTGTTTTGTTCCTGCCTCCCAGGGCTGGCATCTCTGCTGCTCTCCTCCCTGACAATTCCTCCTCCAGCTCCCAGCCATGCCCCAGGCCTCTCCAGATCACCCTCTGCTGCCTTCTAGAACCTGGCCAATCGTTTCTGTTTCAAGCATGTTACAGCCACGGAAGCCCAAGTCTGCTATATGTAAGCAGCTCAAACACTTAATATTGAGGCGCCTGATGAAGGATGGAAGCACTCACACAAGGTTTCTGAGCCCCAGCAGGGGCTCTCTGCCCTCTGCTTCCTCACGCCCAGTCGTATTTAATCCTTCCAGAACTCCTGTGAGGCCGGTGTGATTGGACCCACTTTCAGAAGAGGAAATGGGCTCAGAGTTACGTGGCTCAACCGAGTCGACATAGGGCTCTGTGCACTGACTGTATCTTAAAACGTTTTCTGGATCATGGTGGTGCTCATTTTGCTCAAGGCAGGGGACTTACAGAGTCCGCACACAGGAGGGAATATTGCCGAAGGCAAAGAGTCATGGCCAAGTGAAGAGGCAGGAGGAGAAAAGTGTGTAGAAAAAATCATCTAGTCCCAAGGGGGCGCAAACTAGACACTGGACACCAAACATGGCCCATAGACAGGTCTTAATTAGCCTGCACACTGTTGCATGATGGAATGCGGGAGAAATCGTATTTCCTAAAAAAGATCCAGATGTCAACTCTGTCTTGAAAAACTGCAGATCTGAGCATACCAGCCATTTGGCCAACACGTTGTTGAAACAGACAGAAAGCTGCCCTCCCTAAAGGGACCTGCCTTCTTCAGTTGGCAAGGGGCCCTCTCAGCCAGCTTCCCTTGTTTCTGTTATCTGCCCGACTCCTATTGACATTTGAGTTTAGGGTCCCCAATCTGTTTCCACCCACCCCCTTCCTACAGGAAAAGCAGGACCCCGAGAGGTGAAGAGACCAAAGGCAAAGGCAAACGGGGTGACCTTAAGAAGACCACTTAACTTCCCTCTGCTGCAATTTCCTCACCTATACAATGGGAGGAATATTGATAGTGCCTGTCTCCGTCAGCTCAGGCCCAGACTGAGGGGCTTAAACAAACATTTTCTCACGGTTCTGGACACTGGAATAATCAAGGGGCCAGCAAATTTGGTTTCTGGTGAAAGTTCCCTTCCTGGTCTTGCAGACCTCGGTCTTCTTGCTGTGTCCTCACATGGCCTTTCCTCAGTGTGAGCACTGGGGGGAAGGGGCAAGCTCTCTGGTGTCTCTCCTTACGAGGACACAGCCCCTATCAGATTAGGGCCCCACCTTCAGAAGCTCATTTAACCATAATTACTTCCTTAGAGCCCTCATCTCCAGATAAAGCCACACTGGGCGGGGGTTAGGGCTTCAACGTACGACTTTAGGGCAACACAAACACTTAGGCCATAACAACATCACCCACTTCCTAGGGTTGTTGTGTGAGGGTGGAATGACTACATGCTTGAAAAGCCCTCAAAATGGCTTCTGGCACATAGTACGTTTTCAGTAAATATTAGCAATAATATATGATGATAATATTGAGGGTGTGGGCTTCCTCTTGCGTTCTGTAGTGCTACTTCTGCCAAAAGCTACGTCATCGTGAGCACCCACTCTGCTCCCGACAGCTGTCGTCTTTCATAAAGCCAAGGAGAGTGTTACAATTAAGGAAGGAAGATGTGTTGGCACATTTCTAATGAGGACCCCTTTCCTCAAAGTGGATACTCAGGGAGCACCAAGGGGGATGGTCAACGAGAGACGCCTGGGGGCTCTCATCAGGGAACGTCCAACCGCCTCCCCGCACAATGCTGGGCTCACATTCTTTCTTCAGCTCACCCAGGAAGACGTTCAGCCTCTGAACCTGCTTATCTATGGTCTGGATACAAGAATGCCTTGTTTTCCCACGTGTGTGAAGTTCTTGTTACATCTTACGTGTCCTTGTGTGAGATTCCCTGGAAGGCCCTGGGGCCTCTGCCTGCGCCCTGAAGATCGAGGTCAGCAGTCATCTCTGTCCACCCTGACCCACTTTCCGCTCGGTTCTCTGCCCAGGAGCCTGCCCTCAGTGGACTGCACTCCTGTCTCCTGCTCTGACTGGGCTCCTTCAGGCCCAGAGCAGGGAACAGCTCTGGGGCTCCTCACCATCCTCGACGGTTCCCCTCATCTTGTCAGTGCCTCTGCCGACAGACCGTTCAAAAGGTTTACTTCACTTAAACCTTATTGAGAGTTCCACCTGTTTCCTGCTTGTCCCTGACTGATACAGGAGGAACCTGATCTGCACAGAGCTTCTGAGGGGACAGAACAGAGATCAGAACCCAGAGAAACCGTTCAGTGGCTGGGTGTGATAGGCTATGCATGCACTCATCCTCTTCAGGGAAGACTGTCTGACTCCAATTTCCAAGAATATTCATAATACTCATCTTGAGGCATGCCCTAAATACCAAGAGGTGGCTACCTGCCTCACCCCAGATGTTACGGGCAGAGCTAAGATTAGCAGGTGGTGTCCCCTTTGTATCACAGAAGGTTCCTGGACCATCAGAAACTCCCCAGGGTAGCTCCTGTGTGACCCCAATCACGTGCCTCCATAGTAACTGCTTTAGGTCTCATTCATCAGCTGGGCAGGCGTGGGTTCCTTTGGGACACAGAGGCTATATTGTTCAGCTTCCTTCATTTTCACCTTCCTGAAGTACCCAAGAATCAAAGGGGGGGCGTTCTCACATAGCCCAGCCATCCCACGGCATCTGAGCCGTTGTTCCTCTCCGTGTGGATCTCAGGAAAATCCCACAGAGGCCAAGTCCAAGTATTTGCAAGATGGTTGCTGCTACAGAATGAGTATCTGTGTCCTTCTGAAATTCATTCATGAAATCCTAACCCCCAATGGGATGGTATTGGGAGGTGGGGCCTTTGGGAGGGAAGGAGGTCATAAGTGTGGAGCCCTCATTGCTGGGATTGGCACCCTTATAAAAGCTCCCTTGTCACTTCCGCCACGTGAGAACACAGGGAGAAGAGATGGCCGTCTATGAACCGGGAAGGGGGTTCTCACCAGCGCCTTGAATCTGTCAGAGCCTTGATGCTGGACTTCCCAGACTCTGGAGCTGTGAGGAATGAACGTTTGTTGTTGAAAAGCAATGCAGTCTACGGTATTTTTGTTCGGGGGTAGGCACGGGGCCTTCAAATGCTCTGTCCGGAGCGGGACAACCAGGCTTCTCCTCTGAAAGGTGCCATTGTGACAGAAGGTAGTAATTTTACAGCAGATGATTCTCTTATTCTCTGGGTGAAAAGTAGCTGTAATCCAAGAAAGTCTTAAATTTCTGCTCCGTTGGGCCAAACGTCCTCAAAGGACCTTAGAACCCTAAACCTGGCCAGAAGGACCATTGTCCAGGGCCCCGGCTGCTGCCGGTGCAGTCCCTTCCCTGGTAGCTCGCCTGGTCTGGTCCAGCCTGTTTCTCATTCTCCTCTGTGCTCCCCACCCTCTGGCACCCCCTCTTCAGGGGATAAGTTGGAAGAACAAATATGCCTGAAATTCAAGGGGCTCCCCCTGAGGGAAAAGCTTGAAGCATCAGGACAGTTAAACCTTTCGGTCATAAGGACTTCTGGGAATTGTTTGTGATTACCATTTAAGTCCATGTTCTTCCTATTAAAAAAAAAAAAAAGTAAAAAGAGAAGAAAAAGAAAAGCACTGGATCAGGAGGATCTAAGTGTAATTCCCAGTTCTGACACTTACTAATTATATCATCTTGTGCAATTACCTAACCTTCTAAAACCTCAGTTACTTCCTTTGTAAAATGGACATGATACCACCTATCTCACAGGCTTATTATAGTAGACATTTACTCTGTTCTCAGGGGTTATTCTTTCCCCCTCCTTTTTAAAGTGTTTTACTTGGAAACAACTTTGAACTTACAGAAAAGTGGTAAGTATAAGAATAGTACAAAGAATGTCCATATACCCTCTGCCCAGATTCATCCACTGTTAACATTTTGCATTATTTCCTCTCTCATTTCCTCTCTGTACACATGGGCACAAGCACACACGTGTGCACACGTGTGTGCACACAGACACAGTGGGGTTTTTTCTGAACCACTTGAGAGTCAGTGGCCCTTTCCCCCTCTATACCTGGGTGTGTATTTCCCCAGAATAAGAATTGGGATAGTCCCTGGACATCACTGTAGTAGAGTTTATCAACGTCAATAAAATTAATATAGAAACAATACTTTTTTTTTAAAGATCGCATTTATTTATTTGAGAGAGAGAGAACGCGAGCCAGGGGAGGGGCAGAGGGAGAGGGAGAGGGAGAAGCAGACTCCCTGCTGAGCAGCGAGCCGACTTGGGGCTCCATCCCAGGACCCTGGGGTCATGACCTGAGCCAAAGTCAGCTGCTCACCCAGGTGCCCCTTAATATAGACACAATACTTTTATCTACTTGAACATCTATATTACTATATTATCACTTGGTCTAAGAATAGCATTCACATCACTTTTTCCATGCAGGTCAAGATCTAGTTTTTGATCAGGTGTCACACTTAGTTGCCGTGTCTGTTTGGTCTTCTTTAATATGTAATATTTCCACAGATTTTCTTTGTCCTTTATCACATTGACAGTTAACATACACAGTTTTAAACACAGAATATTCCTTATTTTGGATAGGTCTGATGCTTGTTCACGATTCGATTCATGCTATGGATTTAGAAAGACTGAGTCCCCATCCATACCTCTGATTCCAGCTCCGCCCACAGGGTCCTTCTTTGCCTCTCCCCATCCCACGTTGGCATGTTCCCTCTTCCATATGAAAACACTGTCTCCCCACACTATAAGGGCATGGACTCGTTTGCTTAATCCTCTCAGACATCCCCAATAGTTTCAGAATTGTGCAGCCTCTTTTGAACACGCCGGTTGTGTCTGGGGGGATTTCCCACCATGTGAATCTTCTTTCTCAGAGATAAACTCCGGAAAACTTCCTCTCCAATTTTCTTTGCAGATAGGGCACAAAGAGGTGACCTGAGTTCCACTCGTCACATCCACTACATTCAACCAACCTGAAATACCGATTCCCAACAAGACAGGGGAGGACAGAGGCTCTGCACTAAATGTCCATGTTACTGGTGAGGGTGGGTGAACAGTCTGGATTTGAGGATTTACCCTTTTTCCAAGATGGATACAAATCCCTTCAGCTATGAAGTTCCCCTCAAGGCTGTGGCGAGTTAAGATCTCCCAGGAGATCGAAGGGGAAGAGAGTCAACGGGTAGAGCTGCAGTCAGTTTGGTTCAAGCTACCGGAGCGTGTCCTAAGGCTGTGATTAATATCCATCGTCTCTCTTCTCCGTGACCTATTCTAGACTTTCCTCACTCTTGTCCAACACTTCAGCTACTTTATCCGGATGGGTTGCCTGATTGGGTCATCTTCATAGGCGGGAGAAGGTCTGACGCTCTTAATTGAACGGCCTTTATTGAGCTTAGTTGCTATCACTGCCAAATTATTGCTTTCCCAGGAGCTATCCCAGTGAGTTCCTTGGGCTCCCTGCCATCCAGGCCCCTCGAGGTAATTAGAATCACTATACTTGAGCTCCTTTCTTTGCCCTCTGGCCTGAAGTGGCCAAAAGAGCCAGGTAGCAGTCTCAGCTCCGGGGCAGCGGAAGCTTACTGCATACCCTGGCAGAGTGATCTCCTTGGAAGCCAGAACCACTTACCTAACAGAGCCCAAAGCTCCAGGGACAAAAAGCATCAATTCCTCAAGTGGGTCACAGGTGGTAATGGTGAAAGGTGCCATCTGTTCCTCTGTCCCTTGGTTCCGGGATTCATTCTTTCTAGCTATTAAGGATGAAGTGTCACACAGTGGTCTTTAGCTCAAAGCATATTACAACCTGGAGGATGGTTCCACAACTCAGCAAAGCGTTGTACCCTCGCTTTGCCTGAACTGAGTTTCAACAAGCTTTGTTACTATATTAGCGGTCGGCTGTTTCTGGGTGTGCGATTCATGCTAAGACCGGTAGACCACGGTCATGAGCCCATTGTTGGCCCACCTTTCACCATAGAATGGGTCTCCTGTTCTGAGGGAATGTTGTCTAAGGTAACATGTCAACGGAGAAGCTATTCTGGAAGCTCTCAGATGGTGGTACACCCTGAAGCCCTGTGGGCAGGGAAGGCAAACCCATATATGGTGTTTATATTGATGGCGGTCAAGTCACCTCTCTGCTATCTCCGAGGTAGAAGGTCCATATAAATTTACCTGCTTCCAGGTGGTTATCTGAGCAATGTTGTGAGACCGAGTGCTTAGCATCAGTCCCTGCAGGTGGCCAGTTGGGCTCACTCAGCGATGGCAACAGCTTTGGGCCAGATTTGGCCCAAATTTGGAGATTAGGTGAGGGTCTATGATCTTTCACCATGGTGACCAGAGTCAGCCTTCCGCTCACCAGCTCTTTTTTTCTGATTATACAAATCAAGCAATAACCTGAGTGGCTGCTCCTCCACCACACCCTCGGTCGGGCAACCATAGGTGTCAGTTTGACTGGGGTTGTCCTGGTGTAGACCACGTGTCCCCATGTAATCATCACTAGCACAGCTTCTCCTTCTCGAAAGGAGCTCAGTGTGGACAATAAATTATACGAATCCCTGTCCCTTGGGAACACCATGATCTATTGGCCAGCATGAGTCCATGCAGAGAAAGTGACCCTGATCACTCTTCTACCCTGCTGTCTCTTGTGACATGTTCACCTTGTCCTTGTTGATTAAGTGCTCCCACCTCGCCTCTGCAATTTGGGGATTTTTGTCATCTTTGCTAATAGTAGGCAGCCCACTTATACGCACCCTTCCGCCTACCATCATCCCTGGACTATGAGGGTAACCACTACCAACTGCCTCCTTACTCGTGCATCCTTTATTGCTTTAGTGAAGCGAGTGTCCTAGGGGCTGGCCCACAGAACTAGTCAGGTGATCGGTCCTTGAACTTTACTTAATAAAACCTTCTACCATTCCCTCCTTCCTGACTCTTCTGAGCCTTCCTCTACACTACACAAGGAAGTCTGCTTTTTCCTCTTTGCTTATTGCTGAGCCCAGGCTTCAAAAGACCCAACCAAACAAACAAGGGAATTAGGACAAGCTCCAGGCATTCTTGCTAAAACATTAAATGCTGAGTTCTGTAGGGGTATCCCCAAATCAGTCAATTCTCTCCATGAGCTTTCTGCTTCCCCCTCCACACCCACCCCCCAAATACAACATCTTCAGGATCCACACATGCTTCCACAGTTCCTGCCAGTGCATGTTAGCCAAGCCCTACAATATCTTTGGCCAGGGGCGCCTGGGTGGCTCAGTCAGTTAAGCGACTGCCTTTGGCTCAGGTCATGATCCTGGAGTCCTGGGATCGAGTCCCATGTCCGGCTCCCTGCTCAGCGGGAAGCCTGCCTCTCCCTCTGACCCTCCCCCCTTCTGATGTCCCCCCTCTCTCTCAAATAAATAAATAAAATCTTAAAAAAAAATATCTTTGGCAGGGAGGCTATTTCTCCCTGGAGTGGGACTTCTTTCCAGTGTGGGCTCTGCTAGCACTTGACCCTGGGTATTGGTGGAGGCAATAAGTGGTCCTGAGGAGAACAAGCCATCGAGTAGGGGGTCTTCTCTGGGAAGGAGCGTTCACAAGGGATTTGAAGGGTCAAGAATGCTCATCCACTGAGACAGCCCTGTTCCAGACCCTGGGTCCCACTCTTTCCCTATCAGGGCTCTGACTCTGACAAGGAAGCCTGTGAAGACCATGTATTTAGAATCCTTTGCAGTTCTGTTACTGTGTGATCAGGTCCTGGGTTTGATTTTAAGAGTCTATACTACGGTTGCAGGAAATAAAGACTCTTAAACTTGCCGTGGAGGCTCTCTGGCTTTCAGAGCATTCCGTGAGTGGGTAATTAACTGCGCTGAGCCTGTCATTTTCTGTTTCCAAAGTCTCTCATACCTTGTAATTATCATTGTTTCCAAACTGATTGACTGCCACAGCCACTCGATCTCCTAATGTCTTGCTCTCCACCCAATTCACCCCAATTAAACACAAGCGAAAGCTGAGGTGCTCCTGCGTATCAGAGTTCTTGCCTTCCCTCTTATCACCAGCAAAAGGTTCTACTGATTTCAGACGGGGAGGCAACACAAGCCCGAAATCCATCCTGAGCATCTGCTTTCCAGAACCACCTGTGGAACCAATTGTTTTAGCTCAGTTTCCCTAGAAAAGCAGAATCTGAAGCCACGAGTAAATCTGCTGGGGAAGGCAGCCAGAGTGAGCAAAACAGGGAACCGGGAGAGGACAGGATGGGAAGGATTGCAAGGTGGGGTGTTCTCACGCCGGTAGCTGCTTCACAACCGGCTGCCGAGAGCCACGGCAGGTCCCTCAGTAGGGACGTCTGCTCAGCCGAGCAGGGCATCTCCAGACAGGCTATGCTGGAAAATCACGCCTCGGAGTTGTCCGCAGAAGGGAGGACGGAAAGCGGACTTACCTGCCCAGCTCCCTCCCAACTCCTGTTTCTCATTGATCAAAAGGATTTGATTGCTTAAGATGCATCATCTAGCTGCTCCGATGATGCCA
Organism: Eumetopias jubatus; assembly: GCF_037043125.1. Lineage (NCBI taxonomy): Eukaryota > Metazoa > Chordata > Mammalia > Carnivora > Otariidae > Eumetopias > Eumetopias jubatus. Next base: position 38,259,715 of record NW_028274818.1, read on the forward strand.
CATCTGCAGTGTAGCCTCTCCTCTGAGTCTAGAAGTCGTGGGGGAGTCAGAGACTCTGCACGTGTGGCTGGCCAGCCTGGGGCAGGTGACTACTCAGTTGCAGGCGGCTGGACTGCACAGATGGGGCAGGCCACGGGGCAGTGGCAGAGCCAGGAGAAAGGCGGGTCTAGCCACGGTGTGTTCCGTATACGCCTTACGAGGCTATTAACATCAACAAAGGGTGGAGCTAGAGATATGAAGGCTTGCTTGCTTTGAGACCCCAGCAGCTGGCACTTGAAAAAGGAGATACTATTTGACCCGTTTTTCTTTCTTTTTCTTCCTTTTTTTTTTTAAGATTTTATTTATTTGACAGAGAGGGAGACAGCGAGAGTGGGAACACAAGCAGGGGGAGTGGGAGAGGGAGAAGCAGGCTGCCCCCAGAGCAGGGAGCCCGATGTGGGGCTCGATCCCAGGACCCTGGGATCACGACCTGAGCCGAAGGCAGACGCCCAACGACTGAGTGACCCAGGCGCCCCTTGACCCGTTTTTCTTGCTCCAAACCTTCCATTACACATGTCTGCTATTCCAGTCATTATGTCCACAAATGCTCTCGGAGGTTGAGCCTCTAGTTCTCACACGTCCCTGTTCAAATCAAAAGTTGGCTCTGTACCACTGTGTGTGTGTGTGTGTGTGTGTGTGTGTGTGTATATCTCCACGTCACTCTTACTAGTTGAACTTTGAAAACCCATCATCTGTCTGGCCTGGGTTCAGGGTTATATAACACTAAATACACAAGGATATTAAGAATAGAGTTGGCTGGTCCATGCAATAAGCACAATTCTCTAACGCACAAGAATTCTCAGGAAAAGGGCCCTCTGCCTCTCAGTCCTTCGCTGGGATGGCACAGTTCACTTCAGAAGCCTTCTTAACGCCTTTTAGGAAAAGTAGCCAAATCTCCTAGTTCTCTTCATATGCCATGTCACTTGGGCCCCAACCGCACCCAGCCCCCAGGGAAGAAGAGAACAGACAGTTGGAATTTTGGAGATGACCAACAAAAGCTTTTCCCCCAACTCTCAGGGAGTTTTGTGATGCCTGGAGCAGAAACATGAACTGATAACCTTCTTTGGTCCATAAGATTTGATTCAGGTAGAGCAGGATCCAGGCCCTGGTATAACAGGTTAATTGTACTTGTTTGGACTTGGCCTGAGTGGGACACTAGGAAGTGATGCCAAGGAAGGTGAAACTTGCCAGACATTCTTCAATGTTCGCCAACTGATCACTTGGATTTTCTCCTGCAGTATTGTGAGGCCAGATTCTCATCCCGTGCACACAGGTCTTCATCCTCCTATCGCCTCCTGGACTTGAAACTCAGAGGAAGTAAGGAGAGAGGGGCGGATGGGAGAGATGAGTGAGCAGAGAGGAAGGATGTTCAAGATGAGAAAGCAGATCACTCACTGAGGCATGTGTTCTTTCAATGGAGAAATGAAACCTGAGGCAATTATATGGTGAGAGGATAATTTTCTCTGAGTTTCCTGATTTTTTTTAAGGGTTCTGTTTCACTTGCATCATTCAGATGATTTCCTGAATCGGCCCATTTCTTGTTGTCTGAATGGACCTACATTATTGTTCTCCCTGTCCAGAATCCAGGTCTCCGTGTGCAGTGCCCGGCTCTCAGCGGTACTCCAGGGCCTTCGCTGCACTGGCGGCTCACCATGCCCTCCACCATCAGTAGCTCTTTGATGACCACGTTCTTAATTCCAGGTTAACTTAGCATTGCTATCACAACTGCTTACCCTCCCAAAGCTGGCAGGGAGTGTAAAGAGAAAGGATATTATGGCCACGTTCCTAAGTGTCCCTGAGAGAGGAAACCCCAGAGAATCACAGAGCCAGAATAGAACTTGGAGTGCATGCGTGTGTGAGTTTGGGGAGGGGTGTTCTACTCTCCTCTTTTCAGAAAGAGAAGTTAAGGCCTAGAATAGGCAAGTGGCTTGCTTGGGTCACACAGCTTAGCCAAGTGACAAACCTGGACTTAGAGCCTGGCCCTGGGTCAGTAGTCTGGTGCGCCCCCATCTTAGTTTTCTTTTCTTTTTCTTAAGAAAAAAAAAAGGGAGGGGGTGCCAGGGTGGCTGAGGCGGTTGAGCGATGGACTCTTGATTTCAGCTCAGGTCATGATCTCCCGGGTGGGGGCTCAAACCCCACATCCGGCTCCCTGCTCAGTGTGGAGTCTGCTTGTTCCTCTCCTTCTGCTCCTCCCCCCCCAAAATAAATAAAATCTTTATTATTTTTTAAAAAGATTTTATTTGACAGAGAGAGACACAGTGAGAGAGGGAACACAAATGGGGAGTGGGAGAGGGAGAAGCAAGCTTCCCGCGGAGCAGGGACCCCGACGTGGGGCTCGATCCCAGGACTCTGGGACCATGACCTGAGCCGAAGGCAGATGCTTAACGAATGAGCCACCGAGGCGCCCCAATAAATAAAATCTTTAAAAAAAAGGGGGGAGAGAGAGAAAAAAGGTGTCCATAAGGAAAAAGTGTTTTGTGGAGAGTGTGGAAAAGCTCCCACTTCGCCATGGCTTTCAAGCATCTCTCCAGCCCCTACTCGAACTCTAGCTGTGACAGAATAGTTGGGGCCTCACTGACTTCCTGGGTCTTAGTGGCGCATATCAGCACGGGTTTAAAAGGAATTTATTAATCATGACTAACGTCAGAAGGTACATACTGTGCCCCTTTGTCGGTTTTGGAAAATTTGTATTGTGAGATTAAAAAAAAAAAAAAAGATTTAATTTTGTGCCTTCGTGTGACAGACAGCCCCTGCCTACACTGTCCGTCACTCTCTGCTGGGGCAGGTGACTGTGCCCAGTCTTCCTCCGGGAACTAAGTTCTAAGGACAAGCCCTCTGATACCTCGGGGTCACTTCTTGGGTGGCTTTGTTTCTCCTCTGCTTCCCACAGTTGCAAACCTTCGCAGTGCCACCCTCCCTGGGGAAACTCGGTCTTAAGTCCCATGGACAAACGCTCCAGCCCCGCGGGGCTCCCAGGACAAGACAGCGATCGGATTTCGCGTGGCCGCCCAGCTCCCCCTGCTCCTCTCCCCTCCTGCCCGGGAAGCCCCGGAGCCAATCAGAGCGTCGCGGAGCTCCCGGTTGTAGAGTCCCGAGCCCGGGACCCGCCCCTCTTTGTTGCGGTGGCCAATGGACGCGTCCGGAACATCGGCGGCTGCCCGGGTGACTCGGTTATATGTCACAGAATAACATTCGAGAATGGGACATGGAATGAGGCGACGGCCGCAGCAGCCCCAGCAGCCCCAGCAGCCCCAAGCCCAGCAGCCGCAGCCGCCGCAGCAGCCCCCGCCGCCCCTGCCACCCCCGCCGCCCGGAGAAGCTCTGCGGCCATGAGGCCGGCCGGCTGGAGGTAGGGTCCCGGAGCTGCGGCGCGCCCGCCTCGCGCCCCGCCCGCAGTCAGTCCCCAGGGTGCCTGGCGCTGGAACTCGGGGAGAGGGGCGGGTGGAGCCACTTGCACCGGCGCCTGGGGGCTGCAGCCAACCCTCGCCCACCGGCTCCGGGAGGCCCTCCGGGCGGAAAAAGGGCTGCCTTTGCAAGCCGAGGCTGCTGCTGCGCCCTCGCGGCAGCCTGGGCGCTCACGTGCCGGCACGTTCTGGGCTCGGCTGGCGCTCCGCCACATCTGGCACCAAGGAATGCGTGGAGCCTTGCGGGGACCTCCTGCTCCTTCACGCAGCACGAGCTGTCTTTCTTCTCCCTACCCGTCCACTCCGCACCCTCCACGCTCCTTGGATTCCCCCTCCCGGTGTCTAGGGGTGTGTGAAGCTTTGGGACAAAATTCGAGTCGCTTTCCTCGGGAATTGCATGACTGCAAGCTCGTGTGCAATTGCTGGAGGGGGGGGGGTCTGTCGGCCCGCGGAGGTGGGGGGAGCGGGGAGTGACGCGGGGCCACTCCGAGGCCCCACCGCCGTTGGACACAGTGGCCCCCGCCTCGGTTCCTCTGGTGTCCACTTACCCGTGGTGTGTGCTGTGTCTCCACTGATTCAGGCTCGGCCGGTAAGCGGAGCTCCAGCCGCCGCTCCCGGTTCGCGCGTCCTGCGGCAGCCAGAGGCATGGAAAAGGCCGTCCCCGCGGGGCGCTGATCCCCGCGCCACGCCCGCGCGCACACGCCCCCCGCCGCCGCCGCCGCCGCCGCAGCGCGTCCCCCGCACCCCTGCCCCGCCCCGGCCCCACCATGACCGGCTCCGCGGCCGACACTCACCGCTGCCCCCACCCCAAAGGCGCCAAAGGCACCCGGTCCCGGAGCAGCCACGCGCGGCCCGTGAGCCTCGCCACCAGCGGGGGCTCGGAGGAGGAGGACAAAGACGGCGGGGTGCTGTTTCACGTTAACAAGAGCGGCTTCCCCATCGACAGCCACACCTGGGAGCGCATGTGGATGCACGTGGCCAAGGTGCACCCCAAGGGGGGAGAAATGGTGGGCGCCATCAGGAACGCCACCTTCTTGGCAAAGGTCAGAGGCTTCGATGGACGGGGTGGGGTGGGCAACGATGGGAACACTTCAGTCTGCGTAGCAAGTAGTGGCCATGTCCATTTTCTTGGTCCAGCTCTGAACCCCCTTATGCTCCCCATTCTTCCGGCCAGTCTTCACCCCCTTTGCTTGATAGAGATGTTTGTCTTGGAAGCCTTAGAAATGGGGGAGGGAGAGGTAGAGGGCTTCCTGTCCTGGGACTGTGTGGTCTGGTCATGCCAAGAGTTCTTTGAATCTCCAGCCAAACTCTGTTTGCTCACCCCCATGTACATCCTCCTCCAGCAAAAGCTGTAGCCACCAGGTAACACCAGCAAATGCACAGGCCCCCCTAGGGATCCCACCCTACTTTTCGTCTTTGGAGACTCTAAGTCCTCCCCTGTCTCTCCCTTGCAAATGATTTATCAGGCTGTGAATGAATTTTGCAATCAACCAGTCAGACTTCTCAGCGTGAATCATTTCTAGACTTTTTGCCAATTTTTTTTTCATGACAGTGACTTTCACCTCTGAAACTTGCAAAGCAGTGAACTGTCTCTTTTCCCAGCTTATCTGCGCTCGAAGAAGAAAAAGAAGAGTTTTGGCTATTGCTTGAAAGGGACTTTCCAGTGCACATGATGCATTAGTCTCACTGGATAGAGAAAGAGGTTCAGGAGTGAAACTCTTTCTACCTTGGAGAGAAGCCAGTGAGCAGACTGAGTTTGGTGGCTGAGGATATAGTTAGTAAGACAGAGGGAGAGAGATGTGTGGTGGTCACTCTATGAGACCTCACAATGCAAGCTGCACAGGAATGCTGCAGAGCCTGGGGGTTATGGCAAGGCAGATGGTTTCCGTTGTCCCCTGGGGACACTGATGTGGCTGAGAACATTCCTGGGCTGGTCTAGAAATGCCAGACCTGGGACCTGAAAGGCCATCTGGCTGAATCCCCAACCTGGAGCATTTGGTGACCTGAGCATCTGAGCCCTGCAGGCCAGAGAGCTGTGTGTGCCCTTGGGGGGAGTGACAGAGCCCGGACGCTTCCTGCTGCAGTCAGTCAGTGCTTTCTTACAGCAGGTCAAAGAGATCTTCATTATGCCCAACGAGGATCTTTCCTGCTTCAGTGTCAGCTGTAATTACCTTGCTGGGTTTTCCTTGAGCATGAGAACAACACTGGTCTTGGCCAGTAGTTCTGACTTCAGATTTTGTCCTTATTTGAGTGAGCCTTGCTTTACTTAAGGAGGACCTGGGAGCCCCCCCCTTTTTTTAGGATTTTATTTATTTATTTGAGAGAGAGAGAGCACAAGAAGGGGGAGCAGGAGAAGCAGACTCCCTGCTGAGCAGGGAGCCTGATGCGGGACTCGATCCCGGGACTCCAGGATCATGACCTGAGCCGAAGGCAGTCGCTTAACCAACTGAGCCACCCAGGTGCCCAAGGAGGACCTGGGAGCCCTTTAAGCATGGAAGAGAGGTGGCCACAGGGGCAGAGGCCTGTTCCTGCTGTCCCATGCTGCCATTCTAATTCAGCCTCCTGACCGCTGACCCTGCTTCTAACTGTGGCTTCATCTTCCTCCTGGCCTTGTGTGGGGGGACCCCTTTCCTCCATGGAAATCAGGGAATGTTTGTTTTGGTGGAGACTGGTCTCCCACCTCTCAGCAGAATCCCTTCTTCTTTCCAGAGACCTCGTGGGGATGGGGGGCTCATCACCTCACAGGGCAGCTGGCCCCAGGGCCTGGCCAGATTTGGGTTTTGGTGGTTGGGAAACTCTTTCCTTCGGTGGCACAGAAATTCTCCTTCTTCATCTTCAGCCCAACGTCCCCGCAGATTCTTGTGTTGCTCTTTGAATCATGGCAGCACATATCTACCTCCTTCGCTACTCATAGCTCCCTAGAATGTTACAACACGGTGCTCTTGGAGTAAGGATGGGACTTGGAGTAAAAATCAAGGGACTGAATTCTAGTCCGGGTTGTGCTACCTCTGGCTTTGTGGCCTCAGTCACTCACTTAAAAAAAAAAATCTCTGGCCTTAGTTTTCTCATCTGTAAAATAGGAGTAGCCCAGATTTCATATAAATTTCTTTCCAGCTCTTCAGTCCCTTGATGATATGACTTGTACGTCTCCAAGTCTCCAATGAGACAACAGAGTTGACTTAGAACAAGTCCTCAGAGCCGTGACCTTCCATCATTCTGCATCTTCCTTTAGTTCTTTGTCCTCATGCATCTCCCTTCACTGGGTCTTAGTGTCACAGTTCCCAGATCTAAGCACTCTCCTCACCCTCTTTCTAGGACACTTGCTAGTTTGTTACCAGTCAGCCCTCTAAAATAAGCACATATGAAACACAATATTCTCAGTGTTGTCTGAGCGGTTTAGAACACAGTTTACTCTTCCCTGAGACCCGTACCTGATGCTTCCACTATTGTGGCTGAATGCTGCGTTCTTTAAAAAAAAAAAAAAAAAAAAAAGTTCCCTTTTTTTATATAGCAGCCACACTGTCTTATCTTTTCACAGTAACCTGAAGTCATATGAGAACTCCTGCCAAGCCAGGAAAACCCCAAGCTAAACATGGACCTTGGCTTTTTGAACCTAAATAAAAAACTTAACATTTTTCTCTCTTACATTGCATCATGCTAGCTGGTTCTCTCCCCCACCCCAGCTCCATCTCGGCATCCCCTTCTCCCAAGTCCTGACATTCCCCAACCCCTGACCCCTACCTAGGTCCTGAGATGGGAAACAGCTTCAAAACAGCTCCTGGTTCCGGGGGCTGCTCCTCTCTGGTCCAAGGGCTGTTCTTGCACTCAACTTGGCAGACTTTTTCCTTTGGGTCTGTGTCCTTTTCTCCTTTAACCAGTGTCTTGCTGAGGACTTTGTACAGAAGAGGGGTGTTAGGTGGTGGTAGAGGGTTGGAGAGTTTCAGGGAGGCTAACCTTTTTTGGCAATTGAATATAGACCAAGAAGCAAAAGAGGACAGGGGAAGGTACCAAAGGTTTAAGAGGAGGACTGAATGATACTTCTTTGCAGGACATTCTGTGAGCAGCCATGGAAGTTCTGCCCACAGGTCCAGGTGCCCCTATCGGGGCGGGAGCAGGGGGTGGGGGGTTCGAGGGTCCGGGGCTCACCTCCTCTGCAAGCCTCCTTTTAAATGTGTGACTGCAGGCCTCGCCTCTGGTGGTTACTGGGTCCAAGCTAGCAGCTGACTAGGTGAAGGCCGGGGCTTTTCAGAGAAAGTACCAAAAAGCAGCAGTCGTTGGAGGATGATAGAGGAAGAGAAGGGAGAAGCAGAGAGAGTGGCTGGCCCAGAAAAACCAGCAGGGTGTGCTAGGAAACAGCTCCTCCGCTTCTCTACTGGCTGAGCTGGACTCTCCAAGGGGCAACCAGAATGGATTCAGCAGGAAACAGCAATAGTTTCTTAAAGACCCCGTGTTTCTGTGCCTCATTCTCATGTCATTTCTAAATTGGGAAAGAATTCACTTTTAGAGGACTCAGCTTTGACTGAGCGGAGAAGTGTGAGACTGTGGGGGGGGAGAGTTTGCAGTCAGAGCCCACTCCTGCCCCCTGCTAGTTCACGCAGGTGGCTCACTCCTGCCTGTGTCCTCGATTCAGAACCATGGTCTGTCCTTCCTGCTTGGCCCAAGGTTGAGACCCCCAGAGCTCCACACCAGGCCGCCTTCAGCAGGTTCCTGGCTGCCCCTGATGCAGAGGCCTGGGGTCCATCCTGGGCTCATGAGTGATATTCTCTGCTCCTTCTCCAAGTTGCCAGAGAAGATTCTTCTGCCTGGTGTGTCTGCACAGGCACCTGTACTTTCCAGAGCAGAGACGGCAAAAAGCTTTGCTTTCTCTTAGTTCTTTCTTGTTAAAGATTCCTGGTGCCGTGTGTTCTGGCTTGCCTCCTTGCTTCCTTTTCTGCCTTTCCCCTTCTCTTGCTTATGGGGATGCCAGTTACACACCTATGTCCATTCACATCATTTCTCCCTGCATTCTTTGGACAGGTAATTGTGTTTGCTGAGAATGGGATGAGAGAGAGCCTGACCACAGAAGCCTTCCCTGTGGCTGGTTGCATTATTCGTGAACAACTATCTTCCCATCTGGCCCACTCCTCCCTCCCGCCCCCCACCTCCAGGGTCCCGAACCCCAGACCACAGGCACAGTGCCTGTGTAGAGAGGCTGGTTTTGATCTCTTCCCTCTGGATTCCGCCTTCATCAGCTGGGCTGTGACTTGAGGGGCTGGTTGCAGGAGGCAGGAGGCAGGAACCTTGAGGGGAACGGCCATGGAAAATCTAGGCTGGGGTTTCAGATGAAACAGGGCAGGAAAATAACATGAGGAGGGACTCTTAGGACCCGTCAGGGAGAAAAAAAAAAAAAAAAGTGTGCCATGGGCATTTTATAAAAAGGTTGTACCAATTTATGTTCCCATCGTGCCTTATAAGAGCATCCCCATCAGCATTAGGTGTCCACATTTCAGAATATCTCTACTAATTGGAGGTGAAAATGGCATTTTGCAGTGGTTTTACTTTGCATTTCTTTTTTTTTTTTAAGATTTATTTATTTATTTATTTATTTGTCAGAAAGAAAGAGAGAGAGAGCGTGCACAAGCAGGGGGGACTGTAGGCAGAGGGAGAGGGAGAAGCAGACTCCCCACTGATCAGGGAACCTGATGCAGGGCTCTATCCCAGGACCCTGAGATCATGACCTGAGCTGAAGGCAGACGCTTAACCGACTGAGCCACCCAGGTGCCCCTTTACTTTGCATTTCTTAAATTATTAGTGAGCTTGAAATTTTTTTTCAAATATTTATTCACTTCTTTTGTGAATTGCCTTTTCATGACTGTTTTAAAAATTATGGTAAAATATACATAACATATAATTTACCATTTTAACCACCTGTAAGTGTACAGTTCTGTGCATTAAGTAATTCACACTGTTGTGTTCCATCTCCAGAAGTCTTCCTTCTTCCCTAGCTGAAACTTTGTACCCATTAAATGCTAACCCCTCTTCCTCCCTCCCCTCAGTCCCTGGCAACCACCCTTCTGCTTTCTGTCTGTATGAATTTGATTACTGTGGGTGCCTCATAAAGTTGGCCCCCTTTCTCCACTGTTTCACCTTCTATGCTTTCTGTCACCCATGGTTACCTGCCGTCTGGAAGCAGATGATCCTCTTTCTGACCTGTGGTCAGAAAGTCAGTAGTAGCCTAACGCCAGGTCACGATGCCCACGCCATTCCCCTCATTTCATCTCATTGTGTAAGCATTTTATCACCTCCTATTTCAAGAAGGGTGAGTACACTACAATAAGAGACTTTGAGAAAGATCGTATTCACGTAATTTTTATTACAGTACATTGTTATACTTGTTCTATTTTATTGATTATTTTAATCTCCTGACTGTGCTTAATTTATAAATGAAACGTTATCAAAGGTATATGTATGTATGGGGAAAAAAACATAGTATAGATAGAGTTTGGCACTATCTGCCAATTTAAGCATCTGTTGGGGGGGGGGCGTCTCAGAACATATGCCCCGTGGATAAAGGGGGACGACTGTATAAGAGGTATCATATAATATTTGTCCTTTTATGTTTTGCTTATTTCACTTAGCATGTCCTCAAGGTTCACCCATGTTGTAGCTTGTGTCAAAATGTCATTTTTATTTTATTTTTTTTAAAGATTTTATTTATTTATTCGAGAGAGAGAGAATGAGAGATAGAGAGCATGAGAGGGGGGAGGGTCAGAGGGAGAAGCAGACTCCCTGCTGAGCAGGGAGCCCGATGTGGGACTCGATCCCGGGACTCCAGGATCATGACCTGAGCCGAAGGCAGTCGCTTAACCAACTGAGCCACCCAGGCGCCCAAAATGTCATTTTTAAAGGCCGAATAATATTCCATTGTATGTATATACCACATTTTAAAAAATAAGATGTGCCCAATGTGGGGCTCAAACTCATGACCCCTGAGATCAAGAGTCACACACTCTACTGACTGAGCCAGCCAGGTGCCCTTGTACCACATTTTAAAATTTATCCATTCACCTGTCAATGGACGTTTGGGTTGCTTCTACCTTTTGGGCCATTTTTTTTTTTTTCATTAAAGCCCAGAGAGTTTTCTTTTCTTTTTTCTTTTTTTTATTTTAAATAATCTCTACACTCCATGTGAGGCTCGAACTCATGACCCTGGGACCAAGAGTCACATGCTGTACTGACTGAGCCAACCAGGTACCCCTGAAGAGTTTTCTTATAACTTTGTATGAACTGTTCATGAATTAAGGATATTAGCTCATGGTCAAGATGTGTCCCCAGGGGGAAGCGGACATGTTCTCCTCTTCCACTGGGGTGAGAAGCATCTTTGTGATGTTCCACATTGAGTGTGCAGAGACTCAGGCCCTGCTGATTCTGTCTTCCAGTTCCAGAAAAGTGAAGACCATTCAGGCTTCCCCAGTCTAGATCCCAAAAACACATTGTTGATGAATAATAACATAGCCAACCCTTCCAGAGTGCTGAGTGCCAATCCCAAGTTGCCTGCTTTGTACATTAGGTCCTACGATCCTTACAACCAGCCAAGAAGGTTTGAAGTGGGTGAAACTCTCCTGTTTTATCAGGAAAGAAACAGAGGCTTAAAGAGTTCATGGAGCTGGACAGGGTCCACAGCGAGTAGGTGACAGAGCAGGGACTCGGATCTTGTGTCAGTCTCATGCTTCCCGGCCAAGGAGCCCATGTGGTTTATATGGTGCACCGTCGTGTGGGGGTGTGGGAAGCCTGAGGTGCTGGTTGGGAGCCGGCCCCCAGCCCAAGCCCCAGCCAGCTATCCCAGACAGCAGGGTGAGTTGTAGCCTGATGACATCAGCCCCTCAGCTGTCTCAGCTCCTCTCCCCACTGCAGCCCTGATCCCCAGCTGGGGCCTGGGGAATGTGGCCACAGCTCCTGCACTCTCTCAGCCGGGCCTGAGGTAACCAGGCGGCTGTTTTTAAAAGCCCTTGGGCGCCATCGGGCTGCTATTCTGAGGACCAGCTGCTGCCTGACCCCCACCCCACCATCTGGGTCTTGTGGGCTCTGTTGGGCTTGGTGGCTGGCCCCCGTAGCCACCTCTGAACCAAGTCCGTGTGGCTATGGCAGGGCTCTGGCCAAGGGACACCCCTCTGAGGATCCCTTAGGTGGCCGGTGATTCTTTGAGGCATTTCCCCATGCTTTTACCATCTTTTGTATTAAATAGACACAAACAGCACTTTTCTGTGTAGAAATACGCGTGTGCCTTAATGCTGTCTAATTTCCCTCCTTCCTTCCTCCATCTCTGTGTTCCCTTGCCTCTGGCCTAGAGCTTGGAATGTAGCAGGTGCTAAAGAAATGTTTGCCTACATCTCCCCTTCTCTCCTCACTTCTCTGTGCAATCTCTGGCATTCTTCCACAGAATTCCAGGTATGGGTAGATCAGTGGATGTTACTGCAAAAAGCAAGGACAAGATGGACACTTCTAGTGTTTGTAAGGGCAGAAATACAAGGATACCTTTCATAATACATACATTTCATCGGTGTGTGTGTACGTGCACCTGCGTGTGTGGGAGGGTCACGTGAGGGAATGGTCACGTTGGAACGTTTTGCCCCCCAAAATTCCTCTCCAAGACAGAACTGTGATTTGAGTGGATATGTTGTAAACAACATGTAGTTTGTAGAACAGCTGTGCATGCATGTACACACACCCCCTCACGTTCACACAAACACACACGCACACACACACTCAGCACCTTGGCTGTGAAGCAGGACGTGTGACTAGTCTCCTTTCTGCTGGAGGGGCAGTTGCTGTGAAGTAGGAAGTTGCAAAGCCAAGAGAAAAGAGAAGCACTGAGAGGAAACGAATGTCAAGTAGCATTTTAAGTAACCGAAGCTAAAGGTGTAGAAGGTGTGGAAGGCGTGGAAGTATGGAAGGGGCCCCGCCACAGGCCCAGGGGCAGCGCGCCCTCCAGCCTCAGTGCGGGGCCTGAGCCTGGAGAGCAGGGAGAGGGCCAGGGCATGTCCTTCGGCAGTGTCTGTCTCTGGCACTCAGCCAGGCTGCGCAGCACTGTCCCCAGGTCTCTCCACCGGCGGCTTCACCTTCTGTCAGCTGAGCACTAAATCCCCAGGGCCTCCCTTTCCCTGTGTTCTCAAGGCTTGAGGATGAACTAATCCGTCCTGAGGCCCCTTCTGCTCCTCCCTAAGTGGCTTAAGCCTGGAGGAGCCTCCCCTTTCCACAGGCTCACAGGGGCCGAGTGTCTCTGTCACCAACAGCCCTGCCCCGCCGGAGGCCAAGCTTATGAGACTGAGAAGCATATAGGGGGAAGAAAGCACACACCGTCCCTTTCTACCCAGGAAGAGAAGGGCTGGATTAGAAGCCCTTGCTCGTTCTTGCTCTTGGCCTCATGGGCAGGGATGCTCAGAGCTGCCCGGTGTCTCAGAGCTGGTGTCTTAGCTCTAAATTCCTGAGAAGAGGCACTTACCTCCCGCTTTCCAGTCCTCGTCTGATGTTGCTCCTTTCTTTTCCCAGCAGTGGTTAGAACATGCACTCAGTTGTAGACACTCGGTGGGTGTTGACCAAGGGGCAGGCAAGGAAAAGAAGAGGTGCCTGGGCAGCTGGGGGTGTTCATGAGTCAGAGGGGCTGCCCTTACCTGGGAAGAGTCATGGCAAGAGGGGAATCTTTGCTAATCCACTTGGGCCAAACTCAGGGAAGGGCCGCGACGGGCGTGGTGTTGAGGAGAGATGGCACGTGCGGCGCCATGTTGCATTTCTTCAGGGCACCATTCGTCTTGTATTCAGTAGTGTCCTGGAGTATAATGGGTCATACCAGCCATGCAGCAAAAGGTGTAGTCATGCAGTAAAAATGTGAGGGTTAATGGGGCACCCCTGTGAATATCCTGGGCCAGGCTGAGTGGGGGATGCTATAGGACATGGTCCTTGGCTTCAAGGAGACGACGCTGAGGCTCCCATGGGGAGGCAGGCTGCTTTCACATTCACAACCCACAGAGGGCCATAGCGAGCCATGGTGCCCCAGGGCAGAGTGTATGGAGGGAACACAGACAAGCAGGACTTTGGCAAGGGACCACGTGGTCCGGGGAGACCTTGTGCAGGTGGCCGTCTGCTGTCAGGAGCAGCTCTCATGTGCTTTCAGCCCCTTGGCTGCCCTTAGACATTGGGCCCCGGAGCATCTCCTTGATAAAGAGTTCTCTCTCTACTTCTTTGCAGCCTTCGGTACCCCAGGTTCCGAACTACAGGCTGTCGATGACGATCCCAGACTGGCTCCAGGCAATCCAGAACTACATGAAGACACTACAGTATCCTTCCAACCAGGGTCTGGGCAGACCCCGCGGGGACGGGTGTGGTGATCTCGAGCCTGGTGGCAGGTCTATCCCCAGCTGGTCACCAACTCTAAGGTTGGTGAGGCCGGGCATAGAGGGATGCCCCAGTGTGAGTCTGGAAGGCACGATAATAGGGGATGTACTTGCAATGATCAGACGCTTCCCCTGTTAGGCAGGTGCGGGCCGGGAGGGCAAGGCGCAGTGAGGCAGCAGTGGCCACCTGGAGCCCCTCTTCCTTCCTCCCTCTCTCCTCTCCCCTCCCCAGTCATCTTTGTTTCCTTCCTCTGTTCCTCTACTGTCTGTCTTTCTCCCTCTTCCCTCCTGGGCTTCTTTCTGCTCTTTTTCTTTCCTTTCTCACTTTTTGCCTTCATCCTGACCACTTACAATCTCTAGGAGGCCCACCTGGCCAGACCAGCCGGACTCTGGTCCTTCGCTCTGCCAGAGTCCGTGGCTTGTTTGTAGCCAGGATTAGATCTGTTCTGTGGGCCCGCACCAGCAGCACTGTAAGAACAAAGGAGCAGAGGAGGCTGGTTCATTGGCCACTGCTGGTATTTTTTTTTTTTCAGGGATAGGAATCAGATGGGAGCTGGGCTGTCAGAGGTGTCTGTGGGAGGGACAGACCGTTTGCCCGCGCCTGTGAACATCTCAGAGCTAAGCCAGCATCAGACGCCCTACCGAGGCAGCTGTTGGCCCCCTAGCCCCCAGCACATTGTCCAAGAGGTCAATTTTCTGCTGACCTCTGTCCTTTGTCCCGAAAGACATAGAACTCAGCAGAAAGGATTTCATGGGGCACTGCACACATGTTCCCACGCGCCCCAGAAGAGGCCCTTCCTCTCTGTGCCATATGCAAGCATCTTTCTTGTGGATTTGTGTGTCTTCTCTGAAGGGGGGCATACCAGAGGAGAGTAACACCAGTTGCTACTGATTTGGGTAGGCAGATTACTTCATTAGCCTCGCAGTTCCCACTTCACAGGTGATGAACTCCCCTGCGTGGCATCTTCCCGGTGGAATCCTGAAAGAAATAGTAGAGGGGGAGATGGCACCAGCCCCCGGGGGTGAAGCGAACAGCCCTAACCCTGAGCAGGCTATCTGCTGTTGGTGCTGATTCCCAAACTGGGACCCCCAGGGAGCATAGCATAAACTTCTGCCAGGATAGCCTTAGACCCCAAGAGCCCAAGGGTGTGACTGACTCCTCACAGAACATTCTAGAAGGTGACAGAAATTAGAACTGCTCCCCACTTCCATCTAGCACATGATCTTCACAAAGGATCATGCAGCCAGAGATGAAAGGGAATGAACCTGGCTGGGGATGCCCTGATAGGGGCAAATATGCATCATTTGCTCATTCTTCCATAAACCCTACAACATGTTCTCAGCCAAATTTTCGCAGTTTGCCTGAAGGATCTGCTTTTTCATTTTCTTCTCTGACCCATAACGATGGTCACTGACCTAGATCAACTGACTGCAAAGAGGGCTGGAAAAGGGAAAGCGCCGCAGGCTGCTGGGATCATGCCCCCGGTCACCTGGCCGTTGGAGCCAATGCGCAGAGAAGGCAGAGCGTGACCTCTGTTTTCTCTTCTGCCCAGACTTTCATAGGCACACGTTGGAGACATTGCAGTTTCAGTTCCAGACCACTGCAAGAGAGCAAATATGGCAATAAAGCCAGTCCAGTGAATTCTTTGGTTTCCCAATACACATAAAAGTTATGCTGACACTAACCGATAACATACCTGGAATAACACATCGAAAGCGCTCAATGACATATTTAAAACAGCAACCTACATACCTTAATTTAAAAGCCTTTATTGTCAAGAAGTGCTAACCATCCTCTGAGCTTTCATAAGTCGTAATCGCTGATCACAGATCACCATATCACATTATAATAATAATGAAAATGTTTGAAATGTGAGCATTACCAAAATCTGACACAGACACTGAGTAAGCACATGCTGTTGGCAAAATGGTGTGGACAGACTTCTGGATGCTGGGTTGCCACAAATCTTCGTGTTTTTTTTTTTTAAGATTATATTTATTTATTTGACAGAGAGAGACACAATGAGAGAGGGAACACAAGCAGGGGGAGTGGGAGAGGGAGAAGCAGGCTTCCCGCTGAGCAGGGAGCCCGACGCGGGGCTCGATCCCAGGACCCTGGGATCATGACCTGAGCCAAAGGCAGACGCTTAACAACTAAGCTATCCAGGTGCCCCCAAATCGTTGGTTCGTAAAAAACAAAACAAGAAACCATAGTATCTGCAAAGGGCAGTAAAGTGGAGGGCAGTAAAAGGAGGTATGCCTGTATTTAGGTCTTTGGAACTTCCTACGGCTTTGTCCTGGACACAGTAACACATGCTTGGCTACCAGGCTAGTCCTCACTATAGACGTGCTCCTTTGGGGACATGAAAAGATAAATCCTGCCTTCCCTTCGGACAGCTTCAGAGTGTCAGCCATCAGGAGTGCTGATCTTGCATGGGCTTCCGGAAAGACAGGTGCCCCCTGAGCTCTGCCACGTGGGGAGAGGCCTTCTGAGGGTCAGCTCGGGCTCAGGAAGTATCTCACTCTGAAGGCAATGTTTACAAGAGGCTTTCCCCCCAGCTCACTTTCTGGGGCTCATAACAGTAAGGAACTGAGAATGGAAGGCCAGGCAATTTTTTGTTACTTTATCATGGGTTGGTCTCACTTTACACACTAGGTGTATAGACTGGATCTGTGAACAGGGAGAAAAGCATACAGGTGGCATTTTTGTCCACTGAATTCTACTTTAAATTTACTAGGAATCTCGGGGCGCCTGGGTGGCTCAGTCGTTAAGCGTGTGCCTTCGGCTCAGGTCGTGATCCCAGGGTCCTGGGATCGAGCCCCGCATCAGGCTGCTCCACGGGAAGCCTGCTTCTCCCTCTCCCACTCCCCCTGCTTGTGTTCCCTCTCTCGGTGCATCTCTCTCTCTCAAATAAATAAATAAAATAAAATAAAAATAAATTTACTAGGAATCTCACTGTTTGAATGAGATCTTTGGTCAAGTAAAAAAATCTCTTCACAGTGAGGATACATAGCCCTTCGTTTTTCTCTTTTCCCTCTAAGGTTTTTTATATTGCATTTTTCAAAAGCTGGGCAAGAGCCTATATACTGTGATGGACTCTTCTTATGGCTCATGCTGATAATTTTCAGCTTGGTGAGCTTGTTAAAATCATCTTCTGGCTCTCACCCTGGAACCTCCAACACAACAGTCCAAGGCAGTGTGACTCTGAATGACATCGAGGGTTAGGACCATGGCCTGAAATCCGAATCTCCAGGGGGCGGAGCCCAGAGTCTCCTTATAATGAGCCTCCCACCCCACACCCTCCAGTAGTTGTTACGCATGTGTCGGCAGGGGTAGCGGGGCGGGGGGGGGGGGGGGGGGGAGGGGGGGTCCTAACCCTCCTTGGGAGGGTGTGCAGCGCCCCCTTCTGCCACTGCCTATACCACTCTAGGGTCACACATCTACTCTCCTACCCCCTGCCAGGGTTACAAGTTCTCGATTCATGAGCACCTTCCCAACATGTGCTTTTTTCTATAGGATTTTGTTTGAGGCAGGAAAGAGAAATGTGTAAAGCAACTTTTCTTTAGGCTCTGAAAAAAATCAAGATCTAGTCTCCGAGAGCATCACATCAGGGAATCTTTGATCTCCTTCAGAATGACCTGGTGCTGGCTTGCCAGTCCCCGACACTTTCTGGGCAACCAGCTAAATCCCAAGTTGTGGGTAATAGTGTCATCTTCTCAGACTTAGTAACCATGGTCTAGTACCGGTCCAGTGAAATGAAGGTGATGTCTCCACAGTAAACTTTGCTGCAGAGACTGCACTATTGAGAAACCCTACTGCTATCCTTCCACCCTTCTATCCATCATCCTTCCCTTCCATCCGTCCATCTGCCCATCTGGCCACCCACCTGCCTACCCACCCGTCCCTCCATCCGCCCTTCCATTTCATCTACCTTTCCATTCCATCCACTCCTTCCGTCCATTTATCCATCCATCCACCCACCTCTACTGTCTATCCATCCATCCACCCTTCCAAGCCATCACCCTTCCATTCTATTCATTCCTTCCATCCATCATCCATCCATACATCTATACATCCATCCACCCACTTTTTCATTCCATCAATTCCTTCCGTCCGTCCGTCTATCCATCCATCCATCCACCTACCTTTGCATTCCATCCGTTCCATTCATCCTTCCTTCCTTTCATTCAGCCAGCCACCCTTCCACCAATCCACCCATTTATCCATCCATCTGTCCACCTGTCTATTCATTTATTCCTCTTTCATTTAATAATGTTTGCTAACTGGAGTATGTTGGATTTGTGCCAGGCTTTGTGGGTGATATAAAGGTAATGAATAAATGGTCCTAACTCCCAAGGAGTTTGTAGCCTAATAAGTGAATTAAGACATGTTTTCAACTAAACAGAATACAGAGCAGATTGAAAGTAGCTATTATAAAGGTCCAAGGTGTTTTGAAGCTTAAGTTAGAAATTAGATTTTCAGGGCACACAGTGAGGAGTAAGAGGCTCTTGGCTACCTTCTGGCTACTGGGCACTTTCCAGAAAGTCCCTCACTCTTCATTCCTCCTCCCTTTAAGAAATTAATGCATAGCTTCCTCTGCTGGATCACTGGGACCTTTGGAGTTTTCTGTCACTTTCCCTTTACATACTTCACACAGATACAATCATACAGGGACCCAGTTCTTTGAAATTAGGAAAATGAGACCGCTGAGTGGGTAAGTGGTGCATGATCTGTGGGCCAGGGGACCTCTCTCCTACTCGAAAGCTGTCAACTCCCTCTCCCACCCTTTATCCCTGTATCCCCTGCTCCAACGTCCTGGTCTGTAAGGGGTGGGGGTGGGGGTGCCCCAGGGCCAGTTTGGCGGTGGGGCTAGGGGCTGGGCCACTCTGATAGCTAAGCTCTGTGGGGAAGACTAACTCTTACAGGGGTGCAGGAGGCCTGTGAAGTTGGTTTCTGTTTTTGTTTTTGTTTTTTGAGTAGGCTCCATGCCCAGTGTCACACCGTTTCAGGCTTCTTTTTGGCAATGCAATTTCAGAGTGTATCTTTTTTTTTTTTTTTAAAGCAGGCTCCATGCCCAGCGCGGAGCCCGATGCAGGGCCTTGAACTCACGACCCTGACATCAAGAGTCAGACACTTAACCGACTGAGCCACCCAGGTGGCCCTGAAGTTTGTTTTATGTGGTCTCCTTTACTTGCTCTTTGTAATGCCCCTTGTCCTAGGGCAACGAGAGAATGCCATGGCATATAGGCACTAACCTCCCGGAACTAACGCTTGGAGAGAGGAGTGGAGAATTTAGGAATTTAGTTCTGCCGGGTCCAGATGTGCTTTGGCTCCATCCTGCACAGCGAGCTCTCCCCTTTCACTCTATAAACCTGCATGGCACCTGGTGTGGAGACAGGCACGCTGATGGATTGACCGACAGACAGACTGCATAATTAAATAAGTCCTGAGATACTTTGCTGTGCTCTACCCTACAGGTTAATGGAAACAGCGAAAGAAATGACTCGGGAGTCCTTGCCCATCAAATGCCTTGAAGCTGTCATCCTGGGCATGTATCCTTGAAGTTACGTTTGCTCAAGTTTACTCCATAGTTGGTGGCCTCACTGTGGGGCCCAGTGTGCCTTTGTTGTCCTAGACTCACAGAGATGATGCCCGTGGTCTCCTTGGGGAAAGTGTCAAGCTCCCCCTGATGCTTCTCTTTAACTTTCACCTTCTAGAGTTGAACCAGATCAGAGTTT
Organism: Eumetopias jubatus; assembly: GCF_037043125.1. Classification (NCBI taxonomy): domain Eukaryota; kingdom Metazoa; phylum Chordata; class Mammalia; order Carnivora; family Otariidae; genus Eumetopias; species Eumetopias jubatus. Next base: position 38,279,267 of record NW_028274818.1, read on the forward strand.
GGCTCCCTGGTCATTGTCAATGTAAGCTCTGGGCTGCGGCCTGCACTAGGCCCAGATCTCAGGCCAGATCTACTAGTCACGAGGAGACTTCCAACTTAGAGGGACTGCAGAGAGAACATGTATCATTATTTTTTGCATTTATCTGGCATTGCAACAGGATAGACAGTCAAGGGGAAATGGGATTATCCAAACGCATGTCTGGGGAAAATTCTAAGAGTGGGTTGTGGAGGAGACCAAGCAATGGCGTAGAGTCTTAACTCCACAGAATGTGGAGCTGAAACAAGGGTCTGGGCTCTCCCATACTTTCTGTTCCATTTTCCGCCAGACTTCTGGCTGTGGGGAATATGGTCCAGAAATGTGATGGCAAGAGAATATGATCTGGTAGAAGAGCAAAGAAACTTGCGGTCCTTTGGGGTGGATGGCTGGAAGGGACGGTGACCAAGGAGATGCAGCAAGACATGAACTTGGTAGGTGGTCCCAGGAAAGACCAGGTGGGTTGTTGAGTGCTGTGCTGAGAATTGTGACCTTCCTCCAGAAGGCAAGGGCAGCCTCCGTGAAAGATCAGCAGCAGAGGCACAACACGATCGGGCATGTGTGTTAGAGAGGTGGTTCTTCGGGCAGATGGAAGGGCAGACGGGAGAAGGAGCTGGATCTGCAAAGCCCATTAGGAGCTGCTCCCTGAGGGAAATGGTGGTGCTTGAACCATGGTCCTGGCCAGGGGAATGGAGGTGAGGGGACATCAAGGAGATAGAATTTCCAGGACTTCGAAGCCAACTGAGTGCAGGAGTTGATGAGGAAGAAGTCAACCAATACAGTGGTGAAGGCAACTGAGAGGTGAGATACTTGGGCCCAGTAGCCGGGAAGGTGGAGGAAGGAGCGGGGGCTCATCAACACCACCCATGGGCTGATTAGCTCTAAGAGTTAGAGGAGACCAAGGCAATGAGCCCCCATTTCCGGCTTGGAAAACTGAGATTGGATAAGTACGCTGCAGCCCAAGGGAAGGGCTTGTGGGGAGAGTCAGGTTTATGGGGAGGGGAGTACAGAGTTGAATATGTTCAATTTGAGACGTGGGGTGGGGTAGGATGTCAGGGTTGGGTATTTAGAGCATGATGCTCAGGAGGGGGCTCTGCACGGGAAATAGAAATTGGGGAGCTGCGAGTGTTTAGGGAGTGGAGGCTGCTGTGGAAGGAGTGAGAAGAGAAGTTCAGGGAAGACAGCGCACCCTTTTTGGGTTTAGTTGGACATGGTGAGCCCGTGACAGAGAAGAAGGGAAGTTAAAGAGCTAGAAGGAAACCCAGGAGAGAAAGGCTAGCGTGACGTCAGCGGAAGGGCCGGTGGCTCAGAATCAGCTTGGGGGCAGCAGGACAGATGCAGCCTGTGGGCTTGGTCTCCTGGACACGTTCACGGGAAGGGGAGTTCGTGGCCCTCTGCAGTCTGCAGGGCCCCGGCCGGCCTCGTCTGAAAGAGACTGTCCACAGGTGCCCAGGCTGACATTTGGAAAATGGGAGCTTGAGCCCTATTGTGGCCCTTCCCCCTCAGTTCCGTCCTACCTCCTCCCTGCTCCTCACAAAGGAGATGAGATGTGTGCCCGGGGAGCCCCGCCGGAGGGCAGAACGGGGTGGAGGCCACAGATGGCTCCGGGGGCCCTTCTGTGCCAGGGGTCCGCCACAGCTGTTGGGGCAGAGCCTCCTGCGAGGTTAATGGGGGTGCGCAGCTGTTGGGGATTTGCTGGGGGGGATCAGTGAGGGAAAGCACGGGCACAGGCCCTTCCCTGGGTGGACCAGCTACCTTCAGACTCTGCAGACGGAGGTCTGAGTGCACCTGGGCGGAGGCCATCTCGCTTTACACAGTAGCCACGGCCCTGCGCTATTGTATAAACCCAAGCACTACTTTAGGTTTACTGGGATTAATCAGTTCTTTTGGGATTGTGAGGAATATACTTGTGACTGGCCTCTGGGCCTGTCCAAATCAGAGGACAGTGTGCTCTCGGTTTTCCTTTGTTCTTACCAGTGTGACGTTTCAGAGAAGTGCCGAGAAGGTGGGGAAGGGTGGAGGAATGGGGCTCACACTGCTGAACTCAGGGAGATCTGACTCTTGGATACAGACAAGAAACACAGACCTGAATTACAAAAGTTACAGTATCTTTTGTCTTTTCTCTTTGGTCTTTGTCAGCATCCCTATGGCCTGCTTTTCTCTCGAGCACAGTGAAGGACATGACTTGGGTCATCTGTCTGTGTCGCCCACAGGCCCCTCTGCGGGTCCTGGGAAACAAATGGCACCTCAACAACTTTGAAACAGGTCAACTCAGCTGCTGGAAGCAACTTTGGAAGCCCAAGTCCCCCATCTTGTCCTTCCTTGTCTTCTCTCATTTGACGTTAGTCCAGAGTTCAGGATTCATTCAGGAAGAGCCCCTTCGTTTACTCTTGCTTCAGCTCATGCGTGCATGCGCACACTTGCACAGCCCTGCCGGAGACAGAGACCTTTTGTTCATCTTCCAAATCCTGGCAGCAATTTAGGGGGCCTCGCTGACCATGAAGGGGCTTAATCACTGTACTAAAGTGCTATGGCTGATTCAGGTGACAGATTTGTAATTAGAGGTGGGTTAAATGCTGGGCGGATCTTCCAGGAGCTTGAGCAAGGCTTCTCCCTCATCCCTAGAAAAGCTCAGGCCACTTCCCCGCCCTCAGCCACACTTCCTTGTCCCTGCCTGCTCTGTGCCCACTTGCTCCAGGTCCCACGGCTTTCCTGATGGCCATAAAGACGGAACAAATCCTAGCGATGGCGACTTGTGACATCCCCTCCTCCCTCCCTCTTCTCCACGTGGCTGACTCTACTTGTCCCACAAGACTAATTTCGGTGTGGTCACCGCGTGGCCTCTTTGCTCTCCCTGGGGGTGCGGGGCTTGCCTCTCTCACAGCACACATCACGCTGGGGTGGTTCTTTTCGGTTTGACCGAGACACCATGGACGTAGAGCGCTGTGTAAGTTTAAGGTGAACAGCATAGTGGCTTGACGTACATGTATTGTGAATGTGTTTTTTTTTTAATTGCAGTAAAATAGACCATAAATTTACCATTTTAACCATGTCTAAGGCGCAGTTGAGGGACATTGAGAACATTCACGTGGTCGCGCAAGCACGGGCACCAGCGGTCTCTAGAACTTCCTCTTCCCCACCTGAAATGCCATGCCCATCGAGTGCTAATTCCCCATTTTCCTCCCTTCCCCCTGACCCCCGGCAACCATCATTCTATTTTCATCTCTCTGAATTTGACTACTCCAGATACCTCAGAAAGTGAAATCATACGGTATTTGCCCTTTTGTGACTGGCTTATTTCACCTCAAGGTTCCTCTGTGTTGTAGCACGAGTCATAATTTCCTAACTTTTTTTTTTAAAGAGTTTTGTTTTTTTGTTTTTGTTTTTTTTAAAGATTTTATTTATTTATTCATGAGAGACAGAGAGAGAGAGAGAGGCAGAGGGAGAAGCAGGCTCCCAAGGAGCAGGGAGCCCGATGTGGGACTCGATCCCAGGACCCTGGGATCATGACCTGAGCCGAAGGCAGATGCTTAACCATCTGAGCCACCCAGGCACCCAATTTCCTAACTTTTTGAGACAGAATAACACTCCATTGTATGTCGTACGCCACATTCGGTTTATCCGGTCACTCATCCGGGGGCACCTGGGGCACGTCCCCCTTCTGGCTGTTGTGAACATGGTATGTGCAAGTAAGTACCTGTTCGAGTCCTTGCTTGTAATTCTTGTGGGCACACACCCAGAAGTGGAGTTGCTGGATCATATGGCAACTCTTTATGTTTCTTTTCTTTTTTTTTCTTGAGGAGCTGCCATACTGTTCGTGTTCTGTCCATTTTGAGTCTGTCTCCCCGACAGGCTTCCAGAGAAGGGAGGCATTCTTCATCTTTGGCTCCACAGCGTTGCAGGCTGCCTGGCGCACGACGTACGCACCCAGTAAGGGCTTGCTCTCCTGTCTGAAACAACTGAGGAATGCCCTTATTCCCACCCCAGAGAACTTACCCCAGAAAACAAGCAGGAATGGACGTCAGGGGGCTCCGAAGGTTGTGATTTCACTCCCTTACAGCCAGTTAATCTCACAGGAGGAAGTGAAGAGAAAACAGGTAACTTTTTAGAGCGAGGAGCCATCTGTGCTTAAGTTGAGGGAAGAGGACAGGGCTGACCTCAGGGCTTCGGGCTGGCTTCTGTTAGCTTCTTTCTTTTAAGGGTACCTGGGTTGGCCCTCACTGAGGCAGTCTTTTTTTTTTTTTTAAGATTTTTTATTTATTTATTTGAGAGAAAGAATGAGAGAGAGAGAGTACGTGAGAGGGGGGAAGGTCAGAGGGAGAAGCAGACTCCCCGCTGAGCAGGGAGCCCGATGCGGGACTCGATCCCGGGACTCCAGGATCATGATCTGAGCCGAAGGCAGTCGCTTAACCAACTGAGCCACCCAGGCGCCCCTGAGGCAGTCTTTTTAAGCCTAAGGAAGGTGTCCTCACAATGGAGGGTCATCCTTGCAGCAAGCATTAACGAAGAACTTCTGTGCGCCAGGCCCATGCTAAGCCCGGGGACAGACACCAGCCTACAAAACACTACTCCCACGCCTACAAGATGCAAACAAATACACAATGACGACACTGGATGATTAAGCAGCAAGTGCTACAGGGGTTCTTGAGTTGGAGAGGGGTACTTAACTCATACTGAGGAAGGTCGGGGAAGGGGGTGGGAGGGAGGGGAGAGCAGTGAGGCTGTTCTAGTTGGGGTGCCGCCTGTATAAAGAGAGTGAGCCCACACCGTCCTCACTCATGATTCTTACGAGACCCCGAAGATCTCTGCCAGGTTTGAATCCCCTGCACGAGAAAGCTGATGTGTGAGTGAAGCCATAAGAGAAGTTCTACTGCAATAGGGGGCATCATGTGGTGTAGAGTATGTGCAGTGGCATTTTGTTGAATTGGTCTCATAGCTTTGTAATGTGAGGGTCATTTAAAAGTCATTTAAGACTTCCAGTTATATATGACTTCCCATTATGAGGGAATATATGTGTCAAGGGCACGGGAGTGGATTCTTTATGGTCTCGGCATATCCTCCAAAAATGTCTTGGGTTGACTGCGGGTCCATGTGCTGGTCCAGGGTGTAGGGGGAATGAAACTGGACAAAGGAATAATGAGCAGGGACTGAATTGTGGCAGGACTTTGGGAAGGGATTTGGACCAAGTCTGAAGAAGATGAGAGACAGGGAAAACTGAAGCAGAAGAGTTGACACGTACCACATTTTGGCTTGAATAGAACATTCTGGCCTCTGTGTAGAAAGTCCATTGGAGTGGGGGCAAGAAATGGCAAAGACAGATTCTCAGAGAGTGGAGAACCATATCCGCTGACTGAGCACTTACCAGGCACAGGCTGCCATGGGGAGCACCTGGGTTATTATTTACCTTAGAAACTCCTTGGAGTCACCACAGGTTTTCAGCAGAAAAGTGACACCGTGAGTTTTCAACCTCCCTCTCCAGAAATACTGGGTCCTTGCCAGGACTATCCTGGGATTTTGAGATGGGCTAAAGGATGTGGTACTTCTTGTCCAGCACTCCGGCGTGTGGAGTCAGTGGGGTAGTTACATGACGCTGCCTCTGTGGGGTAGCTGGTCCCAAACTGATACAAAGGTAGGAGGCTGGGTTGCTCGATCCAAATGGGCTGATAAGTGGAGAAAGCCAATCTGTGATGCCAAGTGCGTTGGTTCAGGTGCTGGAGACAGCTTTCTGTGTGGTGCCCAAGGCTGTTGGCATGGGTGTGCTAGGGGCCATGAGAGGAGCAGATGAGGGGCAGGTGTGACCTGTTCTGATGCCTTCCCTGCCAGATAATCAGCCAGTCTGGTTTTGTTTGTTTTTTTTTTAAGATTTTATTTATTTGAGAGAGAGAGAGAGAGAGATCACAAGCAGGGGGGAGGGGAAGAGGGAGAAGCAGACCTGAAGGCTTAACCAACTGAGCCACCCAGGCGCCCCAGTCTGTTTCTTTTACATCTCATTGCTTTGGCTTCATTCTGGTTTTCATTTTTCTCCTGGAACATTGCAGAGGCCTTCAATTCTGGCTCTGTCCCACACACTCCAGCCAGAATTAATGTCTGAGAACATCATTCCGATTACATAAAAAAAGCCTTTAATACTCATCATCCCTGTAGAAAACCAAGGGAGGGGGGAAAGCCATGATTTTGTTTTGCATTTATTTAATTACTAAAGTAGAAGGCAAGTTTTTCTTATTGTCCTATTTTAATTTGGCTTCAGTATGCACCATATAATAAGTATTCAAAGATATCAAGTGAATCCTTTCTAAAAGGATTAGTCTGGATAGGTTAGATATGGGCCTCAGAGGCAGAGGGGTGGACACTTACTTTGCCTGTCTGGGCCACTTCCCTCCCTGGGAAGAGTCCAAGCTCTGAATTTTCAAGGCCTCCCTTCTCTTCCTTGACTCAGATGGTCTAAGATACTTAACCAATGGACAGCCTTCCATCGAGCGATTCCCCATCAGCTTTAAAACCTACTTCTCAGGAAACTACTTTCACCACGTTGTGCTGGGGATTTATTGCAATGGCCACTATGGCTCACTGGGCATGAGCCGAAGGGCTGAGCTGATGGACAAGCCATTGACCTTTCGGACTCTGAGTGACCTCATCTTTGACTTTGAAGACTCGTACAAGAAGTACCTGCACACAGTGAAGAAGGTCAAGATTGGGCTGTATGTCCCCCACGAGCCTCATAGCTTTCAGCCCATTGAGTGGAAGCAGCTGGTCCTCAATGTCTCAAAGATGTTGAGGGCTGACATAAGGAAGGAACTGGAGAAATATGCCAGGGACATGAGAATGAAGGTAGGTGCTGGGAAGGCAAATGAGTGATGCAAGAGAGTTCTATCCCCAAACCTCTGTCTGTCTCCCTCTTGCCTCATGCGCCATGTTTATGGTCAAAAGCTTCTTGAGTTTATCTTGCTTCGTAGCCATCCTATTAAAACAAAAAATAGAAATCATTTGCTATCTGACATGAACAATTAAAGTTTCTCTTTGTATAGACTACTTCAAAAACTGGAGCTGAAGTCAACTTAGATGTTACAGTTAAGCGATGTCTTGGCATGTACGTTCTTCTATGAAATCAAATCTAAAATGTTAGTCATTTTAGATTAAAGCTCTCATTTTGTTTTGTTGTTTTGGTCTTTATAATAGGGTGACCGGTCATTCCAGTTTGCCTGAAACATGCCCAGGACATGACATCTTTAGTACTTAAAACCAGGAAGGTCCTGGGCTCAGGAGGATGAGCGGATCACCCTTTCTTATAATCTTTTGCAGAGTCGCATCATGTCTCTGCTTTGTTTTATGCATTGCCATGCATTTTGGCATAAAATTCTGACCTGGTGTCACAATAGCAAAGAATCATTCACTGTGCTGGCTTCATAGAATCTATACTCATAAGCCCCTCTTGCTTGTCCCATGTCACTTACATGGTGACATCATGCCTGCTTGTCCTTGTCCCTCCAGGGCTTGTGGGGTCACTGAGAGGAAGCCTGTGTGTACATGGGGGACCACAGGGGAAAGAGATTTTGCTGACCTCAGGCTTGGTTCTGTTTAGTGCCTGGGGACTTGTCCTCTTCACCCCGAGGAAGCTGGAACGGAGATTCTTGAGAAATTGAAACCGCTCTGTGCCTGTGTGTGGGGTGGGAGAGTCAGAGGAAGAGCAAGCTGGTTTCTGGGGCAACGTAGGTGGGACTCTGCCCTCACAAGACAGCCTCCAGCACCCGGAGGCAGCCCCAAGAGGCTGAGGCATGGGGCTCTGCCTCTCTGCTGTGGAAAAGGGGGCACGGTGTAATCATTTCAGCCTCTGGGAGGGGGTCCTTTGCTCCTCACCAGTGCAGACTGAGCAAGGATCATCTGTTAGGACTCCCCATTGGAGGTCTTCCAGCTCGGTACCCCCTAAGCCCCGCGATCATGGCAGGCTGGGGGCAGGGATGCTGCAGGAAGGCACGAGGGTGGTTTCCTTTCGGGCCCAGTGTGGTAACTCCTCACGTCTCCTTCAGATCCTGAAACCTGCAAGTGCCCATTCTCCAACCCAAGTGAGAAGCCGGGGGAAGTCCCTGTCCCCCCGAAGGAGACAGGCGAGCCCCCCGAGACGGCTCGGCAGGAGGGACAAGTCGTGAGTATTTTCTCTTCCCCGGCTCGGGGCCCAACACAAGCATCTGTGGGGTTGTCCTGGCCCGTGGGGACGAAGGTGTGTCCTGGGCATGGCATCTGAAGCAGGCGGAGATCTCTGAGAGCATCACCCCTTGTTCAGGGGGCATCCCTTGGGGAGAAGGATCCACTGTGCACATGACCCCGGTTGCTCTGCGGCCGCTGCCTGCCAGTTGTAGACTCAGATGAAGGGACAGGCTCCAGACTACAAGAGATGAAGGATACCCCGAAATCCTGGCCTCGTGGGAGGAGCAGGGGATGTAGACTTAGGAAGCCTGGGTCTGGGGCCCGCTCAGCTCCTTGTGAGCCCCATGACGTGAGGCCTGTCATGTAAACGTCCCGGGCTCAAGTTCCCTCAGCCAGAAGATGGGATTGTTAGAACTGAGGAAACTCTCCTAAAACCCTCTAGCCCTCTGTGCCCGGCAGAAATCACAATCATTCTTTGGATCATGGTATCAGAAATACCCGCAGGCTCCTCCTCTCCCTTGCGGACTCAACCCTCCCCCGTCTTAGCCCCGAGGTCAGTGATTCCACACCTACTTCTTCTTCTTTTTTTATTTTTTTTTTAAGATTTTATTTATTTATTTGACAGAGAGAGATAGAGCGAGAGAGGGAACACAAGCAGGGGAGAGTGGGAGAGGGAGAAGCAGGCTTCCTGCCGAGCAGGGAGCCCGATGTGGGACTCGATCCCAGGACTCTGGGATCATGACCTGAGCCAAAGGCAGACGCTTAACGACTGAGCCACCCAGGCGCCCCCCCACGCCTGCTTCTTAGGTCAAAATGACTCACTTGAGAAATGACAGATTGGAGAAGCTGAGGAGGCCCAAAGTAACCAGTGATAATCCACTGGCAGGTATTTGGGCCATAATTACACAGCAGGAAAGAATACCACTTTTATTAATACCAGCAGCATGCCGGGTCACAGGAGGCTCTCCCCAAGCCAGGGACGGTGTGGTACAGCGCCCGGAGGTCTGGGGTGAGCCCCAGCTCAGCCGCCCCATAGCCTTGCGGCCTGGGCAAGCCTTTCAGGAGCCGTAGTTTGCTCATTCATCCAAGAGGATAAAAACGTTTTCCCTGCCTCTCTCTCAAGGAGTTGTAGGATCAACTTAGAAGACATAGTGAGAGCGATTTGTTCATGGTGAACTGCCTTTAACACAAGCATGTCGTTATTGTCACATCAATCCTGTAGAGTAAGAAGGGAGAGTTTTTGTTTTCACTGTCAAAGGAAGAAACAAGAACACAAACCAGGTCTGTTATCTTGTGCTGTTGTTGTAGCTGGTCCGTGATGGGACTGGGGCTGGAACCCAGGTCCCCTGGCTCTGGGAAGAGGGAGGGGGTTGGAAGTGTTGGTTCTGTCTTTGGAAGAACAGTGCAGGATGAAGTGGTGTCAGTTCTGAGGAAGGTTCCCTGTTTGTTCCCATTCTACTTCCCACTGCCGAACCCGGGGTGCAGAATCTACAGCCAAAGGTGTTGGCTAAGATGCCTGGGGTCCAGGCTTGGAAAGGGGAAGGAGGAAGGGGGCGGGTTGGGGAGCTCCTGCAGCAAGAGAAGCTGGAGAACAGGGGGGCTTCAGCATGGCTTTGTCCCTTTAGAGAGCAGATGAGTTCAGATTTTTGCAGAAGCCGCTGACTCGAATCCTGCCTCCGATGCTGACCACCACCCTTGCCTCTTGACCCTGACCTTCACCGTAACCCTAGCTCTCCCCCTCTCTGATGCAGTCATCCCTTCATTGGCGTCCCTGAACAAAGTAACAGTTGTCTCAGAGGACTGTGCATATGTAAACCCTTCTCAGAGGGTCACGAAGCATGCAGCCAGCAACCCAGAAGTGGCAATCTGGTCACTCAAGAAGCAGGGGAGGGGCCCTTTCCTCTGATTGGTTAGCTTTGCTGCCCCAGGAGGGCGAAGTCTTCCCTTAGGAGCTCGCAGTCTGCAGCAGACATTGAGCAGTCGATAAAGCCCCGCTCTGCCCTCTAAACCAGAGAGTCCTGAGCGTGCCACCTGACGGACTGATGCGCGGGACGCTCATGTGGGGTTTCGGACCAGTGATGTCGCATCCGTTCTATTTGCATCCACTGGAACTTTGCAATCCAAGGACTGTGAAGTTTCTAACCAGAAAAAGTTCCCATGAGTGCCCAGGGATGGGAGAGCCAACAAGATCTCAGACACTGGCTGTGGAGACAGAAGTCAGAGGGCACGCGAGGTGCTGGTGGTCTGAGAACAGTAGGGGAAGAAGGTGCACTGGAGCCTGGACTGGGGGATTTGAGCCACTTCTCAGGCATCCCGGGGGAGCATCCTAGAAGCCGCTGAGAATGCAGATCTGGAGCTTGAGGAATAGAGATCATGACATCAGAACCATCTACTTAGAAGTGACAGCTCAAGCGATAGCTGGATAAGTCGGTGAGGAAGGAAGTGCTGTCAGGCCCTAAGTAGCCCGGAGGAAGAAGAACCAGAACAGGAGATGGGGGAGGAACAGGCAGAGAGGAAGGCTCAGGAGTGTGAGGGGCCTGTCCGTACCTGCAGAAGCCAACTGTGAAGATCGTAGGAGCAAAGGAAGGGGGCGCGGAAATGAGGGAGAGTTTAAGGTCAGGTAGATGAGGACGTAGAAGTTGACAGACCGTGCATTCAGTGGCTTTTATCCTGCTGGTGAAGGAAGTGCGTCGTTGGGCGGGAGTGAGCAGGAGCAGGTGGGTTATCTGCGCAGGGTGGAGAAGGGGCTGCACGCAGCACAGGGGCCCAGCTGAGGATAGATGGAAGCATCCTACACCCTGTTCTCAAACTTCAGCAAGCCCAGAATTCCCAGAGGGCTTGTTCAAACAGACTTCGGGGCCCCTTTCCCAGTGTTTGTGACTCAGCAGATCTGGATGGGGCCCGAGGACCAGCTGTTCTGGCAAGTTCCTAGGTGAGGCTGATGCTGCTGGTCCAGGGACCACTCTTGGAGAGCCACGGTTGGATTGGTCAGAATGGAAGAACTGATTTGGGGGTTGGCTTTAAAAACACAACAGAATGTCAAGGTGCAGGCACTGGGTCTGCTGAAGGGGGCGGAGGAGGCCGAGTGTGATTCCGGGACCCAGCTTCGCCCAGTCCTGCCTGGGCCTCTGGAACCTGAGGTGCTGGGGTGAAGTTAGAGGGTTGTGACCCCGGCCTGACCCCCGTGGTTGGGCTCCACTGAAGACACGCTGGTCGGAGCCTTGCTGGTCATTCTCCTAGGGGCCAGGTAGGGAAACTGGTGTAAGGTCACCCCCAGGCCATGCCCATACCCTAATCTCTGGCTACTTTGTCACGCAGCCAAGGCAAGGGACCACACCTGCACCTACAGAGGACAGCTCTTAGACTGCCGCAGTTGTGACCGCAAAGCCACTTTCTGGTGTCGGGACCCCACTCACCCTCACCTCTCCTGTTGGCCGGAAGCAGGAAGTGGGCCCAGGGATGGGGAGAAAGGCAGTAAGGAGTGGGCAATAGTCACCGGAGGGGTCAGGAAGGAAGACCTGCAGGAAGATGGGGGTTCCGTTCCACCACCCTCGTCCCTCCACGCCCCGAAGTTGATCCCAGCCCCAGCAGGCAGGCCCCAGGAGCACAGAGGTGATGGTTCGTGGTTCAGTGAAAACATAAATTTTTCCAAAACGGCGAAGGGTGGCTGCGACCAGCCCCGGAACCCCGCAGCCCTTTCTCCCGGGCACGGCACTGGTTCCCAGGAGTCTCCCTCCATCAACTCTCCCTAGCGGATCAGGTCTTAGGGATTTTCTTTTTCACAGCTGGGGCGGGGTGGCTTTGGAAGAGTTTGACCATCAAGGGAGCCCAGGTGGCTTGTGGGTTCCTGTGGACCATGTCGTATGAGCAAATCCGGGAAGACCGTGGCCATCCTCGGTAGTTGAAGCCCCTTCTTTTCCGAGTTTGGAGGTCAGGACGGGTTTCTAGAGGGCAAACTTCGTGGCTGAAGTTTGAAGTGGACTGAGGTGTTACAAGGTGTTACTAATTCCTCCTAAATCCTGCTTTCTGAGTTGCAGGGCTGGGTAGGGGATCACAGGGGCTCGAGGGGACAGAAAGGGAAGAGTTGAAAGTAAAATGAAGGGCTGCGTGAGACAGGGAGGACAAGAAAGACGGAAGCACCAAGCCCCTCCCTCCCCCTCCAGAGCCCCGCTTCTGCCATTGCCACAGACTAGAGCTCAGGACACCCTGGTTCCTAGAGTTGTTTCTGGAGGGGAGCCTCTTCTCAGCTTCTACCCCTGGCCTTCACCAAGCAGGCTTTTCTCCAGATAATCTTGATTTGGTGAGGAAATGAGAACGGGACGCATCTGGTTGTGACCCAATAATTCCACCAAAATTCTGGGCATCCTACGGTAGAATGGCTGGGATTAGGAAGGGCTGGGTGGCTCTGTCACTGTGTTATTTTTTTCAGCATTACATAAGGCCATCAAATCATTTCTAAATGTGTTGGGTGCCATATAATGAAGTTTGGGAGTGGCCCAAAGGGTGGACTATTACCATAATAGGCAAGAGGCCCATCAGCTGTGGGGCCCCAGCCCCTTTCTATCTGGGATAATTTTAGTGGCTTTCTATCCCTGCCGACCTCACCCCTACAGCTGCAGCTACTTCTAGCTCTGCATTCCTTCCATTTTCGCACTTGTCTGAATAATCCTTCTGGAAAGGAGGATCGGTGTCACTGGGTTGACAGAAGAGTCAGCGGGGTGGGAGGGCAAACAGCAAAGGCTGTACGAGGTGTCTGCTCAGGGCAAGGTTTCGAGAGGGAAATGGACTCCCCCACCCTCCACCCACCAGTCCTTTGTCATCCTCTGCTCCCCTAGGAGTGTTTAAAGCACCTTCTACACAGAGCAGTCAAATTGTTTCCTGTGGTTCTAAAAGAGACAAGGAGATCGAGGTTGAGACCCACGTTTTAAAGGCCTGCGTGAACTTCTACCAACTGCTTCCCAATGCTGAGCCTCAGTCCCCTGGCCGCTCGCTTCTCAGCGGCAGCCAGGACACCCTAGGGGACGAGGGTTAGAAATGAGGTGGGACGAGGGGAGGTTTTTGCTTATTATAATGAGAGATCCCAGGGAGGGGGCAAGGATGGTAAACTTCCTGCAAAGCTCATCCTCCCCCATTAAGAACCTTTCCACTTAAAATGCCAACAGTTCCCCTACGCAGAACCACGAAGGCTCCTGGGGTCCTTTCTGCCCCTGACAGTCCACACGTCTTGGCTTACTGCTTATGGCCACAACCCGGGAGCGTAGGGGTGCGTGGACGGCGGCTTTCTGGCGGGGCTGCCCGTGTCAGCATGAAAGCAGCTCATGCCAATTGGAGTGACCACGTGGAGCATTCTTCTCAAGTGGGGCAGGAGTCCCTAAGGACCCCTGAGAACGTCTTTGTTCTCTCTCTGCTCTCTGGCTCTGTTCCTCTGTCCCTCCACTGCTCTTCTTTGCTATTTATGATTCTCTTCCTCCCTTTTTTCCCTCTTTGATTTCCCTTCTTGGTCATCTGTCTCTGTGGCGGTTTGTGGCTCTAGGGGGCTTAGCTCACCCTGCTGGAGACCCTCAGGGTCACAGAGGTTACTAAGCCCCATCTTAGATAAGGTCTCCTTTCACTAGGGCCCCAAGCTAGACAATGGAGTTCCTGCTCCCTTCTGTCTTGAAGGATCACAACGATGCCTCCAGGCAGTTGCCCGAGTGAGGCCACGAAGTCATAATGAAGTCATAGAGAATCAGTTTGATTCCATGGTCTAATCACGTTGAAGATACCTTGAACGAGGCCCAAGAAGTCATTCCATTCTTCCATTCCAGATGAGAAAATGTCCCCAAAGGTGAAAAGGAGATAATTTCCTTAGCAAGAAAAGTAGACGGGAAGCAAAAGAGAGTGAGAGAGAGAGAGAGAGAGAAGTAGAATGGTTATGGAAGGAGAGGGAGGAGTCAGCCTCCTGGATGATGTGGAGTTTCCTTCTAGAAGCCCAGACAAAGGACTTCTCAGCTTAGCTCTCCTGGGATTTCAGAGAGTCTGGGGTCCCTGGGGACGCTTGGAGAAACCAGGATGGATGATGAGCCTATCAGCAAAGACCTCCTGACCTGAGTGAGCAAAGAGCCTCCTGGAGGTCAGACACCACTCGGGGGTTCTAGAGGGGTTTTCTGTCACAGCAAGGGGAAGAGGCTGTGCCCTGGAATCTCAAACAGTGGCCTGTGGCTCTTGGGTCTCTGGCCAGAGCCTCCTACCTCTGGAGGCCTTGAAAGAAGGGGCAGGGCTTGGAGAGTCTCTGCTGAGCCGAATCTCTTATGCTTGCATAGCAGCTTCAAGCTGTCGGCCCTGCACCTGCCAGCAGGGTACCTACTGTCCTGGGAAGTAGGGAGTGTGAGCGAGGAGCGGGACGGGCTTGGAATGACAGTGACAGGTTGGAAGGAACCAGTCCCCCCTCCTGTGGCCCTCCAACTGAGGCCTACCCAGACAGGTCAGAAGTCCTAAATCGGGGCCCAGCCTGACCTGATTCCTGCCAGACTAGACAAGAGAGGAAAGCATGGGGTCTCTGCTTGAACTTGTAAATGCTGGGCCAGCACCATCCCTGATTTAATCTGTCCCACACACTTAACACTGAGGACCGAGAGGTCCGTGTTAGAGTTGCATCCTTACTGTATATCCCTTTCTAGAATCCCGAGCCCACAAGGAATAGAGCTAACCTGGTCTTCCTGGGTGTGTTTGTGCATGAGGGTGAGTGGGTGAACACATGGGCGTGCCCACTGCCCACCCTCCGGGGCTGTGACCTCAGGGGACACAGGAGTAAGAAGCATGAATAAATGGGTGGCCCATGCCTCCCAATCAGGCAGCCCTGAACTGGACGTAGATGGGCCGTGTCCCCAAAGTGTATCCTACTCATACGGGAGAAACAAGAGGCAAATTTCCATCAGAAGAAAGGGAATGGACCTCGGGTCCAGGGAGAGCGGGAGCCGCTGTTTGTCCTGGTGTAACCCCGAGACCTACAAGGTACTTGGCACAAAGTGTTGTTTAATGAAGTCTTGTGGGTGAGTAAGCAGCCAGCAAGTTGAAGGAGCCTTGCTCTCCCCTCCCAGCTGCCACTCAGGCCTACTGACCCTGCTCCCCAGCAGCTGCTGAGGGGAGGGGGGCGGGGGTTGAGAAGTGAGGGGAGGGGTGCCCCAGACTCGGGCCTTAGTCAGAGGGGCAGAAAAGGGATGGGGGCTGGAGCTTGGGGGGAGGCCTGTAGGCTCTCCTTCCGCATTACTGCTTCTTTTCTTAGAGCCAGTCTCACACAGACACACACCAGCTGGTATGTTCAGCCCTAGGACATGATGTCCCCACCGGGTCCCCAACATGCTGCCATGAACTTTCTGGTTCTGAGGTTCCTTGCGGCTTCACTGACACCAACACAGAATCTAGTCAAGCTCTCCCTGGACACTGAGGTTGCCTCAGGTTGTGTGCGAGACTCGAGGTGCCACTGCCCACCTACGAGATGGTTCACTCGCCCCGGACTGTCAAGGTTTTGGAAGGACTCGGATCAAGTCAACGAATCACAAGCCATATAAGATTGAGACAAACTGGAAAAACTAAAAGTCCCATATCTACTCCCAGCTACCGGGAACAAAAGATCACATTGAAAATCTAGAGTGTGGGGGCCCCTGGCCGGCTCAGTCAGTACAGCATGCGACTCTTGATGTCAGCGTCGTGAGTTCCAGCCCCACACTGTATGTAGAGCTTACTTTAAAAAAAAAAGCCCGAGTGTGAATTTCCACCATGTGTCACAAGGATGGAAAACTAAGGTTTCCCTGCTACAGAATACCTTCTCCATGGAACCACCGTCTTGTCCCCCTCAACTTACCTGCCCCCTGAACAGCCTCCTCTGTAGCTGGCTCCAGGAATGCATGCCTCCGCTGTAGCTGGCTCCAGGAATGCATGCCTCCGCTGTAGCTGGCTCCAGGACTGCATGCCTGAGGTTGGGGTGAAGGGGACATCTGAGACCAGGCCATCACGCCGTCGCCTTAAGTCGCCCTGGATATGTTTACGTGACAACAGACGAGGCCGGGATTATCCATTTGTGTGCAGAGAGAAGCGCCCCCCACCTTCCTTCCACAAAGTCTGTTAACCAGAAACCTAACGTTCCCTTCTCTGCTTTCCCTAAAACAGAAGGCGGCCCTTCTGAAAGCCCTTCACTAGGAAATCCTTGGAGATGTTTCCCTCGTGTGGACTAGGGAGGGGTCTGGAGACATTGATGGTTCGGTCTAAAAGAATAAGCGTGGATCTGATGAAAGGTTCTGGGCAAGTGCAGATCTGGCTGAATCATCATCCTGGTGCTTGTGTTTCTTAAAAATAAATCCCTTTGCAGAATTCTAATTATAGCCAGGGGAGCACTTGGAAGAAGTCTCTTCACGCACAGGCTCACCCAGGCTCTGGCCCTGAGATGAGCTGCTGGCCAGGACGGAGCAGGATTTCTGGCTGAGGCCCACAGGCAGGTGGCAGGCTGTGATAACCCACTTCTGCCCTCTGCCAGGCCAGGGGATTGCAGCCAGCAGCACTGGGAGAGAAAAGGGTTTCCTCTTTCAGGCAGCTCCCCGGGGAGCTTTTCTGGCAGTATTAGCCTTTTGTTCTTCCCTGGGTTCTGGATACGTAGGGGCGGGGGGAGGGGGGGGACGGGTGGGCTCCAGAGGAAGGGGACCACCTAGTCCCTTTCCTTTGGAAGCCCTCCAGCTCCCTGTGCTTGCAGATCCACATTCAGCTTTTCAAAGCAGGCAGTTTCCCCAAGCGGCTCTCCCAGGTAGGATAAATTCTGTCCTGTGCAGGAAGACTTGTCAGTCCTTAGAATGTCATCATGGTGACTCGAACTCCTGGCTTAGGACGTTGTTAAAAATATCCCATGATAAAGATAACATAATGAAACCCTATCCGCCATTTACATGTCAGTGAGAACTTGACCCAGGTTTAATTGAGAACAGGCTATTCAACAGAAGGGATTCCTAGCTGAATGGACTGGATCCATGTTCTCAATTTGTTCCGTCTCTGAGGCAGGCCTAAGGAGTAGGAACCTGCAGGGTTCTTCGGCAGATGTACTAGAGAAAAGGCCCTAGCACACAGCGGCGAGGAGTAATGTGTTGTGAGGGAAGGAAGTCAGATACTTTGCGGGAGAAGTGGTGTTTGGGTTGGACCGTGGAGGGACGGCAAGACATGGGGTTGGGCATCCTGTGTCAGGATGCAGAGGCAGGAGTGGTCGTGGTGTCATCCTTCGTTGCTTGGGAGGATGCTTTGTGTGGGGAGCGGGAGCATGGGGTCCGTTTGCTTCATGGTTAAGGGCATGAGCTCTAGATTCTGGGGAGGAGTTCTGGCTCCACCACTTGCTAAACATGTGACTTTGCTTTAAGCCGGTTCCCTAACTTTCAGTGCCTCGATTTCTTCTTCTGTAAAATGGGTAGGAACACTATCAACCCCATCAGGTTATGGTGACACTTAGTTAATCCCTGTAAACCTCTCAGAGCAATGCCTGGTGCCTTCTAAGTGCCAACTAAATGGAAACTATTTATAATGGTGATTTCTCGGCACCTGGAAGACCCCGCCGGGGTGGGCAGGGGGAGTGACTGGTGGGGGTGCTATGGAAAGGTTTAGAAAAAAAGGAGGCCGAAAACCCCCTGAATTAAAGTACATCTGTTTTCAAGGGAACCAGTAGCAGACCAAGGGTAAAGGTAAATGGTAAAGTTTTGGGAACACACACACTTTGAAGAGTGTGGTGAACATCCCGTTTCCTCAGGGCTGATGGGCTCCAAAGTGAGAGAGAGTTAGGTGAGTGGGCGAACACCGGCTTCTGAGGAGGCGGCCTGCCGGCGGCTAGCTGCAGCGGCGATCCCAGGTGAGCCCACGTCCCAGGGCCGGGCCGCCGGGGTTTGTCCTCCTCTCGACCCCCTGGACCCTGCAGCCTGCCCTGCCGCTGACTTCCCAGCAGGCGCTGTCGGTCCGGGGACTGAGGGAGAGAGAATAGGTCAGCGCAGACCTACCCCCCCACCCGGGAAACCATGGTAGGCTGGTGTCTTACTAGCGCTATTCTCACACGGGAAGGGCAGCATATTTCTTAGAGTTTCAGAGGAGACGTGTAACTCGGTGTTGAGAAAGAGGCCAGGTCGGGAAGAAAGGTGCCCGAACTGGGTGAACGGGGTGAGCTCACAGGTGTGTGCTGCAAAGGGCCCTGGAACGGGGATCCTCTTGTTGAGCACGAGTTGTTGCTTCCTCTTGACGGACAATGGGAGACGTGAAGAGCCGCCATGGCCTAGGTCCTGCCTGGGGTGCAGGGCCCCGGGGAAGAAGACAGACTCTTATACATGAGGCCCCGGACTTTGTGTAGGGTGTGGCTCCTTCTCCCGAGTGGAATTCTAGAGAACTTGCTAGGAACGTGTGCTCACTCCCCAGGCGAACCTTCCTCAGGCCCACTCGACACCCACCATGACTGGCATCGGACTTGGCGTCGTATTAGTGAGTTAACGGACGGACACGATCCCAGTCAGGATCAGGTTTGGTGGCAGGTAAGGTCGGGGTGAAGCTAGGACTTAGCCGGGACTCACCAGGATGAGAAAGTGGCTCAACAGAGGCGGTAGGGGGTGTCTTACTGCTGGGCCTCTTCGGTGTCCCACGTTGGGGGCCACATTCCAGCCATCACTTCCACAAGACAGGAGAGAGAGCAGGGAAACCCACGAAGGGCACATGCTTCTTGCCTTTGGAAGAGGTATCTGGTAACCTCCACGTCAATCTCAGTGGCTACAACTTAGTCCGACGCCTGACTGGTTTCAGAGAGGCTGGGAAACGTGGTTTGCATTCTGGCAACTCTGTGCCCGGCTGAAAAGCGGGTTTGTACTAAGGCAGAAAGGGGAGAGCGGATGTGGTGGGGCAACTAACAGA
Source organism: Eumetopias jubatus (assembly GCF_037043125.1). Classification (NCBI taxonomy): domain Eukaryota; kingdom Metazoa; phylum Chordata; class Mammalia; order Carnivora; family Otariidae; genus Eumetopias; species Eumetopias jubatus. The sequence continues at coordinate 38,298,341 of NW_028274818.1, forward strand.
CTCTGCCCCGCAGAGATCATTAAAAGCATCAGATAAAGAAAAAATCCATTCACTACAAATGTGATTTATATTTGGATGAGGAACACGTCCTTTGGATAAGGATTTATATTTGGATAAGGAACAAATGTGCACGTAGTTCAACTGCCAGGAAAGGTAGTGGGGAAATTATATTTTAATTGTTCCAGGAAGTGACCCCCCATTTAATCCTTTTGTAAAGGGAGGAATAGGGCGCCTGGGTGGCTCAGTCGTTAAGCGTCTGCCTTCGGCTCAGGTCATGGTCCCAGGGTCCTGGGATCGAGCCCCGCATTGGGCTCCCTGCTCGGCGGGAAGCCTGCTTCTCCCTCTCCCATTCCCCCTGCTTGTGTTCCCTCTCTCCCTGTCTCACTCTCTGTCAAATAAATAAATAAAATCTTAAAAAAAAAAAAAGGATATTCTCTCTCTCTCTGCCCCTCTTACCCTTGCTCTAGGGCGCCTGGGTGGCTCAGTTGGTTAAGCGACTGCCTTCGGCTCAGGTCATGATCCTGGAGTCCCGGGATCGAGTCCCGCATCGGGCTCCCTGCTCGGCGGGGAGTCTGCTTCTCCCTCTGACCCTCTTCCCTCTCGTGCTCTCTATCTCTCATTCTCTCTCTCAAATAAATGAATAAAATCTTTAAAAAAAAAAAGGGAGGAATGCAGAGGGATGCTTGAAGCTTGTCCTTCGGCAAGTGAATTTTTTTTGATTGCTGAATTTTCTAAAAGTAGGGCACATGGAGGAGGGGAGAAGTAGATTTGCCTTCCTACCCACATTTGCCTTAGAGTGATGCTAACTTATGGGGAGTCTACGTGAAGGAGGAAGTCCCATATTTGCTGTTTGAAAAGATGACATACCTCAGGCAAGGAAACAAAACAGACTCTTTGTCAGGCTTTTTGAAAAAATGAACTAGAGGGCCACCTGGGTGGCTCAGTCGTTAAACGTCTGCCTTTGGCTCAGGTCATGATCCCAGGGGTCCTGGGATCGAGTCCCACATCGGGCTCCCTGCTCGGCGGGGAGCCTGGTTCTCCCTCTGTGCTGTCTCTCTCCCTCTCTCTCTGTCAAATAAATGAAATCTTAAAAAAAAAGAAAAAAATGGATTAGATACAAAAATGGACTCTGAACCGGACTTGTCTGCAAGAGCCCTAGTTCTCTCCACGTTAGCGGGCTGAGGGCTAGGGCAGAGATATAAATTTAAGTTTGAACCCTCAGGCGGAAGTGTGCTCCCATTAGCTGCCCACTCAAGAATGGTCCTCACAGTGGTCCCCGGGGTCCACTCTACCAGTGGCTCTGTTGATAGGGAATGGCCGATCTCTAGGGCACGTATGGCTGGAGGACACCATCGCTCCGAAGGTCAGAAGCCTTGAGCTCTTTGGTACAGTGAGCAGGGGTCTGCGTGCAAACAAGTCCCAGGACGTCTATCCTCTGTCGGCCATATTTGTCAGCATCATCTGTGCACCCCGGGCACCATGAGCAGAGACACGAACGAGAGGCACGATTCCTGACCAGTAAAGCAGGGCACATGGTCACGCTGGGAAATCAGCCTCGTGCAACACAGAGATGAGTTAAGTTTGCAAGTTCCTTAGTAATGCCAAGTAGCAAGTCAGGGAAGGTTTCTTGACCACTTTGAATAATCAGGTTCAAAGGGGATGTTCAGAGGCTGTTGAGGGAAAGGGAGGGAGGGGTGATGAAGAAGGGAGGGAAGAGGAGATGGAGGTGGGCAGAGACAGAGAGACAGAGAGAGAATGGTAATATGTAGGTGGTAGAACTTGTTGCCAAAATTTGAGCCTCGTGTCTTTAAAGCGGTCCCTCGACAGTAGCTAGCTGTTGATTTCTGGCTCTGTGAGTTGGAGCACCTTCTTGCCGGGGGAAAATTATTTGCCGTTAGGAAACCCTTCGAATGATAAACCAAGAAACCATTGTATTTTCATTTTGGTCTCTTTTCTTCAAACACTCAACAAGGGTCATGTGTAGCCTAAAAGTATCTTCAGTCTGTTGGTAAAAATGGCTGAATGTGAAACTTTGGAATTAGAGCTCTCTAGGCATACCGAACCTGCTCAACTTGGTTTATAAGCCCCGTTCTCTTTTACCAGAGAAGGTAAGAGGCTAAGAAATGGAAAAACTGTGAAGAGAAGTCGGGAGAATGCTTGGGCGTACTTTTATCGGGAAATCATTGAGGAAATGTCTTTATTGAAGACAGGTGATGCGCTGACTGATTTTCTTTTTCCAGCTTGAAGTACTTTCTGACATGACCTCATATAAATGCTTACTAGTATTTTGGAAAATGTATTTAGGGAGAAGAGAGGATTTGCCACGGAATGATTTTCCACATTGACGTGCTTTTTCCGATGGGTTGTAAAGGATCCGCCCCAATTTTATGCACTGGGGCCTGGAAGAGTAATCCTCTATCAAAGATAGCCAAGCATCTCTCCGTGCCAGTCTGGCACCTGAGAAGTCTTGTAGTTGCTGGGTTTCCCCCAGGGCAGAAGCACCAGGAAGCCAAGGTTTCAAGGAGAGTCTGGCTGAGGTTTTTAGTTCTGTTGGACTACATGTGACTTTTTTAGACCTTTGCAAGGTTTACAGATAACTGGGTTTCAGAAGTTAGAGTGTGACCTAATGGAGGCTTCAAGTTGGACAAACTCATTCAGCAACCTGTCAGTTTTTTCAGCTCTACATTGAAAAGCCTGTGAAAATGTTCCCTACATCCATCAAAGTGGACTTGAGAACACGAGGTCAAGCTGGGAACCCAGGATGTGGGGGTGGGGGGCGGAGGGTGGGCTGGGGGCAAGCATCTGAAGGGTCAGGAGAACAAAGTCGAGTTCTCTGAATCAAATACTAAGTGATCTTTCTCTATCCCATCCCCTCCCCCCACCGTCTTCCTTTGACCCTTAGGCCTGCACTGCCTGAGAAGAAGGTAGCTGACCTCAGCACGCTGAATGAGGTGGGCTACCAAATCCGAATTTAGGCAAGCCATATCAGCCAGCAAGAGGGCTTCCATGGTGCTTCTCTCTGCACTTTACCCCAGCATCTTCAGGAGGAACTGCAACTATTTATTGAGAACCTGTGGATTTTATTTTTAAGGATTCACTTGGACATGGAATCTGAGTGGGTGGTAACAATTAATGTTGAAATTCACCAAGGGGCCACCATGAAAAGGCTGAAGTAAGAAACCCCACCGGGGTTGGACTGTCTCCCTCACTACAGATAGAAAGGGAAATATGTAACTGTAGTTTTTTATCTTCCCATTGACCTACTTTTTGTTTACTTGCTTTTGAACATGATGCCTCCTCACCAGTAGTGTATGTTACTGAAACCCTCCCTCCTACTTTTGATATAGTAAGGTAACTCAGCCAGTATTAATGTCTTTTTTCAGCAATAACAGAGGCAAAGATTGGTGGGATTTTTTTTTTTAAGCAGTCAATATTACCTCAGCATCTTGACATCAGATATGCAAACTTAATGGTTTTTTTTTAATTCTATTTGTATTGTTTCCCCAATGTTTCCAATGGGGATCTCCACAAAGTTTGGAATTTTTTCCTGGTACACACATAATGGGAGTTAAGGTATTATATCAAGTGTTTTACTAAATAGCACTGAAATTCTTCTGGCAATACGGGAAACTATTTCCAGGATCTTGGAGTTACTTCTTAATCTTTCTTAAAGCATTCACTGACAGCGGTTTTTTGTTCTTTCAAAACAAAAAGCACGATCAGAAGGTAGTCTGTGTTCTGTCACTAACATTTAAACTTTGCAAACTCCAGCAAAAAAAGCACAAGAGGTCATGGCACTGTGACACACATTTTAGCAGTATTGCAATTACCTCTGACAATCACACACTCAGAAAGGCAGAGGCCAGGAATCAATCAGCAGAGTCTTGAGAACCAGTTAACCTTTCTGTTCACGTGCCATCTGATTTTTAAACTCTGAGTCAGGCCTTGATTCTGAAGGACTCACTGTTGTCAGAGACGTGTTCTGATGTCTTATATTAAGACCAAATGTGGCACGATGTGATCCCTTTCCAGTCCCTTGCTTTTAAGTACCACTTCATGACATTTAGGAACTGATATTGGAAAATGCGATGAATTAGCGAAGCAGAACCTTTTCTTAAATGGAAAAGTCTTCAGGTACAGTGTTCCATCTTAGAGCGTGATGGAGTCCGTGAAAGACAGTGTATCTGTGTAACTTCTGACTGCAGACCGCACAAAGGAACTCTACCTGCCAAGTCTATATGTTATCAACATCAAGAGCATGCTTCCGTTTCATCTGTTGTAGCTCAACGGCCGTGCCAACTCGTGAGCCCGACGCGCAGATGTAAGTGAAGTCTGCTAGTCAACAGAAGTGTTATCTCAGTTGAGGGCTTCCTCTCTGGCTTTCTTTGCCTGAAGGTGATTTTAGAAAGGGGAGTAGAAAAATAATCTGCTCACTGAGATTCTTTACCAGTAAAACCACTGAAGGTGACTTCATCCCTCGGCCGTGTGTGCATGAGCTCACTCTATGCTAAAACTCAATGGCATTAATAGAAAGTCGTATTTTCTTGAAAAAGAAGGAAGTTTAGTGTCCTTTACGTGAAAGGACCAAGTAAGTATACATCTCAATTAGATTAAAATACAGAAGTTAAAAATTCTGAACTTAATCACTTTAAGAATAGTATTCTCAGTTCCAGTTTAAGATGACGTTTATCTTTGTATCTCTTCATAAGGCAAACGCATTTGCAGCCTCATGGCCACATGTACTGAAGTATTTCAATTAGTCAATTCATTCTCGTTCTAAAACAATACTGACAGCTCTCTCTGTGAAAAACAAGATGTATGTATCTTATGTTTATCAATCTGACACTTTATTATCTCTAATAAGTATACAACTTCTACCACTGCAGTCATTCTAAGAGCTTGGAATAGGATTTTCCAAGGATTACGTAAGTACCGTCCCCTCCAAAATATACAATGTCATTAGTTGCATAGCCTCTTGTTTTCCCACAAAAAAGGGTAAAAGGATAGGAACACAAACTGTTCTAATATGCTGATTTATAAGCCTTAAAACCGCCAGCTGGTTTGGTGATTCAATTAGTAACCTGATCTTTTTCCTACTCACTTCTTGATTTTAAGATTCAGTCCCCCAGAGCCAGGGTTAGTCACAGAAACATGAAAAGTAATTTAAAATGCTCTTAGTTTTCATTCTATTTTTATTGCCTATGGAATTACGTTGATTTCTGAAAGATGTGAGAAAGGCACCAAACTCTTAAATTCTAGTGCAGGAATTTAATTAAAATGATATTAAGGCAAAAACAAAACAAAACCATGACACAATTTACCCCCCTCCCCAAAATTGATTTTTAAAACTGGCTATTATTCAAAAGATAAAAAATAAAACTATGAGATGATTTGAATCTAGTTTTTAAAGTTATAAATGCAAGAGAGATTTTATGCTTAAGCCATTATGGGGATATATGCAAAGTTTAAATGGATGACAGAAATCTTGATTTTAGACTCCATGTTGTGCTGTTTTGAGTATACTTTATTTCAGAAAGTGATATTTAGTATTTTCTATACACTCTGAAATCATGAGCATTTCACTTTTTCTAAGTCAATTATTTCATAAGGATTTTATTAATAGATATTGGTAAATAGAACTTTGGAAATCTTAATTCTGTATTCTTACTATACCCGAGGCTTTTTGTAAGCTATAGTTTTATGTACAACCTTGTACAGTTTTTTTGACACACAATTCAGAATCTTGTTTATTCTCTTGGACTTTGTTCTGGCCAATACATTTTTTTTAAATCTTTAAGGAAAACTGTGATTGTTTTAGTGGGTATTTTTCTAAGTAAAGGAAAACTTGTATAATGGTATTTTAGAGAATGCCAGATAAGTGCATGTTTCAAGTTAATGTTTTTCTCATCACTTGTATGTTTATACACAGCATGGGACTTTAATAAAACCATCCTGGAAACTTAAGGATTGTTTTTCTTCCAAAAACGTAAGATGGTGTGATTTATTTTTTTCTTGTCCTTTTACTACATACTTGTCCCAGTAAACTCATTTATCACTCCCTCATCCTTGTCTTCTTCCACAATTTCCAGACCCTATATTCAACACTATTCTGTTTTGCCACATCTGAACTCACTTACATTTTAGCATCACCCTAAGTAATACAGGCTTTAGGGTAATGAAATAGTTTAGAATGGGGAACAGCCCAGCGTACACACTTAGCACACCTACCACAAAATCTCCAGGCACAGATGCACTAGAGTAATAATTTATTAGGTGATTCATAGAGACAAAGTGCAAATAACTTGACTTCTCTGTTTCCCCAACCCCTTGAACTCTCTGGATCTCTAACTTGGTTTTTTAGGAAAGCAAAGGGTTAAAAGCAGACAGTTGCTAAATTCCAAAAAAAAAAAGGACAAGTTTTCAAACATGCATCTTATCTTGATATCAAAAGGTATAGTAAAACCAACATTTCTTACTCCACAGTATCTCTTTCCATTTTAAAACTTGGCCAGTATACCACTTCCGATTGGGGGTGATTTGGCTTCAGCAATTAACCAGTTTAAATGCTTTTGGCAGGTAAATACAAGAGAGTTAGCAATTCTTCTGACCAAAAAAAAGTGAAGACAAATGGATAGTTAATTTTAGTGGAGCTTTAAAAACCTGTGAGAAGGTTACATTGACTGACCTCTTGGCCTCCAGTTCACAAAATACTATTACATTCTAAAGGCTAAAGTGGAAAACATTTTTATGGATTAACTCTACAAAGTGAAGCACATGAAAAGGGCCTAAAATCAATATATTGATCAGGACATAAAAAATTAAATTTTCACAGAAGTTTTCAGAGATGTTAGTTTAGCAACAATGACCTATACACAAAGTTATCTGTTAATAAACTCACATAAACACAAAGCAGTAATTAATGAATTTTCATTTTTCTTTCCCCAATATTAAAAGGGATTAATTATACTATTATTTCATGATGACAATATCTGCTAATTAGAACATACAATATTCTGCAGACTGTTACTAGAAAATGTGGAAAATCTTAGAACTACAGTTAATACTATAAGTAAAAACCCAAAAAAGTGAGAAATTAAACATTTAAAAATACTTATTATGATTTTTAGTAGGTAAATCCTTATAACCCACACGCCTTGTTCAGGTAGTCATTTGATTTTTTTTCTTAAAAAATAACTGTAGTAAATATACTTTAGTACAAAAACCTTTAGAGTCCAGGACCTGGAGTAACTACTGCTTTCTAATTTAAGATGAGGCGTTCTATGAAGAACACCCATTGTAAAAACTTTTATAATTCAGTATAATTGAATATAAAATTACTACTTAGTAAAAATGCGCATAATTCTTTGATCCTAATGTCTAAAAAAAGAGGACATGTTCACTTTTTCTGTTTTAAAATGTTTGATCCAAACACTCACAGAGCGCCAACTGTGGGACTCACTAGACCTGCTCTTAAACCACTTTACAAAAAAATGTCAGCACCACCTCACACTGCTGCCTTATTATAAAAGAAAACAAAGTAATATCTTAGAAACAAAACCACTAAGATGGTTACAATTACTACTTAAGAGTATTAGGTCTCCAAGTTGGTATCTCCCTGCTAGTTCTGCAGGCTTCCTAAATATCTAAGGCAAAACCAAAAGAATCTTATAGCTGCCACTTTGTTCTAAAGACAAGTTTCCTCATAGAATGAATTTCCACAGAACTGGTTCAGAAAAATAGTCTCTCCCCCAACCCAGGGATCTCTTCTTGAAACTGAAGAGAAAAAAGAAAAAAAAACAAAAAGCAAAGTGCTTAGGGAAACAAAGGCATTCTAACCCAGTCTTTGCCTCTCTCAGGCATGCTGGAATGGTCTGTCACAGGATGGAAAGAGGGCGTGTATACAGCACCTCACCTACTAGTAATGGTGACCTACATCTCCCAACAAAATGCAGACATAGTACATGGCTCAGGAGAGTAATAAGACGGATTAAGCAATTTGTACAATTTTAGAAAGCACTATAAGCCCCCTCAAAACCAAGCTAAACTGGTTGGCTGGACACTTGTGATTTCCGAGATGAACTAATTAGGACTCAACAAACAGATGGTCCTCACAATGAAATCAGGCCTTCTGGGAGGGAAATGAGTTGTGGTTTGCAAGAACTCAAAGACACTTTGGATCCACCATAAAGCTTGCCAAAAACATCAACTGAAATTCTTTACTAACTAAAGAGGATGGATGCACTGTATTTAAAAATCACTGTCAATTTTACTGGGACGTAGAATAAAAAATATTTACAACTCTTTTACAATAAGGAGCGTTTGGATCGCACTTGTCAGGAAAATATTTTTTCGGTATTACAAAGAAAATTGTTGTAAACTTGTTTCTTCTGACATCTGTTTCAAGCATTTAACATAACCTCTTCAGAAACTCCACGGCGCAAAAATAAACATGCAAACTCTCAAGAAATATTTTACATTTTTTTGAAAAAGAATATAAATTGGAAAGAAAAGTATATATGTAATCAAAGAAGAGTCACAGCTCAAGTCTGAACTTAGCCAATAAAGGTAGATGATCTGAAGAATTATTTTCATTTGGAAGTCCGTTAACAGTCCACAAATCTTGTTCCGTAAGGAGTGATAGTCTGGCCAAAAGTTTCAAGCCACCAACCAGAGCAACTTCAGCTCCTACATTAAGGAAACACATGTTTAGTGAAACTGTGTCAACAGGTCATTGTAAATTAATCATACAAGTCCTTTTTTAAACGATGATACAGAACCTCAGAACTTTCTGGAGTCTAATGGGAAACAGCTTTTAGAATATGATTAAATTTCATATTGAGTTATAACCTAATTATAGTTCTCAGACACACAGCAGTTTTAGATGTTTGGTTTTATTTCTGGTTCAAATTTTTTTTTTGAGTTCTGCAAATAATCTTTAGAAGAAAATACTGTCTGTAATACATAAGTATGTTAAAGTAATTTGAGGGGCGCCTGGGTGGCTCAGTCAGTTAAGCATCTGACTTCGGCTCAGGTCATGATCTCAGGGCTGAGACTGAAACCCCCATTGGGGCTCCACTTCTCAGCAGGGAGCCTGCTTGTACCTCTTCCTCTCCCTCTGCCTCTCCCCTGACTTGTGCATGCTCTCTCTCTCAAATAAATAAAATCTTTTTTTTTTTAAAGATTTTATTTATTTATTTGAGAGAGAGAGAATGAGAGCACGAGAGGGAAGAGGGTCAGAGGGAGAAGCAGACTCCCTGCCGAGCAGGGAGCCCGATGCGGGACTCGATCCCGGGACTCCAGGATCATGACCTGAGCCGAAGGCCGTCGCCCAACCGACTGAACCACCCAGGCGCCCTCAAATAAATAAAATCTTTAAAAAATAATAAAAATTAAAAAATTAAAAAAAAGTAATTTGAGGGGCGCCTGGGCGGTCCAGTCGGTTGAGCGTCTGACTCTTGGTTTTGGCTCAGGTGGTGGTCTTGGGATTGTGGGGTCAGCCCCACAATGAGATCCAAGCTCAGTGCAGAGTCGGCTTGGGACTCTCTCTCTCTGCCACTTCCCCTCTCTCCATGCTCACACACGTTCTCTTGCTCTCTCATAAATAAATCAATCTAAAAAAAAGTAATTTGAGATTGACAACTACATAAGAAATTCATCAACTATTCCATAGTTGTATAAACCAGACAGACCCAGCCACAGCTGAGTAGGAAGTTTATAAGGTGACTGGAAAATAAATTAACATCATCGGTTCCAGAGTCAGTGCCTACAGTAGAGTAAGAGGACCTGCTGTTAACGGCAACATGTGAGATGCCGGTCTATGGCACACTCCCGCCACCTAGTGAACACTTACAGCATGACAACTACCAGACCCCGACTATAAATTCAAAGCAGCAAGCATATTTCAGACTTGATCTAGTTGGGGAGGGCTAAACTTAAGCCATCCCCTGAGTGATAGTAATAAGGTTATCCTCAGTAGGAAAGAAAACACAAACAGAAGAAAAAAGGACAAAAGGAAAGCAGCACACACACAGAAAGAAAGAAAAAAAAGGAAAACCAGAAAAGACAAAACAACTGTCCACATTTTGGACTTGTGAAGTTTTCTGAATGATATTTTTTGACTTCCAGTCATTTTAAACTGCATTTTCTTCTCCACGTTAAATATTCTGGTTAATATTTAAAACCTTACTTTCACTGAATCATATAAGGAAAAGTGTTTTATCACCTCTGCTTTTTGAAACCACATATTCATATAATGGACTTCTCTTTCCAGAAAGATCCAATATTCCAGAATCAACATGACAAAACTTTCTGTTGTTGTCAATATAAGCTATGTCCTCCAATGAAGGCAGCATGCCTTAGTAAAATTTAAGTACAAAACTATCTGATGTTGCTGTCCCTCCCCCACCAAAAAAAACCCAGTAAATTTATGGCAAGTAAAACCAAAGGGCAATATGAGAGACCCATAACTCAGAAGCTGACTGGAACTGGAAGGGTGAGCTAAGGATGTAATTCTTAGGCAATAATTTGCTTTGAGGTGTTTCACTGCCTCCATGTTTTGCGGGTGATTAACTGATTTACTCAAATACATTACCAATTTCAAAATATTTTTAACTTTTAAATTTAAAACTTCACCTAGATATTTAGCTAACTTTTCTTGACCTCAGCACCAAGGTTGGAGTTACTATCTTCTTTTTTTTTATTAGAGGAAACATTTCTTTTTTTTTTTTTTAAAGATTTTACTTATTTATTCATGAGAGACAGAAAGAGAGAGAGGCAGAGGGAGAAGCAGGCTCCCAAGGAGCAGGGAGCCCGATGCGGGACTCGATCCCAGGACTCTGGGATCATGACCTGAGCCGAAGGCAGACGCTTAACCATCTGAGCCACCCAGGCACCCGCAGTTACTATCTTCTTAAGCACAGTGTAAGATTACATGCATTCTTTACCTGGCTGCCCGGCAACATCTTCCTTTTCAGCAGAATAGAAGATATAATCCACAGTTATGGCACTTCGGGAATGACAGGTGGTCACTTCTGGAATTCCAGTGTCAGGAAAATAATGTGAATAAACAGACGACAAGCTGAAATGGTGCTGTAAATTTGAAGATAATCTAAATTGAAAAGAAAAATTGCTTAGCATCAAGTTTTTCTTGATTTTTAGAATTCTTCCTGTTTAAAGCACTTTCTCATTTAATTTCCAGACAAAGCCAGACATTCAAACAAGCTTTATTTAAACAGACCACATCACAATTTGGCATTCATTTATTCATGTGGTGATATCCAAAACCCATTAACAAGGCTTTGATACGTGGGGTAAAAGCTCAATTATTAACATATTAATGTGATTTATTATTAATTATAACATATTTGAGAGCCTGCACTTCCTAATAAATATGCATTCTAAAACAATTTATAAGTTATTTGTTGTGTTTTTAAGAAAGAAAAAGTGGCCTTTATGAATGTTATGTAGAACCCACCAGACTTTTGATGTCAGAGGGGCTATATTTTTCTATGATTATTCCTGCTATAACATATCAGATAATTTTGTACTGCATCTTAAAACAGCTTCTATAACGGTTTATCTTATCTCATGTTACAAATACATGTGATGTAATAAAGAGTTTAAAAATCACTTCCAATAAACACATCTTGAAGTTTAAAAATCTTTTATATTGTGAAAAAAATTTTTTTAAACTTTAAAATTCAACATTTAACAAATACTTACTAAGTTTCAGGCACTACCTTAGGTGCTTAAGATACACATATAAAGACACTTTTTAAAGAGCTCAATGTCAAAGAACAAAGGTTATTCTTTCAAAATGCCCTTGCTTTCCAGTTTTAGCAATGTTTTATGTCTGAGAACTTATATTTACAATATTATTAAAAGTAAAATAGGTTTCCTGCAAACTGTTCTCTTACTAACAATTTTTTGGTTTATAGATAAAAGCTCTGCATATAAGCACACTACATTTATATATAGATACTTAAAAGTATCTTTTCTTTTTTTTTCTTTTTTTATTGTTATGTTAATCACCATAAAAGTATCTTTTCTTATACCTCATTCTGTTATAAAAAGATTTATAGAATTACTCAAAACCAAATATTTGTTAGATTTGTCTTTTTGTTAATCTTACTCAGGGAGGGCATCTGGGTGGCCCAGTTAAGCGTCTGCCTTTGGCTCAGGTCATGACCCCAGGGTCCTGGGATCTCGTCTCACATCAAGCTCCCTGCTCAGCAGGGAGCCTGCTTCTCCCTCTCCCTTTGCCCCTCCCCCTGCTCATGCTCTCTCACACGGGTGCTCTCTCTCTCTGTCTCTCAAATAAATAAGTAAAATCTTTAAAAAAAATCTTAGGGAAGTTTTTACTATATTTGAAAGGTTTAATCATGAATTTTTACATATTCTTTTTTAAAAATTCAAAAAATGTTGCTTCCCATCTTACCAGGTTCTTATATATGAGATAATATTTTCTCAATACAAAGTATACAAAATAAAATAAAACCAAGAAGAAAGCAGACAAAATGAATGAGAGAATTCTAATTTGGTCCCTAAATGCAAATGTTAAAACAAAAACTAAAACTAGTAAGAGTCACAATATAAAATCAAAACATTTTAAGAATCTCCCAAAGAGACAAGATTGAATCTCCATCCTGCTGTATTCACATACATCTGTTTCTCAACCATAGCCCCAAATATTCATGCTTCTTTAATCATAAGGAACCCAGGCATCTTCACCCCTCCACCTTTGGTAACTTTTCCCTGCAGTTCAAGAGATATAAATATTTATGTAAACTATATGATTTAAATATAAATATTTATACTGGCATATTCTTTTTCGATCAACTCTCCTACAGATTATTTTGAGATCTAGTAAGCCAAAGGAGGCTAAGCATCCTCTTGAAATCTGAAAGGTATTTTCCTGTAATCTTGACCTTTGTTTAAATATGTAATAGCAACATATTTCAGAGTACTAGCTGGTCCAGGTCCATGGACAGGCTGTTTGCTTTAAATAACACTGCTTAAGCCCTTACTATGAATCAAACATCACACTTTCCATTCTTTGTTTCATGTAATCCTCCCAACTACCCAAAGTATAAAGAAACTGAATCTCAGAGATGTTAAGTTTCTTGTTCAGAATCACACAGCTAAAATGTAGCACAGTTAGGAACTCAGGTCTATTTTGACTTTAGCATTCTTCACCAGCATGGAAAAACATCCTTTTCATTTTTTATCCAAGTGATTTCTGAGAAATGATTTTTTTACCCAGGTAAAGTCCCTAAATGTCTACTGTTACTTTCCAGAACTCACTTTTCAGCTGTCACTAGGACCTCTGTTTTGTCCAGCTCTGTCTGTGTCAGATCACTGTCTATAAGAACAAAGAGAAACATATTAAACTATCAATATATGGTTCTGCTCTAGTATGCCATAGAATAGTCCTCCTACTCTAGGAATGATATTCAAGACATGTCTAGTTTAGACAGATGCCTAGTCAAATGTTCCATCAGGGAATCTTTATGTTTTGATGGTCTCCGTAATTAGCAAAACTGAAATGTAAACATTTCCAAAGCAACATGCAAATAATTCATGCAATTTTGGAAGGTCAACTTAAGAATGGTAAATTTAGACTTCATTAAGAAAAGGAATAAGCAAGTAAGTATTATGTTTTTATATATGAATATTCATCCCTGAGATGTTATCCCTTGAAAAATTTAGTCTGATGTCTTCCTCAAAGGGAACGCTATTATCAAGGAGACTGCCAAAATGTACTGCAAACACTTACCTGTCTTTTCTACTTTTGGTAACTGCTGTACCTCATACACACAGTTCTGTGAGATACCTAGGTTTGGGGGCCAAATTGGAATAGATAAAATTCTTTGTCCCCGTGAAGACTGTTCCTGGCCAGATACCTAAACAAAATTTCAACAGGTATCTTAAGTGAATAGATTTTAAATAGTTTATGTATTGAAAAGTTTATGTCTTAAATAAGAGGAAATCCAAGAATGGTAAATATTATCCGTTATTCATCATAGTAAGTGATTATTTGTGCTTATGAACTCTTGTTCAAATACAATTCAGAAAGCAGTTACTATTTACATAAAAATGGCAATATTTTCCTCTCCTGTACATGTCTAATTGGGACATCTATATGATCTATAACTTTGGATTAATACTGCCCCTCCTTTTTTGCTACCTGCAATTACATTAATATAAAATCTTATGTACTTGATCTAACTACTATATAAAATACTAAGGGAGATCAACTCTTACAAAATTTTAAAACTATCACTCAAACCTCAGTGGTGGAGAATTATATTTTGGTTAAAATTCTGGAGATCAAATGATCTGAAGCAAGCAACAAAAAGCACAATGAAGATAAACATGGGAGAAACATGAGATATAGTCAGCTAAGAAATTAAAATATTTACCATTATGAAAAGAAAATGTACATACTAAAGAAATATTAAATTACTGTTTTGCCAACTATATTGCCCACATCCAGCATTCAAAAGTCTATTACACTCCCTTATGAATAGTTCCTCATTTACGAAGTCTATCAATGCTTTTTCTTCTTCACCCCCATTTTGGATTTTTTGCTACCTGCCAATTCCTCCAAGCATAATGCTGCCATGAATAGATGGAAAAGATGAAATTCAACCAAGTGAGCGTTACTTATTAGTAGTTGGGGAACATCATCACAGCTTGGTAAAGCGAGGGTACTGGGTCATCCAAGGTTTTCAAACAGCCATGTGATAACTATCCTCACACTACAATGAACAGAGAGACTTAAGTCCGCCTCCTAATGATGATGAAGCAAGCACTTACCTTGCCGATGGCAAGTCCTTCATAATTCAATTTTCCTTCTTTTATAAAACTATAAAGCGGAGAACCAGGAACAGAATTAAAGTCACCACACATAATGATAGGGCAGAAGCTGCCATCTTTCTGATGGGCAACACTGGAAATCTCTGCCAGAAGCATGGCCAATTGGGTCAGCTTAATATCGCCTCGCCTTGGGTTATACAACAGATGTGTGTTAGCTACACAGACCACAGGAGAGGCAGCCCTCGGAACTCTGGGCTGCAAGAGTAACACCAATCCAACATTGTCTCTGTCCAACAGAGGAACATCACGGCGGTAGAATTCCACTGGGTTCACTGATAAGAGTGAAAACTTGGAATGTTTGAAGCAAATGGCACAGCCATCAGGTTTCCTTCCTGTCCGCATCTTGTATTCACAGTGATAACCTACGAGGAAGAAAGAAATTTAACACAGGACTGCCATATAAATATATATGGCAAAACACAGCTCTTCTAATATCTCTGTACAACGTTTATCAAAGTGTATTCTCCCAAGCATTAATAATGTAGGATGTTAAGTTTGAGATTGGGTCTAGGTCCTAGGAATGGGTCTCTTTACTGGTAGACTTCAGTCCTAAATATGCTAATGTGCATGATCATGCTCTCATTTCCATCCCAGTAAAAGTCGTGACAAAGACAGTAAGGCCTTATGATAATCTACACCGCCCCCTCCAGACCCCCTGACAGCCCATCTCTGACCTTTCTGCTTCTAACTCTTCCCAGCTTGCTCTACTTCACATACACCTCACCAGCTGCCTTCAGGCACTTCTATCTCGGCGTTTGCTTTGCTACTTCTGTTGTCTGAAAGGCTCTAGGTATGGCTTGTTCCTTCACCTCCTTCAAGTCTCTGCCCAAATGTTACCTTCTCTGATTGTTTAAAATTGAAATCTGACCCATTCTACTTTCCTGCTTTTCTCCAAAATTATCATTACTTAATGTGCTATTTAAGTATTTATTTGGTTTACTGTCAGCCTTTCTCCACCAGAATATAGGCTCCACAAGGACAGTGACTTCTTATCTATTTGGCTCACTGCTAGATCACCACAGCCTAGGATAGTGCATAGGATATAGCAGGCATTCAAAAAATATTTGCTGAGGAATGAATGCAAAGTAGGCAGCATTTCTTAAATAGATGAACTGTTTCTCGAAGTGTTCATTCATCAAACAAACTACCCATTTGTTACTGGTAGACACTGTTATAATGATGAACCAGACAGAATGGTCCCCGATATAGAACTCAGAAACTTCGAGGTCTAGTGGTGGGTAGAGCAACTCCTGGAAAGGAATCTATTAAGAGATTCTTACATACTTTTCTGTTTGAATTAAAATTATATATCAAGGGGCGCCTGGGTGGTACAGTCGGTTGAGCATCTGACTCTTGGTTTTGGCTCATGTCGTGATCTCAGGATTGTGGGATCGAGCCCCACAGCAGGCTCAGCGTGCAGCCTGCTTAAGAGTCTCTCTCCTTCTGCCCCTCCCCTCCAAAAGAAATAAATCTTAAACAAAATAAGAAAAAATAAAATTATATATCAACCCAAAAGTTCCCACTTAAAATATCTCAATCTTTTCCTGACCTTTTGAAATGGGTATTAAGCTTTTTCAAAATTAAGATTTTTTTTTTTTTTAAGGATTTTATTTATTTGACAGAGAGAGACACAGCGAGAGAGGAACACAAGCGGGGGAGTGGGAGAGGGAGAAGCAAGCTTCCTGTGGAACAGGAAGCCTGATACGGGGCTCGATCCCAGGACCCTGGGAGCATGACCTGAGCGGAAGGCAGACGCTCAATGACAGAGCCACCCAGGTGCCCCAAGATTTTTTTTGCCAGTATACACCACACACATTTTTGTTAGCACGTTATACTTTAACAACACACAAATCTTTCAAAGTAAATCCGGCTAAAATAAAAGTTACATTGTACCCAAAGATTCCAAACTTGGCCTGATCTCTGCTCCATAATGATCTTCTTGAACTTCTTGCAAACAAAGTACCTTGGAAGGAAAAAATGGCTTGAATTAAAACAGAGAGCAAATATGAATTTTCTGGTGCTTTCATCTTTAAAAACAGGCGTCTAATATTCTAAAAATCTAATGAAAGTTGAAATAAAAAGACACAATCCTTTTTCTTAAAACTATCAAATTAATATTTCTAGATTTGATCAGTCCCCAAAAACCTGGCCTTTAATTATATGAAGCTCTCTCTCTTACTATCCAAAACTGGTATTTCTCAAAAGAAGTATTTTAAATTTACATGTTGGGATATTTTTCCTGAATTACAATGTTCATTAGTACTAAATCCTTCTAGTCTTCTCTTAAGGTGATTTCTTTGAATGTATCTAGATTTTTATAGGAATGACCTACATTTCAAATCAACGGAAATACTTACTGAATATTTAATACATTGCCAGTCCCTGTCTCAGACTGACTGGTAAGCAGAACTTTTGGATCTTTTTTGAAAATTTAATGACTATTTATACCAATAATGATTATTTATACCAACTTTTTGGATTTTTTTTTGAAAATTTAATGATTAGCAAATGACTCTTTGGAAGTCATGATACATTGTTAAAAAATGTTCCATCACTGGGCGCCTGGGTGGCTCAGTTGGTTAAGCGACTGCCTTCGGCTCAGGTCATGATCCTGGAGTCCCGGGATGGAGTCCCGCATCGGGCTCCCTGCTCATCAGGGAGTCTGCTTCTCCCTCTGACCCTCTTCCCTCTCGTGCTCTCTATCTCTCATTCTCTCTCTCAAATAAATAAATAAAATTAAAAAAAAAAATGTTCCATCACTATATTTAAAACCACCTTCCCTTCTTACCCCACAAACAAAAGGGATAAAACCATTTAGTTCACAAATGAGCTTTTCTTATGTGAAGAATTTTGATGATATTCTGCACTTACATCTGCATCAAAGTGTTTAATTTCTTTCAGAATATTGGGAAACCTAAAACTCCAGTGTAAAACTGGCCGCCGGCAGTGTCTATAAAGATGTGAATTGTCTTCCAATAAATCTTGTGAAAGTATATTATAGGACATCACTGAAAAGTCAAACTTGTTATCACTGTCTTCACATTTGGGGTCAACATTTTTGTCTCCTAGGATCTTTGTCTTGTCTTTATTATGGTTACATATATATTCCCAATGTCGTTGTATTGTGCCTGTTAAAATATATTGAACAAAATATAGAGAATTAATGAAAAACAGACTAAATATTTTCCTGCATGTAAGTTTTTTCTTGCCTTTTAAAAATTCCCACAGGTAATGAACAGAATGTTTTCCCCCAGGAAATGGCAACATAGCACTAAGTAACAGATGTTGTCATCAAATTGATTATGAAGGCAGTAAAATGATATAATGACTGACCAACAGGTATAAAACAAGTTTAAAAGGATCTAGCAAGTCATTATGGAGACTGAGAGAGTATTAATAAAGCTAGGACTATATAGTTTCTCACCTACTTATGGTTAAGAAGTGGTTCTGCCAGACACGCTCAGCAACTTTATAACCATGATAACATACAGTTGACCACTGAACAATGCGGGGGGGGGGGGGGGTGGAGGGGTGGAGGGGAGGGTTAAGGGCATTGTGCAATTGAAAATCCACATAAAACTTCTGACTCCTTCAAAACTTAACTACTAATAGCCTACTCTTGACTGGAAGCCTTACCAATAACATAAACAGTAGATTAACACATAACTTGTATGTTATATGTATTTTATATGGTATTCTTACAATAAAATAAGCTGAAAAGAAAATATTAAGAAAATCATAAAGAAAATACATTTACAGTACTGTACCGTACTTATCAAAAAAGTACACGTTTAAGTGGACCCACGCAGTTCGACTGCTGTTCAAGGGTCAACTATATCTGTATGTCACAGTTGGCTTTTCAATAAGATGATTTCACACCGTAGTTTATTTCCTATTAGTAAGATAAGATTACCAAATGATTAAGTTCTAGAAATAACTCATCTCAGAATTCTGGTTTAGACATGAATGAAGGGTGTATGATGGCAATATATGGAAGCAGTATTTAGTGGAACAATGCAGACAAAATGAACAAAGAAATCTTTTTAATGCACACCAAAGCAAAAGTTAAAGATAACATAGTTGTAGAATGCTAGTAAATGACAAGCGCTAATTGAAGAACCTAGCATGCAGCAACCACGAATGTGTGATGGTTTACACTCTGCAAAGATACATGTACCCTGACAGTGATGAAAAGAGAATCAAAAAGCATGAGATTTTGCAACTACAGGCAGTCCTTGACTTAGAAATGACCTACAACACACACACACAAATATACATACATACGCCCCTTTGATCTTGTCTCCCTCACCCCACCATGAAGGAGGATACTCTTACTGCCATGGAAGCCATGAAGAAAAATGCGGAACTTTTAGAGATTCTATGAGCTCAATAGGAAGGGGAAAACAAGAAATGGGAAGAACTTGGGAAAACAGATTTGGAGATCGATTTTCAAGTATGGTTAAATTTACAGGAAAAACCTCAGTCTTAGAATATCTCCCTTTTCCTGTGTGAAGGTTTTCACTATACTGGATTACAGTGCCTAAGATTCTACCAATTAAAAATTAAATTGAGGAAAAATAATTCTATACATACAGGAAAAAAGGACCAAAAGGAAAATATACCAGTATTTTTAAGAGCAGTTATCTGAGCAGAAGGATTGTGGGTGATTTTTCTAAATCTTCCACAATGATGATATATTCATAATCAGAGTATCAATATACTCCATGAGAATGCCAATAAAGTGAAATTTAAAAATGCCCTCTGGTAAACGAGTTTAATAAGATTGCTTTCCTCAAAATCTAAATGCTGATAGCAGCTGCACGGAGGGAGTAGACATTTTGACCAGAGGCTAGAAGAGAAAGATCATTTTTATGAATAGTGAGGTCTGGGTGGAACGGGGTATTGGAGACTTACGATACCATGAAGGTACTAAGAACCCGAGGAGAAGGGTAAAGAAAAAAAGGTGGACAGAAGGAAAACCAAACGAAACAAAAGCCTTTCAGGATTACAGAACTTAGCCTGGAGCTTGTCCTATACTCAGGAAAGGGACAGAAACTATCCCCTTCTGTATCCTGCACTGAATATGGAGAATCCTACCTGCAAAGGCCAAGAACTACAGCTAATTGCACTGACTCTGCAGGACTACTCTGAGATCTGTAACAGTTTCCATGGGGGAAACAGAAACAATGGCTGACAACTGATTCTCAAGAACTAATTACCCAGAACACAATTCATTCATAAATTGGGGACTGTCTATGATGGTTTTAGCCACAAATCATAGTCTTCGTACGTATACGAGATGCAAAGGGCCCTAGTCATGCAAACAAAATGCAAGTTACCATCACAAAGCACTACCCTGGTGTCACCACCATAGTAAAATATGAAAGATGAAGGTCCAGAAAAGTTGTTCTTATTTTCTTGTAAAATATTTATATTTAAGGGCACATACATCATTGAGGTTGTATTGTCGGGACAAGCGTTTGTAAGCCAACTCTTTTTGCAATTCCATTTCTGAAGTAACTGAAACCATCAGATTACCTAATGAATAGAGTGGCTTCCAAACTTCTAGACTTTGTACAACTCTGGTATTACTTTTCATGTCATGACCATCAACTCCTGGTATACTGGAGCTGGGGTGATGGGGTAAATACATATTTTCTCCTGACCACATTTGTTTTTAATAAACATACAGAAATGTGTTTGAATGCTAGGGTTCCATGGAAGACAATTTGAAGACGCCTGACAGAGATGACAGTCTTTGGCCTTCATATACTTCACAACATAAATTCACACTACAAAAGCTTATATACCTTCCATGTCAGGAGGAACAAGGTGATCACAGCAGAGAAGACAGATGAATCAAAGAAAGTAAGCAATAGGCCTGATCAGGTTTTTAGGGTGCCTAATTAAAAGGTCATAATTGTGTCACACAAATCCTTCAAATGCCACTTTAAAGTGACAGGCAAGTTAGAAGGCTGTTCTCTTGATGGAAAAGTATTAGTGAATTATCGGAAGTCACAAATATGGCTTAACGAAGAACATTTTCCTTATTCACAACACCTAGGAAGAACGGACATATAAAGAGTCAGGTCGCAATCAAAGTTTATCAGTATGTAAATGTAATCCCCCATCCGTTAAAGGGAAAACCACCACGATTTTCTGAGTACCTACTATGAAGCCGACAGTGTATTAGGCACTTTGACATGTCTCATTTCATCCTCAACAGGCGTTCAAAGTGGGCATTATTTCACACTAGGAAACCAAGGAGCAGAGAGGTTCCATAACCTGGCCAAGTTCATACAATTAGTGGTGAAGCAGAATGAGAGCAGAGAGTGGTTCCTGAGCCCATGCCTGTCAGTACGCCACAGCTCCACCTGAGAGCACACCAGATTTACAAAACGCTAAACCAGAGAGCAGTGAGCTGACCTGATGAACAATGAATACGGGAAGGAAAAGCAATCTCATGTCTTCATACAGCCCTAGATTTATAGATTATGACCGACTGTTCTTAGGAACCTAATTTTAATGCCTCTAACACCTTTCATTCGTTCAAACGAATATTTGTTGATGAACACATGCTGTGGTCAAGTATTATAAAAATAGATTTTCACTTTCAGTGCTTAAAATTTCTACTCTAATGTGTAGCAGAATTTCCACTTAAAAGATCACGAACTAATCTTCGAGCTAACCTAGCTCTGACTTCCAAGTGAGACTCACTTTGCGTGTTTTCCTTTGACAAACTTATGTGAGCTCCCTACACGTTAACACCTACACAGTCTATTTCCAAATACCTTCAGAGGAATTATCTTCACTGAAAACCATAGCTCAGTAAGAAAGACAACTCGAAATTCTACTTAGATAATTCATATATACTTGGGGGAGGAGCAGGGCTGGCAGCACAAAGGGAGTCTCGTGAATTATTTGGTGTAAAAAGAATGACAAAACTAGAAATGATCAACATATTTAGAAAAAAATTGTTTCTCAAAGTTGAATAAGATGTCGTCCCCTTCTTAAAAGATAAAACTTCCCACAGTCTCTCAAGATTATATCAAAAGAACCCACTTTGAGAAATATCCAGAATAAGCTAAACTCTTATTCTGTGAGAAAATATCTTTCAATTATGATTGCACCTATTTATGAATATCCTTTTGTCTTACATAAAAAAGTTAGCATTAAACTGGCTGGCTCAATTGGTAGAGCATGCAACTCTTGATCTTGGGGTTGTTTGAGTCCCACATTGGGTGTGGAGATTACTTAAAAATAAAATCTTCAAAATAAATAAAAACATGAAATTTAATTTTTTAAATAGATATGTGAACTCCCAAGAACATATACCAATTTTAGGAAGTCTAAGGACCTCTGTTTTAAAAACAATGGATTTGATAATTATTCTTAAATTAAATTTAATGTTTTAATTTAGTCCTACATTCTTTCCCAACCTTATTCTCTCTCTCTATAGTTTCTTCTATATTTACTGCCAGAAATACACAATAAAAAATAAAAATAGATATAAATAAAGACTTAATTTTAAAAAATTACTTCCTTTTTCCTAATGGAAAACTACTGGCTAAAAATAAATACTAAACCCCTCCAAAATCTGGAGGAGGTTTTAAGGATTATTAGATAGTAAAGTTTCAGTAACTCTACGGCTTCTGTCTATTTCTGCACCAAGATAAACGTCACCTTTACCTTGGTGTTTTCTTCGTTTTGATGAAGGCTCATCTCCCTCAGAGTTCATGATGTAACTAGAGAGATGAATCAAAGAGGTCTGGCTCAGGTTGTCAGGTCTCCAGTTCCAGTACTGAAACGGAGTTCTAGACTCAAACAAACAAGGTGGTCTCCAATTTAGTGAAAAATGCCTACTACTGAAGTATGGGTAAGGAGCACGAGAATAATGTCCAGGCCACCTCATACAACTAGAAATATGTCTGTTCCAGCAACACCTTTGCAGATTCTCCCACGGTGTCGTCCAATCTCTGCCCAGACTCTTCTGGTGATGGGGTAACATGGGGTATCTAAAAGAAATAAATACACTCCTTGAGGTACCACTATTTGTTCACGCTATAGCACCCAAAATCCAAATCTGTTTCCTCAAGGGAAGATAATGTCTAATATTTAAAATTTGACTTCTAAATCATGAGGGATGGGGGGAGGGGAACAGCCATGATTTAATTATTAGTAGCAACAGTCTCAAAACTCTCCCTAAACACCTATGAATGGTATTCGAAATACTTAACATAGAATCCACCAGCCTCCCAAAATACCACACAAACTTCAAAAAGTCCTCAGTTCACCTGAGAGATTAATCAACCATCAAACTGATTTTCAGAGTAGCTTTCTAATATCTAATAAACTCTATGAATAAATAAAACCCACAGCAAACATAATACTCGATTCAATATGGAACACTTAAGCTGAGTACAATTAAAGCAAACCTCTCCTCCAACGTGGGTTTGGAGTAGAAACATGTTTCTGAGCAGTTTTTTACACGAAGATTACATCTTCCAAACATTTGTAGAGCTAAGAAAACAAAAACCTATCACAACTTCACAAAACTACCTCTCTGGCTAATCAGTAGGTGGATAATTTATTTTTCCGTCCTTTTTTATTTTTTTAAGGCATACTTCTCTTGACAGTAATGAAATGGGATAGCGATTACTTATTAATAATTCACCAATACTTCAAACCCAACAGCACCAATGTACTGATCATCCAAAATGTCTCCAAAGTAGTGTTACCATTAACTTGAATAGATATGTTGCTCTCGGGCTCTCTTAAGAAACAATGCAACTTAAGCACCATCTTCTCACCATACTATTCTGGCAAGATTTTGGATTCAGAGGACTTCTAACCTTTCCCAGAATTCATTAAAGGTACACTTCCAAGATAGTGTTAATACTGTCCACTTCTACCACCGAAAGAAATTTTGCTTAAACTGTATTTACTGTTACTTGACTTTTATATATTCATTTTAAAGGCATTTAAATTTTTTATGATATATTTTTGTTGTTTATGCATTCTCAAATCGTTGTCTAAATTCAACTTAATTGTAAATCTTTAAAAGGCATGACATGGGCAGATTATTCTGCTTTGTGACAACTCTGAAAGCCATAGAGATTTAGGTGCTTGCTCCATACCTTTTCTATCCTAATAGGCTACTGTATTGAAATCTAAAACTTGTGCTACAAAACTTATTCTCTATATTTGTAGTTACTTATATAGACATCTTTTTCTCAAGATGATGAGCTCCTTCAAGGCCAGAGCTTTCTTATTCATTCTCATCCCGGTCTCTCCCCCTACAAGTGCCTAGCACAGTGCCTGGCACACAGCTGGTACTCAGGAAAACTGTTGAACTGAATTGTCATCAAGCCCCGGAGTATAAATTAAAACCAGATCCCCATAACTTATATAATAATTAAGACAGTGTTGTGTTTCCCAGGTGCTGTACACCAGTCCATTTCACATGGTACACAATGAAACTTTTTGATTTTTCACCTCTAAGTATTTGTTAGGAAAAAACCATCATGAGTACGTCAAACCCAAGATTTCGAGGATACTGCTTAGGGCGACGCTAAGATAGGCAGCATTACTGAAGTGCCTTTCTAAAAAAAAAAGAGACAATTTCAAGAAAAAATGTAGTACACACAAGTGTGGAACGAGAATTTGGTAATAAACCGTAAAGTCTTGTATATAAATGACTGAAGTGGGAGAGACACTGACACCACAAACAAATCCCTGGGCGTGCGTGAGACGCGCGCGCCTCCCTCGGGGTCAGGCCGCCCCGGGACCTCTCCCCGCCGACGCTCAGCTCCAAGCGGGTGCTGAGGCCTGGGAGGAGGCCGGCGATCGGGGGGCTCGGGCTAGCTCCGGGGCAGGGCAGGGGAAGTGGGCCGGGACTCCAAGGCCCAGCCAGGTCGGAAAGGCACGAGCCCTGCCGGCGACCGATCGCCCCGAGCCCGGCCCGGACCCTGTCCGCCGAGCGCCCGCGCGCCGGGTTTACCTATCCCTCGGGGTCTCCGGAGGCTCGTCCCCGCGGCACCGCCGCCCGGACCCTCTTCCTCCTCCTTCCTCCCCCAGCCCGCCCCGCCCCGGGTTAACCCGGGCCAACCGCCCCCGCTCCTCCCTCCGGCCACCCAGCCCTACTGACCGGCCTCTCCCCACCACACAGCGGCCGTAGCCCCTCCTCACACAGCGCCACGCTTCCATCTTGCCCTCTGCGGGCGTCCAATTCCCAGGCCCGGGGCTCAAATTCAACCTCTACACCCGATCTGGCGGCCGAAAGCACCAGGGGCTCCCCATCACTAGACGTCGGGACTCTGGGCCCGGCTGCAAGGCATGCTGGGAGGCTCCGGCTCGCCGGCCGCCAAGTCCCCATCTTGCGCCGCGAAAGTCTCGGAATTGCTTCAACCCCGAATTGCGTCCAAGGAGCATGCGCACAGTGTGGGGAAGCCTGCACAGCCATTTCGGAATAGGGCAAACAACCGACCTCTGTCTTAAAGAAACAAGAACTGAACTAAGGGCTGAACAGCTTTGTAAAGGCTTACGGGAGGGTACGGGGTGGTTGCGTGAGAGCTAAGAAGAAAAAAATATGTTTTATTGTATTTTTATGATATCCTTGGGAGATTCAAAAGGCGGATTCCCGAGGTGGGGAAATACCCTTGTCTGTGTTCCCGTAGAACTGTGCTACCAGGGATTTTTGCAGTTAATTTTGTGGGAACACAGCCGCAGGGGTCACTTTTAAGTGTATGTGTGTGTCCTGTGTGTCTTCTCAAATTTAGTATAGGACTCTAGATTACTGGAAAGCATTATTTAAGCGGAGACCCTTCCGAGAGGGACAGAGACAGAGAGAGAAACTGAGGAAGACGGAAGAATAAACTGGGGAAATGGGGAAAGGGTACTGGAAGGCAGAATCACTGCTTTTGTAGGCTCTTTGGGAGAGCAGCGGAGTAATTTATCGGGAAGGCTTTTTTTGTTCTCATATCTTAATGAGGAAATCAGATGCATTTGAAAAACATTTTCCCTCGGTATAAATAGAGTTGATTGCTGTCATTTGTGGTAGTTATGTTCTCTAAAGTTACTGCCAACTGAATTAGCAAATACTGAACCGTTGCCTCTAGTGGAAATATAGAGGTTCCCGTGAGCCTCTGGTCACATTTTAGTTGCCTAATCAATACATAACATGACATAACATAACATAACATAGCATAGCATAGCACTATAACTCAGGCATGAGTGAAGCTTATCTAACCCATGTATTTTCTCTGCAAGGCACATCACAGACGTCTTGTGCTTAGCAACACTAGACAGCACTTCAGAACTGCACTTGGGGGGCCATTTTAAACAGAATCACCAACAAAAAGCACAAAAACGTGAAAAACATGGTACTAAATAGACTGTGAAGAAGACACTTGTTTATAGTGTGGGAGCTGAAACAAGAAGGCAGACTTCGTTTCCTTCAACCTCACCTGGGAACATGCAGGTTGGACAACCTCACCACTCTGCATTTGTCCATGAATAATTGCAAAAGCACTTGCGGGGGCACCTGGGTAGCCAGTCCGTTAAGCCACCACTCTTGATTTGGGCTCAGATCACACTCTCAGGGTTGTGAAATCGAACCCCCCGTGGGCCTCCATGCTGAGTGTGGAGCCTGCTTAAGATTCCCTCTCTCGGGCACCTGGGTGGCTCCGTCGTTAAGCGTCTGCCTTCCGCTCAGGTCATGATCCCAGGGTCCCGGGATCGAGCCCCACATCGGGCTCCCTGCTCAGTGGGGAGCCTGCTTCTCCCTCTCCCACTCCCCTGCTTGTGTTCCCTCTCTCGCTGTGTCTCTCCCTGTAAAATAAATAAATAAAATCTTAAAAAAAAAAATAAGATTCCCTCTCTCTCTCAAAAAAAAAAAAAGGACTTGCAAGTATTGATTTTGGAGTTACAGATACATTTTAGTAAGTAGGCAAAAATCACAAATACATAATGCATGAATAGTGCTGGTCAGATGTATTTCTATTTTTTACAGCCCTATTTTCTGGTTGTACTCAAAATTTTGCAGTTTATTAAATGTATTGACTGGTATCTTGTATGACTTAACTCTGTGATAAGATTGTAAGTATCTTACGAGCAAGGACAATGACCCATTATTTTCAAAATTTACCTCACCTAGTGCTGTGCTAGGTACACAGTAGATTATAGATAAGGTATTTTTTGAATGGATGGTTAACACAGGACCAGAATTAGAGCAGATCTGTGAATGAACAGATACTTCTCCCTCTAGTACATGCTATGACCTCTGGTTTGTGATGTGTAGGAGAAACGTAGCACTTTGAAATAATAAAAAGATTAATGGATGTTAGAATGCTGTAGTTTGGAGGATTGTCTGATCCTAAAAGATATTCACCTTTATCTTGAATGACTGTTTTAGAATTCTGTAGTGATTAATATTAAATTGTCCAGAACTGATGGTAATTCAAATGATTATTATCTATGAACACGTGAATGAATTCTATTCAATGGGGGGAGAACTATCCTCTTCTGTAGAAAAGCCAGTTTTGCATCCATTTGCAAAGTCAATATTACTGATCTGTAAATTGCTTTTTGGATTCTCCTGGAACAGACTGTAACATCTCTCTGGTTCCTTTATTCAATAAGTTAAATAAAATCATTTTGTATAACTTTACTTTTTTTTTTAGAATTATCCTTTAACAGTTTTGCAATTCACACCAAGATGCCCAATGTATTCATCTGACAGAAACAGATGAACTTAAAAGAAAAAAAAAGAAACAGATGAACTTATGACCAAAGAAGTGTGCCTCATGGACTGCCAAGTCCAGGTATTTCTTTTCTTGCTCCCATGTGAATCTGAAGCACAACAGAATATTTTTAGTTAAATTTTTTTAAGTAGGCTCCATGCCCAGTGCAGAGCCCAAAGCAGGGCTCCAACTCACAACCCTGAGATCAAGACCCGAGCTGAGGGGTGCCTCAGCTGAGGGGCACCTTAGTTGGTTGAGTGTCTGCCTTCGGCTCAGGTCATGATCCTGGGATCCTGGCATTGAGTTGGGCTCCCTGCTCAGTGGGGAGTCTGCTTCTCCCTCTACCCCCTCTCCCCGCTTGTGATCTCTCTCTCTCTTTCACTCACACTCTCTCAAATAAATAAAATCTTAAAGAAAAAAAAGACCGGAGCTGAGATCAAGGGATGGATGCTCAACGACCGAGTCACCCAGACGCCCCTCAACAGAATTTTTTAAAATCTCTGTTTTCCTAATTTTAATTTTCTTCTCTACCAGTTTTGTGTTTTGGTTTGTACATTGACAATAGATTATGTCCCTCTAGTGGCAGCAGTAATCAGCAATTCGGTAATATGGTCTGACCATTGGTGATCTCTGTAATAGGATTAATGATTTCTAGAGATCTATTTTCTATTGAATGAGAGATAGCAGAAAGTCTGGTTTAATAGTCTTGTCTGTTTATCTATTTTGAGCCCAAGAATTCTGTGCCCACTGGGAAAAACGGGTCTTTGGTATCTGGACTAGTGAGTTTTTGTGCTTCTGTGTTGACTCTTGACCCATGGCTGAAATTGTAGAATCAAAGCCATAAACTCGCCATATGTCTGTGTGTCTATGTGTCCGTTATTCATGGAGGCTTTATCTTTTATTATATGACTATGAGATGTCCTACATATGGAAGATATTAATAAGTTAAAGTTTATTTTATTAAAGGAGCTGTTTTCTGATTGGCTTATAGCGATAAATTAGCACTTCTAAATTTTTTTTTATTTGACAGAGAGAGACACAGCGAGAGAGGGAACACAAGCAAGGGGAGTGGGAGAGGGAGAAGCAGGCTTCCCGCTGAGCAGGGAGCCCGATGTGGGACTCGATCCCAGGACTCTGGGATCATGACCCAAGCCGAAGGCAGACGCTTAACGACTGAGCCACCCAGGCGCCCCGCACTTCTAAAATTTTTTTAAAAGACTTTATTTTTAAGTAATCTTCTACACCCAATGTGGGACTCAAACCCACAACCCCAAGATCAAGAGTTGCATGCTCCACCAACTGAACCAGCCAGGTGCCCCAGCACTTCTATAAATTTAATTCCTAAAATTACCTGGAAAAAAAAAGAATTAGAAATACTTTAATTGTGATGTACTTAAAATAATATATTATTCTTATAGAAACCAATCAGAAATGTTTTAAGAATCAAAGTTTATATAATTAAGGTCAGTCTCTAGGGAGCAGGTGATTCCTTTCTTGAAATAGTCTAATGCTAACAAGATACGGGTAGACACTGTTGGATGTTTCAAAATACCGTCTCATCATAATTGCTCAGATAGCCAGGGATTGAGGCAGTGAAGAAGGATAGTCAAGAAAACCTCAGGGTCCAAGGTCTCTACTAAAGGGAAACCAAGTTTTTTGGACAAGCATACAGATATTCATCTGCTACTCAGGGGACTGCTTAAGAGCTCAAGATCTTGAATTGAGTGGGCTGGGATGTGAATAGCAAATATGGCAAAAAGTGTGAGTTAATAAACCTCATCCAGAGGGACTGGTGTTTCAAAGAAAGTGGGAGTGCTTGAAATCCCACATTTCTGTGATATGGGAACTTTCAAGAATTCTGTGTAGGAAAGGGCACAACTCTTTAATATCCAGACTGGTGAGTTTTTGTGTTTCTGTGTTTACTCTTGATCTATGAACATTGTTCTTCCTGCCTAAAACCAAAGTGGGTAAGACTGCCTCTCTCTTTCACTGAAACTGCCAAGGCTGAATTTGGAGCAGAGAGGAGAATGGAGAGATGCAATGGCATGAAGTCAGAGAGTGTCTCTCCTCCTGAGGAGTAAGTCACAAGTGGAGTCACTTTTCAGAGTGCAACAGAGGTACAATGAAGCTCCTGCAGTAATTAAGGACTGTGCAACTAGAAATAGAGAAGGCTAGAGCTATAGAAATGTGGCAGAAGAGAAAATAATACTGAAAATACACATTTTGAACAACAGCAGAGAGACTTAGAATTATTTGAAAATTGTTTTTCAAATCCTTGGGCAGGGAAGTGACCATTTCAGTGTCTCTTCTGGGACATCCAGATTCGATCAGCCAACAAGGCAGAGCCAGAAGACAGAAGAAAAGTCTAGAACAGACTGAAACAGAAACATTTCACTTTGACACATCTAAAGAAGGCCTTCAACTAGTTTCCAGAGGACAGGAGGAATCAACATTCCCATGGGGATTACAGAGGTCACTTGAAATAATGAGCACTGGGTGTTGTATGCAACTGATGAACCACTGAATTCCACCTCTGAAACTAATAATACAGTATATGTTAATTAAATTGAATTTAAATAATTTTTTTTTAAAAAAAAGATCTACTTTGTATATATGGAATTGTTTTTGTTTATTCTGACTGGTAGTCTATGTGTACTTTTCATTCTGAAGATTAATTTCTTTGTTCAATTCAGAAATGCTGACCCCATTATCTCTGTGAATTTTCTTTTTCCACCATTTCCTCTATTATCTTTTTCTGGAATTCCTATTAGATCACTATTAAAGCCTCTTTAATTGTTTTGTCTTCTGACTACTCTTAACCACTCCTGTCTGCCTCCTTCTCTTTCTTCTTTTCATCTTGTCTCTCTATGCTGAAGTCTGAGTGAATTCTCAGTTCTATTAATTTACTAAATCTTGGGCGCCTGGGTGGCTCAGTTGGTTGGGCGACTGCCTTCGGCTCAGGTCATGATCCTGGAGTCCCTGGGATCGAGTCCCGCATCGGGCTCCCTGCTCGGCGGGGAGTCTGCTCCTCCCTCTGACCCTCTTCCCTCTCGTGCTCTCTATCTCTCATTCTCTCTCTCTCAAATAAATAAATAAAATCTTAAAAAAAAATAAAAAAAATAAAAAAAATAAAAAAATTTACTAAATTTTTTCTTCAACTGAGACGACTTTAGAGTGTATTTTGTCTGTTGAGTGTTTATTTCAATGACTATATTTTGTTCTTTCCAGGATTTCTAGTAGATGCTTTTCCACATCAACCTTTTTTATTTCTCCTTGCTTTTATAATTCTTTGTATTTTTTCTTTTAACTCTCTCAGAGAATACTAAACACGCTATTTAAAACTCATTTTCAGATCATTCTCTTATGTCCCTTTCATCTGGAATGAATTTATCTCCTCTCTTTTATTTTTTTAAAGATTTTATTTATTTATCTGACAGAGAGAGACACAGCGAGAGAAGGAACACAAGCAGGGGGAGTGGGAGAGGGAGAAGCAGGCTTCCCGCGGAGCAGGAAGCCTGATGTGGGGCTCAATATCAGGACCCTGGGATCATGACCTGAGCCGAAGGCAGACGCTTAACGACTGAGCCACACAGGCGCCCCATCTCCTCTCTTTTAATCTTGTTGTTCACTGTTCTGAATATGAATTTCCTCATATGTTTTGGAATTTTGATATGCAGACATCCTGATTAGGAAATTTGTTTTTCCTTTCTTGCTATTTGTTAACTCTTAGTTGCCTCCATTTTTGCCCAAGGGACTCCCAGACTAGAATCAGGTCTTTTATTACTGGCTTTGTCTTGTCTGGTTATGTTATTAAGAGATATTACAGATCCAGTCTCTGCACTAGTGGACAGCTTGGCCCAGGTCCTAGATGTGGTACTGTGTCACCTTTCTCCTGCCTCCCTAAGCAATGGCTCTGGAAGCAGTCACTGCAGCCTTTTTCAACTTTTTTCATGGGTGAAGAAGCCCCTAGTTTTAGCAGTGAGCCTGAAACCATCCCTTGCCTTCCTTGGGAGGACTTTTGATCACTGTTCCCAGCAGGACAAAATTCCTAGATAGGGAGTCCAGCAGGCCTCAGCTTTGGTGTTCTGAGCCTCAGAGAGGTTTATATTGGTTCTGAGCATGATCACTGTTTTTTGTTTGTTTCTTAATTTCTCTTTTTATATTTTATGTCTCATTACTATGTGTATGGAACAGAGGATGTCCTCAAAGCAAGAACTTACAAGGTATCTTAGCTGGAAGTAAAAATATATTGCATTATATATTGCATTATGGTCCAGAAACAATTTGTTTATAAGTGCAAAGTCTGTGCCTCAAGAATTATGAGGACATTGAGACTCAATGTAACATAGGAAATGGGAAGACTCTCAAAGAGTCAAATAGACCTGGGTTTTAACACAGACCCTGACACCTTCCAGCAGTGGAATTAGCAAATATATTATCTCCTTGATAACAGTTATTTCACCTCTAAAATTGGGATAATAATGCCTATGAAATATTGTGAAACTTAAATAAAATGGTAGCTGTGAAGTATCTGTTATAAGACACAGAGAGGAAGAAATGTTTTTTTCCCATTTTACATCAACTTTGTAGGCAAAATAAACTTGAATGCATAAACTTGGTTGAGTAAACTAGCATATACTGAGTAGATAATACACATATAACAGAACTTTATGCAGACCCTTTGGGAAATAGTACCAAGGAAATTAAAAATAGAAGATAAAAATGTTATAAACTCAAAGGAAAAGTAGTGTGATTTAATAGGTAATAGAAATATCCATCTGAGGGGCACCTGGATGGCTCATCCGACTCTTGATTTCAGCTCAGATCATGATCTCAGGGCCCTGGGATTGAGCCCTGAGTCAGGCTCTGCGCTCAGCAGGAGTCTACTTGAGGATTCTCTCTCTCTCCCCCTTCCCCAGCTTGCCTGCACACGCGCGCACGCGCGCTCTCTCTCTCTCAAATAAATAAATCCTTAAAAAAAAGAGAAATATCCACCTGATACTTTCAGATTTTTAAGCCAAGGATGTGTATGCTAATGTATAATAACCCTATTTTGAGCTATTAATTGGTGTAAATTTCTCCTGCTTGTCAAGAAAGTTTGTGTCCTTGGGCGCCTGGGTGGCTCAGTCAGTTAAGCGACTGCCTCTGGCTCAGGTCATGATCCCGGGGTCCTGGGATCGAGCCCCACGTCGGGCTCCCTGCTCAGCGGGGAGCCTGCTTCTCCCTCTCCCTCTGCCTGCCACTCCCCCTGCTTGTGCTTTCTCTCTGACAAATAAATAAATAAAATCTTAAAAAAAATAAATTTGTAACCTTTGTTAATGAAAACTTCCTAACTAGTGAAGTTACATATACATATAGGTACATAACATTTACATATAAATATGGGGTATAAAAATGACTTTTACCCCTTTGCCCCTAAAAAACAATATTTGGCCACATGTGGATTTGCAAGGAAAAGCTAAAAAAAAAAAAAGATGTAAATCCAAATTTGAAATGTCTCTCAACTCCCACACATATTCTTATACATCACTTTCAACCTCCAAATTCTGAAAAATGTTTCTGTATAGCCTATCAACTCTCTCAATAAAAATATCCCAGGTTGTCATGGTGACATAGTTCTTTCCCCTGCAGAACCTTGTAGTCTGGTGCAGTGGTTTCCTAATTCTTTATGGTTGTGGAATGTTTTCTTTTCTTTCATACCATTTCTCATTTTCTCAACCTAATGTTACATCTTAGCCTACTAGTGTGGTGGCAAACTAAAGATTTAATTGAAATAGGTCTTATAATAAGTAAATTAGCCTGGAAAGCTGATGGAATCCTCCAGGAGTATATGTTCTGCAGTAGTCGTTGATGAAAACATTACAGCACCCCAGCTCTTGCTAGAACTTGTTTCTTTCCTAACGTACCGGCTGATGAAATTAAGAACTCTTGATGTCCAGGCTTTTAAAACAGAGGTACAATTATAGGAATTTGGTAATCAGGTTATGAAATTCAGGTTAGCCTTTCTCTCTTCTCTACCCTAAACCCTTTCTTCTTCCCATCTCTTAGTCCTGAATGGGGGCTTTGCGGATTTGTGAGTCCCTATAGTGGAGAGATCTGTGGATGTTATGGAATCAAGCTCATCTCTGACAAATGATCTTGATGGCCTGGCTTGGTTTGTTTTAGGGCTCCTAGAGTTATCTTTCTGGGAAGGTATTAAGGAGTAAGAGCAGACCCCAGCTAGGGTTCCTTGGACACAGAGGAGAATGAAGAGACTGAGCAATGGAGTGGCTGCACATAAGAAAGAGCAAAAACACGCTCTGTGGTTGTTTGATACCTATTTGAAGAGATGAACCATGTTTTTTGTTTGTCTAAATAGATCAGTGGCTATTTGGTGGGGACTTTACCAAGTATTTTGACTCCACACATGCCCAAACTAGACATTTAGCTGGGAGGAGTCCTTTATGAAGGCTGACATCAAAGTGTAAGGTAGGTATTAACTTTTTTAAAATGCATTTTTAGTTCATAAACAGTTACCTTAAGACTGAGAAATTTGGGATCATGGATGTCAAAAAAAGATTTAAGGGAATCTTTGAGTTATTACAATATTTTATTTATTTTTTTTCTTTTCTTTAAAAATATTTATTTGAGAGAGCGAGAATGAGAGAGAGAGAGTACATGAGGGGGGGAGGGTCAGAGGGAGAAGCAGGCTCCTCGCTGAGCAGAGAGCCTGATGCGGGACTCGATCCCTGGACTCCGGGATCATGACCTGAGCCGAAGGCAGTCGCTTAACCAACTGAGCCACCCAGGCACCCGAGTTATTACAATATTTTAAAAAATCGCCTAGAAACTGAAGAAAATCCTGTGACAAGGAAGCAAAAGTTTACCAAACCCTCAAGTTTCTTTGCTTTTGACTGAGCTTAATATGGGTACATTTATTTGTTCTTTCATCCACTGAGAAGCTCAGATCAGTAGTTATTTGTCTGTGACTTTGGCAAAGAAGAAAACCAAACAATTGTAACTTAACATATTTTAATTGGCTTGGCAGGAAAAAAAATCTTTAGAGCTTTGGAATTCATGGATTTAGCAAATACCTCTTATCTTTAGGCCACTGCAATAGATACTGGAGATACAAATACAAAGGAAAAAGAGCCTCTGCCTTTAAGGAGCTCACAGTGTAGTGGAATAAAAACATGTCAGCCTTAAATTAGCCTAAACAACATATCACTACTCTGTAATAGGTGTTATAGTAGAGATGTAGAACAGACATGTAGTAGCAGAGAGGAAAGAGCACCTAATTCTCCTTGAAAGGGAAATGGGGGGGCTGTGAAAGAGGGCTTCAGGGAGAAACTAGTCCTTGTGTGAGCTGATTCCAGAAGCCTGGTTGGAGGTGATGGGAGGTGGGGGTTTCAAAAGAAACAGCAGGCTGGAAGATCTGGAGGTGTGAAATAGCAAAGGGTTTGGCTGAAACCCAGAGAAATGAGATAACAGGTGAGCAGGGACTGGACATGATGAACCCAAAAATCATGACAGAAAAATCATGGTAACAAGACCCACAGAGGAATAACATAATGACATATTCTTCTTAAAGTGGATAATTTTAATGGGACTATGAAGGATGAATTGGAGGGAGCTAGGAAGACCAGGGTAGTTTTTATTTCTTTAAAGGTTTAAGAAACCTACTAACTGGGTACAACATACACACAAAATACATAATTCTTAAATGTTCAGCTTGATAAATGTTTTCAGGTGTATATATTTACGTAACTGCTAACCAGATCGTGAAATTTCCAGTGTCCCAGAAGAGTCTCTCATGTGCTTCTCAGACAATACTCATTGTTTATCTTTCACCCCCCACCTCCACCCTCTGGGGATAGACAGTATTCTGACTTCTATCGCCATAGAATAGTTTTAGTTGTTCTTGGGTTTCATATGAATGGAATTGTAGAGTATGTACTCTTATGTCTGGTTTCTTTTGCTCAACATTGTTTGTGTACATTCATCCTTGGTGACACATGTAGCAGGAGTTCAGTCTTTCTAACTGCTGTATAAATTTCATAGTATGATTTTATACCACATTTAACATCCATTTTACTGATAATCGACACTTGGGTTCTGGCAAATTTTGGGATGTTCTGAATAATCTATAAATTTTCTTATGTGTGTCTTTTTTTACTGGATGTACCCACTTACTTTTCTTGGGTATATATAACCGGGAATGGAACACCTATTATCAGTATTTTTACCTTTAGTTATCCTGGGACGACTGTCTTTTAAGTGGATATTTGGGTTGTTTCCGTTTGGGAGCTATTATAAATAAAGCTGCTATAAATATTCACATGGAGGTCTTCATATGGATATGTGTATTCATTTCTCTTGGGTAAAATACCTAGGGGGTGAGATGGCTGGGATATAGAGTAAGTGTATGCTTAACTTCATAAGAAGCTGCCAAATTGTTTTCCAGCATGTCTGTATCATTTTGAATTCCCACGGGCAATTTATGGAAAAGTTTCAGTTGCTCCTGTCCCTGTCAACACTGGGCAGCATCAGTCTTTAAAATTTTAGCCATTGTTTTAGTTGGAAGATGATATCTCAATATAGTTTTTTTTTAATATTTTATTTATTTATTTGACAGAGAGAGAGACAGCGAGAGAGGGAACACAAGCAGGGGGAGTGGGAGAGGGAGAAGCAGGCTTCCCGCGGAGCAGGGAGCCCGATGTGGGGCTCGATCCCAGGACCCTGGGATCATGACCTGAGCTGAAGGCAGATGCTTAACGACTGAGCCACCCAGGTGCCCTCAATGTAGTTTTTAAAAGTAATTAAGATAAAATTCATATAACATAAAACTCACCATTTTAACCATACAAGTATATAATTCAGTGGGTTTTAGACTATTTGCGAGGTTTTAATAATCATTACCACTAATTCCAGGACATTTCCATCACCCCTAAAAGAAACCCCATACCTCCCACTTTCCTCATCCCCTTTCTCCCTCTATGCCCTATTAACACTAATTTCCTTTTTGTCTTCACAGATTTTTCTATTCTGGACACTTCATATAAATGAACTTATGCAATATTCAGATTTTCTGTCTGGCTTCTTTCACATAGCATAATGTTTTCAAGGTTCATCCATGTTGTAGTATCAGTATTTCACTCCTTTTTATGGCTGAATAGTACTCCATTGCATTGGATAAACCATATTTTGTCTGTCTTTTCATCAGTTAATGGACACTTGGGTTCTTTCTACTTTTTGGCTATTATGTTTAATAATGCTGTTAACATTCATGTGCAAGTTTTGTGTGGACATATTTTCAGTTCTCTTGGGCATATAGTTAGGAGTGGAATTGCTGGGTCATATGGTAACTCTGTTTTAGTTTTTGAGAAATTGCAAAAATTTTTTCCACAGGAGCTGCATCATTTTAAATTCCCACCAGCAATGTGTGAGGGTCAAGTTACTCCACATCTTCACTAATTCTTGTTATTGTCTACTTTTAAAAGCAGCACTCTGTATTAGTTTGCTAGGGCTAACATAACAAAGTACCACAGACTGGGTGGCTTGAACAATAGAAATTTATTTTTGTACAATTCTGGAGGCTAGAAGTACATCAAGGTGTTGGCAGAGTTAGTTTTTTTTTTTTAAGATTTTATTTATTTATTTGAGAGAGAGAGAATGAGAGACAGAGAACATGAGAGGGAAGAGGGTCAGAGAGAGAAGCAGACTCCCCGCTGAGCGGGGAGCCCGACGGGGGACTTGATCCCGGGACTCCAGGATCATGACCTGAGCCGAAGGCAGTCGCTTAACCAACTGAGCCACCCAGGCGCCCAGAGTTAGTTTCTTCTGAGGGCCTCTCTCCTTGGCTTGTAAATGGCCATCTCTCTGTGTCTTCAGTGGTTTTTCCTCTGTGTGTCTTTTTTTTTCCAAAAATTTATCCATTTATTTAAGAGCGAGTGAACATGTTCGAACATGGGACGGGGAGGGGCAAAGGGAGAGGGAGAAGGAGAAAAAGTCCCAAGCAGAAGGAGAAAAAGTCCCATGCTTAGCACAGAAACTGGCATGGGGCTCAATCCCATGACCCCGAGATCATGACCTGAGCTGAAACCAAGAGTGGGATACTCCCCTGACTGCACCACCAATGCACCCCTCCTCTGTGTGGTCTTAATCTCCTCATATGAAAACACGAATCATTTTAAATTAGGATCCACCCATTATCTCACTTTACCTTAATTGCCATGTTTTAAGGCCCTTCCTCCAAATAGAGTTACATTCTGAGGTAACGGAGGTTAGAACTTCAACATACGGATTTTGGGGAGGACACAATTCAACTCATATCACCATCCTAGTAGGTGTGAAATTTTATCTGATTGTGGTGTTTTTTTTTTTTTAAAGACTTTATTTATTTGACAGAGAGAGACAGCGAGAGCAGGAACATAAGCAGGGGAGTGGGAGAGGGAGAAGCACGCCTCCCGCGGAGCAGGGAGCCCGATGCAGGACTCGATCCCAGGAACCTGGGATCATGGCCCGAGCCGAAGGCAGACGCCCAACGACTGAGCCACCCAGGCGCCCTGTGGTTTTTTTTTTTAAGATTTTATTTATTTGAGAGAGACAGAATGAGTGAGAGAGAGCGCACATGAGAGGGGGGAGGGTCAGAGGGAGAAGCAGACTCCCTGCTGAGCAGGGAGCCAGATGTGGGACTTGATCCCGGGACTCCAGGATCATGACCTGAGCCGAAGGCAGTCGCTTAATCAACTGAGCCACCCAGGTGCCCCGTGACTGTGGTTTTGATATGCATTCCCTAATGACTAATGATGCATCATTTCATGTGCTTATTAGTCATTTGTGTATCTAATTTGAAGAAATGTGTATTCAGATCCTTTGTTTATTTTTTTAATTTTTTTATTGTTATGTTAATCATCATATATTACATCATTAGTTTTTGATGTAGTGTTCCATGATTCATTGTTTGTGCATAACACCCAGTGCTCCATGCAGAATGTGCCCTCTTTAATACCCATCACCAGGCTAACCCATCCCCCTACCCCCTTCCCCTCTAGAACCCTCAGTTTGTTTTTCAGAGTCCATCATCTCTCATGGTTCGTCTCCCCCTCTGACATACTCCCCTTTTCTTCCTCTCCTGTTATCATCTTCTTTATCTTTTTTCTTAAAATATGTTGCGTTATTTGTTTCAGAAGTACAGATCTGTGATTCAACAGTCTTGCACAATTCACAGCGCTCACCGTAGCACATACCCTCCCCAATGTCTAACACCCAGCCACCCCATCCCCCCCATCCCTCCCACCCCCCACGACTCCAGTAACACTCAGTTTGTTTCCTGAGATTAAGAATTCCTCATATCAGTGAGGTCATATGATACATGTCTTTCTCTGATTGACTTATTTCACTCAGCTTAACACCCTCCAGTTCCATCCACGTCGTTGCAAATGGCAAGATCTCATTCCTTTTGATGGCTGCATAATATTCCATTGTGTATATATACCACTTCTTCTTTATCCATTCATCTGTCGACAGACATCTTGGCTCTTTCCACAGTTTGGCTACTGTGGACATTGCTGCTATAAACATTGGGGAGCACATACCCCTTCGGGTCCCTACATTTGTATCTTTGGGGTAAATACCCAGGAGTGCAATTGCTGGATCATATGGTAGCTCTATTTTCAACTGTTTGAGGAACCTCCATACTGTTTTCCAGAGTGGTTGCACCAGCTTGCATTCCCACCAACAGTTAGGAGGGTTCCCCTTTCTCCGCATCCCCGCCAACATCTGTCGTTCCCTGACTTGTTAATTTTAGCCATTCTGACAGATGTGAGGTGGTATCTCATTGAGGTTTTGATTTGGATTTCCCTGATGCCGAGCGATGTTGAACAATTTTTCATGTGCCTGTTGGCCATTTGGATGTCTTCTTTGGAAAAATGTCTGTTCATGTCTTCTGCCCATTTCTTGATTGGATTCTTTGTTCTTTGGGTGTTGAGTTTGATAAGTTCTTTATAGATTTTGGATACTAGCCCCTTATCTGATTTGTCATTTGCAAATATTTTCTCCCATTCTGTCGGTTGTCTTTTGGTTTTGTGGACTGTTTCTTTTGCTGTGCAAAAGCTTTTTATCTTGATGAAATCCCAATAGTTCATTTTTGCCCTGGCTTCCCTTGCCTTTGGCGATGTTTCTAGGAAGAAGTTGCTGTGGCTGAGGTCGAAGAGGCTGCTGCCTGTGTTCTCCTTTAGGATTTCGATGGACTCCTATCTCACGTTTAGGTCTTTCAACCATTTGGAGTCTATTTTTGTGTGTGGTGTAAGGAAATGGTCCAGTTTCATTCTTCTGCATGTGGCTGTCCAATTTTCCCAACACCATTTGTTGAAGAGACTGTCTTTTTGCCATTGGACATTCTTTCCTGCTTTGTCAAAGATGAGTTGACCATAGAGTTGAGGGTCCATTTCTGGGCTCTCTATTCTGTTCCATTGATCTATGTGTCTGTTTTTGTGCCAGTACCATACTGTCTTCATGACAGCTTTGTAATAGAGCTGGAGGTCCGGAATTGGGATGCCGCCACCTTTGCTTTTCTTTTTCAAGATTCCTCTGGCTATTCGGGGTCTCTTCTGGTTCCATACAAATTTTAGGATTATTTGTTCCATTTCTTTGAAAAAAGTGGGTGGTATTTTGATGGGGATTGCATTGAATGTGTAGATTGCTCTAGGTAGCATTGACATCTTCACAATGTTGGTTCTCCCAATCCATGAGCATGGAACGTTTTTCCATTTCTTTGTGTCTTCTTCAATTTCTTTCATGAGTATTTTATAGTTTTCTGAGTACAGATCCTTTGCCTCTTTGGTTAAATTTATTCCTAGGTATCTTATGGTTTTGGGTGCAATTGTAAATGGGATCGACTCCTTGATTTGTCTCTCTTCTGTCTTGTGGTTGGTGTATAGGAATGCCACTGATTCTTGTGCATTGATTTTATATCCTGCTACTTTACTGAATTCCTGTATGAGTTCTAGCAGTTTTGGGGTGGAGTCTTTTGGGTTTTCCACCTACAGTATCATATCATCTGCAAAGAGTGAGAGTTTGACTTCCTCTTTGCCGATTTGGATGCCTTGGATTTCTTTTTGTTGTCTGATTGCTGTGGCTAGGACTTCTAGTACTGTGTTGAACAGCAGTGGTGATAGTGGACATCCCTGCCGCGTTCCTGACCTTAGGGGAAAAGCGCTCAGC
Source organism: Eumetopias jubatus (assembly GCF_037043125.1). Classification (NCBI taxonomy): domain Eukaryota; kingdom Metazoa; phylum Chordata; class Mammalia; order Carnivora; family Otariidae; genus Eumetopias; species Eumetopias jubatus. Next base: position 38,339,161 of record NW_028274818.1, read on the forward strand.
CTTTCCCCATTGAGAATGATATTCGCTGTAGGTTTTTCATAGATGGCTTTTATGATATTGAGGTATGTACCCTCTATCCCTATACTCTGAAGAATTTGGATCAAGAAAGGATGCTGTACTTTGTCAAATGCTTTTTCTGCATCTATTGAGAGGATCATATGATTCTTGTTCTTTCTTTTGTTACTGTATTGTATCACGTTGATTGATTTGCGGATGTTGAACCAGCCTTGCAGCCCAGGGATAAATCCCACTTGGTCGTGGTGAATAATCCTTTTAATGTACTGTTGGATCCTACTGGCTAGTATTTTGGTGAGAATTTTTGCATCCATGTTCATCAAGGATATTGGTCTGTAATTCTCCTTTTTGATGGGGTCTTTGTCTGGTTTTGGGATCAAGGTAATGCTGGCCTCATAAAATGAGTTTGGAAGTTTTCCTTCCATTTCTATTTTTGGAACAGTTTCAGGAGAATAGGTATTAATTCTTCTTTAAATGTCTGATAGAATTCCCCTGGGAAGCCATCTCGCCCTGGGCTTTTGTTTCTGGGGAGATTTTTGATGACTGCTTCATTTCCTTAGTGGTTATAGGTCTGTTCAGGTTTTCTATTTCTTCCTGGTTCAATTTTGGTAGTTGATACATCTCTAGGAATGCACCCATTTCTTCCAGGTTATCTAATTTGCTGGCATAGAGTTGCTCATAATATGCTCTTATAATTGTTTGTATGTCTTTGGTGTTGTTTGTGATCTCTCCTCTTTCATTCATGATTTTGTTGATTTGGGTCATTTCTCTTTTCTTTTTGATCAGTCTGGCCAGGGGTTTATCAATCTTGTTAATTCTTTCAGAGAACCAGCTCCTAGTTTCGTTGATCTGTTCTACTGTTCTTTTGGTTTCTAGTCCATTGATTTCTGCTCTGATCTTTATTATTTCTCTTCTCCTGCTGGATTTAGGCTTTATTTGCTGTTCTTTCTCCAGCTCCTATAGGTGTAGGATTAGGTTGTGTATTTGAGACCTTTCTTGTTTCTTGAGAAAGGCTTGTATTGCTATATACTTTCCTCTCAGGACTGCCTTTGCTGTATCCCAAAGATTTTGGACAGTTGTGTTTTCATTTTCATTTGTTTCTATGAATTTTTTAAATTCTTCTTTAATTTCCTGGTTGACCCATTCATTCTTTAGTAGGATGCTCTTTAGCCTCCATGTATTTGAGTTCTTTCCGACTTTCCTCTTGTGATTGAGTTCTAGTTTCAAAGCATTGTGGTCTGAAAATATGCAGGGAATGATCCCAATCTTTTGGTACTGGTTGAGACCTGATTTGTGACCTAGGATGTGATCAATTCTGGAGAATGTTCCTTGGGCACTAGAGAAGAATGTGTATTCCGCTCCTTTGGGATGGAATGTTCTGAATATGTCTGTGAAGTCCATTTGGTCCAGTGTGTCATTTAAAGTCTTTATTTCCTTGTTGATCTTTTGCTTCGATGATCTGTCCATTTCAGTCAGGGGGGTGTTAAAGTCCCCCACTATTATTGTATTGTTGTCAATGTGTTTCTTTGCTTTTGTTATTAATTGCCTTATATAATTGGCTGCTCCCATGTTTGGGGCATAGATACTTACAATTGTTAGATCTTCTTGTTGGATAGACCCTTTAAGTAGGATATAGTGTCCTTCCTCATCTCTTATTACAGTCTTTGTTTTAAAATCTAGTTTGTCTGTTATAAGGATTGCCACCCCAGCTTTCTTTTGGTGTCCATTAGCATGGTAAATGGTTTTCCACCGCCTCACTTTCAATCTGGGGGTGTCTTTGGGTCTAAAATGAGTCTCTTGCAGACAGCATATTGATGGGTCTTGTTTTTTAATCCAATCTGATAGCCTGTGTCTTTTGATTGGGGCATTTAACCCATTTACATTCAGGGTAACTATTGAAAGGTATGAATTTAGTGCCATTGTATTGCCTGTAAGGTGACTGTTACTGTATGTTGTCTGTGTTCCCTTCTGATCTTTGCTGCTTTTAGGCTCTCTCTTTGCTTAGAGGACCCCTTTCAATATTTCTTGGAGGGCTGGTTTCGTGTTTGCAAATTCCTTTAGTTTTTGTTTGTTCTGGAAGCTTTTTATCTCTCCTTCTATTTTCAATGACAGCCTAGCTGGATATAGTATTCTTGGCTGCATATTTTTCTCGTTTAGTGCTCTGAAGATATCTTGCCAGTCCTTTCTGGCCTGCCAGGTCTCTGTGGATAGGTCTGTTGCCAATCTAATGTTTCTACCATTGTAGGTTACATATCTCTTCTCCCGAGCTGCTTTCAGGATTTTCTCTTTGTCTCTGAGACTCGTAAGTTTTACTATTAGATGTCAGGGTGTTGACCTATTATTATTGATTTTGAGAGGGGTTCTCTGTGCCTCCTGGATTTTGATGCCTGTTTCCTTCCTCACATTAGGGAAGTTCTCTGCTATTATTTGCTCCAATATACCTTCTGCCCGTCTCTCTCTCTCTCTCTCTTCTTCTTCTGGGATCCCAATTATTCTAATGTTGTTTCGTCTTATCGTATCACTTATCTCTCGAATTCTGCCCTCGTGATCCTGTAGTTGTTTCTCTGTCTTTTTCTCAGCCTCTTTATTTTCCATCATTTGGTCTTCTATATCACTGATTCTCTCTTCTGCCTCATTTATCCTAGCAGTTAGTGCCCCCATTTTTGATTGCACCTCATCAATAGCCTTTTTGATTTCGACCTGGTTAGATTTTAGTTCTTTTATTTCTCCAGAAAGGGTTTCTCTAATAACTTCCATGCTTTTTTCAAGCCCAGCTAGTATCTTTAAAGTCATGATTCTGAACTCTAGGTCCGACATCGTATTAATGTCTGTATTGAGTAGGTCCCTGGCTGACGGTACTACCTCTTGTTCTTTTTGCTGAGGTGATTTTTTTCGTCTTGTCATTTTGTCCAGAGGAGAACAGATGAATGAGAGAACAAAATGCTAACAAGTTTATAACGTCCCCAGCAAATATACTGTATACAAATCAGAAAAGACCTGAAACCAGGGCAAAAGAAAGGGAAAGAAAGAAAAAAGAAAGAGAAAAAAAAAAGAAAAAAAGATAAAAACAAAAACAGAACAATACAAAAAAAGCAGAATATGATCAAATATGATCAGGCTAGTGCATAGATCAGTGCCACACACTAGATTTTGGGTGTATTTTGGTCTGTTAGAAAAAAGTGCCTCCTAAAATTTTAAAGGAAGAAAGACATATATGTACAAAATAAGGGTTGATACAATGAAGGGATGGAAGATGATTGGAAATATGAAAATTATAAAAGATTTTATAAAAGGACTTGATAAGATAAGAAGTTGTTTGAAAAAAGAAAGAAGAAGATTTAAGAAAAAAAAAGGAAAAAGGGAGAGAATGTGATCAGGCAGGAGACTAGAACAAAGCCATACACTAGTGATTTAGGGTATATTTTGATCTGTTAGAAGAAACTGTATCTCAAAATTTTAAAGAGAGAACAACTTATATATATATGTCAAAAATAAGTTACCCAAAAATAAGGGTAACTACTATGAAGGGATAAAATATGACTCTAAAAATGAAAAATAAAAAATGTTTTTTTTTAAAAAAAGGGATTGATAAGATGTTGGTTGAAAAAGGGAAAAAGAAAAATAAAAAAAACAGTTAACAAAAATTAACTTTGATGAACTAATGAATCATGGTAAAAAAAAGCCATGAATTTTATGTGCAGTATTCCCCTAGCGCTGGAGTTCTCCCCTTCTCTTTGATCGGTAAACTTGGTCTTGGCTTGCTGGCTGTTCGTGATCTTCTGGGGGAGGGGCCTGTTGCCGTGGTTTCCAAATGTCTTTGCCGGAGGCGGAATTGCCCCGCCCTTGTCGGTCCGGGCTAAGGAAGCTGCTCGGATTTGCTCTCAGGAGCTTTTGTTCCCTGCAAGCTCTCGGTACAGCTTTGGAGGACCAGAGTGAAAATGGTGGCCTCCCAATCTCCACCCGGAGGAGCTGAGAACTCGGGGCCCCGCTCCTCAGTGCGCCCCCAGAGAAAAGCAGTCACTCCCGTCTCCCTGGTCTCCGGCCGCACTCCGTGCTCACCCGGCCTGTGATCCAGCGGTTGCTATCTCTGGCACCCGACCCCGTGTGGAGTCTCCAAACCCAGCAAATCCCTGCGGTGCGTTCCCGCGCCGCTCCTCCCCGGGAAGGAAGGGGAGTCTCCCCAGCTCTGCCGCTTGTTGGGTCCCTGCTGGAGGAGCAGTGGCCCGACTGGGCTGCGGATCACAGTTTATGGCAACCCCGAGCTGAGAGCCCGCGCCTTGGCTCCGTCTCTGCAGCCGGCTTCCCCGCTCTGATACCTGGGAGCTCTGGCGCACTCAGGCACCCCCGGTCTTTCTGTGACCCCAAGGGTCCTGAGACCACACTGTCCTGGGAGGATTCTACCCCCTTCTTAGCCACTGCAGCGACATCCCTCAGCCGAGCCAACTTCTAAAAGGTCCGATTTTGTGCTCTGCGGCTCTATCACTTGCCAGAAGCGGCCGGCGGAGGCCCCTCCCCTGCCATCTATCCTCCCGAATGTCGCCTGGGATTCACTTCTCTGCACGTCCTACCTTCCAGTAAGTGGTCGCTTCTCTGTTCAGAGAGTTGTTGCTACTCTCCTCTTCGATCTCCTCTTGAGTTTGTAGGTGTTCAGAATGGTTTGATCCCTATTCAGCTGAATTCCTAAGACCAGACGAAATCTAGGTCTCCTACTCCTCTGCCATCTTGCTCCGCCTCCCCATTTATGTTTATCTTTATGACACTGCCATGATAACTATAGTTTTGTAGTAAGTTTTTAAATCAGGAAGTGTGAGTCCTTCAACTTTGTTTTTTTAAGGTTGTTTTGGCTATTCAAAAGCTTTTGCATTTCACATGAATTTTAGGAACAGCTTGTCTATTTCTGGGAAAAAAAGCAATTACAATTTTAACAGGGATTACATTGAATCTATAGTTTAATTTGTGGAGTATTGCCATATTAACAATATTCCAATCCATGAACATGGGATGACTTTTATTTATTTAGGACTTCTTAAATTTCTCTCAGCATTGTTTTAGAGTTTTCAGTGTACAAGCCTTGCATTTCCTTGGTTAAATTTATCCCCAAATGTTTTATTTTAATGATATTATATATAGAATTATTTTCTTAATCTCATTTTCGTATTGTTTATCACTACCGTCTAGAAATAAAATTGATTTTTGTATGTTGACCTTATATCCTGCAATTTTGCTGACTTGTTTATTAGCTCTAAGTTATTTTGTTTTTTTTTGTGTGTGTGTGTATTCTTTTTTTTTTAAAGATTTTATTTATTTATTTGAGAGAGAGAGAATGAGAGATTGAAAGCACGAGAGGGAAGAGGGCCAGAAGGAGAAGCAGACTCCCTGCTGAGCAGGGAGCCCGATGTGGGACTCGATCCCGGGACTCCACGATCATGACCTGAGCTGAAGGCAGTTGCTTAACCAATTAAGCCACCCAGGCGCCCCCTTTTGGTGTGTATTCTTTAGAATTTTCTAAATATGAGATCATGTCACCTGCAAATAGAGCTTTACTTCTGTCTTTATAATCTGGATGCTTTTAGTTTCTTATCTTGTCTAATTGCCCTGGCTAGAAATTCCAGTACAATGTAGAACTGATGTGGATAGAATATACTTCTTTGTCTTGTTACTGACTTTAGGGAGAAAGCTCTCAGTCTTTCACTATTGAATATGATATTAGGTATGAATTTTCCATCAATGTCCTTTGTCAGGTTGAGGAATTTAACTTCTCTTTCTAGTTTGTTCATGGAAGGATGTTGGATTTTGTCAAATACTTTTCTGCATTTATTGAAATAATCATGTGTTTTTTCCCTTTATTCCATTATTATGGTCCATCACATTGATTTATTTTCATATGTTAAACCTACCTTGCATTTTTGGGATTTATCCCATTTGGTCATGGTATTTAAAATTTTTTTTTAAAAGATTTTATTTATTTATTTGAGAGAGAGAATGAGATAGAGAGAGAGAGCATGAGAGGGGGTAGGGTCTGAGGGAGAAGCAGACTCCCTTGCTGAGCAGGGAGCCTGATGCGGGACTCGATCCTGGGACCCCAGGATCATGACCTGAGCCAAAGGCATCACTTAACCAACTGAGCCACCCAGGCGCCCAGGTCATGGTATTTAAAATTTTTAATATACTGTGGGATTTGCTTTGCTAGCATTTAGTTGAAGATGTTTGCATATGTTCATAAGAGATATTGGTCTGCAGTTTTCCTTTCTTGGGATGTCTTTCGCTTTGGTATCCAGATAATACTGGCCTCATAAAATGAGGTAGTAAGTATTCATCCATCTTTTACTTTTTGAATGAGTTTAAGAAGCATTTGTGTTAATTCTTTTTTAAACATTTGGTAGAATTCACCAGTGAAGCCATCTGATCCTGGGTTTTTATTTTGTTGAAGTTTTTAAATTACCGATTCAGTATCATTACTTATTATAAGTCTATTCAGATTTTTTCTTTCTTCTTGAGTCAGTTTTGGTTTTGGCTGTGGTCAGTTTAGATTAAGTTTTCTTTAGCAATTTGAACATATTTAAAATAACTGATTTATTAAAGATTTTATTTATTTGAGAGAGACAGAGACAGAGATAGAGAGAGAGAGCATGAGCAGGGTGGGGAGGGGCAGAGAGAGAGGGAGAAGCAGGCTTCCTGCTGAGCAGGGAGCCCAATGTGGAACTGAAGCCCGATGTGGGACTAGAGCCCAATGTGGGGCTCGATCCCAGGACTCCGGGATCATGACCTGAGGCAAAGGCAGATGCTCAACTGAATGAGCCATTCAGGTACCCCTAAAATAGCTGATTTAAATCTTTTTTTTTTAAAGATTTTATTTATTTATTTCACAGAGAGACACAGCAAGAGAGGGAACGCAAGCAGGGGGAATGGGAGAGGGAGAAGCAGGCTTCCCACTGAGCAGGGAGCCCGACGTGGGGCTCAATCCCAGGACCCTGGGATCATGACCTGAGTCGAAGGCAGACACTTAACGACTGAGCCACCCAGGAGCCCCTGATTTAAATCTTTGTCTAGAAAGAACATTTGGGTTTCCTCATAGACATGGTTTTTATTTTTATTGATTGCTTTTTTTCTCCTGTGTATGGGCCATACTTTCTTGTTTTTATTTTAAAGCAAACTCTACACCCAATGTGGGGCTTGAGCCCACAACCCTGAGATCAAGAATAGCATTCTCCACCGAGTGAGCATGCTAGGCATCAGCATGCCAGCTAAGCACCCCTAGGTTGCCTTATAATTTTTTGTTGAAAACTGGAATTTTGAATATTATAATGTTACAACTCTGGAAATCAGAGTCTCTTCCCTCCCCATAGTTCATTATTATACGTTATAGTTGTTGTTTGTTTAGGAACTGTGCTAATTTTGTAAAGTCTATTATTTGTTGTGTGTGGCCACTGAAGTCTCTGTTCTACTAGCTTAGTCAGCTAATGATTAAACATATTTTTTCTTAAATGCCTGGAAATAAAAAAAAAACTCCCAGTCTTTGTAGTGGGGCTATGTTTCTATGTTGGGGTATACCCTCAATACTCAGGAATTTACAACTCTGTTTTAGCTTTCTTTTCTTGCTTTTGCAAGGTCAGCCAGAAATGAGAGCTTAGGGCATTCTTAGAGCATGTACACAGTTCCAGTTATGTGCATGATTTTCTAGATTCCCTGGAGCTTTTCAAGGCCCTTTTTCTCAAACCCTCTTATTCTCCAGCCTTTCCTCTCAAGCTTCTTGGGCAGTCTATTTGCTCAATAGCTATCATTTGCCTAGTGGCAAATGACTAAAACACTGGCCTATAAATGTTTTTGACAAATACCCCCTGGAGAGTGGCTTTACCACTGGGCCAAGTTAGCTGAGATAAAGACAAGCCTTTTGAGCCCATCACCCAGGGAGCCACTAGATGGGTCAAAAGAAGTAATTACTATTCTGTGAGAATCAGGCCTCTTTTGCTCCCTCTGGTACTGGTACCAGGAAAGTAGGCCATTATTTTCCAGAATACCCCTGAGTTGAAAAGTAGTGGATGGGACTATGTTAAGTTAAAATGTTAGAAAGCTTGGGACACCTGGTGATCTTTGGGTTGTGAGTTTGAGCTCCACATTGAGTGTAGAGATTACTTTAATAAATAAATAGACAAAAAAAAATGTTAGCTTGCTGTTCCTAGAGATTTAGCTGTTTTTCTTGAATAAGGCTCCCTGGGTTGCTGCAAGCTTTTGGTTAATTTTCAGAGTTCCAAGAGTTGATTCTGAAAGTTTTTGCCAGCTTTTTTCATTGCTTATATGGAACAGTGGACTTTTTGAGTTCCTTACTCCACCATTTCCCCCATTGTGGTTTTAACAGCTATTTCCTTAAAGATGAAGGAGGTAAAAACATGTGCGTCTTCGCCCTCTGTGTATCATTTTTGCTGAAATGTACATTTAGTTCTCTTGCATATTAAAACAATTGAATTGGTTCTCTTTTACTATTGAATTGTAGAAGCTCTTTTTGTATTTTGGATACAAACCCATTATCAGATAAATGTTTTGTAAATATTTTCCCCAATCTGTGTCTTGTTTCCATTCCTTAATGATATCTTTCATAGTGAAGAAATTTTTAATTTTGATCAAGTCCAATTTATCAATTTTTTTCTTTTATAGTTCAGACCTTTTGTTTCCTAAGAATCATTTGTTTAATTCAAAGTTACAAAGGTTCTTTTCTGTTTCCTTCTAGAACTTCTATAGTTTTAAGTTTTACATTTATGGCAATCATCCACATTAAGTTGCTATTTGTAACTGATGCAAGGTAATTGTTGAGGTCCTGTTATTCTTTCTTTCCTTTCTCTTTAATTTTGCATATGGATGTCCAAAAATCCCAGCATCTTTTGTTGAAAAACTATCCTTTCTCCCATTGAATTACATTGGTGTGTTGTCAAAATCAAATGGGTCATTTATGTATGGATTTATTTCTGAAGCCTTTATTCTGTTCACTGATCGATATGTTTATCCTTATGCCAATACCACACTATTTTGATAACTGTAGCTTTATAGTAAGTCTTAAAATCAGGCAGTGTGAGTTCTCCAAATGTTTTCTTTTTCAAAGTTGTTTTGGATGTTCTAGGTCTTTTGCTTCTCTGTCTAAATTTTAGAGTGAGCTTTTCAATTTCTACTAGAGAGACTGCTGAGATTTTTAACTGGGATTGCACTGAAGCTTTAGATCATTTTTAGGAGGTCTGACATATTAACAATACTGAATCTTCCAACCCATGAACACAGTATATTCTCTCCATTTATTTTGTTTTTCTCTTAATTTCATTTAGCAACATTTTCCATTTTCTGTGTAGTCTTGCACACATTTTGTTAAATTTAGCATAAAAGGTTTTGCCTTTGAGTTTTCCATTTTTTGTTGCTAGAATAGAGAAATAAATGACTTTTCCTGTATTTACTTTGAATCCTGTGATTTTGCTAACTTTACTTATTAGTTCTATTAGTTTTTTGTGGATTCCTCAGGATTTTCTATGTAGTGATCATGGCCTTTGCAAATAAAGGCAAATTTATTTCTTCCTTTTCTAACTATATACCTTAATTTTTTAAAATTTTTTTATAGATTTTTAAAATTTATTTATTCATGAGAGACAGAGAGAGAGAGAGAGAGAGAGAGAGAGAGAGAGAGGCAGAGGGAGAAGCAGGCTCCCAAGGAGCAGGGAGCCCGATGCGGGACTCGATCCCAGGACCCTGGGATCATGACCTGAGCCGAAGGCAGACGCTTAACCATCTGAGCCACCCAGGCGCCCTATACCTTAATTTTTTTTTTTAAAGATTTTATTTATCCATTTGTCAGAGAAAGAGAGAGAACACAAGCAGGGGGAGCAAAAGACAGAGGGAGAAGCAGGCTCCCTGCCAAGCAAGGAGCCTGATGCGGGACTCAATCCCAGGACCCTGGGATCATGACCTGAGCTGAAGGCAGACATTTAACTGACTGAGCCATCCAGGTGCCCCTATAGTATTCTTTTTTGAAATGTTTTTGTTTCAGGGTAAAGCTGACTTCACAAAATAAGTGGTAAATGTTCCCTGTCCTATTTTTGGATGAGTTTTGGTAGAATTGATATTCTCTTTTCCTTAAATGCTTAGTAGAATTCACCACTTAAGTTAATTTGACTTGGAGTTTTCTTTGTTTTGAATGAAGAATTCAAGTTCTTTGATAGAGATAGGGCTATTCAAGTTATCTTTTTATTCTTTTTTTAAAGATTTTATTTATTTATTTGACAGAGCGAGACACAGCAAGAGAGGGAACACAAGCAGGGGGAGAGGGAGAGGGAGAAGCAGGCTTCCCATTCAGCAGGGAGCCCGATGCGGGGCTCTATCCCAGGACCCTGGAGCCATGACCTGAGCCGAAGGCAGACACTTAACGACTGAGCCACCCAGGCGCCCCTCTCTTTTTATTCTTTAATGGACTTTGGTAGTTTGTGTCTTTTAATAAATTCATTCATTTCGGGCGCCTGGGTGGCTCAGATGGGTAAGCGTCTGCCTTCGGCTCAGGTCATGATCCCAGGGTCCTGGGATCGAGTTCCACATCAGGCTCCCTGCTCCTTGGGAGCCTGCTTCTCCCTCTGCCTCTCTCTCTCTCTGTCTCTCATGAATAAATAAATAAAAAGTTTAAAAAAAAATAAATTCATTCATTTCATATAAGTCATCAAATTTATTAGCATATCGCTGTTTACATAAATCATTTTCCTTTTAATGACTATAGGATATGTTGTGATGTATTTTTTTTCATTCTTGATACCGATAATTTGTCTTTTTTCTCTTTTTTTAAAAAGATTTTTATTTATTTGACAGAGAGAGAGAGCATAAGCAGAGGGAGCTGCAGGTAGAGGGAGAGGGAGAGGGAGAAGCAGGCTCCCCGCTGAGCAGAGAGTCTGATGTGGGGCTCAATCCCAGAACCCTGGGATCATGACCTGAGCTGAAGACAGATGCTTAACCGACTGAGCCACCCAGGTGCCCCCGTTTTTCTTTTTTCTTGAGCCCTTTGGCTAGAAGTTTATAAATTTTCTAGACTTTTCCCCTAAAGAATCAGATTTTGGTTTTATTGATTGTTCACCATTGCCTTTCTCTTTTCTATTTTAGGGTTCTTCTTCTCTATTTTTTTCTTCCTTATGCTATTTTTGGGTTTACATTAATTATCTTTTTAAAATTTCTTAGGGTGGAAGCTTAGATCATTGATTCATGACCTTCTTTTCTACTATAGGCCTTTAAAGGCTATAAATTTACCTCTAAACACTGTTTTAGCTGTGTTCCACAAATTTTCTGGTATGTTATGTTCCAATTTTATTCAATTCCAAATATTTTTAAAGCTCTGTTGTCATGGGTTTTAACCCATGGGTTTTTAGAATTATGTTATTTACTTTCTAAGAATTCATGAATTTTACAGGTACTTTTCTGTTATTAGCTTTTATTTAATTCCCAGAGGCCACAGAGTGCATATGACTTATAGTGGTCTTTTAAAATTTGTGACATTTATTTTATAGCCCAGGGTATGTTCTGACTTGATGAATGTCTTGTGTGCACTTGAAACAAATATTTTCTGCCACTATTGAGTGGAGTGTTCTGTAAATGTCAATCAGGTGGAGTTGGCTGATAGACTTTTCAGGTCTTCAAATCCTTACTAATTTATTTTTTTATTATTTTTTTAAGATTTTATTTATTTATTTGACAGAGAGAGACAGCGAGAGCAGGAACACAAGCAGGGGGAGTGGGAGAGGGAGAAGCAGGCTTCCCGCTGAGCGGGGAGCCCTATGTGGGACTCGATCCCAGGACCCTGGGATCATGACCTGAGCCGAAGGCAGACGCTTAATGACTGAGCCACCCAGGTGCCCCCAAATCCTTACTAATTTATTTGTCTACTTGTTTTATTAATTACTGTAGAACAGACAGAACAATGGCTTTTGTTTTTTACACTTTTGTTATTAGGCACATGCACATTTAAAATTGTTATACCTTCTTGATTCATTGAACTCTTTGTTATTAAGTCTTATCTCTCTTTTCTTGGTAATATGTCTCCTTAAGTCTTACGAGTAGTGTTTTCATGGTATATCTTGTTCCATTCTTTTAGCTTTAATCAATGGCAGTTGCTGAATCAAACAAATTTGGAGAAAGTGGGAGAGAAAGTTACTAAGCATGATTCCCAGATACTTGGCTAATGTAACTAAGTGGAGAATAAAATCAGTCATTGAGATAGGAACAGGCTCATGAGGAAAATAAAAGTTCAGATTTTAATCTGTTCTGTTTTCAGTGGTAATTGGACATACAGGTAAAGATGTAGGTAACATGAGTCAAATTCTAGAAGAGAGATATGCCTGGGGATATAGATTTGTAAGTCAATGGGAATAAAGAAAAAAGGATCAAAGGCAAAATCCTGAACAGAAGGAACACTAAATCTTCCTAAAAGGAGGAGAAATCAGCAAAGGAGACTGAAAAGGAGTGTAAATGATTCAGAGTGTAAAATAAAAAGCAAAGAGAATGCTGACTCATATACTAAGGACATAGAGGAGTTCTGAAAAGATGGAAATGGTCAGAAATGTTCAAATTCTGAAAATATTGGTCATTAGAAATTTTTTCAAAGTAGTTTCATAGTAGGAATATAGTAGTGAAGGCAGATTGAAGTGAGTATGGTAATGAATGTATGATATTCATGAAGGTATAAATATGTGAATACTGATGCAGATTATTTTTAAAAAGATTTCTAATGTATTTATTTGAGAGAGAGAGAGAAAGCATGAGTGGGAAGGGGCAAAGGGAGAGGGACAAGCAGACTCCCTGCTGAGTGCAAAACCTGATGCAGGGCTTGATCCCAGTACCCTGAGATCATGACCTGAGCTGAAGTCAAATGCTTAACCAGTTGAGCCACCCAGGCGCCCCCGGGGCAGATTACTTTAAAAAAAAAAAAAAATAGGGCAATCTTGACAACGAGGAGAAGGAGAAAGGAGGAAAAAAGGCAACTGTGATGATGTCCTTTACCCTCAACTCAGCCTGGTAATTCCTATCTCTCTTTCAAGAGTCAAACATAGTTTCCCCTCTATCAGAAAACCCTCCATTCAGAATATGATGCACTCTACAGCACTCCATAAATATGTTTGTCATGGTACTTATAACGGTATGTTTTAATTATTGTTTTTTTCCTACTAGATAGTACTTGACAGCAGGGAATCTCTTTGTAACTCCAATGCCTAATTAGCATGATGTCTGGCACAAAGTATGTGAAATCAGGTTTCATAAATGAATGATAGATTCAGGCATATGCAGGTTGGGAAGAAGGAGTCAGTGGTGAGGAAGAGCTTAAAGGTACCGAAAGCAGAGTTTAGATGTCCCTGATGGAACAATGTCTTTAGGTCTGCCAAAGGGGATGAGTTTCAGCACACAGGCAGAGTGATCAGTTTTAAAAAATGAGGAAGGGATATGTCTACATCTCATACCAGAATAGGTATGTGAAATGAAGGTGTTTGTACTAAGGGCTCCTCCCTCCTTCACCTCCAAGAAGGGCGGGGACAAACGGTCGAGGGGCAACACTAAGAGGAACAGAGAACTGGGAAAAATGGCAAGGACTTGGAACGAATGTTACGGGAAATGTGAAATCACTGATCAAGGAGAGGTAAAGGAATTGCCAAACACGGGATAGCAACCAACTGAATGGGAAACTCTCTCTTCATAGTAGCTTTCAGAGGTCGTGTGATTTTTTAATTTTTCCCCAGTTAGACGCAGGTTCCAGCTTTTAGAATCCGAGGGGATGAATTTTAAGACTGATACAGGGTTGAGGGCTGTTGTGGAGGTCGAAAGGCAGGTGCACAGGTGGACGGGATTTGTCTTAGAAAGAAGAAACGGTTATGTCTGCCAGAGTTCAGATGTTGCTGTGGGTATTTAAAATGATGAGGCCGTGAGTAAGGAAGGAAAGAAGATGCCATCCCTTCACGACTCCATATAAGTTTGTACATGGGCTGGGCTGGGCGAGCGTGTGGAGCACCGAGGTCTCACCTGTGTGTCTTGGCTCCAACAGCGCTCATAACATCTAGAAGGTGTCGGAGCTAGCGCACAGAGACTTAGTGGAGTAGTCTCAGCTTCCGCAGTGACGAGAGTGCCGTGCCGCCACTTGATCCTTGTCCATTTGCCAGGCCCACGCCGGGACGGGGGTCAGCTTCTAGCGAGGAGTCTCCCCTCCCCCAGGTCGCCGGCAGCGGCCTGACCCGGAAGCTTCTCTGCCGAGCCGGAAGCAGAGCCGCGCAGCGAAGGGCAGCCGTGGAGCCACCGCCCCCTCGCCGCTTCGCTGGTGTTTGGGGATCCCGGACCGCGGCGGCGCCGGGTTGCCCTGATGGTCCCCGCCCGGCGGCGGCGGCGGCAGAGGCGGCGGGAGGATGACCTCTTCCCGGGAGCGGGGTGCCGACCTGGCCCGTTTCTACACTGTCACCGAGCCCCAGCGACATCCAAGGGGCTACACGGTGTATAAGGTCACCGCCCGGGTGAGTATCGCGGTCGGTCGGGCGTAGAACCCAGAGTTGGGGCGTGAGGGACTAGGGTATGGACCCTGGTGTAGGGGTACCTGACCCTGGGTCAGAGCTTGGGGTGGGACTGGGTGCGTCCAGTGCCGGACATGCGTCGGAGGTGGGGACTTCTGGAAGACTGGGGTAGGGGCTGAGTGTTGAATGCTGGAGACTGTGCTATAGAAGGTCGCGGTAGTGCCTTCATTCCGGGGTGGGGCAGGCGTTGATGGTTTTAAATTGATGATTCAGACCCTATCCCAGTAGTACTTTCTCTTCTGAGGCTGAAATCAGCAGAAATGGTTTTGCTTGCTTCGCCGGGATAGTGTAGATCGAAAAACTAATTTATGTATTATTTAATTTATGTAATAAACGATATTTCTTTCCTTGATCATTTATACAGTGTCAGGTTTGTAGTGAGGCAGACAGACTCTTTGAGAAGGATGTCACCAGCCTAGACCCTCTGTGTTTGGCTGTGTCTTTTTGCCTGAGATTTTCATAATTTGCAGTAGTAGGAGACATAGGAGAAATTCTACTGGGAGTGTCTTGTGTGAGTTGTTTTGAGGGCATATTTGAAAGGTGTGAGGCTCCTTTACATTAACTAACCAGTTTTTAGTACCCACTTTGTTCATGTTTTATTGCTTTTGCCTTGAGTTTTAAAGAGAGTTTGCATCTCCCTTTTTGGAAAAGAACAACAAAAATAAGTCGGAATGTTTGTAACGTCTGTTTGTATGAGTATGTGTGTATATTAGGCATGTTGTACGTTATTACCCAACTGAATCCTAATTTTAATGATGAACAAAACTGAGGTTCAAGGAAGTTTCCTAACTTGACTAACTTTACATCATAAGGCAGGTGCACATTTAGGATTTGAGACCAGTTCTGCTTAACTCCAAGTTATATAAAAAGTTAAGAATTAATTTTATCATTGTCATTAGTTGTTAAAAAAGAGAGATACAGATAGTAGTAATAGTGCAACATATATTTGGAGGATGGCATAATCCTGTCTGTCGGAGAGCTCAGGAAGAATTTGAGAAGAACCTTAAAGGTGAGGTATATTTAGATAAACAGAATTTGGGGCGTGAAAGTGGTACATGCTTTATGGAAATGGCCCACAATTCAGTCATGTGAGAAGATAGGAGGAGCAAATTTGTTTAAAGATAAGACCAGGCCCTGTTATTGCAGAGGGTTATACAGAGAATTGAGTGAAATTTGTTACTCCCCCTGCTATGCAAGTAAGGTTGTTACATAGGTGGCGATGTTAGTTTCAGATTAAGAAATTTTTTCAGATTACAGTTAAGGGACCCTTATTATACCACTCTTGAAACCTTTCTAGTTATTGGGCCCTTCAAAATCTAGACTTAGTTTCCTAATATTTTTTATGGAATTAGAACAATCTTCAATATACATAGTGTTCCCTTCATAGCACCCTAATTCATCCCTTATGCTTAATCTATTTACATGTCTGTGTCTCTTAGTAGATTTACAGTAGGTCTCTATCATTGGTATTTGTTTCCTTTTATATCACCTACTACAATGTATGGCACACAGTGTTGAAAAAATTGTTGAATGTTTTCTTTCCCATTCTAGGCAGCACACCCAATAAATGTTTAGTTCCAGGTGCTAAGTGCTATGAGGAATACAAGGCTGAAGAAAGCATGTACCTTTCTTTCAAGGATGCTACCAGTAGAAGAGAGGCTTAAAGAAGTGTAGTACAAGATGGAAATGTTAAATGTTGTAAGACTACAGAAAAGAGCTGTGGGATTTCAGAAGACAGGGAGATAACTCTGGCTCACGGGATCAGGGATAAGATAAATGGTGAAAGATGGCAAGAATCCAGACAGGTGGTGTAAAAGGAGAGGGCATTGTAGATAGAAGGGTGAATGGGAGGAATAGAGCCTATAAAGGCCTGAAGGTGTGCATGTGTGCGGATCTTGAATAGGAAACGCTGAGCATGATTATTACTTGTAGTCTTACTTCTTAGAAGGAAAGGTTAACCTAATTTACATCTCAAATATCTTTTCTTAAGCTGTGAACTAATTTTTATGACAACAGTTAACTTATGACAATGTAAATTAGAACACGAAGTAGCACATTGCCTTAGAAGTAACCAAAGTTATATAATATGCATGCTACATATTGCTGTGGTTATTTGAACTAGGAAGTTGCTTACACTGTCTTTTTTTCTCCTTGTAAATGGCTATTTCCTCATTTTTTTGTTTCTGTTACAGGGTTTGTTCTTTTAAATTTTTAAAAAAATATTTATTTATTTGACAGAGAGAGACACAGCGAGAGAGGGGACACAAGCAGGGGGAGTGGGAGAGGGAGAAGCAGACTTCCCACCCAGCAGGGAGCCCGATGTGGGGCTCAATCCCAGGACCCTGGGATCATGACCCGAGGCGAAGGCAGATGCTTAACAACTGAACCACCCAGGCGCCCCTGTTTTTTTAATTTTAAGGCTTGAGGGTCAACATGGAGATATACTTTTGAAAAATAACTATGCTTACTATTACAAAACTAGTAAAGTATTTATTATTTTTTGAGACTTGAGGAGAAAAACATCTTTCCTCAGGAGAATTAAGCAAGTAAGTAGCGCTCCCCTGAGAGAACTTCATGAGATAAAGATTAGGGATGTCTTCTCAGTGTTTCCTACTACTAATTTACTTCTAGCCTTAAGGAATAGTCCCTATATTCTTGACCTTTACAGCGTTCTTTATGCAGAAGTAGAATTAGAATCATGGGAAGTACCATTGTTAAATTTTAGCTAGCATAAGAGCACTCTCATCTTTTAAAAACTCCTTGATATTTTGTTTTGCAGTTCTCTGGAACCTAGCAGGCTTGGATAACCTTATGGCCAGTTACAGGCATGCTAACAGATTTCCTAGTTAAATTCTGTGTTATGAATTTTTATCTAGAGTAAGTATTTCTATTAAGAATTGGAAAATTCTTTTATAGATTTCCTTTAATTCTTAATTAAAGAAGATGCAGATAGAAAAGCCATTAGCAATGTTTTTGGTTGTTTCATCATGCTACATTTACAAAACTCATAATATAGATTTCTCTAACAACATTAAGTGAATGGTAATTCTTGCCTGTATACTTTCCATGAATATGGAAAGCAAAAGGTATGCTTTAGTTTTTATTTTTTTTAAAGGACAAGGAGAGCTTCATTATTTTTATTATTATTATTTTTTAAGATTTTATTTATTTATTTGACAGAGAGAGAGCGAGTGCGACAGCAGGAACACAAGCAGGGGGAGTGGGAGAGGGAGAAGCAGGTTTCCCGCTGAGCAGGGAGCCTCATGCGGGGCTCGATCCCATGACCCTGGGATCATGACCCGAGCTGAAGGCAGATGCTTAACCGACTGAGCCACCCAGGCGCGCCTGTATGCTTTAATTTTTAAATGGCAGTGTTGCCTTATGACTATATTTTGTTTATACTTTATGTACAACCAAGCTCATCAATTTTAAGTGTACAGTTTGACGAGTTGTGGCAAATGTGTATAGTTGTGTAACCACTGCCCTGGTCGTCACTGCAGAAGTTCCGTCGTGCTCCTTGGCATTCAGTTCCCCCTCCCTACCCCCTATTCCTAGGCAACCCCAGGTCAGTTTTCTGTCACTGTAGATTAGGTTGTATTTTCTAGATTTTGATATAAATGGAATCATACAGTATGCACTTTTGTTTTTTGGTCTGGATTCTTAGCATGATTACTTGAGATTCATCTATGTTGTTGTGTGTTTTTATTCTCTTTTATTGCTGACCAGTATTTCTTTGTATGGTTATACTACAGTTAATCCATTCTGTTAATGAGCACTTGGATTGTTTCTGATTTTTGGCTAATATGAATATAGTTATCATGAACGTTTGTATAGAAGTCTTTGTATAGACATTTGCTTTCATTTTTCTTGATGGCATGCAGCCTTGTTTGCTGTAGCTTTATACTAACATCTTGAAATTCAGTTCTCTTTCTCAAAATTGTTTTTCGGAGGGGGAGACCAACCATGAGAGACGATGGACTCTGAAAAACAAACTGAGGGTTCTAGAGGGGAGGGGGGTGGGGGGATGGTTAGCCTGGTGATGGGTATTAAAAGAGGGCACGTTCTGCGTGGAGCACTGGGTGTTATGCACAAACAATGAATCATGGAACACTACACTATCCAAAACTAATGATGTAATGTATGGTGAATAACATAACAATAAAAAATTTAAAAAATTGTTTTGATTGTTTTAGATTGTTTGCATTTTTGTGTAAAGTTTAGAATCAGTTTGACAAATTCTACAGACATACCTACCCAGATTTTGATTGGCATTACATTGAGAATACAGATCAGCTTCTACAGAAGAAGATATCTTAGCAATATGGAATCTTCTGATCCATGAACATGTATCTTCCATTTATTTAGCTCTTTAAGCAATGTTTTCTAATTTTCAGTGTGCAAGTCTTGTGCATACTTAAAGCAATTTGGGTGTTTTTTCAAACTGAGAATACGTAAGTCCACATTTTATATGGCAAACGCTTATATGGTGCTTATATGAGTCAAGCACTGTTCTTTTCACTTTATATAAATCAAGCGCATTTTCTACAGCAGCCCACTGAGTAGCTGCTATTATTATTCTCACATTATCAATGAGGAAATTGAGGCACAGAGAGGTTAAGTAACTTGCTCAGGGTCACACGGCTAGCCAATGGTGGAGTCTAGATTTGAACACAGGTAGACTGGCCCCAGTCGCAGTGCTTTTATCCCAGTGCTGCTGTTGAATACCTATGTAAAACATATTTCTTTAGATGCTGTGGGGTGTATGTATGGGGCTGCCTATGTGTCCCCACAGGGCCTTACTGTAGTTTGGCAAAAGTGATAGATACATGGAGAATACAGTGGCTGTGATAATGTGAACAGAGGGGAGCAGGGAATGAATGGAAGAAATACTTAGCTTGAGTTGAGTCTGAAAATTGCCATTTCCAGGCCTTCAAATTGGAACACTATTTGTGTTGCTTGGAGGGAACCTGCATTCAATTCCTGACTGTATTCTTGCATGGCCTTCTTGTGCGAGGGAAAGGAATTATTTGTAGTATGTTAGTACACTTTTCTCATATACCTTTATGTTAGATGCTGTTTCCTCTGTCTGGAATGCTCTTCTCTTTTATGTTGGTATCCCTGCTCATGTGAAGTGTCAGCTCCTGCCCTGTGTTTTCCAGGGAGCCTTTCTTACGTGTAGAACTCCATGTGGATTATATATCCCTCCTTTAAAGCCTTTATCATAATGTACTTGTTTGCTTCCTTCTCTGAGGGCAGACTGCCTTTTTAACTTTGTATTCACGGTGCCTAGCACAGAGCTGGATGATAGGGATTTGAGAGAAGGCTGGAAAGAGGCAATATTTTTCTTTTTAAATGTTCCTTTTTAAATTGATATATAGTAAAATTGACTTCTTATATAATTATATGTATTTTTACACAATAGATTCAAATATCCACCATCATCATCAGGAAACAGAACAGTTCCATCATCCCCAAACACTCCCTCATGCTGTCCCTTTTATATATTCTTCTCCCCACCTCTTAGCTCCTTGGTGACCACTGATCTGCTCTCTACCACTCTACTTCTTTCTGAGAATGTTGTATAAATAGAATCATCCAGTATTTAACCTTCTGAAGACCGTCTTTTCTTCCCTTTTTTTATAGGATTGTTTTCTAAGTGTTGAATTGTCAGATTCTATATTCTGAATGTAAGTTTTTTTGTCAGATATATGATTATATATATTTTCTCCCAGTGTATAGCATATCTTTTCATTATCTTAACAGTGTCTTTCACAAAGCAAAAAGTTTTAATTTTGGTGAAGTCTCTCTCTTTTTTCTCGTATGAAGTGTGCTTTTAGTGTTGTATCTAAAAATTCTTTACTAACTTCAGGTCACAAATTTTTTCCCCCAATGTTTTGTTCTAGAAGATTTAGTGTTTTACATTTAACATTTAGCTCTATGGTCCATTTTGAGTTTATTTTTGTATAAGGTGTGAGGTTTAGACAGAACATGCATATGGTTGTTCGATTGCAACAAAACACTTTATTTAAGAGACTAGCTCTTTTTTTATTGAATTGTTTTTGCATCTCTGTCCAAAATCAGTCAGCAAATATATGTGTGGATCTGTTTCTGGATTCTCTGTTTTGTTTCATACCACACTGCCTTGATTATTGTAGGTTTATATTTATATTAAGTCTTAAAATTAGGTAGAATTCCTGCAACTTTATTCTTTTTCAAAATTGTTTTGACTGTCTAGTTCCTTTGCTTTTCTATATCAATTTTAGAATCAGGTTGGCTATATCTACAAGGAATCCTGATGGGATTTTGATTAGAATTCCATTAAATCTGTGGGTCAGTTTTGGGGAGAATTGACATCTTTACTCTGTTGAATCTGCAAATCTGCAAATGAACACACTATGTCTTGCCATTAATTTAGGTGTTCTTTGATTTTTTTCATCAACGTTTTCTAATTTTCAGTATACAGATTCTGGACATTATTGTTAGATATATTTCTCAGTATTTTGTCTTTTTGTAGCTACTCTGAATAGTATTAAAATTTGATTTTCAAGTTTTCGTTGCTGGTATAAAGACATTTGGGTTTATTATTCTGTTGACTTTATATCCTATGATCTTTCCAAGACTACTTACTAGTTTTAGGAGTTTTTGGTAGAGTTTTCATTTTTTTCTACATAGACAATACACCTTTGGCAAAGGGAATAGTTTTATTTCTTTTTGTTTTATTTCTTTTATTTCTTTTTGTTGTCTTACTGTTCTGCCTAGGACTTATAGTGCAGTGTTGAATAGAAGTGGTGAAAGTGAACGTCCTTGCCTTGTTCCTGATCTTAGGAGGAAAGCGTTCAGTCTTTTTCTCTTCAGTATGATATTTACCGTGGAGTTTTTGTATGCCGAATGCAGCATATTTAATTTTTAGTTTTGATAGCTTTTTATTTTGAAAGTGATGCATATTCATAAACATTTCAAGTAATAATTTAAGCCACTATGAGGAAATAAGAGCCTCCTAAATTTTATTTTATTTATTTTTTATTAAAAGATTATTTTATTTATTTTTTTATTAAAAGATTTTATTTATTTCTTTGACAGAGAGAGAGCACAAGCAGGGGGAGCAGCAGGCAGAGGGAGAGGGAGAAGCAGACTTTCTGCTGAGCAGGGAACCCGATGTGGGGATCGATCCCAGGACCCTGGGATCATGACCTGAGCCAAAGGCAGATGCTTAATGACTGAGCCACCCAGGCACCCCAAGCCTGCTAAATTTTAAACCCTTAACTGCTTATATTATTACAAATGTCTAATGTTAAAGCAGTGAGAATTATTAGTTTTCGGTTGTTAAATCAGTAGCTCTATGAAGGTTTCTTGAAAAATGGTGTTGGCATACTCTGGAAATATTTTCAGCAAATGGAGTAGTCATGGGTGTAGGGAGGGAGATTAATTTGTTGAAAAATATATTTATGATTAAAAATTTTGAAAAATTATGGTTTGGCTCAGGCCATGATCCAGGGTCCTGGGATCAAGCCCCACATCAGGCTCCCTGCTCAGCGGGAAGCCTGCTTCTCCCTCTCGCACTCCCCCTGCTTGTGTTCCCTCTCTCGCTGTGTCTCTCTCTGTCAAATAAATAAATAAAAATCTTAAAAAAAATAAAAAATTCAAAAAAATAAATAAAATCTTTAAAAAAAAGAAAAATCATGGTTCTTAGGTTGTTCAGTTTTTTCCCTAGCATCTTGTTTTATTCTACCTTTCCTTTGTTTTTCACTGTTAATACTGTTTAATAGAAAACTATCTCATGCGAAAAATGTTAGTAAGCAGGTTTTTTTTTTTTTTTAAGATCTTATTTATTTATTTAGAGAGAATGTGAACAGGGGGAGGGGCAAAGGTAGAGGGAGAAAGAGAATCTCAAGTGGACTCCACACTGAGAGTGGAGCCTGAGGCGGGGCTCCATCTCACGATCCTGAGATCGTGACTGGAGCTGATATCAAGAGTTGGATGCTTAATCGACTGAGACACCCGGGCTCCTCTAGTAAGCAGGTTTCAAAAAATGTAAGCCAGTCCTGTTTTCATTGTGTGTATTGATAATTTATATGCTCAGATATTAAGATTTTGTGTTAAACTGCAAACTTTAACAATAATGATTTTGATTTTCCTTGAAATTAGATTGGAAAATAGTTTACCTTAGAGTTGGTATTATTTATATACCATTATAGTTGGTAAATTTAAAGTGAGAAATACAACTCAACATTTATTGAATGTCCAAAGGTAGCTTGCTGTTATAGTTTCTTTATTCTCTCTTTAGATTTTGGGATTTTGATGATGTAGAAAGCAATCATTCCTTTCAGTATATCACTTTTGTAAAAACTTGTTAGAAAGTGGAATGTCTGAATTTTTTCCCATTGACTTATGTATCTTATATGGAAGTTCTTTCATTCCAGACTAAACAATGTTGTAAAATGTCTAATTAAATTGGTTTGTTCAGGTGCTGTCTCTTGGGTCCAGACTACCTGGCTGGCGGGTGATTAACCAACCCAAATATTCTTGCCAACCAGTGACAACCTGCAGCTCTGCAGGGAAAAGAGGGAAAGAGGAACTGAGAAGCAGGTGATGGGGTAGGATGGAGGTTGAGTTTGGTAAGAGGACACTTGTCTCTGGGAGCTGGGCGCTTTGAGGTACCTATTCTTGCCAGAGGGTTGTGTGTGTGTGTGTGTGTATGTATGAAATGCAGTTTAAAGGTGTCAGTATGTTTATAAGAAAGTATGGATTTTTTTGAAAGTCAAATGCCTGAAAGTCACGATTGTGTGCATTACATTGATGAATGTGCCATTTGGTTTACCTAATCACCACAATGGGAAATGTTCAGTGTAGTATAGCCTTACATTTTTGTATATCCAATTATTCTCATCCCACATTTGGGGAGTCCTATCTTTGAGAGATGAAGAGTGGGCATGTGTCCCCCCATTTTTTCATGTTTATTTGTATCTTGACGCTTAGTTTTAAAAAAAATGTTACTTTTGTAAACCCTTTATCCTCTTAGCTCTATTACCAAACTAGTAGCTGAACAGCCATCAGAAGATTTGACTGTAATAAGTTGCTCATAAAAGTAGCTTCTTAAAATTTATATTTAACTCATTTCTACTTGGTTCTAAAGGGACTAATTTTTGATCATTTTTTGTAAGCGGTATAATAGATTTGACTGATTTTTGTAGTTCTGTTTTCTAGGAGTTATCTTTCAATCTTATGAAGAAGACAGTTCTTTTGTGTGGGTCTGAGTGAAGAGAGTGACTTCGAATCATAATTATGATGGTAATTGGATAAATGAGTGTTTTAAACTTTTAAGGAAAGTTGGTAATACTTATTAAGGAGTAGATAAAATAAGTTAGCACTCTGAAAAGGATCTAGAGGACCTAATGACTGTATGATCTGTCGATTACTATGGGCCTGAGCTAGTCCAAGCTCTAACTTCAGGTCTTTTTTTTTTTTTTTAAGATTTTATTTATTTATTTGTCAGAGAGAGAGAGAGCGCGCGTGCGAGTGTGCGCACAAGCAGGGAGAGCTGCAGGCTAAGGGAGAAGCGGGAGCTCCTGCTGAGCAAGGGGTCGGACTCGATCTCAGGACCCTGGGATCCTGACCTGAGCCAAAGGCAGACGCTTAACTGACTGAGCCACCCAGGCGTCCCCCTCAGGTCTTTGTTTTACAGATAGGAAAGAGGGCTCATTTTAAGGTTGCTTTCTCTTTGGTTTATTACTAAACTGGCAAAAAAGCAGTTCATGGCTAGTACCAGAGCCTGTAATCAGACCCCTTTCTATTTAGCTCCTTCTCTTCTGCCAAAGCACTTCTTCAGCTGCTATTTTTTGGTCAACTTACATTTCTCTGTAAAAGACAAAATGGGTTTACCTAACAGGCATCAGGAATATTACTTGCATACTTGGAATTTTAATCTTTATTTTATTTATTTTTTTATTCATGTGACACAGAGAGAGAGAGAGAGAGAGGGAATATGAGCAGGGGAGAGAGGCAGAGGGAGAGGAAGAAGCAGACTCCCCGCTGAGCCAGGAGCCTGATATGGGCCTCGATCCCAGGACCCTGAGATCATGCCCTGAGCTGAAGGCAGACGCTCAACCATCTGAGCCACCCAGGCACCCTGGAATTTTAGTCTTTAGGAGGACCGATTTAGTAGTGTTCTGGAAGGAGTACTTTGGAATCATGGAGTTCTGAGATCCAGTCTTGCCTGTAACTGATTAATAGATTAATATTAGTATGTGACTGTATGCTCTTGGGCTTGGTTATCTCATCCTACCAGGCAGGATTGTTGTGGTGATTAAATGAAGTAGAGGACTTAATTTCTTAGCACAGTAAGAGATAGTGACCTTCACTGTAAGCCCTTATTTGTTTTCCTCAATTCAGAATCTGCTGTTGGCATTAATAGGGGCAGATGGACTACAAACATTGCAGCAGCATTTCCCAACTGTATTTCAAATTTAGTGGGTGTTGCATTAAATAAATAAAATAATAGCAGATAACATATGATAAAAATAAAAAGTTGGATAGATACTACATATTTTTCTTTTGGAGATTTACTATGCATGATAATGTATTAAAAGCCTTGAGAAAAGGCCTGCTGTAAAAAAATGTCTCTTTTTTAAACAAAGGTAAACTGAATTGGTCATTAAGCTCTTCCTTTGAGAGCACTAATTTTAAAGAATATTGATATTCCATACAGCACGGTTTGTGAAGCACTGCTTTAGGGTAATAATTTGAAGATGACTTGGTGATAGGATTCTCTATACCAAGAGGCTCTACAAGATATATGTGTAGGTAATAGGTAAGGCTTACAGTGGAGGGTGCCTGGGTGGCTCAGTTGGTTAAGCGACTTGCCTTCGGCTCAGGTCATGATCCCGGAGTCCTGGGATCGAGTCCCGCATCGGGCTCCCGGCTCAGCGGGGAGCCTGCTTCTCCCTCTGACCTTCTCCCCTCTCATGCTGTTTCTCTCTCTCTCTCTCTCTCAAATAAATAAATAAAATCTTAAAAAAAAAAAGGCTTACAGTGGACATTTATGAAATTTA
This sequence comes from Eumetopias jubatus, assembly GCF_037043125.1. Taxonomy (NCBI): domain Eukaryota; kingdom Metazoa; phylum Chordata; class Mammalia; order Carnivora; family Otariidae; genus Eumetopias; species Eumetopias jubatus. The sequence goes on from NW_028274818.1 coordinate 38,364,782, forward strand.
GACAAAAGGAATCACTGCTTTAAATTCCATCTTTTGTGGCATTTATTGGCTGAATTTTATGACAAAATATTGAAATTCACCCCCCAAAAAGTTACTAAATGCTGGCTAGTAACCTGTATCAGAGGGAATTTACAGTGTGTGTGTGTGTTTTTTTTTTAGAGTTGATATTACTTGTTGAGCTAATTGCTAAGATAGTGTTATAAGTTATAAAAATCTGGGTCTGAGGGCTCATTTTGTTCATTTTCATTATGATCGTATTCTTTCTTCAGATTCTGATTGATATTCTTATTTTTCACCAACTTTAAATTCGTGCTGAAGAGAATTACATAGTAGAAAGAGTTGGACATTTGGTCTCAACCTGTGTTATCCTAACTAACTAACCCTTTTGTGTTTTTGATTTCCATCTCAGGGACATATTCTTAACTATTTAAATAAGATTATGCATGTGGGAATACTGAATCTCTTATAACGGGGCGCCAAGTGGTTGAACTTGCTAATATATTTGCCAAGCGGTTATATTTTTATAATACAGTGGTGTAGAGATCAGACCCAGTGTATTTTCTGTTATAGTTCAGTATCTAGAAGTGGAGTAGGCCTTAATATTTGTTGAATGAATAAGTGAAAGAATAAATACAATCCAATGGTGACAGGGTTTGTGGAAGTAAGTAAACTCAATTGTTGCTGAAAATATTACAGATAATTTGAGGGATACAGTGTAGTACAGTGGAAAGAGCACTGGACCAGGAGTCAGAAATCTAAAGGTGAATAGTCATGTGATCTTATTCAAGTCTCTGGATCTTATTTCTTCATTGGTAAAAGGGAGACTCATAATAGCCACTTCTGCCTAGTTCATAGGTTGTTGAGGGAATAAAGTGAATCATTAATAAAATGCTTTGCAAATATAAGTGTACAAAATCAGATTTTTTTCCCCCTCCATGCCTAGCTCAGTACCTTGAACAGTATTAGTATTAGCACCGGTATAGACTTTCTTTCTTAACACCGAAAAGGAGGCTAAGAAACAGAGTCTAGGGTTGATTCTTGGGATGCTCACAGATTGTTGGGGGGTAGGAGGAAGAGGAGCCTGCAAAAGAGCAGCGAAAGAACCAAGGAGGAAAGAGGAGAGAACCAGGAAAGTGCAGTCCTGAACTTTCTAGACCTGATTTTCACTAAGCTTTGCTTATGCTCTTGGGGAAAGGGAGAGTTAATACTTGGCAGATAGCTTTTGATTTAATTTGCTGAACTCCGCCCGAGTAAATCCCTCGCCCCTTCACATGCCAAGTTCTTGAGGGTGAAGAGAAGTTCTTGTAAGCTTGAATTAGAGTAAAGACCGTCACTTAGGTAGTTTAAGAATACTTAAACTTTGGTTTTCTGTATTTTCTATACTAACTATGAATAATTTATTATCATGAAGACATTAGAAGTCTTAAATCACTCAGCTGTTCTTGACAGCTTCAGGGATGCCACTGTGGTCTGGACAGTGAGCATCCAGTGTCAGGGAAAGGTCTGGGATGACGTGTTTCCCAACCCGTTGCTTAGCACACTGCTGTTCTCTGAGATGCTAAAATAAGTTTGGGAAATACAGCCCTCCTCCTGTACTCTGCATTTCCTCCTCAACACCCCCCCCACGCATATCACTAGACTGTGAACTCCATGAAGGTGTGAATGCAGGGGTTTTGTCTTACTCACCATTGTAGCAGCAGCATATAGAACTCTGTGAGCCACTCAGACTGTAAATGGCAAATCATAATAAAATTGACTATTTCTGATAAGATGGTTTTAAAATTGTGGATATTGGGCACCGGGCTGGTTTAGTCGGAAGAGTGTGCGACTCTTCGTCTTGGGGTTGTGGGTTTGAACCCCACATTGGGTGAAGAGATTACTAAAAATAAATAAATAAACTTTAAAAAAGTTGTGGATATTGTTAGGGGATGGCTAATATATTTTTGCTTATGCAGTATACATATATTTGATTTCCAGGAATGGCTTATCTGAAGAAAATCCAAAATGTGATACTTCTAATTGCACACCAAATCAGGAAATAATTTCTTTTGTCACAAAAAGATCATTTGCATATGTAAAGAAAGATTATTTAAAATAGTAAGATATCTTCATATATTTACAAAGTGATTGAGTTGTAAATTAGTAAATCTATTACTTTTCCATAAGAGAAAACTTGTAGAAAGTCAGGTACACCTGACTGAACCTTCTTGCCAGTGATCATATGTTGACTGTTTTTGGTGGGCAGAATCTCTGTGGCTTGATTATCCCTGACTCTCTTTCATTAGCATATTTTACGAAAATTTAAGAAAGATTTATAGTAGGCAAAATTAAATCATTAGTTATGTGAAACACCATCATAGTTTTAGAAAGGTGGGTGTATGTTGGGGGGGTGCTACTAGGTGAAAATAATAGCTAAAATTCAGTATTTGAATAATTTTATGGTCATTAGTTAACTGTTCTAGCCTCTTACTCTAAATCTGTGTTCTCTAATACAGTAAGAATCAGTCATATGTGGTTATTTTTATTTAAATTTAATTACAATGAGATAAAATAAAAAATTCAGTTATTAATTGCAGTAGCCATGTTTCAGGTGCTCAGTAGCCATGTACATATATGTGGCCAGCCGCTACTGTGTTGAACAGTGCAGATAAGGAACATTTCTTTCCATGATCTAAGAAAGTTCTGTTGGATAACACTATTCTAAATTAATGAAAATTGCCAAGAGATTTCACCAAATTTATATATCCTGAAAGCTGGAGAATAGAGTGGCGAGAAATTGGAAACCTTTCCTCTCTGGAATTCTTAGGTGGGGCCTCTCAAGGTAGTTAAATTCTCTAGTAAGGGAGAGAAGGAACTAATTTTTATTATGAAGTTCTTGCCATGTTCTGATTTGATGTCTGTCAGGGCCAGGCAGGGAGTATTATTCCCCATTTTATAGAGGAGGTCAAGCCTGTTGAGTGGATCATAATCTTCAGTTTACAGTTCTGTCACCAGTCAGCAAAGACTTCTTTCTTTTTCTCATCCATAGGCAACTATTTTAATATGTTGATGTATCTTTTTGTCTTTGCAAAATGCGTATTAGTGAAATTTACATTCACATAGATGGTATTATGTATCTAATGTGAGGTTTCCCCACTCTCCAATGCTGTTTGATTTAAACACCCAGCCTTCTTCTTTTCATGTTTTGTGAGGAAATCTTTCTAAATGGTGTTAAACTTTTTGGCTTTTATAATTAGAGAAGTCTGAAATAATCCCCCTCTTTTTCTTTGCTCAGGGAATATTGATAGGATTATTTGTCCCTGAATGCTGTATGTGATTTTTGTAAGTTACTTTTCTTCACCCATTGGGTGGTCAGTGATTACTTCTCACAGGTATTGGTGTGCCTGAGTACTGTGGCTGCTTTTTTTTTTAATTGGAATTTTTATTGAGCTAACTGTAGATTCACGTATAGTTGTAAGGAATAATACAGAGCCATCCCTTGTATACATTGAATGGGCACAGCTGCTTTTTTTTGTTTCTACTTTATATGTAGGCTGGGAAGTGGGGTAGAAAAGCTTGTTAGAATTATGTCAAGTAAGAGTGAAGCCACCGCATTCTCTTATGAATGTAATGTATGAACTTTAGTGTGTGGGCTTTTTTTTAGCTGCTTCTTTCTTTCTTTCTTTCTTTCTTTCTTTCTTTCTTTCTTTCTTTCTTTCTTTCTTTCTTTCTTTCTTTCTTTCTTTCTTCCTTCCTTCTTTCCTTTCCTTTCCTTTCCTTTCCTTTCCTTTCCTTTCCTTTCCTTTCCTCCTTCCTTCCTTCCTTCCTTCCTTCCTTCCTTCCTTCCTTCCTTCCTCTTTTTAAAAGATTTTATTTATTTATTTGTTAGAGAGATAGAGAGAGCCAGAGAGCACAAGAATTGCAGAGGGAGAAGTAGAAGCAGGCTCCCCACTGAGCTGGGAGCCTGATGCGGTGGGGGGGGGGCTTGATCCCAGGACCCTGGGATCATGACCTGAGCCAAAGGTAGCCGCCCAAGCGACTGAGCCACCCAGGCACCCCTTTAGCTGCCCTTTTTCTTAAAATTTTTAGCATGTGTTTCAGGTGGTGAAGTTATTATATAGCTGAGTTCTTTGTAAGTGATATAATATGGTATTTCTTTTCCTTTAAGCAAATTGAATTTCTCAGTCAAATACTGTTGAAATTAATTATACAGATGTGAAATCTTAAATTTTGGTAATGATGAGATATTTCTGTGTATGTTTTGTTTTAGGTTGTTTCACGAAGAAATCCAGAGGATGTCCAGGAGGTAACATGTTTATACATATGAAAATTTTATTTTATATATTTGACAAAAATTTAATTAAATGCTTTGTTGAGGAAACGGAATTGTTGGTATGTCTGTCTTCATATTTATGTGTTTGTCTGGACATGATCTTTAGCTCATAAAACAGTAGCTGAAGTTTCCTATTTCAGACCTATTAAGTATGTGTTAAGTTTTAGTAGGTGTTAAGTTATACAAGGAAGAATTTAAGGAATTATAGTGCTGTTTAATAATGTGATAATGTTTCTGAAAACTAACATTTGTAAGATTTTAGTATTAGTTAAGAGCTCTTATCTATTTCAAAATCATGATAACTTTAATAAAAAATGAGTATTTGGTAACTAATTTTAAAGATCATAATAAATTATGGGTTTCTGTCTACTTTCAATTTTATATTGAGGTGACATGTTGACACCTTGGAAAACTGCTTTGGGTGTAGATGTCTGTTTCTTTTTTAAATTTGTAGTTAGTTTTGTAGACTCTTTCTCTCTAAAATGATACCAGTTTGTGTGTTTTTGCTTAAAAATATGGAATTCTTTATTTGTAATTACTTTGTGCTTGTTATATACCTTTAGGAATCCTAACTGGGGAGCTTGCTTGTTTTAACATTTTTCGATTTACTTTCATTTTGGTACCTGCTCATTTACACCATATTAGAAGGACATATGTTGGGGATTTTTTTTCTTACTAAAGTTTTTAAAAAAGACATTGTAAATTGGCAGTCTTGATTCTGTAACAGTTCCCCCCCCCCCATTTGAATTTTAATGTCTTTAGATGGAGTAAGTATTTTCTAACAAGCCCCACTACTCCTTACTTAACAAACCTGGCTTGATTCATACATTTAAATTGTTTGGTGCTGGTTGGTTTGAGTAAGTGTGACATCAGGTTTAGACAATATTTGAACTTTTATACATTAGCATTTCTTGCTGTATTTGATTCAGTATTTGTTTTGAGTTCAATAAAACACAATTTAAAAAGATTTCATACTATTTTTCTTAGGTGTTTTAAGATATCTCACTTTTCCCCTCAATAACCAGGAAGAGAATATTGTAATATAGTTATTTTGGAAAAAAGGGTACACGTATTTCTATATCTATAGCCTTCCAAAATGGAAGTGAAAGTAATTTGCACCATTTTATTAAGTACTGTCTTTACTTAGTGTCAATTGGCTAGTATGGACTTTCTTTATAATTCTTCTAATTATGTTGAATTAATAATCAGTACAATCTGTTCTGCTTTTGAAATTTTACAACTCTGTTAAAATTAAAGAAGGGTTGTGTTTCCTTTGAATACATTGTCTGATTGCTATGCTGTAGTTTGTAGCTTGATGTTCCCATTTTCCAGGGAGAATCCTGAGCCAGCCTATCCATGAACATACTCTCTGCCATTTCCTTAATCCTTTTTTGGGGAAAACTCTTTTATAATAACAACTGTTGGTGAACCATTCATCAGAAAACTCTTGTAAGTGTCCTTTAGTTAGATGATTGCATGGTCCTTTGTTAGACATGATATAAAATTTTTTAAAAATGTCTTCTGTCCTGCTGGCTTCTTGAAATATAGAATAACCTTGAAATTGTAACACTCTAGCTTCTCATGTATTTCATTCAAACATTGGAATTCTCATCTAGGAGAGAAATTTGCTACCTAGAGTTTGTTTCCATTTCCTTTCCTTTCAATTTCTCTCTCCTCTTAAGGGATTCATTTAGTTACTGCTTTAGAATTTAGTCAGGCTTCCCAAGCACTATTGAAGATTAGAAGACGTTCTATTAATCTAACCAAATATAGGGCTAATAATATGCTATCCTTATAAAACTGGAGATGTTTTGTTGGTTTTCTTTTATAGATGTGTTTGCACACCTTGGTACATGCTACCAGGTAGCAGTGTTTTCTTCCTAATGCTGAAATACTCACATGGAGGAAATAATTTAAAATTATCCAGGATAGATTTCTTTTACAAAGTTTTATCCTTCAAAAATTCCCACTAAAGTTTTATTTATTAAGAGCAGCATGAGATGGGGCGCCTCAGTGGCTCAGTCGGTTAAGCATCTGACTTTGGCTCAGGTCATGATCTCAGGGTCCTGGGATCAAACCCCACATTGGGCTCCCTGCTCAGCGGAGAGCCTGCTTCTCTCTCTTCCTCTGCTGCTCCCCCTGCTTGTGCTCTCTTTCTCTCTGTCAAATAAATAAATAAAATCTTAAAGAAAAAAAAGAGCAGCATGGGAAACTCTGAGGGGGACAGCAACAGTTAATGTGGCCTCTCATTCAGTAGATTCTCTAGAGCATGAACACCTGCAGAAGGGTAAAGAAAGAACTAGAGATGTTGTGCCCTCCCTCCGGTATCTTTTTCAAAAAGTAACCTATGACTCTGTTTCTCTATAGGTAGTAGATTTCACTGGTGAAATTTGGGAAAAGGAGAAGAACTGAAATAGAACTTTCTATGTATCACGTCAGAAATCTGTTAAGTCATTCCATAAATAAAATAGTTTGATAAAAACCATTTGAAAACATTTAAAATGTGTCAAGGGAAAGAAAAGGCTCTTGAAAAGGGGAGAAAGAAAATCCGTAAGCAAGTATGGTAGTGGTGCTGGTTGCAAGAAAAGATGATTCAGCAATTTTAAAATACTATGTGAGAGGGCAAATTGAATTGAATTGAGTGGTTTTGTTTATGGGATCTAAAGGTTTTTGCTATCATTAAGTGAAATTATCTGAAAAGAAAACATTTATGTAAAAATTATTTAAGGGAATGTTTTTAATGAAAGTTAAGCTTTTACTAAATTTGTAGTGTATATATATGACTCACTGCATTAATATTTAATTGAGGAATTTTGTGCAAAGTAACTTTAATGAATAAGAAATTTCTGCAGGGGTGGGTTCAGTAGAACAGTAGTTGTTATACAGTTTTTTTTTTTTCGTAGTAGGAAAGAATTACTAGAGAAAATAATTTTTGCATGCATCTTTTGGGACTTTGTGTAGTCCAGTTATAAACATCAGTACTGCTAATGTAGTGGAAATGTGCTTTTGTTCACTTTTCCATTTTGAAGATTTCTAGAAATGTCCAAGGTTAAAAGGAGTACGAAGAAAAGGAGGCAGTAGATGGTACATTTTGTGATGCTTTGATTTCTTTCTTTTCTTTTTTTTAAAGATTTTATTTATTTATTTGACAGAGAGAGACACAGCAAGAGAGGGAACACAAGCAGGGGGAGTGGGAGAGGGAGAAGCAGGCCTCCCGCAGAGCGGGGAGCCCGATGTGGGGCTCGATCCCAGGACCCTGGGACCATGACCTGAGCTGAAGGCAGACGCTTAATGACTGAGCCACCCAGGCGCCCCGATTTCTTTCATTTCTTGAGGGTTTATATTTGCTTTTAGATATTTGGTTCTGTAGTTCTAGCGTTGAGAATAAGGAGGATGTGAGAGAATAAATCAGGCATGATGAAAAAAAGAGTCTCACCTTGGAGGCTCTAATTCTTACTCTGACAGACTATATGCTAGTTTATAGACAATGTTGTTATTATCATTATTGTGATTAAGTTACTAACTTTTGTCCCTTAAGTTACTCTGCCTTTATTTAAAAATGACCCTAATTAGAACAGAAATTTTATCTGCAGATTTGTTTCCATGAGCTACAGTCTTTTGAATAGCTCTCGTTTCTAGTTTATAATGGTTTTAAGGATGGCATTTATCTTATGTAAGGCTATTTTCGTAAGCCCATCACCCATTTCTGCCTTTGGCAGCGTGGTACCTCCACAATTTGATCTATTTTAAAAATATAAAAATAGCACTTTTTTTTCCCCATGACAGAATTATTTTCATGTATTGAAGTTAGAAATTACAGAGAAGCAAAAAATGTGAAAATTAAAATCACTTGTAATCTCACTGTCCTGAGACCATTTACTTTTCAAGTATTGGCTTGTCTTAGTTATTCATTCCTCTTGCTCTGTCTTTTACTGGGACTGTTGGTTCTTTACTATCAGCTTTTGTCTCATTCACTTCCATTTTAAAATAAAATCTTTTCTTCCATCCAGGTGGTCTGTCTCATGGCAAAACCAAGTTCTTAAATACCTACTTTGCACTTGGTTTCCTCTTCCTTACTTCTGGCTGACCTCTCAGTGTTAGGGCTCCCCATTGTTTTGTCCTCAGATTCCTCATCTTGTTAAAAACGCTGAGAAAGCTTTCCTGAGTGATTGCACACCTCTCTGCTGATAATTCCCAAATGAATACATCTTGCTTAGTTCTCTCTCTTGAACTCCATACCTGTGCCAAATATGTCTAAAATTGAGCTTTGTTCTTATCTTAAAAGTTTCCTCTCCCCATTTCTTCACCTTAGAGAATGGCACCACTATTTGTTGGTCTAATCACTACTTGCCTTCAGTATTCCTAAGATAATACCTTCCGTAGGTGCTCCTTTCTTAATACCCGTGGGCTTCCCTTGTCCGCATTTATCACACCGTCTTGTGACTTAGTTATCATGTTAGCTTCCTCCTGCCCACCAAGGGTCTGTGTTTCTCATTTCTTTATCCTTTGTGCTAACACAGAGCTTAGCACAGAGTAGGGACATGAAAATACTTGTTTTGGTGACTATTTTTGTTGTTGAGTAAATGAATAAAAGGAAACATCAAAAGGAAGCAGTTTAAATTAATTCATATGATAATCTGACTAGTCTCCCAGGATTATAACTATAGTAAAAACAAGAAGCTCATCATGGTAGAATTTTTTGATAGTATGATAAAGTTTAGTTAAGAATTTCTTACATCCAGAGAATAAAGTTTTTGACAAGAGTCTCTTAAATCTCACTTGATTACCTTCTTGGTCTAAGATTTGCTTATTATTAGCGTTCCGTTGTATTGAGTTTGTTAGAAGTGAGGTAATTAGGTTTTTTTTTTTTTTTAGAAGCAAAGACCCTAGTATACCAGGTAATGGAATTTAAAACTCAGTTTTATCCTATTTTTTGGAGACTGAGGGGCTGAATCAATGATATCAAAGTCATGTCAAATCTGTTTTCTTTATAAAGGTTTTTTTTTTCCTAATTTAATCTGAATAAAGTTAAACAGTAATTCAAATTAATGGAGGTAAACTTTTACATGTTATATAATCTAGATGACGGTTATTTTCTGTTTTGAAATATACTAGTTCTAATGGTATTCTCTTCAGGATTCATCTTGCCTTAAATCCTTATTACTACTTTAAACTGAGATTTGTGAAATAAGATTTATGAAATGTAAAAGTTAAGGTTAATTACTACACAACCATTTCTTCAGTGTTATTTAGTTTATCCTTTAGGCAAATGCTTTGTAGGTACTTTATGTTTAAAAATTGTTTAGGGGACGCTTGGATGGCTCAGTTGGTTAAGCATCTGACTCTTGATTTCAGCGCAGGTCATGATCTCAGGGTCGTGAGATTAGTCCCTGCTCTGTGCTCAGCGTGGTCTGCTTGAGATTCTCTCTCCTTCCCCCCAACACATGTGCTCTCTCTCTCTCAATAAATAAATAAATCTTTTAAAAAAATTGTCTAAATTAGGTGGCTAAGTTGGTTAAGCCTCCGACTCTTGATTTCAGCTCAGGTCATGATCTCAGGGTTGTAAAATTGAGCCCTGCCTTGGGCTCTGTGCTGAGCCTGGAGCCTGCTTGGGATTCTCTCTCTTCCTTTCCCTCTGTCTGTCCCCCACCCCCGGGCTTGTTCGTGCCGTGCACTCTCTTTTTCTCTCAAAAAAATTGTCTTAACTATTTTGTGTTTATAAACATGCTTTTTTTAAGACAGAATATGTATTTTGATATCTAGCTCATTTCCAGGCTAATAGTAATTGAGTTTTGAAGAGGTTAAGTGACATTTTAGGTGGTATAGACCTTCTTTGTACCAGGTTGAATATTTTCCTAAGAAAACAGTACTTGTGTAAAATGAAATTTAAAAACCAAAACAGAAAAGTTAAAGAGTTGCTGCTTTATATTTTTAAATCAAATATTATTTAATCTCAGACAGTTAACCATATTGGTTAGAACATATATTTGTTTGCCTTTGCATGACAATTTTGGGCACTTTCATGAAAAGATTTTTTGTTGTTTAAATATCTGAACCTACATAGTGTCACTGTGAGAGACACATTTGATTTTTCTTTTCTTTTCTTTAGATAATCGTATGGAAGAGATACAGTGACTTTAAGAAACTACACAGAGAACTATGGCAAATTCACAAAAACTTATTCCGACATTCAGAATTGTTTCCTCCATTTGCTAAAGGAATAGTGTTTGGTAAGTGATTATTTTGAAATTTTGATTTTAAAAAGTGATGATTGGCTAATTGTGTGTGTATGCTGAACCCTGAAATACTGTACGATGAAGTCAGAAGCCCTTAGTAAGATGACTGATACCAGGCAGCAAGCACTTGTTGTTTTATCATGTTCCTGGTGTAGGCTTGTTAACTCTGATGGATTTACTCCTACCTTTTGTGAAACAACAGCACACCAACTTCAATTCCAGCCAGTCAAGCACATAAAACAAAACCAAACCAAACATGTAGGAACATAAGAAGAGATGATATTGAATTATTCTTATAGTTCTGAAATTTGGGAATTTTTAGAAGTTTATACTTTGTACATTTTTTCTAATACCTTCCTTAAAATGTGAACGGTTATGATTTGAGGCACCCAGCCAGGCCAGACACAGGTATTTTGGGGTGGTGGCTCTGGATATTTTATTGATTAACGACTTAGATTCATGACTTTGCAAAATTTTAACAGCAAACTGAGGCACAGAGCTTCCTAGTACCCTGCTCTTGTTGCTCTGCGCCGCCCGTGGTGTGTGTGTGTGGGGGGGTATGTCACCCTCTAGCAGGTTGTGGTGCCAGTTCCTGTCTGCAGCTCCCTGCTTACCAGTCCCGGCCTGCAGGTTCCTGTCCATCAGCTTTGGCTTTCCTACCATGGAACAGCTCTGACTGGGGTAACTCCGCTAACTTCTCGCATTCCATGTGCCCGAGCCACGCTGCATGCCTATCTGCCAGCCTTGGCCTGCCTTTACCCCAGAAAGTTGTTTCCTGTGGCTTTCTTAACATAGACATTGTGTACCCTAGGCCTCGTGTTACCTTGCTTGGGAGTGGGCTCCCAGCATTGTGATTCTCTCTTCTTGCTCGCCTGCCAGTCTGGTCCCATGTGAACTCTGGAGGGGTCTTTCTCAAAGCTTTCCTGGCAACTGTGGACTGGCTCTGGCCTAGGGAACCCAGCTAACTTCTCCCCCATTCAGTGGCTACAAACACATCTTCTCCAGGGAGATCCCAATCCCAACTTTGGGGGTGGGGTTCCCCCTTCCAGGTTGTTCCTTCCTTTGGTACTTTCCTTTACCCTGGGGTATTCTTTAGAATTAATAAGTTAACTGTTGTTTAATAGTCTTTATTTATATTAAGTTTTCCTTGTTCAAGTTACTATGTGGATTTGGTCTCTGGACTGAACCCTACTGATGTTCTCTTTGGTTGAGGAAGACTTTTGGATGATTTGAAATTATCCAATCTCCACGTGCTTGTAGTTTATGTGGAATAGTGATTTCTTCAGGCTGATTGCAGGACCAGAGAACTCACTGAGCTTTACACCTTTCTTAGGATATTTTGCATATTTTACAAATCCTTGTAAAGATCTGGGGACAAGAAACAGATACATAATAGTATAGTAACATCAGTGGCATTTATGACAGAATGAAGTGTGGCCATCAAAAGCTTGTTGCTACAATTCTTTAATTTTAACAAATAATATTAACAATTTATGATATATAGTGATGTCTTGAAATACAAGTAATGTCAAGAGGTATCTTGGGTTCATAATTACAAAGGAAAGTATTTGTATTTCCTTAGGTGAAAAGCAATTGAGGGATGTGGACAACAGGTCAGTAGCAATAGAACCATTAGTTTTGATGGTACCATCAATTAATTTTGTTCGCCTCTGAAGCACTAAGGGATCCATAAACTCTTGTAAATCTTTGGTCGCTTTTGGCCTTTGAGCTCAGACATTCCATGGTATTCACGTTTCTGATGCCTTCTGTTCATTGTTATTAGCCAATATCTATGGTTCCTTACCTTTTTCCTTGATACTTTTTCTGATTAAAGTTGTAGTTGCTTTTTGCCATTAAACTACTGCCTTTTCTGATCATGATTCTGATCATGATTCTGCTGCTATTAATAGAGTCTTTTTTGATTAATACCAGTCCAGCTGTAATTATCTGGAAATTTATTTATTTATTTTTAAAGATTGTATTTATTTGACAGAGAGAGACACAGCGAGAGAGGGAACACAAGCAGGGAGAGTGGAAGAGGGAGAAGCAGGCTTCCCGCCGAGCAGGGAGCCTGATGTGGGGCTGGATCCCAGGACCCCGGGATCATGACCTGAGCCGAAGGCAGACATTTAATGACTGAGCCACCCAGGCGCCCCTTATCTGGAAATTTTATAAGCACACTAAATTCAAGAAACATTTTAAAAATAGGCATTATGGATATGATGATTCAGCCTCTGTCTTCTAAGAAACTTAGCTGAAGTGAGCATCATGATCTAGAAGTTCTGAAAGGGAAGTGCTTTAGGATGTGACATCCTTACTGTCAAGTTTTTAAGTTTTGTGGCACTCTACTTTTTTTGAGATTTTTTTAAAATTGAATATAGTTGACATATAATATGATAGGAGTTTCAGGCGTACAACACAGTGATTAAACATTTACATAGATTATGAAATCAATACAGTGAGGCTAGTTACCATCTGTCACCATACAAAGTTATTACAATATTATTGACTGTATTCCCTATGTTATACTTTACATCCCTGTGACTTACTTATTTTATAACTGGAAGTTTGTATCTCTTTATCCCCTTCACCCTAATCTCCCTCCCCTCTGGCAAGCACCATTTTGTTCTCTGTATCTATGAATCTTTTTCTGTTTTGTCTGTTCATTTGTTTCGTGTTTTTTAGATTCCACATATAAGTGAAATCGTGCTGTATTTGTCTTTCTCTGACTTATTTCACTTATCATAATGCCCTCTAGGTCCATCCGTGTTGTCACAGATAACAAGTTTTCATTCTTTTTTATGGCTGAGTGATACACTGTTGTGTGTGTGTATGTGTGTATGTGTGTATAGCACATCTTCTTTATCAATTCATCTATTAATAGACACTTAGGTGGCTTCCATATCTTGGCTATTGTAAATAATATTGAAATAAACATAGGGATGCATATATCTTTTTTAAATTATTGGTTTCATTTTCTTCAGATAAATACCCTGAAGTGGAATTGCTGGATCTTATGTTAGTTCTGTTTTTTTTTTTTTTTTTTTTTAAGATTTTATTTATTTGACAGAGAGAGCACAAGCAGAGGGAGAGAGGGAGAAGCAGACTCCCTGCTGAACAAGGGGCCCAATGTGGGACTAGATCCCAGGACCCTGGGATCATGGCCCCGGGCTGAAGGCAGCCGCTTAACCGACTGAGCCACCCAGGCGTCCCTGGTAGTTCTGTTTCTGATGTTTTGGAGAACCCCCATTCTGTTTCCCACAGTGATTGCACCAATTTACATTTGCACCAAAAGTTGCAAGAGGATTCCCTTTTCTCTAAATCCTTGCCAACACTTGTTATTTCTTACCTTTTTGAGCCTACTCATTCTGACAGGTGTGGGGTGATATCTCATTGTGGTTTTGATTTGCAATTCCCTAATAATTAGTGATGTTGAGCATCTTTTCATGTGTCTGTTGGCTATCTGTATGTCTTCCTTGGAAATATGCTTATTCAGATCCTCTACCTACTTTTTAATTGGATTGTTTGTTTCTTTGGTGTTGAGTTGTGTGAGTTCTTTCTCTCCTTCGGATGTTAACCCCAGTGACACTCTATTTTAATTATGAAGATGCAAATAATTAAAATTCACCAATCTGAGGAGTTTTTTTTTTTTTTTAAGATTTTATTTATTGGCGCGTGTGTGAGGGCGGGGGGCGGGGGAGAAGCAGAGGGAGAGAGAGAAGCAGACTCCCCGTTGAGTGGGGAGCCCAATGCAGGGCTTGATCCCAGGACCCTGAAATCATGACCTGAGCCGAAGGCAGATACTTAACCAATCTGAGGAATTTTAAGAATCATGCTTCTAAATGCACACCAAAAGGTGTTCTTTTATATTCTAAAAATAAGAAACTTCCCTCATACTTAACTGTCTTTTCCTCCCCCTTTCTCTCTTAGTCCTTAGCACGACTTTGTGATTAGAGACTGCTTTATTCTTACTTATGGTTGTATCTTCAGCATGTAGGACCATGCCCAACATATAAATGCTTAAAAAATAAGTTGAACAAAAAGTAAGAATGAGCAAAAATTTAAGAGACAGAGTAGTATAGGCAATGATATCTTTGAAAGTCAATCTCAAGGCAAAAATTAAAAAGCTTGGTTATACTCAGTATGGGGATATAGATGCACAAGAGGAAGAGTATAAATTTGCATAGGTTTTGGAGGTCAATTTAAAATATAACTTTTCCTTAAAAAAAAAATGCCTTTTCCTAACAATTCTATTTTTAGTAAATTTTACTACACATCTATTCTCACATCTGCATAGGAAATATTCATCAATGATTATTAGACATTTTAGTCTCAGAAGTCTCCTTTACACTCTTAAATTTTATTGAGCATCTCAAAGAACTGTTGATGTAGTTGTACCTTTTAAAATTTACCATATTTGAAATTTAAAAATAATATTGTGTTAAAAAATAAAAAGTATATTACATATTAGTATTTTTATGAAAAATAATTGTAAGAAGAGTGGTTTTAATTTACATTTGTGAATCTCTAATGCTGGGATTAAGAGAAAACAGCTAGATTTTCATATCTGTTTGTGGATCCAATCTGTGGTGATAGATTGTTTTGATTGAAGTATATGAAGAAAATTCAGCATTATAGAGATGATGTAGGGAGGAGTATTTTAACAGCTTTTCAGACAATTGAAGATAATCATCTTTGATACACCAAAACTTAGTAAGTGATAATTTCTTAAAAGTTTAGTTGCATTATGGAATCTGAAATCTTATAAACAAAGCTTTGGTACTTTGTTTTATTAAAATTCATTAGTCTGTCTTAAGTTTGAATGGATTTTTTTTTTACGTATGCATGAGCTTGTAACATCATGCATTGGTCATGTGAAAAATATTCATTCCCCAGGTTATGCAGATCTTGCATATGTTGACCTATTTCATTATATAATATCAAAAAATGGTAAATATCATCTAAATGGTAATATCTAAATGGTAAATATCATCACAAATCTCTAAAAATAGTAAATATCATCACAGTTCTCTAAGTATTTTAAGTATTGGGAAGCTGTCAAGCTCAAGCTCACAGTGACTTGATGACTTGAATATCATTGCTGACAACAATGCAGTGGGTAGTTTTCCTTGAATTGTTGGGCTCACTTTGTTTGTTTATTTATTTTTTTTGAGTAGGTTTCTGCCAGATACCCAAATCTGAATGGTTATAGTTTTTTCCCACAGACTTTTGAAAAGAAATGGTCTCAAGGGTCAAAATTTAATAAAGTTAATAATTTTTATTGCTTCATCAAAGACATTCTGAAGTGAACCTGACATTTGAAATTGTTTTTTTTAATATGAGTGAATGGCAGTCAGAAATATGGTGATTACTAGTAAGTATAGTTTGGTGCCATTGTCTTGATTCATGCTAAGAGGTTTGCACTTTTACTGCCATTGCTTTTAGGTGATCAGTGCAGGTGTCAATGCAGTGGAAAATGCAACTACTGTCTTAGTATTATTATGAAAATGGTTTTGACCTTGATCCCTTGCAGGGCCCTCAGGGAGCCCTCAGAAGTCTGCAGATCACATTTTGAGAATGCACACACAAACAAATGTGTGCACACATGTGTACATACATATGGGTGTTCTTTGCAGCATTTTCAATAGAAGAAAACTGAACAGAAACTGAATTTTCTCATTATTTGATTGCATAGATACGCCATAATTTAGCCAATTAATAGAATTCTTTAGCTCTTTGAAATATACTGGTGTGGTAAGATATCCAAGCTATATTTTTAAGACACAAGAACAAATGTTGCACAGCAATGTTTAGTAAGCTCACATCTGTGTTTGAGTAGACATACATAATTGTGTGAAGATATATCCACACACATTTGTATAATGTATGTACCTTCTCTGGGTGTAGGAGGAGGGATGTTTTTACTTTTTATTTTATACCTTCTGTACTATGGAATTTAACAGTGTCCATGTATCTTTAACTTGAATATTGGGAGATACACAACCCAGCTTCTTAAACAGTAAGCTTGTCACTGGGTGAAAGGGAGTGGTTTCTAAATTGGTTGAGATTTGTAGCTATTATTGATATTGCTAATGGATTATCTTCAACTTTTCTCCACATCCTTACATATAATAGAATGAAAGTTTCTTATTAATCTTGATAAGTAAGCAGTTTATCTCTCTCAGTAAATGGTACAGTCCATTTGTAATACTTGATAACTGCAGTGAACCCTGCAGGCTGCAGCTGTGCCTGTGTGGAGGGACTTGATGGTTCATCATCTGTCTTTTTAACTGCTCTCACATTTTTAGTATGTGAACCTCAGCAGCAAAAGAGAATCCTATTGTAATTGACACAACCATCAAAAATGTAGTTACTAGTCTAGTGGGGTAGTGAAAAGAACATGCCTTTTGGAATCTGATGGCTTTAGGCCCAAATCCTCTATCCGTGATTTACCAGCAGTGTGATCTTGTACAAATTAACATCTGAGTCTATTTTCTTATTAAGATATGGATAGTACCTTCCTGTTCTATGGATTACATCCGCAGTGTGTCTATCTCAGTGCTCAGCACATACCCGCTACCATCAGCTATCCGCTGTTGCTCAGTTACTGCTAATGTATCGTACCCTTGTGTCTCCGAATTCAGCGTTGCACTGCTTCACTGTGAATTTTCTTGTTAGCCTTGCAGACTTTTCAAATGTCTCCTCTTCAAGGAGGTTTTCTCTGTTTCCTTTAGGCTGAGTTTGTTGTTTTCCCCTTCAGTTTTACATCTTACCAGTAGAGCACCTAACTTACGTTTTTCCAATTGTTTTTTTAATTTGCAAAATTTTTAAGTTTACAGAAAAACAACACAAAAGAATAGTGCGGTAAATACTTTTATATCTTTGGCCCAAGTTCACTGATTGTTAACAGTTTGCTGGATTTTTTATAACTCTATGTATCTCTCATTTTCTTTCTGAACCATTTGAGAATAAGTTGCAAATATTGTGACACTTCACTCCTGTGCTTCATATTTTCCCTATAATCACAATTCCATATCACACTCAAGAAACTTAACCCTGATAAAATAATATTATCAAATATGCAGTCCATACTCATATTTCCTCAGTAGTTCTAAAAATGTCCTTTTTAGGTTTGTTTGTTTTTGGATCTAGGATCATGCCTCTAGGTTAATCTAGAGTATTCCTTATGCATTTTTTTTGTCTTTCATGACAATGACATTTTTAAAGTGTATAAGACAGTTTTGTAGGTTTCAAAGTCTCCACCTGTCTGATTGCCTTTTCAGGATTAGATCATTGTTTTGTTTGTTTTGTTAGATCTGTTATCACACTTTGCTTTCCTATGAGAAAGAGAAAAGCAGTTTCTGATAGCTAAGAAAGAAGTGGCCTTGCACTACCTATTTGTTAGACCTTGGTCTTTCCTAGAGTTGGCCTGGCATTCACGTCTAGGCTGTGTTATTCTCCTGTTTGAATGTAAGCGGTTTCACAGAACAGGAACATTAGGCAAGGCCACTGTGTGTCCTTGGATCAAGACAAAAACAAGACCACTCTGAAATCATGTCTGAGCACAGACAAAAACATGAGCGTTGTTAAAGTCACAAAAATGATCAAGCATATCTTCATCTTGGCCACCGTGAGTGACTGCCGCTTCTTTATATAAATCACAGCCTTAGCCTCTCTTCATTCATCTTGCCTCATAGTAAGATTTATTAAAATTTTAGCATCATAGAATTAGATAGAATTCATAGAACTGTAGAATTATCCCCACTTACTAACAGCATCAGAACCAGAGTAAAGTCCCCATTTCTTTAAACCTTTCCCCAAAGTACCTAACACAAGCCAAATCCTGTAAGTACATTCTCATACCCTCTTAGTGAAATGCCCCAGGGTTCCCCATAATGTACATTTTCCCTAGCTGCAAGGAGTAATAAATCTAACTTGTTCATTTAGAGGTATGTTCTTGGTGCTGTTGACTGGAAAGAATTCGCACCCGAAAACTTTGGCCTCTCTTTGTTTTTACTCTGTGTGAATTTTTGCTTCAATTAAGAATCAGCATCAAGCTTTTCTAGCTAGTTTCTTACTGGTCAAGGGCAACTTTTAGTTCCATATAGCCAGTTTTTGATCATTGACATTCGAATTTTATTTTTTTCTTTTTTATTTTTTTAAAGATTTTATTTATTTATTTGAGAGAGAGAGAATGAGAGATAGAAAGAATGAGAGGGAAGAGGACCAGAGGGAGAAGCAGACTCCCTGCTGAGCTGGGAGCCCGATGTGGGACTCGATCCTGGGACTCCAGGGTCATGACCTGAGCCGAAGGCAATCGCTCAACCAACTGAGCCACCCAGGTGCCTGACATTCGAATTTTAAAAAACTTGTAAGCTCTCATATCTGGGTGTTCTACATTAAAAAAAAAAAAAAAAAGAATATCCCAAAGCAGCTTAATAAATCAGAGAAAGACTTTATTTCCAATGATTTATCAGCTTAATTAGAATGTTTGAATTTAACTTTTCCTCCCACAGCTTTTAATAAAACATTGTTGGGTCATTGAGGGTGGGGGGCTGGCTTATATATAATATAGATACATACACACAAATGATATCGTATATAATATGTAATACTATACAATAAATCTTATGAAAAATATGTTTTGCATTTTCTATTGTAAATCAGCTATAATTTTTACTCTGTTCACAGGAAAATAAACATTGACCCTGTGAATGGAAATTTAAAGCAGTGATAAAGAAGTTCCTATTTATGATTTCTCAGTGTTGCTGCTTTTGAGCAAGGTTTAGGTGCTCCTAAAGGACTAGCAACTGCAGAATAGCCACTAGGGTGTTGACTACAATTAGGATGACTGTTGAATCTTGCTACTTTTTTTTTTTTTAATTAAAACTAGGTGGCTTTGTTAAATCTCTTAAGGCTAGTAGTTATGGATTAAAATTCATCTGCTTCTCTTTATGCTACAAATCCTACTTTTTTGTTGTTGTTATTGTGAAATATCTTAGGAACAAAGAAGTGAGCATGTTCTTTCATCTATTTGTTCTGATGATAGGATTCAGTGTAATTGAACCTTTTACTGCATAAGCCTTTATTTTTGATTGTGCTTGCTCCACTCTGAAAAATATTTAATTCCTCTCCACTTGTCTAAGTTTAGTGGAATGGAAATGCATAAAGATGTGTTTTATTCTCTTTAGAAGAGAATACTCATTGCCTAAGCATTTTATTAGTCTAGCTTAATAGGGAGGTGGGATGAATCACTGATTATACTTAGGATTGAAGCGCCCAAATTAGTATGTATTTGTTTTAGCTACTGAATGAGATTTTTTAGGGTGTCATTAAATATTAGTGAGTTTTCCATTAAAATTTCTCAACAAGTAGTTAATGCATTTAAAGATAATATCAGGTGGTTTTGTGGGTTGAAACATAGTATGATTTTTTTGTGCATTTTCTGGATTTTTGTTCTGAGGTTATATGTGTTCACAAAATTATTAATATTAATTCACAGGTACTGGAATTAAATTTTGTTTAAAGGATAAACATTGGACTATAATCATAAGTACCAATGTATACTTAATTTCTTATTTAGACAAGAGAAGGAATAATGGACATTAGCTGTCATTTTAACCTGTTTGGCCAGTGGATTTTTCCCAAGACTGAATAACTTAGATTGTTGTCCAGAAAATTTGCTTTACAGGTGGGGGGCGCTTGGAAGTTTGTTTCCAGATAATATGTTGATAGGTAAGCTAGCACATCATTTTAGATTCTTATCGGGAGAATTGAGTTAAATTGAATTGTTACATATGAACTGGGAAATAATAGAAAAACAGAACACAGAAACATCAAATAGTATAATGGTATTAGGCTTGGTTTCTTGTGATAAACCTTAAAACCAGATAGAAGTCGATTTCTTTCTCATGGTGTGAAATCTGAAGGTAGCTCCAGGCAGGGCAGCTCCACAGTGATCAGGAATCCAAGCTCCTGTCATGTTGCTCTGTCACTTTTAACCTTCCACGTCACAGTCCTTCCTGGAAAGGGACAAGGAGAAAGAAGGAAAGGCTCTCTCTCTCTCTCTCTCTTTTTTTTTTTTAAGAGACTTTATTTATTTATTTGAGAGAGAGAGACAGATAGTGACAGAGATAGTGAGAGAGAGCACAAGTGGGGAGGAGAGGGACTGAGCAGGGAGCCTGACGTGGGGCTCGATCCCAGGACCCTGGGATCATAACCTGAGCCGAAGGCAGATGCTTAACCAACGAAGCCACCCAGGTGCCCCAAAAAGGCTATCTCTTAAAGAGATTTTTAGGAAGCTACAATACAACTTTTGTTTTTATGTTTTTGGCAAGAGCGTAGTCCATGTCCACATGCAACTGCAAGGGAAGCTGGGAATGTAGTGTTTTTTTCCTCTGGGTTGCCTTGTCCACAGTTAGAAATTGGGAATTATTTTACTAAGGAAGAAGGTGAAAACAGACACTGGGCTAGCAACTGGCAGCTTGTTACATATAAATAAAGCAGTGTCCTGAATGTTAGGGATCCTCTAATTGACTGCCTCCGGCCTGTTAACCTTTACTGGGCCCCAGGCTCTTTGATGATGCTGATAAAAGTTACAGACTTGTTCCCTAGAAAAAGGTACTTGCGGACACATGCATGGAATTTTGTAGGACTGTTGTCTCTGGAACCCATCCATTAAGCTGAGTAGGTTGTTTATGGACCATTGTTAAGATTTTTTATTAATGAAAGATGACTATTTTCTAAGATAGAATGTTCCACTGTTAAGACTGTTCTTTTTGAAAATTTTTCTAAATTTCCACCATTCACTCTTACAGTTAGGTATGAGTTAATTAGCATGCTGTGTATGCTAGGCACTGTAATGACACTTGAACATTCAAAGGCATCATGATTATTGTTAACTATGTGCTTGTCATGGAACTGGGATTCTTAAGTACATTGTTCATTTTCTCTATTTTACAAATGAAGAAATAACCTAAGATTTCATAGCTAGTGAATGATAGAGCTAGGATTTACACCAGGTCTAACTCTAAAACCATTTCTTTTAGTTTTCATGAAGTAGATACTTCACCATAAGCATGAGACACATTGAGCTGAGAGTTTTTAGTGGTTCAGTTTCAAATTCTTGTTCTGGGTTATATAACTAGGAATCTCTTTGTGCCTCAGGTTTCTGTTGACATTTTGCAAAGCCACTTAAAATGTTTATGGGTTGATGCTCCTCTTTTGATTTTGTATTTTTGAAGCCTGGATTGTGCTACATGGCATGTGACAAATGCCAACCAGGAATCTGATCTAAGAGGAATACAAAATGATCTATTTTAAAATTTCTTATCAGCATTCAAATTGTATATAGGATTAAAAAAATTCTATGAAAACCACCTTTCGATCACCTTGTAAATCAGAGCTCGCTGGTGCGGTGCACACCGTCTTTTTTCTCACATGCATGCTGTCACGTACGCTGACAGCGGCACATGTGGAGTTTGGCTTCAAAGCTTTTTTGCTTCAAGCTGAGGTTTTTGACCCCACTGATATACAGATGTTCTCATAATTTCCTCTCTTCAGCTCCTTTATAAATCAAAAAGAGTGGGAAAGGGAAAATTATATGAGTAAGTACAGTATTAAATTACTATGGAAAACCATTTGAGTTCTTTAGAATTCTCTTTTTAGCTTGAGTTTCAAATCACCAGCTTCTTAAATGTTAATGTTTCTTACACAGACAGGCCTTTGAGTAGGGCTGCATCATTGATTTATCAGTTCACACCTCTGTCTCTTGTATCAGAAACACTGTTGTTTTTTTGGGGGGAGATTACGCTGATTCCGATAGTGCAGACTTGACTTTAGAGGACTGTGTAGTAAGGCAGTGATCGGCCTGCTGCTGCTTTCTGAGCTGTCAACGTAAACTCCCATAAACCTTCCTTCCTTCCTTAAGTCTTGGTTCTTATTTGATTCTAGGACGATTTGATGAAACTGTTATTGAAGAGAGAAGACAGTGTGCTGAAGATTTGCTACAGTTCTCTGCCAATATTCCTGCTCTTTATAACAGTAAACAACTTGAAGATTTTTTCAAGGTTTGATAGTCTTTCTGAAATATTTTGTACTTCATTAAATATATTTTGTTTTCAAATTTGTAGTAAGGTGGGATTCAAGTTGTTTTATTTTTTTAACAGAAAATGTTATTTACTGTTGAATTTCATTATTCACTAAAATAAGTAGAAGTTTAGTTGCTAAACAACGTCTTTGACATATCTTCTGTTTTTAGTGCAGAAATGTATAAGATTTTTGATTCATACTTTTAAAAAAATTGATGCAAAAGGCTTAGGATTATCTTGTTCACTCCATCATAATTGAAGTACATTAGAAAAAATTTAAGTATCATGAAATTTTAGTTGTTGCCTTCACTTTTTGAGGTGTGTTTCAGTGGTATACTTTTTGGGATAGAAACCACTCTAAGTTCATATTCACTTTGTTATAATTGTACTAATTTGTGTAAGAGATAGAGCAAAAATAATCACTATATAATTTTAGAGAGATAGGCTAGTACAAATTATGTGACTAGAATCATTGGATATTAATGTTTTCTGTTCCTTTCTTTTTTTAAAGATTTTTATTTATTTGAAAGAGAGAGACACAGTGAGAGAGGGAACACAAGCAGGGGGAGTGGGAGAGGGAGAAGTAGGCTTTCCGCAGAGCAGGGAGCCCGATGTGGGGCTTGATCCCAGGACCCTGGGATCATGACCTGAGCCGAAGGGAGATGCTTAACAACTGAGCCACCCAGGCGCCCCATGTTTTCTGTTTCTTGACATGAAATGTTTTCATTCTGAGCTCTTTATCATTTTATTTTATTTTTAATATTTATTTATTTATTTAAAAGAGAGAGTGCCAGCAGGGGTGGGGGGGAGCAGAGGGAGAGAGAGAGAGAGAATCCCAAGCCGACTCCACACCCAGCATGGAGCTTGACGCAGGGCTCCATCTCATGACTCTGAGACCATGACCTAGGCTGAAATCAAGAATTGGACACTTAACCAACTGAGCCACCCAGGTGCCCCAGAGTTCTTTATTGTTTTAAATAATAATTTTCTAATTTATTTTGTATTGAGCTTGTGCAGGTTGTTAGTTGGTATCAGTGTCTTTATTGACCACAATTTTCCTATTGCCTTTAGACTTCTAGAAAAAAGCTAGGCGATTGTGCCATACTTCCTTTCTTTAAACTACTCATTTGTATAAATGTAATTGTTAGAACACATGAAGTATATGAATAGTATATGAGTATTGGGATTTTTAATTTTCCTGATGCCAGTGGATCTACAAAAGGAAATTATTTTTTATGACTTATTTTAACTTACTGAAGAAAGTTGATCTTTTGAAAGATATTATAAATTTATGACTTTACACTAATAGAAATGCAAATAATAATAGGAAAGTTTGTAGTACCAGTAAGATTTCTAGTAATTGACTTCATCGCTTAATTTTTCATTACTGTGTAAACCAGGCTGAGATGATGAATGTGGCTCTGCTTATGGCATACTGCAGATCTTTAGGATAAAAGGTCAAATCAAGTTGATACAGTATTTGTTCTTTGCTATTCTTGGTTTACAGCTCTATGTGGCAAGCAGTCTATGCTTATAGAAAAAAAGGCAGCATTAGGGGTGCCTGGGTGTCTCAGTTGGTTAAGCATACCAACTAACAGCCTGCACATGTGTACAGGGTGGGTGGGAGGGGCAGAGGGAGAGGGAGAGACAGTCCTAAGCAGACAGTGCACTGGAATGAGGAACCTGACATGGGGCTCGATCTGATGACCCTGAGATCACTATCTGAGCCAAAACCCAGAATCCAATGCTGACTGTGCCACCCAGGCGCCCCCAACTTTGAACAATTTAAATATAAGTTACCTGTTATGTATGTATATGTGTATGTATTTTATCGTGTATCAGTATTCTATTCCTTTATGTTGCTGAATAGTATTCTCTTACATAGATTGTACTGCATGTTGTTTATCCATTGACAAAATGATGGACATTTGGATTGTTTTCAGTTTTTTGACCCTTTGTCCAGTACTGTTGCCAACAAATTTTTGTCTACAAATCTATGTGTAGATATATATTTTCATTTCTTTTGGGTAGATTCTGAGGAGTGGAATTGCTGGGTGTTATGGTAAGTTTATGTTTTTAAGAAACTGTTCTTTAAAGTAACTGTACTGTTTTACATTCCCCAGTAATGTATGAAGGCTCTGTTTCTTACACAATTTCACCAATTGTGTAAGAGTTTAATTTATAGCTGTTCTAGTATGTGTTTAGTGGTATCTCACTATAGTATTAATTAATTTCCATTTCCTAATGGCTAATGATGTTGAGCTTGTTTTCATGTGCCTATTCATATACTTTGGTGAAATGTTTGTTAAGATCTGTCCAGTTCTGGTTGGGTTGTCTTATTATTGAGTTGTAAGAGTTCTGAATATATTCTGGATACAAGTTATCCAGAATCCATATCTTTTATCACATATGTGTTTTGCAAATATTTTTCCCCCCATCTGTGGCTTGTCCATGTTCTTAATGGAGTCATTGGAAGTACAAAAGTTTTTATTTTATATTTTTAAAGATTTTACTTATTTATTTGACAGAGAGAGAGAGAGAGAGAGCAAGAGCAGGAACACAAGCAGGGAGAGTGGGAGTGGGAGAAGCAGGCTTCCCGCCAAGCAGGGAGCCCAGTGCGGGGCCCGATCCCAGGACCCTGGGATCATGACCTGAGCTGAAGGCAGGGGCTTAACCAACTGAGCCACCTAGGTGCCCCAAAAGTTTTTAGTTTTGATGAAGTCTAATTTATCAATTTTTTCTTGTTTTGAATCATACTTTTTTTTTGGTCATATCCAAGAACTCTTAGATTAAAAGTCTCCTGTGTTCTTTTCTACAAGTTTTGGTCTTACATTTAGGTCTATGATCCATAGTTAATTTTTGTATACAGTGTGAAGTAACAGCCTAAATTCATCTTTTGGCACACGAATATCCAATAGTCCCAGCACTATTTGTTGAAAAGGCTGTCTTTTCCACCATTGAATTACTTTGGCATTGTTGCTGAAAATGAATTGAATGTAAATGTAATGGTTTATTTTTTGACTTTTGATGTGTTTTATTGATCTTTGTGTCTGTTCTTATAACAGCACTGTATTTTCTTGATTATTTTAGCTTTATAATAAGTTTTGAAAACAGATAGTGTAAGTTGTCCCATTTTGTCATCCTTTTTCAGAATTGTTATGGCAATTTTGAGTCCTTTGAATTTCCATAAAAATTTTTAGCATCAGCTTGTCCATATAAACAAAAAATTCTGATGGAATTTTGATTGGAAATGTATTAAATCTGTAGTTCAATTTGGGAAAAATTGTTTCTTAACAATATTGTCTTTCAATCTATGAACATGAAATGACTCTCCATTTATTTAATTAGTCTCAGCAGTGTTTTGCAATTTTCAGTGTATAAGTTTGGCACTTCTTTTGTTAAAATTATTCTGTGCATTTTATTCTTTTGATGCCTTTGTGAACAGAATTGTGTTCTTTCTCTTAGCATTATGTTTTAAAGGTTTAATCCATGTTGTAGCATGTAGCAATACTTCATTCTTTTTGTGGCTATATAGTATTCCTTTGTATGGATCCATGGATATACTACATTTTGTTTATCCATTCATCAGTTGAGCACATTTGGGTTGTCTCTCCCTTTTGGCTATTACTAATGATGCTGTTATAAATATTGGCATATAAGTTTTTCGTGTGGACCTATCTTTTCATTTCTCTTAGGTATGTATCTAATATTAGAATTGGTCTGGGAAGATTTCAAATCTTAATTCAATTTATTTACTTGTTACAGGTTTATTATGATATTCTCTTTCTTCTTGAATCAGCTTTGGTATTTTGTTCCTTCCCAGGAGTTTTCATCTAAATTGTATAATTTGTTAGCATAAATTATTCATAGTATTTCCTTATAATGTCTTTGATTTCTATAGGGATGGTAGTGATGTCCTTTCTTCCATTCTTGATTTTGGTAATTTGTATGTATCGTGTTTATTTTTTTTCTTGGTCAATCTAGCTAAAAGTTTGATAACTGTTGATTTTCTCAAAAGACTAACCTTGTTGGGGTGCTTGGGTGGCTCAGTCGGTTTAGCGTCTGACTTTGGCCCAGATCATGATCTCAGGGTCCTGGGATAGAGCCCCACATCGGGCTCCATTGCGCAGGGGGGAGTCTGCTTATTCATCTATCCCTGCTCGTTCTCTCTTTCTCTGTGTCAAGTAAATCTTAAAAAAAGATGACTAACCTGGTTTTGTTGATTTTTCTGTATTTCCTGTTTCATTTTTCTATTTCATTTTATTGATTTCTACTCTAAACTTTATTTCCTTCCTTTTGCTTGCTCTGGATTTGCTTTGCTGTTTATCTAATTCTTTAATTCCTTAAAGTGGAAGCTTGGATTACTGATTTGAGATATTTCTTCTTATCTAACATAGGCATTTACAACTATAAATTTTCCTTTTAGCACTGCTTGAACCTCATCCTATAACTTTTTAGGCTTTGTTTCCATTTTTATTCAGTTCAATGCATTTTTTTTTATTTCTTTTGTGATTTTTCTGTTGACCCATTGGTTATTTAGGAAAAATGTTGTTTAATTTCCAAATATTTGTTGATTTCCTAAAGTTTCTTTTATTGTTGATTTCCTAAAGTTTCTTTTATTGTTGATTTCTAGTTTTATTGTGGTCATGGTCAGAAAACATGTGTTATATGATTTCAATTCTTTTAAAGTTATTGAGACCTGATCTCATATTTCTTAGCATATGACCTGTCCTGGAGAATATTCCATGTGTGCTTGAAAGGAATATATATTCTGTTGTCAGGTGGAATTTTATGTAAATTTTAGTTCAAGTTAGTTGTTAGTGATGTTTAAGTCTTCTGTATCTTTGCTGCTTTTCTGTTTAGTTCCGTCAGTTATTGAGAGGGAGGTATTGAAGCCTCCAGTTATTATTGTTGAATTTTCTATTTGTCCTTTCAGTTGTTAATGTTTATTTATTTTGGGGCTCTGTTGTCATGTGCATGTATATATATAGTGGGTATAGCTTCCTGATAAGTTGATTTTCTTAGCCTTATGAATTGGCCCTCCTTGACCTGAGTAGTATTTATTGTCTTAATGTCTATTTTGTATGATTTTAATATAGACCACTATTTAATAAAGAATACTCTAGGTCTCTTTTTGCATGGAACCTTTCTTTTCATTTTTTTTTTTTTTCTCGTCGGTAGGGGGGGCAGCAAAGCAAGGTTTATTGAGAGATAGCAAAGTGATAGCACAAAGCTCCCAAGGAGGGAGAGGACCTGAGAGGGTTGCTACTTTCTTTTCAGTCTTTTGCTTTCAACCTATTAGTGTTATTGAATCTAAAGGGTATCTCTTACATGCACTATATAGTTTGATCTTTTTTTTTTTTGTCCAGTCTCAAAATTGCTGTCATTGATTGGCATATTTGGTTCTTTTATATTTAAATGTACCATTTTGTTATATGTTATATATTTCATGTATTTTTTGTTCTTTTGTTTCTCCTTTATGTCATCTTTTGTGTTAAATATTTTTTATTGTACTATTTAAATTTCCCTTTTATTTTTTAATATATGTATATATGTATATTTTAAAGATTTATTTATTTTAGAGAGAGCACTTGAGAGAGTGAGCGAGCCAGGAGTGGGGGGAGGGGCCGAGGGAGAGGGAGAGAAAGAACTTCAAGCAGACTCCCTGCTCAGGGCAAAGCCTGATGCAGGGCTGGATCTCACCACCCAGAGCTCATGAGCTGAGCCGAAATCAGGAGTTGGATACTTAACTGAGTGAGCCACCCAGGTATTCCTTAAGTTATATTCTTAATGGTTGCTCTAGGGATTAAAATAATGCATCTTAATTTATGACACTTTACTTGAGATTAATATTAACTTAATTCCAGTAAAATATAGAAAGTTTGCTCCATAAAGCTCTATTCACTCCTTTTTTGTGTTATCATACGTATATCTCAAATGTATTATAAACTCAACAATATAGTGTTAACGATTTGATGTCTTTTCAAGTTAAGGAGAATAAAAGAGAAGAACATATATTTATATAGTCTTTTCTATTTACCCTCGTATTTACCTTTTTTTGGTGTTCTTTATCTGTTCAGGTGGATTTGAATTACCGTATGTTGTCAGCTTGAAGGATTTTCTGTAGTTTCTTTTTGTGTGTGTGTAAGGCGGGTTTACTAGCAATAGATTTTCTTGGTCTTTGGAAGTGTTTTTGTTTGCCCTTCATTTTTATTTTATTTAATTAATTAATTTATTTTTTGAGATTTTATTTATTTATTTCACAGGGAGAGACACAGCGAGAGAGGGAACACAAGCAGGGGGAGTGGGAGGGGGAGAAGCAGCCTTCCCGCTGAGCAGGGAGCCCGATGCGGGGCTCGATCCCAGGACCCCGGGATCATGACCTGAGCCGAAGGCAGACACTGAACGACTTGAGCCACCCAGGTGCCCCTTTTTTTAAAGAATAGTTTTTCTGGATATGTAGAATTATTGATTAACTGTTTCTTTTAGCATTTTGAATTTATCATTTCAGTGCCTTTTGATTTTCATTGTTCTTTATGAGAAGTTGTTAACTTTTACTGTAGTTCTGGTATAGAAGTCCTTTTCTGTTGCTGCTTTCAGAATTTAGCCTTTGTCTTTTAGTAGTGTGACTCAAGGTGTAGATCTCTTTCTGTTTATCCACTTGGAGTTTAATTTATCTTCTTGTATTGGTAGATTATTATTTTTCATCAAAGTTTGAAAGTTTTCTGCTGCATCTTTTCAAATATTTTTTTCAGCTTTTTCCCTCTCATGTCTGGTACGTATTAGTTGGTATGCTTGGTATTATCTTTATAGCTCTTTGATTCTCTTTATGGTTATTAGGTCTTTTTTTCCTATGATTTTCGTTTTGGGTAGATTCTATTGATCTTTAAGTTCATTTATTATTCATCGTTCTCATCTGTTAAATTTTGTTACTATGCTTTTCAACTTATGATTTCCATTGGTTCTGTTTTTAAAATTGAGATTCACATGACACAAAATTCACCATTTTAAAGTATAAAGTTTAGTAGTATTTAGTGTATTCACAGGGCTATGCCACCATTATCATTGTCTAATTCCAGAACATTTTTATCACCCCATAAAGAAATCTTGTGCCCATTAGCACTTACTCTTACTTCCCCACTTGCCCTAACTCCTAGCAACCCCTGATCTATTTTCTGTCTTGATGGATTTGCTTATTCTGGACATGACACGAATGGAATCATACAATATGTGGCCTTTTGCATCTGGCTTCTTTCACCTAGCTTAATGTTTTCAAGGTTCATCCATGTTGTAGCATGTGTCAGTGCTTCATTCCTTTTTATGGCTAAGTAATGTTCCATTAGGTGGATATGAATATGCCACATTTGGTTTATCTGTGAATCAGTTGACAGACATTTGAATTATCTCCACTTTTGGCTCTTACGAATAGTGTTTCATTTGATTCTTTTTTATAATTTGTATTTATTTATATTTGCTCTTTCATGAGTCATAGACATCATACTTTAAAAAATTCTTCAATCGGGGCGCCTGGGTGGCTCAGTCGTTAAGCGTCTGCCTTCGGCTCAGGTCGTGATCCCAGGGTCCTGGGATTGAGCCCCACATCGGGCTCCTTGCTCGGCGGGAAGCCTGCTTCTCCCTCTCCCACTCTCCCTGCTTGTGTTCCTTCTCTCACTGTGTCTCTCTCTGTCAAATGAATAAATAAAATCTTTAAAAAAAAAATTCTTTAATCACGACTTCCTTCTATTATTTAACATATTTATAAATAGCTGCTTTGAAGTCTTGGCCTTTTAAGTCCAGTATCTTTGCCCCCTCAGAGTTAGTGCCTATTGATTGCTTCCCTTTCCCATCCCCCATGTATGGAGCACACACTTTCTTATTTCTTTGTATGTCTCATGATTTTTTTTGTTGAAAACTAGAAGTTTTGGATGGTATAGCAGATCGGAGTTCTGATTTTTGCCCTGAGCGTTGTTAGTATTGTTTTGTTAGTGTGTTTAGTAGAGTGTCTGTACTGAATCTGTAGAGTCTATTTAATGGGCAGTGATTGCTGATATCTCTGCTCAATTTTTAATTTTTATTGTATTTTTAAACCTGACTACCTAGGGATTAGTCCTGTATCAGCCTAGGTTAGTCGTCAGCCAGTGATTGGTCTTTGCTTGCATTTAAACACTTTGTTCCATTATATGCTTCTTCCACATGCTGATGATTCTTGGTGTATTTTCAAAATTCAAGCAGTTTTTAAGTTTGCCCTGGCTTTTGCTTTCCTCTAGGATCTCTTGGATTTCCTCTGTGTGTGTGCATCATCATGGTTTGCCAGGGATTTGTAGATAGCTTGATTTCTCTCTAGTCTCTCCTGCATGGATGGGTAGAGAGCATATTAAGAACCCATATGGCTGTGTATTTTCTGTATCTCCCTGCGAAATGTCTGGCTGATATGCTGGTCCTTTGCTTGCCACAACTTCGTGTTTGCTGAGCCACTGTGTGTTGGCACTGGGATCGCTACTATTACTGAAAGTACTGTTTGGGGTGGACTTCTTCTGTGCTTCAGTCCAAATCATGCCAGCCTCCTCTGCAAGTGAATCTGCTGCATTTCAAAGCTTGCCTTGCCCTTGTATAATTACCATGGCAACCCAGCTGGGAGGTGGGAGTAACCCCAGGCAAGAATGCCACAGACTCCCACAGTTCTTACCTGTGGTTTTTATGGTAACCACTTCTTCATTTGTTTTATGTTTTTGGTCAACTTCCAGAGCCCTCAAATGGTCCCTGACAGTTTTCTCTAGTTATTGCCTTTTGGGGAGAGCATTTGCTAATTTACTTATTCCATCATACCTGAACTCCTTTCACCCTCCAGACTGACATTTCAATAACAAAAAACTTTGAGATGCTGTGTAATAAGAGTTTCTGTCTACTGCGTAGTGACGAACACCAAATGGTTCATATTTTTGGTCTAGAGATCAAAATGATCAAAATAGCAATTAATAGAGATTAAAATAGAATTGTGGCATATTTTTCCATTACTTCCCTCGAGTTCCTATGGAACAGTTTTTATTATTTTGTTTAATTAAAGATTTAGTCTGTATTATTTTGTATAATATCATTTGTTAAATTAGGTAAATAAAGGGCGCCTGGGTGGCTCAGTCGTTAAGCGTCTGCCTTCGGCTCAGGTCATGATCCCAGGGTCCTGGGATCGAGCCCCGCCTTGGGCTCCCTGCTCAGCGGGAAGCCTGCTTCTCCCTCTCCCACTCCCCCTGCTTGTGTTCCCTCTCTCGCTGTGTCTCTCTCTGTGAAATAAATAAATAAAATCTTAAAAAAAAAATGAGGTAAATAAAATTTCTCTGCGATTCTGAGCTAAGACATTTTTTGCATTCTTTAGTATTTGTTTTTATTTTATCTTGTAAACAGATCTTACATCAGCTAATATTATTAACAAATAAACATTTATTGGATGCTTATGTTGTTCTAAACACTCTATATGTATGAAATCTTTTAGTCCTAACTTAGTGAGTTATAGATAATATTTCCATTTCATAGATAGGTAACTTAAAGTCACACACCTCATGGTTGAAGAGGTAGTTAATAGTTGAAAGGCACTTTCTGTTAAGTGAGATTATAAATAAAATCAGATTTGTCTATTAAAATTCTCAAGAATATTTGCATTTTTTCTTAAGATTTGGTTTGGATGGCTTAGTCTGAAATAGATACTCTTCTTTTTTAGAGAAAAATTCAAATATAAACTTTGATTTGAATATTTTAATAAACAAATAGAACAAAGTAGTATAGATTCTTGCCTCTAAAGAGAATAGTTGTGGGTGGCTCAGATGGTTAAGTGACTGCCTTCCTGCTCAGGTCCTGATCCTGAGGTCCTGGGATCAAGTTCTGCATCAGACTCCTTGCTCAGTGGGGAGCCTCTGTCTCCTTCTGCCTGCCACTCCCCCTGCTTGTGCACATTCTCTCTCTCTCTGATTAAAAAAAAAAATAATAAAGAGAATAATTGTTTTAAAGTTTTAGTTCACTTAGCACTCTGGGAAGTAAAAGTTGGTAATTTGAGAGGGACCATTTAAAATTTCTCTTTCTTGGGCGCCTGGGTGGCTCAGATGGTTAAGCATCTGCCTTCGGCTCAGGTCACGATCCCAGGGTCCTGGGATTAAGTCCCGCGTCGGGCTCCCTGCTCCTTGGGAACCTGCTTCTCCTTCTGCCTCTCTCTCTCTCTCTGTCTCTCATGAATAAATAAATAAAATCTTTTAAAAAAATTTCTCTTTCTTAAAGATAAGTGGACAGGGAGACGTTTTGATTATGTAAAGACAGTTGTTGAGTTCTTCGTGCTGAAGGAGAGAGGAAATAGGGGTCTTACGTTTCTCTTGTGTTTTGCTATCCTGGAATTGTGTTTGGAGGCATGGAACTACTGGTGGAGGAAAGTAGAAGGAAAGATGTTAAGGAGCAGAAGAGCTATTCTTTTAGTTATAATTATTTAAGGATTATAAGCCCTTATGTCGATGATTGGAGCAGTCCATGAACCCACAGCACAAAATCACACCACCACCACTTACCTGATGAGTACCATTCTCTAGTTGCACATAGAGTAAGAGAAAACAGCCTTTTGGGGGTTGAATTTGCAAACCTAAATATAGAATTAAAATAATGGTCACATGGAGAAATCAATTTTATATTTATTAAAAATAATACAAATATCTTAAATTTGGTTAGTTTTACATACATTATTATATCTAAGTGTTTTTCAGATTTAAGGTACTTCTGGAATCACTGAGGTTCTGTGTGATATATTGTAGTTTTTAATTTGATAAAATTAAATGACTTCTAATGGAGTCCCATCATTTATCACTAATTAGAATGACCAGTCACTAAGGATACTAAGCAATAGTCTTTAGTTGGTGGGTGGTTTTTTTTTTCCTTGCATTTTTTAAATGAGTATTTTTGATAGATTTTTTAAAAAAATATGCTTTTACAAGAAGCCACATGATATTATAAACATAATATTCCTTTTGAATGTTAATAGGCTAAAAATAGATTTTAATAATAGATTACTTTTTAGAGCAGTTTAGTTCACAGAAAAACTGTGCAGAAGTATAGTGCTTTCAGGGGCACTTGGGTGGCACAGTTGGTTAAGCTTCTAACTCATGATTGCAGCTCAGGTCATGATCTCAGGGTCATGAGATCGAGCCCCATGTCGGGCTCTGCGCTCAGTGCAGAGTCTGCTTAAGTTTCTCTCTCCCTCTGCCCCTGCCCCCTGTGTGTATGTGCATGTGCGCTCTCTCTCTCTCCTTTCTTAAATAAATAAATCTTAAAAAATAAAGGAGGATATAGTGTCTTCCTGTATATCCCCTTTTCCCTTCACAGAGATTCCCCCTATTATTAACACCTTGCATTGGTGTGGTATGTTTGTTACAATTGATGAATCAATACTGATATTCCTATTGATTTTTTTAAAAGCAATTATTATCTAGTTTAACAGATGCAGTTTCTGTAATCCTTATACATACTCAGTTGAGTAACTCTTGTTCATTTATTATTCATTTTTAAAATACTGTTATTAACAGTGAAACACAATTACTCTCCTCTTTTTAGGGTGGAATAATTAATGATGGTTCTGAATTGATTGGTCCTGCTGAAGCTTATTCGGATTCCCTCGTTGATAGCTTTCCTGAGTGTAGTACAGAAGGTAGGACATTTTGAATTTTTTTCATTTCATGGTTTTGATTGCAGACTATAAATCATATCTGAATTGTGAAAGAATAGATGGCTATAGGAATTTGAGAGTATTTCACCAATTCTAAGATACTTTTTTCCTTAACATTTTAGTATCACTGATGTTGGGTACATGATACTGGGTCGATGATATCTTACATTTACTTGACAGCTTTTTTTCTTTCTTAGTGTGATATATAAAATAATGATTTATCCTACAATTAATGGCATATTAGATTTGATGGAATGTGGTATAATGAATGTTCAGAATTCGTATTGTCTAGCGTTAAGAATATTTTGCTAAAGTTTAGCAGCATCTGACGTTTAGACAATTAATTTCAAGACTGGCTTTAAAAGTTTAGTCATGTTCCCAGAAAGAATAAACCTGGGGCAGTTTAAATGTTTTTAGTATGTTTTATAATAACACGAGTCTAAACCAAAGCAGTCTTTGAAATTTTAATCACTTTAATTTAAGAATGCTTAATCTCTTGTTTTATTCCTATGTTAAGCCATCCTTGAATTTTTATGAAGATTTAAAATACATACATTTTTGTCTTTAAATTTCCTTAGCTAGTTTTCTTCCAGGGATTTTGGAATTAAGAAAAGGAGATTTGGGGACAGGGAGGGAAGGTCTTTAAAAATAGATAATTAGATTTGTTTGAGGAGGCTTAGGTTTGTTTTATATAAAAGTAAAATCATAGACTAGATATTTCTTTATCGCTTTCATGGATAACAGCTTATGGTAGAGGAGGATGCTGAATATGGGAGGTAGCCATAATCTCATTTCAGTGATCTTTTAATAGGGGTATGTACTGATGTCATATATCAACAGACTCATTGATATAGATTTATTGCAGTAAATTCCCATCTTAATTTGGTAGGAGCCGCAAGTTCCCATCCATTGTGTAGGCTGAAGCATTTAAAATTTGTTTTTCAAGTGCCTTGTTAGTGCAGTAGGTAGCATATCAGCCTCATAAAATTTGTTTTTCTTTTGTTGCCGCCACATTAGCTCTTCTTGTTTTTCATAGTGGCTCCCATTGACTTAAAAACAAAGTCCATTCATTAGTGTTTTGTGTAATGTATGGGAACCTTAGACCCAGGGATTTCCATTAGGTCCTCAGTATCTTTGACTCTGTACTGAATCAGCCAGGGTCATAGGAAAACACTGCTGACAGTAATTTTACTCTACAATCCAAATACCTGTTCTTTGTAACCTGTTTTGATCTGCAGATCCTTGCCAGGCTTTGAAACATCTAGTCCCTGCTTGGGATCCCAATGTGATTCTGTTTTTAGAGCTGGTTTCCTTGGAAGGTAACCACCTGGGATAGCCCGATCTGGCTGTTGCCTCAGAGATACTCTTTTCCTGAGAGAGAAGGAGAGGGTATCTTCTGCCTGTAGATGTGCTGATTTGGTGACATCCAGTAGTAAACAAATAGAAAGATTTGTAGGAGAGTGTTCAATGAGGAGTACAGTTCTTGGAGATGGTAGAATGTTTTTTAGCTTCTCTCCTTTTGTGTTTTGTTACAGGAATCTAAGGTTGCATGACTCGGGGATGGCTATATTTTTTTGATATCTATAATAAGCTTTTTTTTAACTAGTTGTGAGTCAGCTATGGTGGAAGATGTGTGTCTCAGGAACCTATTTTAGTGTAGGATCATCATGGATGAGAATGATACAGAGGCCTTTTGTCCTTTGTTATCATCTGGAAGAGAAGTGGCGGAGCATTATTATTAGGAATGTGTGTTTTTGGGATGGTGTTCTAAAATATGGGAAGCTGTTCAGGGTAAAAATGTGGCTGTGGTAAAAATGTGGTAAACAAAAAGGATATATTACCTAAAGCTAGGATGAGTTTGTAATTTATTGTCCTAAGTGGGACACAGACTTCTGAGAAGTAAAGAGGATGCTTTAATAAGTACAGCGAGACCACACGCATACACCAGGACTGCCCCCTGGCACACTGGGACGGATGGTGTGGGCTGCTCTACCTAAAGCAGTTGTTTCAGGGTTTATCTTTGAAGTTTCGAAAAGATGGGTTTTCTTTCTTTTTTTTAAGATTTTATTTATTTATTTGACAGAGAGAAAGAGCGCGCACACAAGCAGTAGGGAGTGGCAGGTAGAGGGAGAGGGAGAAGCAGACTCCCTGCTGAACAGGGAGCCCAATGCAGGGCTCCATCCCACCACCCTGGGATCATGACCTGAGCTAAAGGCAGGACACTTAATGGACTGAGCCACCCAGGCTCCCCGAAAAGATCAGTTTTCCTTGGAAAGATTTATCTTTTAGGAATATGCTTTTATGAGAGAAATTGGGGGCAACCTTTTTGTTAATAACCCCAGAAAAGACTTATACTACCGAAAAGTAATACTGGCATTTTATCCTTTCCATGCAGAGTTGTTCAGTTCTCCAACTGTATTACAATCTCTGGAACACGCTGTGATCCATGACGAATGCAAAATGTGGAACTAGAAAGGCTGTTCATGCTTATGTTTTTTTACCCCCTCCCTTTAAAAGCCTTTATGCCTGACTAATTAATCCTGCTGAAAGACACCTTGTTGACAAATACAGATCAGAGTGTCAGACAGCTTGTAAATTCATTGTTATATAAGAGGGGAAACGACTTTTAAATATCATGAGATTGTCTGGCATACTGGGTGGTGGAAGATAGACTTTCCTACCAAAAGGTCCGCAAACCCCAGAGACAGCCAAGGGAGAGGGCCTCTCCTAGCAAAAGGGCAGGAGAGCTGGCAGCCGGCCAAGCCCCACAGGTATACAGTGAAATGGAGGGTTGTAGAGGGATTGTGGTGGCAAGTGCTTGTGGTTTGGATTTAGAGCCAAAATGTGAGGAGGTGATTCACTCCATAACAACTCCTCTGAGTGTAGTATTTTAAATGGTGTTTCAAAGGTGTATTCATTTTTCATACTTCTGATTTAGTTTGCCAGTGAAATGAGCCAGAGGGGCAAATCTTAATATATAGTCTCCTGTTTCAAGGTCCTTCAGTAGAGTAAGAATGACATGGTAGGTATATCACCTCTCAGAGAACAGATGTAGAGGCTAAGTGATCATTATTTTTATTAGTACCATAAAAAATGCAATCAACAGGTCTTAATTTACGTTGAAGGGAAGTTTTCTGAGGAAAACAAAGAGCTGGATTAATTTTTTTTAATTATCATTATTTGATAGTAATGGGATAGAGGAAACCCCTTTAAGTTTCATAGAACCAATAATGTGGTGATTAACTGGTAAATATATTTTATCTAATAAGAAATTGATAATTATAAAATTATTCAGTAGGTTTTTAGATAAAAAGTTAATATTGTTTTATGTTTTTAAAATGAAATGTTGGTTACTCTTTATCTCCTTTGTCCAGAGAAATTAAACTGTATGTATTTTTAAAGATGAAAGAAGAGTGACTTGATTGTTAACATCTTATTTCCTTTTTAAACTTGCATCTTTTCATTTGATTAAACTTAGCTATGAAGTTAGTATGACATTTGTGGAAATCTGGCCAAAATGGTGCATTGGAATTGAGCTTCTTGGCATGTTTCTCTCATCTGTTGGCCAGTTTGAGGGGTGTAGGTTGCTTTACTGCCATGCTGGCCTTGATATTGGAGCCTTTGATGTTGGTAGACTCTCATCTGGTAACCTGTGTCATTTCCTCTTCTTGCAGTTATGGGAGGGACATCTTCCAGGTGTATGCACCAAATAAGAGAAAATAATTAGGTGATCATAACCACAAATACAAATTGAGAGATCAGCTTCTTAAATGTAGATCTTACGAGTGAATTTTCTTAAATGTCTCCTGGGGTAGGATCTTCTTCTTCCTTCCTCCTCCTCCTCCTCCTCCTCCTCCTCCTCCTCCTCCTCCTCCTTCTTCTTCTTTTTTTTTTGGTGGTAAATTGTGGGTTAAGAGCTCCCTGGGGTTCAATTGTAGCTATTGTAGACATAAGAAAGGATCTATTAAGCTGTCTTGAATTCTATTTTAGAGTAAATGAGATGTACATTTGGAGACTAGCATCCATTGCTGGTCTATGTAAGGGATCTCTAAAATCACTTTCAGTTCAAAGATTTGTGTTTTTATTTGATGGCGGGGTGATAATTCTTTCCATTAAAGCATTGAAGATTAAAAAAAATAAAGCCTGAAGATTAGAGTTAAACTGTATTAAATTGAATAATGTTGATTAGTTTTAAACCGTTAGGGGAGACTCATTGGAAGGGTGAATAGTTATTTAAGTTTGAAGAAAGTCTTCTGTGTCAGTGTACCATTTATTATTATTATATTTTTCTTTTTATTATTTGTGCTATTTTCATTTAGTTGATTTAAAGTCAGTTCTCTGAGGCAGGATCATTTTAAAAAGGAATATTCTTCACTTGATTGGCTACTTAATAGCCTAAATCTGTTTTTCAAACTTAAAGTTTGCTTTAGAACTGCATAGAGGTGGTGTAAAATGACGAAATATAGAAAGCCTGATTAAAAGTAATTTAAAGTAGAATTTAGTGCAAATGTCCACTAGGTGGCACCAGGAGAACTCTAAATCTTGTTACTGGGATTATTCTAGGCCCTCCTGTATTATGAGAGTAGGTTTATTCACTTTGAAGTTCCTTTTTCTCTTAAGTGCTTATCTACTTAATGTTATTCATTCCCCTTTATTCGTTGAATTTTCTTTGGTGCGGGAGCTTAGAATAAATAGGGAAAAAAGAATAGATCATTATTCTCAAGAAAAACACAAATGAGAATGTGTCATTGTATGTGTGCATGTAAAACAAGTGATAACATATTATAAATATTGACTCTTAAAAACCCTAGGGCCATTGAGGTTAATGTTAGCTATTAGGAGTTTAGGAGTTGGGTGGGGAAGATAAAAAAAATTCATGCTATGTCATGGGAGGTGTTTTAGAGTAAAAGGAACATTAAGAATGATATAGATAAATTCCTTATTCCCCAGTTAAAAATTGGAATTTCAGAGAAGTAAAGCCATGTGCCTAAGGCAGTCCAGGTATTCTAGGTAGGGTCAGCAGCAATTATAGAAGCATGTGTTGAAAGAAGAGATTTAATTTTATGGAGAAGGAGGCAGTGAGAATACATATTTGGTATAAAAAGCTCAGCGTGAGCTACTTGTGTGCTAATAGCAGGTTTGATTTGCAGAGAAGATTATGGAGAGTAGCAACATAAGAAGTTCATTAGGTAGAAAGGGAAGCCAACTCATAGATCTTTGTTGTTCATGGTAAGATAACAGTATTAGGGTTGTAATTTTGATTGATGTGTCGTTTTCCGAGGTTATTCAGTTTTTCACCAAATAATGCAGTGAATATACTGGTGCTCTTTTCAGAAATTTTCAAGGGTGAAGCAAAGACTTGTCTCCAGGACATTATAAAAATGTGAAACATCAAAGGAATGGTACTTTTTCGTAACAGTAGCTATTTCTAAATGATACGTTGGTAATCGAGTACGAGAGTCTTAATTAGTATCAAGTTTTAGATTTAGGTATTCGCCTAAAATCATATTAATAAGGGCTTGTTTCTTAATGGAGATTGATATGTATGTCTTCTATCTCAGGGTGACCTTTGTTCTGCTGGCTAGATATTTTGCTTTGTGTGTGAAGCATGAGTCATTGCTACTAGGAAAAGTAGAAATTCCCTTTCGTTGACTGAACCTCAGTGCTCAGTGAAAGCTATCAGCTAATAATAATGAGGCCATGTATTTTATATATAGTTGACCATGAGAGACCACCTGTTGTTCTAAAGGAAACTGATCTCTTTTTGCAGATGGTCTTCAAATACAGATTTCTGATAGTTTATAGTATAAAGATTTATTCTATAGCAACTCCACCTTTTCCCCTGGTGCCTGTCTTTCAGAGGTGGTGTCCTAGACAGATTTCACTAGACTGCCCTACTCTGAGCAGTTCAAAGCACAGAAGGTGAGGGTAGGTAGGTGAACTGGGATGCTATAGAAACCCCTCATGTCTGTAGCTGCTTTTTAACTGGTCACCTGGGGCCCTCTAATAGCCCTGAGACTTGAATCTCTGTGATATGAACCTGGAGGCAGAACGCTTTCATAGAACCTTTGACTCTTCCCCCTCCCATCTCTTCCCCAAAAGGCTGAGGTTTTTGTCTTGATGGTGTTGGTGAAGCATGTACCTTTTACTCTCATGATGGCTCTAGAGGGCCCCTTTAAACATGGATTGACTTCAGGTTGGTTTAACTTTTGACAAAGAGTCTCTGACTTGTCAATTGTTGCCCTGCCTTATCCACAATGTTCTTCCTACTCACCTAACTGAGAACCTCTTACTTGTTGGCTGCTCTCTGTACCTTATTAACTTTCTTTCTGGGTTTTAGAAGCTAGTTTCCACTTGATGTGATATTTATATGGAGCTTTATATAAAACAGGTTGAATGACAGGACCGTGATTTCAAGGAATTGAGCAAGCACTTTATTAAGTAGATGTATTAAGGATATAAGGCGAAAAGACTAGGTACTGAGTGTGTGTGTGTTAATGGTTTGTTGCTGTGGTGCTGAAAGGGGAGTGTTCTCGAGTTGGTTGGGGAATACTTCATTGAGAAGAAGGGGATTTAGAAATTGCTTAAATGCAGAAGGGAAAGATTTCAGAGAGTACTAGAAGACAACTAGTTGCAGTGTATGGTTGCGATATGATAGAGTTAGGCTTTTCAGATCTGGTAGGGTGCATCTTAAGAGGAGAATTAAAGGAAGAAGATAGGCAAGGAAGAAGTGTCAAGGGTTAGTCTGCCTCAAACGGATCTGTCTATAATCACTTCTGTCTTCTCTCCTAAGTTAGGAATTCTTGGCACTGGCTGCTGGATGATTCTTACGGGCCTATATTTCATAAATTATGTTTATATAACATAGATTTATTCA
Source organism: Eumetopias jubatus (assembly GCF_037043125.1). Lineage (NCBI taxonomy): Eukaryota > Metazoa > Chordata > Mammalia > Carnivora > Otariidae > Eumetopias > Eumetopias jubatus. The sequence goes on from NW_028274818.1 coordinate 38,405,988, forward strand.
CAAACAAATTCCCAGTTTTAGCCCTTGCTGCATTTCCTTTGATATCCGTCAGGTACCAAGGCTTAAGAGCTTGCCATTCACATAAAGGAATGTGGTAAGAGTCACCTGTATTCCCACCATACAGGGAAAATTGCTGTCAATGTTTAATACACTTCTCTAGCCTTTTTTTCCTGTGTTTTTGTTTTAAAACTAGAATTACAGTATATTATATACTGCTTTACAGTTTGTCGTTTTTGCATAATAGATAATGAACACTTTAGCATTAAGCATTTGCTTAACATAATTTTTAGTAGCTGCATAATATTTTCTCAAAGGGATGTACCGTAATATCCAATTGTTAGGAATTTATTATTTCCAAATTTTCACCAATTTTTGCGATGGATATTGTCATGTATAGATCTTTTGTCATATCTCTGATTGTTTTTGATATAAATTGCTGAATCAAAGATATAGGCATTTTTTGCATCTGATATGTATTGCCAAATTGTCCTCCAAAAAGGTTGAGTCAGAAGTCTTTTTGCTTTCCTTTGCTTCTCATAGTTGGACTAGAAAAATTCCTTATCCTAACCTGCTACTTTTTCTTTTGTTTGCTCACTTTGAAAGATTCTTCATTTAGAATTAGGTACAATTTGAAAAGGAAACAATTTGGATGTTATTATTATTTCTTTGTTTCATTATCTGACCTTATTCCTAGGTATTTTGATGGTCTTACTCTTCTGATGTAATTTTATTTAATCATGATTTCCTTTGCTAACAAAATACGATTAGAAAGGTAAGAGAGGAAATAAGACTATGTCACTAGATTTTTGTGGTCAAAAGCCAAGAAACTGAGTACACATAATTTTACCCCTTTGCCCTTTGGTATTATTGTTCGTGTTAGAAAGGAAAATCAGGCAAAACATGAAACAGTACAATGTGATAGATGATGTGAAGGTTACAGTGACAAGACACCAGAGAGCAGACAAAAGATCTATAGCAGCATTTCCTTTCTTTTATGATTAGCTGTATAAATCAGAACTTCTTTTTTAAACTTTGTCTATTTGTTTATTAATATCAATGGACTAGGTTATATAAGGCCCCCTTTAAGGAAATAAATGTGCATTGAAATATAGAAAATATTTTTAGATCAATTAAAAAAATCTAAAGTTTGTATATTTCTCAGAAGAGTGGATAAATAATTTTATAGACTGCTATAAAAGATTTTGATTTTGAAGTGCTGTCTGTACAGTTGAAATGTCAGAGATTGAAAAGATTTCCACTAGGTCCAGTGAATCTCATCTCAGATTGTGGATTTAATGAAGTCTTTTGCTTTTAGGGAACAAAGTGAGTTCTTTATGGGCATTCTAAGGATTTGAGAAAAACCCCTCAAGACAGGATATGTTGACAGCGTGCCAAAGTAGTGTCTGAAGCTGATTTGAAATTTGAGTTTAGCTGCCAGTAACATGTTTTTACCCTAACTTATTTTATTTGATATGAAGTAAGCAATTTGAGTCTATAATAAGGGTTGACAAACTGTGGCCTGTGGGCCAAATCCGACCTGCCACCTGTTTTTATATGACCTACTAGCTAAGAATGGTTTTTACATTTTAAATGTTGACAGAATTCAAAAGAATATTATTTTGTGGCATGTGAAAATTATATGGAATTCAAATTTCAGCATCCATAAATAAAGTGTTACTGGAACACAACTGTTCTTATTCATTTACATATTATCTGTGGCTGCTTGTTTTTGTATTACAATAGCAGAGTTGATTAGTTGTGACATAGATCATGTGGCCCACAAAGCCTAAAATAGTCACTCTCTAGTCCTCAGAAGAAAAGTTTGCTGATCCCTGACCTAGAATTGTATACTCTAACCCACCTTAAAGTTTGGCTTTATATATGATCCTGAGGAAATAATTTTCTTTTCAATATATTTTCTTTCCTGAGAAACTTGAGAGTCAGTATTCAGTGGTGATACAGATCACATAGTTGTTCCCAAACTTAATTTTTACATAGCTGTCAATCTTATTGTCAATCTTATTGAATGATAGAGAGCGGTGGCTCTCAGAGTATGGTCTTCAGATGCCTGGGTATTCCGGAGATCTTTTTAGGGGGTCCCCAAGGCAGAAACTGTTTTTATATAGTCTAGGAAATTGTTTGCCTTTTTCACTGTGTTGACATTTGCACTGATGATGCAAAAGCAATGGTAGGTAAAACTGTTGTGCCTGAGCATGAAGCAGGACAGGGAGCAGACTGTAACAGGAATCATTGCACATGCATTAATGCCAGTGCTAATGTTGCCTAAAAATGCCTTTGATAAAGCAGTAAAAACTATTAATTTTTATCAACTCTCAACCTTTGGGTACATGTCTTCTTGATATTCTGTGTGATAAAATGGAAGTATACATAAAACACTTCTGCATATTGAATTGCTATGGTTGTCTGGAGGAAAAGCACTTGTTTGAGCCATGAACTAGCTGCTTTTCTCTTGGGACATCATTTGTGCTTGAAAGAACCTCTGACAGACAAACTGTCATTATTCAGAAGGGTATTTGGCAAATATTTTTTCAAAAGCAAATGAAGTGAGCTGACACTTTAGGGAAAACAACTGACAGTATTTGTTGCCAATGATAAAATGTGAGTTTTCAATTCCAAATTCGAATTTTGGAGAACTTGTTTTTTTGTTTTTGTTTTTGTTTTTAATCTTTACACCCAGCATGGGGTTCAAACTCAGGACCCTGAGATCAAGAGTCACAAGCTCTACCAACTGAGCCAGCCAGATGCCTGAATTTTGGAGAACTCATATCTGCTTTGAGCTTGACAGTTTCCCAGTATCTAAAGAAAATATTCTGATGAGATTGATGATGATAGTAACAAATGTGATTTTGGAGGGGGATATTGTAATAATGAAATTTGTCAGTATTTGGAAGATCTTTATAACTCAGGGAACCAGTACTTTCAAAATGTCCAGTGTGTGATGTTACAAGCTCAGGCATGGATAAAAGAGCCATTCAGTGTGCAAGACAGACCGATGTATTTGAATGTGACAGAAACAGAAATTTCACTGGTAGGAATTTATATTCTACATGGCAACAAAGCTTTAAGAAACTACCACTTGTCAAGTTTTGGTGTAGTATCAAAAAATAATATCCATAAATATTCGAAAAGGCTACTAAAATATTCACCCCATTTTCATTCCTATCTATGTCAGATTTTCCTCAAATCTTTCAACCAAAACAACATGACAACAGATTGAGTGCAGGATCAGATATGAGAATCTAGTCACCTCCTGTTAAAAAGATTTGTAAAAATTTGAAACAGTGTCAACCCTCTCACTCAATACTTTTTTGTTTTGGAGAATATAGTTTTTTTTTTTTGAAAGATTTTATTTATTTATTCATTTGAGAGAGAGAGAGAGAGTGAGAGCGCGGGAGCCAGCGGGGGGTAGAGGGAGAGGGAGAAGCAGGGTCCCCTGCTAAGCAGGGAGCCCGAAGTGGGGCTCTATCCCAGGACCTGGAGGTCATGACCTCAGCTGAAGGCAGATGCTTAACCAACTGAGCCACTGAGACACCCCAAGAATATAGTTATTTTTAATAAAAATTATGTTAACATGTAATGGGTTTTAGTGTTTAAAAACATTTTTAGTCTATTTAAATACTAAGATTGGTAAACATTTACAGGTATAATCCACAAAAACAAAAGTTTTTTGAGGCTCTCAATTATTTTAAGAATGTAAAGGGAGATCCTAAGACCTCATGCTCATTTACCATGAAGTCAGTTCTATGAAATGTGAGAAAGAATTTTCATTGCTGATTATTTCAGTACCACCTGTTCATTCATTTTCTGTCAGAAAACTAAGAGGCGAATATATACCAAAGCTCTCTCCAAAAGCTTGTGGAAGGGATTGAAACAAAGGTATCTAAAAATTTAGTCCTTTAAAAAAAAAACACAACTAAATGGCATACATTTTCCAGATATGGATGATTATCTAAAAGCACACCTCTGTGAAGGTACGTTGTATGATAATTAAATAATGATTATATAATTGCTATAATAGTTGTAATTGAATGGTAAGTCTATTGTGCTTTATATGCATTAACTCTGTTCCTCATTTAAAATCCTGCATAATAAGTAATATTATTAAGTGACTCGCTTTTGGTCACATAATAAGTTTTAAGAGCTGAGATCCAAGCACTTGTTTTTGTCTTACCCTGAAGCTCTTATTCTTTTCCTTTTATCATAATGATGATGTTACAAGATCTTGTGGTAAAGGCTCTTCTTTTTGACAACAAGGCTAGATAAAGACTTGCCTTCAGTTTTAGTGTGATAATTAAGGCGAAGGAGATTGGCTTCTAGAGCTTACATTGAGTGCAGAAATGAGTGAAGTAAGCAGAAACAAATTGCCAGGCACCGATCTCTATCAGGCAATGACATTAGGACATACTATCCTAATCAACTTGGATAGTATGAACAAATGAATAGTCAGCATGATTTGTATTCTTTTTGGCTGATTCTTAATTTAATATCTATTTACTATTGTGATCATATTTCTAGGTTTCTCCAGCGACAGTGATCTGATATCTCTTACTGTTGACGTGGATTCTCTTGCTGAGTTAGATGATGGAATGGCTTCCAATCAAAATTCTCCCATTAGAACTTTTGGTCTCAGTCTGTCTTCGGATCCTTCAGCACTAGGGGCTGTTGCTTCTGACAGCGAACAGAACAAACCAGAAGAAGAACGGGAAAGTCGCAGCCTCTTTCCTGGCAGTTTAAAATCCAAGCTTGGCAAGAGAGATTATTTGGAGAAAGCAGGAGAATTAATAAAGCTGGCTTTAAAAAAGGAAGAAGAAGATGACTATGAAGCCGCTTCCAATTTTTATAGGAAGGGAGTTGATTTACTCCTAGAAGGTGTTCAAGGTACAATTTTATCAGTATTAATATGTTTTGGAATGTTTTTATGTTGGTGTCTGGAAAGAAAAGTGCATCTATATAACTATACCTTGTGTATAGCCCTCTGTAAAAACAAGACTGAACATGAGAAATTACTGAAGATTAAATGACCTACATTTGGGGGGGCACCTGGGTGGCTCAGTCAGTTAAGCATTTGACTCTTGATTTCGGCTCAGGTCATGATCTCAGGGTAGTGAAATTGAGCCCCGCATCAGGCTTTGTGCTGGGTGTGGGCTTTGAGCCTGCTTAGGATTCTCTCTCTCCCTCTCCCCTGCCCCTTGCCCTGCTCATGTGCATTCTCTCTCTCTCTCTCTCAAAAAAAAAAAAAACAAAAACAAAAAACCTACATTCAGGTTTATACTTTCAGTTACATGAATGGAACGCAGTATCGGAGCTGCTTAACTCTCTACTTTGATCAATTAACCAACAACAGGTTTTAAAAAAATCAAATCTCCATGTCTCTTGATGAATAATAATCTGTTTTTTTCTGACATGGCTAGTGTTCACCAGCCTTCACCTCTCTCAGAAGTATTTGCAGAGATTCTTTAGTGCATTTATTCTTGCTGGCCTGAAGAGAGGAGATGAAATGTAAAGATTCTTGATTTGCCTACTATTCTGTTCTTTGTTAATTGTCATAAATTCTCAGCTAATTACTGGGGTGTTGTGGGAGTTGAATGGTTCTGAATGTCTGTAAGTAGGACTTACCTTTTTTTTAAGCATCAGATTTTTGTTTCAGTCATTTGTCTTTTCCTTATAGAAAGAGTGTGAAGCATACTGTAGTTAGTTACTTGACTCTCTGGACACAATAATCAAAGGCTGGTAGGACCTTCTTCCAGTGGTTTGCTTTCCAGAAAATCGTCATTTTTACTGTTGTTCTGTGACCTTTGACTTGTTAGTGCCATTCACATGACCGTGGTCTCCTGTAGCACTGACACTTTTTTACTACAGTATTTCCCCCTCACTGTGCTTGGTGTTCTGTCCAGAGTTTTCTTTTTTCTTAGAGTGTGAACTTTGAGTCTTCTAATGTGGTATAAGATGGATGCTTGCCTGCATGGGCTGAAGAGGGAGTGGGTGTAGGCATTCGTGGTTTTTAACCAGAATTTTGACTAATTCTCTTGTTTTTAGCCCTTACTCTGATTTTCACAGCTACCCAGTGCTACCAGTTCTCAAACTTTTGGAGAGATTTACAGTGTCATTTAAGTCAGGCAGCTTTCTTGAACTTCTGAAGTCAATAACCATTCATCCATCTGTTTTCTAGCTTGTCAGATGTTTTTGCTGTAGTCTTCTCTCTTAATCTCTTTGTCCAAAAAATTCGGGCTTTTACCTTAAAAATAATTCTAAAAATTCTAAAAATAATTACAGGGCAGTAATGCCCTGTTAATGGAGTTTCCGGAGGGAGCATTTCTCATGGTTTGACTGATAACGTCATTTTGATACAAATTTTTGTTTCTCAAGTAGTGTCATAGTTAATTAGGGTTTTTTGTTTGCCAGTAGAGCATTCTGGTCTTTAAAGATCTACACATTTTTCTTCTTTGTCTTAACTCTCATTTTGGGTTGGGAATTTAAGATCGGGATGAGTTGCAGTTAGCTCTGATATTTTCCCTTTTCTTTTTAGATGATTTTGTGCTAAAAAATCACTAGTGTTTAATTGACATAGATACATCAGTGTGATATTTTCCTAAAAGTTATTTGCTTTTAAACTTAGAGCACTTCATAATGTTACCACTTGATGGCACCAGAAAAATAAAAATCTTTACTTCAAAATGAGAATTATGGATGCATATCAGAAATAACAGAATAATACCATTTAGTTAGTTACTTTGTGATATAATGGTGAATTATTTCTCACTAGAACTTGATACCAAATCTACTAGACCTCTATCTCAAGGAATGTTACCATTTAAACTTGTTTTTCCCATTTAACATATGCCTGTCTTTCTGAAACTACAATATCCATTCCTGCCATGGATTGGTTTTTGTTGTTGATGTGCCATCAAATCCAAAAAATTATACTTGCCTAATTGCTTTTAGCCTTTTATTGTTTATTCATAATGTGATCGATTTTTTTCATATAAACTGTGGGAACCATAATCACAGAATTCTAATTTTTAACCAATATGTAAAATAACCTTTGTTTCAGTCCTTATGGTTATACTTTTAACTATGTGTCAAATGTAATGTCAAGGCAGTGCTTTTGGTTGGTATTTAAAAGTGTACCAGTCACCACCTAACAGACGTATGGACAATTATTGGTTTAAAAAAAAATCCCCCCCCCAGTTTTATTAAGATATAATTGACATATAACATTGTACTAAAGGTGCAACATGATTTGATACATGTATCTGAAGTGAAATGATTACCATAATAAGTTTAGTTAACATCCTTCCCCTCACATAGTTATGTCTTTTTTTTTTCTTGTGATGAGAGCTTTTAAGATCTACTCTTTTATCAACTTTCAAATATATGATATGGTATTTTATTTTATTTTATTTTTTTAAAGATTTTATTTATTTATTTGAAAGAGAATGAAAGAGAGCACAAGAGGGGGGAGGGTCAGAGGGAGAAGCAGACTCCCTGCTGAGCAGGGAGCCCAATGCGGGGCTCGATCCCGGGACTCCAGGATCATGACCTGAGCCGAAGGCAGTTGTTTAACCAACTGAGCCACCCAGGCGCCCTATGATACAGTATTTTAGAAACTATAGTCCCCATGTTGTATATTATATCCACAGAACTCATTAATCTTATAAATGGAAGTTCATACCTTTTGACTGCCTTCACCTACTTTACCCACCCCTTACCCCTGTCTCTGGTAACCACCAATCTCTTCTATGAGTTTGGTTCTTTTTAAGATTCTACACATAAGTGAGATCATTTAGTATTTGTTTCTCTGTCTGATGTATTTTACTTAGAGTAATGACCTCAAGGTCCATTCATGTCACTGATGGCAGGATTTCCTTCTATTTTATCCCTAATAATATTCATGTGTGTGTGTGTGTGTGTATGTACATATACTATTATCACATTTTCTTTATCCATTCAATCATCAGTGGGTACTTAGGTTGTTTTCATGTCTTGACTATTGTAAATAATGCTGCAATGAACATGAGGGTACAGATACCTCTTTGAGATAACGATTTTGTTTCCTTCAGATGTATACCTAGAAATGGAATTGCTGGATCATAGGGTAGTTCTATTTTTTAATTTTTTAAGGAGCCTTCATACTGTCTTTTATAGAGGCTGCCCCAATTTACATTCCCACCAGCACTGTATAAGAGTTCTCTTTTCTCCACATCCTAGCAAACACTTGTTATCTGTTATCTTTTTGGTGATAGACATTCTGACATGTGTGAGGTAAATCTAATTGTGGTTTTGATTTGGAGTTCCCCAATGATGAGTGATGTTAAGTACCTTTTCATGTACCTGTTTGGCATTTTTATGTCTTGAGAAAATAATTTTTCAATTCCTTGCTCATTTTTTAATCAAATTGTTTAGGGGTTTTTTGATATTAGATTATGTGTTCTTTATATATTTTGGATATTTTGGAGATTAGCCTCTTATCAGATATATGATTTGCAAATATTTTTTACCATTTGGTAGATTGCCTTTTCATTTTGTTGATAGTTTCCTTTGCTGTGCAGAAGCTTTATAGTTTGATGTAGTTCCACTTGTTTATTTTTGCTTTTGCTCCCTTTGCTTTCATGCCAAGAAAACTTACCGCCCTGTTTGTTTTCCTAGGATTTTATGGTTTCAGGTCTTATGTTCAGGTCTTTAATCTATGTTGAGTTAATTTTTGTGTATGGTGTGAGATAGGGGTTTAGTGTTTTTTTTTTTTTTTCCCCTGCATGTAGCTGTTTATATTTGTCAATACCATTTATTGAAGAGACTGTTCTTTCCCTAGTGTATATTTTTGGTTCCTTTGTCATAAATTAATTGACTGTATATATGTGGTTTTATTTCTTTGCTCTCTATCTTATCCCTTTGATCTATGTGTCCAATACCATACTGTTTTGTAGCTTTGTAATATAGTTTGAAATCAGGAAATATGATGCCTCCAGCTTTGTTCTTTATTCAGAGGGTTGCTTTGGCTATTTGAGGTCTTTTATGGTTCCATACAAATTTTAGGATTTTTTTTCTACTTAATGTGAAAAATGTCATTGGAATTTTGATAGGGATTGCATTGAATCTATAGATTACATTGGGTAGTATGGACATTTTAACAATATTAATTCTTTCAATCCATGAGCATGGAATATCTTTCCATTTATTTTTGTCTTCAGTTTCTTTTATTAATGATTTGTAACAGATTTCATCTGTTATTCCAATAGTCTTTTGGTGGAGTCTTTAGGGTTTTCTCTATATAATATCATGCTATCTGCAAATAGAGACAGTTTTACTTCTTCCTTTCTTATTTGGATGCCTTTTATTTCTTTTTCTTGTCCGATTGCTCTGACAAGGACTTCTAGTACTATGTTGAATCAAGTGGTGAGAATGGGCATCATCGTCTTGTTTCTCATCTTAGAGGAAAAGCTTTCCGTTAATCACCATTGAGTCTAATGTTGAGTATGATGGATTTATTCTTTAATTTGTGGGGAAACTGGGGGCTCTAGCTTGTGAGCTGACTTGACATTTATGAGTAGAAGAGATGTTTTCTTAGGGAAAATTTGTTTTAGTGTAGTAAAGCTGTTATTGAAACATCACTGTAACCAGCAATACCTCTGCATCATTTTAATTTAACTCTTGCTGTAAGAATGGTTGCCTGTGGGGAAAAAGAGGAAAACAGAATTGTTGTCTGTGCTCTTGGTTTGGTTTGATAATGCTTTATAATAAAATCATTATTTTTAGATATCTGATAATCCAGCAAAAATGATTTTTCAGAGCTAAGTAGGAGTGCTTTATACAGGGTTCTTATGATTTGGCAAATTTTGTTACTCTAAGTACTAATTATTCATTCTAGCTAAACTATTCATCCTAAAGGAGTTTATCTGGGTTGTTTGTAGATCTGATAAAGATGGCTTAATGTTTTTCTTACTTAACTGGTATTTGCACAGCTGAGACTAGAGGCAGAACACAATAGCAGCAGTTCTATTTGCCCATCCAGCAGAGAAGAAGCATACCCTGATAGTGGTAACTTTGAATTCTCCTTTTGAACCTGACACTTAACATATTTCCTCAGTCTAGGAATGGCTCTTGAAATTGAGGTACCTTCTACTCTTCTAAGTCATCAGGTCTTTATGTGTTTAAGACAGAAAATACAAAAATCAAGATTGAAGGAATCAGCTCGAATCTTTGAAGAGAATATTTCCAGTACATATCCTTTCACTTCTGTCTTGTTGATATATTTCTGCAGTGGCCTGATATGATTAATCTATATTCTCAGTGTGGGTTTATTAGAATAATTGTGAGGATGTAGAGTGGCAATTGGATGACATAAAGGTATTAATAAAATATTTAAATAACGATAATTTATTGTCTGTTATATGCCTGTAACTGTACAAGGGGTTTTTCTTAACATTATTTTTAACCCTCAGAACAAACCTATAATCTGGGCTATGGCTGGTCATACTGGGCTTTGTCTAAGGACACCAAAATTTAGAGAGTGCAAACATTTAATGTAATGATTCTAGAAGCTTGGCACCTAGTTAGCAAGAATAATTATTTAAAACAGGAAGCTACCAGATGGCGAGCATTGTTAGTAACACCCATCTGTGGGCTACATTATGAATTACAGAGTTGATTGGAGAACTGGTTTTGTTTAGTTTGTTCTAGGTGCCAAAATTGCTGGTTTATTGTGTTTGTAAGGTAGATACTGTAATCCCCATTTTATAGGTGGAGAAAACTAAGACTTGGATAAAGTAAGCAATTTGCTCCACAACACAAGCCACTAAGAGTTTTGGCTAAGAGTTAAATCTGGTTCTTTCTGAGTTCAAGTCTTGTCTTGTTTCCACTGTGCCATGTTACTTCTCATACATTTCTTCCCTAATTAGAGTAGCTTTTTAAAATGGAGAAGAAGCAAGTCTTCAGAGAGTATCAAATATTTTTAAACTTTATTTTGATATTCATTCTTTTTCCTTCAATTTGTTTATTTGATCATTCAGCCATCCATCCAGTTGAGCTTTCAACAAGCTTCTATTAGTAGTATGTACTAGGTATTGTGATAGTGAATATTGAATGGTTTTTTAAATAAAAATATAGAATTGAGTGATGACCCTTCAAAAGACGATCTCTTCTCTCTGTTTCTGTTTAAATCTTCTGCATACATTATAAATCTCACATTGAAAAGCGTTCCTGGATGTTGTTGATATCTAAGTTTGATTATCTTGATATTTTTGACCAGTGAGACTGTTTCTGATGTTACTACTCAGTTAAGAGATGCAGACAGTCTTCTGCAATTTTAATCCTAGTAAATGGTATAATAAGTAATACAAAGCCATTTTTCTTAGTTGATGCCATCCCTGGATACATGTGTACTAAGAGATGTCCAGAGATGTCCAGACTTATTTAAAAAACTGTGACCTTGTGTGTTGAGGTACTGCATCATTCTGGGTCTCTTACTGGGTCTTGACTATTGTTTTTCCCCTTCCGACATGAGGAATAGAATTCCTGGGGAGACCACAAACCCACGTATATTTCTAGGTTTCCTTTGAGTCACTTAGACTAGCTTAGAATTGTAGGGTTGGTTCTACAACGTGTCCAGGCTCTATGAATATGGTTAGTCCCTGTGCATTCTTTTTTTTTTTTTTTTTGTCCCTGTGCATTCATAATGATACATACTCAAGTACTGTAAAAGGCAATTGGGTCATTGATTTATTGCTTTGAATAAAAGTGACCCAAGTATTAAGAAACCCAAGTATAAACTTGTTTGATTTAGAATGGATGGATATATGAAAAAGGTAGCAAATTTATGTTTGATAATGGGAAGCAAGTCACATGATTTCTTATTGCTGAATTTCAGAAGTGAAAATGTATAACTTTAAAAATAAAAATTTATTTGACTTGTTTATTGTGTTTGTTAACTCTGAAGATACTACGAAAATATTGTTTAGCCCACTTACCTTTCGGGATTGCCCACTTCACTACAAAATATGGTATGGTCTAAGTCTAACAACACCAAAAGCTGTAATTTCATTTTATTTGTTTTTTAAAGATTTTATTTATTTTGAGAGAGAGAGATAGAGAGAACATGAGCAGGGGAAGGGGCAGAGGGAGAAGCAGACTCCCTGCTGAGCAAGGAGCCCAATGTGGAACTTGATCCCAGGACCCTGGGATCATGACCTGAACCAAAGGCAGACGCTTAACGACTGAGCCACCCAGGCGCCCCCAAAAGCTGTAATTTTAATAGTCAGTTGTGGTGTTATCATATTGTCTTCTAATGCATTAGCTTCTAGCTGTTTCGATTTATGATCCTTTTTGAGAAGTTTGTTCTTTTTCAATATTTTGATTTTTTGGGTCCCCTTACAACTCTGTATAAATTGAAAATCACCTTTTGGGGCGCCTGGGTGGCTCAGTCATTAAGCGTCTGCCTTCAGCTCAGGTCATGATCGCAGGGTCATGGGATCGAGCCCTGCATCGGGCTCCCTGCTTGGCGGGAAGCCTGCTTCTCCCTCTCCCACTCCCGCTGCTTGTGTTCCCTCTTTCGCTGTCTCTCTCTCTGTCAAATAAATAAAATCTTAAAAAAAAAAATTGAAAATCACCTTTTATTTATTTTTTCAATAAAAATTAGAAGGATTTTTAATTTCCAAGTCTTTTGAGAATTAATGCAACAAAAATTGGAAGATCTAACTAATGAAAATCACCTTTTATTTATTTTTTCAATAAAAATTAGAAGGATTTTTAATTTCCAAGTCTTTTGAGAATTAATGCAACAAAAATTGGAAGATCTAACTAATACATTTAGCAACAGGCCAAAGTGATTTTGTTATATGAATTAATCCATTTATTATAGGCTAGCAGTATTTCAAATGGTGGAGCTTCTACTGGTCTTTCAACTCCTTCAGTTTGCTGTGATGGCAGAAGCGGTGCTGTAGGTCCAGGCACCACCAGTTAACGGTTTTCATGCAGGAGCCACGATGCCGGAGCCTCACAGCTCGTCGTTTCATCTTGGTTTTGCCACAGGAGGAGCAAGGGTACTTGGCATGGTGGTTTATTTCAGTCTTCTTCACCATTTTCCTGAGGGAGGCATCGTAACAGGTCCCGTATTTACCCAAGATTCTGACCTTCTTGGTGCGTTTAGCCATGTCACCGCAAACTACATCTGAGCCCAGGGAGAGCTGACAAATCACCTTCTAAAAAAATGAGTTCTAGTTGATATTTTATTTGCTTTTTAATATCTTTCTTTTTTCTTTTAGAAAATCAGTTTTTCTGTTTCTGCAAAAAAGGCTGTTGGAATTTTGATAGGGAATAAATTTGGGGAGTATTGCCATCTTAAAAATGTCTTTTAATCCATGAACACAGGATGTCTTTACATCTATTTAGATCTTCTTTAATTTCCTTCAGCATTATTTTGTAATTTTCAATATATGCCTTTCACCTCCTGGGTTAAATCTGTTCCTAGGTATTTATTCTTTGGAATGTTATTGTAATTAGAATTGTTCCATTAATTTTCTTTATGGAGTGTTCATTCCTGGTGTATAAATACACTGATTTTTGATTTTTTTTTCTTGTATGTGGCAACTTGCTGAATTCGTTTATTAGCTGTAGTAGTTTTTTGGTGGATTCTTTGAGATTTCTATAAGATTATGTTCTCTGTGAATAGATGTAGTTTTACTTCTTTTCAATTTGGATGCCTTTTCATCTCTTCTTCTTGACAAATGCTCTGGTTTGGACTTCCAGTGAAATGTTAAGTAACTCTAGTAAAAGCATGGGTTACATGCTTTCACCTCGTTTTTCTAGCTAGGGAATAACCTAATTATGTATAGGTTACTTACTCATCCCTGCAAAGGAGATGAGCTTTCCCTCTTTTATCATTGAGTATGATGTATATTTTAAAAAGATTTATTTGAGAGAGAAAGAGAAAGAGTGTGATTGGGGCGGGCAGAGGGAGAGGGAGAGGGAGACAGAATCTCAAGCAGATTCCCCTCTGAGCACGAAGCTCCATCTCATGACCCTGAGATCATGACCTGGGCTGAAATGAAGAATCTGATGCTTAACCGACTGAGCCACCCAGCCGCCCCTCCATCGAGTAGGATACGATGTTAATTATCAGTTTTTCATAGATGCCCGGTATCATGTTGAAGAAGTTCCCTTCTATTCCTAGTTTTCTGGATGATTTTATTATGAAAGAGTGTTAGATTCTGTTAAATGCTTTTTCTGCTTCAGTTGAGATGATCATGTGTTTTTTCCCCCCTTCATTCTATTAATATGGTATAATACATTGATTTCCTTTACATCGAACCACCTTTGCATTCCTGGAATAAATCCCACATGCCACAGAGATTTTTATATTTAAACCTAATTGTGCTTTTAGTTATCTCTTGAATATGTGGTTCATCATTGTAATGTAGTTGAAAAAGATGGGCTGCTCATTGAAGTATGAACCTGCTTGTCCATCTTAATTTGTAAATTGTGATTTTACTTTTCAAAGAGCAGTACTAAACAAATTCAGAATTTTTTTTTATGAAAGCTTTCTACTGCTATTTCTGTTTTAAAGATTTTGTTTATTTGAGAGAGAGAGAGATCGCACAGAGGGAGAGTGAGAGGGAGAAGCAGACATCCCACTGAGCAGGGAACCTGACGCGGAGCTCGATCCCAGGACTTTGGGATCATGACCTGAATGGAAGGCAGATGCTTAACTGAGCCACCCAGGTGCCCCACCTTTTCTGTTTTAAAATAAAACATGTGCTCTTTACTATAATTCAATAAATTGTAATTCAGTAAATTGCCTTAGTTGAGGAATTTTTAGATCTTAACTGTTTTGAAACTGGCTATAAGAAAGCATTTTAAAACAGTAAAACTCAGATTTTAAAAACAGAGATTTGAAAGTAATTATATGTCACCTATTCTGTTTTCCTGTCCCCATTATTGCCCTGCCTTTTTTTTTTCTTTCTTTAATTATGTAGGAAGTGTCTGTAACAGGAAAAAGCAGGTACTAAATGCAAGTGCTCTCAGAAGAAACTATTTCATAGGTTTAGGGAGAAGATACTATAGACTGAATGTGTCTTCCCAAAATTCATATTGAAACTTAATCCCTAGTGTGATGGTATTTGGAGGTGGGGCCTTTGGGAGATGATTAGGCCTTGAGGGTTCTGCCCTCATGAATGGGATTAGTGCCCATTAGAGACCTCACAGAGCTCCTTTGTTCCTTTCACCCTGTGAGGGCACAGTGAGAACAGTCATCAGTGAACGAGGAAGCCAGTACCAGATAGCAGATCTTTTGGGAGTCTTGCTCTTGGCTTTTGAGGCTCAGGAACTCTGTGAGAGAAATTTCTGTTTATAAGTTCCTTGGTATTCTGTTCTTGCAGCCAGAATGGACTAAGAGAAGACTTTCGATTCTCTGGTTATGATGTTCACAAATGAAGAGAGAGTTGCTTTTTAAATTATCTTCTACTCAGATCAGTCCTTTCAAGTTTTGTGTTATACTGGACTCTTTCAGTTACAGGTTAACAAAACCAACTCAAAGAAGCTCACATAGAAAGTGCTTTAGCCCACATAAATGAGTAGTTACATATGTCTAGATTCAGGTGTTCAAGAAGTGTCACATGGTTTCTATGCCTGTTTGCTTATCTTTATACATGGCCTATACTTTCAGTCCCCTTTCTCTGATTTACATTTATTTCCAGGTGGTGTGAAAGATAACCTCCCAGCAGCTCTAGGTTTACAGAGGCTTTTCCCTCTGAGTTCTAGAGGAAGAGGGTGTTTTCCCCCAGCTCCCGTAAAAGCATGGGTCACTTGCCTTCACCTTGTTTTTCTAGCAAGGGAATAACATAATTAGGTATAGGTTATTTACTCATCCCTTCAAAGGTGGACAGAACTATCCCTAATGAAGCACATGAACTGAACAACATAGCTATAGAAATGAGGGGAGTGGACCAAAATGAGAAAGGATTATTAGGCAGAAACAAAACAAAATTAAAATGTCATCCTCCACTTACCCTTCCTAACTCCACATTGACCCTTAATATGCTTTCTCCCCCTTCCATGGTTGTTTATATGTTTTCTTTTTTTTTACGATTTTATTTATTTGACAGAGAAATAGAGCACAAGTAGGCAGAGTGGCAGGTAGAGGCAGAGGGAGACGCAGACTCCCCGCCGAGCCTGACGTGGGACTCGATCCCAGGACCCTGGGATCATGACCTGAGCCGAAGGCAGATGCTTAACCAACTGAGCCACCGAGGCGCCCTGTTTATGTGTTTTCTCATATATGTTTCTTAGACTTAGATTCTGTAGGGAACAAGCGTATCTATTTTCTTTTTTTACTTTGAATTGAATTGAATATACATAAAAGTACATATTGTAAGTATACAGCTTGATATATTTTCACACATGGAACACACTTACGTTACTGGTACCCAGATGAACAAGTAGAACTTGACCAGCACTCTTGAAGCTTCCTTCTGTTCCTTTCCAATTACGACCTCTCCAGAGGTGATTGCTGTCTTGATCTCTGACAGTACTGATTGCATGAGAGCTGCCTTTTTCTCTTCTTGTGAGGGTATGGTTCCAGTTCATGTCCTCTTCTGTAGGTTCACCCTCCTTCTGTGCACTTTCTTTTGTGGATGAGGATGGGGGAGTGGGTGGTGGTTCTCTCTTGTTTTTATAGGCTCCTTACCTTTCTCCTCTCATATCTGTTATTCCCTGCACCCTTTTACTGTTATATCATACCCTTTTCTATATAGGGTCTGTTTCTTCCCCAGAAGAAAAGCTTTCCCAAGGCTCTCACTTTTGGTTCCACTCACACTCAAGTCTTTCTTTATATTTAGAGCCTGTGTTTTCAAACTACCAAGTTTCAGTTTATGTTTTGTATTTTGGTATTTGATTGGACTTTCTCTTTCTGGGGGTGTTTGTTTTGTTTTGTTTTTCTTCTGTTCTTTAAGTCCTATGTACCCCTGAATACTTTTTTAAGGGCTCTGTTAAGCTCTTTCTCCTCTGGTTTCTACGTTCATGGGTCTGCAATAGTGGGGCCCTTGGAGCTCCGTTGTAATTTGGTTTATTTCTCTATTTACAGATAATCTGAAGGTCATTTTCTTAGTAATGCTCAAGGTGTGGGTCATATGTGGTTTTATTTACTCCCCCAGTATTTCCATTTGTTTTGTTTTTTGGTTTTGAGAGATTATGTGGGGAGATTTGAAATTGGGTGGCTGTCATTATCCTCCAGACGAGATTCTGCACTTACTGTTTTTTTGAATGTTCAGTAACCTTTGCATTCCTGAAATAAACCTACTTGGTTGCACTGTATCTTTTTTTATATATCACTGGGCTTGGTTGCTAAGATTTATGTGTGTTTTTATTTTTTATAGTTACTGTCTTATCTATACATACATATATATTCATATATATATTCACATATATATTCATATATATATATATAACAAACATATTTACGGAATTAAAAGTAAATTATAGACATCATGGTTTTGACCGTTACATAATAGACATTTCCAGAAAATAAAGTCCTTCTTTTACATATCCTCAATGCAAGTATCATACTTAACAAATTTAAGAACAATTCTAGGGAAAGGGTTTTAATACTGGGTTTAATTTCTTTAATAGATATCCAACTGTTAAAATTGTATATATTTCTCCTTTTATCAACTTATTGGTAAGCTGTATTTTTCAAAGAATTTGTTTCATACAAATGGTCAAATTAATTTTTTTCTCTGCTCCTTTGCTTTATTATTCTTATTGAGATATAATTGGCATATAACATTATTTTAGTTTTAAGTGTATAACATAATGATTTGATATATTTGTATCTTGCAGAAGGATCATAGTTAAGTCTTGCTAACATCCATCACCACACAATTACAAATTTTTTTCTTTGTGATCAGAACTTTTAAGATATATTCTCTATCCAACTTTTAAATACACAATACAGTATTTTTAACTACTGACACCATATTGTAGATTATACCCCTTGGATTTATTTAGTTTATAACTGGAAGTTTGTACTTTTTGAACTCCTTCACTCATTTTGCCCACCTGCCACCTGCTTGCCTCTGGCAACCATGAGTCTGTTCTCTGTGGCTGTGAGCTTTTTTTTTTTTTTTTAATAGATTCTAAATATAAGTGAGATCACACAGTATTTCTCTTTCTCTGTATAACTTATTTCACTTGGCATAATGCCTTCAAGGTTCATCCATATTGCTGCCATTTGCAACAATATGGATGGCTGAATAATATTCCTGTGTTTGTGTGCGTACTGCATTTTCTTTATTCATTCATCCATTGATGGACACTTTGGTGGTTTCTATTTTTTTGCTATTGTAAATAATGCTACAGTGAACATGGGGTTGCAGATATCTTTTTAAATGTTTTCGTTTTCTTTGGATAAATACCTGCAAGTGGAATTGCTGGAACACATAGTTGTTCTAGTTTTAATTTTTTGAGGAGCCTCCATACTGTTTTCCATAGTAGCTGCGCCAATTTATATTCCCACCAACAATGCGCAAGGGTTTCTTAAAGTTCTCCACATCCTTGTGAACTCCTGTTTTTTTTGAAGATTTTATTCATTTACGAGAGAGACAGAGAGAGAACAAGCAGGGGGAGAGGCAGACTCCCCGCCGAGCAAGGAGCCCGATGCAGGACTCGATCCCAGGACCCTGGGATCATGACCTGAACCGAAGGCAGACGCTTAACCATCTAAGCCACCCAGGCGCCCCCTTGTGAACTCCTATTATCTCTTGTCTTTTTGATAACAGCCACTCTAACAGGTGTGAGGTATTTCTTATTGTGGTTTTGATTTGCATTTTTCTGATGATTAGTGATGTGGAGCACGTTTTCATGTATTTATTGGCCATCAATGTGTCTTTGGAAAAATGTCCATTTAGATTCTGCGCATTTTTTAATCTTTTTTGTTGTTGTTAATGAGTTGGATGAGTACTTTAAATATTTTGGATATTAATCCCTTATATGGATATATGGTTTGCAAATATTTTCTCCCATTCCGTAGGTTTGCATTTTCATTTTGTTGATGGTTTCCTTTGCTGTGCAGAATCTATTTAATTTGATGTCCTACTTGTTTATTTTTGCTTTTGTTGCCTTTGCTTTTGGCACAAACCCTCAAATCTATTGATTGTAGGAATTATTTATAGTATCTTTTTGTCATTTTGATGTCTGTTGGATTTTTCCTGATGTAACTTATTTTCTTAATCAGTCATATTAAGGATTTACTAGTTTTATTAATGTTAGAGTATTTATACTATTGTATGTTACTTTTCTATTTTATGGATTTCTGTTTAGTTTCCTCCTACTTAACTTCAGGTCTGATGTTTACTTTTTGAGTTAGGAGCTTACATCTTTGAGTTTTGGCCTTTTTTTCGACATATGTTTAAGGTTATAAATTTCCCACTAAGTACTGCTTTAGCTACATTCCATAGGTTTAGGTATATCATATCTTCATTGTTATCAGTTCAAAATATTTTTTTTGTCACATTAGTTTCTAAGCTGCTGTAACAAATTACCATAAATTTATAACACAAATTTATTATGTTATGGTTTTATAGGTTAGAAATCTGACTTTAATCTCACTGGGCTAAAAATCAAGATATGGGCAGGACTGTATTCCTTTCCAGAGACTTTAGGGGAGAATCTGTTTCCTTGTTTTTTCCAGCTTCTAGAGGCTGCCTGCATGCCTACGTCCATCTTCTAAGTCAGCAGTGTTATATCCCTTTGACCATTCTTTCCTAGTTACGTCTCACCCTGATTGTCAGCAGGGAAAGGTTACCTGATTTTAAGGACCGATGTGATTTTGTTGGGCCTACTGTGATAATCCAGGGTAATTGCCCTATCTCAAGATTCTTAACCTTAATCACATTTGTAAAGTCACTTTAGCCAAGTTAAGTAATTTATTTACAGGTTCCTGGGTTAGGACATAGCCATTTTTAGGGGTCCATTAGTCTGTCTCTGTACCTGTGAATTACTTCTAAGTAATATATTTCTAAGCATGATAAACATACTAAATTTCCCAGCAGTTGAAATTTTTCTAGTTATCTTCTTGTTACTGATTTATAGCTTAATTCCATGGTGTTCAAAGAATTTTGAATGATTTCAGTTTTTTGAAATTTGTTGAGGTTTTCTTTATGGCCAAGCCACCCTGCCTATTTAATCATTTTAAATAGCTCTTGAAATGGGAATGCTTGCTACATTAAAAAAAATTAATTGAGAACCTCATGATACTTTCTATTCCATGGACACTATTTGTTTGTAGGATACTATCTTACAGTAGTCTCTGTCTTTTTTTGGGTAGTTAGCCAATCTTACAGAATAGTTATAACTACTTATGGTTAAATTGATTCTTGATCTGCATGAGGTATTAGTGAATTATTCTGATTAATGAAAACATATTTTATTGGCTGTGAGTGAAAAGCTCACAAATACAAAATTGTGAGTCAAATTGTGTTGTAGAATAAGTTACCTTGATTGAGTCCAGATCAGTGATAACTCATTCTCCTACAAAAGAAAAGTACCCTAAAGGGCAATAAAGAACAAAGATGTTGAGTACTTAGGACAAATAAAAGCAGAGATTAGAGAAAAGAACTCCAAATTGAATTTTTTATTGTAGTTGATTGGTTTGTTATTTATGGGGATAGGGGACAATGCCCTGACTTGTACTATTAATGAAAGGCCCATCTTTGCCCAAGCAAGAAGCAAGATTAGAAGGAATAAATAATAACAGGCAAAAATGTGACATCAGTACATGGTAATAATCCTTTTAAATGAAGTGATCCAGTAGAATTTGCATTGTGTGATCTAGAAAGTCAGGTCAAATTTGTTCCATTCAACAAAACTTTAATGGATGACTGTTATGCTCATTAAAATCAATGAGCACTTACAAGTTATTGAGGGGGGGAAGAGTGGTATATAAACAATTTAAAAAGTGCCATTGTTTTGTACTTTCCTGCATTTTTCTCTTTAACATCTTTCAGCTGTCTTCCATTTCTCTATTTATCTTAGTTTTCATGATCCATCATTTCAGTCTTTTGGCAGATACCTTATTCCCCCTTCTGATCTTTTATCACATTTACCTGGCAAAACTCCAGCCCTGGATTAATTTATCCATTTGTTTTGGAGTATCCATGTTTCCGTGACTTCTGGCTTACAGAGGCACACAACTGGGCAGCTGAGTGCTATTGGAAGAAACCACACACTCTGGACACATTGGTAACTAAAATGAATTCATTGTTACTAATCTTAACTGGACTCTGAATAATGTTTCTTATTCTTAATATTCTTTTGTTAACTTACATATATATAATCTTCAGTAACTATTTCATACAACCTCTGCTTTCCTGAATTACCTGTTATTCCAATGACACTGTGCTTTTAGGTTTCTAATTCTTAGATTAACCTTTTTAAGTCTACTTTGCCAGCTCCTTCTTCCCCACTTGACCTTTAAATGTTGAAGTTTATCGAGACTTGGTTGTCAGCCTTCTTGGCCTCCTTACCCTACTTTCTTAGGGGATTTCAACATTATATAATTTCAGTGACTGTGTAAAATAACACTGTATAATAGAAATATAATGTGACACACATATGTAATTAAAAAATTTCCAGTAGCCACATTAAAACTAGGACTTCCACTTACTTAATATGTGGAATTTAAGAAATAAAACAAATGAACAAAGGAAAAAAAAAGAGACAAACCAAAAAACAGACTCTTAACATAGTGACCAAACAGATGGTTAACAGAGGGAAGGATGGGTAGGGGGATGAGTGAAATAGGTGAAGGGTATAAAAACAAAACAAAAACAAACAAACAAACAAAAACCTAGGATTTACACTGTTGGCCAAGATGGGCAACAGGGACTGTATTTACCCTCCTTCCTGAAGAAACTGAAAAACCAGACAAAGTATATGTAACAGTAGTTTTCAAGACGCTGGACATTAGACAGTGGTTTTTGAGAGAGATGCTGCAGATAAGGTGAGTCTTAAGATTTCCCAGCTTACTGTCTTGAGTTTCCAGGTTGTGGCTCAGGAAGAAGGAAGGTAGATGAATTGTGGCAAAACCTCCAAGTTGAGGAGATGGGGCTGAATCCAGCAAGACCAAATCAGAGTTTGCAGTTAGAGCTTGCAGGAGCATTGCTTAATGTCTAGTGTTTTATCTAGAGAGGAGATGGCTGTACAGAGATTTGCAGTGTCCCCTGTAATACTTAACGGAGTAGTGATTAGTGCATGGCTGTGGAGAAACGACCCAAGGTGAGAGAAAGATCCACTGAAATGATTAGGGGAAACATCCTGGGTGCCCACACAGGGCTGGGAATAGTGTCTGTTCCTAACAGGTAGTCTTGCAAACCTCTTTCATGGGGCATTGGGTAGAATATTCAAGAGTCACCATTAGTGTGGAATAATAGTTTGCTCCAGACCCACCCTAACAAATCTCAGGAACAAGACCCAAAAGGATTAAGCTACTTCTAAGAATCATAACTGTATTCCAGAACAAAGCTCAGTATTTGTAGGAATAAGAAGATATCTACCACCTAATAAGGGAAAATCCACAATGGCTGGCATCTAATAAAAAATTACCATTTATTCAAAGAAACAGGAAAAACATGACCCATAGTGAGGAAAAAATCTGTCATTCAGAATCCACCCAGAATTAACACAGATGTTAAAATGAAAAGATGAGGATTTTACAACTTAATAAAAATGTATTCATTATGTAGAGTTAAGTAGAGCAATGGAAGATTTACAAGGGACCCAAATTGAACTTCTGGAAATGAAAGCTACAGTATGGGAAATGAAAAATAATGGAAGATTAGATATTGCAGAAGAAAGGATTAATGAAGTGGAGGACATAGCAATAGATACTATCCAAAATGAAACAGATGAAAAAACCAAGCAAAAATTAATATAACATCAGTAAGCTATAGAACAATTTTTTCTCCATGTAACTGGAGCCCCTGAAGAGGGAGGGCAGGAGGGAGACTGAGTATTATTTGAGTGAATAATGCCTGAAAGCTTTCCAAATTTGATGCAAATATTCTACAGGACCAAGAAACTCAACAAACCCCAGGCATAAGAGACATGAAAACCTGTACCCAGGCACATTCTAATCAAATTTCTCAAAGCCGGTGTTAAAGAGAAAATCTTAAAATTAAAAGCAGGCAGACACAGATAGAAGAAGGAAGATGAGAATGATGTCAGATTTCTTGTCAGAAACAATGCAAACAAGAAGACTGTTGATTAACACCTTTAACATATATATGTAGAGAAAAATTCTGTCAAGTGAATTCCGTACCCAGTGAAAATATATTTCAAAAATGAAGGTAAAATAAAGAATTGTTCACTGTAGGGTCCCTGGCTGGCTGAGTCGTTAGAGCATGTGACCCTTGATCTTGGGGTTGTGAGTTCAAACCCCACATTGAGTATGGAGCCTAACCATACCCCCCCCAAAAAAGAGGGTGCCTGGGGTGGCTCAGTCAGTTAAGCATCTGCCTTTGAGTCAGGTCATGATCCAGGGTCCTGGGATCCAGTCCCACATTGGGCTCCCTGCTCAGTGGGGAGTCTGTTCTCCCTCTGAGTCTCCCCACCTTCGTGCTTTCTCTCAAATAAGTAAAACCTTAAAAAAAAAAAAAGAATTGTTAATGAGAGTGATGGATATGTTCATTATTTTGATTGTGGTGTCTTTTTTTTTTTAAGTGGGTCTAGATAAATATCAATTTCATCTTTTCAAAGAACCAACTTTTGATTTCATTTGTATTCTCTTTTTTAGTTTTCTATTTAATTGGTTTCTGCTTCTTCCTTTGCATTCTTTGTGTAGTTTGCTCTTCATTGCTAGATTTGTTTCATCTTAAGGGATGGAAGCTTAGGTTATTGATTTGAGATCTTTTCAACATAGGTCTTTAAAGCTATAAAGTCCTTCTAAGTACTGATTTTGCTATATATCAGAAATTTTAATTATGTTGTTGACATTTTCACTCAGCTTGAAATTCTCCTTTTATTTCTGTCTGTTTTTGCTTCATCTGTTTTAGGACTCTTAATTAGATGCATGTTTATAACATTTATATCTTTGATTAATTTAACTTTTAACATTATAAAGTGTCTGTTTTTGTCCCTAGTGACATTTGTTTTTCTTAAAATCTGTTTTGTTGGGTGTTAGTAAAGCTATTTACTTTCAGTATGTTTGTTTCTTTGAATCAAAGTGTGTTTCCTGTAGACAGGATACAGTTGGATCTTTTAAAAAAAAAATCTAGCCTTATAATCTCTGCCTTTTGATTGGCATGTTTAATCCATATACATTTAATATTTTTTAAAGGTTTTATTTATTTATTTGGCAGAGGGATACAGAGAGAGAACAAGTAGGCAGAGAGGCAGGCAAAGGGAGAGGGAGAAGCAGGCTCCCCACCGAGCAGGGAGCCCGATGTGATGCGGGACTCAATCCCAGGACCCTGGGATTATGACCTGAGCTGAAGGCAGCTGCTTAACCGACTGAGCCACCCAGGCGCCCCTACATTTAACATTTTTAATAGTGTGGTTGGATTTATGCTTGCCATTTTGCTATTTTCTACATGTCTCCTTTTCGTTTTTTACTGCCTTCTTGTGGGGTAAGTACATTTTTTTTTTTTTTTTTTTTGGTAGACTATGTCATTTTGAGTTTTTTATTTTCCATAGTGGTTTTTCTGAAGATTATAGCGATAAATACTTAAAATATTGTATTTAAGAGTAAAATTACCTGAATTCTAGTAATATATAGAAAACTTTACTTCAGTATAGCTCTCTTCCCTCTTACATCTTTTTGCTAGTATTGTCATATATGTTACATTTTTGTATAAGCTCTACACTGTAGTCTTATAATTATTGTTTAAATGGACTTATCCTTTAAATCAGTTCAGAGAAGAAATGAGTTTATCTTTTGCTTCTTTTAAGATTTTCTGTTTTGACTTTTGATAGTTCGGCTATTATGTGTTTAGATGTGGATCTCTTTGAGCTTATCCTTCTTGGTGTTGTATTCCTGGTATTTGATAATCTTCTTAGATATGTAGATCAATGTTCATCAATTTGGGAAGTTTTTTGTCTTTTTCTGCCCTTTTTCCCCCCTTTTCTATTTCATGAACTGCATTATGTAAATGTTGGTGTGCTTGATGCTATCAACAGATGGTCTTAGTCTGGCCCCCCCCTCCTTTTTTATCGTTTAATTTTATTCAGAGTGGATAATGTTTACTCATGTATCTTCAAATTTGCTGATTCTTTTTTTTTTCAGCTCAGTGTGCTGTTAGTTTTTAATTCCAGAATTTGTTTGATTTTGTTAGTTTTTATGTTTTTAATGTTAAAAAATATTTGATGATTTATTGTCTTTCTTCCTTGATTCTAAACCATTCTGTCTCGACCGAGCCTAACTGACTTTTTGAAAATAGACTCTAATCATGTCACTTTCTTGCATTAAACTCATTACTTTGAGGATAAAATCCAAAGATATTATGGTCTATCAGGCTATGAGTGGTTTGGTTTCTGACTTTCTCTCCAGGCTCATATTGAACCAGTCCTATTCACTTATTCTTTTTTAGCCACAGTGGTCTTTTTTTTTTTACCTCTTGGAAGGCACCACGGCCCTTCCCATGGTTGAACTTTCACATAAGCTGGGGTCTATTTGAGTGCTTTAATGTGCTTTTTCAATTGATATTTTCTCCTAGTTCATCAGGTCTCAGTTTCAATGGTATTTCCTCAAGGGAACCTTTTTTCACCTCTGTTCACACCAGAATAGACTTACTGAACTTTGCTGTCATTGCACACTGTTTTGCTTCAAGTACTTATCATATTTACAATGAAATAATTATTTGTGCAGTTATTGAATGAATATCTCTTTACTTGTAATATCCTTGTAGGCAAGGTATTTTCTCATTCATTGTATTTTCTAGCACAGTGCCTATTACGTAGGAAATTCTCTATAAATATTTTGAATGAGAATGACTCTATAAATCCATATAAATAGGCACTTGACCGGGGAGAAGGAGAAGGCTTATAGGGAAAGCTTTTGCAGGAGGTGATAAATAAGTTGAATTCCAAAGTATGTGTAGTAAACAGCCAGGATGCATGAAAGTAGTGCTTGAAAATACCAAATAGATTTAAAATGTCTTCTGTCTAGGTATATCAGTACTCTGTACAGACATTAGTATATGTGTCCCAAAGGGTTGACAACGTGTTGAATTCAGCCGTTTGAAATGGCATCGTATTTTTAAAAAAGATTTTACTTATTTATTTATTTTAGAGAGAGAAAGCACGTGTGGGCGGGGAGGGGCAAAGGGAGAGGAAGAGGGAGAGAGAATCTGAAGCAGACTCTGACCCAACATGGGGCTCGATCTCATGACTGCAAGATCATGACCCGACCCATAACCAAGAGTCAGGTGCTCCACTGGCTGAGCCACCCAGGCACCCCGCATTAATTGTATTTATTATTACATTATTATATTTGTAGTAATCAGTCTAAGTAGTGGGACTCAGTGTTGAGACTTCTTGCTTATCTGACCCTGAGTTTGGTTTCTAGCTTTAATAAATAAGCTTCCATCCTATTCCCATACCTACTCTTAGTCATGTCTTTCCTATTGTAGCATCCTTAGAACAGGAACTCTGTTCTGTTTTGATCAGACCCAACCCCAAATTCTGCAAAATAAGCATTTGACCTAAAATTAAAGCTTGGCAGCTGGGAAACTGTTATTTGATTTGCTGTAACACTTTGCTCGTGTTCTAGTTGGGAACAAGGTGGGGATAGACAGGCACTTTAAGCATATCACGGTAGCTAATATTCAAGGGAAGAACGGAATAGCTCAGTTTAGAAATATTTGTATCAAAATGAGGAGCTACATAGGTTTGGACCCAGCGGGTTAATTCTACACTATTTCTAATAAATTTGGTTGTGAAAATAAACAGAAAACCTTGTTTCCTAAGAATTCTTTATTAGGATTTTTCTGTACTACAGGTAATCATCATAGATGTTTTAAAAATTGCCTTCTTTTTTTTTAGATTTTATTTTTTGAGAGAGAGAGCACAAGTGGGTAGGAGAGGGAGAAGCAGGCTCCCCACAGAGCAGGGAGCCTGATGCGGGACTCGATCCCAGGACCTTGGGATCATGACCTGAGCCGAAGGCAGACGCTTAATCGACTGAGCCACCCAGGTGCCCCTAAAAATTGCCTTTTTTAAAAAGAGGAAGGATCTTACAAAAATATTAAAGGGTTGTGCTCCTTCCTTCTTTTTAGATTTTATTAGGTTTGGAGACCAGAAAACTTGGGCCTTCAGGAATGTCCATTTGAGGATGATTATTGGTATGAAATATTAGTAAGTGCATTAATAGTAATAGTAATAATAATGATGATGACCTTTTCTATAGTTAGAACCAAAACATATGAATATGAAACCATATATTTTGAGCAGGATTTGTTTCTTCATCTGTTGGTCTCATGTCAAAGATACATGTGTCTGGTGGGTCTAGATGGAATAGATATTATACATTAAAAACCAGTAACGAGCCTTCTAAATTTATGATGTTCAGGAGGCTTGGTATCCTGCAGCTGATGGGCTTAAAGTGCTGTATTTCCCGTAGGTTTACAACTGCAGGAAGAAAGTCTGGGTGAATTGTTTTCTGTCAGATGTTTCTTGAATTGGTTGTTTTGGTGTCAACTTTTATGTTGAGAGTTTCATGTTTTAATGACAAAAATGTTTACTGGAAATTATAGCTTGGAAAAGAGAACCACATTCCTGCCTCTTCAAAAAAAAAAAAAAAAAAAGAAGAAGCTAGGTAAAACATTGATGTGTAGGGTAAAGTAGCTGTGGAGTTTTATATTCAGATTGTATGAACAGTAAACAGAGCATCTAAAATAACCACTTGCACATTGCAACAAACATCATCATTTGCTTAAAAAAGAGTTATAATTACAGTTGACGAAGCATGGACACCATAAAAAATGCATTAGTTTGGCTTGACACATTAATTACCTGTTTTTGCAGATGTTTTTATGTATTGTTGTGTGAACAGTTTACAAAATAATTACAGGAAAGTCGTATGGAAAATAAACTAAGTGGGTGGTTTCTCGTCTAAATATTTTCATTCATGTGAATGTGTGAGGCACAGCTGCTCTGTTGCAAAAACAGAGAGAGAGATGAGGATTCTCGAAGGGTTTTTTACTAGATGGTCTCGGTCATCAGTATCCCCACATTTTTATATCTTTAGCAACACAGTTTAAAAACATTAAAATGAGAGGGTTGATTTAATTCCTGTGATTACTGGAAAAAGCCTTAATTCTGCTCAGAAGAAATATGAGTATTTTCAAGTGAACCAAACCAAACTAAAAAACCCTGAATGGAAAACTACTGCTACTTCAATACTAGCAGGCATTAGGCACTTTGTGGAGTCAATCATTATTTCATAATTACTTGAGTTACATAGTTTTATATAACTTACAGCTTAAGTCAACCTTAATAATTAAACATTGAGTCTTATGTAAATTACACAGAAGTTGAGTTTATTCTTTTTTAGGAAGTATTGAAAACGTAAATCTGCTTTTTCTCATAAGCTTACTGTGTCGCCATTAGTGGTCTCAAAGTGTGTTTCATTTGAAAAATAACCAGATCATTGTACAGGCATATTGATTTTCCAAAATTGTAATTGTCAAACAATAAAAAGTTCATAGACTTCGTTCTGTTTAACACAGTGGTTTACAGTTAAGTAGAATATCTATGCTTGTGTTTCCCTCACTGATGCTGTCATGACAGTTTTTCATAAAACTAAATAAAAATGTAGATTGTCCTTTTAGTCCAACCATACCACTTATGGTTGTGTGCTGTGTTCCTCCATATTCCTTTCTTGTGATTTCACCTATACAGAAGATAAAGACAGTAATTATAGACATTTTCTGAAATGCATTTATTTTAACTACGTTCAAGAAAGGCGCTAAGTTACAGGAAGAGGTAATTGGAGCATCTCTAGGCATGAAGGTATTGTTATCAGACCATGTGGTGTTGGTGCAAAAATCATTCATTTGCTTTTCCATTCATTTATTAAACAAAAGTTTTTGGAGGGTCTTCTATATGTGAGGTTTCTGTGACAACACTGAAATGGCTGTAAACATTGAGATAACTGTGTCTGGAACATAATAGATGCTCGGTAACTGTTGGGCATCTTTCTTTCTGAAGATGATAGGAGGAGCAGGAATATGTGGTTGTGGAGAACTTTTTCACCCTGGTGGCTTCCTTACTTCCTGGGGAGGATTTTCTTTGTTATCCTGATAGGGGCTTCACATGTGATATACTGTGGGTGTATTGCTTGACACATTCTTTTAATTGTTTGGAAATATTTATCTTCATGTTAAATAAATTTGGAGATGGAATGGAGTCTGTTCTAATTCTGGTTTAATTAGTCAGTTTAATTTTTTTAGGTGGGGATGCATTAAAGGAGTCTGTGAAACCTTCAGGATTCAGAAGCATTAACTGCTTATAGTCAGTAATTCTGTTGATCACTTGACATCATCTCAAAGGAAAATATGTGATCCATTATCACATATTTTCACAAAACAATTATTGGACTTTAGAGCCTTCCATGGATTTGCTACTTCTTTTTTTTTTTTTTTAAAGATTTTATTTATTTATTTGACAGAGAGAGACCTAGCGAGAGAGGGAACACAAGCAGGGGGAGTGGGAGAGGGAGAAGCAGGCTTCCCGCAGAGCGGGGAGCCTGATGCAGGGCTCGATCCCAGGACCCTGGGATCATGACCTGAGCCGAAGGCAGACGCTTAACGACTGAGCTACCCAGGCGCCCCAGATTTGCTACTTCTTAAGCTGTCTCTTATAGCCAGTAAAAGAAATGAGCAAAAGCCTTTGTGGGGTTTGGGGGACTTTTCATATTTACTAGTATAGCAGATAAAAAAAATTCTTAATTTATGTGGAGTTTCTTTTCCATATTTTCCCTTATCTTATTTTTATTCCATCTCAGAAGGCAAAATTTTAACTCCTAGGTATTCCTTTTTCCTTTAATATATCTTTAGGTCCTTTTAAACTTTTTATCTTAATCTTTTAGAAGCCATTGATTACAGTATAAGGGATACTTAGGGGATTGATTATGTATCTATGTATGTATCTACCTATCTGGACAAGAGTTTAGTGTCACAAAGAGACTGGCCAGGCAATGTTCCTGTGAAAGGATTGAATAATTAATGTTTTGGGTACTCCCCTTTTTTGTAAAACAATTTTAAAATGGGTTAGGCAGGAAAAAAATGATTAAATCTAAGAGAAGCCTGTCTCTGTAGGCATTTAACACTCTGATTTAATGATGTGTTATGTGTTAGTTTTCATTCAGTATTAACTGATAGGAAAACTGCTAAACAGCACTGAAGGCAGTCATAATTGAGGCAATGCCTGGACATGAATATTATTATGACTTTTGCTTTTACTATTCTTTGGTGACTTTTTGAACTTCTTGGTTTTGAAAAGACATTAATATGGGTTTGGTTAAATGCAAATGGGATGCAGATTCCCTGACTGACTGGGTTTTGTTCCATGTGGAGAGGCTGACGGCCCCAGTTGTGGTAGACATGTAGAACCATA
Source organism: Eumetopias jubatus (assembly GCF_037043125.1). Lineage (NCBI taxonomy): Eukaryota > Metazoa > Chordata > Mammalia > Carnivora > Otariidae > Eumetopias > Eumetopias jubatus. Next base: position 38,436,603 of record NW_028274818.1, read on the forward strand.
AATTACTGTTTTTCTCAAGGTTGCCTTTTGTTGTCAGAACACTTAGCATAAGTCAGAAATGGTAGGCTATACCTGAAAAGAACAAAAAACCCATTAACTATAATAAATCAACACTAAAAAAAAAAGAAAAGCAACTATAACCACCAAGGCCATCTCAAACAGGCATATTTTTTTACATTACTAAAGTTGTTAAAAAAAAAGCACCAATAAACAAAAACTCATTCCCTCAAACCCACATTGATTTGAATGTTCTTTCTAATGTGATAAATCTGAGTTAAAAACCTGGCATGTTTGACCAAGAATACAGTGGCAGAGGGGCTATTGGAGAGTGTTTGTTGGAGTAGAGAAATAGAGATAAGAATATAAGGTATGCCTAAGTAGAGTCTTACGTGGGGATTATTAAATTCTGTGCGAGTAGCAACAATTGGGTATATTCAGAATACTCTGAAAAATCCCTTAAAATTTTCCATAAAATACGTATTTTTCTTTTTTTTTTTAAAGATTTTATTTATTTATTTGAGAGAGAGAATGAGAAAGAGAGAGCACGAGAGGGGGGAGGGTCAGAGGGAGAAGATGCAGGACTCGATCCCGGGACTCCAGGATCATGACCTGAGCCGAAGGCAGTCGCTCAACCATCTGAGCCACCCAGGGGCCCTGTATTTACTTTCAAGTAGTCTAACATTGTTAATTTTTCCTTCAGCATTGCTTTTCTTTTGTTGAGCCAGTGATGAGGCATTTGCGATATTCTTTTTGGTGGCTAAGGGTAGAACAACAGAATTGGAAGAACTACTTTTTATTCTAGTTTCTGAAACTGATTTTCACTAGTTCTGTGAATAAAAATGGCTTTTGGTTTTTTTATGGGTAAATGAGAAAAGGCCTGTGTTTTCCAAAGAAATCCTTGGGTAACAAGGATGTTTTGAGAGACCACTTTTTCTTAGAAAGGCCCATTCTCTTTCACACAGTGTGAAATTTATACCCCTTTGTAGCTCTAATTTTCCTGTGTCCTTGTCTGTCATCTCAGTCTCTTTCTGTCTAATTGTACTCTGCTATCTTGTCTGATAGGCTCCCATCTCAACTCTTATGCTTATGCTTATTTTCTCTTCATCTTTGTTCCCATACTCACTCGTACTTATCCCATGCTTTGTATTTTTCTTGTTCTACTCAGTAACAGTAGCGCAATCCACTTCAAATTCAGTCATCTGAAGCATGGTATCGTAAGACCAGGTTTCAGTTTAGTCTCATATTAACTTTTCTAAGAAAGCCATTGCACATTCCTGAGCCTTAAGTTCCTTAGTTGTATAAGGAAGGTAATAGATCTCTTACAAACAGGATTTAATATTATGAAGGAGTGCCAAGTGGTGATGGCTTTTTAAATAAATTAGAATTTCATGATTCCATTATCCATAGACTGTGCCTTATATAAAAGTTAGTAAGTTAAGTCAGAGTTGGTGCTCAGAGACACACAGGATAGTCAGTGCAGTGTTTCTAAAAATTTCAGGGACAACTTTGGACTTTCTTATTTCTGTTCAGCTACACCCTATTCTTTCACAGATCATACTCTATAATCACCCTGTATCCATCCTGTCTCCTGATCAGAAATTGATAAGGTTGACACAATATACATAAGACATTTTTTCTGGTCCAGTGGAACTTTTTGACATAAAGGTTAGTAAATAATGAGAGTAAATTTTTTCTTTTGAATGCCAGAGCCTGGTGGAAATTCTTACTATATCCAAATTATTAACAGAAATGTAGAGAAACTTAATGAAGGTACTGGTTTATCTTTAATGGAATGTAAAATATGTATCCATTTTTAAAAGCATTTATTAAGTGTCTACCTGGATATAATACTGAAGAAATAATGGCTACATGACCCAATATGGGATTAAAAGTTGAATTCCAGGTAACCTAATTTTCCTGGAAAAATATTCATTATGGGCTGTGTGTGTGTCTTAACATGAAGATTAAGAAATTAAGGTTAGAGTTGGAAAATTTTTAATCAGTTGATATCTGTTTAAAGTCATATTTATCAATAATTTGATCAGTTAAAATTATTCTGGAAATCCATAGATTAATCTTTTCTTCCTAGTACTTCAAAAACCTCAGTAAGTGTCCAGCAGTAGAAATCTGCAAGAGATGATTTTTCATCTTTGGCCACTACTATTGATCATTAGTGGTTGTGACCTACTTTTAAGGGGCTGGTAGGGAAGGAGTCATAGTATGTATATTTAAGGTTACTTTTAAAAAGCCTTCCAGTATTCCATCACTTCATTGTTGTTTCCATGGAAGCAGAACCACTGTCAGCAGCAGGAGTCCATTTCAACTGCTGGCTTCCGGTTCTTGTTTCTGTTACTATGGAGACTGCCTAGAAAGCAGCAGAGATACCCAAAGTTTAAAAAACAATGATTTGATTACAAACTGTGGTTTTAACTCTAGCTTGAATTAGGTGCTCCATAGTCCTGGCAGTTTTGAATTTCATATTATTTTGGGAGACAAATTAATTTTTTTGAATAAAGCATATTTTGAAGTTGTGTTAAAGCTTGTAATCACACTGAATTAAAAAACTAAATTGCCATAGTTTCTGTTACAGTTTAGCTTATGCTGAATCAGAAATTTTAAGTGGGGGATTTAAATTAGGGCATGAAAGATAGAACCTGCAATGAGAAGTGCTCATGATAATGGAAGTAGAGTCCATGAACAGTAAACTCAAAACTAAAGGAGGATTAATGTGTAGAAATAATGAATGTTTCCTATTTATGTGGCACATTTTACTTTCACAACATGTTTCAATTACTTAGGTCACTTTCACAGATACATTGTATAAAAATAAAAGTTTAGAAACTCAGTGAATTTTAAGGACAGAGGCAGGAATCATATTGATATTTTAATTTTAATTGAAGTTTGAGGAGTTGGAGAGTTAATAAATGTAGACTATTCCATGGTTAAGAAGTGATAGAGATTCTTGCCTGCAAGACTAGTTATATTTTTGAGTTACTCATAAAGGAGAGAAGAGATGGAATAGTAATGTAAGAACTGTGCAAGGAAGATTTTGTTTTGTTTTGTTTTGTTTTAGCAAAATTGCAATCCCAGTTTGCTTGCTGTTTTTCTTTGAGGGCTCTATTCAGTCTGGATTCTTCGGTTTGCATGTTTCGAGAAAATCCACATTTGAGCTACAGTAGGCAAAGAATGGCAGGAATGTAGCTTCCGCTGAAATCTGGGACCCCAGTCACACCAGGATTCCTTTTTTTGTCTCTCATAACTGCTTTTCTCTGTTAAAGTCCCTCTTTCTGGTTGGTTCTTTGCGCATTGGCAGAAACTAAGGCTGCTGGCAGTTCCCAGTCCTCTTATTTCCAGCGTCAATAGCAGAGAGGGACTGATTGGCCCAGTTTGTGTTGGGCCAATTCCTCCCTTTTCCAACTGTGGCCAAGAGGGTGGGGTTCTGTCATTGGTCCAGCTTGTGACAGAGGACTCACCCTTGACTGACTAGTAGGGGGCAGAGGGACAGAGATCTGAAACATGAGTGCAGTTTTCTTTCACTCCACCTTGTTAAGGGCTGGTAGTGGAAGGGAAGAGGTGGAGGGTTACAAAGGGGGGAAGTAAGGGCCATGACCCGGAAGAAATAGAAGATGCTATTCTAGGCAGAAATAACGTTTTTCTACTAGTAGTCTTTGGGGGGAAAATGCCTGCTTTACTATAATTCAGTTCAGTTCACTTCAGCAACACAGGAACGTTATTTTGTAGGATTTGGTTTAGAGAGAAGCCAAGATTGAAAACCTTTACAGTTTAGTGCTTCCTGTATACAGCCATCTTTGTTGTGGTGTCTTTTATGTATAGTCTCCTTTAATCTCTGCAGTCATTTGAAGTATTTATTTAGAGAATGAGGAGGTGGGTCAGAGAATTGAGATGATTTATCATAGGTCACATGACTAGTGAGAGGCAGAGCCAGAATTTAGATAACCATGGTTTCCAGAATGTAATCAAGGGCACTTTCCACTGTATGATACTTGCTTTTTGGTTAACTTCATTCAGAAAATGCAGGAAAGTACTGTGTATGAAGTGCTTTGATAAAAATGAGTCGTGAATGTATAGAATATTATTTATGAAAGGAGCCTTAGAGATCATATAGTACAGTGGTTTTCAAACTTTCAGTCATGGAATCCTTTCTTCAAACGAAATGTTGTATCACAGTCAGGTATATAAAATGGATAAAAGCTTAGGATCATTCCAGTCTAGAGAGGAGAGAGCCCAGTACTTGCTTAATGGGCTAGACCACCTCTTTTTCGAGGTCTTGAGTTCTTTGGATACCCTTTGTTTAGAGAAACAGAGCCAGCCAGGGTCAATGACTTGTTCATTTTCCTATAATTATATATTACAGGGGTTTCAATTACATTTTTTTTTCTCTTTTTTAAGTTCTTATTTTAATTCCAGTTGGTTAACATACATTTCAGTTACATTCTTATTTTCAGTTGTAAGGTGGATGACAATTTGTTGTTAATGAAAAAACCATGAAGCTTACAAAAATCAGAGTGACTTCAGAGTTACCCTAAGTAATTTTATTCTCCAGTTTGGTGGTACTTTTAGAGCATATCAAATCCATGTCATGGCTCTTACTACACATCTACTGCATTTAGTCCCAATTTGTTGAATTGGAATTGTATACTGCCTGGACTAGGCTAGTTTTCTGTTTGCAGAGCTTTTTTATACTACATTTCTTTTATATCAATATCTCCTATAAAAGATATCAAGTTCTCTCTATATATTTAAATAGGAAAATTTCCGAATTTGGATAAATCAAATTTATGGTGGTAATATTTACACCTTGCTAATACTAATAACTTTGATGTCTGTTCCAGTTTTGAATCTCTCTTCTTTTTAGTTAGAAATGTGAACAAGTGATGAACTGGGTAAAAAAAAATCCTCAGATTGGATAAAAGAAAATTTATTTATTTTTCACATGTCCTGGCTTTGTTTTCTCCTTTTAGGAGAGTCAAGCCCGACCCGTCGAGAAGCTGTGAAGAGAAGAACAGCAGAGTATCTCATGCGAGCAGAGAGTCTTTCTAGCCTTTATGGAAAACCTCAACTTGAGGATGTATCTCAGGTGTGTCTTACATTTCATTTTGTATTTTCTTTAGCCATTTTTGCTGTGTTGTCTGTCGGCTTTATTTATAATTAGAATGTTTGAGAATATTGGTCTTTGGAATTTTATCAGTAATTTTATAACAAGTTATTGGTGGGAAGAGCATTAAAGCAAGCCACCAAATGTGGCAGAAAACGGGACTTGCTTTCTCCTCTTTCTCAGCCCTTTGTCCCTTACTCTACCCTTAAAACTTCATGTGTTAAAATGATGGTAATTTGTGCTGAATTTTATTTGAAAAATTTTTAAGGTTAATTAATGGTTTTTGTACAATTCCTGTACAGTTTTATTGATTCATGCTAAAACTACTTAAGCATAAGTCCTACAGCTGCTATAGATCACCTGGAATTATAAAGGCATAATTCTAACAGGGTTATTTAGGTTATTTAGGTTAGGGCTGTCTTTACTTAGTCTGGTCTAGAAAGCAGGTGAATGCTTAAAACATTGGAAACATTATTATTTATTTATTATTATTGTTTTAATGTCATATCTATCTGGATTTGGCACATATCAAGAAGTAACTTTTCTGGGGGCACCTGAGTGGCTCAGTTGTTAAGCGTCTGCCTTCAGCTCGGGTCATGATCCCAGGGTCTTGGGATCGAGCCCCATATCGGGCTTCTTGCTCAGCAGGAAGCGTGCTTCTCCCTCTATCACTCCCCCTGCTTATGTTCCCTCTCTCGCTGTCTCTCTCTCTGTCAAATAAATAAATAAAATCTAAAAAAAAAAAAAAGTTTCTTCTTTATATAAACTAAGTTTTTCCTGATATAAGTTAAGAATTATATCTTCTAGAGACGGGAGAAAGTGCTTATTTTCTTAATTGATCTAAGATTCAGGTGAGCTTGTTCGTATCCCAGCTGTGTCATTTGAAGCCATGGAAGACTGGACAATCTTAGCTTCAGTTTCTACATCTGAATAATGATAATATTAATTCCTTTCTGGGTTATTGTTAAGGATTAAATGAGTTTAAAAAAACCACTCATATATATACATATGAGTGTGTGTGTGTATATATATGTGTGTGCACGTGTGCACTCACACACCCACACAAATACTGCAAATCAAGTGCCTACCTCATAAAAAGACCAGCCTATAGGCTAAGCTTATAAGAGTAGCTTAATAAGTTTTAGCCCTATTTTTCATCTCCCTTCACATATTGCTTTGTATAATTTTTTCCATATTTTTTTAATGCTAATATACTTTTTGACAACTATAACATGTCTCAATTTTCTAGTTTTAAAAATAGCTCAATACTTAATCTTGTTTCATTGGACCATTAGACTTTTTGTTGCTGATTTTCTGAGTCTTTTAAAATATGCAATTATCAAACAGATACTTATTAGTGAGAATTTTCAGTGTTAAGTGTTTGACCGTTCCTTTTTTTTATTTTAGAGAGAGCAAGAATGCGTGTGTGGTGGGGGGGAGAGGCAGAGGGAAAGAGAGAGAATCTTAAGCAGGCTCCACGCCCAGTGCGGAGCCCAATGTGGGGCTTCATTTCACGACCCTGAGATCATGACCTGAGCTGCAATCAAGAGTCGGGCACTTAACCGACTGAGCCATCCAGGTGCCCCTGACCATTACTTTTAGAATAAAAAAATTATATTCCTATTTGGAAGTAATATACTTTTGTTACTTGTTCTTATATAATGAATATGATTTAAATAAGTATCTGCTGTTTCATTTTCAGATTATTATTCTGTGTTCTATTTGCTAATCTTTTCCTATTTTCTATCATTGTTGGTTTGATTGTATTATTAAGTTTATTTTTAAACTCCTTACTATTTTATCCTTTTTAAATGGAATATTTATCTAAAGATTACTTTGAACTCAAGTCTTATTTTCTGTGGGGTTGACAGCCTTCCCTGTGTCCAATCCTGATGTGTACTTCCTCAATTCCATTTTGGGGGACAATTATAAAAGTATTAAATAGGATGGGCCTCTATGAACTTACTTATTTTACTAATTCATCTTGTATGTAAATATTCTAACAGTTTTAGAAAATTACTAGTATTTTATTCTTTCCATTAATGTTAACTTTGAATGTTCTACCTATTCTTACTCCTCAAACTCCCGACTTACGCAGCGCCTGTTATAGTTTCCCATAATCACTTCTGTGAACAATAGTTTATTAAGCAAATAAATATATAAAGCCTGCTGTATAGCTTTTGACTTGGAGAAGGGAACCATAAAATATATCAGTCAGAAATTCCCTTCGAGCACAACTTCTAATGAAAATTAAACAAAGGAGATCTAATACAGGAGAACTGGTTGTATTAGATTATATATTAATTCACTAAGCATTGGTTAAGACGCTCTATGAATATATTATCAAACTAGATATACTTTGGAGTTATACAAAAGATAATGACACAGTCTCTGCTTTTGCAAACCCTATATAGTATAATTGAAGCCCAAAATATGCATCTCATTGAAGAAATGAAAGAATGGTCAGAGTCATGTAGAATAGTGGGAACTTGTATCAAAAAAGGGTAAAAAAAACTACCTAGTGAATCAGATTTGATGTGCTAGGATTTTTTTCAACTCTTAGGCAAGGAAGCTAGAGGACAGTTTTTCTTGCTAGAACAAGATGTTTCTCTTTGGTTAGTATTTGCTTTTTATTTCACTAATGTATTTTATGCTGTTGAACCTGGCCCTTAGGTCAGAGGCATGCTTATTTTCTTATCTATTATTTAACTTAAATGACTTCTCGAGGTTCATGATGAGCTTGGTGAATTCACTATTTCCTTCTTTAACCCTCTTTGGGCCTCAGTTTCAACCAACACAATGAGAGGATTGGTATAAATGATTTCTAAGGCCCTTTTAGCTCTTAAATTCTGTGCAAAGCAGATATTATTTCTCTCTAGAATCCATGTGCAAGTATTTCTTTCTAGACTGGTTGATTAGGAAAATAAAGGAATACCTTCTGGTTTTAAAATTTTGTGTTGATTGTTGTTTTCCCCATTGGTGCAGTCCAGGTCATGACTCGTTCCACCCGAGTTTTCTGTGATGATTTAAGCTTTTGCTTTATTGAATTTATTTATGAGACTCTTCTGTGGTAAATATAAAAGTTCTGAACTTCCCAGTCATTGATGGTAATATCCTTTTTAAAAAAGGACAGAAAAGAGCAAAAGCACTCTTTGTTTTCTTCGTTACTTCAATTTTAATAGCCTCTAAGAAAACTTAAGGGGCAGTTTTCAGAAAAAAAGGAAGTGAACTTTGAAGTAAAGGTGAAGTCTTAACTGATGGAGATAGAGTTCTTTTTCTCTTCCTTTTTTTTTTTTTAATTGGAGATGACTTTGAATGATTTAAGAATTAATATTAAAAGAGGATTTTCCTGGAAAAGACTTGGAGTAGCTTTTTTACTCTTTTTGGCTCTAGGAATTTTAAACCAAGATCATTGAAATTTAGAAAAAGACAATAAATGGTCTATATTTAGGACATAAAAGATTGTGTAGTTTCTAAAGTGTGAATACATTTTTTGTCATGCAGTTAAACAAGGTGTGAATGAAAATTAATATGTAGAATGCATGCCTTTCCTGAATATTTATAGATTTTGGGTATAATTGCTATAATATTGAAAATATTTTTCTGTTGTGCATTTTGTTGACTCGTATTATTGATATTTCTCAATTTTCCTTTGGAAAATATTTTTAAAATTTATTTTATTTTTTTAAGATTTTATTTATTTATTTGAGAGAGAGAGAGAGAGCACGAGAATGGGGAGGGTCAGAGGAAGAAGCAAACTCCCTGCTGAGCAGGGAGCCTAATGTGGGACTCGATCCCGGGACCCTGGGATCATGACCCAAGCTGAAGGCAGTCGCTTAACCAACTGAGCCACCCAGGCGCACTAGGAAATATTTTAAAATGAGTATTGTGTCACCTTTAGTGAGAAATGGCCCAAGCAGCAATGCAGTCAGTGGCAGTCTACCTCAGTAATATGACATCCTTGAAATGTGATCTAAGAGAGGCTTAGGAAACCAGGTTGGAGGGTTAATAAGGTGCCAGTGAAAGTCTTGGCAAAGCCAAAAATTTACAGATGAAGCCAAATTCGGAAACTAAAGTATAGTTAACCGTCAGGTTTCAGAGTGTGGGTTCTTGATATGTTTTTTCGTGCTTTCCTTTTACCCTTATCTCCCCAACATCCCCCCAAACTTACTCTTAGGTTACAGATAGCTAACCCTATTCCAGATGTGCTTGGTGGACCAGCAGCATCAGCATCACCGTTAGTTTGTTGGAAATGCAGAATCTTAGCCTCTCTCAGACTGACCAAATCAGAATCTCCGTTTTAACAAGGTCCTCTGATAATGTGCAAACACGTTAAAGTTTGACAAGTACCGGACTCACAGATTGGTAAGAATGGAGGTAGATCTCAGTGAGAACAGGGATTATTATCAAGTGAGAAGACTATGGGCAGGATAAACAGCAACTTTAAAGAAATCAACAAAAACAAAGGTAAGCGTCACTCAGCCATTTAGAGAATGTAGAACAGAAATAGTAAACAGATTTTATTGGTGTGTTTAATCCTCTGGTAATGGCTGCCAAGAACACTGTATTATGAGAAAGAGTGTGAGATTAACAGAGATATCTGCCAAGGGCTTGAGCAGTGGAGTGATATATATTTGCCATTTTTGGTTTTGAAGATTATTGGATCATTATACATTCTTATAAGACCCATCATGTATTCCCCCCCCCCCACCTCCTCCTGTGTTTTATTTTGGTATAGATGAATACAACTGTTCTTGCTTCTCTAGGCATCTTCTGTTACAGTAGTTAATATATATAGGTGAAAATTTTACTTTTTTCATTAAGGAAATCAGCTATGTTTCCTAGAAATACACTGTATTCCACCCCCTCCATTCCCTTAGCATTGGCTGGATTTTCCCCAAACAGTGTTATATTATTTTGTAAGTAAGATTTAATCCCCTCTTATCTGTTATCTAGTTTTGTCATCTTAGATTGCTTAACCTTACCGCTTCTCAGTTTTCTCATCTGAAAAAAAAAAAAAGAGAGAATGTTGGACTTGATCTCTATCTCTTTCTGTTCTTAAAATTCTGTGGATTTATGTTTCCTTTTGCCATCGGAAAAAAGGAATAGATCTATAGGGATTCTACCCAATTTAAACGCTGCGTATAAGGAATACAGGATTTTTTATTGATGATTTTATTTCATGATCTTTCTTTGTTCATTTCTCTGATCTTAAACTTTTATAGATGGTTAAAGTGGAAAGAGAACTTTAATGATCACTTTGCCTTTGGTCTTTCCCTATTAGAATTTCACCATTCCCATCTTTGCAGAAGTAGCCTTACTAAATCACTGTTTTCTTTGGGTTGTTTCTTATACAAAAACTTGTTTTCTAAACTCTGGAGAATATGGTCCAGACCTGGCATTCAAGGCCTGTGAAAACTGACTGATCCTAAGTGCATAATATTATTTTCCTTTGTTCTACAATGTGAACATTTTTTCCCCACCAGACCAGTTTCCTTCCAATCCTATATATCCTTTTCCTAACCTAATTTCAACATAGCATTTAAAATCCTCTTTAGTTCCACTTGTTTCTGAGGCTACAGTTTATCATATACGAACCAGTGACTTATCTCTATTGTCTTGTATTTTTAAAAACTGTTTTGTTGTTATTTAACTTTTCATGTTTTTGGCTTATCTCCTCAAATAAATTATAAACTTCTTGAAGCTAGGGGATCGTGCCTTTTGATGGTTTCTGTTCTTTTCAGTTATAATGCACATAGTGGGCATGCAATCATTATTCACTGAAAGGTGCAGGAGCGATTTTACGGTTTGCTATCTTTGTTGTTGAGATTGCTACAGTGAACCAAAACCCTGCTTTGGAAACTGAAAGATCCAATAACATCAGTGAGTAAGAAGGTACAAGGTAGAAATGGGAGATAGGGGGCACCTGGGTGGCTCAGTCAGTTAAGCGTCCAACTTTTGATCTCAGCTCTCGTCTTGATCCCAGGGTCGTGAGTTCAAGCCCTGCATTAGGCTCCACGCCAGGTGGCTCAGTCAGTTAAGTGTCCAACTCTTGATTGATCTCAGCTCAGGTCATGATTTCAGGGTCATGAGTTCAAGCCCTGCGTTGGACTCCGTGCTGGGTTGGGGCCTACTTAAAAAAATTTAAATAAATAAATGAATGAATGAATGAATAAATAAATAAATAAATAAATAGGAGATAGGGAAGTTAGACTCATTTGGCCATATTTTTAAAGATAAATGTAATGGATAAATTATTCTAGAGCAATAATTCAATTCAAAACTGTACAGCTATAATGAAACTTTGTAACAAATGGAAAACTGAGCCAACCATGAATCACAGCCTTATATTTACCCCAGATGGCTCAAGAGTAACTTAGAGGGGGAGTACTAAAAAACAATGTAATAATCGATAAACTTGTTTATTTAGGTATTCTTTTCCCCTATAACTTTTCCTCAACATTTCTCTTACCAAAAATCACAATCAGCTCTTACTCTTCCTTGAAATAGGGGAAGATGAATTTTTAATGATCAGAATGTGTTGTGGAGGAGAATGACTGCAAACAATACAGGAAGAAGTTGGGGCACACCGAAGTTAGTCCTTGCTTGCTAAACCTAAAAACAAACAGAAATTTGAAAGCAGTTAGAATTGTTGCTGTTAGAAAATTTCACAGATGATAGATTTCCCAGCTGTAAATGACACCTGATTTATGGATGTTACTTCTTTCTCTTGCTTCCCTCCTCTCTTCCTCCTTCCTCTCTTTTCTTTTCTCCTTCCAACTGATGTGCTAGGAGCCGTGTGAAGATGACTAAGGTGTATTTCCTGTTCTCAGGGAGCTCCGTGTCTAGTGATACTGGCCTGCACAAGGACTTGAAGTATCAAAAGTGGTATCTCAGTAACTGTTAATCATGACATTTCATTAACCAGGATATTTATCTTCCATTCAGGGGGAGAACAGTGTTTCCTGTATATTCTGATAGACTTCTGACAACAAACAAGTCTGCTTTGAGGCTACATTAAAGGCTTTGTGTCTCCTGTCATCTTTTGCAGCATTACCATTTTACTATACAGATTAATATAACATTGCCTTCTGGTTGTAAATGCCAAATGGAGATGTCTTTGGGGTTTATTTCGACTAAAGTCATACTTTACTGATAGGGAAAAACTAAGACCAAGGGCTGGGGAGTTAGGATTATTCTTTTATTGTGTCTGGTCCTGAAATATCCTTTCCTGTTCTCATTGATCTTTTTTGTAGCCAACAGACCTAGTTTTTCCACATAACGCATGTTCAAATATTAAAAAAAAAATTGTTTTCTCCTGTAAATCATCTCTTTTCTAGGCTTAAACAACCTTGGTTGTTAACAATTATTGGTTATATGATGGAGTTTCTTAATTTCTCACCGTTATTGACAGTTCTTCTGGTTAACCTTGGATCTGCCAGTCCTCTTAAAATACGTAGTATATGTTTATAAAGTAACATTAAAGGACTATAGTTTCACGATGAGAGAGAATGACTTGTGTTGCCGCTTTCCCCAAGTTTATCAATTATTACATTGTTTTTTAGTACTCCCCCTCTAAGTTACTCTTGAGCCATCTGGGGTAAATATAAGGCTGTGATTCATGGTTGGCTCAGTTTTCCATTTGTTACAAAGTTTCATTATAGCTGTACAGTTTTGAATTGAATTATTGCTCTAGAAATTATACCAGCTCATTATTTTTTCTTTTTAAAATTTTGTTTTCAATGTTATCATGATTTATTTACTTGAAACTTTTTTCTTGCTTTTTCTTTTTGATTTTCTTTCTTTTTGATTTGATTTTTTTTTATTTTACATTACAGACAAACAGAAACTTCCTCCTTTCATCTTTCCATTCTCTGATTTATGATAAATTTAGTTTCCTTTGGCCTGGCATTTGCTTCAGCAGGCAGTCTTCCTTCAAGTACCTCCCTGATTGATGTATAATCTTTGATATCTTCCATTAGCCTCCAGGATCACTAAGTTCAAGGCCCCCTTGGAACCTAAGGAGCCCTGCCGAGGAGCTGAAGGCCTTCAGAGTCCTTGGGGTGATTGACAAGGTAATTCTTCAGTGTCTCTTCAAGAGTTCAGTCATAAATCGACTGCATGCTGACATTATGTCTTTGAAGCTCTGGATCTTAAAGATATGAAACAAAAGGAGAAAATGACTCAAATGCATCTGCACTTTAAAATAACAAAAGCAGAAGAGAAAAAGCTTTTATCTAAGCAATTCATGTAAGGTCATGCAAAATATATTTGAGCTAAAGGAGAAGATGCATATTTGTTGGCATTCAAGTTGAGTAAGGGTTTGGTTTTGTAAACCCGTTAGAGCAGGGTAAAGATACACTTTTTGTTAGTTACAAAGACTTGTTAGTAATTTTCAACATTAACTGGTATAGTCAATCTAATGATCAAACAGAAAAATGGCACTCTTCTAAGAACTGCCATTTACTGAGTACCTACTATGTGTCAGGCCGTCTATTAGGCATATCATATGAAACAACTTGCTTAGTCCTTCCCACAACCCTGCTTTCCCCATCATGGTAGGAAAGTGATAGAACAGGGTAAGTAACTTGCCCAGAAGTTACATAGCTAGTTTAGGGTAGTACTGGAATTCAAACCTAGATCTTTGTGAATCCAAAAGCATTTTTTTTCCTAGCACATCACCCCCCACCCCCCACCTTTATACACACACACTTTTGTAACTGGAATAAAAAATAAAGAGATAACAGAGATACCTGCTTTTGAGTTTCCCCAAATTTGGTGACATCTCAGGTACACTAAAAATTCACAGTACTGGCTGAGAGCTTACGAGTGTAATTTAAAAACCATATACAGTAAACCATGTTTTAAATGTATTTATCAACCACCACCTTACCTTTTTCAGAGTAAAAGAAAATGCTTTATTTAATATTAAGGTATAAATTTAGGTGGTCTTTTTATATTAACCACCTTTTATGAAGCACCTTAGTGTTCGTTTGTAACTTACTGTTCATTGAGTACTTCTTAGGTTCTAAAGTATGCATGTGATTTGTTGCTAAAACTAAACAATAAACAGTATATTTCAGGCAAGTTAGACAGGAACTAATGGTTTGCGGTATTCCGAAGGGAATGTTAGGTTGGATATTACATGAAGCTCTCAGTGTCTTACTGAATTTTATAAGTATCATTTTTCTCAAATTCATATAACTGAATTTTGACTTACAGAATTCTAAGCAGTAGTACTTTTCAGCCTGAAACATTTCTTTAACCATGTTTTTCCTAGCTTTTCCAGTTTGGAGAACATTCTGTTTGAGAGTACAGGGAAGCAAAATAGGAACTGAATAGTTCCTGGGTTCTTGGATTTCTGTACAAGCAAATACACTTTTTTGATGTACAGTGTCTGTTCCTTCTCTTTGATGTATTTATTTTGATAAAGTATGACTTTTCATTGATATGCTCTAATCATGAGTAAGTCACCTTGAAGTCCTGGTAATATCTATGAGTCTCACAGGTTTATCCAAACAAGCACTTTCAGCAGTGGAGGAATTCTTAAATTCTGTGTTGAGGCACAATTTGCCACTGTCTTTATTCTGTTAACCTGGGAAGTATGTTGAGAAGGTGTTGAGAAGGTGACATTTAACTTTCTAAGTAGAGATAAGGAAATATGTATTTGGGAATTAATAAGCTTTGCAAATAATCTTTTAAAATTTACAACAGAGTCACTCTTTGTAAAAAAAATTACTAGATTTTTAAAAATTTGACTTATTTTAAGATAAATTCTTTTCCATTTGGGTTTTAGAAACTGGAAGTTTGGAAGAACAGTGTTGAATACATTGAAATGGCTAGCAGATACACAGGATATATTAATCTAAGCCTGTACAGACCATAGTTTCTCTGATTTTGTTTCATTGCAGTATTTGTTCTTTATGAATTATTTTGAATGTTATTGTCTATAAACTTAGGAAAATAAATGTCCCTAGGAATAGGATTTTACAGACTTTTAAATAGAAAGTAAATCAAATCTGTTCATCAATATCTAGACTGTAAGCTCCATGAGAACAAGATCTTGTCTTTCTTTTTCTCTGTATTCTCAGTGCCTAGAATCATGCTTGACACATAATGGGTGCTTGATAAATATTTGTTGAAGGAATAAATTGGAAACTTGAATAATTTTAAATATATCATATATAGAGTGACACCTACTGGTATAATGTGAGACTGCTCCCTAGTACCATTGCTCAAGACACCTAGAGAAATAATTCCATTGCTGTATCTTGGTCTAGTATTCAAAGGGAAATAAATGACTTTTTCTTCTTCAACTGGGATAACAAAATCCTTCATTAACATATATATGCAACAAGGAATTAAGCATTAGGGCTCTTGGAATATAAATGAGCTGGTGTACATTTAGAAGCAAGAATGATAAGGCTAGTGAGGGGGTCCTCAAAATCATATACAAAGAATAGCTGAAAAAATGAAGTATGGTTTACCTGATAAAAACATGTGTGTACTTCATATTTTTGAGGGCTACCCAGGATGACATGATTACATAATGTTTTGTGCAAATCTTGAGGATGAAAGAGGATATTATGCCCACATCAAGAGGTGCAAACTGTGATCACCTTAGGCAAACCAGGATGTATGGCTTTCCTGGAAAAAAGTTAGTGAAGGATAAGATTTGTTTGTTACTATCCCCAAAGGATACAACCAGAACTAAATGAGTACAAGTTTTCAAGTTTAGCTAATGTTTAAAGAATTAGGATTGACCAAAGGCAGACTGGATTCCATCATACTTACTTGTTTTTTGTCATTAGAGATATTGAAGGCTGAAGGGTCATTGGTGGGGTTGTTGTAGAAAGAATTCAAGCACTGGATGGACTTTTACATTAGGTAACTTCTAAAGATTTCTGTTAGCTCTCACATTCACTTACACATGGTCTTCATGTAGTAATAGCAAGGAAAAGTAGAAATTAGTAAAAAACCAATACTTTGATGAGAAGGATGGATTGCTATTGTTTCCATGTAAGTTTGTGCATGTGTGCATGAGGTATGTATAATTAGGGTGTGTATATGACTTCGTGTATAAGGACTGTTTATATATAGGTAATTTGCAGTTGAGTTAGAAGTCTGGATTGGTCATTTGACTGGTAGTAGAATGCCCAAATGCAGGGAGAGTTTCTGAGAAAGTTCAATATTGTATAACTTACCTACAGAAAGAATAAAGATGTCTATAATCTAGTAAATAGTTATGTACTAATGGCAGTTTCCTGGTCTTGATATCGTGCTATAGCTATATAAGATATCACCATTGGGAGAAGCTGGGTGAAGGGTACTTATTTTTTAAGTTTCCTAAATAATATTTTCTATGATGATAAATAGATAAAGTGTCCTTATTGGGAACACAGAAGCATCAATATTTGGGTATTTGCTCATTAAGAGAACATTGGGTTGAACTGGATTAAGAGGAATTTGACCTTTATTAAACAGTGTGGCAAAAATATTACTTAAATGATATCAAATTACAAGTGTTGCACTTTTGCTTGTAGAAAGATGGAATTGCTTATAGAAAGAGATCCTTTTCCATATTTTTTTCTGCTAAGTATAACTAAAACTCTGGATGTTATACAGAAAACAAACAATAGGAAGACTGGAAACTAGAGAGTAGAAGGAAGACTGGCTAATGACATTGGGACCCAATGACTGTGTAGTGGTAAATTCCCTATACTTTCTTTTCCTCACAGACTGGATGTTGGAGAAATGAGCAACTCAGCAAAGCTAACAGGAACAGACAAAAAGCAAACTTAACAAAAACCTGCTCTTTCTAGCCAAAGGACTATGAAATGGGCAGCTTAGTAAGACAGAAAACTTAGACAGTAACCACCCTACTCCAGCCAGCACCACAGAAAAACTTTGGCACTACTGCACTACAATAGCAAAGGCCATGTGAGGTACCTATACTTTCATCCTTGCAAGACTGCAATGAGGTGCTGCATCCCTTTTATTAGGTTGGTGTCAGAAATGGCCAAGTGAGGGGATCTGGAACTTATATCCCCACTGGGCAGAAATGACACATATCAGTTGTGACTACTTGGGACCCTGGACTTTTAGCCCCAGCTGGTGGTAAAGAGGCTCCCCATCCTTTCCCCACTGAGGTAGTGTTAAAGGAGGCCTGCTGGAGATTTAGGATTTGACCACTACCCAGTGGTAATGAGGCCACCTCCCACATGGTGTAAAGTGAAGGCTCCATGAGGAGCAGTAATGAAGCACCTCTGTTCTTCCCAGCTAGGGTGGTATCAGCAGAGGCCTGAACTCCTACTTCTACCCAGCAGTTAACTAGGAGTCCCATTTTCCTCCCCCAGATATCACTGAAGGCCAAAAGGGGAACCTGAACTTCCACCTCTACCTGGTAGAAGCAAACTAATTATCTCTTTTCTCCATCAGAATCATGTCAGAGAAGGAATGCTGAAATAAAATTTTTTTACAAGATGCAACATCTTACAATACCCAAAACATCCAGCTTTCTGTAGAAAATCATTGAGAATCGGGGCACCTGGGTGGCTCAGTCAGTTAAGCATCTGCCTTTGGATCAGGTCATGATCTCAGGGTCCTGGGATTGAGCCCCAAATCAGGCTCCCTGCTCAGCACGGAGTCTGCTTCTTCCTCTCCATCTCCCCCAGCTCATGCTCTCTCTCCCTCACTCTCTCTCAAATAAATAAATAAAATCTTAAAAAAAAAAAGGAACATCATTGAGAAAAGATAATCAGCTGATACCAACACTGAGATGACACAGATGTTAAAGCTATCTGTCAAGGTTTAAAACAGCCATCATAAAAATGTTTCAGTGAGCAATTACACATATGAAACAAACAAAAAATAGAAAGTCTCAACAAAGAAATAGAAGATACAAAGAAAAACCAAATGGAAGCTGTAGAACTGAAAAATATGATAAGAGAGAGAGGCAAAAACAAACCTCAGTGGGCTCAACAATGGAATAAGACAGAGGAAATAGTAAATTTGAAGATAGGACAATAGAAATTACCCAATCTAAAGAGAAAATAAAATGGGGGAAAAAGTGAACAGAGACAGGAACCTATGAGACTAAATCAAAAGTTCTAACTTGGGTGTCATTAGGGTCATAGATGAAGAGGAGGAGGGTGAAGCTGAAAAGTATTTGAAGAGATAATGGCCAGACATAAACCTACAGATTCAAGAAGCTGAATCCAAAAAAGGGTAAATCCAAAGCAATCCATGGCAAGGCATCTCATAGTCAAACTTCTTAAAAATGAGACAAAGAAAAAAATTTGAAAGCAGTGTGAGGGAAACACTTTACCTATAGAAGAAAAACAGTTTGAATGACAGTGGATTTCTCATCACAAACCATTGAGTCCATAAAAAGTGGCACACCATTTTTTTAAGTCCTGAAAGAAAAGAATTGTGTCAACCCAGAATTCTATATCCTGTGAAAATATTCTTCAAAAATGAAGGGGAAATCAAGCCATTCTCAGATGAATGAACACTATGAGAATTTGCCACTAGTTAATTTATCCTAAAAGAATAGCTAAAGTAAGTTCTCTAAACACAAAGGAAATATTGAAAGTAGGAATCTTAGAACGTTCGGAAGGATGAATGAACAGTGAAAAGGGTAAAATATGAGTAAATACTTCTTTTCCTCTTGAGTGTTCTAAATTATTTTTTATGGTTGAACAAAAATTATAACTGACCTATTTCTAAAAGTATGTAGAGAAAATATTTTAAGACAATTGTGTTATAAATGAGGGTGTGTAAAAGGATATAAAGAGAGATAAGTTTTCTACACTTCATTTGAAATGGTAAAATGATGACACCAGGAGATGGTGGTCTTATGTAAATATAATAACTAGAGCAAACACTGAAAAAGCTATAAAAAGAGATAAAGAGATACACTAAAAAACACTATAGATAAAGAAAATGGAATTATAAAAAATGTTAAAGTAACCCACAGTGGGGAAGGCAAAAGAAAATACACAAAAGACAGAGAACAAACAGAAAACATAAAGGAGGCTCCAGAGCAAAGAAAATTGTAAGAGCCAGAGAGGAACATTATATGATGATAAGAGTCAATCCACCAAGAACACACAGCAGTCCTAGATATGTATATACCAGACATCAGTTTGTTGAATATATAGTTGAATGAATACAAAAGAATATACCAAAATTGATGGGAAATAAAAAATTGATGGGACACAGCCAAAGCATGCTGACAGAATTTTTATAGCACTAAATGCTTGCATTAGAAAAGAAGAAAAGTCCCAAATCAATAAAAACTCTAAGCTCCCACTCCATAAAACTGAAAAAGAGCAAAACAAACCTTAAGCAAGCAGAAGGAAATAAAGGTAAGAGTAGTGATCAGTGAAATTGCAAATAAAAATCAGAGAAAAATCAGTGAAACACAAAGTTGGTTCTTTGCCAAGATAAGTAAAATTGATAAACCTTTAGCAAGACTGAGAAAAAAATATATGAAAAGACTCAAAATTACTTTGTCAGTAATAAAATAGTATAGTACTGCAGATATCAAAAAGATAATAAAGGAATAGTACAGACAACCCTATACATATGAATTTGATGATTTAGGTGAAATGGACCAATTTGTAGAAGAGTGTAGACTGCCATCCAGTATGAAGTGGATAATTTGAATAGCCCTATTACTATTAAGGGCATTGTATTTACAATTAAAATACTCCTAAAATGAAATATTGAGGCTCAAATGGTTTTACTGGAGAATTTTACCAAATTTTTAAAGAATTAACACCAATTGTGGGTGTTATGCACAAACAGTCATGGAACACTACATCAAAAACTAATGATGTAATGTATGGTGATTAACATAACAATAAAAAATTTAAAGAAAAAAAGAATTAACACCAATTCTGCATATTCTTTTCCAGGAAATAGAAGGTGAAATTGTTCCCAGTTCATTTTATGAGGTCGGTGTTGTCCTAATAACAAAATCAGATAATACAAAAAAAAAAAAAAGAAAATTATAGATCAGGATTTCTGATGAACATAGATACAAAAATCCTCAAAATATTAGGAAATAGAAATCAGCAATATCTAAAAGGAATTATGTACTGTGACCAAGTAGGGTTGATTCCAGGAATGCAAAGTTGGTATAGCGTTTGAAAATCAATCAGTGTGGGCATTAAGGAGGGCACGTGATGTGATGAGCACTGGGTGGTATATGCAACTGATGAATTATTGAACACTGCATCTGAAACTAATGATGTACTATATGTTGGCTAATTGAATTGAAATAAAATCAGTGTAATGCAACTACAGTAACAGGATAAAGAAGAAAAATCACATGATTGTAGCAATTGATGAGAAAGCATTTAAAAAACTCAACACCAGTTCATGAAAAAAAAATCTCTCTAAAAACTAGGAATAGAGGGGAACTTCTTCAACTTGGTAAAGATTAGCTACAGAAAACTTACAGCTAATGGCATACTTCATGGTGAATGACTGGATGCTTTACCCCTGAAGATCAGGAACAAGGCAGATTCTTAGCACTTCTATTAAACATAGTACTCTAGAAAGTACTATTCAAGAAGGTAAGGAAATAAAAGGCATATGGATTGGAAAGGAAGAAATACAGCTGTATTTGAAAGTGACGTAATGGTTTACACATATAAAACCATTGGAGTCTACCAAAAAATCAGAACTAGTAAGTGAATTCAGCAAGGTTGCAAGATATAAAATCAGCATACAAAAATATATTCTATTTCTGCATACTAACAGTGAATACATAGAAACTGGAATTAAAAATACGGTACCCTTTATAGTCATAATTGATATACAATTTTAACGCAATTCCTATCAGATTCTCAGGGAAGTTTTTGTGTGTGTGTGTGTTGATGTAGGTGAGATTATTAAAAAATTTATATGGGAAGGTATAGGAACTATGATAGCCGAAACAATTTTGTAAAAAGAATAAAGTGGGTATAATCACTCGATTTCAGGAGTTGCATAGCTGCAGCAGTCAGGACTGTGTTGTATTGGTGTGTAGAGGGACACAAATCAGTGGGGCAGGATAGACAGTGTATGGCCAGTTGACTTTTGACAAAGGTGCAAAAGCAGTTCAATGTAGGAAGGATAGTCTTTTTAACAAAGAGTGCAGAAGCAATTGGGTATCCGTTGCCAAAAAATACACAAAAAAACAAAACAGAGCAAAACCCCAAACCCCAAACCCTTGGCCTGTATCTCACACCTATACAAAAATTAGCTCAAAATGGATCACACATTTCAATGCAAAACATAAAACTTTTAGAAGTAAACATAGGAAAAATCTTTAGAACTTAAGCCTTGGTTTATATAAGTTTTAGACATCATGCTGTAAGCATGATCCGTAAAAGGAAAAATTGACAGACTATCAAGATTAAAAACTTTTGGTCTGCAAGAAGCCTATTAAAAGGCTGAAAAGCTGCAGACTGGGAGAAATTATTTGCAAATTGCGTGTATTACAAAAAACTCATTTAGAATTTATATAGAATTCTTGAAACTTAACATTAAAACCCATACAGTCCAACTAGAAAATTACCAAAGGATATGAAAAACCATTTCACCAAATGAAATTATGGCAAATTAGCACATGAAAAGATGTTCAGCATCACTAGTCATTAGAGAAATGCAAAATAAGTTCACAGAGATGTCACTATACACCTGTTAGAAAACTTTTTTTGTAATAGCCCCAATGTGGAAACAACCAAAATATCTTATAATAAGTGAACAGTTAAACTGTAGTACATTAATACCATGTGATATTACTCATCAAAAAAAGGAATGAACTGTTGAAACATGCATCTGCTGGGATGATTGCATGAAGGTCATTATCCTGAGTGAAAAAAAACCACTCTCAAATAATTATATATTGTATGATTCCATATATATACCATTTTCAAAATGACAAAATTAATATTTCTCTTCCTTCATTTCCCATAGTTCATTTTTTTTTAAGATTTTATTTATTTGACAGCACACAAGTAGGGGGAGCGGCAGGCAGAGGGAGAGGGAGAAGCAGGCTCCCTGCTGAGCAGGGAGCCCGATGTGGGACTCAATCCCAGAACTCTGGGATCATGACCTGAGCCGAAGGCAGACGCTTAACCGACTGAACCACCCAGGTGCCCCTCCCATAGTTCATTCTATTTAAGAATTGAAGTAGTATGGGACAAAGACATATAAAAGAAATTAATAGTAAGGCAGATATGGATTAATAATTATTGCTACAATTTATTGATTACATATTATAGGGAAAGTTAGCTGATTTAACATGGTTCCATATATTTTGAAAAATTTTATTCTGTTGTAATCTTTAAAAAATCATCCCTGTGAATGTTACTTTATAATAAATGTATAAATTAATTTGTTGTTTATATAAGAAAACAATACATCCTACTACTATATTGTTAGTATTTAGTTTAAATATATAAGCATATTGTAAAAATAGTACTTTACAGTAAAAATTCTCAAATTAGAACCTGCAAATACAATATAACCATAGTTTCAATATATTGTAGTGTATTCAGCAGTACTATAGATTTAGATATATTTAAAATGAAGTAGTCTGTTACTGTGGTTTTGTGTGTAACATGCTACTAATAATTTTGGTGCCAAAAACCTATGTTTATAAATAACTTAAAAATACATTTAAGAATTGGGGCATCTGAGTGGCTCAGTTGGTTAAGCATCCGACTCTTGATCTCAGCTCAGGTCTTGATCTCAGGGTGGTGAATTCAAGCCCTGCACTGGGCTCCATGCTGGGAATGGAGCCTACTTAGGAAAAAAAATACATTTAAAAATCAGTGTAATACCTTCTGGTTTCTGGTCTGGCATGGAAAGAGCTTGGAAGGCTCCACTCCATCCTAACAAGAAGTAAAAAGCTAAACAAACTGAAAAATCGACAGCTCTTCTTAGATCCATCAGAGAAGTGAAGTCATAGGGCAAATGGCTGCCCCAAAATTGGAGAGACGGACATACAGATACAGAGAATCACTGCTTACTGGAGCAGAATCCTACATGAAAACTAGTGCCTGGGTAGAAAATGAGACTGTAATTGACAAATTGCTGGAGGCTTGATGGGACAAGTCTGAGAGTTAAAAATTCCAGGGGTTGCCCCCATATTTTTGTGAGTTTTACCTTTTAGAGCTCTACCAGGTTCTCACAGTGAGTATTGGAGGAAAAATACCCTCAGGCTTTCATTGAGAGGGGGGGAAAGTAGCCATTTTGAAATATACTAGAACATTCTATTCTTTTTTTTAATTTTATTTTTTATTATTATGTTATGTTAATCACCATACATTACATCATTAGTTTTTGATGTAGTGTTCCATGATTCATTGTTTGCGTATAACACCCAGTGCTCCATGCAGAACGTGCCCTTTTTAATACCCATCACCAGGCTAACCCATTCTCCCACCCCTCTCCCCTCTAGAACCCTCAGTTTGTTTTTAAGAGCCCATCGTCTGTCATGGTTCATCTCCCCCTCCGATCCCCCCCTTCATTCTTCCCCTCCTGCTATCTTCTTCTTCTTTTTTTCTTTTAACATATAATGTATTATTTGTTTCAGAGGTACAGATCTGTTATTCAACAGTCTTGCACAATTCACAGCGCTCACCATAACACATACCCTCCCCAATGTCTATCACCCAGCCACCCCATCCCTCCCACCCCCACCACTCCAGCAACCCTCAGTTTGTTTCCTGAGATTAAGAATTCCTCATATCAGTGAGGTCATATGATACATGTCTTTCTCTGATTGACTTGTTTCGTAGAGCGTTCTATTCTTAACAAGGCTTGTCTTCAAGACAAATGATTTTACCAGAGCCTAACCAATGAGCTTTTATCATTGGCTTTGGGGCAGGGAAATACCGAGTTCTGGACAGCTTTAGCCTTCGGTGTAAGGGAAAGGGAATACCCAACTCTAATCCCCTTCTGACCTTCCAGTGGGAGGAAAGAGAAATACCCAACTCCAGTCCCCTGCAACCATTTAGTTCCACCTAAAGCTGGAAAAAATCCCATAGGAACTTGTGAAGGTCACAGCCCATGGCCACAGGCTTACTGAATGACTGAGACATAATCATAGGGGTGTAGAATTCTTTCCTTCCTCCAACATCTATCTTACCACATTACTAAAGGCCTGTTTATTGGAGTTCTGTTTACCTAATATATCACATACAACTTTCAACAAAAAACTAGAAGGTATGCAAAATGGCAAAACAAACAAGCAAAAAACCAAAAAACCCCTACAACAACAGTTTGAAGAGACTGCAAGAATCAGAACCAGACTCAGATATGGAGGGATGTTGGAATTATCAGACCATGAATTTAAAATAGCTATAATTAATATGCTGTGTACTATGACAGAAAAAGTAGACAACATGCAAGAACAGATGGGAATATAAGCATAGAGATGGAATTTCTAAGAAGAATTTTAAAAAATGCTAGAGATAAAAAATACTATAATGGAGATGAAGAATGCTTTTGATGGGCTCATTGATAGGCTGGACAGGGCTGAGGAAAGAATCTCTCAGCTTGAGGATATATCAGTAGAAACTTCCAAAACTAAGAAGCAAAGAGAATAAAGACTAAAAAAATATGGAACATCCAAGAACTGCGGGATAACTGCAAAAGGCATAACATACATGTAATGGGAATACCAGGAGAAGAAGAAAGAGAAACGAACAGTCTGTTTAAAATAATAGTGACAATGTGTTCAATTATGTATGCTTGTGGGTGTATATGTGTGTGTATGTGTATGCTTATTTATACTTATGTGTAAGTGAAATGAATAAGAGCAATGCTACAAGGGATGGGAGAGATGAATTAGGAATATTTTGCTATTATAAAGTACTTGTACTGCCTGAGAAGCAGTATAGTATTATTTGAAAGTGGACTTGGATTAGTTGTAAATGTATATTGCAAACCCTGGGACAGCCAATAAGAAAAGTGGGGAAAAAAGTATAATTGATATGCTAAAAAAGGAAAGAAAATGGAATAATATGAAATGCTCAATTAAAGCCACAAAGGGCAGAAAAAGAATGGGAGAAAAAATAGGAAAGAAAACAAGGGCAATGAATAGAAAGCAGTAAAAAAATATGGTAGGTATCCAACTTTATCAATAATTGTAAACATGAGTGCTCCAGATTTATCAATTAAGAGACAGAGATTGTCAGAGTTGATTTAAAAAAAAAGAACCAACTATTTGTTGTTTATAAGAAACTTCACTTTATAAATGTAAAAGACACATACAGATTAAAAGTGAGAGGGTTAGAGAAAGATATACCATGTTCACACTGTCAAAGGAAAGTGGGAGTAGCTATAATAATTTCAGACAGGACAGACGTCAGAGCAAGGCAGATTATCAGGAATAATGATAAAGGGGTCATTCTCCAAGAAAACATAACGATTTATAGAGTGTATGTGCTTAACAATGGAGCATCAAAATACATAAGGCAAAAAGTAGTAAAACTACAAGGCAAAGGAGAAATAACTACTATTACATTTGAAGACTTCAACACCTCTGTATCAGAAATGGACAGATCCAGCTGGCAGAAAATCACTGAGGACATAGTGGAACTCAAGAGCACCATCAATCAACATAATTGGACATAGCTGGACATCTATAGACTTCTTCATCCAACAAAAGCAGAAAATATATTCTTCTCAAGCTCACATGGAACATTCACCAAATTAGACCACATTCCTGGTCGTAAAACACTACTTGATTGACAAGTTTAAAATGGTAGAAATCACAGAATATCTGTTCTCAGACCACAATGGAATTAAACTAGAAATTGATAACAGAAGGATAGCTAGAAAATCCCCAAATGTATAGAGATTAAATAACACACTTCTAAATAACACATAAGTCAAAGAAGAAATCTGAAGAGAAATTTTAAAATATTTTCAATTCAATGAAAATGAAAATACAACTTATCAAAGTTTGTAAGATGCAGCAAAAACAGGGCTAGAGGGAAATTTATAGCACTGAATGCATATGTTAAAAATGAAGAAATCTAAAATCAGTCATCTAATTTTTGACCTTAGAGAACTAGAAAAAGAAGAGCAAATTAAAGTAAGCAGAAGAAAATAAATAAAGTTAAATTTAAGGGGCACCTGGGTGGCTCAGTCGTTAAGCGTCTGCCTTCGGCTCAGGTCATGATCCCAGGGTCCTGGGATCGAGCCCCGCATCGGGCTCCCTGCTGGGTGTGAAGCCTGCTTCTCCCTCTCCCACTCCCCCTGCTTGTGTTCCCTCTCTCGCTGTGTCTCTCTCTGTCAAATAAGTAAAATCTTTTAAAAAAAAAAGTTAAATTTAAGTAGGAATCAGTGGAATTGAAAATAGGAAATCAGTAGAGAAAATGAACGAACCCAAAAGCTGGTTCTTTGAAAAGATAAATAAAACCAATAAGCCTTTAGCTAGGCTAAGTAAGAAAAAAGGAAGCTGGCATAAATTTCTAAGATCAGAAATGAGAGTGTATCACTATAGACATGGACATTAAAAAGGTAATAAAGGAATATTGTGAATAATTCTTTTTTTTTTTAAAGATTTTATTTATTCATCTGAGACGCAGAGATACAGAAAGAGAGAGAGAGAGAGAGCATGAGCCAGGAGAGAGGCAGAGGGAGAGGGAGAAGCAGACTCCTTGCTGAGCCAGGAGCCCGATGTGGGGCTCGATCCCAGGACCCTGGGATCATGACCTGAGCCAAAGGCAGACGCTTAACCATCTGAGCCACCCAGGCGCCCCTATTGTGAATAATTCTATGCCCACAAATTTGATAACCTGGATGAAATGGACCAATTTCTTAAAAGACACAATCTGCCAAAACTCACCCAAGAAGAAACATACAATCATAGGCCTGTATCTTTTGAAGAAACTGAATCAGTAATTAAGAACCTTCCAAAACAGAAAGTATCAGCCTGAATGGGTTCACTGGTGAACTCTATGAAACTTTTAAGGAAGAGATACCAATTCCCTACAGTCTCTTTCAGATTATAGAAGCAGAGGGGATACTTCCTAACTCATTTTATGCAGCTAGCATTATCCTAACACTAAAATAAAAGCTATTATAAGAAATAAAAACTACAGACCAACATCTCTCATGAACATAGGTGCAAAAACCCTAATCAAAATATAGCAAATTGAATCCAATATAGAAAGAGCTATACACAATAAATTAAGTGGGGTTTATCCCAAGTATGCAAGGCTGGTTTAACATTTAGAAGTCAATTAATGTAATCCAGCATATCAACAGAGTTAAAAAAAAAAAGTCATGTTGTATCAATCAGTTCTGAAGAAGCATTTGATGTAGTCCAGCACCTATTCATGATAAAACTCTCAACAAATTAGAAAGAAACTTCCTCAACTCGATAAAGAACATTTACAAAAAAACCTACAGCTAACATCATTCTCTATAGTGAGAAACTTGAATAAGATCAGGAACAAAGCAAGGATATTCCCTCTCAGCCTTCCTTTTCTTAGTCTTCCTCCATACTGGACATCCTCACTGATGAGTAAAACAATAAAAAGAAATATACGCAGATTGGAAAGGAAGAAAGAAAATTTGTAGATGACATAATCGTCTATGTAAAGAATCCACAAAATAATCTGGTACTAAGTGATTATAGCAAGGTTGCTGCATGCAAGGTTAATGTACAAAAGTCAGTCGTTTTCTTATGTGCCAACAATGAGTAAGGGGGATTTGAAATCCAATACACACACATACACAAAAACACAGTATCATTTGTGTAGCACCCTCAAAAAATGAAATACTGGGGTGCCTGGCTGGCTCAGTGGGTAGAGCATGTGATTCTTGATCTCAGGGTCATGAGTTTAAGCCCCATGTTGGGTGTGGAGACTACTTAAAAAAAAATGAAATACTTAGGTATGAATCTGACAAAATGTATATACCATCTATATGAGGAAAACGACAAAACTCTAAGGAAACAAATCAAAGAACTAAATAAATGGAGAGGTATTCCGTGTTCATGGATAGGAAGACTATTCATGTCAAGATGTCAGTCCTTTCCAATTTGATTGATACATTGCGTTTAATCCCAATCAAAATCATTGCAAGTAAGTTTTTGGATATTGAGAAAATGATTGTAAAGTTTTTATTAAGTGACAAAAGTCCAACATAATATTGAAGAAAATCCAATACAGTATTTAAGGAAAAGAACAAACTCAAAGGACTAACTCTACCCGACTTTAAGACTTACTGTAAAGCTGGGCGCCTGGGTGGCTCAGTGGGTTAAGCGACTGCCTTCAGCTCAGGTCATGATCCTGGAGTCCTGGGATCAAGTCCCGCGTCGGACTCCCTGCTCGGCGGGAAGTCTGCTTCTCCCTCTGACCCTCCCCCCTCTCATGCTCTCTCTATCTCATTCTCTCTCTCAAATAAAAATCTTAAAAAAAAAAAAAACACTGTAAAGCTACGGTAGGTAATTAAGACAATTATGAAAGAATGGACAGATTCGTGGAACAGAGTAGAGTGCCCAGAAATAGATCTGGATGAATAGAGTCTAGGGATCTTTGACAAAAGAATAAAAGCAACACCATGGAGGAAAGATAATCTCTTAAACAAATGGTGCTAGAACTCCACATCCAGTGGACATCTGAAAAAAAAATGGACTTAGACACAGACCTTAAATCATTCAACAAAATGAACTCAAAAGTAGATCATAGACCTAAATGAAAACACAAACCCATAAAACTCCTAGGAGATAGGAGAAAATCTGGATGACCTTGTGTATGGCAGTGATTTTTTTGATCACCAAAGTCATACATAGTCCATGAAAGAAATAATTATTAAGCTGTACTTCATTAAAATTAGAAATGTATGCTCTGCAAAAGACACTGTCAAGAGAATAAGACAAGGTACAGATTGGGAAAGAATATTTGTAAAAGACATATATACTAAGGAATGTTATCCAGAATATGTATAGAGCTCTTAAAACCTAACAATGAGAAAATGAACAACTTGATTTAAAAAAAAAAGGCAAAAGTTCTGAACAGACGTTCACCAAAGAAAATATATAGATGACAAATAGGCATTTGAAAAGCTACTCCACATCATTTGTCATCAGGTATATTCAGACTTAAAAACAGTGAGATACCACTATACACTTACTAGAATGGCCATAATTGGAACCTTGACAGCACCAAATGCTAACAAAGATATGGAGCAACAGGAATGCTATCATTGCTGGTGGGACTGCAGAATGGTTCAGCCATTTTGGAAGACAGTTTGGTGGTTTCTTACAAAACTAAACACAGTCTTAACATAGGATCCAGCAAATCCCTTCTTGGCATTTGCCTTAAATGAGTTCAGAGCTTATGTCCACACCAAAACCTGCACGTGGATGTTTATAGTAGCTTTATTCATAATTGCCAAAACTTGGAAACCACCGAGATGTTCTTTTGTAGGTGAATGGATAAATACACTGGGTTATATGTGTATAAGAAATGAGCTATCAAGTCATGAAAAGACATGGAGGACCTTAAATGCATATTAGTAAGTGAAAGATGACAATTAGAAAAGGTTACATGTATGATTTTAACTATATGACATTCTGGAAGAGGCAAAATAATGGAGACTGTAGAGAAATCAGTGGTTATAAGCAGTTGGGAGGAGAGAGAGATGAATAGTGGAGACAGGATTTGGGGGGGCAATGAAACCATTTTGTATGATATTATAATGGAGGATAAATGTCATAAATTTGTTAAAAACCATAGAATGTACAACACCATGAGTGAACCCTAATGTAAACTGTGGGATTTGAGTGATAATAATGTATTACTCTAGGTTCATCACTTTCAACGAATGTGACCAGTCTTGTGCAAGATGTTCATAGTAGTGGAGGCAGTGGTTGTTTGGGGCAGGAGGTATATGGGAACTCTACTTTCTGCTCAGTTTTGTTGTGAACCTAAAACTGCTCTAAAATATGAAGTCTATTTAAAAGGAAAAAAAAATCAACACAGTAATTACCATGTTTGGTGAAAGCTTATGGGACCTTCAGTAGTGCCTTCAGCTACAATTGTCATGTATAATTGATGTTAAAATTATAAAAGATACAGGAGAAAATTGTGATTGTGAGCACACCGGTCCTGACAGCCAGTTAGCTATTACAAATGTGTTTCAGATCACTATAGCTTTTTATATTTTTAGTTTTCCAAAGACCAAACTCTTAGAATTACATACTACCTCCATACCATGCAATAGTATAACCTCTCTACAAAAACTGTTTAATATTCTCCAACTTCTTGCAGATAAAGGAACCTGAACTCAGAGCGGTTAAGTATCTTGTCTAGAGACACTACTGAGTAGCAGAGCTAGGTTTTAGCCCCAAGACCATCTCTTTCCAAAACCAGAGATCTCTGTAATTATTCAGAACTGTATTTTATGTGATGATTATAACACTTGTGTCCCTTATCAATTTCTTATATTTCGGTGCATTATTCCTTCGGTTTGCTTTTTAAAAAAATCAGGATACCCTTATTAATATAAATGAATAATGACTTTTTTTAAAACTATGGCAATCAAAAACCTCCACAGTGACTAATAGGGTTTTGCTGTAACTAATTGAATGTCTGAGTCAGGGTCTCATTTGATCCTTAGCACCATGCATGGTTTATTTTATAAACACTTTAATGCTTTCAAACTGTATTAGCTTAAAGGTAAAAATATTGAAATAATTATTATATTTATTGATTAAAATGTTAGAAATTGAAATATACACCATTACCATCTTTAAAGTGTGAACCTCAGAAATTCTATGTGATCCAGTTAGGAAATGTGTTCTAAATTATTCTCTTTAATGATTTCATACTATTCTACCATATACTGTAATTTATTTAATCAGTTCCCAATTGTTTGGCTCTTCAGGTTGTCTTCCTATTTTTCTCTGCCTGTGATGAATATTCTTAGAGATAAATTATCTCCTATTATGATTTCCTTAGTATGCTTTTTCAGAGTTGGAGATCATGAGTCAAAGAGTATCCATGTGTGTATTAACATCCAGAAATATTGTACTGTTATACTCCTGCTAGTAGTATATAAGAAGACTTATTTCCTAACATCCTTACCAACAAATGGCATTTGCTGGATGAAAACTTGGATTTCATTATCATTTTAATATGCAATTTTAATTGCTAATGAGGATGAATTTTTAAAAATGTTTATTGGCTGTTTATGTTTCTCCTTTTATGAAATGACTGTTTCATTTCCTTCTTTTTATTAGAGGACTGTGTTTTCTTAGTGATTTTTAAGACTTCTTTATTTAAGGGTTTGTAAGCCTTTGTTTTGAATATACATGAGTAATTTTTTCATGTTTCTTCACAAAAAAATTCTCATTGTGTACATTGTTCATTGTAGAAAAGAAAGAATAAATAAGCTAAAATAAAGAAGATGTAGTTTACCCATAACTCTGCCACCTGCTGAGAATCCATTTTACATTTTAATGTATACTCCTCGTCTTTTTGTGTGTGTTTATACATGCACCTAAGCCCCATTAGCTAGCTTATGGTTTCAAATGAAGTCATAAAGACATTAACAGCTAAGTTATACTGACTTTCAGCTCTTACCATCATAGTGGGACCTCCCCTCTCTTTCTTCCCCACCCCAGAAATATTTGAGATTTTTTATGGCCTCATATGAATTTAAGAATTAGTCTGTATCTGTCTACTGGAAACTCCTGTTCTTCTGCCAGGATTTCTCTGATGGTCCCATGTCTGAATTAGACATTGTTCTTCATTCCAGTTGGACCCATAATCTTCCAGCAGAGTACTTATTAAAGTGTTTGTAATGCTAAACTTTAAGCTCCTGTAGGGTAGGGATCATATTTGGTGTGTTCATTGTGCTTTTTATCCATGGCTAGTACAGTGCTTGCACAAAGCAAGCATTCAGTAAATATATGTCAATTTGTTGAATTTTAATATACGATGTGGGTGGGAGAAGATCCTTGCCCATCAATTTGCTTTTTAATTTTATGTAGGATGTTAAATTTTTTTATCTTCTCATTTTTTTTTTTTAAAGATTTTATTTATTTGGCAGAGAGAGACACAGCGAGAGAGGGAACACAAGCAGGGGGAGTGGGAGAGGGAGAAGCAGGCTTCCCGCTGAGCAGGGAGCCCAATGCTGGCTTGATCCCAGGACCCTGGGATCATGACCTGAACCGAAGGCAGACGCTTAATGACTGAGCCACCCAGGCGCCCCTTCCTCATTCTTTTTCTTTATGATTTGCCTTTAGTGTTGTTGATTTGTTTCTTTTTAATAATTAGAGAACTTTTTGTATCCTTTGTACTTTTACAGCACAACAGTCAGAGTTGGTTTTAGTTTTCAGTGCTAGTGATTCTGAGTAATCCCATTTTAGCACTGTTAGAATATACTGGAATAGATTACATAAACACATTTGAACTCTCTCTTCTAGCAACCTGACTCTGCTAATCTTCAAAGAAAACAGTTTTTCACAATTTGCTACTAAACAATTTTTTAATGTAGTTAATTTTTATAACAGAGTTGAAGGAGTCCATTGATTTTGCAAGTATTTCCACTTTGAGCGCCTGTAGTATCTGATTCCACATTTCAGAGAATAAACCCCTCGTCTTCTGCCAGGGAGGAGGGCAGCTGCCTGGCTGGGTGGGCAGCAGCATTAGAGTATATAGACTTTTTCCCTGGTTTTGTTTCCAGGAAAAGCTGGTGCTTCTCATTTCTGGATTTCTGCAGCAGGAATTGGCTTGCTTTTCGTTGCTTTTTCCACCTAAAAACATTTAGCATATTTTCTGTGTTCTAAACTTTTGCCATCTGTCCTTATGTCTGTGGTGCCTAAATGGGGTATCTCTCGTTTGGATGGGAGCCCCCAAATGTGGGGCGACCATCAGGTGGAATCCGGTGGCTTGGGCGGTGAACAAAGCAGGTAGAAACTTATTGAATCCACCGCAAAGGGACAGCAGAGAAGAGGCTGTCTGCAGCCAGGCAGTGGGTGGGGGCTGTTTTTAACGGGGGAAGATGAGGAGGTGTGGTCACGTATGGAGTCTTCCCTTTTTTGTAACTGTGCCTAGTTGTAAGTAACCCATTGGTTAGCGAGGGCCTATGGCTGTTTTGAGGTGGGTCACCTGGTGGGCCTGCCTATATTCAGCCGGGGGTCACTGTAGCCCTTTCTGTATTCCATTGCGCAAGTCTGTTTGCCCAAAAGTGGCCTCTGCAGTCTCCTCTCGTGTTTTTTTGTAGTCATCATTGTGCATCTTTTAACATATCTTTACTGTTATTTAGTGACATTTTTGTAGTTGATGGTGACCTATATTTAAGAGTGTTATATTTAACACATTATATTGCCCTTTTCACACCTCATAGCATCCATAATTTTGACCAACATGTCTTTGTTGACTTTTTTTATGTTGTTAACAAATTTTTTCAACAAAATAGGATGAAGAGTCCTGGGGTGACATACAGCGAGAGTAATCATTTCAGGTTGACCCAGTACCCTGTGGGTACTGCTCTTTACATCTAACTTATCTTCAGCTGTGTTTCAAATGAAAATTTAGGCATCCCAAATTATTTGTGAATTTAAAGATATACATTATTTTCTTTATCCCCCTTTTAAGATGTACTATCATTTGCCTCTCGTCCGATTTTCTTCCCAGTTTATCATAAACACTGCTGCCAGAATAATTCATAAAACCGATCCTTTAGAAAAATGATCTTTCTAAAACTAAAAACTCTCTTGCTTAAAATCCTTCAATACCTTCACATAGTTTTTAGGAGAAAGTTTTAACTTCTTAGCTAAGCCTTCAAAGACCTTTGTGATCTAGCCCTTATTTTCTCTATTGATTCTCAAATTGTCTGCCTCCGCCCCCTGGCCTTCCCCCAGACCACCACGACATGCTGTCCTGGTTACAACTATGGAACTTGCAGGGTAGATAAAGGCATCCTGTTTCACTCATGATGTACCTGTCCGCCTGGAGTGACTTTTGCTTTTCTTCCTCTCTTTATTTCCATCTCATTCATGATTGTTGTCTTCTTTTGGAAGGCTCCCTTGCTTACCTGTACTGTCTGATTTAAATATCTTTTGCTGTGTCTTTTTAATGTCTTAAACTTACTTGTCATAGCATTCATATTGTATGGTAGCTTTTTTTAATTTTATTTTTTTAATGAGTGTATGGTAGCTTTTGATATTACTTCTGTGCCTCCAGCAAGCCTTCATATACCTCAAATGAACATGGGTTTTTCTTCTTTTTAAAAAAAAAATTAACATTTTTATTTTGGCACAGTATTTACAGATATCTATTAGACAGGAAAGATAGTCTAAATACTGTGCTCAAGATACATGTCTTTGGAGAATCAGTCTCTATTACATGTCAAACACCAGCTTAATGACTGTATCTTATTTAATTTTGTATTTTTGGTCTTCAGTGTAGTGACTTGCAGATAACAGATACTCAATATATGAAATTGTTGAGAAAAATCAATTAATGAATGATACCTCCCTACTCACATTATCTCAAAAAAAGTGGAAACCATTTATTCTAATTGGCCTGCCTCCTCACCATTTCTCTGCATGTTTTTTTTTTTCCCCATT
This sequence comes from Eumetopias jubatus, assembly GCF_037043125.1. Classification (NCBI taxonomy): domain Eukaryota; kingdom Metazoa; phylum Chordata; class Mammalia; order Carnivora; family Otariidae; genus Eumetopias; species Eumetopias jubatus. The sequence goes on from NW_028274818.1 coordinate 38,471,318, forward strand.
TCTGTTTCCTTATTCAACAAATATTTATTGAGCTCCTGGTATGTGTCACATGTGGTATTAGCCACCAGAGATACAATAATGAACAAAACATACCTTATCTCCACCTCTCAGAGTTTATAATCCAGTGGGAAATATAAATAAATAAACTGGCAGTTAACCCAGTGTGAAAAGTGCTTTGGGTGAAGGAAGTCCACTAAGGTAATGTGACAACATACAGGAGGGCCACCTGTCTTGGGGCTCTCCATAGGCTTCTTGGAGTAGGCGAAGCAAAGAAAGGAGGGAGGAGTAGGACTTAGCTCACAGAAGTGTTCCAGGCTGAAGGAATAGCATATACAGGGTTGTGGGAGTCTTTGAGAGCATGCTTTCTCTCTAGCTTCTTCAGCCCTTTGAATTCTTCCTTCTTGCCCATTCATATTTAGTCCATTCTTCAACACTTAACCAAAGCTTACCTCCTCCATAACTCTATGCTCATCTTTTCTGTCTTTGAATTAAGCTCAGCCATTCAGTTGTACATTATTTTCACCTCTGTGACTTTAGTTGCCTTAAATATATTGTTAACCTGTCCTGGAGGGCAGGGACTAAATCTTATTCCTCTTTGTTTTCTCTGATCATGCCTAACTACATACAACGTTGCCCATGCAGTAAGGATGTGGTAAATGCTTGTTGAATAGTGGTAAAGAGAACAAAAAGAAAGAATTTATGTGTTTTTTCAGATTTCAAATACTCTATGAATTTGCACCTCAAAATATCCCACACCTGCAGGATCACAGTAAGACAGTAAGAGGGTAGTTTGAACTGAAAATTCCCAAAATATTCCTCTCCGTGCTCCCCTTCCCCTTCCCTTCTCTCACAGTGTACACTATAGATTATTGGCAGGGTACTTTGTTGCAGTCCAGGACATTGTCAATTTGAGAATGAGTATTGTATCTTTGTATTTCATAGGTCCTGTAAAATATTTTGGAATTTTTCAGAACATGGTTACGTTGTATTCTTATAAGTAAATAAATTTTCTAGGTCAGATGAAAACACTGTTAAATTTTAATCAGTACTAGAAGTTAAGCTCCATCTGCTACAGAAGTACAAAGCTCATTTAAAACATTTGAAGGGGCATCTGGGTGGCTCAGTCAGTTAAGCGTCCGACTCTTGATTTGGGCTCAGGTCATGATCTCAGGGTCCTTAGATCGAGCCCTGGGTTGACTTAGTGCTGGGTGCAGAGCCTGCTTAAGATTCTCTCTCCTTACAATCCTAAAATTTGTATGGAACCAGAAAAGACCCCGAATAGCCAGTGGAATGTTGAAAAAGAAAACCAAAGCTGGTGGCATCACGATTCCAGACTTCAAGCTTTATTACAAAGCTGTAATCATCAAGACAGTATGGTACTGGCACAAACACAGGACACATAAATCAATGGAACAGAATAGAGAAACCAGAAATGGACCCTCAGCTCATCTTTGACAAAGCAGGAAAGAATATCCAATGGAAAAAAGACAGTGTCTTCAACAAATGGTGTTGGGAAAATTGGACAGCCACATGCAGGAGAGTGAAACCGGACCATTTCCTTACACCATACACAAAAATAGACTCAAAATGGTTGAAAGACCTAAATGTGAGACAGGAATCCATCAAAATCCTAGAGGAGAACACAGGCAGCAACCTCTTTGACCTCGGTCACAGCAACTTCTTCCTAGACACATCACCAAAGGCAAGGGAAACAAGGGCAAAAATGAACTATTGGGACTTCATCAAGATAAAAAGCTTTTGCACAGCAGAGGAAACCGTCAACAAAACCAAAAGATAGCCAACAGAATGGGAGAAGATATTTGCAAATGTCTTATCAGATAAAGGGGTAGTATCCAAAATCTATAAAGAACTTATCAGACTCAACACCCAAGGAACAAAGAATCCAATCAAGAAATGGGCAGAAGACATGAACAGACATTTCTGCCAAGACATCTAAATGGCCAACAGGCACATGAAAAAGTGCTCAACATCACTCGGCATCAGGGAAGTAAAAATCAAAACCACAATGAGATACCACCTCACACCAGTCAGAATGGCTCAAATTAACAAGTCAGAAAACGAGGAAGCAGAGAAAAGGGAACCCTCCTACACTGTTGGTGGGATTGCAAGCTGGTGCAGCCACTCTGGTAAATGGTATGGAGGTTCCTCAGAAAGTTGAAAATAGAGCTACCTTATGACCCAGCAATTGCACTACTGGGTATTTACCCCAAAGATACAAATGTAGTAATCCGAAGGGGCACCTGCACCCTAATGTTTATAGCAGCAGGGTCCACAATAGCCAAACTGTGGAAAGAGCCCAGAGGTCCATTGACAGATGAATGGATAAAGAAGATGTGGTATATTATGCAGCCATCAAAAAAAAAAAAAAAAAAAAAAGAAATCTTACCATTTGTAATGATGTGGATGGAACTAGAGTTCTCTTAGCATAGTATTATGCTAAGCGAAATAAGTCAATCAGAGAAAGACAATTATCATATGATCTCACTGATATGTGGAATTTGAGAAACAAGGCAGAGGATCATAGGGGAAGAAGGGGAAAAAATGAAACAAGAAGAAACCAGAGAGGGAGACAAACCGTAAGAGACTCTTAATCTCAGGAAACAAACTGAGGGTTGCTGGAGTGAGGGGGTTGGGAGGGATGGGATGGCTGGGTGATGGACATTGGGGAGGATATGTGTTGTGGTGAGCGCTGGGTATTGTATAAGACTGATGAATCACAGACCTGTACCCCTGAAACAAATAATACATTATAAGTTAATTAAAAAAAAAAGATTCTCCTTCTGTTCCCCGCGGCCCCCCCCCCCCATATTTCAAAATAATAGCATTTAAAGCTTTCTTGCTCTTGAGGCATTTTCTTCTGAATTGGAATCAGGCTACTTTTGACATTGGCAGTTTAGTTGGATATATATTGATTGACCTGAATATGTAGCCTCTGTGTAGTTATCATTATAAGATTGCATTTATTAACTGTGTACATACTGCACTGATTCTGAATACTTTGTAAAAACTATGTGGACATACTTGCTTTTTTAATTGCAGTTTTCAGGGCCTATAAATTGATTTGAGTATGTTTATAGAGCATATCTGGCAGCAGAATGGAAAGACTAAAGCAGAGTATGAATGGATATAGTTTATAGCAGCACTAGAGTATTAGGTTTTTCTAGCAAATGGAAATAGAAAGGATCTAAAGCTAACTACAACAGACTGTACGTTTAATTGAATTTTCATCTAAATTTAACAGTGTCAAATCATTATCCCAAGTGAACTTCAGAATTCAAACCAGAGAAATAGAATAAAAGGTTTCATTATGGAATTGAATGGCAGGAGCTGAATTTGGGTCTGAAAACCCAGAACTTCAGAGTTTTAACCTCTCTTGCATAATCTCTTTGTGGCCTTGGGCAAGTCTCTTCACAAAAACAGAAAACAGACAATCACAATGAGAATGACAAAGGTGTAGAGATCTAGCTTTTTAAAGCATTTGGATCTGAGAAGAGCCTCATAAGTGGATGTTTTTCCTAGCTCTTCAGCATGTCTGTTTTAAACCCAATTTTTCTGTCTTTTATATTCTGCCTTCTGCTATATTTATATCCAGTTTTCTTACAAAGACACATGTCCTTTGGAAACAGGTTTTCTGAAGTGATAGATGTATAGGCTTAGGATTTGAAAAATTATGCAAAGTAAAACTTTTTTCATATATGTATGTAAAAGATATTTTTGTGATAACTTTTTTGTTCACTAAATTGTTAACCTCACATTCCTGTTAGGAGACATCTTTGAGGAATGGCTTACATTCATTGACATTTGGCTAATACGAATATAAAAGATTTTAAATTCATGTTTGTGGTTGAAATAATTACTCCCTAGATTATTTTCTGGAGAATAACATATTTTGCATTGCTTTAGGGCAGGACTAGAGTTAGCTGTTTACTAAAGATGAATAATCCAGGGGTTTGGCTAAGTGATTTTTAGATGGGAAGTGGAGAAACATTTTTGGAATCCTTTTTATCTTTTCTGATCCTGATAAGTCTGTCAAAGAAAATAAGCTTTGCTAACCCTATTTCAGTGCCTCTTGAAGGAATGAAACTATATAGGAATGAGTGGCCTTTGCATTTTGAGTAAATTACTTGTATTTGCAAATCTGTTTTAACACCACCAAAATATGCTTATTTTCTTTTTCTAATATTATGATTCATAATATATTCATAACATATCTTTGAAGATAAAGTTATTCTAGTAGCATTTATTTTTAGCTATCACAATGACAAGCTATGATTCTTAAAAAAATCACCATGATTATTATTGGAGTAACTAAGTATACAAAGGCATAAATTGAGTTCACGTGGGGCATACACACACAATACAATGTTGTATTAGGTTATGGAGACCATGGGTAGTTGCACTCAACAGATTAGGGCTATATTCAGTTTAAATAGAGGGCAGGACAAATGGGCTTCATTATGACAGTTCTTATGGTACATAAATACTTAATAATGTCCTAGTTTTAAATTAATTTATAACTAATTCCCTACAGAAGCTTTGAAGAATTTTTAAAAATCTGGATTAAGATTAGAATTACTGTAAACCAAATGCATCTGTTGCTATTTTAAAGCCAAGAATTAAAAGATGCTGTTGGTATTATTTTCTAAAAAATATTTTCTATATTGATTTTTCTCCTAACTGAATTTAAAATATGGGGAAAAAACCCACAAACCCCAGGAGGCAAAGATGACGTACAGGACAAACTTCATTATTAGTCCATTTGTTTTAAGATGAATGAATATATGCCGGTTATCCAGTATTATGATTGAATATAGCCAGGTTCTTGAGATTCTCTATTTTTAGTATTTTAAAAGATACTACAATATTTTGTTTCTGTATGGAGTATTGTGGCAAATAGAATCATTACTTTAAATAAATGACATTTTTGAGTAGCCAGAAGCCAGGGTTTTTAATTGCTCTTTTATAGATATTATTAAACCTCATCTCAAAAAGTACATTTTCCTTGGGTAACATTTGGATTGTGTGTATGATGGTACCTAGAAAACAAACCTTTCAGAACAAAGCACCTTATTTTATGACTGCGTAAAAAAATACCTTTATGATTATTCATAGACTGATTAAAATACCTTAGCTTTTATATTTCATTTTATTCATTGTATGCTTATTTTGAATAGAATTATGGGTGACTTTAAATATGACTAACCCGTCCCCCCCCTTTTTAAGGGAAAAAATCATCACATTTACTTAATTTACTTAAGTAAATCCCATTAGAGGGAGTATTTCTCTTGTCTTTTTGTTCAGCCACTAGAGTCCCCTGTGACCTTGGGTATATATTCTAAGAGGTGACTGGTGGTTCATGATGTTCTGTATTTTCTGGTAGCTTGCCTGTTGCCTGCCTCTGGGTTCGTCATCCCCCTTATGCTGACTTAGGCAATATTAGGCAGTCTCTTATCTTCAGGCTTTGATGCATATGTTCTGAAGGTGGCCACAGTGACTTTGGGTAGCAGCAGATGGTAAACCTTCAGGCTGCCACCGGCTATACTGGTGTTAAGTTGGAAAGTTAACGTTTGATGAAGAATCAGTAGTGCATATGAAAGAGCTTTCACTGCTGAAATATCTTTTAATTAAAAAATTAGCATACTAAAACCTTTGCAAATGTCTGGGCATTTAAAGAAATCTAAAATTAGTTGTTTTCTTATAGAGAAATTAGTTATTTACCAGTTTAGTTGTGTTGCTTGCATTTCCTAATGTGGGTTCTTTTCTCCCCTTTCCTGCCCCAATTTGCCTGTGGTTAAGACAGATACTGGATAAACTGAAAAAAGAGGTGTTTTTAGGAGTTAATTGTGTTTCTATAAACACTTAAAGTATACTTTGAATTATGGTATTTTGGATTTTAATAATGGGAAAGAAATGTGGATCTTCAGTACTACCTTCATACAGTGTGAGTGGATTTGGTCTTTCATTTCCTACCTTTGAAGAGATTTCTAGGTTTTATAGAAGCCTGGAGACCTCATCCTGCCTCAAAAAGATACTTCAGTGTGTTCTGAGTTGGTTGGTGATTTTTTGACTTTGCCATCAATCCACAAAGCAGTATCCTTTTTGGATTGTTTGTTCACTTCATGATAATGTGCCATGTTGAAAGTTCTGGCACAGTTAAAAACTTACGGGTAAGACCTGTAAGGATTTTGTTTTGTTTTGTTTTCCTTAAATCTTAGGGGTACCTTTTATGCTTTGCTAAACATAGATCCTTGAAAGTTGTAAAATGAAAATACCCTTTAGACTAGAGTTATAAGTATCCATGTGAAATTTTGCTCTTCATATTTGAATTCTCATCAGTGAAATACTTTTGTGAGCAAATGACCATCAAGAACAGATTGGTTTAATGGCATAACAGGAGAGAAGTGCCTCTACACAGTCTGTTCATGCTGATGCTCTTGACACTGCAACTTCTGATGGACAAAAGCTATAGACTCCAACATCTTTTGCTTTTGGAGTTGCTGGACAATGGTACAAGGAATGTTGCTAGCCTTCTGGTGTCAAAGAAAGAGAAGGGGCCCAGTGAGGGGAGTTGTTGGTATTAAAGGTCACCTAGGACTATTCCTTGTTTTCTGGTAGTTGAAATTTTATAAGAGATCTCTCATGAGAATAAGGTATGGAATTAAGTAAGAGTGGAAATACAGTTTGAATATTAAGCATACGAAATGAGATGGGTTTTTAGCAGTAAATATAAATAACTTGATTATCATCACATGGTATTGGGCGGGGGGAAGCAAAGATTTAGTGCTCTGGGTTTGTTGCTTAAAACCGTTTCTGCAGGGCACCTGGGTGGCTCAGTTGTTAAGGGTCTGCCTTCAGTTCAGGTCATGATCCCAGGGTCCTGGGATCAAGCCCCACATGGGGATCCCTGCTCAGCGGGAAGCCTGCTTCTCCCTCTCCCACTCCCCCTGCTTGTGTTCCTGCTCTCTCTGTCTCTCTCTCTGTCAAATAAATAAATAAAATCTTTAAAAAAAAAATCCCTTTCTGCAGAAGAGTAACACTGTTAGCTCCTGCAGTGCTGTCAAGATGAGTTCAGTTAATAACAATAATGGTTAAGTTAGTTTTCTAACAGAGTACAGTGAGTATAATCTTATTCATCTGAAACTGTTGAGAAGAACTAGCTAGCTTGCAGAATTGGGCTTCTGTATTTTCTCTGGCTTCTTTTTATGTTGATCCCATTCTTTTCTGTTATGTTTATTTATGTGTGAATTCCCAGTAGTATAACTTGCATAACTGAAGTCCATTCAGATTACATCTAGCAAACATGAGTAGTACTGGTGATATCATTAAGGGAAAGGCTGGGTTTGTCCAATATGACTACCTCTGTAGACCTTTTTTTTTTTTATAACTTTTATTAATTGTTCTGGAGTCCTGTGAAGTAACTGGCACCAAATTAGGGATAGATGTTCCCTCAAATTACTCATGTAATCTTTCTTTTTAAAGGAATTCTTTCTTTTTAAAGGAATTGGAGCTAAAGTTGTTTTTAGAGACTTCCATACTTTGGATGTCAACATTTAAATTAAATACGTAAAAAGATTCAAGAGTGACACTTAATCCATACCAGAGGGAAGTCTTCACTCTTCCTCACCACAATGATAGTGTCTTTATAGTAGCATCTCTCTCTTTTCTCCAAATTTATTCTTCATATGTTTAAAAGAAATCATCATTTGATGCCTTTGATATACTTCCCCACCTCCTGTCTTCCCAAAAGTGGTACCTAGTTAAATATCAGGCCTTCCTTACTCTATCATCAGAAAAAAACGCAGACTATTCATCAGTTGGAGTTTTTCCTACCGCCGTTAGGAAAGAAGAGTGGTCAAGTCTCTTTGTGCTGGTGGAATTGAAGAACAGATGAGGCTGATCCTTAAGGGATAAGTTGTCTGCTTTTTTTTTTTTTCCTCAGTTAGAGGCAGTCATTCTATATATTACTACGGCAAAGATGGAATAATCTCTTCTATTAGACCATATGCTAATAGAGTGCTGATAAGTGAGTGTGAAAAATGATTAATTGTATTCTCTCAATAAGGTATGCTATCCAAGGTAATTATTTCACGACAGTTTTAGTTATAGTACTTGTTTTATCATGAAATAAAAGATGGTTTTAGGAGCCTTTTATTGGAAAGACAATTGTATCAAATTAGTACCAAATTAGATTTTTGTCTTTATAAAGGTGAGCAAACCCATGAGCAGTTTTTAAATTGATGTGTTCTAGTCCACAAACGAACAAATTCTGTTTGAGGGTTAAAGAAGCTATTATTTTGTCCTTTATGCTGACAGCTTCATTACAGATTAGCCTACTGTTGGCATTAAAAAAATGTTTGGCTCCTTATGATCTTTGTGCATGCAACTATAATATTAATGCAGTGCCATAGCACTATTCATTAAGAAATGACTTTAAATGAGGTTGAAGCGTGTAAATTTGGAAAGATACAGATGTTAAATGCAGTCGTTTCTTTTTGCATACAGCTGTATGGCTAATAATTTCCAAGTGGCTAAAGCTCTTGTTAGCAGGAGTGCTGGTGTGTTAAGAATGGCTCTATAAATAACTTTAAGAACTGAAGTTGAAGGTGCTTCTTTTAAAGACTATTGTTAACTAAACATTATTGCCAAACAGATGGAAAGCATTCACCAGCCTGATGTTTTTAGGTCTAATTATATTATCACCAGCCCTGTACGGCTCAGTTGAAGAGGTGTATCCAGAGGCCAATTTATAATCATTTAGCCAACACCTGTTTGGGAGAAATTGACAGTCAAAGGGCACATTTAAAAAAAAATCACATATGTTCTTGTGTTTATTACCTCAATGTGAACGTTGTCTTATTGCGAACAAACTTGGTAGGAGAAGAAAGTAAATGTAAACAGAGCAGTGCTTCCCAGCCATGTTTATCAATCTTAATTTGGCCTTTTTATCTGATCCACTTCATGCTTCATGGCTAAGTGAGATCAGCAAAGAGATATCACTCCTGATTTATGTAGGTATATTCTGTTAAAACGAAATTCTTTCCTTTGTACGTCTTCCATACCTTTTACCTAGTGAAATGTTTTCTATTTCATATAGATGTGTCTTATTTAAATAGGATTGGCATCCTGGTGAGTGTCTTAAAAGAGTCAACCCGATACAAGAACACAGAGGATTTAAGGAATACTACTTTTCTTCACAGACTCAATTGAGGTTCGTTAAACCCTCCTTTGCAGAGAGAGGGCGGAAGGGCCTCTTTTTGCACATATGATATGTTAATTTAAATCTCAAGGTTCAGGTTCTTTGAATGTGTTTCCCTGCTTTGGAGATTCAACATTAATGATGAATACAGCTCAAAGGGAAATTATGGGGAGAGTAGATCTACTCTATCTGAAAATAGTTTTGAACCAGATGAGCCTATTAAATCTTTCATTTCAGTGGTTTTCCTTCTTTTGGCATACTTCTCTCTTGAAAGATTTATATAAGTTGTCGCCATTTTCTTATCACCCAGCAGTACTGAAAGCTACTAACAGTTTCCTGACTGCCTTAGGCAGTAACTGATTCTCTGTCCTCATTCTTCATGGCTTCTCATTGTTGTTTAGGACAGATGATTACTCTTAAGTATTCTCTTTCCTGACACCTGAACCATTTTATACTTTCTGGTTTTCTTTGTACTTTTCTCCCTCCACTTTTAGTTGTTGTCTTATATACCCTTGATATTACAGCTATGTATAATTTTCAAATTCAGACATAAATATAGCTCAACAGTTACAGAAGAAGAACCCTGGAGCCAGACTGTTGGGGTTTAAATTCACCTCTACCACTTTTTAGCTTTGGGAGCATGGACAGGTTAACAGTTTTATGTTTGTTTCCTCATCTGTAAAATTGGTTAATAAAATACACCAACTTCTGAAAAATCGTTTGACAAAATTCAGCATCCATTCATGATTAAAAAAAAAAACAAAAAACCTCTCAACATACTGGGTATAGAGGGAAAGTACTTCAACATAATAAAGGTCATATATGACAAAAACCCAAAGCTGCCTTTATAGTCAGTGGTGAAAAGCTGAAAGCTTTTCCTCTAAGGTCAGGAAAAAGACAAGGATGTCCGCTCTTACCATTTTAATTCAACATAGTACTAGATGGCCACAGCAATCAGACAAGAATAAGAAATAAAAGGCATCAAAATTGGTAAAGAAAAAGTAAAAATCATTATTTGCAGATGACATGATATTATATATAGGAAATGCTAATGACTCCACCAAGAAACTATTAGAACTAATAATGAATTCAGTAGAGTTGCAGGATACAAAATCAATATACAGAAATCTGTTGTATTTCTATACACTAATAACAAACTAGCAGAAAGAGAGATTAAGAAAACAATCTCATTTACAGTTGCATCAAAAAGAATAAAATACCCAGGGATAAATTTAACCAAAGAAGTCAAAGACCTGTACTCTGAAAACTATAAGACAGTGATGAAAGAAATTAAAGATGACACAAATAAATGGAAAGATAGATACACCATGCCCATAGATTACAAAAATTAATACTACCATACTACCGTACTACCCAAAGAAATCTATAGTTTCAATTCAGTCCTTATGAAAATACCAATAGTATATTTCACAGAACTAGAGCAAATAATTATAAAGTGTGTGTGGAATCCCAGAAGACCCCAAATAAAGCAGCCTTGAGAAAGAAGAACAAAACTGGAGGTATCCCCCAATCCCAGGCTTCAAACTATACTTCAAAGCTCTAATAATCAAAATGGTACAGTACTGGCACAAAATAGACAATCACTAGAACAGTAGACCAATAGAACACAATAGAGAGCCCAGAAATAAACCTGTGCTTGTATGGTCCCTAAATCTATGACAAAGGAGGCAAGAATATGCAATGGGGAAAAGAAAGTCTCTTCAATAAACGGTGTTGGGAAAAGTGGACAGCTACATGCACAAGAATGAAACTGAACCACTTTCTTACACCATACATGAAAATAAACTCAAAATGGATTTAAAGACCTAAATGTAAGACCTGAAACCATAAAACTCATAAAAGAAAACACAGGTAGTAAATTCTTAGACATCAGCCTTAGCAATATTTTTTTGGATCTGTCTCCTCAGGCAAGGGAAACAAAAATAAAAATAAACAAATGGGACAACATAAAACTAAAAAGCTTATGCATAGAGAAGGAGACCATGAATAAAATGATAAGGCAGCCTACTGAATGGAAGAAGATATTTGCAAATGATATATCTGATAAGGGGTTAATATCCAAAATATATAAGGAACTGATACAACTCAACACACACACACACACACACACACACACACACACACACACAATTCTGATTAAGGAATTGTAGAGGACCTAAGTAGACAATTTTCCCAAGACATACAGGTGGCCAGCAGACATAAGAAAACATGCTCAACGACATTTATCATCATGAAAATGCAAATCAAAACCACAAGGAAGTTTCACCTCATACCAGTTAGAATGGCTAATATCCAAAAGACAAGAATAAGAAGTGTTGGTGAGGATGTGGAGAAAAGGGAACACTCATGTGCTGTTGGGGGAATGTAAATTGGTACATCTACTGTGGAAAACAGCGTGGAGGTTCCTCAGAAAATTAAAAATAGAACTATACAATCCAGTAATTCCATTGCTGGGCATTTACCTGAAGAAAATGGAAACACTAATTCGAGGAGATTCCTTGCACCCTGCATATTTATTGCAACATTGTTTGTGATAACCAAGGTATGGAGGCAACCTACATGTCCGTCTATAGATGAATGGATAAAGAAGATGTGGTGTGTGTACACAAGGGAATATTACTCAGCCACAAAAGGGTGCAGTCTAGCCATTCATGACAACATGGATGGATCTAGAGGGTATTATGCTAATTGAAATAAATCAAACAGAGAAAGACAAATACCATTTGATTTCACTTGTATGTGGAATCCAAAAAGCAAAACAAATGAACAAACAAAAAAATAATAACAGACTCTTAAATAGAGATGCAAACTTGTGGTTGCCAGAGAGGAGGTGTGCTGGGGAGGGGGGGTATAGGCGGAAGAGGTGAGGGAATTAAGACATACAGACTTCCAGTTACATTATAGGAATAAAAAGAACAGCACGGGGAATATAGTCAATAATATTGTAATAACTTTGTACGGTGACAGATGGCAACTACACTTGTTGTGGTAAGCATTTCATAGTGTAAATGATTATTAAATCACTGTGTTGTGTACCTGAAACCAATATAATGTATCAACTGTATTTCAATTAAAAAAAAAAATCTGGTCACAAAGGAAAAAAAATATAAATACCTATCTCATTGGATTGTTGAATGCATTATATGATTTAATTCTTTGAAACCCGGCGTGGTGCCCAGTATAAAGTAAGCACTTCATTGGAGGTACGGTCTCATGTTTTTAGCTGTTATCTTGACGGAGAATGCTCAAATATAAATCTTTAGTCCCGACTTATTCCTAAACTCTATTTACCTATTGACATCTGTCTTCTAAACATTTACACTTAAATTTGTTCACATGTGTTTATTGAACATTTACCATGGGAACATTTACCAAGACTATTGTTAACTAAACATTATTGCCATCCCCTCACCCCCTTCCCCTCCAGCAACCTTCAGTTTGTTCTGTATACTTAAGAGTCTCTTATGGTTTGCCTCCGTCTCTGTTTTTGTGTTATTTTATTTTTCCTTCCCTTCCCCATGTTCATCAGTTTTGTTTCTTAAATTCCACATCTGAGTGAAATCATATGGTATTTATTTGTCTTTCTCTGACTATGTCAAAGTTCTTTGGACCAGAGGTCTGACATGGGTCACATTGGGCTATAATCAAGGTGCTGGCAGGGCTGTGTTCCTACTGGAGGCTCTGGGGAAGAATACACTTCCAAGTTCATTTAGGTTGTAGGTTGAATTCTTTTCTTTGCAGTTGTAGGACTGAACTCTTCCTTGCTGGCTATCAGCCAAAGACTGGTCTTTGCTTCTAGAAGCTGTCTGCTCCTTCTCAGGCTTCCTGTGAGCTCCCAGAGGCCCATCCCCAATGCTGACATGTAGGCGTCTGTATCTTAGCACCAGCAACCATGTATCCCTCTCATACTTAAGATCTCTCTGGTTTCCCCTTCTGCCATATCATTTCTGTGTTGCCACTTCTGGCCAGAGACAGTTCTCTGCTTTTCAGGGTTCATGGGATTTGATTGAGCCCACTCAGATAGTCCAAGATAATCTGTTCTAAGGTCTGCACCTTAATTACATCTGCAAAGTCCTTTTTTGCCAGGAACATAACATATTCATAGGTTCTGGAGATTAAGGTATGAACATCCTTGGCGTCCATTATCCTGCCTACAATATGCCCATAAAAAACTTGAAATCTGGTTGGGAAATAGACACGTGAATAAAAAAATCAAATCGAAGGGATTGGTATTGTATACAGTGGGAGAACAAAGAATGGGGAGAATCAGTGTTACCTGAGCTGAATATGGAAGGATGAGTACTTCTTTGATAAGGGGCTTGTGGGGGACATGTCAGGAGAAGCAGCAATAACAGCCATAGCAATAATAGTAACAAGTGGCTATCCCAAGCACTTTTCTAAGATGACTTCACTGAAATTCTCCAAATGGTAGATCTGTTATTATCTGCCATTATAGCTTCTGCAGATGAAGTTTGAATGTCTTCACTTTCAGAGTAGAAAGACTAAAATGACCGTATCGTGTAGTTGAGAGAATTAACATCTATGGCTAAAGCATAGCACATAGTAAACACTTAGTATATGGTAGGTAAACAGAGTAGAGGGTGGATAGGAGAAATACTTAGGGAGTGGACTTGGTCGCTGGTTATGAGCATAGGGGACGGGAGAATTCATAGTGACTGAGGGAGCTTTTTGGTGGTGGGCGTGTTACAAGGATGGTGGCGTTATTCAGTACTGTAGGAGGAGAAACAGGGTTTGGTTTTATGTCTAGTGGGGAAAGGGCTTTGAGAAGAGGAAGGGGTGAGTTCAGAAGGTATCTTTGGGAATATTCAATGGAATTTAAATGGAGACTTACATTGTGTAGGTCAAACACTTGTAAGAGAGTTCAGAGATGAAGTGGGCACCGTCACTTCAAATTCATCATGTCTAACGTGGAATTTACTGTCTTCTCCTCAGGCTGGTCCCCCATCTTCTCACCATTCTTTCCTTTTCCCAAGCTTGACATCTTTTTTTCATTCCTGACTCTCAGCTCTGGGGAGGGGGAACCCAAAACCCTGTTTACAGTGTTTGCAGGTGTCTGTGATGTAAATACTCCAGACAGGGCCCATTTCAGACAGTGGATGCTTTTGTGCTGCCATGGCAGAGATGAAGAGCTCCAGCAGAGACCGCGTGGGCTGGCAAAGCCTAAAAATCTTTCCTGTCTGGATCTTTATAGAAGAAGTTTGCCAACTTCTGCTGTAGTGTCTCCAAAATAATAAAATAGTAACATGGTAGAATAATTCTCTATCTCTAGTCATTCCTTCTATCCATCAAGATGGGTTGAGGGAGGAGGTAGTCTGAGGGGGCGATGTGTGAGATCATGCATGGGCTTGAGGTAGTTTTTTGGACTTAGGCTGTTTTTCTAAATGAGAGGAGTGATATGATGTAACTTATGTTTTTAAAAGAAAACACTGGCTGGTATTTAGAGAATAGACCATAGGGCAGCAAATAAGGAAGCAGAGAAATCTGTTGGGAGGCCATTGTTATAATCCAGGTAAATCTTTGGATCAGGGTAATAGCTGTGCCAAGTGAGTTTACACTTTGGATACATTTTGAACTTAGAGCTGACAGGATTTGCTGATGGAAAAAGAGGAGCTAGGATGAGTCTTGGATGGAGAAGGAGTACCAAAAGGGGGTCTTAAGTTGGAGCCTGAGTTATTGAGATCACATTATACCACGTTGCTACATAAGGGATTTTAAGAAGAAAATTGAGACTTTAGCAATGCCTGTAAATTTTTTTTTTTACTCCTTCTAAACCATATATGTTCCATGAGGAAAAATTCTTTGTGTGAAGTAATTTTTCCTTTTAAGCAATATATTTTATTTTATTTATTTATTAGAGAGAGAGAGAGAGAGAGAGAGAGCACAGGAGTGGGGGGGTGGGGAGAGACAGAGGCAGAGGGAGAAGCAGACTGCGTACTGGGCGGGGAGCTGACATGAGGCTCGATCCCAGGATCTTGAGATCATGACCTGAGCCGAAGGCAGATGCTTAACCTACTGAGCCAGCCAGGTGCCCCCTAAGCAATATATTTTAAAACAAATCTAGGAAAACATAGAAATGTTTCTAAAATATGGAATTTTTAGAAAAGGAAACTAATAAAACCTACTTTAGGTAAGACTGTTTTAATCCTGTGATTTGGCGGCTTAAAAAAAAAAAAAAAACCTATTCAGAAATTAACAGTTTTGGTGGAGTGAGTTTCAGCATTTACCCGCAAACCGTTAAGGTATAGTTTCAAAAACAAAAACGTACAAGTCAGTGTTTCCTTGTACTGTGAATGAATTATTATTCATGTCTTTTATGTAGGTTTTACTTGTAATGGACACAAGGACCGAACAGACATTCATTTTAAAAGTAAGTAGAATTTGTATGTTTAATGAATTTAGGCATTTATTTTCAAATTATGTTTCTGAAAGAAAAAAAATATTTAGTATTTTTTCTGGGTGTTTGGAAGTTCTCTTATGTTTATGGTGATCTATATT
Organism: Eumetopias jubatus; assembly: GCF_037043125.1. Taxonomy (NCBI): domain Eukaryota; kingdom Metazoa; phylum Chordata; class Mammalia; order Carnivora; family Otariidae; genus Eumetopias; species Eumetopias jubatus. The sequence continues at coordinate 38,487,072 of NW_028274818.1, forward strand.
TATTTTACTTTCTGTTCTTTTTCACAGTTAATAGCATGCGTTTAAAAAGAGTTTTAGGTTATAGAGTATGGAGGTGATAGTTTGGGTAAGTTGAAGACTCATTCCCTGATATTTAAATAGAGAGTGTGTGCCTTAAACACATCTCTAATACATTTTGTATAATTTGTGAAGATTGCACACAATTGTACCTCCCATTGTGATTATAGCCCTAAAGAGCTGAAATTTTGCCTTTAAGTCTCTGTTTCAGGTATTTGGGAGAGTGTTATCTACATCCCTGGTCCTCTTTTTTTCTTTCTTTCTTCTTTTTTTTAATCTAAATTCAATTCTGTTTCTTTATATAACTCATTTCTAACTAAATGAACAAGGAAAGAAAAACCCCTCAATTTTGTAATTTCAAAATTGAAATGGATTGTGACAGTACATATTCTAAAATATCCTAATTTAATAATTTCCATAGCATCTAGAAATAATCAATTTCAGATTAATTTTATATTTCTTGTTCAGATATTTTTTCTTTTATTTACAGCATGGCAATAGGTCACATTGACATATAACTGAAACGAATTTCTTTCTGCATATACTTTATCACTGGCATTTCCCCGGATTTTTAAACCAGGCTTTGACACCAGACACTACAGATACCTTGTTTCTTTGGAGAAGACTTAAAGTAGTCTTTGTACTTTTTTGGCATAAAATTTTCAAATCTCCTGTTTAATCTAGGAATACCTTTTGTGTCTCAGAAATCTGAATGATCTCACAGTGTCTACTGCTTTAAAGATATATATATATGTAAAATAAAACTTAAGAAAAGGTCATAGAGAAATAACTGTGTGTCATCCTGATGACTTAGTTTGAGAGCATCTCTAATAAAAACACTGACCCACGTAATTGATTTTAATGGCAGCTTTGTGGCATCTTCCGTTCTCTGGATTCACGCCAGATGCCATCAGCAGAGCCTCCAGGGACTGAGGGGCATAGAGCAGCAGATGAGTGGTTTCTCTGAAGCCCAGAGTAACTCGGATAGATTAGTTTGGTTGATAAACACAGAGCACAGCAGGCTCCAAAGGCAACTGAGGGTACAACTGACCTTTTTGTTCTCTGTCAGGGTCTAAGGAAAAGCAGTGAATACAGCAGGAACAGAAAGACCATCATCCCCCGCTGTGTGCCCAACATGGTGTGTCTGCACAAGTACATCATTTCTGAGGAGTCCGTATTTCTTGTGCTGCAGCACGCAGAAGGTTAGTTTGTGGTTTAAATTGTTTACAGAGGAAAGAATGTCATCTACTTAGCTTTTCAGTGTCTATAATGCCCTTTTTACTTCTGGCATTGCATGGGCAGATAAAACATATGAAACACATGTAAGAAACTGTTTTCCTCATTCCTCCACTCTCTTTGAGTTGTGAGGGAAAATGAAAACCCAGGTGAACAGCAGATTTCATTTGAACTACAGTAACATTCTTAGATATACATAACTACTTACTTTCCCCTAGAATTGAGCTACTGTGATGAGCACGTTAAGGTGAATGTGTGCTAAAAGAGCTAGGTTTTATTTTAGGCATTTTATTTTGTTCTCTTGTTCTCTGCTAAAAGGATACATTAGTGTTAGATGACGAAAGTAAAAAGCATCCCCTGAAGAATTAATTAATTACCTCATTTTTTAGAATGCATGGGTATTTGCTTAACATTTGACATTACCTAGTTATTCTGATCTGGGTTTTTACGAATACAGCCATTGGCATCACATATGGGTACAAAGCAGAGCCATGGTGCTCTGCCTTCAAACTATTTATGAAATTTCAGCTCATGGTAGAGGGAACAGGTGACAAAAAAATACTATGTTTTGATTTGTTTTTGCCCTTTAACACCTGAATTTAAATAAATAGTCTTTTATTTAGAATGACTGAATACAGCATATAAATATAAATCCACATAGTAAATACTGCCTTTTGGCCTTAAGAGGGGTTTTTAAAATAGTAAAAAAAATTTAAATTATTTTCCATGTTTCATGAAGGTGTTATTTTTATTTTCACATTACTGAGAATAAAGAACTGTTGTGTTTTACTAATAGGTATGACATTTGAATTTAATGCATTTTCCCAGGAAAATGAGTCATTGCTTTGTGGAATGAGGTCTTTTATGATAACTAATGCAAGATTTTTGACGGGGGCAATAAACTATTAATATTGTTTATTATGAAGTACAGCACAAGATAACTACAGATGGAGGGAAGACCTCCATATGTAGTATTTAATAGGAAATTCAGAAGGGGCTCCATGGTCTCTCAGGTATTAAGAGAGTTAATTGCGTGTGTGAATTGGATAACTAATTCACCTTTGTTCAGACATTATAGACAGCTTTTATCTGAGGATACCAGTGCATTACAGACATTATTGAATTAGAGGTCATGTCATCTGATAGCGAAATACAGCCACCTCTGGTGTGGAACAAAATAACTTGCGTAGTAATAATCCATAATAATTTAGAACAAGGTCAGTAGGATGAATGTAATTATAGTCAATATTCTATTACCCAGTGTGGATTATTCATGTTGGAGATTATCTGTGGCAAATTTTCGATTCTAGTTTGCCTCTGCTATTTGCAGCTTCTTCCTGCTCTTTCTCTTCCTTCTCCAGAACACACTTCAGTTTTTCTTCTGCCATCTGCTCACTTTCTCTTATACTCCTTAAAGCTGATATTTCAACTAATTTTACTTTAATACTGAGAAAATTTTTATAATCTATTTGAAAGCCATATGTCTAGATTTAGATTATCTTTACCAAGCTCTTTTTTCCTTTATTGTTGGCCATAGCTGACTTTGAATGGCTACTTGATATTGAATTTGTCCTGAATGATTTAAACTTGGTGGGGGAGGATCTCTTTTTGACTGTTGATTTCAGGTGCCTACTGTTTGATTATAAGAAGATTTTTATAACACAAAGATATTAAATTATAGTGCAAATAGGGACTCTAGGTTCATTTAATGTTCTGCAAATTTATTGAGCATGTATTGTGTACTAGACTCTCTCTTTGGTGAACAAGACAGGAAGAGAGCTTTCTGTGACGAGTCAAACAAAACCAAAAAGCACGATAATATGGACTAATAATAGGGACTGCACTGGTTTCTAACACAGCAATCTTTAAAAAAGAACGACTGGGGGACTACTTTAGATGAGGTAGTCAAGGGAGCCTGCTCCAAAAAGGCAACATTTAAGAGAAGTTTTGAATGACAAAAGAAATAACCATTTGGATGTAATTAGGAAGCGCATTCTAGGTACAGGGATCAGTGTAAGAAATCAAAGGCAAAAACAGTATCTGATGAACAAGAAAGGAGACCATTTGGTTGGAGTGTAGTAGGTGAGGGCAGTTGTGGTATATGAGGCTCTTGGGGAAATAGGCAGGAGTCTTGTGCTGCAGGGAAAGGACTTTGGCTTTTATTCAAGTGCATTGGGAAACCATTGGATATCTAAAGCGGTGGCAAGATCTGATTTACGTTTTAAAAAGATCACTCTGGCTGTTGTATAGGGAATGGATTGTAAACAGGCAAGGAAGAGTAAACAAGCAGTGAATAGTCTCGACAAGAGGTGATGATGGCATGGCTTTCTGGTGTTCTAGCCGCTATGCTTTGAGGGTAGACTCAGTGGGACTTGTGATAGATTCTGGGTTAGGGAGAGAAGAATCTAGGTGTATTTTTTGGCTTTAGCTTGAGCAATCAGGTGAACTGTATGATGGGCAGTATGCTATCTTTTACATATTAGTGGTATTTGTTACCTCTGTGAATTAGAAGTTGTGCATATATCATACACACATTACTTTTATATGTGTAAATAGCTATTCCTGAAAAATAAGTGTTGAACAATTGTTTTCTCTAACATGAATGCTTGAATACTTATGATCTGTGGCTTTAGCTTCCTTCTGCTTATAGGACTATTCAAGATTTCACGTAAGTCTCTTGGACTCATTTTCTTTCCATTTTTAATTCATTTAGTCAGAAATATATTGGTGCTTACTGGGATACAGGCTTAGTTCTAACATGGCAGTGAACAAAACTGATGAAGACTTTGTCCACATGGAGCTTACATTGAGAGGCAGAACAGACAGTAAGCAAATACATAAGTAAATATATGTTGGATGGAGATAAATTTTATGGCGAAAAGTTAAATAAAAGATGGGAAAAGGGGATGCCAGAAGGGTGAGGTGGGGCTTACTATTTAAATTAGAGTGGTCACCTCATTAAGGAAGGGGCGTTTGGCCAGTGACCTGAAGGAAGTGAGAGGGGGAGCATTGTGGATATGTGAGGAAAGAGTATCCCATTAAGAGAGAGCAAATGGGCTTGAAGCCAAGAGTGTACTTGGGGTATAAGAAATAGTAAGGGTACTGTGGCTGGAGCAGAATGGGAAGAACCTGGAGGTGGGGAGGCAGGTGGGAAGATCCTCTGTGGTCTTAATAGGCCACTTTAGGAACTTGATTTTATTTTACTATTATTTTTTTTGAGAGCACATGCAGGGTTAGGGGGCAGAGGGAGAGAGAGAGAAGCTCAAGTGGGCTCCATGCCCAGTGTGGAGCTCAGTGAGGGGCTTGATCTCACAACCCTGAGATTGTGACCTGAGCCGAAATCAAGAGTCAGACCCTTAACCGACTGAGCCATTCAGGTGCCCCAAGAACTTGATTTTTACTCAGAGTAGATAGGAAGTGATTGAGGGGTACTGAGCAGAGGAGTGACAAGATAGGGGTCACTCTGGCTGCTTTGTGGAAAAGGTCGTCTAGGAAGGCAAAGGCAAAAGCAGGAGACCAGTTTGGAAGTTTTTGCAGCAATCCAGGTGAAAATAATTGTGGGTTGCACAAAGCGTTAGTGGTAGAGGCGGTGAGAAATGGTCATCTGATTCTGAATCTATTTTGAAGATGGAACTGACATAATTCTGCTCTACATGCCTGCGAGGTTTTTGGCTCACAGAACTGAAAGAATGGAGTTCTTATTTACTAAGATGGGGAAAGCTGTGGGAGGGGTGGATTTAGAGGAAGAAAATCAGTTTTGGACTTGTGAGTTTGAGATGCTTCTGAAATGTCCAGGTGGTGTTGAGTAGGCAGTTGGATATACCAGACAGGATTTTAGGAGAGAGATTGAAAATGTTTATTGTTCCTTTAAATGAATCCCTTATTTTAACTCTGGAGAAGAAAAGGTGAGAAAATAATTGTATTCAGTCCAGGCCACTTGTGTTATTAAAACTTTAAGTTCCTAAGATTAGGGATTATGTCATTTTCATCATCTGTATCCCAACATTTAGCAGAATACTTGGTACATAGAAGTTGTTCAGTGTATAATTGCTGAGTACTGAGTAGGTCAGAGAAAAGGTGAAATGCCTGGGTTAGAAGGAATGCCTGCGAGTGTGCATACACCAGATAGGTGGGGGATGGGAAAGAGTTTTGTCCCAAGTTACTTGGGGACCCAAGGGGTGAAACGATTCTCTTTTTATTAACTATTTTTTTTTAATTATGAAACTAATATATAAGGCAATACATTTGAGCTATATATAGAAGTATATAAAGTAAAAATAAAAATTCTCCCTTCCTAGTCACTTTAATACCCACCCAGTTCTGCTCTCTAGAAATAGGGGAAATTTTCCAGTGTGTATAAACATATACTCCCTACCTGTCAGGTTAAATAAAATGGATCTTACATATTGTTCTATGGCTTGTTTTCTTCCCCCATCTTAACAGTATACCTTGAACAACTTTCCTTCTCAGTACATATAGGTCTGCATTAAGAGAGACCAGTGTAGTGATTAAAAACAAGGATTCTAGAGCCAGACTACGTTAGTTTGTGTGATGTGGGGCAAGGTATTTAGTGTTTTTGTGCCTCCATTTCCTTATCTATAAAATAGGGACGATAATTACCTGCCTCATACAGTTGATGTGAGGATTAAGTAGTTGATATACGTAAAGCACTTGGTGCCTGGTGCCTGGTAAACACTGTGTAAGTATTTGCAAATGTTGCTGTTGTGGTTTTGAATAGAGAATATTTGGTTGTACCGATATTATAATTTATTTAACTACTCCCTTATTAATTGGTGTTTAAATTGTTTCTAGTACTTCTTCCTATATATCTTCGTGTATTTTTGGTTTTCTTGAGAACAATTTATAGCATGAATTTCTTTTTTTTTTTTTTAAGTTTTTATTTATTCATTTGACAGAGAGAGACACAGTGAGAGAGGGAACACAAGCAGGGGGAGTGGGAGAGGGAGAAGCAGGCTTCCCGGCCAAGCGGGGAGCCCGATGCGGGGCTCGATCCCAGGACCCTGGGATCATGACCCGAGCCGAAGGCAGACGCCTAACGACTGAGCCACCCAGGTACCCCTATAGCATGAATTTCTTGACGTAGAATTGGTGGTTCAAAAAATGATTTTGATCATTGTTCTGAGAGTATTTTATCGTACATATTAAAGTCAAGTCCTAATTCTGGTCAAGCAAATTTAACAAATATTCTTTGCAATCTTTCAGAAAAACCAATAAATTGAGAGAGTTTTTACTAAACTTTATTAATTGCTAATTTCATAGCTTAAAATGGCTAATATCTCCAAGTTTTATATGCTTCAGTGAGGCTTACAAAGGTGTCATTTATATTTCTAAAGCGTTAAAAATTGTAAATATGTTAGGTATTTTTTTTTTATGTTATGTATTTTCTACTTATATTTTGAGATTTAGCAGTAACAGGGTTTTTTAAGGATAACATTTTTTTTTTAAAGATTTTATTTATTTATTTGACAGATAGCACAAGTAGGTAGAGTGGCAGGCAGAGGGAGAGGGAGAAGCAGGCTCTCTGCTGAGCAGGGAGCCGGATGTGGGGCTCGATCCCAGGACCCCAAGATCATGACCTGAGCCGAAGGCAGCTGCTTAACTGACTGAGCCACCCAGGCGCCCCAAGGATAATATTTTTAATGTTACAATAATAATGTTGATATTTGTGTAAATTTATCTGTTAGGCCTGATCTTAATTCAGTAGAAAGTAAAACACGCTCAGCTTTTGTGGGTGAGAAATTTCAAAGGAAATAATGTGTTCTTGTAAGTTTTGTGATTTTCATGATTTTGTAATTGGAAGAAAGTATGGGATAGGACCAAAATTTTGTTTCCATAGTTCCATATCAAACATTAAATATAACTGGGCACCCAGCAAAGAATGGAAAAGGGCTAAAACGGTTTCATTCTCTCTTGAAAAATGCAGTTTTTTTTTTTTTAAAGATTTTATTTATTTATTTGACAGAGAGAGACACAGCGAGAGAGGGAACACTAGCAGGGGGCGTGGGATGTGGGGCTCGATCCCAGGACCCCGGGATCATGACCCGAGCCAAAGGCAGACACTTAACGACTGAGCCACCCAGGCGCCCAGAAAAATGCATTTTTTTTACAACTCACTTTAGGGTATTTGTTTAGGTTAGGAACAAATGTCATAAAGAAAGTGCCAATCATCACATTTAAAAATTCTATGTAATAATGAGAAGAATGGAATTTAAGGGAGATGCCATATTTGACTAATCAAATTGGTCAGCTTGCTAACATCCAGTAAAGGCAAGTTGCTATGAAGGTGGCATTAATACACATTGCTTATAGGAGTGGATTCTGGTACAGCCTTTCTGTAAAGCAGTTTCACAACATGTATCAGAAGCATTAAGCATATTCATGCTTTTTGATCTAGTCTTTTCATTTCTGGGATTCTGTCCTGACGAAATTATCAGGGATGTCAAGTACTTCCATGTAAAAAGTACATATTATTTTAATAGTAAAAGATTGGAAACAATGTAAATGTCCAGCAATAGATGAACATTTAAATACCTCATAATATCTATCACATGGATATGCTATATAGCCATCAAAGTTCATAGTCTCATGAAAATTAGAAAATGTTTATGATGTGATGTTAGTCACAAATAAAACATCTGAAAAAAATGTACAAATAGTTAATAGTGCTTTTTAAAAAAGATTTATCCATTTATTTGAGAGAGAGGGAAGATTAATTGGGTAGCAGTTAGTATTACAGATTGATACAGAAAGCAGTTAGTTAAAGCAGGGATCTAGTTGTAGCTTTAAAGTTATTCCAAGAAGCAGACTGGCCAAAGGAATCAGTAGAAGAGGAAGACTCCATGAAACATTATAGACATATCCTACAGGACTTGGAAACTTGCCCAAAAGAACAAGGGCGAAAAAATAATCTAAGCTTGGTCCAAAGCTTTTTTGCCAGAGTGGCTTGGAGGTCAGAAAGAGGAAGTGATCTGGGGGGGGTGGGGGTGGGGGGAGAAAGAATTGAAGCACATTGAATTTTCGATTTTAGCAGTTCATCCAGGTGAAATTGGCCTAAGAATGAATGAAACTTTTCTTAGAACTTTACTGGCTACCGTTTCTTGCTATTATTAGAACTTTGCAACTGCAAAGACTGTCTACTTTGTGTTGGCACATCTCATTCTGATGAGTTATTGCAGCACTGAGTGCCTGTTGTGTCCTGCACACTGTTTAGACAGTAGATAGAAAGATGGAAATGACGGTCCTTTCTTCACAGTAGTCCCCATCTAGGAGAATAGAAAACAAAACATGTTGTTTCAGTTGGATTGCATACAAGAACCCCAGCTCCAGGTTCAGGCTTTATTGTTAGTGTGCCACAACAGACGTATTTGTGATAAAAGGAATGTGGCTATTGTTGTCAAATGACGAAAAAAAGATGGAATCAATGCATAGCTTCTTTTGTGAGTTTCAAGGCTATATATGAACCTTAAATTTTATTTGAATATGGGGGAATACGAAATGCTAAGTATAATCTAATGAGGACAGAAAGTTAGCTAAGAAAAATGAGAGGGGAAAAGTTAAACACCATAATGTCCAATACTACTAATTATTATCAAAATGGGAGAAAACTGTTAACTGGGTCACAGGGAGAGGAGATGTCTGAGTATCTTAGGATTAATATTATGACAGCTACCCTTTATTATATATTTACTTTATAGTGGACACAGTACGGGGGGGGGCTTTATGTATTTACTGAGTTCCTCTAAATGAAATGAAATGCCAAGTACAAAAAGATTTTTTTGGATGCTTCCACTGACCTTTTTGTACATATAATTGACTGTCGGAGATTATTTCTCTTAAGATTGTTACCCTTGGTATAGGATGCTTAATAAAGACATTAAAAATGTGCTGGAAAAAAAAATTGCCTTCTCCATATTAATAGAGGGATTCATTTTTAACACATTATTTCCCATTTTTGGAAGCTACAGTTATATCTTCACAGAGGATGCATCTGTAATTATTGTTTGTAAGATTTTTAGATCAGATTTAACTTCTTCTTATAATAGAGTAAAGCTTTGGTAGGTTTTTGATACTTGGAGTTATTTATTCAAAGATTCTAGTGAGCAAAACAGGTTGAGTTCTTAATGGTTAAAATAACACAAAAGAAAAACAAAGTGAAATAACTAACAAGTATTGCTGGTAAAACATCAGATTCCTTTGATTTCTTTGAAATTGATTTTTATGATTTTACTTTTCTGTAGGTTTCTTGTATATATCAGAACACAAAACTGGAATTACAATAGCCAGCCTCATTAACGGCTGCCCAATTGATTTTCCTCAGTTGCTTTACTAGGTCTTATTATACCATATCTGATGTATATGGGGGGGAATGGGAAAAATGTTATTAATATGTATTTTACAATGGCATAATTATATACCAGATGCCATATCTCCCCTCTAGTCTTGGACTGGGCATTTTCTTTCTTTCTTTTTTTTTTTTTTAAAGATTTTATTTATTTATTTGACAGAGAGAGACACAGTGAGAGAGTGAACACAAGCAGGGGGAGTGGGAGAGGGAGAAGCAGGCTTCCTGCTGAGCAGGGAGCCTGATGCAGGGCTCGATCCCAGGACCCTGGGATCATGACCTGAGCTGAAGGCAGATGCTTAACCCCTGAGCCACCCAGGTGCCCTGGATTGGGCATTTCCAAAATGGAATAATATTGTTGATTTTTGCCCCCTATAGTATATACAATTTTAAGCAACACTTATTTATGTATTTCCACTTGGCCAAGGGACCATGCTTCAAAAAATTATTACATAAATAGCTCAGAACATAATCAGATGTTTCAACAGCTAAATCATATTTAAAGCAGTGTTCCAGCTGTGGGATTTCATATTAGTATTTGTTAAACTAATTTCAAAGGGAGAAATAGGTTGTCATTTAAAAGATAATTGGTATCAGGAGATATGTTTAGAACTATACTCAGCAGTCAGCAATAACAAAATATTTAATTAAAATGCTTGTTTTATAGCATACTTGATATTAATGGGTATCATTGACTTGCTTTTGGTTGATTATTAGGATACTCTTTGTTTTTCTAAGGGCTTCAATAAGTAACCATTATTTTGGGGATCTTAAAAATTTTTTTGGTTATACTTGTTCACAGGTGGCAAACTCTGGTCATATATCAGTAAATTTCTAAACAGAAGCCCTGAAGAAAGCTTTGACATCGGGGAAGTGAAAAAATCCACACTTACTAAAGTTCACCGGCAACAGCCAACTTCTAGTCCTCAGGACAGTGGCAGCTTTGAATCCAGAGGAAGTGATGGTGGAGCCATGCTTAAAGTCCTGCCTTTGAAGACTAGTCTTACTCCAAGCTCTCAAGATGATAGTAACCAAGACGAAGAAGGCCAAGATAGCTCTCCCAAATGGCCAGATTCTGGCTCAAGTTCAGAAGAAGAATGTACTACTAGTTATTTGACATTATGCAATGAATATGGGCAAGAAAAGATTGAACCAGGGTCATTGAATGAGGAGCCTTTCCTGAAGATTGGAGGGAGTGGTGTTGATACCAGAGTCATTGGAAGCTTCCCAGCGCACCTTGCTGCTGACCGTGACAGCCCCAGCACCGAGCACATAGCTCAGGAGCTGCAGTTCTTCGCTGGAGATGATGATGTAGAAGCAGTTAGTTCGCCAAGAACATCAGATTCCCTTAGTAGATCGAAAAACAGCCCCATGGAATTCTTTAGGATAGACAGTAAGGATAGCACTAGTGAACTGCTAGGCCTTGATTTTGGAGAAAAATTGTATAGTCTAAAGTCAGAGCCTTTGAAACCATTTTTCGCTCTTCCAGATGGAGACGGCACTTCCAGGAGCTTCAATGGTAGTGAAAGCAAGGTAGAGTTTATAGCTCAGGACACCATTAGCAGGGGCTCAGATGACTCTGTCCCAGTCATTTCTTTTAAAGATGCTGCTTTCGATGATGTCATTGGCACTGATGAAGGAAGGCCTGATCTTCTTGTAAATCTACCTGGTGAACTGGAGCCAACCAAAGATGGTGCCGCAGTGGGACCTACTAAGTTTACACAGACTAATATAGGCATAATTGAAAGTAAACTGTTGGAAGCCCCCGATGTTTTATGCCTTCGGCTTAGTACTGAACAATGCCAATCAAGGGAAGAACAAGGCACAGAGGAATTGAGTGATCCCTCTAGACCTAGATCCCCGAGTATAGCAGAGAAACACAACGCACGGGGGGATCTTGGGATGTTATTTGTAGCAGCTGCTGATCATAGTAGTTCAGGAGACGTGTCTTTGTTACACAGCTCTGATTCGAAGTTCCAAGGACTTGGAGTGGGGGAGTCGGCAGTAACTGCAAACAGCACAGAAGAAAGCTTATTCCATATTTCTAACCCACTCTCAGGTGCTAATGAATATAATGTAAACACAGACACTTTAAAAACTGAAGAAGTATTGCTGTTTACAGATCAAACTGAGGATTTGCCTAAAGAGGAACTGACTTTATTTCAGAGACACCCAGAGACTAAGGGAGAGAGTGGATTAGCACTAGAAGGAGACAAGGAAATACATCAGATTTTTGAGGACCTTGATAAAAAATTAGCACTAAACTCCAGGTTTTATATCCCCGAGGGCTGCATTCAAAGATGGGCAGCTGAAATGGTGGTAGCCCTTGATGCTTTACATAGAGAGGGAATTGTGTGCCGCGATTTGAACCCAAACAACATCTTATTGAATGATAGAGGTCAGGAACTTTTGCAAATGCATTTCTTTTTATTCGCTGTTGCTTCCAATTAACTGAGTAGGCGTTTTATCTTGTAATTAGTATCTTCATTTCCTGTCTAGAGCTTCATTATCAGTGCGGCAAATTCACCCCCAGTAATAGCTTCTAGTACTTAATGATGCCATTATTCTTAATGATACTGTTTTTAGCTACAAAAGGAGTAATTACAGTTCACTTCTGCAGAAAATGGAAGAGAAAAATGTTTTGATTTCTCCTGTCGTTTTGTTTTTAGGACACATTCAGCTAACGTATTTTAGCAGGTGGAGTGAGGTTGAAGATTCCTGTGACAGCGATGCCATAGAGAGAATGTACTGTGCCCCAGGTTAGAGCAATCTCCTAAAATGGTTCACTTGAAAAACTAGTTCAGCAGCTCTCTTTTCTTTACAGAAGTTGTGGTTTTCACTCACAGTTCACATACATGTTGGCTTTGAGTATCTCTTTAATCCTTCAAAAAAGAAAATTTGGGGATTAAATCATTGTATATTGGTTTATCTACCCAATAGAGGTGTGTGTGTGTGTGGGGGGGGGGGTTAAACAGGTTTGGACTTCTTTTAGAACTGACAGTGAATTCTGTCTTAGAAATGTCATAACTTCTTAGTGTTTAGAAGGACCTTTAAATACCCCGAACCTCTTTAAATGGATGGTTTTATTAAGATAGGAGAGGGAGTTGACAAAAGAGGTAAAATTCCTAAGGATAAAAATGGATAAAATGAGGAATTAAAAAAAATGCAATATTGTGATTTCATTGATAAGCCAAGCTGGCATTGGAGAGCAGATTTCAGAGTTCTTTCTATATCTGAGACATTTTAGGAAGCATGTTCTTGGCTTAAATTAGCCAGTTTAGCCAAATATTTGACACAACAGGTTTTTCTTGCTCTTACTGTATTGTCTTTGTTTTTTTAAGAATTAGAGATATATTTCTGGGGTGTGTTAGATCCTTTGCTGATAATTACAGGTCATTTAAACATCTGAATTGGGTTTGAGTTAGTGTGTCTCTGTCAGTGCAGATGGGGCTATATTTGAATCCAAAATTCGTTCACCTTTTGCCTAGCTTTCAGCCTCTTTGGATGGTCAAAGTTGCTTCACTTGTCACCCCACTGGCTTTCAAAGGAGGTTCAAGCTGATTATGTTGACATGATCTGCTTAGTTGTTGATTAAAACAGTATTTAATGCTCCTAGCTAACCAGTGTATTATTGATACTAACATTGCTTCCCTGCATGATGGGAAATGATTATAATTAAGATTGAAAGAGCTATATTGCTTTTAGTTACGACCTTCATTGTTAAGAATTATTTCTGTATTGGGGAATAGCGAAGTTTTTCAACCTGTGAAGCAAATGTCCTAAAACTATTTCCTGAAAACAATGATTTGGATTTTTTTTTTCTTACTGTTGTACCTTTTCCTTTCCACTTCCTTCCCTCAAATTAGGGGTGTTTGATTTTGTTTCTTCCTAGGGGCAATATATTGAGCATGCCTACATTTTTTGTTTCTCTCAAGTAGATAATATTATGCTGTTTTTTGAAGCCTTATTAGTATGATTTAGTTAATGGGATAACAAAAATAATTTCATAATACAATCACTTTATTATGGTTATCTGGTTCTTTTTTTTTATACTCTCCCCCTTTTCTAATTTTATAAATAACATTTTAGGTACCAGTGTACATAAGAACATATATTAATTGTAATGAATTTGGAGGTTTTAGGATCAAAATTAAATCTGGGAGTTCTTTGCAATGAAACCTCTTAAATCCAGAAGTGAAGTGCAGTATAAACCTCACATCAAAACCAAATGTTTATGAGACATTGTTTAATGTTTGTAACTGACTCCTTATTTCCTATTTTTTTATTTTCATTCTCTTATCAAAAACTATAGCGTCATCCTTTGGCAGTCTAGCAGATTGACATCCTGAGAATTTTAATATATGTAGAACAAAGCTATACTACATTCATCAACAAAATTATACTTTTAATTTTGTGTACTGAAATACTGAGTTTAATCCAGATCAGTTTCCATATTTTCCTTTTTAAGCCTTTCCCCGGAAATCACAGTTCTCATAGTTTACCAGCAGGTGGCAGTCTACCATTAATGGATTTTTGCTGTCATCTTCCAGATTGCCCTTCACTAACATTTGAAAAAAGCTGTCATCTGAAGGGCTTTGTTTTAATTATTTGCATGACAGAATTGTATTTTCAAACTTTGTGAGTTGCAAAAGTGTTCTAGCATTATGGCATGCATTGAACAATGTGGGAAGTCTCTTCCATTCTTTGGGCCTATTAATATGTTTTATCAATGGGGGAAAAACAAAACCAGGAATGGCTTTCACCGAAAAGTAAAGCTAGTGGTGTAATGTAGATGATCATAAACCCAGAGAGTTACAGAACTCAGTTAAGTCCATGTTCTCCTGCCCCTCGCTTATAATGCAAGGGGAATTGGGACAAAAAATTGTAAATTAGTGTTTGTTTCAAAAGTGAGCAGCAGTGCTACTGATAAAAACTGTAAGTAGGCTTTCCTCCTCTTCTCAAATGGTGGGAGCAGTGCTAATATGCTAATATTTCAATGCCTAAAAGTCACACATGGAGACAGAGAGTACTTACTCTCTTTTGGTCTGCCCTTAGAAACACTACAGGGTTGCAGTCATTCTCTCCCACATCCCCTCTGCCTTTCCGTTTTCCAACTCTAACCTTAGTATTATTGTCCAAGTAGCTCTAAAGCATGTTAAGCAGCTGATGTTTGGTTAGAAAGTAAAGTTGTCATAAGATTATGATGAGAACGATCCACTTCTGTTTAAACAACATGCAACCTCTACCCCGACCCCTCCTCCCTCCTGGGAATCCTTATCACATATTTGTCCTAAAAACATAATCCACCTGCCCTGTACTTTGTAATATCAGCAGTGTATCTTTTCATCTTGTGGGTGATGTGCCTTTATATTTTGAGAAAAATTTCCAGTAACAGATTCGATTTACATGGACAGAAACTTGAGCACATGCCAAACTAGCAGGGGGGCCATTATTCTGCTCTATAAATAAGTTTAAAAAAGAAACAACACACACACAGAAACCTGTGAATCAACATGTTTTGGTCTAATTGAGGGGAAAAGCAAGATAGATAAATTTTGAAATGCAAATGATCACCTTCTGTTATTGAAGTATAGTTTCTGCCAACTTTGAGATCTCAGATTTTAAAAAGTCAGAGTCATTTCAACAATGTATACTACCAAGGATATCTGATGTTTACAAGTTTCTACAACAACACGAAGAACTTTCTTAAGAAGTTGCCACTTTTTTATATTAAAGAAAACAAGTCCAATAACAAAAAGACAAAACCCATGGAGCTTTCTCTGTCTACATCTGTGAAAAAGCCAGCAAATAAATGGCTGCAGCTGCAGGCCGATCAAGAGGGTCTTGAGAATACGAATTCACTGATCAAACCCAGCCCTGTTTTCAAAGTAGAAGCCATTCCTTTTAGGTTCACTTTGTATCCTTAGATTATCTAGGATGATTCTCTAGAAAGGTTTTATTTTAAATAAACATCATTCATGGTAAATGGGCTCCTTTCATACCAGAGAAACACAGGACAGAGTTCAGGAAGAGAAAGAGCAAAGAAATAGATCCCAAAGTGGGAATAGATTGTATAGCAAGTGACAATATAAACATAACACTGTCTAGTTTCCATATTAGGAAACTTTTAGATACTTTCTATTAAGAGACTTTTAGACGGGTCATCCTATTTTTTGTTGTGAGAGGTTATAGAATAAAAACTGGAGTAAATTGATTATTCTTCTCTAGAGGACTTCTTCCTTGTAGTTACTCTGATTTTATTTCTATATTTGTGTACACATACACACACATAGAGGATTTTATGTGCTATATCATCATAAGTGTTAGTCTGTCATAACATAGAATACATTTTTGTTACAGCATTTTAAGTATAAAGAAAATAAAGTGTCAAAGTATTTTTTTATCAGTATTTTTTTCTTAACAGTCTTCATCATAAAAAAAGCAGCTAGAAAACAGAACCTCTAATAGTAAGCATATAAAATACAGAAGACTATATTTGAAAGTTTAATATGCAATCTAAGGCAAGTGAGTAAAATTGTTTATATGTTCGTTATTATGCTAATATAATCACTTCAGTTTCTTGTTCTGGTCTTCACAAGTTGATATGGTATCCTATCACTGTGTGTCCTTCACCTTTATTTTCTACTCCATTATGAGCCTTTATAAATGCTTGAAATTTACATTGATATTTCTTGTTGAATACTTTTCAGACTTGAGAATTTATAGGTGAATATGTGTGTAAATTGAAGAAGTCCAAACTGCTTTTTAGTGCAGCCCAATCTCCACGCTCCCGGATGTCAGATGACAGCTTTGCTTCCTCTCTTGGGCGATTTCACACTTGGAAACAGCTCACAGCTGACAGTGAAAAGTGAAACATAGAAAAATCATGCTGAAAACTATCTGCAAAATTCAGTTTTAGAGCATGACGTTTATTTACTACCACCCTTTGCTCTTCTAGCCTGATGTTATCAAATAGTCCATGAATATATTTTTTGAGGGTAGTCTCCTCTGCCCTTTTTCATAAATGTGTCTTACATATTACTTGTTGCCTTTTTAAGCATGGTGCTCCATGTGATAGTTATGTATTTGATACTTAGATCTAGGACTCAGACCATGGATGGTTTAAAATATCATGAGGCCATCATAAGTTTAAGATTTAGAATCATAAGGTAGAATTAAGAATGACCAACCTTCAATATTTGTCCCACATCAGCCATTAACTCATCGCATGGCCCTGGGCTTGTTGTTTAAAGACTTTGTAGACCTAAATTTACCACTAATAAAACAGATTTGTTGAGTATAAAAAAGATCGCAGATATCAAATCACCTAATATCCTTCTTACACAAAATATAGTCAGAATTCAAGTTCATTTTATTAAGGCAAGAATTTTTTCCCCCAAGGATAAATACTGATTTCTCGTCTAATATTAGTAGGGTGAAAAGAATTATTTCACTTGAGGACTTTCTAAGTGTGTGTGTGCGTGAGGGCACAAGTAGGCAGAGTTGCAGGCAGACGGAGAGGGAGAAACAATCTCCCCAGTGAGCAGAGAGCCCAATGCGGGGCCTGATCCTAGGACTCTGGGATCATGACCTGAGCCGAACGCAGATGACACTTAACTAACGAGCCACCCAGGCGCCCCTCTGAGTATATATATATTTTTTTTTATAAGATTTTTATTTGTTTGTTTATTTATTTATTTATTTATTTATTTATTTATTTATTAGCAAGAGAGAGAGAGAGAGAGAAACAGCATGAGAGGGGAGAGGGTGAGAGGGAGAAGCAGGCTCCCTGCTGAGCTGGGAGCCCGATGTGGGACTCGATCCCGGGACTCTGGGATCATGTTGCTTAACCAACTGAGCCACCCAGGCACCCCTCTAAGTATATATTTTTACTCATTTATAGAGTATTTGCATAATATATATGATGTAGAGATGAGGATTTATGGATAGTATTTTCATTTGGAGGAGAAAAGCCAAGACACCTTTTGAGTAGGGCAAAATTTAATTGCCAAGATTCTCAACAAACAAAATTGTTTAAGGAAGAAAGAATCATTTTGCATATGAGAATTTTGGGGTCCTGGGTAACTTCACCAAACATGAAGGAATGCAAAGTTGAGAGAGAAACCAAATGAATATAGATGTATATTTTGAAATAATAATGATATAACCAGGAAATATGGGTATATCTCTGGTGTAGGCTTTAAAATTTTTTTCCCCCAAAGGAGAAAGAAGAAAAAGGCAAGAGGGAGCTATAGAAATAATTTTTAAAAGAGTAAAATATTTGTGGTTAATATTTAAACATTATCTTTCAAACGCTAACTCTTCTGTTTGATTTACCCTTAAGCAAAACTTCACCAGTAACTCTCTTGTACATAGAAGATGTATAATTTTTTCCTTGAACGATTAGCAAGTACTTTTAATCCTTTGCCTTTAGTTCTTATTGTCATAAAGACCAAATCTGTATCTTCTTTGGGAGAACCAGTAGCTTTTTAAGTTTGCCATAGAATAGTGAAAATTTTACACTGATGAAAATTCTCTGATGTACTTCACCCCTGTATATTGATGAAACTTGTGCCATGAGTATAGAGTCATATTAAGATAAACAAAAAAAGCTTCCAGTCAACCCAAATCTTACCTTGTCCAGGCAAGCCCTTCCTTATGGAAAGATTAAAGAGTTGCTTTATACTGGTTTGAAGGTCTGGAACCTTGGGATCCATCCCTAGATAGGATGTATCTTGGATCTCTCACAAATCCCCCATTGATGGGCCAGTCACCTTCACCTCTGCGTTAAGGTCACTCCATGTTGAAATAGACCCATTCTGAAATCATACTTCTCATCAGGACAAAATGTGATTTGTCTCCACTGATGGGAATGAGGCAGAGTAATGGCAAAGTGTTCCATCCTTGTGATTTGGCTCCTTAGTGAATCACACATTAGCTCTTCTCAGGAGAAGAAATTCTTTGGCCATTAGAATTAGAGAATTTTTAAGTCAGTTAATAATGTTTTCATACAGAAGAGGTTGAAATACAAGATCTCTGTATGTTTCATAATACTACCTGATCTACTAGGGAGTGGGGGTTACCTCAAGCTTTAGATTATTAAAAGGAAGTTAGTTTTAACCTCTTATTTACTTCAAACCTTTTTCTTTATGATCTTGGATGGATTCTTTTTTTAGAAATAGGAACATGAGACTAGATATGTGTAGTTTTAAGTAATAGCTGCATTGTAATGCTTCTTGATTTTCAGGTCTAAGTTGATTTTTGGCAACTATTCAGTTACTTAGCCTCACTACCATATTATTGTAGAAAGGAAAACAAACTATCTTTTACCTCTGATGTTTAATGCAGAAGAGATAATGCTTAGTCTTAAACATTATGTACCAGAGCTATTGGCTAGCTACTTTGATCAGTTTCTGTACCATGTAAAATTTTGTCAGTTTGAATCTCCATGAAGTAACCAGGGCTTACTCCTTCCAAGCAATTATTCACAAATTCTTCCTTCAAATAAATGTTTAAAAATGCTAAGGTTTTAAAAAATTGATGACAAAGCAAATGGGATTCCTTAAGCTCCTTTAATAGCAGTGCATGAAGCTCTGCCTGCCTAACACGGCAACAGCAGTGGAGAGAGGGGGGTGGGAACTGCGTCTGTCATTTTCACAATTTTCAGTTAGCCTTTTTCTCATCAATCAACTTTAATGGCTTTGGTTGGGTAACACTGTGACACCCGATGGCTATTCAGAATGGAGTAGTTGTGATATGATCAATGGAAAATGGAGCATGCTGTTGGGTTTTTTTTTTTTTTTTCCCTAGTAGAAATGCAGGGTGAGAGAGTAAGCAAGATTGTATAGAGCTCAGAATTACAATTATAGTCAGTCAACCAGAAGTCATATGGTAGTTACCCATTTCTTATTTTATCTCACAAGAAGATGGTATAGTAATGATACCTATAAACTCCCTTGAACAGGTAATTCTTGGCTCTGGAATGTTGAATCAAGTTAAATCAAGGAGTTTTGATGCAACTTATGCAGATAATTGCAGGAAAGCTCAGAACATGGTTGACAGGTCACCCGCACAACAACAAATTCAGAGCTGGGTAGTGAGAACAAAGCAGAATTAAGTCTTTGGTCAAGCCCAGCCTGAATTCCCTGAGTGCGATGTGTCCCTATGTCCAAGACCCCACAATACAACTGGCCCAGGATTTCAGGTAATTAAAATACGTGAAAAACAACTGCATTAATAATGAGGTGGTGGCAGGCAGCAAGGCTAGAGCCTGGTGTGAAGCAAGAAAACAAGTGTGTGAGAGGTAGAGCTGCACACTTCTCCCATCGCTTTGTGGCGCTGTGAAGAGTGGAGCTCTAGCCGCTGCACACTCTTCTCTCTCGAAAGTGCTAGACTCTCTCATCGGCCTTCTCTGGATAATACTCTAATGAATGTGAGGAGTGTCATACTGGCAATTTTTAAGTAGTTCGTACACCCTACTCAACAAATAAGACATTTGAATGATCAGTTGAGTGCAGATTTGGAAGATTTTATGGAATGGAGAATGGAGAAGTGGGCAGCCAACATTTTCTAAAGTAGGATAAAATATGGAAAAAAGGGAGCAAAGTGCAAATTCCAGGCTCTAGCTGGTCTATCACTCTGAGAATTAAGATCTGCTTAAGAGATGTGAGACCTTAGGCAAGTACATTTCTTCTGTCCAAATTATTTCATTTAAAATACATGTTCTCTTGAACATTTGTGTACCTTCAGACTTTGAAACTTTAAATGTCTCAACTTTGATAATTTAGTTTATAGGTATTAGAGAAACAGTTCAGCCCTGGAATTAAAATGAAATTTTATTCTCCTAGTTGATATGGCTTTTAGTTTTGCTTTCAGTTGCAACATTTTGTCTTGTTTGTGGAAACTTTTAAAAAAAATTGTCCTATAGCTAAATACCCTTGGGAAACTAAGAGGTGTAGTTGTCCTCCAGTGTACTTAAGTGAATTTTTTTTGGTGACATTAAAAGAATACTAACTGATACTAATTATCTCACCAGACTAGCAGCCAGATATTGTAGCCAGCTTACGCACTTGTAGCACCTTTCACAGGACTGTGTGCCTGGATTCCTCACGCTGAACAGGGTCATGGGAAACCCTGAGTTACCTCCCAATCCTGTCTTCTTCCTGCTCCCAGGGCTTTTCAGCTTTTTCCTTTGCCACGTGCCATCCCCTCAGAACAAACCGAGGCAGTCACTGCGCTCTGCAGAGGGGAGCGCTGGAAGGCGTCCACTGCACCACCCTCTTTAAGCTACCAGCATCTCTTGCCTGGACTACCGCAGTCATCAACTGACTGACCTCCATTCTCACCCGGCTTTAATCTGTGTTTCATCCAGCAGCCAGGGTGTGCTTTAGATAATGTTTGAAACTTTCTAGCCTACCACATATAAAAGTGTGAAAGGACTTGACGTAGATCTCTATGCTCAATGGGACTTAAGGAAAATGAATGTGATGAGGCCTTTGTAGATGCTTTGAACGCCTTGAATGAACAGTGCTGCATAATACAAGATGGATATATTTATTCAACAAACACTTATTAAGTGCCTCCTGTGCCTAGGAGCTAGAAATAAAAGACATAATTGGTATAGTATTGACAGTTAATTTTGAAGACTTATGTAAAAAAAAAAAAAAGACTACCCAAACAGAAGACATATACAATTGGTTACCTAGAATGTTAATAGACCTTTATAGGTGAATAGTTGTATTTATAGAATTGTAATTTGCCACACTAACAAAAGATATGCTTAGCTGTTTCTCTTCTCACCATTTAGTTCCATATATTGTTGGATTAAAAAAAAAAATCTTTCTTCTGTGTTTCTTTCTCTTTGTTCTTTAGTCATCAGCTGTAGTGGAAGACTAATGCTCAGCCCCTGCATAGAAAATCTTTATACACAGCAAGAGCTGGTGAGAGAAATTGACTAGAATTTTGTAATTCTAGTCCCTTTCAATTAGCAACAGATGCTGCAGGGAAAGATTGTCTGTGTAGGAACACAGTACTAATGTTTCCATGCTCTAGCTGACATGGAATGCTCATTGCAGAAGAAAGATGTTCTTTTCCTTGGTCCAAGTATGTCACTAATGATAGACCAGATTTTTTTTTTTTCCTTTTTTTCTATTCCTATCTAGGGCCATTGTGGATTAATTTTTATATTGTTTTATTCACCAAAATGCTCTGTTTTATTCTAAAAGCTAATGTATTTGTGTTACTTATGTTTCTTTTCCAGAATGAGAATTGTAATCCTTAAATTTTTTTCAAAATTCTGTGGCATTAGAAAACTATATCTCTCCTTGCCCCCCCAAAGTATACTTAGTACAGATTATCATTTTAATTTATTGCATAGATCTGTGCCTTTAAAATTTTTCCATCATTCTGATATTTGGATAAAGTGCTATATCATTTATGTGACAAATTCTTCTAGCATCTAAATGTTTGTTTAATTTGACTATTACATAAATACTTTATTTGAAACAATTGTTGCTTTTTCATTGAATTTTATATGCTCTCTTAATAGTTCCACAGTTACTAGAACTTTGAGAACTATGAGGCTTCTCAGATTCTATTTACTAAAAAAGTGTTAAGAAAACAGTTTGGGAGAAATATTTAAAAACTTGTTCTAAATGAAAATAGAATTTCTCTGTATGTGAAATTCTCTTTTAAGAAAATTCTGAATCTACTGTTATTTCCTACCATATCCTATAAGGAAGACAGCAACAACGGAACATACTGCCAGAGGGAGGTTATGGAGTTGTCTGGAGATTTTTGTAATGGGCCTGGGCAGCTGTGCTGTTAGGAAGGGTAAAGGGCAAGGATGAGATGACCTGTGTGGGTCTGCCTTGGTGAAAAACCAGGGAACAGAATCAGGTGGTGTCATCAGTCTGAAAATGTGTCTTATCAAATCCATCAAAGAACTAAATGTAGAATATCAGATTCCCTTATTTATCAAGCAATATGAATGTAACAAACCCTTAAAGAAAAGTAAATTCTAAATTCGGGATGTTGAGGGTACCAAATTGTTTAAAATGCAAGGTGATTCATCTTTGTCAAGCTTTGTAGAAAGGTTGGTCTTTATTTAAAGCATGAGTTTGACATGCATTTTCTAGCTTTTTCAAATTTCTGTACAGTTTCCAGCATACAGTTTTATCATTATCTTTGGTTATTTTTGAGTCATGTCTTTGGCAAAATCCATGTGGTTTAAACTATGTAGTTAGTCCTAAGAGGTTGGACATGTGCCTGTACTTAAGTATATGTTATGATTTCAGTAATTCTGGGGATCACATGGTCTCTCCACGGTCTGAAAGAAGTGTATACTTCTGTTCATTCACTTCTCATGCAGGTATAGACATTTTATGATTTCTAAAGTCCAAGCTTTCTGCTTTTTTGCCCCTTTATTTTTCAGGAGCAAGGATTATTATAGCTACAGTTTTGGGATCAGGTTAACATTATTATTTTTGGCTATAAGAGGGAGACTTAGTAAATTGACTGATTATCATAAGGACTGTAAAACTCTCTTATTCTATGTTTTAGCGAGCCCTTTGACAATATGGGTTACCAAGGCAGCATTATTTTTCTGAAAAATTTCTTGGCTTGTTGAAGAGTGTTCTATGAGGTGTTAAACATGAGTAAAACAAAGGTAGGCAAAGCACATTTTATGTTCTGATATCTTTATTGTTTTATTTAAATGTGTTTATTCACTTGTGAAATATGATGTTTGCATTATTAGTATGAATCAGTAAGAGTCTATATTGTGTTAGAATTTGAGAATTGATAGTGCTAAAATGAGAATTCTCGAATTTTACTAAACAGTTCTCACATATTTGATGTCCTTTAAAAATTTTTAGTTGGATTGAAATCTAATCTGGGGCCAATTCTGTGTCTCCATTACATTAAAAGATGATAATGATTAGATTGAGTGACACTGATTCATTTCTTTTGTCACCAGGTCTCTTAGGGAAAGGGAGTAGTGGCTGTGGATAGGAAAGAGAAGAAGGAAGTTTGAGGAATGCTAGTCATTTTAGCGTAATCCCACTCTTTGGGCATCTTAGGTTAATGGAGGGAGAAGAAGTTTTGAGAAAGGCTCACGAGTGCTTTTGAAAACACTTTCAGGATCATGAAACTAGAGGTAGAAAGAATGTTAGAGATCTGGCTATCCTCATTTTCAGAGTAAGCTTAGTATGACATACTCAGCTAGGGTCAAATGGTAGCGTGACCAGGGCCCCGTCAGTACATTTCTTTGATTCAAAGACAAAAATCCAGGATTCTTTGATAACACCATCTCTTTTTGAATTTTTGTGGGAATAACCTTGAGAATTTGTTTTCTTAGGGAATAGTTTATTTTTCCCCTCCATCACTTTGCTTAATGCCTATACTATAGTAAGTTTTGCTGCATTTGTGGAGAATAAAGATACTATTTTTCCTCCCTGGAAATTGCAAATACAGAGTGTAGCAGTGGGGGAAGGGCATGTGTGGAAGCTTTACACATTGATTTTTAGAGGAAAAATATTTTGAAAATTGACAAAACAGTGATAAATTTATCCTTTAAAATATTTTTCTGCTTTTTCAGAGATTTAAAAAATTCAAGGTAGGAGTTTAACAGTATTTCTCAGCTTCACTGTTATACTTTTAAAATAGTCTCACAGATTTATTTGGTATTTCTTTATATTTTCAACTTTTGACATTAGATACATATACGTGACTATTTACCTAGTATTTGTGGTAGTCGTCATGTAGCCTTTTTTTTTAGTTTTTTTTTTTTTAAGATTTTATTTATTTATTAGAGAGAGAGAGACAGTGAGAGAGGGAACACAAGCAGGGGGAGTGGGAGAGGGAGATGCAGGCTTCCCGCCGAGCAGGGAGCCCGATGTGGGACTCGATCCCAGGACCCTGGGATCATGACCTGAGCCAAAAGCAGATGCTTAAAGATTGAGCCACCCAGGCGCCCCTGTCAGGTAGCTTTATAAATCAGTTCTCTTGGTTTACGCTTAAAGTTCTTCTATAGATTTTGCAAGTACAGCAGTTTTAGAGCAGTTGTTTTGACAGTCACACAGCCTCAGGCTTCTTTTTGGCAATGCAGTATCAGAGTATGTCATTTTTTTTTTTTTTTTAAGTAGGTTCCACCCCTAGCGTGCGGAGCCCAGTGTGGGGCTTGAACTCAACAACCCTGAGAACAAGACCTGAGCTGAGATCAAGAGTCAGATGCTTAATCGACTGAGCCACCCAGGCGCCCCATATCATTACTTTTTAATATAAGAATGATTGGTCCTTAATATAATAATGGTCCTTAAACAGTGTTAAAAAGACAACCAAAATCCTTCATTCTGATTATTAAAAAAAAAAAGAAAATTCTGTTTGAAAATCCTAAAGAAGAAATTCCACAAGTACTTACTTCAGTTGTTGTAATATTTAAATTTTCTAGCCATTAAGAAGTTCCTCTTTGTATCTTACCTAAATACAGAACTCTTTGTTGTATTTCTGAGTCATCTCTGAAAATCAAGGTCAATTGGTCATGGTGTCAGTTTCACGTTAATTAATGAATCCCTGCTTAATATAAAGTCATTTTGAAAAGCTTCAAGCTGCATTCTATGAGGATGGATCTAAAACTTGTTTAGTGTCTTTTCTCCAGATTTCCATGAAAAAAAATTACCTTTTCAAAGTTGTTATCCTTCTTTACTGGCCCAATCAGAATAAAGACGGCCTTCAGCCTAGGCGCCTTCATACTTTCAGAAGCAGTTTTTCTTAGATTAGGATCAGCAGTCTCTTTCAGCCTGAGTACCATCAGAAAGTGTAACCAAGTGACATCCAAGAGGAGAGAAGAAAGAGCAAGTAAGGGGAGAGGAAAAGAAGCTGGCTGTCACTGGAAGAATGAGGAAGGGAAGATCAAGGAAAGATGGAAAGAGAAATGGGGAGCACAAGAAGTGGACTCAGCAGTGCTAGAAGAAAACCCACAGTGATGTCGGCTGCCGGTCGGTGCCTCCTGGAGCAGATAGCAAGCCGAGGGAGGAGGAGGAGGTCATTGGCATTTAGGGCCTACTTGGTTCTCTTGCTTCTGCCTGGGTTGCCTTGCTCACATTGGGGCCCATCCACATTTGAAGCAGTGTGTTGGTCATAATCTACCTGTTAAAGACTCTGGCAGAAAATTGTGAGGGCTTTCAAAGCAGCATAAAACCAATGAACCTCATTCCTAGATTCCTTAGTTGAGCAAGTTCACAGAAACCAGTAAAGCAATACACCTTGTCTGTCTCATGAAGGGCCTCTGAAACTTTTCTACCCAAGTACTTCTGTCTGTAGAGGTGATATGAAATGGCTACCCTAGGGGACAAGTGAAATGTGATCCTGAAGTTTCTCCAGAAGTCTTTTTATCTTGTAAATCTATGCGAATTTTATATTCTGGTCCATAATAGATCTGTTTCCTTTACTAGTAAAACAATATCCCACTCACTCCCACAAATATGAAAATCTTTGATGCTCAGGAACATGGACTGTGCTAACCTGGTAGCTTCAAGGACCACACAGCCCTCCCTTTACCCCAGCAGTGATACATTTCACCTGGTGCACATTCCCAGCAGTGATAATGGGAGAAAAGGCATAACATGTAGCCTTTGAGGGGCTAGACTACCCTGGGGATGACACCTTGGATCTTTCACTGAATAAAACAGTGCCTTTATAAATTATGTTAGCCATTGATATCTTACATAGACTTCCCTCAGCAGCCCTCTGCTCAATTTTAATAGGAAACTTGTTTTGGTGGCTCTAGTCTAGAGCTCCTCAGGGCATGTTGTTAGACCCTATAAAACATCTTGTTAATTTTCACAATTTTCTCTGAGCTGACTGGGTCAGATGTTCCTCTTTCTTGGGCACACAAATGCAATATTCTTTCTCCTCTGAAGGCATCCTACCTAAGGAGGGTCTCCATAAGGTTGCTTGGGAATTTTAAATAATTCATGTAAAATGTTAAATAATTCCTTACATATTGGAAGCTGTCAATAAATGTTAGCTGCTGGCTTATTGTTGCAACTCTCATTGCAATGCATGCCTAGTGTGAGCAAAGCAGTAGTCCTACATGGAGAATGAGAGACTTCATGGCTGGTCAGTCCTTTTGGGTCTTGAGCTGTGAACTGATTTCTCCTTCATGACACTAAGAAATATGTACTTACTACTATATGAGTAAAGAAAATAGAATAACAAATTCTTGAGCAAAAAGATACTAAAAAAATAAAACCATTAACTATGCTAGTGGGAAAGCTTGATCTTAGTTTCACGTGATTTAGCAGTGTGGCCAGGTAATGGAGTTCTGTGGAGGAACAGGGCCTAGCATGGTGCCTAGTTTGTGCTGCTTATGTATGTTGGTTGAATGAATATGATAGGTTGAAACCTGAATATATACATTCCTGAATAAGCAAGGCATTTAAGTGTTATTTAATGCTCAGTGAGAAGCCATTTCAGAATTTTGAAACAGGGAAATGATGTAATCCATTGCTTGGTTTAGACTGGAAGGAAATATTCAAGAAGTTATATTTGATGACTGGACTATGGTCAGTTTTTTTTTACTTTTCTGAAGTTTCTAAGAACTTAGACCCTTCCTAAGGTTTTTTAGAGCACACTTCCGAAGGTGACAGTGCCTCTCTGTGGGGAGGTTAGGGAGGCGGTGAGGGCAGTGAATTTGAATCTGGGAAGGGCAGCATAAGTACTTTGAATGAGAGCTCCCAAAGAGTTGTCCTTCAAGAGAATCACTGTTTTAGGAAATCCTTGAGTATAAAGTCATAGAAGTTAGAGCTAAATTTAACCGAGAGGCCCTCAGGTGTAACCCTTTTACAACCCTCTGTTACAGATGAGATCCAGTGGATTCCTCAGGGCCCTTCACCCAAGCCTCCTGGTTTCCAGTCCCCGTTGCGCTTTCATATATAATACATTTATGTTTGTGGGGAAAGGGTGGAGGCAGACTCTTAGGGAAGATTGGCCAGCATAGCTTCATCTTCCTGCTCCAGCACACCCAAATGTTTTCCTGTCTTCTTGCTATCTGTTTAAAATGCGCCACCTAGCTATTCATGTAGGTTCATAAGTATAAGGATGAAAATAAACATCTCATCCCCTCAGAGGCAAATCACTAAACTATTTTGTCATCTTTTCTCACCAGTCTTTTTTTTTAAATACATATTTCTAAAATTAGAATTCTCTTGTTTTATACCTTGTTTTTTTAATTTAATATACCCATATTTACTTATATACTTAAACTTTATATGAGTACATCATTTAAAATGCTTATGTAGTAATATTCCGTCATATTGATGTGTGTGTGTGTACACACACACACACACACATACATGGTACATACATACACACACATATATACAAGTATATATACAATGTATATATAATTAAATCTCTATTGTTAGGTTTCAGTTTTTCTTTTTTTTTTTAAGATTTTATATATTTATTTGACAGAGAGAGACAAAGCAAGAGAGGGAACACAGGGGGAGTGGGAGAGGGAGAGGGAGAAGCAGGCTTCTCGTGGAGCAGGGAGCCCCATGCGGGGCTCGATCCCAGGACCCCGGGATCATGACCTGAGCCGAAGGCAGACGCTTAACAACTGAGCCACCCAGGTGCCCCAGGTCTCAGGTTTTCAAATAAGCTGCTACTTTATAAACGCACATGACTTTAGCAGGCTTAGGAGACTTTTGGGTATTCACACAGTAGTGTGGTTAAAAATCTATGTTTTCTTTTTACCACCTGGCTGAGAGCAGCCCGTTAAGAGAATGGAGGTTGTGATTTGGCCTAGAGCACATCCTGGGAGGAAAGACTGGGTGGGTGCTAGTGTGGAGGGTTGTAGTTCTTCACCGGCTGCTTGAGTTCCAGAAGAGGGTAGGTACCGGGATACGGAAGATGATACCGAGTAGGAGGAATTTCAGTATTTTCAGAGGAATGGCTCTGTTTTCTTTTTCTGGTCCACATGACCTTTGTTCCAAGGCTTAAAGCTCAGGCTGTTTTCTGACTTTTGTGGTTCTTCTATGCAGTAGATTTACAAAGTATTGGTTAAAAGGTTGGGCACTTGAGCACCACTTCAGTTATTTCGTTTCCGACCTAACTACTTAAAAACTTTTGAACGTTATTTTTATGAGTCGTGGGTTACCCTGCACCCAAGTATTAAGTGTGTTGTGTCAGCCAAATGGAAGTGAAAGGGTAGACAATGACAGGCTTAGTGACTAATCAAATGTCATTAGGAAAGGACAAGAAGGCATCAAATAGATGTAAGGGCTAAAAGCCTCAGAACTGGTAAAATGAGTGTTGCTGATTTGTGGAGAAACCTGGAAGATGACACCTGAAAACTCCTATTGCATTTCGGGAACTCGTGCTGGTGAAAGATACAGGGCTAATGCAGATAAAACTGTGACTTGTAGATATTCTAAACGCCCTTATCTTAGCCAGTAGTTTCAGTTAGGGCTTGAAACAACATATCCGTTTGTACTTCTACATATCGGAATGGGTAAATTTGCATTTCACATGCTCCTCCTTTGGTTGAAAACAATTGATTATATAGGAGAGGGATGGTATTATAAGTCAGGTTTTAGTTCTGCTGCTGATTTACTATATGACATTGGACAAGGCATTTCACCTCTCTGGCTTCTAATCTGTAATTAAAAGGATAATTACTGGTTTAAATAATTTTTGAAGTTCCTTCTGAACCTAGAGTCTTTATTTCTAAAACAAAAAATGACCCCTGAGGTAGTGGTTGGCTATACTTTCTTGAATTTGAAAAATTAAGCAAAATGCTGATCTGGTAGATTCCTATAACTTTTAAGTGTAGCTTCTTGAAGGTGTCCCTCTATCAACTGAAGAACAAATGTCTCAGTTTAATATATGACTGCATCAAAAAAAAAAATGCAACCACAGTAGGTGACCAAAGGGGATAAGTAACTTTCAGGAATTTTGAAAGCCCAGTAGTATTTAGTATATGCTCTCTCAGCATTAAAAAGGTCACCTTGCTAATACATGTTAATTTTGAAAGTTGAATTGACCTTTGGAATTTTAATATCAACCTTTTTTGGTGTGTTTAGAGGTTGGAGCAATCACAGAAGAAACAGAAGCCTGTGATTGGTGGAGTTTGGGTGCTGTCCTCTTTGAACTTCTCACTGGCAAGGTAAGCAGTGACCTGGACGTTTAATAAGTTTACCCAGATGCTACCTTGATTTCAAATTGAGAACATTTAACCTTTGCCTTTAGTTGTTAGATCAGAGACTAAATAAGAAAACCTTTGATTAAAAAAAAAAAAGGCAGAAAAATGCAAGTTTATCTAGATTCCAGATTTTTTTAAGAAGTATTACATTGGATAAATAATAAAATTCCATTATGTCATAATGTTAGCACATAGATATATGACTAAACATTCTTTTTCTTCATTTTCTGTGATTCAGTTTTAACAGCATTAAATCTGTAATGTTCATGTAAGGATGTATTAGAATTCTCTGGATGTTTTAAACATCTTGTTGGAAAGCAGGAGGGGATTCTCATTTTAGAAAATTAATGTAGATATAAAAGGTAACATTACGTTTTTTCTCAATACTGTAAATTTTTCCTGTCCTAGCTTAAGGACAGAATTTATACTCTCTCTGATCAATAACTTAAGTAAGATGTTTGAGGTTAATAGACTTTAGTAGAGTATTGTGCACATTGCCTCCTGGGAAGAAAACAGAGGAAATGAGCCATCCTACTTTTGTAAGTAGTCATCTACCTTGAATATGTAGATAATACTGAACTCTTAAGATTGTTGTGGATTATTACAGATCACCTACATGTACAATTAAATCATAAAGTGCTATAAATATATAAAGTGTTATTATTAACCAATTCTAAACTTAGAAGGTTTTTCAGAACATTAAAAATTCAAGATACCAAGTCCCTTTTTAGTTTCTGTGTGTAAGGTAAACTTTTCTATTATGAGCCATGCCCTGTATAACTAAGGGAAGAGGGCTGGCAGCATAAGCTTATGATGTGATTTTGGTGATTGCCTTCATTTCAGTTAGAAGTTCTGTAGGCTCGTGGTCCTTGGCCTGAATTGCTTAGGAGACATTGTGTTGATTAATACATCTCCAGTTAAGATGGTTGTTGAGCTTTCTATACTTGCTATCCATAAATCCTGTGATAGAACAGAATATGATGTTATTTGGGATAAGAAGTGTACCTGATTGATTATTTCAGACTCTGGTTGAGTGCCATCCAGCAGGAATAAATACTCACACTACTTTGAACATGCCAGAATGTGTCTCTGAAGAGGCTCGCTCACTCATACAACAGGTAATTTAATTGACCTCTACTGGCCAAGTATATCAGCCATGCAAATTAGCAGAGTCCATAGTTATAAAACCTTAAAGATAATTAGTTTGGGGCAAGAAAGACTCATTACTAATTACAAATTCAGAACTGATACTGTGTATGGTTAGGCTTCTGCTATTATTTAAATATTAGTGAGGTCAGAGAGAACAGTTAAAGCTTATTGGTGTTTAAGTCTTTTTTTTTTCCCCCCAAAATCCAGGCTAATGTTTCGTCAATTTCATATGTTTGTGTAGGTATGAGATTTAAGTATCGTTTTTAGCTTGTCTGGAGCTGCTCTATTTCTGCTATTACATTTTGTAACCATATTGTTTTCTTTTTTTTTTTTTTGACTGGATATTTTCAATCTTTAATTCATATTTAGAAACTTAGGAATAGGCTACTCAGGTTGCTGTGGAGAAAAGTAGTGTTGGAAAATCTTGCCAAGGACGCCTGGGTGGCTCAGTCATTAAGCGTCTGCCTTCGGCTCAGGTCATGATCCCAGGGTCCTGGGATCGAGCCCCGCATCGGGCTCCCTGCTCTGCTGGAGGGCTGCTTCTCCCTCTCCCACTCCCCCTGCTTGTGTTCCCTCTCTCGCTGTGTTTCTCTCTGTCAAATAAATAAATAAAATCTTAAAAAAAAAAAAAATCTTGCCAAGTTAGATTACTCCTAGCTTCATCCTTTGATGGAAGTTGAACATTGATGTCAGTTAGTGCATTTTCGGTGGCTTTAAAGAAAGAGACTATTGATAATTAAAGTTCAGTATCCCAAAGCTAGGCTTAGAACTCCAGTGAGCTTCTTAAATTGATTCCTCACTTTTAAAATGCTCCTCTAATTTTGAATAGTGAATTTTGGAGAGTGTACTGAGGGTTGTCAGCATTGGGGTATGATAGACTCACAGCAAATCAGCAGGGATTGTCAGACCTAGGATCCTTATAGTTTTAAGAGAAACATAAAGGGAAAAGGTGATTTGAAAAAGATCAATAATTAACATTTTTGTTTCATGAAACCTGAATTATTATTTTTTTTAAGAAAGGGGGAGGGGAGAATATACAAAGAAGAGAATTACCTAGTATTCTCTTGAAGAGTGATTTGGGTTCCATTCAACAAATATATGCACAAATATATGCAAGACATAGTGCTGTAAGCTGTGAGGGTGAGACTCACAAATCACTGTATCACGGACGGATTGGATCAAAGCTGTCCGAGGCTTAAAAACTACTCTGGCAAGTCAAGATAAGGAGGGGCTATAGTTGATGCAGTGATAGTATTAGGAAAGTTTTTGTGTAGTGGCTGTTATTTCGTGGAGCTCTAGAATTTTGGTGTGACAAGGTAGGATGTGGCGGAAATAGCTAGGTGGAATGAACAGCTTCAAAGAGGGAAGGAGTCCAAAAGACCCAAATTAGGAAATCAAAAGTTTGGTTTATCTGGAGTGGAGGAGTGAATACAGGAACGAGTAATAGTATTAGGTGGGCGTGGAAAGGTAAGTTGGAGTTCTCTTACGGGGCTCTGTTATGATCACCAGGGAAGAGTGATCATACTTGATTCAGTTAAAAAAAAAAGGATATTTGGAGTTCTTGTGCAGAAGAATGAAAGGATCAGATTTGTGCTTTAGGAAGATTAAAATTTCCCAGAGAATATAAACATAAAGAAACATAACCAGGTTGGAAATAATGAGATGAGAATACCCTTGAGCACTTTGCAAAAGGATTAAGAGGTAATACAAAGATATAGAACACGTTTCATTCTAATGGGAAAAAAACGACACTACTCATTTGATTTCATCTTATTTGTTGTGGCACAACAAGATAAATTCCAAGCATTTTTTGGTAAATAATTTGAGGAAGGCTAGCAAATGCTTTTTGTTTGTTTGTTTCCCTCCTTAAAGTCCTTATTATATAAAACTGAGTATAGAATTACCTACACAATTTATAAAGGTCCGTTGCTCCTGTCTTTATTAGAAATTATGTTATGAAGGAATCTTGGCTTAAAGTTTGTTAAATTCTCCGATACAGATACTTATATAGTAAATCAGCTTTCTGTCATTGGCCTGCCTAAGGAAACTACCACTCATGTTGAGGAAACATCATCAGGAAAGGGAAAAGGGGTCTTTTGGCATGATTAGCAATTTGTCATTTTGACTTTCCTCTTCCACTACCTCACAGGTCATAGGGGTCATTTTTTTAAAAATCACAAAATGATTTATATGGAAATAATTATTCTGCTTTGGGGAGATTTCCCCCTCTTTGGTCTTTCAGCTCCTTGCTTGCTTCCTAGATTTCATAATCCCCAGTACCCATGGTTCAGTCATCTCAGTCATGTGAATGGTCCTAAAGTAGACATAGTTACATTTTAAATGCAATTAAAGGAAAGATGCTTACATTTTACAAATCCTCAGAGCATGTATATTTGTACTTCACAAATTGTGACACAATTGTTTTGTTAGTTGAAAAATACTATAAGAAAAAGACCTTCAAAACAAATTTTTGTGTCTTCATTGCTCCCAGCTTTATTGCCTGAATATTATTCAGGAGAAGGGAGGTTGGCAGTGACTATTTTGGTTTTGTCACTGGCTGCTGACACATTTGCTTGAGCAATGGAATCTTTGTGTGGTCTCTCTTGAGGCCTGGTATAGTATTTAAAATGGCAGGATAAACAAGATAGTCATGGGTAAGACAATTATACTTTTGTCTGTAGATTTATATTTACAGATTTGTAGCAAAGTCCATGAACTAATTAAATTGACTTTAGTAAAAGTCAAAATAGGAACCTTTATTGGAATTTCATAATGAGGTCATGTTTTGGAAAGAATAGGGGTGGAAAAGCCAATTGTAACCCAGAAGAAAGAATTTTCTTTCTGTTCATATGTTTACTGAAATATTAAAAAATATGCTGTAGTTATATTTAATTCTTACCAATGTTTGATATTTTAAATTTATATTAAATTGTTTTATGCCTTCCACATTTCAGTCGGTTAGACATGAGTTGTCAGATTTTGAAAATGGATTTGATACATTTAGGATACTCTTACAACGTTTGTTTAATAATAGCAGCTTTTCACGTAACACCTTTTAGCAATATCTAGTATTAAAATTCTTTGAGCAGTTAGCTTTAATAAACAATAGTCATTTTGAATGCTAGATACAATAATTTCAAGTGAAAAGATTGAGTACAGTCTTTTGAAGTATATGCTTCATACCTCTTGTGTATTTGGTAATATTAAAGTGAAGTAGTAGATTCTTGGCATTTGCAAAAGATTACATACTCATGAAGCAGTATAGTGTTATGTTTAAGAGCATGGATTCTGGAGCCACAGTGCCTGAATTTCACATCTTATCTTTGCTACTTTCTACTTGTATGATCTTAAATAAGTTACTTAATTTCTCTGAGTCTCTGTTTTCTCATCTATAGAGAGAATAGAATAGTAGCTACTCATAGAGTTGTTGAGAATTAAATTAATTAAACTATGCTATGCACTTAGAATAATGCCTGGCACACAGTGAGTGTCACATAAATGTTTTATATCATTATTATTGATAGGGTAATACTGAAGGTTCATAATACATAGTAATTTGTATTTGATGAAGCATGTGTTGAATTACAGGGTTGCTAATGTAAGGGTGAGGCAACTGCTGGTGATACAGGTGAAAAGGTCAGAAAAAGTAGTGGACTGGCACATAATAGGAAATCAATTGATATTTTTCATACAAATAATTGAATTAATGAATCATAAATGAAAAAAACAGAAATAAAGGTAAAAAGAGAAGAAACAGAAGTTTTGGTTGAATACATAGAAACATTAATGTAAAGAAATAATTTAAATACTTACTATGAGAATATTCTCAAATTTGAATGGCTGTATAGTCATATAAGGAAGTTGGCAAATTCTCTCTTGAGAAAGGAAGTTATAACATTGGACAGAGTTGGCAAAAACAACCATCTCAATGCTTTGGAAATTGATCAAAGGGATACAACAATCTGAAAAGTGTTTATACTTGAAAAACAGCCAAACTTTGGGAAAGAAGAGTGGGACTCTGTGGCAGTTTTGCCTGGGCTGCTCCCATTCTCTTTTCTCTGCTTGGTCAGGTGTGCAGTTTCTTCCAGATTGAAGCAGGCTGTGAGGACCAACCCTGAGGTTGCATGCCTGTGGATAGGAGCAGGGAACGATCCCTGTTGAAAGTAAAAACCAGGGGAGATTTGTAAGTGGCCTACATTTTTAATGTGTTCTCCTACGCATCGGCAGAGGACAGAAGCTTTAGGGGCTGAGGTTTAATATAACCTCTTTTCAGTCACAGATTGACCACTATGCTATGCACACACAGGGTGATCCCTAGGAAGTGAAGCTCAAAAATAAAAACAAGGAGAAAAGCATGGGCAGAGAGAGCAACAGTTGCTTGTTACAAAGTGGTGGGAGGAGCGGATTACAGATCTAGCTGAGATCCTGTGCCAAACCAAGAACAGACCAACCAACAGCAATGATAACTGTCTTCTTGGGGAAGAAAGTTGGACTCTAGAGTTGCTAAAATGTCCTCCAAAATATCCTGTTTTCAGCAAATATTATATGATATACACAGAAACAAAAAAATGTGATTCATATGCAGGGAAGAAAGCAGTCAGTAGAAATTGACTCTGAATGTCCCCAGGTTGAATTAAACAGACTTCAAAGTGGTTATTATAAATATGTTCAAAGAACTAAAAGGAAACCATGTCTAAAGAATTAAAGGAAAGTATGACAACAGTGAATCAGCAAATAGAAATTCTCAATGAGATATAAATTATATTTTTTAAAAAAGAACCAAATAGAAATTCTCAAGTTGAAAAATACAGTAATAACAATAATTATTGTTTCAATAATTGAAATTCACTAGGGGGAAAATTGATTAGAGCATCTCAACAGCAAATTTGAGATACATGAGGGAAGAATCAATAAACTTGAAGATAGAATGATAGAAATGAACAAATCTGGGGGAGTGGGGAGGACCAGAAAAAAGAAAAATGAACAGGGCTACACAAACCTGTAAGATAATATCAAATGTACCAGCGAGTCCCAGAAAAGGAAAGGGAGAAAGGGGGAGCAAAAGTATTTGAAAAAGTAATGGCTAAAAAACACCCTAAATGTGATGAAAAACATTGATAGGCATCCAAGAAGCTCAATGGACTTTAATTAGGAAAATACACCCAGTCATATTGTTGAAAAACAAAAACAAAGAGGAAAATCTTGAAAGCAGCAAAAGAAAAACCACTCACTTTATACAAGGAAACCTTAATGTCTGACTTCTCATCAAAAACATTGGAAGACAGTACACACTTTCAGCTATAAAATAAATAAGTCACGGAGATGAAAAGTACCCATAGGGAATGTAGTCAGTAATATTGTAACAACACTGTGTGGTGACAAATGGTGATTATACATACTGTGGTAAGCACTGAGTAAAGCACAGATTGTTGCATCAATACGTTGTACACCTGAAACTAATATAATATTGTATGTCAATTATACTTCAATAATAATGATAAATAATAATACCAATAGAAGACAGAAGACAGTGAAATAACATATTCAAAGTGCCGAAAGGAAGTTAACTTTCAACCAAGAATTCTATATCCAGCAAAAGAATCCTTCGAAAATGAAGATGAAATAGGGGCACCTGGGTGGCTCAGTCGTGAAGCGTCTGCCTTTGGCTCGGGTCATGATCTCAGGGTCCTGAGATCAAGCCCCGCATTTGGCTCTCTGCTCAGCGGAGAGCCTCCTTCTCCCTCTCCCACTCCCCCTGCATGTGTTCCCTCTCTCGCTGTGTCTCTGTCAAATAAATAAAATCTTAATAAATAAATAAATAAATAAATAAATAAATAAAAGGATGGTCTGAAAAAAAAAATGAAGATGAAATAAAGAAATTCCTGAGTAAAGACTGAGAGAATTCATTGCTAGACTTGCCTTACAAGAAATAATTCAGGAAGTCTTTCAGGCTGAAAGGAAATGATACCACATGGTAACTTGAATCTGTAGGAGGAAATGAAGAGCACTGGAATGGTAGAATATGAGTCCATGAAAAAGACAACGAAAAAGACTATTTTTTCCCTCATTTTTCTTCTCAACTTCTTTTAAAAGACATAGATTGTTTGAAACTAATTATAACATGCTGTTGAGTTTATAACATACAAATGTAATATATTACATATATGACAGTAATAGACAAAAGGCAGAAGGAATGGAGCTATCATAGAGCAGAGTTTCTACATTTCACTGGAATTAAGTGAGTCTTAATCTGAAGTAGATTGTGATAAATTTTATTTTTTTTTAGAGAAGGGAGGGAGAGGGAGAGAGAGAGAATCCCAAGCAGGCTCCATGCCCAGTGTGCAGAGCCCGATGTGGGGCTTGATCCTATAACCCCAAGATCATGACCTGAGTCGAAATCAAGAGTCAGACGCTCAACCGACATAACCATAAGAGAGCTGAAGTGGCTATACTAAATTCCTGACAAAATAGATGTGAAGGCAGGAGACTTACTAGAAACTAAGATATTTCATAGTGATAAAGGGTCAGTACATAGAAAGATATAACAATAAATGGATATGCTCTAATAACAGCCTCTATACATATGAAGCAAAGTCTGACTGAATTGAAGGGAAAATAGATAATCCAATAATAATAAATGGGGGCTTCAATACCTCATTCTTGATAAATGATAGAAAATCAGCAAGGATACTGAGAAGACTTCAACAACATTATCCAACATCTCTGACATATATGGAACAATGATTGCAGAATACATTCTTATCACATGTACATGGAACATTCTCCAAGATAGACCACATGCTATACCACAAACAAGCTTCAATATTAAAGGGGGATTAAAATCATACAACATATTCTAATCATAACAATTTAATTAGAAATCAGAAAGAGATCTGGTGAGTCTACAAATATTTGGAAATTAAACAGCACACTTCTGCATAGCCTATGAATCTCAAAGAAGAGGTTTCAAGAGAATCTAGAAAGTATTTTTAATGGAATGAAAACACAAAATATATCAAAATTTATCAGCTGCAGCTAAATCAGTTATTGAGGAAATTTATGGCTTATAAACACCTATATCAGAAAAGAAGAGAGGTCTTGAATGAAAATCTCACCTTGAACCTTGGGAAACTAGAAAATTACTAAAACATTCTTGTGTTATTAGAGCAAAGATAGGCATATAGATCAATGGGTTGGAATTGAGTCTCCAGAAATAAACCCTTATATTTATGGTCAGTTGATTTTCAATAAAGGTGCTGAGAGAATTTGATGGTGAAAAAATAGTCTTTTCAACAAATGGTGCTGGGAAAATCAAATAAGTCACATGCTAAAACCAAAATGAACTAAGACCCTTACTTCATACCATATTCAAAAATTAACTCAAAATAGCTCTTAGACTTATATAGATGGGAGCTAAAACTAAAAATTGTAGAAACCATAGGAGAAAATCTTCTTGACAGGTTAGGCAAAGAGTTATTAGATATGACACCAGAAACATCCATAAAAGAAAACAGTTGATAATGTGGGCCTCATTGAAATTAAAAACTTTTATACTTCAAAAGATATCAGTAAGAAAATGAAAAGACAAGCCACAGAGTGGGAGAAAATATTTCAAATCGTGTAACTAATAGGGACTTGTATTCAGAATGTATAGAGAACTCTTATAGGGGCACCTGGCTGGCTAGGTTGGTAGAGCGTACGATTGTTGATCTTGGGGTTGTAAATTCGAGCCCCACATTGGGTGTAGGGATTACCTAAAATCAAGTCTTAAAAAAAAAAAAGAATTCTTGTAACTCAATAAATAGACAATTCAGTATAAA
This sequence comes from Eumetopias jubatus, assembly GCF_037043125.1. Classification (NCBI taxonomy): domain Eukaryota; kingdom Metazoa; phylum Chordata; class Mammalia; order Carnivora; family Otariidae; genus Eumetopias; species Eumetopias jubatus. Next base: position 38,525,878 of record NW_028274818.1, read on the forward strand.
AATGGGCAAAGATCCACAAAGGAAGCCTTACCATGAAAAGATGCTCACCGCCATTACTCACTAGGGAATACAAATTAAAATCATAATAAGATGCCACTAATACCCACTGAAAGGCCTGTAATCAAAAGATAGTATCAAGTATTGGTGAGGATGTAGAAAAACTGGAACTCTCATACATTGCTGGTGGGAATGTAAAATGGTGCAGCTACTTTAAAAAGGTCTGGCAGTTTCTTAAGCTAAACATAAATTTGCCACATGACCCAGCAGTTCACTGCTAGAAATGTCCTTGAGAGAAATGAAGACATATGTTTACACAAAGACATATATGTGAATATTAATAGCAGTATTACTCATTATGGCCTCAACCTGGAAAGACTACAGGCCTATTAACTGGTGAGTAGATTAACAAAATGTGTTCTATCTAAAAATTGGAATGCTATTCAGAAATAAAAGGTAACAGGCTGTTGATACCTGCTACAACATGGATGAATCTGAAAAACATTATGCTAAGTAAAAGAAGGCAACTACAAAAGGCAACATATTTTATGAGTCCATTTACATGAAATATCTAGAAAGGTCACATTTATTGAGACTAAAAGCAGATCACTGTTTGCCTAGGGCTGGGGATGGAAGTGAGGATTAAGGCAAACAGTGTGAGGAAACTTTTTAAGGTGATCACAGTGTTCTGAAACTGGATTGTGTGATGGTTGCACAACTTTTTACATTTATTAAGAATCACTGAATTGGGGGCGCCTGGGTGGCTTAGTCGTTAAGCGTCTGCCTTCGGCTCAGGTCATGATCCCAGGGTCCTGGGATTGAGCCTCGCATTGGGTTCCATGCTCCGCGGGAAGCCTGCTTCTCCCTCTCCCACTCTCCCTGCTTGTGTTCCCTCTCTCACTGTGTCTCTCGCTGTCAAATAAATAAAATCTTAAAAAAAAAAAAAAAGAATCACTGAATTGTACACTTACACCAGATGAATTTTATGCTATATAAATTATCCCTTAGTAAAGCTGTTAAAACAAAACATGAGGATGCACGAATGTCTCAAGACACATTTTTTCAGCATGCCCATGAAAGAAGTAACTGGATGTCTCAGATTTTGGCTCAATATCTAATTAATGTCACAATGTGCTTTGGAATAAGAAATTGATAGGTGTAACTGTCCTATTACGAGTTTGAGAGAACCAAAGTGAATTACTCAAAGTCATGTTTCAAATCAGTTGAAAAGCCATAAACTCAGATATCCCCCACCACCCCACAGCTACAGTGGTATAAGACATAGCTCCCTTTCAAGGAAATCTCATCGGTTGGCTATTAATCAAGTCCATTGTCACTAGAGTTGAATCGAGCAGTTCTTTCCTTTCATATATTTTTGTTTTCCTTTGATTCACCACTTGGATTCCTATTACTCACTAAATCCTTCCTTTGTAGCTCTTGCAGTTCAACCCTGTGGAGCGTCTTGGTGCTGGAGTTGCTGGTGTTGAAGATATCAAATCTCATCCATTTTTTACCCCTGTGGATTGGGCAGAACTGATGAGATGAGCATAAGCCAGGGTTATCAGCACACATTCCGACCTTCTCTGTGACAGGCATCTCCAGCACGGAGGCAGCCCTGCCTCACACTCACCGATGGAGCACCGAGACATTGGAATAAAGACCTTTAGAGGAAATAGGGGAAGAAAAAGGCTGAAAGAGAAAAGTTTCTTTACCATTACTCTCTGGACAAGATATTGGCTACATTTGCAAGGGGCATTTATGTGCAAACCTTTAAATAAGGTGTGATCTTTATTTTATCTGCATTTAGTGTTGCAGATGAGTTGTAAACCCAACTGAAAGAGGAATGCCCTTCAAGAACTTCCTCTGAAAGCTCCAAGTGTACATTTAAGTGTTACTTGAAAGGAGGACCTTTACATGGCAGCTAATAGTGCTTTCTGCTAAGCAAGATTGGTTTATATTATCATAATTAATATTTGCTGAATAATACACTAAAAGTGCTTCATGAATAGTGTCATCTATGGAGCTTAAAAATTGAGGAAAAAAGAATATATACATCATGTCTGATAGAAAACATCTGCCACGATGCTATATAATTAATGTATGCTGAATGTGGTTCCATATTATTTCATACTTTCAGAAGTCCACTGAGAAGAAAACGCTCACGTTGCCAACCTCGTATACTTTGTTGGTTGGTACTGCTTAGGAAGGGTTCATAGAAACACTCACCGTCTCTCTTCAACTTTATCTTTCTGCTCCCTATACCTGTTGCCTGTTCTCTCATATTCTGTTCCCTCTTCCTCCACTCGTACATACGCAACAAAAAGGGAAGGGAGTATTTATTTCCCAAATTGTATCACCTTAATAAGGACTAAGAAATCATGATTATAAAATAAATGTAATAAAAACTGAAATCTCTCCTTCATTTATTTGCTTAAGTTTTTTGCTTTGTTTTATTTTAGAAAGGCCTCTCTTTCTTTCATCTTGGAATTTTAGCAATTACTGCTGCTTCTTATGCTTAACTTCATTTTAGGGTTTTGGTTTGGTGTAGTAAGAACCAAAGGATCTCATCTAAATGGAATTGGATGGCAATCCTTTTTTATTACTTAGTGACGGGATTTCCAGATCTGACCTCCTAATTTACTTGACATGATATAGAAAGAATATGAGCGTTTACACCTCTCCAGACATTTGTTATTTGTTATTTCTGTGTGTTGCTAAGATAGCTCCTGCATTTGTGCCTTGTTTATAATAATTTACAAATGTTTCTAAAACATTAATGTCTGTTTTTAAAACTTTATCCAATGAAGAAAGAATAAGTCACTTTTTCGGAGTTAGGAGCCATCAGAAATAATGAAGGTTTTCCATATATTTTAATCCTTTAAGTTTTGAGATCATACGGGAGCCCCTTCCTTCTCCAAGAGCATCTCTACAGCTTCCATCTGCCGTGAGCTAGGTCCTCCCATCAAAGTAAATGGAAGCAGAAAATGCTTTAGTGAAACAAAGGAAATGTGCAAGCATTTTTTTCTTTTTCTATTTTCCTACTTCCCCCTTTTCCTTCTGGTTCCCTTATAACCTGAACCTCAGATGAAGGACTGCAACAACACCAGGATGGGGAGCAGGTCACCAGGATCAAAGCACAATCAAGATGACATCACTCCCTGGAACTGGGTTTCAACTCACCAGCCCTCCCTGGCCTCATAACAGGAACTCGTGCAGGTGAGACTAAAGAATGACTTCCTGTGTAGGACCAGTAGGAAATCTGCAAGTACTTAGAGCTACCCGTGGCAGAGCTTCCTTCCAGAAATGCCCTATGACATGAAAGTAGGCCTTCACAGCTAAGGTGAAGCTCCCAGCCCTACCACGTGATTTTGGTTCCTTGGATTCAGGACGGTCATGTCGACAGATGGCTGCTGCGTCAGTGTGTTGACCGGTCCGTTGCTTCAGTTCCCTCTTTCTCTCTCTATGTCTGGTTGGAACTTAATGTAAATACGTCATCTGTAATCATGGTGGACATGAATTATTACAGTGAGGAACACATAGGACATGGCTTTGGGGTGACAGACCCAAGTCTGTTTTTATATGATGATGTATATTAAAATATTAGTATTTCTAATGCTCTGGGTGATCCTGCTTTTTTGTTTGTTGTTTTTAATTTTTATTTTTTTTGAGCATATGGCCTATAGGTCCAAACATAACTTGCCACTTTATATTTTTCATGTGATTTTCTTATTGAAGTAAAACATACATAACATAAAATTGACCATATAACCACTTTTCAGTATACAGTTTATTGGCATTGAGTACATTCCCATTTTTATCCAACCATCACCTTTCCATTATCCCAAATTGAAAGTCTGCACCCATTAAACAATAACTTCCCATATTCTCCTTCCTCCCAGCATGTAGTAACCACTCTTCTACTTTCTGTCTCTATGAATTTGACTCTTCTAGGTCTCTCATATAAGTGGAATCCTATAATATTTGTCCTTTTGTGTCTGGCTTATTTCACTTAATGTAATGTTTTCAAGGTTCATCCATACTGTAGCATATATCAGAATTTAATTCCTTTTTAAAGGCTGGATAATATTCCACTGTATGTAGAGACCCCATTTTGTTTAGCCATTCATCTGTCATTGGACATTTGGGTGTTTCCTACCTTTTGGTTGTTATGAACATGGATGTATAAACATCTGTTCAAGTCCCTACTCTGATTTGATTTTATATTTTTATATGAAATTACCAGTGTCACTGACTATTATTTTACGGTGCTCTTTATTAAGAGAGCTTTTCCACCAGGTTCTCAGTAACATGGTGGTATAATGCCACCTATCGTAAGAAAGGGTATGAAAGTCATTTCTATTTCATAGAAACAGAGTTGAGCTCCCTACGAGTAACAAAGAATGCTATTATTTTATCTTTCTTTCTTTCTTTCTTTTTCTTTCTTTTTCTTTCTTTCCTTCCTTCCTTCCTTCCTTCCTTCCTTCCTTCCTTCCTTCCTTCCTTCCTTCCTTCCTTCCTTCCTTCCTTCTTTCTTTCTTTCTTTCTTTCTTTCTTTCTTTTCTTTTTATTTTTCTTTCTTTCAAGATTTTATTTAATTATTTGACAGAGAGCACAAGCAGGGGGAGTGGCAGGCAGAGGGAGAAGCAGGCTCCTGGCTGAGCAGGGAGCCCGATGTGGGACTTGATCCCAGGACCCTGGGATCATGACCCGAGCTGAAGGCAGTTGCTTCAACTGAGCCACCCAGGTCCCCAAGAATGCCATTATTTTAGCAATTTAACCATTACATGGGTTAAAACTTTTTGAGACATAGAACTTTTCAACTTATTTGTTACAATAACTGAACTTTTGAAAACATATTTAAACCTGCCTTTTAAACATATTAAAACAGCTACAAATTCTGTTGTATTTTGACCCTCAAGTTTTTTCTATCCTGTCTTATTTTAGTCATTGTGAACCATGATTGAGTTTTGCTTTCATATAATGCATGTACTGAAGAGTATAAAATTTATAAACAATACTTACGCTATGGCCAAAAACACTGTGTTAGGACCCCATACCTAATATGGCTTTGTTGAATTCAGTTGCCCATATTTATGAGTCTAAGCAAAAAGAAATCTGACTATAGTACTGAAAGGCTCTTTGCTTTAGCAAGTGACCCCTTATAGGATCTTTATTGGACTCACTTAGGGCATGCTTCATAGCAAAGGCCAAGGCATAAGCTGGATCATTTTTCTTCTTAAGAGGAGTTGATTTAACCTGTGGTATAGCTAAAGCTCTGGAAAATGAAGCCTAATATTTCAAGCTCTTTCTTTGAGGATTGTGGAAAATAATAGCAAGTCTTTGAGTGGTGTCCTGGTCCTAGCTCTGTGAGTAAACTAGCATTTTACCTTAATAGAATAACAATATTCTAGACCTATTCCCTTACCTATTGAATGAAGTAGTAGATGAGTTCTAAGCTCCACAGCATATGATGGACTTTCTATTTTTCAGAGTGAACTGAAATTTGATAAACTAACCTTGTAGGAAGACAAGGTTAGTGAAAATCTTAAATTGGTACTTAACTGTTTTCTTATAATTTTTTTTTTCTAGTAATACCAGATACTTGGGTTGCTGCCATGTACTGGCTCAGCAGCATAGCCCTTAGTGGTTATGTGGCTATAAAAATTATAAATAGAATGAAATATTAAAAGGTTATTTCTCAGTCAGTTCTACACTGGAAAAGGAGAGTTGAAGGTCCAGAGAGAAGCACAGGGAGGTGAAAGGAGGTTAGGACACACCTACCTTTGCTCACTTCTTAGACCTTTCTCAACAGCTGTGGTGGTATTTCTGCCCCTCTTGCCCTCATCTATCATATGGTATGTGTTTATTTGACTCAGTTCTTTGGCAGGCATAATCAGAGCACAAAATTGATACTTTCTGTTCCTATTTAATGCAGACATTAACCTCTACCAGTCTAGGTAATTTGGACTTTTGAGTATTTGATGTTTCCTCAGCTCATTTTAAGGATTTCATATTAAGTCCTTATGCTAAAGGGTTCCTAAATGGCAAAAGCTGTGAAGTCAGCTCTTTCTAAATAAAGTTGTAAACATAATAGCAGCGGGGAAATGGGAAGCAAAGTACTACAGATTTTTGTGACTGGCCGTCACTTACTTTCTCAAGGACAGTAATTAGGAAGCTGGAGAACAAGCTTCCTCTTTGGAAAGATTTACAACAGTGGTGACATAGAGTCAGATGGAATGGCTTGGCATATTTTTGTCCCAATCACATGACTTCTTCCCTGAATCCAGGTATCTCACCTCAGGGAGAAAGAGAGGCAGAGAAAATTTGTGGAGGTGTAAGAGAGTGACTTGAAGGAGGTGGTCTACGGAAGTGAAGCAGGGCACTCGTCAGGCGTGCTGGCCCAATTGTCTGGAGCAATAGAGAGCCTGCTTTGTTGAGCTAGATTTAAAGGGCAATTCTTTGTTCTTCTCCCAGGAAGAGGTAGGCAGAAACTGAAACTCCTCCTATTCCAGGAAGAGAGATCCGAACTGCCTTTTTGGAAAAGGATTAAATGGCAAGCTTATCAGAGTCTCTTCTATCTCCATCTCCTTGCTGAAGACAGCTGCTATGGCTGGTAGTAAAGGAAGAGACCCTGAGTGTCTGCAAAGAGCTACTGTGATTTCTTTTGGGCAGGAATACCTCCTACTGAATGTTGTGAGAAAGAATGACAAACAAACCAGCTTTTGGTCACACTTAAGAGTTGCTGCTATCCTGTTTTTGTAAACCCCAAAGAAATTTCATCAGAAAGGTAACCCTTCTAGTCATGTACACCAAATTCCTCCTAAAGTTAATCCACAAGGCAGGAGTTTGACCAACCCCACCGGAAAAGACAAAGGTCAAGAGATTCGAGTCTGTTTCAGTGATAATGATTGCAGTGTGAGGTTACCTTTTTCATGTGGGAGATATACATGAAATTGACTTGAGAGTGACAGAAAACAAGAAGAAAAGGGGCTGTGGTGTTGGCAAAACAAAAGAAAACTCATGTAACTATTCAGTCTCTTGGGATTGTCCTGGAGAGAAAATGTGTTAAATATTTGAAAAATCTGTCTTCAGTAAAAAAGATTCTGAATAAGACAACTTTAAAACTGAGTTTCCCCCTCACCATGCCCTCCTACCATTTGCTCATTTCTTCCTTTTTCTCTCTTCATCTCCTCTTCATCTACCCTTCTTCCCTGTTCTGGACTTCTCTGGTCACTGAACAAAAGACATGGTGCCTATCTTCAAGGACCTTGTAAAGCCCAGGGAAAAGAAAGCATAAATAATAAGTAGGGCGGATTGTTGTAAGTGTTCTAGGGAACAAATAGAGTATGGTGAACACACAGAGGAGAGATCTGAGGAACTGCAGGGAAGCTTCTTGTAATGGAACAGTAGCCTGAAGTTTGAATAGTATTTTTAAACGTGAAGATTAAAAAAAAAAAAAAAAAAAGATTTTGTTTGGGGAGAAGGAAGAATTCCAGGGGAGCAAAAAACAAAACAAAGCAAATCACACACACACAATTGTGTACAAAGAACATGGAGATGGGGAAATGTAAAGCTGTGCATATTGTTTGGACTTGTTTGTAGGTACAGGAATTTGAACGGTAGGTTGGGGCCAGATTAAATGCCATGCTGAGATATTTGGATTTCATTCTCTAGGTTGTAGGGAGCTAGGGAAGGTTCTTAACTGACATTATTGCAGCCTGTCATTGAAAAAATAATTTTAGGGTGAGAATGGAGAATAAATTGAAGAATGGTTAGAGGGAGAGAGCTCAGTTAGGAGTTATTGCAGAAATTCAGGCGAGAGCTGAAGTCCTGAATTAAGGTGGTAGAAAACAAAGGAGGGGGTACATAATTGTCTTCTTGTCCATGTCTCTTGTGTATAGAGTAGAGTTTCCCTATCAAATAATTGCTTTCCTTTTTTCTTGAAGCCAGTTTATACCAGGAGATTATGGATTTGTTGTTTTTAAAATCACCCCCAATGAATCACCAGAGAGACAAACCAGGGGAGCTTACACCGTCTCCCCATTGGTTGATAATGATATTTACTATTCAGAGCTTAAAACCCCCCAGGTTTTAAGGTCCCAACTCACTTTCTTTATCATTTTGTGGCACTCCTTCCCACCCTTGGCCTATAAATGATTGGTTTGCTTTCGATTTGGATAGTGTTCCACTCTTGCTCTTAGAAGGCATTACGTCCTGCCAGGTGATTGCTCTCTGTCCCAGACCTCTGACACACATTTAGCTTAGCTCAGTGGTTCTCAGAATGGGTCAGGGGAATAAGGTGATTTTTATTCTTCTTGCAACTTTTCTTTAAGTTTGAAATTATTTCCAAATAAAGTTTTAGCAAAATGCAAGAAAAAGTGATCCTCAGACCATGAACGTTAGCATCACCTGGGAACTTGGTAGAAATGCAAATTCTTAGGCCCTGACCTGAATCTAAATCAGAACTCTGGGGGTCCTCACAGCAATCTGTTTTATTAACAAGCTCTTCCAGGTGATTCTGATGCATGATGAAATTTGAGAACCACTGGCTTAGTTTAACAAAAGCTGATTGCCTCTGCCTTTTATGATCATATGCAACCCTCCTTGTGATATGTGTTTTGAGTTTGAAGACATTTCCCAACACTTAGAATATTTCCCAGGAGGCTGAGCCAGGGAGGCTTTGCGTCAACGGGAATCACCGGAAGTGAGGACAAGGAGGAAGGGAAATGGCAAGGGGAATAGCCAACTGCATGAGGAGAAAGGGGGTAAGAGGAGGAGCACGTGGAGAGTGATTCGATTCCCACAAAGAGACTCAGCCAGTTCTGTCTTGGTTATCTAGATTCAAATAACCTACCCCTTATAGATAGCTCTGTTATCTCAAATCCCTTTCTGAAATAGAATAAACATCACATTATAATTGCAATTCTTTTCGTTATTTGTTGTATACTGTTGGATTATTCTTAAAACAGAGCCATGGTGAAAATTTAGTATTTACTCCCTGCATTGTTCAAAATCTGAGTGTAAAAATGCTAAACCAAGTCTGGGAAAGACACCAGAATGTTCTCATTGGATTGTGAAGTGTGGCAGAACATTCTCAGTAAAGAGAATAAAGAGTATTCTCTTGAGAACTGAGGGACTCAGCTGGGGTGCTTTCTTGGTAGACTCAGTTTTGCCTTTTGAAAATGGGCATCACGCTTCACAGGGATGAAGTGAAAGGTCCTAGATGTTCCTTGAAGGTTAAGCATGTGTATGTGTGCGGAAGAGGGGGATGTGGGTGATTCACTGTCTTCTTATTCTTCACTTTAAATTAAGGCTCTGTTGTTTATAAGGTACCAAGATTGTTAGATGAGATTATTGGTAAAGTTTCTCTTGACCAAAGAGAGACTTGACCTCCCGCAAGCATCTGCAGAATGTTTAGATAATTGCGCATTTTCGGTAGGTGGGACCTCAGTGACAGCCATTGCCACCTCTGTCTCTTGCGGTGCCCCCGCTCAGCCTCCAGTTGCTTCAGGGACCACCCAGTGGTAGGCAGAGGTTCCCACTAATGCCCACCCCTCCCCACACATTCCCACTGATTACGACGAGAGGCACACCGAGGTGGTTCTGGTTGGGGAGGATGGTATCTGGTGAACAGAGAGGCCACCTTGCCCCTGAGAGAATCAGCTCTCCTGTTGGTAAAGGACCTTTGGGGCTCTTTCCCCGAACCTTCGGACTGCAGGGGCCAGGACTCTTTCCACCTTAAGGTCTGTCTCTCATTCTCTCACTCCTAAAACCTATCTTTCGAGTGTAAGGCCCCGAGCAACTCTTGGCCAACAGGATGTGGGGAAAGGGGTTGCTGCACAGAACTAGGTGTTTTGAGAAAGAGGAAGTGCCACCTGTTTCTTATTCTCTCACCTCTTACCTCAAACCCTAAACTTAACTCCGTTCAACCCACCCTCTCCTGGGCCACACCTCTGCCTCATATGATGCCAGCAGGACCCGAAGCCTCACTCAGGCCGGTCTCATCTCAGCATCAAAAGCCACAGTGGGGGCGCAGGGTGTCCTTTTGCCCGTCCCCTGCTCCTGCGATCAAAACACCCCAGTCATCCTCTCTTGACTGAAAGGATCTCCTCCAGACTGCCAGTCTGGATCTCGCCCTCACCATTTAGTTGGCCTTCCTGGCGCTGGTAAACCTTGGCACCAAGAAAGCAGAAAGCGACAGCCATCCCGATGTTGCTGCTCTCCGTCCCTCTGCTGCAGATCGAAGCTCTATCCAGTAGCTTATCTCCACTGTGGGCTATCATGGTGTGTGGCAGTGGGGGGCTGAGCATTGCTGCCTGCTGCAGCTGTCTTCTTTGGAATCACTACCCCCACTCCCCAGGTGCCAGAACAGCTCGCTGGGTTCAGAATGCTCCCCATCTCTACCTCTCCCGCCCACTGCAGCGTTGGTAGCAGCTTTGCAACGAGCCTTTTGTTGCGGAAGCCCTAAATCCATGGTAGGGAAATTATCAAGAGACTCTTCCACCGTCTGCCCTCCCTCCCCTCGCTCCGTCTCTTTCTTTCCTTCTTTTGTCTCCTTCCGTAGCTAGGGTCAGAATCCCTAGCCAGACTGGGAACATGGTTGCTATTCCAGGACCCAGATGCCAATATGTGGCAGCATCTGGCTTATTGGCAAGCGTCGCGGCAGTTGTGCTGGCTGCGTCTAGGCCTGTCATGTGGCGGAGCCTGCTAATGGGGCCCTATCACAAAACGGAGTTTCTTTGAGAATATGGTTTCAACCAAGGAGCCCACCAGAAAACAGTGAGCTGCACTGGTAGGCCATGAATTATTGGACAGGATGACTGCCTCCTGCAGCTTTGATGCTGATCCTGGACCTGTTCTGCAGAAATCCCTGTTTTTATGTTGGAGCCTGCTCCTCGCGTCACCTTACCTTCTTCCTGTTAGTGTTTCGGGTGCCTTAAGGCATGGAGCTCCTTGAAAGAGAAACACAAATCACTAAAAATGTTGAGATAAAATCCTGCTCCTCAGAGGCGCCTGTTTGGCACGGGGACCGCATGATAACAGCTTGCTTTAGAAAGGTGACATTTCTGCTGAAGGCTGAATAATAAAAAATGCATTTTAAAAACCCAGCTCTTCTGAGTCTTCTGATGGTTGACTTTTGAAGTGAAGGCCATTTCTTCGATGTGAAGGGTCATTTTTGAGGCTAGCCTCTCCATCCCCCAAACAAGGGCCTATTAACTCTTGTCATCATTCAGGAGACTGAGGAACTTTTAAAGTTAATTATCACGTAATAGGGCTGCTAGTACTTTTTTCAAGGTGCAAACAGTGAGTGCCCAGAATGTGGCTGGCACCCTCAGAGGCATGGAGAGGGCAGAGACAGATGAGGAACGCATGGCTCCCGCCCCCAGGATGTGGGTCATTGGTGACCAGGTTGCATATCCTTCCATTATTTTCTTTCTTCCCTACAACCTATACGGTAGGACAGGGCAAGGGATAGGTTCTGTGCTTTACAAATGGAGAAACTAAAATCCCAAGAAGTTGATTTGCCCCAGTTGGCATCAGAAGCTAATAAGAGCTGTGATTGGAAACTAAGTAGTTGTAGTTCTGCTTCACTGAGTGGATGTGTGTTGGATTCTTCTGTTACAAACTCCTAAGGGCAGGAGCTGTGTCTAACTTTTTGCAACCTGCCCCCAATTAGCAATTTCCTCTCATGCATGACGCCCTTTCTACACATCTCTCTGTCTCTCTCTCACACACACCACACAAATATATCTATATAAAAATACAGGGGCTCTTTACAAACTGAGGCCAAGTTTTTCCTGTGACAGGGCTGAAAGAAGGAACCAAGAGGAGGAATATAGCAAAAAAGAGCTTGAATTAAAAGATGGTGATGATCCTGGGAAGATGGTGGTGGTTAATGGCAGTAACATACTGCCTACATAATCCCACAGAAAAACGTACAGAGATCGTAGCAAAATCAAAATTCGTAGACAACATTTACAACAAAACTAGGTGACGAGATACCACAAATCTCAAAACGCAAGCCTTTGGGGACAGAATAGCAATAACCATAGACTTGTGTGAGGTGGGCATCCATGTGGGAGACAAAAAGAAGCCAGCCCTTGACCGAGTCCAAGAAGAGGAGAGCCCCAGGAAGCCCACGGGTGTTCACTAGGAAACTCAGTGGTCCAATCTGAGAACAACAGCTGAAGGTGAAGGCATTTTGCCCGCTCTAACACCTGGTAAGTGCAAAGAGCTCGTAATAAGAGGGATTAAAGGCGCTGGCCCTTTTGAACTCTCAAAATTGACCCATCAGAACCGCGTTCTAGTACAGGGCCCTACACTGAGGAGAAATTGCTGGGAATGGAATCAAAATTGAACAAGGTAGGGACAAGAGAAAGGTCCAATTCAAAGGAAAGGAAGAGCAGCCAGGAAATTTCAAAGCAATGTGTCATTTTTTTTTTTTTTAACACTACAGAAGAAGGAGCTCTGTGAAGTTAGAGCCTTTTTAAAAATTTATCTTGTTTCATTCTCATAGTTTAGGAAAACTAATTTCACATTAAATATGCACAACAGAAAAGAATCAGCATCAAGTCCCATGCAAAGTTACAAGAGAAAAAGAGATTTAGGAATAGAGTAATAGTCTTACAATGAAAATATTCACAAAGATGTGCTCACAAAACAGATTTTCCAAATGAACTGAAGGACACTAAGAAAATTATATAAGATGTGAAAGAACAACCTAAATCATAATTAGAAAACTCAGAAATGAGGTGATAACTCCGGAAGGAGTTAGAAATAAAAGAAAAAATTAAAAAAAAACTTGGGAAAGAATTAGAAATAAAAATTTTTCTTTTTTTTTAAGATTTTATTTATTTATTTGATAGAAAGAGACACAGCGAGAGAGGGAACACAAGTAGGGGGAGTGGGAGAAGCAGGCTTCCCGCCGAGCAGGGAGTCCGACGCGGGGCTCAATCCCAGGACCCTGGGACCATGACCTGAGCCGAAGGCAGATGCTTAACGACTGAGCCACCCAGACACCCCTAGAAATAAAAATTTCTATTTTAGAAATGAAAACTGGAAGGACAACAAGAGTGAATGAACACAACAGATAATGCCTTAAAAGAAATGTAACATGAAAAGAAAAAAAAATTTTAAGACTTTTAAAACAGTTTCAGGTTCACAGAAGAAGGGAAGTTTACAGAGCTTTCTCGTATGCCCTTTGCCCCACGTATGCACAGTCTCCCCCATTATCAACATAGCCCACCAGTGTGGTGTATTTGTTATAATTGGTGAATCTACTTTGACACATCATTGTAATCACCCCAAGTCCATAGTTTGCATTATGATTCACTCTTGGTGTTGCACATTCTACCGGTTTGGACAAATGTGTAATGACATGTTTCCATCATTATGGTATAAAGAGTATTTTCGTTGCTTAAAAAATCCTCTGTGCTCTGCCTGTTCATTCCTCCCTATCCACTCCTCACCTCTCCCCCCAACATCTGGCAACCACTGAATTTTAGGGTCTCCATAGTTTTGCTTTTTCCAGAATTTCATGTAGTTGGGATTATATGTTATGTGGCCTTTTCAGATTGGCACCTTTCACTTAGTAATATGCATTTAAGCTTTCTGCACGTCTTCAGGGCCTGGTAGCTCATTTCTTTTTAGTACTGAATAATATTCCATTGTCTGGATGTACCACAGTTTTATCTATTCACCTAATGAAGGTCATCCTGGTTACTTCCAAGTTTTGGCAACTATGAATAAAGCTATAAACATCTGTGTGCAAGTTTTTGTGTGGACATTAGTTTCAACTCATTTGGGTAAATACCAGGGAGTACTATTGCTGGATTGTATGGTAAGAGTATGTTTAGCTCAGTTAGAAGCTGTCAAGCTGTCTTCCCAAGTGGCTGTACCATTCAGCATTCCCACCAGCAGTGAACATGAGTTCCACTTGCTCCACATTCTTGCCAGTATTTAGTGTCGTTAGTGTTCTAGGCTTTGGCCATTCTAATAGGTGTATAGTGGTATGTCATTGCTTTAATTTTCCCTTTCCTGATGACATGATGTTGAGCATCTTTTCATGTGATTATTTGCCATCTGTATGTCTTTTTTTCTTGAGATACTTGTTAAGATCTTTGGCCTGTTTTTTAATTGGGTTGTTCATTTTCTTATCGTCGAGTTTCAAGTGTTCTTTGTGTATTGTGGTGAACAGTCCTTTATCAGATGTGTCTTTTGGAAATAATTTTTCACAGTCTGTGGCTTATCTTCTCATTCTCCTGATATTGTCTTTTGCGAGCAGAAATTTTAAATTTTAATGAAGTCTAGCTTATCAATTATTTCTTTCACGGATTGTGCTTTTGGTGTTGTATATAAAAGTCATCGCCATACCCAAGGTCATCTAGGGTTTTTTTTCCCTATGTTGTAGTCTCAGAGTTTTATAGTTTGTATTTTACATTTAGGTCTGTGATCCATTTTTAGTTAATTTTTGTAAAGAATGTAAACTCTATGTCTAGATTTTCCTTTTTCTTCTTTCTCCCTCACCCTCCCTGTTCGTTTGTTCGTTCTTTCTTTCCTTCCTTCCTTCCCTCCCTCCCTCCCTCTCCCTCTCTTCCTTTCTTTTCTTTTCTTTCTTTATTTTTCTCTTTTTCATGCAGATGTCCAGTTGTTCTGACACTACTTGTTGAAAAGACTATCTTTTCTCCATTGTATTCCCCTGGCTCTTTTGTCAAAGATTGGTAGACTGTATTTATGTGGTTCTCTTTCTGGGCTGTTTGTTCTGTTTCATTCATCTATTTATCTATTCTTTTGCCACTCCCATACTGTCTTGGTGACTTTACACTAAATCTTCAAGTTGGGTAGTGTCAGTGGTCTAACTTTGTTCTTCAATATTGTGTTGGCTCTCCTGGGTATTTTGCCTATCCCTGTAAACTTCAGAATCAGTTTGTTGCTATCAACAAAATAACTTGCTGAGATTTTGATTGGGATTGCACTGAATCTCTAGATCAAAGTAGGGGGAATGGACAGCTTGACAATATTGAGCCTTCCTATCCATAAATATGGAATATCTCTCCACTTATTTGTAGTTTTCCTTATATAAATCTTGTCCTTTTTTTGTTCAATTTATACTTAAGTATTTCATTTTGGTGGGGGTGCTAATATGTATTGTGTTTTTAATTTTAAATTCCACTATTCATGCTGGTATATAGGAAATTGTATACTGCAATATATATGGTTATATATATATATATATATAGCTATTAGTTCCAAGAGATTTTTGGCAATTTTTTTTTTCATATTTTCCAAAAGATGACCATGTCATTTGTGAACAAATAGTTTCATTTCTTTCTGTCTAAACTGAACTTTTGTCTCTTTTTTCTTGTATTACTGCATTAACTAGAACTTCCAGTATGATGTTGAAAGGAGTAGTGAGAGGGGATATCCTTGCCTTGTATCTTATCTTAGCTGGAAAGCTTCAAGTTTCTTGCCATTAAGTATAATGTTAACTATGGGTTTTTTTTGTAAATGTGAAATCAAGCTGAGGAATCTCCCCTCAATTCCTGCTTCACTAAGAGTTTTTACCATGAATGGGGGGTTTGATTTTGTCAAATGCTTTTTCTGCATTTACTGTTATGATCATGTGATTTTTCTTTTTTAGCCTGTTGATGTGAGGATTCATTAGTTTATTTTTGAATGTTGAACAGACTTGCATACCTGGAATGAATCTCATTTGGGCATGATGTATAATTATTTTTGTTTAGATTTTCTAGTATTTTGTTGAGAAATTTTGCATCTATGTTCATGAGAGATATATCTTGGAATATCTTTGTCTGGTTTTGTTATTAGAATAATGCTGGCCTCAAAGAATGCATTGGGAAGTACTCCCTCTGCTTCTGCCTTCTGGAATAGATTGTAGATACTTGGTATAATTTCTTCTAATTGTTTGATAGAATTCACCAGTGAACTCATTCGGACCTGGTGCTTTAAACTGTTTTGAAAGTCTGTTAACTATTATTATTGATTCAATTTATTTAATAGATATAGGCCTATTTAGATTACCTAGTTCTTCTTGTATGACTTTTGGCAAATTGTGTCTTTCAAGGAATTAGTCCATTTTCATCTAGGTTTTCAAATTTGTGAGCATAGGGTTGTTTATAGTGTTCCTTTATTATCCTTTTAATGTTTGTAAGGTCTGTAGTGGTATCCCCCTTTTCATTTCTGATATTAGCAATTTTTGTCCTCTCTCTTTTTGTCTGGTGAGAGGCTTATAGATTTTATTGATCTTTTCAAAGAAACAGCCTTTGTTTTTGTTTTTGTTTTTTTCTTTTGGTTTCCTGTTTTCAATTTCATTGATTTCTGCTCTAAATTTTATTGTTTACTTCAGCTTACTTTGGATTTAATTTGCTCTTCTTTTTATAGTTTCCTAAGTAAAAAGTTAGAAGACTGATTTTCGATATTCTTTCCCAATATATGCATCCAATGCTGTAAATTTCTAAGTACTTCCACTGCATCCCACAAATTTTGGTAAGTTGTATTTTCATTTAGTTCAGAATATTCTGAAATTTATCTTGAGATGTCTTCTTTGACCCATGTGTAATTTCAAATGGTTTTTGGTTTGTTTAATTTCCATGCATTTTAGGATTGTCCAGTCATCCTTTGTTATTGATTCAATTAATATTTATATTATATATTTTATATATTTATATTTATTTATTTAATTTCACTGTGATTTGAAAGCAGACAAATGATTTCTGTTTTCTTGAATTTGTTAAGAAGTGCGTCATTGCCCAGAATGTGGCGTATCTTGGTTTTAAATGTTCCATGTGAGCTTCAGGAGAATATATATTCTGCTATTGTTGGATGAAGTAGTTTATAGATGTCAATTATATCTAGTTGATTGATGGTGTTGTTGAGTTCAACTTTGTCTTTACTAGTTTTCTGCCTGTTGGTTCTGTTCATTTCTGATAGAGGAATGTTGAATCCCCCAACTATGTTAGAGGATTCATCCATTTCTCTTTGCAATTCTATTAGTTTTTGCCTCACATGGTTTGCCGTTCTGTTGTTAGGCACATGCATATTAAGGATTAGTATGTCTTCTTAGAGAATTTATTCTTTTTCATTACATAATGCCTCTCTTTATCCCTGATAACTTTCCTTTCTTTGAAGTTTGCTTTATCTGAAATTAATATAGCACTCCTTCTTTTAATTAGTGATAGGATGGTGTATTTTTCTCCATCCACTTTAATTTTAATCTTAATTTTAATCTATATGTGTCTTTATGTGTAAAGTGGGTTTCTTGTAGACAACATATAGTTTGTTCTTGTTTTTGTGATTGACTCTGACAATCTCTAATTGGTGCATTTATTTTTTATTTATGTATTTATTTTTTTAAAAGATTTTATTTATTTATTTGACAGAGAGAGACACAGTGAGAGAGGGAACACAAGCAGGGTGAGTGGGAGAGGGAGAAGCAGGCTCCCCACAGAGCAGGGAGCCTGATGTGGGACTTGATCCCAGGACCCTGGGATCATGACCTGAGCTGAAGGCAGTGGCTTAACTGACTGAGCCACCCAGGCGCCCCTAATTGGTGCATTTAGACCATTGACTTTCAAAGTGATATTGATATCATTGGATTAATATTCATTACTCTTCTCTATTTTTTGCCCTTGTTCTTTTTTTTAAAAAAGATTTATTTATTTTAGAGAGAGAGCATACAGGAGGAGAGGCAGAGGGAGAGGGGGAGAGAGAATCTGAAACAGACTCCCTGCTGAGCGCAGAGCCTGACATGGGGCTCCATCTCACAACCCTGAGATCATGACCTGAGGCAAAAATCAGGAATCGGAAGCTTAATTGACTGAGCCACCCAGGCATCCCACCCTTGTTCTTTGTAGTTTTGTCTTCTGCTCTTTTTCTGCCTGTTGTTTTAATTGAGCATTTTGTGTAATTTGAATTTCTCTCCTTTTTTAGCATATTGGTCTTTCTTTCGCTCTCTCTTTTCTCTCCCTTTCTCTTCTCCTCTCCTCTCTTCTCCTCTCCTCTCTTCTTCCCTTCCCTCCATTCCCCTCTCTTCTTTTTTAGTGGTTGCCCTAGAGTTTGCAATATGCATTTACAGCTAATCCAAGTGCACTTTCAGATATTATATCACTTCACAGGTAGTCTGAGTACTTTATAATAACAAAATAATCCTAATTCCTCCCTTCTGTCCCTTGTATCATTGCTGTCATTCATTTTACTTATATATAAGCATATATATATGTGTATATATATGCAGTTACATATATGTGTGTGTATATATATACATACATAATTGATTATATTATTGGCATTATTTTGAACAAATTCTTGTCAGATCAGTCAAGAATAAGAAAATAAAGGTTTTTCAGTTATTCCTTCTTTAATGTTTTCTGTTACTTTATGTGGATCTGAGTTTCTGACCTATATTATTTCCCTTTTCTCTAAAGAACTTCTTTTAACATTTCTGGCAAGGCAGAAATCTGGCAACAAACTTCCTCAATTTTTGTTTGTGAGAAAGTCTTTTTTTCTTCTTCATTTTTGAATGTTAATTTCTCAAGGTACAAAATTCTAGGTTGGTGTTTTTTTTTTTTTCCTCTCGATGTTTTAAATATTTCATTCTCTTCTCTTGTTTACATGGTTTCTGAGAAGTTGGATATGATTCTTATCTTTGTTATTCTGTAGTTAAGGTATTCTTTTTACTTAGGCTTCTTTCAGAATTTTTCCTTTATCTTTTCTGTGCTATAAAATGGTATGTGTAGGGCGCCTGGGTGGCTCAGTCATTAAGCGTCTGCCTTTGGCTCAGGTCATGATCCCAGGGTCCTGGGATGGAGTTCCGCATCGGGCTCCCTCCTCAGGGGAAAGCCTGCTTCTCCCTCTCCCACTCCCCCTGCTAGTGTTCCTGCTCTCGCTGTGTCTCTCTCTGTCAAATAAATAAATAAATAAAATATTTAAAAAAAAATAAAATGGTATGTGTTGGTGTAGTGGTTTGTTTTTGTTTGGTTTGGTTTGATTTGTGGGTTTTTTGGAATTTATTCTGCTTGGTGTTGTCTGAGCTTCCTGGATATGTGGTTTGATATCTTAACATTAATTTGGGGAAATTCTCTGTCATTATTGTTTCAGTATCTTTTTCTTTTCCTTTCTTCTCCTTCTGGTGTTCTCATTATATGTGTATCACACCTTTTACATTTGCTGCACAGTCCTTGGATAGTCTGTTTTTTTTTCAATATTTGTTCTCTTTGCTTTTCCGTTTTCAAGGATTTTACTGATAGATCCTCTAGGTCAGAAATTCTTTCCTCAGCCATGTCTAGTCTACTAAAAAGCCCTTCAAAGGTATTCTTCATTTCTGTTGTAGTGGTTTTGTGTGTGTGTGTGTGTGTGTGTGTGTGTGTGTGTGTGTGTGTGTGTGTTTTAAATCTTCAGCATTTCTTTTTGGTTCTTTCTTAGGATTTCCATCTCTCTGCTTACATTGTCCATCTGTTCTTATGTACTGTCTACTTTATCCATTAGAGCCCTTACTGTATTAATTATAGTTGTTTTAAATTCCCAGTATGATAATTTGAACATCCCTGCTCTGTCTAGTTCTGGTGCTTTCTCTGTGTCCTCAAGTTGTGTTTTTTGCCTTTGGGTACGCCCTGTAATTTTTTCTTGATAGCTGGACATGATGCACTGGGTAAAATAACCTGCTGTAAATAGGCCTTTAGTAGCGTCACTGTGAGATGTGAGGTAAGAGGAAGCATTATGTCATTCTATGATGAAGTCTCACTCTTTTAGTGAGGCTATGCCTCTGGACTGTGAGTTTCACAAGGGTTTTTTTCAACCCCCTTAGGTAGAACAGGATGGCTGGAGTGGACCAGAGTTGGATGTTTCCCTACCCCAGGTCAGTTGGCTCAGATAATACCCCAGAAGGTTAGGCTTTGGTTAACTAGTTTCCCTGGAGGCCAGGTCTTGTTAAGAAGAACAGACTGCCCTTGCATATTTCAAAATGATTTCTTTTCCCTTGCCTTGCTGGAAGCACAGAAGCACAAGGGTATTTTTCCCACTATTTACTGTGGGAACTTGGTCAAACTGTGGAAGTATATTTCACAATACTGTGGGATATTGTGACTGAGTCCCCTGGAATTTTTAACTTGCAGACCTGTCTGTCCTGAGCCTCCATCGGCTTGTCAATTACAGTTCAGGTTTTCCTACCCTGGCCTTGGTTCCCAGTGTTTTACACTTGTAAGTCTCTGCTCAGGTAAGCTGTGACTTCACCTGTCTTTCTCTCCAGCCTGGGGACAACAGGTTGCCTTGTGTACCCTTCCCTCTCTTACAATTCCCAAAAGAGTTGTTAGTTTTCCAGTCTGTTCAGAATTATACTTATTGTGGGGATGGATCGGTAGCTTCCAAGCTCCTTACATGTGGAACTGGAAACTAGAAGTCAGAATATTTTTTTTTTAAAGATTTTATTTATTTATTCATGAGAGACAGAGGGAGACAGAGAGAGAGAGAGGCAGAGGGAGAAGCAGGCTCCCAAGGAGCAGGGAGCCCAATGTGGGACTCGATCCCAGGACTCTGGGATCATGACCTGAGCCGAAGGCAGACGCTTAACCATCTGAGCCACCCAGGCGCCCCTAGAAGTCAGAATATTTTTAAAAATAAAAAAAATTAAGGAAGAGATAAAAAAGGATTCAAGAGAAAGTGCTAAATATTGAAGTAGGCAAAGAAAATCAAACATATAGTTGTTGGAGATTACAAAGAAAACCAAAGCAAGGCAACTGAACTGTAACAACGATTTCAAGAAAACTTTTTTGAAATGAAAAAAAAACTGAAGCTACATGGAAAGAGCACACTGCATACCTGAGAATGTTGACAATATGATTAACACCAAAAAAGGGGGAAATGCTTGACATTCTAGAATAAAATGTGCACATGACTTACAAGGGAGAAAAGTTAGCTTATAATTACACTTTTCAACAGCAGTAGTTTATTGAGAGGGGAAAAATGAAACAACATATTTAAGGTAAGGAAAGAAAAAGTGAGCCAAGGATTTTATACCCATCAAAACTGACTTTAAGAATACAGGGCACAAATAGTTATCAACATGCAAGTATTCAGGGAGTATTATTCTCATGAGCTATTCCTGAGGAATCTAGTAGAGAATGTGTTGTAAATGACTGAAGAAATGAGAAAGACACCAACATAAGAACTTATACATTAAATAGTTGTCGGGTAGAAATAGGACTAACAGAGGACTCAGGAAAGGGGAGAGAGTACAGTGTCAATGGCTACCTGGTCTCACGGTGTAGATGTAGTAGAACTTTTTTTTTTAAATGAGAAAAGTAGGGAGAATGTATGCAAAAAGATTTAAATGTTTTTGAGAATCATATTGGTGGTGATATTAGTATTGTCATTCTGAGATTGTTGCTGTGTAATGTGGGATAAAACAATAACACTGGGATGTTCTAATTCTGTCATTCCCTCTGCTTTTAAGAACCCAGGATTCTCAGAATGAGAGATCAGAGATTCCACTGTTATAGAGTGGTTAAGTAAAAGCTGTATAGTATTGAATTTGCATAGAAAGCACAATGTAAATTTATGAGATGTTTTTATCTTTGAATCAATATTATTTCCTAGTTCTTTTCACTGAAAAGTCCTAGAAGCTATGTCTAATGTAGCTAAGAGCATCTCTAGCACCCAGATTGTGGTTTTGAAATACCATTTGTCTACAAAAGAAATTAGGGCTTCTTGGAGAAATAAGTCTAGGGCAGGAAGTTTATAAAATGAACTTGGAACATTTTAGATAAGAAGGAAACTATTAAAGACTTCTAGGATCATGTCAAAAAGACTCAGAGCCTCCTACTGGTCAAAGATGGGACAGTTTGACCTTCAATAATGGTAAGAATTGAAACTTACCATATATGTTTAAGTTCATTATTTGATAATGATATTAAAAAGAATTGATCACCTTCAGAGAAGATAAACCAATTCATATCTTGAAAACTGGGAAATAGGGCGCCTGGGGGGCTCAGTCGTTAAGCATCTGCCTTTGGCTCAGGTCATGATCCCAGGGTCCTGGGATCGAGCCCTGCATCCGGCGCTTGCTCAGTGGGGAGTCTGTTTCTCCCTCTCCCTCTGCCTGCTGCTCCCCCTGCTTGTACTCTCTCTCTGTGTCAAATTAATAAATAAAATCTTAAAAAAAAATTTTTTTTTAAGAAGGGCAAGACTTAATATTGTCTAGTGATATACATTTGGGTGATAAAATGATTTTAAAAATGCAAAGAAGTGACAGCTATAATAGCTAATTGTTACTTTGGGGGAAGGGAGAGGTTATGGTTGAGTTGGGGCACATGGAGGGACTTCTGGGGTGGCTATATATATATAATATATAATATATTTGTATATATTATATATGTAGTGAAAAAAAGTTAAAAAGAAGATGCTAGCTCCCTTGTCCTTTTACTAGATATGGGTTCCTACAGAGCTACTGCCAGCCATTATGTATCTTTGTGGGATTTAGAAAAAGGCAGACTTTCTTCCAGGCGTTTACTGCTATTGGCCAGTAAATTAAAAAATCTACAATGCCTATGATATGAAAGGTGCCTTTTTGATGGTGCCCTTGTACAGTGTACAACTTGCACAACTTTATGAAATGACCTTGAGTCTCTATGTTGGTTCAAGCTCATCTCCATTTGGTGTTTATTAAGGAAAGGAATTTATTTTTTGCAAGCACCATTTTGTTCTATGAGAAATTTTACTTCAATGCACTTTAGCAATCCAATGAGACAGAGAAAGTGCTTATTCTCACTAGTATTTCTCTTGCTTATTTTAGCATGCAGTATCCCTGAGGTAGAATTAAGTACTTCCCGAGATGTTGTGTAGTATTAGAAATGTTTAAGAGGGCTAGCTGACTGTGGAGCCAGGAAACTCTGAGGTATCATACCCTCGCTGTGGCTAGCACAATTTGGACTCTAGACCCCATCTTGGCCTGGTACAGAACTTGATTCACCATCAGTTACCGGGTTCAGGGGGATAGACCCACGTTAGCAAAAGTTCAAAAGATTATGATATAAGTCAGAATGTCAGTTTACTCATTTTCCATAATAATAGTAACTGCTAAATGAGCGAGAATACTCACGTTAGCTCTGTTCTCCCTATGAGGCAAGTACCTTTGAAGCCAGAAAGTTGTGTGGTTTGCAGAGAGAGGTGGATGATCCTAATGGCTGGTGACATTCTCATCACATTCTGATCCACCCATCTCCACTCCAGGGAGGTAACTGCCAGCTGGACCAAAACACTTGTGTCAACCGTGTCAACATCGTGCAATAGACACACTCACAAACTCTTGCTTTCTAGCTCATATTTTCCCAGGCTCCACATAGAGGGAGGAAGGGAACACCTTTCCAGTCAGCCAGAGCATCTGGGTCAATCCTTGTGATTAGTGGCATGACAATTGAAGCAGCCAGCTTACCTCACATTACAAAGAATTTCAGATAAATGAGTCTAACAAACATGGAGCACCTTCCATGGACTGGACACAAAGAGGAACCAGCCATGGTTCCTGATCTAAAGTAGACAGCCTCGGGGCGCCTGGGTGCCTGAGTCAGTTAAGTGTCTGCCTTTGGCTCAGGTCATGATCCCAGGGTCCTGGGATCAAGCCCTGCGTCAGGCTCCCTGCTTAGTGGGGAGTCTGTTTCTGCCTCTGCCCCTCCTCCCACTCCTGTTCTCTCTCTCAAATAAATAAATAAAATCTTAAAAAAAAATGAAGTAGACAGCCTGGTAAGGCCAGATTTAAACATTACTTGCCCACTTCCCCTAGTTGAGATATACATAGATATTGTGTGTGTGTGTGTGTGTGTGATTGAATCAGAGAAAAGATCAAAGTAAACTTCAGCCTGGCGTGTGTCTAAACTGTCCAAAATGCAGATTGCTGGGTTTCTGTCTAAACAGTTTTATTGGGTTTCTTTTCCTGGACTTCTGTGTTACAGAACTGAACTACACCTGAGCCCAATCCGTAAATTTTATTAGATTGGATCAGATCTATCAGATCTTATTGGATGCAGCCTTATCAGGTAGAAGCCTGCTGTTGGGTTGTATATTTAGAAAAACAGCAGTAACTTCCTCTGAGAGTGGCAAAGTACTGAGAAACAGGACTCTGTCTCTCCACCCTTCCTTTAAAGCCATAGGTCTATGTGACTGGGTTTGGCTGGGGTTTTGGTTTGTCTGTTCTTTGACTCTGTCCTAGAATATAGAACTGTTTCTGGGCTCATCCTGCCCTGAGCTCAGGTGATCACGGAGTGTGAGCCTGCTGCTGTCCCTCCACGGGAGCCACTGTTTTGTCCTCTCACAAGCCTGGCGCCTGGTTTGGAAACACAGGATCTAAAATTAAAGAGTTCTTTCCATCCTGGAACTTTGAACTAACCTTTAGAACTCAAATGAGGGCTTGGCGATGACAGAATTAATCTGAGAAGAATTAACCTGGGAAATCGGATGCTCCAAAAGAAGACTTAGAGACCCCACCCCTTACATATATTGGTCCCGGAATGGAGATGATTATGTATATTTTGGATTTAAAAGAGTTTTGTAAAGAAAAAAATTTTTTTCCACGAGTTTTTGGTTTAATTGCCTGGCAGGGTGGGAAATCCCAACACAACAGCGTGGAACTGGGGCATGAAAAGCAGCAAGTGAGACGGATTTATGAAGCCCATAAATAAAAATGAAACTCATTTCATTGTCCAAATTGAGTAGAAAGGCACAATCTATCCCAATTCTGATAAATGGAAGAATGGGACACACATAGAGGAAAGTTCTTTCCATTTTAATAAGGCAAGATAATGGGTGTAACATAACTGAGGAATTACAGAGAAAAGGACATTTCATTTTGCCAGATTTTGACCAAGGAGGCATGTTACCCATATCCACACTTTCCCAGAAAGAAGTACAATCCGCTGCATGTTTAAACACTGCCCAAATGAGCATTTTTTTTTCTTCTACAAAGGCAACAGCAGTGAAAGGAATGAGACGCAAAGGCCAAGGTGGCAGCCACGTTAGGAGATTTTCATAGTTCTGGAATTTGGGGGACCGCCACCCTCTTCCTATTCTCTCCTAAGAAGCACACCGGTACTAAACTGTTCTTTGAAGCCTGTTTGTTCCTGTACAAATGGATCAAATAAGACTGCCATGAGTGCTGATAATGAACCACTATGTTTTTGTAAAAAGGTTGAGGTAGAGTGGCTGCAAGTTGAGTGGCAGGATGTCGGTGCTCGGTGGCTCCTCAGTGAGGTTCAGGCCACTGTCTGCCTCCTACTCCATGTTGATTGCCAGCCCCACCTTCTCTGATGTGTCAGTTCAGCCTGTTCTCTTTCTAACTCAATGCCTGGATTCTTTAGATTTTTTTTGTTTTTTTGCTGGTCCATTATCGGTCTCTTCCCAGGCAAGTACACAAGTTAGTATAAATGACACGTGCTGTCACTAGTCACAAAACTAGATGGAAGCCAGCAGGCTTGTGAGGGAAAAAGCACAGGCATGACTTTGTTGTCCTTGACGTGGAACTAAAGGCTGACTTGTCATTCATTTAATAAACATTTTGAACACTTGTCTTGCACTACTTATCCTGCTGGGCCCTGTACACGATTTAAAGATAAATTAGGCCTTCCCCCCACCCCCAGTGATCCCACAACCAATGGCAGTTTTTACTTCCTCAATTTCATCAGCACCCCCAGGTATATTCAATCTAGAAAAAAATGGTATGCTTGCTTTGCAGATGTGGCTTCCAGACAAGTTCTTCAGCCCTTTCCAACTGGATTGCTCCTTAAACCTGTCTGAAATAGAAATTCTGGAGTTACCCCAGCCTCGCAATGAGTATACACTGAAAATGCACTCCAGCACTAAAGGGTCATATAATCAAACCATCTCTTTATCCATCTCTTTATTCATAAATGATGCCGAACTTACACTGAGGCCAAGAAGAAGGGTAGATTTCATCCCACTTCTTTGTGTGAATTTCTGGAAGCATCCTGCCACCTTTTTGTCCATTGAGGAGAAACCATCCTTCTCTGGAAGCTGATGCAGTCTCCTCCTGGGCCTACTCCCACCCTTTAGCTTCAAGAATTGACTCTACAGCAACTTAGCCGAATTGATTTAAAACCTGTCCAGTATGGACTCCTGGAGTCGGGCTTTCTTGTTTGGTGTTCTATCCTTGGATCATTAAAGACTGTGACTGTGAAGAGCTTCTCACGTGTTGAGAATTTGACTAAGTAAATTAACACTACATGAGGAACTTTACCATTAGATAAAGCAAAACATGTTGGTGAACGAGGGAGGAATCTGCCCTGAAAATTGGAGTCCAGAGAGACCGAAGTGGGTGTGTTTGCAGCACTGTATAAAGGAGAGGCACTGTGTAGGGATCATAGTGCTTTGAATACAAGAGAGAGTCTCCCTGTGGTACAGAGGGGCAATTCCATTGGGCAGAACCCTCCCATACCATTCTGCTTCCCTCTTCTGATTTTGAGTTCACCAAGGAGGATTCTGATCAATAACTCAGCTACCTTTCCTAAGCACGCTGACATTGGAAAGGGGGTCCACTGGATAGGGAACATGTGAATTC
The DNA here is from genome assembly GCF_037043125.1 of Eumetopias jubatus. Classification (NCBI taxonomy): domain Eukaryota; kingdom Metazoa; phylum Chordata; class Mammalia; order Carnivora; family Otariidae; genus Eumetopias; species Eumetopias jubatus. The sequence continues at coordinate 38,552,453 of NW_028274818.1, forward strand.
CAAGCTCTAGAATGGGAATTTCTGAATTCCTCCATTATAAATTGGTAAATTAATGTACTCACTTATTGGCCAATTGTATGTTAATTTGGTTGGAGTAAGGTCATTGCTAAGAAAAATCTGACTTGTAAGCCACTGGATCAGCCTCTGGAAATTGTTGCCTTGAGGTACTTGAGAACATCTTTCCTGTGACCTCCCCCTATAGCATCTTTCCCAGTGCCTCCCCAGATTCAGGCACAGTCCCCATCACTTTTCACCCAAAGATGAGACCATCCATCAGACTGGGTGCTAGTTAAGTTAAGGGTTTTAAAGATTTTACGTCTTTCTCCTCCTTACCACCTTATGATAGACAATAATTTATTAAAAGGAATTAGGGTAGAGGGAGCTGGATTATGCAATTTAACAGAATCATTGAGAAACAAAAGAAGCACTGCAGACCCTCCTAAATCATGACTGGGTATTTGCTCTGATTTGCTGGTGGGGACTTGAACAACATCTCTCTGACCAATGAGTGCTCCTCCATGATGCTCCCCACAAAAGGGGGAGAAAGAGAGAAACCCACCATTAAAGTCAGGCTAACCTCCTCTGACTTGGATGAGGGAAAAACCCAGAAGGAAAAAATTTGAAAAGTTTACTTCAGCTTGAGAATTTCTAATTCCACCACTTTTGTGTGTGTGTTGTTGTTTGATAGACATGACAGCATCTCCTCATTATTATGGAAAATATAGGGTTGGTGTTAATTACTATCTGAATATGAATGGGAGCAGAAGTGGGCATAGCCTGCACTGGCCTTTCTTTGACAAGGTATAACTTTCTTCTGAATTTCTGTGTTAATTAATGCTTATTTAAAAACCACTTTAATTGGTAGTAAACACCTCAACTTTTTGTACTCATTAAAATGCAGCCATTGATGTGTGATGGATTTTTTTTAAAGCTTAATTAACTTTCCTTCTGTATATATAACCTATAATAATGACAAACATATTGGGAAAAAATTACCCCTGCTTTTTCCCCCTCTCTCCCTACCCCCATTATAAAGGCATTTTTAGCTATGGATGTCTCACTTTGTTAGGATCAGATGCCATTAATTTGGCATTTTGGAGAAGAGTAGATGGCAGGAAATCAAAGCTTTTTGAGACACTGGTCATTTCTAAACCAAATATTCATATTTCTAAGGGAGAAACAGTCTAATTTTTTTAAGTGAAAAGTTTAAAGAAACTAATACCCCAGATGACCCAAGACTTGACTATCTTTGTGGAAAATGTAAAATTCTTAAGATGTTCTTGGAAATGTTTTCTTGGAGTGGTTATAACTGTGTAGACACTAAGTAATGCATCTCTCCCCTCTTCCATTAGGAGACAGAGTTAATATTAAGATAATATAACTACCTTAGAGAAAATTTGGAAAATAGAACACTTCTTAATAGTCTCACCACCCTTACACAACAGTTTTTAATTTTTCATAATTTCTTTGTATTCTTTGCCCATAGTGGGTACAAAATTGTTAAACAGTAAAACCATAGTCAGCAGGTGTGGAAGGAAATCAGCAAGAACACTGTTAGGAGGAGGAATTGGAGGAATGAGGAGGAATTGACCTTGTGGTTTAATAGCCACTGGGTAGGAGATTGGGTTTAATCAAGAGCAGTGGGAGCTATAGCTGCAGGGGCCAAGTCATACAAGGGCCACAGTGGGAAATTTTCAGTCATTTAAGAGTACAGTCCCTCCTCTTGGTCAACAGGGAGACCAAGTCCCATCATCTGACCAGATTCTGATGTGTTCCCTCCTTCAAATTATATAACTTGCTTCGGTTGCAGTCTCAGACTCACTGGTGAGGACTACTATGAGAGTTTCTTGTGACTTTTCCCTTTGTAGTTGAATTTCAATCATTTTTTGAACAATTGGCTGACTAGAAACATTTAAGACTCTGGAGAGAATCAGTGAATGACTGTAGAGAGAACATGTATTAAAAGAAGTATCAGAAGGCCTTGGTACCTTGGTAATGCTTATTAGTCCAGATCCTGCCCCACCTAGGATCAGCCAGGAGAACAGTTCCATCTTCAACCCAAGGAAAAGGGAGGTTTGATATCAGTAAATTTGCCCAGCATTTTGTTCATCCTCTTGATTTACCAAGGTTTAATCTCTGGCATCTGGAATAACATTATTAGTGGAAGGAATTTTAAGAATCTCATCTTGGCAAAGCTTTAAACAAACAGAAGAGAAAAGATAGTTATGAAAAGAAGGAGGAAGAAGAGACAGATAAGGGGATGATAGTCAGTGGCTTCCTGTGGTCTGGGGTCTGGATAGTAGATCATGGGCCAAAGCTGCCCATATCTAGCTGTGTGCTGTTTGATCAAGATTCTCAGGAAAGCTGTCTCCTTGTGATGCCATTTGCTTCAGAAGAATCCTGAGATCATCTCAGTTTTAGATCTCCTATCAATATGGTAGTCTAGGATGTGGGTATATATATATATCTTGGGAATCATGAATCAAATGGGGGTGATTCCTTGGAGTTTCATTGCAGTGTTTATATTTAATGGTACCTGGTAAGATTCCTTCCAAGAGGTACACTGTCTTTAAAACCACCAACACAGAAAGGTGGATAAGGCGATTGTGATATCCTTACATGGAAATCAGAGTAATCCTGGAAGGTGGGGTCTGAAAATGGCTTCATGGACTAGGTTTTTGACCACTCAATTTTGATATGAAAGATCTCAGGGAAAGCTGCTAAGAGATCTTGTCTTATATTTATGCTCTTTTTCTATCTGTCCATTGTCAAACTTTGATCTATATATATGACATCATTTTGATAATCAAATAAATTGATAGAGCCTAAGGAGTCCCAGGATACATGTTCCTAGGACAATCCTTAATTCTTCAGTGAACTTCTTTCTTGCTAGGAGTTGGGAAGTCCTTAACTAAATTATGCAAATTTAATATTGACCAAGGAGTAGAGTTATAAGTCCCTTGAATGTGGGGATGTTTTTCATCCCCACCAGTGCTTAAAAAAACCATTGTGAAGCAACATTGTCCAATGAGGAAGGATGTGTTGAAGAAAGGGGCAGTGGAGCTGAAGAAAGGGGGTCTGGGGAAGGTGCAGAAGGAGGAGCAGAGCAAGAGTGTGGAGGAAGTTAAGGTTCAGGGAAGCACAGGGAGGTCAGTATGCAATCAGTTGTGTTAGGAGAGCAAGAAAGGAGTTTAAGTTTGGAGTTCAGATCATCTAGGGACTTACTAACCTTTTCTAAGGAGTCCTTAAAGAAGTAATTTTAGAATTTTCCTTTCTTACACAGGCCTCTTTATACCAAGAAAAAATACTGACCTTGAAATATTTGAACTTTTTGAACCCTTTGATTCTAAAGTGGATTACTTTACTCATAATCCAAATTTCCTAGAGTGGCCCCTGAAATTCTAAATTGTTCTTGATAAGATTGCTTCAGAGCTTCAAATAGTTGGTGTTATTGGTATTCTTATTTGTACATGTAAGAAGCTGGACAAAGACCTGGAAGTTCATTGAATGGCTGGGGATTTCTTCAGAATCTTAGTGTTCCATACCCATCTTGTTGTTAAGAGCCCCGAGTTGTCAAGTAAATCCAACATAAGGTTTCACCAAGGACAATGAAGAGGGAAGAGCAAAGGCTTAGGTTGTGCTTCAACATAAAGAGAGCCAAGTACTAGATACTAGGCAGGGGCAGGACTTAGATGTCTAGGCCCTGGGCCTCCCAGGAGAGGGGTGGGTGGAAGAGGCGGGTCTCCTGCCTTGTCTGTCCTCGTCGGCAGTGACTTGGGCTGAGCAGCATTGGGTCCAGGCAATGATTACAGCCTTGGCATCAAAAACCACAGGTGATAATCAACCAGAGCGCCATTAGCATAAGCCTTTGTTTGAGTGCTACAGTATGAGGAGATTTTGAAGGAGTGTTCTGCCTTGGAGAAGAGTAGTATTTCTATAGAGCTTTAATAAGAATTTGCTAAAGCTCAGCTAGTTTGGAGAATAGTTGGTCAGAGATGGTTCTTAAGGGGGAGGATTGGACTTGTGGTTTAGCAGCCATTGGCTGGGCAATTCAAGTTTATCAAGAGGGATGGAGAAAACAGTGAAAATGTTTTAGTTTTTTAGGATCTTTTATACAAGAGTGCTATATTGACAAAAGAAGTCATTCTAGTGTGATGGGAGAAGTGAGTAAAAGGGGAAGAATCTTCCCAGGGCCTTGTGCTCAGCAGTTGTTTTCTTTACAAAAGCAGGGGAAATTGTTGCTTCTTCCTCACAGACACCTCACCCACATCTCCGCCCTACTTGTCCCACAATCTACCAAAGCAGCAGGGGAAATGGAGTTCTAGCTAAGCAGCAGTAGACAGCAGTAACATGCAAAGTTCCAAGGAAGATGTTATGGACTGAATGTTGGTGTCCCTCCCAAATTCCTATGTTGCAATCCTAACACCCACTGTGATGGTATTAGGGGTATGGCCTTTGGGATATTATTAGGTTATGAGGGTGGAGCCTTCATGATGGGATTAGTGCTATTGTTAGAAGAGGCTCAGAGAGGTGCCTCTCTTGGCTCTTTGCCAGGTGAAGATACAAAGAGGAGGCATCAGCAGACTAGGAAGTAGGCCCTCATCAGATCTGGCAGTACCTTGATCTTGGACCTTCCAGCTTCCAGAACTATGAGAAATAAAGGTATGTTGTTTCAGTCACCCAGTCTATGATAATTTGTTATAGCAGTCTGAGGTGGCTAAGACACGACATCGGACAGGACTTCAGGTTTCCAGAATTCCATAGTAATGATCAGGAACAGAGAGAGCCTGAGCTCTTAGAGCCATCTGACTGAACTCACACAGACTGATAATGCAGCTTCATTTTAAATGATCCCCGAAAACACAAGCCTCCACTGTTTGACCTTACCCTGGGAGCCTTGTGGAATTTACTCGTGTAATGTGAGACACATCCAGACAGGAGTAGGCCTTGTTCAGGAACCAGCATGTGAAAGGACAGTTTATGGCTCCCATGGCCTCTGCACTTGGAATACAAGAATCTTGACACATGGTACCCCTTGTGCCTGTCCAGTCTAGATACCTCTGCTTACAATGTCTAAAACAGCCTCTTTAGCTGAGGACTTTATGACATCAAAGAGAAATATTAACTGAGAAGACCTGAGCCCACATTATGGAATGAAGTGCATGCATTTAATGAATAGGTGATATAAGCATAAATGTGCATAGCTAGAAATAACTACATGTGATTTGGGTTTGATGTTAATTTCCCATCCTTCATCTGGTTTTACTGCTTCTTTCTCTGGGTTTTCATTTTCTACTGATCTCTGAGCATCCCATCCCTGTTCCTAGCTGAGCCTCCCTGACAGGCTGCCTCAGGATGAGCTCCAACCCCGAAGATTCTCAACCTGGGGGCAAGAGCTCCTGAAACTCCTTCACCATCATCCTGGGAATCTTTCTCAAGTCTCTCCTGTGGTAGATCTCCAAGTTCCTGAATCCTACATCTTCATCTTCTTTGTTCTAGTAACTTTCAGAGTAAGGGTGCAGAGAAGATCCTTTTTTTTTTTTTTTTTTTTTTTTAGTATTTGCCTGAGAATACATAATTCCTTCCCATTGGATAGTTTCGCTAGCTATAGAGTTTAAGCTGGAGCCATTCACTCAGAATTTTAAAAGGCAATTCTTCTGCATTGTATTCCTGTTTCTGACCCTTTGGGCAACCATTTTTTCTTCTTTGAAAGCTTTTAAGATCCTTTTTTTTTTTTTTAAGATTTTATTTATTTGAGAGAGTGAGAGAGATCACGAGCAGGGGGGAAGGGTAGAGGGAGAAGCAGACTCCCCACTGAGTGGGGAGCCGAATGTGGGACTCTATCCCAGAACCCTGGGATCATGACCTGAGCCGAAGGCAGATGTTTAACTGACTGAGCCACCCAGGCACCCCAGCTTTTAAGATCTTTTCTCAATTCCTTTTATTCTGAATTTCCCAGTCAAGTGCCTTTTTATTCAGTTTTCCCAACGATGAGCCTTTGGGAGGAAATTTTGATTTGGAAACTCATGTCCTTCAGCCTAGAGACCATTTATTGTGTTATTTCTTCTGTTTGCTGTTCTTGCTGGAATTCCTATTATTAGCTAAGTTTGGGCCTTTTTGAGTGATGAAAACTTTTTTTGTTTTCTATTTTCTTTTTATACTTTCTCAGAAATTTCAACTTAATCTCCCAGTATTTCTATTGAGTTTTCTTTCAGTAGTCATCTTTTTAATTTTCAAGACTCTTTTCTTTGGATATACCTACTTTATAGCATCCCATTCTTATTTTACGAATGATGAATTTTATATATATATATATATATATATATATATATATATATATGACTTTTGAAGGAGAGAAAAATTATAGTTTTGGTTTTCTGTGTTTGTTTTGCCTATTTCTAGCATGATTCCCTCTGTTCTAGGTGTCTAGTGCTGTCTAGTGCTGTGTAGCAAACTCCCTCCCCCCAATCTTAGTGCCTTGTTATAATATTTATTTTTGCTCCTGAGTCTTCAGTTTGAGCAGAACTTAGCAGGTATAGCTCATTTTTGGCCCATTCCATGTCAGCTAGGGCTGGAATCGTCTGAAGGCTTGCTCATATGTCAGGTGTCTGGGTTGGGAAGATCCAAACAGTTGGGGCATTTTTCTCTTAGCAACATGCATTCCTTCCAGCATGGCAGGTCAAGGGACATCAGAGTTCTATGTGATGATTCTGGGCTCCTAAAGGTGCATTGTCCTAAGAGAGTGAGAGCTGACTGGAAGCTTCATCCTTTTTAGTACCCAGCCTCAGAAGTCACATAGTGTCATTTCCCCTTTCCTCTGTGGCAGTGCTGTCCAATTGAAATATAATGTGAGCTACATGTGTAATTTTAAGTTTTCTTTAGGTGCCACATTTAAAAAGTAGAAAGGGGTGAAATTAATTTTAATAATATATTTTATTTAACATACTATATTCAAAATATCATATGTAAATGTGTATATTTAACATACTATCTTCAAAATATCATTGTAATATGTAATCAGTTAGTAAGGTATTTTACATTTTGTTTTCATCTTGTCTTTGGAATTCAGTTTATATTTTATATTTATGCACATCACAGTTCAGATGCCAAAATTTTTTTTACCAGATGCTGGAATTTTAATAGTTGGTGTGAGTCCAGTCAAAAAAGTTGGTGGAAAATATTTTAAACTGGTTCAGTTTTTAAATTATTTAGAATTGAATACAATTATCATTTCAGTTCTTCAGTTGCTATAGCCACATTTCAAGTACTCAATAGCCACATGTACCTAATGGCCATGGGCTCCCATATTGGACAGTGCAACTCTGTTAGTTGAAATCCCACCCAGATTCAACATCAGCTCCACTGTTCAATGAAAGAAGGGGCAAAGTTTTAAAGAAAATGTGGAAACAGAACTATTGTGGCTGTTTTTGGAAAATATAATCTGTCATACCTTCTAAATTTCCCTTGGTTTATTTGCTTTCATTTCTGTATTTCATGGTGGCGTCTTTCCTGTGACACTGGCTCCCTGAAATTGAAGCTTTCAGAGAGATTGCAAGCTCTGTGTGTGGGGCAAGGCTTATCTATTGGTAGGCTTCACTAAAGGATGATTGATGGGATGAGGTCATCTTTTTGGGGCTGCATCACAGATCAGTGTCTGTTGATTGTCTCTCTTAGGTTAGATTCTTCAGAGAAGATTGAATCTCCTTAGGGTACATAAGCCTAGTTGTCAGTGCTCTGGAGGTAGTGCAGGAGGTAGGGGTAGTGTTAATGTTCACCTAATACATTCTGTCAGTAAAGCATCTCACCTCTACTCTTTGTTTTTCTGGTTTCTCTACCAGAGCTACTCCAGTCTAATTGTACAAAGACTAAACTTCCCAGGGCTTGCTGGGTTGGGAAGGAATCATGTCTGGCTGCCACAGGTAGGGTTGGGAGCAGGCAATTCTCGTCTTCCAGCTCCACCCTCCTGCCTTCTGAAGAAGATACTTGAGCTTCTGTGGGTCCTCTACTGTGAGGCAATCCCATGTCAGGGGAATTGCCTTTACAGGCTGTTAGGTTTCATATTTTTCCACTCTGCTAAGCCAGTTTTCACTCGTGCACACACTTTCCATCCCCACAATATTTGGAGACATGTGTTGTGCGCAGTCTTCTCCTCTCCTGTTTTCTTGGTCCTTCGTATATGCCTTGGCATATTATTTTATTTATTTATTTATTTATTTTAATTTTTATTTTTTTTTAAACTTTTTTTTAAGATTTTATTTATTTATTTGAGAGAGAATGAGAGAGAGAGAGAGAGAGAGAGCATGAGAGGAGGGAGGGTTCCGAGGGAGAAGCAGACTCACTGCTGAGCAGGGAGCCCGATGCGGGACTCGATCCCGGGACTCCAGGATCATGACCTGAGCCGAAGGCAGTCGCTTAACCAACTGAGCCACCCAGGCGCCCGCCTTGGCATATTATTTTAGCGGTGTTTTAGCAGGAAGCAGAGATTGCTTTAAGGAAGGAAAGCCCCCACGTCCTGCTAGTGTGACAATGCCACCAGAATCAATGTCAGGGCTGTTTGGTGCCTTAGAACTATGAGCTATTGGGTTCAACAATTATGCTGCTTTTAAAATTCATATTTATCATGTAATTTCATCATAAATTACAGTCATTATAATAACCATTCAATAACTATTTACTGAGCAGCTAGTAGATGCCACACGTTGTCATGGGTATGCAGTGGTAAACAGGGAAAAAAGGTATGTGGTCTAGTGCTTCTCAAGCTTTTGTGTATGAACATCACCTGGAAGTTTGTGAAAAATGCGAATTCTGTTTCAGTAGATCTGGGGAGGGCCTTAGATTTTACCAATAGATAAACCACATCCCCACATACAGAGCTTCCAGTCAGCTTCTGAGCACTTCACTTTTTATGTGAACAGACAGTAGAAGAAAGTCTCTAATGTGAAAGATGTTTAATTTTGCTAAAAACCTTGCTTAGGAATAATATGCTTTGCCTGTCTGTGCTCTTATGGTGTTTTTGCTTGGCCAGAAGTTGGCTAGTGGCCATTTATAGGTTTCTACATCTGGTGTGTTCATAGGTTCCTAGAATCTCAGGGTTAGAAAGGATCTAAGACATGATGCATTCTAAAGTCCCATGTGTAGCACTTATATTCCTATTGTGGTGTCCTGTAGGTTAAGCATCAGCTCCTGAGGTTACTGGATCTTATTTTCATATTAAGTGCCCAAAGGCAGGGTTTAAGTGTGGTGGGAGATTGACCTGCCAACTAACTGTGGCTCATCCACATGTAGGCAGAGGTTTGACCATAGGTACCACTTATCTGTCTCAATAGCTTCTGTGTCCCTCCAAACACCTATTACTAAGATCAAGGCTGGAAGAAACCCAGACACAGAACTCATGGAATATGCTTTTCATAGTACTTGGCACATTGTAAGTATCCAATCATAGTAGCTTATGTTTTTGTATGTATTTTGCCCACTGGACCTTTGATCCATAACCCATTGTCCAACTACTGGAAGCATCAACATTGCCTGGAAGCATGTTAGAATCTCAGGCCCAGCTCAGATCTACTGGAACAGAATTCGTACTTTTAGTAAGATACCCAGGTGACGTGCATGCGCACTTAGGTTTGGGAAGCACTAGATCATCTGCCTTAAAACTTTGGTGGTGCCATGCCAGTGCTCAGCACGTGCCACTGTTCAGAAGTACTAGCTGATTGGCTGATCTTCAGCAAGCCAGCCTGCAGCATGAATAAAAGGTCTCCATGTAACGAGCTCCACATCAATTCGAGGATGGGAGGTGGAGAAGATAAAGAAGTCCTTGCTTTGTGCCTGGGAGCTTTAACCTATTTGGAAGCCCCAGTAGCCATATCTTGTGCGTTCTCTTCAAGATTCACCTTAGAATTTTCCAGACTGAAACTTACCTTCAAGACACCCCATTCCTAAAGCAATCCTGGAAAGCTGACACCACCTAGACTCCTTCCGCTTTGAGGTTACTTGGACATTATTAGAGCAGATTGCATGCTTGCTTGGATGCCTGGGCCCTGGAGACTGTGGTGCAAGGGGCAGCTCTAGGACTGGAATGTGGGGCATGGCTCTTCCCCACACATGACCCACACTCTGGCTGTGTTTCTCCTGATGAGGGTGAGTATAGGGTGTGCCAAAAGAATGGAGAATCCAGCACCTTCCTGCCAGCCATGTTGAATTATTTTAAGAATCCCTGGATTTCAGATTAGCTGACTTGGAGATAGCCTTATATTACCAAAATTTTATAACTAATTTAACAACAAGGCTCTGAATAGTGTTATAATAGCATTTAGTTTAATTAGTAATCTATCAACTGAAAAATATAAAAATAAAACATCCCTTCAACAGAGCCACCATATTGAACATTAGTGACTATTGTCTAGGATTGCATTTAGAAGGTATAGATGGTTGGGCTAAAGTTTTCCTCACCCCAGAACATACCTGAAATAATTAAAATCACTGAAGCCCTGATACAGGTTTATTTTGTTTAAAATAAAAACTTTCTCCTAATTTAAAATAATATATATTCATTAAACAGAACTTGATACATGTAGACACTTTCAAAGAAGAAATAAAAATGACTGTAACCCATCCCTCAGAGATAATCACTGGTAACAGTTTTAATTTCTTTCCTTTGAGTCTTCATGCATTATATATTGTTATGTAAAATTGAGATTATTTTGTATAGAAAACTTTGTATTTTTTTGGCCACCTAACATTATATTGTATTTCTACATCCCACTATGTTTGTTTTTAGCTATTCCTCTTTGGCTGATCGTTTTGACTATTTTCAGTTTTTTGCTGTTAGGGGTGATGCTATCTTTCCTGGAACCTGTCTTGGGAAACAGAAATTCACGCAAAATCTTTATTACTGGATCAAGTCAGGACTTAAGCTTAAGTCTCTTGTTATATACTTGCCAAACTAGGATCTGGAGTAAGGTTCCACTTTGCTCTGGCTTTATGGAACTAGGTTTTTTAAAAACACAGTGTCAGAAACCCCAGCTCCAATCAGTTGAGTGTTCTACTTAGCTTCACTTAGTGGAAGGGAGAGGGCACGCATGGCTGAGTGTGAAGGAGGTTTCAGAACAGAGGAGGGGAGTGAAGAAGAGTTAGAAGTGATGTCCAGATGGTATCTGGTGTGTGCCTGATATCTTAGGTAAGGACAGATGTATGACCACACATTTCCTGGTAATGGATTCTTCTGTCCACCTTCTTTGTCCCTACCAGGCCCTCTCTCCTGAATCCGCTATCCTCTCCATCCCTATCTCTTTTCTCTACCACCTGCTTTGCTCACCCATCACCTGTTTGGCTCCTGGAACTTCTGAGAATCTGGTTGCCGCTCCTAAATGGAACTGGGCTGAAGTTGGGGATCAGGTCTTGCTTCAGAGCTGGTGGACCTCATTCCTTGCTGTATCAGGACAAGCTAGGAAATGCTGTGGTAACAATATGAGCAAAATCTTAGTGCGTTTACATAATCAAGTTTGTTGTTCACTCATCCAGTGGAGTGAGACTCAATGATCCAGTCTGCCTGAATTTTGCAGCACCCTGATCCTCAGACATGATTTTGGGATGGCCATGGCAGGTGATGAATGTATAGAAAACTGAGCGTGGTCTCTTAAATGCTTCAACCTGGAAGTGACATAGGGTTATGGCCTTTGCGTCAAAACTAAGCACATGACTTCACCTAATTGCCTGAGGTCAGGAAAATGTGATCATCTGCATGTCCAGGAAGGAAAGAGAACTGGAAATATTGGTGAGGATTATGATATCTACCTGAATTACCAAAAAAAGAAATCTTAAAATATACTCCAAACCCAGTAATTAAAGAAAAACATCATTATTAAGCATGTGCAAGCAGCACCGATAAATATCTCAATGATTCAAACGGAATTTGTTGTTTTACAAATAGGTGAGGCTGTATGCCTCATGGGAAAACAATCCCATCAAATTAGCCTGGATGTCATGAGGGAGCTCAAGGTAGCCCAGGAATCTACTTATATTTCCCACTCCTGGAAGGGAGAGTGTTACAATATAGCTAAATCAGGAAGGGATGGCAAGCAGGTTTCCATTTGTGTGCCACAGCTACTTGATTGATAGTAAACTGGAACTCAGCCCTGTGTTGAGCAAGACTCTAAGGAAGCGTCTAGGCTTAGTGGGGAAGAGTGCAGTGATTCATTCATTGGACAGATATTTACAAAGCACTTGCTATGTAGCAGGCACTGTCTCAAGTGCTGGTTCAGGCAGCTCACATGGAACTTCCATGATCAGTATCATTTAGCGATGTCTATCATGGGATGCTCGCCTGTGTGCCTGAATGTGTGTGCATATGTGTGGTGTGCGAGGGAGGTGGGGGCACATGATTTTCTTCCTATTTCCATCTCTGAGCTAATGTGCACGCTTAGTTAGTGCCAGATTAATTTCAAGCAATAGAAGTAATTGCTAACTGGCTCTCTCTTACATGCACTCCCATAAGAAGGATGTAGGTTTTCGAAGTGTTTTCCCCTTGTGTCGATAGGTCCTGCAGTACTTACCATATGCTTCATCCCCATGATGTGTGCTTTCAAAGAAACTGCAGGTGTTAATGGGGTACCATCTTCTCCTTTGTTTCTCTTTTCCTAGCTCATCCCTCTGGCTGCTATAAAACTTTACTTATTCTTATTAGGTCCCAGATTTTTTCCCCCCATACGCCAAATTCTCTCTTTTCTTAAAAAGCCTGAATTAGCAAATGGGAATGATATTACTTCCCTTCCTCTGTTCCTCTAAGTTGTTTTGTTTTGTTTTGATTTAATCCACCCAGGACAGAGCAGGAGGAATGCTACCTTTCCTCTTCAACTGCTTCAGCAGAAGTGATCTAAAGATAAGCAGGATCCCTAACAGGGCTCTTTTTTTTTTTTTTTTTTAAGATTTTATTTATTATTTGACAGAGAGAGACACAGTGAGAGAGGAAACACAAGCAGGGGGAATGGGAGTGAGAGAAGCAGACCTCCCGCCGAGCAGGGAGCCCGATGCGGGGCTCGATCCCAGCACCCCGGGATCATGACCTGAGCCGAAGGCAGACGCCCAGTGACTGAGCCACCCAGGTGCCCCAACAGGGCTCATTCTTGGCCAGGGCCCTGGGATGGCTCCTCCATAGAATCTGTACCATGAAACTCAAGTGAAAGGATGAATGACACAAAGAGAACCTCAGCAGGACTACCCGCCATCACTTCACTGGTCTCTTGTCACCTTTTGTTCTCATCAGCATGCTTCTCTTGGCTTCTCCAACCTCTCTCATTCCAGAGAGCGCCGTACTGGCTGGGGACCTCCTCACGGTTTGCTGTGGGCAGCAAGTCAAGCCCCGTGTCAGCCTGGAGTAGTCGAGGGCTGTGTGATGATATTGGGCTATTGCCAAAATTAAAAAGAAAGAAGAAAAATGAATTTATTTCTAAAGAAAAATAGGAAATACATTGTTACCTACTTTTCTTCTCCTTCATTTTCTCCATATCTATATAGTAAATAAATGATAAATCTGGGAACACGTTTTCTAAAATGTTTTCTCTATTAGGATCCACTGAATATTTAGTACTCAGAATTATAATATATAAAACAGACTTGGAACTAGAGGCCTATCTGCTAGCAGACATTGCAGACCCATTATGAGAAACTTTTTGAGGCCGTTTCATTGGTGTAGGGATCCTTTTGTCCTCTGAGTGTGCATTATCTGAGTCCAGTTGCATATGGAAGGAAAAATCATTCTAACAAGAAAATTCTTGGTAATAATGGGACCACTTATAAAGTCAGTCTCCACTCAAACATTCCTCGCTGTTTAACACTGGAGTTTTAACCCTGCCCATTGGGTCAATATCTTTAACATTTTTGGTTTTCAGTCCATCTCTAATTTCAGAGTATGGGAAACATTTGACAACACTAATGCAAATAAAATATAAACAGATTACAAAATGAAATCAGAAATCTTGCAGAAGACCCAAGTTTTCCTGAAGTTGTTGGTAGTGGTGTGGAGGACGAATCTAGTCACGGGCAAAGCCTTGGGCAGTGGAGCTTGGGCAGAGCTGAATTAGTTGAAAATTGAAGAAGAAATTGGATGATGACAATATAGGTGTTTGAAAAGAGGATTAATTGAACCCTAAGAACACTGATGTAAAACCTGAGTGTTTAGAAAATGATCCTCTTTATATTCTTACTTCTTGACAAGAATGAAGTGAAAAATGTCAAGTCTATGGGAACTTTAGAATTCTTTAGTCCATCGCCTTAGAGATGAAGACCCAGAGAGTTGAAGATGTACAGAGTCCCACTGCTGGTGGTGGACTGGGGCCAACCTGGGATCCGCCCACCTTGCCAGTCCTAGCCATCATTCCAACTGGAGTTTGACTCCCCACATCCCCACCCATGAGCAAATCCTACTGGCCTCTCTTCCAAAACATTCCCAGAAAAATCTGACTGCTTCTTTGCATCCCCGTTGCCCCATCTCCCACGTCTCTCCCCCAGATTGCTGCAATAAATAGCTGCCCAGCTGGGCCTAGCTGGGCCTAGCTGGGCTGCCCTTCCCACCCTTGTCCCTGCGCTCCAAGGAGCATTCACTGGGATCCTTTTAAAGCAGGTCTTACCCCTCCTCTCCCAAACCTTCCAGTGGCTTCTTCCCTCCCTCCAGATAAAAATCTCAAAGCCTCCCTGAGATTATCAGCTGCTATTTACCACTCCTCCTGCTCTGTGCTCCCGTCACCTGGCTTCTTTGTTGTTGTTCAACTCCCTCTGGAAACTCCCTGCTCAAGGTCTTCACACTTCTCCTGCTGCCTAGAAGGCTGTCCTTGAGATATCTCACTTCCTTTCCATTCTTTGCACATGTCCTGAGTGCCTATAAAAGAGCACTTCACCTTATCATCCCTTCCTACTGAATTTTTCCTCATAAGAAAAATGATCAAGGCCTGGCCTGTGTATTTATATGTTTATTATTTGCCTTCCCACATCAGAATGTAAGTTCTATATTCATTGTATGGTTTCAGTGTATTCGATAGGCATCTGTATCACTTTTAAAAATTAATAATGTATTATTTGTTTCAGGGGTACAGGTCTGTGATTCATCTGTATCACTTTTGGTGGCAGGTCCTGTTAGAACGCTAATGCTGTTAATAAATGCTAAATAACTAATTCTTGAATAAACAAAGAAATACATCACAAGAATGATCAAATGAATAATTGAAATGATCTATATTGGGGCATCATGTAAGAAAATTGTTTTAAAAGTCAGAATGTTTTGCCAAGGTGCTTTCCCCAGCAGCGTTTCCTCCCGCTGTGGTTTATCTGTCTGGTACGTCACCCCTGTGTGCTTTGTGAAGCCTCAGCTGGGGAACCCAAGCCCATTCAGATCCCTGCTTCTCACTCAGTCTTGGTGATTCGACTGGGGGCAAGGGCACTCATTCAGAGCTTCAAGATCACAGACTTGCAAAGGCGTGAGGAGTCTTGCTCATCTAGAGCCATTGGGGGGCGGGAAGGGGGAAGAAATTTCTTACGTGAATGAAGGACTTTTTTTCCCCCCCCTAAATTTAGAATTTAGGCATCTCTCTCTTGCTCAGAGATTATGCAGTTTCCCGGCATTTGGCCCCTTGTTTGTACTCCTGTGTTTTGGCCAGAAGGAAGGAGGGAAATTCCACTTAAGCTGTCAGGAGTGAGAAAAGAGGTTGCAATTTCTGGGCAAAATCCCTGTCTTGGATTTTTTTTTTTCTGACAGGCGTGGGGCTGGAGGTATGCTGGGGAGTTGGGCAGAAGAGGGAAGCTTCCATACAAAGGCACACACGCTGTTTGGGAACATTAGTCTTGAAAGTTTGGGAAACATTTAAGGACAGGTTTTTTTTTTTAAGGTTTTATTTATCTGACAGAGAGAGAGCACAAGCAGGGGGAGAGGCAGAGGGAGAAGCAGACTTCCCGCTGAGCAGGGAGCCCGATGCGGGACTCCATCCCAGGACTCTGGGATGGGATCATGACCTGAGCCAAAGGAAGACGCTTAACCTACTGAGCCACCCAGGCACCCCAAGGACAGGTTTTTTATTTTAATAATCATTATCAGTTAGCACCGGAGAAGGGATATTTGGGGGACATGTGAGGTGAGGAAGTGGGGAACTCAGCATAGAGTAAAAGTAGTCATTGCAACTGGGGGAAGGTGGGCCAAGCTCAGGAAGATGACTGTGACTCTACCTACCTAGAGAGGCCCAGAGGGAGGAGCCACCCAGGGCAGGTGAGCAGCTCCGTCACATGGGACAGCTGGGTGGCTCTCTTTTCAGGGGGTGTCAGTGTCTGGGAGCCGAAGATGACTCAAGGTGACCTGCTTGGTTTTTATCACCCTCAATTCTGGGTTATTCCCCTGCATTTCAGGGTTGGCAATACTTAACTCATGTTGGTGGCAATTGATCTGACAAATTGGCCCCTGGAAGAGTTTCAGGGCAAGAAGATTTTATTGTAGCTCCAGTCCCCTCCCCCACAACGGCAGCAACGTGGGGGAAGTTTGGAGGGTCTCCTGCCCCCAGCTCTGCCCCGGAAACGTTTGCCTATACCATTCTGCGGTGTGGAATTTCCCTCATGCTGCACAGGGAAGGCGAGCCAGGCCCTTTCCGCAAACCTCCGTCCTGATTGAAAGATGAGTGAGCCTACTAACCGCTGTCTGGAGCAGCTTCCCCGGCCCCACAATGTGAGGACAGGGTAATGATGTCCAATTTTGCACACTTCAGATCCATTAGTAGCAATTACCTTTCTCGAGGTGTTTTGAGTTAGTTTTAACATAGCATTCTTACAGTTGGTGGATAATGACAGTAATAATGTGCACAACATTTTCAAGTCGCTGTTTTTAGCTACAATAACACCATTAGTAGGTCTATTTAACAGATGCATTTCATGCTAAAAGTTAAGGTTCTTATGATTCCTGTCCCTTCCCCCATGCAAAGCTTCATGGCTGTTTTATTCAATGGAGATTTTTTGCTTTAAAGTTTCAGAGTGATTTTTCCTATTCTGAGTCTTTATGTTGAAATGGGATGGTTGTATGACTGGCTTGATCTAGAATTATTAATTATTTAGGTGTTCTTCTTTAGCTGTTCTTTTCGTGACTTGCAAGCTGACCTAGAAATCCAGAGCTCACAAAAATAGAAAATGTATATATTTTCTAAAACTTGTTGGGATGTCTAGGAGAGATCATAGGGTTTTACATGATGTCTTTGAGGCTGTGTGTGTGTGTGTGTGTGTGTGTGTGTGTGTGTGTGTGTGAACTCTCCCAATAATCCAGAAGATCTGTGTGTTACTCCACCCCACCTGCTCCCACTCCTCCTGGAAGGCATCTCTGACCACCCCAGCCACCAGAAAATTCTCCTCACAGACCCTGCTTCCTTTTTATCTGTGCTTGCTATTGGACACCCCTGATCGACTCCTGCTGTCCTTGCCTCTTGTATTGTTACTTACGTGCCTCACCTTCCTGCGTTAGTTTCCTAGGGCTGCCTTAACCAAGTGAAACAAACTGGGTGGTCTCCAACAGCAGACATTGACTCTGGAGGCTGACAGTCCGAAATCAAGGAGTTGGCAGGGCCGTGCTCCCTCCGAAGCTTCTAGAAGATTTTTCCTTGCCTCTGCCAGCTTCTAGTGGGTCCCGGCTTTCTTGGTTTATGGCAACGTAACTCCCATCTCTGTCTCTTCACATTGCATTCTTTTTTTTTTTTTTAATTTTTAAAAATTTATTTAAATTCAATTAATTAACATATAATGTATTGTTTGTTTCAGTGTGATTCATCAGTCTTATATAATACCCTGTGCTCATTATGACACATACCCTGCCCTGCATTCTTCTTATAAAGACTCTAGTCATACTGGGTGAGGGCCCACCCTCCTGACAGCATCTGAACTTGATTTCATCTGTAAAGGCCCTATTTCCAAATAGGGTCACATCCACAGATAACAGGGGTTAGAACTTCAACATATCTTTCTGGGGGGACACAACTTAACTCATAATACCCCTCAAGGAAATTGTAACCTTCTTGAAGCCTAGAGTGTTTGATGTACCCCCTTAAGCAGCATTTCCTAAAACCTTGACTAGGAAATGGGAATCCTTAGGTCTTGTTAAAACCGGGATCTTCTTGCCAAACATATTAGAGAAACACTGTATCTATGTCCCTGACTTAAGATGCTGATTAACATACTAAAGGCTCTGAGAAATCTTGCTATAAAGACACTTGCTTAAACCATACTTATTTCCACTAGCTTTTTTGACCACAGGGACTGTTTTTGCTCCAGGTTTCCTCCGTTAACAGCAGTGGAATATACTTGGGGGGAATATAGGCCCATTGGAGGAAGTTTCTGCCATATGAATTGTCCCAAATGAGGTAAGCAGAATAATGGTATTCGGTTGAGCAATTTTTTTGCAGGGGGGATAGTATGAAATGTGCCCTGTAGAATAGGAACAATTTTTAAAAGACTCAGTGCTGAGTGCTACCTGAATTCAGCCTAGAGTTGGACAGAATGCTTGATACCGCCCCCCGCCCCCGCTCCTTGCTCAGTCTACTCATCTGACCCCTGCATGGTGTGTTTCCTCGTTTGAAAATAGGGACAAGCATATATCTTAAAAATGTACTATACATAATTACTATTTGAGCCCAGTAATTCAGCCAGGAAAATCACTGGTCAGTGCGTCTTTATGCTATTCTGTGCTTTCAATCACAATGATTTTTTTTTAAAGATTTTATTTATTTATTTGAGAGAGAGGATGAGATAGAGAGAGCATGAGAGGGCGCCTGGGTGGCTCAGTTGGTTAAGTGACTGCCTTCAGCTCAGGTCATGATCCTGGAGTCCAGGGATCAAGTCCCGCATTGGGCTCCCTGCTCGGCGGGGAGTCCGCTTCTCCCTCTGACCCTCCCTCGTCTCATGTGCTCTCTCTCTCTCTTTCAAATAAATAAATAAATAAAAATCTTAAAAAAAAAAGAGAGAGAGAGAGCATGAGGGGGGGCAGGGTTAGAGGGAGAAGCAGACTCCCCGCTGAGCAGGGAGCCCAATGCGGGACTCGATCCTGGAACTCCAGGATCATGACCTGAGCCGAAGGCAGTTGCCCAACCGACTGAGCCACCCAGGCACCCCACAATGATTTTTTTTAAGATTTTATTTATTTATTCATGAGAGAGAGAGAGAGAGAGAGAGAGAGGCAGAAGAAGAAGCAGGCTCCCCGCTGAGCAGGGAGGCTGATGTGGGACTCGATCCCAGGACCCTGGGATCATGACCTGAGCCGAAGGCAGAAGCTTAACCATCTGAGCCACCCAGGTGCCCAATCACAATGATTTTAAATGAAGTGATAGAATGGTGGGTTGCCTGGGGAAAACTTGATTTTCTGCTTATATTTAAAGGAACATATGATACTTTTCCAACAACAATAACAAAAAAATGCTCTTTTTGATCCTTTCAATACCATGTGAGTTCTTTTTGTAAAAAGTTTAGTCTCAGTTGGGCTTTTTGGCAAACTTTTGGTGGTTGCCTCCTTCCCCTCTCTGTCCATTGGTGCAATTTGAGGGTTACAAATCCATTTCAGGACCCGTGTGGGCCACACCTGAGTAGGAAGGTCAGTCTTTTGGCAAGAATGCCACACGTTACATTGTAAAGCCAAATAAAAATGTTTTTTTTGAATCGGGTTTGTCCTGGTTTAAGATAAAGCTGGTATATTTATTAAAAATAGATACATTAGAAGCCTATTTCATAAAATGAGTGTGAGAGGGAGAAGCAGGCTCCCTGATAAGTAAGGAGCCCGATGTGGGATTCGATCCCAGGACCCTGGGATCATGACCTGAGCCAAAGGCAGCCGCTTAACTGACTGAGCCATCCAGGTGTCCCTGAAATGATGTATTTAAACCTCTGTTCCCAGTATGTAAAGAGCTTAGCTTAATTCCCAGCATATACACATATAATGTGTATAAAGCTTAGCTAATCACTCAGTAAATGTAGTTACTATTATCTACTACTTTATAATCATTTGCATCTTTCATTCACTTAACAAGTACTTATTGACTGTCTATTACATGCCAGGCACTATTGAAGCTGCTCAGGATATAAGAGAGAACAAACAGTTTCCTGCCTGTGTGAAGCTTTTGTTTTAGGGAGAGGGTGACAATTAACAAATTAATAAGCAGATAGTGTATCAGATTCTGAGAATCACTGTGGAGAAAATTAAGCAGGATGAGGTAGGTAAGGCATGCAGTGTGTGTGTGTGTGTGTGTGTGTGTGTGTGTGTGTTTGTGTGTGTGTGTGTGTGTTGTGGCACGGGGGTGGGATTGTGGGTTGTTTTATCTATCATGATTAGGGAAGCCCTCACCAATCATGTGACATTTGAGTAGACAGAAAGAAAATGAGGAAAGAGCATTTAGGAATAAGAAGCAGCAAATGCAAAGGCCTTGCGGTATATTTGTGCATAGCAGTGTCTGAGAAGTTCGGGAAGTTAGCATGGCTGGGGCAGAATGAACCAACAGGAGGATAGTGGGGTGTGAGGTCAGAGAGGACCCCTAGACCAAGTCAGTGAGCCTTGTAGGACCCGGTACACACTTGGGATTTTATCCTTTGGGAGATGGAACCATTGGCAAGTTTTGAGCAGAGGAGTGGTAAGATTGGATTGTTTCAAGAGGACCAGTCTGGCTACGGTGTTGACAATATACTATATTGCAATAGGAATGTAACTCACAGTGTATATCAATTATATAATGGGCATAACTCTCTGAAGAAAGCGTTCTCTGACTCATTGCTTGTCTTTTCTCTCTAGCCCTAGTCTCCCACACCGTATGGTGCACTCTCCTTTTGTCGTTGCCTATTTCCCAGGGCAGCTGAGTATCACTGATGTTAAGGCAGTGTCTTAGCTCAGGCCGCCATAACAAAATACCTTAGATGGAGTGGCTTAAATAACAGAAATTTATTTCTCACATTTCTAGAGACTGGCAGTCCAAGATCAAGGTGCTGGCAAGGTGGGTTTTATTCTGACGCCTCTTCTGGTTTGTAGACTGACCTCTCTCTTCGTTGTGTGCTCCAGTGGTGGAGAGAGATGCTGTGTCTTCTTAAAAGGACACGGATCCTATCAGATCATGACCTCATCCTTCTGGCCTCATTTAACCTTAATTGCCTCCATGATCACTCTCCCTCCAACATACACTCACATCGGGGGTTGGGGCTTCAAAATATGAATTTTGGGGCAACATAAACATTCAGTCTATACAGGAAGGAAGTGGCATTTTAAGAGTTCAGTTCTTTTTACCAGAATGGAGAGTATGCTCATTTGGCTACTCTAATAACCTGCCACCCCTCTCTTAAGAGAGACCTAGCAGTCACTGTCATTTGTCATCCTGAGGCGTAACCTAGCAGAGTTGCTCTAGGTATGATAACATCTACCCGGGGATTGAGAGCTGGGGAGACCAGGACCATATCCTGAAGGCCTCCATGGGGATGGTTTTACTAGATGACACTTCCCCCCCGTATTTATTTATTTATTTCAAGTCTAATTAACATACCAGATTGTACTTTAAGCTGAGAAGCTTTAGGAGGAGACAGTCACCAGCATCCCCTCAGCAGGGCCACCACAGGCATTGTGCAGGTCGTGCTTTCTACAGGGGCTCCTGCCTAACGGGGGTGAATGAGGGCTGAAAGCCAGCCAGGCTCTTCTTGCCAAGCCTGAGCCCATCTGGGCCATGCTGGCCTGACAGGCACCATTTTCTAACCCACACGGAAATACCAGTGGGCTGGCAGCAGTTTCCTGATGACAAGCATGTGATGGGACATTGGACAGCATCTCCTCTGTCCTTAGAAGAAATTTCTTTCCAATGTGAGTATCAGAAATAGTTGTGCTCCCTTGGGCTACTGGTTTGTTTTACATTGTGGGTATTTACAACCGCGTTTCCTCTCCCATGGACCATGAGGACACTTAGAATCAGGTTGGCGCCTTCCTGCCAGCGAGTAGATGGGATTTCACAGTAAGCATTCTGTGTGCTCAGGGCCCTTATCAGACACGATTCCTGGCCTCTTTGGGTGCTATAGATGGGCCTGGGACATGCTTATAAATTCATTAATTTGAGAGCATGTGTTATGCAATACTTGGACCAGGTCATACTTGAGTTTTGGTCTTCTTACGTTAGGGGATTATTGTAATAAGTTTGCCTTCATTCCGCAGGTATTTACTAAGTATCCCACTCTGTGCTGGTCACAAAATGGGGGTGAAGAAGACAGGTTGGGGCTCTACCCTCAGGAGCTTGTATGCTAATCAGGGAGAAGGGAGGTAAACAAGTGAGCAAGGTAGTTTGGGAAGCAAGAAGGTGCTGTCACGGAGAGTTACTGTGTGTGGTGGGGAGGGCGAGGTCGAAGGGGACAGGTTTCTTTAGACAGAGTAAGGGGAGCTTCTAAAGAGCATTAATTTAAATGATGTAAGTTAAGTGCTTAGCTTGGTGCCTGACACACGGTAAGCTCTCAGTTCTCAAAAAGAATTATTGTTACTGTCAGCTGTCACCTCTCCCTCATTACATGCTGCTCAACACACCAAGGCCAGAGGAGCACATCGCCAAGCTCAAAAAGATGGCAAAGGCTTGGCAGATGTGCCAGCAATGGTTGGATGGTTGGGAAACTCCAGTTCAAGACGACCGGATGTGTCTTTCCCCTCCTTCCCTCTTGAAAGGCCGTCCTTCCTTGTTGGGTGGTACTGAGGGCCTTTGCTGTACAGCTCAGTTTGGGTTTGTAATTTGAACCCTTTTTCCAAACCATCATCCCCAAGCATTAATCTGCAGCACCTGCTCCACATCTTTAAATCTGTATTTTCCCAACTGCAAGTTTCAATTCATGTCCATTCAGAACCAGATGCAAAACATTTTGAATGAATATGGGAGCAATGAATAGGAAAAGGCCCTTCCTTGCAGAGATAATAATGTTCAGTGTACAGGAGAGTTGTTGGACGGGTTGAAATAGATCCCTTCTAACGTCCTGTTTTTGAGCACTCTCTGAGCTTCTAGAGCCAGCCAGCCTATCTAGTGGAAGGATTAGGGCCCACGGCAGGGAGTTTGGGTGAGTCTAACAGGTTGACTTCGCTGTGTTCCTAGGAATGATGTAAGGCAGATCTCAGCGCACGAGCTAAGTTTGCTGAACTACTCAGAAAATCAAGGGTCTCCATCTTGCCCACAACTCAGTGCCTTCCCTTGGTTACCTAAGGGAACCCACTTACGACTCTATTACCCGGTAAATTAGGAGAGTGATTCAGTCAGGTATATTTATCATAAGAGAACTGAAGATAATTAATACACTGCATTGAATGCAAATTGCACCCACAGCACTTATCTCATTTTCAATTAGCACAAATGTTACAGCACTGCAGGCTTGTTATGGTTTTACCATGGGCTGGGTAATTAATTTCAGTGAGCCACATATCAGGCACCTGGTAATGCCGTTTATTAATAAATGTCACCCCAGGTATCGGTTTGTTAGAAGAGGTAAATAAATGGAATGCACAGTTGTCTGCCCTGTGCAGATCTATTTTTACACCTCGCTGAATCTTTTTACTTGTTTGTTTATTGACTTGAGTGACTCCTGAGATTACAATTGCAAACAAAAGAAGATCCCCACCCCTAATGTGGCCTCAAAGCAGGGGCGGGTGGGATTCCCTTTTCTTCCCCCTTGGGTACGGTCAGGCCGGTGAGTGGAGTTAGTCACAGGCCAGTTTGTGTTGCTTCAGAAAGCATTTTCCCAAATGAGACCCCCAGGGAGAGTCAGAAAGGAGAGACTTCTCCAGGCACACCTGTCCCACCCAACCAGACCCTTTCGCTTAGATCCTCCCCACCTGCAAATCTTTGAGGAGCAGGAGATCTTACAGACCCCCTTACTGGTCCCCCCATCTTGTCTCGTCCTGGCCCCCTTTCCCTACTCTACTTCTCATTTATACTCTTAGTTTTTAGAAAGGGTTCTGGTCACCCATTCCAATTCCTGTTTCCCTACACCACCAAGCAATCCTTGGACACCAGGTTGGGGTCCTACAATTCAACTCCATTTTGGCACAATCTACAAGGAGATAGCATCAGATTCCACAGGTTAAGGGCTCAGTCCCACAAGACTGCCCCCACTTTAGATGCCAATCACATGTCCAGTTTGGCACCTGTGCTTCTGACCAACCCACTCTAAATCAGAGGTTTCCATGAGTTCCTCCCCCTCAGAATTCGGTTAATTTGCCAGAACAACTCACCGAACTCAGGGAAATATTCACTTATATTTACCAATTTATTATAAAAAGATATGATAAGGGACATAGAGTAACTTCCAGATGGAAGAGATGCATGGGACAACATAATGGAAAAGGTGCTGAGCTTCCATGCCTTCTCCCGGCATGCCGCTCTCCCTGAATGATGTGTTCCCCAACCGGGAAGCTCTCCAAACCCCGTCCTTTGGAACTTGTATGGAAGCTTCATTCCATAGGCATGATTGGTTAAATCACTGGCCATTAGTGATTGATTCAACCTCCGGGGAGGGGGGCGGGCAGCCCTTCCCCTCCCGGGAGGTTGGGGGTGGGACTAAAATATCCAACCCTCTAGTCACATGGTTGGGTCTCCAGGAAACCAGCCCCATCCTTAGGAACTTTCCAAACGTCACCTCATTAACATAGCAAGAGATACCTTTATCCTCTCCTCACTCAGGAAATTCTCAGGATTTTAAGAGCTTAGTGCCAGAAATGGAGCCAAAGTCCAAATATATATTTCTTATTAGAAGTCACAATATCAGAGCTAATTAACCTGTGACACTGGGGACTCTATCCTAAGAAGGTGGGAGAATTTGGTGGCCTCCGGTTCCCGTGAGGACCCTTTTTGAAAAGCCACTGTGATCTGACTGAGTTCATCCATGTGAAGCACTTGGCACAGTGCCTGGTACCCACCCAGTAACTTGGCTGTAATTAGTATGGTTGTTGCTATCAACACTGGTTGCATCATCTCATAGGCTCCTACGGGGAGTGATCATCTGTTTAGCAGATATTTATTGAGCACCTACTATGTGCCAGGCACTGTTTTGGCACTGCATACGAAACACAAAAATACTGGTCCTAATGAAGACAGGAGACGTTCTATTGGAGACAGGAAATAAACAAGCAGATCAGTAAGATATATGGTGTGCCAGATAGTTTTGAGTGCTACAGAGAATCCCAGGTAGGGAGAGAAGACTGGAAGTGGAAGGGGGTTTCAGCTTGGAGGTTTCAGCTTTAAGAAGGCCTTGCTGAAAAGGTGCTCTTTGAGCAGAGAGAGACATGAAGGAAGTCAGAATCAGCTCTTAGATGTCTGGGGAAGGAGCCTTCTAGACAGAGGGTATAGCAAATGTAAAGGCCCAGAGACAGGAGGATGCCAAGAACCCCAAGGAGGCCAGTAAATCCAGAGTAGAGTGAGTGGGAGGAACTGGAGGAGAGGAAGTCTCAGAAATTATGACTATTAGGTCAGGTAGGGTCTAGTGGGAGGTTCTGAGAACTTTGTAACATTTTACTCTGACATAGGGTATGGTGTGAAGATATTGAGCAGAGGAATGTGGGATCTGACTTAGATTTTAAAAGGCTGTCTCTGGCTTTCATGTTCAGAAATAGACCGTAGAAGGACAAGGGCAGAAGCAGGGAGACTGGTAAGGAAATGTATTAGTTTCTTATAGCTGCTGTAACAAATTACCACAAATTTAGTGGCTTGAAACAACACAAATTTATTATTTTACAGTTCAGGAGACCAGAGTCCTAAAATCAAGGCATGAGCAGGGCTGTGTTCCTTCCAGAGGTTCTAAAGGGGACTTCCGTGACTTTTCCAGCTTCTAAAGACTGCCTACATCTCTGGACTCTCAGCTTCTTCCCTGGTCTCAAAGCCAACAGCAAACTGTTTTCATCTCTCTTTCTCTGACATCTGCTTCCTTTGGTCCATTTCCTTCTTTGACTCTTACCCTCCTCTTTCCCATATAAGGACCCTGTGATAAGATGGCCTCATCTGCATAAGCCAGGATAATCTCCCTGTCTCAGGATCCTTAAATTCATCACATCTGCAAAGTCCGTTTCACCATGTAAGGTATTCACAATTTGGGGGGATTAAGATGTGTTCATCTTTGGAAGGCCATTATTCTGACTACTGTAGAGGTTAGGGTATTGTGTAAGGCATCCTCCATTGGTGAAGGATGAAGGTGGTTTGGGCAAAGGTAGTGAGAAGCATTTAGATCCTGGTTATGTACCAAGTTGCCTCATATCTTGGGCCATTTTCGGTATGGAAGCTTCCAGAATTCTCTGGGCCTGTGGCATTGGCATCCCCTTTTTCATTATAATTTCAGCTGACTTGGGGCCTATTTCTCATCCCCTCCCTAAGTAAAGAACCATGGATAGTTGCGGTGGGAAGGGGCTTCAGAAATTAGCAAGTTCCCAATTATGCCTTTATAAATTCCTGCTTTGTCCTGGGCCATTGAAAACTCCTTGGGTTTTTTTTTTTTTAACCAACTTTATATCTGCTTATTCTTTTATTCATTCATTCAGCATTTCCTGGGCATCTGTTGAGTGCTCTGTGCTATGTAAAAGTAGAAATAGAAAATGTAAGAGTCATGATCCTTATCCCTGGGAGATAGGGATCTATTTGCAATCTCTTTGGAAAGAAATCAGAGAATAATTTTAGAGCCAAATGTGAGTGAAAAATGAAATGCAAAGTTTATGCATCAGTACCAAGGGAGTGAAGAATGTGGAGAGGCTTCTTGGAAGAAGTAACAGGTTATAGATTTTGTTTTCAACTGAGGGCCAGTCAGAGGATTGCCAGCTTTTAATTTGTTAAGAATGAACATTAGAGAAAAAAAATTTTTTAAAGATTTTATTTATTTGTGAGAAAGAGAATGAGAGACAGAGAGCATGAGAGGGAGGAGGGTCAGAGGGAGAAGCAGACTCCCTGCCGAGCAGGGAGCCGGACGCGGGACTCGATCCCGGGACTCCAGGATCATGACCTGAGCTGAAGACTTCGCCCAACCAACTGAGCCACCTAGGCGCCCGAACATTAGAAAAATTTTTACCATCCCTAATTGCCATCATTTTGTAATAGGTAGGACCTCTAAGCATCTAAGATGTAAAAGGGACATGATTGGGGCACCTGGGTGGCTCATTCGGTTAAGTGTCCGACTCTTGATTTCTGCTCAGGTCATGATTTCAGAATTGTGAGATTAAGCCCTGCATTGGGCTTTATGCTCAGTAGGGAGTCTGCTTGAGATTCTCTCCCTCTCTCTCCCTCTCCCCTGCTCATGCACACGTGTGCGTGCTCTCTCTCTCTCAAATAAATAAATAAATCTTTTTAAAAAAGGACATGGTCTCAGAATAAAGGGGGAGTCTCTTGCATAAAACATGTTTAGCTTTATAAAACCTCAATGCTTTATTTTTCTCATTTCATTGAGAGTTGTTGTGGATTGGTGCAGGTCTCTAAACCTCAGCCTAGAGACAAAAGGTGGTTTGGATTGTTTGTAATTTGGATTTCTGACTTTATTGAACATGACCCTCTCCCTGTATTTCTTTCTTTCTTTCTTTTTTTTTTTTTTAAGATTTTGTTTATTTATTTGTCAGAGAGAGAGACACAGCTAGAGAGGGAACGCAAGCAGGGGGAGTGGGAGAGGGAGAAGCAGGCTTCCCGCGGAGCAGGGAGCCCGATGTGGGACCCGATTCCAGGACCCTGGGATCATGACCTGAGCCGAAGGCAGATGCTTAACGACTGAGCCACTCAGGCGCCACCTCCCTGTATTTCTTTGGGCCCTGAATTCAGGTGGCTGGTGACCAGATGACCAGGATCTAATGTCTTGCTTGTCGATATTCTTGAGCCTTTTCCCTGCTCCTGGCTCCTTTACCAGAGGGAAGTTTGGGAGGCAGAGGAGGGAAGAGAAATGCAGACCAGTTTACACTGGGGCATCTGCTGTGGTCATCTTTCGGTGAGTGAGTGGAAAACCAAATCTCCATGTAGAATTAGACTATCACTTGCCCGAGTGATAGTCTAATTCTACGTGGGGATTTTGGGATATTCTTTGGTTTTCAGTCTTCACGGTTGTTGTTAGTTTCTTGTGGCTGTTACAATAAATGACCACAAACTAGGTCACAGAATTCTCACGGTTCTGGAGGCAGAAGTCTGAAATCAAGGTGTCAGCAGGGCTGTGCTCCCCCTGAAGGCTCGAAGAAAGCCTTCCTCACTCCTTCCTAGCCTCAGGTGGTTGGCCAACCATCCTTGCTGTCCCGTGGCCCGCACCTACATCACTCCAGTCTTTGCCTCCATCATCCCATGGCGCTCTCTCTGTGTGTCCGTATGTATGTTTATCTCTTCTTATAAGAACATCAGTCACTGAATTTAGGGCCCCTCTAATCCAGCAATACCCCATCTTAACTAATTATATCTGCAAGCCTGTATTTTCAAATGAGGTACATTCTGAGGTTTTGGCAGATTTGAATTTTGGGGAGACACTGCTTTGGGCTCACTTGTGTTCCCTCAAAATTCATATGTTGAAGACCAAACCCCTAGTACCTCAGAATATGACTATCCTTGGAGATAGGGTCTTAAAGAGTGAATTAGGTAAAAATGAAACATTGGAGTGGGCCCTAATCCAATCTAACTAGTGTCCTCACTGGAAGAGATTAGGACACACAGAGACACCAGGGATGCTCACACATGAGGAAAGACCATGTGAGGACACAGGGAGAAGGCAGACCTCTGCAAGCCAAGAAGAGAGGCCTCAGGAGAAACCAACCCTGTCAACACCTTGATCTTGGCCTTTCAGCCTCCAGAACAGTGAGAAAATAAGTTCCTGGCTTTGACCCTACCCAGTCTATGACATTTTGTTAGGGCAGCCTGAGCTGACTAATACAGACATCGTGCAACCCAGTCCAATGCCAGATATCCTTTCTTTTTAGCTTAGGCAACCCAGTGTATATGATGGAGGGATTCCAAAGTGGATTTCAAGATGTCTGTGTTATATCTGTACCTTTTGTTACCATTCCCTCCATATCTGTTGCTACACATGGAATAGATGTGCCGTGTTTAGAAGGTGGGCTGGCAAGGGAGGGAAGGGACTGAGCACTTTAACACAAGATGCCGTGAGATGGCAGCACCCAGATAGACGTCCAGAGGCCAGTGTCATTGGGCAGATTCTGCAGAGGTAAATCATAGATTCGGGTGTTCTCTTTAGTCCTGGGTTCAGCAGCTGTGCGTACATATCGGGGGGCAGGTATGTGAGGGGAGGGGCTGGGGCGGGGGCTCTAACAACACTGGTTTCCCTGCTCCCAGCCTCATTATGGCTCCCAAGGAACTCTGTCTGACCCAGGCCAGCCCTGCCCCCTTTCTGCACCCAGTAAACATTGCCGGTTTGCTTTCTCATGAATATGGATTTCCATCATCCCTCGCTGTAGGGATAGATGTTGGGGGCAGAGCTGTTGATTACATTTCCAGCCAATCATGCCCATTAGCAGGAAAGAGCGATGGGCATTATGCCTCTTCAGTGAGGAGCCATTTGCATTTGGTTGGGCCCTGCTTTCTTTCTGAGCATCTATGGACCCTCAGCGCACTCAATTACTCCTGCATCCGGCTCTTCCTCTGTGATGCTCTTTTGCTTTCTAAGTGTCTTGATTGGATTCACCAAATAGCTTGGTGCTAACTACAGCTGTTTAGCATATCCCTGGGTGGAGGGTGATAAGGACATCAGGGCTTGGGGTGGCTGTAACCAGCAGGAAACTGCCCACACCTCTCCCCACCCCGCTACTGAAAGAGTCCCCAGTTGTTTGGAGGGAGTAGCCCCAGCAGGCCTTGAGGTACATGCTGGTACATTTTGCATCTTTTTAGGGGAGGGCGAGAAGCCCCTCATCCCAGAGTTGTCTGTCTAGTTCTCTGTTTTCCACCTTGCTCCTGGGAATGTTGTTTTCCTGGCTGCTTTGGGGGTGGGAGAGTCTCTGGGGTCTGGCTCAGAGAGATGCCAAGTTCCCTGCATCACTTCCACTTCTGAGGAAGAGAACTGGGTCTAAGCAGCGCCCATTGGGAAAGCAGCCTCCCCTCCTTTCCCAGATACTCCAGCGGAGTCGTCGGGCCATATGAGAAAAATGGAGGCTTGACTTGGGAGGCAGGCGTTTTCATGTCCTGTTCACAAATCCTCGTGACCAATAAAGTGTGAAGACAACTGGGAATGCCACCGGGTCTCTCTCTTTTGCAAGATTATGTTATTTTTAACCCCCCTCTGCTGCCCCATGGTCCTCTGGAAAAGCCCCTCTCCAGAGTCACAACCATTTGTTTGCTCTTCTTAAGGTTGGAGCCATTTTCACTCCCTGCTGTGGGCATTGCCTGTGTGCCCCCACCGCCAGCCCCCCTGCTCTGCTGTGTTACTAGGGATGCCGTTTTGTTTTCTTTTCCTCCTTTGTTTTGCCTCTTCAAGAAAATGGAAGTGAGCACCTGAGAGAGAGAGAGAGGAGAGAGAGAGAGAGGAAGGCAGAGAGGGCAGACCGTGAGCACCAGATGATCTGAGAATGATAAAGGAAGGTTACCTGTGTGTTTGTCAACAAGATGAAATAAATAAGAGCAAAAAAAAAAAAAGGACAGCAGTCAAAGGCAATCAAATATGTATTTAATTAAAGCAAACATAAAAATAAAAGTTACATGTTGAATCAATAAACTGCACTTTTTTCTACATGCATTTTGAACAAGACAGATCAGAATCTTGCATGATGAAGACATAATGTGTCATAATAATTAGGAACACAGACAAAAGAACAGCTAATCAGCATGCAAATGTATGCAGTTCTGGTGATTCAGATGAGGCAGATTTCTACCTCTTTTTTGCTTGATTCATCTTCATTGCTAATCATCTGAAGGCTGCCAAATGTTCACTGACACTAATGTATTATAGGTCAAGAGAGGCAGGTCTTCACCTATTACCCCCCCAAACAATATGCTTCCCTTCCCTGTTTCCTCTTCAGGATTTTCAGCAATCACTGCCAGATGCAATCAGACTCCTTGAATAGGAGCAACTGAGGCTTGTTTGTGGCTCAGATTCATTAGAATCAGGAGGCTGAAGAAAGGAATAAATTACTTAATTGCACAAAAAAGTTGCAGCCAAAGTGATGGCGAGAGAAACTGATTGTGTAGATGCGCATTAGGCCACTCTTGGAATGGGGCGTCTTAGAATAGCTGGTAGTTTGGCCTCACAGATTCAGACAGATTTGGGTGTCCTCCAAAACAGATGGCTCCACATACCATCTATTCTTCTCTTTGTCAGGTTTTACCATTTATTTGATCTTGGCCCCTCTCTGATGCTGGTTGTATTAGTTGTAACACAAATATGCATTCAGATCATATCCATTTAGTCTGGCCTCTCTCAACTTCTGTTCTTCATCTTTCTCTTTCTTTTCTTTTTTTTTTAAGAGATGGTCAAGTTGAATAAAACCCTTGCCGTCCACCTCCTGAATGCTCCTTCGCATGAAATGCAGGGCATGGATGGGAAGGTTGCATGAGCCTGCAGTGAGGGGATGTGAGCCCAGCCTGAGCAGAGGAGGAGGGAAGAATCGCTTCAGTGGGGCAAAGAAAGAAAAAAAGAAGACACTCTGTTTTCCAACCACCGGGATGACTTTCTTGCCTCAGACTAACTCTTAATCTGTTTAAAGAAAAAAGGAAAGTGCACTATTAACCAGTGCTGTTCACAGAGAACCAAGGAAGAAGAAACAAAACCATGCCTACCGGTCTTAAACGCTTCCTCCCTTTCCTCAGACATTCTGCCATGTGTCTCCAACCAGGGCGTCTCTGCCTCAGGCATTCCACTCAGGTTTTTGGTCATGTGCCCGACTTGTGGGTGGTCGTAAGGTCTTGAAGAAGCTACCGCATTTTCTGAGGACCCTGCATTGCTAGCAGTTGTTTGTCTCTGTGTGTATACCAGTGTGTGTGTGGGGGGGTGGGGTGGGCGGTTTAGAGGAGCAGGTTGATAAAAGACAAGAGGCCCTGACAGGGAGGAAATTGGGAAACAAATTTTTATTTGGGGAAAAAAAAAAACAAACAACATCAGAGAGAGAAGGGACTTCTGGTACTGTTGAAAAAGTAATTGGGTCAGCTGGTCTACCCAGGTTTGTTCTGTCACTTCTTCCTTAGCCTCCCTTTGCTCTAGCCAATGTTCCCTCACCTGACAGTGCTTCCCTCCAGATCTTTCCAAGCCTGGGTCTCCCCATCATGTGGGCCAGTTTTGCCCTCCAGAGGTCAACTTGTGGTCACCCATCCACCCCTTTCTCTACCTCGTTACCATGTTTTTGTTTTCCTTTATAGCTTTTAGCACCATCTGAAGTTTAGTTGTATAAGCACTATTTACTTATCTGTTTAATTTTATTTACACGTATACTATCCGTTGTCCCTATTAGAGGGTAGGTTTTGTGAGGGCAGTATTATCTGTGTGTTTTAGTCCCCTCTCTTCAATGTCTGCACCAGGTCTGGCCTTCAGCAGGCATGCAATACTATGTGTTGCTTAAACAAATTATTTCTAAAAACAGATGTTGTCCTGAGGTCAAGTCACATTAACCATCAGCTCCAAGAGTTCCCCAGGTTATTTCCTGAATCGTGATACTGTGGTAAATTTTGCTGGAGGCTAAAATGTGGGCCACTGGTCTCCTTTTGGTTACAAAGATATTTTGTCTGGTTCTCCTTGTTTAAGTCCAGTGCTCATCTGATGGGTAAGCCAGGTAGTGGCTTCTTGGAAAGGAAGGACATTTCTTCTCTTGAGTTCATGGTTTGTGTTGTGTTCTCTTAGTGTAAGCTGGAAGTCCGCCATCTTTGTGGTGCTGTGCTGACCTCTGGGTGGGAGTGAGAACGGCTGGAGGTCTCGGTGATGTGAGAAAGTGGGGAAGAGGAAGAGGAGAGCAGAGAATGGGAGATTAGAAAAGAAGGACATTTTAGACAAGGGAGGGTCAGAAGCCTCCTTCTCAGCTTGATATTGCAGACCTTAGACCCTGGAAGTTAGAGACATGGCAAATGGCCCCCACAGTAGCTGAAATGCTGAGTGAAGTGCCAGGTTCATCTCTATTAACTACATGGGCTAACTGCTTTTTTCCAGGAGCTGAATAAGCCAAAAGAGTCACGGGGAAAGGAATTTCCTCCTCTGGTTGGATCATGCCCTTTATAAATTCCTATTACATAGACCAGGGTTCCAGTTGCTAAGAGTTGCATCTCCCAAACCTGAGCCCCTTTTCAGGGCTGGGTGTGAGTTGCAGCAGGGAAGTGGAGAAGTCCTTTCCTGCTGGTTTAGAGTATCATGTGGGCCATTAAAAACAAAATAAAACAAGTTCTTCTTTTCCTAGAACTTGCCACGGCTGATATAAATGGAAATTAATTCATCTTGGGGCTTGTTTTTCTTTCTCTGTCTTAGAGTTGGAATGATTCCTTTCTCCCAGGAAGCTCAGCGAGTCATTTCCCAACGGCCTTGATCTCATTTCCAACTTCAGGGGACCCATGGGGTCACAGATTTATGGGGAGTGAAGCTGGGGGCAGGTCCTGAGTGAGTAGCTCAGCTCTGGGCATTTTAATTCCACATGGAGTTGGCAGAGAGAAGGCCAGAGCAGGCCCCAGACCATCTAATCCCTTATCGCGAGGACCCCAGCTCCATGCCAAGAACTCGACTTTTGGAGAATGGCAGTCTCCTTGGGGGAGGCTCTCATCTCTGCAGGAAGCCAACAGGCAGAATGGACACCACCAGATAGAGCCTTCTGTAGCCAGTCCAGAGGCATCTGATTATTCAGTGGATGATTTTTTTTTTTTCTGGTCCAAATAAGCCTCATATCCCTTCATCAGAACAAAGCTGGACTTTCCCACTCTCCGGCTGGCGGAGATAGCTGTCTTAGGCTCCTTGGAAAAAGCTCCATGGTTACCTTTCTTTCCCTTTTCCTTAGATCTTTTTGTTTGTTTGTTTGTTTTCTTTCTCATAAAGTAAGAAAGACATTCTTCTGTGCCTTGGCAGACAGCTGTCTGAGGTCCTTCCTCTACTGGGGTCTCACCGTTGGACCCCCCCCTCCCCAAAGCCCCTCCTAGTCAAACAGGCGACAAAAGCTCCTCCTGCCTTGCCTTTCACATACCGTGTCTGAGGGAAGGAGCTGATCTCTGTGCCAGCAAGTGAAACCTTGGCACCCTCTCAAAGAAACCTGAAGTGAGAAGGGTTCAAGAGGGAGGTCGCTTTGTGCGGAAAAGCTCCCGCCACAGACTCCCCACCAGCTTGTCTGAGGGCCTCCTGTGGGGCCACCGGAGAGATGGGAACTTGGTGGGGATTGTGTCCACCCTGGCTCCTTTAGCCCTTGCTTTAAAGCCTTTAACTTTAAAGAGACTGAAGAAAAAGATTCCCATGGGATAGAGGAGAAACCTAACCCCACTCCCCTCCCATCCCTGTCTGCTCCAGATTGGAGCTTTCAGTCTCAAAATGCCTCATTTCTCCTAACCACCAAGTTAGTTCACTGACCCTCTCCCTGGAAATGCCATCACCAACTGGCTTCTCTGTTCATGTCTCAGGTGAATGTTTCTTTAGCACAAATACACACTTATTGTCAGACACTGAGGAATCAGATAATTAAATCACCATCCTGTTGGAGTCCAGGAGGCAGGAGAGAAATGTAAACAATTAACTTTCAGTGCAGTGTGATGGGAAGCTGGATGTCTGTGGCTCAGCCTCGAAGTTCCCAGGGAGAAGCTCTTCGTGCAAAGCACCTGGTCCATGCGCTATTGGGGTTGTTAAAGCCCTTGATCCTGGTGACTGATGGCTCCACCCTTCTCAGGCTCAGGGGGAGGGAAATTGGCAGTTGGGACCCAGTTGGTGTGACTCCTGGGAGAACAGAGACCCACCCTGAACCTCTTCTCATTTCACTCGTGCAGGGCAGTGACCAGTTTGGAGGGCGGAGAAGGAAATTTCCATAACGTCGTGGGAACAGGGTGCAACTTTCCACCACGCCTCATTTTCTTGAGAAGGTGAACATGGTCGAAGGGTCTAGCTCTCAGGTTTGAATGTTTTCTTTTTCTCCTGGGAGAACTTTTCACGGCAATAGCAGCTACTTTCAGAATTAATTGCTAAAACAAGAGGAGATCAGATCTCTGTTGAGCAGTTCACAAGCCAGGGAAACTGCCAGAAGAGTAGAATCAGAAGATGACATTTTATCTTGGCACATGGAGGAAGTAACAGAGAAGAGGCGGTGGTCACTGTTGTCTTTTTTGTCATTTGAAGGAAAAATAAAAAGAAACGAGCACTTAGCCACTGCTTTGTCCAGGGTAGGAGGTGAATAAGTATCCCTCTCTGGGTGCTGATGTCCTGGCACAGGAGACTCATGAACTTAAGTTTCTCTGTTTTAATGACACGTGGAGAGTTCATGTCTAAGAAGAAGGTCAGATTTGATGAACTCTAGGCCTCCATTCAACTCTTAAAGTTCTACTTGTCCATAAGGTAATCAACATCATCCATGGAGGAGGTGGTGCCCTTCTCTGCTGTGGGTGGCTACTTTGCTTTAATTGGAATCTGACAATTTGGACCAGGAGATGAGAGCCAGGTGGTAAGAGTCTTGGGTGGTGAGGTCAAAGCCATTTGAAGTTCAGTTTGGGCAATTATTCATTGAATAACTCTGTTTTATGGGTCTGGCCCAGTGCTAGTGTGGGCATATGGGGATGAAAGAGATGAACGTGGGCATGCAGAGGGCCTATGTGATGAGGCTGGACAAAGCTGGGATGAGGCCTCTGCTCGGGAGTCCCCATGGCACCACTGTTGCTCCCTGTGTGTTCATGGCCGGGGCTGGTGGGCCCAGACAGGCAGGGTAGGCCACCTACATAGGGAAGTTAGTGGTGTTGCTATTATTTGGTTTTGAAGGAGGCCGTGACTTTTGTGTAAAACAGGGGTGTGAAAGGTTGCGGTCCTTTTGTGTGTGGGCATGGCGCTACGTCAGCCTTCAATTCTCTGAGGACTCCTAAGGAACTCATGCTGGCGCGTGGGCCCATGGCCTCTCTCCTGGCCTCCTCCCTCGCTGCCTGTCCAGGCTGCCTTTGTTTTGACATCTTTTTAAACTCTCCTCTCCATGTTTCCTGTTTTCATGGATCTTCCCCTTGTGCTGTATTTTTCCTGTGTCTGTTTGTTTGGTCTCCCAGATGTTGTAGCCACTGGTTATTTTGGTAGCTATCTGGGCATCACAAGATCTGAAAAAAAAAAAAAAGACAATGGAAAAATCCTATATTGGAAAAAAAAATTCCATACGTGAGTCCTCGGTTGCATAATGGGCCACCCCAATGCTTCAAATGCATAGCTTGGGTGTTGTTGTACTGATGGAGCCAATCACCTAAAAATGCAGTGAATTCAGTTAAAACATCCACCATTCTTTCACATTATGTCACTTCCTTGGAGCACATCACAGCACCCCACACGTAGTTGGCGCTCATGACACGTTGGCTGAATTAAACTTATTAAGCACTGGACCCTCTCCCTGGAGAGAGATTTTTAGGTGTAACAGCTCGGAGTCCTTTTTACCATTCCTCTCCTAGCTGTCATGTAGCAGAAAATTAATGGATACAACAATCCAGTCAAATGGCGGTGGAGGCCATGCTTGTCTGTAGATGCAAAATAAAAGAAATCCCACAGAAGACATATGTTGCTCCAATGGGGACTCTAATAGATCTCTGGCACCAGGACGGCCGGCAGTGCCTGGGAATTTGGCCTGAGAAAGGCCTATAGGAAGAGTCTCATTAGTTA
Source organism: Eumetopias jubatus (assembly GCF_037043125.1). Classification (NCBI taxonomy): domain Eukaryota; kingdom Metazoa; phylum Chordata; class Mammalia; order Carnivora; family Otariidae; genus Eumetopias; species Eumetopias jubatus. The sequence goes on from NW_028274818.1 coordinate 38,589,185, forward strand.
ATTCGGTGTGGGCCAGATCCTGCAGGTAGGGAAACTGTTTCCTTAGACACCGTTTAGTTAGCGACTCTGCGGGTGGGTGTGGTGGTGGCACAGCGGGGCCATGAATCCCTCCCTGTGGGGAGGGATGTTTCCTTTCTGCCCTGACCACAGACCGCACTCCTACCCAGAAGGCGAACCTCAGAAGGGGGGACAGTACAACTTGCTCTTTCATACCCACCATGGGACAGATCTGGCATAACAAGTGGCATATAACAACTGACAAAAAGGACACAAGTCTTTCAGTGGATTTTCCCAGCACTCCATGGATTAGGTAGAGAAGGCATTCCCATCCTGCTTGGTTGGAAAGAATCTCGGGGCTCCCAGGGGCCACGTGGCATAGCTGGAAGAGCAAGAACTAGAAGGAGCTAGAAATCAGGGTCTCTTCCTGTTTGTGAACACTTCACCCCACATTCGATCTGTGGAAAAGTCTTATGGATTCTACCTCCCAAACCATTTCTCAAATTCATTTTTTTCCCCCATTCCATAATCATAGGTGACTCTTAGGCTGGTAGTTACACTTATTTAAAGAGAAAAAAAGCTGTTCCAGCATTTCTATTGTGGATGGGTGTGGATCTTCAAGTCGCTACAGAAAGGCAGGGAAGAGGAGCCTGTCAACAGATCCAGCACATTTCCTGTCGTAGTTGTGACATAAGTTCCTGGTATTTCTTTCATTATACGGAGATCTGTATTTTCTAAAAGTTAAGAAGCTGAAACTGGTGGAGTGAATGTCATGAATTAAGGGAAAAGCCTGATGTGTCACCTGGGCTAAGGGCGTCAGACTTAACTCACCCACGTGGTGATTGTCTCCTGTTTATTGAAAACATCCATGCCCATCAGCTCCATATACGTAGGAGACTGCAACTGATCTGCAGAATAATCACCTCAGTGATTTATCCCGATGTGTTGAATTGCCTTGTGAGGGGCTCAGGGTGAGGTTTTGGGGTGCGTATTTGTTTTGGTTGCTTGATTTTCTGCAGCTTCATGAAAGGTGTCGCTGTAGGAATGTTCCTGAACTTTTTTCCTTTGTTCCTGCGATGGTTTGTGTTGTATATCAGGGACATTTTGGCAACAAGGAGGACTGGCTTTTTCATCACGAGTAGAAGAGATTTGCAGGAGAACCTCAAGAGCAGGATGGAGAGTTCCAGGGCTCCAAAGGGGAAGCAGAAAGAAAATTCCTTGCATTTCAGGATGATAATAATAGCAATAGCATTTACAGGGCTCAGGTCCCTGTTCAAAGTGCTTCAGGTGAATTACAAATTAGGCCTTTAATCTTTACAACCACTCCATGAAGTAGACTCTATAATCTTCATTTTATGGGTGAAGAAACTGAGAGAGTTTCTTAGCTTGATCAGAGCTGATTAGCTTGCCCAAGGTTACACAGGTGGGCCCACATTTTGTCAAATTTGGGAATACCTCTATTAAGTTTTTCTCATATACCATTTTTTAAATACATTATGAAGTGATATTAAGAGTATTCCTGGGAGCCATTCCTCCGCTAGGACCATCAGCAGTAAGTACAATAAGGGATTGCAGACCACACAAATATACCCCACAAAACCCAAACTAAATGTATCACCAACTCAGCTTTCACTTAGGGTTAGGGTTAGGGTTAGGGTTAGCTGAGTTGCCAAAATGCCCGTAGCCATTCCTCCACCAGCTGAGTGAAGGTCAGAATGGCAGTCAGAATGGAAAGTGGGAGACGTCTTCACTGACACTAAAATATCTTACTTCTGCAAATTTTATAAAAACATATGGTCATGTGAACACACTGCACTGTCCTCTACCGGGTCTTTGAAGTGGTTGGTGTGAGGGAGGAGCCCTAAAAGTTATACTCATTAGCTTTACAATAAATTTTCTCCTGGTCATAAGATATTTACAGAATTTATGTCCATGTGTGCGTGTGCACACACACACACACGTGTGCGTGTACACACAATGGTAGCAGGATGCATGTCCAGAGGTGTTGGATGACTGTTTTCTGCCACCAGTCCTATTGGGTATTACTGTGATGTGGATAATACCTCACTTGGAGAGAATATGAATGGGCTACATTTGAAATAGGTCGTGAAGCTGAGGCTTGGATTCAATGATTTCCCCACCGCACCCCACCCCAACTTTCCCTATAACAACCCCGTTAGACAGGAAGTATTATCCCCACTTTGCACATGTGGGGGCTGAGGCTCAGAAGGGCACAGGGTAAAGAACCAGCTCTGATAGCCACTTTTTACCATATGAACTAGTGATGGCCTCTATAAAAAGCACAAATAAAGATCAGATTTCATGGCCTCAAGAGGATGGGATGGCAAAGAGCTTATTGCTCCTTAGGGGAAATTAAGCACATAATGATAGGTTGTTGTATTGGTTAGGATTCATTTTGGCTGTGAGTGGCAGCAACTCCTAAATAGCAGTGGTTGAAATCAGATGGGTATTTATTTCTCACTCATGTGAAGGTCCAGATAGGTGGTCCACCGTCATCAAGGGCTAAGTCCCTTCTGTTGTATTGCTCTGCCATCCTCAACATATAACTTCTAAGTCATGACCCAGAGTGGATAGCTTCAATCATGAGGTCCATATTCTAGCCAGCAGGAAGGAGTAAAGGGCAGAAGGAAGACAGACTTCTTTCTAAGTACACTTACTGAGAATTTTGTGTACATGCATACAACTTCTGCCCCTATCTCCAATCCCATTGGCCAGGACATTGTCATATGGCCACACCAAGACACAAAGGAGACTGGGAAGCATAGGTTTATTCTGGGCAAGCATGCCTGCAGATAACACTGTGGGAAGAGGGTAGAAGTGATATCAGGGGACAACTAGTGCAATTGTCCTGTGCTGTATATCATCACGTTATGCTTTTTATCTTCTCAAGAAGACTTCATTCTCTTTGAAGGCAGGAATTCTGTTCTATATTCATCACAGACTCAGAGATACTTCAGAGTGAGGGAAGTGCCATAGGGATCATCCTCATTTTCAAACTTTTTATCAGTATATTTCCTTTTTCATAAGAAATTCTTAACGGGGCCCCAATATGGCCTTTAAAAGCAATGTTGTTAAAAGAAATACCATAAGTTCTGAGTTATAGCATTTTCTTATTTTAAAATCATCCAGGGCGCCTGGGTGGCTCAGTTGGTTAAGCGACTGCCTTCGGCCCGGGTCATGATCCTGGAGTCCCGGGATCGAGTCCCATGTCGGGCTCCTTGCTCAGCAGGGAGTCTGCTTCTCTCTCTGTCCCACTTCCCTCTCGTGCTCTCTATCTCTCATTCTCTCTCTCAAATAAATAAATAAAATCTTTAAAAAAAAAATAAAATCATCCAAAACTCAAGTTAAAGAATTGAAGGTATGTAATGTGCCAATATTTGATACATGATACATCTGAGGGTGTATTTTCCACTGGCATAGAAATAGTTTTTAAATCCAGTTTTAATGATGAAATTCAATACAGTATTTTCAGAACACCTTCAGACTTGAACTTGAAAGTGACCAGTCAAACCTGAACTTCTCGTATAGCAAGTATTTTGAGGCTCAAAGTGGTGATGTGTTTTGGTAGCATCCCAGAGCTAGGCTGTGGCAGAAGTAGGCTAAAATCAAGTTTGTGAGTCAAGGAGTATAGACTAACTTTCCAGCATGGTGCCAGGTGCCAAGTACTTCTTATTAAATCTCTCTATATTGCCTAGGAGACTGTTGGGTACAGAGCAGCCACGCAATACATATTTGTTGTCAGCGAAAGCCCTTTTCTTAATGATGGGGTATGTCCAATTAAGGAGAGTAGGGGCCCTTGGGGTTACAGGGTCATTATTTAATATGGAGGGAATGACAGTACCAAAGAGTTGTTTGTCTCTTTCCATGTTTACAATGTGCTTTTATATATACCTTATCTCATTTAATCCTCTCAAAAGCTTTTCAACAATCAGGGCAGATATTATCCCAGTTTTATAGGTGAGGAAACAGGCTCAAGCTGTTGAGCGACTTGCCCAAGCACATAGCGCAGGTGAGTGATAGAACCAGGAGTGACATTTCTGGAGCCACATTTTCTGAGTCCAAATCCAAATCTTTATTCCTAGTTCTCATCCTCCATGTTGAGTTTTTGATGCACTTTGTGCATTTTCCTGTGTTGCACCTCTGTGGGGGTTACCATTCCCATTGCAGTCTATGGAGTTATGCTCCAGTCTATTTACATGTCCTACAATGTGAATGGCATCTTTACAATGGGCAAGGGATAAGCCTTGCCTCCTATCGCCACCATTTAAGTCCTGCCCTCCTCATTCTCCCTGGCTTGATACAGGTAGGGCTCAGAGTCCTCACTAGCCGGCCCATTTATTGCAGTGGCAAGTGCAGTAGTGGGCTGAGCTCGGATCTGAAGCTAAGAGACCTGGGTTTGAGTCACCTTCATCATTAACAAGCTATGTGGTGTTGGGTAAGTCTCTTTGTCTGAACTGTCTCCTCAGGAAAATATGGAGATGTTCTACCACCATTCACAGTTATGTTAGTAATTGTACGTATCCAGCTCTGTGTCTCTAGACAGCATTGTTCATATGCTGTGTGCATGCCACCCCGCCAACTTCCGAAGGGCATAGTGCTGGGAGCAGTGAGAAGGGAGGGATGCACGTTGGTGAGGTTAGCTGATTTGCCCTCCATAATAATGCATTCAGGGAATGACCACAAAATACCATGCTATTTCTCCCAGTATCTCATGATAACTATGGTTACTGATTTTGATGCTGTTCTTGGTGAAGACTGGACCTAGCTGATGGGCTCCTGACGTGTAGAATACATTCCTTTAATCATTCATTCATTCAACAGATATTTATTGAGGGTCTGCTATGTGCTGGTTGTATTCAAGGGGCAGGGGACGATACAGCTCTACACAAAATGGACTGAGTCCTTGCCCTCATACAGCTTAGAATCCTGTGGGGAGAAGGAGACAGAGCAGAAGCAAAGAAACACAAAAGTATGTAATACAATATAAAGTAGTGACTCTCTGAAGACAGTGAAGATGGGTAAAATGTTAGTGAGGGGTAAGGCCGTGTGCATATGTTTGAGTGGTGTGTGCATGTTTGTGTACATGCACGTGAGTATGCGTGCGTGTGTGAGTATGGGTGGGACAGCGGGACAACCTCCCTGAGAAGGTGACCCAAATTAGAAGATTGAACTCTGGTTATCTAAAGGAAGAGCTGAGTTCCTAGGTTCTTGGGAAATGTTTGGTTGATGTTAAATAAATAATTATTCATGGATCTTGGGCCTACTCTGTCAAATCCCACTTCCCTTCCCATGGAACCCCCAAGGCCAAATGGCTCCAAGGGCCTTTCCAGCATGAACCCCACTCTCTCCTTCATCTGATTGTCTCACTGCCTCCTACACATAGAGTCCATTCTCTTCACCCTGCTTTGGCCTGGCCTGTGATGGCCTCTTTGCCATGACTACTCCATGAAGTCTTCTCTCATGATTCACAGCTCTCTCCTTTCTGGGCATTTTTATTATACTTAGAGCCCACACCTCATAGTTTGCCCATACTTTGTTTCTGTTTCATTCATGTTCGTTGGCTTTGCATCTTCAACTGCGGCTGTCTTAAACTTCTTCTGGATCCCCTGTGGGACCTCCCACAATGTGAAGTCCATGGCAGGTGCTCAATAACCCATGATTACGGATTCATTGAAGAATTATTTTCTCCCCGGAAAGAATGGACTGAGTCCATTGGAGGTAAGCCTGGTGTGATAAGTTGCAAACAATGGCACAAATTCCTGCCATCAGGATGTGATGTCCATTTCCCCAGCCCTTGAATTGAGGCTGGTCTTGTGAGGTCCTCTGACTAATAGAGTGTGGTGGAAGTGAAGTTGTGCAAGTCCCAGGTCTAGAAGCCTTGTGGCTTTTGATCTTGGGCTGGAAATGCTTCCAGCACTGAACATGCCAAGGCTAGCCTGGCAGAGGGCAAGAGGCCACATGGAGAGGGGTCTTGGCCATCCCAGCTGTGGCCCCAGATATGGGAGTGAGCCTAGCCAAGGACAGCTGAGCCTGGTTCAGACCAGAAAGATCACCCAGCTGAGCCTGGCCCAAATTGTCCATCCACACAATTAGGACCTAAATAACATGGTGGTTGTTTTAAGCCACTGAGTTTGGGGTGGTTTGCTCTGCAGCACTGAATAACCAATATATTCTGAGACCACTCTGGTAGCAAGGCAAAGTGGTTCTAGAAATAATCCCTTGCAGTCATATAACACATTCATTATGTACTTTAAATCTCTTTCCTGTTTATCACTTCATTTAATTCTTATAGAACCTTTTTTGAGGAGACAGGCATTTGTCAGTGCACCTATTTTACAGATTAGGAAAGCAAGACTTAAGAGAGGTTGCCTCAGACATGCTAGCTGGAAGAGCATGGAGGGCTAATGCTCAGCCCTCTGTCATGCAGAAGTCTCAGGACACATGGTGGCCTTTCCTGTTGAGGGAAGGTTAACCCCAAGGGCAACAGCCTGAGTTAGACAAAGAAAGCTGGGACCTGAGGGCCTCACTCTGAGGCTGCCTGTTCTAATGAGCCTGGCTACCTCGGGCTCCTCTGACCTCCAAGTAGGCAGGTTGTATAATGAGAAACTCATAATGAGGCTTAGCAAGTCCTTGTTTTTTCCAGAGTTGCTATGAGCCTCTGCTTTGCTGCTGGATTAGGCTGCTTGTGAAGGTTTCTAATTCGGGGTCTTAATTTTTGTAAAGCGTGAATTACAAGAAGTCAGAAGAATGATGCAAAGAGCATTTAATAATGCACATTCACAAAAGAAGTGGTGTAACTACATTAATTAGGCAAGTCTTGCGTAAAGATGCAATGTAATTATATATTTGAGACAGTTAATTAGGGAGCTACTTGGAAATTTCAGTGAATATTAAGGTAATTATACATAAATACTATAACCATTAAGACTGCACCCATAATGAAAGCAATAACTAATTACATAAATAACAGCATACTTATGTTTTTACATTACCAACACCTAACAATGCTTCCTATTCCCCGCCTCCCTTCACCATGCAAATGACAAATCTTCCATTTTTAACTCAGATATTCTTGCAAATGGTTGGAAATAATGACCTTTCTGTTTCTTTCCTCTATTTTGACAAATCTGGGCCCGCTGGGGGAGCTTCCAGTGACTGGACAGAAGTGTGGGATGTGAGGGCTGCTCAGCCCTGCCTGACTTCACCTGAGTGGTTGTAGGTAGGAATAAACCAGGGCCAAATCATGCAGTGGCTGGAGAGGGGCAGGTCAGAACCATGGACAGAGTCAAGGTGTGGGCTTGGAAGACCTGGCCTTCACTCCCAGCCCTGCCAGTCATCAGTTGTACCACTTCAGAGAAGTCACTCTGTGCCTCTCAGCCTCAATTTCCTCATTATGTCAAATGGTGATGATAGTAATCCCTGTCTCCCAGGGCCATAATGGAGAGCAAATTTAAAACTGTTAAATGCCATCTTGTGTAACTGGTTGAAGTTTGCCTTTGAAGCTCCTGATCATTGCTCTCTGTGCCTTTTGCTCCCTCAGCATGTCCCCTTCATCTTCAGGGCTCTCAGATACCCATCAAACTGCCTGTACTACCCTCCAAATGAAGAACTGCTATCGTGAAAGGGTCTGGAGCTCATTCACACTCAAATGTGACTGACTGATGACTTAAAGCCAAAATGTTAAAATGTTGAGAGGGCCTGGTAATGTATGTATATTTTAACAGGAAACAAAGTCTCTAGCTACTGCCCTGTAGAATGCCCAGTCAACAGGTAATTAATGAAATGTTTGAGTAGGAGCACTTCTGGACACTCCTGGTATTTCACCATGTGATACTACAAGGGAGGGGGCTGCATAGAGTGGTTGGTAAGAGCAGATTGAGAAGTCTGAGCATTAACATCTTGGCTCCACCACTAGCAAACTACTTAGCTTCTCTAATAATAATACAAATACTAGCATTTATTGGTTAGTTAGTATTTTGAAGGCAATGTTTTACATGTATTAATTAATTTAATCTTCATAACAATCTCACAAAGTACATCCCATTATTGTCCTCACTTTATATGTGAGGAAAGTGAGGCACAGAGATATTAAGTAACTTATTCCAGGTGACATAGCTAGGAAGTGGAGGAACTTGGATTTCAATCTTAACACTTGGCTCTACAGCCTGAATTCTTTGTCTCTATGATATATTGTTTCTCTTTAAATGCAAGATGATGCCAATCATCGTATTTACTGCATGGAGCTATTGTAAGTATTACATGAGATAGTGCAGGCAGCATGGTTAGGTCAGTGCCAGCACACTATAAATATTCTATCCTATTAAAGTTTACCTCTTAGCCCAAATGTCAGCAAATATTTATTTCTCTGTTTGACCCTTCTCTTCGCAAGTCAGAGTCTCTCCAGTGCTCCCCATTTCCCACTATCTTTCATTATTTGCAACTCAATTTCCCACCAGGTTGTCTTTCCTTCTGTGTAGGGTGTGAATGTGAGGGATGAGTCTGATTCCACCTGACCCACCAGAAGAATGTTCCCTGTTCAAAGTTCAAAGGGAAGAGAGACACTTGACTTGACATTGCTTCTACTGCCCAAAGTCTGACTGGTACCATCTCTACCTGTTGGGTTCTGCTCATTACTTGGAAATCACACATCATTTTTTACTGGAGAAGTTTTATAATCTCACGTATTCACCAGATTTAGATATGAGTTGCTTTTAACTCTTTTAAGCAAATCAAATCTTCCTTTTGGAGAGTGATAAGCAGCAGTAGTGTTTGGTACATAGAGACTTATTCTTTAAAGAAACATGAATGGTATGTCTGGAATGGGTGAAGACTCTTTAGTGAGGCTTTTGGTACCTCAGAGTGAAGGCTTTCTTAGCTTGGATATGTTGGGCATCAGCCTGTCTCCCTGATCCCACACATGCACCCTAATGTAAAGCAAGTCAATTGTCAGGCTTCCCATATATTCACAGCTTAAAGTCAGTCTTTTTATCCAGAGGAGAGGCATATTGGGAAAACCACTTACACAATTGCAGAGAAAAGTTTTACCATCTACTTTTATTAATCAACCTTTAGTCACAAATATAAATAAATCCTTTATTCATAATAGATACTAGATTATCTCTAGACATTCCAGGCAGAAAATGTAAAGCACAAAACAGTAAAGCCAACTAATAGAGTTAATCCCAGAGAAAACAGAGATACTTTAGAGAACAGATGGGGACTTGGGCGCCTGGGTGGCTCAGATGGTTAAGCATCTGCCTTCGGCTCAGGTCATGATCCCAGGGTCCTAGGATCGAGTCCCGCATCGGGCTCCCTGCTCCTTGGGAGCCTGCTTCTCCCTCTGCTTCTCTCTCTCTCTCTCTGTCTGTCATGAATAAATAAATAAAATCTTTTAAAAATAACAGATGGGGACTTAAATTATTTTAGTTAGTGTCCTTAGAAGGATCCAAGACAATATTGCATTTATAAAATAACTGCTGCTCTAAAAAAGAGAGAGAAACCAAAAAACAAGGAAGAATTTTTTGGAATTAAAACATGTGGATACTGAAATAGGCATTTCAATAAAAGTCCTGGAAGACAACACTGAAAATAATCTCCCTGCTTGTGGAGCAAAAGACAAAAAGTTGTAAGATACAAAGGAAAAGTTTAGAGACAGGAAAATCAAAGAAATATAGTCCCATCCATTAAAAGTTCTAGAAAGAGACAGCAGACAAATGAAGAAAAGGAAGTAATCAGATTTCCCAAAGTGCAGGAAAAGTAACATTTTTTAAAATTATTATTACAGTTAGCTGTCAGCAAATGAATATAAAATACCCATGCCTAGGTATTTTTTCATCAAATTTCAGAACATAAGGATAAAGAGAAAATTCTAAAAGCTTCTGGAGGGAAGCTTATCAATTAAAGAAAGAGAATCAGATTTCTATTTGATTCTCATCAGCTGCAGTGGTTGCTGGAACACAATGGAACAATACCTTTCGACATCTAAGGGAAAATGATTTTGAACCTAGATTTATATACCCAGCCAAACTATCATTCAGATGAGGTCTAAGGACACTTTAGAGATGGAAGGAGTCAGAAATTTTATCTCTCTTACCGCTTTCCATACAAAACAAAGCAAAACAAAAACATAAAATCTGAGCATGTAGACCAATAAAATAAGAAAATAATTGAAGAAGGGGGAAAAACAGGCTCCAACACTCAGAGCATTAAAAAGAAATCCCAGTCTAACAGCTATACAGCAGGCCAAAAACCAACTGGGCCAAATTAGAACAGGATGTCTGATAACTCCAAGAAGAATATAAGAAAAAGTGGATGTCAGTAAGTATGATTGTGAGCTATCAACATCTTATAGAAATTATTTAAAAAATATGTAGTTCTTTTAATTATAAGAAAAAGACAAATTTAGGAATTTCAGGAAAAACAAAAACTATACCAGGAATCATGTCCCCAAGTATGGCATGATTTTGAATATTTCTATTAATAGTTGTTTCTCATAGCACATAGCATCTTTTAACATTCCTTATCACCTTATCATGTATCTTCTTATTTGCTTTTTGTTTGTTTTTTCACTCTCATTAGAATGTAAACTCCATGAGGGAAGGGAGATTTATTACATTCACTGTTTTATTCCCTGAACCAATCAAAATGTTTAGCAAATAGTAGACATTCAACATTTGTTAAATAATTGAATGAATTGGGGCACCTGGGTGGCTCAGTTGTTAAGCGTCTGCCTTTGGCTCAGGTCATGATCCCAGGGTCCTGGGATCTAGTCCCACATCAGGCTCCCTGCTCAGCGGGAAGCCTGCTTTACCCTCTCCCACTCCCCCTGCTGTGTTCCCTCTCTCCCTGTGTCTCTCTGTGTCAAATAAATAAATAAATAAAATCTTTAAAAAAAATTGAATGAATTAAGAAAATGCAAATCTTACCACCAGCATCCTAAAGCTGAAATTATCAATCTTTTCTTCTACTTTATTGAGCATAGTAATAATAGTTATTTCAAAGTTCTTATCTGAACTCCAGTATTCCTTTGGGTCTGTTTTTGTGTTTGTTTTCTTGTTTATAGACTTCATTTTTTAGAGTAGTTCTAGATTCACAGCAAAATTGGTTGAAAAGCCCTGAGATTTCTCATAATACCCTTTTCCCTCAACAATACCCACAGACTCTGCTATCATCAACATCTGGCACCACAGTGGTAAATTTTTTACATCCAATGAACCAACATTGACATGTATTTATCACCCAAAGTCCATAGTTTACATTAGGGTTTATTCTTGGTGGTGTTCAATCTATGTGTTTTGACAAATGTTTATGATATGTATCCACCATTGTAGTATACAGAAGAGTTTCACTGCCCACCTAGGCATCCCTCCCTCCCTGCAAACCACTGATCTTTTTCCTGTTTCCACAGTTTTGCCTTTTCCAGAATATCACATAATCGAAATCATACATTATGTAGCTTTTTCAGGTTGGCTTCTTTCACTTAGTAATATGCTTTGAAGTTTCTTCCATGTCCTTGCATGGCTTGATAGCTCATTTCTTTTTAGTGCTGAATAATATTCCATTGTATGGATGTACCACAGTTTATTTATCCATTCACCTACTGAAGGACATCTTGGCTGCTTCCAAGTTTTGGCAATTGTGAATAAAGCTGCTGTAAACATCCATCTGCAGGTTTTTGTGTTGACATAAGTTTTAAGCTTCTCCTCCTCCTCCTCCTCCTCCTCCCCCTCCCCCTCCCCCTCCCCCTCCCCCTCCCCCCCCTCCCCCTCCCCCTCCCCCTCCTCCTCCTCCTCCTCCTCCTCCTTCTTTTTAAAGTAAGCTCCCTACCCAACACAGGCCTTAAACTCAGGACCCTGAGATCAAGAGTTAAATGCCCTACCAACTGAGTCAGCCAGGTACCCCAGTTTTCAGCATTTTTTAAAAAAGATCTTATCCATTTATTTGAGAGAGAGAATGAGAGAGAGTAGGGTGAAGGGCAGAAGGAGAAGCAGACTCCCCGCTGATCAGGGAGTCAGATGCAGGACTCCATCCTGGGCCTCCAAGATCATGACCTGAGCCAAAGACAGATGCTTAACTGACTGAGCCACCCAGGTGCCCAATTTTCAGCTTTTTTGAGTAAATATCAAGGAACATGATTGCCGGAGCATATGGTGAGAGTATATTGAATTATGTGAGAAACTGTCAAACTGTCTTCCAAAGAGGCTGTACCATTTGCATTCCCATCAGCAATGAAGGCATTCCTGTTGCTCCACATCCTTTCCAGCATTTGGTGTTGTCAATGAAAACATTGATTTTAGCCATTCTAATAGGTATATAATGGTATCTCCTTTGTTGTTTTAATTTGCAGTTCCCTGATGACGTGATTGATCTTTCATATGCTTATTTGCCATCTGTGTATCTTCCTTGGCAAAGTGCCTGTTAAGATCTTTGGCCCATTTTTAAATTGTATTGTTTGTTTTTTTACTGTTGAGTTTTAAGAATTCTTTGTATATTTTGGGTAACAATCCTTTTTCAGATATGTCTTTTGCAAATAATTCTCCTAGTCCATTGCTTGTTTTCTCATTGTTTTGATGGGTTTGTTTTTATTGTTTTTTCCTGTTTTGGTCATTTGGTCTTGCCTGTTATTATACTAAGTATTTTTTTATTGAATTATGGGTGTTGTGAAATAAAAATTGTATAGGTGATCTGAAGCTCTGGATGATTTTTTTTTTTTTTTTTTGAGATGGCAGGCATTGCACCTGAATCCAGACAAGAATTAAATTTATTTGAATCTGGGCTTCAGTCTTGGTAAAGACTGGTCTATTTTGGTTTGCCTTTACTTCTAGGGAATTGTCCTTTTATGGAATGACTGGGATATTTTCCAGGCTTACTCTGTATGGATGGGTCCTAAACTCCAATTTTCATTCTTCTGGTTATGTGAGATTGCCTAGAAGTCTGCTTAGCTCTCAGACTTGGGGCTCCCACCTTCTGCTCTGCTTCTCTGACACTCTGCTTCATGGTGTCTTATCTGAAGCTTTAAGAGTTGGCAAATGCCTTGAGGCTAAAAACTACATGGATAGTGACTTTCTTCTGTACTTCTCTTTGATATCTTGGCTTTCTAAAATCCTCCTGTCTTGGCAGCTTTCCAGTGCCTTCAAAATTTTTTTTCTTTAATAAATTTTTTATTGTGGAATAATTTTAGTTTTACAGTAAAGTTGCAAAAATAGTATAGAAAGTTTCCATGTATCTTTCACCCAGCTTCCCCTATATGTAACATCTTACATTACCGTGGTATACTTGCCAAAACTAAGGAACAAACACTGGTACATTACTGTTAACAAATTTCAGACTTTTTTCTAATTTTACCAATTTTTCCATTAATGGTCTTTTTAAAAAAATTACTGGAGCCAATCTAGAATATTACATTACATTTAGCAAATGCATTTTTAAAATCCAGCTTTTTAGTTATTCTTGGCAGGAGGGCTGATCTGTTACAAGCTAATGTGCCATGGCTAGACACAGAACTCCTACTTATTGGTTTTTCAGTTTTATAATTAACCTGTATATAAAACAAGGCTTAATATTGGGTATCCAGCATTATGAAAGGTAACCTATTGAGCAATGAAAAAATGTAACCTATAAAACTCTGGGAAGAATTGTAAGGCAGGGGTAGTATTAGAGAGTTAGATTTTGTCATTGTTAATAGAGGAGAGTCAATTGATATCTTCAAGTTCATAAGTCATAATACAGAAGTATAAGAAAATGATTCAAAAGACAGAAAATAGAATTTGTTATCTCTGAGTAATGGAACAGAAGGTTGTGAAGGTATAAGATTTTTCTTTTATTCAAGCAGATTTACTTAAAGTTTTGGGGTTTTTTTTGCCATAGGAAGTTGAATTTACTTGTACTGACATAGCATAATGCCTGTTACACAGTTTCCAAGTGGAAAAAAAAAACAATTGACAATACAGTAGGTATGAATGATACCTTTTATGTGAAAAGTCTCCATGCATATGTGTACATATAGTATAATTTTACAAACAGCAGAGCTGACCTACAAACTTCTTACAGGAAATTTTGTCTTGATCTTAATTACTCAGTCCCATATTTCCAGTAGTGGAAGTCAAGGGTGACAAATACACTTATTATAAATGTCTCATAACTAACAATAAATATGAAGAAAGAAATAGTGTCTTCAAATGTTGAGTGACAAGAGGCATTAACCCAGATTCCATAGCTGAAAAAAAAACCCCTAATATTTAAGATTCAAGGTGATACATAGACCATTTCACACATACAAAAACCAAGAGAATTAATCCCCAAGATGTTTCCAGGTAAATTAATAAAATATATACTTCAAAAGAAGAAAAGTGATCCCAGAGAGAAAAAGTTACGTGCAAAAAAAAAGGGGTGAAAAATGAAATTAGTATCCATTGGTAATAAGATTAATTATTGTAAAAACTGTTTTTTTCCATTTAACTAAAAGTGCAACAAGAACAATTTATCAGTTCTCAGCAGATACACAGTTCTTGCTTGATGTTGGAGCAGATTTGAGACATTGAACAACTTGAGAAGTAGGAAACTGTATAGTTAGGTATGTATATTCAACTGTATGGGTAATTAGGGTAATAGATACAAGTTTAGCTTTCAAAAAGCAGCAGAAGAAAAATAAAGGAGTAGAGGAAACTTTATGGATCCTGTAGTGGGTAAGAAATGAGAGAGGAACGAAGGCAAACATGACTTAATCACAGCGGCCAAGCCCCTTCATGTATTCACAGGTTATGGAGAGAGAACATGCACATCTTTTGGGAGCTGTTACTCGGCCTACCTCAGGAACCTACATGCAAAGGCCCCGAGGTACGTGTGTGGTTGGCATGTTCTAGGGGGTCAGCGTGGCTGAACGAGGTTGGGCAAATGAGAAGGGAAGGTGGGAGCAGCTCGTGAAAGACCCAGACCACACTGGAGAGCTGAGTCATCTCCTGATAGGGTCTGAGGGTGGATGGGGGGATTTTAGTACTCTCAGAGCCACTGAACAGGAGAACAAACTGGGGAGCTTGTTAAAATATCCATTTCTGGGCCCAAGAGATTCTGAGTCAGTGGTTCTGAGGAAAAGCCCCAGAGCCTGCCATTTTCTAAAGCAGCCCAGATGATTTCACAGGTGGTTCCAGGGCTCAACCTACAGCCCGGAACAACTGGTTCCAGGTGAAAACAGGGCACACGGCGTGATGAGCACCACCCTCTGTCTGGCTCTCCCTCTCCTTCTTCCTCTGCATGGTTGCTGTGGTTCCCCTTGCCAGGGACTGGTCTTGGAGAGCACACATGACCTGATTCCGGCCTGAGACACAACAGGGGAAGTCTTCCAAAGGTGCTTCCACAGACGTTGTCCTTGCTCTTAGAAGACCTGTCCGGAAGGGCAGCCGTTTTTCTGTCGCCTTGAGGGTGATGCCAACACCGTGGGTGGCAGAAGAGAAACGTAAAGAACACAGGGCTGGGATGTTCTGCTGTGAGAAGTAATAAATGCCCGTATTGTTTAAGGCAAGAGGAGTCAGTATTCCCGCAACTTGCAGCTGAAGGATTCCGAACTGGTGCAGCGAGAACGGGCTCTCTCTTGGCCAAGCTGCACCATCATTCTGAGCAGGTGGAAAAGCTGTTGCTCCTTGCTTCTCTCTCTCCTCTATGTGACAGTAAGTCCCATCAGGCAGGCTTGTCAAAGGACGAAGGGAGATAATGTCTTTGAACCACTCGCACAATTTCTGGCACAGCATAAGTGTTTAGTAAGTGCTCCTTGAATGGAATGAACGAGGGAATGGGCTGCAAGGAAAGCTAGCCTTCACACCACCGCACACTGGTGTTCTGTTCTGGGATTCTCTCTTTCATGTCAGGATTGAAGTGTACCTTGGCTTTCTTTGGCAACTATCCGTTGTATTCATTACTCTCTTCTAACAAATCTATTCGTTTAGAAAAGGCTAGGTTTCAAAATTATTATTATTTATACATTTTTATTAACCGGATGCAGGTCTTGTGGTTGTTTTCTTCCCTTCTTTCCCCCCTAGCCCTCTGCCCATGCCATTGGCCACCACCTGGCTGACCTGTAAGAGGGTCCCCCATGACTGCTGGGGTGATCCCGGGTGCAAGGAGTGGTGGCGTGGATTTAGGCTCTATGATACTTGGCCTTGTCAAGATGCTTCTATGACAAGCCTGCTTCCCCCCACCCCAGATTCTCCAGGTTTCTGGAAAACACTTTGCTGGGTTGCAATCATTGTGGCAAGTAGAAGAAACAACAAAGTCTAATGCTAATCAGATCCTCAGGAGGATCGTAGACTGGCATATAGTTCCCAAACACGGGACAGAGGTCCTCCAGGTAGTTCACAGTCATTTCTTGTTTGAACCCAAATTTGTAGAACCGAAAACCTTCTAATCACAAAAGCACAGACCACATGGGAAACAAAAAAATCTGGTACTTCAGTATCTCAAAAATAAAATTGGAAAACAGGCCTCCAGTCCTTTATAGCAAAGTTCCTGAGAGTTGGCTGTGCTATTGGACCTGGCAGTAATGGTCAGACTGGACAGTGCATGAGCATGTGATGACATGGGGTATTATTCACATTTCTGTTTCCAGAGACAGAGAATCTCACCATGGGAAATATAAATATTTATGTTGATTGTTGGACTGTTTTCATATTGAAGGTTATGACTCTATACCCCGCCCTTCCCCAAATCCTCACCCAACTCCTGGCTGACCAGAGTGGTCTGAGTGCTCTCATGGGTCCCAGGGATTTGGGAACTGGGCAACTTAGGAGGTGTGGATTTAGACCCCTAGAAAAATTATGAGATGGCATATTGCTTCATTCTGCCTGGCTAAAACCTCAATCCTGAAGTCTGTTCCCCTGTAGTAACCTCGGATATGGCTTTATGACTCAGGAGGGTCTTCTCCTTTGTTCCCCTGCCCCCCATTTCCACTCCCTCTCCCCATCCCCATCCCCCTTTCTCCCATTCCCTAATTAAAGGCCTACATCTCCAAGATCACATGTGGGTAGAAAGTAAATCAGAGAGCAGTCTTATGGCTTTGCAATCAGAACTGACTTTGTTGTTTCTTTTCATCATATACATGGACAACTAGGTGGGCTTGTGAGATTTGGGTCTGGGTACAAATAGAGCATTCTCTTTTATCAGCGAAAGAGCAGGTTAGGGTCCTGGTAAATAGGGCAGATACTTCTGGCGTAGACGTGGCTCTGTGTGTGTGTGTGTGTGTGTGTGTGTGTGTGTGTGTGTGTGTGACAGAGAGAGAGCGTGCGAGCACACGGCCTCTGAGAGTTAGAAATCAGATTTCCTCAAAGTAGACACCTGGAAAACCCTGTGCCATATTGGCTATTGCTTCTTAAGAATGACATAATGGAGCTGGAGAAGATCCAGGAAAGGACAACTGAATTAATTGAAGAGTTGGAATGGGTTTTAAAAACACCTTTATTTTCGGATTGTAAGAGTAATATGTATTCAATATAGAAAACTTGGAAGATAGTCAAGGCAAAAGGAAAATAAAATTATGTATTATCCTACCACTCAGAGGTAACGGTGTTTAACACATTGGTGTACTTCCTTTCTGTCTTTTTTCCTATGTACACAAACATACATATATATAACATTGTTATCTGTAATATGTATATAAAATTTAGAAGACCATTTAAGAACACATCTTTTCAGTTGCTACTCAGGGTCCCTCAGAGCCAGGATCCTGCCTCTCTTGGGCCAACAGATCTCCCACCATGTCCTGGCGTGTCTACCTTTTCAACAATCTGAGGATGCAGTCTAGCACGTTGGTGAAGAGCTGTTCCCGTTCCTGACTTGGGCCCATCGATGAACTGCTCTGAACCGCCATTCTTCACCTTAGAATAGAAGCTAATAGGACCTACTGTAATTGCTTGTTGGAAGGATCAAAGGTGGTCGTGGGTAGGAAGCTTAGCTTTACCCGGTGCCAGGGCTGCTCGACAGTCTCGCTGCTGTTGCCCACCCTAGTTGTTTGAGTGCTGATGGGAGACGAGAGCAACAAACCCCTGCACTCATGCAGGGCTTAGGAATTACCATCCTTTTGTGTGCATGAACTCATTGAAACTTCACAGCTCTTCACTTGACCTGGCCTGGGAAAATCACCTTGTCTCTTCTTTCCCTAGCAGATCTTTTAATTCTGATGAGTTACTTTGGGCTGAAATGAACAGTGTGGGCAAAACTGTAGAGAAAAGGAAGTCAGAAAGTTGTGGCAGAAGGGGCTGGTGGAGGGGGCTGGGTAGGATGTATGGGGGGGCCTCATTTTCAGAATCATCAGGCAGGGCCTCTTTTCACCACACCAGCCCCTCTCGAGGCACAATGCTGGGAGCTGGGGTGACTGCTTAGAGCCATTGGCTCTAAATCAGGGTCTACCGACTACCACCCCATGGGGCAACTGATGGGAGTACCCGTAATCTGAGATACTCCCTCCTCAGGAAGACTCATTAAGTCACTTTTTATGAGAAGCAAGTTACATAGCATTTTACAAAAATCATGCTCTGGAGTAGATTTGCATAAATGAATGCATTGTATTTTTTAGAGACCATGAAAGCTTTAATTACCTAAACTCTAATTAAACTTGTCTCTTGCAGAAAACACAGGGTATTAGCTTATTTTGTACTTGGCTCAACTTTTCTGTTTTTAAATAGTGGGTGATATCCTATATAACTCTCAGTTAAACTCAGCAACAGTACTTCAGAAATGTTTTCAATCCAACAAATATGTTAGTGAGCATCTACATGGCTTAGTATTTAGGAGCAGAGGCCTTGAGAGCCGAGCTTCCCAGGCCATTCCTGGCTCTGCCACTTGCTAGTTGTGTGACCCTGGGCTCTCTTCTCTGTGACCCTCTAACTGTCTTCTGCCTCAGTTTCCCGATTGGTAAAATAGGTATTCTAGCGCTACCTCTCTCAGAAGGTTGTTAGGAGAATTAAATGAGATGATGTGAGTAAAACATTTAGAACAGGGCCAGGACACAGTACTCAATGCACATCAGCCCTTATTATGTACTGGACACCAGGCCAGGCGCTGGGGATAGACCTGCCACTGACACGGTTCCTGACCTCTTAGAGCTTGCAGTCCAGTGGAGAAGCCAGACCATTGGCATTTCATCAGCAATAAGAGTGATGCAAGGTACACAAAGGGCAGGCAAGGTATTCTGGGAATTATTATAGGCCTCTGTGGATACTCTGGATGTTTTCATGTTCTATTTTATTAACATAGGCTGGCGTGTTCAGCATCATAGGTCTTCAGGGTTGGAAGGAACTTTCAAAGGTCACTCGTTTCCTTCAGTGACCCAGGTAAGACCTTCCTTCAGACGCCACCACGATCACATCTGCTTTGTTCTCCTGCTTCCTTACTGCACCAGGAGCTGCTTTGCCCATGTTCGTCGACTCAACTTGGGCTGGCCTGCATTCAGGAACTCCCTGTATGTTGACTCTGAGCCTGTTCTGGGTAGAGGTTCTCAGCACTTGTCTGTAGGACTAGAACTGTTCTCTGCATCCATCTGTGACCCATGCCATCTTGATTCTTGGACCTGGGTATGGGGCCTTAACCATTTCCTTTGCCTGTGGTTGTTGGTCACTCAGCCTGTGGCCACCAGGGCTGCTATGGGCAACAGGACAAGGGTGGGCACAAAGCAGAGGCCAGGACCAGGGGCTCCCTTCAGAGCTTCTCAGCCCGTGCAGCATCTACTTCGAGTGTACCTGGTATAACTGTTTAAAATGGCACAGGGTATGGGCAGAGGGCTAGGGGGAAAAGAAGGGAAGAAAACAACCACAAGACCTGCATCTGGTTACTAAAAATGTATAAATAATAATAATTTTGAATCTTAGCCTTTTCTAAATGAATAAATGAAGATTTCTTGGTCTCAGACCCAGTGGGCTCCAGAGTACACATATTTAAATAAGCTTCCCAGGTGGTTCTCAGGAAACCACTGTCCCAAAGCAGAGCCCCTGAGCCTGCTTGGAGCCCTTGTTGGAGACAGATGCCTTTTCTTGCTGGTTCCTGAACGCTTTCTGCCTATAGGTCTCCCTCCTGACAGGTTTCTTCAGAACCCTTAGCCCAGGGTCCAGTCCCACTGGCTTCTGGGCCCTCCAAATATGCTAGGAAGGGGGTAAGGAAAGAGGAAAATGCTGGAATGACTAGTAAATTTGGGACGGGGTCTGTGGCTCATGGAATCACAAAATATTGGAAGTAGAAAACATCTTAGAGCTGGACTGGTCCAGTTTTTTAAAATTTTTATTGTTATGTTAATCACCATACATTACATCATTAGTTCTTGATGTAGTGTTCCATGATTCATTGTTTGTGCATAACACCCAGTGCTCCATGCAGACTGTGCCCTCTTTAATACCCGTCACCAGGTTAACCCATCCCCCCACCCTCCTCCCCTCTAGAACCCTCAGTTTGTTTTTCAGAGTCCATCGTCTCTCATGGTTCGTCTCCCCCTCCGACTTACTCCCCTTCATTCTTCCCCTCCTGCTATCTTCTTTTTCTTTTTTCTTAACATATGTTGCATTACTTGTTTCAGAAGTACAGATCTGTGATTCAACAGTCTTGCACAATTCACAGCGCTCACCATAGCACATACCCTACCCAGTGTCTATCACCCAGCCACCCCATCCCTCCCACCCCCCACCACTCCAGCAACCCTCAGTTTGTTCCCTGAGATTAAGAATTCCTCATATCAGTGAGGTCATATGATACATGTCTTTCTCTGATTGACTTATTTCACTCAGCATAACACCCTCCAGTTCCATCCACGTCGTTGCAAATGGCAAGATCTCATTCCTTTTGATGACTGCATAATATTCCATTGTGTATATATACCACCTCTTCTTTATCCATTCATCTGTCGATGGACATCTTGGCTCTTTCCGCAGTTTGGCTATTGTGGGCATTGCTGCTATAAACATTGGGGTGCACGTACCCCTTTGGATCCCTACATTTGTATCTTTGTGGTAAATTGGACTGGTCCAGTTTTTATCTTGCGGGTGAAACATCACCCCTGCTGCAGCCAGGGGATGCACCCAAGTTCTGACAGCCAGCAGGGGGCTGGGCTGCAGCTAGACGGTGGGCCTCTGGCTTCCAGGCTGACCACAGTGGTCCTCCCATGAGACCCACCTCTGGTCCAGCCTGTTGATGTGGTGGGGACCAAAGAAAGGGCCATTCACTTACACCTGTCGAGCTTGCACTTTGCATTACTTTGCCAACGTTCAGGTGGGCCACACCAAGGTTGGCTCTGTTTGTGGGTAAGAGCAAGTAAGGGAGAAGGGTGAGCCAGGTCAGGATTTGGGCCGGAGTCCAGAAACAACTTGGCTTGTTCTGGTGTGCTGCTGTCCGCCCCCTACCCCCGCCCCCCCCCACCTGGCCGGGGCTTTCAGGGGTGCTGGTGAGATGGAGCACAACACTTGACATACTAGTGAGCTACTCTGTGGTTGTGATTCATATTCGTGGTTGTTCTTATTACTGTTCAGCCACACACAGATATATACCCCCAAATTCTACGAGGACACAGCTCCAGGAGAAAGAGGGCATTTTCTCTGCCGCCACTGTTACTCTCGCTTAAAAAAAAAGCTTTCATGAGTGTGTCTGTTACAGGGCAGGCTTTGGTTGTGGATGGTGGTGGATTGCCCTCTACAGCGTGTCCGTGTACATGAGTGCTTCTGTTTGTGTGTGCATATGTGTGCATATGTGTGTGCATACACACTCAGGGCTGTGTGTTTGAGGCGTGTACCAAAGTGACTGACAGATGGTAAATTATTTTCAAAGCTTTTTTTTTAAAACCCCTTTTGTGTAAAACCTTCACCTCTGGCTTGTTGTATGCCAAGGTACCAGGCCTGAGTCAGAGAGATACCAGGTTTGAGAACGGGAATGTGCTCATTTGTCCAGAGGGAGAGGAAGTGGTACAGCAAAGGGGAGGATGGAGATGCAAAGGTTTCTAACACTCACTGGAATATGGCAGCCGAGAGTCTATGCCACACTTGGAAGATCATGGAGAGTTAAAAGAAATTTTGCATTCTTTCTTTACTATGTCACCCTAGAGCTTCCTGATGTCTTCATATCTCCGGCTGTAGGATGGGCCCAGGCACACTGACTCCCATCGAGACTTTAAAATCCTTTTCTAGCATTGCACCTGTCAGAGTGAGACGTGAACGTGTCGGTCAGTTCAGAACCCTGTCTTCAAGCAAAGAAGACACAAGACAGCCAGGATAAGTAGACTTAGCCCTCTTTTTACAGACCTCCA
The DNA here is from genome assembly GCF_037043125.1 of Eumetopias jubatus. Classification (NCBI taxonomy): domain Eukaryota; kingdom Metazoa; phylum Chordata; class Mammalia; order Carnivora; family Otariidae; genus Eumetopias; species Eumetopias jubatus. The sequence goes on from NW_028274818.1 coordinate 38,611,467, forward strand.
GACATGGAAGTGGTTTAATTTCGGTTAGTTAGAGCTTTATCACTTTCAGGTGACAGAAACCCAATTCGAACCAGCTTAACCGCAAAGGGAATGCAGTGTGTTCCCCATGCCCAGAAGGGCATTAGGGTAGCCTGTAGAATTAAAGGCCACACGGCTGGGGCCTGGCCTCAAGGACCATGACTCAACATTGCCCCCCACCCCTCGGGACATCTATGACGTCGCTGCCTCAGCTGCTCTGGGGCTCTGTCCCTTTCCTGCTGCAGCCTGGCTTCCTCCATGCATTTCAGAAGGTGGTAACCAACAGTCCTGAGTTCACAGCCATATAGCTTTCAATCCAAGGGAGAGAGCAGCCCTCACCTCCAGTTTGGAAAATTCCTGGAAGGATTCTGGTTGGTCACCGTATGCAGCGGGATGTGGTAGTCAGATTGGGCCAGACAGGGCCGTGTGTCCCCCCTTCTTCGTGGGATATGGCAGATACGGTTAAGGGCTGGGTGCTCCCTGTGATTCACAGCCCCACCAGGTTGTATAGGAGGGGGAGGAAGTCTCCCCACATCACACAAAGAAGAATGTGTTGAAAAAGTGCTAATCAGCATAACCCAAAGCTACCACAGTATACTATAGTTAATTTTGCCATTAGGAGATTAGCATAAATGGAGTCTTCAAGTTCTCCTCCCTTTAGTGACTGAGATGATGTGTTATTATCTCCATGTTTAGGACCCAAAGGGGACCAGATGATGGCACAAAGGATACCATCAACAAATACAGTAAAGTACCTTTACAGTTTTATACTTAATAAAAAGATCAATATTAATTTCATTCAAAAATAGGTATTTCAAGTCATTAGTAAGTACATGGCACTGTGCTACTACTGTGTCTAGACCCCAAGATAGGTAGGATAGGTCACATCCTTTGGCAATCATGACATCCTGGGGGGGTTAAACACGTGTGCGGTGGTGCCAGGGACTATGTGGTAAACACATAGGAAAGGTACCACATCTGCAGGAACTTCAGAGGAAGAAGTGATTATATAATTCCTCTTAGAGGCTCAGCGTGTGGTATAGGCGGAATTTCATCTGGTTAGCAATAGGAGACTTGACCGGTGGCTTAAACAACTTTAGAGGCTTATCTTAAGTAGGCAGCATGCCGGCTCCAACAAAGTCTTCTGGTAGTCACGCTTTCTTTTTGCACTCGTTTCCATCCTCAAGATCACTTGCTGGCTGCTAGAATTCCAGCCATTTCATCTGCATTCCAGGAAGTGGGAGGAAGAGGGGAGAGGGCAAAAGAAGACTCTCTCAGTTCAGTCAGCTCTATTTAAGCAGTGTTTGTGCTTGTCTCAAGCAACACTTTGGTTTTCATCTTCTTGACCGGGAACTTAGTTATGTGTCTATATTTAACTAGAAGGGAGGATGGAAAATGCAATCTTTCAGTCACCCTGAATAAAATCTGTCTTTTGTTACCAAGAAAGAAGGGGAGATTGAAGATTTGTGACCGAGTGGCGATGTCCACCAAGCCCACAAGTGTTACAGGATATTGGGTTTTATGCCAGTATTTATTGGCATACGATTCGGCCACTTATCTATTTAAGAACGTTTAGTAAGCACTTTCCATTTATGTCGCAGGAGCTCTGTACATGTTGACATAAGTACAGTAGAGGTGGAGAGCACAATCCTGCCCTCAAGGAGCTTGTAGCTCACACTGGAGAGCAGTTTCTACAAGCCAAGCTCTTCACTATGTGGATGGGAACAACAACAGGGTCCGGGAGTGGAGATCAACCAGTTCGTAACATTATGGAGTGGAAAGAATAATAACAGCCATGGTAGACCATGTTGAATAAAGCTGGCCATGAGGAGTCTCCCACCCATTTGCCCTTTGACGGTACAGCCATGCCTCTCCTCAGTTAGGAGGTGGAGTCATCCTAGCCCAGGTACCAGATGTTGGAGTGAATGAGGCTTCTGACCAGTCTGGTCTCCAGCTGTCAAGTTACCCCCAGCCTTCGAGTCTTCCTAGAAGAGACCCCAGACATTATGGAGCAGAAATAAGCTATCCTTCCTGGGCCTTGTCCAAAGTCTTGCCCCACCAACACCAGGGACATAATGAAATGCTTATTTCAAGATGCTTAGCTTGGGGGTAATCAGTTACCCAACAGTAGTAACTGGAAAAATAGCCATGGCTTGTATTGTCCCAACAGTATCCTGAGCACTGTTGTAAATGCTTTAACTCACAGACTCTTCACAGAAACTCTCTTAGGTGAAGTGCTGCTGTTATCTACCTTTTACAGGTGAGGAAACTGAGGCACAGAGAAGTTAAGTAATTTACCCAAAGTCACACAGCTAGATGTGATAGGTCCTAAGCATTCTGGTTCCAGAATCTGCTCATTTTCCTGCTACACTCAATTGCCATGCCCTAGGTGAACACGTGGTCTGAAGACAAATGAGGAGATCACATAAGTAGTTAAGCTGTGGTGGGTGTAACTGGCCCCATCTTTCGAGCCAGGTTATCACAGCACTGGGTCACATATACCAGCAGCCCCACCTGTGGGACTGACAACTCATTCCCTGAACTTCTAGTCTCTCAGAGGCATGGCTCTGCACAATTAATCTGTCTCTCATCTTTCTCTTGCCCCCCACTCTGCCAGCTTGTTAGGTTCTAACACCTAAAAACTTCTTCTTTTTTTTTTTTTAAAGCTTACTTATTTATTCAAGTAATCTCTACACCCAGTGTGGGGCTTGAGCTCATGTCCTCAAGATCAAGAGTCACATACTCTTCTGACTGAGCCAGCCAGGTGCCCCTAAAAACTTTCTTTATATCCCTTTGATCAGTGAGGATTCAGTCCTGTTGTGAGTAGGCGAACATGGTACTGACATGGCTAAATGAGGACAAGCATTTCATTATGTCCCTGGTGTTGGTGGGGCAAGACTTTGGACAAGGCCCAGGAAGGATAGCTTAGTTTTGCTCATATAACAAGGAGCCTGGAGGTACTTAGAACATAATCCAGTGCTGGGCACATACTCAAGGCTGTTAACCAGGACCGGCTCCTTCTGTCTTCCAGCTTTATCACCATTAGAGATGACTTTTGTCTTCATCGTTGCAAGATGGCTGCTGCATCTCCAGGTGTTGTGTCTGTGTTCCAGCCAGAAGGCCCTTGGCAGAGAGGGGAGAAGTGAACATGGCAAAGGGCAAAATTCTTCCTTTTATGGGCTTGGCGGTGGGGGTGGGGAAAGCCCCTCCAGAGAGTTCTTCCTACATCTCATTGGCCAGAACAATTTCACACTGCCTCCCTTAGCCATAGAGGAGGCTGAAGTTCAGTATTTTGCTTTCTCTTCTCTATAGTAGAGGAAAACAAAGCATAGGTGGCTCAGAATATGGATGTTTGGTGTGAAGCTCAACAAACTTACTTAGTAAAGGGTCAGATAGTAAATATTTTAGATTTTGTGGGCCATATGGTCTCTGCCACACCTGCTCACCTCTACTATTGCAGCAAGAAAGCAACCATAGGCAATACATAAATGCATATTTATATATGGCTGTGTTTCAATACAACTATGTTTACCAAAACAGGCAATGGGCTGGATTTGGCCCACGGGCCATAACTACCAACCCCTGGCTTAGTGATTCAACCTACAAGATTTGCCACTGGACTAAAATATTTCAGCAAAGTGTTATTTTCACAAATTGGGCGCAGATATCCCTGAAAGCTGAAAGTGGGGAATGAATCTCCTAAGATGATTTGGTCTCAGGGTTGAGTCTGATGGCTGACTGCTTTGTGGAGCGGCCCATCCCTTTGGCATCACTCACTGTATTTCCCTCCCCAAACCATAGGTCTGGTCAAAGAGGTGACCAAGGGGCACCCCAGCTGGGGAAGAGAGAATAGTAAATGCTGTAACTAAAAGTCTGAGGGTTGAATGGGCATGTAGGATTCACTGAGCACCGTAAATATCTGTTTCTATATTCTTGAGCTCTTTGGTACCCAGAGAATAGACTAACAACAGATGTTTGGGGTGGGGGTTAGAGAAAGCTTCTCTAATTTTCCTAGCCTCACAAAATTTCACATTTGTATCTGACTTCACCTTTGCTAGAGTAGAACCAGCATTGAGACAGTATGCGTTATATAATATCACATCAAACCTTTGTGTTTATCATTAAAAATATGGCAACATCATTGCGGTTATAAACAGTTACCAAGGAAACCAGTTTATCATAATTAGCTATTTATTCCCTCTTCTTTTTCTCTCTCTCTTTTCCACCTGAGCTTTCTTTGGGCTGAAAGGTACGATAAGCTGTTATCAGCCTGGGCTCAGTGGCTAATTAGGGCCTAATATTGATTCATAGAATTACGTTGCTTTTTCCCATAACCACGCTGTAGTGCATTGTCTGTGCTTATTACAAATAGACATAGTGATGGAACAATCGGTTTATTATATGTGTTTTAAATTGTCAAAATAGCTGTCCCCTAGGGTGGTGGTATATCAAAACCCAGCAGACAGAAGATAAAAACTTTTGGTCTATAAAAGACTTGTGGCCCTTTCTCTTGCATTAGCAAATGGTTGTGAATGGAATTTCTTTCTGGATGGGGTTTTCCAGTCCTGCAGGATTTTTCTGATGTTTCTTGCTCATTACAATAGAGAATATTAGCTAGTATCCATATTCCACACTAATATTCTAGAGCAGGGGTCAGCAACCTTTTCTTTTGTAAAGGACCAGATAACAAAAGTTTTAGGTTTTGTAAGGCATATGCCCTCTGTTGCAACTACGGAACTCTGCCTTTAAAGCAGACACAGACCATAAGTAATGAGTAGGCAAAGCTGTGTTGCAATAAAACTTTATTTACTAAACAAGTGGCAGGCCAGATTTGGCCCACGGGTTGTAGTTTGCTGACACCCGTCTAGAGCCTTGATCCCTAATGTAGGGAATGAACTTATTTCTTTTAAATTTGTTTTAATTCCAGTGTAGTTCACATACAGTGTTATATTATTTCAGGTGTATAATACTGTGACTCAATAATTCTATACATTACTCAGTGCTTGTTAAGATAAGTATATTCTTTTTTTTAAATTTTTTATTTATTTATTTGACAGAGAGAAAGTGCATGCATGCACGAGCGGGAGGAGGGGCAGAGGGAGAGGGAGAAGCAGACTCCCCACTGAGCAGCGTCCTGGGATCGTGACCTGAGCCAAAGGCAGACGCTCAGCCGACTGAGCCACCCAGGCGCCCCGAGATAAATGTATTCTTGATCCCCTTCACCTATTTCACCCATCCCCCCACCCACCTCCCCTTTGGTGACCATTATTATTTCTCTATAGTTAAGAGTCCGTTTCTTGGTTTCTCTCTCCCCCCGCTCTATTTTTTCCTCTTGCTCATTTGTTTTGTTTCTTAAATGCCACATATGAATGAAATCATAGGGTATTTGTCTTCCTCTGACTGACTTACTTCACTTAGTATTATACCCTCTAGTTCCATTCACGTCGTTACAAATAACAAGATTTCATTCTTTTTTATGTCTGAATAGTATTTCATTTTATATATATATATATATACGTATACACACACACACACTATTTTTCTCTATTCATTCATCAGTTGATGGACATTTGGGCTGTTTCCATAGTTTGGCTATTGTAAATAATGTTGCAGTACACATAGGGGTGCATATATCCTTTTGAGTGAGTGTTTTTGTGGAATGAACATCTTAGAGTGGAAGCAACACTTGGAGGAGACTGGATGAGCCATGAGGGTCCAGTGTGCTCCTACTCAGCTGTCCTCTGTGCGGGTGTCTCCCTGCTTGTTAATTTGTGATCGAGAGGGAGGCTCCTCATGGTGACCTTGCCCATGGAGGGGTGAACTGGGTATCAAGTGACTTGGGGTCAGTTCTGACTTGGACGCTTAACTGGATGACATTTTATCCTCTGTAATCTACTCTGCCTACTCCAAAGAGCTGCAAGAGTCAACGGAGACAATGAGTGGGAAAGTGAATAATAAACCACTAACTCATATAACCACCTACCATGTGGCTGTTAAGGAGTTGCTACAGAGCAGATGCCACAGAGTTTCAGGAAGGGAATGACCCTTGAGATTTTAGTCCAGCTATCATCTGGGCCTTGAGCCCACCCTTCGCTACCCTCTGGGAAGCTGTCCAGCCTGGGTTTTAATTCCCCCAGTGGCCAAGTTCATGACCTTCCAAGATAGCGCTCCATCCAGAGACAGTTCTGGTTGTCCGAAATTTCTTGCTGATACTGAGCCCAGATCTATCCTTCTAGATATTCCATCCATTGGTCCTGGTTCTATGGCTTAGCATTTTCCAGAGAAAGATCAATCTCTTTGTCACTCGACAGCTCTTTGAATATTTGAAGATAGAAGTCATGGTCTCCAAGTCTTCTCCTCACCTGGCTAAACACCAGGAGTTCCTTGAACTGTTTCTATATGATATGGTTTTGAATCTTTTTACTGTTCAGATTACGGACCTCTGCACAAGTTCTGGTTCCTCCATACTCCTCCTGATTAGAATCCCCACAATTGGATACAATATGCCATGCATACCCTGACTGGTACAGAGTAGAGTAGGAGTATCAGCTCCTGTGTTCTAGATTTAATGCTTCCGTTGATACAGCCTAAAGGCACATGTGACCGCATCACAATGTTGGATTTATTGAGTTGGAAATTGGCTAAGACCTAAGTCATTTTGATACATACTACTCAGTCATGGCTACACCATCCTGACTAGTACAGAGGAAGGTTTACCTGGATTTCCTTTTTTTTTTTTTTAAAGATTTTGTTTATTTATTTGACAGAGAGAGGTAGTGAGAGAGGGAACACAAGCAGGGGGAGAGGGGGAGGGAGAAGCAGGCTTCTCGCCGAGCAGGGAGCCTGATGCGGGGCTTAATCCCAGGACCCTGGAACCATGACCTGAGCTGAAGGCAGACGCTCAATGACTGAGCCACCCACACGCCCCTGGATTTCCAATAAGTATTATATTTTTGGCTGGATTTGGCTCCTTTTAGCACAAGGTCAAAGTCCCTTTGAACTGTGATCACCTATCTTTTCAGTCTGGGTCACCTGACTCCATGTGCCCAGCTGTGCTGTGATGTCAAGCACATATCTCCCCACCTACTATGTACTCTGTTGGTGTGACAGCTGCTGCTCAACTTGTCCGGTCTGTCAAAGCGTTAAGGAGCTTACTCCAGAGTAAAAGCACTGCATTGTCTAAGCTGAACTCTATACTGCTTAGTGACCAAGATGCTCTGCAGGCTGCAGATAAGCAGCAGGCCTTTGAGCATTCTTTGGCTCTAAGCGACTCTAAGGTCTTGAGTGAAATCCTTGAAGCTGGTTTAAGGAGGGTAGAGGAGAAGAAACTACATCTTCGAAAAAAGGATGGTGATAAGATGGAAATTATCCTTGAGGTTCAGTCTAAGTTAGGGTCCTAATGAAACTTCTTCAGTCTGGATTTCGGTGGGTATTCAGTACACACTTATTCATTTCTTTTTTTTTTTTTTTAATTCTTAAAAAAGATTTTTATTTATTTATTTGACAGAGAGAGAGAGAGAGAGAATCCCATGCTGACTCTGTGCTGCACGCGGTCGATTCCACGACCCTGAGATCATGACCTGAGCTAAAATCAGGAGTCAGATGAAACCAACTGAGCCACCCAGGCACCCCCATGTTTGTTGATTTCTCATGCTGTGAGAGCCATTGTGCTGGGCACTGGAAGGTTACAAATGTAAATAAAATATGGGCTGAGCTGTGGTGGGGGAGCCTTAAATGTTAACAACAAATCGTGGCCTAGGCTGCTAGTGGCCTCCTCCCATATCATCCTGGCCTTTCTCCTTATAACGGAACCCTGCATTTGTTCCCGGCAGCCTGTCCTTGGGGGAAAGAGCACATATTCCAGAATCCCTTGCCTTTAGACTTGCTCATGTGATTTCCAGCAATCATCATGTATCACGAGGACACCTTCACGAGGGAATTTCATGCTATAGGGATGTAGGAGTGGACTGGTGGGAGGAACCTAGATCTCTGATGACTTCATGGAGCCTCCAGCCCTGCCTCACTGTGGACTAAATCCTTGGGCGCTCTAGCTTCTGTTTTATGCAGCTGAACCTCATCCAAAGCGACAGAGAATTTGATACTTGGAAGGGGGTTGCTCCAAGAAACACAGTCTGAAGTGTGATATTGACTGAGTGGAGGAGGTGGGAAGGCAAATATTTAGAACTCAGATTTCACTACCTGGAAAGCGGGTGGCCCTGGTTATGCACTGGTAGAGCATGTGATTGAGCTGTTGCCAGCTGTAACGGGGAGAGCAAACCACAAGCTCCTGCTTTAGAGGAAATGGCAGGAAAAAAAATCGGTGTTGGTTTGTCGTCTCCTTCTTGCCACTTTTAGCGAAGTCCTACAAATGAGAGCTAGCCAGTCTGAGGGCAGATAAGGAGAGAAATACTGCTCTGCTGAGGAGCTACTCTCTATCTGGGGCCTGCAATCTAAGTTTATTGAGAAGGTGCATGCAGCTTTGCTGGCTTTTATGCAGCGAAGTGAAGTGGGAGTTCTATTCTAGTGGCTCGAAGACCAACACCTTAGCAGGAAATAAGGCTGGTGACCACCCAGCAAAGACGGAGTTGAGGGTACTGTCTTCCACGGTATGGATTGCCTGCCTCTGAACTCATTTGTGTTAGGGAGTGGGCCCTTGTCTTTAAGCTTCTGGTATTTTAGATGAATGTACTGGAACTTCATCTTAATTGATCTTCGGGGTCTGGGGCCGATGATGAAAGTTTTCTAGTGCTGTGCTGACGACTTGGTACATTATCCTCCGGGAAGGGGGAGGGGCCTGATACGACCTGATGAGTGGGTTTAGGCAGGTGAGGAAAAGGCAGCCTCTAAGATGGTACCAGCTGTAAGGTTACCTTCCTCCCGCCCAGCTTGCTGACTCCTGACATTCTACCATTATACTTGTAAATTCCTTGAATTCCCAAAGGCATTTCAGATGTTGAAAGTCTCTTCTTTTTCTTTTAAAGATTTATTTATTTATTTTAGAGAGAGAGAGAGAGAGAGAGAGAGTGTGTGCGCGCGTGCACACGTGAGTGGGGGGAGGGGCAAAGGGAGAGGGAGAGAGAGAATCTCAAGCAGACTCCACACTGAGCACAGAGCCCCACGCTGGGTTCGATCTCACGACCCTGAGATCATGAGCTGAGCCCAAACCAAGAGTTGGACACTCAACTGACTGAGCCATGCCCCCTTGAAAGTCTCTTCTTAATGAATTTCAAATGCTCAGAGGAGGGGATGGGCACAAAAATGCTCCAGTCCTTGGAGGCTGCCAAAGACCCTGGCACTCGGGGGCCAAGCTCTGGGGAACGAGGTAGCGAGGCCTAGAAGTGGCAAGGACGCCTAAAGGGAGTGGTGAGAGGGGGCGTGTCCCGGAGAAATGTAGCCATGCTCATGATTCTGCTAAAGGCCACTGCAGCCCGGGATCCAGGATGCTGGGACAGGTTCCTCAGTCAAAGCCATTCTCTCAGGCCGAACCTGCTCTGCATCAGTGAAGTGGAATTTGATCCATGTAGACAGCTGATCTGGACATTTTTGGCCCGGATTATTTGTTTGGCTGTCTCCACTGATCAAATTAACTGGATAATTGCCAAATCTCTCTCAGTTGTGCTCCCTTAGGCAGCTGGTGCGGCCAGCAGGATGGGGTGGGCCTCCAAGGACAAGCCAGATTAGGGAATTAGCACATGCTTGCTACCTGGTACACTCAGGGAACTGGCCATTTAAGCAGGGGTGAGAACTGAGGGCCAGGGCAGGGGGAAGTGGGTGAAAGATGCGCCTTGGCTCTCCTGCGTTCACCCAGCCTCGTACAACAGTGATGCAGACTGCATTTGTCCACATAAGCGTCCATACCAGCAGGTAAGACATCACCTAGTTAGAACTAGCGAGTGCCCTCATTCTGTTCCAACTCACTGAAGTGTGTGCATTCGGGGTATCACGGGGTCTATCTCTAAACGTTTGTTGTGCGGGGAGATGAGTTCCTTCACCTCGAGGGCCAAGAGGAGCTTAAAAGAGGTTGTGAGAAAGACAAGGAAAGAGGTCTTCTTTCTCTTACCTCTTCTCAGGGTGGTGGGGATCCCCGGCTGTAGTTGGGATCTAGCTGGGAACTAGTGCACTTGACCGTTAACTCTGATCGTTGTGCGTGCGTCTTGTCTCCTCAACCAGAGCACGTCTTCTTTAAGAGCATGATTCGCGGTTGGTTTCCTTCGCATCTTGTAGAGAGTCCGGCACATTATGTCCTCAGTGAGCTGGTTGGGCCATTGCTCAATTCACTAAGATTTATTAGGCACTTACCTGTGCTCCTATGCTCTGGGGAGAACAAAGGTGGCCAAACCTAATTTATGAGGAGCCCCAGTTTCATGAGGTGAAAAAGGATCACAGTGCAGCACGGGAGGAGAGATGGTAGTTTGGAATGGAACTGCTCTGGGAGATTAGAGTGGTGTTGGAGGCCAACATGCTCTCCCTGAGCCAGAGCCTTGAGTGGGCTGAGAAAACAAGGGAAGCATTATTAGCCCCATTCAACAGATGAGAAAACTGAGGTCCAGAGAGAGTAAATGACCTGCTCAAGGTCATGCCACTAGCAAGTCAGGGCTGGGATTGGAACTCAACTTTGCCGACTCCCTTTGCATCTCCGGACGGGCCCTCTTTTGATGGATTAGATCTTGACCTTCAGAGAGAAGGGCAGGGGCACTGGGTACCTGCATGGGGACGAGATCTCCAGCTGGTGCCCCATAGCATAAAGCAGCCTGCGGATGGGTTTGTTAGGTTCAGATGGTGGTGATATTTTGAACCAAACCGATACTTAAGAATCAAGGTATTTCACATAAAGATTCAGATCTCTGGCTTCACTTTAAAAAAACGAGAAGACCTACCATTCCTGTGTAACAACAGTCAGCTGGTGCCGAGCGAGGGCTGCCTGCCCTGAAATGGGGCCTGAGCTTTCTGATTATTTGGGGTGCATGGGGTGCATGCTCACTTCTTTCTTCTTCAGCAGAGCCTGGATTTGGGGGGCAGAATGCTGGCCCCTCCCCCAACTCATCCCTGGATGGTCTTTTTATTTTTTTAAAAGTTTTTTTATTTACTTATTTTTGCACATGCAGGAGGGTGGGGAGCAGGAGAAAGAACGAGAAGCGGGAGGGGTGGGGGGGGGAAACAGACTCCCCACTGGGCAGGGAGCCCGATGCGGGACTCGATCCCAGGACCCTGGGATCATGACCTGAGCTGAAAGCAGACGTTTAACCGACTGAGCCACCCAGGCACCCATCCCTGGGTGGTCTTAATAAACAGTCTAGTAGACAGAGCACTGGACCAGGAGTCAGAAATCTGGGGCTGTGGGTCCAGCTCTGTGATCTGGGGCAGATCACTTTACCTCTTCCTGTTTCCACAGTCAAAATGAAGCCCTTCCATGGTCTCGGTGTAGCTCCCAGGGTTTCCGTGTAACAGAGAGAGACAGCAGCGCTAAAAGCCCTTCATAAACTGTTGACCACGAATAAAGGACAGGCAGGTGGTTGTGATGAATGAATGGTTGGGGTCTGTGAGGGTGGGTGCTGCAGAGAGGAGGGGTGTCTGCCCGGACCTTGGGGCCGGAGTCTTTAGCCTGCCTTCAAATAGGGCAACGGGAAGTGGCCAGCGACAAGTGTAGGCCCCGCTTCTGGTCCAATCGTCCAAATGTTTGCCTTTAGATCCATTGAGAAACCACGGGCCAGGTGGGGCGGTGGGTGCAGGAGGGGCTCCCGGAGGCCTTTGTCGACAGAATCCTCGGTCCCCGCGCACATGGTCTGGCCCCGAGGGCCGGGTACAGCTGCACGTGGCCCAGCCTGGCAGGGCAGCGGGCTGGGCGTCTGCCCGTCTATTCGAGCTCTGTTCCGTGTGAGTTCCGCAGCAATCGCCCTCAAACCATTTCTGTTGGACTCCCTCTCTCGGGAACTTCTGCTTTGTCATTTAAAATAGTTTGGGAACTTCAGATTTAGCCGAGTTTCAGAGCAGTTTATTTGGTCTGTAGGCGTTTTTGTTTTTAAAATTCATGACAAGTTCTTTGCAACATGTTTTATTATATTTTCACCACCTGTTCTACCTTGGGGGTGGTTTTAAAATCTGGGACTATCTATCTATCTGTCTTTTTTTTTTTTAAGTTTCCTTATTTGCCATTTATATGTGTCTTGCAAACACACACACACACACACACACACAGTGTGAATTTAAATATGGATATGGATATATATTTATATATATACATATATATACTCTTCTCCCCTGTGGCTTGATTGGTTTTAAACTGTGGTTGTAATGTTGAAGGTGTGTGTTTTGCCAGGCTAATTATGGAGTTTTAAATGATAAATTTATAAAACAAATAAATACTTGTAAAACCCTTTGCCAGTGGAAAGTGCTATCTCCCTGAACATTAATAGCAAAAAAAAAAAAAAAGAAAAGAAAAAGAAAACCAAACCCCAAAACAAAACAAAAAAAACCCCACGATATCTAATCCTCTAAGGAAAAAAGCCCTTGAAAGCTTTACCACTTCTTCCAGCTTTCACTGAAGTGGAAAAAGAGAAGCAGTGTGCCCATTTTTACCAATGGACAAATCAAGTCTCAGCAAGTGTAGCTTGAGGGCCAGTGGTGGAAGTGGGGGTCCATCCCCAAATGCCTACATCCATGGAATTATTTACAGTATCTCTCTGTGTCCATCAGGACAAGGGACCAAGACATTTATAGCACTATATTCTATTTCCTTTCTCTAAAAATACACGTAGTGTGCATTCAGCTTTAAGGATGGTCTCATTTGAGCCCCTGGATCTAACTGTGCCTGAAGCTTCGAGTTTTAAGTTATGTGAGCCAATAAATTATCTTTGGGCTTCTTCTACCAGAAACTAAAGAAAAAAAATGTTTAAATCCCCAAATCAAAAAACAACCCAGAGTTACACGTTTAACATATTATGTACTTAAAATTTGACATAAAAATGTGATGTGAGGTGGGTATTATCCTCTCCACTTTTTTAATAGACTGAGAAGCTCAGATATGCACATAGAATATCTTATTGCTTATACAACCAGGTCAACAGATATATAAGACTCAAAAGAAATTAAGCTTTTTTTAGAAGAAATAGAAAAATAGTCAACTATATTTTCCATAGTATCATTAGAAAATATGTGTTAGGGTCCCTGACACGGTGTCCTGTCATAACCCTTTTGCTGAGATTTTCCAGGAGGATTTTGTTTGTGGCATTGAGACGCTGACCCTGTCTCTCTATTGTATGGAAACTGAAGCTTTCCAAGGGCAAGCAGAGAGCTCTCACTATCCCCTGCAGGCTGCAGCTCTTCTTGTCCCACGGGGAGACGATTTGTAGCATTGCGTGATGGTTAATACGGGGAACAAGTAGAGCGGTATGCATAAGTTGCATAATTAATGCAAGTGGAATCTGCAGAGCAATGTCCTGGAACAAATAAAAAGGCAGAGTCTTGTAATGCTTAAGAACATGGACTTTGGTCTCATGTAAACTCAACATCAGCAGGTTATTGGCCCTCTTTCAGCATCAATTTCTCCATCTATAAATGAGAAAACTATAACTGACAGTACATCTCCATAAATAGTAGCTCTTCCTATTATTTTCCAAAAGTCTGATCAAATAAATCGGGGAGCCACTGTGTGCTGAAATCTGAATCTTTGAGATCCATAATGTTAATTAGGATATTAAAGACTTGGAGGAGTCTGCCAATAAGGAAACTTGATTGCTATTATGTATCCCAGTGTGTTCAGATCTAACTTAGGCATGAAACACTTCTCTCCTCTGTGATTTTCCTGCGGAACTGGGGATTCCATGGAACCCACTTTGAGAAACCTCAGGGGTGTATCGCCTATAGTAATTGAGGGGGATTCATTAGGCCACCACTAGGGGGTGTGCCAGCCAAGTTTTCTGATTCTCAGTGGGAAAAGAGGGTTTGCTTTCTGCTTCCAAAGAATAGAAGCTTTTGAAGGATTCACGAGGGTGGGGGGGTGCGGGGAGAAGGCCAAAATGGCAGTGGTTTAGGGAAGCAATGGCAGTGAACAGAAGTGTAGTCACACCAGGTGGAAAGATGGACGTGCGAAGACATGCAAATGGCTGACCTTTGGAGAATGAATCAGCAGAGACCTCAGAATGGCTGAAATGGGAGGCATGACCTGGAGGCCAGGCCAGGGCAGAGGTGGGGAGGGAGAGGCCTCCGGGATGGGGGGGGGGGTGAGCCTCGAAAAGACCAACCCTCTCCAGGACATTGGTTTCTATGTCTAATATGAAGATTCTTTAATAATAATAATAAATCTTCACATTGGACATAAAGTATCTATTTCCTAAATATGGATTTTCTGTGAGGTACAATTTTCCCTTCACCTTGGCAAAGTAAGTGAATTAGAGCGGTGGATTGGGAGGTGGATTTTATCGGATGATAAAAATGTTCACAGTTGAGAATTTAGGAAATGCAGAGAAGCAAACAGAAATCCCTTGTAAGCACACACCCGTCCCCAACAACATTTGGCAGTAGACAGGGGATGCCTAAGTAACTGGGTGTTTGAGGGCCCACATACTGGTTAGGGGTTCTTTTGGTTACAGTGAAGGAAATCCAATTCAGATAGCTTGGGTAAAAAAGGGACTTTATTATAAGGATCTGGGGTTGTCTGTCTGTGGCCTCCAAGGGCAGAAAATGTGGCCGGGCCTGAGGAGCCAGGAGAACAGCAGAGACTCACGTGCTGCGAGGCGCTCTGTCTTTCCCTCTGTGGATTTGCCTTCTCCTGCCTCTTCTCTCTGTGGATCAGCTGCTGGGGTCTCTGGCCCACCGGGCAGGACATGTGGGCCCACATCTGCACCTCCTGGCCACTCTACTGCTGGAAAGAGACAGAGTCCCTCAGTTCCAGTTCCAGAATGACTGGGGAAGGAGAGGATTGTCCTGGCGGGGGTCAGATGTCTACCTTGGACCAGTCCACTGTGGCCAGAGGCCAGCCATCCTGTGCATAATGTGCATCATGGCTCCTCTGTGGCAACTGTATTTGTGTGTGTGTGTGTGTGTGTGTGTGTGTGAGTGTAATGTTCCCAGAGAAGCTGGAGTTGGGGAGCGGGGAAGGGGACACTGGCAGACAAAACAATATCGAGTACTGTATATATTTTCTATATTTATATAGCTGGGATTAAACTGGATATAAATGTATTCTGTATCCTGTTTTTAATCAAGCCTTATGTCATCAGTATTTCCCCAGTCCTCAAAATCGTTGTGAATAGCATTTTATTTTATTTATTTTTTAAAAGATTTTGTTTATTTATTTGTCAGAGAGAGGAGTGTGAGCACAAGCAGGGGGAACAGCAGAGGGAGAAGCAGGCTCCCCGCTGAGCAGGGAGCCCGATGTGGGGCTCGATCCCAGGACTCCATCATGACCTGAGCCAAAGGCAGACGCTTAACCAGTTGAGCCACCCAGGCATCCCAGTGAATAGCATTTTAGATTATTGCATTGTATTCAATTATTTGGGTTTACTTAGCAAATTTTCAGTTGTTAGCTATTTGGATTGTTTTTGTTAAAATTTTTTTGGGGGGCTATATTAGTAATGCTATGATGGAAGGAAATTTTCATGACTTCATGCAAGGATTAGGTACCTTATTGGGAATGGAAAGAAATAGGATTTAGTCCCACTGCCTCCCCATTTCACAGAATGCAGACTGTTCTAGACCTCAGCCCCCACAGAACTTCCCCAAAGCCAAAAGTGGGAGTGGCAGTGGAGGGTTGAGCAGTATGGGGGAGAGGTATGGTGGTCCCTTGGGGCTTTGAGTCTACCTCATTCCTTCCTGGCTTCCATCTGGAAACAGGTCTAGGTCAAGTGAATCATCTGTGAATAAACCCTTCCACCTAGTAAACCAAGGTCCACATCCCCAAAATCAGGCATCTCAGGACTGGGGCTCCATTCGGATGAGTCCGGGGATGTTCACGTAAGAGTATCCAGGGATGGAGACCATCAGGGGACCTGAGTGAAGGCTGGTTCCTCATTCTGTGTGGAATTCACCACCAGTCTGCTTTGGGGAACAAACAAGAGTCCCCCAGCCACTCATCTGCTACACCCTTTGGAAAGGGCGGTCCTTTGGTGGTTTTCAGCGTCCCACGATTTTTCTCAAGTTGGAGTTAAGCATTTGCTCAGGGTTGAAACGTGGCTTTAAAGGCCCTTTGTGGAATGAGATTTCCTGGATGTGTGTGTGTGTCGGGGGGGTGGGGGTCACCAGATATTCTCTAGTGCAGAGCAAAGTATTCCTGACTGTGATAGCCTTAGCCAGAGAGCTTATTAGACTGTGTGAAGAAAGCTCCACTGAATGCCACCAGAAAGGGGAGGACACTAAAAATGATGTCCTACTGTGTGCCAGGCACTGTGTGGGCACCTGACATTTTAAATGGGGGGTTACTCTTGGATGGTACTCTTTGTGTGGAGTTGACCAGACGTTCACTGCTGCTCTATTATTTCAGGTGATCTCTGTTTTGGAGGGAAGGTTCAGAATGTCCTCTGCATTGTTTTTCTGCATTTTCTAACACTTTCTATTTGTGGAATACTATGGTTTTTATTAGATATTCCAGTTCCTTCTGTGCTGGAGTGGCTCCAACTGATGTTTTATCATTCTTATTTGTTTTGAATAATAATAAGTGAATAATAATACTAAATGCCGTGACTCCAGGAGGTGGAACATTTCTCAAGCTAGGGCTGTATTTAATTTTGTTTTGGAAACTGCTGCAATTATTCAGCACGAGAGGGCCAAGAGGCACTATGTTTCTGATTGGGAGTAGGGAAACTGGAAATGAAAGTATTCTTGCTTCGTTTGAGAGGAAGGGAGTCCGGTTACCTGCATATCATGCTCACTCCCATGGTAAGATCATACCTGCAAGCTTGGGAGCATCTTGGAAGGTCTTGAATGTAGAAGAAAATCCCATTTATTGGAACTTTCTGTCAAAATTGGAATTTGGGGATGTTGATCTATATTTTTACACTATCTAGGGAAGGGGTATTTGGTGAGTAAAGAATAGATAGGGTAGTAGAAGCAAAGTTTAATTCCTGCAAAATAACTCCATTCGCAGCTCCTGTTAGGGTAGCTAACTGGTTAACTGGTTAACTGAGGGTGGCTACCTGAGGTTAACCAGGGTGTGCTGTTTCTAACTGATAAAGCTGCATTTCCTACATGACTATCACACTATGACTTTCTAATTCAGATTGCCCACTGAGCAAGGAAAACTTAAACACACAGTTTTCTTTCTTTCTTTCTTTTTTAAGATTTTATTTATTTGACAGAGAGAGTGAGAGAGCACAAGCAGGGGGAGTGGGAGAGGGAGAAGCAGACTCCCTGCTCAGCAGGGAGCATGATGTGGGGCTCGATCCCAGGACCCTGAGACCATGACCTGAGCCGAAGGCAGATGCTTAACTGACGGAGGCACGCAGGCGTCCCAACACACAGTTTTCTATACTATTTGGCCTTTTCAAGGAATTATAGCAAGTCATTTAGCATTTTTGTTCTCAGTGTCTTTATCGATAAAGTTCGGATAATAATGGGTCTTCCATATGACACTGCTGGGAGGATTAATTGAGCTAATTAATGTAAATTGGTTGAACTGTGCCTGGCATGAAGTGATCAATAAATGCTATTTATTTATTTATTTATTTAGGTGAAGGTCAGGTACATTGTGGTGGCCCCCCTGAACTGCATTGGTATTTTGCTCGTATCTACATAACAATGAGCTTGTGTTCCCTGAGCAGATAGCAGTGAGAGTGGGGAGAAGTTCTAAGCCATGTTAAAACAGGAAAAGGGCAACTGACATTTATTGAACTCACACTATGTCGCATGTACTGCCCCAGCATTATTTTATTATTTAACAAATAATAAGTCAATACTAAATACTCAGTGAATGCCTGATAATAAAGTCCAGAATGTTTTATCTCCTTGGGAGCCCAGGAGAAGTGAAGAATCTTGCCAAGCAAGCGAAGCATCTACTATGAGATCAACACACCCTGCCTTCCATGCCCTTCCATGCTCTGCACCTGCAGACTGTCTGCCACGTGCATCTGGAGAAATACGTAGCTTTGTGAATGCTGTATGCTGGAATCTGATGGAACCAAGTGATCCTAGTCTGGGCTCCTCCAGATAAGATGGCCCATCAGGAGAAGGTTGGGACCCATCTTCAGCCCTAAGGGGAGAAGCATGGCCATGGCCAATTCCCAGGCACGTACACAGGTCTGTTGTTGCGTTCAGACGGTCCTATTGTTATCTAACTTCAGGCAAGTTTCTTGACCTTTCTGAGTCCTACTTTCATTCTCTATAAAATTGGGGTGATGACACACACCTTGCAGGACAGATAATGTTAGAAATAATACCTAAATGGGGAGCCTGGGTGGCTCAGATGGTTAAGCGTCTGCCTTCGGCTCAGGTCATGATCCTGGAGTCCTGGGATCGAGTCCCGCATTGGGCTCCCTGCTCCTTGGGAGCCTGCTTCTCCCTCTGCCTTTCTCTCTCTCTGCCTCTCTCTCTCTCTCTCTGTCTCTCATGAATAAATAAATCAAAATCTTTAAAAAAAAAGAAATAATACCTAAAAGTATACAACATGGACATCATAGTACCCAACTGTTCTAGATTGAATTGTGTCTCCCCCTGCCCCCAAATTCATATGTGAAGTCCTAACCCCCAGTACCTCAGAATGTGACCTTGCTTGGAAATAAGGCTGTTGCAGATTTAATTAGTTAAGATGAGGTCATACTGGAATAGGGTGGGCTCCTAATCCAGTATGACTGGTATCCTTATAAAAAGGGGAAATTTGAGCACACAGACAACACAAACATGGGAAGAGTGTCCTGTGAAGATGAAGGCAGGGATGAGGGGTTTTCATCTATAAGCCAAGGAACTCCAAAGACTGCCAGCAAACCACCAGCAGTGAGGAGGGAGGCACGGAACAGAGCCGCCCTCAGTGCCCTCAGAAGGGACCAACCTCGCGGACACTTGGATCCTGGACTTCTAGCCTCCGGGTCTGTGAGACAATAAATTTCTATTGTATAAGCCGCCCAGCTTATGGTACTTTGTTACTGCAGCTTGAGAAAACTAATATCCCAACCAATAGGAGCCCATCACCATCCTTGATAATTGTCATGGCTTCTTCTCTGTGCCCGCCTTCCTGGTGGCCTTCTCCAAGGCATCCAGCAGGCCACCAGAGCCACCACTTGGAAGGATGCACAAAGGGAACGTGCTGTGGGGTAGAAAGAGCGGTGCTGAGACAGAGCAGGGATGACTCTCTCTCTGTGTCTAAATGTCTCCCCCATGCGCCGCTCGGCCTGGGCAGTGTCTCTCGGCCTCCCCTTCCGCTCGTGTCCCTGTGCTCATCTTCTGCTCCTCCTCTGCCCGCATGTCTGCTTCATGCCCATCTGTGCTGTGGGGTCTTAGAGAAGACTATTTCTCTAAGTCCCAGCAAGGCTCCTGGATCTGCCAAACAAGGATGCCTGGCTTGGCGGAGGGATCACAGAGAATTGTCATGACAACTCCCTAGGCTTGGGAAGCGCTTCTGCGAAGTGCTTTCTTCTCTGTTGGCCCTTCGAAGAGTCACGCAGAGCAGGGAGATACCTGGAGCAAACTGGGTTTCTGGGAAGGTGGGACTGGGGGCTCGGGGTTGGCAAGCTGTGAATAAATTTAAAGAGTGAGGAGCAGGAAGCAAGACAGTGGTGTCCTGATTTCTTAAAAGGGCTGTGAGCCTGGCGGTGGGAAAGCAGGGACTGAGTCTCCTGGTAGGGCTTGGGGAGAGTTCTGGAACACAGTATCTATTTTTCTCTCCTCCTTTCCCCTTCCCTTTTGCTCCCTGTCTTCTGCACATTGCTTTCCTCTCCTCCTTCGCTGGGTGCTTCTGGGGCCAACCTTATGTTGCACCCGCCGAGTCTTCCCGTTCATCTGGTCCGGTTCCCAACGTGTGATTTAGCGGTGGTGCGTGCCCCGAACGCGAGCAGGAGGTGGTGGGAGGGGAGAGAGAGGCGGATGGGGGGGGAACCGTTTGATCTGCTCAAACGCACCTTAAGAGCAAACCCATCCACATTACTGAAGGTATCAGCTGGGTCCTGCCTACAGTTATGTCAAACAAAGTGTGCTGCGAAGTGCCAACCCTCCCTTTGTGCTGTGACACTGAGAGCTGCCAAAAGATATTAAAAAGCTTGCATGAACTAGGTGATGGCAGCTGTAACTATCTAAGTTATTGCCTGGCAGCTGCAGCGTCGCCTCACTGCTGCTGGCCGCCTTTAGAGTTGGTTCTCCATTTGTTTGCCCTTTCTCTAGCAACAGAGAGCACCAAGCCTGCAGTGGGCGAGTGGCCGCCCCAGCCCCCTTGCGCCTGGTGCAAGACAGACACCCTGGTGCACGCAGCTCCCGGGAGAAGTTGTGTTTCTCTTGGCCCGGCCCCAAGCCTCGTTTTGCATTGGTCAGCTCCACTTTAAGGAGCCCTGGATGAGTGGATGCACAGAGCGAGCACGCACACCCAGGCGCACACACCAAATGCAGCTTTTTTGTGTTTGTGTGTGTGGCTTTTTTTTCCCCCTTCCCTGTTGGCTCCGAGTGAGCTAGAACAATATCGCCAGCTCCAAGCCCTGCCAGTCCTACATCTGCTCCCTAAAACCTCCAGCAAATAAGAATACGGTGGGGTTGTTTAACCAACACTTACAATATACACACTTTTCAGCTCCTCTCCCCCTGGGTTGCCCAGGCTCAGAGATCTGGATGCTGGTGGCAAAGGGTTGAGAGATAAGGGGCTAATGATCCCTGTGGGCATCTGTCTCTGAAGCCTCCTTCCCTGGCACGTTGATCTGTGGCATAAAATACATTTCATTGTCATAGGCTTCGGGGAAGGTGTCTGTACCGAGCTGTTTTTTTGTATTCTTCTGTTGAGTTTGGTCTTTTCAGCTGTCTGTTAAATAATTCATACAGCTCATGAAAGTAATATTTCTGGGATGTAGGGGGTTCCATTTTTCCAATTCCCTTTCACTCCATCTTTTTTTTTTTTTTTTTTTTTTTGATGCGGTTGTGGGGAGAACTTGGCAGGCGTGGCCTGGGTGGTATAATAAAGCCTTCTGTCTTTTCCTCTCACCTCTCCAGCTCAGGCTGGCAGGGCAGGAGGGGTTGCTGACCTTCGGTGGGCCAAGTCAAGGTGAAGGCTGAGGTCTGGGTTTGGTTTCCATCTCAGAGGTCAGCCATCAAAGAGATCCAAAGGCGTAGGACTTTTTTTTTTTTTTTTTTTTTTTATTGCTGACAGAGCCATTTTCTTGCTGCGAGGGCCCTTCTCTTCAATATTCTCCCAAATGCTTGCCCAGTGCCTAGCATGGGGCTTTCCCCCCTGGTAGAGAGGCAATGAATGTCTAGCAAAATGGATTGAATTGAGGCCATTCTGGAGGAAGGTAGGACTCAGCATTCCTAACCTCTGTTATGGTGAAGTCAATCAAATAATCACATTGGCCATTTTGTTTATTTTCATGTGTTAGGTTGGTGTTTAGGTGTTGTCAATGCAAAAGCAAACTGTCTTGTTCTAGAACGAGCTCAAGCTTTTCATTCTAGCCCAGTGGAGCCCCAAAGCTGGGTTATATGTCCTACAGAATGCTGGCCCCACTTTTGGCACTGGATTGTGGCTGAATATTTGTCTATAACCCTCAACTTCACTGAGAGTTCCCTAAGAGCAAAGAGCTCGTCTACTTTGTTCACAGCTGGATGCCCAGCACCAAAAGCAATGTTGGACATATAGCAGGTGTTGTGTAAGTGTTTGTTGAATGAATATGTGGAAAGACATTTTCTGCAAGCAAAACAGTTTTTTGTTTTGTTTTGTTTTAAGGGAGAGAGAGAGGGTGGGGGGTAGAGAGAGGCAGGCAGGGGGAGGAGCAGAGGGAGAGGGAGAGAGAGAATCCCAGGCAGGCTCCACATCCAGCATGGGGCCTGATGGAGGGCTCTATCTCATGACCCCGAGATCATGACCTGAGCCGGAATCAAGAGTCGGATGCTTAACCAATTGAGCCACCCAGGTGCCCTGCAAAACGGGTTTTTATGATGTCGTGTATAACCTTCCTGAAAGTTTGAGGTGGGAGGGAGGTTTCCAGAGCCCTCCCATCCCACTAGAAGCCCCCTTTATTGTGGATCTCCTCTGCCCCTGAGGAGCTCATGTCCACGTGCAGTGGCATGCATGAGGCTCTTCTCTCGAGTGAGGGTCTTTGGGAAGGCTGTGAAGACCCATGCTCTGGAAGCAGATGACCACCCATCATTGGCTGTGTGACCTGGAGCAAAGGTTCCATATCCTTCTCAATGAACTCCAAGCCCACCTCAAAGAATTATTGGGGTGTGTTATAAATTGAATGTTTGTTTCTTCCCCAAATTCGTATGTTGAAGCCCTAATTCCCAGTGTGGCTATATTTGGGGATGTGGTCTCCAAGAAAGTAATTAGGGTTAAGTGAGGTTATAAGGGCGGGGCCCTTATGCTAAAGGGAGGAGGCACCAGAGAGCTCACTCTTTCTCTTTCTCTGCATGCTCAGAGGAAAGGCCATGTGAGGATACTGGGAGAAGGTGGCCATCTACAAGCCGAGACGAGAGCTTCCACTAGAAACTGAATTGGCTGCGACTCTGATCTTGGATGTCCAGCCTCCAGAACCATGAGAAAATAAAGGTCTGTTGTTTAAGCCCCCCAGTCTGTGGCATTTTGTGATGGCAGCTCAAGTTGACTAACACAGGGGGATTAAACTAAATGAAAATAGACATCTTACCACAGTGTTTGGTACATAGTAAGGAAAACAGTATCCAAGTCCTTCTCAAGTATTTGTGGTCTATGAGGTCGAGGACACGAGGCTGGGGTGGGGGAAAGGGCAGGGAGAGCCGAGGAACCTCCCTGGCTACATTGGGAAAGGGCTAGGGATGTTTTTAGATGAATCTGGGAAGGCTTGTGGAGGAGGTAGGATTTTAGTGGGTGTGATGATGGTTGGGGTCTTTGGAAGGTAGGGGCAAAGTGAGGCCTTTCTGATCTGAGGTACAGACAGAGGGAGGCATGGGAAGGGGAGGGGACTGCCGTTTATTGAGAGCTATGTGCCGGACCTGTGCTCTACATGCCACACGTGTCCCTTCCCTCAACTCTCTACCCTGCCCCCTCTAGTGGGTACCACCATGAGAAGAGCCAGTGTTTACTGCATCCTTGCAGGTGTCCGGGCACAGGAGTAGTCTCCCTTGGTCCTCATAGCCACCCCACAAGGTGCATCGTGGTATCATCCCCTTTTATAGATGAGGCCCTTGAAGCAGGGCGCTGTGAAGTAACTGGCTCAGGGTCACACAGGTGGTGGTGCTGGGGCAGGGATTTAAACCAGGGGGGCCAACTTCTGAGTCTGGGCTCTAAGTCACGTGCATTACTGCCTGGGTTGTGCTTTACGTTTCCTGGGGGCTAACTACATGGGTCCAGATCCCACACGGGCACGACGGAGCTTGAACTGGGTTCTAACTGGAATCCAGACCTTTCTACTATATCACACTGCCCTGGAGGCAGGAATGTGACCCCTAAACAGTGGGGTCTGCCACAGCCGCAGGGACAGTAGTGATGAACGCGGACCAGAGAGATGCTGGCGACTGACTTCACACAGGGAGGCAGTGTCCGCGCCCCGCGGGGTGGGGCACGTGGAAAAACCCGTGGGGTGTGCAGTGCGAAGTGGTGGGTTCTTCTTCCTCCCAACCCCACGGGGGTTGGTCCTACCATTATCCCACTTTAAAGGGGAGGAAACTGAGGCACAGAAAAGCTAAGAAACGTGCCCAGGACCACACTACACGGCAAAAGCCAGGATCTGAACTCAGGCGATCTGGCTGCTGTACCCAGCCTCCCAGCTCTCACGCCATTCTGCCTTCAGCGGAGATCAGATGATATTATTTGATCACACCGACCTGGCTGAGGAATTTATAGGCAAGATAAAGGAGACAAAGGGGAAGTCTCGCACCTCTCCTCACTGGCTGAGGACCTGGGGAAGTGGGGATGTGAAGAATGCACACGTCCTCTTTACCAAGGAGGCTGGGGACAGTGTGGACCTGGGCACTGCTGCTCGAATAGTCTCCTTGACTTAGTGCAGAGCAAACACTTTTGTATTGATGACAGTAGACCTTACAGAACTTGTGCACTCTGGTGACATCTCGGGGTGTCTTGAGGCCGATTTCACTCCCTTAGACACCGTGGGGCTCTGTGTGGTATGGGAGCAAATTTGCTACTGTCCTCCCTAGGTACTGACCTCAGCCGACGGCCTTCCAGAAACCATGCTTCAGAGGCTGCTGGGCCTGGAATCCAGCGGGCTATTTGCTAGCTGTGGAACCCTGGGCAAGAGATTCCTCCCTCTGTGCCTCGGTTTCCTCAGCTAGGCAGTGTGGACAGTCACCGTACCCCCTCACAGGGCTGTGGTGAGGATGGAACAAATGAAGTGCTCAGAGCCATGCCTTGCACACGTTACCCACTGTTCCTGTCCCAGCGGCTCCGTCTGTCTCCGTGCTGACAACTGACTCACCACCTTGGTGCGTGGGCTTCGCGGGTGCTCTCCTCACCCGGCCTCTCCTTCACCGACCTTCAGGGGCTCGGTCGGGATTCTGAAGGCGCTGGGGTTGCTCCCTGGGTCTCCTCCCTGGTCTGGCAGAGCTGAGATCTGTCGGGCTGAGTGGCTGGTGGCTGACTGCGGGCAGCAGGGCTGAGATCAGAGACCAGCCTGGCTCGGCCCTTCGGTCCCATCCCTGGTTCTTCACGACTGTGGAATTGCTTTGTTTTCTCACGTGTCAGAAGGTGTCACTGTCTTTTTCTTAACCATCTCTGTTGATGTTACAAGTTAAGTCATCAGGGCGTTCAGACAAAATCAGAGGAAGGGATCTGAAGCCAGAGAATCAGTTCTTGTGTCCTTCTCCCTGCAAATGGCTTCAGTATTAACTATTACCAAAACACCTTTTGTGTAAGGCTCCAGGAATACAACATGGACAAAGTGGACACATTCTCAGCCTATAGAGAGCGTTCAGCCCGGGAAGGGACCCATTAAACAGTGTGACGAGACTCCAGTAGCCCGTTCATTCGGATATCCCAGAGTTCTGCGGAGGGGGCTTATCTGTAGCTGGTTTGCTGAGGGGATTTGCACTCAAGAGGCCAGACTGACCAATGTTTTGGTATTAGTAAGTACATTGCAAGGTTTAGTAAAACCCATAGATTTAAGTGTTTTAACTTTTATTGCAATTGCCTGGCTTCCAATTAACTGCAGGTGAATTATCTGCTTTGTAAATTGCCCAGTTTTTAGTCTCAGACTGACCAATTCGCACCACTTTGGTTTTCATAAGTCACCTGTGCTGCCTTCTCACGGACCCCACTTTGCATATCAAATTTATCCCATTCAACAAACATGATTCGTCATGAGCCTACTGTGTACCAGCCACTTTGCTGGGCCTGGGAACTGTAAGCTGAATCGAGTCTGATTCAGTTCAAAGAATTTACACTCTTTTCCTGAAAAGTTGAGCATAAACCGATTTTTGTAAATCTGATATCAAATATATTAAGAGAGTTTATTTTTTTAAGGAAACTTCAAATTCACCGTTTGACTTTCTGTACACTGGGTGTCTTGACAGTGGGGCAATCCTGAACTCATAGTAGCTGAAGCTCCAGAAAATTAGGAAGACAATGGCATAGGTTTCTAGAACTGAAGGGAAGGGATCCAGGCAACCGTCCAGCCCAACTTCTGGCTATTTACAGATGAGACAATCCAGACCCTGAGACGTGGCACGAATGTCTTTGTGGCTGACCTGGCCAGTGGCAGAGCTGGGGTTCACGTCCAGTCCTCCTGCCTGTATGTCCTGATGTTTTCTTATGCTGCTAGACCAGTAGTCTAGGCTTTCTCGGTTCCCTCCCTCAGGGTAAAGAACTGGCTGTATAACATTTCCATAAAACTGGACAGGACTGTTTAATCTCAGGCCAAATTGCCCCCCAAAAGCTCTGGTCCTTGTGGGCCCAGGTTCCGGCACTCTGCTTCCACTTGGAGCTTCCGTGTGGCATTTCAAGCCTGCCGCAACATTTGGCTACTTGAAATCACTCTGCTCCGAGAGCGTGTGTGACGCCGACAGACCTCTTGTGCCCAGAAGCCCCATTAAAGGAGCAAGGACAGATGCAGCCACCACTGCCCTTGGTGGGGGAGGCCATCGAACAGAAGGGCATGAGAGCAGGGACATGGCACACGGAGCCTATTGTCCTGGCCACAGCAGCCCTGGGCACGTCAGCGCCCGTTCTCCTGGGCTGCTAGCGCCTGAGGCAGGTGGAGCGAGGCCGCAGGATGGGCCCGTGGCCCTGGAGGCCGCCCCTGCCAACAGAGGCCCTGGTGGGCGCCGGGAGCAGGAAAGGGCCTTGCGCCTTCTTTGTGCAATTCCTCGCTTATTTTCACGACCAAAGTATTGACTTTGGGAATTTGACTCTTCTTGCAAATGAAAACCGAGGGCTTTGGTGAGATGAGAGGTGGCCCCAAATCAAGAGACTTTCTTCAGAGTGGGCCTCACCTGAAGGGGATGGCTTAGATTTTGGCCGTGTCCCTTTCACCCCTGACCGGTCTCCCTGGCTGGGGTCCTATGCTAGCCCTGGGAAAGGTGATGCCCTTACCGCACGCATTCAGAGGAGAGAAAGGGGAAGGGGGCCACCGGGACAATCTCATGGTCATCTGGAAGATGCTGATCTTCGGCCTAGCGCCTGTAAAACGATAACCAGCCTGGCCAGGAGGAGAGGGGACAAAACCAGATAAAAGAAAAGACCCAAACAAAGAGCGTTCATTTCAGCTTCTCTGTCTTCTTTCAGAGAAGACTAACTACATGATTGTCGTGAACTAGAGTCAGGACCACGGAGACCGGAACATTCTCTGCTGATTTTCTTTCCTTTTCTTTTTACATGGAGGGGTGTGTGGAGGAATAGTGGGGGGACGAGAAACTTGTTGAAGAGAGCTGAGCAAACAATGGCTGGTGAATGCCAAAGCCGGCAGTCAGTGGTTCTTAATGTTTGAATGGAAGTGGCTGGAGCTGGCTTTTTCCACCCCCCCTTCCACAGTCAGTGTTGCCAAGAAAACAAGGAGTAGCTGTTTTAAGCATTTACAAATGGTAATGTACCAACAGCTGGTCTCAGTCCAACCGAGCTATTGTAGGGGTATTAAAAAGACAGGCCAGAGTTGGAGATGTATTGCCAACCTCCCTTGCAGAGTTGGGGAACATTTTCCTTGGAAAAAAAAGGTCTTATATTCCTGCAGAGATCGACAGGACGGTTCTCCCGTGGAGTCAGTGCCTTGCTTGGCAGAGGAGGCCGTGCGGGGAGGCGAGCCAAATGCTTCGGCGACAGGGAAGCGCGGAGTCAGGGGGCTTGCGGCGGGTTTATCAGCGCGGCCACGCCGCCTCCCTGCCCAGGATGTGACGCGACGCGTGTGCACGTGCGTGGGGACACGGCTGTCCGCGTGGCCCGCTCCGCGTGGCCTCAGACCGGCGGCGCGTGCGCGGTAGCGGCGGCCCCCTCCTCCGCCCGGGTCTCCTCCGCCCCGGGCGCCTCCTGCTCCATGGCTCGGCTCTGTCCTCTAAATCCAGCGCGCCTTTCCTTTTTGCTGGGGCCAAAAGAGGGAGGAGAAGAATCTGAAAACCCCGGCCTCGCTTCCCTCCTTCCTCCTCTGCCCCTGGATGGCACAGGGAGGCACCTGAGGGAAGGGCACCCACCTCTGCTCCCGTTCTTCGTCTCCACTCCCCGGTCTGGGGCATTCTTCAGGGTTTTGTTCATCTCAGGAAATTATAATACACAGAGCATGCTTCTTCGCTAAATGTAATTACCAGCGGCCCTGTGTTTATGGATGAGGCATGGTGGAAAGTAATAGAAAATGATTATTTTTCGTTCTGAAGGCCTTCTTTATTAGTGGTGCGGTAGGGACGTCAGCTGCCTTCTCTGAATGGCAATGCAATGTTTTGCTTTCCCCAGCAAGATAAACGATCTTATTTGTTGATGTTTGGTGCTTGAGATGACATTTATGTGAAATAAAAGGGACCAAATTAATAATAAAAAAAATGATTAGCCAGACACAAATGAAAAATGTACATCTCTCCCCCACCCCAGTTAAGTTGTTTGTATTTACATGCTATTCACAAATAATGGCAAAATGCCCAATAGTTGGATGGCGAGGATTTTTTTCTTTTACAATCATATGGCTTGATTCCGTTTTTCAGATCTTGTCTGAGAGCTGCTATTTGAAATAAAAATGTTTGCATCCATTTCCTCATTAATCCTTCCGTTGTAATACAACCTGCTGCAGAGAAATGGCAAAACAGATGCAACAATGAAAATTAAAAGGGATGGACACTTATCTTGGGCTATAAAAGCTGCTAACCATGTAGGAACTAGAGAGGCTTTTGGACAGAAAATATGGCAAATGATAGAAACAATCATCGGACTAAGAGTTTGCTATTTGGAAAACTCTGGTGGGACATTTCTCTGCTCGTAACGGCTGGAGGATCACTCCTGAGTTTAGTGTACACCAGAGAGGGTGTTTGTCTGCTTTGCCTTGAGGCCTGTCTTCAATATTTGGTGCATCTACCCATCTGGTTTCTCATTGGGCTGGAATTTTCTCGACACAAACAAGCACTTTGCAAAGAATCTATAGACCTCATGTTTTGAGGGCTCCATATTTTGCTTGGAAATATTGCTTCCTGCCCTCTTGGGAATCAGAGACTCAGAGCAAAGCTGCACTGACCTTGATCTTTATTTCTGCAACCAAATGCATTGGATACTGGGGAGGTGGGAGGGTTTATAGCATGGGTAGAGGTGAGGGATCATGATTCTGCATTGCTCAAACAACTTGGTAAAAAGGAAAAAGAAGGCTCAAATGCACCTTTTTGGGAATATGTGATACCAATTTATATATCATTCTAGGTTTTTTCTCCCGTGTAATTGTCTGATGTTACCTCATGCCTATATTCACCTCCTGAATTCACAGGGATTTGGGGTCATAAGTAGACTCAGCCTTTTTTGTGAGTATTTATTGAGCATCACCTGTTTGCAGTCTGGAAGTAATACAGAGGGACAGAGAAAGGCAGAGACATGGTGTTTGTCCCCGCACAGCTTATAAACCTCTTGGCGGAGACTGAATTGGCACAATTAAAAACACGTAAAGACTAACAGCCAACCGGAGCCATGCACATGGGAGTTGATGAGTGGGATGTGAGAGGAGAACATGACTTGGGGCAGGAGGTTTATTTGTGGCAGATCCCTGCATGCAGTGCGGGGGGCATGAGGCAGTACCATTTGCCGATGGACTGATCCAACCCTAACCCATGACCTAAACAAGTGGAGGAGACAGGAGCAATGCATGTAGAGTGTTTGTCCGAATGTTTCAGACTTCCGGTGATTAGCTCCTGGCTTGAGCTACACAATGGAGTTAGTTTTGGGTCAGGACAGAGATGCATTCCATACCTGTCTAGTAGGTCTGGTCGAGGAAGACTAGTGGTAAAGAGGTTCTGCAGCTGGAGCAAGCCCTGGCTCTGACACTTAACTAGCCAAACATCCAGGTCTTAGTCTTTCAGTGCTTTGGTTCTCAAATCTGTGAAATGGGTAGAATCATAGCGCTTACTTTATGGTAACGATATGAAGATTAAATTGTAAACTATAGCACAGGGCCTAACACCAAGTGCATGCCCAATAAATGTTAGCAAAAGCAAAGAGTTCTATCATGCCATATATATATATATACACGTACATACATATAGGCATATATATATATTTCTTATATATATATATAAAGATATATATATATTTCTTTTGCTTTCCTTTCCATTCTTGCCTAAGATATAGGGCCAGTGTGTATTAATTGTGTTACTTAAGATCATCAGTTGACAAGGAAGATTCTTACCTTTTCACTAAAAGGGAGGCCCTCTCCAAACCACGTAGCTGAAGGCCCAAGCGGGGCTGAACAACCTTTCACAGTCATTTCTAGGAATCTGGTTCTCGCTTCTTTTGAATTCTCCTGCTTCAACAGCCTTAGCAGGGTTTGGCCTCAGGGAAGTACGCCTTTTGGTGAGTGGGTAGGCAGGTAGAGGTTAATTTGGCACAGCCCCCAGTACAGAAAGAGTCCCACTGACGATGCAGTTGGGAGTCTGGTTTCGTTGAAACACCGTTGAAGCAGTTTTATCAGCAGAGCTGGTGATGCTGTTCATGGTGCTGGCCGAAACTCAACACCGCTAGGCAGGCAGCAGGGTCCCAGCACGACTGCTGGGGGGGCGGGGGGGGAGCAGGGACAGCAGGAAAAACAGCAACACAGCGCCTGAAGCCCAGTGTCAGGGTGTGCCACCTGGCAAAAGGCGCAGCCGAAGGACCAAAGTGACGCGGTGTGGGCAGAGATGGATCAGAGGGTGGGAGGAGGCTGGTCAGGGCTGGGAAGACTGCTCTTGTCAAGCTCAGCCCTAGGGCAGCTCCTAGAGAAAGGACCCGAGTGACATCCTCATCTATCACTAACTCGGACCTGAGCATTAGCTGCTTACGCCCAAACAGCAGCCTCCCAGATGTTGAGAGGTATTAACTAATGAGCTCCTCAAGGGAAAAGCCGCAGTTTATGCCTCTCTGTATTTATTCTAAGCCGCTTGCCGTTGCTGGCCCAGAGAAGGTTCTTGCTATTTGTTATTAGGTGACCGACTACGTGAGTACTGCACACGTGTACTTGTGCGAAGGAAAACTGCTTCTGCAAACTGACATTTTCTTTCCAAGCGTGGATGCAAGGGCCACGTGTGTAGCTTCCATAGCCAGGGAGAAAGTTCAGGAATTCTGATTTGGTGTTCATTTCTTTGGTCAAGTGAATCGTTTCGAGAGCAAGTTTCTGGGCCTTACGTGTGGATGTCAGCGTATGAAAAGGCTAGCCGGATCTTTCTTTTCCTTTCTGGGAAGGGAAGGATATGTGAAATTCAATGACATCTGCTGAAATTCAAACATATTTTTATTTATTCATGGCCATGATCAGGGCAGAACCTCTAATTTCAACCAATAATTAGACTTGACAATAGATGTGGAAATAAAACATTTTTGCTGAATTCACTTGTCGTTCCTCCCTGCTGTAGCTGGTGTAACCCAGATGTCAGCTGTCCCTTTTCTCTTGGAGCTCCCCCTCCCTCAATCCGTTCATACTAATGCTTCAGTGAGCCTTGTGGCATTTACTCAGGGTTCCGTGGGGGAGACAGAGAGACAGGGCCAACGTTGCAGACGTCACCGTCACCCACTTCAGTATCTCCTAAGGTCCAAGAACAGTTTTCTAAAGGCATTTTTATGACCACTCTGCCAAGAATCCCTTTTTCTTTCTCGGCTCACCTACCCAGCGCAGTCGGCTTCCATCCTGCACCCTCTCTCCCTCCACTCCCAACCTCAAATTCCTCTTCTTGCTACTCTTCAGTCTTTTATTTCATTTTCCGTGGAATGCCATCCTTCCTGCTGCTGTTCACAGCCTATTTGAAGCCTTTCAGAGCAAAAGCCCCACTGGCCTTCGCTACTTGACTGACATTCCTTCTGGAAGGACCTGGATGATTGCCATTTTCCACAGTGATCATGCAAGCGTTGATCTATGCTTTTTGCTTGGAATCCCAGTAAGGATTCTGGGATGGCCATATCTGCAGAAAGTTGTTGCTAGCCTTTCCCTGAGCTTCCAGGGGGGTGGCAGGGCAGGAGCGAGAAGGTCGGGAGGTGGGGAGTGAATGGGAGTTGAGGAAGCAGAGAAGTGAGAACAGTCAGTACTTTCGGGAAGTTTGCGTGTGAAGGAGAGGAGAGACGTGGGGTGGAATGAAGGGTCAGGAGAAATTTGTTCCATGAGAGGGAGACGCTAGTGCGTGTCCAAGTGGTGATAGGAAAGAGGAAGTAGGGAGGGAGGGCTTGAGGATTAGAGAAAAGAGGGCATAAGCACAGAGCCATGTGACTGAGAAGGTGGGAGGGCATAGGGCACAGAGCGGCGGGGGAGGGACTAGCCGTGGAAGAAGACAGCTGTATTGGGAGGAGGAAGGGCATGGGGTACAGGGCTGTGGACAGGTTGGCAGCGGGGCTGAGGGTGAAGGGGGTAGGGGTGAGGCTGGGTGGTTGGTGACCTCATGGTAGGCTCTCTGAGTGCAGTCTGAAACTCTTCCCAGGTAGGGGCTCTGCTGGATCCAGCTCATGCTGGTGCTGACTGTTAAATCTTGAGGAAGTTTGCGAGCCAGTTGTTAAACCACCAGTAGCTTGCGATCAGCCACGGAGAGAGTGTGCGCGCGCTATAGAAACTGGCAACAGCTTCAAATCAGAAGCTGATCTGATTTTCTTTCTTTCCCTGGGAAGCTGGTTGTTCACATTCAGCCGCACACCGTTTAGCTCTTCCACCCCACCTTGCTCTGTTTGGTGCACTGTTTGCCCTTGTTCACCCCTTTGAGTGCCCTGCCCTCCACCTCCTAGAGTGTACATGATGGCTTTGCTCTGCTGTGCCTCAGTTTCCCCAGCATCCCCGGGTCTTTGCAGCCCGGGAGACCAGGTCGAACTAGAACATGTGTGGGGTGGAACGTGGTTTCCGAGAGGGCGCACTGTGGGTGCACGTCACTAGGGAATGGCTGTGCCGGGGTGTTCAGACTGTTCAGCAAGAGATGGTCCTGGTGGCAGGGGGGCTGCTCTCCCCACCCACTGGCAAGTCTGGCAAACTTCAGCTTTAGTGATTGATTTCTGGGCCCGCATGCTGGCAGAAGAGGGATGTCCTCATCCCTCCCAGCTCCACAAAGCCCAGGCACAGACGTGAGCTGAGCCGCGGCCCCGTTGCGGAGCACGGGAGCGCTGGCAGTGCACGGGTAGCTGGTGACTCCCCTGCAGAGGGGCTGGCGCAGGCTTCTCAGGGTGGCTCTTGTCCTCCGGTTCTTTAACACAGCGGTGGGGCCTGGCTTCCCGCTGCCGCTCCTGCCCCGCTGCCTTTGGCTGAGAGCGAATGTCGGGGAATCTGGAACTCAGGACCTGAAACATCATGGGTCTGCTGACCAGGGAGTTTGCGGAAGGGGAAGGGGTCCCACGGTTGGAGTCTTACAGGCCTAGGGTTGAGTTTGGGCTCCGACAGATACTGTCGTGTGCCTTTGGGCAGGGTATTAAATCGTCTAGCCTCACAGTTCTCCCCGGCAAAGGATTTAGTGTGACCATGTCTGCGAAGAGTCTGGCATGTGGTAGGATCTCCAGCAGTGTTGGTTGAAGGCGACAGTGTGGGACGGAGGAAAATTAATTAGGGATTCGGTATTCCCTTCCTCCAGGAAATCCCCTGGGCCGCTGCTGTCCTCCGGTCGCTAGTCACTGCCACTTCTGATGATGCCTCACGTCTGGATGTTTCCATCGCATGCGGGCACTCAGTATGAGGATAGACACGTTTCATGAAACTGAGCAGGAAGTGAGGTAGTGAGCGAGAATTGAAAGCTATGGTGTGTGGCTGCAAGTTCACAACCAGTTTCTGGGGCGGGGGTGGGGGGGGGAACCTGATTTGTAGCTGTTGCCAGTTTCTATAGCGCGCACACACTCTCTCCATGGCTGATCACAAGCTACCGGTGGTTTAACAATTGGCTTGCAAACTTCCTCAAGATTTAACAGTCAGCACCAGCATGAGCTGGATCTAGCAGACCACTGAAAAGACACTCGTCTGCAGGGAGCCCGCAAACCTGGTCATAGGTGGGCTTCAGAAACGTCTGCGGTAAGTAACATCCACCACCACCAATAGCAGCACAAGGCAGTGCGGAGAAAACATTCACATTTGAGGGTATTCCAGGAGGGATCAGAGTTGAGTCAGGCTGGCATTCCAGAGGAGAAGGACCTTCCCTCTTGATAGAGGGAAGGTAGATCTTACAGAGTAGGCAAATGGCATTCGTGAAGTCTCGAGGGGGAATCTGGGGAATCTGGCTCAGGGGTCGGATGGCAAGAGCACAGAGAAAGAACGTACGCTGAGCTGGTGGCCTGGATCTTGGGCTCCGCAGCCTGAGAAAGGCGGTTTTGAATCTTGGTTCCACCACTAATGTGGGAGATTTATGGCCCTAATCCATAAAATGGAGATACATTCTACCTTTTAGTGATGTTGTGAGGACTAGAGATGACATAGGTAAAATGTGGGCTCAGTGCCTGGAGTTAGTGAGGGCTCGATGAGTGGCAGCCATTAGAAGTGCTGTTTGCCTTGTCTCTTTCTTCATGCCCCAGGGTCCCCGAGTGTCCTCCATACCCAGCACAGAGCATGGCACATTCTGGGTGTCCACCTCGAGTACTCTGACTGATGAGTGTCTCTGGGTGAAGGCTGGACAACAAGACATGTGGATTGTGCTCCCTCCCTGCCCTTCCTGGCTCCGGCATCATGTGGCGGCTTTGAGAAGCTTTGGGGTCACTACTTTCTCTTGTGTGGTGGAGCCTGTTACCTTGAGGGGTCCACAGGGCCTGCTGTCCCCTAGACCCTCTTTGGTCTGCTCATCCTCTCCTCTAGACAGGAGCATCAGGGAAGGTGCTGGTATATGGGGATCCTTTGGCTTGCTCCATACGTGTTTATGAAACACCTGGGCCTGGCACTGTGCTGGTCACTGAAAAGCAAGATGAATAAACAGGGCATAGCTCTGCCCTCATGTCCCACATGAGGGTGGCAGTGAGGGTACTCAGTTATAAGTTAGTGTCTACGTGCTGGGATAGAGGAGTGCATTCAGACCCTGGCGGACTTGGGCAAAGGCTCCACTTCAACCTGGACACCAGGCCTGTTTATGGGACTTACCAGCATCTCTGGAAACCCTAGAGGCTTCCACAATGCCTTATCCCAATTCTCAAAACACAAATCCTTTAGAGCAAATCAGTGTAAAAATCTATCTTCATCTTTTGAGCAAGGAGTCCTAAGAGTGTCCACCACAGCCGTTAAGATGTTGTGGCTATTAAATAGTTGGGAATGACTTTGGTACAGCAGGGTCCCTCCCCCACCCCATTCCCTCCCCTGGTTGGATGGATGGTTCCGCTGCCTGTGAGCCCCTGTGCAGCACTTTGCTCACATGGCCCAGCCCTGACACCGGTTAGTGTTTTGCCGAAGATGTACCATTGCTCTTCTTCTCTCCTGCTTTTCTCATGTGTTGTATTAGTCCTCTTTTCTTGAAAAACAAAAAACCAAAAACATTCTTCTTCCCTCAAACCTTCAAAGGGCTCTTATAGGCACCGCTCAGTTCCCAGGGGTTTTCGGGTTAAAGGAATTGCTCATGTCTGTTAAATTTTTTTTGTACTGCTTTTCAGTCCATAGAACAAATTATTGGTTCCAATTTACTAGCATTTCACTGAGAAGGATGGTCTGTCAGCAGCAAGGACAGTTCTGGAAAGGTAGGGAATCTGAGGTTTGAGGGGTGCTGAAGCTAGCACAGGAGTCAGGAATGCACGCACACACACAGACAGACACATGGACTCAAGCATCAAAGAGTTAGGCAGGGTAACTGCTAACGAGTAGTTAGGAGCCAAAGAGGTAGGGCCTGGGGGAGGAGAGGGCATGATGTGGATCCGTGCTTTGGGGAGACTTTCATATCAGTCCAGATCCCATCATGGCAGAAAGTCCTTTGGGTTTCCTCTTTCCAGGGATAGAGGGCTGCGGGCAGTGCTAAGAGAGAGGGGACATATAGATGAATCAATGGCAGGAGGGCAGAGACATTATCACCAACTTCTGACTCTTAGGTCTGCCTGACTCTTGAGATTGGTGACGGACTGAACATTTTTTGTAGTGACTTGCTGGGCTTTAGACAGAACGCAACAGCCTGTATGCCCCGTGGGTGAGGACATTCTCTGTGAGCTGTTTTCACTCGCCGGGTGGGTTTTGCTGAGCCACTCACACTTCCTTCCCCCCGGGGGGTTGTGGCCCGAGACGCATGCTTGTGACGTTGGAGTCACGGGACTTCCTTCCTGTATAGATTGAAAAACTGACTTTGAAATTTGTGTAGTTGTTCATGTTTTCTTCTTTCCTTGGCCATTCAGAACCAAATTGCAGTCCATTTCTTCAAGTGTACCTATTAGAGCACCATTTTATTTATAATTCACCCTTGGGTTCATCCTATCTTCTTCCCTTATATTTTTCTCATGTATTTTTCTTAATCTCTCTTTGTATATAATCCACCTCAGTTCTTGTAGCTATCACACTTAGAGTTAAAGAAGAGTGATCCCTATAATGTTTTGTCTTTACATTGAATAAATGTGTATTGGAGAGTGCATAGGATGGTTTGTGAATCCTTGACATCTCAACAAATAATATTGATCCTGTAGGGCTAGAGAGTAATGAAAAGATAAGTGCCTGCCCTCAAGGAGATTCTAGTCCCAAATCATCAGCAAAACAGATAGATTCAAGTGAACAGAATTGTTTAGCTATAGGATTATGGAGGCAATATGAACGGAAAGGTTTCACTTGGTCCTAAATCCATTCAAGAAACATGACTGAATACCTACCATGCCTGAGGCACTGGGTTACTTCCTGTGGTAAAGCTCTTGGGCCACACAGACACTAGGTACCTTGGTCATGGTGAGGGTGTTGGCTGGGCCAGCTCTCTGGAGAAGGTGACTTGTGAGAGTGTGCTAGCTGGACAAGAATAGAGTTGAGTAGATCTTTGGCACCTTCTTGGAAGATGGAAGATGTGAGCGTTAGCTGTTGTGCTTTCAGTGAATCCAGCATTTTCTTCCTCATCTGTCATTAGATGGTTTTTTGTTTTTGCTAAGGAGGTGAATGTTTCCTCCAGAGACGGCTTAAACTCTCAGATTTTTCTGCTTGTAGGCAGTATGGCTCTCCCAAGCTGCTCTGATAAACCTCCCCTGCCACTGTCACCTCTTTGTACGCGATGTCCAGATCTTGAACCAGACAGCCTGTGGGCCAGTAGGTGCATGAGGCAGCCAACCCTCACTTACCTCTTGCCATAGAAGCCCAGCTATGAACAGCACTAAGATACCCATCGCTAATGGGAAGAGGGGAGCCAGGGCGGGCCAAGATGGCAGATGGCTTAGAGTGGCATGCTGTTTTCAGGCCCCTCTACCTTTGTTGCTGGTGCCATTCGAAGTTGCTGGTTACTGTTTTTAGCTTGGCTATCCATGGGCTTGAGGAGGGAGCTTTTGTAGTCACTCAGGAATGCAGGGTATTTTTAGCTAAGAGATTCTGCTTCAGGCATGGGCATTGTGTTCTTCCAATTCCAGGCACAGTAGAGGAGAGCTGGTCACTAAAAACTCGGGGGATCAATTGGCTTAGCTGAGGAATTCATAGAAAAAGGAAGGGGGCAGGGATGTATAATCAGGACCCTCTGGTCCCATGGGATTTAAAAAAAAAAAAAATCCTGTCTCTACATTCCTCTTCAGAATGCTGCCCAGGTGAGTTAGAGGTAGACTCCAGAAAGGACGAAAGAGTGGAGGAGAACTACCAGACCTCCTAAGCCACGGAAACCACATTTATTGGGCCTGATCAAAAGAGAACAGGTAGCAGTGAAACGAACACTCATTGAAACTTTTATCTTGAGTTTGAAATCAATTTGTAGTTATTTATGTTGTAATCAATTCACAAGAAAGAACAAGCGAACAAATGTTGGCCCATCCATGTACGCATTCACACTGGAGAGGCAGACGATTTGTACAGTGGCTACCAGTCAGCTAGCTGAACCCATTCCCTTCCTTCTCTCCCCTGCCTGATCATCCCTGCCCCTGTCTCTTTAGAGATGGGGAATCCGAAGCCCAGAGTGGTTAAGGGACTTGCTCAAGGTCATACTAGTTAGCAGCAGCGTTGGGATGGAACCCAGGTGTCCTGACACCAAATCGTCTGTTTTCTATATTGTTTCTATGTGGTCTGTGTTTATTATATTGTTGGAAATCTCTCTGTTGTCTACCCTCTGTTCTTATTTTAATGAAAAAATTAAATAACTTAAAGACTGATGGTTAGAGAGGTGGGCAGGGTCTTGGAACTCTGAGACTTTTTTTTAGCTTCTTTTTTGGCTACTTTTGTTTGGTTTCCTCTGTTCAGTGTAGCTCCTATTTCCTGAGCACCTATAACACCAGAGGTCCTGTGCTGGGTATAGCCCTGTGGATTATTTTGTGAACCCAACAGCCTTTGAAGGAAACATCAGACCCATTTTTTCAAATCTGAATACTGAGATACCGCGGGGTTAAGTGGTTTGCTCAAGATCAAGTAACCGACAAGTGACAGAGACAGAATTAAAAGCCAGGTCTATCTGCTACAAAGACCAGTGCTCTTTTGCTGACCTCAATGTTTTCACAATACCTGCAAGCTAGTGTTTTTTTTTTTTTTTCCCCTGTGTTTTGGGCATGACAGTGAGCCCTCCGCTCAGTGGAATGTGCTATCTACATTCACTTGCAATGTGGACTTCCATGAAAATGTTGGAGGAGATGTAGCCTGTCTCTTCTCACTCCAACATCACTAATAAATGAAATGTCTCCTCCCCCACGCCCCCCCCCCCAAGAAGACTTTCCAAAGGGAGCCCAGACCGTGGAGACTGTTCCTTCCTGGGACCCT
The DNA here is from genome assembly GCF_037043125.1 of Eumetopias jubatus. Taxonomy (NCBI): domain Eukaryota; kingdom Metazoa; phylum Chordata; class Mammalia; order Carnivora; family Otariidae; genus Eumetopias; species Eumetopias jubatus. Next base: position 38,650,004 of record NW_028274818.1, read on the forward strand.
CAGCTTTGCTTTACAGCTGCTACCAGCGTCCCTGGGTCCTTACCTTTGTTCCGGAGCTCTTTGTGTGTGTGTGTTTTATTTTTCCTCAGTGGATTTAAAATCATACAGTTTAGTATAATTGAGTAAGTGTTTATTGAATGCCTCCCAAGGAGCTAGGAGCTGGGTCACAGAGGTGGCTCTGTACTTCGAATCTCATGACAGGACTGGGCCCTGAGCCACTCATTTATTCTCTTAACAAACACAGTGCCAGGCAGCCTCAAGTTGCAAACAGTCTAGTAGGGAGGAATGTAAGTACACAAGGTAACCCGAATGTTCCAGATGCCTCCAGCTTTTTGAGCCAAGGGAGCTCAGTGGGACCCAGCTGTGCATCGTCCACTGGTGTCTTCAAGTCTCCAGGAGCTAGCTCACTGCCTCCCCTTGACCTCTTGAGATGAAGTGGGCTTCCACACGAGGCTGTGCCTCTCACCCTTCACTTACTGCATAAAGATTTCGATATCCCCTTTGGAATACTAAGGATACTGGAGGTCCTAAAATGATAGGAATGAGAAGTGGAAATCTTATTTTCTCAGGGAGTGAGGTTCCCAGGTTGGACAAAAGGAGGAAAATCATAAGCTTACCGTTCCCTTGGGATGACATGACCTGCCATAGTCGGCCATGTGTGAAGCAACGTTTGACTGAATATTAACGTGTGCGGCTGAGTTTAGAGAAAGCAGTGGTCAGTAAGGAGAAGGATCATCAGAGAGGATTTAAAGGTAGAACCACATGCCGAAAGCCACATGTGAAATGACTGGTGTCAAAAAATGGCACTCAAGGCCTCTCATTTCCACTCCCTGGGCTCTCCCCTCTCCAGTGATACCAGTGGGAAACAAATGGGGTGTTCAGTTTACATCCCTACTTTATTCAGTTCCTTTCAGGCCACACAAAGTTTCTGTTTCAACAAAGCCTCCAGAGGGGCGACTGTGCAGCTTCCCTCTTGTTCTGCCCTAAAACAATGGGATGGGGACAGACCATGAGGGAGTGTGGTGGAGGCTGCGGGCTGCCCTACCCCAAAAGCACAAACAGTGCCTTTCAAGTCCCCAGCAGTAAACGGATCCTCCCTCCCTGGCTCTCTGTGGGATGGAACCCGGTGGAAAAGTAAGGGGGGAGGAGGTTGTGGCAGTTGTGACCTCTTCGGGGTGTGTGGAAAGGGTTCTTTCTTCACCTGGGGACAAAAATGTGCCCTTGTGATGCTGCCTGTGATTCACTCCGTGCATCCCCACCCTGGCAGGGCCACCCACATGGGCACCACGCCTCAGGCCAGGCTGCTAAGAATGGTAATCTGGGGGAGAACATCCTTCTGCGAGGCCGCAGGGCTTTCGCGGGGTTCCCTGGCTCGGGCCGCGGAACCCGGCATCAACATCTCCAAGTCACAAAATGTCGGATTGGAGCCGTTGTCCTTGGAAAGAAGGGAAATTGGCACTTGGTTCTCGTCCGTGGCAGGGATCCTGAAAGGTTTCCTGCTTAACGCTTTATTTGCATTAAAAACAAAGAAAATCGCCAGCGTCTGGGAACTGGAGAGGACCCAGTGTGCGGGGCTCCTGCGCGGAGGCTGGCGTGCTGAGGCTTCCACACCGCACCGAACCCGCTCCCAGACCGCAGCCATTTTCAACATGATCCTTGTGTTTGCTTGGCAAAATCCAGGATTGGAAAAACAAAAGGTTTTCCTGCCAGATTCCATTAATTTCAGCAGCAGCAGTAGTGGCAGCAATCTGGTTCTCTCTGACGAATGTTTGACGAGAGTGGCCAGCAGTGGGGCTTGGGGGTCTTGTGGGGTCCTTTTTCAGGGAAAGTGTAGGCTCTCCCTGCCCATATTTTCTCTTCCATAGGACATGTGGCCAGACAGGATGCTGGGCAAATGAGCTGGCCAGGTACCCCACGCAGGGGGGAGGACCGGGCGCCCTGAGAGGGAGCAAGGATGTGGAAGGAAGGGACAGTGCGGGGTCTCCTCTGGCCCAGCCAGGGGAGGGGGTCAGGTGTCACTCCTCACCTGCTGGAACTGGAAGGCATCCAAGGGGCCTGGTGCTGGAATGTGAGACCAAAGGATAAGTCCCGAGGTGTCTGCTCTCAGGGGTCGCAGCACAAGGCCTGCCAAACAGGAGCTACCCCATTACAAAGGGCAATGTGGACAGAGGGGGCCGGGACCCACAGCGAGCAGGGGTGGGCTGGGGAATTTCCACTGCTTCCACGGGGAGGTTGGCTTGTGGGTGTGTGACCTGCCTGGAATTTTTTAGGAGTCCTGTAAGCGGACTGCAGACACCCCCCTCAGGGGGACGGTCCTAAAAGCTGGTCCTGCAGTCAGGTGATGAGAGGGACAGAGGGCTCTTGGCTCAATTATTTTTCAGTTGTGTATTTTTCTTCTCCTTTTGTGAGATTTTATAATCTGGGAAAAAACTTGATGGGACTGGGAGGATCACTGAACATGTGACCAGCAGAGTGCACTCACTAGATGGTCACCTGCCTTCCCCAGGAGGTCAGAGGAAGGGTGGATGGTGGCCGCAGGATAGCAGGAGCCGCTCACATGTGAAGAGCTCCTTATCCCCCCAGGAGAGGGGGCACCCTTGGATTAGATCACGTCCCTGAATTATCAGGTTAAGCGTAGCTCTTCTATATAGACTACAAGTGTCCAAGGGGCTACTTAAAAGCGAACAGCGACAGCGACACTCCTACCCTCCATCTCCCCGGAAATACCTCGCAGTCCTCTTACAGAGCACTGGGTCCTTCTGATGGTGCGGACTTAGTGATGGGGAGAGAGCAGCTTGGCTTACTGAGTCCTTGCGGTGCTGCCTTGCCGTGGCTGCATTTAGTCCTCTGTCAATTCTGAGAAGGCATGATCATCTTCAGAGAATCCAGACTTGAAGCCCTTAACTCGCCCAAATGAAGCTGGGACCTTAATACAGGTTTGCTTACCCGCAAGGTCTGGCTGGAGCCATCCCAGAGGGAAAGTCTTGACACTGAGGCTCTGTTGGTCACCCAGGTGAGGGAGAAAGGAGTGGACATCTCGGTTCCTGTGGTCCTGCCTGCAGACCTGTCATCCTACAGGTGCCCTCAACCTGCTGAGTGTCACGTTGCTGCTTGAAGTTGAAGATTGCTTCTGGATTCCTCACCCTGTCTGGGGGCTTCTGGGATATAGATTTCGTGTGTGTGTGTGTGTGTGTGTTGTGTGTTTATTCATATGCATGAGGGAAAGCGAGGGGAAGGGGGAGAAAGGGAGGGGAAGGAGGAGACTTCTCAGGAAGGCAAGACTCCAGATTCCTTGGAGAAGATCTACAAGGAGATGGAAAGCAGTGTTAAGTTGGGACAACGGAAAGGAGCATATTTGTGGCACCTGAACGTACGTTCCATTTGTCTAGCATTGCTCTCACCCCTCTCCAATGACTTGGTATGCTCCGGGTCGCCAGGCAAAGTGTGGGATTTCTGCTTCCTGGCATCCTCCAAGTGCACAGGAGATACCTGATGAGTGCTAGTTGAATTGAAAGGAGTGAAACTTGGCCCACTGGAATATAAGCTCTAGGAAGTAAGGGTTAGGTCGGTTTTGTTCATGGCTTATATCTGGCCCTTAGGGTGGTGCCTGGCACATAGTAAGTGCTTAATAGAAACCTACTGAATGAATCCTACAACTACAGAACTACTAGCTCCACTGGTGACCTGCATCCACGTATCCTCAAGGACTTTCCCTTACTACCGCTGGCACTGGGAGACGCCTAGAGCATCCATTCTCTGTCCGGACAACATGAGAGTCTGCTGGGCTTTTTTTTTTTTTTTAAACGTGAGGATCTTTCCTAAATTTAACTACGAGAATGCTGGGTGAAAATGGTTGGTGGGAAGCTGAAGATTGAAGTCGCACTCTCTAGTCTGGATACCAGGAAAGACTGGTGGCTCAGGCTAGACTGTCATGATGCAGGACCTCACGCCCTTTTCCTGCTGATGGACAAGGTTGGTGGCATATGCCTATATCCTCATGGATGTTTCCACTGACTGCCTTAGCTTCCAGTACCTGTCCACGTGGCAGGGCTACAGTACCCAGTGATGGCATCAAATATGAATCTAGGTGTTGCTGTGAAAGTATTTTGTAGATGTGGCTAACATCTATAAGCAGTTGACTCTAAGTAAAGGGAATGACTCTTGAAAATGACGCTGGGCCTCATCTGATCAGTTGAAGATCTTAAGAGCCAAAATTGAGGTTTCTCCAAGAAAAAGAAATCCTGCCCCAGACTGCAGCTTCTACTACTGCTTGAGCTTTTTGTTGTCAGCCTGACCTGCACATTTCAGACTTGTGGGCCCTGGGGAGTTTGGATTTGCCACTTCCCATAATTGCATGAATCAATTCCTTAAAATAATCTCTTGACACACACACACACACGTGCGCATTGTACTGTTTCTCTTTCTCTGGAGGACTGGTACACACGGGTCTTTTATGTAGGTTCTATTAAATCATAAATTCCTAATCCTATAGGGAGGCGTGTTGTATTATCATTGCTCAATAGTTACATTTATTGGGTAAGGCAGTGTGATAAGCTCTGTGATAAAGGGGTGTTCTGCACTGAGCTACTACACTATAGAGTCATAAGAGGAAAGAGCATGGCTTTTTCTCAAGGGACTTGAATTACAATGGAGACTCCTATTCTTTGGTGTCTCTCTTCCATAGCCTTCATACCGTCACCTAGTGGGTCTCTGTCTGCCCAAGAGGTGAAGAACTCGTCCTCTATGGGACAGAAACCTCCTAGCACGGGCTGAGGAGGTGGAAGTCCAAGGGAGTGATGATGTCAGGGCACACGTGAATGGACTCTTTTCATATTTGCCTTCTGTTTTCAGTTCAACTCAATTGCACACACTTCATAGCACCTCACTGGATGAGTCTCACTCGTCCTCTAGAAGTTCTCACAGCTGACTAAAAGGTGAAGTGTGTTCTGCCGATGCCATGCAGAGCATGCAGAGCGTGAAGGGACACAAGGAAGGGGGATGGTTCTGAGAGGGGAGGGCAGGCAAGCCTTCTCAGAGGTGCTGTTTTAATGGACTTTGAATGGCGACTCACCTTTGGCCAGAGGGGCTAAGGGGTGGGGGGACCATGTCTGAGAGAGGAAACAGGGAGAAGCACAGTGTAAAAAAAAATCAAGAGGTATGTTCAGACAGCTTTGAAAGTAGGCTTAATATTCAACTTAGCTGATGTATGGGTTGAAAGAAAAGAAGGAACACCAAATAGGATGTGAACCTGTACAGGAAAAGAATTGAATTTTTAAGTTCAGATTTGGGATCATATACAGAGCAGCATGATAAAACTTTGAGAACAGGTGCTATTTCCTACCTCAGTTCAATGTGTTACATGGTTCCAACATGGTTAGTGTGTGCTTTTATTGTAGGGGTGCGGTAGGACATCTGAGAAACACAGAGGGCACCGCCGGAGATTTAAGGGGTCCATGGGCATACTGAGATGGTAGATTTGCGTGTGCAACATTCATTCAAGAAACTTTCATTCAGTCTCTGCCATGCTTCAGAAACTGTTAAAGTATGTAAAATTGAATTTAGGCATGGTCCTGCCTTTGAGGGTTTTACAATCTGGTGGGGGAAACAGAAGGCTAAATCATTCCTTATGTGACAGGGTTTAAGTGCTGCGATGGAGGAATCACACTGGTGATTCTGGAGTCCAGAGGACAGACTCGAGGGGGTACTAAAGAAAGGGTCTCTAGAGGAGTGTATTTGTTTTTAAATGACAGCAGAGAGGGAGAGACTAAAGCCGGATACTAAAGACAGGTAGGTGGAATGTGGTCCGCGAGGAGGCAGGTGGAAGGATCTGCCCTGGGCAGAAGGAGGGCTGCTTCTATCAGGGAGGCAGAAGGAAAGAGGAGAGGACAGGTTATGATGTAAACCGGTGGGGGGGTGAGGAGGAAGCTGAGGAGTCACGTGCCCTAGGCTCTTCGTGTTTTTAGTGAAGGAGGCAAGGCTGAGGTGGAGTAAGCAGAAGGATGGCGGGGCGGGCGGTGGGGGGGTGTTTGAGGCGAGAGAAGATCCAGAAATTGTGGATGAAGAGAAGAGAGAGAAAGGACTTGGTGGCAGGGTTGAGGTTGGAGACCCCATATTCACGGCGACTCTCAGCAGCCTGGTGGTGGAGCAGAGGACTGTGATGGATCCAGAATTAGGATTCCAGGTGAGACCTCAAAGGTAACAGCGAGGAAGTTAAAGAAGAGATAGATCACGAGGTGTTGATTAGAAAGGGAAGGATGCAAAGCTAGATGAGTTCTGGTACATGGAGAGAAATTTAGCTTGTCATTGATAGAAGAGTCCATGAGATGAAAAGCAACACAAAACCCCACATACATTGAAGGAGAGAAAGATAAGAAATAGGAGGATGCAGCGCAGAAGGGTGGTCCTTCTAACTGTGAAGGCTTCCGGGAGGATGGCAGGACCAACATGGAGAGTAAGACAACCAGGTAGATGAGGGGAGTGACAACGAGGTCACAGCACAGGACCTCCCTCCCCCTCCTCCTGCTGAGCACTGTCATCCCCTGACCTCCTCTCCCGCCCCCTCATTTACCTGCCGCTCAGCTCAGTCCCGTGTCTGTGGAAAGCACATGATGGTGAGGCCAGATTCCAGCGGGCCCAGCCAAGTGGCAGAGGGGAGTCAACTGAGGATGAAGGTCCAGGCACGTGCCCGGCAGAGACGAAGGCTCATTTGGCCGAGAGGGAGGCGCTGCGGTGGGAAGGTGTGTCTGAATTGCTGCGGGTCCCCGAGAGGATGGTGTCCCTTTTCTCTCGTGGTACAGTGGGCTGCCGGGTTTTTGTGGGAAGATGGAGAGAATATTATAAATGCTGCTGGGCACCTTCATGGGGCTCGGACTTGCCTGCGCGGAGGGGTTGTTGTGGTCTGATGGAATCAGGCTGGAAGACTCTGGGGCTTTCAGTTCCCGCTGACCTTGGCCAAGGTCATTCCTGAGCCGTGAGGGAGGATGGAATTGGCTCGTGCCTCGATGGAAGTGGTAGACACTCCCGGGGGGTCCAGGCTGGGAGAGGCTGGCCCCAAGTGACTGAGTGAATTGGTTGATAATACAGCCAACCTTCAAGGTGGTCTTTCATCACCTGCCCAAGCGGGTGGCACAGGTGAAAAGTACAGCAGGGCTCAGGCTGAAACGGTCAAAGATGAGTTGCTGGGCCATTAAGAATGGATGCATTTCCGTGTTTCTACTGGGGGAGGTGGAAGTGGGCTGAGCTCAGCAAGGGGTGGTGTTTCTGAGAGCCCCCCAGTCTTGGGGCCACTCAGTCCCCTGTTTGGCTCCTGGCAGCTGAACCGATGGGCTTGGGCAGAGAGGGTTTGACAAGCATGTTCAGGGGATAGCAATATAGCAATAGGCTTGGTGAGTTGGTGACTCGGCAGATTGGCCCAGTCTAACATGTTGGCCTCCTGGCATGTTTGGGGTGTTCAGAAGTCTTATTGGTCAGCCCCAGTGTTCCCACATGTTTTCATAGTGGACACAGGATGGCTGCTAAAATCAACGACCCCTAGAAGCCTAGGTAGGTGGAATGATGGGCCTGGACAACTCCCCATGATTTTGTTTGCCTCATCGCTTCCCACTGAGACTAGTTGAGGCCCCTTCGTTTGTGCCTGGCAGGCCATGTTGGGGCATTCCTATCTATCGGGGAAGTCCTCATGAAGTTCTGTCTGCAGAAACGAATTCTGTTCTAGGCTATCCATCCTTAGATCTGAAGAACAAATGGCAGATGGGATGAGACTAGGGAGAGGGAAGGCTGCACAATTATGGTAAAAAGGAAGGAGGGAGAAGATCCCTCCCTGCCCTTTCTTTGATGAGGACACTGAGTCTGATAAAGCCTAACCTAGGGAAGCAGAGGGGTGAGCTGCAGCTCCTCACCCCCTTCCACCTTGTTATTCCTCTGCCCCCAAGTGACCCCTTCCCTCTCTACAGTGGTGTCTCAACATCCTAATATGTTTCTTATTTGTGGCCAATTCCCACACTGGGCAGAGGCCCCTGCTTCCCCCTTCAGAAGCTGAGGTGGGGCAGGCATGCTCTGTCCTGCTCCCTGGCATCTGGGCAATGTGCAGGTGATGTGGTCTTGGACAACTGGATGCTTCAATCTACCTGATACTGGGAGCAATGAGGGTCCAGCAGGGGCAATGCATGTCCAGTGACAGGCGCAGTACCTGGGGCCATAGACCAGACTGTGACCGGGGGTGGGCTGGCTGCCCCTCAGCTCCCTGGCCTCCTTGTTCTGCCTGTTGGCTGCTTTTCTGGTTTTTCTATCACCTCTATGAGCTCTCAATTATCCTTCTAATAAATCTCTTTTCTACTGAAGTTGGAGTTGCTTTCTGTTGTTGGCAACTGAGAATCTTGACTGAGAAGCAGTCCCCAGGAACCCACAGTGCACTTTCTGCCTTTTCTTAAATTCAGAAGCCCTTGGTGCATGCTGCTCTTTGAATTGTGTTTGTGAGTCTTGTCTTCCTATGGTATAAGCTCCCTGGGAGAATGGATCATGTTAATTTTTCCTTTCCCAAGAGTACCTATCTCATTTTGTTTGCTCTGTAAATATTTATTGAATAATGGACAAATGGATGACTATGTAGCTAAGTATGTGTATTAGCTATCTACCGAGGCACCATGAATACCCCAGAACTTGGTGGCTTAAACTGGCAATAAACATTTGTTATCTCACACAGTTTCTAGGAGTTAGGAATTTGGAGTGGCATAGCTGGGTGTTTGTCTCCTGTGGTTTCAGTTAAGATGTTGGCTGGGACTGTGGTCTTCTGAAAACTGGACTACATCCAGGGAGTCTAGTACCAGGATAGTTCACTCAGGTGGCTAACGAGTCAGTGCTGGTCGTTGGCAGGAGCCGTTAGTTTCTACCCATGTGGACCTCTTCACTGGGCTACCTGAGGATCTCTACAACATGGCAACAGGCTCCCCTCAAAGCAAATGAACCAAGACAGAACAAAGCAGGAGTGGGAATATCTTTTATGATCTGGCTTCAGAAGTCACACTCCTTTATTTCCACGACATCCTATTGGCTACACATGTCAGATCTAGTCAGTGTGGGAAGGAAATATACAAGGCTGTGACTACCAGGAGGTGAGAATCATTAACGCCATCTTGGGGGCTCTCTACTGCCACATGGCTCACAAAGACAGCTGGGAATGGATTTTCAGGCTCAGGTCCTACCTTAGGCACATACTTTGGAGATCACAGAGGAAGCTAAAAATGATGTTGGCCTTCCTGTCCTCTCTGGTTAGTCTTGCCCAGAGGTCTTCCCTTTCAGTTTCCTGATGTGGTGAGTGAGGCCCATCTAATGACACCCTGGGATCTATGCTCTGATCCTCAGAGGCCTGGAGGCCATGGTGGGGCCACTGGGAGGCTTCACTTAGAGGGACCACACCTGAGGCCTCTCGTTCCCCATCATTTACTCCTCTTGTGGTGATTGCACGAAGTTCTTCTCTTGCTGTCCTGCTCTAGGAAGATGGAGTTGTTGAGTAGCATCCCTTTAATATTCATGTCAACCTGGAACTTCAGAAGATGACCTTAATTGAAATAGGATCTTTGCACATGTCATAAAGTAAGGATTGAGGTGAGAACATGCTGGATTAGACCCTGATTCCTGTGAAAGTGTTCTTCAAAGGGAGAATGACATAAGGAGACACAGAGAAGGAGGTGACATGAAGAAGGAGGAGAGATCAGAGTGATGCATCTACCAGTCAAGGAACACCATAGATGCTCGTTGGGAAAGGAGCATCAACACCTCTCCTTCAGAACCTCCAGAAGGAAACCATCCCACTGACACCTTCCTTTAAGACTCCTGGCCTCCTGCACTGTGTGAGAACAAATTTCTGATGTTTTCAGCCACCCAAGTTTGTGGTGATTTGTTACAGTAGTCCCTACAGTGGCCTCTAAGTGTTCAAGAGAAAGGAAGAGCTGCACGTCTTTCACTTTAAATCAAAAGCTGAAAATGATGAAACTTAGTGAGGAAGGCATGTCAAAAGCTGAGATGGGCCAAAAACTAGGCCTCTTGTGCCAGACAGCCAAGTTGTGAACACAAAGGACAAGTTCTTGAAGGAAATTAAAGGTGCTGCTTCAGTGAACACACAAATGATAAAAAGTGAAACGGCCTTACTGCTGATATGGAGAAAGTCTGAGTGGTCTGGATAGGAGATCTAACTAGCCACGACATTCCCTTAAGCCGAAGCCCCATTCAGAGCAAGGCCTTAACTCTCTTCGATTCTATGCAGACTGAGAGAGGTGAGGAAGCTGCAGAAGGAGCAGAGTTTGGTTCTTGAGGTTTAGGGAAAGAAGCCATCTCTGTAACATAACAGGTTAAGGTGAAGTGGCAAGTGCTAGCGTAGAAGCTGCAGCAAGTGATCCAGAAGATCTAGCTAAGAGAATTCCTGAAGGTGGGCACAGTAAATAACAGATTTTCAATGTACATGAAACAACCTCCTTTTGGAAGATGACATCTAGGACTTCTGTAGCTACAGAAGAGAAGTCTATGCCAGGCTTCAAAGCTTCAAAGGACAAGCTGACTCTCTTGTTAAGGGCTAACCCAGGTGGTGACTCTAAGTTGAAGCCAATGCTCATTTAGCATTCCAAAAAACCTAGGGCCTTTAGGAATTATGCTAAATATGCTCTGCCTGTGCTCTAGAAATGGAGCAACAAAGCCTGGATGACAGCACGTATGTTTACTGAATTCTTGAAGCCCACTATTGACACCTATTGTTCAGAAAAAAAGATTCCCTTCAAAAGATTATTGATGATTGGCCATGCACCTGGTCACCCAAGAGCTCTGCTGGAGATGTACAATGAGATTAATGTTGTTGTCATGCCTGCTAACACAACATTCATTCTGCAGCCCATGGATCAAGGAGTCATTCTGTCTTTCAAGCCATCTTATTTAAGAATTACATTTCCTAAGGCTATATCTGCCATAGACAGTGATTCCTCTGAAGAACCTGGGCAAGGTAAATTGAAAACCTCTGGAAAGGATTTATCATTCTAGATGCCATTAAGAACCTGTGATTCGTGGGAAGAGGTCCCCCGACTGTCAACATGAACAACAGTCTGGAAGAAGTTGATTTGTGGATGACTTGGAGGGGCTTAGGACCTCAGGGGAAGAAGTAACTGCAGATGTGGTGGAAACAGCAAGAGAACCAGATGAGAAGTGGAGCCTGAAGATGGGACCGAACTGTTACAATCTCATGATCAAACTTGAACAGATGAGGAGCTGCTTCTTACAGATAAGCAAAGAAAGTAATTTCTTAAGATGGAATCTGCCCCTGGTGAAGATGCTGTGAAGATTGTTGAAATGACCACAAAGGCTTGAAGATATTACATAAACGTATTTGATAAACGGAGGCAGGGTTGGAGAGGATTGACTCCAATTTTGAAAGAAATTCTTTCAAAAATGGGTAAAATGCTGTTAATCAGCATAGCATATTACAGAAATCATTCAATCAACATAGCAAATTTCATTATTGTATTATCTTAAGAAATGGCCGCAGCCACCCCAGCCTTCAGCAACCCCCACCCTGATCTGTCAGCAGCCCCCACCCTGATCCGTCAGCAGCCATCAATATCGAGGCAAGACCCTCCACCAGCAAAAAGATTATATGACTCTGAAAGCTCAGATGATGGTTAGGATTTTTTAGCAATAAAGTATTTTTAACTTAAGATGTACACATGGTTTTTTCAGACATAATGCTACTGCACACTTACTAGACTACAGTATAGTATACACATAACTTTTATATGCACTGGGAAACCAAAAAAAGTCATTTGACTCACTTTAGTGTGATATTCACTTTATTGTGATGGTCTATAACTGAACCTGCAATATCTCCGTGGTAACCACGTACAAATCTTTGAAAGACTTTCGAAGACTCACCCTGGCTCAGAGTGCATAACTGGAAGCAGGAGTGGGGTTTGGGTAGTGCTCTGGGGGGAAGGAGGGGTCTTTCTTCATAACCCAGAAAACCTCAGGACAGCTTCCTCTCCAGCTTTATTGAGCAGCCCTTCTGCAACTTTCCCACACCCAATGGTGCTCTGCCCATTGCGGTCCCCGGGATTGCCGACATGTTGGGCTGGGCTGGGACCAGAGATTCAGACTGGCTTGCTCCATCTGAAAAGGTAGAACGATCAAATAAGACCTGTTCTATCCAACAGCCCATTCATTGACTTAATCCACAACTCGTCGATTGATCGATTAATTAACTACATTATTAATTCAAGGTTGATCATGAGCAAACACCGTGTGGTTATTTCTTGCCTCTTCTCAAGGGTTTATTCCTATACTGCACCCAGGAATCAAATGGTTTTTAAAAAACTGAAGCCCCTCCAGTGAGGTGGAAAGAATCTGTTATACTAATTTATACCAACTTAATCATACTATTATTAGGGACCTAATGGATTTTTTCCTCAACTGGGTATGTGCATTTTAAAAAGTGAGATCTGGAAAACTCAGTAATTGCTCTCTGGTGCTTGCGTTGTAATCAGCGCTGTCCTACAGCTCATCCCAGAGCAATGGACAGCATTGCTCAACGCTGTCCTACAAGCTGTCCTACAGCTCATCCCAGAGCAATGATTCTGCCTGAATCTGTTGGTGACAAGCTAAGGGAGTGGGCTCCTCTGTGTCATCTCTCGTGGCATAAGGCTGGGGCTAGAGACAGGAGAAATCGAGGGAACCCCTTCTGCTTTTGGACAACTTCATTCCCAGTGGTGAAGGAGAGTGGGGGTGGGGGTAGCTTAGCCCAGGGCCTCCTCCTTGGGGTGGAGTTGACCTTGAGAGGAGCAGTGGCGTCTACCGTCCCTTCCTCTGGGGCTCTTTAGTGCCAATCTGAACAGTCTGGAAATGGAATCTCTGGGACCCCTCCCCATCACTATTATTATAATAAACTACAGGATTGTAGCCGCGGAGCCTCAGGCTTCAGGAATGCAGCCTGTAATTACCTCGCTTCTAAATGCTCCTGGTAATGGATGATGAGGCCTCATGCATCAGACCAGTTAAATTGCTGAGCGACTCGGCCACAATTTAACTTGGCAGACAACACGCTCCAACTTGGCAATGAAGAGAACGTGAACTATTTGGGAATTGTTAACTTTTAGAACAACCTGGAAAGCGCCAGGGAAGTCTCTGGAAGGGAGAAGTGAAGTCAGTGAAGTCTTGGACCATGAGCGGGTTATCCATGGCCACCTACCCTTTACTGCCCACCCGGCCCCGCACCGCAGGCAATACCGATTGCAGGGATGACCCGGGTCCTCCAGTGCGATCACACTCACTGCACCAGGCACTCTGCTGGATGCTGGCGGTGAAGGAGTGCTGCAGACAAGACCACGCCAGATCTCTGTCCCCCAGGAGTTTATGTTCGGTGGGGGCAGACCCACACACATCTGCTTCATGGGCTACGGTGGGATCCGTTCTGTAGAGATACAAACTGAGGAGCTGGGGCTTAATGGTAACTGCGTAATCTTGCTTGGAGTGGGAGGGATTATGGAAGGTGTTACAGGAAAAGTGACAGTGTCTGATTGGACATTGAAGCACGCCCAGGGTTAGGGCATGCCACAGGTGTAGGTTACCTGGGGAAAGGAGGCTGCGAGCAGTGTGGCAGGTCATGAAGTGAGTACACAGGTGAAAGGGGAGGGAGAAAATGAGAGGGTGGCCCTGTTTCCAGTAAGCCGGGGTTGGGCTATGAAGCCAGATGCATTCCCTTCCCCAGGGGAACGTGCTGGTGCAGACCTCACGGGTTCCAGTCCGGCCAATCCCTGGGGTCGCGCCTCAGCTGGGGCGGTACACAGGCTGCTTAAGCCCTGGTCCTGCATGTTGGGCGAGGGGCCAGGGTTAGCTCAGTGCAAACTCAGTAGTGCTGCAGACCAGCTGGATGGCTCCAGAACTCCCAGGCACTGTCCCTCCGCTCCGCTCCTCTCATGTCCTTGAACAGACTCCGGTGTGTGCGTGGCCATTCCTACCCCTGGTGTGATCCTCTCCTCTCCTCCCCCACGGCCCTTCGAGAGCTTATGTTCCGAAAGGGTCAGCCCCAGCTCCCGAGAACCTGACCTTGGGGCGAAGACCTGGCGGCAGGGAGGCTTGTGGGTGGACTGCAGCTGACCTGGCGCAGGTCTGGGGCACAGTGCTCCCTGGGGCCCGTTCTGTCTGCCAGGGATGGAGATGAGATGTGGCACTTCCCATCACCCCGGGGATGGGCAGCTGTCCCTGCTGGAGGGACCATGGGGGCTCCCACTGACCTCTCCTCGACTGTCTTTTCCTCTTTCATTCATCAGGCCCCGACTGCTTCCAGAGCTCCTTATACATTTGTTACGAATCTTTATTTCCAGATTAGCCACCATGCACACAAAATGGAGCGTCCCTGATTTGAGGAGCAAAAACAGTGATTACTAGATTGGTTCTGTCTCGCCGAATGTGGAAGAACAAACAATGCCACACAAATTTAGTTTGTATAGCGTCTTTCAAACCGCGCAATGCCCCGGGCACAGCGCGGAGTTGCTGTAAATAATACAATCGCCAGATAAACATTCTAAACATCTTTGCATCAAGCTTCGTTTCAACCGGCCATACTGCGCCAAGGAAGCTGGAAGGAGAGATGGGGGCGGGCACGGCCCTCAGGCCCCGGGGGGAAAGCCAACAGGGATGTGGCTGGAGGGGCCGTGGCAAAAAGGTGGCAGCGCGAGCGTGGTCGGGAATTGCTGCAGTCACACGAGGTCAGGAAAGGGAGCACGAAGGTGGGAGGGCTGGGCGGAGGTTGGTCCCTGAGAAGCAGCAGGAGTCCAGACGAAGTCGGCCCCCTCTCCCAGGGCGCCCCTCCGCGGTGGACAGGACTAGGGAGAGGCAGGTAGGAGACCGACGAGGGAGGTTAGTTCCTTTCATGGAAGTCTCTAGAACAAACACCGGGTAGTCGGGACCTGGCTGTTTTACTTACATCCCTTTGCTGTGTGACTCAATTTTGTCTCCCTGACCCTTGGCTTTTCCAAGAGGGAATGTTATAGATCATTAAATTTCCCTCCAGGCCTGACGGCCTCTGAGTCATTAATTCTGTGGCCCCCACAAATCCACCCCCCTGCCCCCATCCCTCTTGTGAGCCCAGGAGTGTCTCGCCCTTGCCCTCTGACTGAGGGGAAGGGGTGCAGCTCCCTCTCAGCTGCAGTGGGAGCCTCCCCTCGGTTTGCCCCCGAGCAAAGCCTCCACCCCACTCCTAGGCTAGCTCTGGAGAAGCGGAGGGTGGACCTGAGCATCTAGACTTCGCTTGAATCAGTCTGCCTCTGAATCTTCCTGTGCCGCCTTGGGCAAAAGACAACTTGATTCTCAATTTTGTCGACTTTGAGTGGGCATAAAGACACCTTGTCACGGGGTTCTGGTGAAGAGACCTGAAATAATATGAGCCAGGCACCCGGTATGCTGTCTAGCACACAGTGAATGCACAAGAAATGATGGCTATTATTTTTTTTAACTATTGGAGATGGCGCTTTCATCCACGGAGAGGGAACACGCTTCGCCCTGCCCCGCGGGGAGCATCTGGGGACCCAGGGGAGGTTGTAGGGCTGTGAGGATAAGGAGGCCAGACACCCTGCCCTGTGGGGCCCTGCCCGGAGGGTGGGTTGCGGGGGGTGGGGAGCAGCGCGGGCTGCCTCTGGGATGGGCTCCTGGAGCACGCTCTCATTTTCCAGTTGCTGGAGTTTTGTTCATCAGTTCCTCCTAATTTGGGTGAAGTTCGCCATATGGAGAGCAGGGAACAGTGTTAAAAAAGCTTTCACACATAGATAGCGCCGCGCTTTCTCTGCTAAATGAGGACTCTCTTCCCCAGCGCAGATTTCACACGCCGATCTCCGATCTCCCGGGGTGTTGAGTTCCCTCATCAACAGGGGTGGGGTTGTTGAGGCTCTTGGAGCCATTGTCTCTGGCCGGCGGGGTCCTGTTCCGACCCCAGGAGAAATCCCATCTTCTTTTTCCTCCCCAGGGGTGAGGGTTTTCCAGCCCGCTCAGGTGCACCAACTGTGTTTCCCACAACGGCGAGCATGCGTGGCTCCCCCCGCCCGCCCCCCGCAGCCGGGCTGCCAGGCCTTGCATGCCGGGGTCTCCCGGGGATCCCTCTGGATGCTGTTCTCGTTTCACGTCTGGAAGAGAGCTGGGCTGTTCTGAACTGAGCCCAAGCCCCCCTGTTCCCCAACCCACAGCGCATTCTCTAGAACTTTCTCTCCCAGCCAAGACATCTGCCGCAGTGTGACTCCTCACCCCTCCCCACCCCTTCTTCCTGGCCTGACTGCACGCGTTTGCCTATTTTAGTTAAGAATAAATCTCTTCATTTGTCTACTGGAGGCTGAAACTCGCTGTCCGTCACCTCCAAAGGCGGCACCCTTCCTGCAGGTGCTCCCGAGGGCTCTCGCTCAGCCAACAGCACAGTAGTGGTCACACTGGCTGTTTTATCTGCCTGGGTGTGCCTGTGCTTGGGGTGGGAGGGGGTCAGTGGGCAACTGGTTTGGCTTCAGCTCCTTCCTTAGTGATCGAAATGATAGCGGTATTCAGCCACTTAGTGAGCACTTACTGTGTACCAGTTCCTATATTTTATGATCTCATTTCCTACTTACAATAACCAGGCAAGATCTGTGTGATCATCCGGACTTGAAAGAGGAGGAAACTGAGACTCAGAGAGGTTAAGTGACTGGCATAAGGTTGCACAGCTAGCTAGTGACAGAGCTGATGTTCGAATCCAGATCTACTGACCCTAAATCTTATGCAGTTTCCGTTAGCCTCCTCCCCTCTCCCTTGCCTTACTGCTCACATCTTGCTGCATCCAGAGATGCCCCACACTTGGGTCAGGGACAAAAACTGCACAGAAATCAATTGAGGACTGAAACTTAAGGACTACGGGAAGAGAGTTAGCATTTTCCTAGGCTGGCTGGTTCTATGGAATGGTGGCCTGTGTTAGGAGAGAAGTGAGCATCTGTGACTTTGTTCTAGTGGAACTCTGCCACCCACATGGGTTTGGCTCTCCTTGGGACCCTTGTACAGCACTGCAGGGTGTGACTTTGCCACCCTGTGGGAGGAAGAGGAGCTTGAAATTGTTTTTGAGATGTTGTCATTGATTTTCTTTAATGCACAAAAACATTTCCATTCGCACACGGGCTTAGTTGAGGGGGACAAAAAAGAAGATTTGACACAAATTTAGGGGGCTAGGTGGAGCTCAGGGAGGGAGCCTGAGTGCCTTGTCGATTGCTCTTCAATTTATCAGTATTTTCCTGGAGTTCCTTTGCAAAGCCCTCTGCTTAATCTCGCCACTGCGGGGGGGCGGGGGGGGTTTGGAAGAGGGGACGTGGCTTCCCGCTTGCCTTGGCTTCCAGACCAGTTTAGGCCGGCAGCTCTGCCCCTGCTCCAGAGCTGTCCTGTTTTTCTCAGACAGCGTATGGCTTTCAGGTTAGAGTTCTAGGTCCCCAAAAGAAAAAAGTGGGAGACAGTGGTCCCGCCTGTGTCCTCTGTGGGGCACAGGACCTGGTACAAAACCTTTGCACTGCAGCACGGGTACCCTTGCACCTGTGAGTCATAAGATAAAGCAGTCCTACACTGTGAAACGGCAGCGAGGATGGCTGGTAAGGTTCCAACAGTGCTTACAAACGTGACAAAAGTAAAAATAAAAGAGGGCTGTCTCGAGGGGCGCCTGGGTGGCTTGTTGGTTGAGAATCCGACTCTTGGTTTTGGCTCAGGTTATGATCTCAGGGTCCTGGGATCCAGCCTCGCATCAGCATGGAGTCTGCTTGAGGATTCTCTCCCTTTCCCTCTGCCCGCCCCCTCGCCCCCCATGCTCTTTCTCTCTCACTCTCAAATAAATAAATAAATCTTAAAAAAAAAAAAAAGAAGGCTGTCTCCGATGGGTGAGGGGAGCAGGGAATAGCAAGAGAGGAAAATGGGGTTCCTAGTTCTCTGCTCCCTGTCCCCCTTCTCCTGAGGGCCGCTAGGCATTCCAGGGTCCCTAGGTGGATTTTCTCTAAAACCTCAAAAAAGCCCCCTTCCCAGTTTTTCTGGGTTGGGCTCCTGTCTCATTTGCTGAGACTGCCGTCACGAAGTACCGGAAACTGGGTGGCTTAGAAAAACATTTATCCTTTTGCAGTTCTGGAGGCTAGAAGTTGGAGATCAAGGTGTTTCTCTAGCTCCTGGTAGTTCCTGGGCATGTGGAGCAGAACTCCAATCTTCGCCTAGTGTTCTCACTGTGTGTGTGTCTGTCTCTTGTCCAAAGTTCCTCTTTTTATAAGGACACCAGGCCTATTGGATTGGGGTCTACCCTGATATCCTATCTTAACTTGATTACCTCTGTAAGGAAGCTAGCTTCAGAGAAGGTTACATTTTGAAGTACTGGGGGTTAGGACTCCAACATATCTTTTTTGGGGGCACAATGAGACCCTCATAGCCCCTCTCTTCTCCAGACTTGTTTTTCTGATTTAGCTGTCCCTTAAATTTGAATGAGACTTTACAGTCTGCAAACTGCTAGCATAGTGAGAAACACGTGGGCTAGAAATTCATAAAGTTTTGTGTTCAAACCCTGGTGTTCCCATGTACTAGCTACATGGCTGTGGAACATCCACCAGTTTCTTAATCTTGGTTCTTCGTTGGAAATCGGTGGCAAAAT
This sequence comes from Eumetopias jubatus, assembly GCF_037043125.1. Taxonomy (NCBI): domain Eukaryota; kingdom Metazoa; phylum Chordata; class Mammalia; order Carnivora; family Otariidae; genus Eumetopias; species Eumetopias jubatus. The sequence continues at coordinate 38,668,656 of NW_028274818.1, forward strand.
TTCTACTTTATTGGTCAGACGGGAGGTTTGATGAACTGAAGGGCTTGGTATGGTGCTTGATACAGCAGGATAGGTGCTCGACAGATGGAGGCTGCAACAAAGGGGGAAGTGATTATCCCCATTTGCTGATGAGGACACTGAGGCTCAGATGATCCAATCTGGAGACAGCTCGACAGCCATGTCTGCAGACTCTGGAGCCCCCTCCCTGCAGAACCCCACTTTGGCTTCATGCCTTGTGTGGTTACAGTACTCACCTCACCATGTTGCACTTACTATGTATATTTTTTAAACCTGTCTTCTTCCCTTGCTTGACTCCAAGTTCCTTGAGGACTGTGACTCACCTTATTCGTTTTTCTTTTGTATTTGCTTTTTTATGGTAGTAAAATATATATAACATCAATTTGACCATTTTCACCATTTTTAAGTGTAAGGTTTGGTGGCATTAAATACACCCAACATTATCATGTAACCATCACCACCATCCATCTTCAGAATATTTTTATCTTCCCAAACTGAAACTCTGGACCCACTAAACACTAACTCTCCATTTCGCCCTCCCCGCCAGCCCCTGTCTCTGTGAATTTCACTACTCTAGGAACCTCATGTATGTGGAAATCATGCAATATCTGTCCTTTTGTGCCTGGCTTCTTTCACTTAGCATAATGTTTTTAAGGTTCATCCTTGTTGTAGCATATATCAGAATTTCCTTCCTTTTTAAGGCTGGGTAATATTCCATTGTGTGTATAGACCACATTTATCCATTCATCCATCGATGGACATTGCGGGTGTTTCCGTCTTTAGGCTTTGGTGAATAGTGCTTCCATGAACATGGGTGTGCAAGTATCTCTTCAACTCTCTGCTTGCAATTGTTTTGGGTATCTACCCAGAAGGGGAATTAGTGGATCCAACCCCACTCACTTCTGTATTCTCAGGGTCGATGATAGTACCGATAGAACCTATTACTTAATAAATATTTGTTGACTGACTATATGTAGGAGTGAATGATTGAACAAGTAACTGAGAAGTGAATGAAACAAGGAACAGAAACCTGGCAAAGAAAGAGGGGTCATTTTAACGGTGAGAAGATGCAGATGAAGCCGTGGACCAGACCAGGACAGGGAGAAGGGCATGGTTGGATTTCACAAGAACTCAATGCATTTTTGTTCTGGCAAGGTGCTGCAGCAGTAAGGATTCAACCAAGACACTTCCCTAATGCTTTTCTCAAAGTATTCTTTCCAAAGTAATGAAAATACCAGTCAGGTCTATGCTCTTGATTGGTACCCATAGGTTGTGCTGTGAGACATACTGGAAAGTGGTCTGGAACTGCGGACTCGCAGAAGGAAGCTTCTAGGCCTCACCCACAGACAAATCAGGAGTCTCATCAGCAAGGAAACCCCATGGTGTCTTCAAGCATCTACTTCTAGGAGCTCTCCAGACCCAGCTCTGGGTTCGGGCAGCTGTGCTTTGCCTCCTGCAACCAGCTCCACGCACTGCCCATGTGACCTGCTCCTTTTCCATCTGACATGAATGTCATGCAGCTGAATGTGACTTTATGTGTTTTTCTTTTGTTCAGAGCTGAGGACAAGCTGCCCATCTTCCTCCTAGCCCTGGATACTGGGGAGGCTGTGATTGGCAGCGGCCCAGGATGAAAGACAAATGTGCCTCAGGTAGCGGATCTGCCAGAAAAATTCTGGCTGGTCTGAGCTCATCTCGCCCCCATTCTTGATGGCAGGAGTTTCACATTTCTCTGGGCAACTCCATCCTCTCATCCCTCAACCAGCCCCCAAGAAACTCAAATCCCAGCGGCAGCAGCATTGGATCCGAAGGATTCTTCTTCTGTTGTCAGCTCGTCGCTCAGATTTGGCCACCAGATTGACAAGGAGAGTCCCCAAGAGGGTGGCATGGCGGTGGGGGGGGGGATGGGCAGGAGGATGGCAACTGTGGACGGCTTAGCCAAGGCCTATTGCTCTAAACTTTATTTAAAAACCTCATATCTTGCTGACCTTCTCTCTCTAAATAAATAAGAAGCCAGGGAGAGGAAGTACATCTTCACCTCAGACCTCTGTCAGATGCCAATGAAAGCAAAGGCCCTTGGGGAGGCCCCAGTGGCTGTTCCTATTTTGCTATTAAATGTGGGAGAGCTGATGGGGGAGCCACAGGGGGCTGGGGCCTGGGGAGGTAGCCCAAAGGGTAGCAGAGGGGAGGAGGGGGCATGGGCTGGGTGAATAGCAAGCTCAAGAGCTCTTCTGCACAACGAGATTAGCACGATGTGAGCATTTCCATGCCAAGGTGCTAACGCAATAATACACACGAGTTTGCCAACTTTTCAAATTGAATGTATTTGATTATTTGCTTTTAATTAGTGTGAGTTTTGGAGTATGTACAGGATTGTCAGGGATACACGCAAAGCCTCCTACAGCCCATGAAGCCTCCCCTCGGTAAAGACGGTCCGGGATTGTTCTTTTTTAGCTGTGGAGAATGAGATTTAACAGCTCTGTTAAATGTTTTAGCCCATTTCCATTGTGCCTCTGTTTCAACCTATTGGCAAGACCAATTGAAGGGAGAAAATAAACCTCTTATCTGATCTGAATGCTGAGAGCTGCTCCTAAGAAGAATTTTCCTGCTGAACTTCGGCTTTCCACGAACATCCTTGTTTTGCTTTGTGTCTTCTTTCCTTTTGCTTCCCAGAGTTGCCTGTTACGCCGACTTTTTCTCTTCTCTCTTCTCTAGAAGTATGTTTTCGGAAACACCCATACGCGTGAAGAAGAAGTGAGTGGGGGTGGGGGAGGGAGAGGAGAAGAAATCTGTTTATGTAACAGAAGCGATCGGAGGGCCTTTCTATCTGCCCACGGCTGATAATCCTGGTTTGGAGTCTCTCCACAGGGCGGGCTCTGCTCGGGACGATCCTCGAACCTGCACTACGTGGGGGCCAAGGAAGCCTTGGAGAGGCTGGGCTCGCCGGGCCAGTGAGGGACCGGGTGGGGTTTGACGTTGGTGCTTGTGCTCTCATCTGCACCCTGGGGGACCGTGCCATCTGGGCTAAGGCACCAGCCCTGCACCTTCCACGTTGTTGGGGTTTTAACCAGGATTCCCCACTGGGAGTTCTGCAGGCGGTGATCCTTTACAAAGACAAAGCACGTCCTTCTCGTCCTTCTCGAGGCCCCAACTTAGAGAAGCAGGAGGAGGTGGAGAACTCAGGGTTTGCTACAGAGGACAGGAAAGATGTGGCGCGAGGAGGCTTTTTCCACCGGCACCCCTTTCCTCCCAGCCTCCTCAGGCCCATCACTTGGCTTGCCTCTGCCCTAGGACCCTGGGGACATGGACAGAGGCTGCAGCCCACCCTGGCATGGCCAGCCACTTTGCCCTTTGCTGCTCCCAGCTCACATCACTGTCCCAGCGACTCACTCGGACCATGGGAGCCACCATGGAGCAGGGCAGCAAGACCCCTCATACACATTCTGAGGATGGCCGCCCGCTCACCCATTACCTACACAATCTCTCAGTTACATTAAAAAAAAAAAAAAATCTTTCCCCCCCTCAACAATAGAGAGGAACAAATGGTTGACAAATAACAACAGCAGCAGCTCTCCAACAAAAGCACGCAATTATTACAATTATACTATCCTTGATTAGGCTGCCATGCATTGCATTTCAATGTAATTGATGTTGTAGGTTGACACATCGGACACCAAATATTCTCGCCTGTCCCTTCTCTCTTTTGTTTCAGAAGCTGATTTGCATTTTCTATGCTTTTAGTAATGAAGACTTAGCACTTTTCCTCCATTAGAAAAAAAAAGAGAGATACAATAATCTGCAACTCGGCACTTGTTTAAGGATTCTGACCCTCGAAAATACCACTTTGCTTCACACATTAGCTGCTTACAAAGAAGGAAGCTAATGTATCATCTAATTGGGCAAACCACTGCATCTGATTTCTCTCAATCAGACTATTAGCTTCGTAATTACCCATCTGCCTCGTGTGGAAAAACGGCAAGGCGCACACCCAGCTAATAACGTTCTCAAGAGCACTCCACCACAATGAGAGGAGACAACGTGGAGGGATATGGTCTCTAACCATTTCGGTGCCAAGGTGGTCACACAATGCAGGGGGCTCTGCCAACCTTCCCCCTCCTGAATGTGCTTAATTATTTGTCTTTAATTAGTCGGAGTTTGGGGGGTTTGTTCAGGACCACAGTCACCGGTGGCCGCAGGGAGGAGGAAGGATGGTGACCTACGTGAAGGCAAGGAGTAGGCTTCCTGTGGCCCCTTGTGGGAGACGCTTGAGGGAGGAATGTCACCTGGCTCCACAGGGTGTCCTCAAAGGTTGCAGCACGATGTTCCACTTCTCTTTTTGTTCCTTTTCTTCCTCTGGCATTGGATTCCCTCTTTTCCTTGTGAAGATGTACTCTTTGCACCCCTGCCATGGCTTACCCGAGGATGAAGACATCAGGGTGGGACCTGGGACCTCCTGGTGTGTGCGTGTAGGCTGAGTAGTACGGTGACCTCTCTAACTTGTCATTTCTTCTGGCTCACGTTCACTTTTGTCTGCTATCACGTTCTGCACACCTTGTCGTTCAGTTCCGGGGCTGTAGGTCTGGAGATTGTGTGACCTTGGGCAAGTTGCAGGATGCCTCCTTTTCCCCTGCTCCCTGACCCGGGAGAGGAGGCTGGGCCAGCTCGTATCCTCAAGGACTTGGGGTGGTTGCCGTGTGGGTGTGTTTGGGAGAGCAGGTGGGGCCAATTTTGATGGAAACTGCAGTGAGTGTTTGGGGCTCCCTGCCCCCACAACTAGAGTAGCTCAGCTCTTTTTTATATATCCTTCTAGGAGAATTTTACTTGAACGAAGTGTTCCAGCTCAAAATCTTGAGACCAACTGGTCTGGCTAAGAATGTCTAATGACTTAATGTCTCTCAAAAAAGTAAACTGTGCCTGGGTCAATACTGACATTCATCATCTAACAGTTGGTTGATTCAGAGGTCAGGTAACAGAGGTTAGCATGTAAAAATGGAGTCTTTTGAGCCTGACACAGTGAGGAATTTTGCTTTTGTGTATTTTTTTGTTTAATTATGATATGATTTTGAAGACTCACTGATAGCTAATGCTGAAGTATTAGGTTGAGAACGGAAATTTACAGATGCATTGTATCACCTGGGAACATATTTCTAAATACCTCCTACGTGTGTGTTCTGGTGAGAGGCCCTGTAGATAATATTTATATTGGGCATAGGCCCTGCTTAGTGGAGCTTTGAGTGGTAAATAAAAGATAAGTTTGTTCCTTACACAAGTAAAAGACCGAGCGTCAGGATTCATCTGGTCTTGCTAAATGCCCATCAAGCTGGCCAAGATTTTCCACGGTGGGCATGACATATTCATTCATAAGCCCACCTCAACCTGATTACTCCCATCTCTTGTGCCCAGGCTTTTAGGGGTCAATTCTGTTGAACTTCACAATTTCCCCTGGAAAGAGTTTGGTTGACCAGTGATATCTTTCCTATTCTATGTGTAGGAAATAGGAAAAATTAAGAGCCACATGGATCTCTTAGGGTTGAGGAATTTTGTGGAGGATGCTGTCACTGTGTCACATATAAGGATCTTCTAAAAATTCTTTCCAGGTATCTGTTTAAGGAAAGGATTGGCTTCCTATGCACTATAGATAAATAGATAGATAGATAGATAGATAGATAGATAGATATACAGCCTGTATTTTATAACTGATCATTTTTTCGTCTTTGCTTTGGCTGCTAGGAAGCTCAAAGGCTGAATTTTAGCCTCTCTCCATTGGCTTAGTAGGACTAGATGCCATGTTTTATGTGTGAATATACCTCTAAAACTTTATTATTTTTTATCTGTTTATAATCATATTTTTCCTTAGTTCTCACTTGTGCAAATATTTCTCTGACATGCTTTTGTATTATATGCATTTTTGTACAATACCTCAGTACTTGGTGGGAAAAGGTTCTGGTAGAAATGGAGACCAGAGAAGTTAAGTGATTTGTCTAAGTTACATAAAAGAATGAGGTCAAGAAATCTTCCTCGTGCCCTGAGCAGGGCTTCCCAGATGTTTTGATGTTAGCTATGAAATCTGCTAAAATTAGTTTACCTTGTGATCCACTTAATTTCTCTTTGGAGAAATTCACACAATTTGTTAGCCTCTGTTACAGCTTTCTTACTCTTCCCTGAAAGTCTGGGACACTAAGCATCCCTCAAGCCACACCCAGGGACAGAGCTAAGGGAAAAGATGCTCTCATTGAGCTCCCCACCAGCACTTCTGGCATCCTCAAGCCTTCTTATGAGGGCTCTTCCCCTGAGAAGTCAGTGCCTGCCACAGGGCCCAGGACTGAGGTGACAAGTGAGCTGTGTATGGCTCAGGGAGTAAGCGCCGAAGAGCAGGGAACACACTACCTCCTCACAAACCACATTACGAGAGAGTCAGCAACCTGTGGAATATGCTGCCTGGGACATGCTCTCATTTTGTCCCCAAAGGAGAATCATCTGCTTGGCAATGACATGATTTTTTTTTTTTTACTTGCCCCCCAGCATTCCCTACTGTTCCCCAGAGGCCAACAGGGGGTCTGTTCTCAAAGGACTCCCCCAGGGACGGAGGTTCCATAGTTTGGCAATTCCTAACCTTTTTGGAGTGGAGACATCCTATCGATTGTTTTTCACACTGCCCTTTTTCTCCCTACCTTTTTATCGAAAAATATCATGTGACTTATTGACCTTTTTTTTTTTTTTTAAAGTATACTTCTTTTGAGAATTTGGTTATCATCACCTCTTCCCCACCAACACACACGTGGGAAAAACCTGACACGTGGGGCAGGTAACTCTTATAATGTGTTCCAGTTTGAGCAGCTCCCAGGAAGTTGTCCCCTATCTCTAACCGCTGTCCTTCCTAATGCACTTTACCCCATTTCCTCTGGGTCTTTCCTCAGAGGAGACGAGCATCTTCCTGATACCAGGATAATTGGAAATACAGCCAACTTTCTATTGATTATAAGTAGATTATGTTACAGTTTATCTCTGGCAAATCTTGCTTTCATCTCTTCGTTAACATCTCTGTTGCTTACTTAATTTCTTTATTGCTTTTATAACCGTTGCCATCTGCTCCTGAATTGGGAGTTCCACAGGAACTAGAAGATTGAAATTTTCAAAATGGAAACAATGATTTTGAGGCCAATGGGACTAGAAAAGACAGATCGTGGTCTGAGAGGAAGGAGAGGTCTGCTTAAACTGACCACAGGGTGCTCAGAGTCAGACTGGCCTTAGCAGCCGTCTGATCGGCTCCCATCAGGTTTATTGATCAGGAAATCAAGATCTCGATCCAGTGAGAGTCTTGTCAGATGTCACAGAGCTACTTGGAGGAAGCCCTGATACTAGGATCCAGGTCCAGGGATCTTTATAGTCTCTCACGATTTTTTTTTTTTTAATTGAGGTATAATTGACATACAACATTATATTGGTTTCAGGTGTACAACATAATGATTCGATACTTGTGTATATTGCAAAATGATTACCACAATAAGTCTAGTTAACGTCTGTCCCCGTACACAGTTACGATTTTTTTTTCTTGTGAGGAGGACTTTTGAGACCTACTCTCTTTGCCATGATTCTTATTTATCAGTCTGAAAGGTGAAATTGCCCATTTGCAGCATGAAATGTGTGGCTGGGAAGAATTGCATGTTGGGACAGAGCTGAAAAATGGGAAGCTAGTTCTTAGCTTCCCCGCTCCTCTAGAATTTTGTCTTCGTGGTGCAATTTCATAATTTTGTGTGCGATATCATGAATAGCTAGGACATCAGATATCCCCATAAGAAAAAGCAAGTAGAACCACAGACTGCAACGCAGAGACTTCAAAATAATTTGACATACAGGAATTATTTCCTATTTATCTACTGTTTGGATTACCTTTGCAAGGACTCTCGCGCATTTCTGTGGACGATGAGGAATTGGTGTTATTTATGCCTTCACGTGGGAGTCAGAATATGGGCAACATCCTCAGCATCTGGACCAAGTCCAGTCTGTATTTTTTTTCCCCATCTGCTCCTGGTATTTTAAGTAAAAATGTTTGTATCTGCATCCCCCAAGCCCTGTTGTAAATTGTAAATCATGCCATTATTTCTGGTAAAACCACAATGTCAAGCAACAATTCACAAAGCCACAAAAATTCTCCGGAGTAATTTTCCTGTTCTCGTTGATCAATTTTATATTTTCCCCTTGGCCATATGCACACATTAAATGGCACTAATTCAGTGAGAAAACTCATAAGGGATAATATTTCAAGTGGCACAAATGGAGGAATGCATTTACAAGTACCTGTTTTCTAACTGCCTCTACGTTCTACCTGAATCTGCTCTTCTCTTGTGGTTTCAATGGAGTGAAATGGACACAGAAATGGTGGGGGTCGGAGAGTAAGGGAAGGGGGAGGAGAACATTTCAGTTAAATTAGGAGCAGAAACAGGAAAATATCAAGTCAAAAATTGTGTGGCTGCAATTACTGCTTTCTTCTGGTGAAAATATTTATTATCTGATCTGGAAAGATGACAGGTGGAGAGAGCCGGCTGGTGCTGGCTAGTCAGGATGGGTGCTTACGGTTGATTATCTCCCACCTATAACTTGGTGCAGGTCTTTAGGTCATTGATTCTTTCTTTTACATTTTTTAATTAATTTTTTAAGTGATAATTTTAAAATACACTTCTAAAATCAAGTACAACATGTATACACACATATATTTAATTCAAGTACAACACGTGTACATAATTCATAATTATACAAGATGATAATTTTTTTTTTTTTACAGTGTGGACACACCTGTGTAACCACCACACACGTAAGATGCAGAACCTTATTAGCTGCCCAGAACATTCCCTCTTACCCCTTTCTTTCCACTTGTGTTGATTATTCTTGACCTTTGCGCTTCTACTCAAGTTTTAGAAACAGTATCAATTTCCAGAAAAAAACCTGCTGGGATATTGATTGGAATTACCTTGTGTCTATATATCAACTCAGGGAAAATTGACATCTTGAAAACTTGCATGCTTCCCATCTGTGACTAGTAATAGGGGTAACTCTAACAGTGTTTCATAGTTTTCTGGGTAAAAATGTTAGGTAGCTTTCATTAGATTTATCCCTAAGCATTTGATGTTTTAGTTAGTCATATTTATAAATGGCATCATTTTAAAATTCCATTTTCTTATCTTTTGCTTCTAATATAGGAAGTGCGATCCATTTTGTACATTGATCTTTTATCGATGACCTTGATAAAATCAATTATTTACTGGAAAAAATTTTTAACTGAGGTATAACTGACATACAATACTATATTAGTTTCAGTTGTACAACATAGTGATTTGACATTTGTATACATTGTGAAGTGATCACCACATGTCTAGTTACCATCTGTCACCATACAAAGTTAATACGATATTATTGACTATATTCCCCATGCAGTACATTGCATCCCCATGACTTACTTATTTTGCAGCTGGAAGTTTGTATGTCTTAATCCCTTTTACCATTTCCAATCTCCCTCCCCACTCCCCTTACAATTCTCCATCCCTCTGGCAACCACCGATCTGTTCTCTGTGTCTATCAGTCTAGGTTTTGTTAAGTTTTGTTTGTTCATTTGTTTTATTTTTTAGATTGCACATGTAAGTAAAATTAGGCAGTATTTGTCTGTCTGACGTATTTCACTTAGGGTTATACTCTCAAGGTCCATCTATGGCCTTGCAAATGGCAAGGTCGTTCTTTTTTGTGGCTGAGTAATATTCCATTTGTACTTAAGTACCATGTCTTTATCCATTCATCTATTGATGGACACTTGGTAAATAATGCTGCAATGAACATAGGGATACATATATCTTTTCGAATTAGTGTTTTCAGTTTCTTTTTTTTTTTTAAGATTTTATTTATTTATTTGACAGACAGAGAGAGAGCGAGAGCGGGAACACAAGCAGGGGGAGCAGGAGAGGGAGAAGCAGGCTTCCTGCCGAGCACGGAGCCTGATGCAGGGTTTGATCCCAGGACCCTGGGCTCATGACCTGAGCCGAAGGCAGACGCTTAATGACTGAGCCACCCAGGCGCCCCGTGTTTTCAGTTTCTTTGCATAGATGGTAGCAGAATTGCTGGATTATATTGTAGTTCTGTGTTTACTTTTTTGGGGAATCTCCATATTGTGGCTGTACCAATTTACATTCCCACCAGCAGGTCACGAGGGTTCCCTTTTCTCCACATCCTCACCAACGCTTGTTATTTCTTGTCTTTTTGACACTAGCCATTCTGACAGGTGTGAGGTGATATCTCATTGTGATTTTGATTTTCATTTCCCTGAAGATTCGTGATGTTGTGTATCTTTTCATGTACCTGCCAGCCATGCATATATTTTCTTTGGAAAAAATGTCTAGTAATGTCTATCTCTGCCTATTTTTAAATCGGATTGCTTATTTTGTGGTGGTGGTGGTTGTTATTAAGTTTTATGAGTTCTCTAAATATTTTGGATGTTAGCTGCTTATTGGATATATGATTTGTAAATATATTCTCCCACTCAGTAAGTTGCCTTTTCATTGTCTTATGGTTTCCTTTGCTGTGCAGAAGCTTTTAGTTTGATTTAGTACCATTTGTTTATTTTTGCTTTTGTTTCCCTTGCCTTTGGAGTCTGATCTAAAAGAACATTGCTGATGTCAAGGAGCTTACTGCCTATGTTTTCTTCTAGGATTAATATGGTTTCAGGTCTTATGTTCAAGTCTTCAATCCATTTTGAGTTAATTTTTGTATACAGTATAAGATAGTGGTCCAGTTTCATTCTTTTGCATGTAGCTGTCCAGTTTTCCCAACACTGTTTCTTGATTTTCCCCATGTATATTGTTGCCTCTTTTGTTGAAAATTAATTGACCATATATACGTGGCTTAATTTCTGGGCTCTCTATGTAGTTCAGTTGATCTATGTGTTCTTTGTGCCAATACCATGCTGTTTTGATTGCTGTACCTTTGTAGTATAGTTTGAAATCAGGGAGTGTGCTACTCCAGATTGGTTCTTTTTTGTTTGTTTTCAAGCATTTTATTTTATTTTATTTTTGTAATTTAAATTCAGTTCATTAACATATGAGGTATCATTGGTTTCAGAGGTACAGGTCTGTGATTCATCAGTTTTATCTGATACCCAGTGCGCAATACATCACATGCCCTCCTTAATGTCCATCCCCCGGTTACCCCACCCTTCCATTCCCCCCTCCCCACTCCAGATTTGTTCTTCATTCCCAGGATTATTTTGATTGTTTGGGGGCTTTTGTAATTCCATATCTGTAGATTATTTTTGGAATTTATATGTAACCAATTATGTATCTATGAATAATGACAGTTTAATATCTTTCTTTTAATTCTTCATATTGTATATTTCTTTTTCTTGCCTTATAGTACTAGTGCAGACCTTGAGGATTTTACTTTGAGCACTAGTGGTGATAATCGACATCCACCTTGTTCCTCATCTCAAGGTAAAACTTTCAATATTTCACTATTATAAGTATGAGGTATGATAGATTTTTTTTGGAAGTAGATACCTGTTACCATATTAAGAAATTTCCCTTTTAATTTCCTGATTGATTAAAAAAATTTATTTCTAGCATGCTTTTTGAAATGGTGAACAGGTACTGGATATTACTGAAATTTTTTTTTTTGCATCTATTGAGATGATTACATATTTCAGAATTTTTTTTGTCAGTGTGGTAAATACATTGATTGGTGTTCAGATTTAAAATCCACATTTTACTCTTTGATTAAAATAAGTTGTTTGTGATGTATTTTCCTTTTCCAGATATTGCTGGATTTGATTTGTCTGTGTTTTTGCCGAGTAAACATTTTTAAAAAGGCTTTTGAGTTTATGTTTATTAGAGGTATTGGCTTGCATTCTTTTTCTTATGATATACTTATCTGGTTTCACTTTCAAAATTATGCTGGTTTGATAGAATGAGCTTGGAAATGTTGGTACAAGATTGGTGTTACCTCTTTCTTAAATGTTTGGAAAAATTAATTGATAAAGGTATCTGGGCCTGGAATTTTCTTTGTAAGTTTTAAATTATAAATTCAATTTATTAAATAGATACAGACTATTCAGATTTTTAAATCCTTGCGTCCCTTTTGCTAAATTATGGGTTTAAGTTAGTTTGTCCAATTTGTTTCTATTTTCTCCCTTGTACTTTCCTTGTGCTTAATTTGCTGTTTTTCTAGGTGCTTGAGCTGGATGCTTATGTAAATGCTTTTCAGCCTCCATTATTTTCTAGAATGTGTGTTTAAACTAGAAGTTTCCCTCTGAATACACTTGAGTTGTATTTTACAAGTTCTGATGATGTTGAATTTTATTGTTTTTCATTTTAAAATGTTTTCTGATTTTCATTTTGATTTCTGCTTTGACCCACGGGTTATTTATAATTTCTTCCCCTCTGTATGCCCGTCTCTGTATTTTCTGCTGATCTATCTTTCAGCTGAATAATCTTATCTTCTGATGTGCTACCTGGCTGTTAGATCCATTTCTTTAGTCTATGATATCTGTAATTGCATTTTTTTCTGTTGGAAGTTACATTTGATTCCTTTAAAAATAATTCATGGGTAAAATTTCCATCCTTTTATATATTTTCTTGAACACATTAACCACATTCATTATGAGTTCTGTGTCTAATAACTCAAATATCTGGATTGTCTGTGAGTGTAACTCTTCTATTTTTTTCCCTAGATTTTCAATTGTTTGGTCCTATCTCCTGACATATTTCATAATTTTTGATTACATGCTGGACATTATATTTGAAAAATTCTAAGGGTCTTGATGATGTTATCTATCTCTGGAGAAAATTTCTTCCTTCTTCTCTTTCTTTCTTTTTCCTTCCTTCTTCCTTCCTTCCTTCCTTCCTTCCTTCCTTCCTTCCTTCCTTCCTTCTTTCCTTCCTTCCCCTTTCTTTCCTCCCTCTCTTCCTCTCTCTCTCTCTCTCTCTCTCTCTCTTTCTTTCCCAGCAATTGGACTAAGGGCAGACTCTCTTGATTCAATCACATATTGAGACGCTTGAAGGCAATTTTAGGTTTCGTGTGGGCTCTCTCTGGGCTGTGTAATTTTTGGTTTCTTCTTTTGGTGTATCAACTAAAAGTCTGATGTATAACTGAGGCTAATCCTCCTTGGTGGGCCTGTATTTCAATTTTAGTGTTTCCACTCCATACAGCTGATGGGGTTTTTTAAAAAAAATTATTTATTTATTTATTCACTCACTCACTCACTCATTCATTCATTTATTTATTTACATCTGTAGCCACTTAGCAGCTATTTTCCTTGGTTCCCCAGCCCGCAGTTCAGGGCTGTTTAAGGTTCAATACATACTTCAAGAGCAAAAGCGACACAGACTTCTGGCTTATTTTGTTGAGGTTCTTTTTTCTCTAGGATCTTGATTTCTTGAGTCATAAGTCATACCACTTCGGCATCCTTGAATTCCAACTTTTATTTTCCCAATACCATGGGGCTGTCCAATGCTCTAGGTCATTGCTCGGGTCTCTACCTTTATGCCTTCTGATGTGAACTGGCAAATGCTCTTACAGGAAAGAGCAGCAGAGGAAAGCCTGGCTCACTTCAAAATGTGCTTCCCATTTCTCCAAGATCTTGGACCCTCAAATCCTACTTACCTTGATTTTTCTCTGATGCCTTCAAATAGTTTGTTTCCCCCCAGCTTTTATCATTCTTCTTGGCAGGTAGATTGGTTTGGTGCAAGCGACCCTAGCATAGTTGGACTGGTGATTAATTTTCTTAATAAGAGTTGTTCATTCTTATTTGGTAGAATTCAGAAGTTTTTACCGGTGTGAGCACTGCCTCCAGCTGGTGGTTTACATGGCTAGCAAAAGACTAACGTGTTATTGTGGGGTGGAAGCATACACAAGATATTTATTAAGGATCAGCACCAGTGAAAGGATGGGGGAGAAAGTAGGATTAGAAAGGGAGCATTTGACCTTGGGCCTAACATAGCGCAACTGACAGTGACTCTGGAGTGAACACTGACTCTCAGAGTTAGCTATATTGGGCAGAAATGGCCAGGCATTTATACTGCTGCCTTGCTGGTCATCAGACGGAGGAGGCCCCAGGAAGGGCCTGAGCTCATTCAAGGTGCTTCTCTGAGACTCTGGCGGACCTGGAAGGAGCCGACAGTGGTGACTGTCTCCTTCACTCTCTGCAGCTGGGAAGCAGGTCCTTCTGGGAAGGGGAAACTGGGTGGCACAGCTCTTACCTGCACCAGAGTGGTGACAGGAGACCGCAGGCTCATTGCAAGGAGATGGTTAGGGGAAGCTGCCAAGGAAAATCCTTGGAGGTAGAGTACAAAAATAGGGCAATGCAGGAGTAGGGCAAGGGCGTTCCTCTTCTTAGCACATATCAATAGAAGGGGCATCAGATGGGTTTATTATTGTGAACTCTTCTTAAAAAATGATTTCTATTATCTTGTTATTATTTTTACTATGTAACTGCAGGGTGCAGGTGGGTCAGCATTGTTTGTAACAAAGGGCTGGGGAATCAATAAAAGATCAATGAGAGGAAGAGATAGGATGCAAGCTATTGCTTAATGGCACCTTATTGAAAGGGGCTTCTACATGTCGCTGATATAAAGCCATGCCCATCTTCCGCCCATGGCGCATAGCCACAGAGCTTCGTGGCTTTGGTTATAATGACACACCTTCCCGTGTTCATGAGAGAATTGCCTTCCAGAGGAGTGTGTTTGATTATGTGCATAATCGGATACACCGCACCACAGGGGAGGTGAGAAAAGCTTTATTCCTTTGTGAAGTCATTACTTCCCCCCACCCCCACCCGCCAGCTCCAGCGTCCCCATTATAGCTGGCAGAAATGGTCCAAAGACAATCACAACCACAAGTCATGAGCCTCCTGTGTGTCAGGCAGTCTCCTCCTGTGTGACTTGAAGACGAGTCACAACCAGATGATGTAACAAAATTCACAAAGAGATCTAAGAGAAGAGGGACTGGGGAGGGGGATGTGAGGATGTCTCTCTCTTTCCCTACAGTTTAAGAACCTTCTCTTTATTTGCTTGTAACTCAGTTCTTTCTAGGATTGAAAAGTTCTTGGGAGGGGCTGCATTTGAGCTGTGAAATGTTAACAGGAACAGGTACCTACCTTACAAATGCTATTGTTAAATAACACTTGGTGTGACAAAGTGATCTTTGTGCCCATTTCCATGACAGTGGGGAAAAAGTGTTTCAGGGATAGACAGAATTGGTGCAAAGCCAGGTCCATACAATAAGGTTTTACTCTGTCCTCACTGTGTAGCAGTTTCTCTTAGAGAAGAAGAGCTCCAGAAGCTGCCTGTTTATACAGAAGCCAGAGAAGGTCGAGAAGATAGTTCCCTGGTTAGTTGCCATACAATTTCCCATCACATGTGTAGTGAGTGTAAGTCGTCAGAAAATGATAGAGAAGAAGTCTCAAGCCCTGGCCGTGGCCTCTCTGGGCACCTCCTGTGGCTGGGCATCAAGCCCTTCCTTGAGGGAGGAGCTGGGGGGCACATCTCTTGTCTCTACTGCAGGAGGCAACAGGAGAGCTGATAGGTGACCAAAAAGGCGTACAAACAAATGACAGCAATACCAGACAGATCAGGTGGCAAGTCATCACGGAGCTCCCTGATCCCACAACACCGTGTGCTTTGCCCCAACCGAGTCCGATCAAGAGGAGGAGACTGGGAAAGCTTCATGGCAGAGGTGAGATTTGACTTGTCCTTGTCAAGGCGGGCAGGACAGGCTCCGTGTCATAGATGGGGTGTGTTTGCAGATAATAGTGATGATGGCTAACATTTACCTAGATTTTACTCTATGGCAGTTCCTGTGCTGAGGGCTTTCCATGCATTACCTTAGTGCAGCCTCGTAACCATCATACTCAGTATGGAGACAGTATCCCTATTTACAGAGAGGGAAACTGAGGTTTTGGGAGGTGGGAGTTGGAGAAGCCAGAGCACTCTGGCTGCACATGAGGATCCCGTGGAACGTTGAAAAGCCATCCTCACCTGGGCTGCACCCTGTTCATGCCGACGCTAATCTCTAGCGACAGGGCTCAACTCCCCATCTTATCTTAACCACCCATCGGCTCGTATCTGCCACAAGCTCTCCGGCGGGGAGCCAAGGAGGTGATCTGCGGAGCAGAGAGGGTTGAGAAGTAGTCGCCTGGAGGAAACTCAGCACTACACTCAGCATAGGCCCTTTAAACAATTATTATCAACTATTTTGGAAAAATACAGGGAAACTCTAAGAAATTCTCCTCTGCGAGACACCCAGTTTAAAATTATAAGCACTGCTGATCTATTTGGGAGACCCCCAATCTCATCCCCCCTCCTGCCGCTGGCTCCAAGGAGCCACTGCCTTGAATTTTGAATTTTTCATTTTTCATCCCCATGCATTTCCATGGGATGGAACACTTTGCCCTAAGCAACAGTAACTCCTTAAAATGTGATTCTGAGTGTGTGTGTAGGGAGGTGCGCATGTTCTTAGGCGAGAACATATTAGAATCTCTTGGAAATGGGAAATTTGTTAAATTTGGAAAATAAGCCCAGGCAATTCTGATACTACCTCGCACCTTCCCTGGAGTGACTCCTCAGTGGCAGTATCTGTTCATCCGTTTACTGTCCATACCTTCTGCCCCCTCCACCCATCACACCCCATAAGCCTCTTGAGGGCAGGGATTTTATCCTATTCATCATTCTACTCTACCCCCAGTGCCCAGAACAGTGCTTGCACTTAGTAGGTACTCCACAGACATTTTTTTGATGAATGAAAGAATCACTGAACCATAAGCTTCTCAAGGGCTGGGAGTTCTTTAAATAACACAACAGAGGGATCAAGAACCTGGGTTTGGGCTGTAGGAAGCCTTGGATTGGGATCCCAACCCTTCCACTTCTGATCTGTTATGTATCTTGGGCAGAGTTACTCAACGACTCTAAGCCTCCACTTCCTCATCTGTACAATGGGAGTGGCTAGCCAGTCTATTGCGGAGAGGATTGAGTGACACAATGCATGCATGTATGTATTTATATTTGGAATGATTCCATGTGTGTGCAGGTTGTTTTGCACGGTGCTCAGTCCTACCAAGGGTTCATAGTAGCTTTAGCTATGGTGGTAGACTTCTTTGGGGTTGTTTCTGCCTCATACCCCTCTTTCCAGGGGAACTGCCCCTCCTGCTCCAAAGGCTCCCATGGGGATTCCTATTCTGATGTGGCTGTGGCCCTGTGGCCATACCTAGCTCTTTCCTCCTGGGCACGTGGATCCACTCTGGGCCCATCAAAATGCTGCCCCTCTGGCCACAGTTCAGGAGTGAACCCCCACTGTAGATTGGACCACTAGATCCTTTAACCTTTTAGGGCTTTTTTTTTTTTTTTTATGGCCACAGTTCAGGAGTTAACCCCCACTGTAGATTGGACCACTAGATCCTTTAACCTTTTAGGGCTTTTTTTTTTTTAAGGCTTACAACACCTGCATTAGAGAGTCTCTCTCTCTTTCTGAGAGCTGACACTATTAGCTGTAGGATCTCAGAGCTGTTGATAGCCTTGTTTCTGCTAATGAACAAGGGTCAAGCTGATATTCTGACAAAAGCAGAGGTAGGAGATGGAAACACTTTGGCACTCCCAATACCAGGAATACCTAAGACCCAGCTATTTCCCAGCTTTTTCTAGGCTGTGGTCATGGCAGGGCCAGCCCACATGGGGCGATTGGGTGAACTTGAAGAAATCTCCCTTTCTTAAGATGATTTACTTCCATCTATCAGGAAATTGCTCTATTATATCAATATTGTTAGTATCAGACACTTTTCTGCCATCTTCTAGAAAATTGTTGGAATATAGCAATTGATGTTCACAGGCCATCTTCTAGGATTGTACAGTGAACAACCTGCACAACTGATCACACAGTGGTCCTGTGCATTGGACCAAACCCTCCTTGGCCTGAATTGGATTTCTGTTAGTTTCAGCCAAGTTTGCTAATGTAATTGTTACATAGTGTCACAGTGCCTGGGCTATAGGAGGCGCTAAGAGATTTGTGGAATAAGTCTATGGATGAATAAGTGAATGTGTGAACCTTACCAGCATATTCCTAACAAGGTAACTTCTAGGGTCCTCTTCAGATTCTGGGCTTTTGGATTCTGTGGGGACTCTAGGGTATTAAGGTCTATGGTGCTCCTTAGGAAGCAGTGAATGTTTCTGCCTCCTCCACCCTTGTGCCCCTCTTGCAGGCCTCTATCCCTAGCTCCACACAGCCATATTCAGAGTTTATTAGAATTTTTTTCAAACGGTGAGTTTTGTTATTGTTCGAGCAACTTTGCTGTTGCTTCATGAAAGAGACCTGTCAATACTGGTACTTGAACTCTTTCTGGAGTGGTAATACCCCCTACCCTCAGACCTTATTTCAGCCAGGCCTGGACTAGCTCATTGAGGCTGTGTCGGCGTGACCAAGCCTCTCTGAAAGCCCGCCCATTTTGCCCGCACGGAAATGCTGAGTTCTTCCTTTCCCTTGGGAGATTGGCTGGGCCGGTTGTCAGGCTGAGGTGAGCTGTGGGAAGGTTTGTCACTTTGCCATTACTTCCTGTGTGAGTCTTTGAGGGCGGCCATAACAGAGTACCACTGAGGGGCTTAAACAACAGACATCCACTGTCTCACAGCTCTAGATGCGAGGAGTCCAAGCTCAAGGTGCCAGCAGGGTTGGTTCTTTCTGAGGGCCCTGGGGAAGAATCTTTTCCATATCATTCCCTTTGCTTCTGGTGGTTTGCTGGCCATCCTTTGTACTCCTTGGTGCCCAGCTGTATCACCTCAATCTCCACATGGTGCCCTCCCTGGGTCTCCACATTGCTTCCCTCTGTGCTGAGTGTCCACATTTCCCTTTTTCATAAGGACAGCAATCACAGTGGATTAGAATCTACCCTCATTTTAATTTGATCACCTTCCTTAAAGAGCCTATCTCCAAATAAGGTCACATTCACAGGGACTGGGGCTCAGCACTTTGACAACTTTTGGGGGGACACAGTTCAACCCATAACACTTCCCTTGGATTATTCCTTCTCTGAGGCTCGGTAGGATGGGTCCAGTGGAGCTGGGTTCAATATCACCATTCCCTGAGCTACACTGAGGTTCTTTCCACGTGTGCTGTATTTTAGAATGGCGTGTGCCTCCAGCGCAAAAGCTTTAGCAATCGTCTTTTTCGTTTTGGGTATGTTTGTCCTTAACATGGGTGGGATTTTTCCTAATAGGGTTGGTGGACTGTGGGGCTCATTCATGTATCTGTTTTTTTCAGCCAAATGCTCAGTGCCATCTTTGGGGCTTGATGGAGGCCCTGGTCTCTGTGCTTGACATAAATGATCAAGTTCTTCCCAAGGAGGGAGACTTTGCAAAGCGGGGCTGGGAGAAGCCCTCTCGCGTCTGCTTTGGAGGGGGTGAGTGTCAGAGGCCCAGAGTGCGATACAGGGCAGCGTGCCCCTATGAATCCAAAGGGGCATGTTTTTGTGGAGTGCGAGCCGACATGGACCAGGAAATTCTCATCTGGAGCTCCTCAGTACGATGCTGTTTGTTGTGGGTTTGTATTTCTCACCTTTAATGTCCTTGCTAGCTGTTTGGTAGTTGATGGAAGAGGATGTTCTTGACTCAGCCTTAAATATGTTTTCATAACCAATATCATAATGAAAATATTTTCTTCCATTCTGGAGTCTCTAAAGGTGTGTTTGCATCTCCTGATTGCTCCATGGGTAGGCACGTTACCTTCTCCTTGAAAGGTGGGATGGCCTGGTGGTCAAGTGCGTGGGCTCTGGTGCCCCAACACTTGGGTCCAGCCTCTTGCCACCATTTACCAACTCCAAAGACTTTTGGCTTTAACCTCTCGGTGTCCCGTTTTTCTCGTCTATAAAATGGAACTAATAATGCAGCTTAACTCATTGGGTCATTGTGAGTCTGAAATGAGTTAACATTTATAAGGCACTTAGAACAGCCATTCATGGCAGCATATGATAAATGCTACACATTAGCTCCTATTTGATTGACAGATGAGCAAATGTAGGCTCTGGGAAGTTAAGAGAATTCTCCAAAGCCACACATGTCTTGTAAGCTATAGACTGTATCCTAATTCCTGATGGAATGACTCGAAGCCCAGTGGGCTCTCACCTCCATCACATTTATACAATTTGAAGCACATTCCACAGCTCAGTTTCTTTGGCAAAAATGTTCTTGCCATTTTCTACCTGGCCCACTTCCACAGCTGTACGGGTCTGACACCTGCCCTCGTGTTCCCAGAGCCCCACGGGCCTTCTCTGACCCACGACCATCTGCTCGTCTCCGTCCCTCCAGGCTGCAAGTCCTCAAGGACCTAGCGTGAGCTTGTGCATGACTGAAGAACGCTACGCTCTGCACTCACGAGATGAGTGAATACTCCCTGAAGGGTCAAGACAGCAGTTTTGGGTCATAGAAAGGAAGTGCCGCTTTTCATAAGGAGCAAGATTTTGATACCCTCTGAGTAGCATGGGGAAAAATGAGAATTAAGTCCAAAAAAAGGCCTGACTGTGTTCAAGGACAATAAGCTGGGTTAGAAGTGACCTTGAAGATGGCCGTAATGTACTTGTGAAAATGATATCTTAGAAGCAGAAATGACACTTTCCTGGAAAGTATTCCTTGTTACCTGTGCGCCCGTTCCTGAGAGAGCAGCCAAGTATTTCCTAGTCTTTGTGTTGGGAGCAGCTAATGGCCTCGAGGTGGCACACGGTGTTTGGAAAATTTCCCACCACGTGAAAATCACTGGCATTGAATAGGATGATATCCATAACCTCGGCATCAGTAGCTGACGTTTCCCAAGTGCCAAGAACGATACCTGGTACGTAACAGATGCTCAATAACTATTTGTTGAATGAATTAAAGGAAGTGCCATGTTCAGAGTGACTCAGCCATGTGTGCGTTGGCTCTAGATTCAGGTAAAAGACCACCTCATTTTGCAAATGAGGACACTGAGCCTGAGAGAAGAAGAGGTCACTCAGCTTGGTTAAAAGCTATGTGATGACAGGGACTCCTTTTTCTCTGTCTATAAATCCTCAGCGCCCCGCTCCCCTCCTGAGCCTCCTGCACGGTTGGTTGTGTGGTTGGGCGGGGTCAGCCAGGGCCCAGGATTGGAACCTCTCTCTACGGGAAGCTGATCCTGGGAAAGGAGTGGGCACGGCGCCTGCCCTTGGGGTTAATGGAACGAGCACCAGTCCGAGAACCCACACAGCTCGATGAGGCTGTCAGACCCAGTATCCTCTTCGATACTCCTGCATCTGATCGTCCCAAACTCCACCTAGCTTGCTATATTTTTCTCTGTGGAAGTGTTACCATTTCGGTGGCGGGGGAGGGTAGTCCCAGGAGAAACCCTGCTGGATTCGGAGAAGCTCCGCAGGAGGGCAGGGCAGAGGACAAGCTTCGGCAGCACAGCAGGGGCAAGCTGGCTGCCCGTCTCCAGGGACAGACTCCCCAGAGAGAACAGGCTGGCCTGTGCTTTCCTGGGAAAGCAAAACACAGCAGAGCAGGAATCCGAAATTGTTGGGGAAGCTATACCCTATTTGCCAGGGCCCACACTTTCTCCAGGGAAGCGGTGTGTGTGTGGGGGGTGGGTACTGGAAAGCACCAGAAGGCAGAATGCTGCTGCAGGCTGTCGCGGAAGGGGCTGGTTTCTGGCTCCGAGCGCCTGGTAGCCCTTTGCATTCATGGTGCACAAAGCCCTCCCAAGCCTTTCCTAATGGGAGGTGTTATCTCCATCTTCCAGACTGAGAAGCCTCGTGCAGAGAGGAAGCTGGGCCTTCCCACCCCCGCGCCTCCTCCCAACCTTGGCGGGCAGAGGGTGAGTCGGTGGCGGTGCCACAGACGCGGTCCAGGTCTTCTGCTTCCAAACGTGAGCTTTATCTCCCAGACCGTGCTGCCTCTTGGAGCCTTCTGGAGAGGATCATGCTGTGGAAATGAGCATCAGTCCAAAGTTTGGAGCCTGGGCTTCAAGGGTCTGCATGACTTTCCACCCCAGCTTCCATTCACCACCATTCTTCATGTCTCCCCCTTACGGGTCTTCGTGGCTGCTGGGGGAACCTGCAAGCAATTGACTCGCTTCCGTGCATCCAGGCAGGACTTTGCCCATATCCGGATTTCCCTTTCTCCCCACTTTATTTTCCTTCTGGAGTTATTTGAATGAAAGTATATGGATCCTGGACAATACACGGGGTGAATTTCTTTTATACACTTATATTACACGTGCTGTATATAATATTGGTTATCTGTACAGCCTCTTCGTCCATTCATCCGCTCCTTGGTCCATCCTATTGAGCCTCTACCATGTGCCAACCACGGTGTGGGGTCTCAAGGAATTCCTACGCTTCCTGGACAACTGGGGACATAGCTGTTTGTAAGGACGGACCAAGTATCTCTCTAGAACACACACATATCCAGAGGATAGTCAAGGGTCAAAATGTTGATAAACCTCTCATTCTGTAGGTCGGGTCCATCAGAGGAACTGCAGGAAGTCTAGTTTCCACCAGTACCCCTTCTCCGGTTCAAGATGGAGGTGGTAAAACTTGTAATCCATCATTTTCTGTACTCTGGCTGGCCGCCTGGCTTCGTGGGCATGGTGAGATGTCCAGACCCTCCTTCCAGATCAGGTGCTCGGCACTAATGCCGCCGCCCCAGGACGGGGACTTTCAGGGGTGCTTCTCACCGACGCCTATGAGGGTTTCTGTTCTCTACCCACTTTTGGTTTGGAGGCAGAGTCTCTGGAATGATACAGCATCCTCTAACCCATAGCAGACATCCTCTCATGCAGTTCCTCTGATGGATGCCCAGCCTGGACTACGAGCAGCTCTGCATCCCATTGCAGTTTGGGGAAGCGTCCATGGACAGTCCTCCGTGGTTCCGTCCTTGCTACTGCTTCTCATGCCCACTGTCTTCTCTTTGGGAATGCATGAACATGGCAGGAGAAAGCATGGGATTCAAATCGGACAGACTGGTTCTGGAGCCTAGCTCTGCCACATCTTGACTGGGAGATATTCGCTCAATTCACTAATCTCAACCATCAAATGGAAAACAAAAACAAAAACAAAAAACCAAACCCAAATGCCTCCCTGTCAGGATGCTGCAGAGAAATACAACCAATAGGAGATATATATTTATGCTAAGGAATTGGATGCCACAATTATTTTAAGGAATTTAAAATAATTTAAATTGGTTGACAATTTACCTTAGGGGATTGGCTGACACAATTGTGAGAGCTGGCAAGTCTAAAAATCTGTAGGGCAATCAGCAAGCTGCAAACTCTGAGGCCTTCGACTGATTGGATGAGGCCCACCCACATTTCCATAGTAATTTTTTTCACTTAAAGTTGACTGTAGATGTTAGTACCATCTACAAAGTACCTTCACAGCAGCCTTGATTCGTGTTTGACTAAGTAACTAAGTACCGTAGCCTAGCCAAACTGACCCATAAAACTGATCATTGCATTTTGCCCTAGGGGAGCGATGAGGATTAAGTGAAATAATGTATGCAAAGTGCTACACATACAGCCTGGCACACGGCAAGCTTTTATTCACTAGTGCCATTATTATTTACTGCTAGCATTGTTATTTTATACTTATTTTTGGTCTGCTGATTCAATAAGGCCTTGTGCTTCCTTCCAATGTATTTGCTACTCTGATACTTCACGGAAAAGGTGATGTTTGCTCTGATAGCAGGATGAGCTCTGCAGGAACTCAGAGATGAGAGTGCACCAATCAGTAAGCCCCCGGAGGGCAAGCACACATCTGCTTTGCACACAGCTCAGAGTAAACGCTCAACACCTATGAAGAAATGAATGCACGGATGAAAGCAAACTCCTTATGAGCATGGCTGTCCAATGTGTGTACAAGATGAGCCTCATGTATAACTTAGGATTTTCTAGTAGGCGTGTGAAAAAAACAGATACTACTATCCCAAATGGTATTTCTAAATGGAGTCAATATAAAAATTATTAATTAGACATTTTACATTCTTTTTCATCACACTAAATCTTTGAAATCCAGCTTGTTGTGTTTGACTTACGGGATGTCTCTCTTTGGACTGGGCACATTTCAAGGGCTCAAAGTCACACGTGGCCAGTGGCTACTGTATTAGCCAGCATAGCTTTAGAGGAATGTTTCTCTGAGTTTAGTTCCTGAATAATTGCATCCTAATTATTGCGCCGAGGTATAGAGTGGGCGGTATGTTGATAACGGGCCCTACTCTAGAACAAACTCTGAATATGATTTGCCCGACTAGGCCTGCCTGTTCGTAGACTGTTTATGACCAGCCCTTGGCAAGATAAGAACAGACATCGAGAGCAAGCATTTAGAAAGTTTTATAACAATTTGACAGGGTAATTTTACATTCCTTGAGTCTAGTAATAAAAAACCTGGGGATTGTCTTATGCGTTATTTAAGTTTTAATGTTTCTATAAATTCATTTATATTGTACTTTACAAAAGTATCTATCTGTGATGGAGTGGAAATAAGTAAAAAAACTGGTCCTTTACCCGAGACAGCGTAAGAAACACTCCCCTTGATTGCTAAAGCCAAGTCTCTGGGGTGGACACGGGGGATTTGTGTTTTTAACAAACCCCCTGGTGCTTCCTAGGCACATGGATGTTTGAACCTTCTGAAATGAGGCCAAAAAGCCCTAGAAGTGTAGACCTTATTTTATCCCCCCCCCGCCCCCAAATTGCTGATCCAGAGACAGAGCCTCAGGCCTGGGTGGGACTTCATAATAAGGGCAGCTCTGCTCACTTCAAAGATGCTGTCCCCGCGCAGGTGGGGAGCCCTGTGCCTCCCTGACATCCACACAGGCCAGAACACGAGTCCCACACAGTCCTGCTTCTTCTTGAGACCCTTTGTGAATCCTCTAGGATACTGGGATTTTCAAGGTTTTCTCTGATCCTTCACACAGAGAATACGACTTTTCAATCTCCATCTCTTGGAGCAGACAGGCAATCTGTTTAAAAAAAAAAAAAAAGGAAAAAAAATCTCTAGACCCAAAGGAACTCTATTTTTTCTTGTCCTTGCTCAAAGCTTTTATAGAACATCTTGAGTTTTCAAAGGTAGTGCGCGTATTGATTTTTTGTCCCTGACCCCCAGGGTTCATTGCTGCTGTGTTTTGGGCTAAGGCTCCCTATAGAAATCCCAGTGGCCTCAACTCGGGAAGTCTTGGTGATTGGACGGTATTGGAAGCAGTTTCCTTATATAAACCATCACAGATGTCCTTTGTAATTTGTCATCTTCTCTTTCTGTGAGGCTCTCCTCACAGGATCTTTCTTGTGTGGCTAGAAACTTTTAAATCAACCTTCGGGCCGGAATGTCTGCAAGGAAATGGAGGCCTTTACTCTGGATCTGCCCCAGCATCCAGGGAAGCTGTTTTAGGGTCTGGCCCCCACTGTGCCAGGCCAATACTCTCTTATAGACATAGTTCATCTCTTCCCACAAAATCTCGATATATGACTGTATTAGTTTTCTGGGGCTGCCAACATAATACCATAGACGGAGGAGCTTCGACGACAGAATTGTTGTCATTCGGAGGCTGGAAGTCCAAGATAGAGGTGCTGGCAGGGTTGGTTTCTCCCGAGGCCCCCCTCTTTGCCTTGTAGAGGGCTGCCTTCTGGTTGTGTTTCCTCACGGCCGCTCCTCTGTACACACACATTTCCTGGTGTCTCTTCTTCTTCTTATACGGACACCAGGCCTATTGGATTAGGGCCCTGCACTTAGGACCTCATTGGACCTTAAGTACCTTATTAAAGGCCAGATCTCCCAAGGCGGTCACACTGGGCTTAGGGCTTCAACATATGGATTTTGGGGGACACGATTTAGTCCACAATTTAGGAACTACTAAGTTGACTTCAACTCATGGCCCAAATTCCTTTTGGATTCTGGGGTTCTCACACCTGCCAGCTGTGTTCCCTACCTCTATGATCAATGTTTGGCTCATACCCCATTACCCCCTGGAGGCTGTGTCCACGCTGGGTAGAGGCCTGCTTGGGCTTCTTCCAGCGCTGAGCAGGGTTGTCTGGCCTCAAAGCTGTGTTGGATGCTGCCTGTGGTACCATTGCTACAGCTCTCAGAAGAGTTTTGTGAGCAGCGGTGAGTTCTATCAGAGCTCTCCACCCCTACTCCTCAGAAACGGTTCCAGGCTTTATGTAGACCCTGATTTCTGGGTGCATGGCACCCATTCTCCTGCTTGCCTCTCCCTTGGAGACTTCTCCTCTGCTTCACTGCCCCAGATTTGGAGAAAGAACAGGAGTTAGTCACCTTAACCATTGTAGCCATGAGTATTCTTACTCTTTCCATTAGAAGACTGGGCATCTACTTACCTCTCCTCCTTCCAATCACCAAGTAGATTGGTATCTACTTCTGACAGGGACCCAGAACCATTTCTGAGTTCTTTGTACTCATCAAACAAAAGACAAGAGAGGGCAAATTAGTCAAATTTAAGTCTTCAGTGACCAGGCTTATTTAATGACCATAATAAGTAAAGAAGCACTAAGCTTTTGTCTGGGACCATTTGTCGATCCATTGAACCATGGATTCATTCATCAAACACTCACTGAGCACCATCACTGTCCCAGCAATATGCTGGGGGTGATGGGTGATAGAGATGAGACACACCATCTCTGCTCTCTAAAAACTTTTGGTTTGGGAAGGAAAAGAGTCCAGAAAGCAGGTGATTGTAATGCTGTGTGGCAGGGGTGGCAATGGGTACAAACCCAGCATGCTGTTTGAACCAGAGTGGGACATTCAGCCACACTGAGAAATTCAGAAGAGGCTTCCCAAAGGAGGAGAAAGCTGAGTTGAATCTTGAAAGAAGAGTAGGAGTTAGCCTGGAGCAGAAGGTTGGGATAGGGAATGAGGAGGGAAGGAAGGACATTCTAAGCAGAAGTAACAACATCCGAAGGGTTGGAGGGGTGAGGGACATGGGGGCAAGAGAGACAATGTGTAAACATTGCATGTGGTTTCTGGGAGGCCAGTAGTTAAAGCCCAAGAATGGCTCTCTCTATGGCCTGGAGGGATATACCCACCTCAGGTGGAGAGTGTGTATGCATGCGTGTGTTGGTGTGTACAGTAAAGGTCCTAAAATGAAAATGGCACCCCACTAGCTCTCTTCCCACTTCGCTGACCACATGCTCCCTAACACTTTCTTGGTCTTCTCCTGACCTCCCTTCTCCCCTCTGCTGCCAGCCACCAAAGCTCAGTCCTTGGATCCCTGTTCTCTATAGACATGGATTTTTTTTTTTAAAAGATTTTATTTATTTATTTGAGAGAGAGAGAACGAGAGATAGAAAGCACGAGAGGGAAGAGGGTCAGAGGGAGAAGCAGACTCCCTGCTGAGCAGGAAGCCCGATGTGGGACTCGATCCCGGGACTCCAGGATCATGACCTGAGCCGAAGGCAGTCGCCTAACCAACTGAGCCACCCAGGCGCCCTAGACATGGGTGTTTTAGAGAGTGACCCTCTCTCAGAGCTTCGCACTGGGCTTCTCGGGAGCTGGCAGAGACCACGTCCCATGGTCCCGACTTGCCCCAGCGCTCCAGGCTGGCATTGCTCACTACCTTCTGAACATTTCCTCCATCACCCAGTCCAGGGTGGCCGCATGCCCTGGTTTGCCTCTGTGCTCCCAGTTATGTGTTTTGTTGTGGGGTCATTATTAGCAGTGCCCCCCTTCCCTTTCACTCTCAAAAGTGCTCCAGTTTAGACAATAAATGGTATGGTCACCTTACATATGTTTTACTAAATCCTAAAACCAAACTCTTTGTTCTCTATCCCTTCCCCTCCAAGGACCTCTAATGATTTCTTTGTTTCTGATAGTTGCTACTAGAATTTATTGGCCGTACCTTCCTCCTTGTCATTTTTCTTCAACCCATCGTCCCTCATTCCTCGTTAATCTCTTCCACACGTAACCTGCCCTTTCCACTGGCACTGCTGCAACGCCAGTCCAGATGCGTACAACTTCAGACCCTCTCCCCACTCCCCAGATCTGTTCTGAGCGATCTAGTTCACACACAGGCTCAACTCCTCCAGTGACCTCCCAAAGTCTACAAGAGAACATCTCTGCTTGAGCTGGACATTCACATTGGCTGTATTTGGCCTGACTTTCCCTTTTGTTTAAACATTTTTTATTAACTTCCTGGTCTTTTATTATTAAATTTTAATTCTGATTTTTTATTACTTTCTGTGATTCCTCGTCAGCCAGATCATTCTATCCACTGACCCTTGAAAATGATGTGCATATTCTGACTTCCAAATTTTCGCTCATGCTGTGTTCTCCTTTGTTCAAGGCTCTCTTCACTTCTCTTCCAAATCTTATTTCGACTTCAAGGCCTACATTGATTCTATCACCTCCAGGAGCCGACTGTAAACCCCCATGCCTGGAGGAGTCCGTAGGTCTGTCTCTCTTGCTCTCCCTTTCTGGGTCATTGGATTCCTTGCTAT
The DNA here is from genome assembly GCF_037043125.1 of Eumetopias jubatus. Taxonomy (NCBI): domain Eukaryota; kingdom Metazoa; phylum Chordata; class Mammalia; order Carnivora; family Otariidae; genus Eumetopias; species Eumetopias jubatus. The sequence continues at coordinate 38,697,132 of NW_028274818.1, forward strand.
CCAGTGCTCAGCAGAGTGTAGATGCCCATGTTCATGCTGCTTGAGCAAATGGAATATTGATTGACTTGAGATCTTGGAAAAGACATTTCTTTTGTCAAACTCTTATTTTGCCAAAGGCGAGATGCTTGCAGCCAGCATGATCACTTCAAAAGCCATGCTGTAGGGGCGCCTGGGTAGTCCGTTGGTTAGGCATCTGTCTTCAGCTCAGGTCATGATCTTGGGGTCCTGGATCGAGTCCCACATGGGGCTCCCTGCTCAGCGGGGAGCCTGCTTCTCCGTCTGCTTCTCCCTCTGCTGCTCACCCTGCTCGTGCACTCTCTTTCTCTCTCAAATAAATAAATAAATAAAATCTTTTTTAAAAAAGCCATGGTGTAGAAGCAGGATTTCAAAACCTCAGCTGGCTAAATTGTGTGACCTTGGGCAAACATAACCTCCCTGTGACTCAGCTTCCTCGTCTGTAAAACGGACCTACTGATAGTACCCACCTTATGGGTGGTCATCAGGATTAAATGAAATAAAGTTAGGTGCTGAGTATGGCACCTGGAATATAGAAAGAAAGAACTCAATACATGGTCATTTTTTTTTTTTTCATCATCAAGCAACCAATTCTTGGTAAGAGTTTCCTGGTTTAGCATTGATTTTTCTCAAAGCTAGCAATTTAAGACAGTAGAAATAACTGAGCTTGTAAACATTTATTTGGGGATAACCATAATAAACTCCTTTCTTGATTCAACCCCCAAATTAGCCCCATCAGGTGGTTAAACTCCATGCCTGCACATCACCTGCTCTACCTAATTTGGGTACATCTTGAAAATCATCCAAATGGGACTTACTGTTGCCTGCACTGACCCCACCTTTTTGTGGGTTGATGCCCTATTGTGTTCTCTCCTCTCTCCACTTACCTAAATCCGACCCATCCTGAGAGACCAATTGAGGTCCAACTTAGAGCTTATGCTAAAGTCTATGGACTTTAGCCCTTAGCCGTTGTCTTCTGCAGTAAGGAATTAAATTTTATCTTTATTTTACGGAACTCAGAGAACTTCTCTGTGCTGAACACACAGCAGATGCTTCAGAACTATTTACTGGTTAACTGGTTGTTGATCACAACCATTAGGTTACCTCGGGCAAATTTACTGGGGGAAAATAGTCACTTATTCCATGTTCAAAAGAGCCCCCATCCCGGGGTCAAATCTAAGCACCAGTTTCTGATTCTTCTACTGGGGTGGTGGTGTGCTGAATTCAGGACAAAGAGGGAGGAGAGAACAGTGGGCATGGTTTCAGATTCCTCACTCATTCAGTACCACACCTAAATATAGTATTATTTAGCATTATGAAATAGGCCCATTTTAGAGTCATTTTAAGGAAACCTGTGCATTGAAGCTTCAATATTTTATGTGGGTCACCTGGATTCTCAGTGAATATGAAAAACATGAACCAGATACCTTTTAAGCAAAGATACCTGTGGGATTTGGCTTCCTTAGTGTCGTCCTGCTCAACGTCTGCCTGAAGGACAGAAGGTTTAGTATACCAGCCCGCTTGACAGGAGGATTGCCCAGAATTGGGATGTTCCTCTTCCCTCCCCTTCTGCTCAGTCACTGCTGACTACAGTTGCCCGGCTCCCTCTTGGACTCCCAGGGAGAGCCCCGCATGGCCCCTGGGCCTACGCGGACCTTGTATCTCCAGGGCCTGGGCTTCTAGTCGTCCTGGTGGATGCTGCCATCTCGATGTGCTTCCTATCCCCACCAGCTTGTGATGTTTGAAGATGCTAAGACGGGCTTTCCAGGAGCTGCTCACCAAGGTGAGGCGGGTCAAGCTGAGCTATAGGACGAGCGCCCAGGCCCAGAATTGCGGAAGATGAGAAAAGGTAGAGGCGCCCAGGCCGCGACCAGAAGCCAGCTCCTGGGAGCCCTTCTCCAGCAGCCCCAGGCCCTCCAGCCAGGGCGGCACCAGCTGCTTTTCCAGGAAAAGGGGAGGCTTCCAGATGAACAAGGCTTTTTGAAAACACCGGGGCTGACGGTGTGATAACCACTCAAAAGCCAACAGAACAGCTGCAAAATATGATAAAAATCACTTGAAAAGTTCATTGATTTTGCAGCAAAACTGCAAGTACTTCACTTTATAATAATTGTTCCTTCACGCTCTCGAATCTGGTACTCGAGCTCCAAGGGCGTTCAGGTCAGGGCGGCATTCAGCAAACAGGCCTGGGTAGACAATGGCACATGGCTGAAGAGACACTTTAATCGTGAGCTAATTTACAAACCAAAGCAAAACAGAGTCGGGTTTTGTCTAAGATTATTAGAAGATGTTAATTCTGTGCTTAAATTACGTCTCTCACTCCTTTCCCTGAGCTCATCACTAGGGAAAAAAAGGAACATCAACCCAATCTCGCCCCCCAATTCTTATCTTCCTAATTAAATTTTGTGGCTTGGCATACACGGGTGGGTGGGTTACTTTTTTCCTGTTCTTCTTTTTCCTCTGAGGACAATATACTTGTTATTCAAATTCTTATTGCTTCTTGGTGTGAGCTTTCTAGCCCCCAGATGGAATGGCTGTTAGCCCCTTCTCCCCAGTTTTTCCGCTGGGTTGGGGGAAACAATGAAAGAACTTGGTGTAGAAGGAGTTCCTCATGGGTTCTCGACCCAGATCCCAGTGGGCTGCTCAGTGGCTCTCCCTTCCTTCCACCCCCCTCCCCTGCAGGGCAGGGACCATAGCGGCGGTAGGCTGTGTCCTGCCCTGTCCTATCTTGCTGGCCCCACTTTCCTCCTAGGCTGACTGGATCCCATGGCCAAGATTTAAAAGTACACGAGCAAACAAACTCCAAACTGCACTAACTCTCAATTATCCGCATGAGTGGAGGGCTAATCCAATATTCATTGCTACTTGGCTTTGGAATACCTTGTGTGATTTGTGTAGGACGGATTTACCCGAGTGTTTCCACTTTGCTTGGGTGAATAGGGTTAGCATTTTTACTATGTCTGCAGATCACTGGCAAGGATAGCACCCCAGGCACATTCTGGGGCAGGAGGGAAATCAGTTTGGGTAGAAGAATCTGGCATCTGGTGTCACTGAGCTGGCTGTCTTCCCATCATCCCATTTCATGGCCATTTCTTCTGGCTTAGGATTTTCATCCACTCAAAGCATCTGGGGAGACTGCAGTATCTTGACTCACTTCTACTTTCTGATGGGAAGGAGATGCAGTTTATGAGTTGATTTGTTTATTCCATAAATAGTTATTACAGATCTCCTCCAGGCCAGGCACTCTGCTGGGGGCTGGGGATACAACTGTGGGGTCATCAGGGAGCTGATGGGGCTCGAACACCTATAAGACCGTCACGTCCACAGATAGTTGTAAGTGAGGGTGATAAGGACGTGAGTGTGGTGGGAGAGGAACAGGGCGGGATGAGGTCCCCTGGTAGGGACACCTGATGGAGACTTCTTGGAGAAGGGGGAAGGAAGACACTTTTAAGAAGAGGAGAAATCACACTTGAGACCTGAAAAACAAGGAGGAGTTGTTCAGGGTCCTGGGGGTGTTTTGGGCAGAGGATGCTCCTTGTGCTGAGGCCAGCAGAGGGGAGTGCCGCAGAGGTAAGTGGGTGGGTGGGGGGGCTGGAAAGTGTTCAGTGGAGCTGGAACAGAGTTGGAGGCTGGAAAAGAAAGAGGAGAGGCCAGAGATGTGGGGAGCAGGGGGGGTCATGAAGGCCCTCGCAGAAACGGTGAGGACTCTGGATTCTATCCTCACCTCCCTGGCTGCAGACTCCGATGGGGGGACTGTCATGAGTGTCCCGGGCTGGTGAGGAATCAGACACCCCTTCAAGGGACTACCTGAAAAAAAAGTTTAATATTTGCTTTTAGACAATAAAGAGAAACTGATTTTCTATTAATAAAAATTTTACATCTCTTTCTTTGTGTTCAAAATCAGGAGTTAATTCTTTCCCGCTGAATGTAGTGACGTAACAATTTAACATATTTGGATTAGGTTTTCTTCTGACGACACTTATATATACCTGCAAGGTGTTAATCACCACAGGCATACCTCACACAAATGTGGTTAGACAATCTTGTTGAAAATATTAAAAAAAATTTTTTTTTTTGTTTTCATGTGGACAAAAAGTGTTCCTGCTTTCCTGAGGTTTTTCCTTCTCTCTCTTTTTTTGTATGTGTGTCATTTTTGGAATTTGACAACTTCTTGTGAGCCTTAATAAAAGCCTTCAAATGTAGATAAAAGAAATCACGTGTTTGTTAATCCAAACTGTACCATATATAAGTGAGTTTCGAAATTTCCTCAGACTTCAGATGCCTGCCATGCAGCTGTCCCACGTTGGTGGTATAGCCCAGCCTTCAGCAAACAAATCACATTGTGACTGACAGAAATACTCTGCAGTGCTGGGTCAGCTCTTTCGGGGACCATAAATCTACTTTGGTCTGATTGGGACCATTTTATATTTTGTCAATGATGTAAGCTGCTCAGAAAACCGGAGTTAACTGGTACCGCACATTCGATCTGCTTGAACGATATCTCAGGATGTCCTATAACCTGGTGCCCCAGGGAGCTTCCTAGGCGATCGGGCCCCATAATCTCGTTCTGTCTGATTCCAGCGAACACTAGGTGTGAGAGAAAGAGGCAGGAGGCAGAGGGAGAAGTGCTGGGGACCTGGGTGAGGGACTGTGGTGGTTTCAACCAGGAAATCCATAGCGGGAATAGAGAGAACAAATCAATTTAAGAAATGCTAAAAAGTGCCCTTGACAGAACTTGGTGGTTGGATTTGGCGAATGAGGGAAGCATCATGGACAGGCCCTGGGTTTCTTGTTTGAGCAACTTGGTGGATGGTGATCCAGCTACCAAGTAGGGGACAAAAGAGGCATAGGCGTAGAGGGAGGAGAGTGACTGCAGGGTGGACATAAGGAACTTCAGTACGTGTGACCCATCCAAACTGAGATGTCAAGGAATAAGTTGAGTGAATGGGGCTCTATCTCAGGGGCCCTATCCAGGTGAAAAATACAAAATTTGGATATCATTCACGTAGAGAAGGAAGTCCTGAAATTAGATAAGATCATGCAGAGTGGGGGAGAGTAAGTAGAGAGGAAAGCTCAGGATAGGCCCTTGAGAAAAAATTTTTAAGGAGAAATCCATGGAATAGAAACAATAAAAGATATTAAGAAAGAGCTATTAAAAAATTAACCAGTTCTAAGAAGCAATCCGGATCTCTGTCTCATTACCTCTTTAAAAATTTTATTTATACTTTTCAATTTTATTCATTTATTTTATCAGGAAGTATTTCAGACATTCAAAAAGGTATAGGCTAGAATAATGTAACCAACACCATGAACACTCCTGCTGCTTTGTGCATCTCTCCTGATCACCATCCTCACCGTCCCCTCAGGAGTCACCTGTTCTGTGATTCCTATGCTGTCTTTAAACTTTCATGGCACCTCGTGATGCCATCAGGCAAGAGGAAACACTCCCTTCCATTACTACTAGGGCATGATTCTCAAATTCCAAAGAAATGAGTACCTACAAATTGCCTTCCAAAGAAATTATGGGCGTGTTTCCATTTATGAAACACCACTCACATTTGGAGTGCTAACTGTACTAACAGTTAGTTAGTTAGTTATTGAGTCATTGTCTTTAAGCGCCAAATCCAACCTGCTTCGCCCAGCTTGGTGGTGCTGGAGCGGGGCGTGGTACTATTTGTTCCTTGCCCGCTGGTGCAATATTTCCCTTGCCAGTAGAGGGCGCTGCGACCGCTGTGCAGGAAGCAGGGGCTTCCTAATGGTTCTGGTGCCCTTCTTGCTCCTGCCCTGCGGCCAGGGACTTGCTGTCATCCAGCGGTGCTCGACCAGTGGGTTTCGCGGGCATCAGAGCAGGTGGCTTCCCACCTGGTGCCCTCTTTGGCCTCAGCAGATAGTGTTCTCCCCTCCAGCCCTGGCGGCAGCACCCCAACCTCTCCATCACCCACTGGACCCCAGCCACCTCTTCCCCAGCGAGGTCTGGCCTCCAGCACCGGGGTGGGCTTCCTTCCATAGCTGCTCTGCTTCTGCCTCACAGGTAGCGACTACTCCCTCTGCCTGCAACCCCTCAGTCTGCAGAGTTCTCTCTACCCTGTAGTGGTTAATTACCTCTTCCTATGAATAATTCTTTATATCAAACTTGCCCTCTTCATACTACTGCATAGGCTCTGTCTCCTCCCTGGATCCCGACTAACATAAAGCAACAATAGAAAGAACACTGCGGTAACAGACTCTGACTTCGAAGTTCGAGACACTGGAAAGTCATTTCAACTTTCTGAAGTCCCCATCTATAAACTGGAGACAGCGATTCCTCCTGTGCCTCCCACCAGCATTCCAAGAATCACACTGGAAATTGTGACTTGTTGAGGGGTGTAGTGCCAGAGACACAACAGCCAAAGTCCAAGTAGGGGAAAACCAAGGGCTTGGGGGAGAATAAAAGAAGTGGAGAAGGATCGGGGAGCAAGACCCTGATGGGCATTTATGGCTTCATCACCCCAAAGCCTCCTTTCTCCATCCCTTCTGCTCAGTGGAGTGAAAAGAAGCAAGACTCTGGGATCGGGGAATTTGAAAAAGGAAAGTTCTTTCCTTTAATGATCTTAGAAGTTTAGAAAGAAATGTCTTTATTTTAGGCTCTTGGGAGCCGAGTGGCTCAGGGGGATTGGTGCTGGGAACACCTAAGAGCTGAGGATAAACCAACTGTAGGGGCTTTATATTGACCTCAAATTTAGTTCTCGGGAACTGATAAAATTGCAGGATCAGAGAGAAAGATACTAAATTGTACCTCAGGATTTTTTAGTTTTAGTTTTTTTTTTTTTTTTTGCTTCAGAACAATGATCTCTTTTGGGGGTGGGGCATGTTATATTTAAGTTTTAATATCAAATTTTGTTTGACCCAAAGAGAACATTGGAGCCTGTGGTTCAGCGTGCATCTCTATGGCACGGCACCTAGCGGCCAAACATCTAAATTGCAGGTTTAGTTATTGTTTTGTGGGCAAAACAGGCCTCTGGCTAACACCATGGTAACCATCCGAGAGGTTACAGGCTCTGGTTAGCAACCATATAGCTGAGATTTTTCCGAAAAAGTCGTGTTTTTGTGTAGTTTTCTTTTCAATTAGCACAATTTGTTAAATGCACAATAAAAGCAGAATTGTATTTGATATCTATGAAGAGTATTCATAAAAATAAATATGTCCTATGTCCTGAGTTGTTTTGTTTGGAGAGCGTGGTCTTTGTCGGTGGGCATGGCAGAAGGATTCAGACTAGCTATTCCTTGGTGGCCCCTTCCTCTTCCTGGTCCTTAATTTACTTACCTGTAAAACAAGAAGGGTTTTGTTGGTTCATTGACAGTACAACTTTTTAAAACTGTGACCCATGGTGGAAATTAGTTTTTATCACATTATTTCTCTCCGACTCTGTTTCTGCCTCTCTGGGTCACACACACACACACCCACACACTCAAACTTCCATGAAACAATGTCTAGCCTTACTAAATGCAGTGCATTTGGTTCCAAGCCATGGCACCCACTCCATTCCATTCTATTCACAACAAAACTTAATAAAAATGGTTGGGTTGAGAGTTCCTAATTTCATGACCTACAAATAGGTCTCACCCCAAAGTCCAAGATGCACTGGACAAAGTAATTTCTCACATATGATCTGTGTGTATACTATTTGCTACTTGATGGTAAGATCCCTTCACAATGGGTCCCTTACAGCTGCTACCATCCTCGTCAGCCCCACCAAGCAGCTGCCATCAGCAAATCCACAGCCAGTGAGAATCAAGTCTGAACATAGAATAGGTGCCCCATTCCTACCAGTACTTATATTTGGAATTAGTTTTGTTCCTAAAACTTGGCATGTAGTATACCCCCCTGACAGGAGGTCTTCTTGTTGGCCTTCTGCCTCCCTTCCTTTGCTCTGGAGCCCCAGCTCCCTCTTAGGTTGTAGAGCTTGGAACCCGCCTCCTGTGTGGTCCCTTGCTGTGTCCTGCTTTATTTTGGAGAAAGCTCCCAGGAAGCATAATGATAACATCTGTTTTTGATTCTGATGTCTGGCCTCAACATATCTTCATTCATGACCTTTCTTAGGGTTTCCTGATTCCGACTCCTGGCCTCCCCATTGTGACTCATTGTTCTCTCTCCTATCTGCCACATCAAGATCCCAGTAAACCTCATGGTCCAGCCGGGTGGACTGGGGAGTGCCTAAACCTATGAATTTACGTGTTTTGTTTTGTTTTTTTTTTTTTTGTGCGTGACTTACAGATACACAGTGGGCAATGGGTAATTTAACTTTCAATTTGCCTACTAAAAATTCTTTTGTGAAGAAATTCCTATTCTGTAAACAATCACTTAAATATACCATGTTAAAGAATCATGGAATAGGGGCACGTGGGTGGCTCGGTCGTTAAGTGTCTGCCTTCGGCTCAGGTCATGATCCCAGCATCCTGGGATAGAGCCCAGCATCAGGCTCCCTGCTCTGCTGGAAGCCTGCTTCTCCCTCTCCCACTCCACCTGCTTGTGTTCCCTCTCTGGCTGTCTCTCTCTCTCTCTGTCAAAAAATAAATTAAAAAAAATTAAAAAAAATCATGGAATAATTCCATTTTAAAAACAACCCCCTGTGTAACATATCTTCCCTTCTCTACCTAGGCCTTGTCTCGCAACTTACCTGTTTTATAAGAACACAGTTTTGTATCTAGTCTCTTAAATTGAGTGTGAGTCTCTTTTTTTTTGTCCAAAGAATTTGTCAATATATTTTTGGGGCTTTGTACCCCAAGGATAATTTGGCTAGAGCTCAGGGAGAACTTTCTGACAGAGGGCAGTTATAGAATGTTCTCTTTAAAATAATAGTAATAATAAATGAAGGGGGATGGGGTGGGGAGGTTGTCCTACTCTGAGCAGGCTGGAGGGGGAGTTCAATGACTTCTCAAAGTCTGATCCAGTCCTAAGATTCTTGGAGGTGATTGCTCTGTCCTTCCCTGCTGTTTCTGATCCAAGGCATTGTCTGCTGGAGCCCCGAGTTTGGAGTGAGAAACTCCAGGCTCTGTACCACCCTTAGCACCCCATGACTTTCCGCCAGTTGGCTGATCTGTGAACTCTGGGAATTCCAGACCAAGACTGATGGGCTCCTCTGACTTGCCTTGATGGTCCACCTTCCAGGGAAGACCCACAGTGCGTGGAGCTGATGCACCCCTCCCAGGGATCTTCTGCCTCCATTAGTCAACTCATTAGGGGCTTCCCGGGCATTCTCTCAAACTGAGAGTGTCCCTTTCACCTTCAGTTTGCACTTCACGGGTTCTGCATGGCTGACTGGACAGCTCCGTTCGGCAACCAACCATCTCATCAGAGTTCAGCCTAATTACTGAATCCCTAGGTATGCTTCAGGTTAAGTGGGAGCCCGTTCAATCCCTTTTTGAGTACAAAGTGAACCAGCCAGTGGAGTACTCTAGATAAAGGAATACATGATTTGGGAAAAGGATGATTTTAATTTAATGCCTCTATGTCCATTGCAAAGAACAATTGAATCGAGAACTTATTTGCTGGGTTTGTGTATGTTTTAATACAGTCAACTCTTGAATAGTCTGAGACCCATGTGAGTCCCCAAATTCATAAATACGAAAATATTTGTGAGACTCCTGGCTTTCTCCTGAACCCCATTCCGGTCTTGTGACTTTCCAACTTTTGGGACATTTTATTTTAATAACAGTATTTAATATTTTAATAACAGTAAGTGTACTTCCTGAAACCACTCTACAAATTGCTTTTATTTGTATGTATGTATTCACATATTTCTATGTAGAGAACTTATTCTTTTCTTAAAAGATTTTATTTATTTATTTATTTGAGAAAAAGAGAGAGAGAGACTGCGAGAGGGAGAGAGAGGGAGACAGAGCAGGGGGAAGAGCAGAGGGAGAGGGACAAGCAGACTCTGAGCTGAGCAGGGAGCCCGACACCGGTTCCATCTGCGACCCTGAGACCATGACCCAAGCCAAAATCAAGAGTTGGACACGCAACTGACTGAACCACCAGGGGAACCCCGAGAACTTATTCTTGGTATAGGATCAGGCCACCACAGAATTAAACTTATACTCCAATACATTCCAAACTTTTCTACTAAGGTTCATAACGTCCCTTTTAAATTTTAGTTGTTATTTTAAAATTCCTGAACAACACATCAGTTTATTCTTGTTAAGCATTCATATAGAGCATAGGTTTAAAAGAATAGTTTTTTTTTTTTTAAGATTTTATTTGTTTATTTGAGAGAGAGAGAGCGAGCACATGAGCACGGGTGGGGAGGGACAGAGGGAGAGGGAGAAGCAGACTCCCTGCTAAGCAGGGAGCTCAATGCCCAGCATCGAGCCCAGGACCCTGGGATCGTGACCTGAGCCGTAGGACGCTTAACCGACTGAGCCACCCAGGTGCCCCTAGAACAGATAAAATTGTTGGGTTGGACTACCAACCCAAATCCATTTTTCTGGCTGGAGGCAGCCACTGGTAAAAATTGGGATTGCATCTTTTGAGCACATTCCCCCAGGCATTATTGGAAGGGTACAGACCCTGGAGCCCATCTACTTGGGTTTGAATTCTATTCCTGTCATTATCAATTGAGTAATTTGGGCAAGTTACTTCCTCTATGCTCAATTTATTCCCCTGCAAAAGTGGAGACAATAATAGTACCTATTTCATAGGGTTTTCTTGAGGATTAAAAGAGTAAATTTGTGTAAAGCACTTACAACAATGTCTGACATACTGTAAGCACTCAAAAGTGTTTCATATAGGTATGCATACTCTAGAAAATTATGTTTTGCATACATGGTGTCAGACTGTACATGTATTTCTATGACTTGCTTTTTAAAAACTTTTCCCATGTTAGCACAATTAGATATAATCCCACTTTTTAAAAATTGTTGCATAGTCTTTCATTCTATATATACAACATAATTTATTTAGCCATCCCCTATATACAGATATTCATATTTCTTTCAAATTGTTGCTACTGTTAGAGTTACAGGGAGTATGCTTGCAAATGCATGTGAATTCACGATGAGCTCAGTGCCTCCTTTTGCCTACACACCTGAGTGTTTCTCCAGGCTAGGGACTGAGGTGTGGAATTACCTGGTTCTAGCCTCTATGTGTCGGTGGTGGTGGTGGTGGTGTTATCTATTTTTACTATTTTGGACATTGTTAATATTCTTGCTTTAAAATGCCTTTTATGTTTACACAGACATTCAACCTTTCTGGAACTCTTCCATCCCTCTTGTACTGCTGTGCTTTCTTTGGGATCATCTTAGCCTGAAGAACTTCCTTTGGTATGTCTCGTAGTCCAGTCCATGCTGATGATATATTTGCTCGGCTTTTCTCAGCCTCAGATTCTTGAGAACATTTCTTTTTGTCTTCATTTTTCAAAATTAAACTTTTTTACTTTGAGATCATCATGGATTCACCTGCTGTTGTAAGAAACAGTACAGAGGGATCCCGTGTAGCCTTTACCCAGTTTACTCCACTGTGCAATTCTCTAATGCTATGGTACTGAAAGCCCAAGATTTTCACCAGGATCCATCCACTTTGGCTGAACCTGTGCTTCGGCATCTCCCTAGCAGTATAGGACCTCTGAAAACTCTGTTCAGTTCTGTGCCTTCCAGTGGCTCTCTGAGATCCTTGAGGTCTGCCCTCAAGGGTTGGGCAAAAGCTCGAGGTGTATTTTATGCAGAATTTTTGGACTCTTTCTCTCTCTCTCTTTTTTTTAGCTTCCTCCTCTCTTACCCTCTAGACTTCAGTCACTGTGGCAACCATTAATACTATTTCTCTGTTTCCTCTATCCAGTGAGCTAGAAAAAGATGTAGTTGCAGATAACATTAGACTAGAGTGTGTTGGCCCACGCGAGCCATTTAAACTGCTGTAGGCCGTTGTGATACTTGATATCATAAATAATCAACATTATAAATGGGTATTGATTTTGGGGGGCACCTATTGAGATAATTATATGGATTTTTCCCTTTAATGTGTTAATGAGATGGGTTACCTTATTAGATATGTAGAGCTGAGTCATCCTACATTTGTAGGATAAAACTATCTTGATTATGATTCATCAGTATCTTTAATATGCTGCTAATAAATTGCTAATATTGTAGTTAGGACTTTTGCACATCTGTTCACAGGTGATGTTGGCTTATAGTTTTATTTTTTTGTGTTATACTTGTCCAGTTTTGGTATCAGAATTATGCTAGCTTCATAAAATGAGTTTACCAGCTTTCTATCTTTTTTCTATGCTATGCAACATTTAGTGTGAATTGGGTATTCTTTGTTCTTTGAATGTTTGGTAGAATTTTTCCAAAGGTTAATGGTTCATTGATCTTTATATTTTTTCTTGAGACTGTTATCATTTATACTTTCCTATAAAATCATCATTTTTAATCTAAGGTTCAAATTCCTTTGCATAACAGTGTACATACCGTTCTGATAATTAAAAATTTTTATCAGTGTTTAGATACAATTTCCATTCATTTGTAGCTTTCTTTCTTTTCTTGATTAGACTCAGCCAGTTTTTTTTTCAGTCTTAGTTCTTAGTTTTACTGATCAATGCCTTTTAGAAAAATATTATTTTTCAGTAATTTTTAGGTTTAAATTTATTAATTCTTTGTGCTTTATTTGGTTTATTTATTTTTACTTTTCTAGATTTTTAATTGGTTCAATAATCTACAATCCTATTTTCTATCCAAATGTATTAGGCTATAAATTTTCTTAGGATTCGTTTAGGATATATGCCGTTGATTTCGGTATGTTACGTTTTACTTGTTGTTCATCTCCAAATAGTTTGTTATTTACACATTTATTTCTTCTTTTGTCTTAGATATTTTCCCCCCTGAAATGTGTTTAAATTACTGGCTACATAGTTTTGAGGGTAGAGGGGTGCTACAGTGGATGCCATGATGTGCCATCCAGTTCTTTTTTTTAAGGACCAAGACATCTGTTCTCCCTGGCACAGGGAATGTTGGCTGCTAATGGGTCACAACAGAGTCCGTCTTTAATTATTGGCCTCAGGCAAAGGGAGCTGTTTATCTGAAATCACCCTCTTCCCAGGGCAACTCGCATCCAGTGACTGGTCAATGAGGGGTACAAAGGCCTAGACTTCTTGCCTCAATTTGATACAACCTGAGAGGCAGTCCCAGGAGCAGAGTTCTCTGTAGGGTTGGCTGAAACTTCTGTTACTACTGTGATATGGTTCAACTTCTCCCTCTGCTTAGTTCCGCTTCCCTCATTTGCACAGGTGTTTCTCCCAAGAGTACACCTAAAACCCTCCTGCACAAATATCCATCTCAAGTCTGTTTCCTGGGGAACCTGATCTCTGACAGGGCTATCTTTTGGTTGTTCTTTCTTTCTTTCTTTCTTTTCTTGCTTTTTTTTTTTTTACGTAGGCTCCATGGAGTCCAACACAAGGCTTGAACTCACAACAACCCTGAGATCATGACCTGAGCCAAGATCAAAAGTTGGATGCTTAACCGACTAAGCCACCCAGGCACCTCTTGGTTATTATTTCTAATGTAATTTTCATTAATGAACATTTTTTTCTCATGTATGTGTATCAAAGTTTCTATACCTAGAAGTGGTATCACCAGATTAAAGGGAATATGCATCTTTGACTTTATTCGATATTGTGAACTAGTTCTCTTAAGAATCTGTGCTGACTGTCCCCTCCCCCCATTAGCCATACGCTTCACATCCTTGTTAACACTGTACATTCCCATCCTGTTCCTAGATCACTTCTATTTGTATTGCTCATAGATAGGTTATAGGGAGGTTTTAAAAAAAACTCACTCAGTGAGTCTCCAGCTTTCAATAGATTATTTTGAAGTGGTCACTTCGATTATTAATGTCATTTTTATTAAAGAGGTATAGTTAAATGACCTAAATAGTTCAAAATCTGGAACAAGGGGTCAGAAACCTGGGCTCTCATCCCCATTTTGCCCATGATCAACTCTATGGCTAGAAAATCATTTATTCTCTCTGAACCTCATTTTTCTCATCTGTTCTATATGGAATTGGACTATGAGAATCTCCTAGACCCCATCCACTTGGACAGCAGATGATTCCCAGAGTTCAATCACAACCCCTCCTTCCATTACCATCTTTACCCTACCCCTGCTCACCCTGAAGACATACCTTAGAGACCACTCTTTCTCTTCTTCTTAGAAGAAGAAATCTTTTGCTTCTCATGATGATCAGGGGCTTGGGGCCAGCTTAGGATAGGAGAATGTCCAGAAGTTGGAGCCAGTTAGACTGGGATGGATTTCTTCATTCTTTTTGCTATTGTTCTCCCCTCCCCCACCAGTGTTCACCTAGCCCAAATTCTGACTGACTTCCCATTGACTGGTCTAGAGACAGTGTTCACTAATTCTTATTTAATAGTTTTTATTTAGTTCTACTTTGAGATATCTCGTACAGTAAGTAATAAGACTTGATTCTTTAGAAGCTAAGGTTTTAGATGGATCAAAATTTATTAAATAAATATTTTTTGATACTGTGGGAATAAAAGCTGACTGAAATTCTGTCTCTCCTCTCAAAGCACACTTTCTGGTGGTGAGGTCTGGCACACGAGGAGCACATGCTCCATACAGAGTGCTCTGGGTGTGGCCAGGAATAAAGCTACCAGTCCAGGGTAAGGGCCTAAGGAGCCCTTTCTGAGGAGCTGGAGTTCAAGATGGCACTAGAAGAATAACAAAGAAGGGATGAGCCGATATTACCTATTCCACTTTTGGTTGTACGTTTCATACTTCTTTGTGTGGAGAAATGAATAGAAGTGAAAATCAGAGTCAGCTTTTCAAGATGCTCCAAGGCCCTTGAATCTGCTCCAGGCAAAGTCTAATATCACCTTAGGTATCTTTATCACCTTTATGTTTTTCTGGTTCATAGTCTTAGGGCCTTTCCTCCTGAGAGTCTGAGGGAAGAGACAAGAATGTGTGTTGTTGGCGGGAGGGGGGGTGAGGGGGTGGGGGTGGGGGAGGTGGGGGGGGGCCTGGGTGGCTCAGTTGGTTAAGCGGCTGACTCTTGATTTTAGCCAGGTCATGATCTCAGGGTCCTGGGATCGAGCCCCACGTGGGGCTCTGTGCTCAGCAGGGAGTCTGATGGAGATTCTCTCTCACCTTCTCCCTCTGCCCCTCCTCATGCTCACATGAGCACACTCTCTCTCTCTAAAATAAATAAATAAATCCTTAACAAAAAAAAAGAATGTAAAGAAGGGGTTGCTGAAAAGGCTGTGGTTTTCCCTGACAAGCAGGTCATGGGTTTCATGTAAGAAGATGCCCATTCTGCCATGAAAATAAAGGACTATGTGTCCTGGCTACAGATTGGAAGAAACAAGTCCACAGATTTAAGAGAAAGCAGACCCAAGACCCTTAAGGAAATGAATCAAAGCCTATTATTTTCTTTTTGCTTTTTTTTTTTAGTTTTTCTTTTTTTCACTAGTCTCTTTTAGACTTTTGTTTTTACTTTTGTATATGTGAGTGTGAAACTCCATATTGGCATCAGAATTGATTGGCTCCAGGCAAATATCTGTGTGCCTAGAGCCTACTGATAAAGAGGCAGGAGAAGGAAGTGGAGATACTAAGACTTGATAAAGGAACATATGGGAAGAATCAATATAAATTATACCAACTGAATTGGAATTCCAGTGACCAAGCAATGTTTAAACAAAATGGCTGGTGAGTTTTCATCTCTGATGGAAATGTCATCTAATAGTTCCCCTTCTGGGAGTAATGCCACAAACAATTATAGAAAATTGACTTTATACCTGAATTCCCAAATGAAAGGGAAAAGTTCCAGGCACCTGAATTCTCAAATAAACACAAAAATACTCAGATGAAATGATCTGGAACAATGTAGCAGCAAATTATGCTCTTTGAAGCAATACATCAACATGTGCAAAAGTTCGTATGTAAATGGAACCCAAGTGCAGGGACCAATCTGGATGGGGTTAATCAAGGAAGATTTTGGTAAAGATGAAGTTTTACATGTGTTTGAATTTCTTATTTTTATTTTAGGCAAATGAAGATATAGGTTGGGGTTGAGGACAGAGAGTAAATTCCAGGTGGTGGGATCTGTTGCCTTTGGAGGTGGTTTCAGACCATGGAGATCCCAAATGATTGTCTTCCCAATCTCCATCTACCTGAATTTCCTGTACCAAGGACCTGTAGGTGGCAGGAAGGAAGAACAGACTACAGGTTATTCTTTCCTGAAGCCCAACTCCATGTGAGTTGGTGAACAAAGCCTCCTGGTACCCTCCCTTGCATTTGTTTCCCCAAAGATTTATATTTCATTTGTAGCATTAACATATCAATGCCACCAATATGCATACATTTTCATTAAATTGCTTTCGGTTGGAATAGCTAACATGCCCTTGTAATGCCATTAAATGTGAACAATTATGAAGAAAGAGAACACTCCATTTGTTCTCTCTTTCAAGACCTCAAACTAGATTACCTTGTTCTCCTAACAGGTGAAAGTCCTTTTGCCCAACAAATTAGACATGGACAAATTGCTCCTATTTTAGGCTATTTTGAAAGCCTTCCCCCTCTGTTACCTTTCCCATTCATTTGTATTTGAGGTGCAATGTTAATTCTTGATCATAGGCGCTAAATGAAGGGAACTGTATCACAAGTAATAGAAAATGACAGATAATCTAAAAGACATTTTCGTTTGGCTTTGGAATATAGATATATACTTACCTTTGAATATGGGGATGTTTGACATTCCAGAAATTTATTTCAAACCAAATTAGGAAGCCAAACTGGGAAGACTTCATGCCCCTGGAACTAAGAGGCTATGTCCAATTTCTAGTCCTGCCAACCCCAATTAATTCTACCTTGCAACTCACTTCAAGCTGTGGAAAAGCATGAAGGACTCTTAGACTCATTGACATTTTATTCTCTGCCAAACCTGTGCTGAAGCAAGAAAGGAGTTAAATAGACCAGTTTCAGTAGGTTTCCTGAAATAAACAGAGAGACTTGAGAAATCAACAGGACTCTGGTTAATACTGTTAAAAGATAAACTGAGGCATATTAAAATTTTTGAGTTTATTTGAGTGAAAATTGATTCAAATTGGGCAACATCCAATCTAGCAGATAGAAAGGAGCTCCAAGGAGCTGTACAAAATGAAAGACTCAGGTAGAACGGAATGGGAACAAGGAAGTTACACTAGGCAAAAAAAGTGGGTTGGTTATTGCAGGGTTCCTTTCCTTTAGGGAATGACAGGTGTCTATCAGGCAGATTACCTAAAGAGTGCCATCAGGTGATTCCTGATTGACTGGTTTAAGATTCCATTTTGGGGAGAGGCAAAACTATAAAAAGTCTTGGTTTGGTGATGTGGGGCTTAGCATAAGTGACTTCATTTTGGTCCTGTGGTCTTGTTTTTTTAAAAATACAAATTTAAGAATTTGTCTATAAAGAGCATATGTGTTGCTTTGCAACCCTCTTGGGAACTTCCTGGCTGTAATCTGAAACAAAGCTCACTTACTTGGGGGGCAGGGAGAAATGGAAGAGAGAGGCAGGCCACTGTAATTTGGTAGGTGGCAGTTTTAAGAAGTAAAGGGAAATTTCTTGGGTGGCAACAAGATGAATGAATCCCTGCACCTGCTTGCCAAATTTTAAAAGTTTATAAAGAGGCCTTCACTGGGTTCAGTCATGTTTACCATGTAGGTGTTCTCAACAACACATCACTCTCTCAAGGCTCTGTCCTTGGAGCAGCCTCTGGAGTGAGAAAGGTAAGTGGATGGGGATGGGGTGAGAAGCCTCCAAGTCCTCGGGTCAAGCTCATGGGTCAGTTGGTGGTCATATCTTCTTGATGACTTTCTGAAGGTCTAATACAGCCACTTTCCAATTACAGTATAGAAGGAGTTAATCCAGACCAACACATTGAGTTTATCATGCACCAGACACTCTGATTGTTATAATGGATATAAGATTAAAAAACAACTGAGCAGACAAACAATGTATTATGCCCATCAAGTCTCACCTGATCTAGCTCATGCCTATCTCTTGAACCTCATGTTCTCCTCTCTGCCCCTTATGATTTTGTGCCCATCCCACCGGTTGTCTCTTGTTTTCTTGAACCTGCCAGGTCTTTCTCGACTTAGGACTTTGTGCATTGGGTTCTCACTGCCTCTGCGGGAGATCCTCAATCTCCCTTCACACGGCCTACTCCTTCTCTTCTCGCAGCTCAAGGGGCGCCACCCCAGAGAGGCCTTCCCAGCCTCTTTTCCTTAAATACATCCCCCTGTGGGACTTTCTGTCTTAGCAACCCTTCCTCTTGTGTCAGTTTGTTTTCTTTTTGGCCTTACACTCTGACTAGAGTGTAAGCATTCTGTGGACGACAGGGACTTTCTGGCCTGAAGCTGCATTTTCAGCTCCAGGTACCCAGCCTGGCTCATAGAGATGTACATGCCTATTTTTGAGTCAATCAAACAAAGCTGAGTAAGATCTGATGTGAAAGGGCTTATATAGTCTAGTGCTGAGTGTTAGGAAATCTGAAAACAGTAATTACTGTCACTTATTTCAAAATCTACTGTTAGCTTGAAATGTAAAAATAAAACATCACAACCAATTTTAAGGATTTTTTTAAATTGTATTTTTTATTAGAGATAGTTTCAAGTCTTCTTTCATTTCTGCTCCCATCCACCATTCTCTCCCCACTATTGGATTATTGAAGCAAATTCCAGACATCACACAAAGACCAGGGCTGGGGAGGAGCAAGGGAGGCATCTAGGAGGCAGCACTGGGGGGGCCCTTGGTCTTGGCCCTCATAATATCATTTCACCAGTAAATATTTTAGTATGTACCTGTCTGTATAAGACAAAACTCTATTTTTTTTTTAAGATTTATTTATTTATTTTGGTGGGGAGGTGTAGAAGGAGAGAGAGTCTTAAGCAGACTCTGTGCTGAGCACAGAGCCCAACATGGGGCTTGATCTCATGACCCTGAGATCACAAGATTTATTTATTTATTTTGGTGGGGAGGTGTAGAAGGAGAGAGAGTCTTAAGCAGACTCTGTGCTGAGCACAGAGCCCAACATGGGGCTTGATCTCATGACCCTTGGTCTTGGCCCTCATAATATCATTTCACCAGTAAATATTTTAGTATGTACCTGTCTGTATAAGACAAAACTCTATTTTTTTTTTAAGATTTATTTATTTATTTTGGTGGGGAGGTGTAGAAGGAGAGAGAGTCTTAAGCAGACTCTGTGCTGAGCACAGAGCCCAACATGGGGCTTGATCTCATGACCCTGAGATCACAAGCTGAAGCCAAGAGTCAGCTGCTTACCCGACTATGCCACCCAGGCACCCCTAGACAATACTCTTTGGTTAAAAAGAAAACAAAACAAAACCTCACAGAACTATGTTACTATTGTCACACTTAGAAATACCAATTCCTTAATATCATAAATGTTTAGTCTGTGTTTAGGTTTCTCGGATTATTTCATACTATTTTTTTTTTAGGTTGATTTGTTTGAAGGAGCATTCAAAGTCCACACATCGCACTTGGTTGATACAACATAAAGAAAGTCTCTTGCCATCCATTGGTTTCTCCATTGCTCTTTTTATAGCTATTTAAAAAAAAAATGTGCCTGCAGTTTATGGCTTAAAAGAAAAACAGGTGATTTGTCCTATAAAGTTTTCCACATTCTTAATTTTGCAAATGCATCTGTGTGATATAATTGAATATGTTCTGCCTCTAGTATGTCCTGTCAATTGGTAATTAGATCTAGCGGTTTGACCAGTGTCTTAGTTCAGGCTGCTATGACAAAGTACTGGAGGCTGGGTGGCTCATACACAGAACTTTATTTCTCCCAGTTCGGGAGGCTGGAAGTCTGAGATCAGGGTGCAGCATGGTCAGGTTCTGGTGGGTTCTCTTCTGAGTTGCAGACTGCTGACTTCTTGCTGTATCCTTGCATGGCAGAAAGAGTTGGCTAGCTCTAGCCTCTTCTTATAGGGAAACTAATCCCATCCAGGAGGACCCCACCCTCATGACCTAATGACCTTAAAGGCCCCACCTCCAAATACCATCACATTGGGGATTAGAGTTTCAACATACAAATTTGGAGGGAATAGAAACATTTAGTCCATTGCAACCAGATTCAATGTTTTTATAAGGCTACTTCATAGATAATGTTCTGTCCATCCACACAGGCACATAATGCCTGGTCATCTTGCTCTTTGTGATGTTAGTAACCACTGAAGAGCATTGTCTAGATTCATTACTTATTAGAGTTACAAAATGGTGATATTCAGATTTTACTATTCTTCTTTTGTCAGCTGGAATACTTCTCTAAAGGGGAATTTCTCCCCATCAACTATTTGTTTACACTGAGATACAGTTCATACAGAAAAGGCAGATAAATGTGTGATTCTTTCCCTTTCCCTTTATGGTAATGAGTCCATTTTCCTTTATTCTCCAAAGATGACCAATGAGGTGGTGATGTTTTGTATCATCGGGAAATCATGGATTTATAAAGCATTTGATATGTTTCAATAAAGTTACCCAAACGTTTTGCAATTGGAGCCCTTTTACGTTGGCACTTGCATCCTTTTGATAATATCTGGTAGTCTTGCTGGTTGCCTGGTATGGCTAGATGCTCCAGGCTCATTTTGCATAATTCATGCCCCAGCTCTAGAATCAACCATTCCACCAAGGAGCCCAGATTTTACAATTTGAATGTGAAAAGATTTAAGTCCGGAATTTCAAATGTCTACCTCTATTATTATATATTTATTTGTTAAAGGAATATAGTTGATGATCGTTGATGGTCCAAGGCATGGAACCATTAGGAGGGAAGCCAGTTAAGGCTGAGGCCAGTAGAAAGAAGGTGAGAAGGAAGATATCTATTTCAGTTCCTCCTTCTGCTTCCTCCCACCCTCCCTATGCTTTCTACGCCAAATTTCTGAGCATCATGAAAAGCCAAATGTTGCCTTTTTCTAAATGGAAAATTGTTACTGGTCTATCAGATGCAGTTGGGGTAGGAATAAACTTGGGTGTAAAGAATTGATTGAAAGACCACTAGGAGGAAAATCCATTTTGCCCTTTTAAAAGTAAAGCATTCTTTCTTCTTTCTTTCTTTTGCTTGCTTGCTTTTTCTTTCTTTCTTCTTTCTTTCTTTCTTTCTTTCTTTCTTTCTTTCTTTCTTTCTTTCTTTCTTTCTTTCTCTTTCTTTCTTTCTTTCTTTCCTTCTTTCTTTCTTTCTTTCTTTCTTTCTTTCTTTCTTTCTTTCTTTCTTTCTCTGTCTTCTTTTTTTTTTTTTTTTGATTATGGATAATATTCTTTTGAGTTTGATATCCAAGAAGGAATGCAAAAGGAATGCAAAAGTTTGGGTCCCAGTATAAGAAATTGGAAATTGTAGGCAGTGAGGGGTAGCACTGGGTTTTTCTCAGGGCCCCCCAGGGCACAGGAGATGGAAGCCAGAACAATTGTTCTCTGTCTAGACCTGGATCTAGAGATGGGATTCTCCAGTAGATCCAGAAGAACCTGGGGCTCTCACATTCCTTCTGCTCCGTGACTGTCTGCAGCACCATAGTGCACTGGGATGTCCTTACCCATGGGATCAGGAGCAGTGTTTCATATGGGGGGGAAAAGAGCCACCTCTTCAAGCTGCCTGGAATTATTTTTGTTAGCGTTTCAGGGGAAAGCCATAATAGCATTTCTGAAAGTGGAGTGGTTGCTTTCTTTATTATTACCTGATATTTCTTCGTTGGTGTTTTTTTTCTAGGATGCATTTCCACAAAAGTTATTGTTCAGGGGGAGACACAATTGAAATCAATTGCTAATTAAATTTGTGTCTAAATTAATAAATCACAACTATTCAGATCATATCTGTCTGAATAATTTCTATTATGGTGAACATAATTGTTAGATTCAGCATTTAATGAACCATATTGTTAGGTAAAATTCTTATGACAATTGGGACTAATAGAATATATTAACCTTTATTCTTCCCAGCTTGACATTACATTGGACCATGTTAACATGAAAGCACCCGGAAAGAGTTTCATCATTAAGTATCCATTGTGACTCTGCTGGCCTTCGGATGGAGCCTTTGGGGCTTTGGGAAATTAGGGATGTTTGATGTTTGTCAATGAGTGTCCTTATCTCCAACCAGTTTTGAGAGCATTTGGTTCTGTGTGTGCAAGTCTTCATAAGACGGAAACAGTACCAAGCTCAAGAGCCCCATCAAATGTCAACAACGTGTTTGGAGCACCCATCTATAAAGTACTCTGGGTCTTAGGCCCTGGGGCAGGTATGTAGCGGGGTGGGTTAGAAATAAACATGACACTTTTCCAAGGGGAACCCACAGTCTAATGCTGACAACCGGAGAGCATTCTAAGAAAGTATAAAGAATGCTCATTCCAAAGAAATCTAAGTACATTTAACTAGAAGTAGTTTTGTGGACTATGTCAAGATGTGACTCTAAAGTTCTATGATTGCTTTCCTAGGGAATGTATCAAAATTTATTACATCCTCTTGACTGTTATGTCCTTCTAAATATCAGCATAGCAATCTGGAAACCTCTTCCAGTGAACTCTGTTCTGGGAGGTGTCTTTAGAGTTTGGCATCTGCCATTTTTAAATGCCCAGGGCTGAACATCTCTTCTGCCTTTGTAACTAGGAAAATAACCCCAGTTCACAGAATTAAGCAATACTGGGCAATGTTATGGTTAAAGGTGAAAGTCAGCCTCCCATGTCTACCTGTGACACCAATCAACCTGGCAGTGGCAATAGCCAGTGCTAATGGTCTTTTCCTGATGCTCAAAGTCAGGCCAGTAGCTCAGGGTCAGAGCTCACCTTCTCTCACTGATTACAAACCAGCACTTTGTGCAAAATCCTCTAGCACCGAGAGTAGCCAGAGGCCTTTGTGTCTTACATTAACTGTAAAACTGAACCCAATAAGCCATGGAAAGTGTGGTCACTTCCCCTCACTCCAGTCCCTGGCTTCCTTTTCCTGCCTCTGAGAGGGAGTGGGATGGAGTGGGAGGATATAGTCTAGAGCATCATCTGCCCAAGTGACTCAGATGGACACCTACCTCCACTTTTCTTTTTTTTTTTTTTAAGATTTTATTTATTTATTTGAGAGAGAGAATGAGATAGAGAGAGCATAAGAGGGGGAGGGTCAGAGGGAGAAGCAGACTCCCCGCTGAGCAGGGAGCCCGATGCGGGACTTGATCCTGGGACTCCAGGATCATGACCTGAGCCGAAGGCAGCCGCTTAACCAACTGAGCCACTCAGGCGCCCCTACCTCCACTTTTCTGTTGTTTTGTTAAAAGTAATAAACCTCTTGTAAGGGACATGTGGTTAGGATCATTAACTTTCGCTTTAAGCAGATTCCCAAGGGAAACACTGAACTCCAGTGATCTACAGTAGAAGGAGCAGGACAAACACTAACACCCTCACGTCCAATGGTCTGGGGATTTGTGCACAAGTCCATATTTGATTTACACGTGCGCTTGGACTTTTAATCATCTCTGTTCCCTTTGACCATTTTGGACTATGGTCTAAAACAAGGAAATCTTTCCAAACTGATCAGGATTCATGTTGGGAAATTTTCTGAGAGAATGTACAAGAGTTTCTGAAGAGTTAGACAGAGTTTAGCAGAAAGCAGTGGGGAGGGCAGCTTAGAGGGGAGGCACAGATGGGGATCTGCCTGAGTGGAGAGTGAGGGCGTAACTGACCCCAGGTGTCTCCTGATGTTTCCAGGCAGCTGCCGTCAGGCCCCTATCTAGAATCTTCTACTTCCCTCCCCATCCTTAAGGCAGTTAGGAAAGACCCAGACTACTTCTCCAAAGTTGGTCTTTCAGGATATTCTCACCCCTCTCTCTCCTATCTCTGATTCTCCTTCCAATCAGTCTGTCTCCAGGCCTCAGACTAATTTTAGCCCAACTGTTACTGGGCTCCGGGTGGATGGAGCAACTGCTCCTGTCTGTCTGCCTGTGGGTGCTTGGTGGAGGTCAGCCATTAGCGGGACTCTCCTTGGCCCAGGGCCCAGTCCAAACAGAGCCGAGCTTGGAGACAGCCCTCAGAAGGGACCTGGGGCTGGCGAACAGGTGCTCTAATCCCTTTGTGAAGGTGGTTTCTGAGAGTGGACGCGAGGCGAGTTTTCACGTGGCTGATTATGGGAGAGGGAGAGGGGACAGGGAAAAATCAATTCCTGAAAATAGTACTGATGTTCTTCCAGCTGCTTTTTCAAAACCATCAGAGATGGCATGTGGAAGGTGGTAAAATAAGGTATAATTTATCAAGCAGGCTAAAGGGCACCTTTCCAGGACATCGCAGGTATTTCCGTTTGGGTGCAAAAATATTTAGTTTTGACATTATTAAACAGCATCATCATCTTCTTGGTGATTTTGTTCTTTCGGTAATCTGAGCAGAGCGCATATGTATTTTGTCTGCAAATTACTTTGGAAAATGCATATTATTTACTTGTTCTGAAGAGGCTCTTAGGCTCTGTTGTCTAAATAGGAAATTTGGATCTAATAAAATGGGACTATTATAGACTCCCAGACAAATAATAACAGAGGCTAATACCTTTAAAAATTCAAAAAATTTTTTTTAAAAAAGGTCATTTTGATTAGAGAGCAGGACAAAATTCAGTAGAAACCTCTACAAAATTCAGTAGAAACCTTTCTTTCTTCCTTCATTCCCTCGGTTTTAACAGTCAAGACAAATCCCTGGATACAAGGGGAAGTTTCTTCCTGCTCTCTGAGAAACAGCTGAGGCTATGAGCCTCAGCACCAAGAATGCCTCCTGCAAGTGGGGCCTCCTGGGAGCCCTGAAAAGGAGCAACTGGATACATTCTAAGCAGATTCTAGATGCATATATGCTGGTGGAGGAAGTGAATTGGGGCGAGGTATCTGACTGGCCTTTTTACTGGGTGGGAAGGTCAGGTCTCTGTCATCCCGGGTGAAGGGCTTATCTATGCACCCTGGGGGCCCTCGGGGCAGGCACGGGGTGCCTTTGAGTTGTGCAGGACTGCTACCCTGGGGCCCATTTCACCAATCACAACTTCAGTACGATTTCTCAAATATAGTCACCAATTTACCTGCAGGAATCCCGAATCTTGGCTTTTCTTGGTTCATCTCCCCTTTCAAAGGCATCTTAATGAGGGTGGGCTTTGGGATTGTCTTGGCAGGTAATCTTCTTTCTTCCTTTGAACTCCTATGGTGATGACATGCCTACAGCTCAGTTTCATACTGTGCCCTGCTATTCTCTTCCCTGAACCTCAGGTTTGCCATATGCAAAATAAGCAGAGGTAGCCTTTCTTTTCCCAAGATATCTTAACACAAAATTTCAATGGATAGAATATATACCTATAAGAGCTGCTTTGCTAGAATCAGTGAGGAGACCCCCTGGTCCTTCTTCACCTGCCTGTCCCTCACTTCCTTGATGGTCCTCAAGGTGCACAGGGATGTGAAGGTCTGGGATTCCACTGGTCACTGTTTGAGTCCCAGGACAGAATGATTGCTAAGTCTTTCCAGTTCTGGGGTTTGGAGGTTCTAGGCATTTCATGGGTAAATGGCCATCTCTGGCTTCCAGTGTTGGCTTTGGCGTATATGAAGGAGAAAAAGGGGGTGAGACCATTGACATGGCCCTGCTACTCATTTGCCCCCTTTAGATGGAAAGCTTTGATGACTTGGGGTCTCCTAAGTCAATCTCCTGGAACTGCATGTTTGGAGGGATCTTCTCCCACATGGATTTCCCAGTTGATTTGCGGTGTCCTGGGGCAATATTTGTGTTGTTTCCCTGAAGAGGAACCAATACCTTAATCTGTGCCTTATATCTGTGGAGCACAGTGGCTGGTGCTGGGGGTGTAAGGACCTGCTTCGTGGGGTGTCAGGAGCTGAAAGAGAGGCCCTCAGGAAACACCCAGCAAAGGGACAGGCCTCACTTTCTGGAAACTTCCCTGGTTGTAAATCTCAGGCATCCTTCTTGGAGGATCAGAAAGATCAGTATTTACTGTGAGGCTCCTGGCTTCTTCCATAACCGCTCTGCACCCCACTCCTGCCGCCCCCCACCGGTCACATGACATGCTGGCTGCTTTCTTCTGGAGCCCTTGGTTTCCTGAATGATAATGGATGAAAGATCAAATCTGTCCCACACAGGTAATCTTTGCCATCTTAATATTTGTTAAGCTTTTTGATTTACTGAAGAGTTAAAGTCACATCAGGTCACAAAACTGCACATTAGATCTGCTTCATGAAACACTCTGAGCGAACGGTTTAACTCATTTATTTCACCATCTTTAAACCAATGTAGCAGAAGAATTGCACCTCCCCTTTATAAATCTTCCCATTTATTTCTGACTCAGGTTTATGGGAGGGTGCAGAACTAGTCTGTTCTGGGGTTTTACGAATGGCTGTGGAAACCTGACGTATACTGCTCATCCTGGTGAGCAAGAGTAGCTCACATATGTTAAATTAGCCAGAGAAGAATTCCATCCGGGAAGCCGGAGGCATGTGCTCTGCTGATGGGACTTCCCTTTGGTGTCTGAGATTCACCAGTCCCTTACCTTCCTCTCTCCTCTGCCGCCCCTTGTTTTTTTTTTTTCTTCTTTCCCGCCCCCCTCCCCCCACATTTGCCTCTTTTACTCCAGAAGTTCAACTGATTTGAAGAGAAGTTTAACCAGCAAAGGATTTTCAGAGAATCATTGCAGGTGCCTCTAAAAGAGAAGGTTGAGAGGGGCGCCTGGGTGGCTCAGTTGGTTAAGCGACTGCCTTCGGCTCAGGTCATGATCCTGGAGTCCCGGGATCGAGTCCCACATTGGGCTCCCTGCTCAGCAGTGAGTCTGCTTCTCCCTCGGACCCTCCCCCCTCTCATGCTCTCTCTCTCTATCTCATTCTCTCTCTCAAATAAATAAATAAAATTTTTTTTTTTTTAAAAAAAGAGAGGGTTGAGAGACTGGAAACGTGACTTAAGTAAATTAGGTCAAGAAGAATCCAGTTGTAGCTTTTTGTCCCCCATTCAATTTAGTTTCTTACTCCTCAGAAAAGGAATTTCTAAAGAGGGACACGATGGCTCAAGGCATCTTTAGCAGCCCTGTAGAGTTGCCCCTGAGGTAAGATCTGAGGGTTGTGCTGAGTGACTTCTTCAAATGTTGAGATTGGCAAGGGGGTGTCCTTCCCTGGAAGCCTGACTCCTTCCTAATGGGCTCTAACATAGGGCCGGGACACTAGGCTTTTCATATTTCTATTTTCTAGATATTTCAAGCTTTATTTGTGGTCTGATATAGAATCAATTTTTGAAAAATATTCCAAGGATATTTGAAAAGCATTTCAAATATAAAATTCAAAATATGCAATATGTTTTATATTACGAAGTTCAAAATATATTTATTAAATCAGGCTTGCAATGGTTTGTTCATATCTGTTATATCCTTATTTATTTTTTATCTATTTCACCTATTGATTTTTTTGAAAGGTAAGTGAAGATCTCCACCATGATTGAGGTCTTCTCAGTGTTTCCTTGTGTTTCTAATAGATTTTACTTGATAAATTTCTCTGATATTTTTTGGAAGTGTAAATATTTATGATGGTTTGATCTTCTCTGTGAATTATAGCTTTATTACTATAAAATATTCATCTGTATTTTCTTTAATGTACAGCTGCTGATACATATTTCCAATGATTATTTTCTTTAGAATGCCTTATTGGAAAATTAAGAGAAAACTATAAATGATAATATGGTAAAACCTAGATCCTCACTACTCCAGATGAACAAATACTAACTTCTTTCATGTATACTTCAAATTAAAAAAAAAATGGATAGACTTTATTTTTTTAAAGCAGTTTTAGGTTCATAGCAAAATTGAGCAGAAAGTACAGAGAGTTTCTAAATTACTCGCCCCCCCAATACACACAGCCTCCCTTAACATTACCATCCTGCACCAGAGTGGTGCATTTGTCACTATCAGTGAACCAACACTGACATGCCATTATCCCCCAAAGTCCATACTTTACATTAGGGTTCGTTGTTGGTGTTGTGCATTCTATGGGTTTGGAAAATGAATAATGACACCTATCCAATGTTATAGTATCACACAAAGTTTCACTGCCCTGAAAACTCCTTTTTGTTCTGTCTGTTCATCACTCCCACCTTTCTAATCCTTGGGAAACACTGACCTTTCTACTGTTTCCATGATTTTGCCTTTTACGGAATGTTGTGTTGCTGGACTTAGACAGTACTATAGCCATTTCAGATTTCTTCTTTCATTCAGTAATAACGTTTAAGTTTCCTTCATGTCTTTTTATGGATCAAATAATATTTCATTGTCTGATGTACCAGTTCACTTATCCATTCATCTACTAAAGTACATCTTGGTTGCTTCCAAGTTTTGGCAATCTTGGATAAAGCTGCTATAAACATGCATGTGCACATTTTTGTGTAAACATAGTTTTCAACTCATTTGGGGAAATACCAAGGTGTGTGATTGCTGGATAATATAGTAAGAGTATGTTTAGTTTTGTAAGAAGCTGTCAAACTGTTGTCCAAAGTGGCTGTAACCATTTTTCTTTTCCTCCATCAATGAATAGGAGAGTTCCTGTTACTGCACATCTTTGCCGGCATTTGGTGTGTTCAGTGATTTGGATCTTGACGGTTCTAATAAGTATATAGCAGCATCTCATTGTTGTCTTAATTTGCAATTCCTTAATGGTGTATGGTATTGAGCATCCTTTCTTATGTTTATTTGCTACTTGTGTGTCTTCTTTGGTGAGGTGTCAGGTTAAGTCTTTTGCCCAGGTTTTAATTGGGCTGTCTGTTTTCTTATTATTGAGTTGTAGGTGTTCATCTATATTTTGGATAATAGTTCTTTATCAGATATGTCTTTTGCAAATATTGTCTCCTAGTTTGTGACAAATTTGTTTTTAAAGAAAGAAACCATCATAGAAAAAGTTTAAATCTCCTGTATTTCCCTCTCTAGTTCAATTCCCTTCTGTCCTTTCTCAAAGGGAAAAATTTCCAAGAATTTGGTGTGTATTCAGTCTAGACTTTTCTGTATTTACTACATATATTCATTAATGACATAGTAATGTTTTGTGCATTTAAAATTTACTTAAAAATTCCCATACTGTACAAGAGTTCACTCCCCCATTCAATCTATGTTTTTAAAAAATCTATTCACATTAATACATATAGATATACTTATTCATTTTAACTAGTGTAGAGTATCCTACCACATGAATGAGTCACACATTTTATATCCATTCCCCTATGCCAGTCATCTGAATTATTTCTAATTTGTTGTTCTTACGAACAAAGCTTCAGTGTCTCATTGTGCTTGTGTGAAAGGGTTCTTCTGGTGTATGAAACTGGAAGTGGAATTTCTGAGTTATAGGACGTGTAGGTTTTTTTTAGTTGTACTAGATATTGCCAAATTGTTTTTCAATGTGATTTATGTCAGAATAGACAAGGAGTGTGTGAGGTTTCTATTTTTCCATATTTTTGTCAATGATTGGTGTGGTCAAAATTTTAAATTTTTGTCAGTTTAAAGAATCGGGATTAGCGTTTCACTGCTTTTTAAAAATATTTGTTTGTTGGTTTTTTTAAACTGCATCTACCTGATTACTATTGAGTTGGAGCATTTTTTATCCTTATTGGCCATTTTCTCATTTGCTTGTTGCCTGTTCATACCCTTTGCCCATTTTTATGGGGTTGTTTATTTCTTATGCATTTATAGGAGTCATTCATGTATTCTAGATGTGAAGTCTTCACTGGCAAAGATGAGGTTTAAAATATTAAGCAGACAGAGACAGTGAAACTCCAATACAGCATGATCAATTACCAATCACAATAAATGCCATATTTAATCAGAACAAACTAAATTCATAAAGACATTTTAAAATTCTTATTCTAAAATTATAGAGATTTGTTCCTTTAAATCTAGGTACTTAACTAATTAGAATTTTTAATGAATATGATAGAGGATCAATTCTTTTTTTTTCTCTCTTGAAATACAGAATTTTATTTGGAAACTGTTTAAAGTAGAAAAAAACCCTGTCAAGAAAGACCAGGTGGAAAATGGGTTCCCAATAAAATGGAATTTTAGGGCAACAAAAGTCTAAAAGGCCACAAAAGAGAAATAGTACCACTATTATTTGAACAATGGCTAGTTACTTGCATTTTTTGGCATTGTTAATTACTGAATCTGGGTTTTCCTCTGAATTCCACACAGAGCATGCACTACACAACAATTTTATCATAAAATATCTGCTTTCTACACACATTTTAGGACAAGCTACCACCAGGAACAAATCAATACAAATACATCAGGGGCTGAACAATCTCAGTAGTGTGTGACACACATTTTGCAGAATTCTGCCAAACAAAGAACTGAATAGGCTAGGGGCAAAGCAAATGAGGAAGAGTTAAGGAATGAAATATTTTAAATATTAATAATTAATTCAGACACAGTACTGTATCTTCTGCAAAAGAAAATTAACATATAGTAACATGCTAACGAATTTTATCTCCAAAGAGATTAGTGCACTGGCAAAGTATTCCGATAACAGTGGAGGGCGGTGGACAGCAGGTACCGAGAACACCCAGCCTTGCAGATACCAAGGTAGCGATGGCCTTCACTGGTCACTCCCTCTGCCAGAAGTCCAGAAAGAACTTGCAGTGTGACCATCTGCCTGCTGAACTTACACTCTAAGCAGCAAACTTTAAGGAGCCAAGGAGGAGTCCCCAGTGGGCGAGGGGAGCAGAGAAGAGAAACATGTTCAATGTAAACTTAAAAGACAGTAAAATGGGACACAACCCCCATTCAAATCCCAGAGATGTGGGCAAATCCCCCAAAGTAGTTGTTAGATTTAAAAACTGGACATACCTCATTTCCCAAGAAACACAATACATAGAAATTTCAGGGATAACTGGAAAAATCGTCAGAGAAATGTTCAATGAAATTCAAGCTCTTCATCTCAAACATCCCAGGGCCGAAACACACCCTCTATTCATCCAGGCAACAATGCCTCTTACTTCTTAGAGCAGGGATACTATTGGTCAAGGACACCAAATGGCTTTACAGAGCAACTTTTTAAACTTTCCTTTTGGGCCAAGGTCTGGGTCTTTGAGGATTCAAGCAGCCCTGCAAGGCCTGTGAACAGCAGATTCCAAAGGTCCAGAGGTCTGGCCCTTCTTCCTTCCCAGATACAATGTCAAACATGTAAAATCTCCTGTCATGTTACATTTTATATTTTGAAATATGGAAGCATATTTTAAATACTCTTAAGGCATTTATTTATTAAAACGTTCTCTGCCAAGATTTCACATTAGCTTAAAATTCAAATCAGTCTTTACATTTCTCTACTGAGGTTTCCACCTCAGTGTATCACATAAAAACACCTTCTCCAGCAATCAGTGTTACCAGCGTCCACACGGTGAGCCCCATGGTCAGCCTCTTTGTTCCCTAGGTGACCCAACTAGATGTTAATACTGCTCTGCTACAGGGTAAAAGCTCCTAACTCAAACTCATTGGAAAAAGGGTGAAATTTCTGTAAAGTGCACTTTAAGAAGAGGTACTGTTTGCTCATGAAAAGAAACCAGTGAGTCCTCTAAGAATAATAAAAGGGGGTATTTTACAGTTAAGCACATGATTTGGAGTGAAGAATTCGGATGTTGCTCTGCTGGTCCAGGCCGTTAATACACTTCTTGCTCCTCCTGTGGGCCCCCTTCATCAGGTATCACAAAGCCTTCATCTGTGGCATACAGAATGTCCACGATCCTCCGCAATACTGGATTGTTTTACCCCTCATTCTCCTCGCAAATCAATTCAATGTTCCTTAGCTTTCCAAAGTAGAAATCTCTTTCTTTCTCCAAGTCTTCGTCGGTAAGTTTCAATACGTTGACCTGCTGCATCAGTTCAGCTGCTTCGTCATCCCCGCTGCCCACACCAGGATTCTTTCGCCACCACACCCGGGCCAGCCTGAGGGGTTGCAGTAGTTCTGTGTGTTGCAATGGCCCTCTGTGGGGCTGCACTGCTAGAGCTGAGAGGTTTCTTCGGTTTGTTCAGAGCTGGAGCAACAAGGGAGGGAGCCACTGCAGTTTCTTGACCTTGTCTGGCAGCTACGGGGTCATAGTCTTTTCCATCATAGTTTGCATCAAAAAACTTGAACCACTGAACAAATTCAAAATTGTCCTGAAACTTTCCTTTTACTAATTTGTCCACAGGAATTATTTTGTCAACACCCATTCTTTTAAATCCTGCTTGTAGTATTTTGAAGTTCTGGATGTATTCAAGTTCTAGCTGAGCCTGGAATTTCACTTTCTTCAAGGCAATGGAGCCAGGGAACAACATGTCCATAAACTGAGAGTAGGCAGCCCCTGAGCACAACTGTTCGATCTTCATCAGATTCAGCTGCAGAGACTCATTGATCCAGGCCAGCATGTCATGTCGACTTAGGTTATCACTGGTGACTGATGTTGAATATACATTCACTGCCATCTTCGGCTCTCGGTGGGACCACGTCCACGGCCTATGCCCAGCTTCGGTTCCGTCCTAGGATCAATTCTTTTTTAAATAAGAAAAATCCATCGTCCCAGTTTCATCTTTTGAATAGTGAATTGTGTCTCTACTCATTTTTATGCCTCCTCCATGTTATACAAATGTATCATGTATCAGGTCTGTTTTTGGTATTTCTTGTTTGTTTAACTGATTTCTTTATCTCTCTGTCAATGTCATACTTTTTAAATTATACCACAACTTTATAAAGTATTTTAATATTTCACAGAGCAAATCTTCTTCCTTGTTCTTTTTCTGAAGTATCTTGGATATTTGTGGACATTTACTCTTCCATGTAAATTTTAGATTCAGTGTTTAAATATCCAGGAAACATTCTGTTGGTATTTTGATTAGAATTATAGTGAATTTATAGGATAATTAGAGGAAGAACATTTTTATGGCTTTGAGTTTTTTTTTATCCATGATCATGATCTATCTAACCATTTATTCAGATTTTCTTTTCATGTTCTTTAATGACATTTTATGCATGTTTTTGTAAAGTTTCACATGTAGTTTGTAGTTTGATAATAATCTATCAAAGTGGTTTATTAAGGTACTTCATATTTTTGTAGCTGTCATGAATTCTGTTTGGTTTTCTATTATATTTTCCAATTAGTTATTAACTGTATTTCAATGCTATTGATTTTTGTGTGCTTATCACATGTCTAGCAATCTTGATGTACTTCTTATCAGTTCTAATAGTTTATGTGCAAATGACAATTCTTCTCATTCTTGTCTTATTGCTTTGGCTAAGGTTTGGTATCAGTATAAACAGTCTTATAAATCAGGAATAGAAAGAAATGTCCTTGATCTGGTGAACGGCATATAACACAAGTTACAGCACATATTACATTTAAAGGGTAAAATTTTAAATAATAAAATTTCAGATGTTTCCCATCAATATTGGGAAAAAAAGGGGTCACTACTTCTTTCCTACTAACAACTTTTTTTGTAGGTACATTATCAGGGTAAGGAAGTTTCTTTCTATTCCTAGCTACCTAAGAATCTTTCATGAATGGTATTCAATATTATTAAGTTTATATTATACTGTATGTATTGAGATATCATATGTATTTTTGTCCTTTAAATTGTTAGTATGGGGTATTACTTTAAAGGGGTTTGATGCTAAACCATCCTTTCACTTCTGGGGTAAATCCTTCTTTAAAATTAACATATTTTTGGAGGCTTGGGTGGCTCAGTTGGTTAAGCATCTGCCTTCAGCTCAGGTCATGATCCCAGGGTCCTGGGATTGAGTCCACATCAGGCTCCTTGCTCAGAGGGGTGCCTGCTCCTCCCTCTGCCTGCTGCTCCCCCTGCTTGTACTCTCTATCTCTCTCTGACAAATAAATAAATAAAATATGTCAAAAATAAATAAAATTAACATATTTTTATATAGTAATGGCTTCAACTTGTAAATTTTATGATTGGTTTGTTTTCTATGCTCATTAGTGAGATAGGTCTGTATTTTTCTTTTTTCTTCTGTCACTTTCTTGGTTGTGGATCAAGACTATACTAGTCTCATATAATACAATGATGGGACACTCTCTCTCTGATTTTATTTTTCTTTAAATACATTTCATTAAATCTTCTGTCCCTGAGATTTAATAAAACTTACCCAAAAAACTAAACTAGCTCTTCTTGGTGTCCGTTTTTTTGGAGGAATGGAGGCAGGAGTGAAAAAATATTTTAACTATCAATTCAATTTAAAAAAGAAAAAGACTTTTGGTTTACTTAGGGTTTCTATTCCAACTTGAATTTTGAAATTTGTATTATATATTTGATAATTTATATTCTTCTAGAAAATTACTCATTTCATCTATTACGCAATGTTAATTTTGTAGTTAAGTTCCCCCTTTCGTTCTGAATATTGTTTATTTGTGCCTTCTCATTTTTTTCTTATGTAGTCTTACTATTTTCCTGAATAAATACTTAACTCATTTATTTTTAATCTTGTTAATTTTTGACAAATACATTTAAAGTATATATATTTCCACTAAATAATACATTAGCTGTATCTTTGAAGTTCTGATAAATAGAACTTCTTTAGTTAGAAAACTTTTATAATTTCTTCTTTAACTCAGGAGTTACTTGGGGGTGTGATTTTAACTTTCCAAATGTTTGGTTTCCAAGGAAAAAATGTTTCTTTACTGTTGAATTCTTATTAATTGAACTGTGGTTAGAAGACATGGGTTTTAATGATGTCAGTTCTTTGAAACTATTATCTAGAATGGAGTCAACTGTTGTAAATATTCCATATAAAACTGAGAAGAAAATTTAAGTAGAAACAAGGTTCTTGAATTGTAATTAGATACTTACATTGAAATTTCAACTGATGCAGTATTATAAAATAGATACTGACCAGAGTGAACTGTCATTCCCAAATGCAAATTTTAAAAGTAGATGAACCAGGACCAGTTTAATGAGTTTTGGGCCCTTTACTTGGAAATTACAACTGTTATATCTAATTGATGTATTTTTTCAATATGTCGGTGTTCCTCATTAATTCTATAGTAAGGTTTTTCAGGTAAACCCCCCCCCACCCTTTTTTCCTCCTCTCTTTGATGCTCTTTTTGAGTTGGCAAATTTTGTTTTATTTTGGTTTTACTTTTCTCTGCCTCTGAGGTAGGTTTTATTCTAGTTTTTTCCTACTTTTTAAAATTTGATTCTGTCTTCTAAAAAATCAATTAAAAATCTATTATTTCTGTGTTCGGCGTGGAGAAAGAAAATTTAAATGTAAGATCACTGACCTATCTCTTTATTTTCAACACTTTGTTTTTGTGTCATTTCAGGTAAATCTGTTATAAAGATTTCATATTTGGCTCTGGCTTTTCTTCTTTCAACCTAATTGAGAAGCTTTGTCTTTCACTAAGGGAATTTAACCCACTGACTTCTGTTCTTTAGGATAAGTGTCATGTCTGGTATTGCTCCCTGTCCTTTTCTGGCTTCTGTTTATTGTATGCCTTAGTATCTTTTTCTTCTCTTTTTCATAGCTTTTGCTTGAATGACAGCTCTTTGTCACTGTTCTTCTCCACCTCTGCACAAAGGGACTTGGAATGTTAACATCTTAATTGCATTCTACTAGTAAGGATCTTTACATTTTTAATGAACATTTAAAAATGCATTTTTCTTTATTAATTTTATGACTTAAAATGATCCTCTTACACAAAAAATTAAGTTTAACCATGCCTTTCTTTCTTTCTTTCTTCTTTCTTTCTTTCTATCTATCTATCTATCTATCTATCTATCTATCTATCTATCTATCTATCTATCTTCTCTTGAATCTCAGATAATCTGAGTTCTTATTTCTAGGTCGGTACTTCTTTTTCTGTTAGTCCATATCTTCTTTTTATTTATTTATTATTTATTATTTATTTATTTATTCATTTATACCATATAATCTTTTTAAACCATATTTTTTCATAGCTATACCATTAACACTTATTTAGGAGTAATTATACATATTTCTGGCTTCATTGATCACAATTAATTCATGTGTGTTATGTCTTACTTTTTTATGAGGTCTTCAACTGAACTCATGAATGTTCAATTTGTGGAATTTTTTATGAGTACTTTTTTAAAAAAGATTTATTTATTATTGTAGAGAGAGAGAGAGAGAGCAGGAGGGAGGGGCTGGGGGAGAGATAGAGAAAGAGAGAGAGAATCTCTAACAGACTCTCCACTTGAGCATGGAGCCCTACGTGGGGCTCAATTCCACAACCCTGTGATCATGACCTGAGCTGAAATCAAGAGTCAGTTGCTTAACCAACTGAGCCACCCAGGTGCCCCTATGAGTACTTTCTTTATAGGGAGACATAATGTTAGACTTTCTGAATATGTGCATTGTCAAAAATGTCATGATTTCACTCATATGTGGGATCTAAAAAACAAAATGAATAAACCAACAATCAAAAAGCAGAGTCAAGCTTAAAAATACAGAAAACAAACTGGTGGTTGCCAGAGGGAAGGGAGTCGGGGATGGGCAAAATAAGCAAAAGGGAATGGGAGGTACAGGCTTCCAGTTATGGAATGAAGTCACAGGGATGAAAGGTGCAGCACAAGGAATACAGCCAATCATATTGTAATAGGGTTGTAGGGTGACAGATGGTAGCTACTTGTGGTGAGCATAGATAGCATAATGGACAGAGAAGTTGAATCACTAGGTTGTACACCTGAAACTAATGTAACGTTGTGTGTCAACTATACTAAATTAAAAAAAAATTTAAATTCCTTTTCTTTTGTGTTCAGGAGAAATGCTACACTGGATAGGGAATTCTGTGGAAAACCTTTATTATAAGAATTATATATAAAGTATCTTTCTGCTATCTTCTTTTTTACTGTTACTGATGAGAATTCATTGACAGTCTGAGTTGTTGTTGTCATTGTTGTTTTGAATTGTTGCTAATCTTGTCCATCTGGAAATGTATACAATATGTATGAAACAGTTTCATACATTTGGCAAGCCATGCTTATTTCTGATTTTTTTCTTAACTCTTTTTGATACTTGGCAAGCTTTTTCGATGTGAAGAATTAGGTTTTCCTCCTTATGGAGAACTTTTCTTACTTAGAAGAACAAATTACTAATCATTATTTGTTCTCGCTTATCCACTACTTTCTTTTTTTTTGGTTATCTTTTTGTGTTGATGTTGGCTCTCTTGGCTCTATCCTCCATGACTCCTACCATTTCCCCTCCCAAATCCCAATACTTTTGTGTTTTTGCCCAGTATTTTGGGAGACTTTCTTAAAGCATTCTTCTAAATGATGAGTCAGATTTCATTAATGTGTATTCTGCTATTTGCTTCCTCTATTGAGTTATTATGTTTGTGATTAAAAAAAATTCCAATAACTCTCTTGTTCTCAGATTGTCCTAATTCTCTAAAAAACAGAAACCTGTGGCTATTTAAAAAAAAATGTTTCATTGAGGCAAAATTTCATATAATAAAATTCACCATTTTAAAGTATACAATTCAAAATTTGACAAATGTCTACAGTTGTGTAATCATTACCACAATCATCATATAGAATATTTCCATTACCACAGAAATTCCATTTTGCCAATTTATAGTTAATCCCTTTCTTTATCTTAACCCTTGGCAATCACTGGCCTGTTTTCTGTCACTTTAGCTTTGCTTTTTCTAGAATTTCATATAATGGAATTATTTATTCTGTACTTTTTGGTATCTGACATCTTTCATTTAGCATGCTTTTGAGATTTGTCCACGTTTTTACATATATCAATAGTTTGTTTTTATAGTTGAATAGTATTCCTTTTCCTAGCTATAGCATGATTTGTTTACCTATTCCTTAGTTGATGAACATTCCTTCCTCCAACCCACAGTTTGGACATAATGAATAAAATATGAAAATATTCATGTACAAGTGATTGTGTGTAAAAAGTTTTGTATTTGATTGGCCATATAGTAAGTGCATATCTAGTATTGTAAGAAACTGCTAAAATATTTTTATTTTTTTCTTTTTCTTTTTTTAAGATATATTTAAGAGAGAGAGTGAGAGAGCATGCGCATATGTACGCATGAGCCAAGGGAGGGGCAGAGGGAGAGAGAATCCTCAAGCTGACTCCCCACTGAGCATGGAGCCTGATGGAGGGCTTGATCCAGGGTCCTGGGATCCTGATGTGAGCCAAAAATCAAGAGCCTGCTGCTTAACCAATTGAGCCACCCAGGCACCCCGCTAAAATGTTTTTCAAAGAGGTTGGACATTTTGCATTCCTATCAGCAATGTATGGAGCTCCATTTCTTCTTGAGTGAGCTTTGATAGTTTGTGTCTTTCAAAAAATCTTTTTAATCTAAGTTGGAAGCTATTGGAAAGGCATCAAGCCCAGGAAGGACCCAATTATGGGCAGTTTTGGCAGCTCCTTCTGGCCCCTATCAGTAGCATATCTGAAACAATTGTGTTCACAGTGGATATCGGTCCTAACATGAAGAGTGACTCCTGATGAGCCAGAAGGCAGCTGTGGAATTATTGGGTACAAAGAAAGCCCATAGAAAAGGTGAGTGGCTTTGGGAACTTCTCGTTTGCATTGTGTAATCCCCTTTTTTGTAGCTACTTGCCTAGCAGAGTCTATGGTTTTATTCAGGTGGGGTGAGAGTGTGGGCAGGGGCTCTAAAAAACTGACATGGAAGCTGGGTCTCTTCCGGGTACAGATAAGATGGGCAGGGCCAATCTTTCTTCCCTGTTCTTAGAATCCTGTCTTCATAGGAATTCACATTTTCAGATATACAGGTAAGACATCACCCTCCCCCGTCCTTATTTTCAGTAATGTGACAAGATCTTCTTTTACACTAACTGAATTGCCTCAGAGAGAGAATTAATAAAAGAAGAAAGACAGCCCCTGATATTATATCACTATCTTCCTAGAATAGTATCATATCATTTATATTAGTTATCAATTTCTGCATCACAAATTACCCAAAGCTTAGCAGATGAAAACAAAAACATTTAACATCTCCCATAGGTAAGGAATCCAGGTGCTGCCTCGCCAGGTGGTTCTGGCGCAGCATCTTTCACAAGGTTGCAATCAAGGTGTTGGCTAGAGCTGCAGTCATCTCAAGGCTCGAATGGGGAAGGATCTGCATCCAAGCTCACTCACTTGGTGGTTGGCAGGCCTCAGAATATCTGCTTCCAAGCTCATTTAGGTGGCTTCTGGCAGGCCTCAGTTCTTCACTATGTGGACCTCTCCCCAGGGCTGCTTCACAACATGGCAGCCATCTTTCCCTGGAGAACTTGAGAGAGAACACTCAAATGGAAGTCACTATCTTTTTATAGCCTAATCTCGGAAGTGACTTCCCATCACATATACCATATTCTATCCCCTAGAAACAAGGCAGTAAGTCCAGCCCACAAGCCCACATTAAATGGATAAGGATTACACAAGAGTGTGAATACCAGGAGGTAGAGATCATGTAACTTCTTAGTTGTTTGTTTTCGGTGTCTTGGTTGGAGTTTCACTAGAAGCGGACCTGAAGAAAGGATTCAATTGTAAATAGTTTATTTGGGAGATGATCCCAGGAAAATCTGGTAGCAAATGAGGTGTGAGATAGGAAAGGTAGGGAAGCCAGCCCATAAAGAGAATGTTTTCAAGCCTGTTTCCTGGGCAGCTGGAGCTCAATCCTGCTGGGGAGCTCTGGGAAACAGGGTAGAACATGCCACAGTGTTATCCCAACCAAGGATCAAAGAAGCTGA
This sequence comes from Eumetopias jubatus, assembly GCF_037043125.1. Lineage (NCBI taxonomy): Eukaryota > Metazoa > Chordata > Mammalia > Carnivora > Otariidae > Eumetopias > Eumetopias jubatus. The sequence continues at coordinate 38,736,862 of NW_028274818.1, forward strand.
GGTATTTATCTACAGACTCTCCATCCATTATTGATTGAGGACCGCTTGTGGAGAAATTAATTCTCTGGTACTCCTGCTTGCCCTGGGTATACTAAGAGTGCTTCCTCGCCCTCCTAACTGTACCCCCTCGCCCCCATCCTATCATCTATGAAGGTAAATGCTGAAAAGATATGGGTGAAACACCAACAACATCTGCCACACCCAGCTGGACTGTAAGTTTCATGAAGGCAAAGACCGTCTGCCTATTACATTCTTCCCATTGCACTGTCATTATCTAGCATACCAACTAGCACATACTGTTGCTCAACAAATATTTGTTGAAAGAATGCAGGTCACTGATGATGGCACCATGAAGGAACTCATGTGCAGTGAGGGAAACAGACTTGCACACTGCTAACTACAACAGGATAAGTGCTGTCTTATAGATATTTATGGGGTGCTCTCAGACTCTAGGGCAGCAAGTGCCAATTCTGCTTGGAAGTGGAGATGAGGCTTATGAGGGTTTCACACAAGTGTGGAAGTCTGAGTTCATTTGTGAGGAAAGATGGATAGAATTTTCTGGTAAGATTCTGTTGCTTGGCAAAAAGTAGAAGAGTGCAGGGAGAAAGAATGAGTGGCAAGGGTGTTTGCTATTTATAAAATGGAGTATAGGTCCTCTAGGTCCATTCCCTCCCTTGTCCTTACCCCACCCTCAAAGTTTTCTGGGGTCGTGCTTTTGGGGCTCTCTCTGGCAGCCATCTTGTCCACAGAGGCATCATTGGCTTGATGGTCTTAACATGTGTTAGTGACCTCTCCCTCCCTTCCCAACACACATGCACGCAAAACAGTGGTTTAAAAGTCCTTATGGCAAAGATTATCTTTCCTTGATCTTTGAAAAGGCAGGTACAGTACATATACACATATAACAAATATTTTCTTTATGTATTTACTGTTTGTAGGAAGTCTAACCCTAATCCAGCATTTATTAAAACAGGACAGGATTTATTAAATTCGTTCGTTTATCAAATATGTACAGATTTTTACATAAATTAATTCGCTTGTTAAATATTTGTGAAATTTATTAAGACTTTGGAAGAACTTAAATAATACCTGAGCTGTCCAGCTTAATTTGGCTTTTTTTTTTTTTAACCTAAGGGAATGATGGGACTCTGAGGTATAGACACAGGACTCTAGATGGTCGGCTGAGAGAGGGCCAGGGGGCAGGTGTCACCGGGTGGGGTCTGACAGGTGAAGAAAAATGACATCTGGGTAATGACTTTTGGGAGAACCTCTCTGTTCAGTAGGCTTGGAAGATTTTGATGGTGCAGCTTGGGGACAGTGGGACCTGCTACCCTCTGATGATGTCCTAAGAGCCGATGTCAGCTGGAACCCATGGGTGCCTTTCCTCTTGCTCATTAATTCAGTAATGTACTGAGCCCCTGCCATGTGCCAGGCATTGGCCTCATGGGCTTGGCATACAAAATGACCAAGACATGGGCCTGGTTCTCAAAGATCAAGAATGATAGACCTATCTACGTAAATTTCAAATTCTATGTTCAAATCCTGTGTTCACCGTTTACAGCCTCTCTGATGTTAAAATTACCTCTTTCTTTTTTTTTTTAAAGATTTTGTTTATTTATTTGACAGAGAGAGAGAGAGAGACAGCGAGAGAGGGAACACAAGCAGGGGGAGTGCAAAAGAGAGAAGCAGGCTCTCCACTGAGCAGGGAGCCCAATGTGGGGCTCGATCCCAGGACCCTGGGATCATGACCTGAGCCAAAGGCAGACACTTAATGACCGAGCCACCCAGGCATCCCTAAAATTACCTATTTCCTTAGATCTTCATTTCCCAATGTAGAAAATTAAGATAAACACATAGAATTACTGGAAATACTAAGTTAAGTCATATGAGAACATCTAATTGAGTGGCAATTCCTGCCTTCTAGTTATAGCCATGCAATGAGTCAGTCCAGACATTACCACTTGAAGATCTTTTGGGTCCATCCACATTGCTTTACCCCTACTTCTACCTGGTCCCAGCTACCAGTATCTCCTGCTCAGTGATCTCCCTGAACTCATCTTTGTCTTCTTCCAATCCATTCTCAAGATGGCAGCCCAAGTGGTTTTTTTAAAGTCTAAGAATGATCATGCCATTTCCTAATTTCACAACTCTTCAACGCCTTCTCATTTCTCTTAGGACAAAATCTTACAAAGCCCTGCCTGACATGCCCATCCCCTAACCCCTAGGGGCATAGTGGTGAATGCATCTGCATTCAGGTTACCTGGGTTTCAACCCTGGCTCTGCCACTTTGTGCTATACCGTTAGGGGTTCTAGGTCTTCCTCTCTCCAGACCCTTCCCCCTTTCCCTTCCCCCTCATTTGAGTATGTTTTATTAATCCTTAGGTCTCAATCTCCCCACCCCAGACCAGTGTCTCTCTCTACTATATGTGCCTGTGGCACATTGTATCTCATCTAATGTTCATCACACATATGGTCACCTAAACAATTTCTGTCTTTTCAGAAAGATCCAAGCTTCTTGAGTCAGGGAAACCATGGTTGCCTTAGCTTATGCACAGTGCCTGGAGATTGCTGGTACTGAACGACTGTATTTGCAATGAAACATAGCCCAACACCTGTAACAGTGTAACATATTATAACAGAACGTTTTATAAACTATTATGGGTGCCTAGATAGCTGTCTCATATCCAGAAAAATCAAGTATTAGCCATGTCCAGAAAAATAAAGTGCCCTGCTGAGAGGTGCTGACAGGTATCTGACCCCCTCCCCCCCCACCCCAGCAGGTTTCCTAGGGGTGGGGAGGGGGCAGCAGGGGTTTTATTTGGTGGTGGTGGTAGCTGTCTGGGGCAGTGTCTGTTTCTTCACACCCGGCAGATTCTGGCAAACTCTCAGATTCAAGAAGGAAGTTTCCTAAGAAAACGAAGGCCTCCAAATGCCTTCCGGAGTAGAAGGACTCTACCCCCAAGAAACTGGGGCAGGAAATATGCAAATCGCATTAGGCACCTGGACATCATGATTGGAGTCCAGGCACTAAGAATATTGTATTTTCTGCAACGTTGTATGTAAAAAAATAGTTCTGGAACAAGGAATCCTACTTGTCCCAAATTCACATATCATTTCTTCAAAGACTTGGATTTTCATTTGGAATAACTTTGAGTTTGGCTCTTAACAATTTAGTTACCTTAGAGCTCTCTGCCTTGTGAACTGTCCAAAAAAAAATAGAAAGAAAGAAAGAAAAGTTCTCTATAAAAGTGTAATACAGCAATATATCCTTTGATGATTCATATGATTGTCCTCACATTATATCTGAAGTTAAGAGCAGATGGTTTTGTGTTCTCCCCCACTTTCCCCTTGATATGATCACACCTGTGGTAATGCAGCAGGCAGGGAGCTTTGGAAGGATCTGGAAGTTTAGACTTTTAGGGAGACTCAGCTCTCATCAGGAAGTTGGGACATACACACCCAAGACAGAAAAAAAATCTCAAGAATCCAAGGGTAGAATAATAAAGCATGAAATATACCTCTTCATCTGGTGGGACATGGTAAAAACAATGACAAGACCTGCGTGCAATTGTTTAAGGAAGGCTGACAGAAAAAGATGAATTTTGAGCACCTTTCTAGGTATGGAGAGGTGGTCTTCTAGATATGGCAGAGAGACTCAGGGAGCTCACAAGTGGGTTGTGTGGGAGGTGAAAGGCAAGGAAGCCAATAGAAAGGAGAATCAAATGAGAGTGGGTGGTTGTGGGGTCGGGGTCACAATGTATAGGAATCACCCTCCCTAGCAAGCTGGGTATGTGGATGACATCACGGATCGAAGAGTGGAGAAGCTTATTTTCCTCCAGGTTCCTTTATTCAGTAAATACTTAGGGAGAATCTACTTGGCTTCAGACTCTAAGGTAGATGATGAAGATGCAAAGATTGTAAGATACCATTCCCGCTTTGGAGGACCCCAGAGGTGAGTGCGGGAGACACAGGAAAGGAAAATTAAAATACAATCTGCGGCAGACTAGAATAGAGGTGTGCGGTGGCAGCCCGGAGAGACCCTAAAACGACTTCATAGAAGAGGTGAGAGGTGGCTGGGAGATAGAAAGGACAAAAAGTATGCTATTCTAATTGGTTGAAATTGTGAATGAGCCTATTTTGTTCAAGGGGAAAAGGGAGAAGTTCAGGGTGGCCGAAGCTTTTGGGGGAAGAGTGGGGATTTTCTGGACAGGAAACAGGAGGAGTTTAGAGCTAGATGGGGACACTCAGCCCCTCTCCTGCAGGCAAAGGAACTGGCTGGGGATCCCAACCAAGGAAGCAACAGGATGGCATTTATTTCCAGGATAAGAGCTCTGGAAATACTGTGGCAGACAGAGTGGATTCAGACAAAAGCCGGGCAGGGTCTGCAGTTGGTAAGAAGGGTTTTGTGACAATCCCAGCACCTGAGTGACCATGAGCTTAGAATGGGGCTGGGGCAGGGAGAATGGAAAAGGGGTGATTTCTGGAGCCCTGTTGTATTATGGCTTCTACTTTTTCCAGAAGTTCTTTCACTGCCATTTCCATTAACGTTCTATTGAATGCAAATCCAGGTCCTTTCCTTCAGCCTTCGCCCCCTCCTTCCCCTACAGAAGTTGAAAGCAACCTGAGAGGGCAACAGGTGCAGTGAATTCCGCTCCGAGGGAAAGTGGAGCTGCTGTAGGTTCTTCGCAGTGCTGGCACGAGACGCCTTTAGAGCCCTTTGACTCGCCAGGAGGGGCCCTCGGCCGCCAATCTTTGCTTGCTTCCCTCTTGACTCCCTTGCGCCATGAACCTGGCCTCCATTTCCTCGGCCCAGACATCCACTGATTCACAGGCTCCTTGCGTTGGACAATGGTTCTGCCTCCAGGGCACGAGACGGCCCCTTTCAGGAAGGCCTGGAACGCTCTGTGGTCTTCGAGGAGGGGAGATGGCCGCCTGGACCAGACCCAGGCTTTGCCTCTCTGGCTGGGATGGGAGGTTCAAGACCACAGCACTCTGCGGGCCGGGGGAGTGCAGAGAGAGCATTAACTGCTCTCGAGGACATCTGAAAAGCAGCTTGTTTTAAACAGGATCTGAAAAGGTGGCAGCGGGTTGTCTCTGTCTTGGCAGTTGGGGAGGGGAGTGTCCCCGGGAGAGGGCGGGGCTGCAGAACACCTCAGGTCACGGCCAGCTGGCATGGCACCTCACCTTCACAGAATTTCCAGAACTTGCTAATCGGAAGTGGAACAAAGGAGCCAGGAAAAGACAGCGTGCCCGAACTCAGGGCGACGCGACGGGGCAGAAACAAGAACTGGGTTTGCTGTGGGGCGGAGTCCGAAGCTGCGCCATTTGGGTAGGAGCTGCCCTGTCCCTTCTCAGCACCCCCCGCCCTCACCTCCCAGCCCCGCAGCGAGGAGGCGCGAGAGGTCGCTGTTAAAACGCCACTGTGATCTGGAACAGAGCACATCCGTCATCTGGCAAGGAGACGAATTAACCTACCCGCAGCCATCCCTGTCTCAGCATCAAGTAGGTTGGTAGACTGGCAGAACCAGGCTCCTGAGGGAAGGCGTTCATGGAGCACCTGAATCGGGGGCGGGCGCTTGCTGGGGGGAGGCCGGCTCCCAGTGAGCCCCAGAGCCGCAGGGACAGGTGGCCACCGTGGGCACAGAGGGAGTGTGGGAAGCAGAACAATCAGACCTCCGAGTAAAACTCCATCTACTTCGGAATTTTGCCGAGACCCAGCCTAGGCGGCGGAAGGCCCGGATTCCTACCCCGGGGCCCGCCTGCCATTTTGTTTCCCCCCGCGGCCGCCCCTTGGGGCTGGTGAGCCAGGAGCCCTCGTGCTTATCACCTGGGAGAGCTCCGACTGACACGTGAAAAGCCAAAGTGGATTTTTGTGTGAAGGATTCTCCACCTCCTTTTCCCTTTTCTACAAAGCAGCCAAGTGTTTGCCCCCACCTTTGGGACTTGCAAGCAGCTGAATAGCACTTGTGGTGTCTGAATGTCGCATAATAGGCATGGTCGCCAATAGAGAAATGCCCCTTTTCGTGTTTCTGAGCGTTCCCGTGCTTACTCGCTTGGCGTGTACACGCTCTCTCCCTCTTTACAAAGTGGCTGTGAACAATTCCTGAAAATGTTTGTCCCCGTGTTTTTCAAGCATCTATGTCTTTGGAATGCTGTGTGGGAGCTGCCGTTTCCCTGGGAAACCATTCGTGGCCAGCAGAGACCCAGGCAGAGCTCAGCTGGGCATGTGATAGGGTAGGGGGCGGGCAGGGGGCGGCTCTGAGCGGTGGTGGGGGGTGTGGGGGACGTGATCTAAGAGTCCTCTCCTTCGGGAGGACGTCCTGGAGTCCAAACACTGGCGGCACCCTCCCTGGCTCATGGAACCTTGAGCCAGTTACTTAACTTCTCTGTCCCTGGGCTCCTCATCTGTAACCTGTATTCACAGTCTGCACTTCCGAGGGTGGTGGGAAGTTTCTATCAGTTAAGGTGAATAAGGATCTTGGAAGAGCCTTTCACAGTAAGCACTGTATGTGTTTGCTGACGTTATTATTATTATTGGATTTTAATGTTGCTCTCTCTAAGGACTCTCCGCAAAACATCTTTGAGTAATTTTTCAAGATGGGCATATGTGATATATTTTCTAAACCTAGTATAGCCAAGGCTGTCTTTCTCTTACCGTCACACATTAAAGACAATATGACAAGGCTCTAAATTCTTGGATCACAACTATTCCCCCTCAACATCCCATAGATGATTCTCTGTTACTGTCTGAAATTTAGTGTGGCTAAGAAGCCTAAAGCCGATCTTATTTTTGTGTCTTTGCAGATAATCTGGTTTTTCCGAATGTGAATTTTTGTAGGATTTTTCATCATCATTGTAATTCAAAAGTTTTGGCAGAATGTCTAGATGTGGTTTTCTCTTCATTAGTTTTGTCTGGAAAAGTCTTTAAAATCTACTTACAAATCTTTCTTCTGCTCAAAAAAAGTGTCTTTTGTCACATATTTATCTATTTGGGTTTTGCTCTTTTTCATTTATTCTGTGTCCTGCTTCAGAGGCACCAGCTACTCATGTGCTGGCTCTCCATTCTCTCTGCTTCTATCATTCTCTATCTCGTTATTTTTACCCATTTTCCCTTTCTGACTTTAAAGTTTGTCCTTCAAAACAATACAATTTTTCCAGTATATCATTTTGTGTTTTTTATTGACTCCATTTTGTAATCTAAGTACTGCTATTGAAATTTTAGTTTTTTTCTGTCATTCCAGCTCTCTCTCTCTTTTTATTTGACTTTTACATGCTGAGATGACTTATTTTACATCAACATATAGCCTCATAAAAACTCTTACAACACTTGAGGAAGGCCCATTAAAGATCATGATGCTTTTTCCCGCCTCGATTGTTCTCTAAGGTGTACCAAAGCATAAGACAAGATAAAGAACTAGAAGTATAGAACTAGAAGGAACTTGACAAAGCTATAATTGTTTTCAGATAATATGATGATACGTTTAAAAATATAAAGTATTAAGATACTTTTAAATGAATTATGGAGTTCAGGAGGGTACTTAGATGTAAAGCAAACAAAAAAATTATTTGCTTTTTTGTCTACCATAGAATCTATTAGAAAATAGAGAAATGTATCAGTAATAACCACAAAATCTGTAAAATAAGGAAAAAACTTATCAAAAGAAAACTAGAAAGTATTACTGAAAGACATAAGGGAAATCCAAGTGAATGGATAAAAATAATATTTAAAGAGGTCAATAATATATTTCATTTCAATAAAAATTTCCAAATGGTTATAGTTGGAACATAACACAATTATTCTAAACTTAATGATTAAACCTGAGATAATGGTTTAGAGTTTGAGGGAAAAAGAGTAAGACTGGGTTTGCTCTAGAAGATATAAAATGTATTATCAAGGTTGAATAACCAAAGTGGTAAGGTGACATTTTAAGCAACTTTGAGAAAACAAAAGATTACTCAATAAAAGGTATTTTAAAAGTTGGACTGTAATTTAGAGAAAAAAATTAGTTTCTCCTAAGTCACTCCATAATACAAATTTCCCTATGGAAGAAATACTTTCCTCAACCAGAAGTAAAATGTATGCTAGTATTAGAAGAAAAAAGAGATGAATATTGACATCTTTGGCTAAGGGAAATATTTCTTCACAGGTCAAAAGGCATTCACCATCCATCTATTTATATTTCTGGTAGACTTTAAAAAGAAAAAGGATGGGTATACCTTATATTATTAAAAATTATGTTTCCCATAAATATATTAATTAGGAATATCCATCACTGGTAATAACAGAAAACCTGACTTCAATCTATCTTAAATAGATAATGATTTATTTATCTCATGCAATAAGCAATCTGGATATTGGTAGTCCAGCTGGGCTGGAAACCTGGGGTGTGTTCATTCTTCTATTTTCTATCCTTATAGAGGTTTTTTCTCATGGAAGTCACCTGATGGTTACATGATGATTGTTGATGTACCTCTAGGCTCATATTCATTTTCCACACGGGAAAAAAGGCAAATAGGCCAAATCCCTAGGAGGAATGCCAACAGAGTCTATTTCTTGTAAAAAAAAAAAAAAAAATTTTTTTCCAGAGCCTCACTCAGCAACTTTCATTAGTATCTCATTGGCTGTAATTGGTCACATGGCCATTGCTGGCTGCAAAGGAGTCTGGGAAAGTGCGTTTTCCAGCCTCTATTATAGAGGAGGGCTAGAGAGATAGAGATTATAAATGGCTTTTGAATGTCCAATACACGATAAACAAAATTCAAAGACAAATAAATTGGGGAAAATATTTCCACCATATAAAGGTTTATATCATTAGTAATTAAAGAGCTTCTAGAAAACACTGAAAACAAACTCAGTAAAAGATGATATAAATAGGACATTAACAAAAGAAGATATAAAATGACCAATTGACACAGTAAATGTTTAGTCTCTCCAGTAATCCACTACATACAAATTAAAACAAGATACCACTTTTTATGCATCAAACTTGCAAAGATTATAGGAAAACATATCAGTACAAGCATGTTTATCTTCCATGCAGTGACAATTGAATCACTGTAAATGTCCAAAATAGGAGAATTGGTCAACTTAATCATGATTCATCTATAGATCAGATTATCATGTAGTCATAAAAATACACTATAATATATTGTTAACACTATTAATATTTTCAGGTTATTAAATCATTGCCCTCACCCCTACACTCAACTGGGGTCAGAGACTGTGACAATGACTGGAGCAACTGCTCTTAGAAGGTGATCTGAGGGCAAGATTGCACCATGACTACAGGCCTGCGAGTAAAATCTCAGCCCAGCTGTCCTTTCTTCTGAAAATGCATCTCCTGGTTTTGGAACTGGTTTTGAATAGGCGAGTAACAAGATGAAGCGATGACCTTAAGAAATGGATTTTGTACATGAAAGGATGCTGGTAATGTGTCTTCAAAATTTCAGGATATGGTTGTGATGGAAACTAAATTTTAGCAAGCCATTCATACCAGATGGAATTCGATATTTGAGGAAACAACGCCATTTCTTAATGGATTGGAGATGCAATGATTGTCCAAATTCTCTTACCACACGCCAGGCCATATTCCCAGAAAGACATGTCTAGCATTAAGTAAGGTGCATTTAACCTTTCCCTCAGTCACTCACTCAATGTTGGTGGGGCACCCACCATTCTAAGGGGTGTAAGACAGTCCCTGTGACTGGTGCAGGGGATTCACTGAAAGAGGAGTCAGAAAATAAGACACCTGTTCATTTTTATTCAGCCCAATGAGAGCGGGAGAGAGAGGGAGGAGAGAGAGGAAGTGGGGGGTAGAGGGAGGGGAAGAGAGAGCGAGAGGGAGAGAGAGAGGGAGAGAATGAGGTCTGAATATTAATGTCTGGTAATAATTATTGGTCATCAATATGATGATTAGTAATTAGTTAGCAAATAGTGTGGTTTCAATGCTATAACTCAGCAATGATGTGGCCTTCGATCAGTCCCTTATATTTAAAAGGGAATAATAATTCCTGGGGGATTTTAGAAGAATTAGAGATAATAGGTGTCTGGCTTGGTGCCTGGGTGCTATTACTTTCAGGCAGCATTTTCCCTGGAGTGGAAAGTGGCAATTCATCCCATTCCTTTTGCTTTTACTTTATGTTCATTAAGCAACTTTCTGACACATAATTTGCTCCTCTGAGGCCATCACTCCACGAGAGAGTATTCTGAACGACCCGTGTGAATTATCCCCTAAGATATAGTTCCCATACTAAATTGATGAATCGATGAAAAGATTAGAATTCTGGTTGGCAAATTAGCTCCAGCTAATTTGGTTACAGAAGTAACTTCCCCAAGTATGACCTATTCCGAGTGAACAGGTCCAGTCATGTTTCAGGATCATTGAATTTGAGAACTTGAGTGGTAACAGACACCTGCCCATTACCGCCCACCCACTGAGGACTAGCCTAAGCGGGCAGCGGGTCTCACTCCGGAGCTCTTACCTGAAAAGGGACTATGGACTTGGCGATGCTGTAGGGGCGGTTTGGGAATAGGGGCCAGGTTAGGCCTCGTGCAGTTGACCTGCTAAGAGGTAAAACTGGCCTGAATTAAGGTGGTAGCCCTGGGTACGCAAAGAAGGAAAAGAATGAGAAAAAAATGAGAAAGATTTGATAGACTTTCGAATCCTAAGTTTCTAAAATTTCACAATTTGGGATCATCCAGATCAACCCTGTTGTTTTTCACCTGCGAGTCAGGGGACCGAGGTGATGTGCTTTGGTTCTGCATCAGGTGCCACTGTTGGGGCCCTGGTGGACACCCCGCCCTGCGGGGCCTCCTGAATGGTTCTATTTAAGCCTCGAGTGTTTTGCTAAAACACATTGCACAATAGCTATCTCAAGTATGCCCAGGCATGGCTTGGGCTATGGATACATATGCTGTGTGCATTAATCAAGTTTAATAGACCCCAATGTTTGAAACAATGCCTTAAAAATTTTTTTTTTCAGAGACTGCACAGAAGTGTGGCATTGTACAGCAAATAGAAGTGTTGCTACAATGCCTGTAAATCAGAGCTTTAAACTATGTTTCAATTATCCTTCTATTATCCAGCTGGTATTTAAGCATGTTTATTATTCAAATCAGCAGCGAATGTGCTGCTGTTGTGTAAACAACTGTCACTTGCTGAAACAATGATTAGGAGGCACCATCCCTTTCAGGTGTACTTAGGGGTACTTATACCCCAGCCACTTGTATTTAAATATCATGTAAACACAATGCTTGAGTGACTACTTTCACTCCTGTTCCCAATGCCTCATGCCAATTCTATTACATTAAGAGGGAAATCTATTAAATTTTTCATTTATCCACATCCGTACACTGTTTTTACCCATTGTATCATTAAAGCTTAGATTAATATAATAGATGTGCTGAGAGATACAGTGTGCGTTGAAAAAGCCTGCTCAAAATAAAAGCCCATTTCTCTGCATTATTTGGGGGTGTTGGAAAGCTTTTGTGAAAACAATGCAAAGAAAATTATTTTCTGAATAAAAAGCATGACATGGAGAAAAGAAAAATTTGGCCCCCAGAAAGAGCAATCTTGAACCTTTATTAGCTCCATTACCAACTCAGCATATAAAAAATAGAGAGCCAGAAAATAGGACATTTGTTGAATGAATCTGTGTCTCTTTTGTAGGTACTGTGCTATCACTGGGAAGGGGAATGTGTGTGTATCAGGGCAGGTTTGTGGGGGCGGTTGCTGGGCAGAGCTAGGAATTGCTACTAGGCTATGTTCCCCCTGAGCTGATCCATTTCTTCCTAAGTCTCAGCTTCCGCATATGGACCAGGAAGACAAAGTTTTGAGTACAAGGCCACTATGAGTGGTGAGGAATCATGGTCTGATCAAATGGTTGATACTACCAGGGATTTTGCATTATCTGACTTATGTCTTGGGGGCTCAATAAATTCTTGTTGATGGATTTCAGTCGCTAACCTGCAAATACTATCTACGTGTTTAGGGAAAGGGGTGGGCGCTAGTGAGATGGGGATGATGACAGACAGGATTTTTATTTGATTTTAGAAATGCATACCCAGAAAATTCATGGATGGGGGCTTTGTACTTAGCTAACATCTCCCAAGTGGGTCATAAAAGAGCTTTGACTTCATCCGTGCAGGTAATGTGGATAATGTCCAAAATACTGCCTTCTTAATTGATTTCAAAATACAATAGATTTCAAGTTGCTTAGAATCTGTAATATATAAGGTAAACCATGTAATTTGTCAGACAGCCTGGGACATTTTGAGAGTAAGATGTGTTAAATAATTATGCTAGGACATCAGGAGTAAACCAGCACTGTCCTGGGCAAACCTGTACATATGATCACCCTAAAATCACATGGCTAAAAACCAAATCGGCTAGGACTTAAAGCAAGGAAGGACAATGAAAACACAGTGACTCACGGGTCTGACTAGACCCTTCTTTTGAGGTTGTTTAGTGTTTTATTTTAAAAGAAAAACAGTTGATTTTTTTTCTTTTTAGTAATTTAGAACCCTCAAAGGTAATAAACTCAACTTTCAAAGCACATATAAGCACAAGTCCATTTTTATAGATTAGATATATTAGATATATTTGTGCATGGTTTACTTTTCAAAACAGTTATTCCATAATGAAAAACCTTACGAGATTCCTAGTCAGTAACCTATTTTTGTATGTGATTTAGTTTTTCAAGTCTTGCCTAGAGAATGTCTTTTACACAAATGTAAAGTCTTTACACTTCACACAATTTTAATTTCTTAGCAGGGACTTGGGCTCAGTCAACAGAGTAAAATGATGATGCGTGGAATCCACACATATGGTGTCAAACCAATAAATATGAATTCTTGGGTATCAGAGGGTTATGCTGGAGCTTGGCTAATAAATTTTATACTTTTCTCCTCTGCAACAGATAGCATCCAGAGATGACAAACTTTTGTATGGTAGCATACAAAAATCATTTTCATCTCTTAGACAACCAATTTTTACACTGACATTTCACGATTCCTACAGCCATCTTAACTCTTGTATTATATAGATATAAAATATTTTTATTTTGTTATAGATGTATTTCTTTTACTGAAGCATGCGTTCTGAAATTTTTTTCACTGGTGAAAGAGGAATGCCAATTAGTGAGTTGTTTTGTATGTTTATCAAACAGCAGTAAGTATCTGGTCTCTTTCCCATCTGGGCAGACTGGATTTTCACAACTCTGCCTCCATTGTCTTGGATGGTCTGTTTCCCAACAACTTCTTGGGTTTCTGCTTCCATTAGGGGGCTAATTGTCACAGTGACATCAAATAGCATTATTATGCCTCTTGGTGTAATGCTCAGCAGCCATGGGAGTACCCCCTTCAATTACGTGCTCTGTCTCTCCTAAGCCCCATACATTACTTGCACATGTCACATGTCCCTAAACAAGTCTTCTCCATTATGTACTTGTGCTAATTCCTGGTGCCAATCCCCAGATCCTGAGTACCTACAGCAAATTCTTCAGTGTCCCCAACTGCCGGACTTCTTTTATCCCAAAGCTAGACACGCTTTTATCTTTGTTGTTTAAGCTCATTTGATGGAGGTAAGTACAGTGTAGTTTGTTTTTGTTGTTGATGGAACATTAACAGGATTTCTGCTGAGGTCTAGTCTACATTCCCTAACTTCATGTGGTAAAACTCCAGGCAGGGTTTACTGGCCAAATCATGGGCATTAACAAGGCTGGTTGTAAAAATAGCCTAAGCCACACAAATGGGGCTTCCAATTATTCTCTATCTCCCTCTTTAGTGGAGAGTGGTGGCTCTGTGAGTTTTGTTTGATTCTGTTCATCCTTCGACGGTTTCAGTTCGAGTCCTGTTTTCTCTGGGAAACCATTCTCCACTCTTCTGATCCCACCCAGTTCCTTCCTGAATTCATAGAGCCAGAGTTTGTAATGTCCAGTTCTTGTACTTGTAAGTAACGGCATTCTACCATTATTTGATGTTATTTCCCAGACTTTTCTTCTATGACACACATTATAAGCTTGTCTGAGGAGGAGGGGGGGAGGGTGCCTTTCACTTCTGTGATTGCTTTAGTGTCTAGCACAGGGCCGAGGTCCTAGGGAACTAATAAACACTAATTTAGCCGGTATTGATTGAGTACTTACTGTTTGCAAAGCTAGGTGCTCAGTATTGGGGGAAAGTACAATAAAAAGCATTCCCTGCCATCAGAGGGGTTTTCTAGATAGGATAAATCCAAAGAAGAGAGGAGAAAAGACACTGAATTTTAGACTCATATAGCTAGTCTTCAAAGGAAAAATATACTCAAGAAAATGGAGCTATGAGATAACATAATTCAAGACCAATCTTCAATTAAAAGATAAGTATATCTGTTAGGAATTGAAAAGTGTTCAGAAATGTCTTTTTTTTTTTTTTTTTCTTTTTTAAAGAACTAGAAATGACTTACTAGCCGGGCATAAAGGCCAAACCCTAGAGGAGCTGTTCTCCTGAAAGGTTCTGAGCATCTATGTCAAAGGTGTGTGGCTTTGGGAATTGACTCTCTGAGGGCAGGATGGGGCTGGGAAGGTCACGCGTGCATGGCGCTGCTCGGGCATGCCAGGCCTGGCTGCTCAGGAGCATCAGGGAGCAACAGTCTGGCCAGACACTGGCATTTTGCAGAGGGCATTGCTGGAGGAGGTGAGGGGAGGTATTTTGGTGAGTAGGGTACCATGGGAGAACAGGCTGACTCGTAGGCATTATTTTGGGGTTCCCCAGAAGCAACCAGGAAGACTTGATAGAGGAATGGGATTCCTTCACTCCTCCCTCTCCTCCAAATTGCCTGGAAGCTCTTCATTTCTCTTGGAAGAAATGCCAAAGTCCTTAAAACAGCCCATAAGGCCCAGGCCCTGTTTTTCCAAGGCTTCATCTGCTCTCCCTTCGCCAGCTACACCAACATCCTTACTTGTCCTCAAATAAGCTAGATCCTGTCCTGCCGCAAGGACTGTGCACCCGCTGGTGCCCGTGCCAGGATTTCCTCCTGGCTTACCGCTCTCACCTCCTTCAAGCCTTCCTGTAAATGTCACCTGTTCAAAGACATGCCTCTTCACTACGGTCTGCCCCCTGCCCCAGCACTCCTGATTCCCCTCCCTTGCTCTTTTTCTCTGCACTTGTTACCTTCCAATATATTTTTTAAATTTTTTATTGTTATGTTAATCACCATACATTACATCATTAGTTTTTGATATAGTGTCCCATGATTCATTGTTTGTGCATAACACCCAGTACTCCACGCAGAATGTGCCCTCTTTAATACCCATCACCAGGCTAACCCATCCCCCATCCCCCTCCCCTCTAGAACCCTCAGTTTGTTTTTCAGAGTCCATCGTCTCTCATGGTTTGTCTCCCCCTCCGACTTACTCCCCTTCATTCTTCCCCTCCTGCTATCTTCTTCTTTTTCTTTTTTCTTAACATATGTTGCATTATTTGTTTCAGAAGTACAGATCTGTGATTCAACAGTCTTGCACAATTCACAGCGCTCACCATAGCACATACCCTACCCAATGTCTATCACCCAGCCACCCCATCCCTCCCACCCCCCACCATTCCAGCAACCCTCAGTTTGTTTCCTGAGATTAAGAATTCCTCATATGAGTGAGGTCATATGATACATGTCTTTCTCTGATTGACTTATTTCACTCAGCATAACACCCTCCAGTTCCATCCACGTCGTTGCAAATGGCAAGATCTCATTCCTTTTTATGGCTGCATAATATTCCATTGTGTATATATACCACCTCTTCTTTATCCATTCATCTGTCGATGGACATCTTGGCTCTTTCCACAGTTTGGCTATTGTGGACATTGCTGCTATAAACATTGGGATGCACATACCCCTTCGGATCCCTACATTTGTATCTTTGTGGTAAATACCCAGTAGTGCAATTGCTGGATCGTATGGTAGCTCTATTTTCAACTGTTTGAGGAACCTCCATACTGTTTTCCAGAGTGGTTGCACCAGCTTGCATTCCCACCAACAGTGTAGGAGGGTTCCCCTTTCTTCACATCCCCACCAACATCTGTCGTTTCCTGACTTGTTAATTTTAGCCATTCTGACTGGTGTGAGATGGTATCTCATTGAGGTTTTGATTTGGATTTCCCTGATGCTGAGTGATGTTGAGCACTTTTTCATGTGTCTGTTGGCCATTTGGATGTCTTCTTACCTTCCAATATATTTTATTATTCACTCACTTTTTGTTTATTTTCAGTCTTTGCATTTCTAGACTGTAAACTCTGTAAGGGCACAGGGTTTTGCCTGTTTGTTCTCTGAGGTTCTCCTCAGCCTAGATCACTACCCACTATGGCTCAGTAAGTCTTTACTGCATGAGTGAATGAGCAGGAGGGTCTTGATTAGTGATGGTGAGAGCCAGCTTTAATGTGACCCTGACTTCATTTGCACTCTTAGCTGTAGATATTCATAGTACAATTGCTATGATGCTCTACCTTCATTTCTGATTGACTGAATAGTATGTCTTAAGGCTCCATTTAAAATTTTGTTTATTCCTTGATGTCTCTGGAAGTAATTCATAGTCTGTAAACCAACATTTAAATGCCCAAAGGAAGAGCCTGGCAGGGGACTTCAGAGTGAATATCTTTATTAAGGGAGACAGTTTTTGGTAACTTGAACAATTGCTGTCTCCATATTTGGAGCCAAATAAGTCAACCTTTAGGCAAAACAATTCTTACCACAATTTAGGCTTTATTTATAAATTGAGAAGATGGCTCACTCTCAGTGGCCATAGCTATGGTCACATGGCTCGCTCAGCCTGCTACTTACGAAGCTGCTAATGGCCAACTTATTAGCCCAGTAGCAACTGCTTTGGCGCGTTAGCAGACATTTAAGTGGTACAGACTGCTGGGAGTTCCAGCAGAGTGAGAGGTGGTTGACATGAGCGCCTTGATTCCTTGCTTGAACAAGTGGGTTTCCTTATGTGGCATTTACGTATAATGAGATGCACCTGTAATTCGTTTCCCATCTGGGGTGGAATTTTTAGGGCAATCATTTGGAAAGGGGTAGTTTTGTACTTGTGAACTGCAGACGCTCAGCTGCTTATGACTTGACCATTAGCCACCTATATCTACTTCCACCCACACGGGAGTTAATGAGTATCCCTGGTAATGAGAGATGTGCCCAAACCTAGAGGGGTAGCCTGCCTTGATTCCTGATCTGTGATTTGCTGTAGTAGGCAGACTAATGCCACCCCCCCGCTGCCCCCTGCAAGGATGACCATGTCTGAATCCCTGGAACCATGTTACTTTGCATGGCCAAAGGGAATTTGTGGGTGTGATTAAGTTAAGGACCTTGAGATGGGAGAGTAGCCTGCATTATCCAGGTGGGCCTAATGTAATTACAAGGGTCCTTAAATGTGGAAGAGGGAGGCAGAAGAGGAGGTTGGGGTGATATTGTGTGTTAAGATCTCCCTGTGTCACTGCTCCAAGGTGCAGAAGGAGGGCCGTGAGCCATGGAATGTGGGCAGCCTTTAAAAGCTGGAAAGGAAAAAGAAATGGATTCTCCTTAGAGAGCCTCCAGAAAGAAACACAGGCATACTGACAGCCTGACCTTGGCCCAGTGAGACACATTTCTAAATTCTGACTTTAGAACTATAAGACAATAATTTCTGTTGTTTTAAGTCATCATATTTATGGAAACTTGTCACAGCAGCCATACGAAACTAATGCATTACCCAAGGTGGTCCGTGGATTTAGTGACAGGGCAATTGAAGAGACAGAGAACATAATCCCTTTTCTGAAGGTATTGGGGTGACAGAAAATGGGCACAAAAAGCAGGTTTTCTACCACAATATGTGAAGCGTACAAACTTTAATTTTCACCCCATTTTTAAGATATTGCTTTAGCAGGAACTTAAAAAAAAAACAAAACAAACACAAATAAGAAACCCCCAAACTTTCTACCCCAGACTCTGTGGCATGCAAAGGGGAAGATAAATGCATTTATACCTGCAGTAGCTTGAAACGTGAAGCTACACAGTCAAGAGCAACCATCCCGAGAACGAAATAATATACGAAGTGCATGGCGAAGGCCCAATGACACAAAGTAATACTGATGAGTAGCTTCATGAATAGAACACGCAGTCCAGCCGTCCTCATGGCTACCAACCACACAGGCTCTGTGATGGCCCCTGCCTCTGATATCCTGCACTGCAGCGCTCACATATGTGGACAGTGCCTTGTCTTCCATGTTGCTCATGGTTGATTGGTCTCACCCATTTTATTTGTTCTCCTCTATCTTGTTATTTCTGACCTGTTTCGATGGTCTTCTCCACTCCAGTCCTTTTGTCTTTTCACCATCCTCAGAATGCCTTGGGTGTTCGGAGTCTATTTTGGTATTAGAGCCATTTTGAAAAATCCCAAGGTATTTCATTAGGATTTTCTATGACTTCTCAGTGTTCTTATACCTGAGTCACCAATTTAAACTCAAAATTTTAACCCTTGATTAATAAATATTGAGGGAGGTATATATTCTTGTAAGTAGTCTTTGGCATTGTATCAGGTGCCAAATTGGTGATAAGTATCTGACATTACACACACAAAAATTCTAAGCTTAATTTCATAAAACCTTCAGAAAAGCATGTCATTATCCTGGGTTGAATGATGCCCCCCCAAAAAAAAAAGATATGTCCACAGCTTAATTCCCAGAACCTGTGAATATGACCTTATTTGGAAAAAGAGTCTTTGTAGATATAATTAAGGTTCTAAAGATGAAATTATCCTGGCTTATCCAGTGAGCTCTATACCTAGTAACGAGTATCTTCATAAGAGACCAAGGAGGAAAAGAGACAGACAGAGACCAGAAGACTGTGTTAAGATTTCTGTTGGGGGTCACAGAACTACAAACCAAGGTATGTCTGAGCCACCAGAAGCTGGAAGATGCAGGGAAGGAGTCACACCTAGAGCCTTTGGAGGGAGCACGGACCTGCCGGCTGCTTGCTTTCAGACTTTGGACCTCCACACTATAAGAGAATTAATTTCTGTTGTTTTAAGTCACCAAGTTTGTGTTAATTTGTTATGGCAGCCACTGGAAACTAATACACTCATAAAACATTGAGTACCTACATGTTACCTGTTAATGTCAACATTTATAGATGATCAGGTATGGTTTTCATGAGGTCATTGAATCACTGGACCACACTCATTGGCTGGAATGATTATATGAAAAATGTCACCCAACAGAACCTTTGAAAAATACCCTTAAGTGTTTTGCATCTATAGGATAGCTGATATCAGTAAAGGGTACAGTATATTTTCATACACATGTTTCCATGTGAGGCCATGAAGAGGGGGTGAAGTTATTTTAGGGAAGGATGGTTATAGGTACGTTCTGAGTAGGATCTACATTGCTATATCCCAGAGAGAGAAGAGGGGACTGGGAGTCCCAGCTGATCCAACCCTTTTATAAGAAAATTTAATTACCGGCCCCAGGAAGCATTTTACTTGAATTTTACGTAACAACTGCATTCTCAGCAGATAGAGGGAGGCAGACCTTGGGGCAAGCAAATGGGAAAAATAATCTATAAAGTGTGTTCACAAAATATGACTGTTATTCCGCCCTGGAACTTAATAGAAATCCTTTGACTGTTGTTCTGCAGTCAACAAGACTCATCTAATTGGTGACCATGGTAACAAAATCAGGTCATACGGAGGTTCATGCTGAGATCAAGCATATGTAGATCTCCTAGTTCAAATATACATAAAGATAAGAACCTGTTGGTAAGAGTCCGAAATGTTAGGTTGAAGATGGGCTCTCCTACACCAAGCTTATAATACTGAGAAAATGATCATTTGTTTGCAATAGCCATATGTTTTGCAGAGAAGGAAGAAATTTTTCAAATTCACTGGGGGGGAAAGATAATTCAGAAATGTGAGACCAGAATGAGTGCATAGATGTTGCTTCATAGAGCTGTGTAATTTACTCCCTGGGGTTTGTAGTGTGTCTGACTTATATTTTAGACATAATTAAGTAATCAGCAGTGTACATTGTAAAATGAATGTTTAGGCTGCTTGAGGTTAAATTTTCACAGCCATAGCAGCTGCGTGGTATTAGCGACCACCCCTCCCCATGGCCAAATCCTCTCCCCAGCATACAGTCATTTAAAATCTGTGAATGGGACTAAAATTATTTCCACATTCACCATTTTTCAGCAGATCTAAAGAGCAACCACATGGTAACCACTGGATACCGGGATTACTGCACTTCATGCTAGTGAGTGTTCTCTGTTCTGGCTCAGTAGCTGGAGTGACAATAATATCAATTATAGAATGAATAATACTTTTATTTATGTGGGATCTCATTTGATCCTCAAAAAGCCCGGCAAGCTAGCAAGTTTTCCCCATGATACAGATGAGAAAACAGACACTGAGAGAAGTTACAGGTTTTTAAATGCAGAATTAAGGCACGAATGTATGTAACATCCTTACCTTGAGATAAGGGTGTGGAGCGTCCAACCCAAGAGTCTGCACCTGATGGTGGGGATGATCATTTTTGTGGTTCTTACCGTGTCCCAACCCTGTGCTGTTTTGCCAGCCTCATTGGCACACGCACCGTTACACCTGGTGGCATTTCTTCTTTCTTGCTCCTAATGCCTCTTGCTCTGTGACTCTTGGGGAGACATATGGAGAGGAGAGAGACAGAAGAGCTCCTTTTCTCTTTCCTTTCTTCCTTCTCCACTTTCCTTTCCTTTCTTTTGTTTCTTCCTTCTTTTTAATCAAACGTGACCCATACTCACTTTTCTTCTCCACTAAATCCAAGAGAAGATAAAGCAAGAGGGAAGACAGGTGGGAGGCAAGGGATGATTTAGAATGGTTGTCTAGTTGCTCCAGGGACACATAAACCTAGGATTAACTTAGGCCATGGGTTCACTGGGGGGATTTTCAAGGAGATGGGTGAGTATGCTCTCTCTTAAAAAACAATATAGCATTTTTTTATTATCAAAGAAATAGTTACTGATTATAAAATATACTGATTATTAAAAAAATCAAGACAGATAACAAGACAAAATAAAGTCCGTCTCCATTCCTACTCTTTAGAGGTAATCATTGTTAACGATTTGATGTATATTGTCTTGGGTTCATTTCTTGCTTAGTGAATTGTGTATAATATACCCATTATGTAATATGAATATGCATTTTAAGAAGTAAATTATCTTTATATATTCTGCAGTTTACTGTTTTCATTTAATACCTTATCTTCCCATATTAGTACATGTAAATCTATCTCCTCCTTTAACAGCTCAATGGTATTCATTACTGTACCAAGATTAATTATGTACCAAGATTAATTATATATATGTATGTGTGTGTGTGTGTGTGTGTGTGTGTATAACATCTTTGTAGGTTTGTGCAAGTATTTGTAGGATCAATTCTTAGAGCTGCAATTGCTAGGTCAAAAAAGACACACATTAAACATTTTTTAGAGGTACTCTTGGTCTGGCTCCCACATTCCAGGCCCACCCTGCATCATGCTCTCCCTTGCTGTCAGTAATTCCTTTCCTCTGGCCTCTCTTAGACCATGAACTTGCCATGCTTCCCCCCATTATGGAGACTGCACACTCCATTCTTCTCATTTAAAACACTCTTCCTTTCTTTGCCTTGTTAGCTCCTTTGCATGGCAGACCAGGGGTCACTTCCTTAGAAAAGTCTGTCCTGATGTCCCCAAATAGATTAAACCCCCCACTAAACACTCTCAAATACCGTGTGCTTCCCTTTTATTATACTTACCACAGTTGTAACTTTATACATATTTCTGCAATTGATTGATTGATTGATGCCTGTCTCTTTTCGTAGATCGTAAGTTCCAGGAAAGCAAAAACTGCCTGGTTTCACTCACTGATATGGTTCTAATGCCTACTTCCAGTGCCTGGTCCCATAGTCAAGCGTTTCTGTACATAACATAATGAGTGAGTGAATGAATGAATGTTCTACTTTAATTACATCCCTAACACTAGTGTCTTTTCCAGAGATCTTCTGAAGGACTAATGGGTAATTTGTACCCAAAGTTATTTCCTTCATCACTTCAGTAAACCAGAGCTACTGTAGTTTCTCCGTTGTTCATGCTTCTCAGTCATGAGGCCGTTGAGAGCACCCAGGGGAGAAGGCTGTGGGACCTTGGGAGAGCAGGCACAGATGACCCATATTCAAGGCTGGAGGGAGTGTGGGGTGGCGTCAAGCCAACCTCCTCATACCTCAAGTGAGGCTCCTGAGGCATGGAAAGAGGGAAACACCAAGTTTCTCCACCTGGGGACAATGCTTTTACAATTCTTTCCCCCAGATGTCAAGAGGACACCAGAGGGGTGTGAGGATAAGCCATAAGCCAAGCTTTGCAGAATGGGAGTGTTCTGAGAATTGTGCTCTGTTTCTAACAAGCACTCTGCACCCTCTCCAATAGAGTGTAGCTCCCTTAGTACTGTGCTATCCGCTCTTCCAGTGTGTAATTTCCACCCACTGCTTGTGCGCCTGATGTCTGGGTTCTGGGCCCATGTGGCCACAAGTCTCACGAGGTAATGGAAAATCAGTAGGTCTGGGAAGAAGGCTTTGTCCCTTACTGGCTCTGGGTCCCTGGGCAAGCCTCAGTCTCCCTGTTCTGTAAAGTAGGATAAGCATCTTCACTCTGTGCTCTTGTAGCTATTGCAAAATAAACAAGACCACAATTCGACGTGATTCATAAGTTGTAAAACATTGCAGTTTGGGAGGGATGAGCAGGAGCCATGCCTGACCTATTAGGTACTTATCTCTTCTGCACTGTGCGGTGGTAGTCGCGAGGCAAAGCAAGTTAAAGAGACATAGCTCCAGACGTCTAGGAGCTTCACAAATGCAGACTTCCAAAATATTCCGTAGATTTTGAGCTTCTTAGATTTTGGGACCAAGTCTTATTCATCTTTACAGCACCCTCCACCCTCCCCGATGGCTTGCCCAAGGCATTTCTTTTTGGTGAGTGGGTGTCAGTTAAACCAGTCCGTGACTTAGGTAGGTACTAGAAAACTTTACTGTGTCATTCAGAAGGACTGCTGTTCTACATTAAAAAAATATTTTTAATTCTAAAGTACAGTTTTAAGGAAATGGAATTTTTGTTATTTTCAGGAACCATTAGTAACTCAAACTGGGCTTTGTTTGGAGGAGAGTTTTGGCTTATAAATGATGCCTCACTTCAGTTTCATAAATTACCTTCACACCCATCCTAGCACTGTCATAACTGTCCTATGAAGTGGGTTATAATCCCCATTTTATGGGTGAGAAGTGTAGGCTCGGGGAGCAGAGGTGACTTAGGTTGGGTTCTCATAGTTAGTGTTGGAATTAGGATTTTGGACTGTGGTGTCAAGACTATTCATAAGCTTTCCTTCTTTCTTTCTTTTTTTTTTTAAGATTTTTTTATTTGACAGAGAGAGAGCAGGAGAGCATAAGCAGGGGGAGTGGCAGAGGGAGAGGGAGAAGCAGGCTCCCTCCCGAACAGGGAGAGCCTGATGCGGGGCTTCATCCCAGGACCCTGGGATCATGACCTGAGCCGAAGGCAGTCGCTTAACCGACTGAGCCACCCAGGTGCCCCACTTCCCTTCTTTCTAATAGATTTCATTCTTGGACACACATCTTCCTCATCCCTGTCTCTTCCCAGCCCCCATCATGCTTGCCTGGCAAAATCCCAGCCTGAGTTAATTCAGCTGTCCTCCCATGCTTCACCTAGACAGCTGAACCTCGCTGGAGGGAGACACGGACCATACTGACTGCCTTACTTTATTTTTTATTTTATTTTTTAATTTTTGTGGGTTTTTTTGTTTTTGTTATATATATATTTTATTATGTTCAGTTAGCCAACATATAGTACATCATTAGTTTTTGATGTAGTGTTCAACAATTCATTATTTGCATATGACACCCAGTGCTCATCACAACATGTGCCCTCCTTAATACCTATCATCGGGTTACCCCATCCTCCCACCCCCTCCCTTCTGTAACCCTCAGTTTGTTTCCCAGAGTCCAGAGTCTCTCATGGTTTGTCTCCCTCTCTGATTTCTTCCCATTCAATTTTCCTTCCCTTCCCCTGTGGTTGTCTGCTCTATTCCTTATGTTCCACATATGAGTGAAACCATATGATAATTGACTTTCTCTGCTTGACTTATTTCACTTAGCATAATCCCCTCCAGTTCCATCCGTGTTGATGCAAATGGTGGGTATTCATCCTTTCTGATGGCTGAGTAATATTCCATTGTATATATGAACCACATCTTCTTTATTCATTCGTCTGTTGAAGGGCATCTCGATTCCTTCCACAGTTTGGTTATTGTGGACATTGCTGCTATGAACATTGGGGTGCATGTGCCCCTTCTTTTCACTACATCTGTATCTTTGGGATAAATACCTAGTAGTGCAATTGCTGGGTCATAGGGTCGCTCTATTTTTGACGTCTTGAGGAACCTCCATACTGTTTTCCAGAGTGGCTGTTCCAGCTTGCATTCTTACCAACAGTGATGACTGCCTTACTTTAAGTTCATGACTGACTAAACTCCAGTGGGCTCTCAGTGCTCCCAGCAGTCCTACAGTACTCTCTTTCCCTCATCCCTGACCTTTCCTGTCTCCTCGTTGACAAGGTCACACATGCTCTTATCTTTCCACCTTCCAACATTCTCTCTCGACACTCTGGTGATGAGCTTACTTCATATGTCACTGAGAAAATAATGCAAGCAGAAGAGTGTAAGCACTTGGGCTATCACACCTTTCAATTCCTCGGCTTTTGCCCCAGGTAATCTGTACCCTCCTCTCTTGGTGGCTTTAGGCCATTACTCCTAGAGACATTCTTTCTTCTTCCTAAAATTTTCCCTCTCAACTAGACTCCTTTTGCCAACAAACATGCCATAATATCTTCCATTTAAAAAGAAAAAAGAAACCCAACACACTAAAATTTTTCCTGGACCCCACATCTCCCTCCAGGGTGACCCCATCTCTGTCCTCTCCATTACCAGCACCATTCCCTAAAGAAGTCACTCATACTCCATATGCAATGGAATATTATTCAGCCATAAAAGAGAATAAAATCTTGCCATTTATGACATGGATGGACCTAGAGGGTATTATGCTAAGTGAAATAAATCAGAGAGAGAAAGACTAATACCATATGACTTCACTTATATGTGGAATCTGAAAAACCAAATAAACAGAGAAGCAAAAGTAGAAACAGACCCATAAAAACAGTGAACGAGCTGGGGATTGCCAAAGGGGAGGGGAGCGGGGGTTGGAGAAAAATGGGTGAAGGGAAGGAGGAGGTACAGGCTTCCAGTTATGGAATGAGTAAGTCATGGGACTAGAAGGCACAGTGTGGGGAATACAGTCAATGGTATTGTAATAGCGCTGCATGGTGACAGATGGTAGCTGCATCTGCGGTGAGCGTATAGTTGTCCAAACACTATGTTGTACACCGGAAACTAATGTAACAACATGTCAGCTATACTTCAATTTAAAAAAAAAAAAGGCCTCCACACTCACTGTTGCCATTTTATATGCTCTTGTTTTTTTCTTGGCTTACTTTTTCTATTCAGGCTTGCCCCCACCCCTCCACCAAAGAAGACCCTTTTCAAGTAACCAAGGGCCCCACATTACCAAATGCAACGTCTGTCCCCAGCTCTGTCTTACCCCATCACCAGCCCTGTATTTAGCACAGCGGATCAGTTGCTCCCTCTGCAATGAAATCCTCGCTCCCCTCGTAGCCTGAGATATTTTCTCTCTTTCTCCTCCTGCCATCCAGGCTGTTCCTTTTTGGTTTTCTTGACGAGTTCCCCTTCACCTCTAACCTCTAAGCATGGGAGACTCCCAGGGCTCAGTCTTTGATCTTTTCTCTTTATCTAGTCTCTAATAACTTCACGAAAGTCTCCTAGCTTTAAATACAAGTTTATATCCCCAGCTGGTACCCTCTCTGAACTCTCGACTTCCGCAGAGAACTGCCTATTTGACATTTCCAGCTGGATGACTAGTGGCACCTGGTAGTCAGGGACTCCTAAGTTCCTCCCGGTACCTTCTTTACTTTTAAAAAATGACAACTCCATTCTTCCAGTTGCTAAACCTTGCACTTTGGGCTCATCCCTAACTCCTCTCTTTCTCTCACACCCCCACAGCAATCTTCCAGCAAATACTATCTCTCTACCTTCAGACTATGTCCAGAATCCAAGCACCTCTCTCCAACCCCATTGCCGCTTTGGTCCAAGCCACTACCTCTTGCCTGGCTTATCCCAATTCACTTCTAACTGGTCTCTCTGTTTTTACTTTGCCCCCATACAACCAGAGTGACCTTTCTATAGCCCAAGTTACAATAATAATCATTATTATCCTGCGAAATATTTACCAGGTGCCAGGCATTTTATATATATTAATCTATTTAATCCTCATAATCCTACAAGGTAAGACTTATTATTATACATGTTTTGTAGATGAAGAAACTAAGGCAGAAAATGGCTAAGTAACCTGCCCAAGGCCACCCAGCAAGCAATGTAGGAGCAAATTCGGCAGGTGGTCATTGTGAGAGGATCAGTGGGCATGGCTAGCTGCCCTGCCCAAAGTGATAGGTTTTCCTTGCCCAGTGCAGATCAGTTTCATAGTAATAGTCATGCTATTGACGCTTTATTGAGTGTGTGTGCTATGCAGTGCACGAAGTGCTTTACACACATCATCTCCTTCATCCTCTTGGGATAGTCCTGCGTGTTGGTGACATTAGTCCCATTTTACAGATGAGGAGACCGGGGGCTGCCTCACAGAAGGTGGTAGAGATGGCATTTATACTTTGGTCTTTGAGACTTCTGAGCCCAGACTTTCCCACTGGACTGATGGATACAATGAGTGTATATACTCTCAGAAGGGAAGTTAGTGGATCTGCTGAGTCAGACCGGTACCTTTGGGGTGGGGCTGGAACTGGCTGTTCCTTTTAGGGAAGCAAGTGGTAGACCAGGCAGATGAGAGCTGTGTGACTCTCGCAGACGGAAGAGCATCGCGGAGCTGATGGGTCTGGGGCAGGACGGGGACTCTGCTCCCTGGGTGATGAGGAGGAGCAGGGAGGGACATGGACAGTTCCGTTTGCTCCCAGGCCTGGCTGTGTGCCTGGGCTCCACTGGCACAGAGGTGGCTGGAGCACTGCAGACTGGGGCAGCGCTGTGCTGGGGGTCTCCGGGGCCATCAACCTGCCGCGGGCAGAGAAGCCCGCTCTCCCCAGTCTTTTCTCAACCTCACCCTGACGTAATAGGGACTGCCGTTCAGCCTTTTCTTACCTCCTTCTTGTTTTCATCTTATGCTCTTTGGGAACTACAATTCTGTGGGGGATCAGCATCTAGCTGTGACTTTTTTTTTTTTTTAGAAGCACATATATTTTTTTAAAGATTTTATTTATTTTTATTTGGGGGAGGGGGAGAGAGAGAGAATGAGTAGGGGAAGGGGCAGAGGGAGAAGCAGACTCCCCGCTGAGCAAGGAGCCCCAGACATGGGACTGGATCCCAGGACCCTGGGATCATGACCTGAGCCCAAGACAGACACTTCACCAACTGAGCTGCCCAGATGCCCCTAGCCCCGACTTTGGACTTATTGCAGGGACTTGACACAAGCTGTCTCTGCTGCCTGGACCCCTTGTCTCAGCCCCATGCCCATCTCCTTGCTCCTTTTGCCACACTTAACACCTCTCTCCATTCTCAGCCTCGAGGCCATTCCTCAGGAAAGCCCTTGCTGATCCAAATGGCTAGTTCAGGGCCCCGGGGTTCAGTCCCTTCAGTCCCAAGGAACCCTAAGTGATTTCTGTACTTACCACTTATCACAGTTTGAAATGACATTTTCTGTGCTTACATTTGATTAATCTCTCCCTCCCCAGCTAAACTTTGAAACTAATGATAATAAAGATCATGTGTTCCAGGCATACCGCTGAGTTTTTCACGGGTGACCTGATTTAATTCTCACAACACCACTTTGAATTATGCATTACTTTTTACTCCCATTTTACAGATGGAAAAACTGAACTGATGTAACATGCTCAGGTTCACCCAGCTCCTCGGTGGAGTTGTTAGGCTCTAAATGCAGGTCTCGCTCTCTCTCTCTCTTTTTTTAAAATTAAAGTACGGTTGATATAGAATATTATATTGGTTTCAGATGTACAACATAATGATTTGACAATTATATACATTATGAAATGCTTATCAAAATAAGTGTAGTTACCATCTCTCACCATACCAAGTAACTACAATATCATTGACTATATTCCCTATGCTATATTTTATATCCCTGTGACTTATTTTATAACTGGAAATTTGTACCTCTTAATCCCCTTCACCTATTTTGCCCATTCCCCCTCCCCTCCCGTCTTCCTCCCCTCTGGCAACCAGTTTGTTCTCTGTATTTTTGAATCTTTTCTGTTTTGTTGTATTTTGTTTTGTTTTTTAGATTCCACATAGAAGCAAAATCGTATGGTATTTGTCTTTCTCTGTCTGACTTGTTTTACTTAGCATAATACCCTCTAGGTCCACCCATGTTGTTGCAAATGGCAAGGATTTCATCCTTTTTTATGGCTGAGTAATATTCCATTGCTTATATATATACCACATCTTCTTTATCCATTCATCTATGGATGGACACTTGGGTTACTTCCATACCCTGGTCATTGTAAATAATGCTGCAGTAAGCATAGGGGTGCATATATCCTTTTGAATTAGTGTTTTCATTTTCTTCAGATAAATACCCATGAATGAAATTACTGGGTCACATGGTATTTCCATTTCTAATTTTTTGAGGAACCTCCATATTGTTTTCCACAGTGGCTACACCAGTTTATATTCCCACCAACAGAGCATGAGGGTTCCCTTTCCTCTGCATCCTTTACTTGTTATTTCTTATCTTGTGGATACTAGCCTGAATGCAGGCTTCTTGACTCCAGGGCTTGCTTTAAGCTTTATGAGGGTGGGGACTGTGTTTTAGCTCCACTGATCCCTGGAAAGAGACTCACAGGAGGAGTATATTAAGTTGATAAATTGAATTGGTTGGTTTCTGGTGGGTCAATTCTCCTGGGGGGGTGTCTCCTGGGGACATGGAAGCTAGATTTTGCTGGGACAGGGCAATCCATCTGGTCCACTTTGTTGAAGTACCCTTTGGTACTCCTTGGAACTTCAGGTGCCTACACTCCACTGAAAGTCCTGAGGCATCCCAGAACAACTCCTATAGAAATTTTCTTCCACTTCAAAGACGTACTCCTCCAATTTCCTGCTTTGGCCCATCCCATCTGTCCTTTTTTACCTAATGCCCCTGCCTTGGAAAGCAGGTGGCATTTTGCCCATGTATTTTCTTCCAATAATTTGTAGTTCTTCCTTTTCTCCTCTACTTCCCTCATCCAGAACTTAGGGCAGTTCCTTGGAGAAATCCTTTAGGGATGTCTGGCAGATCTGAACAGTCTCTCAGCTACAGACTCAGATCCTGTTCCTCCTCATGATGTTCCAGCATCTAAGTCTATCCCTGAGTATGTCACTCAACCTTAAAATCCAACGGGCCACCATTAAAGTAGAGCCATGAAACTAATGGGGTCATACCAGCCACCCGAATAAACTCCTCATGGCCTCCCATATTTTCTGATGCAAAGAGTAAGGAAGGGTCAGTAAGACTTTCTGTGAGGGCCCCCTGCTGGAGTACATGTGGGTCCTACTCTCAAGGGCCTAATGGCAGGTGGTTGGCACATTACCACCAGCCAAATGTGGAGAGAACAGAGACAAATTAAAGCCATATTTCCCCAGAGCTGTTTGCTTGCATCTTTGTTGGTTCTTTGGTCCAGTCTGGCTTGTCTAAGGGTTATTTGAGCTCTTTCTGTCTCCTGCGCTGTGAGCCAGAAGTGCAGGACTCATGTCCGTGTCACCCTCACTCTGCTCAGCACTGCCGTGGGCACATTGCAGGCAGCACAGAAGAGGGAATGAGAGAATTTCAAGGTCTTGGTGAGAAACAACTTGTGTATAAGGGCCTTTAGATGGAGAGATTTCACGACGTACTTTCCTTCCTGATTTTTATTTGTCTGAGTAGGCACTGTGGAAGAGTTGGAATGGAAGAGTGGGGAGATATTGACGAGCTGAGGTGGGGATGGAGCCCAGAGCAGGTGCGGTTATTGGAATTGGAATGGGGCATTGACATGGGAGCACGGAAATGGAAGGGGCCTTGGGGAAGAGAACCCAGTTTCCTCCTCTCCTGTCTCCATCCCTCCTCCTTCCTTTTCCCCTCCCGCTGTGTTTATCTTGGAATCTCTTCTGCTACTCAGTCTCAGTGATTTATTCCTAGACGGACATCTGTGATAATTTGGCTCCTGAAAACACCTCTCCTATTTGGAATAAAGAATGAAGGAAGCGGGAGTGGCAGGGCAAAAAAGGACACGGCAGTTTGATGGTACCTACTGTGTGTTAGTCACCACAGTGGGTGCTTTACTTACATTGTCCTATATTTCATTATCATATCAATCCAAGGAGGTAGGTGTGGTTATGCCCATTGCAGAGATGAGAAGTCTGAGGCTCAGGCAAGGGCAGTGACTTGCTAAAGACCACTTGGTCAGTTAGTGGAGCTGAAGGTCTGTCTGACTCTGAGGTCGGTCTGACTCTGGAGCTGGGCTCACGTCCTAGCTAGAACACAGCAATTCTCCAGGACCATGGCGGGGGCGGGGGGGCGCACGGGGCGAGGAAGTGGAGACCTCCAAGTGGATGAGACGTATTTTTCACCTCTCTGCTCTGGCTATATCTCTGCTACTGTCTCCTGGCTGGGCACTTTTCTCTTCAGTGAGCACAAACCAGCATCAGAGGACAAATTCCAGCGCCAGACACATGTGGGGTTCTGACTTCTCTAGGTCCTGTCTGGCTTCACAAGGAAACCCAAAGAGCCTGGTGCTCTGAGGACGTCCTCTCCGTCCCCCCCATTCCTAGCTCAAGTATGCTTTTCTTGGCACCGACGAGTCAACAGGTGTGAACAAGTGTACAGAGACCTGGCGTGCCAGGGCTGGCACGGCTTATGGCCTTCACTCACAAGAGATGGCAATTGCCACCTTCTGCAGGCTGCCCATCAAAACACATTGTTGCCTGGCACCTCCATAGGCTCCAACCAACTTGCGAGTGGGCACCATGCCACCCCAGCAGATGGGCAGAAGGGGTGGGGAGCAGCCAGAGTGGTCCCATCCCGGAGGTGCATAACGTGGAGGTGGCGAGGGTTGGATTTCCAACTGAGGATGTGTCAGAGTGACCCTCTCTACCTTAGATTTATAGCACAGGAGTTAAAAGGGGATGAGGTCTATAGTTTAGCCTACACCGAGTTGTCGGGAGTTTGTTCTGCAGGGAGAAAACAAGGGACTTGGAACCCGTCCGACTATTGTGCCTTTGACTTTAAAGGCCTTCGGTGGAATGTGGGAAAACACTAAAGATAGGAGATAAAGAAAGACAAGAGGATTCTAAAGAGATTTTTGCCTACTATGACCCCTTTGCCAGTCCCTTCTCTGCCCACCCCAGTTCTCTCAACAGTACTGGCTAACAGAATCCCCATGGCCACCAGTCCAAGAGCAGAGTTGGGGGTCAGGGCTGGAGGAGCCCTTGCCATGAGTGATGGGTAGCACAGGCTAGGGGTTCCTAGGAGGTAGGAGCAGGCTCCTTGCGGCCTTTCAGAGGGGATGCATGGAGCTCCCATTGCCTAAGGAACGGTGTCATGATTTTGGATCTCAAGGGGGTGATTTTCAGAATGTTTAAACGTCTCAAAGGAGTCACCCAGGCCCAGCCTGCAGAGTCTGGGAGGAAGGCCATCAAGGTGGGGGGACAGCCGAGCAAAGCCTCTAAGAGGAGGGAGGATGTCTCGGGAACAGTGTGTAGGCTGTCTGTGGAGGGAGTGAAAGTAGCAGCTTTCAAGCCTGAAAGTGAGTGGACCTGCATGCCAGGACCAGAATGCCAGGCTGGGAGCTGGGGCTTCACCTGACAGGTGGGGGTGGGGGGCATGAAGGTTTTGAGTGGAGAAGTGCTTTGATTAGTGCTTTCCCTGAGAAACCTAGAAAATGTGGCCATGTGGGGGAGGAGCCAGAGCCAGGAAGTCAGAGCTCCAGGGCTGCCATGATGATTCAAGACCAACTGAAGGTGGTAGCAATGGGATGGAAAGAAAAGGAGGGTGGGAAGGCCTCTTCACTAGGATACGGGAATGGGACAAAAACTCCGAGGGAGAGGAAAGAGCCAAAGAAGCCTCTAGAGTAACAGAACAGTGGGGCCATTAATGGAGAAGGGGAAGTCAGCAGGGGGGCTCTGTCTGGACAGGAAGGCCATTCATCTGGGTTATTTTAATCCACATGGGACATACTATTTTGTACTATGCTGGATTTTCTTGGCTTACTAAGAATTAACTTTGTGTAACAGGTTATTATTCTCACAGGTAAATTGAGGCTCCCGGTGAGTGAGAACCGACAGCCTCTCTCCCATGTCTGAGCTTGTATCTTGGCCCAAAGTAGGTTCTCCACTTTTGTGCAAGTAGCTGAGTAGCCTGGCTTCAAAGCTAGCCTCTTGTCTCCCTGAAATGTTCTAAACTTCTACGCATCGCTATAATCTTTTGGTTATCATGTTAAATAATTTACAGCCTCTGCCAGTCTGAAATTACATGTAGGGCTGCTCTGTTTGTGGCCTACCCACCAATTAGCCACACACCATTTTATCACTGTGGTGACACTGCAAAGGTAGAAAACAGTTGTCATTGTCCCAGGGGAAGCTGAGGAAGAGAAGGTCTCAAAGCTCTGTGTGTGGCGGGGTCGGTTGATCAAGAATGGTACCTGGGATGGTACTGAAGTTCTCGTATAGACAGACACCTTTTCTCCCCCATGACCTTCTCACCTGTTTCTCACATCTGTTCATTAAGAATCACAGAATCTGTAAGATAACCTCTTCCTAGGACAGCAAATAGGTTTCGTTTCTTGTGTTAACTCTGAAAGACTAGAGATGGCTGCCTGGAGGATTGCCCTGGGAAAGATTTTAAGGCTCTGACTGGACCCAGTAGGAGAGTGCTGTGATCAATTAGTGATGTCTGTCACAGGTAGAGAATGAGAAAGGGTGGCACATTTGACATCTCTCATCCAGTTCAAACCTGACTCTTGACAGAGAGAAAAATTAAGGCCTAGAAACATTGTGACTTATTAAAGATAATAAGAGCTGACATGAATGTTTAGTATGTGCTAGAGAATATTCTAAATACTTTGTATAGGGAAACTCATTTAATCCTCACACCCTCCTTTTACAGAGGAGGGAATAGGAGACACGGAGAGGTTAAATGACTGCCTGAATACTCAGCAAGAAGAGGAGCCAGTGTTCAGATCCACAGAGTCTGACTTAAGCTGCCTCCTCCAAGCCCTGCTCTTTCCTCGGTGCCATCACACAGCTCCTCAGTGGTGGGGCCCAGAGCCCATGTCTCCCGATTCCCAGCCCAGAGTTCTTTCCTCCCATGGGAACAAACTAATACACTCCCCAGTGTTCATAGCTCTATGCCTCAGAATTGGAAGGGAAACAAAGAATAGTGTTAAGAGAGGAGCAACACTTTACTGAGTGTTTAGGGTATGCCAGGCACTGTGCTAGGAGTTGAGAAGTCAAAAATAAATAAGTCGTATCCAGTTAGTGTCCTTAAGAAGCTCACACCTCAAAACAGAACCGGCCCATCTGAAATCCCACTTCATGAAGTCTTTGCCTGAAGTAGCCTACCCTGATTTGGGCCGGTTGACATTCCTGGGGTCTCCTAATCACCTTCTCCTCTTCTATACTCAGCATCATTGCTACCCTGCCCCCCACCCCCAGTCATGGTTAATCCTCTGATTAAGTTCACACTGAGGGCATACCATGTCAACACTGAGTAGAGTTCTATGCAGTGTCCTGTTGACCCTGAAAACTGGGTAGTGACTTGACTTCATGGGGATTTGTGCACTTTGCTTTGAGAAAGCTCATCAGCTTAGGTCAGCAGGCTCCATCTGGAGGTTCATTTTATTAATTCCTCTTTAGACAGTGGTCTTATGGCTAAGTTATCAGTTAGTTTATTTATACCACATCTCTTTTCAGGAAGAATCTAAAGTGACCATGTACAATAAGATTACGGGAATAGAATAAAAAGAAAATCTTGATTGAGATAAGGAAGAGGGAGCAAACGTTGCCGATCATATACGTTAACACAATTGTGGTTGAACACAATTGAAGTGACATTTTTAATATGGTGTCCTAATACCCAGGGCAAGATGGGAAGGAGAGTGATGCAACTGTCATTATTGGAACAGAGAAAGCACGATAACTCTTCAGAGGGCCCCCCAACTTATCTAAGTCAAGGGAGCTGCCTTTATCACATTTGGCTATTGTAGCAGAATGCAAACACATTTGGTCTTTATTTTTGGTTCCTGGCACAGAATCCTAAAGCCTCCGAGTGATAGGAGTGTTTTTTGTTATTTGTAATGAGCATCTTCGATCAGACCTGAGTTTATGCTAATGAGATGACTTAAGGCGGGGCTGGTTACTGGAAAGACCAAGTGACTAGAGGGTTGGAACATTCAGCCCCACCCACTGACCTCCAGGAAGCGGGGAGGCTGGAGATTAAGCTCTATAAAGCTCTTGAACAAGATGATTTGATGAGCTTCTGGGCTGGTGAACACACTGAGGCGCTGGGAGGGTGGTATGCACAGAGCTTCCCTATGCATCTCTTCTAATGGGCCATCTCTGAGTTGTATCCTTTATAATAAGCTGGTGAATATAAGTGACTTCCTGAGTTCTGTGAGCTGTTCTAGGAAATTATAAACCTGAGGAGGAGAGGTGGGAACTCTTGATTTATAACCAAACTGCAGAGCAGTGTGGGTAATCTGGGGATCCACACTTTTTTTTCATTTTTTTAATGCAAAAAACCAAATTTGTATTTTCTAAAACACCGTAGGAAGTTAATAGCTTTTTTTTTTTTATTATTTGCATGTTATAAAATTTCTTTGTTATATTTGTTGGTTTATTTTCATTTTTTTCTTCCAACATTTTATTTAAAATCTAGTTAGTTAACATATAGTGTGGAAATGGTTTCAGGAGTAGAATTCAGTGATTCATCACAAGTGCCCTCCTTAGTACCCATCACCCATGTAGCCAATCCCCTGCCTACCTCCCTCCATCAACCCTCAGTTTGTTCTCTATCATTAAGAGTCTCTTATGGTTTGCTTCCTTCTTTTTCTTTCCTCTTCCCCTATGTTCATCTGTTTTCTTTTCTACATTCCACATATGAGTGAAATCATATGGTATTTGTCTTTCTCTGACTGACTTATTTCGCTTAGCATAATACACTCTAGCTCCATCCATGTCATTGCAAATGACAAGATTTCATTCTTTTTGATGACTGAGTAATATTCCTGTGTGTGTGTGTGTGTGTGCGCGCGCACATGCGTGTGAGCACGCGCATGTGTGTGTATCACATCTTCTTTATGGGGATCCACTTTTGTGATTGCTGTCTAAATTAGGGGAGGGCAGTTTTATGGGACTGGGTCCTTAATCTGTGGGTCTGTGCTAACTTTGGGTCGTTAGTGTCAGAATTGAATTGACTTGTAGGATACAGAGTTACTGTTTACAGAGAATTGGTTGTTGAGATGGCTGAGGCTCTGATTTGGGGACAAGAGAATCCAAGGAGATGGGAAGGATGATCACATTAGGGGGAGTTTTAATTCCCAGGAGCCTCTCTCCTGCAGGACATCTGACTGTTAAAAGGGACACTCAACTCCTTCCTAAGTTCTTAGAGTGAATGACTTAGTCCTTTGGTGAATTCCTTGCTTCCCGTGTTTGATGGCTAATAAATGTCTGTGTGTGGTGAGATAACCAGGAAGGGAGGAAATGTCAGCAAATGGCAAACTTGCAGAGTCAGTCTTGGGCCCAGCATTTCCTTCAACCTTAGGTGTTTTAGGATTTTAGAATTATGACTCTTCTATTCTAGGACATATTCTCCTGTTCTTTGCATGAGGAATAAGTCTCTTATTAGGGAATGTTCACAGAATACTGGACCAAGGACTAACTACATGGGGTTTAGTGGAAACCTACCAAACCACCTCACCCATGCTGACTGAGGATATGAGGGAGTGTGGCTGTGGGCTGCAGACAGTCTGTTTCATAGTGAAGAACTGCCTGGCAAGAGGAAGATTTTAAAAAAGATTGAGAAAATAATTTCATAGAAGCAGTGGGGCTTGAGGTGGTCTTTCAAGGAAGACTTTTAGATTGCCACAGAGATGAGGGGGTGGTGTTTTTGGAGTGAAAGAGCAGCTTGAGCAGAGGTGTAGAGGTAGTAATGAGTTTGTCTTGAGGTGGGATAGCAGGAAGATAATAATTACTATCAAGTAGGAGTTTACTGTGTGTATCACACGCTGCTCTGGATTCCTGCCTATAGAGAGCTTGTATTCTACTGGAGGAGACAGACATCAGACACAGCAGCAATATAAACACATACTTAGAGATTATGATAAAGGCCATGAAGGAAATGAACAGGGTGCTGTTATGGAGAGTGATGGGATTGTGGTTTATAAGATGTTCTCTTATCCACTACTTCATCCATGGCACAACCCTCTGATGGAGGCAGGGCAAATATTATTATCCCCATTCGGCAGAGAAGGGGACTCTGAAAGTTGAGGTGACACACCAAAAGGACACAGCCCCTGGCTCTTTCCCCTCTAACATCTTCTGCCTTACCGCAGTGTTAAGTAATTGAAGATGTTTACTGAGCACCTGACAACCCATGAAGCCTCCTCTTCCAGCATGTAATCTGCATGAACACAGGCCTGTTTCTCTTTGTTCCCTTCCTGTGGGAACTGTCAACCTTGGAACCCGCATCTCAGATCCTGACATCCATCCAGCTTCCTGGTGATGGGCCACCAAACGTCGGTGATCAGCATTTTGTCACATTGAGCCCAGAGGAAACTTGCATGTCACAAACACATGGTAGCATTGTAAATGGTTGAATAAACTGGCCTGGTTTCCCTGCAGAGAAACCACCATTTTCTGAAATGATAGAGGCTCCTCATAAATAAGAGGGATTTATGTCCCTTTCTGTGGTTGGTGCTGTTGCTGCCATCCATTTGTTTGACCCAAAGCACAGCGGTTTCTTTTTCACAAGCCATTCCAGTTGGAGAGTCAGTGGGATTTTGAGGGTCTTCTTTCTGTGGGGCCCTGCTCCATACTGGGCTCTCAGTTCTGCCTGTGACATCTCCAGAGTGAGATGGGAACAGATGAACACTGGGACAGGTTGCAGTGTGCTGTTTGGAGCAAGCAATAACAGACGTGGTAAAGCAGAAACTGAGCATTGTTCTTGCGTAGCATGCCCAACCACCTCTAGTGAAGGACATCAGGAGAGGGGAGCGACGTTACTGTCGTAAAGCACTGGAGCCACTGTATTGGTCCATTGGCTCCATAAGCCCTATTGGACCAAATAATCATGGGAAACATGATGAAGAGATCTGAGACTTAGTTTACCCAGTAAGAAAATGCGCATAATGCTAACTGATATTTTATATCCGTAACGCCTTGAGACTGTCCTTTAAGGAAGCATACAATGTAATGACTACCAAATCCATTCAAAGCCCTGGGCAAAAGCATTGAGAATACACATTTGAATGGGGCTCAGGGCACATGTTCAAGAAGTGCTGTGTCCAGTGGGAGAGACAGCTGTGTAGACACTAAAAATGGTGTGTGTCAATGGTACAAGTAGTATGGCAGTGACCTAGGCCAGTGCCATATGAACAGATGGCATAAAGTGGAAGACCTGGGGAAGACTTTACCAGCAGGTGTACATTTGAATGTGTCCTGAAGACAGAGCAGAAGTTTGCTGGGTGGAGCAGGGGACCCCAGCTTCTGGGGGTGAAGTTTCATGGAGGCATTTCTGAGTCTAGAGTAGGTGGTGTTCTTGCTTAGCTCTCGACTTCGGGACTTTGGTGTCTTCTCCTCCCACTTTGTTTCCCTCTCCCCTGTGGATGGGGAGAAGTAATTTGATAGATTTGCAGTCAGAGTGTTGAAGGACTAGGAGAAGTGATTTCCCCACTTATAGAGCTCTCTAGATCTGGATGGCACACTTCTAGCACATGGGCCACCATCCTATTTGGATCCATTGCTGATTGAATCGCCACATTTTCTGCTGAGCCCCGACTTGGCTTCTGAATCTTCCTCAGTGCGGTGCTGTGGAGAGCTGCCACCAACCTGAGTGGGCAAGTGGGGCAACTGTTTGCCATTCCTGCCCAGTCCATCTTCTTTGATCCCGTTGGGCACGCTGGTCCTGTTGGTAGCCGAGTCCCCTCCCACCTAGGGAAACAGAAAGTACAGAGCCAGTGTCCCCATCTTCAGAGGGATGGGACGGCCCATTGTGGTGAGTAGGTAGAGTAGAGGTGGTGTCCCCCAAAGTAAAAATTCCTCATCTCCTGCATTGGCTGCATTGTTTCTCTCTCTGTGGTAAACTGCCCATTCTCACCAAGTTTCTGACTTTGAGTTCTTTTCATCTTCCCTGTGTGAGGCACTGGGAGCTACAGAGAAGTTAAGAGAAGTAAGAGACATGGTTCTTAGTCTTAAGAGTCCTGTTACGTATTTGGAGCAATACGGATGAGCATTCATGACATAGTTAAGAAATTGTACTATTTTAACAATGTATGTTAACATATATAGATTCTATAATAATGTATCCCACAACATAATAGCTATTATTTTGGATATTATTTACTAGGCAGTGTATGATTATATGTGCCAGCATGGGCAGGCAGTTAAATTCCACAGGAATTCAACAGTAAGGAATAGCCTGGGCCCCCAAGGATCAGAGAAGCAACAGGGACAAGTAAACCAGCGTGATGGGGCTATGCTAATGCTGTCTCTTAAGGAGAACGGGGAAGCAGGGCAGCTGAACTAGGGCATTAACCACCCTGGTGAGGGTTTAAATGAGATTCCCCAGGAAAGGGACAGTAAATGCAAAACCAGGGAGAAAGAGAGAATGGCCCATTCAAGAACTGCAAGTAATTCACATGGGTCTAGCCAGGGGAACTGGAAAGTGACGGAGATGAGGCTGGAGAGATTCACAAAAGATCTCGAAGTCCGCTTGAATGGTTTGGGCTTGGCCACAAAGCTGGTGCTGGGCTGGGGAGGCATGGTGAGCAGGAAGGCAGGATGGCATCCCTGAGGCAGCAGCGAGGGAGGGATTGGAGAGGATCCATGCTAGGGGCATGGAGGAGGCCAGTATGACCCAGCTAAAGAGTGACTCAGGTGGCTAAATAGAGGAGAGCCATCAAGGAGGAGAAGGAGGAATTCAAAACACAGTAAGGCAATAGGCAAGGCAGGATCTGCTGACCAACTGTTCTGAGGTTATGTGGGAGGGAGAACTCACCGATGGCTTCCAGATTGCCAGCTTGGGATGGGATTTAGATAGGGAGAGAATATTCAGTTTGAGGTGATGGCTGCTAATTGGGGTTCAGAGAGCTCTTGGAAGGCTAAAGTCCAATTTCCTGCCTTTAGCCATCTTTGTCAATTTAAGACATCCGAGATAAATGAAGATCTATTCAATCCGCAAAGAGTAATAGAGAAGACCACCCTTTTCAGAATGGGAATCTTTTCAGAGTAGGAAGCTATTGGTTTTGGAACAATTCTTCCAATAGAGAATTGATCTATCCCTGATTCTATTTAATTCAGCTAGAATTTTTTCTGATGATTACATGCGTTACTGTAGAACTCAGTCTTTCCTGCTCCTGTTTCCTTCACCTCTTAGACCTTGCAGATACAGGGTGTAGACTCTGCCCAGGGATGCCCAAGATAGGAAGCTCCAAGGACACATTTTACAGAGGATCTCACTTAGCTGATAAATGTTCAGGTAGTGCTGGAATGATTAATGAATGGCTGAGCAATCCATCTGAATGCATTCTTGTCTGGCCGAGGCTGGGTCATCACCTGTAGCATATCCACCAGTGCACACACACTCGGAGGAGGAGGAGGTGGAGAAAGAAGGAAGAAAAGATGAGAAGAGGAGAAGGAGGGAGAAAGGAGAAGCAGAAGAAAGTAGGAAATGGATCGAAGTGGAATGAAAACATGCATCACATAAGGTCAGGTGGGGAGGTGGACTGACAAGAGAGGAGTGAAGGGAAGGGAATCCTTCAGCTGTAGGAGGTAGAGAGGACAGGGATGGTGCCTGGACCCAGGATGGCAGCGAGAGGTTGGGGATGAACACAGGACAGCCTCCACGAGATACTTGAGCTGGGACAGCAGCACAAGCAATAATGTTAACTCAGATTACTAGGGTTGGCGGCCTATATAATATTCTTTTTTTTAAAGGAATTCAAGGATACAACTTTTATTTTTAAGCCTTTCTGGTAGGCAGGGGATGTCAGGGAAGAGCAATGCCTCTAGCGACACCTGTTCTCCATCCAGCAGCAGCAGAAGTGCGACCCTGGGTCAGTTGCCTACTCTCCAAACCTCAGGTTTCTTGTCTGAAAAAAGGACAGCAATAGCATTGCTGGGGCTTTTGGTGTGAGCACCACCAAACACCAGTGGCTCTTTTCATTGCTATCCAACAGAGCACTTGAGTATGCCTCAAGCCATTCCCGGCTTCACAGAAGCAGGAACCACACCCACATTTGCTTCTACGTCAGCTGCTGGGTTGTTCAGGCCTGAACAGAGAGGGTCCTGGGAAACGGACAGCAGGGGACAAGGGGGAGGGGAAGCACAGTGGCCCACAGGAGCCAGAGGCCATGGTTGTTTTTCCATGGAAAGGATTAGGATTGTGTGTTGAGTCATCATTTAAACAAACAGGTCTTGTGTATTGAAGTTCAATTTTGGGACTTAAAGGCACCAAAACCCTGGTGTTGTCCAGTTTTAGGGCCTTGGCCAGAAGCAATGGGAGGCACTGGTGTGGGTGCTATGAAGTGCAATGCATGAGTAGCATTGCAGGATCAGACCCAGGGAAAGAAATACTATATATATTTTTTGTCTCTTATAAAATCCACTCACATGAGGTCTTTCTTTCCTCAAGCAGAGGAACACATTATCCCCTAATAAGAATTTTTCCTGTTGATAGTAGACCATTCACTTTGGAGAGGTCCTCCTTTTCGAAGACCACTAAAGGACATTAATTGAGTTTATGTTAATATGTTAATACATCGTTTCCTTTCCCCAGTGCTTCCTGAGCTAGAGACTGAAGCTCACCTCGCCACTCTGTATGCACCAGACCTCCACACCCGAGGCTTATCACAAGCAATTATCTTACCCAAATAAAAAATGAAAATGGAAAAGTTAAATAAATAACAGGACATCTTGATGGAATCGCAGTAATGCTCATCTTGGTTAACATTAGCCCTGACTTTTGGACAG
Organism: Eumetopias jubatus; assembly: GCF_037043125.1. Lineage (NCBI taxonomy): Eukaryota > Metazoa > Chordata > Mammalia > Carnivora > Otariidae > Eumetopias > Eumetopias jubatus. Next base: position 38,778,219 of record NW_028274818.1, read on the forward strand.
CTAGATTTGTTAATACGCTTGTCCTTTGTTTAGGCATCTATCTGTAAATCTTGTGACTTTCCAAAATGATGGATGGCAGCCATCTCACTCTCCCCGAAACAAAACAAAACAAAACAAAACAAAACAAAACAAATACTCTCCAGGAAACTGGAAGAAGCAAAAAGGACCCTGTAGTCCTGACCTAAGTATTGCCTAGATTGGAAAAAACCCTCAAAACTGAGTTCCCCTAAAAATTACTGTGGTTTTGTCCACAGCATATTCAGTGTTCCATTGTCCCAGTCTTCCTGCTCTCCATTCCTGCACCTGTCAGGCCTCTGTGAACTTGAACTGGAACCTGCAACTTGGGGTTGCAGTCTGGACGGACCAGCTTGGGCTCTGGCAGCAAACCATCCTAAACCTCAGGGGCTCAACCCAGCAGATGTGTTTACTCCTTCTTCACGCAAAAGCCTGTGGGTGCTGCTGGTTTGTCACAACAATTGCTCTGCAGATCTCTAGCCTGACATCTCAGCTGGCTTTGACCTTTGAGCATCTCCATCCCAGCGTGCTCTTCTACTGTGGCCACAACAGAGAAAGAGAAGCCCAGAGATTTAGGCACTGATTTAGGCACATACTTTGGCCAGGAGGTGACACAGGCTGGGTCCATTTCCTTGGCTGGAACTGGTCCCATGGTCAGCCCAACCACCAGAGGGTGGGAAAGCACACTGGGAAGAAAATGAACAGTCCACATCGCTGAATGTGAGCAAAGTCTAATTTCTCAGGAACTTTGCCCACTGCCAGTTGTTTTCCTTTATTTGCCCTAAGTGGTGGTAACTGAACCCTGGGGTCAGCCATCTGGGATTTCCTGTGTCCTACAGACTTTTGAAGTCACCCTTCTTTTATATAAATATATATACATTATCTATCATTTTAAAATAGACTTTTAATGAGCAGTTTTAGGTTCACAGCCAAATTGAGCAGAAAGTACAGAAATTTCCCATAGACCTCCTGCTCTCCCCACACCCCACAGCCTCCCTAACTATTAACACCCCCCCCACGTACATTTGTTATAACTGATGAACCTACATTGACAAATCATTATCACCCAAAGTCCATAGTTTGTATTAGGGTTCACTCTTGGCATTGTACATGGTACAGGTTTGGACAAAGGCATAATGACACATATCCATCATTATGGTAGCATACAGTACAGTTTCCCTGCCCTGAAAATCCTCTGTGCTCTGCCTATTCATTCCTCCTTCTCTTTTAACCCTTGGCAACAACTGATCTTTTTACCACCTGCATAATTTTGCCTATTCCAGAATGTTGTATAGTTGAAATCATACAGTATGTAGTCTTTCAGGTCAGCATCCTCCATGTCTTTTCATGGCTCGATAGCTCAGTTGTTTTTAGCACTGAATAATATTCCATTGTTTAGATGTATCACAATTTGTCCATTCACCTGCTGAAGGACATCTTGATTGGTTCCAAGTTTTGGCAATTATGAATAAAGCTTCTATAAACATTGGCATGTAGGTTTTTGTGTGGACATAAATTTTCAGCTCATTTGGGTAAATACCAAGGAGCATGATTGCTAGATCGTATGGTAAGAGTATATTTAATTCTGTAAGAAACTGCTGAACCGTTTCCTAAAATGGCTGCACCATTTTGCATTCCCACCAGCAAGGACTGAAAGTTCCTGTTGCTCCACATCCTTGTCAGCATTTGGTGTTGTCAGTGTTTTGGATTTGGGCCATTCTAATAGGTATGCAGTGGTATCTTGTTGTTTTAGTTTGAAATTCCCTAATGATTTAGGATTTTGAGCATCTCTTCTTAGATTTATTTTCCATCCTTGTATCTTCTTTGGTGAGGTGTCTGTTTTCTTAGGTTTATTTTCCATCCTTGTATCTTCTTTGGTGAGGTGTCTATTCAGGTCTCTTCCCATTTTTTAGTCATGTTATTTGCTTTCTTATTGTTGACTTGTAAATGTTTCTTGTATATTTTTGATAATAGTCCTTTATCAGCTATGGCTTTTGCAAATATTTTTTTCTAGTCTGTAACTTGTCTTTAACAGTCTTTAATTTTTACAGAACTGATTCAGAGTCTCAATCTCCATATGAAACCCCATATTCTCATCAATGTCCCTGTAGAATCTTGCAAGTGGAGGGGCTTATATTTTTCTTAGTTACCTCTAGCTAAGATTTTGGTGTCCCGAGAATTTTTGATCCCTCTTTGAGTGGAATAAATGCAAATATGAAATATAGCCTTCTTTTTCTTGTAATTCCTTCCATCTCCAGTGTCCCTCCCTCCATCCTGCCTCCTTGCACTATGGATCCACTGAAGGTTTGGGGCATCAGAGGGGGGGTTATAGCATGACTCTGTGTAACAACTTAAAATGCAATGGTATATGTAGCCATTCTTCAAAGTTTTTCAGCATATCCAACATCTCAGTGGTCACCTTTTCTTTTCCCCTCGCATGTTGTGTGTTGCATGTTGCTTTCCCCCCCATCTTTTCTCTCCACTTGACTTCTTTATATCTCCTGAATTGTCCCCAGTCTCTGAACCTGTTGTCTTCCCCCATTTCTAATTATAGGTACAAAAAAATTTCCTCTCATTTCCTGACACAGAAATATTCATTCAACCCTTTCTTTGTTTTTGGTTTCTCTGTCTAGAACATACTCTAGGATATGCCTTTTCATACTCAAATGATCCATTAGGCATTTCATCCAAACATAATAAATTTTCTCTCAGAATTCCTACTGCTTGTTTAAAATATCCCCTCACTCATCTTTGTAGGATAATCTGGGCAAGTATGATATGGGGATAGGGTTAAAAAAGAGTATAGGAATAACCCACCTGAGCAAGGCTGAGGGAACCCTGTATCCAGCTTTGGGGTTTAAAAGTGTTATTTTATCCATAATGGCTACTCATAAGCATATCTGTTCATAGAAGAAATCTCATCATAAAATCAGGTGTTTAATTTTAGGGACAGTTTACCCAGAAAATCTTTGTAAGATCCTCTAAAGGACTACCACAAAGAAAAAAAAATATTTGAAAATGTGGCAACTTGAAAGTGTCATTGAAGAGTCAAAACAAACTGAGGGCCTGTTCCCCTCGTGCCCACCCTCCTCTCTGGCAGCAAGGTCCTTGACCGTAGATGGTCTTAGCCTGAGCTATGCATGCTACAGCTCTTAGGAAATGCTGCCGAAGATAGCCATCTGTGGAGAATGGGCACACCACACCATTTTATACACTTTGGAACTCTGAGAAACTCCGAAGATTGCTGGAATATTTCATTATTGCTCTTTCTTATGAACATTTACCAACATGCAGTTGATTACTAATTGTGAATAGCCATACCTCCTTGTTTTTGTCTTTCAACAAGTCCTAGTGCTGTGCTGAGTCCTGCAAGGTGTGGTACCTCCTCTGTGTGTTTAGAAATCTATGGAGATGCTATTTTGGATTTTACATAAACTCATTCCACTTAACTCCTTCCAAGAAAAATCAACAGTTTCTTTTTACTCTCCCATGATTTGTTTCTCTTCAACTGTTTTTCCTCTTCTCATCATGTCCCTGGCTCCTTTACCTTCATTCCATGAGGTTGTTCCAGGTTTCCTTATCACTGTGGCCAGAATGGGGTATAAGACTCCATGTCCTGCATGACTCCTCACGATGTAATCTCCTTCAAAACTCTGAGACACCACCTCGCATTCTATGACATCATCACTGTTTGTGACATTATTCAAGACTATTGGAAGCAGATGAGGATATTTGATACCTCGTAGCTAAGAGATCCGTTAAAGAAAAAGATACATAATTCACAAATTTATTGGATGTTTTTACTTTGGAGGTAAATATTTTGTCTTTGGCCAGGTTGGAATTGGAATTTTAAGAAAGGATCATATGTGATTTTTCATTTTCCTGTTTCTTTTGCCGTGACGTGGAGGGGAGTGGGCAGGGAAGTGCAGTAGGAATGAAAAAAGGTGGAGAAGAATGTATGGATGGGGGTTACCCATATGTATTTATTTATACTCTTTTAGTCTTTTAGTGGGAAGTTGAAAGAAATGAAGCAATAATAAGAATAAATTATTTCAGGGTCTACTATGCAATGGTCATGGTATTAGGCACTTGGTGCTAGCTATCACATAGGATCCGAGGAGTTAAGAACAAGGGCTATTAATTCATGCAGAAGAAGCAGGCTTATAGAGAGCAGATGAACTGCGTCAGTGGATGGAACTCATGAGAAGACAAATATTAAGAAGAAAGAAATTGCTAAGTAGTTAGCCTTGTCTGATAACCAGTGGAGCATCTGGGAAGGAAGTTACTTTCTGGCTGCAAATGTAGAGGTTTGTCTTAAAGATTGCTAACAAAACATGCCAGACATCTCACCATCTAAAAAGATCTATCAATTTGTTATATTTTTATGATCAGAAAAAATCACATTATTTTAAAATGCGTTATGTTTCATTGTCCACATCTTGCTGTGCTGGGGAATGTGCTGTGGGAATGCCCCAAACTCAAAGGACTTTGCCCTCTAGAAATTCTCAAGTCATGAGGATAACCCTGAGACAGAGGATATCATTCATTATTGCTTTCAATACCTCCATTTCAGATGCAGGGGGGCCAGCAATGGAGCACAAGCTTAATCTGGGTGAGATGGGGACCATTGGGAACTTTTCCTCTCTGAGAATTGGGACACTCTTTTTAGAGAAGGTAGCCATGTTTATATTGGCCTGTACAGTGGAAGAGAGGAGCATGCTTTGGTAGAGGAGGAGGTAGAGACACTTGGATCCATCTTGAGAAGAGGCCCAAGGATGGTAATAAGAGGTTGAGACCAGCACTGCCCTTAGACCCAGAAAGAGGGGTCCTATCCTGGTCCTGCACTTTTGGGGCCCTGCTCTGCCTCTTTCTGACTCTTCTCTCAATGGGAGGTGAAGAAGCCATGGGACTAAGGATGTGCCCCCACCCTGAGCTCATGCCTCTTCATCTTCACTTTCTAAACCATGCTCTAGCTGCAGAAACTTGGAATCCCTTGGGCTTCCAGGGCTGGCATAGCCTCTTTCCTGGGCCAGTCCCCTGGGGCACAGAACGAAATACTCTCATGCACACCCTGCACCTGCAGGTTTGTGGGGATTAGCGGTTTGCAGGAGGCATATTTAGGGTTTGGGTGTGTGGACTGGAGTGTCTGCATACATGGGAGTCTTGTGTTGTGCAGGACAGAACCACAGATGGAAAGAAAAAAGGCAGCAGGGCAGAATCCTGGAATTGGCTTTCTCTCCATCTCCCCGGCCCATGCGCAAGTCTGAGTTTGAGAATTCTAAATGTGAAACTGGCCTTCCAGGGTGATCTGAAGGGGTATTTGTAAAGTATGAAGATAGAAAATATTTTCTTTAGCAGTTTGTTGGCTTAATACATATTAGACATGTCCTGTGTGGCCTCCATTTGTATTCCTGCCCTGGGCATGCAAATGTTCCCTCGCTTCTTCAAGATTATTGTTAAGGATTTTCCTTTGGAAGTAGCTATTCATGGGGCAGAAGATGAAGACAGCAGAGATCTGGCCTCCCTTTCCCACTGATGAATCAGACTCATTCTGGACAAAACATAACATGCATCCTAACAAGGAAGGCTAAGCTCCGTGAATTCTCTCTGTGTGTTTGGTTTATTACAAGGTGCCAGTGCTCATGTTGTGGTGTGTACAGGACAAGTGTGCTGCCCATGTTCCCGAAGTCCTCTGACCCTCTCTGATAGAGAAGGAAAAGTTTGAAGAAGGATGAATTGCAAGAGAGATTTGCCTGTGAGCATATTCATGTGCGCTCTCTCTCTCTCTCTCTCTCTCACACACACACACACACAATTTGAGGAGCTTCCTTCCCGTTCCTTTCTCTCTTTACACTTGGGAGGCTCCACGGAGGCTTTTCTTCCACCTGTTTGCATTGGCTACAAAAGGGGCTTGCAAAGAGAGTTGCTATGGCACATCTTTGCAGATAACGGGAGTTGGCAGATGTTTTTTAATTAAAGAAATTCAGGTTATGAAAAAGATGTCATGGGTAGAGGGAGTGGGAACTTGCCAGCCGCAAACCCTGCTCGTATCTGCTCAGCCCCAACACGGAGCATCTGCTTCTGGATTTCATGAAATGCCATTGTGGGGAGTGAAAGGGACGGGGGGAGCAGATGTAGGTATCAAGACACTACCAGCTCTTACTTATCTACCAGTTGGGGTACAGGCGCCAAAACTGGAATGAGCTATATCCATGGAGAACACAAAGCAACACTGTAGCACTACAGTGCTACAGAACCAGGTCCACTGACTCATTGTCACCAGACTGCCCATGAAGAAGGCTTCCTTTTGAAACTCTTGGAGCTATTTTGGGCCACGCAGGTTAATACTTGGTTCTTTAGTATTTCTTTAGCTATTCTTTAGTATTTCTTTAGCTATTCTTTAGTATTTCTCTTGTGTTAGTATCTTTTAATATGCCTAGCAGAAGTATGAGTGTGACTACAAGAGTCACAAAATTTGAATGTTTACAGAAGCCAGTTAGGTAAAACAAATGTGTAAATAAGTCTGGTGAAACACAATAGGGAGTGGTGAGGCCTGGGGCATACCTGAAGATACATGCCTGTCTTTAAAGGCATCTAAACAATAAAAATATTTGAATACTGTGTTGGCCAAATGAAACATCTGTAGGACACAGTTGGCTCTTGTGTTGCCAAACTGCCACCCCTGCCAAAGGGCCTAGGGCTTTGGTAGTAGCCAGGCATAGGCACCAGCACTGTCTGATTGAAATGCAAATGCAAGCCTCTTCCATATATAACTTTAATTTCTAGGAACCACATTAAATGTTAAAAATAAAGATGTAAAGTTAATTTTAATAATATGCCTCGCTTAACCACATATATCCAAAATATTATCATTCCAACATGTAATCAACTTAAAAATGGTTAATGAGGTGTTTTACATACTAAGTCTTTAAAAGTCAGTGTGTATGTTATGGCAGGTCTGGGATTTGACTTTACCTTTCTTACAAGCTACTTACACAATTTCACAGATGCTGGCAGAAGAGATGAGATTCTTGGGTCAGAGATAAAGGATTTTATTACTCATGGCACAGCAAACAGCATGAGCACCAGCACATTTGCCTCAGTTCCCCTGGTCTCTGAAATAGGCAGAAGTCTAAGGTGGCCCCAGAGATCCCTAGTCCCTTATATACTTAACACCTGCTCCTAGTTATTCAATTCCTATGAAGGGATTTTGCAGATATAATTAAAATCTCAAGTCAGTTGACCTTTAATAGGGCAATTATTAAGCAGGTGGGTCTGACCTAGTCGTATGACCTTTTAAAATCTGGGTCTAGAGGTCAGAGACAGAGAAGTCAGAGAGATTAAAAACATGGGAGGGATTTGACAGTAAGAAATTCTCCATTGTTGGCTCTGACTTGAAGGGCACCATGTGGAGAGGAATGCAGGAGGCCTCTATGAACTGACAGTGGCCCCTGCTGACAGCCAGCAAGGAAAATGGGGGCTCTCAGTCATACAATCATAAGGAATTAAATTCTGCCAACAACCTGAATGAGCATGGAAGTGGATTTTACCCCCGAGTGTCCGGATGAGAACTTAGCTTGGTGATAACTTATTTTTCAATGTTTTTAAAGATTTATTTATTTGAGAGAGAGAGAGGGAGCGCAAGCATGAGTGAGGGGAGGGGCAAAGGGAGAAGTAGACTCCCCACTGAGCAGGGAGCCCAATGCAGGGCTCAAACCCAGGACCCTGGGATCATGACTTGAGCCGAAGGCAGATGTTTAACTGACTGAGCCACCCGGCTGCCCCAGCCTTGTGATACCTTAATTTCAGCCTCTGAGACCCTGAGCAGAGAACTCTGTATCGCTCATGACCTACAAAACTATGAGCTAATAAATTGGTAGTATTTTAAGCTGCCAAGTTTGTGGTAATTTGTTACTCTGCAATAGAAAACTAAAACCCCTCCAAAGTCCCTTGGGGGTGACATAGAGGGCCCAGGTGGTTGTTGCACATGTAATGGGTTTATGTTATAGCTGAAGAACCCTGAGCCTGGGGAACTCACGTTTTTATAGAAAGCAGAAGGCAAGCCTGCTCTTTGTCCCAAAGGCAGATAATTATCTCATCCCTCAAGGATGCTCACTGTGAACACAATTCTGACACATGCCCTAGGTAAAAAGCAATCAGAGTCTTCCATTCTTGGCATACCGCTATAGACTGAATGTTTGTGTCCCTCCAAATTCCTATGTTGAAATCAAGTCCTCAGTGTGATAGTATTTGGAGGTGGGGCTTTGGGGAGGTGTTTAGGTCATGAGGGTGGAGACTCATGATTAGTATTCTTATGGAAGAGATCCCAGAGAGCTCCCTCACCCCTTCTACCATATGAGGACACAGCGAGAAGACGGCGGTCTACAAACCAGGAGGCAGGCCCTCAGCAGACACCAATCTGCTGACACCTTGATCTCAGACTTCCAGCCTCCAGAAGTGTGAGAAGTAAATTTCTGTTGTCTAAGCCACCCAGTCAATGATATTTTTGTTATATTGGCCCTAAAGGGCTAAGATTCATACCAAGCAAATCATGAGAGATCCATGAAGGAGTGTCTTTCAACATTTTATACTCACGGCACATTGCCATTTGGACCAGCCCCATTTCAGGTGCTCAGGAACCACGGGTGGCTAGTGGCCAACATACTGTATAGCACAGATAGAGAAACTACCAAATATTTGTTGAGAGGTTGATTGGAAAATTGAGAATTGAGCTCTGTGGCCCTTTATCAGTATGACTGATGCCTTTTCCTGAAGTTTAAAAGCTGTTAATGAAGGAGAGGTTATTTAATTATTCTGGCCATTGACTAGGTGGAGGATTACCTAAGGGCAGGCTCTGACTGACAGACTCCTTTGTATCTGCCTACTCATGGGTATTATCCTCTGTCCTCCTGGGTATTTCTCAAACTTTCTTTTTTATTTTTAAAATTGTTGCTCCCTTATGGAGCCTTTTAAGATTTTTTTCCCCCTAATTGTTCCCTCTCCCCCATGAACTCTTATACCACAGGTATACTATATATCTATTTATGTTCTGTGGCCCTTTGGAAGACCATAAGTCATTGTAATGTTTAAGTATTTTTACTCTCCTCCAATTCAAATTTTGCCCTCTTGGGGACAATATTGCCTCTGCTGAGAATATACCTTTTAGAAGACTACTGTTATATTTATCAAACTCACCAGAGGCAGACTGATAAACTAGGTTGCCATTGTATTTCATTTAGGTAGAATAACTTACTCTAGGGTAATCATCATGCATATGCATCAAGCATAAAAAACATCATGCTCTCATGATGTTAGGTGCTCAGAGCATGGGGATCCTGGGGGTATGCTGATTAGAGATCCAGAGAGCTGGGCTCCCTTGCCATTGTCACCCTGTGTCTGTGTTGCTGCATGAAGTGCCCCACTTACCTCTTCTTTCTAGACTCTTGTCCTGCCAGACTGCAACCCCTGCCCTAGGGGCTACAACTTCAATAGTAGCCAGGCATATAGACAAGCACTGTCTTTCCTTGGGGACCACTCTGGATAAACGCTGAAGCATTTTTGTTCTTAGGGCCCCCCTCACCCATCAGTGACCACCCCCTTTTTTCTCAAGCTTTTGGAGAGCCGACGGCCCAATTTAGCTTTGAGAGAGTTATTTTGACCTTTGGAAGAATGAGAGGGAAATATGTCTGTCCTAGGAAGAATATGATAAGCCAAACTTTTCCGGTGAGAGTACTTCTAAATTCCTGAAAGTCGATTGTTAGAGAGGAAGGCTTAGGGGAGTCAAGACTGCATATTCAATATGCTTGGAAATCAGGTCCTTTCTTTGTTCTGGGGCCACTGATTTCATTTATAAAAGGGGATGTATTACCCACTTTACTTTAGAAGTAAGCTTTTAACATCTTCAAAGTTTTTTTGTAATTAATTTCTAACTTGTATAATGGTCAGGGCATTTGGTCTGTATGATACCAGTTCTTTGGTATTTATTGAAACTTGATTAACAGCCTAGCATATGACAAGATTTGTTAGTGCTTCCTATGTGCTTGAAAAGAATATATTCCATAAAATGGCCTGAAAAGTTCTTTATATGACTTTAGGTAAAGTTTGTTAAGTGTGAATCTTCTGTGTCATTATTGATTTTTCTATCTGCTTGATTTACCAATTCGAAAGAAGTATATTATCATCTCTCATTGTGAGGATGGATTTGTCAATTTTTTCTTGAGAGTCTATTAATTTTTGTTTTGTATATTTCAAAGCTTATGTCAATAGAACTTTGCAATTATCTCATTTTTCTGATGAATTATTCTTTTTATCATTATAAGGTACCTCTCTCTATCTCTAATAATTCTTGAAATCTGTTTCATCTGGAATTAATAAGATACCAGATTTCCATTAGACAGTATTATCTAATATGTTTTTTTCATCCTTTCATTTATAATATTTATACACTTTTAAATTTTCGCTATGTCTTTTATACAGTATAAATAGCTGCCTTTTTAAAAAGACAATAAAAAAATCTCTGTCTTTTACTGGGGAAGTTTATTTCATTCATATTTATTGGAATCACAGATACATTTACATTTATTTCTCCCAAAGATTTTGTGTTTTCATTTGTTTTGATTTAAGCCTTTTTTTCTTTTTTCTCTTTATTCCTATTTTATTTTGAGTTGATAAAGCTCTCTTTATTCTCTATTTTACTGATTTTAGTATTGTTCATTCTATTTTTGTTCTTAAAGGCAACGCTGACATAATAGCACATATATTTTACTTAGAATATGTCATCCAGGATTGTGTTGTACACTTCTAGGGAGCACCAGTCATATTGTTTTCTGTGCTGTTAAGTGGTAAGTCCTTGAACTCTGCCTTATTTCCAGAAATATAAGGAGCTCAAAACATTTTAACTGGTCATTTCTTACTGGATCCCATATTGTTGTCCAACATTTTAATTATCCTTTGTTTTTATATCACAAATTAGTCATTTTTTAATCATTTATTGATTGATATTGTCTTTTCTTATTTATATTTACCCATAACTTTACCAGTTATTTTGCTCACCATTTTTTTCCTTGCATTTTAATTTTCCTTTTGGATTCAGTTTTCTCCTTCAGGGGAAGCATTTTAGAAGTTCTTGCATTAAGGGTTTGTTAGTTATACACTCTCAGTTTTTGATTGCCTGAAAAAGTCTTAGTTTACCTATATGTTACATATTTTCTCTTGTATATATTATATGAAGTGTAACAACAACAACAACAACAAAACCCCACATTTTTAGTCATTGCTGTGCCTTCATTCTTGAATGATAGGTTAACTGGGTATAGAAGTCTAGGTTCACAGGTATTTTTTTTTCCCTCAGAACTTGGAAGATATTTGTACTTCTTATTAATTTATTGCCTCTCAGCTTCAAATCTACCCTTCTTTGCCATACTTTGTGATATCAGGCCTGAACTCTCTAGATTACATTTCTCTCTAGACAGAAAGCTTCATGTTAGGCTCTGCCAAGAGAGGGCACCAGAGGGACACTTCAAGGCTGGAAGAGGAAGAAGGAAAAAGGAAACTTTTTTTTTTCTTCTGCTGTTCTGTTTTTTGGCTTAAGAGTGTGCAAATCAAAGTGTAAGGATCTTTGTTTATCTGTGGCACCCTCCAGCCAGTTTCTTCTGGAACCGGGGGTGGCTCTTACATCTCATGTCTTATCAATGACCAATTTCTTTGTCACCACATCAGTGGGCATCATGTTCCTATGGCAACCATGTCCTCTTCTCGAAGATCTGAATTTCAGCTTTACAGGGTCTCGTCCTCTGAGATTTTAAGTTCTTTCCTTGTTCACCTTCCTCTCTTTCCTAAGGGTAGCAGTTTTTGTGTGTTTGTATAGTTTCTCTCACACCTTAGAATTTGTTTTGCCCATTTTAGTTATTAACCACCTTTTACCAGTTAATAATTCATTACATTAAATTTTCCCTGTTTAAACTGCTGTTGTGGTTTTAGTCTCCTGACTGGACCCTGACTGATAAAATATATTCTATTGATTTCTGTTCTATTTTGTTGCTGTACAAAACAGTGTTGTCGGCAAAATATTTTAATAGACACTTCATGAAATAAGATATAAACTGGCCAATAAGCCTATGAAAAACTGTTCAACATTATTAGTCATCAAAAAATGCCATTATTAGTCATCAAAAAATGACAATGAGATGCCACTACACACCCATAGGAAGGCTAAAATTAAAAAGTTTGACAACAGTAAATGTTGGCAAAGATGTGTAACTGGAACTCTCATACATTGTTGGGAATGTGATATTATACAACCAATTTGGAGAAAGGTCTGGTGGTGTCTTTTCAATGTACATCTACTCTATGACCCCAGCTATTCCACTCTTTGGTATTTACCCAAGAGATACAATATTCACACAAAAAAACTTTTTCAAGAATGTTCATAGCTTTTCTCATAATCTCTAAAATGGAAAGAGCCCAGGTGCCCATCAGTAGGGGAATAGATAAACAAACTGTTATTTTCATACAATGGAACGCTACTCAATCATAAAAAGGAATAAATTACTGATACGTGCAGCGCCATGGATGAATATGAAAATCAGTATGCTAAGTGAATGAAGCCTTATACTAAAATGTAGATTTCATTTTTGTGCAATTTCAGCACAGGTAAAACTAATCTATGGCAGAAAAATATTAGTATAGTGGTTGACTTTGAGGGAATGGGAATGGGGATCAACTAGAAGGGAAAAAGAGGGAAATTTGGGCATTGATGGTTTTATATTTGATAGAGGTTTGGGTCACACAGCAACTCATATTTATGATTTGTGCATTTCATTATGTATATTTGACATCAAAAGAGAGGCACCTGCAAACAAGTACTGTGCTCTATTTAATAATATCCTTGCTGAAGCACTTAGGGGGAAGTCTAGTAATACCTATAATTTTCTTTGAAATGCACACATAGGAAAAACATCCCCAAATAAAATAACAACAAAAAACTAATGAGAGATTGATGAATGAAGACAGGCATGGATAGAAGATAGATATGTGATAAAGCAAATACAGTAAAATTGAGTATGATATCAATGGTAGAATCTAAATAGTGAGAATATAGGTGCTTGCTGTAAAGTGCTGTCAACTTGCTCTATGTTTTATAATAAAATGTTGGGGAAAAAAGGCTGCTGTCCATCTAATAATTATTTTTAGAGTAACATGTTTTGTCTATGGTTTGTTCAACATCTTTTTTTTATGTTCTGCACTTTCACTACAATGTGTTTAGATATGAATTAATTTTTAGTGCACTCAGGGCTAATGAGCTTACATCTTTTTTCATTTCTTGAAACTTCTCAGCCTGTATTTCATTGAATATTATCTTTTTTTCTCTTTTTCTGGAATTCCCATTAGATTTGTGTTTAAACTTCTTGTCCTTTCATCCTCAGATCTTAGCCTCTCTTTCACATATCTTTGTCTCTCTCTGCTGCGTTTGGGTGCGCTCACCTTGCACCTTCAGGTATGTCATCCTCGTCCACTTTTCAGTTTACTGATTCTCTCTTTGGCTATATCTATTCTGCTGGTTAAACTATGATTATGTTTTTCATTTCTAGAAATTCTATTTAATTTTTTCCCAATATAATCATCAGTTTTGTTGTGTTTTTTCAAGATTCTTTTATATAGTTAGCCTTTTAAAACATACTTAGTTTTTAGCTTAATTCTGATAGTTTATTTTAAGTAGGTGTTATCAGGGTTTAAAATCTGCTCTTTGCTTTATCTGCTGACTCCCACTCATTGTGGACTGCCTCCTTCATATATTTGGATTGCGATTATGATAATGGACATTTATCTGAGGGACTCTTCCAGCTTGAGGAAGTTTTTGTCCCTCCAGAGACATTTTTTTGTTTGTGCAAGTCATACCAGGGTCATAGGCCCTAGTCACTTTTTGTATTAGTCATTCATATCACTCATCTAGAGCAAATTTGAACTCAAAACCCACATGAAGGCAAGCCTATGCTCATGAATTATCAGAGGAGATTATTTCTTTTCTTTATCCAGAGCCTAGTTTAAGACAACTAAGCTTCTTGATTATCTTCCTGAGTCTGAGTACAGATTTGGTTTACTCTCTTACAACTAATATAGCACTTCAATGTTTCTGGTTTTCTGTGCAGAAAAAGGAAAGTGAGGTGTTTGAATTCCACTTCCTTCATCATGTGGACTCAAGGCCTGATCTCTTGAGCACACGTGGACATTCATCCCAGGCATTACCAAATCTGGTCACCCTCCACAGGCAGCTGGGGCATCTGCTCAGGCTTTCCACTCTGGAGTTTAGTTCTCCTTTTATTTTGGGTCTCTGGAAATTTCCCTCATTTTCTTATAAACCCAGTTATTGCTTTTAAAAGGATGTTCATTATAATTTATTCAGCATTTTCTAGGTGTTTCATATTGGGAGGGTCTTCAAGTAATTTGATCTTCCATAATACCGGAAATGAAAGCTGTGTTAGGCATTTCACATGGATTATTTTATTAATTCTTCCCAACAAACCTATACATATTATTAGTCCAGGAAATTCAGGCATAGGGGGATGAAGCAGTTTCTCCAGGTCTTACAAGCTAGTTGATGTGGAAAAGTTGGGATTCTCCCAATGTCTAAACAATTCTGATATGTAGTCTTTTGTTCTTTTGTGTTGCAAGGGTAGAGAAACCTACCTCCTGTCTTGGAAACATTGCTTTTCCCAGGCCAGCAGTGTTACTCAATTAGTACTGTAAAAATCCCCCTCCTGGGTATGCATTTTCTTTCTTTTCATTCAGCAGCAAGGCCTCAAGAGTGTTCTTTGTACCATGAGAAGCATGTGGTTTTTGGAATTCTCCCATTACCTGTCACGTCCAGCCTGAGTGTTGTCTGGAAGAACAGCGTTTGAGGTCCTTTATGGGGTCACTCTCAAGTAACCCTCTGCTGACTGACAAGAAGACTCAGCCACAGGAGCTTGGGACTTCTGTGTCTCATATAGATTTTTGACTGAGTTTTATTTGAGTCACTTGCTCTTATTTGCAAATCCGAGAAGTGACGAGCTTTCTGTTTGTCTGAGAAACTGTCTTGCAGATGCTGAGGGTGACCAGATGCCCTAGTTTACCTGGGATGGGGTATTTCCTAGGAAGTGGGACTTTCAGTTCCAAAACTGGGTGAGTCCTGGGAGAACCAAAATGTTAGTCACTCTGTAGACCATTCCAGGGAATTTGTTAACCAGATCAGTCCCAGTTCTTAGCCATGAGAGACCAGAGCATCTTCTGGTTTCCAGATTTCCCCGGAGATGAAAGGAAGGAGGTTTAACAGTGAGAAGAGGAGCACAGGGGACAGAAGATTCATTTCAAGGACATGTGGAATGAAGCAAAACCTCACCAGGTATTTCCCAGCTGTTTCTAGTTACACCCCAGCAAAAGATGGAGCAACTTAGGAGGGACAGAAAGTAGGAGCAACAGGGAAAAGAACTGAGGTTTACAGAGTGTGGTTTTCTGGCCCATGTATTTGGTTAGATTCTTAGTCTATATCATATAATTTAGTCCTGTCTGGAACTCTAAGAGGCAGACAAGATGATGCCCATTTTGAAGAGGAGGAAACTGAGGTTCTGCAAGATTGAGTTCCTTGCCCAATATCATATTTGCAAAAAGTGACGTCTGCATTCAAACCCAGGCCTTCAAGTTGACCTTAGTGAGGGCATGGGGAGGAGTGCTCCTTATGCCAGCACTGATTGCGGGAATTGTAAGTCAAGGAGGAGAGACAAAAAAGAGGTGGGCTCTGCAAATTGTCATCGTCTCACAAACAATCCCCACTGTTAGGAAGCAGCAGGCAGTGACCATTGCTCCATCAGGCCTGGGAGATCCAGGGAAGTGGGCAGGAGAACATGGGTTGCTCTCTGCCTGTATCCATCCACCTCTTCCTTTTCCCCTCCCCAACATGCTTCTACCCACTGTTGGGATTCATGGAGTGGTCAGGGATGCTGGGCTTGGAGATAAAGATTCTTTCCCCGCTTGCTGTGCTGTTTATAGACTGCTGTGTGGGCAGTCCCACCCTCTGGTGCCTGGTCTTTGCTCTTTGCTGTTGAGTGCCTTACTGCCTGGTCTGAGGTCATGAGCTTGGTCCATCATGCCCCCACTTGCTTATCTTCAGAAAAACAGCCTTCCTATTGCCTGTCTGCTGCATTGTAAAATGCTGTATCAATATTAACCATTATTAGGGCATCCTTTCCTAACAAACACATCCTAAGGATCCAGTGATCAGGGCTGCTTTTAAAGGCCTCGTCTAATATTTACCTACCCTGCTTCCTTCTACACTCTTCACTGTGTTTTTCTGAACAGCTGTGTCGAGAACAGAAGGCTCTTCTGTGCAAACTCATAAGTCACCTGCACTTATTTTATGTATCCAGGGCTGTTATGCTCTGCAGCAAGCTATTAAGAAAAAATAGGAGTGGATATTTGATATAATAGATTATTACATGTTCAGCATATAAATTGCTAGGTCTTAGAAGCAAGAAAGAAGTAATTTTGCCCTGAGGTAATATAACAGCTACTGTGGAGTCACTAAAATCAATTAAATAGATCATTTGTGGTCAGGACAGAAGTGTGGGATTATTACCTGAATAGCATTCAGTAGCTGTTCCCTCATTTAATCATTCAACAACAGGTACTGAGAACCCAAGGTGAGTTTGGGACATTATCTAAGTGTTGGGCATGGCTACAAAGAAATACAAAACATACAGCCTCAAGGAGACCAAAGACTTTAGTCAAATCCTTCACAAAGCAAGTTAATGGAAGTCATTGCTCTGTTTGGTGGATACACGTAAGCACGAGAAAAGTGGGCTGTCTTAGAAAACAGCTGAACATGGAACCAGAAGCTCGAGGGGTAACCTGTACGGCTTTGTCTAGGAGGGCACAGGGTGAAGACGAGTAGGCAACATGGATCAGACACTGCTCAGAAGCCCAGGGTTGTGAGGGTCTACTCCTGCCCTGATTACTGACCTGTGTCCGAGCTGAAAAAGAGACCCCAGTTTTCTCATGGCCCCCAAAGAAGAATCCAATTTTGTATGAGAGTCATGGAGATTGTAGCATTCTCTGTCCAGGATAGAAGACCATTTGCTACTGGATTCTCCTTGGGAGGAGAATTCATTTTTTGCTAGTAAGGAAATGTCGTTTGCCTCTGTAATTGAAATAGGACCTCTGGGTCATTGGGTCAATATCATCTGGCCTATGAGTCATCCAGGGCAGTTGTCCACTTTCTATCAAGTGAATTAAGAATCTATTGACCCAGATTAAAGGATGTGGAGGGGTGAGAAATTATGTAATGAATCTGGGTGATCTAACCCCACCCCTATACTGCTTCAGGGGACATAACAACCTTCAACCCTGATGGCACCCCCCCTTCCTTGTCACTGTGAAATCCATCTAGCAAGAATGGGTGGAGCAAATTGGACTTCTTTTATTAAAGCACCCATGAGTGAAAGATACTATAAAATAACATGTCAAAAACCAAAGTTAAAATAATGTCATACTCTGATAATTAATACTATCAGCCTTGACAGTGGAATATGCTAAAGAAGTCTTTAAAGGCTTATGTTTCTTCCAATTATAGGTTTTGGGTCTAATAATTGCTTCACTGAATAGATGAATTGCCTCAATATTCTGCTTACTTTTGCCTGTGAAGATGTGACCTTTATAAACCAATATTCAGTAGAAATACTGTCCCGCCCCTTTCTTTTCCTGGTCTCGATCTGTGAAATGGAGGACTTTTTGAAGATTATTAAAGGAATTCACGAGCATGATTTCAATTACACTTAACCGATGTCTATTGGGTGTCTTCTCAGTATAGGGAATAGGGCCGGCCTCGGAAGGGGACACGGAGACAGGGAAGGAGAGTGGTTGTGAGGACTCGGAGTACAACAGGAGGCAGAAAGGGCCTTGAGGAGTAGCTCCAGCAGAAAGCCGCATTTTCAAAATGCCTTGAAGGTGGCTGGACCTTGGAAGCAGGGAAGGGGGGTGGGGAAGTCTTCTGGGTCAAAGACATGGCAGGGACAGGGAAGGACAGAAGGAAATCAGGGCCCTCAGAGATGGCTGTCCCTGGGCTCTTTGAACGTAATACACATAGTTCCCTGAATGTTAGGAATTTCTATGTCCCTTTAGCTCATTTCTAACCAGCTCATAGTCATTGGCTACTTGTGTCTGTCTGATGCTTTTGAGCATCTCACTATTGATTCTTAGACTTAGGACAGAGCAGATCCACCCGGGGCACTTTTGAGACACACAATCCAGGATGTCACTCCAGATCATCCCGAAAACCTCAGGTTGGAGCCTAGGCATGTGTATATTGAAGATCTCTGGGGTAGTACTTCTCAAAATGCTTATGCACACACAGGTCCTCCGAGGGGCTTGTTGAATGCAGGCTGGGAAGGGCCTGAGAGTCTGCATTTCCTACCAGGAAATGAAAGGAGGCTGAAGCTCCTTGTACATGTAGACTGGTCTACTTTTAGACTAGCAGGGTTTTGGGTTTCTGAGTCTTAGCCAAGGTTGAGAATCATCGCCCTGGTCTATCTACATGGTCTCTTGTTTAGGGTTCTGTAAATATGGATGCAACCATCCAGGGGGGACAGAGAGGCACAGAGCTGAGAGGAAAGAGGAAGTCAGGACAGGGCTGGGCTGAGGAGTCCAAACTAGCAGTGAGTTTCAAGGCAGAGGGACTGAGAGGCAGATCTGTCTGCTTCAGAGAGGTTCCAGTGGCCAAGTTCTACGAAAGGCAGGCTGGAGCTGACTCCATCCATGACAGATCCCACACGCAAGACCCTCAGAAGGACCCATTGATTAAATAAATGTGTTCTCAGTGTAGGAGGAAAACCCCAGGTTTAAAACTAATTTCCTTCTCTGGGGCACTTCCTCCCTTCCCCAGGATTGATACACACAGACATTCTCAGAGGAAATAACTGGGTGCTTTGAAACAAACCCACACGAGGCAGGCACATACCCATTTTGATAGAAAGATGGCCTTCCTGATTTTCTCTGGTTCCCAGACTAGGGAAATATTATGTTCCAGTTACGTTGAAATGAAACACATTTTAAAGTTGTTTTTTTAAATAATGAAAAAACAGGTAATTCGAAGAAGTGAATATAATTCCTTTAAACTATTTTAAAAATAAATGAATTTAGTTTTTTTTATTTTAAATCAGGAAATAGCTTCATTGTTTGAGTTTAGATATAATTAAACCATTGATTTGGCCTCATTAGAAAGTGAGTGTTTATCAAAGGGACAGGGACACTGTGACAGGGGTGTAGATGGAGTGGGGGAGACACCGACTTTGTCCAAGTTCATTCTGTTAATTTCTCTATAAAAAGATAAAAATTAGGATTAGCGAGTGGCCTCAATAGGGAAGTGTAGCAAACGTCTTCTCATTTTCCTAAGAGCCCCCATCTTGGCAATATTGTGTTGCTTAGGAACTAACAAAACAAGTCTCTGTGTGTGTGTGTGTGTGTGTGTGTGTGTGTGTGTGTCTTTCTTTTTTTTAATGGTCCCTTTGTGCCCTGATATTTTTCCAAGTTGGCAGCTGTGAGGAAAAACAATGTGATTTGGTTAGATGCAGCCTCCTTCTCTCAAGTCTGGAGCAGAATAGATAAGAACTTGTATGTCAGAATACAAGGTTTACTCAGCACCAGGCAAAAGCTTTTGATGTTGCCTGCCCAATCTGGCCTCACATCTTTGAAGTTCTATTACACATGCTAGGGTTCCGTCAATAAGAAACAGACCTTTCTTTCCCCTGCTAGTTAAAACATCTGCCTCCTGGAAACGCCCTGCATTAAAGCAGGTTACAATAGTCCCAGGGCTCAGAGAGACCTGGGCTTTGCCACATTAGTAACAAGAAGGTTTAAGGAATAGAAGCCATTTAAGAAAACCCTCAAGGATCGGGGGTGATGGTATTTTCTTATTCCAAGATTTCAAAGGATGAGATTCAGCTTGGTTGGTTCTCTCATAAGCAGAGTGACTGATCAGGGCAGCTTTTTCGTGTGGCTCTTTATACAGTGCTGTATTCATGTTATAAGTCACATGTGATCTACAATCTTTATCTGGGGCATTAGCTGTTTTGCAGTGAATAGGAGCAGAGAAAACAGGCTCATTGGTTTGTAGTGTCACTCTTTGCAATGTCATTTAAACTGCTCAGCAAATGGCTTATTTGTCAAAGAATATTGCTTTTTCCTGGAACAAAACCCAGTTACTGATTGCTGAAACCTATGGATATCAGAAATGATATCATGATGTGCTTGCTTCTGCTGCTACATAGTGGTGCCCTTTGAAGGGACAGAGAGGTGGGGGTAAGAGAGCCTTTGTTCCTGGAAATGAAAGCATCTAAACAATGGATTATCTAAAGGACCTTAGAGGCTAGGCTTCATGCCCCAACTCTAGCTTGCAATAAAAGCCTTCAACTCAGAGAATCCAGTCCTGGACATGTTGGAGGTAGGTGGAAGTCCAAGGAATGTTGGAGAAGGGCAGGTGGGCAGGTGGGCAGGTAAGCTGTTAGACTGCAACCCAATGCCCAACGGTCCCAATTGCAAGTCCTGGTTCTGTGGCTATGGACTTGCTGCATCAGCTGCTAGGGGGTGGGGAGTAAAAGTCAGAAGGAAAAAGAACATGAGCCCATGCCTCAGAAAATCTTTGCCAAAATGTTGAGCTCAATATGTGAGTGGCAGGGACAGGGGCACGTTGGTGTGCTGTGGGGCAACAAAATTATTGGGCAGATAAGTTGTTCTGGGGCATCACTGACAACCACTTTCTTTGCCTTTTTCTCTCTTGATAGTATCTTTTTTGTCTCTTACTCTTTACATTTGGTGGTCTCCTACTCTTTTGTTCTTATTTCCCTCCTTTCCCTCAAATGCTGACACAGGATTAGGATCTTTTCAACTTACCCATTCTAAGAATGAATGGCTGGAGGTGCTCAGTTGGTAACTCCTGTTGAGAGCGTTTTCGTTTTAAGGGAATACAAAGTTAAGTCAAAGAAATGAATCTCTGATGGTGGACTTTTAGGAATTGGTGGGCAGGATTTCTTCCCCCTGGATTTATACCTTAACCTTGCTGAGGAGAGATAAATTGTCCTTTCCCTCAGTCAGTCTGCAAAATAACAGGGAACAAAAAACATCACAGGAGATCCAGGATTCTTACCTGAAACATTTACAGTTAAATCAGTCATGGTCCTGTTATGAAATGGATGATGGAAGGTCAATGAGGAGGAGGGGCCATGCAAGCTTAGTCACACCTCCACGGAGCTGATGCGAGCAGTTCTGATCCAAGTTTTAGGGATATGGTAACATGGGAGAAAATCTGAGGCCCCAAAAGGCAAGCAGGTCAACCAGGTGTCAGAGTCAGACAAACTGTGAGGGTGCTGGATGACATCAGGACCCCATGCCTGGAGGGTGGGGCTGGCAGGACCAAGCCATCATGGGAGGAACATATCCACATCTCTGTCTGGAGAGAACCACGGTGCACAGCTGGCTTTGAAGAGGCAGTGGGAGGCTGGAGGCAGGGAGACGATCCCAAAAAACAATTGGATGGGGTGTTGAGCACGACTCTACAACATGACTACCAGCTTCAATCCCAGCTCTGCCGTCCTGTAGCTGTGTGACCCTGGGCAGATGATTTTGCCTGAGCCGCAGGGTCTCCTTCTGTAAGATGGGGATGATACTAGCATCTATCTTGCGGTGTTCTGATAGGGAGGAATTGAATTTATAGATCTATCCCATGTGGAGCACCTGATCTGTGCCTGGCACATAGCATATCCTGTCAGTGTTAGTGTTTATGGCTGGTGTTCACATGTGAGGGGGAGGGGGTTGGCTGATGCCAAGCTTCAAGTCTGGCCTCACATTCCCATTAGGGGAAAATAAGACGAAAGAGGCTCCACATGCACAAAGAGGCTGCAGGATGGGCATCCCAAGAGTGAAATGGGGATTGCTGAGTCTCCATTCCCAAGATGGAAAAGGATGGTCAGCCCCACCAGGAGGGGTGTGACAAGGACTTTCTAAGGGGTGGGTGGGGTGAGCTGGATCGTCTCATATCTCTGCCCGCGCCATTTTTCCCAATGGAGGGCATGGTGAGAACATGGGCCGGAGAATGGTTTCTGTGCCTGAAACCTTCACTTTTTGCTCACAGCTCCAAGGCACCAATGACTGAGGTCAGCTGTCACCTTCTGAAAGAGAAGTGGCCTCACAGTGTCCACTTTGGCTCTTCTCTGCTGCTTCTCCACCCTTCCTCCTGCTTCGACCAGCCCCACCCCACCTCTGCTGTCATTCAAGTGACATTTTAATGTTGCATTTTTCCTTGGTTGTCATTCAGAGTCTATCCACTAGCTCTTTTCTATATTGTTTTGGTTCACAAGACACAGCCTTTGATGGGGGTGAAAAGCCAGGAAAAGGAGCCATTTATTTAAAGAGAGAAACAGAAAAAAGGTACTTTTCTTTTTGAGAACTTTTAAGATCTAGTCTTTTAGTAACTTTCAAATACACAATACAGTACTAACTCTAGTCACTGTGTCGTACATTATCGCTCCAGGACTTAGTTATTTTGTAACTGGAAGTTTGTACCTTTTGATTACCTTCACCCATTTTGCCCATCCTGCAACCCTCACCCTTGGCAACTGCTAATTGTTCTCTGTACCTATGAGTTCACTTTTTTTTTAAGATTTCAGATATAAATGAAATCATAGGATATTTGTCTTTCTCAGTCTACCTTATATCACTTAGTAGAGTATCCTCAAGTTCCATCCATGTTGTCACAAATGGCAAGATTCTTCTTTTTTAGGGCTGAATAATATTCCATTATATATACATATTCTCCATTCATCCATCACTGGACACTTAGATTGTTCCAAGTCTCGGCTATTGTTTTCTTAAAGATTTTATTTATTTGAGAGAGAGAGTGAGCACTGGGGGGGATGGGCAGAGAGAAAGGGAGAATCTCAAGCAGACTCCCCGCTGAGCACACAGAGCCCAGTCTCACAGTCCTGAGTCATGACCTGAGCCAAAATCATGATTTGGAGGCTTAACTGACTGAGCCCCCTAGGTGCCCCCCAGACATGTGCTTTAGAAAGGGCAGTGAGAAACAGTTGAGTGGGTCAGGGGAGTAGGGGGGAGGTGAATGACCAGCTGGTCACAAGCTGGCGCTGTTGGTGGGCATAGGGACACGGCAGTGGGGGATGGGGTTGGGGGACGGCTGAGCTGCAATGATCCGGGGAAGGCCGGGAGCTGAATGGTTGGGAGGCAGAGGAGAGAAGGAGGGAGGGATGGTGACAAGAGTCCCCTGCGGCCCAGAAGTAGATCTGTTCACGGAAAGATAGCAATCTGAAAGCCATGTTCTAAAGTGCAGGAGACTCGTTTCGTGCAAGTTCTTGTGTTCTCTCCATGGTTGAGACTGCAGGGGGCACAAGTGAGGGAAAAATGAAAGAAAACCACAAACGCAGTCAATAGAGGCTGCCCTGGGTCGGAAGGCAAGGGGCAATCAAAGTTAAGGGGATTAAAGTTCCCAAATGCAGTGGTATTAGGCCCCGAGACTGAAGCTCAGGCTTCGTGGCTTGGGTTCTTCGGTTGGGTTCCCTGAAGCAGCACTCAAGTGATTTACCGAGGGTGAGCTCTCAGGAGAGGCCGACAAGGAGGTGAGGGAAGCTGGACAGGACCGACGAAGAAGCGGATCAGAGAGGACAGTTCAGGAGCCGCGCATCCCCTGTCCAATCCCAGGGGGCGCTCTGGAGCACGAACTGTACCAGCAGGAGGTTGTCCTGCTCAGAGCCCAGGGAGATGGGCTCTGCAGCGGCAGGTAGGCGGCTGTTGACTGCGATCTTCTGCGGATGTGAGGAGTAGAAATCCCCAGGCATCTACAGGGGAGGCGGCTCCAGTCAGCCAAGGGCCACCTATAGCGAAGAGTGCAGGTGTGAGGCCGTCAAAGCCAGTATCCCCAGTATCCGCGGCAAGCGGGGAACCAAGCAGCTCTCCATGTGCGTGTCCACCACCCTCACACAAGCCTTTCGCCTCGTGTGGTCTGCTTCAGTCTCCACTCCCAGCATCAGCTGTGCGCATCCCCTGGCCTTACCAGGCCTTCTCAGGCTCTGCGGTGTTCCACGTGCCGTGCCCCGTGCTCGGAAGGCCCCCGTTCCCCTGTCCTGTCTGCGGCACTCCCACTCATCATTTCAGACCCAGGTAATGTCAGACCCTCCGTGGAGCCTTCCTTACTCTTCCCAAGCAAGAGCTGGTTCTGCCTTCCTCTGCAACATGCAGCATTTGACCTCTGCCTATATCACAGCATGACAAGATGTTGCTTTCATTTTTTTCTTGTGTGTATTTGTGATCCAAATACACTTTGGGCTCTCGGAGGATAGAAAATGTACATATTTTTAAAATTCATTTTTGAACACCCAATGGCTATCCTCTGTGCCTGGCAAATATTCTAAATATGTGCGAAATGAGAACGTGGTGAATGCATGAAGGAAGGTTCTGCAACCTGTAGGTACCATTGAAAGGTGAGCGGACCCTTCCTTCCGGCATGGAGAGCTGCCTGCGTTAGTGGTTTAGGGGGACTGGCTTAGCTCTTTTGCGGTGTAGCACGTGATCTGTAAACACGTGAGCCCCAGGAACCCTCCAGCTAAACCCTGTTCTCCAGCCGCTTGGGGAGGAGCCTCCTGCCAAGCACACAAAAAAACCCAAGCAAAGACGGCCTCTCTCTTCTATTTGCCAAAAGAACCTAAAGTCCCCCCCGACTCCATGTGATGTCGCTGCTAACCTCCATCAGCCAGGATCACGTTATTGATGGGGAGGACGTCCTTGAAACACCAAGAGCATTTAAAAATGAATATAAACATTTCAACTGTGACTCTTAACCTATTTATTTTAAAAGACGGTTTCATGTGATCAAATGGGGTTTCTAGATTTTTAAAGCAAGAATGGTTTTGGGGTGAGAGGCACAGTGGAAGATGGGAAACTCCTTTGGATTGGCATGAGGAGAAGGAAACAGGGAAGAAGTAATTTGGTCAAGGTCACATAGCTAATAAATGATGGGAATTATTTGAACTTTATAAAATATGTAAAAATCAATTTTATGGAGTTATAATTTACATATAATAAAATGTACCCATCTGAAGGGTAGAGTTTGATGAGATTTTTAAAAATTCAGTGGGATTATATTGTTTGTAAGCTCTCCATGCAATCTTAGTAAATTGGTACTGTTTTAAACATCAATATATGAAGTAAATTTATGCTCATGTATAGCACGAGGAGTATTATTTTATTATTTTAAGTATTTGCAAATGTTAGTTGAGGGTTTTTTTGACATATTGTTGAACATATCTTCATTTATTTATTTATTTATTTATTTATTTATTTATTTATTTATGTATGTATGTATTTATTTTAAGATTTTATTTATTTATTTGACAGAGAGAGACACAGCCAGAGAGGGAATGCAAGCGGGGGGGGGGGGTGGGAGAAGGAGAAGCAGGCTTCCCATGGAGCAGGGACCCCGATGTGGGGCTCAATCCCAGGACCCTGGGATCATGACCTGAGCTGAAGGCAGCTGCTTAACCGACTGAGCCACCCAGGTGCCCCAGTGTCTTAATTTTTAACAGATGTTTTTTAACCCAGTTAGTTAACATACAGTGTAATATTAGTTTCAGATGTACAATATAGTGATTCAACATTTCCATTCATCACCCGGTGCTCATTGTGACAAATGCACTCCTTACTCGCCATCACCTATTTCCCCCCATCTCCTTACCCACTTCACTCTGGTAACCATCAGTTTGTTTTCTATAGTTAAGAGCCTGTTTTTTGGTTTGTCCCTTTTTCCCCCTTTATTCATTTTTTTTCTTAAATGCCACATATGAGTGAAATTGTATGGTATTTGTCTTTCTCCAACTGACTTATTTCATGTAGCATAGTACTCTTTAGATCCATCCATGTTGTTGCAAATGGCAAGATGCCATTCTTTTTTATGGCTGAGTAATATTCCATTGTGTGTGTGTGTGTGTGTGTGTGTGTGTGTGTGTGTGTGTGTATGTATATATATATATGTATATATATACACCACATCTTCATCCATTCATCTATCAATGGGCACTTGGGCTGCTTCCATAATTTGGCTATTGTAAGTAATGCTGGAATAAACATAGGGGTCCAAAATTTCCCTCATGCCCCCAATGTAGCCAATTCCTCCTCCCCTGGCCTAGGCATCTAGTGATCTGTTTTCTGTCACTATAGATTAGTTTTGCTTTTTCTAGAATTTTACTTAAAAGGGATTATACAGTATGTAGTCCTCCATGTCTGGATTTTTTTCACTTGGCATATTGTTTTTGAGATTCACCTCTGTTGTATCACTAATTTTTTGGTGTTTATTGCTGAGTAGTATTCCGTTGTGTGAGTGTTCCATATTTGTTCATTCATTCACCAGGTAATGGGCTTTGGGCTATTTCCAAATTTGAGGCTACTTGGGAATTAAGCTGCTCTGAACATTTGTGTGAACACATTTTCATTTCTCTTGGGTAAATACCCCCGAGTAGAGTTGCTGGGTTGTATAGTAAGTGTATGTTTAATTTTATAAGAAACTGTCCAATTGCTTTTCCAGGTGATTGGGCCATTTTGCATTCAAAACGGCAGTGTGTTCAAGTTCTGAGTTGAGGTCCATCTGATTGTGATGCTCTGGTCTTCTCTGTCATGTATATATCATGTTTATTTCCAGATCCGGAGTGTACATGTGAATCGTGCAGGGGCTCTTAAAAATACAGATTCCAGGACCCAAATGCTCAGAGTATCTAATTCAGTAGTCCTGGAGTAGAGCTTGGGAATTTGCATTTTTAACAAGTACCCCAGAAGGTTTGGGCGCTGGTGGTCGATAGACCACTCTTTGAGAAACCATGCTGGGTGGTTCACTGGATTTTCCAGAGGAAAAAAAAAAAAAAATCTCCCCAAACAGGGACATCTGGTATACTAAGAGGGAAATGGCTGCAGTTAACAAATGCCAACATCTGGCTCATCCAGCTGTTTCTGTATCACCATTATCTATGGATGCTCTAGATAAAGAGATAAATGACACCGAATGGTGGATAATTTCCAAGTCTTTCCGAAGTGACTTTGAAATGTATGCTTATGCTTACTTTTTCTAATATTATGCTCTAGGAATTCATGTCAAACAAAGAGGCTGCAATTGGGGGAGAGCAGTCAGGAATTCCTGGGAACCCGTATAATTCCCCTTGCTGCTTAAGTCCTGCCGGACACCAACTACAGGCTTTGTAAAGATATGTGGCTCTCAAATGTTATATGCATAAGAATCTCCTAGGGCTCATGCTAATATGCAGATTTTGGAAGGGCTCCCACCAGGAAACTGCATTTGGTTAACATCCCAGTCACAGCTGCGGATTGTGGTGGGCCATGAACCTCACTTTGAGAAACACTAAAATAAACCAGTTTTTGAGTCTCTCTCCAGGGCAAGAAGAAATGGTCAACTGTCTGGGTTCCACAGGGTGATAGACAAATGAACAGAAGCTGGGTGTATATATATATATATATACCTATACACACACACACACACACACATATATATATTTTATTTTGTAGTCTTCTTAGTTGGGTTAGGATGCGGTGGGTAAGAAACTGGGCTTTAGAATCAGACTTGAACTTGAGCTTCAACTCCACTGCTTACTAGCTGTGTGATCCTGGGCTAGATCTGTGGGATCCTAAGCCTCAGGTGCCTCATCTGTCAATTGGCAATAATAATAACCACTTCATTCACCCTCCTTTATTTTCAATGGCCATGAAGGCCAATTGAGCTCCTGTTTGGAGCCTAACATACACTTAGCGCTCAGTGGATGTCAGTAGGAACAGGAGTACCTCGTGCTCTCATTCCCCTGGCCCATACCAGTCTGGGGTTGTAAGCAGGGAATCCTCATCATAGACTCTCCCTCTGCAGAACCTGAGCCTTCAGAGCCACACGGCCTTGGCCTTTCTCCCCTTCGCAAGGGGGTGCTTGGGTGATGCATTTAATCCACACCTTCCTCTTCTCCCAGGGGAATGAAAAGTCTCCCCTCCCCCCAGCCCTCAGCCCTGAGGGCCTCAGCCCATTTCCCTAATGAGCCAGAGCTTAGTGCTACTTGTCACTTCTTATCTGATCTCCAAATAACACAAAGGCAACTCCTGCTTGGTGAAGGTCTGATTGCAAGTGACCTTCAGACACCGAGGCGGGCGTGGGAGTGTGTGAGAACAGCGCAGGCTGGTGCAAGGAGTCTGTCTTCTCCCACCTGGGCTGCACTCCCTGGATGGAATCCTGCCCCTCTCTGGCCACTCCCGGGAGACCTCGATGGCTGGGTGAATGTGTCTCCCCTCTGGAGGACTCTCAGCCATGGGAGAGTGTCTGCAGGTGGAGGCAAGAGCACACTTGTCTGGGTCTCTCCGCTCGGACCTGTGGCACAGCTCAACTTGTCCTTTGCAGAGGGTCCACTGGAATCAAGAGTGTGTGTCCACGACTGTCTTCAGATTAGGGGACCGTGGCTGTGTTTTCTTGGGGCTTCCCAACCTCTGGTGGAGTTGGGGCCTGCTGAATTGAGGGCAAAGGGTCTCACATCTGAATGGGACTCTTATCTTCCTCTCTCCTGTTCCCTACAGACATCAACCCTAAGGTTTCTTTCTTGCCGGTCCCATCCTGTCTCTCCAGGAGAACAATTTTCCTTTGGAATTCTTTGCTCCTGCTCTGAAGTGCATTCCCCTGCCCCCACCCCCCGCCTTTGCCATACACAGTGACCTTGGCATGTCTGCCAACACTCAACATCGTGAGGCTTTATAAACCTCATATCTCAGAAGGGGCTGACATTACATTACAAGAGGATCTGTAAACCTCCCCGGGATGACTGATGTCTTTTTTAAACAACAGACCAAGACTTCATTTAAATTAGTAACATGGAGATTAGAGGCTCTCTCTCAGCCCCTGGCTCAGCCACGCCGCGACGCTGGGAATATCAGTCACATGAAAGCTGTTAAGTTTGAGATGGAAATAAATCTGGGAGCCTGTAAAAACTGTCAGCAGGTCAGGGAAGTTTATGAACTCTTGCTGTATCTAATCATAAATCATCAGAATAAGCTAAAACTGAGAAGAAAAATGTCCTCTTTTGTAATCTAATGCTGTCTGTTAGGGCAATAAAACTCAAATGAAATGCATGCATTGCAATTTTTAGCTGATACTTTACATTATTAGCAAAGTGAAGGAAGAGACTCCAACTTAAAAGAGTGAGACAGATGAGGGGAAGGGCCACCATCCTTCTAAGGCTGTGGCTCTTTCTCCTCTGGCTTTGTGGCTCTTTCTTCCCTGCCGCCTCCTTGGGCCTCAAAACAAGGAAGTAGATGATACAGAGCCCAGGGACTTGGGTGCTAAGTGACAGTGTGAGAGCGTCCTGGTGATGGCTTTGAGAGGTCACGTGGTCTGGTTCTCAGCTCCCAGGGGGTTTCCCACACTGGCCTTGTTGACCCAGTCAACATTCCCACAGTTTGCGACCGCGGAGGGTGGAAGGCGTGTGCCAGCTTTTCTTGTTCTCAGCTATCTGGACGTGTACCCTCCGTCCCCCAAGCCCTTTGGGGGTGACTCACTTCCAAGCTGAAGCTCTTGGGCACTCCTCCGTATCCCTGGAAACCTTCCGCAATAATTCACGTATCCCACACCTTTCTCCCATTTATTGTCTGCGATGTTTGATGTTAAGGATCACCTTTTGCCTTTGTGTTTCCTGGGACCTTCCCAGGGATTAACAGTGCCCCAAGCAGGCACGGAAGTTGTGTGAGGAGCAGGCTTTTTGTTTTTGTTTTTGTTTTTAATTTATATCCACTATTTATTGAGTGCAAGTACTCAAAGGAAAATAAGTCAATATTCCACAATAGGGTGGAGGTAGGGAGGAAGGTAGGCAGCCCTGGGTTCCTGCTCTAAATATCAAGGATAGCATCCAATGTGTTGTGGCCTCTTGTTGGTCTTCCTAAACACTGGGAAGATATGAAAGATGAGAGATGGAGCAGGACAAGAGGCACAAATATGCCTTCAAGAAAATGGTGGGTTTTCAGGAGGTAGACAAAGAGCCGCTGTCAACCATGACGGCTGATAACTCTGCAAAAGAAGTGGGCTAACCTAATGTTTGGCCATTGTAGGCATTGGAGTGTTTGGTAAATAAAAGAATAAATGAATAAAATGGGTGTAAGGTAGAGTACCCTAGACTCTGATTGGCTATACAGTAGAAATTCCTGATCTTTAAGTTGTTCAAACGTTGGAATAAGGGAGCCCAGGGAGCCTGAGAAAACCATGTCTCTGAAGATCATCCAGAAAATATTAAATGCCTACTTCTACTGGAGGGGAGGCCCTCGTCTGGCCTCTTACAGTAGAGGTGGGAGGTAGTGGGATATCTCAGCAGAAGCTGATAATTTAGAGTTGACTTTCAGTCAAGGTCCTCAAGTAGTGATTGCTTGCTTACACCACCCTGATCTTTAAAACAATAATGATCCATTAATTAACCACCTCCTACAATACTGTTAGTTAACATTTATGTAGTCTTACTTATATAGTGCTGTTCCAAGTATTCTCCATATCTATACATAGAGATATGTGTGCATTTAATCCACACACAACACAGAGACCCACTGAGGCACGGATCCTTTGGTGTGGTTGGTCGAATGGGAGGACTGACTCCTGGTGGGCAGGGCCATGCTGGGCCAGGGGCAAGGTGCTAGGAGGAGAGAAGTGCTGGCACAGGAAGTGAGTGGAGGGGAGGGAAGATGTCCAAGTGAAGCCCATTCCTCTTGGAAAAGTGGCTTGAAGCTAGATTTTACTGAAAAAAATTTTTGGCTCTCTTGGCCTTGAGGATGAGGGGGTAGGGTGATACATTAGAAACATCAAATAGAAGAAGGAAGAGAGGCGTTCCAGAACAATACTTCTTTATTTCCCATATTGAGCTGTGAAAAGAGAAATTTCCTGTTTATGAAAACACAGTTGGACTGCATTCTGGGGCTGCAATGACACCACCCACACCAGGTCCCAGACCCTTCCTCTTCTTTGTCTTCACTTTCAGGGTAAAGCTCCACTGTGATCTGTATCACATACAGTGACACGAATGTGGCACGCGGCCTCACACATGGACCCAGACGCCGCATGTGGGTCAAAGAATTTCTCTTGCTTTCCTGCTAAAATTTCCACCTCCAACCATTGTCCCCCAGATGGAGTGACCCGTTTTGGGTTAATGACAGTGACTTCCTCTTGCAACCTCCAAAACACAGTTGATACTTGCTCTCCAGTGCCCCATGGGGCGTCAGGGCAGAGGAAAAGGTGATGAAACAGCCTCTTGTCTTTCTCTGTCTCTTTGTTGTGGTGAGAATACATTACAATTGCATTTCCTTTACAAAGGGCAGGCAGGAGAAGGGTGTAGACCGGGAGGGACACAGGTGTCCCCTTCCTGAACAGGAATGGCCAGGACACAGACCATGAACCCTCCATGTTCTCCTCAGCTGCTTTCAGAAGCCAGTGGCTTTCTCCTGCTAGCCCCTCAAGGTGGGCCTTGCTCAGGACACCGAATAGTCTGCTGACTTTTTGCTGGATGTGCCCAAAGCCTTTATCTGGGGAATCATAGTGAAGCCAAAGTTGAACAGAGTGTTTATCATATGACGTTGAACCATGGGACAGTCTCAATATTCAACCATTTGTGATCTATCAAAATGGTAATTTTTTTTTTTTTTTAACCTAAGAATGTCTGAAATTGTGTGTGCCTTAGCCTAGTGGGAACTTCCACGTTTTGCAGTGATCCCTGAATGACATGGCAAAATGCCCAGTTCCCCAAGAATTTTGTCCTATTGAAGGGTTTTTGTTTGGTTTGGTTTTGGTTAGAGAGAAGGGGACATGGAAAAATAATCATAAGAGGTAAATTAATTTTGAATGCCAGATAGTTTAATACTGAGTTACGAAAATGGTAAGAATTGGCAAAGATTGGCTTGATTAAGGATGAAGTATCGCAGAGTATCACAAAGTAAACTAGAAAGCCTTGCCAGTTCAGATAAAGTATGAAGAGGGAATATAAAAAGGTTAGGGCCACTTAGTAAAAAGGAATAAAGAATTCTCTGTTCGTCTTCGGTCATGCTTGGGGATAACACCTTGGGGGCTGTCCCATGGGCTGATGGGACTCAGTGTGAGTGTGGCTTTCTGCCTGGTGGCTCTATGGCTGCACAAGTTTCTGGCTCCAGTAGTCCAGTGAGGGGTGGTGTCTTCCCATCTTTAAAGGGCTTTCTCCACCAGCCTTGCAAACGAGGTCTAGTTGAGGAAGGGACCAGAGTAAAGCCAACCACCGAAGGAACTGGTTTTATGTGGGCTTGGCTATGATGCACAATGTATCAACATGGGTCCCCTTTGTCAGGAGAGGGACCTTTGGGTGGGAATTCCATCATTCACAGTTTGATCTTCTAAATTATTTTGGCTGATCATTGCTTAGCATTGAAAATTGACAGCTGATTATAAAACCTTACTTCTGAAGAATGCAAATCTTTAACTTCCTCTCACTAGGATTTAAGATTTTCATTCTCTTGTTCTTGCAATTATTTGGCAAATTGTTCTCAAATCTAGCTCTATGCCAAGAACAGAAGACACAGCTTTTGCCCCTGCAAAATCAAATATTGACATACATAATGAGTAAAACAATGAGAGAAATATCAAGGAAGATGATTACTTTAAGTGTTCCACACTTGTGTTCCACACCCTGCCCCTGGCCGCCAGGGTGGCCACATGGATAGATGGCAGGGATGGGGGCTGGGCAGGGGCATTGCTCAAAGGAGAACCAAAGCCAGGGTCAGGATAGACAGTTCAAAACCAGGGTACTGATTAGAGGCTGCACACACTGGGGGCCAAAGAGGATGGTATATCTGAACGAGGGAAAGAAAGCATGTTAGATACTTTTTTCTTTAACATATAGATGTTTAAGCATTTTTTATAATTAAGTCTATTTTCCTTTGTGATTTCTGCTACTGCTTTTAGGTTGAGAAAGTTATTTTCCATCCATACAGTTAGAAAACAGATAAATATTCACCTATGTTTTCTTGCAGCCAAAAAAAATGTAAAACTGATATTGGAATATCCAGGGGAGACCCTTCCAAAGACAAGGAGAGATGCAGGTTGGTGCTCAGATGCAAAGCAAGTGCAGATTCTCAGGTTGGGGCCCCATCAACCAGTGTAGGGGTGAGGGAGGCAGAGCCGAGGCCACAGCTGAGAGAGGGTATCTTTCAAGGCATCAAGAGGAAGATGGCTCAAAGAAGAAAATGGAGACAGGCTGGGCAAGAAGACCCAGGGAGAGAGCTCATGGAAACCCCAGTGAGGGGTTTGACAAAAGAGGGACAAAGCCCACACCAAGTTTGCAGGGCAATCCACTTGGGATGATGTGGGAAGGGGAACCTGAAGGTCACAGCGTCTCCAGGAGTGAGTTACTCAAAGGGTCAGCTGCCGTCTGGGACTGACAGTGGGTGACTGAGGCAGCTCTGACGTTTTTTTCTAAAGGCTTTAGGTGCTCGCTGGTCTGTTTCTCTGGGACCTCCTGAATACGAAAAACCCAGAGCAGCTCTGACTGAAGGACCCTGTTACTTTGTTGTTAATTAGGAAAGACACCAATAGAACAATGCAGGAAATAAACAATGTAAAGACTAAAGGTCAGAGCTGGGACAAGGGTCAGGAGAGCCTGTGGGGGTGCATTGAAAGAGACACTTGCAGGACCCTGAGAGTGAGCATCTCCTTAATGCCCACCCTGCGAAGCACATAGATGGTTGGAAATGTAATGACTATAAGTCCAATTCCAAAAGGAAGTTTTGGACTTCTTAAAGCCCAAATTCCCAATTCCAAAAGGAATTTGGGCTTTAAGAAGTCACCTATCAATGTTAGGGCTGTTAAAAAAAAACAAAAACAGAAGTAGCATAGAGTGATAACTTGTCCCAAGAAGCATAACAACACAACACAAAACAAAACAAAACTTCTAGAAACACAATCTATGAAAATCCAGTGCCGGGAGAAGATCCATGAGAGGAAGTGTATCTGTGCCCTCAGAGCTGGAGATATTGTTATGACCCATCTTCTGTGTTCCCTAGAAATGGACGGGAATCTGAGAGAAGGTGCTGAGGACATCACACAATCCAATGGCACAATTGTGGGAAGTCACCAGCTAGCTTAAAGGGCACACAATCTCGTGTTAACAAAGAGAACTCTGCAAAGCCATTCAGCCCATCCAAAAATTGAAATAGCTTTTAACTCACCTAACCAAGGGGTTGAATTTTTTAGAGGTATACCTAAATTCTAATAGCAGCTCTGCTATTGGGTAACTATGTGACCTTGGGAAAGTTACTTCCTCTCTTTGGGACCTCAGTTTTCCCAGCTATAAAATGGGTAGGTTGAACGAAATGATCGCCAGTTGTCGCTATTCAACTTTAGCAATCCACAATGAGGGAAGTCAAAAGATGAGGAAAAATCAGAACTCTCCAGGAAAAAACTAATTTTGAGACTTAGTATTGCAATCCTTCAAAGCAGACTTTATCTTACATTTACTAATCTTGTGACATTTTTAGATTCTTGTGGTTCCCCAAATTTCATGTGAACAAAATGCATGGGAGTTTCACTCGCCCTGCTTGGTGCTTGGCAAGTGGGTATGAAGCTAAGATATAAGGGTAGCATGTTATTGTTTTGCACATTTATGATTGCTGGTTGCATTTATTGTAAACAACTCTGTTCTATTTAGGGAGTTGGTGATCAATAAGGCAGATAATATTTTCATCATAAGGCAGATAATATTCAAAAAGACTAATGTTGTGAAGACAGCCTGTGGAGGGGGCTCTGTTTTCTTAGCAGCTTCATGATTTCCTGCAGACTGTCTCTGATCCAGGCTCTGTTCTTTGCTGGGTCTGTCCTCCTTCCAAGCACCAGAAGAATCAGACGTAGCCATTTGTTAACGCTAGAAAAAAAACAAAAAACAAAAACAAAAAACCAAAGTGTCACTTCTGGTAGAACTAGGGGGGAAAAATCATGGCAAGATTTTCTTTTTCCATATTTCCAAACAGTGGGGGGAAAATAATGGAATGTTTGCCTTGAATTTTGTATTGCTTTGGCTGCAATGAAGAGAGAGTTTCTTGAAGGCAAAAATCTGTCTTTTGTCTTATTATTGCCATCTTCAAACACAGGAAAATCTGTTCTAGCTGGCGGTTTTGCATTATTACTTTTTTCCTCAAATGTCTCGTCTGCATCAGTTGTGGTGTTTCTTGACTCACACGTGGATCTGAAGGGCATGGTAAAGAAAGTGGCCGTGACTCAGGAAACAGATCAGAATTTTCGGCTTCTTCTCTCCTCATTGCCCCCTCTTCACAGCAGAGTCTGGGGATGCCTGTCACGGGCGCAGGTGCTCGGGACTCTAGTGGTGGCGGTGCATCTCGGAAGCTCCTGTCTGTTTGGGGCAGAAGGCTCATGACAGCCCAGACACCACAGAAATACCTAGCAGGCTCCTCTCCACCCCCTTTACCTTGGTGATAGTCACTTTTGGAAAGGAACAGAGAGCCATGAGGTGTCATTATCATTTCAGTGATTCTCCTGGGGAACATCACTTGTGTTTCTATTCAGGTCTATGGTTAATGTTGGGGGCAGAAGTAGCGTGCACTCACATCCCTTCTTTGAACCCCTCCCCCCAGAACTCTCCTCTTCGTCTTTGCCTTTCCTTCCCTGCGGAGCCCAAAGTGATGAGGGAGATGTCTGTTTTGGGAGATGTCTAAGCAAGAACTTTCCCTCTCCATCTGCACCTTAAGATCATCGGGAACCAGCCCTCAATCCCCACCACCCCCAACTTCTCCCCATTAACAAAGAGACTCCCCAGAACTTTGTCTTGAAATGTTTATACATTAAAAATAAGCCATCATAATGGGTTCCTTTTTGATCAAGTTACTTGATGAGATAATCTCAACCATAATAGCTGGTACGTACCACTTACTCAGTAGTATTTTTTTTTTAAAGATTTTATTTATTTATTTGACAGAGAGAGACACAGCGAGAGAGGGAACACAAGCAGGGGGAGTGAGAGAGGGAGAAGCAGGCTTCCCACGAGCAGGGAGCCCGATGCGGGGCTCGATCCCAGGACCCTGGGATCATGACCTGAGCCGAAGGCAGACGCTTAAAGACTGAGTCACCCGGGCGCCCCTCAGTAGTATTTGTTAAAGGAATGGATGAATAAGTAGTAGGACATTATGTGGCCCCAAATACTGGCTGATTTTGTGGGAAGTGGAAGAAAGGTTCGTGGCCTCCCAGGCTGGAGGGTGGATGGGGCATCGTGACTTGCATGGGGGGCACTCCGAGGGGAAGCAGTGCTTTGCGAGCTGGAAGGAAATCAAGAGGCAGAAACAAAGAAACCAAGAAGACGGCTGTGTCCTGATCCCTTGCATCCTGGCACGCGGCCAGATTCAGGGTTTTTAGAAACAGGTGAAAAATTCCATAAAATGAGTTGATTTTCTTTTTCTAAAACAAAAGTCTG
The DNA here is from genome assembly GCF_037043125.1 of Eumetopias jubatus. NCBI lineage: Eukaryota > Metazoa > Chordata > Mammalia > Carnivora > Otariidae > Eumetopias > Eumetopias jubatus. Next base: position 38,814,770 of record NW_028274818.1, read on the forward strand.
GTTCAGTCTGAATGAATTAAATTCGAGGCAGCGGTTCATATTTATCTTTATTTGACTTGAATATGTTTGTGAAAAAAAAAAAAAGTCCTTAAGACACATGAAAAGGTCTCTGATAGTCAAGGACTGAGGAGATAGCCACAGGTCCCAGGACCTTGACTCCTCGCAACTTAGGAGCCAGCATTGAGGAGGAAGCCACCCTTCCTTCCAGGTGCAGGGTTTTCTGAGATTGTGCTGCTTGCCTGGCTTGGGGTTGGGGTGTCAGGACAGGGCTCGGGGCTGGTGGCACATGGTACCCTGCTCAGGCGGTGACTCAGTGTGCAGTATAGGTGGGAATGGAGAAGCTGGCTTAGAAGATAGCCAAAATCTGATAGGTTGCAGTTTGAAGAAAGCGACTGGTATTGGGGGTCTTCAGGGAAGGAAGGGCAGGGTGAGGTGGGACGAGAGAGGGGGGTCTCTGGTCTGTTGGGTCGGTGACAGTTTTATTCCATTCCTCATGGTGCTCCCTGTAGGTGGAGCTCCTCGGATGGGAAACTTAATGGTTTCTGAGAACGTGGTGGTTTCTCTGAAAGCATTCTCAGAACTCCACATCTCCATATTGGATTCTGTCTTTTCTCTATGGTTCTTTGGTTGTTGAAATGGCCATATCCTTTTAATGCTATATATATTTTTTTCCTGAGGAGCTGGAGAATAAGTCTCATTCCTCCCAATAAAACTTCAAGTCTCCACTTAGTCATCATTCATTTATCCATCCTTCAGCTTTCAACATAAAATCTCTGAATTCAATGAGAGAATAATATTTTAGGGCCTTCTTTGAGGTTTCTTGGGATCTCTGAGAGAAGAGGTTATATTAGACTTGATTTTTCCATAATATTCTGAGGCTCTCTACTTCCTAGGTCATGACCTGAGGCTCAGATCAAGATTAGGGTCACTGGAAAGCAGAGACGTGTTGATGTCCTGGCTAGAAATATTAGATGCTGAGCAAAAATGACAAAGATTTTTCTCATTAGTTTTCCTCTAGCTCCCTTGTAGCTTCTAGGCTAGGGGCTTTATTTTATGGAATTTCCCTCATGGAGACAGAGAGGTACTCATTTGCATTTTCCCCATGAAGATCAGCGCCACAGGGTCTGTCTGGATGAGATTTCTTGCAAGCACCGAGGCTTCACCACAGTGTGTAAAGATGATGTGTTTTATTGGGTTTATGAGGTCTCTGCCACTTTCCAGAAATGTGTCTTTGCAGTGTCAGTACACCCTCCAACTAGCAGTTAGGAACAGTAAACCTGATATGTGCCGGACACTTTGTAGTTCCCAAAGCACAGCCGAGCAGATTCATCTCATTTAAGCCTCAAGAACCCAGTCAGTCGGGTCAATATTATCACTTCTCCCTACTTGATAGAGGAAGAAATGGACTCAGACATGACTTGTCCCAAGTCACATAGCTACATAAGACATAATGAGGGTTCAGAGCTAGGGCTGCTCCCCCGGATGCCACGCTAGGTCACCTGCCCGGGCAAGGCTGTCCTGACGGTTCCCCCAGTAACTTTGGACCTCACCTCCTGGTTCCTCTCATCAGACTCTGAGGGCTTTGGAAGTAGCTTGAGCAATAGCTGCCCCTGGGAAAAGTTATAATACCTGGCCATGAGAAGAAGTGAAGGAAAAGGAACTTATGGAAAGAAGTAGCAGCGGGTGGCTTACCAGTTTGTTGGTTTTCTACTTTTTATCCTTCCTAATTCCAAAGCTGGCCTGGGCATCGTGTCAAGTCCCTGGTAGCCCCACCTTGTACCTTCTAATTATTGATTTTCCTTGTTTGTGCAGAGAACCAACCCATTTGGAGACACCGGTTTCTCCAACGGCTTTGGTCTGCAATGGAAAGGTCATTCATTACTCCAAGCAGCTTTTGCTTTGGTTTCTTTTTCATTAGAAGAAATCAAGATGATAGTGTGGTTTTTCACTTGAGAAAATTCGGAAAGTACAGAGAGGTAGAAAAGAGAAAAACTGAAATCAGCTGCACTCTGCCCATTCGGCTATATCTCCTTCTAGTCATTGTTCCATTTCTTCTCTCCTCCCTACTGTTTCCAACTGTATACACTACCTAGGCATTTTGTTTTACAAATTAGGTGGCAAATGAATGTCCCAGCTTCATCTGCCTGATATTCCCCCTGTTGTCTGTGGTCCTTATAGAACATGGTTTTTTGTTTTTTTTTTTTCCATACCACGCAGTATTATTCCACAGTGTAGTTTTACTGTAATTTATTTATTAATCCCCTACTTTGGACGTTAAAGCTGTTTCTAATTTTCCCCTGTTATAAATAGACCACTTCCTCTCCACTGGTCCCTCTCAGTTCTGGGGCCTGTTTTTGTAACTGGGCTCCTACTTTGTTCTTTGTCATTGAACCTCCGCCCTGTGCCCCATTTCTGGGAACTGTGTCCCTGCTTGGTTTCCTGCTTAGGGCCTCAGTTCCTTCCAGGGACTGGAGTCCTGTCTCTGAAATCCAGTCTCTCCTTGGCTGGCTCTCTGTCACCTGCTGCCAGCCCTGCCATGCGGGCTGATGACACTGCCCCTATCGCCCACTACCGGACACTGCTGGCAACCGTGTACCTGGCCCCACCCCAGCAGGCTTGTCAAGTCTTGAGGTCTTCATTTCCCTGTTCGGGTGTGAGCCCAGGCCTTGGAGGCCCGAGAACAGGAGGGGCAGAGGCTTGAGGAAGGGAAGGGGTGTGCAAGAGTGTGGGGGAGTAGGCGTATGTGGAGGAGGGGCTGGGGGGGCGGGGGAGCTCATCTCAGGGGGTGGGCAGGAAGCCAGCACATACGAGACAATTTACAGTTCCCCAACTCACCCTGTTGGACCTTGGATATTGTGTTACTTGGCCTGGAGAGTTCTTTCCCTTCCCTTCAGCCCGCCTAACAAACCCTCGTCCTTTGGGTCTCAGCTTAGATCCAAGATTTTCAGATTTTCACACGGTGTTCTTAGTGTCTCTAACTTTTCATGGAGCTTCGGGGCCCAGAGAAACCCCCAAACAGCTACTTGATTAAGTAGTTAGGTCTGAACAATGTAGTATTTATACCCTAAGAACTTAGTAGCCATTTGAAGAATAACTGAAGGAAATACAGTATTTAAAATGGAAGGAAATGCAGTATTTAAAATTCATTCTTAAATCCCACAGTTACTACTCTTGGGATGCACAGAGCTGTTGGACACTGTCTACTTTCTTAAACTTTACAATCAGATAAGACACTGCATTGATTTTTACACAGCAACTGCAGAAAATCCAGCCCGGTAGCTACACCATGGAGATGAATGCACTGTGATCTAATGTGGACCTATATACCACCTCAAGTCAGTAGTTCGTGCTGTTTCCGACAGATGCTGAGAATTGCTGTGACCCTCAGACCTCAAACATCCCACAGAGCCCCCTTGAGTTGGTCATGATGGTCTGGACTTCCTCGGGCTCCCCACCCAGCAATGTCTGTTTACTCTTTCCTGTTCACTTCATTGTGAACCCCATGACAACGGGAACATATCTGTCTCATTCATAGACAACAGTGCATGGCACATACGAGGCACTCAATCAATAAAACGCTGGAATGGAGAAAGAGAGTCCACCAATTTCTCATGCCTGATCTCTGATATCCTTTATGAGGCAAGGCTGGGGGATTCGGAAGCAACATAGCTGAGGTGCTGGGTTTGGTGAGATCAAGGACAGCGCTCCCAACTGGAGAGGCTCCAGTGGATGAGGAGGGGAAATAATCAAGGTTATAACGGAGGATGCATGCAAGGGATCTGGCGCCAGGTGCTAAGAAGGATGCTGCTGATTACAGAATGAGGTTGAGGGAGTGCGAGCCACAATAAGAAAAGCTCAAGGAGAGGATGAAAAGAAGATTGCACAAGGGGTCAAGACAGATAATGAGAAATGCTTCCCGTACATAAGGAATGACCGCTCAGGGAGGACAGTGGCAGCATCCCCTCCAAGACAGAGCAAAGGCAATTTATTGACGGACACAGTTTCTGAAAATTAAATGGATCTTTGCCTTGGTATGCTCACAAAACAAGGGCAGAGGACAGATCCCATAAAGACACAAATTTCCCAAGGGACACAGAAGAAATATCATGGAAGGTATGGAGGGTGAGTGGAAAAAAGAAAAAACCCTTATTTTCATAACATGGCTCTGACCTTCTGGGGCTGGCAAACGGTCCAAATGGGACATCAATTGAGGAAACCAATCTCTTATCACTGGCCCTGCTGGCCCCAAAGCTGCCAAGTGTTTGGTGCCCACATCAGTCCTCAGGGACTCATTTTGTCACATTCTGTTCCTGGGTCTGAGGTGAACGGCTCCAAACAGGCTTCCTTGCCAAGTCAGGGCAGTGAGAAAGCTGCACTTTTGAAGTTGTTAATAGTGTCTTCCTCAGCTGATTTCTATAAGGTATTGTTTTCCGGCAAAGGAGGAATAAGGGAAATACTTGAACAATAACGCTCTGAGGGAGTGTGTACAGGGAAATCATTATCTCTTATTGTGCCAATAAGTTTCAAGGCAATGAGCCAAGCTGCGCCAACGCTGAAGGAGCCCCGGCTGCCGCGCTGAGGTGGAATCCGGACCAAGAAGGGGGGCCTCCCAGAGACGCCCCAACTATCAGAGGCGTATTGGACACCAACTGTTTTTCTCATCGTGGGGGTGATGGTTTTCAACTCCGTACTTCCAGGAGAGACAAGAAATTCTCACAAGGAGAATACAACAGAAGAGCTGACATTACCAAGCCCTGATTCTGTGCCAGGCATTGCCATAAACACTTTGTGTATAATCTCATTTAAAGCTCATGAACCCATAGAGCAGGGGGCTGCTGTGACCTCCAAGTACAGAGGAGAAGACAGAGTGGGCTTCGCCCCAGGCCAGCTTGTTTGCAGAGCCTTGCTTTTCGCTGGGAAGCGATGCAGAGACCGTCCAGTTGGTCCAGTTAGTCTTCCCAAACCTGTATTGTGTGCTGAGCTGTGTTTTCAGCATTGAAGAGGCCATGTGAAGAAGAATAAGGTGTGCAGTCCTCTGCAAGCCAAGCTGGAAAGAAGTACAATTTCAGCAAAGTTTGGGGGTGTGGCAATATTATTACACATTGGAAAAATCTATCAGATTTTAGAAAAAAAAGGGGGGATATAAGTGCATAGAACTATATAGTCTTAGAGGAATAAAAGATTTGGAAATTTAGTATAATCTCCTTCCTCACCCTTTTTTTAAATTAAGGGTCATATGGTTGTCGCATAGTTTTTTGTAGAGACCTGTCTCTAGTGGTCTATAGTCCAGCATGTAAAATGAACTTCCAAACTAATGTGTGACTCCCTGCTCCCTGCCTAGCACTGGAGAACATGGGACCAACGGAGCCCTCTCCCACCACCCTCAGCGAAAGCTCTGTGTGGGACGGGGCGGGGAGGGACACAAGCAGGAGAGAGCCCACACCAGGGGAAGACGTTCAAGGTGGCAGTCTGCTACTGGATGAGTTTTGAGAATAATGTAATAGCAATAACAAATAGCTTTCTTCTCTCAACTTGTAGAAATGGTGGTTGCATGTTGAGGGTTGGCAGTTCATGGCAGTTTCCCATTTCAATCTGCATGCTTTATGTCTCATGTGAGTTAAGAGATGTCTGGACTCATCTGGCTTTCTTTCTGGTTTGCATTTTCTGTTGCTTAAGGAAGGTTTTTCTCAATCCTTCCATCCTCTGGTCTTGGTGGGCTTTCCTGAAAGAAGGTAATTGACCAGGACCCCAGAAAGCTTGCTTCCTGCTGCTGTCCCCAAATATCTTCTACATTCGGAAGTCATGTGCCAGACATGCTCCCTGGGCTGAGTTTGTCATCTCCCTGTTAAAAATGAAGACTGTTAGAAGGTTAAGTGTTTGTGGGGTGTAATTGAACAGATCTTGTGGAAAGTGAGACATAATGAAAGTCCCTGCAGCATGGAGCGTGGCCAGGGGGCGCTGATGACCGTGGGTGGGGATCTGGGTGAATGCAGCGAGGTCCTCACCACTCACAGAGGTTGGGGACCCTCAGGGAGAAGGCAGGTGGGTCTCCTTGGCTTCTGTAAGAGCATCTGTGTTGCTTCCCTGTAGAAACCCCTCCTGGTGGCCCAGTGAGGAGACAGCTTCACCATTAGCATGAGGCCTCCACGGCTGCTCTAGGAACCCAATGTCAGAAGGTCCCGAAGGGAAATAACAGTTGGAAATCAGGATTCCACAGTGGCGACAGGACAGAGGGTCCACGTGTGGATTACGTCAAAGGCCACCAGGGTACGGCTTCCTCATGGAAACACAAACCTGGACAAAGGCACAGACGTGTTTAGACTTTTAAACATGTTTTTCCTGATTATAAATGTAATCCCTAATCATTGTAGGAAAAAAGCCAAAAATATTTCTTAAAATTTCATCAAACATACACACAGTTAATATCTTCATGGTTTTCTACTATATGTAATCTCATATGTTTATATTTTTAATGTATATTTATACTACATTATGTAATCTTGCACCTTGCTTTTCGATTAATACTGTATTGAGCATTTTTTCATTAAATTTTTTTATTAATGTAAAATGGTTTCACTAATACAATTTTAAAATGTTTATCCACATGGTATGGATATACCATAATTCATTTGACTGTTTCCCCATTGTCTAGCATTTAGGTTCTCTTCATTTCTAGGTGCACAGATGTTTGTCAACATTTCTAATCTCTTTTTTTTAAGATTAGATTTAGAGGCCTGGAACTATTAAAACAAAGAACATCAATTTGTTAGTATATGGTAAAAGGAAAAAAAAACATGGGGAGAGATTAAAAGTGATAGGGGGAGAGTGCAGAAGGAGAGAAAGAGGAAGGGGAACAGAAAAGGGGGGGAGAGAAAGAGATAAAATTATCCTTAATTCTATCCAAAGCAGGTCCATCCCTAACATTTTTGTGGTCTGCAGCAAGAGTGTAAGTGATCTAAATATTTAGAAGTTATAAATCCACCTGACTATTAAATGAAATATGTCCTATCCTTACTTTTGTGACAATCTGAAAGTTCAGGTCCAAATTCAGAATTCTGGGACTCCTTGAAGTGCTGAGCCAGAGTTTGGTAGCATGGGGAGAGCAGACCGCAGGCCCTGGCCACCTCCTTTCTTGTCTCAGCCACGACTCCAGGCCTATGGGCGGTATAGCTCCAAAGAAAATCAGAAATAAATGTTGGGAATTTATCCTTTTAGACACTTTTCTACACCCACACCCACACATGGCATTATTCTGTATGAGCTATTTTATGATCATCTTTAAAAACCAGAGATGTTGTGAACTTATTTCCAGGTTACTAAACGTCCATACATGAACACTTTCATTAGGATTTTGTGAAGTATCTTCCAGGAAGGTTTTCCATTCTCGCTGGCCATACCTTGTTTTAAAAACCATACCCTGTTCGCAGTGAGCATTTTAATGTTTGTTTCATTGTTGCTGTGATAAGCAAAAAATGACATTTACTATTTTTCGGAGGCTGGTCATGTCTCCATACATTCGTGAGCTGGCTTGTTTCCTCTTGGGTGCATCGTCTCTTCATGTCCCTGGACTGTTTACTGAAAGGCGTCATACAAGTGCTTTTGGAGGCCTGAAGAAGGGAGAGATGGGGTGGTGGGGGGTGCTGGTGTTGGATGGAGAGCTGGGGGTGCCCCATCCCTACTTCTGGTCACGAACTATTGCTTTGCCTGCAGGCACTGAGACATGGAGGAGCCCCCAGAGGGCCACCAGAGGAACCAGGCATCTGTGCAGGAGCTGGGAGGATGTGGGGCGGAAGCACCTACTGTCAGCCATACCAGATCTGCCTCTGCAGAGGAAACGCTGTGGACTCGTTTCCTGATCCCTAGCCATCTTAGGGCTTCCTATAGAATGATTCAGTCCTTCTACCTCAGGAAAATATAATTTGGCTTGTGACCTTGAAGTTTATTCGGATCATGGAAGGTGATTATGGGCTGAAACACGCTCCCCAGGGCCCCCAACCCCATCCTGGATTGCAGGAAAACAATACAGGACATTTGTCAGCTGACTAACACTTGAGAACAGTCCAGGAGGGTTAACATGCTTCCGTGGGACAGATTTGTTTATGCAAGGACTCAACAGATCAAGTCAGCTGGAGTCACCTGCATTGGCCAGCAGAGCAATTTGGCCCCTTTCCTGTTCAGGGCCCATCTGCCAGGTGCACTGACACAAGAGATGTCCCAGGGTCTGCAGTGTGTCCTATGAATGACAACGCTTTTCTTGGGTTGCCTATAGGGGTTGACCCCAGAAATGCTTATGTCATATCTTCTGTTGTTTTCTGCATGAAACTTCCCTGACAATACTCAAGGCTCCTTGCGGGCTGGCCTCTGGCTCCTTGATTCTTATTCCACAGTGTTGGTGGTGGGGCCAGAGGGGATGCTCCTTCCCTGCCTTGTTTTCTTTCATGCCAAGGAAGGTCCATTTGTGTAACACTCCTGGCCTCTCTTTACCTCCTCACTCACTCCTTTCCAGAAGAGGAGGCATGACCCATCTACCTGGTCAACCAAAGAATTCCTTCCTCCTTCTCGGGGCCCAGCTGCCCACACGAAGCACAGGTTTTGCTGTGCCCCTCCAGGCTTTGGGCTTCACAGGACAGACCCCCTATGTGTGCCCATTGCGGGAGAGATGGTGCAGGACTTCGCAGAGTGTTGAGTGTACTAATGTGCGTGTCGGATCTTGTGGGGGTGGTGGGGGACCATGGTATGGGATGGTATTTAGCCCCTGGAGAAAAGTTGCTCATTTCTATCTTGAAGTCTTTGATGTTTCTCAGAACCCACAGTGAAAGGCAAGGATTATAATCATAACCATCAAGCTGGAGTCTCGCCACAATGGGAAAATGTCGTCACCAGTATAAATATGAAATGTATGAAGGGAAGGAGGCCCATGGCACTCACAGTACAAGCTCCTTCCTGGAGAAACCTGAGCAGTGCAGGGGCTGGGAGATGAGGCAACAATCTTGTGATGAATTTCTGCCAAGGCCAGATGGATGCACCAGCCCACAGATAGATGCAGAGGAGGAGGGAAGACTTACCTCTTCCTTCAAGGTGCTTTCAGCTGAGTGAGAAAGTCCTTGGGTCTGTGGTTCTCCAGGTGTGGGCCTTGGGCCAGAAGCATCAGCATCCCCTGGGAACCTGTAGGAAATGCAGACTCCCAGGCCCACCCCAGGCTGACTGATTCAGACACTCCGGGGCTGTGGACTAGTGATTCAGGAAGAGCCTCTGCATCCCACATTTCTACCATCAATTACTCTTTTTGCTACCAGTTTCAGGATGAATGGTGTCAATGGAAGGGCCTCAGAATTTGGGAAGGGACATGGCCCAGTGGGAAGGACTGAGGAGCCTCCAAAAACTCCTTTTGTTTTCCTCATCAGTGAAGCAGAGGGACTATGTGCTGCCCTGCATGGCTCCTGGCACTATATAAACACTCACTGAACATGTAACTGAACAGATGTAAGGCATTTCACATGTGTAGAGACTAGTATTGGGTCAACATTCTTTGAATTTGGTTTTGGCAATAACTACAGTCTCGGTACAAATCCAAAGTTGTTTTGAATTCAGTCATTGCTTTTACACCAAGACTTCACCTTCAAATAACCACTTGGGTTTTAGGGAGGATATTGGGAGATCCTTTCCCTCCAACATAACATCATGAAGTCTGTTTGCTTTGGCAAAGGAAGGTGTACAATATTTTTATCAAATTATTCTTGATGTAATCTTAGCTTGTCCTTGAGAGAATAAGAAAAAAATGTATTTTCCATTTTTCCAAACTGAGCCCTCCTCGATGAGGGTTGAAAGAAATCAACACACCTTTACCCTGGGGATGGTGACTGTCATCACTTTTGCATTTTTCTGCCATTGCCTAGATTGCCCGTGTCATCAGTAATTATAACTCATTCTCTCCCAACCCATTCTCCCCAACTGCCCAAGAAAGCATCTGTTGGGTAGACTTCATCAGGATGTCAGCATCTTTTCACTCAGCTCGTCATTATTATGAATGGCAGAAATTAGCAAAGTTGCCTTTATGAGTAAGAGGATTTGGTGGCCCCTGGATGGAATAGCTTTCGAGATAATTCTCTTTGTTCCAAATTGCACCACCTGGCCTTGCTGTACTGGGCTCTCCACCACCAGACTCCTCCTCCCGCAGGCTCATCTTTGTCGCTTTTTAGTGTGTCCACTAGGAGAAGTTAGCGCTGTCACGACCTACCCCCTTGAGGGGGTTGGACTTTGGGCTAGAGTAAGGTTGGAGTGACAGGAAGGGTCTGATTAAGAGTCCAGGAGCGGGGTGCAGGCTCTAGTGAAGACGAATTGGGACAAAAACATGGGGAAAAGTTCCAGAAAGGGAAAGTAGTGAGCTTTAGACTTGTCAGCTTCATGAAAGACTATCTCTGGCTTTAGAACTGATATGGCAGCGGGCCAGTGTTGCAGTGTAAAAAAAAAAAAAAAGTATCTATTGGCTTCCTCTTGCTTTGATATAGATTCCCTAATGGTGACTCTAAAAGTGGGGAAGATCAACTTGCAAACAAGAGCTTTAGGGGGAACTCTAAGCTTGCTGCATGTGAAGCTGCAGTGCCTCAGTGGTCTCTGTATGGGAACCACATCTCTGGGCAAAGCACAAGAAGGCCAGGTGCCAGACAGTGGACGCCCACCCCTGTGGCCCAGGTGGGATTGCTCTCACCCAGCAAAGCCATTTCTAAGGCCAATGTGGTTGGTTCACTTGTGAACGTTGGTTCATATACGAGCCAGTTGTGCTTCATAATCCTTTGTGTTTCACCAGATAAAGAGGCATTTTTCACAGAAGCAGGGTATAAAGGTCCAAGACAGCATGGAATTGGCTGTTCCCAGGGCTGGGTGGAAGAGAGATCTTCCTACCTTATGGCAAAGACCAGTGAGGGTCTGTCTAATTTTCATTCTTTCTGGATATGCGTCTCTTCCTGGCCAACTTAACCAAGTCACAAAGTCATTGACTGGGTCTAGCCACTTCTGTTCACATTCCATTATAGTAGCTGAAGATCTGCCTCCTGGAGAGGTGAAATGGCTCACCCAAGGTCACAGAGCAAAATATGTCAGTCCCAGGAATAAAGTCTGGTTTCCTTATCCCCATTTAGTTTTTCGAGGAATTACATAGACATGTGGATACCTAGAGCAGGAAAAACTCCCTCAGGCCCAGGGAGGTATCTTTTGAGAGCCCTGTGCCCCAGTGTGCTTTTTCAGTGGGTAGGCCATGGAGGGTTAATAACCCAGCTTCAGGAAATTGAGGCATTTAAAGGCAAATTAACAGCACATCCCTAATTCTGAGAGCCACACCTTAGATATTAATACTCTTCTTTACTGCTTTTGGTCAAACTAGAACTCTGAGGGTCTCTTTGACAGTGGGAATGAATGTCTCCCTCCATCATATTACCGGATGTTTTGCATGTCTTCTGTTTCAGCCTTATTCCCAATTCATATTCTTGGAGGGAAGAAATCACTTCTTTTTTTTTCCTATTTTTTTCCCTTTAAATTTTTTATTGTTATGTAAATCACCATACATTACATCATTAGTTTTTGATGTAGTGTTCTATGATTCATTGTTTGTGCATAACACCCAGTGCTCCACGCAGAACGTGCCCTCTTTAATACCCATCACCAGGCTAACTCATCCCCCCATGCCCCTCCCCTCTAGAACCCTCAGTTTGTTTTTCAGAGTCCATTGTCCCTCATGGTTCGTCTCCCCCTCCGATTTCCTCCCCCTTCATTCTTCCCCTCCTGCTATTTTCTTCTTATTTTTTTTTCTTAACATATATTGCATTATTTGTTTCAGAGGTACAGATCTGTGATTCAACAGTCTTGCACAATTCACAGCGCTCACCATAGCACATACCCTCCCCAATGTCTATCACCCAGCCACCCCATCCCTCCCACCCCACCCCCACTCCAGCAACCCTCAGTTTGTTTCCTGAGATTAAGAATTCCTCATATGAGTGAGGTCATATGATACATGTCTTTCTCTGATTGACTTATTTCACTCAGCATAACACCCTTCAGTTCCATCCACGTGATTGCAAATGGCAAGATCTCATTCCTCTTGATGGCTGCATAATATTCCATTGTATATATATACCACCTCTTCTTGATCCATTCATCTGTCGATGGACATCTTGGCTCTTTCCACAGTTTGGCTATTGTGGACATTGCTGCTATAAACATCAGGGTGCACATATCCCTTCGGATCCCTACATTTGTATCTTTGTGGTAAATACCCAGTAGTGCAATTGCTGGATCAGATGGTAGCTCTATTTTCAACTGTTTGAGGAACCTCCATACTGTTTTCCAGAGTGGTTGCACCAGCTTGCATTCCCACCAACAGTGTAGGAGGGTTCCCCTTTCTCCGCATCCCCACCAACATCTGTCGTTTCCTGACTTGTTAATTTTAGCCATTCTGACTGGTGTGAGGTGGTATCTCATTGAGGTTTTGATTTGGATTTCCCTGATGCCAAGCAATGTTGAGCACTTTTTCATGTGTCTGTTGGCCATTTGGATGTCTTCTTTGGAAAAATGTCTGTTCATGTCTTCTGCCCATTTCTTGATTGGATTATTTGTTCTTTGGGTGTTGAGTTTGATAAGTTCTTTATAGATTTTGGATACTAGCCCTTTATCTGATATGTCATTTGCAAATATTTTCTCCCATTCTGTCGGTTGTCTTTTGGTTTTGTGGACTGTTTCTTTTGCTGTGCAAAAGCTTTTTATCTTGATGAAATCCCAATAGTTCATTTTTGCCCTGGCTTCCCTTGCCTTTGGCGATGTTTCTAGGAAGAAGTTGCTGTGGCTGAGGTCGAAGAGGCTGCTGCCTGTGTTCTCCTTTAGGATTTGGATGGACTCCTGTCTCACGTTTAGGTCTTTCAACCATTTGGAGTCTATTTCTGTGTGTGGTGTAAGGAAATGGTCCAGTTTCATTCTTCTGCATGTGGCTGTCCAATTTTCCCAACACCATTTATTGAAGAGACTGTCTTTTTTGCCATTGGACATTCTTTCCTTCTTTGTCAAAGATGAGTTGACCATAGAGTTGAGGGTCCATTTCTGGGCTCTCTATTCTGTTCCATTGATCTATGTGTCTGTTTTTGTGCCAGTACCATACTGTCTTGATGATGACAGCTTTGTAATAGAGCTGGAGGTCCGGAATTGTGATGCCGCCAGCTTTGCTTTTCTTTTTCAACATTCCTCTGGCTATTCGGGGTCTCTTCTGGTTCCATACAAATTTTAGGATTATTTGTTCCATTTCTTTGAAAAAAGTGGATGGTATTTTGATGGGGATTGCATTGAATGTGTAGATTGCTCTAGGTAGCATTGACATCTTCACAATGTTTGTTCTTCCAATCCATGAGCATGGAACGTTTTTCCATTTCTTTGTGTCTTCCTCAATTTCTTTCATGAGTATTTTATAGTTTTGTGAGTACAGATCCTTTGCCTCTTTGGTTAAATTTATTCCTAGGTATGTTATGGTTTTGGGTGCAATTGTAAATGGGATCGACTCCTTAATTTGTCTCTCTTCTGTCTTGTTGTTGGTGTATAGGAATGCCACTGATTTCTGTGCATTGATTTTATATCCTGCCACTTTACTGAATTCCTTTATGAGTTCTAGCAGTTTTGGGGTGGAGTCTTTTGGGTTTTCCACATAAAGTATCATATCATCTGCAAACAGTGAGAGTTTGACTTCTTCTTTGCTGATTTGGATGCCTTTGATTTCTTTTTGTTGTCTGATTGCTGTGGCTAGGACTTCTAATACTATGTTGAATAGCAGTGGTGATAGTGGACATCCCTGCCGCATTCCTGACCTTAGGGGGGAAGCTCTCTGTTTTCCCCCATTGAGAATGATATTTGCTGTAGGCTTTTCATAGATGGCTTTTATGTTATTGCGGTATGTACCCTCTATCTGTATACTCTGAAGAGTTTTGATCAAGAAAGGATGCTGTAGTTTGTCAAATGCTTTTTCTGCATCTATTGAGAAGATCATATGATTCTTGTTCTTTCTTTTGTTAATGTATTGTATCACAGTGATTGATTTGTGGATGTTGAACCAACCTTGCAGCCCAGGGTTAAATCCCACTTGGTCGTGGTGAATAATCCTTTTAATGTACTGTTGGATCCTACTGGCTAGGATTTTGGTGAGAATTTTTGCATCCATGTTCATCAAGGATATTGGTCTGTAATTCTTCTTTGTGATGGGGTCTTTGTCTGGTTTGGGGATCAAGGTAATGGTGGCTTCATAAAATGAGTTTGGAAGATTTCCTTCCATTTCTATTTTTTGGAACGTTTTCAGAAGAATAGGTATTAATTCTTCTTGAAATGTTCGGTAGAATTCCCCTGGGAAGCCATCTGGCCCTGGGCTTTTGTTTTTCGGGAGATTTTTGATGACTGCTTCAATTTCCTTAGTGGTTATAGGTCTGTTCAGGTTTTCTATTTCTTCCTGGTTCAGTTTTGGTAGTTGATACATCTCTAGGAATGCATCCATTTCTTCCAGGTTATCTAATTTACTGGCATAGAGTTGCTCATAATATGTTCTTATAATTGTTTGTATTTTTTGGTGTTGGTTGTGATCTCTCCTCTTTCTTTCATGATTTTGTTGATTTGGGTCATTTCTCTTTTCTTTTTGATAAGTCTGGCCAGGGGTTTATCAGTCTTGTTAATTCTTTCAAATAACCAGCTCCTAGTTTCGTTGATCTGTTCTACTGTTCTTTTGGTTTCTATTTCATTGATTTCTGCTCTGATCTTTATTATTTCTCTTCTCCTGCTGGGTTTAGGCTTTATTTGCCGTTTTTTCTCTAGCTCCTTTAGCTGTAGGGTTAAGTTGTGTATTTGAGACCTTTCTTGTTTCTTGAGAAAGGCTTGTATTGCTATATACTTTCCTCTTAGGACTGCCTTTGCTGCATCCCAAAGATTTTGAACAGTTGTGTTTTCATTTTCATTGGTTTCCATGAATTTTTTAAATTCTTCTTTAATTTCCTGGTTGACCCATTCATTCTTTAGTAGGATGCTCTTTAGCCTCCATGTATTTGAGTTCTTTCCAACTTTCCTCTTGTGATTGAGTTCTGGTTTCAAAGCATTGTGGTCTCAAAATATGCAGGGAATAATCCCAATCTTTTGGTACCAGTTGAGACCTGATTTGAGACCTAGGATGTGATCAATTCTGAAGAATGTTCCATGGGCACTAGAGAAGAATGTGTATTCTGTTGCTTTGGGATGGAATGTTCTGAATATATCTGTGAAGTCCATTTGGTCCAGTGTGTCATTTAAAGTCTTTATTTCCTTGTTGATCTTTTGCTTAGATGACCTGTCCATTTCAGTGAGGGGGGGTGTTAAAGTCTCCCACTATTATTGTATTGTTGTCAATGTGTTTCTTTGCTTTTGTTATTAATTGGCTTATATAATTGGCTGCTCCCATGTTAGGGGCATAGATATATACAATTGTTAGATCTTCTTGTTGGATAGACCCTTTAAGTAGGATATAGTGTCCTTCCTCATCTCTTATTACAGTCTTTGGTTTAAAATCTAATTTGTCTGATACAAGGATTGCCACCCCAGCTTTCTTTTGGTGTCCATTAGCATGGTAAATGGTTTTCCACCCCCTCACTTTCAAAGTGGGGGTGTCTTTGGGTCTAAAATGAGTCTCCTGCAGACAGCATATCGATGGGTCTTGTTTTTTAATCCAATCTGATAGCCTGTGTCTTTTGATTGGGGCATTTAGCCCATTTACATTCAGGGTAACTATTGAAAGATACAAATTTAGTGCCATTGTATTGCCTGTAAGGTGACTGTTACTGTATATTGTCTGTGTTCCTTTCTGGTCTATGCTGCTTTTAGGCTCTCTCTTTGCTTAGAGGACCCCTTTCAATATTTCTTGGAGGGCTGGTTTCATGTTTGCAAATTCCTTTAGTTTTTGTTTGTCCTAGAAGCTTTTTATCTCTCCTATTTTCAGCGACAGCCTAGCTGGATATAGTATTATTGGCTGCATGTTTTTCTCCTTTAGTGCTCTGAATATATCATGCCAGTCCTTTCTGGCCTGCCAGGTCTCTGTGGATAGGTCTGTTGCCAATCTAATGTTTCTACCATTATAGGTTACAGATCTCTTCTCCCGAGCTGCTTTCAGGATTTACTCTTTGTCTCTGAGACTCGTAAGTTTTACTATTAGATGTCGGGGTGTTGACCTATTTTTATTGATTTTGAGAGGGGTTCTCTGTGCCTCCTGGATTTTGATGCCTGTTTCCTTCCCCACATTAGGGAAGTTCTCTGTTATAGTTTGCTCCAATATACCTTCTGCACCTCTCTCTCTTTCTTCTTCTTCTAGGATCCCAATTATTCTAATGTTTCATCTTATGGTATCGCTTATCTCTCGAATTCTGCCCTCGTGATCCAGTAGTTGTTTATCTCTCTTTTTATCAGCTTCTTTATTTTCCATCATTTGGTCTTCTATATCATTGATTCTCTCTTCTGTCTCATTTATCCTAGCAGTTAATGTCCCCCATTTTTGATTGCACTGCATTAATAGTCTTTTTGATTTCGACTTGGTTAGATTTTAGTTCTTTTATTTCTCCAGAAAGGGTTTCTCTAATAACTTCCATGATTTTTCAAGCCCAGCTAGTATCTTTAAAATCATGATTCTGAACTCTAGGTCCAACATCGTACTAATGTCCGTATTGAGGAGGTCCCTGGCCTATAATACTACCTCTTATTCTTTTTGTTGAGGTGATTTTTTCCATCTTGTCATTTTGTCTTCCAGAAAGTGGTCACTTTTCTGTTCAGAGAGTTGTTGCTATTCTTTTCTTCGATCTCCTGTTGAGTTCGTAGGTGTTCAGAATGGTTTGATCCCTATCCAGCTGAATTCCTGAGAGCAGATGAAATCCAGGTCTCCTACTCCTCCGCCATCTTGCTCCGCCCCCTGCAGTGAGAATTCCAGAAATCACTTCTTAATCATTTCTCGGTTAGTAGATGTTTCCTTTTGGTTGGTGGTGAGGGAAGAGGGCTCGTCAGCTTGGAGGAAGCATCCCACACTCCTCCAGAAAGTTCACCATATGGGAACCAGGTTCAGGGACAAGGCTTGGATCATCCAGCCTGGGGACCAAGGAATTACAAACCTTTGGGATTGTGACCCACAGGAGGAAGTGCCTTTTGTATTGCATGTGCGTGTGCACACCCATGCTCTTCATTTAAAAAAATCTAGTGAAACAATACTGTTCCTGTGTGTGATGAACTAATATGTTCTATTCCATTCTATTTTGTTAAAAAAATTGCTAGTTGTGACCTGGTAAATTGAGTCTTTGTTCTACCGATGGGTCAAGACCCAACAATCTGAAAACCATTGCCTCAGAGAACACACCTTCAGCTCCCTCTGAAACAGCATGGGGGAGTGGGAGGCTGGGGGTAGGGGAGCTGGAGTTTTATGCAGCCCAGGCGGGCTGCTCTGGGGGGCTCTGGAGCCAGGAGCACATGGAAGGAACAGTACTGGGGCTCTCGCATTGGCCAATGTCCTCATTCTGTGGATAAACAGAAGACACGAGCCTTCAGTGCCTGCAATCTGCTACCTTTCAAGAGCTTTCCAACTCAGCCTGAGAGAAGAAGGAAGGAAGGCTTGATTAGAAAGAAGCAAGCAACATCCCTCTGCCCAGAATGCCTCCAGCGCTCCACAGACTGGATGTGGCCAAGGCTTACTTTCACCATCAGGATGCCTGTTAAGAGCAAGACATCTTGTGGAAAGGCCAGGATGAAGGGACAAATGATTTGGTGCACTCGGCCCCCAGGCTGTTCTTCTCCCTAACTGGTGCCTCCCTCCATCACCGCATGCTCCACAGAACGTGCCATCTGGGGGCCTTGATACAGGAGATGGCTGGGACTCTGGGAGGCGGCTGAGCTCTGCTAAGACAGAATGTGTCCCTGCGAGAATGTACACCGAGTCCAGGGGAGGCATCCAGCTTGGCTCTGCCAATCTCCATGGGGACTGTGGGGAGAGAGAGAGCCACTCTCTGCAAGGGGCAACTTGGATTGGGGGGAGGTTGCGGAATGCCACCTCAGAGACTGTTCTGGGATAGGGCAAGTTCATGTGATTAAGAAAGGTTAGCTGGTTAGTTGACCCACTCTAGTTCCACACCCAAAGTGAGCAAAGTGCCTCTTGGGTCAGGTGCTTAAAGGAATCCTGTTACATGAAGTGTCCTCCCCTCTCCCCCTGCCCCACTGCAGGGGGCGGGAATTTGGTCAGGACAGGATTGGAAAAGCAGTGTCAGCAAAGGGTGAGCATGGTCTCGGCTTCTAAGGAGCTTACAGTCCAATCAGAAAAAGGATATTAAAAACAGAAAGCTATTAAAGCACAGGACACGAGAGAATGTAAGCAAATGCTAAGTGGGGCAGAACGTACATGCTGCAGGAGTTTGGGGAAAGGGAGGCATGTGGTGTGTGGGGGCTGAGCAGCCAGGTGGTTCTCACAGAGGCCTGGGTGGGAAGCAGTCCGGGAAGGAGGCAATCCAAGGCACAGGGCAGCAGGGAAAAGGCCTGGAGGTGGGGAGAAGGGAGATGAAGGTGATGGGCACTGCAGATGCATAGGAAGGACAGAGGGGTCAAATTGGAGGGTGAAGCCATCTCTGCAGACCCTTGATGTTTGGCTGATAAATGTCCTGAGGGAATTTAACATCTAGATCCTTAATCCTTTTGGGGCATACATGACACCTGCAGTGGGCACACATACCATGAGGTGGGCACCAGGGCAGGAAATGGGGACCTGTGCTAAGGCAGCCCCTGGAGGATATCTGATGGGACTGGGCTAAAGTTCCAGAAGTTGAGCTGCTGAGAGTCCCTGACACTGGGAGGACAGATCTGATGGGGCATGATGAGTACGCATGGTTCTGGATGCAGACAGGCCTGCATTCAGACCCTCGCTCTGCCCATTTGGCACCATGAGCTGTTGGCATCCTCTGTGGGCCTCAGTGTCCTTGTTGCCAATAAAGGATGCAGCAGAGTAATTCATGTGGGTCACCCGTCAAACATCGATGTGATGGGTCTGGCACATTCTTCAGCCCTGGCTTTCCTCTGAATGTTTGTGACCTCCCAACATTCATATGTTGAAGTCCTAACGTGATGGCATTTGAAGGTGGGGCCTTTGGGAGGTGATTGGGTCATGATGGTGGGGCCCTTATGAATGGGATCAGCGCCCTTAGAAAAGTGGCCCCACAGAGCTCCCTTGCTCCTTCCACCGTGCGAGGACACAGTGAGAAGTCAGTCTGCCTGCAATCCACAAGAGGGCCCTCACCAGAACCAGACCATGCCCGCAACCTGAGCTTGGGCTTCCTGCCTCCAGAACCGTGAGAAGGAAATTCCTGCTATTTACAAGCCACTCTGTGTGTTACTTTGTTTTAGCCACCCAGTGGACTAAGATAGCCCTCGATAAAGATAGTTATCATTACTATTATTATTATTATTAATTATTACTCCATTTCTATTTCTCTAGTTTGGTCCCCCGATTTCTTAATGCAAAATGACAGGTGGCTGCTCCCAGATGTGTGTCACAAGAACTCACCACCACACGGTGGCTGCCTGGCACCATTCCCCTTCTGTGGTGGGGAGGTAGGGGGACACCACATCTAATGGGAATAACAATGGTAATTTGCTGGGTATCCCTGCCAGGCACCACCCATGGGCCCCCCTAAAATAAATTGAATCTGTGCCAACCAAATGTATGTGACTGATACCAGAGGATAAGAGGGGACAGGGCAAAGCATTGACCTGAACGTGGAGATGGAAGAAAGAGCATCAATCTGATCTCATTCTGTTTAATTAAAAAAATATCTCGAGCGCCTTCTCTGTGCTCAGCATTGTGCTACTGCTGTGTGCTCTTGAACTGGGGAAAGAGCCACTCAATAACTGGTTCCAATAATGAAATACTGGAAGTTTGCTGTGAGTTAAGGAAGCACGAATATTATACTTTAGATAATCCATGAAAGGAAGGTTTTGTTTTTAAGGGGAGTGTTGAGTAGGAAAAGTCACGTGCTCTTGTGAGAGATAAAAGCGTGTCCCTGTGATTCCCTTATGGCAAGCCGTGGGCCATACCTGCTCTGCCTTCACTTCCAAGGGACCTGTTGAGTGGCTGGTGATGAGTGCTGACCGCTTGGTTCACTGGAACAAAGACATTCCAGCGCCCGAAAGGCTGGGATAGAAGCACAGAGATGCTCTACAGCATGAGATTTCTCTTCCCATTCTAGCTCCGTGTCTCCATCAAAGAAGTTTTGACAGAGGGATCTTCTGAGAATGAAAAATGTGAGAGGGTCTGGAAATTAGGGAATTGCTCTCTGCAGCCTTGTTTCTTTGGGGGATTGGCTTTTTCCTCATGATTTATTTTTCCACTTTGAAATATTTCATTCATTCATCCCACAATTTATTCATGGCATTCCATCAACATGCCACAATGACAAACTGGGCCGACTTAATTTTTTTCCTTTAGCACTAAAAAAGTTCCCCCAATTCGGTCACATTAGGTTACTTTCTGTTCTAAAAACTGGTTCTTTATTTGAAATGGATTTTTAAAACAATACACTGGAGGATGATGGGAGGGAAGCTCTATAATGATCCCACTGTAACTTCTAGTTGGTTAGCAGCATGAATAATATCAGAACAATGTGGCTGATCATACCCACAGCTCTTTTGAGAACACTGGATGAGATCATGGGCACGGAAGCACTTTGACGAGTCTGCGGTGCTCAGAGAGGGATTTTCTGGGAGCAAAATGGGAAGAGCCCAAGCTCAGGGCTCAGACACCTGGGTTCAAATCCTGAGTTCATTATATACTGGCCCTGTGAGCTTTAGCAAGTTATTTATCCCTGTTAGTTGGAGGTTATGCATATCCAGGAGTGTTTGGGATATGGCAGACTTAGCTAATGGTAACCATTATTATTATGCAAAAGCAAGGCACTACTATAATCATTATAATGATTCTTTTTATTATTTTCAGCCTTAGCATGAGTCATGTGGCCTCTCTGCAACCTTCTTAATGATATTTCATTCCGGTTAATGTCAAAATGAGATTGTGTTCCGGGACCACCCATGTTAGTGGGAGATGAGGCCAAGGAGCGCAGAGCATCAAGAGGCAGTTCTTTAAGGTTAAACCTTGACCTTGGAGGATACCTGAAGTGGCAAATGCTTGCTTTTTCTCTAATTGAAAACCCTTAGGTGAGTTCACTCTAGTTCATAAAAGTTCATATCACTTACTCCATACCAGGTCCTGGGAATGCAAAGAATTAACCTCAACAGGCACCTGACCAGAGGAGGCAGGTGTGTAATCACAGGATAATGTGGGGAGCGCGACGATAAAAAGATGTATTCGGCTTATGGGTAGAATAGAGTGGGCCGTATGAACCCACAATAGGATGCTCTTGGCCACTAGAAACAGAAAGCTTGGCTACAAATAGCTGAAACAATAAAGAGATGCGTTATCTTCCATGAAAAGGAGCCGTAATGGAGGAGAGCCCAGAGTTGGTTAATTTAGTGACTGGATGCAGACCCAGCTACTTCTCATCTTCCCCCACTGCCCTCATCACTCAGTCTGCTGTTGAGATGCCCTCGTGATCACAAGATGGCTGCAGTAGCTGCAGGCGCCATGTATCAACAGACTAACACCCAGGGACAGATAGGGGCCTGTTTTTTCCACATGCATCTCTTTTTAAGAATGACGAAAAGTATCTACTTCACCACAGCAGACTTCTCCTAACATTGCCTAAACAAGTCACCTGGGCACCTGTGAAAAATCACAGTAAAGAAAAGGAGGGCAGCACCAAAAATGGCATTTTGATCTGTCTCAAGTCATGGGGGGAAGGGGAGGGAAGAGACCTTGAAAGGAAACAGGCTTTGCCAGCACTGAAGAAAAGTTGGTCTTGGGGTGCCTGAGTGGCTATTGGTTAAACATCTGGCTCTTGATTTCAGCTTAGGTCATGATCTCAAGGTCTTGAGATCGAGCCCCGTGTCAGGCTCTGTGCTGGGCATGGAGCCTGCTTTGGGATTCTCTCTCTCTCTTCCTCTCCTGCAGCTCCTCCTCCCCACCCTGCTTCCATGCTCTCTCTCTCAAAAAACAAAACAAAACAAACAAACAAAAGTTAGTCTTTAGCTAGGCAGCCAAAAATTGTCTTCAACAACATCTAAGGGCCTTAGGGTGAGACAGTGGGAA
Source organism: Eumetopias jubatus (assembly GCF_037043125.1). Taxonomy (NCBI): domain Eukaryota; kingdom Metazoa; phylum Chordata; class Mammalia; order Carnivora; family Otariidae; genus Eumetopias; species Eumetopias jubatus. Next base: position 38,836,977 of record NW_028274818.1, read on the forward strand.
TCAGGAGGGCTTTCTGGAAGAGGAAATTCCTACTAAGCTGAGACTGAAGCCTTGCTATTCCAAGTGAGGATTATGAACAAGCAGCATGGGCATCACCTGGGGCTTGTTAGAAATGCAGAATTTCAGATCTGCCCCAGACCTACTGAATCAGAATCTGCCTTTTTACTTAATGCCTGGGTAAACAGTATACACACAGAGGTTTGAGAAGCCCCCACATAAAGCATGAACAGGAGGTGGCCGAGTAAAAGTGTATGAATATGGAATGGGGCTGGGAAACGGGAGAGGTAACCTCATGAACTACTACCCTTGTAGTAGAGGAAAAGTGGTTGTGTACCTCCGGTTGACTGCCATGAGCTCAGGGCTGTGCATTTTTAGATATAGCTTTCAGTATTTTAAAATACTCAGAAATTTGATCTACCCAATGTCGTCGATATTACCAATACAAGGATGTCCCTGAAGAATTTGTAAGAGCTAACAGACGGTGTTGCAGGCGCTGTCTTGTTCTTCTACATCTGTTGTCCTGTAGAGTGCTGTCTAGGTTGTTCCATATTTGTATGGCTGCTTAACAAACTACTTTAAAACTTAGAAGATTAAAACAACAATCCTGTTATCGTATCTCCCAATTTTATGGGTCAGAAATTTGGGCAGCGTTCTGCTGGGCGATTCTTCTGCTTCTCATTGTGTCGGCACGGTGGTATTCAGCTGGTGATTGGGCTGGTCTTAAGGGTCCAAGATGGCTTGACTCACATGCTTGGTGCATTGGCGGGGTCCCTGGAGGGTTCGGGTTGGCAATACCCTACTTCCTCTCCTTGTAGTTAGTCTCATTGCCTCTTCATGTGTTTTCTCCAGTGAGGTCATCTGCTAGAGACAAAGGTGGAAACTACCAATTCTGGTAAAGAATAGGCCCAGAACTGGCAAATTTCACTTCTGCCTTATGCTATTAGCTAAAGTCATAATAGACCAGCCCAGAATCGAGGGGAAGGGGAATAAGATCCCATGTTTTAATGGGAAGAATATTGAAGAATTGACAGCAATCTTTAATCCACCAGACTCTAATTCATTTATTCCCTTAATAACCCTGAGGAAGTTCTTTTTTTATTGTTATGTTAATCACCATACATTACATCATTGGTTTTTAATGTAGTGTTCCACGATTCATTGTTTGTGCATACCACCCAGTGCTCCACGCAGAATGTGCCCTCTTTAATACCCATCACCAGGCTAACTCATCCCCCCACCCCCCTCCCCTCTAGAACCCTCAGTTTGTTTTTCAGAGTCCATCATCTCTCATGGTTTGTCTCCCCCTCCGACTTACCCCCCTTCATTCTCTCCATCTTGCTATCTTCTTCTTTTTTTTCTTAACATATATTGCATTATTTGTTTCAGAAGTACAGATCTGTGATTCAACAGTCTTGCACAATTCACAGCGCTCACCATAGCACATACCCTCCCCAATGTCTATCACCCAGCCACCCCATCCCTCCCACCCCCCACCACTCCAGCAACCCTCAGTTTGTTTCCTGAGATTAAGAATTCCTCATATGAGTGAGGTCATATGATACATGTCTTTCTCTGATTGACTTATTTCACTCAGCATAACACCCTCCAGTTCCATCCACGTCGTTGCAAATGACAAGATCTCATTCCTCTTGATGGCTGCATAATATTCCATTTTGTATATATACCACCTCTTCTTGATCCATTCATCTGTCGATGGACATCTTGGCTCTTTCCACAGTTTGGCTATTGTGGACATTGCTGCTATAAACATCGGGGTGCACGTATCCCTTCGGATCCCTACATTTGTATCTTTGTGGTAAATACCCAGTAGTGCAATTGCTGGATCGTATGGTAGCTCTATTTTCAACTGTTTGAGGAACCTCCATACTGTTTTCCAGAGTGGCTGTACCAGCTTGCGTTCCCACCAACAGTGTAGGAGGGTTCCCCTTTCTCCGCATCCCCGCCAACATCTGTCGTTTCCTGACTTGTTAATTTTAGTCATTCTGACTGGTGTGAGGTGGTATCTCATTGAGGTTTTGATTTGGATTTCCCTGATGCCGAGCGATGTTGAGCACTTTTTCATATGTCTGTTGGCCATTTGGGTGTCTTCTTTGGAAAAATGTCTGTTCATGTCTTCTGCCCATTTCTTGATTGGATTATTTGTTCTTTGGGTGTTGAGTTTGATAAGTTCTTTATAGATTTTGGATACTAGCCCTTTATCTGATATGTCATTTGCAAATATTTTCTCCCATTCTGTCGGTTGTCTTTTGGTTTTGTGGACTGTTTCTTTTGCTGTGCAAAAGCTTTTTAACTTGATGAAATCCCAATAGTTCATTTTTGCCCTGGCTTCCCTTGCCTTTGGCGATGTTTCTAGGAAGAAGTTGCTGCGGCTGAGGTTGAAGAGGCTGCTGCCTGTGTTCTCCTTTAGGATTTTGATGGACTCCTGTCTCACGTTTAGGTCTTTCAACCATTTGGAGTCTATTTCTGTGTGTGGTGTAAGGAAATGGTCCAGTTTCATTCTTCTGCATGTGGCTGTCCAATTTTCCCAACACCATTTGTTGAAGAGACTGTCTTTTTTCCATTGGACATTCTTTCCTGCTTTGTCAAAGATGAGTTGACCATAGAGTTGAGGGTCCATTTCTGGGCTCTCTATTCTGTTCCATTGATCTATGTGTCTGTTTTTGTGCCAGTACCATACTGTCTTGATGATGACAGCTTTGTAATAGAGCTGGAAGTCCGGAATTGTGATGCCGCCAGCTTTGCTTTTCTTTTTCAACATTCCTCTGGCTATTCGGGGTCTCTTCTGGTTCCATACAAATTTTAGGATTATTTGTTCCATTTCTTTGAAAAAAGTGGATGGTATTTTGATGGGGATTGCATTGAATGTGTAGATTGCTCTAGGTAGCATTGACATCTTCACAATGTTTGTTCTTCCAATCCATGAGCATGGAACGTTTTTCCATTTCTTTGTGTCTTCCTCAATTTCTTTCATGAGTATTTTATAGTTTTGTGAGTACAGATCCTTTGCCTCTTTGGTTAAATTTATTCCTAGGTATCTTATGGTTTTGGGTGCAATTGTAAATGGGATTGACTCCTTGATTTGTCTCTCTTCTGTCTTGTTGTTGGTGTATAGGAATGCCACTGATTTCTGTGCATTGATTTTATATCCTGCTACTTTACTGAATTCCTGTATGAGTTCTAGCAGTTTTGGGGTGGAGTCTTTTGGGTTTTCCACATAAAGTATCATATCATCTGCAAAGAGTGAGAGTTTGACTTCCTCTTTGCCAATTTGGATGCCTTTGATTTCTTTTTGTTGTCTAATTGCTGTGGCTAGGACTTCTAATACTATGTTGAATAGCAGTGGTGATAGTGGACATCCCTGCCGCGTTCCTGACCTTAGGGGGAAAGCTCTCAGCTTTTCCCCATTGAGAATGATATTCGCTGTAGGTTTTTCATAGATGGCTTTTATGATATTGAGGTATGTACCCTCTATCCCTATACTCTGAAGAGTTTTGATCAAGAAAGGATGCTGAACTTTGTCAAATGCTTTTTCTGCATCTATTGAGAGGATCATATGATTCTCATTCTTTCTTTTGTTAATATAGTGTATCACGTTGATTGATTTGCGGATGTTGAACCAACCTTGCAGCCCAGGGATAAATCCCACTTGGTCGTGGTGAATAATCCTTTTAATGTACTCTTGGATCCTATTGGCTAGGATTTTGGTGAGAATTTTTGTATCCATGTTCATGAAGGATATTGGTCTGTAATTCTCCTTTGTGATGGGGTCTTTGTCTGGTTTTGGGATCAAGGTAATGGTGGCCTCATAAAATGAGTTTGGAAGTTTTCCTTCCGTTTCTATTTTGGGAACATTTTCAGGAGAATAGGTATTAATTCTTCTTGAAATGTTTGGTAAAATTCCCCTGGGAAGCCATCTGGCCCTGGGCTTTTGTTTTTCGGGAGATTTTTGATGACTGCTTCAATTTCCTTAGTGGTTATAGGTCTGTTCAGGTTTTCTATTTCTTCCTGGTTCAATTTTGGTAGTTGATACATCTCTAGGAATGCACCCATTTCTTCCAGGTTATCTAGTTTGCTGGCATAGAATTGCTCATAATATGTTCTTGTAATTGTTTGTATTTCTTTGGTGTTGGTTGTGATCTCTCCCTGGGGAAGTTCCTATCAGTTTACAGGTGAGGAAATGGAGGCACAATGTGGTTAAGGAACTTGCCCAAGGTCAGTGCTCCAGGAGGGGAAAGCATCAGGATTGGAACTCAGTCACTCTGGCTCCAGCAACCATACTTAACCACTGTACCATTACTTCTTCTTCTAAGGAGGGCCACACTTACCAAGAATTAGAGAGAGTGTGTTGCTATATTTTTAAACCACAAGAAAAGTTATAGCTCCTTTTCTCTTAAGAAACATTTCATGGTCCTCCTGTTGGCTAACTCATTCTCCATGACACACGTGTTGAATAGCCCACTTACACTTTTAATACCCTGGTTTGGGCCCCGCATTTTTAAAACGCTTTTGATCTCTTCTTTCTGTGTTCAGTAACCCTAGCCTGGGTGTGGAGGATCCAGCAGCAGATTAAACGCATTTCAGATAATGAGAAGACAAAACCCTGCCTTCACTGCCCCCTCCCCTTTCCTGGATTGGTGACGGATTATTTACTGTGTTTGCCTTGACTTGAGCTATTTAATTTTTCCAAAACAGATGCAGCCGATTGATTAATGGCATTCCCCACTAAAAGTCAAAAATGTCAGCGAGACTCTTAGAAGCCCATGTCATTCTGGACGAGGACAATAGATACGGCTGAGAAACAGGGACCTGTGCCAAGTATTCTTGAGGCTAGGAGGTCATGTGCCACTTTCCTGCTAAGAGAGAGATATATATAAGGGCAAGGGAAACAGGAGTTTGGGGGGTTGGGAATGGCTGGGCATGTGCTAATAATAGGAAGGATCACATGACGCCTAAGTCACCTCGAAAGAGGCTTAGTTGGTGGAGGTGAATTAAAGTGCTTGGAATTAAGGACATTTCTTCAAATATCCCTTGATGTGTAAAAATAGACCCAAGGAAATAACACGTGTGATGAGAGAGGATGGCGAAGTTAGGCTGACCTCCCTTCAGAGGGCTTTTGTCATTTGCTAAGCGGGACTGGCTACATAATTTGTGAGGTGCAGTGCAAAATACAAATGTGTGGCCCTTTGTTTAAAAATATTTAATTTAAAAATTCAAGATAATTACAGCATAGCATTCAACCACACACGCGTGGGGCCCATCTGAGTGCGGAGGCCCTGAGCTAGGATGCAGGTCTTTGCCCATGAAGACCTTTGCCCAGGTCTTTGCTCCTTTTCTCTCCCCTGTGAGGAGAAGCCGGCACCTGATTTCTCTAGCGCGGAGCAAAATCCGGCAGTGATCTGTGGGGTCGCCCCAGGCAAAGCTGTGCGGGGCCAGTTTGGTTAGGAGCTGGCTTCCACCCCCGGTGCCCCTTCCTCTGTTCCTATGGCCTCCCCCTCCCTCAGCCACCCAGAGCTCTCTGGCTCTTTCCCTGGCTCCATCCCCGCCCCTCAGGAAACCTGCCTGCAGGAAGGGATCCAGAAAGGTTCCAGACACTGAGGTGTAAATGACTGATAATGTTTGGAGTGCTCCCCCTACGTGTTTGTATTTTTCCAGACGTTTAAGCCTCAGGCAAAGCAATGATGGAATTTCAGGTATTATCTGATTCATGGGAAAATTAATTTTTTTTTTTTTTTTTTTTTTAAGCTGGGAGGTTTGCCCAGAGCCCTTGAGATCACACTGTGAGAGGCATCCACTTACTTTGGCAGTCGTGGAGGCTTGTGGCTCTCTGCTGTCAGGAGCATTTTTCCCAGAGGGTGCAAGGGGTAGCCTCCTCTTTCGTGAATGGAGCCGGATGGACCCTTCTCATCTGTCCCTAGGCTGGACAGTGGGCCATGCTTGAACGCTGTCCCTGGGAAATGTCTATAGACTGAGTTGCATTTGCTTGTACGCCTGTAGTCTATCTCTCATCCATCCTTGCCTCGAGTCCTCCAAGCGCGCTCAGCTCCTTCAGAGGACACCGCTCACAACTCAGCAGGCCTGCACTGTCCTTTCTTTGACACCCCTCCCCGCCAGTTGTCTGCATATGTCTCAGGGCATTTGCTCCCCTAACCCCCAATAAGCACTTGACCCCAGGGGGTCTTTCTGTGAGAAGGGTTGGATGCCATCTGGACATTCCAAACCAGGCTCTGCTCCCTCTCTCTTGGGCCTGACGTGGATTGCTTGTCCTTCCCCCGCGCTGAGTGTCAAAGGAAATGCCTTCTATAACCACAAACCACGAGGGCCTCCCTCATTTCTCAGATGAACTTGGCTTCTAGGAAGTGGTTGTGGCCCACAAAGCCACGGCATGAGCCCAGGAGAAAGTCATTTCAGTCACACAAGGCCAGAGAGAAGCTTGGCCTCGTGCAGGAGGTTAATAATAGAGCCCATCCTAGAGGCTGTCCGGGAAAGCCTTTGGAATTTTCTGTCTTCAGATATGCCTCAGATGGAGCCATTCAGAAACACTTTATTCTCTAGGCCCTTCTCTGTGGCAACCTGGCTCTAGAAGGAAGATGATTGCAGTTCTGGTTTTGAAACCTCGGGGGCTAGGACTGTTCTAGGGTTTGAAGCCAAAATATACCGAGCAAATGAAAACCTCTAGCTCACCAGGAATCTTCACTCTTCGTTTTCAAACACATCAAAAGGTGTGTCAACAGCATTGACTGAAGGTCTATTCTGTGAAGAAGTATGGACAGGGCGCTGTGGGGAAATTTGCGGAACTTGTATTCATAGCTCATTCATCCATCTTTATCTAGCCATTTAATTCAATTTAGTGAATCAAACCAAATCAGAAATACCCACCGAGCTTTACTAGCCACAAACTCTGCCTTCGAGGGACGCCGGAAACATTGAGGTAGTAATCTATAAAAAGTCACTGGTAAGAGCCTCCCATCTAACGGAGGTGGCTGCAAAGGCAGACACGCATAGATTCGGACAGGGGACCTATGATAAATACAACAAGAGAAGCCGACTGGAGGTGTGCCAGAGACACAGAGAAGGCACCTGTCACACCGAGTTGGAAAAAATCACAAAATGCAGTTTCTTATTCAGAACTCATTACTATAAACATTAGGTATTCAATATGTATGTGTTGGAAACCGTGAAGTAAGGTGGGCATGGAGCAACAGTGGTAAGAAGCAACAGTGAGGCAGGGACGCCTGGGTGGCTCAGTCATTAAGCGTCTGCCTTCGGCTCAGGTCATGATCCCGGGGTCCTGGGATCAAGTCCCGCATCGGGCTCCTTGCTGAGCGGGGAGCCTGCCGCGCCCCCCTGCTTGTGTGCTCTCTCCCTGCCTCTCCCCACGACAAATAAAATCTTTCAAAAAAAAAAGAAGAAGCAACAGAGAGGCGAAGGCACTGTACGTGGTGGTTATCGCTAGCAGCAAGCTGTTCTGCTTATTCACCCATCCTCATCCCTCCCATCTTAGTCGTCCATCCATGATGTCACACTGGTAGCGAGGGGTAAACCAGGGGGCGACTGACACTGCGGAGGCTGTCAGTAAGAGCTCGGAAGTATCTGCAAAGTAGGAACCAGGATCACAGGTGGGGCTGGCAGCATGGAGGGCTGATGTTGGATGATAGATGGGGAAGGATCCCGAGGTAGAGCCCCAAACCCGGGCCAGGAGCCAGAGACTGGGCAAGCCGATGAGGTGACCGCATACAGACACCCCAGACACGGTCACTGAGCTTCTGTGACTTGACCTCCCCATGGGCATGTAGGCCCGGTGCTAATTCCATGTGAAGCACTTGCTGAATGCTCAGCCTCGTGCCAGGTGAGAAAAGGATCCCAGAGAAACATATGAAATGGTTTTTGTCCTAATAGAGCATATAATCCAGCTGAGCAGAGTAGGAAAAATGGACCAGAAACAGTGGAGTGTAGTATGAGAGCGATTGCAAGAGTGTATGTGTAAAGTGTCAATGAGTCGTGGGAACTGGAAGATGTTAATTGCAGTGCAAACTCACTTCATAAATATGGAATGGGTGCCTGGTTGCTCTTGGCAGTCACAGGAAGCGTGCTGGAGGAAGTGAGTTTTGAACAAGACTCTCAAGAGTGGCCAGTCAGATATGGTCAGGCAGGGGACCCCCTGCCTCAGCCTACAAGCTGCTCATCGCCTCCACCACCTGCCGTCCCTGGTACAGGTGCGTTCTGGGCCCGTGGTGCTCTGGGGCTGGCTAGCACAGGCTTGGGAGAGCCGATTTTGTGTATCTCTTCTCAACTCACTTTCACGTGATGTCTTGTAGGTGGCTTGAAATCAACCTGGAGGGGACTGTTTACACCACAGACATCAGCAAATACTTTATATCAGGGATTTCCACCCCGCCCCCACCTTGGACTTCTGACGTATCAGCACACTTTGTCCCTGACCCACTTTCCCCTGTCAGGGAAGGAGAGAATTAAGTCACTGCTTCTGCGAGGAGAATTATCAACTTGGATCTAATTAAGATTGAATTTTATTTAAATTTTCAATAAATAGTTCAAGAGTCCCATTTCAAAAAAACATGCACTTTTCAGTACCTACTACCTAGTGGGCATTGTGCTGGCACCAGGAACCCAAAGATGAGTATGATGCAGTGGTGAGGACAAGGGACCCACAAGTCGATGGCAAAGTAAACCGGCAAGGGGGCTTTGAAGGAGGTACCTGTAGGATGCTAGAGGAACACAGGAGGGGACTGCAGTGGACAGAGAATCAGGAAGGGCTTTCCTGAGAAAGAACCACTTGTCCTGATTCCTGAAAGAGAATCCCAGGCAGGGAAAACATGCCAGCAAAAACAAAGGGATGCTTGAGGGCTTTCTGCTCTGTGCACTGTCATTTTCAAGTCTGGAACATAAGAGGAGCCACACGGGGATGCTGGGCAGGTAGTCGGGGGCTCCTGACAGTGGTAAGAGCATTTGAATGTTGTCCTAAAGGTGAAGGTGAGTCAGGGAGCAGGGTGTGAGGAAGCTGCAAGGACCAGTGCAGTCGGCAGCTAACTGTGCCTGGTCTGTTTCCCTACCAGTTCTTGCCTGGCTTCTGTAAAGCCCTTTCATAGCTTCTCACTAGGGTTTCTGGGGCCGAGAGAGAAGTTAGGGTTCCCTTGCTTACTGCAGACATAGGGGCAGATCCTGTTCTTCTGAGACTTCCCCAGCCCAGCCTGACTTCTCTGATCCACAGTAACTGAGCTTTCCTGGTACCTGGGACCACCTGCTCCTTTGGTGATAGTAGACCTCTCATTTGTCCCACTGCCTTCTTTCTTTGTTTTAGAGTGTTTTCCATATATATATATATATATATATATATATATATATATATATGGAAACAGTCCATAACGCATATATATATATATATATATATATATATGCGTTAGCACATTTTCAATGTAAGAAAAAAAGAAAGAAACCAAAATCTCTTTAGATGCTCCCTATCCCATTTTTTAAAAGATTAATTTATTTATTTGAGTGAGAGAGAGCAAGGGGGAAGGGTAGTGGGTGAGGGAGAGAGAGAATCCCATGCAGACTCCCTCCCTGAGCCAGACATGGGTCTCAATCTCTGGACCCTGAGATCATGATCTGAGCAGAAATCACGGTGCCCCAAGAACAACTGCTTCTGCAATGGTACTACCTCTTTCATTCTTGATATCGGTAATTTGTGTCTTCTTTCTTATTTTTCAGTTTTGCTAGAGACTTATCAAGTGTATTGATTTTTTTCTCTGAAAACCAGCTTTTAGTTTTAGTGATTTTTCTCTGTTGTATGTCTTTCTTCAGTTTCATTTATTTCTGCACTTACCTGTATTATTTACTTTCTTCTGCTTGATTTGTGTTTATTTTGCTCTTCTTTTTCTAGTTTCCGAAGGTAGAAGCTTTTATTATTTATTCAGTACCCTTTTTCTTTCTAATATAGGCATTGTAGTGCTATAAATTTCCCTCCAAGCACTGCTTTAGCTGTGTCCCACAGATTTTCATATGTTGTCTTCTCTTTTTCATGCGGTTTCATTGAAACTTTCTCTTTGACCCATGGATCATTTTTAAGTGTTTTAAATTTCCAAATGTTTGGAGACTTTCCTGTTAAGTTTCTTTTTTTTTAAGATTTTATTTATTTATTTGAGAGAGAGAGAGAGAATGAGAGAGAGAGAGAGCATAAGATGGGGGAGGGTCAGAGGGAGAAGCAGACTCTCCGCTGAGCAGGGAGCCCCATGTGGGACTTGATCCTGGGACTCCAGGATCATTACTTGAGCTGAAGGCAGTCGCTTAACTAACTGAGCCACCCAGGTGCCCCTCCTCTTAAATTTCTATTACTGATTTCTAGTATAATTTCATTATGGTCAGAAAATACACTTTGTAGGAGTTCCATTATTTTAAATTTTTTCATGTTTATTTTATAGTGCTGGATAATCCATTTTCACTTGGAAAAAATGTGTATTCTGCTGTTTTTGGTGAATAATTAGGTCCAGTTGTTTGATAATGTCAATCAGTTCTTCTATATTCTCGCTAATTTTTTCTATTTAGATCTATTACTGAGAGAGGAGTCTTGAAGTTTACAACTATAATTATGTGTTTGTCTACTTACTCCTTCATTTCTGTCAGCTTCTGTTTCATATATTTTGAAAGTCTGTTGTTAGGTGTACATATTTAGGATTACTATGCCTTTTTCATTAATTGACACTTTTAGTAATATGTAATATCTCTCTTTACCTGGGGGAACTTTCTTTGCTTTGAAGCCTACTTTGATATTAATATAACCATTTGTGGCAAGCAGACTCTAAAATGGCCCCCAAGGAAGTTCACTTTCTGGTATTCATGCCCTTATGTAATTCCTTGAGTGTAGGCTGACCCTAGTTTCTTGCTCCCAACCAACAGAACATAGCAAAGGTGATGGGATGTCATATTCATGATTAGATTACAAAAGATTGTGACGTTAGCCTTGCTAGCAGAGTGTATCTCTTGCTTTCTGGCTTTGATGAAGCAAGTTGCTATGTTGGAGAGGCTTTATTACAAACAACTGAGATGTCCTTGAGCCAACAGTCCATAAGGATATGAGGCCATCAGTTCAGCCACCGTCAAAGATTTGTATCCTGACAACAACTATATTAGTCAGGACTCTCCAGAGAAACAGAACCGATAGGATATAAATAGATATATGAGGAGATTTATTATAGGAATTGGCTCATGCAATTTGAATATGATTTCCTGGGTGTGGATTTCTTTAGTTTGACCCTGTTTGGGACACATTTATCTTCTTACAACTTTAGGTTTTTGTCTTTTGCCAAAGTTGAGAGGTTTCCAGCCATTATTTCTTCAATGATTCTCTTTCAAAACTTCTCCCTTTCTTATCCCCGTCTAGAAGTCTAATGACACAAATAGTAGACCTTTTGTTGCTGTCCCACAGGTCCCTGCAGCTCTGCTGTTGTTGTTTTTCAATCTTTTCTCTTTCTGTTGTTCACAATGGAATATTTCTATTGATCTATCTTCAAGTTCACTGACTCCTCTGTCATCTCCAATCTGCTAATAATCCCATTCACTTAGTTTTTACATTTTAGTTGTGTTATTTTTCAGTTCTAAATTTTCCATTTAGTTCTTCTTTTTATCTTTTATTTCTTTGCTGCTTTTCTCTTTTAGCATTTGTTTTGAAAGTGTTTGTATAGCACTTTCAAGCATTTTTATAACTGCTTTAAGATCTTTATCAGGTAATTCCAATATCTCTGTCATCTCCTCATTGGTATCTACTAACTGTTTTTTTCCACTTGCGTTGAGAATTTTATGATTCTTTATAGTAAGTAGTTTTGGATTGTATTCTTGACATTTTGACTATTAGGTTATGAGACTCTGGGTCTTGCTTGAATTGTATGATTATTGTTGATATTTTTATTTCAATGGGCAGTTGATGATACCATTTAGACCACAAGTTTCTACCTGCCTTCTGTAGGCTGTTGTTACAAGGTCAGTTCTGTCTTGCAGTACTATCCAGAGCTGTCCCATAAGTGCACCACCAAGTAGTCATTCCAGGACTTGGGTGGAAACTATTCATTTGTGCAGTTCTCAAGGCCTTTGATATGCTCACTATGATTAGATCTACACATGTGTACACATGTGCAGGTTGGGGGAGGGCCCATAAGTTTACTGGGTCACTGTCATAAGCTCTGCCACCTCTGTGATCTCCTCAGTACTTCTCAGTTCCCTAGGGCTCACTTTTTTGGTTTTCCATACAGTTGCAGTGTGTCCATGACCAAGTGGTAGGAGGACAGAAAGAAAGCAAAAAAAGCAATGAGATTTAGCCTCACCTTCATGGATCCGCTGCTCCACTGAATGGTGAGGAAAGTTCTCCTCCCTTAGAATTTTGGCTCCTGAAAGCTACCATTGCTGCTGTTTTTGCTGCTGTCCACTGCCGCCATCACAGAATTTCCTGGGAGGATGAAGGAGAATGAAGGAAACGGACAGGGAAGGCTGAAAAATTTCCCCCGCTCTCTCTGAACTTTAGAACTTCCCTGTAGCACTCCCCAAGCCAGACTAGAGGGTTTCTCCTAGGGTTCTTTGTCTAGCACACTGCTCACTACAGGTTTTCCAAAGAATTTAGGCTAGAAGGACACAAAAGGGAAAAAATTGGTAAGTTTACAGTTAGTTTGAAGATATTTTATTTTGGTGTTCTACCTTGGCTGTCTGGGGCTATTTACTTTTTAGAGTCCTCTAGTACTTGGACCATGCATTCTGTCCGAGTTTTTAGTTGCATTCAATCGAAGTGAAAGTATGGTGTGTGCTTACTTCATTTTACCTGGAACTGGCTTTTTCACTGTTGTTTGAATACACATTTCTCTGATTATTTGTGAGGTGGAGTGTTTTTTCATATCACATATTTTCTTCTGTGAATAATATTCATATCTTATGGCCATTTTAATTCCTGGGTTTTTTTCTTCTTATTAATTGTAAGGGTTTTTTTAATCATGAATAGTAAAACTTTGATTATCTTTTATGTGACAGATAGTTTTTATTCACTGAGGTCTGCCCCCCTTTTGGGTTTTAAATTGTTCATGGCTAATGTTCTTTACTGTAATCAAGAATATAAATTTGATAAATTAGTGAAATTTATCAACCTTTTAAATTGACTTCTGTTTTTGGTAACTTTATTTTTAGGATGGCTTTTTTAACACCAGGGTCACAATTATATTGACCTATTATTTGTAATACTCATAAGTTTCCTTTCTTATATTTAGATATTTTATTCATTAGAGTTAATTTTTCTCAATGATATATATTAGGGTTTTTTTCCCTAATGTGTTGCCATTTTTTCCAACACTATTTATTATACATCATTTTATCTGCTGATTTTATCAAACACTAAGTTCCCATATACACAATGCTTTATTTTAGAATTATATTCAGTTCCACTGACATATTTATTTATTCTTTTGAAATATTACATTATTTTAACAAATATGGTTTTATAATATTCTTTAATAAGTAATAGGTAAATGACTTCCCTGACAAATTTTTCTTTCTCAAAATTGCCCTTACTATTCCTGGCATTTATATTCCTTCATTTGAATTTTTTAATAAAAACGTTTTGGGGATATTGATTAGAAGTGTGTTAAATTTATAAGTTAATTTGGAGAAAATTGTTATGTATATTGTATTTGAGTCTTCTTATTCATTAACATGGTATATACCTTCATTTAGTCAAGTCTCCTTTTTTTTTAGTCAAGTCTCCTTTTATGTTCTCCTGGAAAACTTTATAGTTTTTTTCCCATGGAGATTTTGTGCATATTTTATGAAATATATTCCCAGGTATTGTATGTCTTACTGATATTTTGGAGGGTGTTGTTTCTATTTTTATTTTATGCTTGGTTATTGTAGATATATGAAAATGTTGACTTTTTTATGCTTATCTTGTATCCAGGGTTTTACTAAATGTAAAAGTTCCAGCAGTTTGTCAATTAAATCTTTTCAATTTTGGGGGGTATGTGATCATATTTTCCATAAATAATGACTGTTTTTATTTCTTTTATTCCATCTCTCTCTCTTTCCTTCTTTGTGGGTGGGTATGTATTTTGTGCTAACTAGGAGTATCAGTATAATGTTAAATGCAGAGCAGAAAGAAACAATCTTTGTTTTATTCCAATTTTATTAGGAATTCTTTTAATGTTTCACCATTGGGTATAAAGCTTGCTATAGATTTCCAGTAGATAGCATTCATCAAGTTCAGGGGAGTTTTTATTTATGTTGGGTCAAAATTTTTCACAAATGGATATTGAAAAATTTTTTTGGATATTAAATTTTATCAAATGATTGTTCAGCATTATTCAGATTGCATAAACTTATTAATTATTTTCTAATGGTGAACATCTTTGTTCTCCTAGGATAAACCCTACTGTATCATGACAAATTTTTTTATACACACAAAGATTCAATTTGTTAATAAGTTATTTAGAAGTTTTGCATCTATATTTATAAATGAAATTGGCTTATAAAATTCTTCTTGTAGCGTTTCTATCTAGTATTGATATCAGAATTTCCATCACCACAGGGAATAAATATTATCAGTTTCTTATGTATCCATCTAGAGATACTTTAAGCATATACAGGGAAATGCACATACACATATAATTCTATATTCTCTGTTTTTGTAAACAAATGCATATATGTAAACATTTGCCAATGAGATGTGGAAAAAGTCATTAGGTATAACTTCCAAGAAAGCAATTTAAAAGGGAGATGGGTGTAGACTCAGCCTAGCCACTGACTTTTTTTTCCTTCCTTCCTTCCTTTTATCTTTTTCCCCTTTTACTTCTTCCCTTCTCCTCTCTGGAATACAGTAAACACAAAGCTGATGACAATGAGTACATGTTCAAGATGACTGAACAGAAAAAGAAGATGATTATGGGGTGTGGCAGAGAGGACATGTGAAGCACGTGGGATCCCACAGATACCAAATAAGTGGTTGGATCACAAAAAGTTAGAGTAGGAAGTAACCATAAATGTTAGCTAATCCAATGACGCCCTTTTACAGATGGGGGCACTGAGAGAAAAGCAAAGTGGCTTGATGGTGCTGTCACTAAAACTGCCAACATTCACTGCCCTGTCCCCTGTCCAAGCCCTAAGATTAGAAAGGTCTAGAGCTACCCGATGACCCAGCAATTGCACTACTAGGTATTTACCCCAAAGATACAGATGTAATGAAAAGAAGGAGCACATGCACCCCAATGTTCATAGCAGCAATGTCCACAATAGCCAAACTGTGGAAGGAACTGAGATGCCCTCCAACAGATGAATGGATAAAGAAGATATGGTTCATATATACAATGGAATATTACTCAGCCATCAGAACGAATGAATACCCACCATTTGGATCGACATGGATGAAACTGGAGGGGATTATGCTAAGTGAAATAAGTCAAGCAGAGAAAGTCAATTATCATATGGTTTCACTCATATGTAGAACATAAGCAATAGCACAGAGGACCATAGGGGAAGGGAGGGAAAATTGAATGGGAAGAAATCAGAGAGGGAGACAAACCATGAGAGACTCTGGACTCCAGGAAACAAACTTAGGGTTACAGAAGGGAGGGGATGGGGGAATGGGGTAACCAGGTGATGGGTATTAAGGAGGGCACATATCGTGATGAGCACTGGGTGTTATATGCAACTAATGAATTGTTGAACACTACATCAAAAACTAATGATGTACTATATGTTGGCCAATTGAACATAATAATAATAAAAAAAAGAAAGGTCTCATGAAGCTGGGTTTATGGGGGGGCCAGAAAAAACAAGAGAGTGCCAGTATAAGCAATTATAAATAAACCTTTTCAGAGGAAAATAATCCAACCTTTATTTGTCAAATGATGAACTTATCAGATGAAGTTCATTCAACAGTGCAAGACCAAAGCTACATAAGAAAAATATGTCCTTCACCTTCTCCCACAGTCCATACCCTTCATATTTTCTGCAAACTGACTACATATATGTGTGTGTGTGTGTGTGTGTATGTATGTATGACTATATATGTATATATGTATGTATGACTATATATACATATATAAAATCTGGGCATCAAGAAGAAGATTGGAAACAAATGGAAAAAAATTCCATTATTCCATTTAGTAGACTCATAGGACTTATATTAGAAATCCATCTCAAGGAAAATCTAGATAAAGTAAATAATAATATTCCTAAGGTGCATATTTCCTATGAGCCCTGTTCAAAGTATGAACATCTTATTTCATCTTGAGAACAACCTGTGTCCATATTGTGCAGATGGGAAAACTAAGGCTTGCACCTCATTAATTGCTGAAGGTCAGAGACTGGGAATTATCATGATTAAGTGGTAGAAACCCAGATGACTCAGTTCAGGCAAGACCAAGAATTTAGTAGTTAGGCTAAGAGAACTCTGGGGAGGTGGAGAGGCAGCTGGCCCCCAGAACAAGTGGAAGCTGCTTTGGAGGCCTCCTTGCTCCTCCTGAGGGTCAGCCTCAGTTCTCAGACCAGCGTTCTCTCCTCATCAGGACTCAGGGCAGCCGATTGCTCAGGCCTTACATCTTACCACCTTGCTTTCAGGGAGGAGCTCATGCCATCTTCTTCTCCTGAGACTGCGATTGGCAGTTTCCAGACAACTATATGCTTTGACCGGGGCAGGGAGCAGCTCCCTAAAAGAAGAGGGCAGGTGCTGAGCACAGAAGAGGAGAAAATATCAGAACCAGAAATGCCACTTCAGCCACCATTCATCCTCAACAGTATTTTCTTCCAAATCTCTGCTCTTGACCACCATAACACAAAGAATAATAACTAAATTGACAAAGAGGAAAGAGAGAAAGAGAGGTGGTTTTCAGCTCTGACTGTGCATTAGAATTCTCCGGCCCCATCTTCCACTAACTAATCAGAATCTCCGGGTCTGAGGCTGGGACACCAGGTTTTGTTTCTGGCAGAGAATTGAGAACCATGGAGGTGTCTCATCAACTGGAATGAGCTGTTGAAATCACCTGAGGAACCTGTTAAAATGCAGATTCTGATCCTGTAGGTTTGGGGTTGAGCCACAGACTTGGCCTTTCTAACAAAATACTAGATGATGCCCGTGTTGCTGATCCATGGACCACACTTTGAGTAGCAAGCTACAGACGGGCTTGCTTGTGAAGGAAATTGTAGACTAAATAAAACAAGCTGAGCTTTTACATAATGAGTAGTAAACCAGGAAGATACCTGGGCCCGACACATTAGCATCCATCCTACTGGTTGCTGCAGAGACAACCACAGTCCTCACTGGCCTCTGGTGGACATTCTTCATCCTTCCCATCCCAGCTGTGAGGCCACTTCAGGTCCCTTAGCCTTCTTTCTATGCAGAGTTCCTCTTAACTACAAGGGGAAATATGTATATCTAAATCCCAAATCTTATATTAGGAGTAGATATAAGGTGTAAGTTCAGATGCTAAGAACATTTTTTGTTTGCTTTTGCTTTTGTTTTGTTTTTTGTGGGGATTTTTTTGTTTTGTTTTTTGGGTTTTTGTTTTTGTTTTTTTCTTCTTTTTTTGCTGTACACCTTTGTTCTGCATGGCAAGGTGTATTTTGGAAGAAAGCGGAGGCTGCCCAGCTAAACAAAAGCCATTACAAGTGAAAAATCCATTGGTAAATGGTATTTCACAACATTACTCTGACACACAGGGATAATAACAGTAGTTACCTTTTAGGCCTGTTGAATGAATTCAATGAGAGAGTGTGCATAAAGGTGCCTGGACCAAAGAGAGGGTCCTCAAAATGTATCTGGTATTACTATCATTAGCTATTACCCCCAGGGTGGTAGCCCCACCTCTGTGTCATCCGCTTGCCCTGGGTAGGGTTGGTAGCTCGCCCAGATTATGTGTTAATAGTGGCAATGAGGTGGTAGAGGCAGAGGGAGGGGCAGGGAGTCATGGGTTCATGGAAATAGCTCCGTTTTCTTAAAGGCTTCGGCGCAAAGCCTCTGATACAATTTGTTAGCCCACCCAACCCTGCAAATCGGAAATTGGGTTTATATTTGATCAATTTGGCTGGGCCACTGAAGCTTCCTGTGTCAACAGCAGCACCGACTTATCGTCATAAAGCTCTCAGACGCCTGACCTGCTGCTCCAGCCTCTGGCTCACACCTCCCACGATCTCGAGCTGGAAAGAAATTAGCCCACACTTCTGGGTGTCATTTCTGGGTCTGAGACCATCATAGACAACCCAGTCCCTCTTTGGAAACAGTAAGAAACAAAGGCAGCCACATCTGAAGCTGGAGTTTTGGGGGAAAAAAAAGAAATCCCTTTGTTTCTCCTACAGCTGCTTTTAGCTTATGAGGTGTGTCCTCTAACGGGGGACATTTTGAATATTGTAAAGCAACCCTGTTTCACAATTTGTGGGAAATGCTAAAGAGGAGCAGCTCTGTGAAGTGGGTGTCGATGCCTTCATTAGTTTGGAGAGATCTGCTTGGCTGTGAGAACCCAGGCACCAGGCCTACTTCAGTGATGGAAGGAATACATTCTCTAATTACCAAAGTGAGAGCAATGTGGAATTTTCTGCCTGGGGTTAGGGATTGGACTGGGGAAGAGAAGGTAGAAGAAATGGTCTACAGACAAGGGACGATGAGGAAGATGGTAGGAAGCTAGAGGCTGGGGGGCGGGTCAGCGAGAAACACCTCGTGGGGAGGAATGGCTGGTGACTTCTCCAGACAGTGATTCCAAACAAGTATATTTCAGATGGTTCCTGTTCTGTGTGTGCTCCCAGCCCCTGACTGTTACGGGGTTCTGATACAGGTGTTGCCTTGGAGAGAAGAAGAGTTGTCCTCCCTACTTGGGGCCATTAGGCAGATGGCACAGCAGAGAGAACCACTGTGGGAGGCAAGGTGCAGAGGGCACACAATGCTTCCCCCAAACAGGAGGGAGGAGGGAGAGGTCAGAAACAGAGCCCACCCCCTGGGCTGCCCGGAAGTCTCCCAGGAATCATCAGGGACCGTGGAGAAAGCACTGAATCTCCCTCAGTACATGGGAGAGGGACTTAAACTAGTTCATCTGCTTCTCAAACATGACTCAGACTAATATGTTCACATTCACACTATTTCTGAATCACAACTGCAATCGGAGAACCTTACAAGCTGCTGTGTGGAGCTAGTGAGTGAGCCCCACTGACCGCCCACCTCTGTGTCCCATGCAGCTTCGTGGTTCTCTACTTGTTTGGGCGGGTTATATTTTTAACAATATCCCAAACTGGGAAGAATAGAAAAGTTTGGGGAAAGTCGCCCTCTGGAATATACAGAGTCTACTGATTTCATTTCCAGAATTCAGTCTCACCCCATCAGAAGAGGTTGCTTTCACTTACTTATAGGGTCCTGGAAGAGAGTCAGCAAGTGAAGATGCGTCACTGTTAATATGAACAGCTATCAGTAAAGGTTCACAGTAAGGAGGAACGACCCACACATTCCTGAGTTAGCGTTTTTTCCTTTCTTTCTTTTTTTTAAAGATTTTTAAAATCTATTTATTTATTTAGAGGGAGCACAAGCAGGGGGAGCAGCCGAGGGAGAGGTCGAGGGAGAAGCAGGCTCCCCACTGAGCAGGGAGCCCAATGTGGGGCTCTATCCTAGGATCCCGGGATCATGACCCGAGTCAGAGGCAGTTGCTCAACCGACTGAGCCACCCAGGCGCCCCAATTTTTCATTTCCATAAATAGGGTTTTGAGAGAAAATGAATGAACATTTGAACTATTATTAATACACAAATGATATGAGTGAATTAAGCTACTTGTGTTCAGCAGAGAGCACATAGACAGCGAAGAAGGAGACCCGAGTGCTCGTTCTTATTCTACCAACAACTGATTACCTTTGACAACACCCCTTAACCTTGCTTAGCTGTATCCTCTGCAAAATGAGAGATTGTTCTAAATCATCTCTCAGGTTCATTCCAATTCTAACTCTCTATGATTTAAGAAAGTTGTACCAGAAACCCAAGTTTGGGTAATCCATTAACCCGAAGGTTCCCCAAACCACCTCTGTTCACAGCATCCTTCTCGTGCCTTAGTGATTTTGTTCATGGTGCCCCGAGGCCAAAATAAATACCCAAAATTTCCATGTGTTAAATGGTTAGGCCCAAACAGTAAGTATTTATGTCCTAATAATTTAGTAGCCGTTTGGAAAAATAATGCACATAGATTGACTTGAATTGAAAACTGTTTCATTCCGATGTAATCACACTTCCTCCCTCTGAGGCGCTTGCGCCCTTTGAGCACCGCACGACTTCTCAGATCCCCGAATCAGGCTGGACCACAGTGCTCTCATTTCCCCTGCTAGTACTTGCTTTTTATCAGAGCGACCACGAAAACCTAGTTTTTCAAAGCTATGTTGTCATCGAAAGGAGCGTAGCACTATCTATCTTGAAACCGCAAACGACCTCAAACTCATAGTTTATGTAATGTCTGACGGACGTTGTTGTGCTTTCCCGAAAATCAGGAATCTCCCAGAATCCCTTGGGGGTGTGCTGCATTGCTCTAGGGTGCCTAGGTGCACAGTTTGGGAACCATGGCTTTAATCAGTGTATAAGGACTCCCTCCCATTTTTAATGGAACCATATGCAGTTACCTGTTGCAGACATTTCTGGAACCCGTGGGCTAAGCACAGAGCAAGACATTTTTCAAAAACTGAGTGCAAGGTCTCTGTGAATCCTGCCCCCTATTAATAACGAATCAACAAGGTGAGGATCTTCCCAGTGCCCCAGCCTTAAATTTGCTGATGACATTCTAGAGACAGGCAAGTTTCATCCTTACTCCACTGTGGCCACCGCTCCCAGGCCACACACTGGGCTTTATCAGCCCTTGGAACTTGCTACCCTCCTCTGAAACCCCAGGATATTACTCTGCTGTCACATCGTCCTACCCACCACCAGGCTGGTCCCCTGCTCCCAGCCCATTTGCTGTTTGAAGTCATGGAGAGCAGCCATCTCCTGACTTCCACTTTTTCTTGTTAATCTTCCCAGGGGTCTTCATTTCTCTTGCCAATGCTAGGATATGTCACCTCCACCTTCTACTCCCCAGCGCCCTTAGTGTCCTACAATCCTACAAAAGCTCATCCTTGCTTCAATCCAAATAATCATTTGCCTCATACACTCTCTCAACGGAGTTAGTGAAGTAATCCCCCAAATGGGTGCCTTGGGGCCCCCATGGTGTATGATCTGTGGCCTCGGCTGGGCCCTTGGGTTCCCGAGCACGCTTTATTGTAGCCAAATGAGCCCCCCCAGCTCCCAGCAAAACATTGCCATTTCTCCACTCTCCTCCTTCATCCCAGCCTCTCTTGCTCAGCAGATAACCTGCCTTCTAGCTCACAGAGCAATGCAAAGCTCTCAGAAACAAGCTCTAAATCTCTGGCCTCTCCCAGAGGCATTCCCTTCTGCACCTACCTCTCACTTTGTCCCTCCAGGCTCGAGAGAGAGGCATCACCCCCCTGCTGGAGGCTCACTCTTGCTCTGGGCCCTGGATTCCCCTCCCTTCCCATGACTCCTGGACTAACATCTGGCTCCGCTGAGTTGTTCCTGTCCCTCTCATATTTTCAATGTCTCCTTCTTTACTGGTTCCTTCTCTATAGTTTCTGAGTGTGTTTTAAGTCTCATACTTTTTTTTTTTTAAGGGTCTCTAACCACATCCTTTCAATAACTGGTGCCCAATCATCTTCCTCTCACTGGCAGACAAATTTCTGGTGATGAGTCCATACTCACTGTCCCTATTACTTAACCCCCACAGGCTCCTGCACTCCCTGCAGGCAGCCCCAGGCCCCCAACCCCCTCTCCAGCCTCAGCCTCTCACCTCCCCTGTCCCCACCTAGCCCTGCAGCCGCGGGAGCCACCTGCAATTCTCAGAAGAGGCTGTGAAGGCCACTCTTTAATGTCATTGTTCCCCATGCTCACTTTCTCCTTTGTCCACTGGCAAGCCACACTTATTTCAAAACATCCTCTGAGAAGACTTTCTGGACCCTCCCTCCCTGCCTCCTCCACCCACCAGGGAGAAATGGTCACTCCTCCATTGTGTCCTCAGCTGTCTCTCGAGTCACTGTGTCTGTGACCATTTACTTTCCATGTTTTCGTGCGTTTTTCCCAGTATGTATTGTAAGCTCTCGGAGAGCTAGGACTGTGTCTTAACTGTACCCACATTCCCAGTGCCCAGAGTGCTGGGTGCACTTCCACGAGCTGTGTTCAGTGAGTGCGGGAATAAAATTTGTCTTGCCATAAATAAGTCTCTCCACAAGGCAGTGGTGGGGATGGATGATCTACCTTGTGACGTCCCTGTAGCAGACACGTGATCCCAAACAGTTTCTTCTAGAGCCTTGAGCATGCACGGCACTTTCTAGAAGCTATCTCATTCTTCCTCATAGCAACTCTGAGGTAGGTATGTTTGACAGATGAGGAAACTGAGACTCAGGGGGCCTAAGTAAGTTGGCTTAGTCACACAGCTGATAGGGTGGAAACAGGATTCCAGCCCGGCCCCAGCCCCCTTCTACACACCCAGGCACCCCTACCTTGCCCACCTGGTGTGTGCTCATTGACTGCCACCTCATAAATTGGCAGCCTTGAGAAACATAATTACGATGGCAGGTCAGAAGTGAAAGCTCAGAGTAGTACATCCAGACCCCAGTAGAGTCACAAATGCTTGAGGGTGATCAATGTTTGAGGTCATGCATTTGTGCTTAAACAACTATCATTCCTTTAATTAACAAATCAGCCTTATCGAGAAATTAGACTTTACCAGAATTGTCAGCAAAGGCAGCCTGAGAAGTCCTTCCACCCGGTTCACCAAGGTATGCATGCCCTCTGTCATTGTTCCTAACACGCCCGCCCGGGGACAGACCGAGAAGTCCCCTAAGTTGACTCCAGCTGCCAACCCCCCACCTTGTAGCATCTGCACCAAGTCCGCGTGGGGCTCCCCACGCTCTGCCCACAGCCTCCCTGTTGGCAGCTCAGGCCCAACTGTCTCCTGGAGCTGGGGGTGGAGTGACAGGAGGGGGCTGTCCCTTTCAAGAAAACCTGGAGAAGTCTCTGGCCTCCTGAGCCCCTCCATTCCTGTCCTCCCCCCCGCCCTTCCCTTTTTGTTTAGTTTGACCTTGGTCACTGATGACAAGGCTCCTTTTCCTGCCAAACCAATCAATAAGCTAAACAGACAGAAGATGAGTATTTAGAATATGGGAAGCCAAACTCAAACACAGATAGGTTATCAGTCTAGTCCAGAGCAGACTTCTGAGCAAATATTTCATTAACAAATTTTTCATGGCAACTTGCATGTTAAAAAAAAGAGGGGAGGAGGGAGAGACAGAGAGAGAATGGTGGCGGGGTGGGGGGAGGGTAAAGGAAGAGGCTGACTGAATCCTTGAAGCTGAGCTGCCCTGGGAGGGGGTGCTTCTGGGAGTGAGGGGCACAGAGTGGGGAGAAGACTGGGAAAACAGAGAGGAGCCCCCAGGAAGGGGAGCCCTAGCCCCTTAAAACCTTTCAACTTCAAACTTCCCTCTCCTTGCTGGGCCAGCCTGGATGAGTCATCTTCAGCCATCTCCATGGCCCTGGAGCCTGCTTAGGTCTCCTGGATACAAACCCCATTCGGGCCGTCAGCAACTGGCTGCAGAGCGAGCCCTGGGCTGGTCGCACTGAGGGGGCTCGGGAGAGGGAAGGGGATAGGGTTCTTAGGGAGCCCCACTGGGCAGCTGGGGGGCAAAGGGAACACTACATGTAATAATAATAAGAGCAACTGTCTACTGGCTCCTGCTAAGTTGTAGGCACCTTTGAAGGCTCCCCCATATCCATCAATTAATCCTCAGGACCAGGCCCAAACTGTGGGAAACACTGGTAACACATGCCCACTGGTGTCTGTGCTGATGGCTCAATATTTTGAATATCCTACTCTACTCACGACAACCCTAAAAGTAAAGGACTTTGGTTTTAATGTATAGGTGATGAGCCTGAGATTCAGAGAGGTGAAGCAACTTGTTCAAGTTTGCACGGCTGGTAAATGGGGCAGAACTGGGAACGAGGCCGAGCTGATTCCAAAGACAAACCGTTTTTGGCTCATTTCCACCTCTTCAATAACAGCTTTAAGAATACTTTAAAGGGAGGGGTGCCTAGGTGGCTCAGTCGGTTCAGCGTCCGCCTCTTGATTTCAGCTCAGATTGTGATCTTGGGGTCCTGGGATGGAGCCCTGTGTCGGGCTCTGCGCTGGGCATGGAGCCTGCTTGGGATTCTCTCTCTCCCTCTCCCTCTGCCCCCCCCCCACAAGATAAATAAATAAATCTTTTAAAAACAAAAGAATACTTTAAATGGAGGGTCACCAAAATGTGGAATTACTGATATTCAACTCCTTTAAGTGCTGAGGGAAGAGAAGAATGAAAGGACTGGATTTTCAGTGCCTTGCATCCTATGCTCCTCTTTCCCACCTTAGCTTGTGTAGACACGACTCCTGGCTCCTAAAGACCCCTTCCGGCCTTCATCTGGGCTCATGTGCACACCGTTCAGGCCTTAGCTGGCCACCACTTCCAAGGGAAGCTCCTTGACTCGCCCTGTGCTATTTGTTCTTGTCATTTTCCCTTCTTCCCTCAGAGCACTTGCATGGCTGCTAATCTCTGTGTGCAGTTTATTGATGAATCTCTGTCTCCCGCAGAGACTGGATTAATACTAATACCAATACCAATGCTCCTAGCTAACCGCTATCAGTGCTTACTACAGGCCTGGCACTATCTTCAGGGCTATACATATGTTAATCATTTAATCATTTAATCCTCTCCAGGACCATGTGAACTGTTAACGTTCCCATTTTGCAGATTAACTGAGACACACAGACAGAAAGGAACTCGCCCAATGCTACTTTGCTAGCACATGAATGACAGAGCAGGATAGGAATTCAGGCGGTCTTTGGTTCCAGAATCCATGCTCTTAATCATGATGACATGGCCACAGATTCCTCCCATCTTGGTATGTGCACTCCTTAGAGGTGGAGTCTGTTTCTCCTCCTCTTGAATCTGGGAAGCTCATGTGATTTTCTGTGACCAGCAAAATGCCATAAAAGTGATGCTAGATGACTTCCAAGGCTAGGGCTTAAGAGACTTTGCAGCTTCTACTCTCTCTGTCTCTCTCAGAATGCTGCCCTGGGACCACCACATAAGGAAGCTGGAGGAGAACAGAGACACCCCAGCCAACAGCCTGTACCAACCCCTGGACTTGTCACTAGAGTGAAGCCATCTCGGACCCTGCAGCCCCGCCAAGCTTCCAGCTGAATGCAAGGACACGATTGAGCCAGGCACAATCAGCAGGGGAACCAGCCAGCCAGCCCACAGTATCATGGAAATTAATAAATCATGGTTGTGGGCGCCTGGGTGGCTCAGTTGGTTAAACGACTGCCTTCGGCTCAGGTCATGATCCCGGAGTCCCGAGATCGAGTCCCACATCGGGCTCCCGGCTCGGCGGGGAGCATGCTTCTCCCTCTGACCCTTTCCCCTCTCGTGCTGTTTCTATCTCTCTCTCTCTCAAATAAATAAATAAAATCTTTAAAAATAAAAAAAAATTAAATTAAAAAAAAATCATGGTTGTATTGAGCCACTAAGTTTTGAGAAGTTCTGTTGCCCAGCAAAGGCTAACTTGGCAAGAACTGTCTTGTGCATGTTGTATGCCTAGTGCGCAGCGAGATGTCTGGTACGTAGCACTGTGATGGCACAAATGTTTTGACTGAGTGAAGAAACAGAAGCGGGATTGAACCAGGAAGACCCCCTTGGAAGGTGGTTAATTCTACAATACATTATGGAATCCACTCTGTGGGACACATTATGGAATTCCAGAACAGATGATCATTAAAAAATATTGGTGCTCTTAATTTTTTGTAGTTGCTTTCAAGTTCTTATTGCTCTAATTTCAGGATACATTATAAAGTCATTGGTTGACATGTTAACTGTGTCTCCTTTGTGTTCTCTCCTTTTTTAGGCTCGTCTACCTTTATCTTGGCATTGTTTTATATTTGTTTGTATGATTATTTGATGGTTGTGGCCCTTCCCCCCTAGATTATGAACTCAGACAGGGCAGGGACCCCGTCTCATTTTGCTCCTGGGTGTAGCCCGTGTTCTGGCTCATACCAGGAGTTCAGTGTGTGCACTGAATGATCTGAATTGTAAGTGTGAATTTTAATGTATTTTAATTTCCAGTTTTCTTAGGCTGGTATTAAGGTCCCATCTGCATTTTTGAGTTTTCCTTTTCAAATTCTGAATTATAGAATGCCAGGGGTGGTTGGGACCTCTTTTATAGGAAAAAGGCATTCAAAGGATAGCAGGTTGTCCCATTGTCACGTGGCTAGTTTATAGCAGAGTCAGGACATTAGGTCACATCTTCATCATCCACTGACTCTACCTTCTTCCAAAGGGTAGATAGACTCTGGAGTCCCCATCGTACAGATGGGCAAACTGGGGCAGAGCCAGCGCCAGACCACAGATGACTCATCTCTCAGCTGAAATCTGTCTTCATGAGTCCAGGCTGACTCTCGGGTTAAGCGTCTGCCAGCTCCAAGTATTTTTTTTTCTCTTTCATGTTGCTCTCAAATATATTTCTATCACCGTCCGACCATCCCCCTTGTTCCCATTTAACCTGAGAAAGTTAAACCCACTTTTGATCATCATGTGAAAATCCGAAGCAAAGTGCTTCCTTCAAGGCAGATGTTTGGAAATGCTGAGCTGCAGGCGTTCAACTTGTCAAGTAACTTTTCAAATGATGAAAAAAGGGGGAAATGTAGGTCAGAAAGCAATAAACTATATTCACATCCAATATATCATTCTGGTTAAGGAGCCGACTTTGAATCTCCACCTTTTACTGAAATGAAACAAAAATCCAAATCCAACCCAAAGCATTACAGCTTTAAGTACTGAAAGTATTTATTATTTCTATTCAAGTAATCCAAAGGCATAATCTCAAGAACATCTATGCTCCAGGAATGTCTCAAAACACCATGGATTTGATGTGATTCCTTTATCCAGATGTTTGTAGAAAAGACTCTGGATGGCATGAGAGGAATTAAAGATTTATTTTTAATATTTGAGAAAAGTCATATTTCTAATAACAGTGAGCCTTAAACTGTGTCCTCAATCTTGGCTGCCTCTCTCATCTTTCTCATCACTGTTTCTTTAAGTAACAGCTCTAGTCTTCTAAATTATCAGCCTGTAAGTTTCCAAACGATAGTATTTAGATATTAGAAGAACAAGGTCATTTCGGTGCCTTCACTATAACTTTGATATTCCCCTCAATGTCAGGAGACAATTTTTACCCACTAAGTTATAACCAAGTCCTACAAAAGATCACTTTACATGGGGCAAAATCTCCAAAAAGCTGCCCGAGTCTTGCAGAATAGTGTGACTTGCCTTTGAAGACCATGGTATGTTTCCAAGTATCCCTTAAATCTAGATGCATGGCACCAGAGACCCCCAATGGTTGCTGTATCCCTCCTGTGTCCAGCCAGTCCAACAATAAAGTGTCTGGGAGTCATGAGCTTTTTATTATTTGAAGGCATCTCCCTCATCCATTATCCCCTCACCTGTAGAGAAGGATACTCTAAAACGTGTTAGATTATATGAGTTGACTGAGTTTACCTGCTGGAGAAGACACATTTTCAGGTTCTAGTGGCAGAGAGAAATTTAAAATTAGGTCACCTCATGGTTACAAGTTGTATCTGTAACAGAAACTAAAAGGTCTCAGAGATCATACGCGTTCTTTGGTTGGGAGCCCAAAAGGGACCTACTGTGAAACATTCTTTAATTGGTTTGTTACATTCAAAATAAAAAATATACTGAATATCTCTGTGGAAACTGGAGTTTTGATATAAAATAATACAGCTCAGTTAAAATCTAAAATCTGAGCTCTAAAATCAGTCCCCAGAGAACCTGCGTGTGTGCTTGTTGGGGAGGCCAACTTGTGTGTTGTGATTTTAGGGAAACACAATAGTCCTTTCTAGCCTCGAAACCTCTCATTTGGTTTACTATTTCTTGAAACTGATGCATTAGAAGTCAGTCTTTTATTTTAAGATTTGGAGACTTCTGCCACACAAATGTTTCTTTTCTCTTTGGCTAACATCCATAGGGTGCTTACTTCCTGAGAGGTATTCTTCTAATGCTTTATGAGTAGTCATTTACTGAATCCTCTCCAGAACCTTCTGACTTAGGTGCGGATATTGTCCCCATTTTGCAGATGAGGACCAGAGACACGGAGAGGCCGCATCACACATCAGAGGTCACAGAGCCATGTGTGAAATTGGGAAATCTGACTCCAGGGCTGGTTTCCTTCTGCACCAGACCACCTCCTCGGCCCCCTGGCCTGCATACTGTAGGAGCCTCCCTCCTTATGGGAAGGTTGGGGAGGGCGAATGGAGTTACATCTTACATAACATGGTAGCCCTGGTGGGAATCTAGTGGGCTGGGGAGGAAGAGAAGCCCAAAAGAGAGCAAAAAGAACCAGGGGAACGTGTGAATAATGACAGAGTCTGCTTATGTCTTCATTATGGTGGCAGCTGAGAGAGAGAAAGTTGTCACAACGGACACCTTTGGAACTGCAGGCAGGACCCTGAATGATAGAGTTCTATCCCTCATTGAACAGCCACGGGAAGCGGAGGCTGGGAGAGCAGACTGAGGACAAGAGAAAAGAAGGGGCTGAGACTTCACAGCTGGTTAGTGGCAAAGCCAGGACTGGGGCACCTTGCCCTGCTTCTAGATCCGGGGCCCTCTCCTCTGACAGCAACCTTGTGGCCTCCGAATCACTGAGGAGACTGGAGGAAGCTCAGCACAAAGGAGCCTTTTCCTGTCTGTGGTTCTCCTTGTGAAATGTGTGCTCCCTGGGTGGCACGGGAGTAGACAATGACACATGGAGGAGAATTTTCATCCTACTGTTTACAAGGATTATTTCCTCTGGGACACATTTCCTGCAGGCACCCTCTTCCCTCCCTTGAGTTACTTCTGGGGAGCAGGTGATGCAGCTGAGACCAGAAGCAGAGTTCATTGTCACTATCCTGTCTCGTAAAGACGCCGAGCATTTCTGAGGGGCATCGGAGGGGCTGGGTAAAAAGCGCAGGGGCTGAGGTGAGGGAAGAAATGGAGAACATGCTTGGAAATGAAAAGTATTCAAACATAAATTAATATAAACCTAGGGGTCATCTTGCATGCAGTCCTGGGAATAAGAGAATCCACAATGTGGATGAACAAGCTAAAAAAAAAAGTAATCAAAGGTAAGAAAGAGGCGTGTGTGAGGCATTAAGCATCAGGTACAGAGGCGGCCAGGGAGGATTACCGAACAAAGTCCAGAGAGTGTAAAAAAAGATAAGAAAGGCAAAGGTAGCATATGAAAAAGAGATTGCACTGAAGGTTAAGAGAAATCATGGGAAATTTTTCCTAGTGTGTAAGGAACACAGGGGTCATTGAACTAGACAGCTGGATGGCGAAGACACGGGAAGGGTAATTTATTGAAAAGAGAAGTAGATGTGGCTAAAAATGTTTAAATAAATTTTTTTGCCTTGGAACTTTCAGGAAGATGGGGTGCAAATGTTAGAAACGGACATACGTTTCCTAGCTGAAACCAAAGAAATATTGAAGACTAGCAAAATCATGCCACTTGGAGAGATTCAGAAATTAAGCATGGAAAACAGAAAAAAACAGGAGAGACTTCATTCCAAGGGAGAACATGTGGAAACACACCTGAATAATAAATAACAGGAACATAAGAAGTGAGCATTTGAAAAGCAAAAGGTTTTTTGGGGGGGAATCCCATGAGTAAATGATCAGTGATGCCTCCCGGCTGTCTCAGACCCACCTCATCCCTGCTTTGTCTCTCTTCTCCCTTCCTGTGGTCCTTCCACAAAGAAGGAACTTTCATATATTTTGAAAATCTGCTACATGCTCAGCATTATGCTATATTTTGGGAGGTGCGCAGATGAATAAGATGATGCCTCAGCAAGTTTGCATTTCTGTGGGGTGGACCAGCTCTGTGAGCAGCTGTAGGGTTCAGCCATATGCCAGGAACGATGTGCTGACAGAAGGGTGGAGGAAAAGAGAACTGGATGGTCATTTTGGATTGAGACCCTCGAATTCCATCTTTAGGAGGAAAAGAATAACATTAATACTTGTGAGAATCACAGTAAAGAACAATGGCCCCAGAGTTTGGGGGCTTACTCGGTTTTGTAGAGTGTTAAGAGGTCGCCATAAAGTCAGGTGTTAGTGGTATGGGTTATCTGGGGGGAGATATTCTAGGAGCCCCTTCCATCACATTATATGCGGTAATGTCTGCAAAAGCTTGGGGGAATCCACTTGTGGATGAGGCTGGGGAGTGATGAGTGTGTCGCTGAACCTGGGCTCTAGGGTAGTGGTGAGTGTTCAGCCCACAGGGAGAAGGTATAGGGGCTGAGCTGAGCATACTTGTCTGAGGGGACCCCCGCCCCCGTGCCCCCACACAGAGTGAGGGAAGCCCTAGTGGGAGCTGAAGAGCACGGAGAAGTCTGAGGCAGGAACAAAGGTGGTCAGTAAGGACAATAAAACTTAAGTGTTAGACCAGGAGAGGCGGGTAATTTGATTATCCAATTCACTGTAGTGACACCTAAGGTAATGAGACCAGGGACAAGAAATTCAGGGGTAAAACAAATCCTCCATGGTCACAAGCAGGAGACTTGAGAGGAGGAATCCAAGTGCAGAGGCAGATAAAATTTTAATTGCCTTGGGCACCAGGATCTGTAGCAATAAAAGAAATCAAACGTTATTCTGGATTGCATAAATAGGATTGTGAAGAAGTCAAAGACGATTAACTCAGTTATAAAAGGGAATGGTGGATGTTTGACCAGGGAAACTGGGGGAAATAGATGCTAAGATCTCTCCATTCCCTGTCTCTTCCCATCCAGCTCTCCTGGTCGCTTGTGTTCACTTACACTTCACCTTGACCGTGGTTCTCTGTGTTGGCCCCAGCCCTACAGGTGGAGAACAAAGGTGTATTAGTAACAGTTGCTCACCCAGCTGATACTCTCACAGACAGGCAGGGCTGGGGTGAGAATGGGATGTGGGGAAACTTGCATCATTTTAATCCACCTCCAACCTTTGGGGTTCTGATATGCTTTGCTAGAAGCCAGGTGCTCCATGCTGTCTGAGAATCCTCCTTTTAGATCCCTTTCCAACGATATAAAATACAGATGCAAAAGACCAATTATTCATTTCTTCTTCTCAGACTGTCCTCTATGACTACTAGGTCCCAAAGAATTTTTTCTCAGAAAGAAATTAGTTACAGTCAGGTACAACTGTATTACTAGTGGTCCAAAGGAAAGTTGCTATGGTCTTTAAATTTAAACAGAAACAAATCACTTTATTGATTGAAGAATCTTGCTTCTCTTGCGGGGTGGGGGTTTAACTTCTCACTGACACAAAAGTTCAAGTTTGAATTTGTTACAGTGGAGCTTTCTTAACATTTATTCTCAAAACAATAGTTACAAGTAAACATGCCAGAGACACATATACACCTATAAAGGTGTATCGTTCACGACACCACTCAGAAATAAATACCTTTGGATACCTTGGAGTCAATCAAGTTTTTAAAAAAGGGAAGTAGTTTATCTGACTTCAGGGAAGCTATCTCCTCCATCCCTTGTTTACACCTGATAATACATCCACCAATTAAGCATTTAACTTCTTTCTTTAAGGTCAGTTTGCAAAGGGGTCAATTCCAATTGGGGCGTCAGGGACAATTTCACATGGGAAATCCACTTTATACCTACAGCAGGTGTGTGTCTTGGCTCAAAGAACAAGCTGTCTCAGGTGTGGTGGCCCCCATGTGCTCTATGGGAGATCCGGGGTCATTGGTTTACTATTAGCTCTGGGTCCCTCGGCCTGGCTACAAGAGTTTCTAAAGCTACCCTCTGTCCGGGAGGTGAGTTTATTTTGAAATGGTTGAATGTGTGAGGGACATGCTAAGATAATTCATTTAGTTGGAGTGACAGGGAGGAGGAACGGGAAGGGAATGAAGTTTAAATGTAAGCCAGTATCTCTAGAGAATGTGAAAAATGTCAAGTTCCATGTTCAGAAGCCTTAGGGGATTTTGATGCCAGTGAGCTCATTTTGGACTCTACCCTCCCTCGCCCACCAAAGGCCTCTGGGCACAAGTCTGGAATGCGGAAGGGAAGAAAGTGATCTTCGCCTACAAGGGCAGCCCCAGGATTTCCATTTAGAAAAATAAGGTCCATTTAGAAAACATCACAAAACAAAACCAGTCATTGCTCACTGACTCAATTTAATTAATCACACGTTTATTGAATACCTACTGTGTGCAAAGCCAGCCAGGAAACATTGTAGAAGATTCTGAGTGGATCATATTAAGGTGCTTAGGAAGACAGATGCATATACAAATAACTCAAATGCTTAGAAGGCTGGAATAGTGAATATAATAAAAGAATGGAATGAAAAATCATGTCTTCTGATTGTGGTTTATTTATCTCTTTATTTACACATCATTGTGTGATACACCTCTCTTGTGTCATAGCTGCACCCCCAAATCAGGGAGTAACATAGGGCAAGCAGCACCATCCTCCACTGCGTACACAGTAGGGCCGTGCGGGAACGCAACTGGCTTTATTTGAGGGCTGGAAGAAATCGTTCTTATTGATTATGGTCATGTGGCGTATTTATGCATTGTGCAAATTAGCCTTTAAGTCCTGCGGCAAGATTTCAGAGGTCATTCTGCCTTTAGAAACGAACTCAGAGCCGTGAGGCTCTGTTCTCTATTTTGAACCTTGAGGGCAGTTTTCACAGCCTTCCCTGGGAGTCTATTCTCGTCTGGAACATTTTCATCTTAAGGAAATTCTTTAGGTATGGTTGAAGTCTCTCAGACAACTGGTGAATTTTGTCCCTGTTTCCAGATCCAAGAGCTTAGGCTACCCCCTTCTCTACCCTAGCAAATGGGGAAATCCTTTCCCAGTCTTACAGCCTTTTTGAAATTACAAATAAGTCGATAACTACAGGACTGACCCAATTACTGGTGCGTGAACCGGGTGAGCCGAGCCATGGCCTCATATGGAAACCCGGGGCTGGTGTCAGGGAGGCCAACATGATGGCAGGATCTCAGGTACAGGGAAATGAAAAGCAATAGACTAGGCCGTGTGCTGGGCTGATCTGGAAGTCGGCGGGGTGGAACGGCCTGGGCGAGCCTCCTTGTCATGCCTCCAGTGGCCCTTTTCAGAGTGTGAGCAGACCTTACAAAGAGCCACTGACCTCGCCGTTCAGATGACTAGCAGCTCACCATGATAACCAACCCCACGGGGATTTCTTTACAGTGATGTATGGTAAAGGTCAGTCTGAATCAGGAAGGCGTCTGGACTGGAGGAGGAGTTTAAGAAATGCACTTTTATTACTTACGAGGGCATATGATAACTCAAGCACATGGGCCGAGTCTTGCGTAGTAGTGACAGAACCCTCTTTAATGAAACAACAAGAGGGATGTATAAAGAACGTCTCATCAGCCATTTTATGTAAACGATGCTTGTCAGGATATGGGAGAATAACATGAAGATGGTTTACTCTCTCAAATGTGGTAGATATCCCCTTGAAATATTTAAACTTGCAATTTGTCCTAGTTTATGAGGCATGAATTGGCTTAAATAAAGGTAAACGTTTGCCTAGTCAGTTAGAAAAATCACAAATTCTAAATTAGGGAGCTCGAATTAATGTGCTATCACTATTTTCACGTTAAAAATTCTGACTATATTCATACAACTCTGAACTATAGATCCCACTGGATTGATATTCATGTGATGGGAACTAGACTGACATTTTTTTAAATTTTATTTTATTATGTTGTTAATCACGATACATTACATCATTAGTTTTTGATGTAGTGTTCCATGATTCATTGTTTGTGCGTAACACCCAGTGCTCCATTCAATACGTGCCCTCTTTAATACCCATCACCAGGCTAACCCATCCCCCCCCCTTGCAGAAAGCCTTTATCAAATCCATTTCTAGAGTAAAGTTAAATGCAGGGAGAACTCAGTGTTTTCGAGATCTTTCCCAGAACCCCTTTCATTCCCTTCCCTCCTTGTCAACATCAGAAATAAAGCCACCATCTGACTTTGGTATCGCTGACATGGCTCCCTTTTTCTCTAGGCACACAGGCTAGACCCCTGAGAACCCACTTTATTATTCACCCCTTACCCTGCTCACACACCTAGTAACTCCTGTTTGTTCCTCTGATGTGTGTCTTATCAGATCCTTTCCCTCCACCTTCTTGGAGCCTTCCTTAGCTCCCGCCTGGCCTATCCTAGCAGCTTACTGTTACCTTCTTGCTCTCTGTTTCTGCTTCCTCTGATTTCATTCTACTCACTATCAACTAATTAACTTCCCTACAGCATGACTTCGATCATATCTCTTCTGCTTATAAATGTTCAGTGACTCACGATTACCTACCAAGTACAGCGTAAACCTCTCAGCCTGGAGATCTCAGAGTCCGGTCCACCCATAATTCTGCTCCCTTTAAGTTGCCCTCAACTCCAGCCAAGCTGGCCTGCTTGCCAATGGGCAAGCTCACTGCCTTCTTCCATCCCAGCCCTTCTGCTAATGATCTGCCTCTGTGTTTGGCCCCCACCCACAAAGCTTTCCTTTTAAATCCAACCCACGTTCATTCATTCAGTTAGTCATTTACTCAACCGCGTTCATTTAGCACACCTTTACCAAGTACCCACCAAATGTTGGGTGCAGCCTCTGGAAAGCATTCCCTGATTTCTCCCCCCGGAAATAGCCTGGTCCCGCTCCCTGATATTTTGGTGCTTTATACCATTCTGAGAAGATTTCTCACAGGCTGCAAGTCGGGTCCTGGCTCTGCCACCCGGACCTGTCTACACCTCTGTTCCCCCATCTGCGAACAGTAGTCCCTCCCTCATGCGGTAGTTTGGGTTGAGGGGATTAAATGTGATGATGCAAACACAGTGCTTTGCATAGTGTCAGTGCCCTTGGGGTGAGCTGTTACTGTCCTTACTGTTATTCCTTACTGTGTTATTATACCTCATTTCATTCTCTTTGAGACGAGGGCTGTGACTTAGGAACCTCTGTATCCTCTCCAGAGCCTTTCAGGGAGTGTTTGCTTTCATCATTTGATCCCGTTTATTTAGTTGCAAGACACAGAGAGCCTCTTCTGTTACCTCACGAAAGGAGGGTTGATTTGAAGTGGCTAGACTGGAACTGAGGACTCATCAGATTCCTGACAGAGCTCTTCCTCTCTCCATCTGTCAGTGCCTCTCTCTACACCTATTCTGTTCTCTCTTCCCTACTAATGGCTTCTGCTGCTGACTTAGAGTCAGGGCCTACTATGGAATTTTCTAGGTCCATTGCAAAATAAATGAGGGGTACCTTGTTCAAAAGGGAGAAAAAAGGTGTTGTTAGATGTGAACTAAGGTATAAAACTTCTGCTTTCTTCAGAGGCGCTTTCTCTCCCTTCTCTGTCTCCACCAGCATGGTATTTCTTATTTGCTATTTAGACACCGGCCTCCCTGAGGCAAGGAGACAACTCACAGGGCAGCGCCCACCCTACTGGTGCCAGGGGCCCAGGCCTGCATCCTGGCACCCACAGCTGGGTTCCCCTTCCCTGCCATCCACCGGATGGGAGCACTGTGCCCGAGGGCAGGGTGAAGTTGAACCAGACATCACCCTTTCCCCCGAGCCCACCCCCCCCAACCCAAGGGAGACAGGCAATCCCCAAGGCCCAGTGGTATTGCAACCTCTGCCTGTGATGATGCACGAAGTACCTGGATCGGGGGAGGCTGAGAGATTTGCTCCACTGAATCGCCCGCCAAATGAGCCATGGTGTGCCAGCCTGGGGCAGGGACACCTCTCACCACACCCCATTACTAGATGCCACAGGGCACAGGAGCCTGACTCTCCGCAGCCCGTGCTCAGTTCCCGGCCGGCTAGTGTGGGGAGGAGGAAGGAAGGAGAGGGCGGGACGGTGAGGGCGAGCAGGTCTGAGAACTCAGGGCAGGGAGGCAGCCGCGGGAAGCAGAGTTGTGTGAGATGAGACTGGAGCGCCTGGTACCTGCTCCAGTGTCCCATCCACTTCACAACAAAACCCAAACTCAAAAATAAAATTCAGCACTAAATCCAAGCATGGGGCCCTGTATGACCACTGGCAGCCCGCCCACGAAGCTGGCCCTTTTCAGAGTTCCATACACAGGCAAGAGCATAGCTCTATATTATGACTCTTCTGGTTGCATCTTCTACTGCTAACTGGTTTCCAAAAATTAAACTACAAAAAGGAAATCTGACTGGCCCAGCTCTTTTCTTTTCTCTAAAAAAAAAACCCCCAAACCAAAACCAAAACAAACAAAACAAAAATCCACATAGGTCATTGGTTGCTGTCCAGCCAATGGATTGGTTGCTTTTGGGTCAGGTGTCCATTCGGGGTCCAAGCATTTGGAGCCTAGAGGGCAAAGTCGTATCGCATAAAACGGGGTTTCATGACGCTATGGGAAGGAAGCAATGATGAAGTCATTAGTTTGGGGCTCAGCAAATATATTGAATTTCGAATGAATTAATCTGATTTTTTAAATTAAAAATGTCCACGGAGACCCCTAGTCAGAAATATTTTCTTGCCAAAGTTACGGTTACACTTTACATGTGGAAGGACTAAATGTTTTGTTAGAATCTATCCTTTTGTATACATTATTTTCAGAAATTTGGGCTGGGTGCCATACATCTGTCTAAATCAATGGGGTTTTAGATCATGTAAAATCATGGCTCTGTAGGACGTACTTTAGAAATTATCTTGTTCAAGTCATATCA
This sequence comes from Eumetopias jubatus, assembly GCF_037043125.1. Classification (NCBI taxonomy): domain Eukaryota; kingdom Metazoa; phylum Chordata; class Mammalia; order Carnivora; family Otariidae; genus Eumetopias; species Eumetopias jubatus. The sequence continues at coordinate 38,873,821 of NW_028274818.1, forward strand.
TTTTATAAATGCAGAATGCATGAATTTGGTTATGACAAAATAGGGCGATTACAGCATAATGCCAAAGCCAGAAAGTAAAGAGACAACCTAAATAAAACCACCAAACCAAAACAAAACAAAAAACCCACACACACATATCTCTGTGTCAAAATTAAAAAGAACTTAAAAATCTAACAAAAGTATCTAAAACTCGTAGATAAAAGAGTTAATATCCTTAATACACAAAGCACTCAAATAAATCAATAAGGGAAAAAAATCAATAGGAAAACTGACAACAGGCATGAGTAGACAATTAACACAAAAGAGTACAAATTGCCAGTAAAATGTTCAGCTTCACTATTTAAAAAAGAAATTAAAATGACAACAGATATAATTTTTCTTCAAATTGGCAAAGATGCAAAAGAATGATAAAACCCAGGGCTGGTCTATAAAACCAGGGAAACATGAACATTCATATGCTTAGGAGGATAGTTTGGAAAGCCTTTTGAAGGTTAGTTTGACGGTATTGATCAAAACGTGAAAGATACAAGAGTTCTGAGCCCTAAATTTTTACTTCTAGGTTTGACTCAAAGAAGCACTTATATATGTGGACAATGGCATATGTGTAGAATGTTCCATTACAATATTGCTTGTAAAGGTGACAAATTCGAAATATCCAACAACCAATAGAAGAAAAGTTAAGTAAGTTTATGATATTTTAGTCCATTTGATGAAATATTATGTAGCCAATACAAAGAATAAGGGAGGATCTAAGGCACCTACTTAGAAATATGTCCAAATTATATTATTAAATGGAAAAGAAATTTCAAGAAAAAAAAGTCTATATTATGAACCCATTTATGTAAAAACTTCTATATATTACTATAAATATTTGTTGCTTAATATTATTAAGCATTGTGTATAACATAAAATAATGTTATAGTACAATTTTTTAAGATAGCCTGTATTCTGCATCTGTTTGTGGGTGTGTAGAAGAAATGTTATCCAGGACCCCCTCTCTGTAGTGGTGCCCCAGGACAGAGGCACGTTATTCCTACTCTTAAAGAGCTCACAGTCCAGGGGCACCTGGGTGGCTCAGTCCTTAAGCATCTGCTTTCAGCTCAGGTCATGATTCCAGGGTCCTGGGATCAAGCCCCGCATTGGGCTCCCTGCTCAGCGGGAAGCCTGCTTCTCCCTCTTCCACTCTCCCTGCTTGTGTTCCCTCTCTGGCTGTGTCTCTCTCTGTCAAATAAATAAATAAAATCTTTAAAAAAAAAAAAAAAGAGCTCAAGTCCAGGAGAGGGGATGAAACTGGCCGCAAAGAATAAAAAGCATAGCATAGAGTGTTGTGGGGTACTTGTTGGTTCTTTTCATGTTCCTAGAACCTTGAAAAGTAGATATAAATCCCCATTTCTCAGATGATTAAACTGGGACTGATCTAGAAATACAAAGTGGTGTTAAGTTCATGACCAATCATTTCCCCATTGTCCTTTGACAACCAGAATTTCACAGCTTCCACACCCACCTGTCCCTTGCAGCAGAGGCTGATCCCCACTTTTGACATTAAGAAAAAAAAAATTAAAAGTAGCACATATTCTGATTACATATAGAAAAATTTGCAAAAATTTAGAATTCTACTTCTATTTTCTTTCTGCTATAACTTCACAGATTTTTTTTTTTTTGTATTTTAATCAATATTTACAGTGACAAGATTATTTGAAAGGCCCTGGATCCCAGGCCTTGTTCTGTCACTTGTTCCTGTGGGCTCTGGGCAAGCCCAGTGATAAAAGAGTCCCTAACAGACCTGCTTTGTTTGTCTCCCTCCAGATGAAACAAAGTATGGGTGAGCTCTTTGAACCCAATAAAATAATGAAGATGACAAGTTTCTCTTCCACAAGACTTGAATCTGGGTTCTTTCCCCCGGCCCCATCTCTCTGATTGAAGCATCATCACACAGAATCAAGAAACAAGGTCATTTTCTCTCTAAGAACCAGCTCACGTGCCTCTTGCTGCAACATATGGGGATCTTTCTTTGGAGAGGTTGCTTGGCCAGGTGAACAGCTGTTGCCGGGTGCCCTTATGAATAAGTGGCAATAACTCTGATAGAGTGAGCTTAAGAAGACAGCTTAACTACTTTACTGTGAGAGTAGGCTTGTTTTGGTTTTTCCTTAGCTTATGCCACCCCTGGATTTATTTCTCTTGCTTTTGTGTGTTTGGTGATCATATAAGTTGGCATTCACTTAGAAAAATGCTCTTTGGGAACTCTAGGTATTGTAACTTGACAAAAATATATGTGGGCTGGTGAAATGTACAGAAAAACAGATTTTTATGAAAAATGAGTAGGTGAGTAAATATCAATATGTATCAAATGCCTTAAATTATGTCCATACTTTGTCCCCGTGATTCCATTGTGAAGGGTTTATCTGTCAGATAACATTGGGTAACTATGAAAATATGTATTTTTAAGATTTATTGCAGTATTATTTATAATGGTAAAAATAAGAAATGATCTCATTGTCCAATAATAGGGGATTGGTTAAATAAATGAAAGCACATCTACACAATAAAATATACACACATATTAAAAATGATGCAGCAGGTGTGTGTATTCATTCACACACATGCACATACACAAATATATGGAGAGGTATTTTGTTGTTAAAATTGGGTCTTAAACAATATGTGTAGTAAAATCTCATTTTGTTTTAAAATCTATCTTCACTTCTATATGAAGTCTGGAAGATTATATATCAACATGTGAACAGTGGTTATCCTTGAATGATGATGTAGGATAAACACATACATACACATACATGAAGAAATATATATACATATATCACCTAAATTTTACCAAATGACCATATGTTATTACTGCACTTAAGAAATAAACATGTAGGGGCACCTGGGTGACTCAGTTGGTTAAGTGTCCAACTCTCGATTTCGGTTCAGGTCATGCTCTCAGGGTTGTGAGATTGAGTAGGGCTTTGAGCTGGGTGTGGAGCCTGCTTAAGATTCTCTCTCTCCCTTCTTCTCTCCCCCACTCTAAAAAAAGAGAAAAAGAAAGAAAAAAATGTATTTTTTTAAATATGGATTTATGAGATTCTATTTTTTTCCCATAAAGATCGAATATATAAACACAGAAGAATCTCCACTCACTGCACCAAGAGCTCTGGTGAGGAGAGATAATTAATGAAGACCTTAGATCTCCCAGGCATTAACTGTTCTGGAAGCAAATCTGCAGACTTTTCAGAACTTTGTATCACTTTCAGCGGTTTCCCTAGTCCTGGATCTCTGATCTGTCTTCGAGAGGTTTTGCTCTCTTTCTAATCCTTAGACAATGGAATTTGCACACACCCTTGTTAAAGGTTTATTCCACCGTGTTTTAAGTGCTAACTTATCTGTTTCCCCCAGAGGCTGTGAGCTCCTTGTGGGCAGGCACCTGACAGAACGTGGCGCATATGGGGTCTCTAGACATGTTGGGGAATGAATGCTCTGACAGAGTGACAGGTATTAATGAAGTATGTTTGTTAGAGGTTCGTGGAGGGAGAGAAATCACTGTGGAAAAGTTTGGAATGGATTATGGAGAAGATGGTATCTGACATGAGTTGGAAGGATTTATCCAGGCAAAAGTGCGGAGAGGAAGGCTACCGCTTCCAGGCAGGGGTTGGAGCATCGGAGCCAACTGACCCGGGGGGTTTTGCGCTGAGGGGTTTCCCAGGGACTCGGGCCTCTCAGTGTTAAAACCCCATCGTTCTCGGCAAACCGGGATTGACTGGGGATTGACTGGTCACTTGGTGGAACAGTATAATCAAGGGCAGGAAAACAGGAAAGCAAAGTGGAGAAACGTCATCCAGTTTGGTTAGAATATGGCTTAAGTGTAGGGGAAACTGTGGACAGTTAGGCCAGGAAGCTTCCACTGGGCCTCGCTGAGGAGGGCCTTGAACGCTAGAGTGAGACTCTTGTACTTCATTTTGTGCCAGTAGTAAAACCAAAGACGCTTTAAATCCTAAGGCTTGACTCCTCTAGCTCGCATTAAACCTCTCTCTCTCTTTCTCACTCTTCTCTCTTCAAAATCTCTCCTCAAAGCAGCTGTTGCACTTTTGGCTCTTTTGTCTTGACATAATTTTTTTTTCTCCCTTATAAAGCACACCTCGAATTTTCAAATGTAGTAATCAAATGGTAGTGAGAACTGCCTTCCCTTGCTAAAGGGAAGACACTTTACCGCTGGTGGGGACAGATTCCGCTGAGCCGTCCATCGGCCCCCCACCCCCCAGCCCCTCTGTGACTGGCGACATGTCACTGACTCACTGGCGGGGATTCAAGACCTGGTGGGCAGCGCCTAGGGTGCAGAGCAGAGGTGGGGGGCTCTTGGGGAGTGAGAGCTGGTGACCCTGGCCTCCTCTGCACCCTACTGCTGAGCGGGGAGCCCCCACGCCACTTCTGGAACGTCTGAGGAGAAGCGCGGGCTGCTACGGCATCAGGGTCTACGCAGAAGGCTGTTGCCATCAGTATCCCGGTCTCTCCGGCTGTGCACTATAACAACTGACAAAAGGGGCCTCACTGCTGAGTTTCAGACTGAATGTTTAATGCAATTAATGCATATTTCATAGCACAATAACTGCCAGAGCTTTGCTCTGCCGTCCTCCCTGGCTGAGTTATTTACGCAGCCATTTTGAACCCAGTCACAGAGGAAGTTGACAAATGAGTATCCGCGCAACACGTCCGGTCTTTTCCCATGCAGATCAGGCCTCACAACTTCAAAAAGTCCCTGAGCAGCATCTCAAACTCACCCCCCTCAATTGGGTGAATAGCTTTTCCCTTGGAAAGAAATCCCTTGCCTTACACCCTTCCCTTTTCTCCCTAGCCCCAAGAAAAAGTATAGAAAGGGGGTTTTATGCTAATATCATCATGCCCCGAAATGAATCTTAGTGATTTCTCTCACTACAAAATCCCTAAAAACGAAGAGAGTGAGCTGTCCCCCTGGTCAGTGACTTCGTTTATTCATTGATCAGGTCTGACAGTCCTTTGCAAGGCAGCTCTGTCCCTAGGATGGTTTGACATAAATCAGGGGCGCCTCAGCTCACCTGCTCATCACGGGTGATGGATTTGGCAGGTTTTCAGGTTCCTGTGAAACAGATCTCTGGACCAGGAGAGCCAGACTGGGACTCAGAAGGTAGCATTCAGCACGAGAGGGATGTCTTCTGACTTACATCTCGTGCCGTTTTTCACTGACTAGGCACAAATCCAGCCCTTTGAATCTCAGTTGTAACCTTCGATTAAACATCAAGAAGCTTCAGGTGTATTCTTTGTGCAACTGTCGTGTTCCTGACAAGTTGTAGATTATCATTTCTTTGGGTAAACGTGATCCTGTGTTTCCAGTGACTCATTTAGAGACATTCCAGGTTGCTCTTTCTTTAACATGTGAACTTTTTTCTGCCTCCTTCTCCCCCCTCCCCCATCCCTTTGCCAAATACTTAGTAAGAGAAAAAGAAACACGTTTAGAAAAGAGCAGTTGAAAGGAACGCTAAAACAAATCCTTTTACAATGTGTGCATATTCACCCTTAATATATCCATTTTGTCACTGCGGATTTTTATATGCCAAGTTTTCCTAAACAGAGGTCCATCTACCATAAAGTACCTTAGCAAATCAAAACAGCTGGCTGGTTTTATTTTTTAATGAAGGTACAAAGCTAAATTCAGCAAGTTTGATTTTTATGATGAACACGTTCTTTAAAGTACAGTTGGATGTCCTAAGCTCTCCTTTATCTACCATGTTTGGTTTTGAGGTCCTGCCATGGGAGAGTGGAAAGACTCAGGCCTCAGAGTCAAAAGCTAGGTTCGGACACTCTGAGGGAAAGGTTATTTAGCCCTTTTGGCCAAAGAGAAGACTGACTTAGATAAGAGATGAGGACAGAGCTTAGCGACATGAGGCACTATGTTGGCTATGACTTTGTACTGGGAAGTCCCTCTGGCCTGGGTTTCATTGTCCGCTCCATCTTCTACCAGCTGTGGGACTTTGAGCTACCTGCCTTTACCAAGCCTTCCTTTTCTAACTGTAAAGTGGGTATAAAATAAAACTTACCTATAATGCCCTTACCAGGGTTAGATATCGCACATAAGTTGCTTAGCATGGTGCCTGATCATCACACCATCCACTAACTAATAGCTTAAACAGGGTAGACTGTGATTCGGTGTGTTTTGATGTTCCCAGCCGCTCAGTGACACAGGACATTATCGTCCCCATTTTGCAAAGAGAACATTGGAACCCAGAGAGATTCTAGGAGGCCTTGTCAATCATCTAATGAGGGACACAGGAATAAAGTCCGGTGAGTTCCAAGAACTCAAACATTGCAGCCCTTCACCTCGCCCCTTGGACACTGGGCAACATGGCATAAAATGAAAATCCTCACTTCCTTCCCCAGCACCCAGTTATTTGGCCTGAACTGACGGGGGCTGAAGAGGGAAGCAGCCAGCCTCCTACTCCCTAGATATCAGGCCTCTGAGCACTAGGCTACTCCTCTCTCTTCTTTAACGCAGACAGGATGCTGAAATGGTAACAGCTTCCAATTACTGAGGGCTTGCTTATAGCCTGGGATCCTGCTAAACGTTTCACTCACATGAGTGCTGACTTTTGTGGATTTTACAAATGATGGAGCAGGCTCAGAGAGGTGGAGTGACTTGTTCAAGGGAGATAGCTAGCAAGTTGTCACGTCATGACTGAAATCAATTAGTTAAGTCAGTCTGACCCCAAGTAGGACTTTAAATCACTTCACTATGTGGTGAATCAAGTTCATGTTTAAGGTTCCCTCACACAGAAATAACCAAACCTGACTGATCATCAGAATTGCCCAAAGTGTTTATAAAATAATGCAGATTCTTAGGTACCACCCTTGGAGACTGATTCAGTAGGTCTAGGTGAGACCAAAAATCTGTATTTTTTAAATCCTCAGTTGAGTCTTATAATCAAGCAGGTATGGGGAAGTCAGCTTTGGGACACATGCCCAGCTACCCTCCAGAGTGTCCGACCTTGCAGATGGCTTAAGTCATTTCCTTCCTTGTCCTATGAAGCCATTTTTATTTCTGGTGACTTTTTCACCTTCAGGCTCAGCGTTTCAGTCCACACATCAAATATTTATGGAATGCCTACTGTGAGCAGGACACACTTGCTCTAAGAGACCAGTAACTTATGGCCCCTGGGATATCTGTGTTCACAGCCCAGAGGTGGGTGTGTATGCAAGCTTCTGGAAGCATGTTTCTTTGTAAAGGTTTTAAGTTTTTTTGCATGTATCTCTTGTGCTACCCATTGTCCCAGAAATCAAGAGCCAGTCCCCTTTGTCTGTGTTTTTACAACACCCTATACAAATTAATGACACCTAGTACCTGACTCTGTGGTTAGTAAAAGTGGTCGTTGGCATGGGCTTGAACAAAATGGAAAATGTCTTCTTCAGAAGGAGTCAAGCAATCACTAGATGGGGATCTCTGACCTGGTCCATGGAGGTTCTTACCTGAGTTTTCCTATCTCTTAATATACAGCAACCCAGCCTTCTTCTTCCTAATTATCCCTCCCAATTCCATCCCATATTTAGACCCAATGAATTTGGACAGAGGCTGGGAAAGCAGCTGAGGAGCCGTGTGGCACTGCAGTGATTCTGATCTCTGGCTCCTCATCAATAGGGGGTTCCTAAAATATATCAGTTCCTGCATCCCCCGAAGTTCAGTGAAATGAGAACTCTGCAGGTTGGATATGGGCAAAGGTTTTTTGTTTTGTTATTTATTTATTTATTTATTTATTTATTTATTTATTTATTTATTTAGAGTAGAAGGGCCCGAGGGAGAGGGAGAGAGAGAATCTTAAGCCGGTTCCACACCTAGTATGGAGCTCAGTGTGGGACTCGATCTTACAATCCTGAGATCCTGAGATCATGACCTGAGCTGAAATCCAGAGTCGGATGTATAATGAACTGAGTCACCCAGGCGCCCTCAAAGTTTGTTTGTTTTTTCTTTTTGGAAGATCTCCAGGTGATTCTACTGTGTAGCCCATTGAGAAGCACTGCTGTAGCAGAGGAGAACTGGACTAGGAATTGGGAGGGTATCTGTCGTCACCTGTAGCCTATGTGACCATTTACACATGGCTGTCCCTGGCTAAGCTTCCTCACGTCTGTACAAGGAGGTTGCTGGACTAAATTTCTCATGGACTAATCTCTCTATTTTCAGCCATCTCATTCTAAGTTTTAATGGCCTGGGGTCAGCTCAGATGAAGAGGGAGGGCTGGGTGGGGAATACCAGCCGAGACCTTGTTTCTTTATAAGGGCCAAATGCACAGAGGGAGGCAGACAGCAAGAGGGGAGGAATGGGAGCTGGATGCTAATTGGAAAGGATAAAGGACATGTCGAGTTGTCAGTTTCACTCACGGGGACCTGGGCTGTGCGTGCTGGAGCAACACTGATGGATCACGGGAAGGATCTTGGTCATGCCAGTGTCTGTCCTCTCTCCTATCTGTCTATCTGTCGGCATGCTATTCCATGGCAGAGGGCCTCTGTTTGTTTTCTTAAGATGATGAAGTGTTTCTAAGTCTCCCTCAGCAGAGCCTATGATTGAAAGTGACAATTGAAATCTACCCTATTTAAAAGCTGCCACTGTGTATTAGCAGAAGGATCAGCTCAGGTTAGAGATACTGTACTGAAGCATTTGAAAACTTGATCAAAGAGAAATGAACAGGTGTACGGGGGCAGGGATGGGGTAGGATATACAGAAAGGTTGGAAAAGAAGTAACATGGCTCCACTGTTAGTTTGGAAGGCAGCTCCAAATGGGTCAAACCCAATGCCCTCATCCAAAAGGGCAAAGTAAAATGGAAGACTGAGCAATGAGGAGGTGACTTTGGGTGGTGTGAACAGCTGACCGAGGGGACCTAAGGGCCAATGGGACAGAAGACTGTGAGCATCTGTCCGTTGCTGATTTAGAGCTCAGCCCTCAACATAACTTATAGCAAAGTATTCTCAATGTCTTCCCACCCCTCCTTCTCCCACATGAAGACCGGTCTTTCCACAGATGCAGTTCCTTTCTTTCTTCTTCATTCTTCAGACAAAACTTCTGTAGGACATTTGTAGAGTGCCTACTATAGGATAGGCACCATCCTGAGCACTGGGGACACAAAGACAAACAATTGGTACGCTCCCAAAAACTCTAAGGACTCTAGGCGACAGAATGGTAACCAACAAGTAGAGTCGCATGTGGCCAGTGCCAAGGGCAGGGAACTTGGGGCATTGGGGGCATAGAGCACTCACCAACTTGGAAAGTGAAGAGGGATGCTTAAGCTGATTTTTGCATTAGGAAAGAGGAAAAAGAGAACAGCATGCACACAGGTATGGAGGCCCCAGTTTTGCATGTTCCATTTAGAGAATTGCATGTATTTCAATATGGCTGATAGAGAAATGGAAGGGAATCTAGAGAGGAAGACAGGAGCCAGAGGATGTTATAGGTTAGTATAACAAAGGATGTTATAGGTTTGGTTGAGTGAGAAATGTATCTGGGAGCTAAAAGAAGCCATTGAAAGGCTTCAGAGAAGAATATACAATTAAACATCTATTTTAGAAAGGTCACTTCAGGAATAAACAAGATACACTAGAAAGAGAGAAGATTGGTGAAAGGAAAAAATAAGCCTATTTCACACTAAAAGGTAGAGGGCTACTCTAATGGCCAAAGAGGGGGATGTTTTTCCAGGGCATACTGAAACCATGGAACATAGTTTGGGTACTAAGAATCTTTCCCTCTCCTTGAGCTTCTAGGTCTGGTCATGGGGTAAGACACCCTGGTCAGAATTTCCATAGATGGTGCTTGTGAGAGTGCCTGACCTTGACTGGGGGACATACCAATTTCATATTCAGGGACCAAACCTACCAGGGATGTCTTCAAATTGTGCAAACCCTAATCACTTCCAGCTTCTAACATCCACTGCAGTTTCTCTAGTCCGAGCGTTGTTAGTCTGTCTTGTTCTCGGCTGGCTGACAGATTCACCTCTCCTTTCTCTTCAGCATTGATTATATCTACCAACAGTGAAAATCTAAGTGGCTTCTAGAGGAACAATAGAATCCAATGTTGTTTAGAATCCAGTGTGGTCTAGACACACATTGTTTGTGTGTTCCCCAGAGGAAACGTGACTTCGCTACTCCTGCCTTATTCTTCAGTCCCCTGGCAGATGGGAATTCAAAGCAATTTTTCTAATCAGGAATAACACCGCAAGACATCTCACTGGGCCGCTGATCCATGGTTATGAATCTAGCATATGAATCCCAGTTGCTGTCAAACACGCAAGAGCTTCTAAATCAGACTCACATGGAAATTTCAGTCTTTTATGGTGTTGGACCCATGAAAAATTCTTAATGTGAAGCCTTGCAGGCTCTCTCATGTGTAACTCTCTTTCTCTCTTGGCCCAGAGTCTGTTCATCCCTGTGTAGTTTCTGTGGAGGTAACTCACCCATCCTGGTACTGCATTGTAGCAGGTTTCTCTAGGATCAGATGGAAGATAATATGTTTTGTTTGCACCAGTATTTCCACAGCCTGAATGCTCGCCTGACCCAGATTAGTGTCCAAGGAACTGAGTCTAGTGGCAACCAGGGGAATAAAAAGAATGCCTGGGAACTGGTCTAAACATACATGACACCAATATCCTCTTTTTTTTTTTTAAGATTTATTTATTTATTTGAGAGAGTGTGTGTGCGTGCACGAGCAGGGAGCAGGGACGAGAATCTCAAGCAGACTCCCTGCTGAGTGTGGAGCCTGATTCAGGGCTTGACCTTACAACCCTGAGATCATGACCTGAGCCAAAATCAAGAGTCAGTCTTCCCAACTGAGCCACTCAGGCACCCCCACCAACATCCTCTTTCAGTATGAAAGGACTTAATAAGTAGTCGAATATCTGTAGAGTCCAGATGAAAGTCAGTTCTGACCTATTATTTCTAAGGGAGATTTTTTTTTCCTCTTAGATTTTGTAAATTTATATGATATGTAAGTCCAGAATTCTAGATGACTTTTTCCCAGATTATAATTTTATGTAACTCTAAACCACACGGTCTAGTCCCATTGAGTTACTGCTGTTTTAAAAAAAAAAAAATCATCAACAAGCAAAAGTGTTTCAAAATAACTCAAGTTTTCTACTTGTATTTTCTAACATTTTGTCTCTCTCATTCAATATTGTATCCCCAACATCTAAGATAATGACTGACATGTACTAAACGCACAATAATTTCTTGTTAAATGAACAAATACCTTGATCATACCAATTTATGGTCCACTCCCTCTTTTTTTTTTCTCTCTCTCTCTCATCCACTTCCCCATTTACAAGAGCTCCTCCTGGGATTTTTACCCCAAACTCTATCCATGGCCCTTGCCCATCTCAGCCTTAAAAGGTAGGAGAAGAAAAAGAATGAATGGGCCTAGCCAGAGGAAAGGCAGGCAACACGTATTCCACTGAAGTTGTTTTATCCCATCATATAGAGACTGGCTCAGAGTCACTGATGAGTTTTTAGTAGGGTCCCTTTTAGAAGAATGATTGTGAGTTTGGAGACCTGCCCCACTCAGTCCAGCATATGTAAGTGGACTGATTCCTTGTAGAGATAGTCTTCCCAAGGGAGAGTCTTTCCTCTGTGCCACACAGCTGGGTGCTGATGGGATACGAAATATTGCATCGTAGAAAATGAAAATTCTCTTTTTTTTCTGTTTTAAAGAAGTAAAGAGACAGAAGAGAAAGAAGTGTATAACCTGGGATTTGGGCAGCCTCTTGAGTTTTCTGAGCATAACCTAACCCCAAACTCTCTCTGGCATCGTTGATATCCAGGTTGTAACACCATGATGGAAATATTTCAGGTAGAGAAGTTAGAAGGAGCAAAGACCCCCTAGAAGTGCAAGGCAGAAAAATCAGGAAGTGAGACTGAAGTTGTATTCAAGAGAATGGTCTTGGAGGTCCACAGGAAACTGGCTGGGGTTATGATAAGATCTAAGATAATGAAAGGCTTCAACCAGGGAAGTGCCATGGTCAGATCTGCATTTAAATGGATTCTTAAAAATATTTGGTGGCTCTATAAAGGATGGATTTGAGAGGGATATGATTAGAGGCAGGAAGATTAAAGTCAGGGAGAGGCAGGGAAACATGCCCCCCATGCTTCATGTTGATGGGAAAGGGGATGAATGAATGACCTGAACTAGAACTGGTGTAGGAAAGACAGAGAGGATGGAGCAGATTTGAGAGGTTTTTTTTAGAAAGTACAACCGAAAGGACTTCAAGTTTGATGGCATTTGGGTGGAGGGTTGGGGATTCTCAAGTTTCTGGCCTGGTAATGGGGTGGATGGAAATGCCAGCAACTGAGATTAGAAATGGTCAAAGTAATGCTGTTTGGGGATGAGATGATGATTTTGTCATTGGATATGGTGAGTGGTCCATCTGGGTCAAAGGATCTAGCCCACTGTTGACTATACACGTATGAAGCTGAAGGGAAAGTTTTGGGCTGTAAATATTAATTTGAGAGCTACTGGTTTACATGCGGTAGTTGAAACACTCAGACTGGATAAGGTCAGAAGAAAAGAGAGACTAGGATAAAATTCTAGAATATCTGTACTTCATGGGTGATTTGAAGAAGAGGTTCCAACTCAAGAGTTGAAGGAGTAACAAATTAGAGAGATATGAAGGCCAAGTGGGTATGCAATCACAGAAGCTAAGGTAATGTAAACTTTTAAGAAAAATGGCATTTTTTAATGTGTTACTTCAGTTTAAAGGTATGATAAAGATTTGAATTTGACCATTAATATTTCCTAATGACTTTGACAAGAGCAGTTTCAGTAGTGTAGTGAAGGTGGCCGCCAGACTGAAATCAGTTTGAGAAGGAGAAGGAGCTACAGAAATAGAGGCTCAGAGTAGAGACAAGTCTTTCAAGAAGTGGATGAGAGAGGGAGGAAAGAGACTGGGTTGTGGACATCTTTGTCTGGAGGGTTTTGATTTTTTTGTTGTTGTTGTTTGTTTGTTTGCCTATTCTGTTTTGTTTTGTTTTGTTTTTTTATAGGATGGGATATGTTGAGCATGCACAAGGGCTGAAAGGAAGGCTTGCCCATAGAGGAAGAGGTTGAAATGGCCAATGCGACAAGATCTTGAAGATGTGGGAGAGGGTGGAGGCAAGAGCATCCTGGTAAGCCTTGACGAAGAGGGATTCCCTATCCTTTGATACTAGGATGGGTGTGTTTAAAAAAAACCCTGTAGAGGTAGGGGTTGGGGGTGGAAGGTTGAGGGCCATCACCCTTGCTAGCCTCAATTTTCTTAATGGATTAAAAAAAAAATCTGATTGGAATGGAGTGTTGTGGAAGACTCAGATTTTCTCCCTCCTTCTCTGTGCTTTTCAGTCAGAGTTGCCAACAGTTAAACGTGAATTGCTCATTCCTGACCGCAGAGCAAGGCCCCATCCATTGTCCTGACTGAGCCCCACAGCTTCCTGAGAGTGAAGAGTACAGACGGTTACAATCCACAATACTGTTGAGTAAACCTGGTTAAGCTAGGGGTTAACCTGCCCAGGGTCACAGAGGGAGTGAATAGAAGTGCTGGAACTGGAAGCTGCTCTCCCTGCCCCGTTCCTCAGCCAACCGACAAGCAGGAGGGAAAAAGGGATGTGCATGATTCAGTGGGACCATCCCCACCACAAACGAGGGGAAATCAGAAGAGCAGGTGCACTCCACTGCTTCCAGGCCAGTCCTCGCCTGGCAGGTGCAGCCCAGGTGCAGAAGTTTGCAAACACGGCCAGGCCCCCATCCCAGTCTGGGGGCGGGTGGAAGCCACTCATTCTCCATTGTTCTGCTTGGCTCTTCTTGCAGGGGGAATCTTTGCTGTCTGTTCCTGAGAGTAAGGAGGCTTTGATTCTGGAGGAGCGGTGCTTCTGACTTTGATCTCTCACAAATCAGGTCTTTGCACACTCCCAAGAGAACATTTTACATTTTAAAGGCTCAGAGCTGGCTGTCTCTTTTGCTCACCTGTGGAGCTGCTCTTCCCCCCACGGCTCATCCTTCCAGCAAAATGGGCCCCTGGGCAACTTGCCCAGGACAGAGTCAGTGAACACAGGCTGCCCAAGAGGGCTTCTGAGCGAAGAACAACGAACTAGCTGCAGCCCAGATCACAGACTGACACAGACCCCTCCCTTGGCTTGGGGCTTAGGGGGGGCATCCACAGTTAAGGGCAGGAGAGTCAGAATAACAGATACTGGGAAGCCTTGCTCACCTGTGAACAGCTCGGGGAACTCTTTAAAGCACTTGTAGCCCTTTCCATGGAGGCATCTTAGCCTCCATGGGGATGGGTGGGGGACAGGGGAGGTAATGCACCCTCCTGGTGCAGATGACCAAGTTCAAACCAGGAGCAAGTCACCTGAGCAAGTTTGGATTGGGTGGATCCAAGATTATAACCCACGCCTTCAGACTTCTTACCCTTCACCCTGTCCACCATTGTAGAGGTCCTGGAGGTAGAGTCAGAAGACCCCAGACACATTTTCCAGGGCAAGGACAGCCAGGATGGAGAAGAGTGCCAGCCTCATAAGGTGACAGACCCGACAGCAACAGAACACTGAACTTGCTAGTTAGAAGAAGCTGTCTCTGGCTCTCCCGGGTGTCAGCAGTTGGGGTCTGGAACAAATGACAAAACCTTTCCTAACTGCTTCTGTAATAAAACCTGTCTGCCTGCATCACAGGGAACGATGAATAATGTAAATTATTTGAAATTCCTCTGTGAATTGGCTAAGTGTTCCAAGCAAGTAGGTAGTTATTTATCTTCATCCTTATTTCTCTCTGGAATCTTATTTGAGTCAGCCTGGGATCACGGGTGTCAGGAGTCTTTCCGGTTTGTCTTCAAGCTGGGCCAGGCACACAGTCTCCCTGCCATCCACCCTGTCCCTGCTTCGGGGACAAGCATCGCTCTCCATTGTTCGTGCTTTATCCTAAGGATGTTGGAGGCGGATGGACGAACCCCAACTGCGATGAGAAATCCCTATCTCGAGGTGCCCAGGTTAGGGCTCCTTCCATGATAGACACAATGAGAAAAATGCGTTCTCCTTCCCACCCCCACCCAGCACCCTCACCAGGTCCTCCTGGGCTGAGAAAAACTCTGCAATTATAAGCTGGCAATTGAGCTCGGCCCGGAAGGGCCCAGAGAACTGGTGAGTAAACAAAAGTGATTTACCTTAATCAGGGCTGGTCACACGAGAGAGCTGGAACTGTACTGAGTTCCACCTGCTATTTTCTAATCCTCCTTGCCCTGCCCCCCTTCCCGCCCTCTAGGGACCTTGGCCCGGCCCTCCCCAACTCTCCGTTCCCCACCTGTTGCTGTGATTTCTTTAGGGGTGAGCAGGGGAAAGGGCCTCCCAGAAACTAAACACTGGGCGGGGGCAGAGCCAGCTTCCCTCCCCTATCTGGGAAAGCTAGCCCTACATGGGCAAGTCCTCCCTCCCTGGAACTACCTGGAGCTCCTTTTCAGGCACCAACTTGCAGCCATAAAAAAGAGTCCTCTGCCCAATACCATTCAAAGAAAGCACCTACGTACTGAGACTAAGTTTCATCCTTGATGTGTGTGGGGTCGCTGTATGTAAGACTATGCATTCATCACCCTGGCTTTTCGGACCTAGCCGTCCAATCTAGTTACCATTCTCTGTACACACCCTATGTATTCCTGTCTCCTGTCTCTGCTGATGGTAGTCCCTTGCCTCAAACACACTCTGATATTTATAAATCTTTTTCACTTAGCATTTCAAAAGGCTTTCATGTCTGTGATCTCGTCCAATTGGATCATATCATGATCCTCACAGCAACCCAGAGGGTTTTGTTATTACTATTATTTAAATTATTATTCCCTGTTATATTTGAGGAACTGAGGCCCAGAGAGGCTCAATGACTTGTTCAAAGTCACATCAGTAGTTGTTACATCAAAAGCTGGGATTAGAACAAGGACTTCATGACTCCCCCTTCCTGGGGCTTCTTCAGTGTCTCATGCCGTGTCCCTTTCACCGTTAAAACTCTTACCTAGGGATGCCTCCTTCAGGAGCTGCCCCCAACTCAGCCACTGGGGTAACTTTTGCTTGAGTTCTCATACCCCAATTTTCCCCAGTCGCCACCCCCTCAGATCATGTGATTTTGGCAGACTGGCCCTCATCCCTTGGGTCTGTTGGCAAATCATGATGCAGTGCATCTCCCTGACCATAGGATTGTTTCAGAGAAGAACACGTGACCAAAGCCAGCACAGTGAAATGCCATTCCAGGTCTTCCACTGGAGTTGTCTGAGAAGAGACAAGAGAATGCAAGACAAGGCAGGGCCCGAGGAAGCCCAGTCCTGAAGACATTGCTCAAGTCATTGGGTTCTGTCTTGCCTGAAGCCAGTTGGAGCTGGTTGCCTGAAGCTGGTTTCAGCTGGGTTTCTGTCACCCGTATTAAAACACAGCCTTGACTAATTTACCCACCTTCTTGGGAAAGCCCCCATTTATTTCTTGCTTCTACACCCCCCTATATAGTCTGCTTATCTGTTACTCTGGATTAAAATGTTCTCAATATTATATGTTTAAGTCTTTCTTCCACTTTATTACAAACAGTTGGAGGATAGGAAACTTTCTTCTCTTTTACTCATGCAATGGAAAGAGCACAGGGTTTGGAATCAGAAAACCTGATGAGTCCTGCCTTTACTACAAGCTGAATGGTCTTGAATGGATGACTTCATTTTCTTGAAACTTATTTTTTTTTCTAAATCTGTGAGAGTTAAAACAACAAAAAAAAACCCCTCCCTTTCAGGCTTATAATGAGGATCAAATGAGGTAATGTATATATAGAAGTCCTTCTCAAACTTTTTAAAAATAAAATGCTGTTCCAACATAAGAGACTATGTAGAACAGTGTCTGGCATGTAATAAATACCATAACAGCATCTGGTAAATTAAAAAATAAGTAAAAATAATTATTGAATACAGCTTTTGTGTGTTGCCATCCACCACTTGGATTCTTTGCCTTATGAGCAGGTTGATGGCAAATTGGGAACAAAGCATTTGGATGCTCCAGTGATTTTTAAATTTTTTTGCAAATCCGTCACTAGAGGTCCTTAATGGGGGGCATCCATCACCAGGTAAGAGAAGGTGTAGCCTCAAGGGGAGGTAAGAAGACAAGGCATTTCTTCATTTGTTCATCTTTCATTTACATTGAGACCACACACAAGGCTGGCTCAAGCACCATCTCCGAGTAGGAGCCCATGTTGGAGGGAGGAAGACTAGGCTGTGTCTGCCATCTTAGTCCATAGCGGCTCACTCCAGTCCCCCAGTTTCAACCATTTGTCAGCTCTCTCCATCAAGAAGTGCAGAGAAGTGAGATCAACTTAGGACACTGCCCTCTGGAAGACACCCATGTGTTTCAATAGCCTTTTTTACAGACCTTCTCTGGAGGCCACAGAGCTTTTGCACACTCATCTGAGGGAATGTATAGTAGCTTTAGCTCCTTATTGGTTCCAGCTGAGAGAGAACTCCTGGGTTGGAAACTGAGATCAGTGTAGTTCAAAAGCAAGCTCCTGGCAACCTTGACCTTTTTAGATTCCTGGCCACTCACCCAGGTGAATTTCACCCAGAGAATTTGAAAATGCCCTGAGGAAATAGTTGTTTGTTAAATCATTTTGTGTGGAGAATCAAGAGAAGTGAATGTCTGAACTTGGCATCATGTCATGAACTTTTTTTTTCTTTTGCTACGAATTTTGAGCACTTATCGCTGGTAGACGCCCTAATAAGCACATCACATGTGTTGTATCATTTAATTCTCAATTTACCTCTCTGAGAGAGTTTCTATTATTCCCCCATTATAGAGAGGTTTAAATAACTCACAGAAGTTCCCATTGCTAGTAAGTGGTAAACCTGGGTTTTAAGCCCAAGTTTATTTCACTCTAGGGTCTGAGTTCTTCTTGGCTACCCACCTACCCCATCTATTCTGAGAATCCATGGTGCCTATGCCTCTTCCTAAACACCTGGCACTTCATTGAATTATGTATAATCCCATGTATATGCACGTATATATTATATAATACCGTAAACTCATTGAAGTTAGGGATTGAACACTATTTTCCTCTGCATGTCTCACAGATGAAAACCACAGGGAAATATGCCACACAATGGTAGGAGGTGGATGAATGGAGCCATGTGGAGATAGAAATGTCCTAGAGGGTCTCTGGCCTTAAGGACTTGACAATTAGCATGAGAGACAAAGCACCTATGAAAAACTAAAATTTATAATAAGAAAGTTCCTACTATAGCCATGATTATTGACAAGTGAATGACAAACTCATTAAGTGTTCATTCTCACAGAGAGATAGATATCTTGGGGCTGGTTCACACCATAATATCGCTCTCTGCACTTTGGGGTTCTGACTCCCCGGTTCGCTCCTTCTGCTCAGGCTTCCAGGGAGCCTCTGGGAAGCAGTGGCTTCAGTTGCATCCAGTTCCTGTAATGCGGGCCCTTGAGGGGAAGATGCTGAGTAAGTGCCAGTTTATGATGATTGATGGCCACTCCCAGATTACTCTCAGCCCGCATGTGGCCTCAGCTTCCTCAATTTTCATTTAATTAGGTTCCCCCTTTCTTCAGCTTCTCCCAGGAAAAGCAAGCTCTTGTTGCTGCTAAGAAATAGTTTGCCAGTTCCCACCCTTTTGGAAGACGCCCTATGGAATATGGAGGACACAGCCAGAGAGGAAGTAGTGCTCCCTCCGCCTAAGTCTGATTGCCCCGTTCCCTCCTACTTCCCCCTCCCCAAACTCAGTTCAAGGCCACCTCTAGTAGTCTTGGCTATATCCTACCTGAGACCGTCCTCAAACTCCCAGGTGTCATAAATGTAACTCATATCACTTCTTTCATTTTATTGGGCTGACTGAACTTCTTCTTCCTCGGTCCCCACCCTCCTCGCACTATCTCTGATTCTCTCATCTTTCAGTCTCCACAGCTAGGAACCTCCTGGGTTGCGCTTCTAACATGCCCAGAGGTATATCAATTTGCTTTTACCTCTCTGAGATAAGGAGCAAGCAGGAAGGAATAACTTAGCTGCTTGTGTTCCCAAAACTTTCTGGAAAATGGGGAAGTTGCCAGACCTGATGGGTGACGATTGACTCACTGTGATGTTGCCCTTCTCCTCAGGGAACTATCTCAACTACTCCTTAGATTAAACTCCCCCAAACTCACCATATTTCTGTCCCTCTCTCTCTTTTCGAAGGATGTGTGAGTTACGTATCAATTCAGGATCCAGCGCCAGCATCACTGTGAGTAGGGTTTTCTCGGAGGCCCCTTGCCTCCCGATTTTGCACACGCAGTGATCCAGGCACCACATCACAATCACCACCTGCTCTGTAGTGAGCCTCCCGGCCTGTTAGAGAAAACACACTTTCAGAAAGCTGGGAATTTTTCCAGCACTATGGTCTATTTTCCCTCTGACTGATGCTCCTTATTGGGTTTTTTGTTTTGTTTTGTTTTTTGTGTTTTTTTTTTTTTTTCATTTTTGGGGGAAGAGAGAGAGAGGATAAGAAAGCTGGAGAGAAGGGGATTGCAGCGGGATTCATCATCTTGCCGTTGGATCTAAGTAATATTTCACAGAAATGCGGCATTGTGTGTTGAAGACTCTTCACTGAATGTTCATCTTCCTCTTCTAGGCTCCAGGCAATGGTCAGAGGAGGGCTCCCCCACTAACTTGAAGCTCCTCTCCTCCCTCTGTCAGAATTTTAGAGGTGCAGCTGGGTCAACCCCCTGCATTGGGTGGCTGGGTGCAGGGCCAGAATGGAGGAATGATCAATCTCTGCGTACCTCCAGGGTCCCTTCCTTTTTTTTTTTTTTTTTTTTTTTTTGCCTCCCTTTCATATTCAGTTCTTCCTCAGGACCCTCCACTCTCAGCCCCAGGACTTGGTCTGGTGGTGCTTTCACAAGACCTTCCCGCGGGCTGGGGGACAGGCTCCAACCATACACCCGGGGCTACCATGAAGTGGTTTTCTGCCTTTTAGGTACCCTCCCTGTAGGGTCTTTGAAGGTCTCAGTTCTCACAGGGGGTTGCCACGATTCCATGGTTCAGTGCAATTCCATCCTGTGAAGGTCAGGATTGCATTTATTGGGTCCAGGTAATCCTGGGTTGTGTAAGGCAAGAACCTTAACTTCTCAGAGCTTCGGTTTCCTCACTTGCAAATTGTGGATGAGATCAGAGGTCCTCAAATTCCTCTGCATCGGAGAATTGCTGGAGAGTTTTTCAAAAGCGGCTGCACATCTCAGATCCCAGGGATTCTAGCACCATATTTCGGTAGCAAGGTCCAGGAGTCTTCACTTTAAACAAACCTCATTTTGGTGCAGATCGTCTGGAGAACAACATTGGGTGAAGTGGTCTCCAAGCTCAATGTCTATTAATCAACCTACAGGAGCCCCTCCTGTGACCACCAGGGCAGAACCCCCTAGAAGGCAGAAGCCTGACTATGCCCTACAGGAAAAGAGGGCTGGAGTTTTCATTTAGGCATTTTCCCTTGAAGGGGAGAGCCAATGTAGAGGATGAATTTCATGCACAGAAAGAGTAGGTGACTGCCACTAAGTGAGAAGTTCTGTGCGCTGATAATAACCTTCCCTCAAATATTTTCATAGATTAAACCTCCTGAATTTTGAATGCTTCAAGAATCCTCTGATTTCAATTCCATTTCTCCTGGAATATGTTATTAACCAACAGTAGCCGAAGAGCTCTGATAGAAGCTAAAAGATGTGGGTTTTTTTTTTTTTTTTTTGCGGGGCGGGGGAGACCATTAACAATACAAACTCTGTGCAACGTCAGGTTTTGGTCTGCAAAACCACAGTGTTGAGAGACATGTAGAACAAGGGTCAAGCCAGCCAAGGACTGAGGGGTTGCTGAGTCCGGAGGTAGGCAGCCTCCTCAGGTTTCCAAACTGGAGCCTTTTAAGTCCCGCCCCTTGTTGCTGTGTGGTTCAGGGACAGAAGAACAGTCTCACGGAGCATCGTTACCTTTCGACTTTCCTGAAGGGTTCTCCTTCCTCTGCTCCAGGTTGTTATTTCCAAGCAGCTATCCTGCAAAGGGTCTTCTCCAAGCATGCCCTCTGGCTTCTCCTTTCTCCCCACCCCCCACCACACACACACACACACACACACACACACACACACACACACACACACGCTCTTGTGCTCTGTTCTTCCTGTGTTTCTTTTGGGCTGGTTGGAATGGCTCATGTTTGTCTGTTGCTTTAAAAGTCCCTTGGGTAGTTCACCCTATGTATTAACTTGTCTCTCCAATCAGGCAGCAAGGTCCTTAAGGGCTTCTATTTCTTCCCCTTTGTTCCTTCCCTCAGTGCTCAGTGCAATGCTCAGGGAAGATAGTCTCTATTTGTTTGTCTGTCTACTAGCTAATGACATCTACTTCCACCTGGCAGATGCCATTTTCCTGATGGCAGGTAAATAGAGTAGATTGTCTGGAAAGAAGGGAGAGAGGGAGCGAGCAGAGAACCAGATGCTTCATGTCCTCCCACCTCCTTCTAGAATGTCCCATCTCATCAACCAGTCACTAGACACTTGTCTAGGGAAATCCTCCCAGGAATGTGGCACCAAGTTTATTGATTGGCCAATCTAAGGGTTTCCACGTTGATCTCCTAGCATTGGGAACAGGGTGGACTGAGCTATAAGACAAAGTGATCTTACTCTTTTTTGAAGGGGAGACTGTCTGCACTAGTGGCTTAGAGCCTGGGCTTTGAAGTCAGACAGATGTCAATTTCAATTTTGGCTCTACACATTGCCAGCTGTCTTTTCGTGAACTTCTCAATCTCCGTGATCCTCAGTTTTCTCAGCTGGAAAATGGGGATAAAAATAGAGTGTCTATCTCACAGTTTTGTTGGTGGGGGTGGGGGCTAGGAATAAATAAATACATGAAATCACACAATTGAGACACTTTACCCAGTAACATGCACAGAGTGGCCACTCCAAAATTATCAGCCATTGAAGGAGCATGAAAAAGGCTTTCCACTTGTGTGAAAGTCCAAGGCTCTCCCCACAGCTGCCTGCCTTATCCAACCAACTCCCCCTTGACTGCTTTACTCCCTCCCCTATCTGTTGGTGGACATAATCCAAAGAGCAGGAGAGAGTGTGAGGGGAACCGCTTGTCTCCCCCTGGTGCAGCCCCTCTCCAAGAGCTGCCCACCGCCTTTCCTTACAAGCCAAGCCTGCAAGCGCCAGGAAACAGGCATCTCCCCTTCCCTTCTGCTGGTCGGCGGGGCCACTGGAAGCCTACTGGGCTCAGGGCCACCCCAGACTCATCCTGTGCTCTGTTCCACAGAGCCAAATTAAAACTGAGAGACTCACTTTTTTAATTGAAAATTCCCAATCAGTAGAAAAAGATTCTCTTTTTAATGTAAACCTCCGAACGCAAATACTTGAGCGGATGTGCGGTCCTCTTATCTCATGCTTTTCTTTCCTGTCTGGAGCGAACTCCTCTTGTGAGACCTTGGGGTCCCAGTAAAGAGGCCTCTTTGCAATTGTACATTACGAATTTGTGCAAAGGGACTCCTTAGTGGATTGGTAAGTGCCCTTAAAACAGATTTTATAAATATTTCAAGCAGGATTTTCTATTAGATTCCATCTTTTAGAAACTTCTGCTGCTATCTGGATAGCCAGTTTTTCAAGGATATACTTCCTTTTAGTTGAATCACAGTCTCAGAGAAGTGCCTCTGCCTCCCAAGTACCTTCGCAACAGTGTGGTTGACTCAGGAGCCCAAATTAAATTACTCTCTGTTCTAATGGAAAAGATTCGAGGAACAAAATGGCCCCAGGGAAACTGTGTTTTCTTGTAGTTTTTGGCTAGCAGAGATGTATATAATCTGGGAGGTAGCTGGGTCGTGAGAGCACACACTGGAAGGAGTTCCTCAGGGCTATTTCATCAGAGGTGCGAAGAAGAAGGCTTATCAGGACTCAAATCCTTATCAGAATGAATCTTCCGCAAGCAGGAGGCAAAGACCTTCTGGCTGGAGAGCTTCCCTAGAGGGGCAGGAAGGCTCAAGGACAAGTGATACAGAAGCGGAATGGGTATCTGCTGAAGACCTGCTTTCGCTTTCCCTGAGGCTCCAGTTCCTGGTACAGACCCAAAACCCTGCCCTGAGGGGCTTAGCAAGGACGTTAGGATACACCAACAAAGGCAGATAAGCATAAAATCCAAAGTCTGGCATTCAAGGCTGGATTTTACCAACTGCTTCCCAACTGTCGTCTAGCTCCCCTCCCCTCTTGCCTTCCTCCAGTCCATGTTCATTGTCCAGGAGGGCTTTCTATGAGAACGCTCTGGCCATACCCTCCTGGCTTCTAGCCCCCTCTTGACTCCCAGCTTTCATTCTGACTAATTTGTATTCAATCCTTCAGATCTCAATTTCAGATGCTTGTTATTCAAGAAGCCAGAGTGCCAGCCCCCCCAACCCCCGGCTCATGCCAAGCTTGGGGTTCTCCCTGTGTGTGCAGTATGGTAACAGCCCTGCTTCCCAACAACAACCTGTTTCCCCATCCAGACTACAAGCCCCCTGAGGACCAGGCTTTGTTTTGTTAAGGATGTGTTCCTAGCACCCAAACTCCAACATTCAGGGGTTGGCAAGGAACCCAACAGCTGCCATCAAACCACTCATTCAGACACTGGAAGAATGGGAAACAACACCAGGTGGGCACCGGGCCACTGAGCAGAAATCATGACCATCCTGCCCCGGGTGAGGAAGGAACCTGCTGGTCCTGCTTTTTGGAGAATCACAGTGACGCAGTGTCCATTGAAGCCAATCAGAGGAGGGCACGGAGAAGAAAACTCTTTTGGGGGGGGGGTGGCCTACAGAAACTTAGCAGCCCACTTCCTGTTGGCATGAGTTTGGGGTCTGGGTATTGCCTTATGTGTTAAACAGCCAATAATATATTTCTTTTAAAAAGCTAGGTTGGCTTGTAATTTGTTAGTGCCCAATCAATTCCACGGGGCAAAGAGTTTTGTCTAGTCATGGTCCTTGAGTGAGAATTCCTACTCCCCATCTGGCCTCTGGGTTCTGTCCATCATCCTGGCCCCCCCGCTTCAATGGCCTCTGCCTTGAGGCAACTTGAAACAATAGCTTGGTGGGGAGATACCACCCATAATCTGATTTTTCCCAGCCAGCATCTCCACAATAAGCCTGAGTGTCTTCTTTGTCTCATGGAGAATGCTTAACAGGAGGTGCTGGGAAGGCTGGGGATCCGGATTATAGTTTGGCTCAATCTTATCTCCTGCTCAATCTCCTGCCTCTTTGCCTCTGCTCCCACTGACTTTATCTAAGAGTAGAGAATTCTGCTTTTTCAACCCTGAAAGGCTTCAAGTTATTGGACTCCTAGTCAATCAATTTAGATCTCAGAGCATAGACAGACAGAAAACATGTCTCTTAGCAAAGCTGTCCTTTCTTCCCACTGTTTTAAGATAGGTCACCTTTAGTCTGAGCTGATCTCATTCATGTATAACCAGACTGAAAACTGCAAAAAAAAAAAAAAAAAAAAAAAAAGAAGAAGAAGAGGAAGAAGAAGAGATGCCAATATTCTGTATTTTCCCTAGCATTTCCCCAAATACCGCGGTCTCCGCAAGCACATGGTTGGTGTCCTGACTTGGGCAGATGACAGTTTGACTGTCCATCTACCATCCTCGAACAAGAGTCACCACCTTCCCCACGAGGAAGGCTGGGGTCTTCCCTGCTTTCTACCTTTCCTTCCTCCATCCTACCTAACTGTAGGGTCTGTTTCTTGCAGCACACCCAGTTCCTGGTATAAATTCTGTTCATCATTTGGCCGATTTTGGATGAAGGCAACGCATGACCATATGAAGGAGGATAGATTCCCCTGAACAATAGGAATTTTGTTTTGTTTCATTAGAAAGGAGGAAGAATAAAGGGAATGAATGTTGGGGAGACAGCCAGTAGTATTCTGCACCATTTTCTTTAACATTCGTATATTCAGTAAGCATTTGGTGAACATCTACTGCATTCCAGGCATCAGAGAGGCAGGAAAAACAAAAAAGGCAAGTTCCACCTCCTAAAAGCTGCACAAACCTATGGAGATGCAGACATAAATGCCCCCTAATAAAGTGAGAATGGCCCAACAGAGGCCCAGAGAGTTCTGGGGGAACCCAGAGTTGAAGTGGCTGACCCAAACGGAGGCGGAGGGGTCCCAGAAGAGGTGACTCCTCCCCTCACTAAAGGTACATTTCATGAGGCTGGGCATTTTGTCCTTCTGATGTATTCATTGCTGCATTCTTAAAGTCTGTCATAATGCCTGCCCCATAGTAGGCACTCAATAAATATTTGTACAGTGAATGATAGTGACACCTGAGATGAACCTGGAAAGATGAGTAAGGATAATCATAGTGAAGAAGGCTAGCGGTGTATGCACATGTACTATAGTAGGCATGGTGGCCAATGATGTCTTCAAAATGTCTTGGGCATGAGAGATTATAGCTGTTCTTCCATGTTGCCAGCATCTAAATAAGATCTGACAGCGTAGTAGGTGAGACGATGCAATTCCAGGGGAGGCAGAAGGCAATCTAACTGCAGGTCAGAAGACAAAGCCAGACACTGGCATTTAAGAAGTAAACGCTGGTCTGACTCTAAATGCACCGAAGGAGTTTCAGGAGATGAAAATGAAAAAGGACAATGGCATCTATACTGGGAGCCGTGAGGAGCCCATTGCAAAAACAGGTTTTATCTCCCTTGTTCTCCATACTCTCAGTGTGACCAGCATTCTGTTATGAGGACTTACAGGATGAGCACTGCATGTCCAGCCGTCAACAGGCTGGCTTTCCCTTTGGCGGGGTTCGCCTTCACCCAGGATGGGTGGCCATCAGGTGATTGGTATTGTTTTATCATCCCGTTCTGTAGCGGTAGCTAGGAGAGATGTCAGCATTCTTTTCTACCTGCAATTCCTTTCGAGACAACTTAAAAGACCAGCTTATTAAAACAACTAAGGACATTCGTTGAAGGGTAGAGTAAGAAGTCCAAAGTGTACATCGGTTTAAATAAAACATACAGCATCTTAAACTGCTGTCAATAACTTCATTAGAATTCTTACTTTAACCTTAAAGATGAAAAAGCTGGTCCTTCACATCATCCTGCAGCTTTGACTTGGATCCCTCCAAAGCTTTACATCAGATTAAAATCCAAACTTAATCCAGTGAACTGCCCTCGACTCTTCTACTGCCTGGAATGGAAGTCATCTCGCAACAGCGATAGTTGCTGACGATCTCATCAGTGTAAGAAGTGACTTTGGATACTGCCTGCCCTTTAGACCGCTGAGGAAGTAATTCCCACTCACCTTTCTCCATGAAATTCTCTTCTTAAGAAAGAAGCTGAGGAAAAGAGCAAGTGGAACTGTCCAGTCCATAACCTATTTAAAACTTTGAACCTTTTCTCTTTTTCCAATTGAGTACATTTCTCAACCTGGTATTTTCACACCTTTCTGAGCCGAGTGTGATCTGATAATCATTAACAGATACAATTATTCTTCAATTAACCAGAAACTATCATTAAGACTAGGAATCACGGACGGTTCAGTATATGTTGGAAACTCTTCTGAAACTGTCCCTTCTAGACAAAGAAACATGTACCCAGTTATTAGAATATTGTCTAAACAGAAATTTGGGGGATGCCTGGGTGGCTCAGTCGGTTAAGCATCTGCCTTCGGCTCAGGTCATGGTCCTGGGTTGGAGCCCTGTGTCAGGCTCCCCGATCAGCAGGGAGTCTGCTTCTCCCTCTGCCTGCCACTCCCCCTGCTTGTGCTCTCTCTCTCTCTCTCTGACAAATAAATAAAATCTTTAATAAATAAGTAAAGAAATAAATGGAAATTTTGGTATGATTAGTAAATAAATAAATAGCCGTATGTATATAAAACTATATGCATAGTTATAGTCATTTATAACTAGGCCTAGCTACATCAGGCGTGTGTACTGATTTCACTACAACTGGCTGCTGGTCTTTGTGCCCAAAGAACCAGAGCAGATGAATCATAACCTGAGTCTTGGGACCTGAGACCAGGATGCAAAAGGCATGCCCAAGGTTAGAGCCTTTTGTACGACCCAGAGTTCCCTGTGTGGTTAAGGTGTGGTTAAACAAAGTATAGCCATCTGGTTATTTTAATATTGTTTAAGGTATGACATCAAGAGGCAAATCCTACTCTCTCTTTCCCTTCATCTCCGCAATTATTAGAATTTCCCCCCTAAATCAGAATAAAAGGTCAGTACCACACACCACACAAATAATCAGAACATACAGGCCAGACGACAAACGGAGATTAAGTTGCTTCATTTGGGAGAGGCTCTATGTCTGACTTCAGCTTACCTTTCATGGTTGGTTTTAAGCACCTTAAAGGCTATACCATTTTATATCAAGAATTCCCAAATCTGGCCGCATGTCATAATTACCAAGGGATTTATTAAAAATGCAGAATCTCAGTCTCCAACTGACACCTGCTGATTTCCGAATACTAAGAGGTGGGCTCCTGGACGCAGTATTTCTCACAAGCTCTGCAGACAAGGCTAAGACAGAGGTCAGTACCCAGCAGAGAGGCCAGCCCTGGGGAAGCCCTCATCTTCATGAAAATGCATAATTGTGTAGATTTAAATTCCTGATTTTCAACTTTCTTTTTTTTAGTTCTTGGGCAGACTGGCAATTATGTAGTGTGGGGACAGAAATGTGAGGCTAACTGTTGACCTCAGGCTCAAAAGGGGCCAAACGGACTGGTACATCTCTATGCAGCAAATTGTAGTCCTCTGGTCAGAAACCCAACAAGATAGGATGGGGTCCCTCTGACCCAACATGGCATTCACCACCCTCAGCAGGAATAGTGTCTCCCTCAACCCCGGGGCAGGCTGTGAGCAGCAGGCATGGTGTTTTATCTCCTTCGGGCTCTAAGAACCCTTGTCTCTCCATCACTTAGCCTTCACCGTCTCATATTTCCTGAGTTCTGCGCCCTTGCTTGAGTCTTGCCTGAGGGCTGAGACTGAGCTAACAAGGACCATTGCCTGTTGGGACCGTGATATTTATAGCTTAGTTCTGTGCTGCTTATCTTGACCAAAGCAGGACGGTATAAAGTGGAAAGTAAAATCTTTCCCCTGCCTCACAGCCCTATTCTTCCCCTTTTTGTCGGTTCTAGTGGTTTCCTCCATAATTCTGATTAATGCACTCATCCCCCAGTGTTTTGATTTCTCAGCTTTTTACAGTATTTAAGAAACAACCTTATTTCTACTTACCTTCTTGTACACCTTTCTCTTGCTAATATTCTGACACATTTTTTCACTTATTCTATTGATTTTGTTTATAAATTTTAATAATATGCATAAAACTCTGTTTCTTGATACATCAATTTTAGACAACATATCTTGACTCTTTAGTAAGCTGAACAAACTAATGACCTCTCTAGTTCCTTCCACTTCTTCCCCTCCCTGAGCCTCATAAATATCTTGGTAATATTTCTTTGGCCCTATCAAGGTTCATTACATGTGCATTATGGGTATAATTATACTTCAATTTTCTAGTATTTATTCAAAGTTTGAATCTGATAGGCAAAAAGCAAACCATACTTATCATTTTAGAGTTTATATTGGGTCATGATTTTCTTGTGTAACTTTTAGAGTTTCCAATTACCTGTTATTTTTCCTGTTGAGAAAAAAAAATATGCTTTTTCATTCTCCATAGAAGATGTTTGTTTTTAGGTTGTTCAAGGCTGAAAGGGGTCATATATTTTCTTCCCAGAATCCTAACAGCTAGGAATGAACATGAGGTAGAAGCTAGGCCATTTGGTTGAACCTGAAGGTTTGGATCTTGATGGAGTGATACATACAGGACAGTCTGATCATTTGTGGCAGCTCTTCGAGTCTAACAGTGCAGCATGCAGTGGGGAGAATACAGAGGTGACAAAGACCAGTGACACCGTAGCAGGTGTTCAGTAGTGATGGCATCTATGTGGCCTCAGCTGGGTCTTGCCTCCCTTGGATGTTGCCATTTATTCTAAGCTTAGAGCTCTCAAATTTTTCACCTTTTCTCAGAATAGTCCAATATTCCTCCAGTAAATTCCTTTTTTTTTTTTTTAAGTTAGCTAAGTTGGTATCCATTGTTTATAACCAAGAGTCTAGAATTAATACAGACAATTGGTACCGATAGTGGATTATCAGTGAGCAACAGTTACTAACAAAAGGGAAACAGAAGGAATACGGGGTTGGTTGTCTGGCCTAGAACTTGAAGACAGCAGCACTCCTAATATTCAGAGATGGGAATCTTCATATAGCATGGAGGAATTAAATCACTAAAACTAGAATGAAGTTTTCATAGTGCTCTAGGACCAAAACAGATGAGATACTCATAAAGGTCCAACTTGGTAAGAATGACCAGAAAGTTAACAAAAGCAACAGAAAATAAGAAACAAACAAACAAACAAAAAACCAGAAAAAGAACAAACAAAAACTCTAAATCCAATGAATAAAGGCCTAGAATGACTTATTCCTAGACTTCGGTTAATTCACAGACCTGGAGTCTGTTGAATGGGGGGGAAGGCTGGCTGGGATTCTACAATAATCTTGCAAGGAACTTCTGTACAGCTTCCTCCTAGTCCTCTGCAAAGAGACTGTCATTTACTAAAGCAACGGTACCCAATTGCCCTAGACCAGAATATCTTGAAAAGAGAGCCTGAGTCCAGGACTTTTTTGGGGGGAAGTAAAATCCCAGGGTAATGGGAGTGAGGTAAAAAGGAAGCAAAGAGGGAAAGATGACAAATAAATGCAGTGTGATGCATTACTGCTTCATGACGTGGTGCTAAGGGGGCTGAAACCCAACAGGTGTACCCACTCAGACAAAGGGGATCCTCCAGAAAGGTTGTGTGCAACAACTGTGCCTTGGGACAGGCCATCAGATGGAGGGTTAGAAAAGAAATTTATCTCCTGCCTCCTGCCTCCATTGGCTGGTCCACTGGAAAGTTAACTCCCTTGCACTTCCAGATTGTGTCCCTTGGCACCTTCTGCAGCTGTTTGGGAACTGGAATCCTCCAATCTGTGGGGTGAGGTCTCACCAGAGTTTGGAAGCAGTTGGAGGAGACTTGGATTCTAGATGTAGCCCTAAGTCCTCCTAAGAACTATGTAGGACCATACGTTGGTCTGGCTAGCTCATTTGAAATACGTGAAAAGGGCTAAGGGACCAGGATATAGATGGGACCAAGAGAACCTGAGAAAAGTGTAAGATGTGTCCAAAACATGGAAAGTAAATGCTCTGATATACTGAAATGATTAGACAAATGACTCTGAGTCCCATTAATTCTTTGGGATCCAGAATATCCTTCTGGTCAAAGTAGGGATTTCTGAAGTCAGATAAAAGACAGAATTTTGTACTGAGTCTGCCCTAAGGTAAAACACTGATTATTTTCCAGATCTTGAATATACAGTTTAAATGTGTGTCTTCAGAAACCCACATTACCTCCCTGACTTATAAGATAAAATAGAAAAACCCTATTTTAGTAGGGAAAGCCAGGCAGAAGCCCCAGGCTCTCCTCCCCCCCACCAAAATAGTCAATCAAATATTATAACCTTGGGGGGGATCATAGAAATCAGTACCACCATCAGTATGTTAAATGCTAGACTGATTGTGATTTCTAACACATCTGCCATTGGATTATGACAAGTTCCATCAGTTGACTTCAAAAATGAATGATATTCTAATGTTGTCTTCACACTGGAACAAATCACTTTAGTCCCTGAAACCTGGTATTACTAAGACTAGTAATCTAGTAAAAAACTTTTCCTTTCTTTCCCAACCCCCCCCCCCCACAATATCAGAATAGTTTGTCTTTACTGAAGGAGTTAACAGAACCTCTAAAACCTCAGAGATATATCAGCTGTGCTCAGGGATACATCAACCATGCAATGATTTAATCTGTGGGCAACCTCTCTGGTTTACCATCCCCCAGTACACCAAATTAAAAATTATATGCTGATAAGACCTGAGAGCAGGAAGTAACAGGTACCCGAGTTTCCTTGTTAAGACATTTGTGTGCCAGAGGAGTGAAAAATAAATCCCGTAAAGGTATAGAGAGCTGCCATGTCAGTAAAATTTCTGGGGCTCTATTAACCGAAGGCATCTCGGACACATTCTTGCTCCTTTGGCCCCTTACCACTGTGCTCATTCAATTCCTTAATCATACCACTTGTTAAATAATCAATTTTGAAAGGCTGCTTTCTGGGGCTGCTGCATGCCTGTCCACCTGAGATTACTTTTTAAAGAACACTCCACTATATTTTTTGGATCCCATATTTTCATGTTGCTTAAGTACACCCTTGCTTCTGTATTTTTTCCACATGGGCCCCTCTAATACGGCTTGCTTTTATCAAAGTAGACAAACCAAGAAGGCAACAGAGACAGCCTACTTGCATGACAGAAGTCACAGTCCTATGCAACACAATCATGGAAGTTATGCCCCAACACCTTTATAATGTTCTGTTGGTTAGAAGTAAGTCACAGGTCCTGCACATACTCAGAGGGAGGGAATTATACAAGGGTTTGAATTCCAGGACATGGAGGTCATTGTGAGCCATCTCAAAGCCTACCCACCACCACAGATCAGATATGAGTTTTATCTCCGGAAACTTTTAGTAATTGTTTGTGATCACAGATGTCCTGATAGTCCATGAGGATTTGTCTAGATGTGTGTCTTGTTTCATTAGTCATGCTTGTACTACTTATTTCCTTATATTTAGCCTTAGGAAGTTTTCTTCTATTATTTCTCTGTTTAATTTCTCCTTCCCATTTTGAAGACGACCGGTCTTCCTGAATGCATCCTTTATGTCACTTTCCTGTATTATTTTCCTCCTGCTTGAGCTGTCGTGCGTGGATTGAAAGAGGTGAGTTCAAGTCTTCTGTGTTACAGTGATCCTTTATATTTCTGAATTTCTACTTTCTTGTTGATAATACTGTTATTTCTGTACTGAATTTCACCCTACTCTTTATTTTCATTTAACTAATTTTGGCCTTAATTCCCCTTGTCTGAACATCCACTCCTTTTTTGTTTGTTTTTATTTGCTGACTGTATCTCCGCATAGAGTTTTGCTTTATTCTTTTTCTAAAGAAATTTTAAAATTTTAAATTCTTTTTCTTTAGAATGATAAAAGAGGCACACATATTTTTAGCACAAGGAATATGTTTAGTTTTAGTCCGGTCGTATTACTTTCAATTTTGTTTGTGTATATGTGTATACGCATATACATTCTATTTATGTGATTTGTTCTATTTGCTTTTGGTATATTGTTCCTTTGATATTTAGGAAGATTTGTTTTATACTATAGTGGTTACCTTTAAAATTATAACTTTGGGCAATAACTTTGGTTCCCTATTTTTTAATTCCTTATGAGCAATGACAAAATTAACATCTCTCCTCTTCTTCCCTAGCCCCCTTCTTTCTTCATTATTATCTGATATTAGTCAATAACATTATCTTTTTTAGTATTTGCCTTTGTACCATTAAACAATATATTTGACTCCCGGCTATGGTAGAAACTTTAACTTGCCTCTTTTAATCAATGAAATTAGTTTGCCTTTCATTTTCTTTCTTTTCTAATTTTGTTAGTCTGATCATTTCTACATGGCCAGACTAATAATACATATGTCTGACTTGTCACTGTAATTCCCACCTGTGATTTTATCTTGATTTTATGGGTAAGTATATTTAATTCTCACAGAACATCATTTTTCCATTCTGTTCTCAGTTATCACTTGCTTGGCCAAAGTTCATTCCCAGTAGTTTCCTTAAGAAGAGCTCACTGGGACAGTACTCCTTGAGTGCTTGCATGCTCAAAGTTGCTTTTTTAAAAAGCAGTCCTGGGTACATAGTAATTGTTATATAAGTGTTGGCTGTGATTATTGTTATTATGGTTATTTTCACCAAAAAGATCATGTTGGATTTTTAAAAATTTTCTTTGTGCTTTTGGATGATTTCTGGGAAGAGGAAAGTGCTGACTTAGCCATTTTTCGCACATTATCCTTCCCTTTTATCCTATTCATTTTCCTCAACATCTATGGATCCTTAGTCATCCATTCACAATTAAGAATGGAAGATTCAGGTGACTAATATGGGTGGCTCACGTGGGTTTCTTCTGCCATTTCAGGCCTTTCTCTATCCTGAGAACCCTGACGACCTGTCTGGGCAGGTATGCAGGGCATGGCGTACTGTGGGCTTCCCCTCCCAGTGTTTTCTGAGCTGTGCAAGTCTAGGTTGAAATCATTTCTCTCAGAAATTTGAATCCATTCTCTGGCCACTGCCAAAACAAGGAGGCATCAGCTTCCTATTCTCAGGCATCAGCTTCCACTCTGGGAACTCTAGGCCTTTCTGTGCAGATTGGCTTGATTTCTTCGGAGAGCATTTCCTGTATTCCACCATTCAACCTGGAGATAAACATTGCTGCTGCTGCGGGGGGTGGAGGAGGCCAACAGCGCAGCCATTCACAGGCTGTTTGCCAATCAGCCTCACAAGCAGGTCTGACTGCTGGCTCTGTGTTAGTGAGAGGGCAGGGCCATCACTCTGCAGGCTGCCCTTTAGGGAGGGAACAGGAGGGCACTGGGGTGCAGAGAGGAATCTCTCAGAGTCAGCAGGGGCCCAAAGTGGGATGGGAAGAGCAGAAGAACCAGAGAGATCCTTCAGATCATGGCCAAGGAGAGAAGGAAAGGGCCAACGCTGGGGAACTGGGACTCTCATTTAGGTCTAAGCTATGAGGCAAGATTGAGAAAGGGAAGATCAGGGAGGTCAGACGTATGGACAATTGGAAGGAAGTTGAAAGCAGCATGTGTGGTGGTTTGCAAACGTGGCTATAAATGTTGTAAAAGTGTCAGAAGCTCATGTTTTATTTTTACGAGGAGCTGTCTCTGATTTGGGGAGGAATCAGAGGCAGGTCTGGGAGCTTAAAACAGCCAGGAGGCTGGCTGTTCACTTGTATATCTATGTATCTTCATATGTGGACAAGACCACGTTACTCTCCTTCTGGAGCAATGTTGGGTCCCAGACAGTCCTTTATACATTTTGGTTGAATGGAGAGATGGTTGAAGGTCTAAAATATCCTTTATTAGTGGGCCCAAATGCACAGCACATTCTCACCTTGCATTTGGTTCAGGTCTTCCAGGTAAGTAAGAAGCCAACAGAATAAGATAAGAACTGGGTCCCCAAAGAATTCTAGTTGGCACTCACGGTTCGGATCCTAGCTGTTTGAAAATTCACAGAGGGCTTTAGAAACAAAGAAATCTCCCTCTAAGAGGTAAACTCTGGGAAGTGTGTATTTTTCTTGAATTGTTTGACATCAGCCTGGACCCCAGTAATGCAATTGGATCAGAAAGATTAGTCCATAATCTGTTTTCATCATTGTTGGCATTTGTAAGAAGGAAAAATATAATAAAGCCAGGCAAGACATTTGAGATTTAAAAATCAGTCATTCATTCTCCCCGCGAGCCCTTTTTCTCTTTGCTCTGATGAACCAGTAAGGTGCATGTAGGGAGGGTCCATTGTGTCTAAACTCCTCTTTCAAATGCTTACATGCTTATGATACAAACACAAACTTATGTGAGAGGTAGCTGGTAAGTTTCAGATCCCTTTGTTTTTCTTCAGAGTTGTCCAAAATATTCTGTGCAATACAAGTTCCATGAAATGTTCTATAAAATGTGAGGTTTTATAGTGTAATATATTTGCGAAATAGTGCTTTACTTATTTTCCTCTTTGAAATTTCTAAAACATATTAACATGTTTAAGAATCTGAGAATGACAATGTGGAAGTCTACTTAATTTTTTTGAATAGGAATTTCCCAAATGTGAGCTCTTTTTTTCTATACAATTTCTAGCATCCCCTGGATTGCACATGGGGAAAGCTTTTTACTCTAGAGCCCATGGCTCTGGTCCAAACACCCACTTGGGTGCCGCTGAGGACTGCAGCTGGCCTCTGTGGGTCAGGATTCCTGGGCTCTCTGCCTAATTCTGAGAGACACTTTTCTGATGCCCCTGAAGACAGCTTGCTCCAGACCATTCCATCTCCCGAAAACTCAGTCCAGTGGCTGTTTACCATGGAACTGATATGCTGGTAACTGATACCAGTTTCCCTTGCTATTCTTAGGGAAGTGGACAATCTCCTTCAGAATTCTCCAAGCCTCCTGTGAATAAAGTATCTCATGTTTTTAAGATCTTATTAAAACTATTTTAACATTATTTGGCAATTTCAATAATCTCACTTTCTAAAACATGATCAAAGATGTATTTAAATAGCACTTCTATAATGTTCTTCTTCACACTTCTATAGCACCTAATTTGTACTTCTCTTATAATACTTAACATTGTCTATATTTAATTATTGCCATGAGGGTACACGTTTTTTCTTTTCTATCATATGATAAATTACATATGACTTTTCATCTATTTTACCCCTGAATAAAACTTCATACCAGGTATTACACAACAGCGTTTCAATAGATGCTTGTTATACCTTTAGCTAATATTTTTAACGTCCCTACGAGAAAGGCTTGCTCTAAAAAATGTCTTATTTGGAAAAATGTCTATTCAGGTCCTTTACCCATTTTTTAATTGGGTTATTTGGGTTTTTGCTATTGAGTTGTATGAGTTCTTTGTATATTTTAGCTATTAACCCCTTGTCAGGTATGTGGTTTGCAAATATTTTCTCCTATCCCATAGCTTGCCTTTTCATTTGATTGATAGTTTCCTTTGCTGTGGAGAATCTTTTTAGTTTCATGTGGTTCCGCTTAATTATTTTTGCTTTTGTTGTCATGCTTTTAGTGTCAAATCCAAAAAATCATTGTCAAGACCAGCAGTGTCAAGGGGCTTACCCTCTATGTTTTCTTCCAGAAATTTTATAGTATCAGGTCTTCTGCTCAAGTCTTTAATTCATTTTGAGTTTATTTTTGTGTACTGTACCCAACAGAGGTTCAGTTTCATTCTTTGCTGTCCAGTTTTCTCAACAGCTTTTATTGAAGAGACTCTCCTTTTCCCATTGTATATTCTTGGCTCCTTTGTGAAAAATTAATTGACCATATATGGGTGGGTTTATTTCTGAACTCTCTGTTCTGTTCCACTGATTTATCTTTCTTAAGGCAGTGCCACACTATCTCGAATACTGTAACTTTGTAATATGGTTTGAAACCAGGAGTGTGATGCTTCCAGTGTTGTTCTTTCTCAAGACTGCTTTGGCTCTTGGGGGTCTTTTGTGGTTCCGTATGAATTTTAGGATTTTATTTTTCCATTTCTGTGAAAAATGCCATTGGAATCTTGATAAGGATTGCACTGAATCTGCCGATTAATTTGAGTAACATGGACATTTTAATAATATTCATTCTTCCAATCCATGAATACAGAATATCTTTTCATTTATTTGCATCTTCTTCAATTTCTTTCATCAGTGTTTTATAGTTTTCAGTGTACAGGTCATTCATCTCCGTGGTTAAATTTAGTCCTAAGTATTCTATTATTTTCGATGCAATTGTAAATGGGATTGTTTTCTTAATTTCTTTTTCTAACAGTTCATTTTTAATGTGTAGAAATGCAACTGATTTTAGTATATTGATATTACATCCTGCAACTTTACTGAATTTGTTTATTGGTTCTAACAGGTGTTTTTTTTGCTGAAGTCTTTAGAAACTTTTATATGTACTATCATATCATCTGCAAACAGAGACAATTTTACTTCCTCTTTTCCAATTTGGATGCTTTTTTTTTCTCTTGCCTAATTGCTCTAGCTAGGTTTTGTGGTACTACATTGAGTAAAACTGGTGAGAATGGGCATCCTTGTTTTTTTTTTTCCCACTTAACAGACTTTCTTTTTGAACAGTTTTGTGTTCACACAAAATTGAAAGGAAGGTATAGAGATATCCCTTACACCTCTTCCCCCTGACACACATGCACAGCCTCCCCCATCTTCAACATTCCCCACCAGAGTGGTACATCTGTTACAGTTGATGAACTTATACTGACAAGTCATTATTATCCAAAGTCCGTAGTTGACATTAGGTTCACTCTTGGTGTTGTACGTTCTACAGGTTTGCACAAATGTATAATGACACGGATCCACCATTGTAGTATCACACAGAATAGTTTCACTGCCCTAAAAATTCTCTGTGTTCCACCTATTCATCCGTCCCTTCTTCCCTCCCAGACCCTGGCAACCACTCATTTTTTACATAGATGTCATCTTCTATGTTGTGGGAGTCACTGAGAGTCTAAGAGAGGAACGGATATAATCAGATATAGTCCTCGAGGGTGAGAAATGTGTTTTTTTTCTGCATTATATTTTCTGACTGGTGATACATGGCACAGAGTAGGCACTCAGTAAATATTGACTGAAGATTTTAGAGAGAGATGTTTTCTCAGGATCAGTCTTTTTAATCTGCAAAAATAGTTTGTAGACCAGATTCTGCCTGGCTGTGAAACTCCACCTGAGGGCATCAGATCCCCCCTTTCCCTCTGTTAATGGTCATATGGACAGATTCCCCAGGGACCCTCCTCATCCACCATTATTTCCCCGCTGTCAATCTTTCCACCCTCGCTGGACTCTGGAGTGCCTAGGAAAACAGAAAAGAGAGGCCAGGCAGGGATCATCTCCCTGCTCCAAGTCCGCCTCTTCTCTGTTGCCTTTTGTGCTCCACAGGCAGAGGAAAGCCACCGACCTTCAACAAGCTGAGCAAATTATCTTCTGCTAATGAGCTTAATTACCTAGTTCTCCATTTAAGATAAATGTTTAAAATGTTATAAAGGCCTTTAGAAGCCATCTGTTGCACTTGCAGTTCCTTGTGGCAAAATGGTAGGACTGCTCCAACCTCATGCAGCCCAGTAGCGTGATGGCCCAGATCATGAGGCTGGTGCTCAGCTGCCTCCTCACACCCGGGACTTTACTGGATCTCCACAAGTGGTCAGGATAGCAGTTAGTATCCCTCTTTTACAGATAGAAAACTGAACCCTGTAAGGGTGAGTCACTTCAGCTTCTTCTAGTACTGTTCTGCTTTCCTTCTGGTTACACAATGCCCTCTTCACCTGCACTACAGGAAACATGGGGACCTTTCAGTCTCCGTTTTTATTGCCATTAGAGGCTGACTGGATGAGAGAGATGTCATCGGGAAGCAATGACAATTTTCTCCATTTCTCCAAGGCCTCAGGGAAGCCGGGGGTCCAAGGGTCCCATTCTGTGCATAATACCATCTGCTGATAACTATCTTCTTCAGTCTCAAAAGTTGCTTGGTTAATCAACCTCTCATTTCTTGGACACCTAGTCCTCATCCAGCATGAGCTGGACTTTGGAGAGGTACCATTCTGAGTTGCATTTGCATGTGAATCACCTGGAGAGCTCCCATCCTTCCTTCCTTCCTAAATTAATATATTCATCAAGGGTCTGTAACTTGCTGTTTGAAAAATGTTGTTATGGAATAAACAAGGCAAATGCAGTTTATCTAGGATACCAACTTCATTTGATTGACAATGATAACATGGAATACTATGTTAAAAAAAGATTCTGAAATAGGATCTAGGCTTGTTGGCAAAGAAAGTGTGATATATTAATCAGGCCAGCATCAGTTTAGAAGTAGTAAGTGGCAATCCACATGACAATTATCTGTCAGTTTTTATTATGGCAGATTTATTTGCCAATTATTCATGAATGATCTAAGAGTTTGCCATAAGATTGGGAGAGATGGACATATCTGTACATCTTCTCAGTGCAGGCCAGGTGTGACAGGCAAAATAGAGATTTTTCAGAAGCACTACAGGGATTTCAATGACTCAAAGTTCTTCTATCCAGGTAGAAGTACTCAGAATCAAAAACCGGAAACTAGTTCTCAGTGAGATTTAGGATGTCAAAGTGGTGTTCCCCAAAACAGAGTCATTGTAGACCTCAGTGTGCGCATGTCAGAGTAGGGCCAGACCCACAGGAATCTCCTGGTAGTGCCACTATGACAGATGAGTGATAAACCCACAGATGGTCAGCTTCTTTGTGAAGCAAGCTCTGACCACATATTCTCCACAGAGTCAGCCTAACCCAGGTGATATTGAGGCCCCATGGGCAGTGTGTTTTAATTCAAGGAGGTACTCCTGAGCATCCTCCGGGGTCCAGTCCTGCCCACAGCCCAGGGAATGTTGTGTACTACTACAGACTCACTGAGGTGGAAGGAGGGCTAGAGACGTCAGCCATGTAGAGAACTGGGAAGAGCAGCCTCAGACAGTGTGCTTCAGTCTCTGAACAGGTGAGGAAGCTTTCTCTGAGCAGCCTGCTTGGCAGGGGTGCTGAAGTGAGGAAGCCATATAGAGAAGAAGAGCAGTTGGGACTGGGAAGGGGGGGAGGAATAAAACTCCCTATAAAACTCATTTTGTTAGGTATTTGTATGTATGACACATACAGTGGTCAGTCGTTAAAAAAAATCAAGGAAGACAAACAATGTGAGAAGGAAAATGACAGAGAGAGTCTTTGAGCATATGGAGGGTGCAGAGATGTCCCCTCCTGTAGGAGCTGGTGTGCTGCCCAGAACAAAGTACAAGTAAAGTACTGAGGGCACAAGACTGGAATGCTAAAGAAGCTTTATAACACCACCCACCTCCATCAGTTAGGCAGGAACAAAGCCGACCGATGACTAACCCTGGTTGGCCTCACCCCACAGGAGCACAAAGGCAAGACTAGCTCTTACTTACCCTTAAGCCCATCTTCTCTTCTTTTATTTCTGGGTACATACCATATTCAGTGAGTATTGGCTTTGAAGATGGATATTCGTTGTCAAGAGCACAATCCAGGAACATAAAACATTTGACCTGGGAGTTGCTGAGGCAACCCAGGTAAATGCCAATAATTATTTAAAGTCAAGTTAAACACAGAAGACCAAGCCGCTGCACCTTCCCTCCGAGCTGTCTGGAGAAGGATAATTTCAGAGAAAGCCCAAAGCATTTTCATATTGAGAGGCTCTGTTTGTGAAAGCTGTCATCTGTGACTGAACACCCCTGGTCAAGGAGTCACAGAGATAGTTTGGGAAATAGCCATGGCTGTCACTCCAAGCCCTTTGGTGAGAAATCAAAAAGCACTAAGCTTAGAGCCATTTGGGTTTCTTATAAGGAGTGTTGGGAGGCAGGTTTGTGCCAAAAGTCTTCATTTGTGTTCTCTCTTTCTTTCTCTGTCTCTCTCTCTACTTCTCTTTCATTCTCCCTGCTTTTCTGTTCACTTCTCACTTCCATATCTTCTCTTTTTCTACCGGTACATTTCATCTGCCCACATCTCCACCCCAATCCTCACTTCCAAAGATTGACAAATCTGTAAAAGCTGAGAGATACAAATGATCGAGAAGGACCATACTGGAGGAAGAAGCATGAACCTAATTTTTAGTAAAAGGGTAGTGGGAGGGTTTGATGTTCAACAGTTCAAACAAGAGTCATGGGAGATCTTGTTTCCTAGTTATGTTGCTCAAGCTGGTACGAAGTGGGCAATAAGGAAGAAATGTGGTGCTCAAAGTCATATGAAATTACCGCCTTTGTTCCACTCTTTTGAACAGTCTGCATGGTCAGAGGCTACCAAGGAGCTGATTCTAGGAACCAAGCCAAATCCAGTCAATTAAGAGAAGTTGGGGAGTGTTTAAGATCTAGGAACACCATCTATCATTAGAATTGAAGAGCTCAACAGAAGATAGCCTGGAGGCTCATCAGAAATTTTTCTTGACGTTGGAAAAATTGGCTCAAGGGAATTTTTAAAAAAAAGTTCCAAAGGTTCTTGATTGGAATTTTAACACATATCGTGCAGCTTGATTACAGCTAGAAAGAAGGAAGTAACTCAAATAAATTCACATTTTCAGCTGTCCAGCACAGCAATAAAGAATAAACTGCCAGAGAGCTCATTATAGGTACAGAAGCCTGGGAGATGGGTTTGTAGAGATGGTGACCCACAGAAATATTTTGCCTGAAATGGCTAGCCTTTATTTTCAGTTTGTAGTTGCACCTACTTACATCTCAAAACCCTTTTGCAAAAGAAAAATTAAGAGACGACTACTACATGTCCTGTGTTTTGATGACATGTGGCATCACTATATAATCGTTCAAAAGTGAGATGGTCTGTCTCACTCTCCGTTGTCATCACTAGGGAAGAGAATATAATGCATCAAAGCACAGGGCAATCTTCCAGTGCAGCTCCAAAGTATATATATAAATGGGTTGATTTAACTCTGGTTTCAGGGAAGAAAATTCTATAAAGCTTCTGGGCAAATAGTTGAACAAGTGGTAATCATGGTAATATTTTATCCATGGTAGTGGGGCAAAGGAATTGTTGATAGTGGAACTCCACCTATTGTAAAAGCAACCCTATCTCAGTTCTTGTCTGGTCTGTTAGACCTGTGCATGGCTGGGGAGAAGAAGGGAGGTGACAGGTACTGACAGTGAAGCTTATTTCTAGGTATGGGACAAAAATAAAATTTGATTTGTCCTCCTGGGCCTTCTTCTTCATGATGTCATCACTTAATGTGGCTCTTCTTTCTACTCCAAGAACACCAGCCTTAGTCACTGCCTGCCACATCTAAGGGGCATCACAAAGATCTATGCCTACTGCCTCTCCTCCTATGTACCTCCAGGAGGGGGGTTTTGCTAAGGCTAGGAGAGATCCAGGGACATTATTAGTGGTGCTTCCAAATCTATGCTATGTATTATCTTTTGGGATTCATTCTCATTCATTTTCTTTCTCTCTGTCTCTGTCTCTGTCTCTCTCTCCATACAACGGGGATTGAAAGGCAAGCTCGAGGCTATATCCTGCTTAGGAAGACAGGAGGAGTGACCAAGTAGCTTTTGCTACTTCACCTTCAAATGAGAAGTTTCTCCCTCCACGCCTACTTCCTTTTGTTTGCTTTCCCTGTGCATGCTGCCAAGTATTGGGATCTTGAAGGCCAAGAATTGCATGTGGTGTTAGTGTGGTGGAACTGGGGTCTGAATGTAAAAGGACAAAGGTAGGCAGCTCCTCATGCTCTCCCCTAACTCACCAGGAGGCTACCTGAGGATTTGGGCAAAGACCTGTTGTCAGAAACAAAGTAACTGAACCTCACTCAGATGCTTTGCTCATTTCCTCTGAGAATCTAGCGTAGA
This sequence comes from Eumetopias jubatus, assembly GCF_037043125.1. NCBI lineage: Eukaryota > Metazoa > Chordata > Mammalia > Carnivora > Otariidae > Eumetopias > Eumetopias jubatus. The sequence continues at coordinate 38,915,936 of NW_028274818.1, forward strand.
GAGAAGTAGCTGACCTTGCCATACCTCTGATTTCTTCTCCAAGCTGTGATAAACATACCTCACGCCCAAACCCTTCCCTGCCATTGACTTCTGCTGTTCTCCAGGGTTGTAATGTTCTAGCCTATTCTTACCCCACTGTCCGTCCCAACATTGCAACGCTTCATGACAACTACAAGTCCTTATATGACAATTCAAGGAGACTCTGCCCCTGGTCTCTTTCCCTCCACTCCAGCTCTGGGTCTTCCTTCTTTTCTGAATTACTATACCATCTTTTTAACCACAGGTTAGGATAGGGATTACTAGATCCTGCCTTAGGTGTGTTTGTGCCTCTGTTTATTTCAAGTTTGTAAATTGTATTATTCCTATTAAGAGTCTAAGTTTCCCTAGGGGGGTGAGCTGGACCCTATCCCCTATCTTGTCCTAGTGCCCAGCCAGTGTCCTACACACAGACAGTGTTAATAGCACTGCTGACATCTCTGGACTGGGAAATAAGGAGGTAAATCAGATGATTGTCACCTCCTTTCTCTAGGGGAGCAAAACCAACAGTAGACAAGGGATACCATCTGTGCACTAAGCAATCCCACATGAGGCCTCAGTAGCTGTGCGAGGTGTCTGCCCCACTGGGGAGGGGGGTAAGGAGAAGTTCCCGGAGGGCAGGTCCTGAGTGCAGCTGTATGCTCTGACATTTCCAGTAAAGGAAGAGAAGAACTGTGACTGGGTCCTTGGAAAACTCTTTCAAGTTCTTAGACCCTCTAGGGATTTGCTCAGCTTTTGAGGTTACTCTGCTTCCAAAGTGCTGACTATTAAAGAGTTAGTGCTTCGAGCTAATGAAATCCAGACCTTAGATCTGGTACAGAAATCTTGCTCAGAGATTATATTACTTTTCTTGGGCTGCCATAACAAAGTACCTCAGATTGGGTGGCTTACACCACAGAAATTGATTTCCTCACAGTTCTGGGGGCTTGAAGTCCAAGGTCAAGGTGTCAGAGGGTTGGTTTTATTCTTAGTCTTCTCTCCTTGGCTTGTAGGAGGCTGTCTTCCTCCAACGTCTTTACACGCTCTTCCCTTTATGCATGCATGTGACCTAATCTCTTCTTATAAGGACACCAGTCATACTGAATTAGGGTTCACTCCTATGATCTCATTTTACCATAATTACCTCTATAAAGAGCCCATGTCCAAATACGGTCAGATTCTAAGAAATTGGGGTTAAGTCTTCAACATACAAATTTTAGAGGACACAATTCAACCCATAACAGTGACTCTGGGCAATATTGGATTTTACTCAATTGAATTGTATTCAGTTCCTTCAACGAGAGGTTGAACCCCTACATAGCACCAGACTCTATTAAGATGCTGGGGATCCAGCAGTGAGCACGACAGACATTCTGATGCAGAGAGACAATAAGAAAACTATGTGGCATGTTGAATAATCATACAGGATATGGAGGAAATTAAAGCAAGGCTGGGGCACTGGGGGTGTCATCTAATCCACCCCCCACCTCCAGGAAGAACTGAGTACAAATTCTTGACAAATTGAGGAGGGGCAGCAGAGTGCAGTGGGGAAGGATGAGACCAGAAATTCTCCCTTTGTGAGTCTTAACTCCTGCTTTTTCCACAGGCACAAGCATGCTCTTTCCCCTCCCTGCCCTGGTCATCTGTCTCACTGATACAAGCACAAGGTCACAAGGGGCTCTGGGAGCAAGGCTGTGGCTGGCTCTCTGCAAACAAGGGCCACTGATGAAGAAACAGTTCAAGGCACTCACCCTCTGGCTTGGGAGATGAAAGCCCAGTCATCCCCGTGGATGAAAACCTGACAATCCTTGAATCGCTTTACTAATGAGTGCAGACATCAATTGCAGGCTGATTATGTGCCAGGCACTGTGCTGTGCCTGATCTCATTCATCCTCCCTAAACCCAAAGAGCACTATTTTTTTTTTTTTTTCACATTTACAGATTAGGAAACTGAAGCTCAGAGAGGTTATGTAACTCGCCCCAAATCCATCTGATGTATCAGAGTTTTAGCCTCCCTTAGCCCCTGTGCTGAGCTGTCTGGGGAGGGGTGGGTCACTGATAGAGCTGGAGTTGCAAGTTCCCATGGCTTCCTAACACTTTTTTCCTCAATTAAAGCTGCCAGCATAACATCTTCCCAAGGGACTAATAAATCTTATTTCCAATAAGCGACTGCCAACCTTAAAACATGCAAAAATTTTCAACATAAATTTTCTCAACAATTGTAACTCATTACTTCAATACAAGGCATGAACTACTGCAGTCTGTCCACGATGATGAGGAAAACACTGGGAATGAACCCAGCAACATGGTCCTTGACAGCAGCATGAAATATTTTACAACAGTTCCAGAGGTTTCACTGGCTGTCCCAATTACAACGAAGTCTTCTTGAGCGTATCTCTTGCAAAGAGATTTAACGTATAGTCCTCTTGGTATTTCAGGGCCACCCAGCAGCAAGTAGACCACATAGGTAGGAAAAGTTCTTCTTTGAGATGTTTGCTTGCTCAAAGGCATTCCAAGCTCTCTCAAGGAACTCGTCGTCAATGCTTTGAGTCCTAGACTTGCTGCTGTGAGCACTATTTCAGCCACGGAAATCCAGAAATCTCGAAGAGACAAAAGTCCCCCTCATTGCTTTGGGGACAATGTCCTCTTTTGCTAAGTGTTGATGACCAGAATTTAGCTAAATTCTAATGTTGGTAGATAACTCTGCTTATTATATATGCTGAGCATATTTCATATGGTTTTAGTCATTTGGTTGCCACATCTATGGGTTTCCAGTTCCTATCCTTTGCCCACTTTTCTACTTTTTTGGATATTTTCCTTATTTATTTTAAGGAGTTCTTTAGATAGTCTCAGTACTAATCCCTTGCTAAGTGTGTGCTAGCAAATCTATTGTCCCCAATTTGTACTCATCTTTTTACTTTATCATATAAATGCTTTAATTTTAGATCTGGATTTACCCATTTTTATATGCTTTTGATGCCTTAAAGATTATTTACAGACTGCATTCCATATTTCATACTCCACTGACAAAATTTATCTATAGTTTTTCTAAAAGTTTTGTTCTAGATTTCGTATTTGTTGGTTTTTTTTAAAGATTTTATTTATTTATTTGAGAGAGAGAGAGAATGAGAGATAGAGATCACGAGAGGGAAGAGGGTCAGAGGGAGAAGCAGACTCCCTGCTGAGCAGGGAGCCCGATGCGGGACTCGATCCTGGGACTCCAGGATTGTGACCTGAGCCGAAGGCAGTCGCTTAACCAACTGAGCCACCCAGGCGCCCTCGCATTTGTTGTTTTAAACATATTTTTTCAAAGGGCAAATGACATTAGCTGTCATAATAAAGAGGTACCTGCCTTTGGAGCAGGTGCTAATATTCCTTAAGAATGAGATTTCTCTGTCCTGATGGTGGTGGTGCTAGTGTTGAGTTGCTGAACATGTCCCTAATTCTGGAATCCAGCTAGATTTCACTTGTGGGGCAGTCTGTCTCTTTCCCCTCTCACTCTATTGAGTGGTTAAAATTGCAATTGTTTAAGCATCTAAGAATACTAAAAACTTTTCCATCATATTTCCCTCCCTGATGCTTGGCATATCTATTGGTCTGTTTACCTATTTAGGTTATGATATTGTCATACGTTGTGTGTATGTCTTGATAATGGATTTTTTGGGGGGGTACCTTTGTGTTGTATGGAACAATATCAAAATTAATGTAACTTTTCAGAACCTAGTGAAGCTAACCCACAAGGGGCAACCCTGTTTTTGTAGCACAGAATGTTAGAGTACTAGAATGTGTTAGGTTAAGATGTGTTACTGACAAGTCCAGGGGCTTCACTCAAGTTCATTCCTACTCTTAGCAGGGGTCCAGAACACACCAGGCTGCTTCAGTCTTAGGACTTCACCATCTCAACACCAGGTCTGTTCAGTCACTGGTGAAGGAACAGCAGGAGAATTGCTCTGGCTCTTCTATGCTTTGGCTTGGAAGTGGGGCACATCACTTCCACTCACAGCTCATTGGCCAGCCCCTGTAACGTGACCCCTCCTAACCTCCTGGGGGCTGGAAATGTGAGGGAGCAGATGGACTATTTGGTAGGCATCACAGGAGGCCGGACTGAGATTAATAGACCATTCATAAAATTTGTACCTATGTGATGGAGCATTCACTGTAGCCATAGTTGATATTTTTGAGTTCTGCTTAAAGCTCACAGGTCAGGATACTCTGCTTGCAAGTGCTAACTAGGAAAACATGCCTTTTGAGATGAGGGGACGGGGGGGAGGTCAAGAATGCACAAGTCATCAAACGTACGGAAGAGAATGCATTCGATGTCTGCTATGGCTTAGATTATGCAGAGTGTCGTTTGTATGTGGGAGGGGGTCAATATTGAGAAGCAAAGTAAAGCAAGAGGAGAGGATTTCCAAGAAGTTGACGACAAATAATAAATGTTTCGAGTGTGAATGGAAGTCAAGGTCTGTGAAGAAACTGTTTGCTGAGAAGCCACAAGAGTGATTTATTGACAGGCTAGAAGGTATTGCTGACACCGTTCAAATAGTTCTTCGTCAGGATGCGCTCTCAAGAGAAGAGGGAGGGGGCCAGGCCAGAAATACACACGCTGTTTTCCCAATGACAAAGATATATGAAAGAAAATTAGAAGAGGTGATCCAGCCCCCGTGTCTTTATGCGTTCTGTAAAAACGATCAGTAAGTTGGTATTTGGGACACACACACGCAAGTGGAAATAAACCACTGGTGATTTTTAGCAAAAAAAAAAAAAAAAAAAAAAAAAGTTGCAGGGAGAAAGGGGAAAAGTTCCCAGTGACAGAAAGTACAGAGAGGAGAGCAATAATTGTTTTGTTAACTGCAGGAGATAAAATGCCTATCAGAGAGGGATGCCTGACCTTCCGGCAGTGCGTGTATCAGACTCAGGAGTGTGGAGACAAAAGGAAGCAAGTCACGGGGGAGAAGGGCCAGAATGCAGTGGCTGTATGCAAAGTGGGAGCCATTGTGGGCAAGCGAAGAGATAATAGATGGAAGTGGAGAGCAGAAGCGCACAGCGGAGTGATAAGCGATGCACAATGAAGAGGGGAAAAAACCAGGGAAGGCTGAGATAAATCCCCCATAAAGAAGTCTCCAGCAGAAGCCAAGAGTTCTGGGAGGAAATTATCTGAGGGGCCCGAGTCTTTGGGGAGCCTTGTGACTCCAAATTCGTGGAAAAAAAATATGTGGCTGGTCTCAAACAATCCGCACCCCAGGCTCTGCTGATCACAAAGCAGCCACCATTCACCGTGTCCTTGCTCGGCTGCAAGCGCTGCCCCAGCTCTATTCCGCGCGCATCTCACTGAGTCCACGGTGATAAAAGTTGGAGAAATCACAAATAGTAAATAACAGCTCGCGTGCAAAATGTGCTCCGTGCCAGGCCCTGTTCTAGAAATCTGACATGGGACAACTCATTTAAGTTCCCTGCTGGCTCTCTCTTCCCGGTTCACTCTGTGCCTCTATTTCTTCGGCTATAAATCGGGAGTAGGGGAGGAGCCAGGGCGCAGTATGTAAGAGATAAAGGGAGGCAAGAATTCATGGCACCTCCTGCAGGCGGGGCGATCCCTTCCCCTTGGCTTTGTTGGAAGGGTCTCTACACGTGAGGACAAAGAAAAGGCAGAGCACTTGGGAGACGGGTATGGGATGCCGACGCGGATCTGCCACTCCGTCTAGACGTGTCACTCTTCTGTCCCCTGCTTGGCCGGACAGGTCATCCGTCCTCAGCTGGGCCTCAGGCATCGCAGTGAAATTCCCGGGCTGGCTGACACTCAAACCAACTCAAGGAGAACTCAGATGTCCTGATTCCTCAGGAAGGGAGGATGTTTTTACCAGGGGAACCCCCTGAGCAGCAGGGCAGGGTGATCACATTTTATTTCTCTTTATTTATTCATTTATTTTACATGTGAAATGATTTATTTGCACCAGATTCTGAGAATAAAAAGAGCAAATGAAGTCCTTCCATCATCCTGTCACTCTGCATTTTAAACAGAGGGCAAAGGTCAGGACAGAGACCCGCCCCCCCCCCCCCCCCCAGGGAGATCAGCCAATATACCCAGGAGTGCTGAGTGAGAGGGAAAAGTTTACAAGACAGTGATTAGGTTTTTACAGTGGCAAACCGACAGTTCGACGCAGAGGTCCCAGACCTGTGCTGTTTTCACATGAACCCACCGTTGTTCTGAGGGGCCAGGGATGTAGTCAGTAGGACTCTGGATTTCCAGAAGGGAGCAGGTGACCCTGCTCATCCTTTCTGCCATCCTTATTCTTAAGTCTGAGGGTTGGAAATCTTGCAGTATTTCCCTCTGGTAACCCAGAACAAGCTTCTATAACTTTAGCCCAACACCCTTGGTCTCCTGGGGTCAGTGCATCCTCCTGCTTTCTTCCCTATTACACCTTCCATTTATGGCAGTGAGGGTCCTTTGTAATAAGGGATCAAGAAATGTACCTGCGCTTCCAAATGCAGCATCGTTTATTGTGTCCTGATGCAAAAATAGCTTCCTTGGGCTTAAACTGGCCAAGATTCTCTTATTTGTCGTGTTTTTGTTACCATCAAAGGACCAGGAGGAGGGAAGGCTTTCTGGAAGCCTGTTTGTCTCTGAAAATCAGTCATTTCAGAGAATCCTCAAACCAAGAGAGAAAAGAGCAGATCAGGATGTCCAGGCCCCATCTCCCTGCAATGACTTTGATTCCAAGCCCGCTCCAGGCCCATTCCACCCAGGAGCTGCCATTGTGTTTAAGCTTCACAGGTGGTCTTAAAAGTTACTCTTGACCAACTACTGTCTAACATCTCCAATGCTTGTTAGGAATGGGTGGGAAATGGAACCCTCCTTCTTCCACTGGGGAGATGTGAGATACTACAGACTTTCTGGAAGAACAAAAACCGTTAACATACATGCACAAGTTTGAACCCAGCACTTCCACGTCTAGAGATAGATCCTAAGGAAATCAAATCATTGCACAAAGAGGAACGGACAAAAATGTTCAGTAGAACATCATATATTGGAACAACCTAAAATGTCCAACAGTAGCAACTGAATAAATAGGTCAACAGTGGACTATGTATATACTTATTTTAGATGATATTTTTGTATAGCTACATGGCAAGATGTTTATAGTATACTAAGAGAAAAATAAGTTACAAAACAGTATCTAGGGCACAATCCTGTGTTTACATACGTGTGCCTAGAAAAACTTTGTAACAATAAATAATGCAAGATATTGATTGTGTTGTGGGGATGGGAAGGTGTGATATCATTTTTTTTCTTTCTGTATCTTCTATTTTTTTCTATAATGAATAGGATTAAAAAATATATTTAAAAAACAAATTTCACTGTTTAGAATTGTTTAGGTTTCTTCTCCCAAATCAAGGTGGCGCCATTTTCTGAGCTATCCCTGATGGGGAAGGAGAAAAGGACAATATTTCCCTATTTATTAATTTTACTTTACACAGATTGCAGTGAATCCAAGTGTGATTTTGAAGCAGAAAAGTCGTCACAAAAATTTAGCCTGAATGGTATGCGTTTATGAGAGAGAGAAAGAGAGAGAGAGAGAGAGGGAGGGAGAATAAGCTTAAGATAGGAAGAATTAACCCCTTTGCCTTGTTTAATAAATGCAGATAATCATTGATTGATGTTCGTAGACTAAGCATTTAGACTAAGAACACTTTGAGGCAGACAGTAACTTAACTTTTTATTCCCAGGTCCTAGCCCAGTGCCTGACACACGGTAAGTGCCTCATACATATTCGACAGGTGAACTGACTTTTGAGCCTCACATATTTGGAGTACCTGTTGGCAAAGCTATTGGTTCTCTTCCATCTGGAAGGTTATGGTTTCTGTAGGTCAATGGCACGGCAGGAACAGTGGGACTGGTGGATGTGATAAGTGAGGCTGACCTGGATTCAAATACTGGTTCTGCCCCCATGAGCAACTTGATCCTCTAGTTCCTCTTCTGTAATATAAGAATGATATTATGATGGATCTTGTGAAATTACTGTAAGGATGAGAATTAGTGAATTCCCTTCTTTGTAACCCCTTCTTGTGTATTTTACCTTAAAGCCTTTGAAATGATTTAGCCATTGACCAGTGTTAAAATCCACCCATTGAAGCCATTCTGTGTAACTCAAGGTTCAAGTAGCCTTTTCTAGAATAAAAACAGTGCATCTCAGGCTCAATCTGAGATTGCTGGCTCCCAGCTTCCACCAAGTATATGGAAAGAAACAGTGTTTAGCAAGAACCTGTGGATTATTAAGTAGCCTTATCTCAGTCAACATCTCTCTGTAAATAAGTCAAGGCTCAGAGCAACCCCATGCAAGTGCTGGAAATGTTTGAGGCCTTAAACTAGCAAAGCGCTTTGAAGAAACCCATCTTCCTAATGGAAAAAAAAAAAAACACAGAGGAAAAATGACTGTCAGTTATTTATGTATAGTCCAGTCTTCAGCATGTGACAAAAGTGATCATTGCTGATTTACAATTCCCTTCAGAAATTAGCTTTGTGCATCACATTCAAGGAGGCTGAAGACTAAGATTAAGATTAAGATTAAGTTGGTGACCAGGTGACAAGATCCCGAGCCCTCTCTTAGGGAGGAGGCTTTCTGGCTGAACTTCTCCACGAAATAGCTTCATTAGACATCACATAGGTTTGATTTCCACTGATATTACTTAAGTCAGTGATTTGTCCAAGTGATCAGAATGGCCATGTCATAGAGTCTGGCAACTGAGTTTGTAGAAAAACCTACCATAGTCTCTTCTTTGCTTTTACTGGTATGTTTCAAGCCAAAAACACAGAAGAAAAGGAAATCAAGAGCCCATGTGGTTTCTATAGTCAGTGGGTCACAGAACGGTTTGACCCATGAGATTTTTCACTGTATGAATGTGTGTGCCTATGAGTGACTTCTCCTTTTTCAGGCTGAGCAGGGGTGACATAGCCCATGCAGCTGGGTAAAAACACTGACCTGCATGATACATGCAAGAAAATGCTCTTTGGTCGTATGTTGTGAACAAAGATGGGTGGTCAGGCCCACTGAGGAACATCTTGGAATGTTCACCTCAAATAATTTTTAGATAATAGAAGGTATAAGTCAGTCTATCGGTTTTCAAAGTAGGTAACGAATACTGGAGTTCTAGAGCTACTGTGCCCAGCATCCTTGCCATTGGTGGCACAAATATCACGGTGGTGAAGCTATTATTCCTTACTGCCCGTGGCACCAACTGCCCTGTAATTGAGAAGTTAGGTGAGTTCTTATAAGAAAGCAAGTCAGCAAGTCTCTGTGCGTGCTTTCCTGGGACAACGCCTCTCTGGTCCTCTCCAACTGCAGATAGCCTTAAGTTGCCGGCAGCCTTGCTCCAAAGCTCAGGATATCCAGGACAGCTACTGATAATATATGCTAATCTCGGACCAAGTCAAGTGCCTGAGGATGTTCGAAGTCTTAGGAAGATGGCGACAAGGTGCCAGGAGGGGCTTGGCCAACTCCCACGTGCTGCTGCTTCGGCAGGTGGCACGTGAGCCTTAAGTATTGCCCTTCTTCTGTTTCTTCCACTAAGTTGTCAGATGAATAATCACGCGGAGATGGGGGTGGGCGGTGCCGGTCAAACAAAGGAACTCGGAGGTTGGCCTGCGATGCGAAAACTGTCAATTATTCTATTTTACGTCCTACCTACATTTCTAGTAGCAGGCTCCTCATTTCTACGAGACCACTTTGGTACAATGCTATACGTTCTAATCCTTTTACCGTCTTATCTGAACAAGAGAAATGAGTGCAAATGAAGGGGGAGGAAGACAGGGAGGTGGGAGAGGACAAAAGAGACAGAAAGGAGGGAGGAAACAGAATCATTTTGAAGGTTGATTTTTAACTCGTAACTTGACAATTTGTTAAAAGTAAATATGCCATCATAAAGAGAGCTGGTCACTGCTGTACAGGAGGGTGATTCTAGTCAGAAGTGACCTATTTTTAAAATCTTGGTTCTCTGATTTTGTGACTCTAAGTGTGTGAACAAGGAAGGCACTCACAGGTTCTATGTCATTACTCCACGGAGCACGGAACATGGCTCAAGAAGGCAGTAAGTCCAGGCACAGAGACTCAAGGCCAGAGGGAGAACTTACCACCCACCTGGGTGCTCCATCTTCTGGAAGGAGTGCCACGAGCGGACTGCATCACAGGATGGTAGCGACATTCACTCTTTCCCGGGTGAGCGAATTCTCACAAGCATAGGGACATGTTTGAAAACATCTTGTATTCATTTTCTATGGTTATGGAACAAATTAGGACAAACCTAGCAGCTTGACAAATGCACATTAATTATCTCCGTTTCCATGGGTCAGGAGTCCAGGCTCAACTTAACTGGGTGCTCTGGTTGGGGTCTTACAAGGCTGCAATTAAGGTTTCAGCCAGGCTGTGGCCTCATCTGGAAGCTCCCCTAGTGAAGAATCTGTTTCCAACCTCAGGATGACTGAGAGCTCGGACTTTTTGCCGGCTCTCGGCCTGAGGCCTCCCACAGTTCCTCATGCGTGGGCTTCTCTGCCATTACTTACTTCATCAAACCTGGAAGGAGAGTTCTAGCTCCAGCGTGCTAAGACCAGGTCTTTTATAACATGCCATAGTCACAGGGGTGATACCCATCACCTTTGCCATATTCTATTGGTTAGAAGGAAGTCACAGATCCCACTCACGCTATATGGAAAGGTTACACAAAAGCACCCACACCAGGAGGTGGGGATCATTGGGGACCCTTTTAGGGTTTACCTGCCACATGCCTGGAGCCTCTTCCCACCTTGATCATTACTCTGACCTTATTGGCATTCTCTCCTATGTCCTTGAATGTTTTTCAGTAGAGTGACTAACCATCCCAGTTTGCTCAGGACTGCCCTAATATCAGCACTGAAAGTTCTGCATTCTGGGCAACGTCTCAGGCTCAGGAAAGCAGGACAGTTGGTCACCCTAAGCAGATAATGGACCCTCTTTAATTTCTTTTTGACCAGTATCAAGGGTGAAAGTGAAACCAAAAAGGTTTAATCCACAGGTGGTCAAACTGTTCTCCAAGCAGCCCTTGGAGGTCCACTGAGTTGAAGGAGGTGGCAAAGTGATGCAATTGGGTAGGATTTTTGGCCCTTTCCCAGCATTCTACCACCAAGTAAACCAGTACCCCACTTGCTCCCACATGTCCGATTCTGTGTGAATTGCTGGGTAAAGTGTGGTTTCTATGGCCAAATGTTGATGCCTTGATACTCTCATCTCACATATGAACCGTCCAGGTCTCCAGGGTGGGTAGAGGCATCCTGAGATCTAGCCTTTGACTTGTAAGCCAGAGTTCCACAGCAACATGCTGGTGAGCAAAGCATTTCTTGGCCATCTACTGTTGCCAGGCTGGGGAGAAGAGTTTTGGTTCTGTTTTTGTTTGTTTGTTATTTGTTTGTTTTGTTTTCTTAAGAAAAAACTAAATCCTACCCATAAGGGAGTTTCCAATCACATTAGTGGAGACCTAGATTGGGGCTAGGACATCCTCAGCTTGACAGCTTTATCTGACTTGAGTGGTTACTAAGAAGTCAAAATGGTGGTTTCAGCTACCTGGACACAGGCAGATTTACCCTGGAATTACATGTTTCAAAACAACACAGGTTAAATGTCAATCCCCAAGACTGAATACACAGCTTGTGCCCATGACAAGGACTTTCTGGTCTTTTCGGTGTAAAACACAAGCCAGTGCAAATTGACCTGCTACAAACAGAGTTCATAAAAGCTGAGGGGAGGCAAGATTATGGAAGTCCTGAAAAGTTTAAGGCAAGGTTAACGTGGGCAAGTAGAGTGATGGCTTCAGACTGCATTAAGGAAGGTGGTCAATTTACTACTCAGCATGACTCTGCCTGCTGCAGCCAGCCCCTGTCATATAAACTGATAAAATCAAGCAGTAACTCTATATCTGCAGACAAGATGAAGGTCTAATCTATTTTCCCACCTGCCCAACCAGGCAGATTTCTGTCATTTGAAACCACAGTCTAGGTTGGCTGATGAATGGGTCTTATATCTTGGAATGATAATCTCAGAGCAGTTTGATTTGTTCTACCATGATTTCCTCATTAACTCCAAACTGAACCAGGGGAGTTCTAAAAAGGGTGACAGGCATAACACCTCCAGGGGTGTGAAGCTATTTGTCCAAGGTTGTTCAGCCAAAGAGCTTTGTGATAGGGCCTCATGTCCTCGAAGTTCTTGACCTGTTTGTGGGTCCTAAGAGTAGCCACACTAGTCAGAACAGCTCTGGGACGTTGGTTAAAAAATTTTGTTCAAGTGAAAAAGACATCAGGAAACTAGCTGTATAGACTGGCAGGTAAGGATGGAGGACTCTGCATTCTCTTTCATAAAATTTCAAGGAAATGCTTTGCAAAAATATTGGCATTTCTTTTGCCACCATTTTCCACTGAGTTTTCCGTAACGTGTTTCCAAACATGTGACAAAGAGATACCTCAGTCAAGTGAATTTGGTAAATGCTGGATTAAACAGAACTCAGTGGGATGAATTTATTGTAGAACTTTTCAGAGCCCAATTTAATGTAGCAAAGCTCAATACTGACTCATAATTGGAATCACCTACAGAGGGTTTTTTTTTTTTTTGGTTGTTTAATGGGAAATTTTTTTAACAGCTTTTTATTTGTAATTATTAAGACTCACTAGTACAGTGAGTTTTAAAAGTAAACAACAGGTATAAACTCACATTAAATAGTACAGAATTCCATATACTCTTCACCCAGCTTCCCCCAATGAAAATATTCTACACAAACATTGTACATTGTCAAAACAAAGAAATTGATGTGATTATAAACAATACTAACAACTCAGTTAGACACTTTATTTGGACTTCATGAGTTTTTATGTACACTTTCTTTTTTTGGTATATGTGTATCGCTCTACAGAATTTTATCACATGTGTATATTTGAGTAACTAACACCACAATCAGGTTATAGAACTGTTCCATCACCACAAAGAAACTCCCTCACATCACTCCTTAATAGCTTCACTATTCCCCCAATCCTAATCTCTGGCAACCATAGATCTCTTCTACATCTGTAGAATTCTCTCACCTTGAGAATGTTCTATAAATGAAATCATGCAATAAATAATCTTTCCAGATTGGCTTTTTTCACTTAGGACTATGATCTCAAGATCCATCCAAGTTGTTGTTTATCAATAATTTATTCCTTTTTATTTCTCAGTAGTTTTCCATTGTATAGATATACCACAATTTATTTATCCAGTTACCAGCTGGAAGATATTTGGTTGTCTCCAGTTTTTTGGCTATCACAAATAAAGTTCATATGAAATGCATGTACGTATTTTTATTTGAACAAAAAATTTTATTTTTCTAGAATAAGTGCCCAGAAGTCTAATTGCTGGGTGATATGGTATTCTGCAGATTTTTAAAAAACTCTAGGTGCCAACTTCTCTCACAAGACGCTGAACTGATCACTGGTGCACATTCTCTATAAGAAGCCTGCTTCTCCCTCTCCCACTCCCCTTGCTTGTGTTCCCTCTCTTGCTGTGTCTCTCTCTGTCAAATAAATAAACAAAATCTTTAAAAAAATGAAAAAAATAAAGTGAACAACACAACCCAGATATAAACCCACATTGACAAAGAAAACGCAAAGGAGAAGTAGAAATACAAAAGGGTTTTCCACAAATTGGTTTACTGGAAGGGAAAAGTGGATGTAGGAGGGACAATTGATGAAGCAGAATTTAGGAAGCCCCTGAATAGATGTGCCGTGAAGAAAGAGGCAATGAGCCCGTTAAAGCCCAGAGCAGCTGGGGAAGGCAGAGGGAGCCTTGTATCTTGCCAGAAGGCAACATGTATTTCAGGGAGCAGAAGAGAAACTTAAATATGTGTAAACAGAAACAGAGAAATTAGAGAATATATTGCCTCTATACATGAGAAAAAGGTGATACATAAAAGAAATGACCAGAGAACAAGAAAAAGCTCTTGGAACCTAAAAATATGATTGTTAGAATTAAAAAAAAATCTCTATAGAAGCCTCAAGAGATAAAGTTGGAGAAATTATCTCAGAAAAGATTTTATAATCAAAGAAATAAGATAAAATATGATAAAATGTAAGATATATCAAGTATTAATTCAGGAGGTCCAACATCCAATTAATAAGAGTTATCAAAATAGGGAACAGTAAAAATAGAAGTGAGCTTATTAAAGAATTAAATAAGAGAATTTCCTTAGATTCTTTAAAAACAAAGACATCAAGAACCAAGCATAATGAGTAAGAAGAGTCTCAACTAGAACATGTGTAAAAGTTCAGAACAGTGAGAATAAAGAAAAGATCCTTAAACCTTTCAGGAAAAAAAGAACCAACAGAAATAAGAATTATATTGGCATCACACTTCTTATCAGAAACACTGGATGCTAGAAGACAATGGGTCAATGCCTTTAAAATTCAGAGGCAAAATATTTTGAATGTAGATTTTTATACCCAGGCATATCTTCAGGTAAGTGCTAGAAATAGAGCCTTTTCAGATATGCAAGTGTTCAAAAGTATGTCTCTTGCATCTTTCTATAGGATGTTTTTAAAGAATATATGCCAGTAAATAAAAGTGGTTAAACCAAGGAAAAGGAAAATGTGGAACCCAAAAATGAATTGTATCTGAGGGTAAACAGCTATGAACAAACCCATGAAAGAACAACCAGTCTAGGCTGGAGCAAAATGAGGAAATGAAATAAGTTTCTAGAAATAAGGGTAATTAATAGATCAGAGATGATGATTAAGAGCTTGAAAAAATTGAGGAAATTCTAACAGTGAAACATAGAAAGGAATAATTCATTCAAAGTTTTCTCTATAGGAATATATATATATATATATATATAAATATATTTCTATCACAGTAGTCATATCAAAGCTTTGATAAGTTCTCACTCTCACCGAGAAGGAAACATAAACCCAACACAGGCAGGCATTTCTGCTATAACATCATATAGGCAACCCTGAACTATTTCATGATCTACAAAATTGCACAATAAAAATAATAGGGCTTACGGGAAAAATAGGATTTGGCTGATGACTTAAAACTTGTGGAACTTTGTAACTAAAGCACTAACAAAAACACTAACAATCCTAAGAAAAATATTAGCACGGCTAACTATTTGCTGGCATCTGCAGCTAGAATCACATTTAGTTTCTCTTTAAACATTAAGGTTCTGTTTCTCTTTGGATATTGTTGGTCCTTAAAGACATTGGCATGTAACAGAGCTCAGGGTCATCCAAACTAAAATCTACAACCTAGGGACAGCCTTCTTCATTAACCTGTTTGCTTTCTTCTTCTTTTTTATCTTTGCAGCAAGACATTTGTAGCTTCTCCCTTGATTACTTAATACAGACACTACTAAAACCCACTTCTTGAATGGATGAAAGGCTCCACTCCACAGTGTGTGTTTCCTTAGGATCTTTATATAATGTCAAGGGTTTCTCCCTAATGGTGACAAAATTTGTACTTGATTGCTTCAAACATTAACATGCCCGAGAAACAAAAACCTTCCATGAACCAATACAATTTCTGTGTCCTGACATGGTCCCCTATTTACCAGTTGCACACGCACCAGAACAAACTGTTCCTGGCTTTGCAGAGAACAACAGTGACGTGAGCATAATAGTATAAGTACTGTTTATTGGTCTGCAACTTTTAGAATCAGCCTATTGACAAGCATGGTGCCCCCCACCCTCCCAGCCAGCACCACCTTCATCCGAAGACTGCAGAGTCTGCAGATAACGTCTGGGGGATGGGCAGGAAGTGGAGGTTTGAGCATGCTGCTCCCTGATACAGAGCTGGGGTGACTGAGAAGAGCAATCTGCTCAGTTTGGGAGGGATGGAGGGGAGGAAATGGTATAAATGAGCCAAATCCTCATTGATTATAGATAGTACTCATAAAAATAATAGAGATGTGTTATAGGACACATGATGGTAACCATCAAAATAACTGGAAGGAGGAAATAGAGTGGGTTTTGGGATAAAAGCATAGAGGAATGGCTAAGAGGGCAGGGAGGCAATTAAGTTACTATTGCTTTACTTTGTAAGCCTTTCTTGATTATTTAATTTTTTTATTTGAACCAAATGCATATGTAAATATGATAGAAATAAAAAGCAATGAACTCTAAAAATAACTGCTCTTATCTCATCCCTACAATTCAATGAGCATTGAGAAATTCTGATTCTGGTGGGGCCAAGACTGTATTTGGAAAGAGACCCACAGATAGTTTTGCTTTTCATTAGAGGTTAAATATTACTGCTCTGGTCTGGAATTTGCAAATGTACAGCATCCTTGATAATGAATACCTTTGGTTTGATGATCAAGATTCTTGACCTCCACAGAGGCAAGAATTTATAGCTCTTTTCTCAGGTGAAGGGATGGGTAACACTAGCTCATGGTCATGCCCTTGATGGATCATATCGCTAACAATGTGTGTAGGGGTAGGTGGTAGAGGTTTGGGCCAAACTACCAGGCCCATGTAGGCTCTTGCTTATGAAGTAAGCTCTATGGGGTGACACTCATGCAAAGGACTCTGTGGTAGCAGGACACTGGAAGCACTGTAGGCCTGGAAAATGCCAAGACGGGTCAAGTCAGAGTGAGCAGAGAAACGAGAACTCTCTGAGGCAAGAGTTTTGAAATTTCTAGGCAAGACAAATCTGATGCCATTTATTTCCTTGAAGCCTAGCAACCTGCAGGTCCGTGAGGCACTCCAAACCAAGCACGTTGTGATAGGAGAGGCATCACCCAGCCTATGCCAAGGTGGAAACCATGACCATGGCTCCCGGGGATGTTCTGACAGAGATTCTGATGACTATCTTCTGTGACAATGTCCCTGGAAAGACGGTGAAGAGTAGTAGACAGAGCTCTAGATTCGGAATCAGACTTTCTGGATTCTCTGGGGACCACAGTGTTCTTGGGGAGAGAGGGTCTTTGGTGTCTCTGGTATATCAGCCTCTAGCAAGGCCTCCAAAACAAACATGCATCTTAAATTTAAAAAAATACCTTGAATGCAAAAGCAGCTTCCAAATATGTCTCCCAGTTGCCCCCTCCAGATTATTGCCCCCCACCATGAGCCTTCCCTACGCGAAAACTCTGAAACGAATTACCACTCTAGTTAGACCTAGCTTTGCTTCCCGTCTGCTGGATAGGCTTTTCTCTTTGTTCCTTAGTTCACTCATCTGTGAAATGGGACTGGGGAAGAGCATGAGTTGATTGACCCCTAGTATCCTTTCCAGCTCTGAGATTCCAGGATTGTATGCTTTCCAAAGGGGAGGAATGTTTTGAGACACCCCCAGTTTTCATCAGGCAGAACAGCTGAAAGCCAGGCAAAGACAAGTTGAGAGGCATGTCTTCATGTCTTCATATTCCTGAAGCTTCAGGCTTTCTAGGAGGTACCCCTTCTCCTTTCCAGATAGATTTCTCTGTCTTTCTAGGGAAGGGAAGGTGAGAGCTGCTCGTCAATGTGGAGGCTTCACAAAAGCACAGGAACAAACATACAGTTCTTAACAAATCCTCTATTTCCCCAGAAGTGCTTGGCTGCCTGTGGGGAGCAGGCTCTCTGCTGACCCAGATAAGCAGACCCGGGGCTCTGTGATGTCGGCATGAGGCACTTCAAGGTGTCCCTCTCCACAGGACATCGGGAGGCTGGGCGGCCCTGTCCAAACACAAACACGGAGGCAGTAGTGTCCGTACCCAGACAGATGCGAACACAAAAGAGACTTTTCAGCTAATAAGATCCTCTGGTGTCTGTAGCTCTAAGCAGGTAAGGTCATTAGAACCCTTCTTTATAATACATTTTTTTCTCTACATTCTGATGGAGTAAAAATAGGCTGAAGGAAGTGATTTTATTTCCCATTTAAGTTAGTTCAATGGGAGGTAAATTTTTCTGTGTCTGTGTGTGTGTGTGTACGTGCAAGAGATGGGGGAGGCCCGGGGGAAGGAGAGTTTTGAGATGATGCTATTGGGTCCCTTGGCTAAAGAAGAAAAATGTCAGGCTTGAAATGGTTTCCTCTGGGGGCTGTTTGTGGAATCAAAACGCCTCTCTGGTTTGCAGTTCTGAAAACCACTACTGTGACTAAAAAAAAACCACTTTCAATTTAGAGGGAAAAAGGCTACAGCTCCTGGAGTCCCCACTCAGCTGAGGAAAATGCTGCTGGATGAAGTGAATGCCACGGATTTGGATTTCAAACACCAGCATTGATCTCAGCATTGATTGGGGTTGTGTTGCTGATGGTGGCTGAGCTCCAAGCCCCTCCTTGTCCCCCAGGGGAAGGGGATTGATCACAAGATGTAGCTATGAAGCCTGGATGGAAGAGGAAGGACAAAGGGGACCAGTCCCACGGGGAGGGAAGGACCCCAACATGCTCTCCCAATAAACTAAAATTCTGCAAATCAAAGTCTCACCCTCAGCAACTCCCACCCCCCTGTGCTTTGTCAACAATTTTCTCCTGGGAAGGCTCAGTGCTTTGAAGGACACTCAGGTTAAATCTCTGTTTACACCACCACCAGGAGAGGGGCATGTGGATAAATGATTAATCCTCCTTCCCTCCTATACCCGGGACCCTGTACCCACTAGGTTTCTTGGTCTGTGAAGACCCACTCTTGGCACTCACTCTGCCTACCTGGTTCCTGAGTGATAGGCTGATGAATTATTAGCATTCAATATTCATTGAGTGTCTACTATATGCCAGGAGCTTGGGATGACTCAGTGAACAAAACAGACACAGATCTTTGCCCTCATGAAGCTTCTATGCCAGTGGAAGAAGATGGATGATAAACAATAAGGATTAAGAAAGAAACAGTAAGAAAAATAAGAAATAGCAAATTATCATATGTTCTAAGGTGATAAACGCTATGGAACAGGCAAAGTACAGTTGAGTAGAAGAAATTGGGAGAACAGAGTAGGGGGTGCTCTCAGCTGGTCAGAGTGAGACCTATGAGAAGGTGACACTTGAGTAAAGACTACAGGGAGGGGAGGGACTCAGCTGTGCAGGTATCCAGAGCTAGAGCTCGTAGGCAGAGGAATTGCTAAGAGCAATGGCCCCAGGGGGTGGACTACCTGGGTGTCTGAGGAACAGCAAGGAGGCTGGTGTGACTAGCTCAGGGTGTACTGCACGTGGGTGGCCAATACTGGGTGATGGATAAGGTCAAAGGGGTCCAAAATCCTATAGGGTATTATTGGCCATTGTAAGATCTCTGCCTTTTATTTTAAGATAAATGGAAAGCCACTTGAGAATTTTAAGCAGAGGAGTGGCATGATCTGAATTAGATTTTCTAAAGATCACTCTGGTGGCTGTATTGAGAATAGAAGGCAAGGGTAGATCAGAGAGATGGATAGGAGGAGAGAGAGAATAGAAGGAGCAGAGGTGGAGGTAGTAAGAGGTGTTCTGTTTCCAAATATAAGTTTGGAGATTTCCTGATAGATTTGGTGGTAGCCTGAGGTTTTGGGCTTGAGCACTGAAAGAACTAAGTTCCTCACAACTCAGATGGAAGGGAGGTTTTGCAGGGGAGAATACGAATTTTGTGTTAATGCATGTTGAGACTGAGATATCTATTAACAGGTATCCAAATGGAAATGTTGAGTGTAAGTCTGAAGTTATCCTGGTGGGAGATATCTAAGCTTTAAATATAAATCTGGAGGTTATTTGCATACGTCTGATGTTTAAATGCCGTGAGACCGGATGTGATCACCAAGGAAGAAGGGAACTGGACCAAGGGCACTCTTGGGAACAAGACTTTGGGACACTCCAATATTAGGAGGTTGGGTCGAGGAGAAGACCAGCAAAAGATCTGAGAGAAAACAACTCGAGAAGTAGGTGTATGTGGGGTTCTTGGAGCCAGGGAGAGGAACGTATCAGAATCAATTGATTCAAGTGCTGTAGGGAGATCAAGAAGTCTGAAGACTGAGATTTGGTCATTCTTTTTAGCAACGTGGAGGTCACTGGTGACTGGGACAATAGCAGTTTTGGAAAAGTAATGGAGGCAACCCCTCACCTGGATCAGATCTAAGAGAAAAGGAGAAGAGAGGAATTGTTAACAATACATTCCTTAGCACCAAAATCAACTTGATTTGACTTGAACATGAGACCTGAAGTGATAAAAATCCTAGAAGAAAACAGGGGGGATAAGCTCCTTGACATCTGTCCTGGCAATGATCTTTAGGATTTGATAACAAAAGCAAAGTAAGTGGGACCACATAGAACTAAAAAGCTTCTCCACCGGAAGCAAAGGAAACCATCAACAAAATGAAAAGGTACCCTATGGAATGGGAGAAAATATTTGCAAATGTTATGCCTGATAAGGGGTTAATATCCAAAATATATAAAGAACTCATACAACTCAATAGTAAAAAAGACCGAACAGTTCAATTTAAAAAATGGTCAGAGGAACTGAATAGATATTTTTCCAAAGAAGACATACAAATGGCCAACAGGCACATGAAAAATTACTTGACCTCACTAATCATCAGGGAAATGCAAATCAAAACCACAAGGAGATATACCTCACACATGTTAGAATGGCTATCATCTAAGAGACAAGAGATAAGTTGTTGGTAAAGATAGGGAGAAAACGGATCCCTTGCGTATGTGGGAATGTAAACTGGCACAACCACTCTGGAAAACAGCATGAGGATTTCTCAAGAAATTAAAAATAGAATTCCTATATGATCCCACAATCCCACTTCTGGGCAAATATCTGAAGGATATCAGATATCAAAGAGATATCTGCATCCCCATGTTCATTGCAGCATTACTTACAATAGCCAAGCCATGGAAACAACCTAAGTGCCCAGTGATGGATAAATGGATAAAGAAGTTGTAGCATACACATACAATATTATTCAGCCATAAAACATGAGGAAATCTTGCCATTTGTGACAATATGGATGGACCTTGAGAGCATTACGGTAAGTGAAATAAATCAGAGTAAGATGAGCATCATATGATTTCACTTATATGTGGGATCTCTAAAAGCTAAACTCAGAACAGCTTAGTGTTTGTCAGAAGTGGAGGTGATAAAAAAGTATAAACTTCCAGTTATAAGACAGATAAGTTCTGGGGATGTAATGTACAGAATGGTGGCTATAGTTAATAATACTCTACTGTACATTTGAAAGCTGCTGAGAGTAGATCTTAAAAGTTCTTATCACAAGAAAAATGTAACTATTTGAGGGGATGGATGTTAACTTATTGTGGTGATCCTTTCATAATAAACACATATATCAAATCATTATGTTGTACATCTTAATCTAATACAATATTGTATGTTAATTATATCTCAATAAAACTGGGAGAAAAAGCTCCTTTAAAGGGTTTCCTGCAGAGGGGACAAAGAAATGGAACAGCAACGAGTAACAGAAATAGGGCCAAGGTAAGTTTTAGTTTGGTTTAGTTTAATTTAGTTTATCGTTCATTATTTATTTAAGGGGCATTAGAGATTATATGAGTGAGAGAGGAGAGAGAGAAAGAGATTGAGAGAGAGAGAGAGACAGCGTGTGTGTGTGTGTGTGTGTGTGTGTGGTAAGACCACTTAACATAAAATCTATCTCTTTAGCTTTGTAGGTGTACAATAGGGTCTTGTCTGCAGATACGATGTTGTACAATAGACCTCTAGATTCAGTTAGCACCATGCCCTCAGCTCTCCTCCTTGTTGTCACATATTGCATGATTTCCTTCTTTTTTAGGGCTGAATAATATTCCATTCTATGTATCTATCACATTTTTTAAATCCTTTTATCTGTCGCTTGATATCTTAGTTTTTTTCACATCATGTCTATTGTGAATAGTGCTTCAAAGAACTTGAGTGGGTTTGGCTTAGTTTTGCCACGGGAAAATAGAGCAATAATCAGTCAACTAGCCAATGTATGGAATATTTGCCATCTATCAACAATGTGCCAGGTGCTGAAGGAGAAATAGAAATAGAAACTAGGTCCTTGTCTTCAAAGACCTTACAGCCAAGTTAGGGGTGTAAAACATTTAGAAAAGAAAATCAGGGAGCTGTTGACATACCCAGTAGAAAAGTCCATAGATGGGAGTGAAAGTAGGTGGTGTATAGATTCTGGTGACTGACGTGGGAGCTCAGAACAAAGGGAGAATGGAGAGAGTGCTTGGTGAAATTCAGTGGAAAATGTTTATCAAAGTGTCTAACAGTGTGCCTAGTTCTCTAGGTCATGTAGGAAGGAAAGGAAATCACTATTTGTCATCTGTACCTCTATCATAGGAGTGTGTGAGGGGCTCACATCGACACCAGACTGCCTCACCAGTTCTGCCACATTTGAGCCTGTCTCAGTCTACCCAACTTGTGTGAACTCTAAGATGGAGATAATAATTGTAGGAGATAAGGCAAGTGCTAAGAACATAATAGGCATTTGTCTATTAACCACTTTTTTTTTGAAATTGACAATATCGTATTGAAATGATCCATTTACCTGCCTGACTGCCTTGTTGGTCTCTGAGCTCCTAGAAGGCATACACTGAATCTTCTTTATTTTTATACTCCCTGGGATATATTTACATATCCCAGACCCAGGGTTTGGTATATGGTGAACACTTAGTTACATTATGGATAATACTGCAACCTCACTGGAGAGCTTTTATGGTTCCGTATGCATGTTGATTGTCCAGGTGATAAGATATTGATGAATTCTGATCCATTAATTGAGCAGGTACTGTGTGTGAGGAGCCATGTGGGTTACAAAGATGCCTAAATCCATCTCTTCCTTTTATGACCTAGAAGGAAAGTCAAGACAAAGGGCATCAGGGATGCTGGAAGTGCTCACAGAGGGGAACTCACAGAACTAAGGGACCCAGGACTGGAGGAACTGGCCTCCCACGCCCTCCCTCCTTGTCTCAGCTCACAGTCAGACCTTTCTTGCCACTGTCTCTCCTGAGTTAACCTAAGAAAAGCATCCCCAAAAGTACCATGGTGTTCTAGGGTCTCTTTTCCCTTTTGAGCCTGTGTGTAGACACAACTCAATTTCATGAAGAAGTAGATACCAAGGAGCATATTTTTGAGGTCTTATGAGGAGTTGGACTGGCATGGGGTCTATTAGACGTTATCCAGTATACTTGGAATGACTTTGCATCATAAGCCACGACAGCCAGAGTAGTTCTGTAGCTGGTGAATTAATTACAACTCTCTTCAGCCCTCTGATGTCTCCATTGTAAGGGAAAATTCTTGATGAATACTCCTGTACAAGTAATCCCAAATGTGGATGTCAGTTATTTCTACTGGACCTTGGAGTGTATCTCAGGGTTTCTGATAAAAAGCTAGTTTATTTGCTATTCTAGAATCATAAGACAGAGCAAACCAGATAATGATGCTGTGGTATAGAGGTCAGCTCAGGAAGTCCTGGAGAAATGTCCATTTTCCTAACAACATTATCACAATGCTCCACTGTCTGTTCTAGGCAGGAGAGATATTTCAGATTTCCGACTGAGGCTTTACACCAGCCTGAGCGGAATTGTGTCCCCTTTTCCTTCTGACTAACACGTTTACTGACAACATGCTGGGTTTTGGATCTCCTGACAGAATCTCTTTGAACAGCTCACGTAGGCAGCAGCTTTAGTTATTGTCCAGAGAAGAAACCTGAACTTCCACAGTACGGGCTGTGAAAATATCCACCAAGCTGGACAACCTGCAGAATTTCAAGATTTGCTTTCTTCCCTAGAAAAATACAAATATCATAGTGCCCTGCTCCTGGGATATTCCATAGAATCCATTTATATCAGAGGAAAGCCTTTACTAGATGCTGAGCACTACGCCAGGTGTTTGGGATAGAAGCACAAACCCTGCAGAGGCTGCTGGTCTAGGCAGGTGCTCAGGCTCAGAAATGAACTTCCGTGTAAGAGAGCGTTTGAGGCGGCCGAGTGGCCAGATGCATGGATGAGGCAGGAAAGTCAAGGAGCCTCTGGTCAATTCTCCTTCAGTTAGAACAGGGAAGAGGCCCTAGAATTGAGACAACATGGACGGTGAACAGGAGTCTTCTGGGTCCTGAGTTATGGGAAGGAAGGCTTGGTGATGGAGGGGAGCAGGAATTCTAGGTCGAGGGAAAGGTAGCCAAAGACAGGGGGCTACTACCACCAGACAGGTGCCCCTGCTCAGGCACTGGTTTGCCTCTCAGATCTTCACCCACTTGCCAGGTTTTCTGTAGATGAGAGGCTATGACAGAGGCAAACTGGGGTTGGGTCTGAGCCCCCTCCCACCCCACAGTGAAGAAGGAACTGCAGGTCCCCACATTCTCTGGGGACACCATCAGCCCCCCAGCTCCCATCTGTTGCCCACTTTGCACAACATTTCAATACCGTGTCTTGTGTGTCAGCTGCTCTCAACACCACTCTCACGGTCACCATCTTTACTCAGGGGCAACTTCAAGACAGGGCTCTGTGGGCATCCCATACTTGCTGTTGGAATCGGAATGGTGTTATGAGGACAGTGAATGCAATCAACTGGAGAGGTGAGTGACGGCATCTGATGTTGGAAGACTGAATCATGGGGATGACAACGAGGGGGGACATCCCCCATGGGCACTATTTATTTGTTACCTAACTTCAAAATTCTTTCTGGAAGCTGCATAGACAAAGCCTGCTTTATCTTTCCAAACATGAAAGGCTAGGTAAAGACACATGTCAAATGAAAATAGCCTTTTTTAGTCACAGTCAATATTTTTTGAAGTTTGACAACAGACTCTGTTAAATTCAAGAGCCTATTTCTTGTTTGGGGCTTACTTTGTTTTGGGGCTTTGCGAAAACTTAGCAATGACTCTTTTGCAGCAAACACCAGTCTTGACTCTAGGGAAGCACCGCACGGCTGATACTTGGTATGCTTTCTAGCCCCAAAAGGGCAATGTCTTACACTTCCACGTCTTCTGAATCTTCTGCTTCATATGCTGGTTTTCAAACGTTTGTTTTACCAGTAGGCATAGGCGAATCTTCGTTTTCAGTTCTTCGTTGGCACTAAACTTCTCCCTATTTACTCATTTTCTCGACTGACATCTTTATGTGTGTGTGTTTTTCCTTGGCAGGGAGTCTACAGCTTAACACAAGCTGGAAGGGATGTTGGGAGGTTATGGTAACAATCTAGGAGAGCTGGTGAGGGCCCAAGCCAGGACACCGAGTGTAGGTGGATATGTGGGCTGGAAAAGGGAACACCCAGGGTGCCCCCAAGTTGCTAGCTTGGGGGACTTGGTGGCAGATAAGGCCCAAAACCAACACAAGAGAAACAAGCAGCTCTTTTGCATCTGTTTGGTTGAAGGTACGTGCAAGACGTGCAGGTTAAGATTTAACAGCCAGCTGCTTATGCAGGTCTAGAATTCAGGACTGAGAGAGACAGATAGGGCCAAAGAAGTGATTCCATCTGCACTTATACCCATATGTGATAGAGTTCCAACCAACCCTTCCACCCTCTCAAAAATAAAATGTTTGCAAGATCACACGAGAGTTTGCAATCCCCACCGTGAAAACATGTTTATTTTGATATCCATTTCTCAAATCCCTCCTTTCATCTTTTCTGCCAGAGACAGACTGAGAAATAATGTGGAACTGGAAGAACCAAAGTGTGTGGAGAAAGCAAGTAAGAATAAATCCGCACTGCTGACTTTCATAATCACTCAGCCCGGCTCTTTGCTTTTCTGGTTGACCCTTTGGCAGAACTAGGTATCTTGAAGTTCTTGGAAGAAGCAGGTAGCAGTTTTAGCAACTTACCTACCACATGAGCATGAATTTTCTACCCAGACAATAGATCATCATAGTACATCTGGTCCAAAGTGCCTGTGGTGGCATAATGAGTTAACACCGGAGTCGTCTGACAGATGATAGAATCCTCCTGGCAGTTAGGATGGGTTGGAGCGGCGAGAGGGCAAAACACAGCACACAGCGCGCTGGTTGTGTCGTTGCCCAGAGTGGTGCCTCTCTGTGACCCAGTGGCTCCAACGTATCAGGAAGCTGGAAAGCTGGAAACACCAGTGTGGATTCCTTTCCTGAGCCAGAGCACGCCAGCAGCTGAGAAACCAGACTTCTCTGGTCTTTTCAGCCAAACCATGCTTTGGTCTGTTCTGTCACTCCTGCCTCCCAATTAGACACCCAGAGTCCCTCTACCACCTGCCACTCCGCAAGACAAACCCAGCTGCCCTGGTGTGGGAGAGGGAGGATGAAGGCTGAGCTCTCCAGCCTGGAAGAAGGTAAAAGAGCAACGAGTCCCCCAGAAGTGAGCAGAATTCACTTGTTCCCCTCAGAGAGCCAAAGGGTTGTTGAAGGGTCATCACTGGTCACAGCTGTGGTGGCAGTGATGAGTTTGAGGGACCCTTTATAAAAGCTATGAGGACTTTATATAATGCAATAGTGCTGCAGATTCCCCTCTCTGATGAAGCTGGTTTGGAGGTTAAATAAGAAAATGTGGGGGGCGCCTGTGTGGCTCTGTCGGTTGACCGTCTGCCTTCAGCTCAGGTCATGATCCCAGGGTCCTGGGATCCAGCTCTGCATCGGGCTCCCTGCTCAGCGGGGAGCCTGCTTCTCCCACCCTCCCTACTTCTGCTCTCTCTCTCTCTCTCTCTGTTAAATAAATAAATAAAATCTTTAAAAAAAATAAGAAAATGTGGGGAAGTCACAAAACATAGTACCTAGTATTTAATAGATACTTAACATATGGTAAATACTCATCATTTGAGAGTATACCCTTCAGACCAGAATTTGAATCTCAGCTCTACCCCAGACCAGCCCTGAGACACAGGGCATGTTAGCAACTCCCCAGAGCCACCAGTGTCACTATCTCTAAAATTGGGTCAAAAGTATCTACCGACTGAGGCTATTGTGAGTCTTAAGATCAGCTAAAGTAAGTAAAAGGCTTTAATTTGAGGTAGCATTAGTATTATTTTTGGAAATATCTGATCATAGGGCTCTTTTCATGCTTCACACTTCTAGAGAAAAATACCCCTCAACAGGGTCAAAAGCAGGTTCCGCCTGGACCATACCCAGGTTTCTACACTACAGTGAATCTAAGCTACATGTTAACTTAAACTGAGATTGGCCAATCTTCTCTGTAAAGGGCCAGAGAGAGTGTAAATATTTTAGGCTTTGTGGGCCATACAGTCTCTGTCCCAAATTCTCAACTCTACCATTGTAGGGCTGAAAGCAGCCATGAACAAAAATGTAAACAAATGAATGTGGCTGTGGTCCAATGAAACTTGATTTACAAAAACAGGCAATTGGCCCAATTTAGCCCATGGACATCGTTTGCTGACTCCTGACTTAGAGGTATACATAGAGCTCACCTCACATGTAGGTGCCTGCTGATGAGGCATGGTTAAGAGAAAAGCAGAAAAGAGCTTCATGATCCCACTACCATCCCCCATGACATGCCGAATACTAGAAATTCCACTATTAGAAAGCCATTCCTTTGACGTAAGCATCGATCCATAGAGAAAGGAGAGGTGCCTGTTGAAATGGAAATAAAGAGAATAATAAGATTAAGCTTTAATTTGAATTGTAATATTGTGTAACTCTTCAGCTGACTGGACTTGACTTTCCTGGGAGTCACCAAGCACCTGGTCGGAGGAGAATTTAAAAAGGGTAGAAGGAAGGAAAAAGGGAGCAGATTTGACTAGGACTTTCTCTGAGGGTATGCGAGTAGCTGCACTCCCCAGCTAGAACCTCCAAGCAAGCTCTCAAGGTCTTCCAAATCAAACCTCCTCTTAGACTCCTTCCCCTTCTGTATTCCATCCCCACTTCCAGCCAAGATTTCTTCATCACAAAGAGCAAACCAAAGAATGCCTCCTTCATTGCCTCTTTCTGAGACAGTGGAGGGCTGCTTTCAATGATTCCTAAAGCCTGATGTCCTCAGTTTCCAGGTTTGCATCTTAAGATATTGTCATCTTTTAACTGGAATATTTAGTTACTTTTAACTATAGTTGAAGTAAACATTTTTATTTTGCCCTTGCCATTTATTTCACCTGTTCTATACTCACCTTTCTGGGATCACTGGCCTTGCTCCTTTGAGCCCGGCCAGCCCTTTCCCCTGCCTCCCTCCAGGCCAAAAGCAACTGGAGGACACATATACCTCCATGAATCCATCCTCACCACAACCACCGGCCTCCCCAGAATAACACCCAACCCCAAAGCATTCATAGGTGCTCGATTAATGTTTGTGAGAATTAATTCACAGTTGACAACCTTAATGCTCACATGACTGACCACCTTGTCTGGTGTTAACAAAGGGGGAGAAGACTGTACAGACCACTAACGTCTCCTTGCCCCACCCCACCCCCGCGCCCCGTGAGGGTGGTGATCGCTGGGAAAAGGAGCATCCATCTAGCCTCCTGGGAGCCCAAATCCTTCTGCACACCTTTTCTTTTCCACTCACGGCTACCTCTAGCCAACACAGCTTAGAAACCCATCTGGCATTTGAACCTGGTTTGAATAGAAATGGAGATGACTCAACAAACCTACTTTAACTGTCTTTTGCTTAGCCTAGCTTTATAATCCATGGTGCAAATGTGTGCCAAGAGTACATCAATCCTCCTGTACCCAAGTTAAGGGGTGGAAAAAGATCCTAGGAGCCTTCCATTACATTTAAGGCAAAAGTTTTTATTACAGAGTACTTCCTCCTGAAGGAATACGATCACCGGGAATGAGGAGTGGGGGAAAAGTGGGGCGAGGCAGGGAAGGAGGGAGAACCTAAATAAGGGGCATTAACACACACTTTACTGCTCAGAGCCATGTACAAATGAACATTCCACGTCTCAGGACTCATTTCCCGGAGACCTCATGAACTGCTGTCTCAGGAGACTCCACCTCAGAAGGAAGGGAGAGGAAGGTATCCACCAGATCGTGACCCAGCGGGGCATTAACTGCTCCATACTTCACAGCTGCACATGCATGGCACCAAGAAGTTCCCACGGTGAGTCCCACTGTGGCAACCGCGACGCCAGTGAAAAGGTGAAAGCGTGCAGTGCAGGTCCAGGGGGCCTGGTCAGACTAGGCTGTCGTTGGTCCCTGCATGGCACCTAGATCACAAGAAGGGGTCCGAGGCCTTGGGTACTGGTGAGCACAAGAGGATCTAAGATGAGGCATAAGTGTTGTCCAACATACTGAAACTCCCTGCCTTGAGTGGGGGACTACCTGAAATGTACTTTTTACATGGGCTCTCTTGCAGAGATGGACTCTTTTTTTTAATTCAACAACTCATTTCTTCCTTCCTTCATTAACCAATTCAGGCACCCCCCTATATGCCACACACTGATAAATAGGAACAGCTCTGTCTTTCTGGAGCAAGGAAAGCACCTCATCTACCATTTTAAAGCAACGTCAGCCTGTCTCCCTAGCTAATCCCTCCTGATGCTGCGCCCCACCTGCTTGGACCAATCTTCCATGAGTTTTACTCAGAAGTGTTGAGTTGCCCACAAAACTCGTGCTGAAAGGCCCTAGGTGGCAGGTGGCCCGAGAAGAGAATGTGTCTCTTCCAAGGAAAAAATCTTTCCTGTAAACCTGAACACTGCTACTTATCTACCTTTGCAAGTCATCGTACACTCAGGCCCAGGGCATGGGTGAGGAGCTTTGGCATTCCAGAATGGGATCTTGCACTGTTAACTTAGACACCAGGAAGAGAGTAAGCTACAGAAGCCTGGAATGCCTCAGTGTCTTAAAATTTGGGGCCTGTCAGTGGAGAAGGGTCTAAAGTAAATTCTTGTAGGTTAGAGGCAAGAAATTACTAGTTCTGTACATTTGTGTTTCGTCCATCCATAATGTCACTTGGCTATGGTTCACCGTGACCATGACCACATATAATTATGTCCATGTTACAGATGTGGAAACTGAGGCTGAGGGAGTAAATAACTTGCTGAAGGTCACAGAGCCAGTAAAAGTATTTCTAGGGCTTGAGCCATGTTTTGGAAGTGAATGTCCCCTTTGTTCTACCCAGAGGTTCAGCCTTCCCAGGCCTGTCCTCCAAACCTCTGACCCTGCAGCCCAGGGTTGGTGGCTGCCAATCCTCACCCGCCATATGGGAAACAAGGGCCTTAGGACCCAGGGATTTCCCCCAAGGTACTTTAGCTGAGTATTGTCAATGGGCAAAATGCCAGTGCTCAGGGCTCCATCTTCCCTCCCTTGCCCTCCCTCCAGCCCCCTCCTCCCTCACCTAGCACAGAGCCAACTCAGTCCTGGTAAATTCAGTGTTTTTCCATTCCAGTGAGCTCAGCCTTTACTTTGATTTGGGTGCAAGCAGCTGCAGGTGCCTCGAGTCATCATCTGCTCTCTTTCCCCCCTCTCTCACTGCAATGTCATCCATGTTTACTTGCTGCTCTGGACTTTAGATTCTGTCAGAATGCCAATCGGCTGGGCCGCCAGAGCGCCACAGCTGACAGTCAAATCTGTGATGCCGAATCCTTCTTCGGGAGAAAAGGGCTAAAGAGGTTAATACACTCAAGTCAGGATAAACACACCAGCTGTTAGAGTTTCTAATATTTAATATCATTATCAAATAAATAACTCAGGGAAAAAAATCACACACACATACACACATATCATAAAAGCCCACAGCAGCCCACTGCTTCATCCACGGTGGTTAAAGAGAATATTAATAAATTATCTTAAAAGCCTCCACAATGGGGTAATGGCTAGGACACAATTAAGAAAACATTTGCAAATAGCCTGCTGCTGTCCTTGTCCAGAGACACCCTTCCCCAGGTCAGCCTGGAGAAAGGAACCGGGGGAGCATAACGTGGGAGGAACAGGGAGAAACAACTTTAGGTTTTCGTCTTGGTCTGGGAGGACTTCAGCTCAAGTAACATTTGCTTCTGCTTTTGCTTTCAACGGGGAGATTCCAGATGGATCTCCCTCTATTAGAAAATACACCACACTTCTAACTACAAAACACGATCATTTTTTTCTTGAGGAAAATGTCTATTCAGACAAATTTTGCATTCGTAACCATTTTGTGGGGAATGGGTTATTTAACTGGCCAGTAAGCAGTGCTTTCTTGTTGTTTGCTCTTCAGGCTACTTTGTGCACAGATACCAGCCAGAGTGATGAGCATCTATTTTTCTTTTGTATTTCTAGCCTTCTGATTCCCTGAACACTGATGTTAAGGTTGAGCAAGACAGAATTTAAACGGCCTGTTAACTGTGTCAGGAAATTGCGAGTCCACTTTTTTTTTCTTTTCTTTCTTTCTTTCTTCTTCTTCTTCTTCTTTTTTTTTTTTTTTTTTTTTGACCCAGCTCACTGTCTGCTGTTCACCTGGGCTACAGGAACAGAAAATGATGATCATCGCATTTGGGGGAAAAAAAATGAACATGGGCTAATTTTTTTTTAAGGCTCCAACAAAATGTTTTCCAGGTCACAAAGCACTGAGCAAAATGAGCTCCATATCTAGTTTATGTTGTATATTATAAGGGAAGCTGGTCTTGGCGACTTTGTTAAGGTTCCATGAGCATTTTTTGAGATAAAGCCTTCATTTCAAGGGGCCAGGGTTCAGCTATTTCCCTTCTCATCAAGCAAAAACCTGGCATCCCGTTTGTCCGTCCAGATGTATTTTTGTTTGGGTTTTTACACTGTTTGACTGAGATCAGGTCATGAATTTCTGCTCTCCGGATGGGCAGAGGAATGACAATTTATGAAGTCTGAGGATGCGTGTTGTTTAGCTCACAAGCACAGCCAGATGAATTTGGGTGAGAGGAAGGGCTGCATGGCCAATATCAGATCAGTTTCTCTTTCACAAACTTTTAACAATCAGACCAGGAGGGTATAATTTTAATATTCTCCGTTATCTGGGGCTGTATGGGTGGAATGGATCAGAAGGAAAGAATCCAAATAATTTAAATGGGACTTTGCTCTAAGAAGACTTTCACGGTAATTTTCCTGTCGACATTGTGTCTGGGCAAAGGCTCCCAAGATGGCTGGACTGTCCACACGTGTTCTGGTTAACACTGGGAATGATGAACATGTAAATGACTTCTGCCCACACACCTCTGCCTTTGGGTCCTTGATGAACTTCCAACGGCTCGGTGGTCCCTTTGCTCACTCAGGCATCCTCTCCACGTCCGCCCAGGTCCCTGGGTCCTTCAAATGAGTTTTTCAAGCGTGTAGAAAAAAAATGCAGCCGGGGGCAGGAATGAAGGCAAGAATGATGGGTCTGCCCAGGGAGACCAAGTGGGAGGAAGGGGTGTCCCAGAGCCGATCTCGGTGGTGAGGTGGCCGGCGTGTGCCCTCACCTCTCAGCATGGCAGTTATAGAGGGACTGAAACATGTCTGAAGTTTGGGGAGTTGCCTGAAGTTTAGATAGCTGGTTGTTTTCTTGATTTCTGTTCAGATGTATCTGGACTGGAGATGAGACCAAAATTATTGTTAGAGTAATGAGGACAAAAGAGAGGAAGGAAATGAAGAGGAAAGTAGTGGCAGGGAGAAAGGGAGAGGAGAAGGGGAGGGGGGGAGAGGAGAGAGGGAGGGGGAGAGGAAAACCAAGGCCAGCTCTCAGACCCAGAGCTCTGCTGTCTTGCTGGTCTCTGTGCCCTCCGCCCGATGTCCTTTCACCCTCCTGTCCTCCACAAGCTCCGACTCACGACCACGTTCTGGGTCTAGATCAAGCCATCCTGCTCCTCAGTGCACAGCTGAGTGCCTTCTTCCCCCTCTGCTTCATCCCCTTCGTGCACGAGGCTGTCTCTGCCTTTCTGCCTCCTAGAGGAAGGAAACATCTCTACTGCATGGCTTCCCACGCATCCTGGTGGCCCTAGCTTTCCATAAATGTTTGCTGAAGGAATGAAAGAAGGAATGAAGGAATGAAGGAATGAATGAAAATGAGAGAACTGAGGACTCACTAGAGATTTACCCAATACTAGTGTAAATCCAAGAACTCTCCTATGATAAAGACATTTTGTTTCAATGAGATGCTATTATAACCATTTGCTAATAACAAGAGAAACAGAGAGGTCTTAAAGATTACGTGAAACAGTAGTTTTGATGATCACTCTCAAGAGATTTCTTTCTATTCTAATAATAACTGTTTATAATGCACTTTTTAAAAATTAGAACATACCCGTCATTAATATCAAAATGTAAAATGGATCAAATTTTACTACTAAGCTTACTTAGGAGCAGAGTGATATCCTTTTTTAAACAAATATACAGAAAAGTAGTTAAGATAACCAGGTTTAGCCATCAAGGGAGCTACACGAATGTGAAGTTGGAGACACGTGGTCTTAAAAGCAGTTTTGGTTTCCCACCTCAGTGACCGAGGCTCCCTGTGAGTTCATTGCACCTGAGATCAGGTCCTCTCAGAAAACAGGAACAAAGTAACAAGGGTCCCTCTGTTTCGATCGAACTTTCACTTCCTGCCACTCTCATCAACTGACTTTATTCCCAGGAGATCCTTGTAAGATGGGGAAGAAACTGACTTCCCCCTTCCCTGCTGGGGAGACAGCAGCCCAGGGGGCGCAGGGCACTTGTCCTGGGCAGCTGGGCGGTGCAGCTGAGGGTCGGACCCGTCCCCTCAGTGTCGGTGCTGAGCAGGATGTGCCTTACTCGTGGGACCAGGTCCTTGACTTCCATCACCCAGGACTTGGAAAACTGTAGAAAGGAGGATGCTAAGTGGCTTTTTTCTGCTTGCCTTCATGGTAAAAAAGAAGAAAAAGGATTAAACAGGATTGACATTAGACACCAAGAAGAACTTCCCATTGCTAGGATGATTGTAAAAGCTGGAAGAAACTAGGAGGAGTCTCAGTGAGTTTAACTCGGCTGCAGTGATTTCTCCCACGGAATTCCAGATGTCTTACCCTTCTTAGTCCTGATTCTCACATAATTCCCAACTCCGGGCAGGTGATGGGCAAGCAGGCCCTGTAGCCTTCACTCTGAATTCTCTGCTTCCCTCCGGTAGAAGCCCCATGCTTTATTTATGGGAATTTTTTTTCATGTAGACATTTTACTCTCCTTGCCGCAGAAGGTGGTTTCCCCAAACTGCTGCAAATGTTCCTTGTCTGTATATTTTATTCATATGGATCTGTTATTGGCCCATCCCTTCCTGAAAGAGCTGAAATTTGCCCTTGAGGCATCAGATGGAGTAGTCAAATTGTCAAATGTGTCTCCTAATTGAAGTGAACATTGGCACAATATTTGTCGACTGGAAATAAACAGCCCCAGTGAAGTAGCAGGTTTACAACCTTCATGTGCTTGTTCAGGTCTTGCTGAGAGTTGAGGGAAACATGCAGAGAGAGAAGCTATTTCTCCTGGAAATGAAAACTTTGGGGGGTAGGAGGGGGAGTCTGTCTTTGACTCCAAAATCTCCCAGAGCCAGGAAGGGCTAACCTGGAAAAAACTGTAGTGTGGCCAGTGAGGTTTCTTTTTCTTTCTTTCTTTCTTTCTTTTTAAAGATTTTATTTATTTGACAGAGAGAGACACAGAGAGAGAGGGAACACAAGCAGGGGGTAGTGGGAGAGGGAGAAGCAGGCTTCCCACTGAGCAGGGAGCCTGATGCGGGGCTGGATCCCGGGACCCCAGGATCATGATCTGAGGCAAAGGCAGACGCTTAATGACTGAGCCACCTAGGCGCCCCGGCGAGGTTTATTTCTAGCACTCCTCCTTTGCCTGTCTGGCTTCTTCCCGTTCTGGGGTGCCTCCTCGGCTAAAATGCAAGGGTCCAGAATCAGCCTGCTTGCTGTCCTGTCAAACCCTCTTATTAGCAAGTTTCTGCAATCAGAGTGTGAGGAACAAAAAGTGAAAGGGTGATCAAGTCAAAAAGAGCCCAATGACCAACGCTGTCTTTTCCGGGTGTCTCCTGAGCCCCAGCAAACGCACAAGTTCTGGTTCAATGTTGCCCAAGCTCTTCTGGACCCCGGCATCGGTCCCTCTGGCAGGGCTGCAGCGAACACTCTTGGAGGACAGGGAATGGGGAAGTCAGTGCTGAAGCCTTGCGAACTGCAACCCCAGATGCCTCCCAAGGTCACATACTGCAGCAGGAGAGTGGAAGGGACCCAAGTCAAGCCCAAAGCTGAAAAGCTTGCCTCTTCAATGAGGCTGTGGAAAATCATGGGGCGTGGGGGGTGGGCAGGGTGAGTGTGTTCCTGCCAGTCTTGGTCAAGTCAGGTCTGTCCCTCCCCACCACTTTCTTGCTTTCCTCAAGAAATCAATCAGAAGTAGGCCATTTCCTTCCATGAAAGTTCCCTCGGGAGTGGGTCCCTCTTGCCCCTGCTCTCCATTGCTTTCTTCTGGTCTGTTCCAGCAAGCCCCCAGGCCTCCTAGGCAGGCACGAAGCCACCAGCCCCTGGACATCCTCCTCCACTGCCACCTTGCTGGAGTTGCCATTCCAATGTACCAGGTTCCTACCAGGGAGTTGGGTGGATTCCAATCCCTGGAGGGTCTTAATCTGTCCTCTGTTTGGTTTAGATGGGGGAACTGGCCTGAAAGTATTAACAAGCACCGTGAACCTTCGTTAGGCTTCTCTGGTAATGACTGGATTTTCTCCACTTCCCCTGAGAGTGCAGAGAATGGGAGCGCGAGAGACCAAGATAGAACATTCCTGCAGTGACCCTGACAAGGCATCTCTGCTCAAATTCCTCTCCAGGATAAAAGAGAAATTGCATTTCTAAGGTCCCTTTAACTTGCCTCATAAAGACTTTGTGAGGTCAGGGCTAGGAATTCCTCTGATGTGAGGGTACTGCGACTGCTAATATTCTCTGCCCCCGCACTTCCCTCTGATTTGTAATGATCTGCCCCAGTCTGTCCAGACCATGGATTAGAGTCTTTTAAGGACAAAGCTACTGCTTTCACCACTGTATCCCCAGCCCCCAGTACAGCCTGTCCTAGACTCTTGCTGTTTGTTGAACTGAAGAAACTTTCTTAACTAAACAAGTGAATGAACCTCAGGCACCTGTGCCCAAGCGCCTCCCCCAACCCCAGCCTTGACCTTTATCAGAACAGGTAATCCAAGTCAGTTGCCCTAAGAAACTTGAAACCATTCCCTATCACCAGCTTTTAGGGACACTACGATAAATCTTAAAAAGTGAAATTGTGCTTTTAAAATTCTTTGTTGTAAGTCGGTTGTTCTTTAGGGCTAATTGAGACCAAGAGGTGATAGGGGTGGGGATACAGTAACGTTTCCGTATTTGAAGCTTGACCTCTCCTTGCAGATTCCTGGTTTTGTCCCCTTTAAAGGAATCGTAAGTCTAAATGGACAGATTGGGAAAAGTATCTTGGAGATGGGGATATTTTAAAATGCAAAACCCAAAGTGTTAGCAAGCGGCCAGCCAGCAGCCTCACACATTTAAGTGTCAGATCAGCTCCACAGCTAATGAAATCCAGTCTCCCAATGTGTCTTTCTGGAATGGAACTAAATTTGTAGAAGCCCAAGACTTGATCAAGCCTTGTTTAATGTTTTATTACTTTTTATTCCCCCCCCTGAGTCTTGAACACGTGCTCTTTGCTGAAGATGGCAAGACAAAGAAGTGCTGATGTCAGGGACAGGAAATCAGTCACTCCTCTTCTACTGGGTAAAATTAATCAGTAACTGTTGACCTGCTCATAATCAAGAACGCAAACTGGGCTGCCATCACATGGCTTATAAAGACTTCCCCATGTGACATTCCGTGTGGATTGGAGATGATAAGGGAACATAGGATTTTGCAGCATGTACCCTTACAGAAAGGCTGAAAACGTATAAAATTACCTTGGGAAATAAGTTCTGATGGAGGACAAACTTCCAGTCTCCCTGTTCTCCTCAGTGGCCTCCCCTTTCCAATTTTTCATTTTCCTTGACATCTCCTCCGTAGCACTTGATATGAGTGACCATTCCCTCATACTTAATAAGGATTTTCGTTGTCATGATCCCTATGCTCATGATATATCGGGCCTCGCCGTGGTGCTAGGCATTTCAAACATCCTACCTCATTTGCCTGCAATGACTGGAGTCTTCTTTCCCTTGTCTTGGTTCTGGGTCCTGCCCATTGCTGAGTACTCCTGTTCCTACCCCTCATCCTTCTCTTCTCAGCACCAACTGACTCATTCCCTCAGGCTTTGCCCTTGGGCCTCTGCTCTTCTCTTCTTCAAAGAAGGCATCTCCTCCCCTGATTTTCTAGCCATCTCCTTCCGTGATTTTCTGTTACCTCTAAGGGGATGACTTTCACACATGCTATCTTTGGCTCTCACCCACGTTCCTTTTTCCAGCCCCACGTTTTCCACTGCCTGCTGGACATTTCCACCTGGGTATTCCACCAATACCTCAAAATAACTGAAAACAAGTTCACTATATTTCTCTCAAAAATGGCCTCCCTCCCCATTTCCCCATTCCTATTGATTCTACCAGAACTTTAGTCTTCATACACCTTACATGCTTTCTTCTCCTTCATCTCTTCATAGCTCCTCAGCGACCCAGTTCCGCAGGTTCTTACTTTGTCAGGGCTCCTAATTCTCCTTTCCTTTAAATTCCCCCTCTCATGATTCTAACTCAGGCCTTGTCACCTAATACTTCAGTTAGTCTACTGTCCTCTTAACTTATCTCTGTCACCTTCAGTCTCGTACATTGCTGCCTGATTAATCTCCCTAAAACATTGCTTTCTAGAAGTAACACTCCTGATCAAAACCCTTCCCGATCTCCTCACTGGCTAACCCTGGCATTTAAGACTTTCCAAAAGCTGGCACAAATCTACTTTTCCCAGATCAAATCTATTACCCCTTAGTGCAAACTGGTCTCTTCAGTTGTTTCTTCTTCTTCTTCTTCTTCTTCTTCTTCTTCTTCTTCTTCTCCTTCTTCTTCTTCTTCTTCTTTTTAGAGAGAGAGAGAGAGAACACAAGCAGTGGGGAGGAAAGGGAGAGGGAATCTTAAGCAGGCTCCACTCCCAGTGTGGAGCTCTCAGGGTTCGATCCCTTGACCCTGAGATCATGATTTGAGCTGAAATCAAGAGTCCGAAGGCTAACAGACTGAGTCACCCAGGCATCCCTCTTCAGTATCTTTGAAATAGAACTTGCTTTACAACATTTTGCTCCTTCTGTTACTATCTTTTAAAAATATTCCTCCTGTCTTCTGTCTGATGCAAATCTTACCAAGTCTACATGCTTGGAGTTTAGTAGTTTGGTCCTCAAAAAGTCATTTTTCCAATAGCATTTGCTCACTTCATGTCTCTGTATCCAATTTTGGAAATTCTCATAATATTTCAGGATTTTTCATTATTATTATATTTCAGTATTATTATATTTGTTATAATATCTCTGATCAGTGATTTTTGATGTTACTTTTGTAATTGTTTTGGGACACCATGAACAGCGCCCATACAGGACAGCAAACTTAACAGATAAATGTGTGTGTTCTGACTGCCCCACTAACTGACTGTTCCTCCATCTCTCTCCTTCTCCTTGAGCCTCCCTATTCCCTAAGACACAAAATTGAAATTAGGCCAGTTAGTAACCCGACAATGGCCTCTAAGAGTTCAAGTAAAAGGAAGAGTCACACGTCTCTCACTTTAAATCAAAAGCTAGAAATGATTAACCTTAGTGAGGAAGGCATGTCAAAAGCCAAGATAGGCTGAAAGCGAGGCCTCTTGTGCCAGTTAGCCAAGTTGTGTTAGCCAAGGACAAGTTCTTGGAGGAAATTAAAAGTGCTACTCCAGTGAACACAGAAATGATAAGAGAGGGAAATGGCCTTATTGCTGATATGGAGAAAGTTTGAGTGGTCTGGATAGAAGATCTAACCAACCACAACATTCCTTGAAGCCAAAGTCCAATCCAGAGCAAGGCCCTAACTGTCTTAAGCTCTATGCAGGCTGAGAGAGGTGAGGAAGCAGTGGAAGAAAAGTCTGAAGCTAGCAGAGGTTCATGCTGGTTAGGAAAGTTTAGTTGGTTCACAACGTTTAAGGAAGGAAACTGTCTCCATAACATCTAAGTGTAAGGTGAAGCAGCAAGTGCTGATGGAGAAGCTGCACCAAATTATCCAAAAGATCTAGCTAAGAGAATTAATGAAAGTGGCTATACTTGGGGCGCCTGGGTGGCTCAGTTGATTAAGCATCTGCCTTCGGCTCAGGTCATGATCTCAGGGCCCTGGGATCGAGCCCCGCATCAGGTTCCCTTCTCAGCGGGGAGCCTGCTTTTCCCTCTCCCTCTGCTGCTTCCCTTGCTTGTGCTCTCTCTCTCTCTCTGTCAAATAAATAAATAAAATCTTTTTTAAAAAAGTGGCTATTCTCAACAACAGATTTTCAATGTAGATGAAATAACTTTTTGGGGGGGGAAAGATGCCATCTAGAATTTTCATAGCTGGAGAGAGAAGTCAATGCCTGGCTTCAAAACTTCAAAGGACAGGCTGACACTCTTCTTAGGGGCTAATGCAGCTGGTGACTTTCTCTTAAAGCCAATGCTCATTCACCATTCTGAGGATCCTAGGGCCCTTCAGAATGATACCAAATCTGTGCTCTAGAAATGGAACAACAAAGCCTGGATGACAGCACTTCCGTTGACAACATCGTTTACTGAATATTTTAAGCCCACTGTTGAGATTTAGTGCTCAGAAAAAAAAAAAAAGATTTCTTTCAAAAGATTATTGCTTATTGGCCATGCACCTGGTCACGCAGAAGCTCCAATGGGGATGGACAATGAGATGAATGTTTTCATGCCTGCTAACACAACATTTACCCTGCAGCCCATGGATCAAGGAGTCATTTGGACTTTCAAGTCTTATTATTGAAGAAATACATTTTGTAAGGCTTGAGCTCTCACAGATAGCGATTCCTCTGATGGATGTGGATAAAGTAAAGTGAAAACCTTCTGGAAAGGATTCACCATTTTGGAGGCCATTAAGAACATTTGTAATTCATGGGAAGAGGTCCAAACATCAACATTAGCAGGAGTTTGGAAGAAGTGATTCCAACCCTTATGAATGACTTTGAGGGGTTCAAGACTTCAGAGGAGGCAAGCACAGCAGATGGGGTGGAAATAGCAAGAGAACTGGAATCAGAAGTGGAGTCTAAAGATTTTGAGTGAATGGCTGCAATCTCGTGATAAAACTTGAACAGGTGAAGAACAAAAATCCTGCAGAGAAACCCTTCATGAAAGCAAGAGTCAATGGATGCAACAAACTTTACTGTTGTCTTATTTTAAGAAATTGCCACAGCCACCCCAGCCTTCAGCAACCGTCAACCTGATCACTCAGCAGCCACCAACAGCGAGATAAGACCCTCCACCAGCAAGAAGATTACAACTGACTTAAACTCTTATGACGGTTAGCATTTTCTAGCAATGAAGTGTTTTAAAATTAAGATATGTACATTTAATAGACATAATGTTATTATACACTTAATAAACTATAGTTTATTTATTTATTATATTTATTATAGTGTAAGCATAACTGTATGCACTGGGAAACCAAAACATTCATGGTACTCACTATATTGCACTGTTTGCTGTGTGGAGAGGTCTGGAACCAAACCCGTGACATGTCCAGGGTGCGCGTGTATTGAGCATTTGCTCTATCCCAGCCTCTGTTCTAGGCACTGGGATACAGAGAGGAATCATCAGCACCAGTCCCTGTTTTCATGGAGCTTACACTGGCGAGGGGGAGGAGACATAAAACAACAAATAAATAATGAGATATTTTCAGATAGCAATGAATATTACTTGACTTCAGAACCCCCTTCAAGAAAAAGAAACACCGAATCACAGAGAAGTTAAAGGCCTCCTCAGAGGTCCTGCAGTTGGCAAATGACAATGCCTGGATCGTAGATCATGACTTCTATTTTTCTGTCCATTACCTACATTACTTCTTGTTTCTTTAGCCCACTGTTAAGCATTTCGAGGTCAGGTCACAATTTTCTCAAACTTGTGCTAGTACTTAGCATGCTACTGGGCATTTTACAAGTGCTCCATGCTTACCTGTAGGAAGAAAGAATTAAGGAAAGCAGAAAGGGGGCACGCAGGAAGGCATCAGGGAGAAGTGGTGTCGTCCCTATAGGTCACGGACCTGTAACATTCATTTTCCTTCTCTGAGTCCATGTACCTCATTGGTGTCATATGCATATCCATATTCTTTAGCCCACCAGAGAGTCTCGGGGTTAATAAAGATGCTGTCAGGGAGTACTGGCTTTTATTTTCCACTACATTTCCCTTGCAAGTGGCAAACTCTATCACTTGAACTGTGAGTATGACCCAGGGGGGAATCTGTGTCCAGGCGGCTTCCTACTCCTGACGGTGACAAGCCAGAACAAACTATAACCTAGCAGGACCAAGACTGGGAGAAGTCGAGATGATTTGTTTAAAACAATCTGTACTAGAAGATTGGTGATAAATTGGATTCCTTTTACTTTCCCCTAATCCTTTGTTCCCTACGCCTCAGGAAGAAATAGAGAGAGGAGGAGAAGGGAGCGAGGGAAGGGGATGAATTTATCACAAGTTCCTATTTATAGAATCACAAGGCTGAGCAATACACTATCTTCAAGGAAAGGGGCTATTAGATGGCTCTTGAAATATTCTCCCTTATACCTAAATGAGCATTCTAGTTCCTTCACACCAACTTTTAATGGACTCTATATTGATGATTACGGTTTAACTAACAAAACCTGTAGATAGGAATGGCACCTCCCAATGCTGATTTCCCTTTAAATTATTTTCCATTTAGTGTAAATCCTATAGCATGGCATAAAACTTTATTGAATAGCTCATTTAAGCAGAGAATACTTTTGAAAGAATATTAGTAAACTCTTTCAATGGAGTCAAAACACCAAAATGGAAAATTCAAGTTTTGAAGAGAGCCATTAAGTGTGATTAAACCTTTAAAAAGCAGAGAACAACGTGTGCAGAAACTCTATTTAGCCATTTCATATCTTTAATTGTCCAAAGATTTACTTTAAAAGCACAGACATGAAAGGATGCTGAATGTTACAGTATTTAGAGGGGGGGGAGTGAAGATAAGTCCTGCTCACCAGCAAATGGAGCTCAGCCCAGAAGTAGGGACAACAAAAGCGGCAGGGACCTGCTTCCTTCTACAATATGTATAGAGAGTGAAATAAAAAGGCAGCAATTCTTGACTTAGCTTTGAGGAGCACAATGGGCATGATTAGGGATCCAGAGTGGGAGTGCACTGAAGTAGTGGTGACATCCACCAGTTAGCTGGTAATTAGGATGAAAACGGAGGGAAAAGAAGCTGGGGAGCAAGAGATGGGGAGATGGGGAGACACGGGGAAAGCGATGTGAAAGGTAGTTTGTTTTCAAATTGTAAGGATATGAAAAAAATCACTTTGAGAACCAAGTTTACCATCTACTTTCCTCCACTCACGCCTCAGAGATACAGGGTGAGACCTGAGAATCTGGGATTTTAAAAAGCCCTCGAGATAATTCCACCGCCGCTGCCGATGGTCCTTGGGCCAGTTCAGGGGATGTCTGGAGGAAGACGGGAAGGGCTTGGAACAGAAATCTGAAAGAGCAACACCACCTGGGAAAGAGGAAGAGGAAAGCGTTCCCAGATGACAGGTGTCTGGCAGCTAACTTTCCTGCGCCTCTCTCCTCACTCTCAAGTACACAAGGCAATCCCGGGAAGGGAGTTGGCTGAGGGACTCAGGAGAGTATCAGCAAGAAGGACAATACCTTCTGGAAGAGGGCAGGAAGGAAAAAAAAGTAAAACAATGAGGGGGGAAAAAGACAGAATAGGAAGAGGAAGAAAAAGAAAATGAGAGGCACACAGAAAAGCAAAATCACCAGCTGAATACTCTCTCAGTGTCCGGAAATGGAAGTGAACAAAGCAATGTGATAATAGACGGTGTATACTGACAACATTTAAAAAAAATAAGTAGTCATGTCTTGTGACTAGGTATTGATAAAGTGGAATAGAAATATGTGAAATTGTGGATAGGGCAGATTGCTAAGTGGTTCAAGAGAATGTGAAAATCTGCACCTCTGCTCTGTGGCCTTGAAGATGGGCTTCAAGGTCAACCACCAGGGAGTGAGAGCCACGAACCTGGTGGGGCCGGGGGTGGGTGTGGGGCACCAGGCATTGTCTCTTGCCACAACCAGAGTATCTCTGTTTTGGCTAAGATTGAATTTGAGCAGAAAAGTACTGCTAAAGAGGGTTTTAAAATTTCTGATTTGGGGGGCTCCTGGGTGGCTCAGTCGGTTGAGCATCCAACTCTTGACTTCAGCTCAGGTCATGTCTCAGGGTTGTGAGATAGAGCCCCATGGCTCTGCGCTCAGCGAGGAGTCGGCTTGAGGATTCTCTCTCTCCCTCTTCCTCCGCCCCCCCCCACTCACACTCTCTTTCTTTCCAAAATAAATGAATAAATCTTTAAAGATAAATAAATACTAAAATTCCTGATTTTGGTCATTTCCCCTCATTTTACAGATGAGGAAACTGAGGGTCTGAGAAGTAATGTCTTGCCCAAAGTCACTCCACATGTTTGTGGTGATTTGGACCTAAGCCTGGAACTCATTGCTCCTAGTCCAGTGAGCATTTCTCCGGAGCATGTAGCCACACCCTTTAGACACCGGGACTTGCCAAGGAAGTGTGTTTTACAAGTGTGTTGCTCTAACTGGTTGGAACATTTTAGGGGTCATGATTAAATAAGTAGCATGTCTAAATGCACTTGATAATGAGTAAGGTCCTCCCAGAGTGTTATTCAAGTCCCTTTGAAGTAGAAGAGGTCTGGTGAAGTGCAAAGGAATGGACAGGAATCCTTAGGTCTGAAGGAAGTGGGAACTCGCAAGCTGACTACTTCCATGCTCCAAGTAGGTTACACATGCTACACTCTCTAGATCTTCTTATTGCAACCCAGTGATGCAGGCTAAATGACCGTCATTTAGCCATGGAGATGACTGAAGCCCAGCAAGGTTAACAGATTGCCAAATGAGGATGACAGCTCAAGTCTAAGTGACTTCAGAACGCAAGGTTTTTGCACTTATTTACAATGGGACACTTCTGGCTTTTCATGCCATCCTTTTTCAGGAAGACTCATTTCCTTTGATACCAGTTCCAGTATATGCGTTCCAGGGGGGATGGCTGTACATAGGAAGGAAGGACGGAGGGAAGGGTGGAAGGAAGGAAAGGAAGGAAGGAAAGAGACAAAGGATAAAATAATGAGAAAACATTTCAATTAAAGAAAAGTTGAATTCAAACATCTAGAAAGAGTCACTTAATGGCCATGCACTGCTCCTGCCTTGGAAAGAGTTCTAAACAGGTCCTTCGGGATGAGCACATCCCTCCATAAAGCACTGACTTTCACTTTCAGTCAGCTCATCCTTCAAGCCTGGTGGACCTGAGCGAAGACAGCAGGAGACACCCAACTGTGGGTAGAGTCTCAGACTTCCCTTCCCTCTCCAGGACCATGGACTTCAACACAACACAGGCTGGTGGCTGGGGCCAGAGGGGCCTGAAGTGTGGCTGTGGCGGGGCCCCTACACTCTGCTCCCTAACACCACATTTGCCTCTGC
Organism: Eumetopias jubatus; assembly: GCF_037043125.1. Lineage (NCBI taxonomy): Eukaryota > Metazoa > Chordata > Mammalia > Carnivora > Otariidae > Eumetopias > Eumetopias jubatus. The sequence continues at coordinate 38,960,356 of NW_028274818.1, forward strand.
TTTCCTATTATAAAGATGGTACATAATAGAAAGTCCAGAAAATGGAGAAATAACACTTATGATCCTGACCACCTATATACATATATATATACACATTACCAGCTCCAAGTGGGCATATATATATCCATTTTGGCAAATTCTATTCCCATTCTCTATTTTCATAAATATAGGTTTTAACAGTTATGGTCATAATGGCACATACTTTATATCTCACCCTGCCCCCCCCACACCACTTAACTCTGTGTCAGACATTTCTCCAGGACGTGTGTGCTTAGCCTGTTTTCCTCCCTAAATCTTCTCTTCCCTTCCTTTCTTTTATTCAACTCCCCCACCCTGTTCTTTCTTTGTCACTTAGTCTCTCTCCCCTCTATGTTTTTCTCCTTTCGTCCAACCTAAAGCTTGCCATAGTTTCCTGGGATCATGGGAAGGAAGACACTTCTGAGTTCGGACTGGGTTCTGAGTTCTGACGCCTGCTTTCTTTTCCAGGAGAGCAGGCATCTAGTTCCAAATAGCCTCCTGTCTTGAGTCGGTCTCAGGCCAGATGTTTCCTAGAAGTAAATCGGGGTAAGTGAGAGGAAGGAGGGGAGAGGGGGGTTATAACAGTGCGTCCGAATCCGGCATGCGCAGGGCTCAGGGATTGTGGGGGTAGAATAGGAAGTGAGCAGGTTGCGCATTCCCACAGCGCTAGGAGATGAAGTGCTTCACTGCCTATCAACAATCTGGAAGAATAATGATGATAATAATTCAGAGGGCTTCAAGCAACACCTCCTGAGGAGAGAAAGTAGGCTTCTTGTTTTGTTCTACGCTAAGGCCTGGATTTAGTTTAGTAGGGTTCGAATACAACCTAAGAGAAGATGGCTTCATTTTTTAAAAAGATGTGCAGAATCACAATAACACCAACCGATACTCACATGGTCCTTTAAATATACAAAGCACCATTATGTCACTTATATCCACAAAAGCAAAGAAAATGTTCTGGGTAGAATGTGAGGAAGCTGACATTTGACAATAGAGTTTCGCTGAAGTTTATATTATAAAGCTTTCACCAGAACAATTAATATAAACACTCTGCAATGATAAGCATTTTAAGAGGGGCCACATCCACCAATTGGAAATCTCGGAAGAAGCGAAGGTATTGCTGAAGAGGGCAGCGTGTATGAGGATGAACATTCGAAAGATGGAAAGGGAAGACATCTGGGCGGGGGGGTGCTTTCTTGATGAGAAAACATTACCAGCTCCAAGTACTCTAATAAAGGTAAATTGCAATTTATGGTACTTCTTCGTGGTTCAATTTCCTTGGCAATTATTACATTAGAGTGACACTTCTATTGAATTATATGTTTCAATTACTATTAAAAAATCGAAGTCCTTAAGTTCGAGGAAATTATGAATGCAGCTTCTGGAGAGCTCTACCTCTGACACTCCAAGGATAGGATCGTTTATCTCCTTAGCTCTCGGGGGTCCATTATGCAGCGTGGGCCAGGAAGGAGCCTGTCTGCACAATAGTGTCCAACATTATCAAAGCACTTCTGGTGGATTCGACCATCTCCGTGCTGTGTTGTGGTAACCCTAGGTGACCGGCTGCCTTTCTTTGCAGAGGACACAATGACAAATAGAAACATTAACTCTCACAATGTTGCAAGAATCTGACTGCATTATTCCCTGACCTCCGGAAAGATAATGTGTCATTTGCTGTACAGAAATAAAAGTTTGCAAAGCAGTTGGAAATATAATTGTGTACACTTCACTCGCTGAACCACCTTTCCAGGGTTGGTTTGTTTGGCCCTTTGGAGTGAGAGAAGGGAGACTTTCAGAGAGGGGACCGTGGAGGTTTCCTTCCTTCCCCCCTCCTACTTTCCCCTCTGGGAAGATGGAGTGGTTTCTGAACCCTGGATTGTGGCGGGTGGGGACGAGCCACTCCTGAATCACAAAGCTGGGGATGGAGGAGCAAGAAGGCCCTGTCTGGTGTCTGAACACCCCTGAGGCAGGGCTCGGGGAAATGTTGATGGGTGGAGATTTACTGGAAGTCAATAGCGCAGTGGGCTTTGGTTTGATGCTAATGAGGCCAAGGTTATACAAGGGCCAACTGGTTTCCTTCTGTTCCCTCTGCTATAAACCGCCTCCCGTCGGCGGCCAGGCCTCTCACAAATGCAGGAAAGGGGGTAATGAAACGGGCCGGAGGCTTCTCCCAGACAGATGGCTCCCCAGCTGTTTTTGCCAATGGGTAACTTTTGTTGCCACCACTCAACGTCCCCTTGAAAAGACACCGTCCTCCAAAGCCTTTCCGCTTCAGTTCTCCTGTGAAATGTCTCCTCATCAACAGGGACGGCCTTCAAGACCATTCTCAAGTAGACAATTTCTAACGTTTGACACGTCCTTTTCTCCGTGTGGGGAGCCATCTCAGTCCAAGGTGGATGCGGAAGGGGTTGACGCCAGCCTCCTGACCCACCTCAGGCTTGAAGCACCATTCTGTCTCTTCAAGGTAAAACTTCTCTCTTGGGTCCACGAGTCCCCAGCCTTGGGATACCCAGTGGCTCTTTATTTTCTGATCTGTGAAATGGGCATATGAATCCTTGCCCTTGCCAACTTGCAGGGTTGGTATGGGAACCAAATGAGGAAGCATGGGGACGGCTTTGGGAAAGTGTAAAGCACATGCTAATGACCATGACACCCGTCCTGACACCCACTGAAGTCCAAGTGATTTCTGTCAGCCACCTTGGTCCTGAAGCAAATGCACTGTTCTTTATTCACATTGTGTCCCAGGCCTCTTTCATGCCTCAAATACTCTTTCACTTGGCACATCCTTCCTTTCTGATGGTAGCAACAGGAATGTCTTTGAGTTCCTTCCCCTTTTTCCTTGGCCGTCCCCATCTAACTCTCCCCCTTCTGAGTAGCGCCTGCCTCCCAACTGTATCAGTCATGGTTCTCCAGAGAAACAGAAAAACAGAATTTATTTTAGGGAATTGGCTCACGTGATTGAGGGGGTTGGCAAGTCCAAAATCTATAAGGCAGGCTGGAAGGCTGGTGACTCAGGCAAGAGTTGATGCTGCAGTCTTGAGGTAGAATTTCTTCCTAGAAAAATCTCAGGGGCACCTGGGGGACTCAGTCATTAAACGTCTGCCTGGGATGAAGTACCCTAGGATAAAGCCCCGCATCCGGCTCCCTGCTCGGCGGGAAACCTGCTTCTCCCTCTCCCACTCCCCCTGCTTATGTTCCTTCTCTCGCTGTGTCTCTCTCTGTCAAATAAATAAATAAAATCTTTAAAAAAAAAAAGGAAAGAAAAATCTCAGTTATTGCTCTTAAAGCCTTCAACTGATTATGTAGGGCCCACCCACATGATTGAAGGTAATTTCTTTCACTTAGAGGCAGCTGATTGTAGATGTTAACCATGTTTTAAAAATACCTTCACAGCAACACCTGTATTGACAATTGATTAAATAACTGGGGACTACAGCTTAGCCAAGTTGACATAAAGCCTAACCATCACACTGCCCTTCCATGGATGACTCCCTGAGCACGCTTCTTGGGTAAAACTTTCTGAGCAGCTGCTCACTCCTTTTCCCTGTCTTTTCCCCACTCTGTATTTTCTCTACTTGCATGTTCTTCCTCCAGATGCACACATCTTGGCTTTGGAACTGCATCCCCCTCCACTGTGCCCTGTGGAGGTGACATCAAGATCTCACCTCCCAGAAACAATTCATTGTCCTTTCAGCAAGTTATCAGAGTAAAAACCATAATTAGTATTTCGTCACCTTGGCCATGGTAAATCGGTTACTGGGTAGCTCTTTTTCTACTTGGAGAGAAGAGGGCTTGGGGTTAGAGGTAAGTCACTGGTCAAGGAATTAAATCCTGACTCCAGGGAAGCCTGGGTGGCTCAGTTGGTTAAGTGTCTGCCTTTGGCTCAGTTCATGATCTCAGGGTCCTGGGATCAAGCCCCACATAGGCTCTTTGATCAGCAGGGAGCCTGCTTTTCCCTCTGCCTCTGCCCCTCACCTGAGCTCCTGCTCACTCTCTTGCTCAAATAAATAAAATCTTTAAAAATCAATCAATCAATCAATCAATCAATCCTGACTCCCAAATACCAACTTTCCATCCATTTCCAGTCCTCCTTGGTGCAATCTGAGGAATGATTCGGCGTGCTTTCAGAATAAATAGGGAAGAGCTGACCTGTTTCCTCCATCCATGTACTCTTCTAAGCTCCGCTCTTTCCCAAAACAAGGCTGTCTACTAGATGCTGGGGAAAGGCCAAGGAAGAGCTCTGAGGCCGGCCCCTAAGGACTGGCATTCCAATGGTAGACCGGGCAGGTAAACAGAACACCAGACACACAAGGGAGACGCAAACAAGAGGTGAAACAGACATATAACCCAAGTGTTTACCTTTCCCGGGTGATGGAGTTCATTCACCTTGTACGATGAACTCCAAAATTGTGGCCACTAAAGAATCATTTGTACTTCACTGTGAACTATGCTGTGTGTGCATTCGTTAGCAGGGTTACCTTTTCTTTTGTGCTTTGGGAAAGGATAGGCTTTGGTTTGCATCTCCTCAGAGTACATTAGTTGATGACTAAAGGAACAGGTCCCAAAGTTGCTGGGCGAGTGTGAGCAGTGGAGGAAGCAGTTGGAGCCAAATATGCCTTCCTTCCACAATACCCAGGGAGCCAGGACCACGACCCAGGGCTGTAGTAGGAACCGGATGGGCCATGGTGGCTGAAGCTCACACTCTTGTGGGGAAGAAAGATGACAAACTACAGAAGGGCCTCTTTTAAAATAAAGCAGGGCCAGGGTATAGAAGGTTCTAGGGGGTACTGTTTTATTTAGGGGAACCAGAGAGGACTTAGTCACAGGGACCATCTAAACAGAGACCTGAGAGAAGGGAGTTGAGAAAATTGGGGCCCCCAGCAGTGTTCACAGTGCACCCTCTTTCCTTAAATGACAAGGGCAGGTCCTAATAAATAATACATATTGCATAGTCCCTGTGAGATAAAATACATATGTATGTGTGTTTGTGTGTGTGTGTACACAATAAAAGTATTTATAAATACAAATGTAGATATTTACATATATATGTCTATATAAATATAACTTTGATATATACATATATATAATAGTACCCAAATATTCACATGAGTTATCTCTGAGCGATGAGATTATAGGTGAACTTAATCATTGAATTTTCTTCTCTGATCTCCATCTCCCCCATTTTATATAGCAAATCAGCTTGACATTTTTTTTTAAATCGTATACTAATTGCCTTCTTAATCTCCCAAATGAGATAGTTGTCTCCTGAGAATGGAGGATCTTTACTATAAGTCGCTGTAAACTAATGGTAATGGCTATATCAAAGGACCATGCGGTATGTGCCGGGTACTGTTTCGAGGGCTTTCTGCGCAGCATCTACTGTAATCCGCACAACAACACGTGTGGCAGGTACTGTCATGACTGGCATCATCCTTCTACAGCTGAGGTTGCTGAGATTGCCCCAGACCACTCGGCGAGTGGGTCCTGGAGCCAGAGCTGCTCCCAGGCCTCCCGGACCCACAGTCCCATCCGGAAGCCTCTGCCACTGCGGCTCCCCGCCGCCGCCCCGCCACGCTACCCTGGAAAGGCCAGGCTGGCGGCCCCAGAGTTTTCATTTTAATTGGTTCTCAGAGGTGGGGTGTAGAAGAAGCCACCCATGAATTATGAAGCCAAATCTCCAGTGACGTATCTGCTTATCAATACAGCAAAGGCCGAATGGAGGCAGAATGGAAGTATTTGATCTGTCTACTTCCCTGGTGGCTAGTTTGTTTATTCCAGACCGGGTGGAATGCAGAATTTCATACCAGTTTTGACTACTCTGGTGAATTGCAATAAATCAAATAACAGCAAGGCCAGGACTAGGAACGCGTGGCCACAGCCCGTGCAGGCTCATACTGAAATGCAGCTTTCTCCCCTCCTCTCCACACCCCGCTTCTCCACCCCCACGTCAAATTGCCTTTCAGAGGACACCAAAGATGGGGTTCAGTCAGAATGCTAGAGGAAGATTTTTTTTTTCACTTACATGTCTCCAAGTATGTGATCTTGTTCTTTTTTTGTTTGTCTGTTTTCTTCTCCCTTTCTCTTTCTCTCTCTTTTTTTGCACCTTCCTTTGGCTCTTTGGGTGGCAGGAGGTAAACACAAACTTCCTGGCTGCCCATGAGTCAAAGGTGCCCGAGACGCGCACGCGCTGGAGACGCAGAGTGAGGTGAGCTCTCCCACCAGCAGAGAGCGATGAAGTGTGGCTCAGACAGACAGACCAAGAGGAGGGTGAAGGATGAAAAGGGCGAGCAGTGTCCGTGATCCCTTTGCTGTGGCTTTGGTGTCTTCTGAGCAAAGGGATCATTGTCCTGAGGGAAGGACGCCAGGGTCAGATTCGGTCTCCAGTGGCTGAGAGGCTTATAGCGAGAACATCCATGTGGGCCTGCCCCTACTCATTCCACATGAGTTTCAACACCCTATTGAGGGTTCTGGAGGCTTCAGGCACTTTCCCTAGCATCCCAGTGTTCGGTTTGGGTGTTCAGAGGGGTCAAGGGAGTGGGGATCTCCGTTCTCTTCCCGATCTACGATTCCTTGGAAACTCAGAGGACTCATCCTGGACACCTAAAAAAGGGGTGTGGAGGAGAACGAGAAAGGCTACGTCTCAACTGCTGCTAAAAATTGCAAGAAATATTCCCCCTTCCAGGAGCACAGTGAAGGGTGAGAAGTTGTAACCAAAAGCCAGAGGCATGGTGAAATCAGATTCTCATTACACTGTGGCCCTGAGTACCCTAAGGAGGCACAACAACTGAGCAGCTGGAGGGAGACAATAGTCTTCAGATGGAAAGTCCCAAAGGGCCCCTTAAATCTTTAATAAATTCAATGTGTAGATGATTCCTGTCTCAAACAAGTCTCCCGCACCCTTCTGCCTACCTGGCCCCCAGTGCTTAGAGCTGACGCACCCAGGCAGGGTAAACAAAGTCGCATGTTATATGACATTTGCCTTGGCTTGTCTGTGGAATCATAGTAGTTTTCCTTCTTTGCCGTTTAAGGTCCTGTGACTTCACCTTTTTCAGACTACAGACTTACTGCCTTTGCTGTCTGTAGTGGTTTAACAACTTAGTAAAATCTTGAAAATGAATCACAGCATAAGACTCAAAGCTGAGTTGTCATCATGGCTAGGAAGCTGGGAGGAAGTCACAAAATCAGTGTGTATTGGTGTGAAACCCAGGAGAACAAATCACTTCAGGTTGATGACTTGCTACACCAGACTAACAGTTTCAGTCAAAAGGGTTGTACTAGTTGCTATGTGGGGATGCCCAGAGAAGTTCAGCTTCTGAAAGAACCAACATGCTTATTTTTTTTCAAGAATAAAGGCATCAAGGGCACCAGGGTGGCTCAGTCAGTTAAGCGTCTGCCTCTTGATTTCAGCTCGGGTCATGATCTCAGGATCGTGGGATCAAGCCACATGTCAGGCTCCACACTGGGTGTGTAGTCTGCTTAAGATTCTCTCTCTCCCTCTCCCTCTGCCTCTCACCCCCCCCAACCCCAGCTCATGCATGCTCTCTCTCTCTCTAAAAAGAAAGAAAAAGAAAGAAAGAAAGAAAGAAAGAAAGAAAGAAAGAAAGAAAGAAAGAAAGAAAGAAAGAAAGAAAGATAGGCATCACATTATCCTTATAGTAAAGAAGCATTTTGTGTCTATAGTAAGCAGGAGGAGGAGACTGTCCCTATGTCCTTAGTATGAGGTCTTAGTCAGTGTAAGTGTGGGTATATGGCCATGAGGGTGTCTAGGAATGGGGTGTAAGGCTATAAGGACCAGAGAACATGCTCTCTGACTCAGGGAGTTTAAAGTCAAATTGAAGCAAAACATTCACATGTAAAATTATTGACTACTGTTAGTAAAACATTAAAAAACAGTAAAGAATTTTGGGGGTGCCTAGCTGGTTCAGTCAGTAGAACATGAGACTTTCGATCCCAGGGTCATGAGTTCAAGCCCCACGTTGGGTGTGGAGCCTACTTGAGATAGAAAGATAGATAGATAGATAGAAAGATAGATAGATAGATAACAATAAAGAATTTTTCCGTTGGAAAGATGTAAAGCAGAAAGAAGAGTCAAGCAAGATAGTCTTCAGAGATACATCTCTAGAACAGAGCAAAAAAAAAAGGTATATCATTTTATTTCTTATAGAATTGCCTTGAGTTTGAGTCTCAAGTAAGTACTTGAGTTCAGAAGTTCACAGGTGAACAAGTGTATTTATCAAAGCATTGGCGCAAGAAGCAGTAACCAGTTAACAAACTGTCCCCTATCACCGCTAGATAGCACAAGGGATGTCCCAAACCTAAGTGTCTTCACCTACAGAAGCTCTGCGCAGAGGTCTAGCACCATACAAATAGGTGGAGATCCAGTCATTGGTGAGATCCAGCCATAGCTATTTATAAAACTATAACCCAGTTGTTTTGGGGGAATTAGTAGTCTATTACAGAGTCATAATCTGGGCCAAGAAGACTCTTCTGTTAATAAATAGATTATTTTGAGTTTTTTTTAACCCAGTCCTTTCCCAGATTCCAGCCAGCACCATGAAGGCTATCTCAAAAACCATGAATTGGAAAAGAAAAAGGGCCACAGTCAGAGTTGAAAGATGGCATTCAGGGAGGGCTGGTGTTCAAAGGGACAGGAATCTAACAATGAAAGTGGTAACGAGAAGCCAGAGAAGAAGATGGAAAGCTGGGAGGAAATAACATGATGGAAGCAAAGGTTGGAGAAAGCAGTGAGAAGGCAGTGGGCAAAAGGTCTACATGGAAGGGACAGGTGTAGGCAAGACAACCATCTAAATGTTCCTGGGAAGTAACACGGAGGTCATTGGTTTAAACGGAGAAGAAAGAAAGCAGATTGTTGTGGGTCTGGAAATAGCTGGGGAATGAGAAACAGGAGACCATCGGTAAAGGTCATTCAATCCAAAAACCTACCGAGAGGGCTTGGTTTCTGTGCTGGGAAGATGGGGCCATTGGAATTGGAAATTCCAGAAATAAAAGAGATAATTCATAGAGCAAAGTCCTAGGAGATGAGTTCCAGAAGACAGGTGTGTGGTTCATCCTTGGATGAAAAGAGGGATCCTTTGAGACAGTGGAGGGAAGAACAGAAAAGCTTGTGAGGTGTGGACAGAAATTTTAGGGAAACCATGTCCTTTACCCCTGTTGTCTTGCTGTGAAATTGAAAGTAATAAAATCTGCTAAGAGGATGAAACTAAGGGCATGTGATGGAACTGCCAATTGGCATTGAGGGGCAGCTGAGACTGGAGACCAAAAATCAGTGGTGACACTCATCAGCAGGGTTGATTTGTTTCCTACAAGTCACACTGGATTTAAGAGTGTAAAAGGCAGATGATTTGGTTTATTCTTAGTCAAGATGTTGACAGGCAGATACAGCTAAAGGACAAATTGGCAAAGGAATTGATGGTATGGATGGGCATAAACGAAGAGGTGATCCTTCAGAATGACAGACTATTCATCGTTGAAGACTCAGAACTTTGGCTAAATGGAAAATGAACCATTTTTGTGTTGTTGTGTTTCCATTTATCATCTTGCTATATTCGCACAGGTTAGATCAGCTGCTGGGAAAAGCTCTATGTCTAGCCAAAATGTCAGAACCACCCCTTTTCGATGAGCGCCTAATCAGGATATTTCTAGCTAAACTGGGCATATTAGACATGGCAGGTGAGACTCCACGGCAGTGGTTTAACCCAAAAAGGGTTTATTTCTTCTTGCTCACTCGAAATCCACTGCGGGTGGGTGACTTTCTTTTTTTTTTTTTTTTAAAGATTTTATTTATTTATTTGACAGAGAGATAGAGAGCACAAGTAGGCAGAGTGGCAGGCAGAGGGAGAGGGAGAAGCAGGCTCTCTGCTGAGCAGGGGGGGGCTCGATCCCAGGACCCTGGGATCATGACCTGAGCCGAAGGCAGCCGCTTAACCGACTGAGCCACCCAGGCGCCCCCGGGTGGGTGACTTTCCAGGGGAGCTTGCCTTTAATCAGGGATAACAGTTGCTTCTATTTCAGGGCTCTGCCATCTTGACACATCCTTTAAAGGGGCAGAAAGAATAGATGAGGGGCGCCTGGGTGGCTCAGTAGGTTAAGCATCCGACTCTGGATTTCAGCTCAGGTCATGATTTCAGGGTTGTGAGATTGAGTCCCTCATCAGGCTCTGCACTCAGTGGGGAGTCTGCCTAGAATAATCTCTCTCCCTCTGCCCCCCTCCCCGGCTTACTCCTCTCTCTCTCTCTTTCTCTAAAATAAATAAATCTTAAAACAAAACAAAACAAAAAGACAAAAGAGGCATACTGATGATTAGTATCTCAAAGCAGAAGTGATACAACACTTTATTCACATTCCCATGAGCTCAAACTCATCCCAGTACTCCAACCTGACTGCAAAAAAAGCTGGGAAATGCAAGAGAGCACCTGGATGTTCAGGAAGCATCAATCGCAGGTGTTAAACTGGTTCAACCACCAAGTATCCCAAGTCCTGCCCTTAGTAAGTTTCAGGGAGCTTGACTCCTACGTGATCAGGAGGAAAAGATGTGCAGGATGAGAAGTGCAACAATGCGTGGGACTGACTGGGTCCACGTGGCGCCAGACTAAGCAGTCAAAAAGTAAAAACCCAAGCCGAACTATAACCCTGTAATCGCATATCGTGTGGGAAAACAAAGGCAAAAAGAAGGATGAAGAAGGGGAGGTGAAAAACGAATATAGAGATTAGAGGGAATGTGGTCAATGGTACTGTAATGGTGCGGTACGGTGACAGGTGGGAGCTGCACCTGTGGTGAGTGCAGCATCCCACAGAGACTGGTCCAGTCCCTGTGTCCTGCCCCTGAAACCAACGTAGCAGCATGTGTCCACTCTACTCCAGAAAATAATTGCTCAACTAATTAATTTTAAAAAAGAAAAAGAGCAACAGCATCCACAAGGTCATTTGGTAGAACTCAGCTGTCGTTGTAATCACGTCCCCTCCAACGCCCCCCATGCCCCGCCCATGCCCCCTGTGGCCAAACTGGAGTCTGCTCCCAGGAAATGGATACATAAATAAAGGTAAGGCGCAACAGGAGCCCATCTGAACTTTCAGCTTGGAAGAACCAACTAGAAAGAAGTTGGAGGAACGAATGCTGTGAACCGAGCCGCCCCCTCTGAGGGCCCACCTGCGTTCTCAGGTCTCGTCTGGCTTCCTTCCTTGCTTGCTCTGACTCCCCATTTCAGAAGCGCTCGATGCATATTGTTATCATTTAAAATGTTCTCAAGACCAGGAGACACTAACAGGCCTTTTCCCCAACCGGCACCGCTCTTGTGGGGAATGTGTTATTTCTTTTTAATTTGCTCACTCGGTCCTGAATAACTTTTCAGAGGGCTCCAGACGCCGCAGTGTGACAGCTAAACCAAGGCATCGGATGCGGCGGAATTGCTCTACAAGCAACCTTGCCAAAGGCCCTTTTCGATGCACAAAGCTGGCTCTATCTTTGTATATTGAGGGAGCTAAATCAATGTTAAATGCTTGGCTCTTTTCACAGGACAATGACCAGGACCTAAGCTGCGTCCTTCCTTTTTGATTGACACTTGAAACGCAGAGCGGGAATCAGCCAGAGGCGCTGCTACAAGCCGAACCCTCTGCTGGGATAACCACTGGTGACATCTGCAGAAAGGCCGACAAAAGGCAGTTGAAAGCTGTGTTTGTTGCTTCCCCCCCTCAGATCTCCGCGCTTTCATGGAGCTCCTTCCTTGCTTTAATATTATGATTCAGCACCTGGCTTTTTTGAACCTTGCTTTAAACTTCAAAAGGCGAGGTGGTATTAACAAACATGAAACGAAAAAGTGGCGGTAGTTTGATTTACTGTTGTCGTCTTATCAAGGGGTTTTTTTGTCACCAGCTGCCACTTTCTGTCATCTTTGGAACCATTATCATTTCTCTAAAATCTAAAAGACTCCACTTAATAACAGCTTTGAATACAGGCAGGATCAGTACCATACACAGCTCTGGAGATGACAGGACCGGCAAAGGAAAAGAAAGATGTTGTAAAAAAAAACAAAAAACAAAAAAAAACCAAAACCAAAACCAAAAAAAACAACAAAAACCCAGAAACACAACAAAACACAAAGCCCACCCAAACCACACAAATAAGAGCTGTAGTACTTTCTGGTGACCTTGATTTCAGAATTAAACAAAACAAATCAAATCCGAGTCTATTGTTCCTTTGGAATTCCACTGGAGAGTTTCCTTGAGAAGTTCCTTTTTGTTGTGGGGGCTAGTGGGGAGGAACCAAGCTCAGGCCGCTTACCAGGCTTTGCTCCTCCGCGGAGAAGCGAAGCCCTGCTGTCACGGAGGGGCTGAAATGACCTCTCCCAGCGCGGCTGCTCAGCTAATTACCAGCTCACTTTCACTGACTTTCTCATACTTGGAGCACCCACTTGACGCTGACAGCCAGATAAACATCGCCAACTCTTACCAAGGATGAGGTCGTCCCACGTTCTGCTCTTTCCCAAGCACTGGCAGCTCTGAGCTTTCCAACCAAACCCTCGGGACCTAACGGGCCCCTATATGGGTGGGTTAAAGCTGGGTCCACCAGAGCAAGCTCAGCTGATTGACTCTGCTATCTGCTTGGAACCTCAGAGACATGAACTTGGTCAGAGCCACAAGGGACCTTAACATTGTGCAGTCCGGTGGTTTTCACTCCCCCGAGGACCTTTGTAAAGATCTTGGTGCTTCCCCGAGTTCCTTCCCACATCATCTGAAGCCAATATGCAGAGGCTAGGCTACGGGCACCTGTCTTTTTAAAGGTTCTCTGGATGATTCTGATTTCCGAAGAGGGTTGAGAATCCGCCCTTCCAGGAATGAGCCTTCTGAGCATTGGAAGACTTCTCAGTCACTTGTCAAATGTGATACAGCAAGTGTGTGGCACAGCTGGACTGAGGCCCTGCGATGGGAACCCCGGACAGCGCTCAGCCCTCTGAGGCAGACCCGCACATCTTGGCGGGGGGGTGGGGGGGGCGGGACACGACTGGCTTCCAAAGATGCAAGTCACCGTCCAGCAAATGCCTGCTGCTGGCCTCACCAGTCTTCTTCCCGGCCGCTCTCCTGTCCGAGTCAGCAGCGCACTTCCTACGGACAGTTCCTGATAGCATGTAGTGACGGGTTTCTCTCACCCTCCCTCTCCGCTAGCCCCTCAGGACCTTGAGATACTAGTGTGGAGGAAATAATTGCTAATCCCTGACATACTTCATGGAAGTCAACAGTATGAAAAAGGTGAAGCTGTTCATTTAGATGTGGTCCAGTGCAAAACATTTCACTTGTGCGTGATGTCCTTGAAACCAGACAGATATATTTGACCATCTGTTTCTCTTTCATGATCTAGTAGCCCAGGCCTACTACTCCTTTACGTAGCGTTGCCAGGGGCAGCATCAAACACCCTATGCCTTGTACCCCTTTTTACAAAGGTAGTTATGTCAACGTGGCTGTGGATAATTACCAAGTAGCTTGGGGTTTTCATCCATGGATCCTAAGTGGTCTGCTTACAACTGAAGACAGGGGATGGCTCCTGGAAGCCTCACAGGCTTTCAAAATAGAAAGGGGGCTGGTTAAGTCTGAAAATGAGGGAGAGCATGTTTGGAGCCATCAGGAGGTCTGCTCTGGAAATACCAGGACTATGACAACTTTATAAAATGAGAAAATAAACCCAAAACAAAATCATGAGATCTCTAGCTCTGCAGATCGGAACTATTTTGTTGAGATGAAACCAGTGATGAGAATAGTTTATCTCCATGCCAACTCTAAACAAGTGCAGTAGCCTGAAGGGCTGGATTAAGAAAGACTCTGGGCTTAGTAGTAAAGTTATCATGAGTGCTTAGCAATATCTGCCAGGGATGGGGCTACATATATATGGATGTAATGTCAAGACCTGATAGAGTGGTTCAAACAAGTTTTGAAATCATCCGTGATTTTAGAACCTACTTCTGCACCTACTAGCTATGTTCACTTGGATGAACGACTCTGATTTAGTTTTCTTTATCTGTAAAATGGGTGTAATACCTCATTCTGTGTTCCGACATTTGAATGACCCAATAAGCGTGACGACATCATCATACTGCATGCCATATAGTAGATGCTTAGTAAAATTGAAGTGATGATGATGATGATGGTGATGATGATGACAACGATGGAAGGAAAAACCTACTAGCCTGAGGTTGAGTCTCTACGGACAAATACAAGTTATTGGGATCATTCTATAAGGGATGAGACAAAGAACTTTGAGCCAAGGAAGTATTTCTACTCTTTACTCTGTCCAACAATTAAAGGGAAGGGAAGGAAGGAAGGAGATGAGGCGGGAAGGAGGGAGGGAGGGAAGAAAGATTCAACAGTGGAATCCAAGACGGGCAGGGAGAGCAGAGAGTTGGTGGGGTGACCAGGACTGGGACAAAGTATCAGAAATTCTGAAGCACAAAAGTCCCCCCAAAACACGCACACACGCACACACACACTTTTTGACTCATGGCATCAGCATTCAAGTTTATAATAAAATTGTTCTATTTTGGATAAAAAGATGACCCCACCCCCAATAAACCACACTTCATAGCTGTTCCCCTCTGTTAATGTATAGTTTCTTATCTTCATGCTTCACGCTGTTAGAGGGACAACATGGAAAGGAAATCATGTTATGGGACAGTGAGCAGAGACCTTCTGAGAGGGCCCAGGAGATACAGATATCATCTCCTGCTCTGCTCTCCTGGCCAGGTGGCCTTGGACAGAGTCAACCAGTCATCTGCGACTCCGCTTCTTCCCTTGTAAAGTGAGAGTAAGGAACCTCACTTGCTTACTAAAAAGGTTATTTTGAGGATGGCAAGAAGATAATATGCATGAAACACTTTTTTCAACTATATTTGATGTTTATTTGTTGTGTGTGTGAAGGGATAATGATACCAGCATAGTCTTTGCATAGATGGATACACCTTCTTGGTGCGGTTTGAAGAAAGGACATTCTTCATTGTCTCAAAGTTCCCCCCCACCCCAAAAACACACGGCTTTCTAAAACGTCTCCTGATTCTTCTTCCTTAGTGATTGGAATTCTAAGTGGAAGCAGAGATTCATTCTTTTGCATAGCCAAATTACCATACTGAGACATCTTTTTATTTTTTTTTTTAAGATTTCATTTATTTGACAGAGAGAGACACAGCGAGAGAGGGAACACGAGCAGGGGGAGTGGGAGAGGGAGAAGCCGGCCTCCCGCGGAGCAGGGAGCCCGATGCGGGCTCTATCCCAGGACCCCGGGATCATGACCCGAGCCCTCCTGGGATCATGACCCGAGCCGAAGGCAGACACTTAAAGACTGAGCCACCCAGGCGCCCCCTGAGGCATCTTTTTAAAGAAGTCTACTTTTCTGTGAGAGGGAAAATGCTTACTTGGCGAGAATTAGGCTAGACGTTGGATCTTTTAGGATCTTTAGAATGAAGAGGCTGGGATGCAGGGGTGATTTGATGGGGAAGAAAAGAGGATGTAACTTAGCATAACAATTAAGAGACAGACTGACAAA
Source organism: Eumetopias jubatus (assembly GCF_037043125.1). Classification (NCBI taxonomy): domain Eukaryota; kingdom Metazoa; phylum Chordata; class Mammalia; order Carnivora; family Otariidae; genus Eumetopias; species Eumetopias jubatus. The sequence goes on from NW_028274818.1 coordinate 38,975,918, forward strand.
GGCTTACACACTTATCAGCTGTGTAACCTTGGGCAAGTTTACTCAATTTCTGTTGGCTTGTGTTTCCTTGTCTGTTACTCACTCGTAAGTATTATTGAGTGTCTATTCTGTGTCAGGCCTTGTTATAGGTAGTAAGAGAGACAAATTTTTTACCCTTATGAAGCTTACATTTTATCAGGGAAGACAGACTATAAACAGAGACACATAGTAGAGTAAGCACTAAGAAGAAGTAGTGAAAGCTACCATAAAAATAACTAAATCAAAGAAAGAGAATGTGAGAAGGGGGCATAGGATAGGCAAGGAAAGCTCTTTGAGGAGGTGACATTTTACTGAAATCTTAATGAAAAGATAGTGTGAGCCAGAGGAAAAGTCTGAGGAAGGAATGTTCAAGGGAGAGGAAATATCAATGCAAGGTCTTCTTTAAATTTGGGAAATAATAATAAAGCTTCTAAAAAATGGTCACATTTGAGATCAATATTAAAAGTGGAGTTGACAATACTTCTTGTTGGACTAGATGTGGGGATGAAGAAAGGAGAGGAATCAAAAATGACTCTGCGGGGTTGGTTTGAAAACAAGGTGAATGAGGAAGATGGGATTTAGTCCAGGGCAGGGGGGGTGGGGGGGTGGCAAGAATTCTTTTGACATAATACCTGTATAAAATTTTTTACAATATTTAGAAAATCTGACAAGTGGAGATCATAACAGTACCTACCTATTGGTGTTTGAGATAATTATTCAAATGGCCTAACAGAGAATCTGATGTGAAGCAAGTGTTCAATAAATTGTACTTGTATGGAACAATGAACAGAAACATCAGATCAAGTTGTGGGACAAGGAGGTCCTTGTACAGTCAAGAAACTAGACAGTGATGACAGAGTGGAGGCCAGGACACAGGTAGAAGGGAATCAAGTTTAGGAGGGAGAAGCAAGAGGAGACTGAAGGCATGGTTTAAATGCTTCACCAATCTGCATTCAATCTGCCTTAGGCGGCATGGTGGAAAACAGAGGGGCCATTTATAGAAGACTACCAGATCAAATGATCCATTCTGTAAAAACATTGTCTTCATTTTCTTCTTGAATTTAATGACTTAGCACTTTATAAACCACAAAGACATTGGTTTGGCTCAGGATATAGAAATGATGTGTAGAGACCACCCAACTTTCCTTCACTCGATGATGCTGCAGATGCAGGCTAGGGAACATGCTTGTTCTAAATCCGGGCAAATGCATCTTACCAAAAGACAAATGGTTTCTGTTCTTCTGCAGTGCAGTAAATCTATGTCAAAGATTTTATTTACCAACTAGTTATGTCATACTAACAATGTTAGAAGATATTGTTTACCACCCACTTAGATGTATATCAAAGTCTTCTATATCTACTACAAAGTTCTGCTAAACTTGACACATTTCTTTGCGTGTGGGGGGGAGGTGAGGGGCAGAGGGAGAGGGAGAGAAAGAATCTCAAACAGGCTCCACACGCAGCATGGAGCCCAACGCAGTGCTCAGTCTGATGACCCTGAGATCATGACCTAAGCGGAAACCAAGAGTCGGATGCTTAACCAACTGAGCCACCAAGGTGCCCCTAAACTTGACCTATTTCTTATTGTACACTTCTCTTGAGTTTTAAAATCACAAAGCAAACCAAAACTAAAGCCACAAAAATTCCATTCCTCTCCCAATTCCCTTCCCACACCCCTGTGCACACACTTACAGCCGCAAGGCAATTGGGCTGGAAATGAGAACTACAGGACGCTTAGAGTTAAACATGCCAAATGGCAACAAGTTCTCAAAAGAGATCCATTCTGGCCACTCATCTGATACCACACAGATGGCCCAAGCTACAGATTCTCTCTTCCATTTCTGGTTCTGACCCCCTAACCAGTCTGCTTAAGGAAGTTTCTCAGTTTGGGGATGTAGGTAACTTGGTCTCTGCTGGACCATTGAAATGCATGAATTTGGAAAATAGAGTCATATGGATAATCTCTAAGATTTCCATTCTCCTTGTATAGATATATAGACACACATAGAAATTTCCTTTTTAGGGGACAGATTCTGTCTCAAAAAACTTTTTGGAGGTAGAGAGGAAGAAAGTAGCAGGAGTTGACAGCACATCTCTATAGAAGTCTGAAAGCCTGAGACTTGACCAGTCTCCTTTGGGACAATCACTTGGCCTTTACCGAGTGAAAAAGAAGCCATGGGGAGGGGAGGTAAAGAATGACAGAGAGAAAAAAGTCGTATTCAATTGAATTAGTTTACTTGAGAAAACAAGGTTTGAGTTTAGTCAATAGCAATTACATATTTTTTCCTTCTGTTGTACATTATTAATTATGTCTTTCTTCCCTTCTAGACTATAAAAGCCAAAAAGAACAAGGATTATGTCTATATTGTTCAGCTAGGATCTCCAGCATCTAGGATAGTGCCTGGCATACTCTAACGTGATGTGAAGTATTAGTTGAATGGAGAAAACGTTTGTGCTTGTAGGCACAGCCTCTGAAAGAGTTTAGGATTAGAGAATTCTGGAGAAGGAAGCCTGTGCTATTCCATAAACTGCATAACTCAAATTGAACCAAAGGCCCTGTACCTGGGTTTAACAGCCGTAACTCAGGTGATTTGTCTTGACTAGTCTGTGCCACCAGGTGCACACATAGCCTGCGGTGCCTGTTTAGCCCTTCCCAATCGTGGCAAGTTTGTTCACAAGCCACAGAGGCTCTAGAAGACTATCCTGACCCAGATGATGGGATAAAAATACTTTCCTTGAAACAATAAGGTGTCCTGTCAAGTATATTTCATAGTGTGGTGTGACCAATTGCTTGAAGTCTTACATCTGTGAGAACAATGACAAGAAAACAGTGACAAGAAAAATGAGAAATGAATTTGTAATAATGTCTTCACAAATTTGCCTGATGCCTTCTGCATTAGCCTCCCGTGCCATTCCCTACTGGAAGTTTTTGAACAAATTGAGCTAGCTAGGCTTTTGTTATTTGTGACTATCAAATGAAAGTGTCTTTGTTCCTTGTCAGAAAAAAAAATGATTTTCTCTTAAATTAACAACTTTCAATTAACTTGATGCGATGAATAATCCAAAGCACAATAACCTACAATCTTCGTTCTGCAATCACTTTTCCTCAGGATACAAAGCAGAGGAGAGGAGGAGATTTCTAGAAGGATGAGCTGGCCCAGCATTCCCAAATCACCACAGATAATTTACATAATAGGGCACCCATAAATGGCCAATGGGAGAGGTGAGGTGAGGCTGGGTGTGGTTCCAAACCACATTCCACATTGGCTTACCCTGGATTCCTATTCAGTTCAAATGCCTAATTCTAAATATTTCCTTCAGTTTTAATCCACCCCATGGTCACTTGATCAGCTGAGGGATCTTTACCTTGACAGAACATGTGATCTATCGTATTTACGACTTTCTCTCCATCATCACGGGTGAGCAAGACATAGGGAGCTGGAGGAGAGGCCTGACAGACAAGACAAAGTCCTTTCCTTAGGGCACACGCTGCCGGAAAAGAGCATGCTATTTTGCACTACAGATATTTTCTGTGCGACAGGAAATGCTAAGTTTAGAAGAGTTGCCAATGTAACCTCAGCTAAAAAGTAGAGGAAGCATTCTATAACTATTTTGAAAGCAAGCGAGCAAGAGAGAATATGAATATATGTTTTGCCATAATATCCACTATCCAGGGTTCATCCACGAAACACAAATGCCCTGCCATCCAGAGGACAGAGCAGCAGCTATGAGATTGCCTTCTGAGTCACAGTCACTGAAGTGGAACTCTTTGTACAAGTTCAAAGGCACCAAAGACCTTGGCAATCATCTGCCCTAGTGAATGTCAAGACAGAAGATGACATCACTGTAAACTGGTAAACCCGAGGAAGATTTCCTATTTGGAATAGAAGAGTTCTGGGGAGAAACCAAGCTTTCTTCCTTTTTTAAAATAGCATTTTCATCCAGGAGTGTCTCTGACCCATGGCCCTTGATGATATATCATTCATCTGATTTAGCAAACTGTGAGGTCTCCGGAGAGAGACTGTGGTTTCTGTAATTATTGTAAGGTAGTAAAACATCTCATAAAATTGGCAATTGGAACTTCAGGCAAAGGAGAGAGAGAAACTTCTACAGGAAAACCAGCCAAAAAGATTAGGAGCCCTCAGATATGAAAGGCAAGCCCTCACACAACCATTGTAGTAAGTCTATAAAATGTAAAGATTTGGATAGGATAATGTCACATCTATTCAACAATCTCAGGAAGAGATGGTTCATTGTCCCTCATGGAAACATAAAGCAATTTTTCCAGGACAGATAAAAAGAAAGTGGCTAGGGGCCCCTGGGTGGCTCAGTCAGTTAAGCATCTGCCTTCGGCTCAGGTCATGATCTCAGGGTCCTAGGATTGAGCCCCGTGTTGGACTCCCTGCTCAGTGGGGAGCCTGCTTCTCCCTCTGCCTCTGCCGTTCCCCCTACTTGTGCACATGCTCTCTTTGTCTCTCAAATAAATAAATTAAATATTTAAAAACAGAAAATGGCTAAATAAAAACCAGAATTTGAAATTCCAAGAAATGATATGGGATGAAAGTCTAAAAAGATAGAAAAAGAGCTTTAATAACGCTCGTAGAACCTTGTTTAAAGGAAAGTTGGTGTAGTCAGCCTTCTGTTCTTCACCTGGAAGTGTAAATCTTGGGCAGAAAAGTGACATATTCTTTGCTGCCAAATTCACTGTGTTTAGACACCAACAAAACATTAGCTTCAATGATTTACATTAAATCTAACAGATATGTGTACGTAGGCCACTGTAATAGGTACTATTTCTAAAGTGTCATTAGTCTGTTCCAGTGGAAGGGATCTCTGACCTTCTTATGGGCATTTCAATAGGGGCCTGATCCTCTCAGCAATGAAAAGATGAGACTGCAAAGTGGCAAGATGGTGGGTGCCTGGCTGGCTCAGTGGGCAGAGCATGTGACTCTTGATCTTGAGGTCTTGAGCTCGAGGCCTGTGCTGGGCATAGAGCTTACTTTAAAAAAACAAAACAAAACAAAAAAGCAGTAAGATGAGAGGTAGAGGGGGAAGGAAGGAATAGTGTTAGGGGTTCCTACTGTTCTAACTTATCTGGAAGTTATACCTTATGTGTACATAGTATTTCACTTTTACAAATTGCTTTGTGATTACAACTTTACTCTGGCTTCATAACATCCCTATCAGTTTCAAAGGCTGACATATATAATAACCTCATTTCACAGACGAGGAATCAGACCAAGAATATTAGCTAAGTTCAAGGTCACCTAATGATCAGGTGGTCAAGTGAGGTCTAGTTCTCCACTTGCCTGTTGGCGCTACCTGCCTACCTCTATTGGCCATGTCTGACTTTAATACTTCCCTGTGTACAGGATCCAAGATGGCTCTGCTTTCTAATAACTGTGCACTTAGGAGGCCATGTTCTAGTGAAGTGCAGTGTCATTTTGATGAACCTATGAGGTGCATTGAAGCTGTTAGGAACAGCTGAGAGATCACAGACAGGATCACCTGTTTTGGCCACTAACTCTTCAATTCCCCAACACTGGCCCTGGCCCTCCCACCCTTTCCTCCTGCTCTAACTCCCATGGTGCATCTCAAAGAACATTCACACATACAAAAGAGAATCACAGAGCCGTATGAAGAAGGCTCCGGCAAGTCCAAAGCTCCAGGCTATGTAACTGTTTTGAACACGTACTTCTGATAGTCTCTCCAGTTTAATTGGAAGAGTGGGATTTAGAACCAAGCAAAGTCATGTGAACATAGCACTGGAACTCAAAATGAGTATGGTCCTTCTCTCTATTTCTTCTCTTCCTGTCGGTCACTGTCACCTGGTCGACAGGCAGGCCAGCTCTCATCTCAGCTGGCTGGCTCTACCTGAAGTATGTGTAAGTCTGACAAAAACCCAGGTTAAAACTTCAAATGCAAGTTTACCTTCCCCCAAACCCGCCCGCCTCCTTTTAAAATTGAGACGCTGGTTGAAACCCCACCCTTCCTTCAAGTGAATAGAAAAAATGTGGGCTCTTATTCGGATTCCAGGAAAGAGACAATATTGTGTGGATTCATAGATTCTGGATTTTTCTCTCCCACAATCACATGAGTGGCATAAATACAATTAAAAATGAATGTGACTACTATAACAAAGCATGCACCAAGGAAAGAGAGACCAAGTCCAGATTTAATCCTGTAAAACACTCCTTTGGACTTATGGATCATCCGAAAAAAGCAAAATGTTTACAGCATCTCAGAGGTTCGAGACTAACTTACTTTGGGAAATCCCCCCTGCCCCCCACCCAGCCTGCCGTCCATCACCACCACCTCCTTCTGCACGGAGGTCATCTGCTCCCCACCACCCCCAGGGCACTCCTGATATTTGTGCATCCTGGACAGACAGCCACCCCTTCTGTCTGACCGGGCAGCAGTCTTATCGTGATACCCTTAATGGACTTGGTGGTCATTTCATAGATGATGAAAAAAAAAGCAAAACCAGCAGCACATAAAGAAACCAAGCTCATGGTTTTCCCTAAAGAGCAGATGGGATTCAACTAGGACTCCTTTTCTCCCTCTGGTATCTCTCTCCTCCAAGAGAAACCAATTCCCAATCTCTTTGTGCAGAATTACAGGTTCGGTCGTGGGATTGGTGAGCCTTTTTGAATGGCTCGCCCAAGGTAATAATTTTGTAATCTGCCGTAGCTGAAGTAAGTATAGACCTGAGCTCACTCCAGCCTCCTGCTCTCTCCTCCATCCAGTACCACGTCCCCACCTAGGTGAAAACACTTTGCATATAAACAAACTCCTCTCAAAGACACCTCAACCTTGACATTTCTTTCTCCCTTTTCCAAACTTGCTTCCTTGTAAAACACCTCGCGCTCTGCCATGCTCCCACATGAGGCCCAATTATCAGAATAATAATTAACAGGCTCTCATTATTTAGGATCAAACAATGCCCCCCTAATGAAGCCAAGAATAGCCAATGTGATCCCTTAAAACGGGGCGTGAGTTTTCCTTACACCTTGGGGCATCTAATCCACTGAAACCATTAGGCACCGAGCTGCCCATAACGGCCTGTGTAACATTGAGTCAAGGACAGTTAATGGATGCCAGAGCACAGACCAAAGTGCTCCAAGCATGTCAGTCAAGACTAACCGGAGGCAAAAACATCAAAATGCAGGTTGGAGTTTTGACATTCCTGCAGGCTCTGAACGCCTCGCCAGTAAATTTTTAAAGTCAATATCCCCCTTATGCTCATGAACACTTTTCTGTCTGATGAGTAGGACTAATGTGGATCTGATTGAACTGTGACCAAAGTAGGACTTTAAAGGCAGCTTTGAATGTGTGGGGGGTGGAAAGGGGTTTTTTGTATGTGTGTGTGTTTTGTGTGTGTGTGTTTTCTTTTTTTTTGTCCAGAAATGTCTGTGATAATAATGAAGACAATGTACACAGATTATCACAGGCTGTGTCTTTCGACTTCAAGGTTATGTGATCAGAAAATTAGAAAAGCGACGAGATTAGAAAAACCGCAGAACATTTTGAAAGAAAGCTTTTTTACAAATTATCTGTGTGCTGGATTTACACAGAATCTGATAGATGGATCTTCTAATGTTTGGAAATGGATAAATGCAACAATGCAAATAGGAAGAACTGGCTTTGGAGTCTACTCCTGGCAGAAGTTCAAAACCCATATTAGGTATTCTAATTCGCTTAACTCCTGTTCCTTAATATTTTTTTTAAATTGCCATGTATACACAAAACAAAATATAAGCATTCCATAAATATAAAGGTAAAAATAATGAGAGTGTTGTTTCTCACAATGCATGACTTTCCCCCAAAGTTGGAATGAAACCTTCACCTCTCTGCCCTTTCTCTTCTCAGAAGCTGAGAACAATAATTAAGAGGACAGGAATCAGGAAGCCCAAGCAGAAGGGGTTTGGGTGAGAGCAATTTTGCAACTCAAGTCACAGCTTTACCTCTCCTTAGAAGAAAAGGAAAATGAAATTTTACTGTATCAAAAGCCAGACTCATCTAAAGAAAAATTCCATTTTAAAATCCCCCTTTTTTTACTTGTCTGATGACAATGGTGGATTTCTGTAATGCATAAGCAGATGGCTCTGTCAGCAAAAAGTCAGGGTAAAGTCTAATTTGCGTCTAATGGCACCCTTTTAGGGGCCTTCAGCACCTCGAAAGTGGCATGTGATTGTTTTGCCCCGGGGAGAGTGGATCTAGAAGCCTCTAAAGTGTCCATGTCCATATATAAAGGCATATAAATGATGGTCAAGTCATAGCAAACTTTAACATATTTAATTGAAAGCTTTGAGTAAGTAGCATCCTGAAATTCTTAGGACTCAACTCACTGTCACCTGATTTTGGCCTCCCAAATATTAAAATATAAATAGGTGATAAATGCACTTCTAGAAAGACTTGGGTCTTCCAGACTCTGGTGATGATGTCAGCAAGGTTTAGGCATCAAGGGGCATCACATTTAAAGTTTAGGGATGCCCCTACGGCACACAAATTGTCCTTAGTACCTATTTTTTTAATTTTTTGAATCTATTATTTGGATTACTTGGAACATTATCTAAATTTTTGAAATTATTTTGATATCCAAGTCAATATATGTATGTATATACGTATCAAAGCAATTTCAAAAATTTAGATAATGTTCCAAGTAATCCAAGTAATAGATTCATATATACATACATATATATACCTAGATACAAATATTGAATTTCAAAATAATGTTTAAAACTTGGAAATTTATATCTATATTATATATATAAATAGGAAGGGGGCCTGGGTGGCTGGGGTGAAGTGATGGCTTGGGGGAATGGAGGGAGGTCACCAGGGTTGGGAGATAGAAGAGACCGAAAGTGAGATCTTACCTTGGTATCCCCAGGGCCTGGCTTAGAAGCTGGCATCCAGTAATACTCCTGGTCTGAGAATGAATGAATGAATGAATGAATGAATGAATGAATAAGTGAAAGAAACAGCAAAAGCTAGAAGGTCCTCTGACCCCACTCTCATGCAGTGTTCTGGCACACTCCACAATGGCATTTTCTGATTGCACTCTTTGGAACATTAGTCCCTGAAGATTTTCCAGGAGAATCAAGTTCTATGTTTTTACATCTCATTTGGTGGATTTCAAAAATCACAATTAACATGTGAAATCCTCAGAGAAATTCTCCAGGAAATGGCATGTTTTAACTTAGCATTTATTCAACCACACAGCCCCTTGCTTCTTTCCATGCCCATTCTTTCTCTATGCCCTTGGCATTCCTCAAACAGAGTATTCTGTAGAACACACATTGGGGAATGATGACCCACACTGAGTTGGTATCTAGCACAGCTTCTAGAAAGACAGCCCTCTACCCAACCACCTGGACCACTACCATTTCTGGAACACTCTGAAATTCAGAATTGCCTCTCTTTACTGAATGGGATAAAATCCACTGCCTTGCAGTTTCCATCCACCGACCCAAGTTTTATCCATAACACAGTACGGAATAATCATGGGTCATGGAAGGACTTCAGGAGTTTTAGTCCTATAGAATTAAGTCTGGCTTTGCCACTTAGCTACTAGCTGGGCAATTACCAAGTCTGATTTTTAGTTTCTTTATCTAAATGATCTGCCTCTGAAGGTTATTGTGAGGACTCTAGAAGATGTGGCAAAATGCCTGATGGAGTGCCTGTCACATGCAGTTACTCAGAAAAAGTGAACTTCTTTGCCTGCCCTCCTCCATAATTCCTCTCATGCGTGGAGATGGTCACCATGTCTGTCTGGAGTCCTCTCTACTCCCAACTAAACAGCTCCTGCCCTTTCTGACATAGATAGTGGTTGTGAACGGCAGACCAGAGGTTGGGTCACCCCCCCAACACCCCAAGCATCACAGGAAACAGATCCAGGGGGTTGGGGAGGTTGCCAACATGCTCTCTCAACATTCTATGTTTCTGAGGCTAAATCCAGTTTTTTTTTCCTTTAAGATTTTATTTATTTATTTGACAGAGAGTGAGCTCAAGTAGGGGGAGCAACAGACAGAGCGAGAGGGAGAAGCAGGCTCCCTGCTCAGCAGGGAGCCCGATGTGGGGCTTGATCCCAAGACCCTGGGATCATGACCTGAGCTGAAGGCAGACGCTTAACCAACTGCGCCACCCAGGTGCCCCATCTTTGAGATCTTTTGAGGGAAAGTATCACATTGTTATGAAGACTGTGGACATGCCTTCTTTTCCTAGATCATCATGGTAAAGATTTGCACCTAACAAATGTCAAAGAATGCTCTCTAAGCACAAAAATCTATGCCATAAAAAGGAGATACAGATCTGCCAGCCAGACAGGTGAGTGCTCACATTTTCCCCAATAAGGAAAGGCGTATCTCTACCCAGGAGGTCAAGTCCACTTTGTATTACCAGTACCATTGCAGGGCTTCCAGGCACAGGGCATCTCTAGCAGTAAGTGGTTTAAAAATCATTTGTGTTTCGCTTCACAATGCAGCAACAGCAGATTGGATTTCTTAGCCCTCCTTTTCTAAGTGCATGGGGTTTGCTTTTTCCAGTAGGAGATGATTTAAAAATATGTAAAGAGTGGCAGCCGTTCAATGGAGTTAAATTCATTTGGTGTTTCCTTGCCCTGTGCCTGGGGTGCTCAGTTCCATTAGGGCCTTTCCCACTACAGTCGGTGCACCACGCATCTCTCCCACTCATTTGCTTATTTGTGTTTCTTAGATAATTTCCGGGGGGGGGCGGGGTACAACGGGTCCTGCTTTATAGGTTAAGAATGGTCGTAGGGGGAAGCGGCACCTCTATTTATTCTGTTTTCAAATTCTCAGTTTGAGGTTTGGTGCCATCCGACAAAATACCTATGACAGCCAATATCACAAAAGACATTGAACACAGGGGCGCCTGGGTGGCTCAGTCGTTAAGCGTCTGCCTTCGGCCCAGGTCATGATCTCAGGTTCCTGGGATCGAGCCCCGCACCGGGCTCCCTGCTCAGCGAGAAGCCTGCTTCTCCCTCTCTCACTCCCCCTGCTTGTGTTCCCTCTCTCGCTGTCTCTCTCTCTCTGTCAAATAAATAAGTAAAATCTTAAAAAAAAAAAAAAAGGACATTGAACACATGCAGCAGCATTCTCGTTCATGTCACATATCTTGTCTGAAAACTGATTTTGGGATAAGTAACCTACTGGGCAGTTGTCTTCAGAACACACTTCTTTACACATGGCACCTTAACCATGTGGCCTTTAACCAAAAGCCCTTTCCCCTCACCAATTTGTTCCATTGTCTTCCTACAGACCCAGCTCAGAGAAGGCTGTCACATACAAGGATGGGCTCCAAAAATCCCAAGCACATAGCATTAACCAGCATGCCTATGCCATTTGCTGCTTCTTAACAAAGCATGTTATTTCTGGTGAGTTTCATCCTTTCTTTTTTCTTTCTTCCTATGTTTTTACGTATGTTTAATTTGTAATGTGTATGTACTATAATATATATATATATAGTCATAAATATAATCAAGACTTCATTTAAAACATTACATGGAAAAGGAGGCAGAATCGTAATCATGTCTTGGAAAAGAGGTAAAAGGAAAACAAACTGAAATTTTAAAAACTTGCTTCTTACACCAAGTATGTGTACATTTCTCTAAAATTCAGGCTGCCTTCTTTGTCCCTTGGATATGATTTGACCCGTTGGAAGCATATCATAAGCACATCATTGTCACCAGACCATGCAGATAGGGCTACATTAAGATGTCACTGAGATGACAAAATGACAGCCATTGCAAGAGAGAAACCAGGTGATGAAGAGAGATCCAGCTCAGCAGAAGTCCCTGCACTCCACATTAGCTCCTCAGATCAAGGGAGTGGAGACTGAGGTTGCCAGAATACCAGACCCGGGAGGAAGAAGAGCCTTGGGTAACAACAGCCAGGCTGAGATTCACTGTGAGTTTCATGAAACCACCATGTCCCATCAGCTGAGGTCCACTGTCATTGGTCTGGAAAGACATTAGCACAATTCTAGTCAAAACGAGATGGTTAACAAGTAAAACTTTACTAAAAGTTGAAGTCACCTCCCACCATCACAGGGGCCAAATATCTGAAGGAGATTTGCTGCTCCCAGATTAAAAGAAAAAAGAACAAAGACTATGAAATGGTTTAGTGTCTGTTAAGAAAGACTGGTGACACTTAGGATCACCAGGCTAGTGTTCCTTCTCGGCTGGTGGTTCCCATCTTCTCCAGCCACACTAGCCCACCAGGAGACCTGTTCTTTGCTCACAGAACCCAGATGACCCCCATATGGACAGCACAGTGAGACTGTGATCCCCTTTCCCATCGACAGACTTGTCCGCTATCCATGAGAGTGAGCCCTACCCCCCACTAATAACTCAACCTGAATCCTTGGCTCCTACTTTTCCCAGGCCCATATTGAATCACAGAATACTCAAGGGGCCATTAGGGGAGGAAAACTTGCGCATAAACCACTCCCACTTCCTACTCGATATGGGAATTTCTTTCAGCAGAGCTACACTCTTCCTGACTCTTCTTGAACACGACCAATGATGTAGAATTCCATGTTGTAGGACCCCTCCTTCTGTCCTTTGGTAGTCCTGTCTATTAGAAAAGGTATCCTTAGGGGTGTCTGGGTGGCTCATACAGTTAAGCATCCCACTTTTGATTTCAGCTCAGGTCATGATCTCAGGGTTATGAGATCGAGTTCCATTTCAGGCTCTACTCTGGAAGGGGAGACTGCTTAAGATTCTCTCTCTCTCCCTCTGCCCCCCCCCCGCTCATGTGCACATGTGCGCTCTCTCTCTAAAAAAAAAAAAAAAAAAAAGAAAGAAAGAAAGGATATCCTTAAACGAAGTGGAAGGTCCTCTCACCATGTCTATCAGAACTTACTCCTGGTTCTTTTCTCTGGAACCACAATAGAATGATTTTTATCCCGTTCTTCCTTTTCCCAAATGGCTCTCATGCCACCATTTATTTCTTTGCAACAAATGAGCACATCTGAAAGAGCCCTTAGGTCATCTATGGAGTCCGGATTCTAGAAGTTTCCACTCTTTCCCTCAGCTCCTAGAGCACACCATAAAATCTGACAGGGAAACTTCCTTAGTTTTCTTTTTTAAAATAAAAATTTTCCATTATGATCACATCCATCAAGTACAGTCATAGTAATCAGACTTGTTAGGTGGTGACCAACCCATTACCAACGTGCTAATGGGGAGCTCAGGCTGGGGTGGTCTTAAAGCCTGGCAGATCCAGCCAGCATTAGCTGCTGCTTAGAAAAAGGCCACAAAACACCATCCCTAATGATTTAACAGCTTGTTCCCGAAAACACATTAACCAAGGGAGCTTTTAAATATTAAGAAATAATTACACCAACTCAGTGTTGTCTTTCCTCAAAATTACATCACATCAGGGCTCCACTAGATAAATAAATGTCGTGAAGGAACTCAGGTCTTCTACAAATGAAAAACTGTACCCAATGAAATGTTATTTCCAGTTGATGGCAGGAGGGCGGACAGAGGGTAAGGAAGAATTAATGAAAATATCCTGACTACTCTCCCAAATGAACACTTAGAGTAGTCTTACCCCAGCCAAATTCATTCTGAATTATTGATATTTCAAACTTCTTTTTTTTTTTTACCATCTCCAAACCAGTTGGGGCAAGATAAGATTTGGGAGGATCTAGAGCATGTCCTGGGACCAGTGTGCTCCGGCCTAACCGTGACAGTCCGTTTCAGGCCTACAACAGAGAAGCCCAGAGAATCAGGCATGGGCCTGGGGCTGTGCGTCTGCATTACGTTAGGGCAGATGAGAGGAGCTTTACCTTGATTTGAATGAGAAATATGATTTGAGGGATGAGAAAAAATAGACTTTCTAAGAGCCTAAAACATTGTCCCCACATAAGGGCCACATAGCCTTCACTTCCAACATTAAAGATTATCCTCTTTCTGGAGAACTGCTGACCTGCCGAATAAACCTAGGGAGGCTATTTGGGTCATCCACATCCGAGTGTAAGTGAGTTTAATTGATTCTCCTTCCCTGCCCAAACGAGACACCGGGCAGTTTTCGGTCACTGGGCATGTGAGTGGGAAGGGCCCCGAAGGAAGGAAATGAAAGAGGCACACTTCACAGCTTTGCTTCGGCCAAGGCCAAAGGGCAAGCTCTGAGACGCCCAGGGCTTCTGGCCTCCTCGGGGGCACCCTGTCCACCTCCAGGCCCTGCTCTAGTTAGGGGGCAGAGCGGACCTCAGTGCCAGCCAAAGCCAGGGTGGATTCCAAGAGCACGGACCTAGCAAATAGGGGAGTCACTTGGCCTGATGGGCTGGCGCGGATTTCTGTGGCATAAATCCTACCCGGGTAGCTCCTGGGTGTCACGAGACTTCACTTTTTCCATTGCTTTTTCCTTTGCTACAAAGAATCTCTGCCTTTTGGTCACCTTTTGAAGTTAACGGCAGGGCGTAGCTGCACATCCGTATTTTTATAGGCTTCCTAATGACCTGCTTAATTATTTGCTTCTCTGCAGCCAGATTTGCTGCTGATAGGTGCTGGGAGTTGGGGCACTGATGCAGCCTGCTCTGCCCGATGGGTCCAGCATGGAGTTCCAGTCATCCTGATCACTGCATTCCAGGAGACTATCTCCTCGGGGCACACAGGCTTGGACGTAGGTGAAGCTTTATTTGTATTTTGTTTATTCGTTAGATTGGCAGAAGCCTTCTCTCTTGAGACCTCTGGGTGCCTAATATGAGGCTAGCATCAACATTTCCTAACAAAGTGAACTACTTTGTAATCCTTCGCAGCTTTTCTTGTATTCGGTGGTTTAAACAGATTCAGAAACCAAGAACACCCAGGTCTGAGCTCAGAATGACAGAGACTACCAACTTTTCCACCTGTGCTCTTGGCAGAGGTTGCGATTTCAGTATAGATTTGTGTTTCCTTCTGAGTCTAGACACAGTCTCAGAATCCTTCTTATTATGGAACTGAAGGCAGCCACTGGGGTCTATCTCAGATGCTGTTTGAGTTGGATTCTCTTTGCCATTCTTCACCTAAATCCTTCTCATTTCCAAAGGCACTGGGAAGTTGAAACCAACTATTTCTTAAAGCCTTCTCCTGTGCAGAAGGACTTGGCCAGAGTCTCCTTGAGATATTCATACTCCGGAGAGTAGTCGTTGATAAAGGGCGCACTAAAGTTCTATCTGTGAATACATGTCTTGGACCTTGTTTTAACCCTCTTGGGTTTGCATGTGAAATGCCTCGTGCAGGATCGGACACACAACAGGTACTAAGGAAAATAGGTATAAACTAGCTGGGAGGAGCATGGGTTGCATAACTTTTTTTTTCCTTGCTGTAACCCACCTACATTCTTTACCGTGGACGTAGGCTAGGCCCTCCTCACCATTGAAATCTAGATCTACATAAAAACAGAGCTTCCCTGGAATCTTGACTATTTTCGCCCTTATTCTATCAGGAACCCTGATAAAGTCGGTCTTATTGGAAGTGGTATTTTAAGTCCCTCCACGCCGTGTCTGTCCCCCTCCCTCCTCTTTTCCTTCTGTCTTTGTGCATTGCTATAGATTCTTTTGACTCTTTTCTGGTTGAATTTAACACCTAATAGTCATCAAGTGATTGCTTCCAATTAACAGCCATTATATTCTCCAGTTACTTTCTGTTTGGACATGAGTTTATTGATTTGGTGAGATTTTATTCTTCAGAAACATAAACAACATGCCATTTAACTCAGCCTCAATACTGTCTCTAAGTACCATGAGAGAGGCAGTTAAAGAAGCAGGCATGGGAAGGGGAGAGAGGCTATCTATTACCTCTTTGGAAGGTGAGGGGGAAGAAATCCGGTTAAACTTTGATCACTATCATTTCACCTTTGGACTTTTATTAAAACTGTTTGACACAGCCGTGTTGGCAGATCGAGTAGGAAGATAAATGGGCCTGTGTGAATAGGTTTAATATCAAATGTGGATATGAGACATGGCAGGTTCTTTCATCCAGGAAATGTTCACGTCCACAAGATTTGCAGGTTATGGTTGGCGATCCGTCAGGGCTCAGGGGGCCAAAAGGTGAACATGATTGAGGTACCTCTGCTATGAATATTTTACAACCCGAGTATCCCTTTTTCACTTGGGACCGTGTGCTGACTGAGGGCTTCCTCAGGATGAGTCCTCAGTTGACTGATGAATACAAAACGCCTCTCTGAACAAAAGGCATTCAAGATTCGCTGAAGACAAGACAACCTACTTTGGTTTCTGTGTCTGGTACCGGGGTATCAACGGAGATAAAACACTGAGTGACAGGGAAGCTAAATACAGAATAACACAATCTATTGTTCTCCCATTGACTGTAAGTATAATGGGAGAGTTAGCGAGTCACCGTAATGTCATGGACCGCTGTGAACTTGGGAGAACTCAAGGATCAGAAAGTAACATGAAACAAGGAGGGAAATGAAGATAATATTGGGTTACTGAACATTCTCAAATTGTACTGAAACGCATCCCATCCCTTTGGAGAGGTCATGTTTTTGACAAGGAAGACAATGGGAAGAAACTGGCGGCTGTAACAACATCACCATTCTCTTTTACTACAGGCCGTAATGTGAACTTCTTAGAAGACACCTTCTTTCACCACGGCTTTGTTGTTCAGTCTATTGGGGAGCCCAGAGACCAAAGTCCATGCCTTGTTCCGGGACCGTCTAAAACCAAGGAGCCCGGCTCTCCCAGCCAGCACCAGCTGCTCTGTTGTGAATTACAGGGCAGGTTTGCAGCCAAGGGCAGGGGCAAGGAACTGAGAGGGAAAGAGAGAAGCAAAAGGAGGGAATAGACAGGGAGAATTTGGAGCACACGAGTCAAAGAGTAGGAAGGAAAAAATTAAGGTGGTGGAGGAAAGAAATGAGAAAAGGAATTTGCATCATGGGGGAGGGAGAGAATGTGGACGCTCTACAGGTCCAGGGTCTGAGCGAGCTTTCTCCCCACACAAAATAAAACAACAACAAAAAGAATGGGATCACTTCTGGAGGGATTGTGTTGGAGCCAGAAACCCACCCTTGGGTTAACAATGTTCTGGGAGAAATTTAGCTAATGCTTGGTAACATGGTTCAGGTCTGTGATAAGCTGGTAGTGAAGCGCCGGCCATGGTGAAAACCTGTATTCATCTAGGGTCCTGACATAAGGTCTACTTACAACTCACCACAGTGCTGATGGAGGCTGGGGACTCTCTCGTAGAAAAATGAACATAAACGAACAGATACCGAATTTTGCACACGAGCTCAGTGGGTTCACACGCTTCTAAAGCTTTTTCATAAGCCTCTCAGGACTCCCCAGACATAGGTTAAGAATTGCTGCTCAGAGTGTTTGACAAAAGAGCTGGCATAAAATAGAAGAGCTCAATAAACTCTTACAGTTTCGAATTAGGCAAGTATTCAGGTCAACTGAATATTCTAGTCGGCCAAAGTTACCGTGTGTCTTCACAAATAACTGCTTTTCAAGGAACCAGAGACAAGGACAATATTTTCATTGTCAAAAGTATACTCATTGCAATATAATCTTTTGTGGGTTTTGATGATTCAGGAGGCACCTGGACAATCTTTCCATGATAAGGTAGCAATCTCTACACCAGAGACCATGGTGCAGTAAAGCTGTCCACAGAGAGGGGAAACGAGCTGGATCTGAATCTGCTTTCACCCTAACACATTCTTGAGAATAATTTTTCTTAACTAATTCTCATTACCAGCATAGTCCCTTGTTTGTCCTATCTCCCTTGATAAAAGTAGAGGTGAAAGTAGTTTTTGAAATTTCAGCTGCTGGCTTGTCTAGAATATGGCTGCATTATGAGTATTGACGTGAGACTACTGGCCGAATGGTGGCAACTAATAGGAGATGATGTTTATTTCCATGGGCAAAAATGGGCTTCTTGCGACCAAGAGATTTCGTCTACATTTTAGGGAAAACACCACCACCAGTCCGCATGCCTGATCTTCCCATGTGGACTCACCCTGGTTTGGTTGTGCATATTTATATACTTTACTCATAATTCTGGAGTCATTGGTGATCTTGGACATGTTGCTTAACCTGTTTAAGTCTTAACTTTCTCTTTAGCTAAATGAGGAAATTATATTTAACACTCTGATCTTTTTTTACCTTTGACACTCTTTGGTTCTACTAGCAACTGTATCTGGTATGCATGGGACATCTTAGACACTGCTGGAGATACAGCACAGAACGGAGCACGGCGAGGCTTCCAATCTCAAGGATCCCACCAGGCCATGAGATCTTCCAGAGCAAACACCATGTTGCCCATCTCCGTACCTCTGCCCAGCTCCTCCCCACGCCTAGCTCGCTGCCCACAAATTGTAGATGCTCAATAATAACTGTTTATCAAAATTATATGAAAGAAGGGAGCTAATCATAAGTAGTTAATACAAAACAGAATGTGGCAACCACCTTAGAAGCAACACAGCATAAGGAGATAGAACACAGGAAAGGAGATTAGTACCAGCGGGGGTGGGCAGGAGAGCTCCAGGAAGGCTCCGTGGAAGAATAGGCTTCTGACCTCCAACCAGGTGCAGGGCATTGATAGGCCAGAACGGGCCTGCCCAAGAAAATTTGAGAGACAGGGAAGTTCCTTGTCATCGGTTTTATCTGACGAGTGGTGTGTGTTAGAGATGGTAGCAGCAGATAAGACTAGAAAGAAGACTGAGACTGAGTTATTAGGAGCGTAAATTTTTTGAGCTTTAGATTTTAGGGTGTTCTATAGGAAATGAGGAGCTATTGAGAGGTTTTTTTTTTTAAGATTTTATTTATTTATTTATTTATTTATTTATTTATTTATTTATTTGACATAGAGAGAGAGAGAGAGCACAAGCAAGGAGAATGGAAGGCAGAGGGAGAGGGAGAAGCAGGCTCCCTGCTGAGCAGGGAGCCCAATGCGGGATTCGATCCCAGGACTCTGGGGTCATGACCTGAGTTGAAAGCAGACGCTTAACCAGCTGAGCCACCCAGGCGCCCCTATTGAGAGTTTTTAAATATAAAAGTGGCTTCAGTGGTTATGTCATATTTATAATCCGATCAGTGTTGAGCCTGGCACAAGGCACTTTCATGTGTTCTTTGAGTTATGACTCAAAACAACTCTGTAAAGTAGAGAGCTTTATTGTATATTAATTATATCTCAATAAAAATAGGTAATAAAAAAGTAGGTAATAAAAACACCTCCAGTTTTGAGATAAGGTTGTACAAGCTTCAAAAAAACCCACAACCAACCAAAACCAAAAAACAGTTTTCTCCCGAAGCTTCCTTTTAACTTTGGTAGGATGCCCTTTTTTAACTCTCAAGAGATAGAGAGAGAGACGCACACACGCGCATGTGCACACACACAGAGAGAGAGAGAGAGAGAGAGGGAAGGAGGGAGGGAGGGAGAGGGGATGAGAAGGGAAGGGAAGGAGAGAAAGAAGGCAAGAAAACCTCATATTTTCATACCCTCTTTTCTGGCCATATGGGAAGACGCTGTGGTGGGCAAACAGTCCAACTTCTGTCCAAATTAATCTGAGATCAGATGGCCCATTACTGAGCTTCAGGCTTGTGTAACAAAAATCAATTTCTTGCCATCTCCTTAACCAGGTCTATGAAGATTTTTGTTTTAGGTGTCTGGATTCAATTGGGCAGTTCCTTAAACTCTGTGTGCTCCCTGTCTCCAAGCAGGCTGTGGTTGGTAGATATACATATATACACAAATAGATAAATTTTATATGTATATGTGTGTGTGTGTGTGTGTGTGTGTGTGTATTTTTTTTCCTGAAGTTGGAAATTCTAGGATTGACCATGCAGCTGGTATAAACCTTCCTGAGACAGTTCATTTAGGAAGATTGGTCCTCCTGGGGACACACCTCTTGGAGTTAGTTGAGTGTGTTAAAGAGATTTATTTCCAGACAAATTGGCTTATAAATATGAACCAGCCCATGAAAGGGAGTCCACAGGGCAAGTCTTGAGGGAACTATTCTTTGTACTTTAGGGACTGGTTTTATGAAAGACCGAATAGGTAGTTCCTTTTCCTGCTACTAGCCTTGGGGATTTTAGCTCACACGGAATGTGACCATTCTTCTTCTATTTACTGAATACAGCATTCCCTGGGGGTTTGTAAACCTATTATTGGACAGTTGAGATCAGGAGGTTAAGAAAGCTGACACACAGAGAGGCTTTTATAAGTCTGTAAGTAACTTCTTATTGGCAGAGGCTTTCTTAAAATACCATTTTCATGATCTCTTGAGAGGCTTCCCTCGTCCCATCAGCCGCAAGAGAGAACTGACAAGATGAAGCTGGCGAGCCTGCCCCACGCCGAGTGAGCATGGGCCGCATCCTTCCTCTGCACGAAAGACTTCTTAGGAGTGGATGGAGAAGATAAAGTTGTAGTCAGATTAACATGAAATAAAAAACTACAAAAAGCCACTCAAGGAGTTTAATCTAAATCCTAATGCAAGACTTTAGTTTGAAGTGCATTGTTTCAGTGTCTTGAAACATTAAAAGTTTCCCTTTATTTCTGAAAATTGTACTTACTGCTACTTTCTGATGGCTACTTACACTGAACACCCTTAGAAAGCCCCCTACAGGCTATGGTCTTCAGGGGGAGGGAGGCAAGGAATTGGTTCTCCGGTGTTTATGGGAGATGAGCAAATAGATGGTGCTGGAAGCAAGAAGCAGGACTGCCAGTCCCCCAGGGTGCTGGGGGTGGGGGGTTGTGGAGCTGGCCTGAGACCAGCAAGCTTGTTTCTAGGTGTCTATAGCAAAGGGTGCCCCAGCTCACCACAGTCTCCTCCTCTGCCCATGGTGAACACCTCTCCCCTTCTTGAAGCGCTGGATCTGAAGCGATTTATAGATTGAATGAAACTCAAAGTCACCCAGAAGCTGCTGTCAGGGCAAGAGGCCAGGGTTGGAGCAACCTGAGATGCCTATTAAATCGCTAAAACCTCCTCAAATTGTTCAAGGTTTTTATAGCAAAGATATCGTGTTCCTGGATTTTATACAGAAATAGAACATGTGGCCATCATACTCAAGCACCATCAAGGAACAGCGGAAGGAAGAGACACCAGTGTGAGTTCCAGACCAGTCCCTCCACCCAGACCTCTTCCCCAGGGTGCACACTCCTTGCTGACTCCTTTGCAGCACCTTCCTTTCTTTAACACTCCTACTTGTCTGCAGTTCCAGAAGGCTCTAGAATCCCCCTCTTGGAGCAAAGACACTGGAGGGATTTGGGGGAGTTCTGGAGGAGCAGAGAGAGAGGGAGCAGCACACCCACTGGGTTGATGGCAGTGAGGGCCAACTTGCGGGGCTCCTTCCCCGCCAAGAGGACAGCACCCAAAGGTGCCAATGTCCTTCCTCTGCGCTGGCTGGGAGAATGGATGGGGCAGGTGCAGCTAGGATGTTCAGAGTCAGAGATTCTCAGAAGCAGAAGCAGAAGCAGATATTGCTTCTTAGCTCCATCGGTTGTTGGTAAAATCTTAGAACAGTTTCCACGTGGGTCCCCATACATGGGCTTTGGAATCAGCCCCTCAGAGCCAGGACAGCAGCTCCTGCACTCACCTCCCTGAGTCTCCATTTCCTTACCTTTCCTTACCCCACTTCGCAACTCCTACTGGATGGTAGCTCAGGATCAAGCACCATCAGAAGTTCTTCACACGCATTCACGCATGTAATCTTCAGAGCTACCCTATGATGTAGATGAGACTCCACGAGCTGCATTCTACAAATGAAGACACTGAGGCACAGAAAGGCTGAGTAACTTACCCCAAGTCACACAGCAGATGACTGAGCAGGGATTTGAACCCAGGTAGTCTGGCTTCAGCATCCATGCTCCGGACACATTGCTTTGTTTCTGCAGGTTTAAATAAGAGATACTCCGTGAGTAATAATTATTGCTGCTTCAAGTCATCAACATAGCCAATAAGTCATTACCCCTCGAACATGGGTTTTCTTAAAGCTAGAAATCCAGGGGACCATTAACATCTAGCTCAGTAAACTTCAGACTTTTTGATCATACATCTCAAGTTGTAAAACATTCTTGAGCATGGGAGTGTACCTCCCGTAGATATACATATATATTTAGTTGTGCCTAACTGGCATAAATGTCCTACTGTATCTATGCCTATTACAAAATGTGTGGAAATCAGAACTGTCAAAGGAGGAATGACAGAAAACAGAAGTTCAAATAATTATCCCTGCTCTTCAGGGGATTGTCTTGTTGACTCCTCTTTAAGGACCATTTAGGACTCACATGGTTCCATCTGGCCCACAAAAACTGAAGAGCCCGCTGGGCCCATCAGACAACCCTGCCTCCCTGCATTGACTCCTTACCCTGTCAGGCTGTCCTAGGCCTGTCAGGCTAGGCCCTGAAGCCAATCATCCCCTTGCAGGACACCAGGACCAGTCATCGGCAAACCTGTGAGCCCAGCAAAGCAGCATCTTCAGCCTCTCTTGCTCCTATGCCCTCCTCCCCTCAGCTGCCCCCTACTCCTGGGACCCCTCAGGTGTGCTGTGGTAACCCGCCCCTCACTCTGCCTCTCCCTTCCTGAGCAAAAATACCTAATTTCTATCAGCCTACCTGGACTTAAGTATTTCACAGGGTTATTTGCATTTCAAGCCTTATCTCTGATTAAATTTTCAAAGGCTCATTTTCCTCAACAGCCAAATAGGGATGTTAATCCCCCTGTGAAGTTTAAATAGGGAATCACTTTTGACCGTGCCCAGCACAGTACCTAGAGAGCTCTGGGCACCTGGTGTGGCTCTGTCCATGGCCATGGAGCTGGGAGCTAGAAGGGAAGACTGCTTTCACTTACAAAAAGAAATATTACCTCGAAACTCCACCATGTCCTGCTGAACCCCATCGAAGCCAAATGGCGCTAGGCTACCTGCAAACTTCTGGGGTCCCATGTCCAGAAGAGACTCTCAGTGAGGGATGCAGAGATGGGGATGTGTCTTTGGTTTCCTCATTTGAAGATGAGGCCCTGACAGGGACTCCCTGTAGCTTAGTCTTTCAAACCCCACGACACCCACATGTATTAGCTCCCCTCCTCCCAAAAGCCCCTTCCCACTCCTGGTCCTCCCTGACTGCTCACGAGAAAGGCACTGTTAGGAGGCCAGAGAAGGGAGGTGGAGGGCGAGGGGGGAGGCTGCCCCAGAGGGCTGAAGGGCAGCTGTTTATATTATAATTAAGGTTTTACAGCAGAAACTGAAATGTAGCTTGACTATTCCAACAAGGCGCTGGAGGTAATGACCACTGCTAGAGGCCTTCTCCACTGCCAATTACTTCACTCCCTAATTGAATAACTTAGGCCACATTGTAGAGGGGCAGGGGAAAGGAGTTCTCTTCAAACACGGTTGTTCCATCAGAGGCCTCAGAACAGCTCAAAGCTGAACAAACTCGCAGTCCCAACACTTTCCTCTTCCGGGAGTGTGGTGGGTAGAGAGGGTGAGAACGCCAGTCCTGGAGTTCCGCCACTTACTCGCTTGGGCTCCCTGAGTCTGTCCCTTGAGCTCCCTGAGTCTGTCCCCTCAGCTATAAAATGGGTCTGAGGTACAGACTTCCCAATGCTACTGTGAACATTAAACAAATGAGGATAATCCTGGCATGCAGGGAACCTAGAATCATTATGGCTTAAGGAAATGACACTGACAGCAAGCATGGCCATGGAGGAGCAGACGCTTTTGTCTTCCCTGAACAGATAGGGAAACTGAGGCAGAAAGCACACTTTGGTCCCATGTGAAACAGCTTGGTAAGTGAGGGCCAGCGCCAGATAGAAAGTGTGCCTCCTTGGCTGAAAAGGAGTGATGTCTTTTGAGTTGTGAAGGAGGTGGCTCCTCCCAAGAAGGTTGGACAGATCCCCAAGATAATCCAACTCCTGAGAGTTCTCCGCTCTCCCCCTTCCCCATCTCCGCACAAAGCACTGGGCCCAGCACCCTGGTTGCCTCCCCAGGCCCCATGCAAGCCCACAATTAATATCCCATGCATTTGTAGGGAGCTTTCAAAGTCTACCATTTTCTCCTACTTTCTGTACATCATCTCCTTTGATCCTCACAACAACTAGAAAAGTATCACACCTGGCTTACAAATGAGGAAATAGAAGTCAGGAGAGATTAAATAAAGAGCATGAGCTCAATCAAGGAATAAAATACAGGTCTGCCTCTGGTTTTTCCCACCACTGGAGGAGGCCAGTTCTGCTCCTAGGGTTAGCCACACACTCTCTCCTCAATGTCCAACTCCTTGGCCACTGACATCATAGAGGGTGTTTAAAACATCTTGAAAGCCAGAGATCGTGATTCTCAAAATTTGGTGTCTATATGAGTCTCCTGGGGAATGTGTTTTAAAATGCAGATTCCAAGACCACATCCAGAGATGCCCATTCCCTGGGTCTAAGAGAGGGTCCCGGGATCTGAAGGTTAAAAAGTGCCCTGGTTCTTCTGATTTTAGTGGTTCAAAGGCCACACCGTGAGAAATGCCAGACTAAGAGAACCTAGGATGGGCGGCAGAGGCCTCTCATCTACCACCTGTGTGACCTCAGTGGATTGACTTAAACTTTCCTGCCTGTTAGTTTCCTGAAATGCAAATGAAGATAATATTTACCTTCAAGGGATTTTTGTGAAAATTCAATGACATGATGCACACGAGGTGCTGAGCATGGTGTCTGGCACATAGAAAATGCTCCATGAGTGAGGAATTATTAGCATTACTGCTGCTATTGTCTCAACACAGAAATAGAGCCAAGCCCTGTGTTACTCAAGGGGTTAAGTTCCTATAGCTAATACCTTACCACTTGGAGTCATTAAATCTATAGGAAATTGGGATGTAAAAGAGACACAAATAGGATTTGATAAACAAATCATTTTCTAATAAGAGTGATTCATTAGCTGCCGTGGGGTGGGGTGTTGGTAGATAAGCAACTGTTTGTTCTCTAATTAGCAGACGCTGATTAACGGTAGGAAAGGCAGGCAGTTGGTAGATACGCTAAGGGGGGCTTCCTGAGAACTGGCTTTAAGTTGATGTGATCTGTGCAAAAAAAAAAAAACATCAGCAGACAGTACTGATGTAGACAAGGATGGTAGAACCCATGCCCAGTGATGCCCAGTGTCCTTCTGACTCCTCCGTCCTCCCTGCTCTTCGGCACGCGTACCTGAACCTGAGCTGGCCTCCAACAGGGCTCCTGGCTGGGCGGAGGGGGACTCTGGCTTCTTCCTGGAAAAAGTCTGCCTTGAGGCTGCCTTAGGACTGTTCCCTGGTCTCCCTGCGGGAAAAGGGAGAGCAAATCTCAGAAGGAAAGAAATGGCAAGAAGTAGAAATCCTACAGACGATCTGCGGTGGACCTCTCTCATTCTGTCTCTCATTCTCTCTCTCTCTCTCTCTTTTCCCTTCTAGAATTTGGCAGAGGCTCCCGGTGTAGTACGAGTGACTGTGTCATCAAAGACACCACAGCTTACCTGCCTGCAGGTGGGGGCCCGGGCTTCGTCAGGGAGCCTCCAGGAAGTCTGTCATTTTGCCCAGGCCATCTCCCTCCCACACTTGGTTGTGGCCAACCAGACCCATGAAACCAAATTTCTGACTGGAGGAAGCCCACAGGCATTCTTGGGTGCATTCTGGCATCTTGGGGAATGTGCTCTGAGAGAGGGACTTTTGCATTTCCACACGCAGTAGCACGGGAACAGGTGTCCCTCAGGGCCGAGGTGAGGGGAGTCATGCTTTGGCCCTTCCTTGGGAAACCCAAATCCCTCAATGCATTTTGGGGTGAGAGCAAACTATTCTAGAGAGCAGCCTTGTATTGAAGCCACGCCGTCAGCTACCTGTATAGTGGGAACTGACAGACGTTGAAAACCCCGTGTCCCAAACCCTGTCCCCTGGAGTAAGTATTTGTGTCCCCAGTGTCCCTCTTTGGGCCCAACATCTTCATCTCTAGCCTTCCTGTCTGGCCCAAGCCCCTGAGATACCCCACGGGCAGAAGGGGCACCACAATGGGGAAAAAGGCTGCAGAAACAGGGAACACAGGTCAATCTCGTCTAACTTTTCCTCCAGAATGCTCCCCTTTAATTTTCCCTTCTTAGTCAGCTGTCCTTCGTGACCCTCATTTCTCTCTGTCACCTGCTCCCTGGGACTTTCTCCCTCTCTGAATCCCGTGCAATCCGGCTCAGTGCTGGGCACACAGTGGGCTCTATCCGTGCCCAAGGAGTGACTGACAGATGCACAAAGGACACAAAGTGGGCAGCACAGGAGGACCCCTAAGGGTTAGGGGGAGCAGGCACATCAGTTCCTGTCCTCCTTCCCCCTAAGGAAGCCCAAAAGGAAACAGACACTGCAGAGAAAACACTGACCATTAATCTTTTACCCAAAGCCCACCCCACAGTAACATTCCTTGTTTGTGCTAACTGTTGGCCGTCAGTGTGGTAAAATCACATACTTGCCTGGAAATCTGCTGTCTGTTATGTAAAAACATTCGAGACCGCCTCTAGGTTTCAGTCTTTATTTTCTGCCCCCCTTCCTGCGTCCATCTCTGGAATCTCCTTATCCCACAGACCCAAATCGCCTAGCCAACCACCTGCGCCTTGCAGCCCTGTGAAGACACCTTGCCCTTCCTGCTCCTCCTTGTCCCCAGACACTCCTTCCCCTCAGTTCCTGGGGCCACTCAGATCTCATTGTCTTTATCATTCATCCCCTAGGAAGTGGTATGACCAAGAACAAGAAATACACACCTGCTACTGCTAGGGACAAGTGGCTTCCCAGGAGACAGGGGTGGGCGGGAATGGAGGTGAGCCACCGGACTCAAAGCAAGGACCTGGGGAGAGGTTGCCTTCGATGGAGAATTTCATTCATGTTAACTCTGTCATTTGGGAAAAATAAGACAATAGCACTCAGTGTCCCTCAAGGAGGAGCCTTTTCATGATAGGTTTGTAGTGCTCCTTGACGTAGGAAAGATGTTAGGGTTCGAAGCCAATGGCCAAAAGAATTCTTGAAATGTCTTTGGTGCAAAATGGTGGTTTTATTAAAGCACAGGGGACAGGACCCGTGGGCAGAAAGAGCTCACTGGGGTCATGAGGAGTGGTGATTATATATTTTCAAGTTGGGAGGGGGTTAGGGATAGTAGAAGTCTCTCAGGTATTTTGGAAACAAAGTTTCCAGGATCCTGAGGGGGCTAGCTATTGTTAGGAAAGCTCATTTATCACTGTTGCATAAAAACTCAGTCATGAGACCCTTCAGATGTATATTGGTGGGCCATATGCTTGAGGGATGGTTGCAACATGTATCTTGGGGGGGGTGGGTAGAGATAAAGGAAATTTCCAAAGGAATTTTTATATGTTAAAGTAGACTGAGAGGGTCCTGGGGATTTGGCTAAGTATACCTGCTGCCCTTAGCAAAGTATCAACATTGAGGCCGTTGAGTCCCTAGAGGAAGGTCACTCTGCCTGATTCAAGGACTTGTCAGTGGGCCCTAGGCAGTAAGGAAATTTACTCATTTTCTTCTACCTTTGTTCCCCACATCACTCCTAATGAATTGTCATCCTCCAAAATTGAAGCGTCAAAGCTGCATTCAGGCACCAACGAACTGCTGGTTGCAGGAAGTGGGTCTGACAGTGACTCCAACTCAGGAACTTTCGCTGGGGGACCCAGAGGCAGGTGTCTCATCGTCCCCTCTGTGCCCTTCCCGGACCCCTCAGGAGCATCTGACACAATATATACTTTGACTAACCTTGAAGCACATCGCTTTATTTGGTTTCCAGGGGCCACAAGCTCCTGGTTTTCTACAGGACATGCCTTTGCTGGGTCTTCCTTCTCTTCCTAATTCCTAATGGATGGAATAACTTGGAGCTCCGTCCTTTGGACCTCTTCTCTCTTACTGGACCACTCTTTGTCATCTCTCTCACTTACAGATTTAAATATCAGGTGGAATCATAAGAAACCTCTGATATTCACTCTTTTCACCTATGAAATGGCTATTTCAATGGTTGTACCTAATGCTATGTCTGTGCTAACCCCCAAATCCGTGTCTCCACTGCCTGACCGCCTCGAGATCCAGACTCACTTATCCAGCTGCCTACTGGACGCCTCCACCTTGGTGTCTTGTTGGCATCTCGAAATGAACCCGAGCAGTTCAGAGCAGGGATCTGGGCTTCCCTGCCACGTGGGCTCATCTCCCGTCTTCCCCGCCTCGCCTCTGCTCAGGTCCATTTCACTCTTCCAGTTGTGTGGATCGAAACCCTTGCTCCTCACTCCCTCTCTCTCTTGCCCATGCTGCAGAAGGCAGTCCATTAGCTCCATTCTCATCACACCCCACTCGGACCCTCCTGGGGCTTCCCCCAGATTACCAGGACGGCATCCCTACTGGCTCTTGCTCTGCCTCTGGGACCCCCTATAATCTGTTCTCTGGACAGAAGTCACCATGATCTTTCCAAACCATTGGTCGTATCATGCCTCTGTCTCTTCTCCAAGTGCTCCGGTGTCTTCCCATCACACCGGAACAAACCCTTAACTCCTTGCCCTATTTTCTGGCCCCTGCCTGGCTCCACCTTCATCTCTTGTGCCTTCTTCACTCAGATGTGTACCTTGTACTCAGATGTGTGACTTCCTATGTCCCATTTCCTCTGTCCTAACACCCTTGCTCTGCTCATTCCTATCTCTATTCAGATATTGCCCCTTCTGGAAAGGCTTTCCCAGACCATCCCATTCTCCAGTAATACTTATCCCGTTCACCCTGCTTTATTTCACATGCTCACCTGACAGGTAGCACCTAAAGATATGTGCCTTCTGAAAAAAAAAAAAAATCACAGCATCTACTCTGGAGTCACTCCTGTCAAGATTTAGCTCCGATTGCTCAAAGCTCTGAAGAATACCATAAGCACAGGGTCAACAAACATTAGGGACGTCCAACATCACAGTAAGAAAGATCCTGGATCCCCGTGCCTACTAAGGGAATACTATTGCACCAAAAACTGTCATCAAGTCACACCATGAGTATCTGTTCCCTCACTGATCCTGCGAGGGCCCTTTGCCTCCCTCATAGTGGACCCTCTCTCCTAGCCCAGTTGTAGGGCTGTGTCTGCCTCACACCCTCAAGTGAACAACCAAATCTATGCAGCAACTGATTTATCCAACCCCCTCCCAACACCCCGACCTCGATTGTTAGCTCAGCTCCATCTGGTAAACGGAATCCAGATGCCCCAGATTACCAACCCCCTCACCTGACAGGTAGCACCTAAAGATATGTGCCTTCTGAAAAAAAAAATCACAACATCTACTCTGCCAAGAAATGGGGACCCCCCGCCCCCAGGCCTGTGTGTTGATGCCCGCCTCCTGCTATGCTGGCCGTGGTACAGACAGGCTGCCCGGGGGCCTGTTGTCTTTCTCAAGGGGAGAACTGACAGGAGACACTGGGGCCCTGCTCCCAGCAGGCCTTTGCCCCCTCCAGGCAGTGCCAGACCAGAGGAGTAAGGGAAGGGGAGGGATGACTCTCCAAGTAAGAGAACAAGTAAAAAGATAAATGGAACCAATTTCAAAAGGAGTTACAGGGCATCTGGGGAAGTAAGACTCCTGGGTTATAGTTAAGGCTCTGAAGCATCAATAATATGCTTGACATCCATGCCACCCTTCTTTTGGATTCATCAAATGCTTCCAGGGATCACCCCCAGGTCCCCTCCTCACAGCTAGACAGGACTCACCTTTCACAGTACCAGAAACAAAGACTGCCGATACTCCAATATCATGTGCAAAGGCTGCTGGTCTAAATGTTAATACAGAAAGATTTGAAGGCATACTTAGAGTGCATGTCTCCCAGAAAACGTGTGGCTAAAATGAAGACACGTGTTGGGAGAGAGAAAACATTAGCTTAAGAAATCTCAAGCCTCTCCCCAGTGCAAGATGGAAGCTGAGTTGGGACAAAGCTGTCCTTGTCATTGTTCTCTGAAGTAGTTAATGCCAGTCCTATGTACTGCACCCGGCCCATCATCACTGGATTGTCCAAGGTAACTTGTCTGTGCCCTGGAACTCTGCCCACCGCATGGACCATCCTCCATCCCATGACCTAGGACACTGTGAACCCTTTGCTAAGCACCAATGAACTGTGTGACTTTCAGATAGCTCTACCTTTGTGGGTATCAGTCTCCTCAACTGCAAAATGAGGCAACAAGAAAATGATTTCTGAAGTTCCACATTCCAGCTCTCATATGCGGGGAATTTAATAAGGGCTGATAGTGGAATATTATCAGGAAGAGCCTTTATTCTTCATGGAATGGTTGCTGACAATTTCCACAAAAATAAGCAGCAGCACCCCCCTACCCCCCACCTGGCTTTTAAATTTTAATCCAAGTTCATGAACTGAGCACAGTCAACATATGTGATGGGGGGGAGGGGCTGATTGTATATTCACTTCATTGTTACCCAGATATATTCACCATCCCTCATGAGGTGCATGGTTATCTTATTGGGCAACTTTAAAATTATTTCCTAACTAATCACTAGTTGTCAGGACTATGATGGGCACTTTAGAGAATGCAGAGAACTTATATTTTCTCCATCCTTAGGAGAAAAAATGATGAATCTATAAAAAAATGCCTAGAAATTAATACAAGAAATTTAGAATCATATTTGAATGTTTTCTTTTATTTTTTAAAAGATTGATTGATTGAGAGAGAGGGAGAGTGCACGCGCTTGGGGGGAGTGGCAAAGGGAAAGAGAATCCAAGCAGACTCCCCACTGAGCGTGGATCCTGATGTGGGGCTGGATCTCACAACCCTGAGATCATGACCGGAGCCAAAATCAAGAATTGGATGTTTAACCGACTGAGCCACCCAGGTGGCCCAGAATCATCCTTTAATTTTTAAAGTTTAAGATCTCACTACTGTTCATCATAATATTGAGCAACCATAGATCTCACTACTGTTCATCATAATATTGAGCAACCATAGAAATCCAATTCTACCTTTGAAGCACAAATAGAAATGAACAATATTACTATCAAATTATATCACTAAAGACAAGTAATCACTGGCTCCACACAAATGTTCATAAAATATTTACTTTAGCTCAAGGAGCAAACAAACTCTCTTAAGGGAAAATCTGACCTTTCTCAACAAGGTAATGTGAAAGTTGGCCATTTTGATATCGACATTACACAGACTTTGGATTTTAGCACCACAGCCTTGTAGACAGAACGAGCTATTGAATTTGTGGAATCCAGTACAAAAATGAAAATGGAGGGTTCCTTGTTCAAAAATTACTAAGAGTCTCAAGCTAACAACACTAGAGTATTCAACATGCCCGGGGCCTTCGGCTACTGATCAACATACCCACACATAGCCTGCTCATAGATGATCCGTAATTAACTACAGCAAATGTTTAATCAGTGCTTCCTGAGAACTTTACATCCATTAACTCCTTTAATCCTCAGAACTGCTTTATGGGAGAAGTGCTATTATTCTCCCTAGAAGAAGGAAACTGAGGCATGGGAAAGCAAAGGGTCCTGCCCATGGACGCAGGGACATGAGGTAGAGCCTCATGGACTGGCACTGAGGCAGGCCGGATCCAGGTTCTATTCCGCTCCTAGGAACCGTGCTCCAGAACTGAGTCTGTGAAATTATGTGAACAGATTTCCACTCCTGATTTTCTTCTCTGCTAAGATTAACACTGGGCTTGCATGACTCCAAGGTGGTTCCAGGGACCTGCCATGACCAGGGTCTTTGGCATGTGTGTCACTGGGGGTATGTGGCAAAGTAAGTGTAAGCACAGGGAGCTGGGAACGGTTTCCCTGAACCCCCGTGTGTTCCTGACACCCTCCAACGGAAGCTTGCTGACACTGGACAACTAAGGCTCCGGGTAAAAGCAATCCCTCCTGGCCACACTCCCTTCACCTTAAGAGCAGAGCACACTATGGTGCCACTTCCAGGAGAGTTTAAGTAGGTCTGCTTTTCCCCCTGAAGAGGCAAGGTGGCCCCAAGATGGGCAAGTGGATGGTAGATTCCAAGACCAAGTTTTGCTTTCTCTGGTTACTAATCTTAACCACTATTTACCTTTTCACGGAAGAGTAACTCATGGCCCCACACCATGACCTGCCATCCACAAAATGCTAGAGTTTCTCAGCCAAACTCTGCTCCTATAAACAGCTTTCAGGGCTTCTCTTTCTCTCTCTACCCATTGGTTTCTCTAAAACCCATCTACCTTCTAAGACTCCAATTTCGAGAAAATTCCTTTTTCTCAGAATGAATGAGAGTCATCAAAAGTTGCTGCTGAAAACAGACGTCAGGGAACAGTGAGCCCAGTGCATCCGCTCTATAGAGCGAGAAACCAGTGGCACAAACTGGGGTCCACCCTCACGTGCATAGGGGAGGCCACAAGGGCAGACCCCATATCTGCCATCCACAGAGACCCCAGGATGTCCCTTCTCCCTACAGTTCTACATCACACCAAGTAAGCGGGCACCGCAGGGCATGTCTAGACTCTCTTCGTTGGATTTCCCATTAAAGAGATGCTGAGACGATTTTTTAAATCTCTGGAAATGAATAGCTATATCATATAGCAAAAATACAGCAAAGGGGCCGGAAAAAATCCACTGTGCACATATAAAAAAAAAAAGTTATAAATAAACAGGATGGTCAGAAAGCAGATTAAACTTCCAAGTTGAAAATGGGAAGTAGAAGATAAAAAGCTGACCTACTCAGAACTATTGCTCCAGCTCAATGGTATAATCCTTCCGTGGCTACACAGCCCGCAAAATCAGAGAAGTATGGCTCTCAGAACAGAGAAAGATCTTTGAGGTCAGAGATCGTCTAGAACCGACTTCTCACCTTGGAGACGAGGCAACTGAGGCTCAGAGAAATGAGGACACTTGTCCGAGGTCACACAACTCAAGTCTGTTAATCAACCGGGACTATTCTTCCAGGCACTGAAGGAACCACAATGGATGGATTATTTGGTCTCAGGCAAAGAAAACTTATTACCTAATAGTTGGCTATCTTTTCTGGGTGGTATGAAAATCTCAAACACATCACCTAGTAGGGAAACGTAATCACAGTTTTTAATTAACATAAAGTCTCTGCTACATTTTTTTGTTGTTGTTATATTACTTCTATACCGTGTAAATCAATTAACTGAAACGAGCTAGTGGGTACAGAGAGTGGCGGTCCGTCACTGGATAGATAATTGCTCTGTTGCTGAGATTAACACCTTATCATGCTATTAGGACCGCTTATGAATCTTGTAGTCCTGACAAAGCCTACAATTTAGGGACTATCCATTCCAGCTGTCTCCATTTCTGTGGCCTCCTACATGCAAACAATTGTTGCACTAAGTGCTGCATTTAATTAAAGGCTCTTCCCATGTCATGGCTATAGGCACAGGAAAGACAAGACACACACACACACACACACACACTCCCTTCTTGCTGGTGATTAGTTAGCTTTCAAGCAATCAGGATTAAAGTCAGGGAGGCCACCAAAGAAGCGTAAGTTACTGAGGACTTTGGAATGAGAAATTGCAAAATACACATTACCTCTCCCTCTAGGACTTAGGGTAAAGTCACAAACAAGAACTACAACCCTGGGTCTCTTCTCACTTTAAAGGGGCATTTCATCCCAACTTGGAGTTCTCTGCCACTTCCCAAAAGTCCAACGAAGCAGCTCACTTGCACTGTTTTTAACTCCTAGATTCTGATGCGGGAGGCCAGAAGTCCGTGACAGATGAGACAGGTCAGAGTACAGAAAAGCCAGACGAAGGCATTCAGATCGATTGTAATATCCGAGTAAAAAGAGAAACCCATCTTCAGGGTGGCTTTGCTTCCATTTTAACAAAGGGAAGCTTCTCCTGGGACAATTCTTACTGGAATAGGAGACAACCAAAAAAAAAAAAAAAAAAAAAAAAACAGGCAACAAATAATTTTACCATTACCAGGTAATATGTGTTAATTGCTCAGTTTATATACTCAGAATGACATACCATTAGAGACTGTGTATGCATTGTAACTAGAGCATTAATAAATTTAAAATGTGCCTATTAGGATGACAGCTTTGGAGGTGCAAAGGAATAACAGTTATCACTTGGCAGAAGCCGCTCTCACCCCATCTGCTGAGACTTTGCATACATTTTCAGCTTCCTGAGCAATGATTAGGCCTGTCAGAACCTCTTTAACCTTCTAACTGCTGGTCCCCACTGGCCGTAATTAGAGACTAATGAATTCAGAAGATGCAGGCCGTGAGGAAAACTGCCTTGACAGTTTGTGTACAAATTAAGCCCCAATTACTTCATGCATCTTTTGCATCGCTGATACAAGTCTCTGTTATTATTTTTGAATATGGTCATTTTAGCAGAAACGAAGAACTTGGCTAATGTATTTTGTCATTTTTATGGCTCGTCATAAAGAAAAAACATACTGGGCGGGTCATGAATATGTGAAATAAACTGCAGTGGATTATAAAAAGAAATTAATTTTCCTCTTGGGAATACCCTACCACCTTTTTATCTCCCCTGCTGGATATACTTATTAATATGGTTATTGTTATTCAGATACTAGCTGCCATTGAAGGAGCCTGACTAACTAGCAGGTTGTTCGATTTAGGTTTGGACCCCGAGTTAAGGAGCACTTGGAAGTGAGATGTTCTTCATCTTTAGTTCTAGAAGTAGAGGTTGCTTGGAGCACACTGGCCGAAAACACTTTATTCTCTGCCCTCGGCAGCCCCTTCCACCTTCTATGGCCCCCGCCAAAGTTTGCAACTCCAAGAGGTAGGACTTTAAAACCATAATACTAAGGTCCGATGCCATAGTCCTTTAAAAACCTCTAAACATGATGACATTTCATCTTGTTTCAATCCCCACTGGTCAGCTCAACCCGATATTCAACCTCGGTCTGTTGGGGGACCCATTCCCCTCCTCTTTGAGGTCACACAAGAATCCTGGCTGATGTTTCCAGAAAGCCAAGGGGAGTAGGCGGGCATTTCTACATGATGCTCATCACCTTTATGTCTTCTTCTTTAGCTACAAGATGCTGCTGCAGAGAACTGGTCCTGCCATCTGTCTTTAGACCCTGTAGCTCCAGGCAGCCCCGAGACCCATCTAGCAATGAACCTTCCCTACTGAGAGCTGCTCTCCTACAGGCATCCTCCACTGAAGTTTCTGTATGCAGAGGGGCTCCTGTCTCTGCCCCTTTCCCTGCCCCATGTCAGCCTCAGAGGAATATAACAGTTTCCCTTCTGTCTGGCCACATTTGCCTCCCCAGCTCAAAGCCTCTCCCTCCATGCCCCCCCCACCGCTGCTATGGTAAGCAGAATAATGTCCCTCACCCCCAAAGTCTACATCCTAGTTCCCAGAACCTGAAAATATGTTATCTTACACAGTAAAAGGGAATTTGCAGATGTGAGGGGGGGGGACTATCTAGGGGTAGCCTGTCTAATACAAAAGTCCTTATAAGAGGGAAGCAGGAGATTAGAACCAATAGCAGGAGATGTGGAGATGGAAGCAAGAGGTTGGAGTGATACAAGAAGAGGTCACAAGCCAAGGGATGCAAGTGGCCTCTGGAAGCCAAAAACACCAGGCAACGTATTCTGCCCTTAAGTCTGCAGAAGGAACCCACCCTGCCAACACCTTGACTTTAGACTTCTGACCTCCAGAGCCATAAGAGAATAAATATGTGGCATTTTAAGCCACTAAATTTATGATAATTTGTTGCAGCAGCAATAGGAAACAAATATACCTTCCCTTATATGGAAACATAAAGATTTGGATTTGTGTTCCAATAATTATTATTCCCAAAATCATGGAGAGATTATTATACTCTCAGTCTTCTAGGATTGAAATCATAAACTGTCCTCATGAAGTTATTATGAGGATTAAGGGAATTAAGAACCTAATTTGATATGTGGATGATAGCAGATACTCAATAAAAAGTTGACGGAGCATAGCTCAAAACTGAGTTTTAGTGTGAATATGAACCAAGAGTGTCAGCCCCTACTTGGTTCCTCCATATCTTTCATCCCCAGCTCCTCAGAACTAGACCTATTGATGGTCTCCACATGCAGGTTCCAGCCTATCTGTCCCTGAATGTCAGGAAGCAATAGTCTGTGTCCAGGGGATTTGAACTTTTGACCTACTCTTAAGCTCTGAGTCCTGTGACACAGACCCAGATCTCTGGTCTCACTGCAGGTATCTTTATCAGCCAAAAATTATGTGGGTCCCAAATCTGCTGAGGAAGATTCTGATGCTTGAGTAGCTCCAAAGTTCTAGCTGAACCTGCCTAGTATGTTGGCTTCATTTTGGGATTAGGTATCTGCCTAAGCAGCACCTCAAGGAAGAAGCCTTAATTCTATTTGCTTGCCCTCTGAGGATTCCTGTCGAGGACTAGCCACAACCTCAACCCAACCCGCTAAAATAAGGGCGTAAGACCCCACCTAGTTCTTACCTATCTCCTTTCTGGAC
This sequence comes from Eumetopias jubatus, assembly GCF_037043125.1. Lineage (NCBI taxonomy): Eukaryota > Metazoa > Chordata > Mammalia > Carnivora > Otariidae > Eumetopias > Eumetopias jubatus. The sequence goes on from NW_028274818.1 coordinate 39,012,347, forward strand.
TCATATCCTTCCCCTCTACCCCTGGATTTAACCACATACATCAGTCACCCTTGGAAAGATTCCTGGATGAAACTAAAATCTAGCTTAACTTACAGGATTCGACCCACACCTTAATACCTTGCTGTTATACTCTAAGCAACTGATCAGATACCTTGGGGCCAACATTATTCAGAATTAGGACTGAGGTTCTTATACTCAGTCAATGTTCTTGGACCATTAAACTGTCCTCTTCATACCTACCTGGGTAGCAGATTTCCCCCAGACCCAGGAAGTTGCCACCCTGGATATTCCTTTCCTCATGTTCTAGATTGCCATCAGCACATTGTAATGATGACTCTGACTTCTAATTATAGGAATACTTCGAGATATTGTGGATTTGGTTCTAGACCCCTGCAATAAAGTGAATGTCACAACAAAGCGAGTCAAATGAATTTTTGCATTAAAAAAGTACATATAAAAGTTATGTTTACTCTATACTATATGTAGCCTATTAAGTGTATAATAGCATTATGTCTAAAAAAAACAATGCACAAACCTTAATTTAAAATAGTTTATTGCTAAAAAATGATAACCATCATCTGAGCTTGCAATGAGTCATAATTTCCTTGCTGGTGGAGGTCTTGTCTCCATGTTGGTGGCTGCTGACTGTTCAGGATTGTGGCTGCTGAAGCCTGGGGTGGCTGTGGCAATTTCTTAAAATAAGACAACAGCGAAGTTTGCTGCAACCATTGACTCTTCCTTCCATGAATAATTTGTAGCATACGATGCTGTTTGATGGGAATTTATCCACAGGAGAATTTCTTACAGAATTGGAATCCATCCTCTCAAACTCTACAGATCCTTATTCAGCTAAGTTGGTGTAATAGTCTAAACCCTGGGTTGTCATTTCAACAGTGTTTTTTTTTTTTTTTTTTAAGATTTCATTTATTTATTGGACAGAGAGAGAGATAGCGAGAGCAGGAACACAAGCAGGGGGAGTGGGAGAGGGAGAAGCAGGCTTCCTGCCGAGCAGGGAGCCCGATGCGGGGCTCGATCCCAGGACCCTGGGATCATGACCTGAGCCGAAGGCAGACGCTTAACAACTGAGCCACCCAGGTGCCCCTCATTTCAACAGTCTTTACAGCACCTTCCCCAGGAGTAGATTCCATCTCAAGAAACCACTTTCTTTGCTCATCCATAAGAAAGCAACTCCTCATCCGTTGAAGTTTTATCACAAGAATGTAATAATTCAGTCCATCTTCAGGGTCCACTTCTCATTCTAGTTCTCTGTCTATTTCCACCACATCTGCAGTTACTTCCTCCACCGAAGTCTTGAACCCCTCAAAGTCATCCATGATGTTGGAATCAACTTCTTCCAAACTCCTGTTCATGTTGATATTTGGACTTCTTCCCATGAATCATGAATGTTCTCAATGGCATCTAGAAAGGTAAGTCCTTTCTGGAAGGTTTTCAACTTACTTTGCCCACATCCATCAGAGGAATCACTATCTATGACAGCTACAGCCTTATGAAATGTATTTCTTAAATAGTAAGACTTGAAAGCCAAGTCTTATTAAATTACTGCTTGATCCATGAGCTGCAGCATGGATGTTGTGCTAGCAGGCATGAAAACAACACTAATCTTGCTGTCCATCTCCATCAGAGCTCTTGGGTGAGCAGGAGCAGTATCAATGAGCAGTAACATTTTGAAAGGAATCTTTTTTTTTTTTTGAGTAGTGGGTCTCAACAGTGGGCTTAAAATATTCAGTAAACCATGTTGCAAACAGATGTGCTGCTATACGGACTTTGTTATTTCATTGATGGAGCACAGGCAGAGTAGATTTAGCATCATTCTGAAGGGCCCTAGGATTCTCAGAATAGTAAATAAGCACTGGCTTTAAGAGAAAGTCACCAGCTGTATTAGCTCCTAACAAGAGAGTCAACCTATACTTTGAAGCTTTGAAGCCAGGCACTGTCTTCTCGTTAGCTCTGAAAGCCCTAGATGGTATCTTGTTCCAAGAAGAGGCTGTTTCATCCACGTTGAAAATCTGTTGTTTAGTGTAGCGCCCTTCAGGAATTCTCTTAGCTAGATCTTCTGGATGACTTGCTGCAACTTCTCCATCAGCACTTGACGCTTCACCTTGCACCGTTATGTTATAGAGATGGCTTCTTTCCTTAAACTTCATGAACCAACGTCGGCTAGCTTCAGACTTTTCTTCTGCACCTTCCTCACCTCGGTCGGTCTGCATAGAACTGAAGAGAGTTAAGGCCTTGCTCTGGATTAGGCTTTGGCTTAAAGGAAGGTTATGGCTGGTTTGATCTTCATTCCAGACCACTAGAATTTTCTCCATATCAGCAACAAGGGTATTTCCCTTTCTGTTCACTGGAGCAGCACTTTTAATTTCCTCCAAGAACTTGTCCTTTGCATTCACAACCTGGCTAACTGTTTGGCACAAGAGGCCTAGCTCTCAGCCCATCCCCGCTTTCAACACGCCTTCTTCACTAAGCTTCATCATTTCTAGTTTTTTATTTAAAGTGAGAGACCTGCGAATCTGCCTTGCACTTGAACACTTAGAGGTCATTGCAGGGTTACTAACTGGCCTAATTTCAATATTGTTGTGTCTTGGAGACTAGGGAGCTCTGAGGGGGTGGGGGGATCAGTCAGGACACACACAACATTTATTGATTGAATTCTGTAGGCATGGTTCATGGCATCCCAAAACAGTTACAATAGTAACATCTAAGACCACTGATCACAGATCATTGAAACAAAGATAGTAATAATGAAAAAGTTTGAAATACTGCAAGAATGACCAAAATGTAATGCAGAGACATGAAGTGAGTGAATACTGTTGGAAAACTGGTCTGATAGCCTTGTTCAATGCAAGTTTGCCAGAAACCTTCAATTTTTAAAAAAAAAAATGCAGTATCTGGGAAGCACAACAAAGGGAAGAATAATAAAAAAGAGGTATGCCTCTATCAAAGGGGAAGACTAAATAAAAAAACTTCAGCCGTGGGTTAAACATTGCCTTAGAGACATTTGTTAAGAAGCAATATCTAGAAGAAGATTCATTTCTTTAACATCATTCTATTTTGTATAGGAATTGTGGCATGAATTGCAACTGAATAGCTTCTCTTGGCTCAACAGGATTCATACTTGGGATGATTTACGTTATTCTTAGGGTATGCAACAACAGATTAGGTTAACCATATGAAATTACTGATATTTAACTCTTTTTGCCCTATGAAAACAGCAGTTTCATATGGCCCAACTTAACAGAATGCTGTTTGCCGAGGAGCTGAATCAGACACTCATAGTTGAACTACTTGAAAACTTGCCCATGAAACTAACCTTTGTGGACTTTTCCCCATTTCTTTAGATACTATAGAAGGTCAAATTCAAAATTCCTATAGAGAAAGCACAAACTGAAATTAACAAAATTATGTAACTAGTGTAATATTGCAGAGATCCTCTTTATCTGGCTTTGTTGCTCATAAATACAAAATCCCTGTTGCAGAGTTGTCTGCCTTTACTTGTTGAAAGCCAACAAGAATCATAATCCTCCTTCTCTGTCTTGATGCCACATGAGCATAGCTCAGGTGTGTGAGGTGATAAATACAGCCACACCCAGCTAGACGCAGAGCTATCTCATTAGCAAATCTGAAGTCTAGTCTCACTGACTTTGCACAAAAATTTCTGTAATCACCACTTAGAAGCCTTGCCAAAGACAGGTCATGAAAACCCTATGCAGTTCAATTTTAACCTTTTTTTTATAAGGATTTGGATAGCTTACAAGTAAAAGTGATAATGTCTGTGTATGTGCACTGTAGGTAAGCAGTGCCAAAAACAGTGAGATCTGGAAAACACCTATAGTGGCCCTTTCTTAGTAGCTGAAATTCCCATCATTCAGCACTCCTTAATTAACATTTGGAGGGCTTCATAAAAATTCAGGTATGCCATATGCGAGAGATAGCATATAACTTTATTTTTTTTTATTTTTACTGTTTTTATTTATTTATTTATTTTTAGTTTTTATTTTAATTCCAGTTAGTTAACATATGGTGTTATATTAGTTTCAGATGTACAATATAGTGATTCAACACTTCCTTACATCACCCTGGATAGCACATAAATTTATAACTAGACATATACTTAGACCTTAGTGTGAGTTGTTTAGAATATCAGCTATTTTGATAATCTGGTATGATAGCACACAATATAAGGGAAGGTAAGTAGGCAGGGAATGTAAAGGTCTCTATCATCGGACAAGTTTAACTGGTACATCACCATGGAGGACCTATGGCCATGGGGTGAGGGCAGAGGGCCAAAGAAGAAGTGATTCCAAAATGGCGGATGCTCAACAAAGATTGTCCCCCATCATAATTTTCATAATGTTCTACCCTTTCCTATAGAGCAGAGTGCCTGCTTTATAAAAGCAGTATATATCAGAGGGAAGAATCTTCTGAGCCATCCTGACGCAGTGTGGCTAGTATATAGTGAAGGCTCCATGGTAATTACTAATCAAAAAATTCCTGGGGCATGCTGACACCACCACACAAAGGGAACACTTGAAAACCTCTCCTCAGATAAGGATCAAGGGTCCCAGGTTATTCTTATTTGCATTAAAGTGACTCTTCTAGTGATGCTTTTGGAGTTCAGTTGATGAAGGAATAGACTCAGCCTAGTGGAAAATTATGCCCAGAGAGCTGCCTGCAGTGACAAGGTACAGACCACCACAAACTCAGGCTTTCTCATAGACCTCCCCTTTCTGTGAAGTCCTAACTTGGCTACTGCTTGACAGAATGGTAGTGGAAAGTATTAGAACTGGGGAGGGGGGAGCAGGGCAGGGAAGAGCTCTCCAGCCTTCTTCAGCCAAGCTTCAGGGATGGCTGAGGAGAAGAGGGAAGACCAGATGACACAGCTCGGAGCTGTGTTTTAGATTCACAGAACCCCAGAGTGCGAAACTGTGGCCCAGAAAAAAGTCATGGCCATTTTTCTTTGTTTCCTCTGTGATAGAGACACGGCAGTCCTTTGACCCCACTAAATACTCAACGCCTAAGGGCAACTCAAGACACTCCTTATATAATCACATGTTCATGGCAATAATCTTGAAATGAAACTTAAGAAGTGATACTGGGGGCCGGGGCCGGAAAGCTGCGCCCCACTGGTAAACCAGAGCACTGGGTTCTCATATAGCCTCCAGTAAACCAGGTGTTATACCTTCATTGTCCCTCCTAGGAAAATGAACATCATTTCAGATGTTCCTACTCAAATCCAGGATCATTCACTTGTTAGACTAACATTTATGAGGTTTCTAATAGCCCTCACTCACCGATGAAGCCCTGAGGTAATGGCCCTTCCAAGCTGTCTGGAAGGGCTTCTCTTTGTCTCTTCTACTCTCCATCCTCCACCTCTTGGCTCTGAGATTTTTACACTCATTCATCGTAGGCTGCCTCTATTTCAGAAGAGATTCTGTGGCCTTTATCAACATACAATTAATTTATATGGAAGTGTGGTAAACAACTTAGGCTCCAAGGGGAGGATCCGCCTGGCCCTCCCACACCCCAGCACTACTCTATACAGAAACATCATCAAGTTCCAGAGCTAAAGGACTCTGCAGACAGGAGGACTCAAGCGGTAGGAGGCCGTACACAGGCAGCATGCTGAGCCCCAAGCTCTAAGTCTACCTCAGTCCCTGGAGGTGTGAGAGTCAGGGCAGCCTGCTACTGAGGGAGTGGGAAGCTTTTTAAGCTCACTCACATTATATTCATTTTTAGAACATACCCCAGGACTGTCCTTAGAAAGGCTCGTTCATTCTCTGGGTTTGCCTCCAAAGTATAGATCAAATCACCATTCCTTCTTTTAGGGGAAGAATGTTAAATTCACCCAAGATGAGTTTAAATAAATTAAAGTGTGATCGGTTGGTAATGGTTTCGTAGGCCAAAGCCAAGGATGTTTGCCCCAATACTGGAACAGTGCGAGACAGCCCTGAGGTCCCAGAACTGTAAGAGCATCACTCCTACTGCTGTTCAAGGCCACTGCCTTACTGTGTTTTTACAAGTCTCTTCATCTCACTAAAAGCATTCTCCTTTAAGGACAGAGATTGATTTATTTACCTGGATATCTCTCCAGAGTTCCTGGTCTACCTCCAAGAGAGTCTTCAAAACTTTGTAAAATCAAATGAAAATAGATCCTCAACAATGAACATCTTCTTACTAGTGAAAATCTATTCTTAATAGTGCATTTCTAAAGGACTCGCTTCCAGGTAGCCCTGCTTGTAGACACGCATATCCACAATAGGACGACTTCAGAAAAGTGAAAGGCAATTTTCAGTGTCACTGCCTTCCTCGTATAGACTTTCTAAAGATAAGGACCGGATATTTTCTGTGCTCCATAGTTGGTATGCTACCTACTTTATAGGACTATCCATTAATTCCACAAATATTTATTTAGTGCCTTTGTGGAGCTGGGGAGATAGCCATCATTAACAAAGCCTCCACTCACATTGCATTCTCGTGTGTGGTGGGGAGGTGGGGGAGTGGGAAAGAGTCAAGGAAGCAAATAAGAAAATCGCAGATACTATAGAGTCTTAAAAAAAAGAAAACGATGCATAGAGAGCAGATGGGTGGAGAATGCCACTTCATACTGGGGTTCAGAAAAGGCTTCTCAAAATCAAAATTTAAAAATGTATGGGGTGGGGGCGCCTGGGTGGCTCAGTCGTTAAGCATCTGCCTTCGGCTCAGGTCATGATCCCAGGGTCTTGGGATCGAGCCCCACATCGGGCTCCCTGCTCAGCAGGAAGCCTGCTTCTCCTTCTCCGCTCCCCCTGCTTGTGTTCCCTCTTTTGCTGTGTCACCCTCTGTCAAATAAATAAATAAAATCTTTAAAAAAAATGTATGGGGTGTCCACATGTCCAGAAGGATCTAGCCACATGAGCGTCAGGAGCAGAAGCATCCTGGCATCACAAGAATAGGCAACAGCCAATGTGCCACAGGAGGCACAAGCTTGGAATGTTGAGGGCCAAAAAGAAATCTAGTATGGCCAAAGCATCACGCATGACAAGGAAAAGTCCAGGAGAGGAGGTCAGAGAAGTAGGCAGGAGCCACATCATGGGAAGTGTTGAGGGTCTTGAATGGAGTTTGGATGTTTGCAAAGGCAATAAAAGCCCGCAGATGTCTTAGGGAGGAAAGTGACAGGATCTTGATTTATGTTTTTAAAGACCACCCCAATAGCTATGTGGGGAATCACGGGTGGGTAAGAAGAGAAACCGAGAGACTCATTAGAGGGTTACTGCGGCAGTCCTCCCAAAAGACAGCTCTGCCTGGGCGTGCAGACGGTCCTTAGGCAGTGCAGGGAAAGGCTTTCTGCACAGAGGAACAACATGAGCAGAAGCAGGAATGCATGGAAGACGTCCGCAAGTTCAGTGAGCCAGAGAGGTCAGTATATTTGAAAAAAAGAAAAGAAAATGGTATCAAGACAGAAAAAATACAAACATATATTCATAAGGGAACCAAAATATGCCAAATACATAGGCGTCAACAAGGAAGTAAAAAATGAGAAGCATTTATAAAAAATAACATAAACAGAACAAAGGGATATAGGAAACAACTAGAATAAATGCAGACAGGGCCCGCACACTTGGGTTGGCAGGTTCAATGAAGTAAAGATGTCAATTCTCCCCCAAGCTCTGTAATATAATGCAATGCCAATCAAATTCCAAAGTGTGTTCTTGGATGGGTAACTTGGCAAAAATGTTCTCAACTTTGTGTGGAAGAATGTGTGTGTGAGAATCCTGGAGAAGCACTAGTTGGTAGCACTAACTGTGTTACCAACCCTGGCATGTGTTCACAAGGGCGTGAGGAGTCCAGAGACTCCATCCCCGCCGTCCCTTCCAGCTGAGGTTGTCAGCTAAAGGGCAACTGTCCTCTTACACTTAACCCTGCTGCAGGATTTTTCAAACTTTTTTGACTGACCCATGTAAAGAAATATGATTTATATGAGGATGCACATTTATTATTGGAACAAAAATTCCATAAATAATGCATACCCTTACATGTGACTCACATTTATGTTTTTTATTCAATATTGTTCTATTCTGTGCAACTCTACTGGGCTAAGAAATAATACGCAGTCAGAACCCTCCAAATTGATTTCACGATTCCCTCATGTGTCGGGACCCACAGTTTTAAAAACACTGCCCTTAGGGCATCGGCTCTGCTGCCTGGTCCCATAAGGTGATCTCATTCCCAAGCCCATCTCACTGGCCAAGCAGCCACGGCCCCTGTAGCTGAAGATCTCACTTGCTTTGCTTAAATAGGAGATTCAGAAAGTGCTTCCTTTAGATTTCCTTCTAGCCAGAGAATTGTGAGAACAAGCAAATCTCCATTGACTGCGAAGCAAGGAAAGAAAAGTGAAATTTATGGTTTTTTCATTTGTTTGTTTGATATAGTGATGATTATGATTAAATAAAGCTCTCAGCCGTTCCTTGCAGGGGACCCCAGTTCTCATCTCTGCGTGCTAGCTTTTCTCATCCATTTGGTAGGCCATTCAGCTCTTCTATTCCATCAGGCCAGTTTTTAAAAAATGAAAGGATTTAAGAACATATTCAACGTCTTTGCACGGAAGACAATAACCTTCTAATGCAAGATGTTTGTTTTTAAATGTGCAGAGCTAAAGTAACCTCTAAAAAAAAAAAATCCAAGCTACAACTCTGTTCTCTCTCTATAAAAATTTAAAATCACATTGATTACCCATCTGGCATATCTCTTAATTATGCATCTCTTAGTGGACTAATACTCCCTTCAGAAGCAAAACAGTAAATATACAAAGCGAAACATGATTAATAATTTCTTTTTGTTCTGTTTTTCAGGACAAGTCCCTGCTCATTCATGCTCTCCACCGAAAATGTTTCATAACTATACCCCGAAACAAATATGGTAAACTGTCCCCTGATTATCTGTTTAGCAGGAAGGGAGAGACATGGCCTCAAAATTCACTTTTCAGCAGAAAGGCATTGATAGAGTAGGCACCCTAGACTGGTTTTTATCTTTATTGCCGGGTGTGTGTGTGTGTGTGTGTGTGTGTGTGTGTGTGTGTGTGTGTGTGTCGCTGTGCATTCTGAAACCTGTTTTACTGACGTTTACCTCTATTCTATCATACACAAATAAGTTCAGTTGTGCCTCCACAAAGCAGTTTTCTGGATAATCAGGTGAATGTATCTGGTTGAACAAGCCAACCCCTGCTTCCACTTGAAACAAAATACTCTATTTTTAAAGAAGCTAGAGCATTTTATAAGGCTCATTGTTCCAGAATATCCGACATCCGAGTAGACAAATTATGTACATTCAGTCAAAATTGCCTGGAGTACCTTACATATTGCTAGTAATTGATCTTCAATGTTTCTCTATCATTTTCTTTACCCCTGTGCCCCTTTGTAGCACGCTTTCTCCATCAACAACCTACAGGGACCTAAGCTTACTTGCTCCCATCAAAGGGGAAGTCACTGGCTTCCCACTATAAGTTTTTTTGTTATGCAATTTCCATAACAAAAACTTTCAGGTGTCATGTTTTGCTTCATGAAGTCCATGAAGAGAACAGCCAGGCTGTGGCTCACACGCCCAACTTCATAACCACACCTGTATTCTTCCTTGACGACAGAACCTCAGTATTCTTGGGAGTGGCCGTAGGGCTAGCTAAATATTTATTTTCCCAGGATCTTTTGCATCTTAGGGAGACCACGTGACCTATTTCAGGCCCAAAATACCTAAGCAGAGGTCTACTGGAAGTTTTCAGGAAAGCCTTTAGTTTCTTGATTTTAAGGAACAGATATGGCTGGCCCTGTCCTTCCATCTTCTTCTTGCCCTGAGCAAAAATGTGATGGTTGGGACCGAAGCAACCTCCTTTTCTTTAGATCATGAGGCAAAAACCAAAGCAAAGCAAAACAAAACAAAAAACACAACAACAAAAACAAAAAACAAAAAACGCAAGAAAATCACAAAGACATTTGCTCTGAGATCTCTGAGCCACTGAACCAGCATCGGCAGCTCACTCTCTTCAGACTTTTATTTTTATAAGAAAAAAAGGAAACCTGATCTGGTTAACATGTTGGTTAGTCGTGTGTTCTGTTGCAGGAAGTCCACTTCTCCCTCTCCCTCTGTCTCTCCCCCTACTTGTGCTCTCTCTCCCTCTCTCTCTGTCAAATAAATAAATAAAATCTTTAAATATATATTCATTTAAGAAAAATAAGTTGTCCTGTCTAAAACACTGTTTAAAACCAGTGGGCTAGGTACTTTTTTCCATCAAAAGATTTGTTAGCTTTATTACGGAAAGAGGCCCAAACAAATGAATCATTACTAAGGGAATTTTAGCAATATGGTGCCTATAAAAGGAAGGGCATTTGGATAAAGAAAAACTGGTCTGGATGCCCTCTGATTACATCCCTTTCTCTCTCTCCCCATTTAGCCTGTTGGCCGGTTCTGAGTACCAAACTGACATCATCGATTTTTTTTTTCCCAGTTAGGTTGGTTGGTTGGTTGTTCTACCACGAGATGCAAAGAGGGCCCACATGATCCCATGTCTTCACTGAATTCCAGGGATCAAAGCCTGTGTAGAAGGTAAATATAGAGACCTACGGAATGTTTTAAAATTAGTAACAGGTACTTCATGAGAGAACTCGCGTGGCGGTCGGGGGGCATGCGTTTGCTCTTGGTCTGTCTTCTCTGACGGTCCTGGCCCTGAAGGCTGAATGGGTGGGGAATCTTGAGACCAACGTTCTGACAAGTTTCCTTCTTTACTAGAAGGGCTTGATGCATACGTTAACTAACGCTGGTGTCCTGAAATGGTTTGCAAAGCTTGAACCTTGGTGTTCAGACTCACACTTTAAATTCATTATGGGCTCTCACAAGTTCACACAAAGAATTGTTTGAGAATGAAACAATGCCTGTCCACCTCCCTCTCCCTCTCCTATGCAACCCTTCCCCCACTTTGGCACCCCACCTCTCCTGCAAGGTCAATATTATATTGCTCACCACGCTTCTGCTCTCCTCATTCATTTAGCATCTTAGACTATGAGCTTTGAACTGAAGAGGCTTGGGTTTCATCCCAGCTTAGCCACTTACTGCCTGTGTGACCTTGGGCTAGTCTCTTAATTTCTCTGCTTCAGTTTCTTCACGCCTTAAGAGGGTGTAACAATAGTACCCACCTGTACCCTCTGGCCAGCCAGCTAGCCTAGAGAGAGCTGGGAGCCTGTTGGGGCGGGGGGGGGGGGTCTTTGCAACTGCACCTCTGGCCATCCCTCTACAAAGCCATGGCCACCAATGCCAGCCCCTGGTACCCATACTGGCTTGACCACCTGAGGCTGGACAACTCGGGGCTTGTGATGAGCCATACATAATTTAAAATACACAAAGTGCCTAGAACGGTTCTGGAACATAGTAAGTGCTAAATGAGTGTTAGCTGTTGTTGTTATTGATCTGTTACCAAGTTTCATCCATCCATTGGTAAATGGGGGTAACAATGTCCCACCCAATTAGCTCTTAGCCAGCGGACAATCAATTGACACGATAATTGTCTTGCCAGCTCCTGCGATTTCCGCCACTGGGAATGCTCCTCTGCCGGGCTCCGCCTGCTCAGAGCTTCTCAGCCCCTTAGATCCTGCATAATTCAAGCTTCCCTTCTGAAGCCATCTCCGGCTTTGGGGGCCCACCCTACCGTCTCCTAATACAGATAACCACAGTGACTAGTATCAGTCCCTTACAATTTAGTACCAAATCATAGGTTATATTCTATTGTTCTTTATCACCTCAATTCCCTCTTAAAACTTTGGGTGCCCTCCATGCAAGGACTCATTTCTCCACTCTTCTAATATGATTTAGTGTCTTGCCCAGTGCTAGGCACATGGGAAGTGCTTCATATATATTTGTTGATTGTTCTATTCATCTTTACTCTAAATTCATATTTTTATCTGCATGCATGGGATTTCTTTCAAAGCAGGTTACATCTGTAGTACAACAAAGTACCAGAAAAAGCATCCACATGATCTCATCTAAACTAGAATTGGACAAGGTTTAGGGAAACTTGGATAAGGTTTCCTCCCTCTGTAATGCTGGAGGGAGACAGGGTTTATACTCCCCGAAACAGAAAAAAAAAATCAGGCAGCATCTTCTTGATCTTATTTCATCAATCGAAATTCCGCCTTCCCTTAGGCCTGACCCTGGCCAAATTCAAGAAACAGATGTTTGCATAAAAAAATCACCCTGGAGTCAGCGTGGCTGTTTATCCAATTTTCACCCTGCCATGCAGACTTAGGTTATGTCCAACAGAGTCCAAACAACAAGTCGGAATGTTCGAACTTCAGCCTGTGGAAGGGTTCAAGGAGAGGTGACATGGCCCCACATCAGGGATGCTGGAGAGAAGAAGGGCTCACTGTGAAGAGAAGCGGGACAAGAGAACTTCATTTCCCGCGATGAGAAAAACTGCCTTCCCCAGCTCAGGATCCGTAATCCTCTGAGCCCTGCCATTTGCTAAGTGAAAACACTCTTCGGGGCGTCCGTCTCTGCTTCCATCACCCCTCGCTGCCCTCCCCACCACACACACACACACACACACACACACACACACACACACACACACACAAAGTACTGCTGAAATTTTCCTGAACCTTCTGGGTCTGCAAAACTATTCCATATTGATGAACTGAGTGTGTGCATCTTTCTTTTGGATTCCCCTGTTGAGTTTATATGTTTTGATGGTCACATGAGCTGTGAGTAATGACATCAGTGCAGATGATGGCTCTGTCTTAGTGATCTACAAATCTGTTAAGTTTGTCTATTTCAACTTCTTTCCCCCAACATGACTTTAATAAGTTGTATGTAAAACATGAAGACTAGGAGAGATGCTTCTTAATGCAATGTACAACAGCTCAGAGGTGAGAATTGAAAGCCTAGCTCTGATTGCAACATCTGCTCTGAACAAGGGCATCGAGGGACCTGCCATCAGATTTTTTTTGTCTTAAGGATGATCACCATGTATGTTCACAAATAAAAATGTGAAGCGTTCTGACAACCAAGCAAACCATGAAGAATTAAACTTCTCAAACAGGAAAACACACGGCAACATCCTTCCTGCTATTCGAGAAAACTCCTTCATTCAGAGCCTCGCCACTTCCTGCCCTGGACGGTCTGCCCAACCCCTGTCAGGTTACCCTCACAGACATGTTTCTTCGAGAGGGGCGAGATTCCATCTGGAGGGGAAATGGCCCAATTTTGGAGGAATCAGTTTCTTAATGGTAAAATCAGACTTTTCCAGTAAAGATGTTTGAGGCAGTGTGTTCAGTAGCAGTAAAAGGAAGTTTATAAAATAACCAGTACCTCACTAGGCAAAAGTTTTTGGTGACTCACCAATACCTTCCCAACAAGTCCCTTAGAATGTCAGTCCCTCTGTTCTCTGACCTCAGTCTACCCTTCTTACCACGGTCCCTCCGAATGCCAGACAACCTGGACCAGGCTTTCTTTCTTAACCATTTCCATTCTGCGTTCTTCTCCCGCTGCCTGTCCTATGCCAATCTTTACCCTGCAGATCGTCTCCATCCTGTCACTGGCCCAAGCACTACCCCCACCCCCACCCCTACCTCCCGCCTTCAGTGTCTAATGCAAAGCCTCCTTCTTCAGGAGCTTCTCCGGATCACCCAGCTGTATCGACCATTCCATCCCTTACACTCCTGTAGACCCTTGCTTTTAGCATTTATCACATTCTGCTTCATGTCATAGACATTTGTGCACCTGCCCAGTACCCCTACAGCATTGCAGTCTCCAGGAGAGTACCCAAATAAAGACATATCTTGAGTACAAAACAAAGTGCCTTGTTGTCGTGGACTGAATTGTGTCCCTGCCCCCACAAATTCATGTGTTAAAGCCCTAACTCCCAACGGGACTGCATTTGGAGACAGGGCTTTTAGGAGGTAATTAAGGTTAAATGAGATCATAAGGATGGAGTCCTTCTCTCCACATTCATGCACTGAAGAAAGGCCATGTGAGGACACAACAAAATAGGTGGTTGTCTGTAAGCCAGGAAGAGAGGCCTCAAAAGAAACTGAACTCTACTGGACCTTGACCTTGGATTTTCCAGTCTCCAAAAAATAAATAACTCCTGTTTAAGCCACAGTCTATGGTACTTTTTATGGCAAGGGCGGAGCTGAGTAAGACACTTGGACATGATCAACCATTAATAAACACTGATTTTGTACGTTGACTTCATGAAGGGGATATCAGGAAGATGGGAATGCTGATAGCTGAGGGGTTTCATCTCCCTCTCCCACCATATCTGTGCCTCTTTTACTAGCTAACTAGTAGTGTGAGACATTTGGGGCAAGTGGGTACAAGCAAAAGGGCCTCTTAGATGCTTTTTATTTAATTTTGCCTTTTAAAACATTTACATCGGGGCGCCTGGGTGGCTCAGTCGTTAAGCGTCTGCCTTCGGCTCAGGTCATGATCCCAGGGTCCTGGGATCGAGTCCCACATCGGGCTCCCTGCTCAGCGGGAAGCCTGCTTCTCCCTCTCCTGCTCCCCCTGCTTGTGTTCCTGCTCTCGCTGTCTCTCTCTGTCAAATAAATAAATAAAATCTTTAAAAAAAATAAAAAAATAAAACATTTACATGGTTCAAAACTTAATATAAGAAGGTATACATTACAAAGTCAGCGTGAGAACTGCTGCTTGATATTTCTGAAAGCCAAGCCTTGCTGGGGTGATTCAGGCAATTCCAATAATAGCCACTCAACACTTCCACAGTCTTCAGACATCCAAAGATGCATTTAACTGACCAATTATCGGGGGCTTATTCTAACCAGATTGACCAGTAAGAATAATGTGTGTATTTATCAAATAGGTTATCTGGTATCATGTAGGCAAAATCACAAAGTGATTGGCTCTTTAATCCCTTTGTGGCCCCAAATCTAGTTCTCTCCTGAGAGGTCAAGAGCATGTTTTGTACTATAAACTTATTACTAGTTTTATTTAAATGGTGTATTGGATTAAGTCAGGGTTCTCCAGAGAAACAGAACCAATAGGGATAGAGATGATGATGTTAGATAGATGACAGATAGATAGATAAAGAGATTAAAAGATTATTTTAAGGAATTAGCTCACAGGATGGTGGGGCCTGGTGAGTCTATAGAGTAGGCTGACAGGTGGGAAATTCAGGATAGAGTTGGCATTGTAGTCTTGAGTTCAAAATCTGCAGGCTGCCAACCCAGGCAGAGTTTCCACACTGCAGTCCCAAGGCAGAATTTCTTTTTCTTTGGGAAACCTGTCTTTGCTCTTCAGGCTTTCAGCTGATTGGATGAGGCCCACCACATTACTGAGGGGAATCTGCTTCACTCAAAGTCCTCTGATTTAAATGTTAATCACGTCTAGAAAACATCTTCAGAGCAACATTTACACTGGCCCCGTCCGTTTAGTTTGACTAAACAACTGGACACTGTAACCCAGCCAATCTGACACATAAAATTAACTATGACAAATGGAGGCAGAACTCTGACTGAAGGTCTTTAGCTAAGAGAGGTTTTTAGCACAGAGTAATATTGTTTCCCAACAGTCCTTAGAAATCCCTTCATCTTGGCTAAGTTCCTTGAAACACCTAAACCAAAAAAACCTACGCATCCCAAACAGAAATGGTGGAAGGTTCTGGAAGTTCCTTCAGTGCAAAGTAGTAGAACCTAGTCCCGAAGTGTTTTTACTTCTGTGGAAAAAATTTCAGGGACCTTCCCAGTGAGTCCTAGGAAAGTGCTGGCCAATGCAGTGTTCAAAGAAAAACTCCTGATCAATCCCATTTGACGTAAAGTCTAACAATTTAGCCAAACAATTCTTCAATACTATAACAAGAAGTTCATGAGAAAATACAGTTGATGACAGAATAAAATTTAATGAATGGATGTACCGCTCAAGAAGAGAAAGGTCTCTCTTCTCCTCTCCTTTTCTCTCCCCCCCTTTTTTTCTCCCTCTTACTTTTAAATAATATTTTTATGGCTTCTTCGCAGGAGAAAAAGACTCTTTAAAACCCTAACCCAATGCCAGGCAGAAAACAGACTAGTCTCTTAAACTAATGGCTGTTGTTGAGGGCTCTAGCAATATTCAGCTAGAAAAAAAAAAGTAGAACTTTGCAATAAACGACCTTCACAGAAGAAGACTATTCATGTTAATTAGTAGCTCTTTTCAAATATGATTCATATATGCATTAGGCCATGCCATGCTGAACAATGCATGCATTGTAGTAAACATCAAGATAAGTCTCAAGTATGGTTATCAAAATTTTAGAAAACTCTAGCTAGGGATTTTTTTTTCATACGATTGTGACTTACTGCTCCTAGTGCATGGCACAATGGTACACTTCCTAATGGCTTTTAGCTTTTGCCACTGCCGACTTTTATATTTAAAATCCATACAATTATGGACAATTTATGAACATTATGAGGCTTTTCTTTTTTGCCCTGATTCTTACTGATTCGAGCCAGCTTTTATCCTTAGCAAATCAAATTCATTTGCTTACACCACTAGATTCATTCTCACATATTCCACTTTATTCTTATTATTAGTATTCCTTATTATGCATATTTAATTTAAGAATGCATTTTTTCCATTAAAAAATTAGAATATGCTGAAAGAAGTATTAGAAGGTGATTATTTGCTTTAGTTTGCTTTTATTAACTGTGTAAGCCCTGATATAGTCCTCTCAAAGTTATAAGCAAGAGACAAAAATTGCTAAAAAGTAAAACAAAATTTAAATAAAAATCTGCTTAAATATCACAGACCTTATTTATGTAATGATGGTATAGAAGGTATCAAATTCAAATAAGAGAATGGCTAAAAATCTCTCATTATTACATCAAGGGAAGCTATGAATCTGCTAGAGTTTTTAAGCAAATACACCACTAAGTATGGTTCTTTAGAGTTCAGCGAGATGAACCTTGAAAAAAGCAAGAAGTACCAAGTCAGTCGTGCACCTTACCCACCCCCACACACCACACCCCACTCTCCCCAATAACAAAGGAAAATTCATGGGCCAAGCCTGGGTGTTTGTCCTTACATCATACTCCTTCTACAAAATAGCTGGGAGTTTAGGCTCTGAAAGAAAATAAGTAGCCAGCTCAAGTTGCTTTCTTAATTTTTTGAGCATTGATTGGAGACCATCAGCCAAGTGATTTGTTTGCTTTTTTTCTGTGTTGCCTAACAGATATGAAACTGCCCACTTCCACTCCGAAGGGATTGATTTAACCGGTTGTTTTAAAATTGCCAGGGCAAACCAAAGCACTGACGTCCCATCTCTATGTGACTGACGGGAGCAGTCTACCCTCCTCCCTACCTCACCACCACACACACTGGTGCAACTCTGGTTACAGAGTAGGGGTCCCCTATCAACCACACCGACATCAGCACGGAAGAACAAAGGGCATGTTTCTCAGTTTCTTGCTTGTACTGTATTTAAGGGTTATCATTTCCCATTGGCTTGAGACCTTGAAATCTGTAAACACCAGTTGACTTTGTCTTACTATGAAATCCAAATAAATTAATACTACCTAATGTATTTTGGTACCTATTAAGCATCTTTTATAGGAAGGACATCATGCTAGCTACTTTTGCTGGACTAATTATAATACACCCATAAGAATTTCAGCCCACATCATAGGGATAAAAATCCTTCTTCACCGGCTTACCAGCTCTGTGAATAGGCACATATTACTTAATCTCCCTATGCCTCAGTTTTCTCATCTGAAAAATAGGGACAATAAGAAAACCTACCTCAGAGAGTTGTTGTGAGGATTAAATGCAATGCATATAAAACCCCTCAGAACAGAGCATTTTCAGGCCTGGTTCTTTGTTGTGTATCCTGGATCCTATACCGCTAGAGGCCCTTGGGATATTTCTCTCCCCTTAATAATCCTTAGCATTTTGGAATTTTCAATCTCATTCTTAGCTTAAAAAAAAAAGAGGATGAGCACAGCCAGCACAGGCAGGACTCCCGGCCACACACTATGCCTCAACTTAATAGTCTCGCTGTCCCTTTATGGGCCCTAATGACTCGAATGAAAATAGAATATTTCAGTCGAGACCAACAAATGCCTCGAAAATAAAAATATAAACAGACCTCAATTAATTAATTGGCTAATTATTCTCTCCTGAAACCAATATTTTTTTTAGTTCTTCCACAACCACGATCAAACACAAAACATCAAAAAATCGTTAAGAGTGCTCTTTTTTGCTATCTTGGCAATTAAGGTTAATCAAGTGCACAATTAATCACAGAGAGATTGGAGACTAATATTTAAAAAGTATCATTCAGCAATACCATGTATACATTTTCTACCTAGTTTTTGAAAAACAGAAGTAAGGGTAAGGTAGAAGGGGGATCTTGCTACAGTCTCAATAAAGACGCAGTGATGATTCAGCAACCTAAGTTCAAATTCTGAAGCCCCAAATTAAAACATCGGAAGCCTACACCATTTATAATCTGTTAATTACCTTCTTTATAGGGGCCCAAAGATCCACATGTTTGTTTTCATTGGGTGTTATTTTTAACAATATATTTTGAGATTGACAGCTCGCCTCCAAATGCTGGGTTAATGTATCATTTGACAGTAATGGGAGGAGCCTGTGAACTTGTACCTCTTTACCCTCGGTGAGGGCTAGGTCAGATTGATCATGGCATTATTATGTCATGCATTCTTACAGTCTGCCTCGGGAAGAAAGTCATGTCTGCTGCAGTACAATTATCTAAGACTGATGATACAGACCAAAGTCATTAGAATAAAATTTATTTGGCATGGCTCTTCTCAGCCACTGTTCCAACTTCCCAAACCACTTAGTAGGCACAAAGGATTCTCCTTAGCGGGGAAGTACCGAGACCATGCCAGTAAAAAGCAAAGGCTCTTTAATGGACATGTTGTATGCAAAATAACATAATCCTTCAGGAAGGGAAGACTGGGGAATGTTGCTTGCTGGAGATGGGTCTCCATCACGAGTATCACAGTTCCATCAGTGCTGCTTGAGAAAGCCAGACAAAGATCTATCAATAATCAGGGCAGAGGCAGCTCCATTTTCTAATTTCTCCATGGTAAAAGTCTAGACATTTGCCAAATGTTTGTGAGATTTGGATGAGCAATTGAGGCGGGAATGATAATCAGTGGTCAGCCGCATGCTGTCCTTCAAGCCCTTCAAGCAGATCATAGAAGAACACCCACTGAGAGCATGGAGAGGGCTCCTGTGGGTCTGGAAATTTCTGCTCATCCCTTGACCCTCTCCTGTTTCAACTGAATCCTTTATCTCTCAGTGACTTCTGTCGTACATGCCACTCTCCTCAACTACCTGCCCATCCAGGACCCTCATGTCACTTCAAGTTGTAGAATATTTGAGGTCATCAGACATGGCTACTTCAGACTCTCATGTGTCCACCTCAAATTCTCCAGTGTTCCACCTTACTCCAAATCCCATGCCTCCTTCTGGATTCTGGATTCCATGCCTCTGGAATTTCCTCACCACCAAAAATCCCCTAGCATTTTGGAATCTTCAATCTCTTCTTCCTCAGTTCCCGCCCCACCCCCATCTCTCTCTCTCTCTCTCTCTCTCTCACACACACACGCACATACACACATAGAAGCAATTATAGTTGTGTCTCTAAATCTATTATAATAACATAATATTAAATGCGAGAAAAGACAATAAGCAAAGGAATAATCAAGATTGGATAGATTTTATCCAGCAAGGAACACAGGAAGGAATTTGTTTTTAATTAACTTTCTTTATACAGAATTTATATATTAACTATGTCCATTTAAAGTGTACAATTCTCTGAGTTTTGACAAATGTATGTATCCATGAAACTGCCACCACTACCAAGATAAAGAGCATTTTCATAATTCTCCCAAATTACCTTGTGTCCCTTAACCCGCCATCCTTCCCTCTACTCCTGGCCATAGGAAGCTACAGATAATTCTTGCCAGTTTGGATCAGGTTGCGTTCCCCAGCATGTTATATAAATATAATCACACAGTAGGTGGCCCTCTGCATCTGGCTTCTTTCACTCAGTAAAATTCCTTTGAGATTCATCCATATTGGTGTATATATCAGCAATTCACTTTTTTCATTGCTGAGTAGTAATCAATTGTATAAATGTACCACTATTTGCTTATTTATTCACCTGCTGGACACAGATTATTTCCAGTTTGAGGCTATTTCAGATACATGGTCATGATGAACGTTGCACACAATATTTCGTGTGGGCATATGTTTTTATTTCTTTGGGGTAAATACCTAGGAATAAGACAACTGGTGGTATGGTAGGAATATGTTTAACTTTTTAAAGAAACTAATGGTTTTCCAAAGTAGTAGCACCATTTTATATCTCCACAGCAATATGTGAGACTTCTGGTTGTTCCATATCCTTGTCAACATTTAGTATGATTAGTCATTTAAATTTCAACTCTGTAGTGATGTCTCTTTGTGGTTTTAATTTGTACTTCCTTGATAACTAAATGATTTTGACCATCTTTTCATGTGCTTATTAGCCATTTGCAGATTTTCTTTTGTAAAGCATGTGTTCAAATCTTTTGTTTGTTTTCAAAATCAGGTTTTCTTCTTGAGTTATAAGGATTCTTCATATACTCTAGATATAATTTCTTTGTTAAATACATGTATTGAAAATATTTTTCTTTCATCTGGCTTGCTTTTTCATTTCTTAATCGTATTTTTTGAAAGCAAAATTTTAAGTTTTGATGAGGTCCAATTGTCACCTTTTTTTCTTGATGGTTTGAGCTGTTTATGTCCTAAGGAATCTTCACCTGCCTTGAGGTCCCAAAGATTTGATTTTATGTTTTATTCTAGAATTTTTATAGTTTCATCTTTCACATTTAGGTCTATCATCCAAAGTCATTTAAAAATAATATCTTATGATTATGAGAGCAAAAATTATTCTAAAAAAAACACTGAGTGACTCGCCATTAATTTTTTAATGTTTGTGTTTCTAATTCTTGTTGAGTTGAGTTTAGTTTAGTCTTGGAGAAGATGTGGCAGGAGAGAAAGTTTATTTTGCATTAGTTTCATAAGCATTTTTTATATTCCAACCTATATTGAGAACATTTTCCCACAACCTTCCATATTTTCAAAACCATAATTTGAAATAGTGCAGAGAATCCCATCTTATTAATATAAAAAAATGTATTTAGACAGTTCCTTTCTTTGGTATTTATATTGTTTCCAGTTGTATATTATAAATATGGCTGTGAATGTATTTCCATGTAAGTCTTAGATCTCTGGTTATTTCCTAAGCATAAATTTTTATATGTGGGATTATTGGTTTAATGGATAAGAACATTTTTAAACCTTTTGATACATATTGCCAGAAAAAACATAGCAACTTACAGGCCTCCTAGTAGTTTGCAAAAGTACAGATGCACTTTCTTTGATTTGTGACACTGCCTTTGGTTTTAATCTTAGCAAATCTTCTCAGAGAAAACAATAAATCATTGATTTCATTTGTATTTCCTTGGTTTTAGTAAGCCTGAATATTTTTTTCATATGTTTTTGGATCATTTGTGTTTCTTTTTTGTGGATTACTTGTTCAAACGTTAGTCTATTTTTCTAATGAGGCATGTTTTTATTGATTTATGAAAACTCTTTATATATAAACCTACACCAATATATTAATATGTTAATCTGTTTCGACCAAGGCATTCCAAATATTTTTTGTTTGTTGTTATTTAATTTTGTTTATATTTCTAATCTGCAAAAGTTTAAAATGTGGAAATTTAAACCTATTAAATTCTTGCATTAAAAAGATTTTCTACACCTCAATAACATACACATTTATAGACAAACTAATTTTTTTTCATCTTTTATGCCGTTTTTACATTGTAATGTTCTCATAGATCTATGATGTATTTTAGTATGCGGTGCTAAGAAATACTGTGTCTTAGCCCCAGTTCCTTGCAAAGCAGGAAAAGCTTACATGCTAAAAATTTTGAGGAGAGGAATCCCAGGGCATCGAGAGTGAGAAGAAAGGGAAAATGAGGAAAGGCAAATGGGAAGAAAATCAAAGGTGGTGCATTATTACCAGGCTTGGCTGTGGCTTCACAGGAAAACACAGCCATTGCCCAGTCATGCAGAATGTCAACAGAGAGGCTGACAGAGCCAATGCCTGAGTCCAGCGGAGCGGAGAGAGGATGAGGAGAGAGGAAGTGACCTGTTGACTATCTCCTTTCTTTTAATGGTCAAGGTTTGTGCTTCTGAGGTATTTTACCCAAGCACTGCTAGGGAAGGGTGGACTCCATGGACTCAGCTGGGTCCTACGTGGGTGTTGAAACGGCTGTATGTCCTGTGTGACGGTCGGGAGCGATGGAGGCTGCGCTCTGGAGGCTGGGGGAGCCTGGCAAATCCAGACAGGCACTTACACTGGTTAGGAGAGGATGTAACTTTAATAGCTAACCATTTACTCTAACTTCACATAATGGATAATTAATCCTTTTTTTTTTTTACCAATTTAAATTTCAACATTACCATAGTCTAAGTTCTTCATTATCCTAGGGTTTATTTTGGGTTCTATATTAGTCTATATGATGTACAAATATACAGTTATAATAATTTTTAACTCCCTGGTGGTACAAATTTCCTCTTTTTTTTTCCATTTTTTTCTTGGCTTTTATGAGAATAAGCTCACATGTATAGGTAAAGTCATAATAATTTTAACTAGATTCATAAAACAGTTGGGGATTTGTATATAAATTACATTAAATTAACATCTATTTGGGGACTAACAGTATTTTTATACTGCCATATTCTACCATTAATGAGAACAGCAGCAGTGTCAACTTATTTCAGGGTTTTTTTTTTAATGTCCCTCAGTAAAATTTTCCAATTTTTTTCATGTAGCTTCTGCAGAACTTTTATTAAATTTATTCCTAGATATTTTAGATTATATACTCCAGTGAGCGGGAATTTTTTATTATGCTTTTTAATTGATAAAATTCTGGCATGTAGTAAACTTTTTATGTATTAATTTTATAACTGACCATGTTTCTAAACTCCTAACTAGTTCAAATAATTTTTCAATTTAGTCTAATGGGTTTTCTAGGTAGACAATCATATTGTCTGTAAATAATAATTTTTCTTTCTTCTCCAATAATTATATCTATTTCTCTTTTCTGCCCTTTTTCACTGGCTATAACTTCAGAATAGTGTAAAATGAACAACTATGATGTCATCTTCTATCTTGCTCTTACTTTTAATAAGACTGCTCCTAAAAAAAAAAAAAAGTTCCTGCTGTTTTACTTCTAAACATTGTATTGGCTGTTTGCCTCAGAGAGAAATTTTAAATCGTATCAAGACAGTACATTTCCATTACTAGATTTTGAGCAGCTTTTTAAATTGATGATTAATGTTTAATTTATATCTTTTTGTCTTGATTAGACTGACCAGAACATTGTCTTTTACTGGGACAAGGAAGCTGAAGCTTTTGATCCAATGTTCTTTTTAATTGGACACTGGCCTTCCACTTAGGACTCAGCTGCTTCTCCAGGGGAGGACCCTCTGCTCCATCCTTCTGCTACATAGGATACAAAACCCCTCAGCGTTGGGTCAAACTGGCCATCTACCAGCTGACACTGTTCTTATGGCTGAGTTGCTAAGCACTCAAAACTGTTTAAATTTGTGTCACCCCAAAGTTATAGCCTGCAAACCTATCTAGCTACCAGCATAGCAGTGTAATCCATCTACTCTTAGGCTTGGAGTAGTTTTTATTTGTTTATTTGTCTGTTAGGGGGGAGGGTGTCAAAACAATGATTTTTATCCACAGTCCATGCTATTGTTTCTCTCATCTTTGATCTTTGGACACTTGTGATTCCAGTCCCAACATAGCCCAATTATTACTTTGCTTGGCTTTTTTCATTTTGATAGAAAAATTTTGTGAATTTTCATACTTCATTAAGATAGAATATAGTTTCTGTTTCACAAGTTATTTAGACAATTTCCTGTACTTTGGGAATTTCTATCCTTTTTCTGACAGTCAGAAACGTGTCTTCCATCAGGGAAGTGAGGAGGTGCGTGGGATTCCATTGGACCCCTCCAATTTCAATATGTTTATATCTGAGCAGGTCCTCTCCCAATTCCAAAGTTTCTATTCTGCCTCTTTTCCAATTTTCTTCTTTCTTTCCAACCATCAACCCTCCTTCTTTCAGCAAGTGAACTTATCTCTTACTTTACTGAGAAAATATGGGTTAACAGGTAGGAATCCCCATCCTTTAATCTATAATTCTGGAGTCCTCCCTACCCTCTCCCCAATTTATTCCCTTTCCTCCCGTTTCATGGGACCCTCGATCTGCCCTTTAGTATGAGATCTACCTCTTTACCCATTCTTCATCCAATTCCAACACCTCTCTTCAGATAGAGTATTTACCGCTGCTGCATTTGCCACCTCTCCCCTTGGTTGATTTGTAAACTTTAAACTTCTTCAGGTCTTCATTTTGGTTTTGAATCTCTGGTTTCTTATTATTTTATCTCTCTCCTTCCCAGTCAGAAATGTAGAAATTCACCAGTTCCTTCTCTGGCTCCTGCCCATTTCTTAAATGTTGACACGCTCTGTCTACCCAGGATTTTATTTTTAGTGGTGCTTTTATTTCATAGTACACTGAATGAGATTTCCCCTAGGTAATCTTTTTCACTCCTGAACTTCTACTGGTCTAGACACTGTTGACACCAATGCTGTCATTTCCGTTTCAAACCCCATTCCTACTAAATTACATACTGCCGGCTGAACCATCTCAACCTGGTATTCCACAAGCACCTCCAAACAATATGTACACAACTCCACTGATCAAATCCCCCTCCCCAGCTCTTCTATTGTCATAAATGGCATAACTGTCCACCCAAGTCACCCAAGCCAAACCAGGGGTCACCTGAGCCGCATCCATTGTCTGAATATCCAGTCAGTGCCACACGCTGTCTTTCTCCTGTGTCACACTCCTCTCTCATGCCCCCTGCTGCAGCGTCATTCCAATCATTTCCTTTTTGGTACCCTTAGTGTGGTCTTTCTGCTCTGAATGTTGTTTTGTTTTGGTGAACCAAGCCTTTTCTGATCTCTAGCTTTCCCACATTCTTCCCACTATTCCCTCTCCCAAAAACACTTGTCTACTCTGATCTTAACCTTATAAAACACTTCTGAACACAATCATCAACTGAGGTCTTCCTTAACAACAAAAACAAAAAGTAGGTCTATTTAAATCATTTGTGCTTAAAAACCTCTAACAGACCTCCATTGCCCTTGAGATAAAGCTCAAATTTCTTAGAATGACATACAGATATTCTTCTCTAGACTTTTCTCTCACCAAACTTCTGTCCACTCCCTTTTGTTCTCATCAGAGCAAATTCCTCCCATCTCTCTTCTCTGTCATTCACAGTGTTGTTCTAGGCCACTATGATCCATATCTCTGCTCGGCATTTTTTTCTACCTGCAATGCATCTAACTAACACCTTTTCCCCATCCCTGTCAAGCAAACCAACATCTATTTATCTTAAATGATCTCAAAAATCACCTACTCTTTGAATCTTTTTCATGCCACCACCCATCACTTAGAACTGATCACCTTTCTTTCTTGCATGCCTGTGTAGACTTCTTACAATGCCTTTAATGAACATACTTGTTTCCAAATCTATTTGTCTCCCCATAATAATAAACTTGTTAGGGTTTTTCCCTTATTTCTTTATCCAAAAACCAATACGGACATCCAGAACTCATTTTTAAGCATTGTGCAACCATTGGCAAAATAAAGATTAAAAACATAGACTCTTTGCTTCAAGGAGCACACATAGAGAAATGCACACATACAACACATACACATACAACATAGCAAGTATCCTGATAGTGATATTCACCATCTATTTATCTCATGGGCACAGAGAAAGTACATTTAATTCAGTTAGATTAAACAACACACTCTTGAACAACCAGTGAGTCAAAGAAAAAATCAAAAGGGAAATCAAAATATATCTTGAGTCAAATAAAGATGGAAATGCAACCTACTAAAATTTATGGGATGCAGATAAAACATTTCTAAGAGGAGAATATATAGCTATAAATGCATGCATTAAAAAAAAGATAGATCTCAAAAAACAACTTAACATTACAAGGAACTAGAAAAAGAAGAAAAAACTAAGACCAAAGTAAGCAGAAGGAAGAAAATTATAAAGATTAGAGCAGAAATAAATGAAATAGAGAAGAGGAAAACAATAGAAAAGATTTTTTAAAAAAACTAATAGTTCTTTGAAAAGACAAAGTTGACAAATCTTTAGTTAGATTAACCAAGAAAAAGAGAGTGAATTCAAATAAAATTGTAACTGACAAAGGAGACATTACAACTGATACCGCAGAAATACAAAGGATCATAAGAGACTACTGTGAACAATTTATGCCACAAATTGGATGACCTAGAAGAAATAGATACATTACTAGAAATGTACAACCGGGTGGGACTGAATCATAAAGAAACAGAAAGTCTGTATATCCAATAATAAGTGAGGAGATTAAATCAGTTATTGAAAACCTCCAAGGAAAGCCTAGGACCAGATTATTTCACTAGTGAATCCTCCCAAACATTTAAGAAGAATTAACACCAATCCTTCTCAAACTCTCCCCAAAAACTGAAGAGTAGGGAACTCTCCAAAATTCATTCCATGATGCTACTAACATTACTTTGATACCAAAGCCAGATAAGGACAGTACAAGAAAAAAACTACAGGCCAATATCCCTGGTGAATATAGAGGCAAAGATTCTCAACAGAATACTAGCAAACAGAATTCAACAGCATAATGAAAGGATCACATACCATGATCGAGTGGGATTCATTCCTGGAATGCAAGGATGTTTCAACAAATGCAAATCAATAAATGTGATATATCACATTAATAGAATAAAAGATAAAATTAATATAATCATCTCAATAGACGGGGTGGAGCATTTTAAAAATTTCAATATCCTTTCATAATAAAAACTCTTAACAAATTGGATATATAAGTAACATATCTCAACATAATGAAGGCCATATATGACAAGCCCACAGCTAACAACATACTCAATGGTGAAAGGTTAAGTTTATCCTATAAGATGAGGAACAGGACAAGGGTGCCCACTCTTATTCAACCCCATACTGGAAGTCCTAGCCAGAGGACTTATCTGACTTTGGTATCAAGGTAATGCTAGAGCAATCAGGCAAGAAAAAGAAATAAAAATCATCCAACAGAAAGGAAGAAGTAAAATTGTCTCTCTTTGTAGATGATATGATCTTATATATAAAAAACTCTAAAAACTTTTTTTCTGTGTTAAAGCAGAAATTTATTAAAATGTATTTATGTAGAGTTTTATAAACAACAAAAAAAGTACACAATCCTCATCAGTCAGGCCATCAGCTCTATTCTCAGAAGTGCTTTGAGAGAAGACAGATTTCTCTACCTTTCCCATAAAAAATATTAGTTTATACAGCTGAAAATGATGCATGTATTATACCAGCTGTTATAAGAACAATCCCATTGAGATCCCAAAACCTCTGCAGAGAGTGAAGAGATTTTAGCAAAGAACCTCCTCCAGAATGCAATGCCTCATCACAGAGGTGTAATGCAAGAGACACATAAAAAGGTGGCTGTGTCAGAGAGTGTATGTGATCTGATGGGTGAGCCGTGAAGAGGCTGATAGCCCAGGTAGGCAGCCCCACACTGTAGAGCCTGGCCAGTGAGGACTACATGGCCTCTAAGACTTCTTCCTACTCCTTATTTTCTGAGCTGGCTATTCCTCCTGGAGGTTTGGTCTCCAGAAGTATATCAGTCACATTATGAGGTGCTTTGCCAAAGGCTCCTGCTGTAATTTCAAACAAAACCTTATCAATTCCACTTCTGCTACTTCTTCCATTTCTTCCAGACCATCCGTGCTTTCAAAAGTGTCCTCTATCACCTCTTCCATAATCCCAGCCTTCATAATCTCTTTGGATAATTCCCATATGGTGCCCTGGATTGATGAGATCTTCACAAGACTCCAAGCGGCCTTCATCACTTCTGTGCTCTTTTGCAGGGAAAAGAAGTGGATATACCTTGATATACCTGTTGGCCATTTGTAGATCTTTCTTGGGAAAATATCTATCCAGGTCCCATTTTTAATTGGCTTATTTGGGTTTTGTTTGTTTGTTGGATCTTGTTATTGAATTTGACTTCCTTCCTCAAACCACCAGCTGGTTCTTCATCCATGAGGACAGAGTTCATGTGAGCTTTGGGTGCATAAAGCTTGCTCACAGCCTTTCTTGACCTATCAAGTCATTAGCCAGAACCATGCAGACATCCTTCTGGCCCTTCTTGGCAGCATCTTTCACAGATTGTTTCTCTCTTTACTTTTCTCTTTGGATATCACTCATTTGCCTATCTGCCACTCTCATTTTCTTTTCTAATCAACAAGATCAACATACAAGAATCAACTGCATTTCTAGACACTCACAAGGAACTATTTGAAAATGAAATAAAGACACCTCCCCACCCCAGCATTTAGAATAGCATCAAAAAATTTTTCTTAGGAATAAATTTAACCAAGGAGGTGAAAGATCTGTATACTTTCCAAACTATAAAACACTGATGAAAAAAACTAAAGAAAACAAATAAATTAAAAGATATTCTGTGTTCATGGATTAGAAAAACTAACATTGTTAAAACGTCCATACTAGTCAAAGTGATCTACAGATTCAGTGCAACCCCTATTCAGATTTGAATGGATTCTTTATGGAAATAGAAAAAAATTCTAAAATTCATATGGAAAAATGGAAAACCCTAAATAACCGAAGCAATGAGAAAGAAGAGCTAAGCTGAATGTATCACACTTCCTGATTTCAAATTATATCACAAAGCTAGAGTAATCAAAAAAGTAGGCATAAAAACAGATACATAGGCCACTGGAACAGAACTGAGAATCCAGAAATAAACCCATGCATATATGATCAACTAGTATTTGACAAAGGAGCTAATACTACTTAATGAAGAAAAGATAGTCTCTTCAATAAATGAATGGAAATAAATGTTGGGAAAACTAGATATTCAAATGCAGAAGAATGAACTAGACCCTTATCTTACACTATTCACAAAAAGGAACTCAAAATGGATTAAGACCTAAATGTAAGACCTGAAACTGTAAAAGTTCTAGAAGAAAACAGATGGGGGTAAGCTCCTTAACATTGGCCGTAGCAATGGTGTTTTTGGGTTTGACACCAAAAGCACAAGAAACAAAAGAAAAAGTAAACAAGTGGTACTACATCAATCCAAAGAGTTTCGGCATAGCAAAAAAAATAATCAAAAAAAAATGAAAAGGCAATCTGTGGAATGAAAGAAAATATTTGCAAACCATGTATCTGATAAGAGGTTAATGTCCAAAATATACAAGGAAGTCAAACTCAGTAACAAGATCCAACAAACAAACAAAACCCAAATAAGCCAATTAAAAATGGGACCTGGATAGATATTTTCTCAAGGAAGATCTACAAATGGCCAACAGGTACATGGAAAGGTCTACCACATTCATCACACTGCTAATCATCAGAGAAATGCAAATTTAACCACGAGGAGCCATCATTTCACATAGGTTAGAATGGCTATTATCAAAACAAACAAACAAACAAAAAAACTGAAAAATAAACTACCATATGATTCATCAATTCTATTTTGGGTATTATATCAGAAGGAAATGAAATCTCTATCTTGAAGAGCTATCTGTGTCCCAGGTTCGTGTTAGCATTATTTACAATAGCCAAGACATGAAAACAATAATGTACCTATCAACAGATGAATGAAAAGAAAATGTAAGATATCTCTATCTATCTATCTATCTATATATATTCCATTCATATAATGGAATATTATTCAGAAGGAAATCCTGCCATTTGCAACAACATGAATGAACCTTGACAGCGTTATGCTAAATGAAAGAAGTCAGAGAAAAACAAGTACTGTATGATCTCACTTATATGCAGAATCTAAAAAAACTGAACTCATAGAAACAATAGATTGGTGGTTGCTAGGGATGGGGGAAGCAGGGGGGGATGTGTGAGGGTGGTCCAAGGATACAAACCTTCAGCTTTGAGATGAATAATATCTGGGATCTAATGTACAGCACGGTGACAATAGTTAACAATATTATACTATATCCTTGAAAGTTGCTAAAAGAGTAGATCTTAAAATTTCTCACCATACACACACACAGAAAGAAGTAACTATGTGAGGTGATGGATGTGTGAACTAACCTTATTTTTGTAATCATACTGCAATATATACAGGCATTAAATCATCACATAGTACACCTTAAACTAACACAATATTACATGTTCATTACGTCTCAATAAAGATGGAAAAAAATGTCAAGCAAATATTAACCAGGGGAAAAAAAAGAAAACAGAAATTCAATAAGGCAAGAAAGCAGGAAATGCATTCCCTGCATGTGTGTACTTTTTCCAGGACAAGGGACAGGAGGCAGGGAGTTTCCGATTCCCCTCTTCCACCTCAAACACACATAAAATCTAAAATTATAATTCATCCCCTCTAGCAGAGCAGAGAAGTGCTGCCTCCAGCAGGATCTGTATTCCCCACTAATCTCTGAAACTGTACATTTTTGCAACTATTTGTAACAAATCATTGAATTAATTTCCTTTTTATTTCCTTATGAGAAAACTAAATTACTAATATTATCAAAATGTTCTCCCTCACTGGAGAATTCCCCTGATTCTAGTGTTTGGGTTTATATGATTCCATTTGGAGTTGGTTTTAGGAGACATGAATTTTTTTTAAAAGGAAATATTCAGTACTGAAGCTGGTCTAAGCATTCTCCTCTCTGTAGGATTTTTTTTTTCTTTTTTAGGTTCCTTCTCTCATCTTTTATTCACTCTCTGCTTTAATAGTGCTACTTTCCATACAGTCCTTTTCATTTTCAAAATGTATCCAGACTTTTCAAAATAAATGTTGGCCTCCCAAATATAAACCTTGGGGCTC
This sequence comes from Eumetopias jubatus, assembly GCF_037043125.1. Taxonomy (NCBI): domain Eukaryota; kingdom Metazoa; phylum Chordata; class Mammalia; order Carnivora; family Otariidae; genus Eumetopias; species Eumetopias jubatus. Next base: position 39,043,368 of record NW_028274818.1, read on the forward strand.
AGATGGATCGTTTGGGGATAATCCTTCAGTTCCCATAAAGAAAGCCAAAGTTTTACAAAGACCTTTTGCTTTATAATCTTCTCTGAGCACAGCCTACAAGAGATTGGGTTTGCAGATATTTAGAGCATTTTTTTTTCCTCCTTCCTTAGTCTGCTTGGGCTGCCAGACCAAAATACTACTGATCACGCATAAACACAGGAATTTATTTTCTTAGGGCTCTGGGCAGCCCAAAATCAAGGTGCGAGCTAATCGTGTTCCTAGCGAGGGCTCTCTCCCAGAGGCAGACGGCAGCCTTCTTGCTGTGTTCTCACCTGACGGACAGGGAGTAGGAGCTCTCTGGTATCTCTTAGTAGGCTATTAATCCTATCAGAGCAAGATGCCACCCTAAGGACCCTATTTAACCTTAATTACTTCCTTTTACTCCAAATACAGTCACATTGGGGATTAGGGCTTCACATGAGTTTTAGGAGGACACAAGGCAGTCCATAGCGCCCCTGAAAAAACTGTACTACAAAGTCGACATGGACAAATGCACAAAGAAGCTATCCATTTCTTCAAGTCAATTATCCAGCGGCAGCAACTTATTGGGAAAAAGACTTAGTAAGTTGTCACCCACCACTCCCTCTTCGGCCACTCAGAAGGTGGTTACTACTTTCTCTTGTGTTTCAAAGCACTTTTAGGAGAGTTCTAACTCTGCAGGCCTGAGAGCTGACTCTGCCTGGGCATTTTTACAAAGATGAGATGTGCTCCTTCTGTCCACCATGCACACCTCCCTCTCCGCTGGAACAGCTGAATGCTTCTTCATGAGACAAGCATCTTTCCTTGGGTGACTTCCATTTGCTCTCTCTCCTCCAGGGACCTCTGTGTGCCATGCTTCTTTCTCTCCAGCAGAAATCTCCCCTTTCATCTCATTTGCAACCTTCCTAGATGTTGGAGACCATCCACTCCCTCTGCAAAGTGCTATGCAAGAGCAGGCGACCCGCACCCCCCGCCATCACCGCTCCTTGGCCTCTCAGCTCTGTGTAGTACATCTACCACCATCTTCCGCTGCGTGTGGCAGCCTCGCCTCCCTCCGTGTAGTCTGCCCTGCGGGTGGAGCTGGGAGAGGCTCGTGTTCAGGAGGGGTTCTCGAGTCTGGCTGTCATTCGCCCCTGCTCCCAGGCTGAAGGGAAGGCCTATTTGAGCTTTGGTTCCTGGGGTGGAGTTGCACACAGGAGAACAGAGACCTCATTCCTTCTTTCCTGTAATTCTGTGCCACCTTCCCCCTCACGGTGGAGGACACAGAACTAGGCCCAGACTGTTAGGCAGTTCTCACTTCTCTGAGAAGTGCACACTATAAAGAAGCAGGAAGCATAAAGAAAGAAAATAGAAGAACTTATAATGATGCACACGGTTTCTATTTATACCATCAAATTAGCCTCCTATCTTTCCTTCTTTCTTCCTTCCTTCCTGCCCCCCACCTCCTTCCCTCCTTCCTTCCTGCCCCCCACCTCCTTCCCTCCTTCCTTCCTGCCCCCCACCTCCTTCCCTCCTTCCTTCCTTCCTTCCATAGCCTCAGACCAATCATCAAGCACCTGCTCTACAATGCTCCAAGATTTGTTTTGCATAAATTTTTATTAAGTTTTTACTAAAGTTATACCCATTAAAAAAAAAATCTGTCAGGCTAAAAATTAAAATGCAATCAGTTAAAGAAGCACCTTAAGCAGATATTCCCCTAATTCAACACTTGGTTTCTTTTGCAAGCTGCATGTTACTTTGGGGGGCGCCTGGGTGGCTCAGTCAAACATCTGCCTTCAGCTCAGGTCATGACCTCAGGGTTCTGCAATCGAGTCCCAAGTCAGACTCCTCACTCAGTGGGGAGTCTGCTTGTCCCAATTCCCCCCTGCCCCCCCACTTGTACACTCTTTCTCAGATAAATAAAATCTTTAAAAAAAGAATAAAGCTGCATGTTAATTTATTTTTTTATTTTTTTATTATGTTAATCACCATACATTACATCATTAGTTTTTGATGTACTGTTCCATGATTCATTGTTTGTGCATAACACCCAGTGCTCCATGCAGAATGTGCCCTCTTTAATACCCATCACCAAGCTAACCCATCCCCCACCCTCCTCCCCTCTAGAACCCTCAGTTTGTTTTTCAGAGTCCATCGTCTCTCATGGTTCGTCTCCCCCTCCGACTTACTCCCCTTCATTCTTCTCCTCCTGCTATCTTCTTCTTTTTCTTTTTTCTTAACATATGTTGCATTATTTGTTTCAGAAGTACAGATCTGTGATTCAACAGTCTTGCACAATTCACAGCGCTCACCATAGCACATACTCTACCCAATGTCTATCACCCAGCCACCCCATCCCTCCCACCCCCCACCACTCCAACAACACTCAGTTTGTTTCCTGAGATTAAGAATCCCTCATATCAGTGAGGTCATATGATACATGTCTTTCTCTGAATGACTTATTTCACTCCTCATAACACCCTCCAGTTCCATCCACGTTGTTGCAAATGGCAAGATCTCATTCCTTTTTATGGCTGTATAATATTCCATTGTGTATATACACCACATCTTCTTTATCCATTCATCTGTCGATGGACATCTTGGCTCTTTCCACAGATTGGAATTGTGGACATTGTGGACATTGCTGCTATAAACATCGGGGTGCACGTACCCCTTCGGATCCCTACATTTGTATCTTTGTGGTAAATACCCAGTAGTGCAATTGCTGGATCGTATGGTAGCTCTATTTTCAACTGTTTGAGGAACCTCCATACTGTTTTCCAGAGTGGCTGTACCAGCTTGCGTTCCCACCAACAGTGTAGGAGGGTTCCCCTTTCTCCGCATCCCCGCCAACATCTGTCGTTTCCTGACTTGTTAATTTTAGCCATTCTGACTGGTGTGAGGTGGTATCTCATTGAGGTTTTGATTTGGATTTCCCTGATGCCGAGCGATGTTGAGCACTTTTTCATGTGTCTGTTGGCCATTTGGATGTCTTCTTTGGAAAAATGTCTGTTCATGTCTTCTGCCCATTTCTTGATTGGATTATTTGTTCTTTGGGTGTTGAGTTTGATAAGTTCTTTATAGATTTTGGATACTAGCCCTTTATCTGATATGTCATTTGCAAATATTTTCTCCCATTCTGTCGGTTGTCTTTTGGTTTTGTGGACTGTTTCTTTTGCTGTGCAAAAGCTTTTTATCTTGATGAAATCCCAATAGTTCATTTTTGCCCTGGCTTCCCTTGCCTTTGGCGATGTTTCTAGGAAGAAGTTGCTGTGGCTGAGGTCGAAGAGGTTGCTGCCTGTGTTCTCCTTTAGGATTTGGATGGACTCCTGTCTCACATTTAGGTCTTTCAACCATTTGGAGTCTATTTTTGTGTGTGGTGTAAGGAAACGGTCCAGTTTCATTCTTCTGCATGTGACTGTCCAATTTTCCCAACACTATTTGTTGAAGAGACTGTCTTTTTTCCATTGAACATTCTTTCCTGCTTTGTCAAAGATTAGTTGACCATAGAGTTGTGGGTCCATTTCTGGGCTCTCTATTCTGTTCCATTGATCTATGTGTCTGTTTTTGTGCCAGTACCATACTGTCTTCATGACAGCTTTGTAATAGAGCTGGAAGTCCGGAATTGTGATGCCGCCACCTTTGCTTTTCTTTTTCAACATTCCTCTGGCTATTCGGGGTCTCTTCTGGTTCCATACAAATTTTAGGATTATTTGTTCCATTTCTTTGAAAAAAGTGGATGGTATTTTGATGGGGATTGCATTGAATGTGTAGATTGCTCTAGGTAGCATTGACATCTTCACAATGTTTGTTCTCCCAATCCATGAGCATGGAACGTTTTTCCATTTCTTTGTGTCTTCCTCAATTTCTTTCATGAGTATTTTATAGTTTTCTGAGTACAGATCCTTTGCCTCTTTGGTTAGATTTATTCCTAGGTATCTTATGGTTTTGGGTGCAATTGTAAATGGGATCGACTCCTTGATTTGTCTCTCTTCTGTCTTGTGGTTGGTGTATAGGAATGCCACTGACTTCTGTGCATTGATTTTTATATCCTGCTACTTTACTGAATTCCTGTATGAGTTCTAGCAGTTTTGGGGTGGAGTCTTTTGGGTTTTCCACCTACAGTATCATATCATCTACAAAGAGTGAGAGTTTGACTTCCTCTTTGCTGATTTGGATGCCTTTGATTTCTTTTTGTTGTCTGCTTGCTGTGGCTAGGACTTCTAATACTATGTTGAATAGCAGTGGTGATAGTGTACATCCCTGCCGCGTTCCTGACCTTAGGGGAAAAGCTCTCAGCTTTTCCCCATTGAGAATGATATTCGCTGTAGGTTTTTCATAGATGGCTTTTATGATATTGAGGTATGTACCCTCTCCCTATATTCTGAAGAGTTTTGATCAAGAAAGATGCTGTACTTTGTCAAATGCTTTTTCTGCATCTATTGAGAGGATCATATGATTCTTGTTCTTTCTTTTGTTAATGTATTGTATCACATTGATTGATTTGCGGATGTTGAACCAACCTTGCAGCCCAGGGATAAATCCCCCTTGGTCATGGTGAATAATCCTTTTAATGGACTGTTGGATCCTATTGGCTAGTATTTTGGTGAGAATTTTTGCATCCATGTTCATCAAGGATATTGGTCTGTAATTCTCCTTTTTGATGGGGTCTTTGTCTGGTTTTGGGATCAAGGTAATGGTGGCCTCATAAAACGAGTTTGGTAGTTTTCCTTCCCTTTCTATTTTTTGGAACAGTTTCAGGAGAATAGGTATTAATTCTTCTTTAAATGTCTGGTAGAATTCCCCTGGGAAGCCATCTGGCCCTGGGCTTTTGTTTGTTGGGAGGTTTTTGATGACTGCTTCAATTTCCTTAGTGGTTAAAGGTCTGTTCAGGTTTTCTATTTCTTCCTGGTTCAATTTTGGCAGTTGATACATCTCTAGGAATGCACCCATTTCTTCCAGGTTATCTAATTTGCTGGCATAGAGTTACTCCTAATATGTTCTTATAATTGTTTGTATGTCTTTGGTGTTGGTTGTGATCTCTCCTCTTTCATTCATGATTTTGTTGATTTGGGTCATTTCTCTTTTCTTTTTGATCAGTCTGGCCAGGGGTTTATCAATCTTGTTAATTCTTTCAAAGAACCAGCTCCTAGTTTCGTTGATCTGTTCTACTGTTCTTTCTGCTCTGATCTTTATTATCTCTCTTCTCCTGCTGGGTTTAGGCTTTATTTGCTGTTCTTTCTCCAGCTCCCTTAGGTGTAGGGTTAGGTTGTGTATTTGAGACCTTTCTTGTTTCTTGAGAAAGGCTTGTATTGCTATATACTTTCTTCTCAGGACTGCCTTTGCTGTATCCCAAAGATTTTTGAACAGTTGTGTTTTCATTTTCATTGGTTTCCATGAATTTTTTTAATTCTTCTTTAATTTCCTGGTTGACCCATTCATTCTTTAGTAGGATGCTCTTTAGCCTCCATGTATTTGAGTTCTTTCCGACTTTCCTCTTGTGATTGAGTTCTAGTTTCAAAGCATTGTGGTCTCAAAATATGCAGGGAATAATCCCAATCTTTTGGTACCAGTTGAGACCTGATTTGTGACCTAGGATGTGATCAATTCTGGAGAATGTTCCATGGGCACTAGAGAAGAATGTGTACTCCATTGCTTTGGGATGGAATGTTCTGAATATGCCTGTGAAGTCCATTTGGTCCAGTGTGTCATTTAAAGTCTTTATTTCCTTGATGATCTTTTGCTTAGATGATCTGTCCATTTCAGTCAGGAGGGTGTTAAAGTCCCCCACTATTATTGTATTGTTGTCAATGTGTCTCTTTGCTTTTGTTATTAATTGCCTCATAAAATTGGCTGCTCCCATGTTAGGGGCATAGATATTTACAATTGTTAGATCTTCTTGTTGGATAGACCCTTTAAGTAGGATATAGTGTCCTTCTTCATCTCTTATTACAGTCTTTGTTTTAAAATCTAATTTGTCTGATATAAGGATTGCCACCCCAGCTTTCTTTTGGTGTCCATTAGCATGGTGAATTGTTTTCCACCCCCTCACTTTCAATCTGGGGGTGTCTTTGGGTCTAAAATGAGTCTCCTGCAGACAGCATATTGATGGGTCTTGATTTTTAATCCAATCTGATAGCCTGTGTCTTTTGATTGGGGCATTTAGCCCATTTACATTCAGAGTAACTATTGAAAGGTATGAATTTAGTGCCATTGTATTGCCTGTAGGTGACTGTTACTGTATATTGTCTGCGTTCCTTTGTGATCTATGCTGCTTTTAGGCTCGCTCTTTGCTTAGAGGACCCCTTTCAATATTTCTTGTAGGGCTGGTTTCGTGTTTGCAAATTCCTTTAGTTTTTGTTTGTCCTGGAAGCTTTTTATCTCTCCTTCTATTTTCAATGACAGTCTAGCTGGATATAGTATTCTTGGCTGCATATTTTTCTCGTTTAGTGCTCTGAAGATATCATGCCAGTCCTTTCTGGCCTGCCACGTCTCTGTGGATAGGTCTGTTGCCAATCTAATGTTTCTACCATTGTAGGTTACATATCTCTTCTCCCGAGCTGCTTTCAGGATTTTCTCTTTGTCTCTGAGACTCGTAAGTTTTACTATTAGATGTCGGGGTGTTGACCTATTTTTATTGATTTTGAGAGGGGTTCTCTGTGCCTCCTGGATTTTGATGCCTGTTTCCTTCCTCACATTAGGGAAGTTTTCTGCTATTATTTGCTCCAATATAACGTCTGCCCCTCTTTCTCTTTCTTCTTCTTCTGGGATCCCAATTATTCTAATGTTGTTTCATCTTATCATATCGCTTATCTCTGGAATTCTGCCCTCGTGATCCTGTAGTTGTTTCTCTCTCTTTTTCTCAGCCTCTTTATTTTCCATCATTTGGTCTTCTATATCGCTGATTCTCTCTTCTGCCTCATTTATCCTAGCAGTTAGTGCCCCCATTTTTTATTGCACCTCATTAATAGCCTTTTTGATTTCGACTTGGTTAGATTTTAGTTCTTTTATTTCTCCAGAAAGGGTTTCTCTAATAACTTCCACGCTTTTTTCAAGCCCGGCTAGTATCTTTAAAGTCATGATTCTGAACTCTAGGTCTGACATCGTACTAATGTCCATATTGAGTAGGTCCCTGGCAGATGGTACTACCTCTTAGTAGTACCTTCTTTTTGCTGAGGTGATTTTTTTCATCCTGTCATTTTGTCCAGAGGAGAATAGATGAATGAGAGAACAAAATGCTAACAGGTTAACAACGTCCCCAGCAAATATACTCTTTACAAATCAGAAAAGACCTGAAACCAGGGGAAAAGAAAGGGAAAGAAAGAAAAAAGAAAGAGAAGGAAAAAAAAAGATAAAAACAAAAACAGAACAATACAAAAAAACCAGAATATGATCAGATATGATCAGGCTAGTGCATAGATCAGTGCCACACACTAGATTTTGGGCATATTTTGGCCTGTTAGAAAAAAGTGCCTCCTAAAATTTTAAAGGAAGAAAGACTTATGTACAAAATAAGGGTTGATACAATGAAGGGATGGAAGATGACTGTTAAGATGAAAAGTATAAAAGATTTTATAAAAGGAATTGATAAGATAAGAAGTTGTTTGAAAAAAGAAAGAAGAAGATTTAAAAAAAAAAGAAAAAAGAGAATGTGATCAGGCAGGAGACTAGAACAAAGCCATACACTAGTGATTTAGGGTATATTTTGATCTGTTAGAAGAAACTGTATCTTAAAATTTTAAAGAGAGAACAATTTATATATATATGCCAAAAATAAGGGTAACTACTATGAAGGGATAAAATATGACTCTAAAAATGAAAAATAAAAAAAGTTTTTTTAAAAAAGGGATTGATAAGATGTTGGTTGAAAAAGGGAAAAAGAAAAATTAAAAAAAAAGTTAAAAAAATTAACTTTGAAAAACTAACGAATCATTGTAAAAAAAGCCATGAATTCTATGTGCAGTATTCCCCTAGCGCTGGAGTTCTCCCGTTCTCCTTGATCGGTAAACTTGGTCTTGGCTTGCTGGCTGTTCGTGCTGATCTTCTGGGGGAGGGGCCTGTTGCCGTGGTTCCCAAATGTCTTTGCCGGAGGCGGAATTGCCCCGCCCTTGTCGGTCCGGGCTAAGGAAGCTGCTTGGGTTTGCTCTCAGGAGCTTTTGTTCCCTGCAAGCTCTCGCTACAGCTTTGGAGGACCAGGGTGAAAATGGTGGCCTCCCAATCTCCACCCGGAAGAGCCGAGAACTTGGGGCCCCGCTCCTCAGTGCGCAGAGAAAAGCAGTCACTCCCTTCTCCCTGGTCTCTGGCCGCACTCCGTGCTCACCGGCCTGTGACCCAGTGTTTCTATCTCTGGCACCCGACCCCGTGTGGAGTCTCCAAACCCAGCAGATCCCTGCGGTGTGCTCCCGCGCCACTCCTCCCGGGGGAGGGAGGGGAGTCTCCCCGGCTCTGCGACTTGTTGGGTCCCCACTGGAGGAGCAGTGGCCCGACTGGGCCGTGGATCACAGTTTATGGCCACCCCGAGCTGAGAGCCCGCATCTCGGCTCCGTCTCTGCAGCCAGCTTCCCCGCTCCGATACCTGGGAGCTCTGCCACACTCAGGCACCCCCAGTCTTTCTGTGACCCCGAGGGTCAGAGACCACACTGTCCCGCAAGGGTTCCACCCCCCGCTCAGCCACTGGAGCGACGCCCCTCAGTGGAGCCGACTTCTAAAAGTTCCGATTTTGTGCTCCGCGGCTCTAGCACTTGCCAGAAGCGGCTGACGGAGGCCCCCTCCCCCACCATCTATCCTCCCGAATATCGCCTGGGATTCACTTCTCCGTACGTCCTACCTTCCAATAAGTGGTCACTTCTCTGTTTAGAGAGTTGTTGCTACTCTCTTCTTCGATCTCCTGTTGAGTTCATAGGTGTTCAGAATGGTTTGATCCCCATTCAGCTGAATTCCCGAGACCAGACTAAATCCAGGTCTCCTACTCCTCTGCCATCTTGCTCCGCCCCCGCTGCATGTTACTTTTAAATCAAGTCTGTAGGGCCACCAGCATATGGTTTATGGGCTCAGAGTCTGTCTGCCTGGGTGGAATCCCAGCCCTACCACTTCTGACTATGCTCTTGACCAAGTTACTTAGGTTCTCAAAGGCTATATTTCTCCACCTCTAACTAAACACAGTAATAATAATAATGCTATCTCATTCAACTATTTGAGGCTAATATTAATCAACACATGTAAGGTACGATGAAAGGGCCTGGCATCTAGTAAGTCTTTAACAAATATTATATCTTATTATTACTGTTACTATTATATTAGTCTTAAGTTTTTATTGAGTACCTATTATCTGCCTAGAATTTCTGTAGGCAGGTGAGATATGTGTGTTGACTGGCCTGACCTACTGAATTGCTTGACCCAGGTGAGTGTTTCAGAGCAGTGCCAACAAGGCCTTGCAGGGCACCTGGGAGCATCCCACCCGTGAGGCATGTGGCGCCCAAGTTTCGGAGACACCACTGTCATGACCAGTGGCTGTCATTGTGAGCCTCTGGGATTTCTTCTAGTTGCATTTAAGACTCCTCATGAAAGCCTGGTAGACAACACAGTGCAATAATCTTTCCTCATGAAACAATGTTGTAATGTGCTTATAAAAAATAATGGACTCTCATATATCCACATCTTCACATCATTTTCAAGGGCAGCCTTGATTCCTTCCATCTTTTCATGTTTCCACCAGGAGAGAGATAACTTTACTTAGCTTCCTCAAAGCACAGCCCCTTTTGTATGGGGTCTAGGAGCGGTAACAGAGCAGGAGATGCCTACTGAATGGAACCACGAGGCTCACAGGCAAAATGAAGTAACACGAATTTAAGCAAACCGGGGAATGGTTTCTCTGTCCTGACGCTCCTCCAGGTCGATGGCTCACGTGCTTGCCTTCTCTGGTACAAGTCCTCTTGCGTTCCCCTTGTGACCGCCTCACACGCAGCGGAAGTGCAGCTCAGGCAGCGGGCCCCACCCTGGTTCTGCTCAGGAACATTCCCACAGCACATCAGCTACCTCTTCACTCATCCACAGCCCATCAGAACAACTGCTTACCCATGGACAGAGTCTCTCAAGAGTTTACAAAAATAAAAAGTAGCTTCTTACTTCAAAAACATTGGGCCGTTTGCAATGACATGGATGGAGCTAGAGAGTATTATGCTAAGCAAAATAAGTCCGTCAGAGAAAGACAAATACCATATGATTTCACTCACATGTGGAATTTGAGAGACAAAATAAATGAGCAAAGGGAAAAAAGAGAGAGAGTGAGAGAGACAAATCAAGAAACAGAATCTTAACTATAGAGAACAAACTAATGGTTACCAGAGGGGAGGTAGATGGGGAGATGGGTGAAATAGGGGATGGGGATCAAGGAGAACACTTGTGAGGAGCACCTGATGATGTACGGAAGTGTTGAATCACTATGTTGTACACCTGAGACTAATAGAAATAGAACACTGTATGTTAACTAACTGGAATTAAAATAAAAACTTACAGGGCGCCTAGGTGGCTCAGTGGGTTAAGCGTCTGCCTTCGGTTCAGGTCATGATGCCAGGGTCCTCGGATCGAGCCCCACACTGGGCTCCCTGCTCAGTGGGGAGTCAGCTTCTCCCTCTCCCTCTGCTGATCCCCCCCGCTCGTGCTCTCTCTCTCTCTCAAATAAATAAATAAAATCTTAAAAAAAAAACTTAAAAAAAATTCAGGACACTCGGCCAAGGAGTCATGTTGAAATGTGCTTTGACACATAGGCTTTAGAAGCACTTACCCTTCCTTCCCTCTGAAGCAATCGTTCCTCACACCTGCCGAGCTCTGCACATTCACAGAGCACATCAGCAGCTGTTCCATCTTCATACCCACGATGTGAGGCAAGCTGCTTATGTTGATAATAACGATAATAATAATAATAGTAAATCTTAATCTCAGGAAAGAAACTGAGTGTTACTGGAGTGGTTGGGGGTGGGAGGGATGGGGTGGCTGGGTGATAGACATTGGGGAGGGTATGTGCTACGGTGAGCGCTGTGAATTGTGCAAGACTGTTGAATCACAGTTCTGTACTTCTGAAACAAATAACGCAACATATTTTAAGAAAAAAGAAAAAGAAGAAGATAACAGGAGAGGAAGAAAAGGGGAGTATGTCAGAGGGGGAGACGAACCATGAGAGATGATGGACTCTGAAAAACAAACTGAGGGTTCTAGAGGGGAGGGGGGTAGGGGGATGGGTTAGCCTGGTGATGGGTATTGAGGAGGGCACGTTCTGCATGGAGCACTGGGTGTTATGAACAAACAATGAATCATGGAACACTGCACCAAAAACTAATGATGTAATATATGGTGATTAACATAACAATAAAAAAACCAAAAAAAAACAAAAAACAAGAAAAAAAAATAATAATAATAGTAATAATAAAAACTTTCATTGAGAGTTTACTTGGTGCCAGTTCCGGAGCCCTGTGACTTGTATGGATGAGCTGGGCTATCGTTAACAACTCTGATGATCCCTGTTGAAAGATGAGGAAACCAAAGATCAAGACAGCAACCCGTCCCCATTTTACAGATGAGCGCTCCAGTGACTCGTCCCAGCAGGTGGTATGCCCAGGTGTAGCACCAAGTTCTCCAAGGCCCTTTCTAAGGCACCATACTGCTTTTCAGCATCTCCAAGTCACCCATGGGGTCTGAGGCCTTTGGGGCACCACTCTGGGGGCTCACTGTCCCAGCCTGGAAGAGGTCAGTCACAATGGTCAGTCAGCTGTGCCCACAGGCCACACTTTGTGCACAGACACAAAGATATCTCATAACCAAAGGCAAAGGGCATGATCCCAGTTGGAAAGGACTAACAGGGGTCCTTTGCCTCTGAGGCCAGGGCTTGAATCTACAACTAGTTAGTGCCAGTTCCACTGGCGTGCTGTCTACATAATGCAAACCGTGGCATTTGGCAATGGCTCTTAAATTTGGCACACTCCACACTCCTCCTGGACCCACGAGATAACATAACCAAATGTTTTCCGATGCTGTAAGAAATGAGTATTTTGCAGGTAGGAGGAAATGCAAACATCATCCGTATAAGGGGCTCCCTGCATCTGATCCCAAGGGCAGAATGGCTCCCTCCTTCCCGATCCTTCAAAAGGTTAAATGTGAGCAAGGGCCCAGATAAATGGTCACAATGCAAACGAAGTCATGTAAATAAATGCATCTCTGATCTTTGCAGGCTGGTGATGCCAGATATACCATCTGCACCATTTCTCATGACGAGTCGATTTTTTCCCTCCCTGAATGTCCCAAGCAATGAGAAGATGACCATGTTTATGCAGACCAAGGCATGCATCATTTGATACTCTTGGACTTTTTTTTAGATTTCAGATCCACAGAGAATCAGGAGCATTTATGTCTTTCTAGATTAGCTTGGAGTTGGAAGAAAGGAAGAAATCTCACTAGAAAGGAATAGGGCACATATCCAGGGCCTGAGAGGGTCCTTGCAATTGATTCTGATTTTTAGTGGGTTCTAGTAGCATCTGCAATCTAAGACTGCTCCCCTTGCCCTTCACTCATTCACTTATCAAAAGCCTTATCAGAATCTAATTATGGTGGGAGCCGTGTTGGGTATTATGGATGCAAAGATAGATAAAATACAGAGCTCGCCTTAGAGAGATATTCCTTGTGTTGTGAGAATTTGCTTGGCATGATTTATGATAACTTCTTGAGAAATAAAAATTAGAGGAGTCTGTAATCAGAATCACACGTGGATGGAGCATCCTAAAAATACAAATGACCAGAATATATCCATCCCTTCAAGTACTAATCCACTTATAGCAGGGCTCAGCCATCTATGTTATTCAAAAAACAAAACACAAATGAAACTTGTAGGTCAAGGGGTGAGCAAACATCTTTTTGTAAAGAGCCACACAGTAAACATGTTCAGTTTTGTGGGTGATACAACTTTTGTTGCAACTATTCACCACTGCCTTGGTACCGTGAAAGTAGCCACAGACAACACAAGAATGAGAGGGTGTGGCTGTGTTCCCATAGCACTTCACTGTTGCAAAAACAGGCAGCGTGCTGGGTTTAGCCTGTGGGCTGTAGTTTTCCACGTCCTGTTCTAGATGATTCTTACAGGCAACTAGGCTTGAGATCTACTTGCCTTTGGCGGGTGTGGGACCTACCCCACCACAAATATGAACAGAAGAATACTGCTTCTCCCATCCACATCAGACTGTGGAAAACTTCCTTCAATGCAATTTCACGCTGCCTTGCAAGCCATACAATTCTTACCTTGAATCTGATCAAATACTTTGCCGAGATCCATATTCAAACACCCTTCTTGTTGGAGAGAGGGAGTTTGACTAGATATACAGTCTACACCAAGAAATTAATCTACCTACATTCTAAGTTTGTCTGAGACCAGAAAAAAAATAGATATTTTTATGATTATTAGATGTATCACTGCATCTTAGGATCTGGCATAGAAAAGAAATATAGAGCTTTTGAAAGACAGTTTTTAAATTCTAAGGTTGGTCTCAGCTCTTAATTTATAATTATTATATTTGGTAGACTTCAGGAAAACAAATCAACTTTTAACTATAAACTATTTGATATTCTTTTAGTTCTAAGATTTTGAAATACACTTCATGCTTATTGAAGGGCAAATTGACTTCAACAAACATTTAGGAAATAACAACTTTGGAACCAGTATTCCAACCCTTGCATAATACACAGTGTTGTGGGAGAAACAATAACAAAAAGTATTCATAGCCTAAGTGATAAATGCTCTAATCAGGGGAACACTGCCACGGGAGCGACTAATTCTCTTTGAGCGGGGTTAGGGTGAAGGAGGCAGAAGCCCAGAGAGCACGGGGCGGGGGGGGGGGGGGGGCGGGCAGAAAGAGCCATAGGGAGGAGGCAGCATTTGAGCTGGGCACTGAAGGATAAGTAGGAGCTCTCCAGGCAAAATGCAAAGGAGGGGGTATTATTTGAGCAAGGGCACTGAGTCAGGAAAAGCACTCATGTTTAAGGAGTGATGTCTAGGCTACTCTGACCTGAAGGCAAGATGTCTGGGGATAGGGGAAGAAAAAGAAAAGATAACAGCCTGAGGGGAGGTCTGGGGTCAGACAGTGAAGGCGAGGGTGGTAATGCTAAAGCTTTGAGCTTTTCTTTTTTTTAAATTTTATTTTATTATGTTATGTTAATCACCATACATTACATCATTAGTTTTTGATGTAGTGTTCCATGATTCATTGTTTTCGTATAACACCCAGTGCTCCATGCGGTACGTGCGCTCCTTAATACCCATCACCAGGCTAACCCATCCCCCCACCCTTTTCCCCTCTGGAACCCTCAGTTTGTTTCTCAGAGTCCATAGTCTCTCATGGTTCGTTTGAGCTTTCTTTTAATAGGCTAAGGGAAGTCGTTTACATTTTAAAGCAAGGAAATAACCTAATCTTGTCTGAATTTTAGAAAGATTATCCTGAGCCAAGAGCAGAGCCAGCCTTGAGCTTGTTAAAATGTTCAAAATCTGACCACAAAACAGGGGTAGTAAAATCTGACCACCGCCCCCACCCCCCCACCCCTGAAGCTAAACAAATTCCCCAAATGCCAGGATCCTGAGAAAGTGTCTTCAGGGAGCAGACTTTCTTTGTTCCATTCCTTCTAGAAGGGGGCAGGGTACCCCCTGGGGCCTAGGGCCCAACTTTGTCACCTACCCCCCCCAACAGTCACAGGTGGAGAAAAAAATACTACAGAGCCAGAAAAACAAACAAACCAACAAACAAAAATCCTTTCGATAGTCTAAGAAAGAGACTTTGAAACACAGGCACTTTCCTTTTCAAAAGACAGTGCTGGGGCCCTCATGCTCTCTTCATTCAAACCAGCTTGCAATCACCTGCGCAAATGTACTGGGTCTGTGGGTAAAATGCAGTGGCCACCAACGCTCCCATCGAATTTCACCGTTTTTTGAGCTTCATGTTTGTAACATCCTCATTAACGGAATATGCCCTTAGGTGTATCTATGATGCAGACGCTTCTCGGTCCAGTTGTATCTTAAATACATGCTTTTGTTCTCTTGACTAGCTGTCCCTACCTCGCAGGCATTTCCCCACCCACTGTACGTGCTCCTTGGGGCGGGAGATGGTCAGAGACCCTGGCCTTCCCTACAACCTAGCCGCCTTCTTTGCGTGACCCCCACTCCCCATCTCAGAGCAGTTACAGGACTTCAAGAAGACCAAAGGAGGCTGCCGCTACAAGGAAAAGCAGTACCCCCTCTGTTGGAAAGGTGGCCAGGTGAGCAAAACTCCCCAGAGCGGAAACTGGTCCACCCACGGCAGGCCGGCAGGCACTTAATTAGGGCTTTTAAAGAGATGCTTTCAATAAGCATTTATTGACCATTTGCTGTGCCTGCTATAAAAACCTAATAAGGCCCAGCAGTGATAAGAATTTGCTCTGCGTTGTCTACTGCTTCATCATAGAAGCTCCGAGATTTTTCTAAAATCATGCAAGGGGAAGAATAAAATCCTTCCAGGCCACCTTTAGCACCACAAAGACCTTTCTCTCTCTCGCTCTGGTCAGCCGTGTCAGACAGGGTCTCGGCAGAGGAAAAGCAGCTGGCCCTGGGCCAGAGAGCAAGCCGCTGGTCTAAGGAGAGAGAGAAAAACTACAGAAGCACGCGCTCACTTGACTTGATTTCTGGTCATAAAGCAGCCAATTACCCGACGAGGATGAAACAGCAGTTGTTTTTTTTTTTTCCCCCTATTCTGTTTTCACAATCATCTTTCTTCCCTGTTTCTAAAATTGATTTCATTCCCATTTAGCTAGAAGCCAAACAGAGCCCTTAGTCCACTGTGTCCCAGTTCACTCTCCATCATGTCATTTTATTTTAAATTTAGAATCCAAATCCTTGTTTACATGTAAATAACTCAGTGTTATTTATGCTTATTTAAAAACAAAAAGAGACCACTAATTATCAATATTGTTTGACATATACCATTTCCAGCAAAAGATCCTATTACGAGTGCTAATTTTTCATTATTTAAAGATAGTTTTTAGCTCTTTTTCTCTTGAGGACTGGGTTTGGATAATTGAGATTTAAAGAAAGATTGAAAACTCTCTGGCTAAAAGAGAGGGAAAAAACTGAAATGTTAAGTACAAAGTTGTCATCCACTATTGCCCTTCTCTTCAATAATGGAAATCCAGTTTAGGGCACCATGCAAAAGAGCATCCTTATATTTTTAAATTGCAAGTGTCCAATTATGTACAAGGGTCAAGGCAGAATGGATCTGAAGGAGCTCAATTTTAAAATCCCTTTAAAAATCAGGACAAAGGATGCTGCATTATTAAACTAAATGTTTAAAAACGAAAAGTATTATGTGTGCCGCATGGGGGAAGATCAGATTTTTATTAATGCAAGTTTTAAATGCTGATTAATCCTCTTGAGAGTCAGTTTCCCAAAGCATTGGATTGTATTCAAGTCGTTTTCAAAACGGCACATCACTTCCATTATTCTGAATATTAATTGAACAACATTATAACTAAGGATACAAAGCAAGATTTAAAACATGATTACGGCTGTCAGTGCTTACATCTAAATAAGTCTTTGGAAATTCAGGCTTAGAAGGAAAAAAAATGTTGGAAATTGGTCTTAGAACAGCAAAGATCTCTCTTAGCCTTTTTTAAAAAAATGAATGTGACGCTTAAGGACTCCAGGAAGCTTCAGCTGGGACTTGGTCTTAATGTATTTATCTGGGCAATTCTCAATCAGAAATCAGAGTTACTTCTGACTTGTGATTTGGGAAAATGTCAAGGGCATTTTCTTTAGGGGAGAAGAAGGGGAGCCAAAGAATATTATTAGTTGATAGAATTTTTCCACTTCCTTACTTTGCATTTCTATTTCAGTCTCCTGTCTAAACCCAAAAAATCAAAGAATTAGCCAAATTTAATCAAATAAAATATTACTATGATTTCAAAACAACTCATTAAGCTGAGAGTCAAGCAACTGCACGTAAGTAATGACTTATTTTCACAATAACCAGTTGTTTTCATTCAACCTCTTCTATCTCTCAAATCCAGTTTAGGGGTACATAAGATCCCCATTTCCTCACCAGAAGCGACAGAAAAATATTGGCTTCTCTTACGACCTGGAGGAATTTTAGTTTTGTTTTGTTTCCTTAAACGGTTGCTATGTGTTTGAGCGATAGCTCTTTGTTCGAAAGGATGCAAAAGCCACTCTTACATCTAATTCTAATAAGATAAATGGCATTATGAAGGGAATATTAAAAATTTACAGCCCTCTTTACTAAGTTTACTCGTCAGCCAAACATGCTGAATATTGCATAACACACACACACACACACAAAAGCATGCCATCCCGACGATGAAAAAGATATGAAGAAATAATGATGCAATGATAACAATTCTGATGGAGTTTGCAGATCTCCATCGCTGTTTGGCACGTCATTTAACTGCATTGCGCCAAACCAGCAGAATCACGCAATATGTTAGCATAAAGGGTCCACAGTTTAAGGGGAAAATCTAGAAGTGTTAACTATACACTGTCTAATTATACAACCTTACTGTCCCAGAATGTGATTTCAGAAACCATTTCTGACATATGGGAAAAGGGTAGAACAGCTGGTCATTAAGGTTTTCTCAAGACTATTTAGCAACACACTTGAATGTAATTAAAGTGAAACACTAAATACTGCACTTGTGGCACAATGTATTTTTAATTTTTATGGCATGTGGTAAAAGTAAATAGATGCAGAGCATTCAAGTTTCTCCATCCAGCATCCAACTTGTAAAGATACAGTGTTTGGCGGAGCGCGCGCAGCGTCCCGGTGTAAGTCACAGACATCCATGTGGGGTGTTTAAGGCTGTCTTAAAGGAACTGAATTTGGCAATACTCTGAGGAATGTCTACTGGGAACTCCCAGACAAAGGATAAGATGAATTTGTTCATTTATTCATTCATTCATCAAACACGACCTGGAATTATTTTTTGAGGACGAAGACATTAGCCTGGCCCTCGCGTAGCTCACATCTCATTGTGTTTAAAACACAGAGGTGGAAGGTGGTTAAAGGGTGGTGGGAGCACCAGGAAGGTGTGTCTGGCCCCCACTGGGTGTGTCAAGCAAAGCCCCTGGAATAGGAGTCATCTTAGCTAGAAAAAAAAAAAAAAGCTTATGCAAAGGCTAAAAAAAGAAAAAGAATGTCATGTTATGAATAGAATCTTTACAGTTACCGGATGTTCACAATGTTCTGGCCTGGGGCTAAGCTCCTGACTATTATTTCATTTACGGATGAGGAAACTCATAGGACGGTTCATGGCAAAGCAGTTAGGGGGCAACTTACCCAGAATTCAAATCCCAGTGTGTCTGAATGCCAAGTCCAACTTCTCTATATTACATGTCCAAATTAACATGTATGTAGCATGTTTATTTCACCTTCAAAGAACTACATGTATAAATTCAGTCCTTATCAAAACCCTGTGATTAAGATAATGAAAAAGCAAGGTGCAGACTGGGAGAAAATATCTATAAACCACATATGTGATAAAGAACTTGTATCCAGAATATATAAAGAGCTCTCAAAACTCAACAGTAAGAAAGTAAATCACCCAAAAAAGTAAGCAAAAGATTTAAACAGACATTTCACCAAAGAAGAAATACTATGGCAAATAAGCATATGAAAAAAAGTGTTCAACATCATTAGCCATTAAGGAAATGCAAATTAAAAGCACAAAGAAATTCTACTACATCTCTATGTGAATGGCTAAAATAATAAAAAATAATGACTATCCCAAGTGCTAGCAAAAATGTGGAGTAAGTAGAACTCTCAGAGATTGCTGGTGGGAGTGCAAGATTGTACAGCCATTCTGGAAAAACTTGGCAGTTTCTTATAAAGTGAAACATACGTTTACCATGTGACTCAACAAATCCACTCCTAGGTATTTACCCTAGAGAAATGAAAACCCATGTGAATATTTAGAGCAGCATTATTCATAATCTTAGAAAACTGGAAACAATCCAAATGTACTTCAACAAATGAAGTGACAAGCTGTCATACATCCGTACAATGGAATACTACTCAGCCACGAAAAGGAATAACCTAATGAGACACATGCACCATGGAAGAATCCCAAAGGCGTTATGTTGAGGAACGAAGCCAGTTGTAAAAGGTAGCCCCTCAGCATGACATTCTAAGAAAGGAAACCTATATGGGATTGTTGCCAGGTTGAGGTGGGGGATGGTTTCACTTTAAAGGGGCAGTAGGAGGGAATTTTTAGGGTGAGGACACTGTTCTGTACCCTAAGTGTGGTGGTACATACACAAACATATACATTGTTAAAACTCATAGAACCGCACACCAAAAAATAAAGTGTACTGTGTATAAATTTAAAAATAAAAATAAAAACCTCATGAGGTATGTGTTCTAGTTTGGGTTCTCCAAAAAAAGAAAACCCTGAGAGAAGCAACTGGGGGTTAGGAATTTATTTGCAACGTGAATCCAGGAATCACAAGTGAAGAAATGGGAACAGTGAGACAGAGAAAGGAGAAAAGTAAAAACCAAAAAAGGGCATTAATGAGAGGGTTTGCACTGTGGACAGCTTCAGGTCAGTCCCGCTGAGCATCTTCTGAGAAGCCATATGGAATATGTCTCAGAATCACTCTAACGGCAGGTATCTTTCATTTGGTTGAGATTAAGGTTGCCCCTAGGAACACAAACTCTTAGGCTTCTAGGTTTTATAAGTGCCTTTGAAAGCCCTCAGGCAAAGAAGAGGAAAGACCCAGATCCCTGAGGTGGGAAGGTGTCGACTGTGTATCATAGCTGATGGTGAAGGCAGGTGGCCTGAAGGACATGGGAAGGCAATCAGCAGCATTTGCTAAGGAGGTATTAGTAATGGATGCTCTACATACTTGGTTTTGAAATAAAGTGGGGGAAATTTGCCAAACAATTAAAATAAATATATGCAATGTTGATAATAAGAACTCTTGTCATTAAGGAAAACACTTGCAATTTGCCAGTTACCACAGTGGACTAGCTAGACTTCTTCATTCTATATTCTATCATATAATTCTTCCAACAGCCCTATGAGATAAATGTTAATATCCCCATTTTACAAGCAAGGAAACTGAGGCTCAAAGCAATTAATTAGCTTTCCCAAAGATGCAGGTGCACACACACACACACACACACACACACACAGCTAAGGAGTCATAAGATCAACTTAGAAGCCCATGGTTTTTCCACCATTCTTGTTTAGTGTCTACTCTGATTTATGTTGCCACATAGCATTACAGAAGATAGAGTAATTCTGAGAAAACTGTGCATAGCAGGGGGAACCATGAATTGTGATTATGAAGCCAGATCTAAGTCACTCCAGGGCTGAACCCTACTTGTGGGAATATTCAGGCCTTCTCTTTCCAGCTATCTATGAGCATGTCATCAGTCATTTGAATCTCCAAATGATAGTGACTGAGAAAAAAAAAAGAAGACATGAAACTCATACCAATCTGCTTTAACTCCATACACAAATGTCTAGAAATTTTTTAAACTTTGGCTAATAAATGGAAAATTGGCTGTAAATAATATGTCCACTGCTGCTTTCATTTCATTGACATAAATGACCAAGCTGATGCTCTAGCTGTAAGCACTGATCCTGTAGCTTCAGACTCTGTAACACCACCGGGGAACTATACCTTTCATTTTCCTTACTGCTTCTTAACGGGCAGTCCTCCAACCCTGAAGGTGATTTTGCTGCAAAACGATATGAACTTGGAGTTGTTCTTCATTGCAGGAGGTCTAAGATTAAAGAGTGATATACCTTCCCTTACTCTCTCCCAATCGCTATTGTCTTCATAGTCGCTGGACACAGAGGTTATGGGCAAACCTCAGAGATATTGCGGAGTTGGTTCTACACCATCTCAGTAAAGCGAATAACACAGTAAAGTGAGTCAAATGACTTTTTTGATTTACACTATCTTGTAGTCTGGTAAGTATACAATAGCATCATGTCTAAAAAACTGTGTGTACCTTAATTAAAAAGTACTGTATTGCTAAAAAAGGTAACCATCATCCGAGCTTTCAGAAAGTCATAATCTTTTTGCAGGTGGATGGTCTTGCCTTGAGGTCGATGGCTGCTGACCGGTCAGGGTGGTGGCTGCTGAAGGCTGGGGCAGCTGTGGCAATTTCTTAAAACAAGACAACAATGAAGTTTGCTTCATCCGTTGACTCTTCTTCTCACGAATGATTTCTCTGCCGCATATAATGCTTTCTGATAGCATTTTACTCACAGTAGAACATCTTTCAAAATTGGAGTCAGTCCTCTCCAACCCTTCTGCTGCTGCTTTATCAACTAAGTTTATATGATAGTCTAAATCCTTTGCTGTCATTTCAACAATCTTCACAGAATCTTTACCAGGAGTAGGTTCCAACTCGAGAAACTGCTTTCTTTGCTCCTGCATAAGAAGCAACTACTCATCTGTTCAAGTTTGATCATGAGATTGTAGCAATTCAGTCCCAACTTCAGGCTCCACTTCCAATTCTAGTTCTCTTGCTATTTCCACCATGTCTGCAGTCACTTCCTCCACTGAAGTCTTGAACCTTCAATTTGTAAAACAAAAACAAAAACCCCAAAGAAACCCCACAATATCTGCGAGGTGTGATGAAGTGAAGCAATAAAACGAGGTAAGCCTGTGCAGACTTTTGGCCAAAGAACAAAGGAAAGCTAACTGACCCACGTGGGCACTGAACTCTTGACCTCATTAGCATTGTTTTCTTACCACTTCTGCTAACAGACAGCCCAATTATGAACACTGAATCAAAGACGGAAGTCACCTCTTCACCTGGAGCCACGAAAAGCCCACAACTGCTGGTCGTTAAGAAGAGACTATTTCTCAGTCAAATAAACACAGTATGAACATCCACAAGCAATTTCTAAGAATCTTCCTTCCTTGCATGGCTGTGTCTAGCAAGAATTGCTGTCAGGGTGGTTTCCAGGCTGGAAGGTGATGAAGGCTTTGGAAGCATTGTCCTGGGATGGATCTGCTAGAGTGTGCTGGCGTGTGCTTCTCACAAAGATGCTCATGTCAGATCCAACTTGAATCTTCTGCAGTTGTGATCCCCCATCCCTAGACTCCTCTTTGGAACCCTTCCACACTGTTAGTCCTGACACTTGAAGCTCTGCCTACGAACGGAGCTGAGGGGTCTATGGCAGAGATATTTCCACAATGGATTTTACAATTGAAATGACTCTTGTTACTCTCTGGTAGTATAGAGGTTTTACAAAGTGGTTCTTAAACTGTGAAGTACAACTTCTTTGTTCTGAAAGGTAGCAAATTTGTGTATGTGTCTCTGTGTGCACGAGTCTGTGTATGTATATACTTTTTGAAGATTTTTTTTAATTAGTTGAATGACATCCAATTAGTTGTATTCTTTTTTTTGAAAGCTGAAATGATTTCAGTAAGTTCTCAGGATACAAAGAGTGTGTCGGTCAGTCAACGCATGGTGCTAATAAAACCAAAGAAGATGGCTCAGTTCCCAGACCAGTTATGGGGCTTATCTCTGCCATGGGCCACCACCCTAGGCAGGGCCACCTAGCTTGCATATGATATGATTTACATAATGAGAACAAGTAGAGATAGAGCATGGACAGTTCATTGTAGAAACATCTCCTCCTCTGGAGAATAATAGCCAATTTTGATGGCTGGGTTTAGTTTATATTGTCCTTATCCACTAAGAGCAATGGATGAGAAGATACATGCCCAGAAGTAGAGCTCGCTCATCCAAAGATGAATCATGGTTCCAGACTACAAACTGTGCCTATATTTCAGAATATATTTTACTTTATAGAGGATTTTTAACTCTGTGGATTTTATACAGCTAACCTCTTCTTCCCTTCTATTCTGCTCTTCCCAGTATAAGACAACAATGAAGTGTCCCCCAGCCTTCCACCAAGCATATATATACAATTCACAGCCATAGCGAAGTCCAATTTATAAGTTGATTCTGACTCAATTCGATAGGCATTGCTAGTGTTCCAACACCCCATTCTCCTCTACTTCCAGGTATAGGAAGATTACAGAGTCCTACCCTTTGAAGTATGCCCATGTGAGTCATTCAGGCCAATGAAATGTGATCATAAGAGTCCAAAACATTTGATTGCTTATATTCAATTCTCTAGACTTGACAGTGACAAACTCAGAGACAAACCTGAGCCTCCAAATGAGGCTCATCATCCTTCCTCCAGGACGGATGGTACCCCGTCAGCCTGGGATCTGAAGTGATGTCTTTCACTTCACAGAGCACAGAGCAGAGCTGCCCTAAGCCACCATCTCTTGATGATAAGGTAAGCAGGAAATCAACCTTTGTTATTTTAACCACGGAGAGTTTGGGGTTGTTTCTTTCCACAGTCTATCCTAACTGCCTTACCAGAAAAGAAAGCATCTCAGCATCTCAGCCTCTCAGACAGTGGGGATACAGTATCTGAAGTCTTGGCAAGAGTCCTGGGAACCTGAGTGCTCTGTAAGGCACTCTCTACAATACTGGTCTGGACTACGTAACTGGGTTCATGCCTCCATTTTCTCTCTGAGTTCTGACTCAACCCTACACTCACCTAGCACTCGCCATAACATCAGCATTAATGTAGTTTTAGGAATTTTCTGCCTCCACCTGTACTTCTGCCTCCACCACTTGACACCATGCCCTGACACCTGGTTTGAGTTTAGTCCCCATTTGAACTGCTCCTGGTTTGCCCTCTTGCCTGTCACACTGCCTGTTCACTGTGCTGCTCTCCCAGGGTTCAGGCACAGGCTTCAATTCTCCCTGTTTGTCCTCTCTCTTCAGGTCTGGTCTTAGTTGTCAAGTTGCCAATGCACCTCTTGTTAAAACCATCTGAGTTTGATAACACTTGCTCTTATCATGTCCTAGGATATGGTTCAATTATATAAAAGCCAGGGCAACCTGAAGAGGATGAAGTTCAGGACAAACCCCACTTCAACATTAGAGTAGGCAAAAGGCCAGATTCTACAACAGGCTTGAAAGAAATTGAATCCAACAGGTAGTAGGTGAAAATTAGGCAAAAATTGGTGTCAAGAGACTTCATATGACTTAAAAAGGGTTACTTTCCTGGGTAAATCCAGTTGAGGTCAACACCAGGAGGCCCAGAGAGGCAGGGAGAATCCGGGAAGTGTGCAAGGTGATGTAAACCCTCACTCAATAAGACAGATCTTGGGAGTATTGGTTGCATTTCTGAGATAGGGAGCACAAGAAGATCCTGCTCTCAGACCCAAACATTTCTGAAATAAGGCCAAGGTCAACTATTTAGCTTTCAAGCCCAAAGTCTGGGGCATTTGAATCACAACAACTGCTGTAGTTCCTTTAATCTTTTGTGGGTAAACTTAAGGTTTGACCTAGAGTTTGGGAGAGGGATGTGCCTAGTAAATGGTGTCTAGGACACTTGACATGAGATGAAGAGACTGAGAACCAGGCAGGATCTAACAGGCTTCTTAAGTGAAGCACATTGGTGGCATGATCAGACTACAGTGCCAAGCAAGAAGGCAAAATTTGCAAATTGAAACTATTTGATGGGACAACTAACAATTCATGAGCTTACATAAATGTTGACAAGTTTGTCAATGTATAAAATCTTTCTGGATTTGGTATAGAGAAGGTAAATGTGGACTCTAGTGTATCCTCAGCCCTCAGGGTGTATATCAGGTGGTGCTACTAGCCTAGATGGTTTTGGCTGAGGGATAAGGAGAGAATAGCTCCATCAGCTAGTATTCACCAAGAGTACTAGTTTTATGCCTACCAAAAATGTAAGAAGATTTGGACCCCTTACCTAAGAGCTCTTAATTTTAGGGTAAAAACAGTTAATGAACATGAAGCACGGGGCAAACATTATGCAATAATAGATACGTTAGTGTCAACTTGCATTGATGTGCCTCTAGATACCCTAGGATTGCTGAGAGGAGAGACATGACTTGCCAGAAAAAGTCAAGAAGTCTTCATAGTGAAGGTAGGGTTTTATGTAGAAAGGTGAGAAACTGGATAAAGCTAAAGAAAGGGTAAGTCTGACAAGAGAAACACAATGAGCAAAGGCCTTCAGCTAAGGGGAGAGAGTAGTATTAGATGGCCAGCCGATGAGAGACTAGGGGTGTTGATCAGTAATAATTTGAGGCAGGTGGGTCATCTAAAATGTAGCAAACAGGGTGGTTTAAACTTGCTGATGTAGAAATTAGAAAGCCACAGCATAAATCACACAGCTTTGAGTGGGGCACAGAGAAGGAAAGGACCTGCAGCAGGTTCAGACTGATGTACAAGAAGCCTGCCACTTCTTATGGATACATAACCTGTTGGATCTTATGGTATCAAAAGATGTTGTGCAGAGTATATGGCAAACCCTAGAAGAAGAATCAGGATGTAGAACCCTACGTTTCTGAAGCAAGGGTATGCCATCTATACCAAAGAACTAAATACCATTCAAAAAACAGTTCCTTGCATGCTATTGGACCCTGGGAGAGACGGAGCATTGACCGTAAGTCATCATGTGGCCATGCAGCCAGAGCTACCCATCATGAGGGTTTTATTAGACCCCCAAGTCATAAAAGTTTGATCAGGCACAAAAGCCATCGATTGTAAGATGGAGTAGGACACGCAGCGTCAGATATGAGCAGAGTCCGACGGTATAAACTGTAAAAGCAGATGGCCTAGAAACCCATGTCATCCACTACTGTTGCATTTGCCTTCAGCTCACATCGATGACCACATGGGAGGCACCTTATGACCACCTGATGGAGGTGAAAAAAAGCCAAACTTGGTTTATGGATGGCTCCATATGTACGTGCAAGCTACAAATGTACTCCTGATGAACTATACAGTCCCATTAACTGGTGGCCTTCAGCAATAAGGAGAAATCCTTCCCATAGGCAAAGCTGTAGTTGGCATATGTGATCATAAATTGTATATGTAAAGAAAAGTCATCTGAGGTCAGAATATACCTAGGCTCATGAGTAGTGGTGAATGGCTTGGCTAGACAGGGACCTAGAATGAAGAAGTTGAGAAGATTAGAGACAAGGAAATTGAGAAAAATGAATCTCTAGGAGAAGGCATGGAATATGAAAATCTTTTTATAGTATGTTAATGCCCATCAGAGAGTAACCTCCACGGAATAAATAGCCAACTAAATAATCAACTAAACATAACAACTAGGCCAGTCGATGTCAGCCAGCCACTATCACTAGTCACCCTAATCCTGGTATGATCGGTTCACGAATGGGACAGTCATTGTGACAGGAATAGAAGGCATGCATAGGCCCTAAAGTATGGGCTCCCACTCACCAAAGCCAACTTATTTGTCACTGCCAAATGTCCAGCTCAACATTCACAAAGACCAGTGTCGAACCCCTTACATGGCATCATCTTTCAAGACCAACCAGCCACTTGGTGGTGAATTGATCAAAATGGATCGCTTTCACCTTGGATGGGGTAGCAATTCTTAGTGACTGAAGCCAACATATATATTTCTTGCAAGGCTTTGGCCAGCCTGACTACAGATGTTTAATCTACTGATATCCACTTAATATGTTACTTATTATGTCACTTACTGTCACCTCTGACTAAGGGACCTACTTTACAGAAAATGAAATGTGGCAGTAGATATACAAAGGATCCAGTGCTCCTATGAATTATCACAACACACAGACTCTGTAGACCTGAAAAGCAGTGAAACGGTTTTTTGAGGGCACAGCACAAGTGCTCACTTGATGATGATACCAGCAAGAATGGGACACCATCCTTCAGGACGAGATAAACATCTTAAATCAACAACTATTATATGGTGATGGGCCCTGATAGGAAGAGGTCATGGAAATGGGGACCAAGAAATGGAAGCAGGACTAGCCCTGCTCACCATCACTCCTGGTGGCCCATTTGAGAAATCCAAGTTTTCCATCCCACAACTTTAGGCTCTATGGGTCTAGAGGTTCTGGTTCCCGGAGTGGGGATGTTTTTATTAAGGACACAATAAAAATATCCTTAAGGCTTAAGGCTACAGCTGCCACCTGGTCACTGCAGCATCCTTGTGCCCAGAGACAAGCAGGCAAGAAAAGGAGTCACTATACTGGTAGGGATAATTGACCTTGATCATGAGGAGGAAGTAGGAATCTTACAATAGGGGCAGAAAAAATACACCTGGCACACAGTTGACCCACTGGAGAACTTTTCTGATACTCTCCTGCCTAATTTTGATGGCAAATAGATAAGGCCAGCAAGTCATGGTCTGATGAAGACATGGTGACTAGGGGCTCACACCCCCCCAGGAATGAGAATCTAGGTTATTCCATCAGGTAAGCCAACCAGACTTAGGTGCCAACTGAGGGCAAAGGTGCAGATGTTAAGGGAAAATAGGAAATCAATAGTAGAGGACAAAGATGATGAGTGCCAGTTATGGCCTGAAGACCAGCTGTAATAGTGGAACTAGTTTGTCCCATTCCTCTTAATCTTGTAAATTTTCTTAAAGAGTCGGGACACCTGGGCAGCTCAGTCAGTTAAGTGTCTGCCTTCAGTTCAGGTCATGATCCCAGGGTCCTGGGATCGAGTCCCGCATTGGGCTCCTTGCTCAGCGGGGAGTCTGCTTCTCCCTCTGCCTGTTGCTCCCCCTGCTCATGTGCTCTCTCTCTCTCTAACAAATAAATAAATAAATAAGATCTTTAAATTAATTAATTAATTATCTCAAAGAGGCCACCCAAAATCCTACAGGAGCTATTCCCAGATTGGGCAAATTTACTAGACAAATGAAGCATATCTGAGAGGCTCAAGGGCGGCTCTAGTGTTTGCCATGGTGTGCCACCCAGCCACAAACACACACTCACACAGTGCCACTAGCCTCCCCTCCCCCCACACACATGGTCTTCCTCTCTCTCTTAAAGAACCAAGACATTTATTCGACCAGCAATTGTGAAGTGGTTCCTGAGAGTTCACAGCTGGGTTCTTCTCTGGGAATTTCCCTCAACTGCAGGGAGCCACCTAACTGAAAATGCAACCCTTCCCCAGCAGCCCCCATCCACTGCTAAGAGCTGCCATACTGACTGGCTTCTGCTGAACTCCTTTAGCTCACTCAGGATCAGGAAGTACAAAATTCCTGGTACACTTGCCTCAATTTGGAACAACTCTGAAAGCCCATCCCAGCCCTCAGAGCTCACCGTGAAGTTGGCCAATCCCCTGTTATAACTGTATCACCATTCCCCTTGCCCCTCTCTCCAGTCTTGCTTCCTTTGGTCCCTTACAGGATGTTGTTTCTGAGACTACTCCCCAGTAAACTACATACACACAACTCTGACTGAGAGTCTATTCTCTGGAGAATCCCATCTGAAAGAGTCAGGGAGCAAGCATCAGAGATCCAAGCAAACACATAACATGTGGACAATGAGAGGATAGGATCTTGGCCTGGTTGGGGGCAGCTTCATAGTATGCCATCCTTCTTCAGAAGTAGATTAGCCCTGCCCCTGCATTGGGGCCAGAGATGACCATGAGGTGTGGGTGGGCCTGACCTATTCACATGATAATCACAAAGATTATCCAATTATACCCAGTAATACCCAATAATGACCATGTAGAATCACTCAGGCAAGTCCCAAAGAAATCCATATGTAACTCAATATCCCTAAAGTAGAAGACTTCAGTGATTAGATTCTTGGGAGCTTTGGAGGCAGCCCTAAAGTTGGAGCATCGAGGACAAGCTTGCAGTTGGACATTTGGAGGTACGAGTAAAGCAGGGTTACTCTCCTTTCGCAGAGCCTCCCAACAGAGAAGAGCTGCACTTACTCAGAGGTGTGTCACAACCCAGCCATGTGCCATGAATGGGTTACAGGTGCGCTAGGAGATACTGCTCTTAGCCTGCAGGGCAGCTGGGCAGGGCCTGGGGCAACCAGAGTTCCCTCCCCCGACCCCGTGCAAAGGAATGCTACCTCTTCCAGACCTTCTCGGAACGGATCCCTAAAGAAGCAAGAAGCCAAATCTGATAATGCTTCCCTCATGAAACACTCAGGAAGCACCTGAGTTAGAATGGTGAGTCCTACAAAGATCTTGTTTTGATGTTTGTCAATTTCCTCTTCCCTTCTAGATGCCATCTTAGTTAGGAGGGATCAATGTCTGAATTTTCTGAATTTTATTTAGAGTTCCCTAAAGAATTTTTCATAGGGCTATGTGGTTTCTCTAGCCCATGGCCCAAGTGACCAATTAAATTGGCTATCAAATCTTATTATAAAGAAAAATTCACCTGAAAGTTGTCCTCTGGGTAAACAATTACCCTTGGACAAGAAGTGCCAGTCAATTTAGAGCTGGTCCTCACTCAGGCAGGCATTCTCCCTTTCTGGGGTGAAGGGCTGTGTAGACATTGCCCAAGAAGCAAGAAAACATTTTGCTTCTATCTTATACGATGTGTCCTTACAGGTATAACCAACATACTTTTGAATCTTCCCAGGCTTCCTTCTCCCCACCTCCCCTCCTTGATAGCACCATATGCTTTCATCTCAGAAAGAAATGCTGGTTTCTTCTTTTCCTTTATTCACTGCAGGGCAGTGTCAGATGGTGTGTCTATCGAGGTAGTGAGATTCAAGGAGACTGTAGGGGCGAGGTATTGTCTGGCAGGAAGCCATGCTTGCTGGGCCTGCAGTCTCCACGGGCCCTCCATCATGGCCTTGGGCAGGCCACTTGACCTGGGTCTCAGAGGAGTTCAGCTCATTAGTGTAAAGCTGCTGGTGGTTTAGGGTGAACCACTCTGACACCCAGAGAGAAAAGAAGAGCAGCAGTTACCAAGAGCTGTGACAGGCTCACCTTAAGACAGTAAGCCGCTCAATTCTATGTGAGAGAGGTTTCCTCTGATGTGTGAGTCAGAAGCAAACTCAGGCTCCAAAGCAAAGTTACACTGGCCCCTCCAGGCTCACCAGCTCTGAGAGCAGAGCGGTACTGTTCAAGATTTTCACCTCAGAAACAGTGCCAAGTGTTTGTCTTCCCACTGCTGGGGGCAGGGAGCAAGATGCTGTATAGCCCTGGTGTTTATTATGTCCTGGGTTTTTTTGTTTTGTTTTGTTTTGTTTTTTGCTTTTAATGATAACTTTGCATAGTTTTTCCCAGCTACTGAACTCATACAGATCGAGGGAAGCTCTCTTTGCTTCGATCCTTCCCCCTTTATAACAGCAAACAGACACTCCTGAGGGTGGAAACAGTTGGTTTTCTCAGGCCACTAACTCCAACTACACTACATTTCCTCCTTGTCATCACTACTTAGTCTGTAATTATTCCAGTCTACTAACTCCTACAGAGGTGGGGGATCCTATGGCTCAACTGCATAAATCACTGATTTGGGGTCCTTCACTGTCATTAATAAGCTCAGGACATGGCAGTCCCTAGAGATCCAGCTCCTCAAATTTGATGAGCATTAATGTTTACAATCCAGGGACGGAAAGGGAAGCTCTTGGCAAGGACGTTGCCATGAAGATCAGCAGTTTTAGGCAAACCCACCATGATCGCTGCTTCTGTTTATTCTCTTGTTGTAAATGGCTAATAATAAGCTAATTTGGCTATGTTATGAGAATGGCATCTAAAACAACGAAGAAATGAAAATCGAATTAGGCACAAACCACCTATTCCCAAAGCTTCAGATCACCATATCCCAAGCTACCCTGATGTTTGACGCTACAGGGAATTCAAGGGAACCCACCTGCAAGACAGTTGCAAAAACATCCCATCCCCAAATACTTTTACTTAACCTCACATACTGAAGCCAGTGAACATCAGCACTGGTGGTGGCAGCATGGAGCCAGGGGGAGACCTTGAGAGGGGACGCTCAGTTTCAACTGGAAATCACTGGCCTGCAGGCCCACCTTAACTTACAGAACAGACTGAGCTGTGTCTGGGTTGATGTGCCCAGGAAGAAGCATTGAAATGAACAGCTCTACTGTTCAACAGTCATCTTCATCATCTGCTAGCGCAAGATTCCCAGAGCCCCGTATACACAGAGAGCTAAAAGATCAAGAGCTGCACACCACCACAGATGTCACAGAATTATTTATCCTGTAGGAGGCTACATGCATTCTTCTTCTGCTTCTTAAGTGAACTCATTGATTAGAAATCCAGTTGTGGATATTAGGAAACTGGCAGAGAGACCAAGGTCTGGGCTGTTTCTTGGCTTTGAGTTGATAATCCATAGTAGGAAGAAGTGCCCCTGCAGGGCTCCATGGAAGTCATTTACATATGGTCTTTAGAAGTGCCCCTCTCTCCCTGGCCCTTGGGGATGTCACAGATGGCAAACAGGGAAAGCTTGCTGAACCCCAACATCTGGTCAAATGGTTCCACATAAGGAAGGAAAGTGAAATCTCTTTTATTAGAGTGGGTTACACACCACTCCTGGACCTCCATCCCCCGTGCTTCAGAAACAATTATCTTAAAGCTTTAAATGGATTTTGAAAACATTCAAAACCCAAGAATAGCTGTCTCAGTATGAAGAACTTATTAACACACAGATTTACATATTTGAAGCTAGTCAATAAGAGACTTTGGGGGAGGACAAAAGGAAATTCAATGAGAAAAGGGGGTGAAGAACTCAATAGTTCAAGTCTGAGGTTTATTTTATTTCCCATCCTGTGAATTTCAACGCACTGGGTCTCTAAGATAAGAACTGGTTAAAAATTAAGAGCAAAGAGAACCTTAAATAAATGGTAAAGCTAACACAGACCCAGGGACAGAGGCTTCTCACAAATGCACAGCTTGCGGCTCCACATATAGTATCTTGAAAAATCTTTACTGCCTTCAAAGATACAGCCCTTGGCACTGAGCACCGTGCCTCCAAGTTTAGAATGTGGACCTCCATATTTATGTTCCCCAGATGGTGGAATTTATAAATGCACCGTGGGGTGCTATTGAAATTAATAATTTAATTCATTTCCGTGATTGTGCCGTGATTGCTAGTCATTATGGCAAATAGCAGTTAGCAGAGTCTCTCGGTTCTGGGATGGAGCTGAAGGGTAATCTCAGTGAGAGTAATTCCTCTGTCCTCCCTTTTCGGATGCAGTCAATCCCTTCTGAACCGGGGTAGCCAAAAGTTTCTGGAAGGAAAATGAAGGCAGCTTCAACCTAGTGAGATGAAGATGGCTTCAATTTATGTGATTTCCAAAGTTTGAAATCAGTCCTCTAAGGACCGCTAACATGATCTGTGATTGTTTAGCTTGGAGAAGGAACAGAGAAGAAGATACCCGATCACTATCTCCAAAGACAAATTTTGCACTCTATGCCTGTGGACAATCTATATCCAAATAATTGAGAATTAACTGCACTTTTACTTTATATTCCCACTTGTCTGCTTATCGAGGGAATACACTGGCAGCTGGACTAAATGATTTTTGAAGTCCCTTCCAGAGATTCTCAGAGATTCCCTGAATCAATGGCAACGCTGGGAGAATAGTGGAGCAGTGACTCTGGGTTTCCTCCAGGGAAGCACTTTTGCTTCTCTCAGCCTAATGATCTGGAAGCCTAAATGTGCAAGAGGGGAAATCGCTGGGCACTGGTTCATGTAAGGGAGGCCAGTGAGAATGAGCCCGTTGGAATTTTTCACACAAGAGGCTGTAACTGCCTTGGATTTATAAAGTGCCTTTTCTTCTTTGAGAAGCCTAAGCCCTTTTCTGTATTTCCCTTGTCATCCTCAAGGTTTTTGTTAATCACTGAAGTCAGCCCTGACCTACAGATCTTCATTCAATAGCAAAGACTCGAATACATGAGTAATAGAATAATCCAAAATGGTGGAGATAGATTCTGCTACCTTGGCTCCTGCTAGCCAAGGTGGAGCACATCCAGTAGACTTCGCCTTTGGGCCCCTCTCTTTCTGCCCAGCCCGCAGAGCCTGAATGAACAAGGACTGAAGCAAAAGGGTTTCCTGCATGATTCCCACCAGCAGTGACCCTGCACAGGACCCAAGCTCACACCCTGCTCACCACTGCATTAGGGGAAAGGGACAGTTGGGAAAAAGAGGCAGAAGATGAATGCAGACACTCCCAGCCCCCGGGAGGAGGGCGGGAACTCAGCAACACCATACAGACCAGGCCACGTTCTCTTTGGCTTCACGATTCACTGTCCTGTGGCGTGCAGGTCAAGGAGCTCTCAGGGTGCACCCAGGGTATAGAAACATAACTACCTTTGTGTTCCAAGCTGGTTTCAAGGACAGCTTTCAAAGGGCTGTGGGTTTGGGAAAGTGGCAACAAAAAGTGTGCCCCATGGCGGTTGCATTTTAGGGGCTACAGAGTCAAGGCCCTGCACCAACGGAGAACGTGGTAAATGCAAGCAGGATGCCCTCAGCAATTGTTCGGAGTGATGACCATGGACATTATATGAGCTAAATGCCCAAGACTCCCTCTTCATCCCCCTAAGTGCCTCGCCTCTAGCTTTCCCGGCAGTGTGTACCTCTTTAGTCGCGCTTTTCACACCCAGCCTCTCCATTCAGACTTGCAAGCTCTAAGAAAACGTGCCCCACTCACCTCCCCTGCAGCCCGCACGGCACCAGCCCAGGGATTCGCCCACAGGAGAACCCCGAGAACGGTCACGGAATCGCGTTTATCTGATTAGTGGAAACAGTGGGTGACCCGGGGGAGGGTAGAATTTCCGCTATTTTCTTTTTGGTCCTGACAAGAAGAGGTGAGGAGAGCCAAAACTCCCTCTTTCTATCGCAGCTGTCCCAGCCCATTACCTGTGTGACACAAGAGAACAAAGTTGGGGTGGCATTTTTCTTAGAAATGCAGGCTCACTTCTACTTTGTGACTCCAAGGCTGTGGAGGGGTGGGCAGAAGACTTGGAGCCCCGGCAATTTTTTCTCCTCCCCATTGCTCTCTTTGGGTTGTTATTGTTGTCACTGTCAGTGACATTTCACAGATCATTACTTATTCTTGAAAATGCCCTCCAATGACCTGGCAAAAATATGTAGAAGAGAAGCCCTTGGACTAAAAGTCAAGTGAATTAGCACTTTCCCAAACTCCCTGTGTGAACGTGGGCCATCTTTCACTGCCCTTGGTCTCAGCCTTGTCTTTCAGGATGGCATCATGGAAGGAGAGGGGGTTTGGGGGCTAAACAAACATGTTTCAACACGGGACCTCCTTGTATAAATTCCGTGAACTTGGAGAAGTTCCTCACTCTCTTAGCCTCAAGTTCTTCATTTCTAACATGAGCATAATGTGTCCTAATACGGAGAGCTGATGAGAGCTTTAAACGAGCTCATATATGTAAGACACTTAGTTCAATCCCTGGCATGAGCTAGGCATCCAAATATGTTATTTGCCGCACTTTTTCTATATAAAAAGGGTGCCGTAGGCTGAATGTTTGCGTCCTCCCAAATTTCATAGGTCGAAACCTAATGCCCATTGTGATGGTGTTAGGAGGTGGGGGCTTTGGGAGGTGATTAGGTCAGGAAGGTAGAACTCTCATAAGAGGAATTAGTGCTCCCATAAAGGAGGCTCCAGAGCGATCCCTAACCTAGTCTACTGTGTGAGGACAAAACAAGTCAGCTGTCTCCAATCCAGAAGAGGGCTCTCACTAGAGCCCCCACCATTCTGGCACCTGATTTTGAACTTCCAGCCTCCAGAACTGTGAGCAATACATTTCTGCTGTTTAGAAGCCAGCCATTCTGTGGCATTTTGTTATAGCAGCCCAAACAGATTGAGACAATGTGATTTCATCGTCTCCTCCTTATAAAGTTGTTTTAAGGATCAAATGAAGTTCTCGATGATAAAAATCCCTGAAAACTACAAAATACTGTGCATTTGTAGCCACATGGGATTAAGAAAAACAGAACATAAATAACAAGACACTACTGTATTATGCTCCAGTATCCAAAGAAAGTTACCTAGTGTTTTCAAAGTATTTTTTAAAAAGATTTTATTTCTTTATTTGAGAGAGAGAGCATGTGAGTGAGAGAGAAAGCAGGAGGAGGGGTGAGGGGCAGAGGGAGAGGGAGAGGTAGACTCCCCACTGAATAGGGATCCCGATGCGGGGCTCCATCCCAGGACCCTGGGATCATGACCAGAGCCGAAGGCAGAGGCTTAACCGACTGAGCCACCCAGGTACCCTGCAAATTATTTGTAAAACAATTTTTAAGAAGGAAACCAGCATGGGTTGTTTTATTATAAGACCTTTGAGGGGTGGGGGAAGGAAATGGTAAGTGTGATAAGATCTAGAATGATGAGGGGCACCTGGGTGGCTGAGTAGTTTAAGAAGCTGACTCTTATTTTTGACTCAGGTCATGATCTCAGGGTCCTGGGATCGAGCCCCACATCAGGCTCTGCCCTCAGCAGGGAGTCTGCTTGAGGATTCTCTCTCTCTCTCCCTCTGCTGCTCCCTGTGCTTACTCTCTCTCTCTCAAATAAATAAGTAAATATATATATATTTATATATATTTTTAAGGTACAGAATGATGATATTAGTGGCTATGAATTATAACTGTATCCTGGCTCATCAGCCAAGTGAGTTCAAATCCAAACTAAAAGTGTCAGAACAAAAAGATTGATCCAATTACCATTTCAGTCTATCTTTAGTGATTCATGTCCACTGGAGGCTTTGTGAAGATGGATAATGACTAAATGTCATTACTGTGGCCTCCTGCTGAGTGTGCCTGGCATATGAGAACATCTTGGACATCCACTGCTTCTGTAGGACCACCCTTTCCAAACCCTGTTGCATGGAATGCTTTGCCACATAATGTTTATAGTGCTCTGGAGTCAAATAAGTTTAGGAAAATCTTTATCTCACTTTCAGACATTCAGAGTGTATTTGTAAAGTAAAGCTTCTGGAAAGTCCTGCAGACTTAAGTACATCTATTCAACCCAGCATTTTCCAAACTAATTTGACCAAAAGGGTCTTCCCCTTTCTTCAGGCTACAGAGTCACAGTTAATATCTCTTAGAATAATATTCTGTGTGAATACAAATCTAAGAAGAGATTTGTCCACCCACCAGAGGCCCCACATGACTGTTTGGGGACACAGTCAATATGCCACAGAGCAAGGCTGGTGGGACACAAGGGCTTCAGGACCTTTGCGAAATAACTGTATATATCCTCCCATCAGTGTGGTGGAACCAGGATGCCACTTTGCGGAGCAGAAACCATAAGTGCCCTCTCAATATAGTGAAGCCCCACCACCATGTGGTCACTGCAAAGGGCCTTGGGCAGGGGTGGGGGAGCAAATTACCCCACACAGTACCAGACACAGTCCAGTCCTGGGTGTATACACGAGGCTTGCCCGTAGCAAAGGGGAATGGGAAGAGGAAGAAAACAGAGACATTGCCTTCATTCCAGAATGATACAGCAAATGCACCAAAAATCGACCTAAACTACATATTCTCCTTCCCCTGCCCAAAACCATTTCAGATCAAAACAATAGCTAAACTTGCCATTGAGAGAAATCTGACATCTTCAGCGTGGTTATAGTTTTCTAAATTCTCTCTCTGAACACGGTTCTAGTTTAAAGAACAAAAGCTTAAATTGAGCAGTAAAAATCATACAGGCTAACGGGGCACACATTTCACATCCTTTTCCCAGCACCCTGCACACACACACACACACACACACACACACATACACACACACACACACTTATTCTTCTATTTATTTTCCTCCGCTATTCAGATTCATTGGCATCATCCTTCCCTCCCAGTGATGATCTACTCCATTGTCTTCTTGCCATACAATTCAATTCAAGACAATTGTTTCTTATCCACTGTGTGCCAGGCACTGAGCTTAGAGTCACCCGTTCTCAGAGTCATCTTGGAGCAGAGTCATCTTGGATTCTGCCTCTCAGGCACAGTATCTAATTGATCACAAAATCCCATCAATTCTACCTCTGAAATACCACCCAAATACTATCAGATGTACTTCCTTACTGCCCTCCCATGGTTCGGGCCTTCATCATTCCTCACCTAGATATTGCAAGCAGCCTGGTGTGTCTTCCTGCTAGAGCATCAGTCTACTTCCATACTAGGGCAGCCAAAGATCCAGTCATGAACTAATAAGGCAAAGACCTTCAGTGGTTCTTCGTTATCTACAGAAAACAGCCTCAACTTTAGACAGCAGCCCTTTACAATTCCAAGTGTCAGGACTCCTGCCTTCTCCCTTGCCCCATCATACCTCCCCTAACAATAATTGGATCTTATTCATTATTGTATTCTTAGCATATAATACTAGGCCTCGCACAAAGCAGGTGCTTAGTAAATCCATATGAAATGATATGTGACACAGATGTTTGATGGATAGATGAAAGAGTAAATATATTGGTTTTCTCTTGCTGCTGTAACAAATTACCACCAACTTAGTGGTTGAAAACAATACAAAGTGATTCTGCTATATCCTGGAAGTCAGAAGTCCAAAAATGGGTCAGCAGGGCTGCGTTCCTTCTGGAGGCTCTAGAGAAGAATCTGTTTCCTTGACTCTTAGAGCTTCCAGAGTCTACCTTCATTTGTTGGCTTGTGGCCTCTTCCTCCATCTTCAAAGTACATCGTTCCAAACTCTACTCCCATCATCCCATATCCTTTTCTCTATATCTCGGACTTTGACATCCCTGCATCCCTCTTATAAAGACCTCTGTGATTATATCATTAGGCCCCGCTGGATAATCCATGATAATCTCCCCCATCTCAAGGTCTTTAACTCAATCACACCTGCAAAGTCCCTTTTGCCATGTCAGGTCACATATTCACAAGTTTGGGAGATTAGGACATGGCTGTCTTTTGGGCAAGGGTTGGGGATGGGTAGCATTACTCAGACTTCCATGGCGAATCAATAGATTTTTCTTTTTAATGATGAGTGTCATAGCAATATAAGCTGCTAGTGGAAGTTACAAAAAGCTGAGACTAAACTCTGCCCAGAAAGGCAAGGAAAAGCTTCACAGAGGGAATGATACTTGAGCTGAGCTTGAAGAATATACAGGAGTTCTAAAGGGACAGAGAAAGGCAGCCCTTCTAAGCTCCAGAAACAGCATAACCAAAAGCACAGAGGCATGGGGATGGGAGCAGTGGGTTGACACAAGGGAAGCAAAGGCTGGAGTGGAGGAGGCAATAAGAGGGAGAGTGGACTGAAGGCAGGAGCTCACCTGCCAAGCTAATGAGCTTGGAGTTTCCTCTGAAGTATGTGGGGAATCATTATGGAAGCAAGGAGGGATAAGACATAATTCTATCACATTCTAGAACAGCACTATCGAAGTCACCTTTCTGCAATGATGGAAATGCTCTCCATCTGTACTGTTTAGTAGGTAACCTTTAGCCATTCGGGCTAATTATTAAGTACTTAAAATGTGGCTAGCCATGGACTGAACTAAAATTTTATTCTCCTTTTTAAAGATGTACTTATTTTTAGATTGAAAGAGAGAGCGTGGGGTAGGGGTGGAACAGAGGGAGAGGGAGAGAGAGTCCTAAGCAGACACCCCGCTGAGCACGGAGCCCAATGCAGGGCTCGATCTCAGGACCCTGAGATCAAAACCTGAGCTGAAACCAAGAGTTGGACGTTTAACTGACTGCACCACTCAGGTGACCCAAGAACTGAATTTTAAATTTTACTTAATTTTAATTAAATAGCTATATGTGCCTAAAGCTTACTATGTTGGACAACACTTTTTTAGAAGGATCTAATGGAGAATAGATGGAAGGTGACTTGGAAGCGTGAGAGGCTGAGGGCAGGGAGCCCAGAAGGCATTGCCCCAGATGAAAAGTGGACACTGTCTGAACTAAAACCCAGGTGGCAGTGATAGTAACTGGTGCAGACAGCAGAGAAAATCATCAAATGTAGTGTTAGGAAGGTCTGACTGATGGAACTTAGGTGTAGCCAAGTCTAGGATGAGTCTCAGTTCCTCGCTGAGATGGCTGGATGGTACTCTTCATCAAGCAAAAGGAGCAGAGTTTAAAAGTTAAGATGATAATTTTAGTTTGTTCACAGAACGAAGTGTGAGCCACCTATTAAACGGAGACATTCTAAAATAAACATGTCTGGAGCCCAAGAAAGGCAGACCTAAGCTGCAAGTAAAGGTCTAGGAAGTGTAGGCATGTCGGTGAGGGTTGAATCCCCAGGTGTGGATGGTTTGGCCCAGGATGAGTCAGCAGCATAGAAAAGCAGGGGGCAGAAGACAGAACTGCAGGGAGCCCTAGCATTTGAAGGACCAGCAAAGGCTGAGGAGAGTGAATGAATGTGCTATGAAGAAAAGCAGGAGGGAGTAGGGCCGTGGACTCTGAAGGAGGGAAGACACTCAGGAAGGAAATAATTCGTTTTTCTTAGGGAGGCCAAATGTCCTAATGACTGCAGCACTCCCTGGGGATTGGAGATGGGTGCCGGAGCAAGAGCAGTTTCAGCAGAGTGGGGGCTGAGGATAATGGAAGCTCAGGGATTCATGGGTGGGTCGTGAGGAAGACAGTAGGGGCACCCCTGTGGGCCCCAAGTATTAACTCTTGTCTCAAAGAGCTTGACTGAGAAGGAAAATGAAGTAGACCAGGGGTTAGCAAGAAGCACAAGGGCAAAAGATAGGTGAGGTGAAATTTGTACCCATTTACATGATGGGAAAAAAAGGAGACAAAGGCTTGAGGGAGAGGGGAGCTAAAAATACAGGAGACAGAAGAAAAGAGGGTGGATAAAGCAGCCAGCTGTCCAAACCAAGCAGTCTAGTACTTCGGTTTTCCATTTGATAAAAGCAAACAAAAGCACAGACATACAGATTCCATTTTTTAAATCCCATTTAAAAAAGTAATTGTATGTGCATAAGTAGTACAGTCTAAAGGTAAAATGTAACTACAACATAGATTTTTATCAACATGCTTTCCCTGTCAGGCCATTTTTGGTCCACAAATTCAATTAAAGTGCGTTTGGTATTTCCTGTCAAAACCTCTGACACACCAGGGAATGACGGATGGAGCAAGGTCTCCGCATCTCATGAGCCCCTCGCCATTGGCTGAGCGAACGCCAGTGTGGCCTTTCCAGAGTGTCATAGGAGACTTTGTGGGAGTAAAGTTTCAAGAGTTATAAGGCCAGGCCCGCCCTGCTCCCTCAGGTCTCCACTGCTCTCCTACCACCACCACCTCCCTTCCACACACGTGCAAACCCTACTTTCCATCAGGACGGGTGTCTCAGTCTGTTCTGGTGACTCAGTACCACAGACTGGATGGCTTATAAGCACAGAAAATTGTTTCTCCCAGTTCTGGAGGTTGGAGTCTGAGACCAAGGCGCTGGCAGATTTGGTGTCTGGTGAGGGCCCTCTTACTGGTTCACAGATGGCTGGCTTCTCACTATATCTTCCCTTGGCAGAAGGGAGGAGGGAGCTTTGTGGGCTCTGGGAGAAGGGCACTAATCCCACTCATGAGGGCTCTGCCCTCCTGACTAATCACTTCCCATATGCCCCACCTCCAGATACCATCACCCTGGGCATTAGGTTTCAACAGAGGAATTTTGGAGGGACACAAACATCTCATCCTAGAGCAATGAGATAGCACAGTTCTGGGCTCACCTCCCCTCCATCACCCTGACAGCCACCGGTAAGCTTAGAACTGTCTCCCAGAAGTGGCCTCGGGCAGAGTCAGGGGAACTGAAAGGAAGAAGAGAAGGAAGCAGGAGGGAGCAAGAGAAAGTCAGGGAGAAAGAAGATGGAAATACAGAGATCCCTGCAAGAGGGAGTGTGAACGTAACACTCGAGATACTTGGGGGCACCTGGACACTTTGTTACCCATTGTGGGTTTTGGCCTTGAGGGTAACAGGGACATACAGAGTCAGGTTAATGTAATACAGGGAGAGTGACTGTAGGCCAGTACTTTGCCAGCTCTCTGAGGAAGAGGAGGACGAAGAGAGGAAGCAGGGGAAGGAAGAAGAAGAGAGCGGAGGGACGAAAGAGAAGGTGGAGGGGGGGGCTGCAAAAAAGGCCAATGCAACAATGTTTTGCTATACTCTCTAAATTCTTCACATATGCCCTTATCGTCGGCCCACACTCCCCATCGAATGCTGGGGTTGAAAATCTGTTCAATGTTAATGTGACTCTAGTGGAAGATTTTCTTCTCTTTATTGGCATTCCTAATGGTGGCAGCCTGGCCCTGTTTATTCATTAATGCCTGGAAGTCAATACTGAAGTAAAAGACAGAAGATTAGCAATGGCAGAGCCAACATTTATTCCTGTGTCTCCAAGGAAGGGAGAACTTTCAAGACAGCCCAGATCTCTTTCTACCAGAAGCTAAACAATAATAAACAAACAAACAAACAAACAAACAAACTTCCAACTGGACAAGTCATCATGTTCAGACAACAAAAATGTGGCTCGGAGATGCTAAATGAATTGCCCAAAGAAATAAACTGGAGCCCAGGTCCCCTGGCTCCTCATCTAATTCCCTTTCCACTGCCTCTGCGCTTTTCAGGTTCTATTCCCTGGAGGAGTTGTGGAGGAAAGGGTTTGGTGGGAGGAAGCCTGGTGGAGCGGACAGACTGTGTTTCCCCCACCCTTTCAACCACATTCAATCACAGCAATTCCTGTTTATACGACACACGCACATGCGCACACACTCATGCATGAACACACATGGAGCTTCTGTATAGTATTTCCTTTGAAGAAAATTTGAACTACTGCCTTACAATCACATTTATATTTACATCTTAGGTACAAGAAGCCAGGCCCTATCCTAAAGACTCATTGTCAAACATAGAAGGCTTTTTTCAATATCAACATGGTATGAAACTAATGAGGCACCTAACTGAATGGGGGAGATGGGTGGGAAAAAAGTTCAGGAGGATTCTTTCACTGGGAAGTGTAGGATAGTGGTTCTCAAACTTTTTTGTGCATTGAAATCTCCTGGAGAGACTGTTAAAGCACAGATTGTTGGGGTCCATGCCTGAGATTCTGATTCCGAAAGTGTGGGATGGAGCCCAAGAATTTTCATCTCTAACAAGTTCCTAGATGCTGCTGATACTGCCGGTCTAGGGACCACACTGAGAATCACTGGGGGAGAGTACAGACTGTTGACTAGAAGTAGGTTCTACATGAGGTCCTCATGATGCTTCAAACTAATCTTTTGGAGAAGGAAGAAGGATTTCTTTCTGCGGCACTACTATTCAGTCAGTGAAAATAATATCTAGAGCTTTCTAAGACATAGAAAATGTTTATGCTAGGGTGTCTGGGTGGCTCAGTTGGTTAAGAAACTGCCTTCGGCTCAGGTCATGATCCTGGAGTCCCAGGATCGAGTCCCGTATCAGGCTCCCTGCTGAGCAGGGAGTCTGCTTCTCCCTCTGACCCCCCCCTCCTCATGTACTCTCTCTATCTCATTCTCTCTCTCAAATAAATAAATAAAAAATATTTAGAAAAAAAAAGAAAATGTTTATGCTATATATTGAATTTAAAAAGAATATGATTTCAATGAGAAAAAATAGAAAAAAACCCTGAAATGTGCTAATTGTTTTCCCTGCTGCATAAAACAGACATTATTTGATCTCCAGACATTATGTAGACATGGTAGTTGGTGGTTGATGTGAGAACAAATGCTTATATCTATATGTATATCGCAGCTACTCATCCATTCAAAAACCATTCATAAACACTGGGGTTTAGGGTGGAAATAAATCCCTATTTATATGCATATGAGTGTCATGTGCGCTCATTCCTTCCACAAATATTTATAAATGCCTACCAGATGCCAGGCACTGTGCCAGGCACTAGGGAAAAGACACGTTCGTTGCCTTCAGTCCAGTGAAAGAAACAGGAAGTGAGATAAGAGCTAATGGAAGCATATGGAAAATTCTATGGGGGAAGAACCATGTGGTTTGATTGATATTCAGATCCATTTTGGACAATTTAAGTTTGGGCTTGTGGAATATCCTGGGAGAGATATCAAGTAGAAAGCTGGAAATATGTGTCTGTAACTCATGAGGAAAACCTGGGTTGGAGATGAGATTGAGAATCTCTAATTCTGGGTATAAATGACTTCTCCATGAAAATGACTGAAGTATGAGAAAAGGAGTATCAACTAGAGTAGGAGTAGCCAGTAAAGAAGACTGGGAGGTTGACCTTGGGCTAATAGAAATGTAGATAAGATAATGTATAAAATTAAGGACACTTTACTATTTGTTTTAAACAATAATGACTTATTTGCTTAACGTAAGATTTCTTTAGTAATTTCATCAATATGTCCCTGCAGAAAAGAGGGGATATCCTGGGTTACTCATAACATGTCTTATACTTCCTGGTTAGAATCCAATCTTGCTCAGTATTTTCATATAAATCCTAGTGTCTTATTTAAATAAACAAAGACTATCCTCACAAATATAACTCAAAACCCTAGTTAGTAATGTTTCTAATAGTTTTCTCCTTAAGACCATTAGCTTTTAATCACTGAGTCATATACATACACAGTATTGGTTATGTGCAAAAACAAGTCAATTTTTATCATTGGTGAGCTAGCGAATGTATGATGTCATGTACACATGTGTGTGCGTGCGCGTGCACGCGCGCGCGTGCGCACACACACACACACACACACACACACTATCTTTCTCCCCCTTCCTTAAACCTCACTTCTCCTTCTGGGCTGTCTTTCAGGTACAATTACAACACTATGAATGTCACATTTCTAGTTACAGTTGTCATGAGCTTTTAAAAATTTAAATAAAAATCATTACTCAACCCATGGCTTAATAATCAACTCAATATACATTTAATGAGCACTTTTGTTCACGCTGACACAATAGTGGGTTAGGTTACTCTCCCTGCACCCACTGAACTTATTGAGCAATAAGTAAGCCTTTTTATGATCAGAGAACATCGGCTCTCTAGTTATTTATGTGTGTGTGTGTATATATATATATATATATATATATATATGACCTTATTTAAAATGTGTAGATGATGTTGTTTGGGGTTTTTTCATTACATATAAATTATA
This sequence comes from Eumetopias jubatus, assembly GCF_037043125.1. NCBI lineage: Eukaryota > Metazoa > Chordata > Mammalia > Carnivora > Otariidae > Eumetopias > Eumetopias jubatus. Next base: position 39,087,288 of record NW_028274818.1, read on the forward strand.
TAAAAATACAATTTCATGTTATCATTTTGGTCATTGTACAAGCTATATATATGTGAAATCATATACAAGAATTTAAGATTTGTAGGTTTGGGGGTGAAAGGTTTGACTACAAAGAGACAGCACAAGGGTTTGTTGAGGGTGACGGAACCATGCGGTATCTTGATTGTGGTGATGCTTCCACAACTCTGCATTTGTCAGAACTATAGAACTTGATACTCCAAAGAATTTTACTATATGTAAATATAAGAATAAAACAAAATTTTTAAAATGTTGATCCATAATAATTACTACTTCAAAGGGTGTTATTTAAAATAAATTCGACTTGTCACTTTTTGGTTAAACCATTTACACACACACACACACACACACACACACACACACACCTCTGTGTAGCACTTCCAGACAAAGTTATTTATTTGCTTGTAATCTTACTCCAGGGGAATTCAGTTGACTTTCCCAAGATACAATGGAAGGTGGCTGTTCAACCCTTTTTGCTGGTGGTGCCTCAAATTTCTACTTGTTCGTTAAGAGAACCCTCCAGAGACAGTTGTATTACAGCATTTTGAGAACAATATTCATACCCATTGCTGGAGAGTGAAAAGAGATAGCTGAAGGTTCAGCTCTGTGAAACAATTTAGCGGCTAAATGTGTTACTTAGGAACTAAATCCAAGCAGGTACTTGGAAAGAAGCAATTAGAAATGGTGACAAACACCTCCCACCGTCTATGCATATTAAGACTTGTGCTCAGGTCTCCATGTGGCTTCTGAGCACAAGTAGACTCCAAGTCCAAATCTCTCACAAACTCTGTTACCTCATGGCAGTCCCTCGCGGGTGATGGATGCTAGCGTTCACAGAACAGCGTGCTGATGCATTTTTCCTGCCATTGTATGTAACATGTTTTCTAATTCTTTTGCTCTATTCAGCATTTGACCCCAACGATAGGGGATTATGGTATTAACTCTCTACCCAGCACACATTCTTTACCGACTCTCACTAAATACTGTAAGCCTGTGGCAGAGAGGAATAAAAGTGAAAGCATACCGTCTGGTCTTAAGCTGAGCACACAGAGGGTCGTGATCCAATTGGAAGGGAAGCAGAATTTTTAAAAAGAAAGAGGTTTGACCAAATTTTAATCCTTGTCATTTTCATTTCTCTTACCCTGTGGATTTGGGTGATTTTATTTACACTGTCAGCTTGAGCCTAGGGATTGGAAATCAGGCTTTTATGGAGATTATTAAAAGTACATAGAGTACACTAAAGGTTGGGCTCACTGATATATGCTGCTAAAAATATGAATGTGAATGCCCTGGTATTAGATGCCACTGGCGTACATTTCATCCTCCTTAGAAGGTTATTCTTGGGAGCTGGACCTGGTGCGATGGTAATGAGATGCAGGCTGTCAGGATATTTCTAATAGGTAGCAAATGACCAGGGATGGAGGTGAATTAGCATTACTCAGATGAGAAGGTAGCTCTTTATACCATTAATGCCAATGCAAAGTAAAAGAGAGGGCATTACAAAATGGGGGGAGGAGGAGGGCAGGGTTAAAGCTTCAAGGATTTATCGATGGGTTGGATGGGCCGCAATGTCACCCAAGTCCCTAGGCTGGGTTTTGGTTGGCATGAACTTCTCAGATGCATCGCTGGTGACTTTGATTTAGGTAATGTCATGTAGGCCTAGGTTACGAAGATAAAGCTCTAGACTTCAGCCACAATCTGTAAGATCTCAGTAGATAAAAATGAAATGGCTTACCCAATCTCAAAATATTAGAAGCATTCAATGCTGTGGCCTCGGGTTGCAGCATCAAGCCGGTGGCTGGAAGGTATTTGAAAATGTTATTACAATGCTGTAGGGTTCCATAAACCGGGGTTAATGTGAGATGATACAGCATACGAGAATGATGATGTGAAAGAGGCCACACGAAGGCTTCCTGAGAACCTTTATAACGACAGGATGTTTCACACTGAGAGAGCCCTGGACCTGACCATGCGGCAGCAGATCTGCTCTTTAAGAGCAGTGGACAAAATATGAGGCGGCTAAATTCTACCTTGAACCATATCTGAAAGAAGTTATTCAGGAAAGAAAAGGGAGAGAAGAATGGGCAAAGAAATAATCATGGAATGGAAATCTGCAGTTGCCACTGCCTTCAAATATTTTTAAGAAGTTGGGTAAACCTGAAATGTACAATTTAGAACTGTTTGAGCTGCAAATGTATTACTTTAAAAGATTTTTTAAATTTCATTTATTTATTTGAGAGAGAGAGAGATCACAAGCAGGGGGAGTGGTAGGCAGAGGGAGAAGCTGACTCCCCGCTGAGCAAGGAGCCCGATGCGGGACTTGATCCCAGGACCCCGGGACCATGACCTGAGCCGAAGGCAGACATTCAACCAACTGAGCTACCTGGCGTCCCTGTATTACTTTAAATAAACGTCTATTATAATGATAAACAAAACAAAACAAAACACTAGAAGCATTCACGCTTCAATGAGGCAGGTTTAGGATCTCAAAGACATAGAAGTACTACTTGACAAAGTAGCTGCCTATGTGAGACTCGTGTCCTTGCAAGGTTGTAGATTATAATAATCTCTGTAGGCTTAAGAGGGTTTTTAGAGAACTGCATTCCTCACAGCTCAGTGATGGACCACCAGGAGAAAATGGGGTATTTGAGGCACTTATTGCCAATCAAGGTGGCCGATGGCATCCCCAAGCCTGCTGCATGGCCTCCTTGGGTGGCACTGATAGATGGAGAGTCACTGCCATGCTGAAGCTGTAAAGTGTGTTCCACAAGTAGAAATGGGGAGGAAGGCAGATGGCAGGAAGCAACTGACCAAGCATTTATTTCACTTGGAGCTCTCAGGGTAAGGACTGAGGTTCAGAACTCTTTGCCATGTCCTAGATGCCTATGTATAAATGAAAGTGTGCTATCCTGCCATAGAAAAAGGTGCAATCCAAAAAATATCCAGGCCATTGAAAAGGGACTACTGTGATAGGTGGTCCTCCAATGCCTTCACTGTTTGAACACTTAGTTCTGAACCACTGGTCCCTAGTCACTTACATTCTACATCCTGACTGGCCTCAGGTCTGGTGATTGGTTTTCCTTTTGAGAGCCTTACCCACTCACCCCCCAAACCAGCCACCCTCTGACTAAAATGTTTATTTCCTTCTTAAACTTTGATCGATCCCTATTCCTGCTCTGGCTGTGCTGAGTAAACACGTTCACCTGGTCTGGACAGCCACATGGCCCTCTCCCTGTTAATGTGTCCCCATGCCCCGAGAGTGGCTCTCCCTCCTGGTGTACCACCAACAGGTAGGATCTGTCTGAGGATACCAGTCAACTGCCACCAGAAAGAAGTAAAATGGGTCCTTTAATGGGATGACAATAGAAACAGCTGTGGACCATGGCCCATACCACCCCACCCATCCTTCATTAACTGTCTTTGTAAAATATAAACATATATAGTATGGTCTTTGTATATTTTTTTAAATCAGGTTTCACATATTTTATTTACCAGATTTGCATAACAATTCTTCAAGTCAGAAAGGATAAATATGAGTTCTCTCTTGGGTACAAGTGACTTGGCCCATATTACATAGCAAGGAAATAATAGAGCATTCGATAGGGCGACTCTCCTGGTCAGTATGTAATCTGCTACCTACACTCCCTTGGCCTAAGATCCTCTGGAGAACAGGATCAAATCCACATGGTCACTCTGTATGGAAATTAATAAATAATTTTGATGGTAGGATGATACATTTGAGGATGATGATGAGAATGATAAATATGTTTTCCATCTCCAAGTGTAGAAATCAGTTTCATTTTCCTGACTTGCATATTTGCATGCCTTCAAACCAATTGTTACTTCTACTTAGAATGCCTTCCACCTGCCCTATTTGCCTAGAAAATCCCTCTTCATTCCTTAGAACCTGATACTTCCTCTGTGAGGTCTGTACCTCTCACTGCCCCACCCAACCTCCATACAGAATAAACTATGTCATATGTTAATGGTGTGACACTTAGGGTATAATTCTTGATGTCATCTTTTTATCTATATGTTTCTCCACCAGATTATGGACAAGACCAGGAACAACGTTTCATTCCTTTTTGCCTTCCAGTCTCTGTCACGGTGCCTGACAAGTTATAGATACTCAAAATGTATTTTTTGAACAATGATGATGTTGGTGATGATGATGATGATGGGGTAAGAGGATGATTTCACTCCTTTCAAGAGAAATGAAGAGCTCTTCCAGCTAGTATATTAGTTAAGGAATCAGTATAGGCTGCTATAAAATACAATTTCCAAATATGAGTACTAGAACCCGGTACAAGGCTATTACTTACTCACGAACATCTGGTGTAGGTTGGGCTCCTTCCACTATGTGGTTGTCCATCTTTTAGTCCTTTGCTTCCAGCTATTCAGATGAAAGAAAAACAAGACGTACCAGATTTTAATACAGGTGGCCTTGAAGTAACAATCATCTGCCCATATTCCACTGGGCAAAGCTCAGGATCACATGGCCCATCTAACTTCATGGCAGCCTGGGAGATGTAGCCTTCCTTGTGTCCAAGAAAAACCCCAAATGGTGAACACTGAAAGATTTTTGCCATAGTCTGCCCTTCTGTACATCCAATATCCATTATACTCTTCCTTTCACTCACAGAGCACACTCACCTCTCAAGTCAAGATCTCATCCAGTCACCACCTTCAGATCAATGTCCAGAATACTTGGGTATTCACCATCAGTCTTCACCATCAGTATGATACAGTACCTCTAGGTATGGTAGTCCACATATTAAAAAAGACAAGTTATCTGCTTCTCAACTTCCCCACAATCACAACCCATTTATAATGGAAAAGAACAACAAATAATCCATTTGAAGAGGGAAAGAATAGACAACATGCAGCATTATGGTCCACAGTCATACTAAAACCCTTCTGGGTCAGCACTGTGATGTCCATACACTCCGGACATGGTGGATGTGTCTGGAGTTTGCTCTAGAAAGGACTCCCTTCTTTGTTCTTCTTCACATGTGAAGTGAGTTTGGGGGAACACCCTTCATTCAAAACAGCGCCACTTTAAAAGCTTGACTTCCGCTCAGTCTGGAATGGGTTGGGAACTTAGGAATTATTTTAAGCCTTGAACAAGGAAGGATTTTTTAGGTGTAGGCCCCCAGATTCTTTGGTAATGCAATCCTCAAAAACTTAGAAGGCATAGGATATGTCTGCTTCCATTCAGGTCCATGTGCCAGAAACCATACCCAGTTATTTTCTAGACATTGTCATCAAATCTAGATTTTTTCTTTGCATCTTCTCCTCCATGCCTTTCTTTCTCTTAATATAATTATCTAAAGGCATTAAGGCTCTCAGAAATAATAGATGGGAAGGCCATACCCTTGATTTGATTTTTGTCTCAAATAATTCCATTCAATTGAGAACTTTTACTGGATATTTGTCACTTAAAGCCCTTCTTGGTACCATGGCTTACTGTGTGAATCTAAAATAAATTTATTTCTTCCAATCGTACAGCCCAAATTTCTGGATTCTGTATTCTATTTCTGCTTGCAAACTCATGGTGCTTTCCTGAGTCATCTCCTTCTTGTAATACACATCTTTCTTGTGATACTAAAAACACTGCTGAAATTCTGTTTTTAACTGTTTCCCCTAAAGGTATAAACTGTGCATGTTGGTTATCTTCTAATTAATAGCAGGCAATAGTTATACTAAGTGATTTGTCACTGCATAACCTGAATTTCTGTCTTCCGTTTTCTGATATTAGCTGCCTTTTTGCCTGATGCTGAACTACTAAACCAATGATATATATTTAAAGGAGTATAACAGTCAAGGAATATGATTTGGTTATGTCAACACCCCACTTCTGGTACCAGTTTCTATATTAGAGCCATAAATACTTGTTACTATAACAATCTCAGTCTCACACGTAAGTTCATTTCTCCCGCATGCCACTGTCAATGCAACTTTGGTAGCTCTCCTTGGAGGCTCTCTTCCAAGTGGTGACTCAGAAACCCACACTCCTTCCATTCTGTAATGCCAGAATCTTAAACCAGTGGCAACTGAACATTGTGGGAGGGCAAGTGAAGCCCGAATACTGTTTAAGATGTTTTTAAGGGGCAGGGCTACAAGTGGCATATATTCTTCTGTCCTGGTTTCTTTTGGCCAGAACTGGTCACATGACCCCAACCTAGCAAGGAGGAAATAAAATGTTCCCGTGTGCTCAGGAACAGGAAATAGGATTGATGAGATTATAGCTCTCCTTCCTGTGTGATAATGTGTCATTATTTGTAATGTTTCATTGACTCCTTACTGATGACTGGCCAAACTGAGAAGAGATTACCTTTCTTTACTCAGTCATCAACAAGACATCCATTATTGGACAATAAGGACATCTTGTTTTTATATTAAAAATGCAGGTTCAAAACACTTTAAAATTACTTATGAAGAATTTAAGGCAAGTATAATTTTCTTCCCACTTAACAAACAATATAAAATTAAAACAGTAAGAGGTGTCACGGGACCCACTGTGAATCATCCAACAAGCTACCAGAACTTTGGCTTTGAAAGATGACCTTCTCCAACCAAATCTGTATAACACAAGCAATTACTGTGTAAACTGGCCATAAATGACAATTAGTCATGACCATGCAGGTCCCCATGATGGAGATGGCTTAGTGTAAGTGAGCTAGTTATCCACACACTCTAGTCAGACTTACCAGTCACCCAAGTCCCTCTCCTTTGAAAGGCACACCTCAATCCAAGGGGACAGAGGACCTGACCTGCCAGCAAGTAGTAATCAGTGCAGTAGTAGAGTGGAAAGAGCAAGGGTTTGAGTGAAAGAGATCTAGGATCTTCCATTGGTGCTATGTCCTGAGGAAGTAATTTGAACATCTCTGAAACTCAGTTCCCTCATTTCTCATCTGTGAAATGGAGGATAATATATCTAACCTGTATAATAGTGTGAACATCACACACACACACACACACACACACACACACACACACACACAGCATGGCTGATACTCAGACCATATGAATTGGTAGCAGTATCCTCAATGGTCAGTGTTCATACTATACTAGATACTGACAATTTTAATATCATCCCTGAGTGTACTAAATAAGTCTACACTTACCTCTTTATTTATTTCTGCCTACAATAGGCCTATACTTTTTCTAGGCATTATGAAAGATACAAAGAAACTTAATTTAGGACAGGCCCCAACCTCAATCTAGTTTTGAGGCAACTATGTAAGGGTAACTAGAAGTGTGATAGGAACTCAAAGAAGGAATTCATGTGAGCTGGATGAGTCAAACAAGATTCCATGAAGAAGGTGATCCCATGAGTTTGGAGGTTGCCAGAGGAAAGGAGATGTGTCTGCAAAAAGCTTGGTAGAGAACACTGAGACCAGTCAGACAGGAGAGGAGAGCAACTAAAGAGAAAAGAACTTTATCACCAGAGATGCACATTCATTCTGAGTAAAATGATACTTAATTTTTAAATGAAAAAGGGCAAAATCCCCGTCCCAAAGGGATCATTGTGTTTCCAGAAGGCAGTGATGTGGACACAGTTATAACAGATTCTACTAATTGCTAAATTTGTACACGGAGGAAAACTTAAAAATGTATATCTTTTGTGAGACTTTGATAAGGTATGGTGTATTTGGTGTTTTTCCAATGCAATAATCCTTATCTTTCTATTTCCCTTCTCAAATGTTCTCTTTTTCTACTCCATACATGATACTACAACAGAGACATGGCAAGTACCTAGGACAGTGGGTTGGCACATAGCAGGCGCCCAGTGAATATTGGTTAAACGTTAATTTGTTTGATAAAGTTCTGAAAAAGTTTTGCTCAGCAGAATTGCAGCTTTTTGTAGTCCTCAAATCAGGCCAAGTGAGTAGAAGTTCACCTCCTTAAAAAAGAGATAAAGAAGACTGCTGATCAGTTCTTACAATGAATTGATATGAACCCATAAGGAAGGAAATTAGTAGATGCTTCAATGGTATCTAGTGATCAAAAAGGCAGACAGCCTAGGAAAAGCCCTCTTTGGAAGTTTTAACATAGTCATTGTCTAAATGCTCACTTTTCCAGGCTCAGCACACACTGGTGATACGCTTACATCTTTGATGGGTCCTTCAGCAAAGCACCTTCCTTCCCTAATGCTTCCCCTAAGGTCCCCTTAAGTAGCTGAATGGCTTAAAACAACCAGGGTGGGTAATCTCCAATACCTAACAGGTATCACTTTTTAAGTTAAAGTGATATAATTTCCCTCTTCCTTTAAATCATGATTCCTTGTGATTTCCATCCATCAAATCTATGGTTCCCAGTTTTTAAGTGATAGACAAAATACCAGTAAGAAAAAGAAAGTCATTGTCCAAAATTTATCATCAAATTAGTATTTCCTTTTGTGTGTGTGAGTGCTTAATAAAATGGTCACCTTGAAAGCAGAGTTTTGAGAAAAAGGGACTTCTAAATTTCAAAAGTTCCCTTTATGTATGTAAGCAAAGCCATACTTTGCGTAACAATATGGAATTTTACAGGAGTAAAGAATTTAGAATATGACACAAGGGACATTCTTACCTGCTTGGGGAGAAAATTTGAAGTTGTTCTGTACCAGGGAGGAAGAAGAAGTGGAAAATGCAAAAAAAAAAAAAAAAAGGAAACTAACAGGTACATACATCCCTGACTTTTCATGACCTGCACTAGGAACTCCCCAGAGCAATGTGAACATACCAGGAGAATTTCAATCCTTCTTGCCCCTCCCCCCAATGCCTACATGTGTATTGAAACCTCAACAATATGGTAGGTTAACCTAGCTGAGGGAGTTGTTGAGGTGCCCTGGCTTCCCAAGGCTTGTACTCAGTATACATGGAATCCAGAAGGTCCCGTAAGTTCCTGTGAAACAATACAGTGGTACTGAGAGGCCAGAGGACATGCAGGGATCTGGAGTAGGAACAAGACGGCCACAGAGTGCAAGGACTCCACCACTAGAGGCAAATGACCAGGACCATGGGCAGGATTAAATGCAAATCCCAAAAGACCTGATGAAAGAGCTACCACTTTGTGGCCGCCAGCCCAGTGTACCCAGGGAACAGACCAAACCTATCTTGCAGCAAAGGACTTAGCAAGGACTTAGAGGGAACAAGCCAACCCAAGCTTCCCTCCCCACCCACAGGATAGCCTCCTCCTAAGCCCAAAGTCTGTCCATAGCTGGCAGGTGGGAGGGGGAGAAGAAAAGCCCTAAAAGACTGACATTGACCCCAAAGAGGCTATTGTTAATGTGAGAAAGGGTTGCCTTTAGTTGTCAATTTTAAGTCGCATCTTGTGCACCTCCACTTTCCCATAAGAAAGGGACAAGGGATAAGAGCAAAATGAAAAATTACATCAAAAAGTAACATGCTCTATGCTTTTAACTCAGTTGAGTGTAGTGCATGTGATTTTTAACCGGACTCTATTAATGATGCAAAGTTGCTGGTCAAAATGCCCATAAGCCCTGCCTATGCTTTAAGTGATATAATGCAGGTGAATAGAAATACATGTGATGTCATCTAAATTATATAGTTTTGTAAGGCTTTTCATCTATTACTAAATTATAAAATTTGGGGGGTTATATCATAAGTCCAATTGGAGGGGAAAAAATTCAGTCACTACATTTCCACCTAAAAATTTATTTCTTTACCATCGATGGAGAGAACAGAGGCATTCCTTATTTTATTGCACTTCGCAAATATTTCACCCTTTACAAATTGAGAGTTTGTGGCAATTCTATATAGAGCAAGTCTATCGGTGCCATTTTTCTAACAGCATTTGCTCACTTCGTGTCTATGTGTCATGTTTTGGTTATCCTCACAATATTTCAAACTTTTTCATCATTATTATCTTTGTTATGGTGATCTGTGATCAGGGATCTTTGACATTACTATTGTAATTGTTTTGGGGTGCCATGATCCACTCCCATATAAGACAGTAAATCTAAGAGACAAATCTTATGTGTGTTCTGGCTGTTCCACCAACCAGCCATTCCCCATCTCTCTCCTTCTCCTCAGGCCTCCTTATTCTCAGAGCCACAACAGTTTTCAGTTTTGAAATTAGACCAGTTAGTAACCCTGCAATGGCCTCTAAGTGTTCCAGTACAAGGCAGATTCACAGGTCTCTCACTTTAAATCAAAAGGTAGAAATGATGAAGCTTAGTGAGGGAGGCATGTTGAAAGCTGGGATGGACTGACTGCGAGCCCTCTTGCACTGAACAGTTAGCCAGGTCGTGAATGCCAAGGACAAGTTCTTGGAGGAAATTAAAAGTGCTACTCCAGTGAACACACAAATGATAAGAAAGCAAAACGGCCTTACTGCTGATATGGAGAAAGTGTTAGTGGTCTGGATAGGAGATCAAACTAGTCACAACCTTCCCTGAAGTCAAAGCCTAATCCAAAGCGATGCTCCCACTCTCTTTAATTCTATGCAGGCCGAGAAAGGTTAGGAAGCTGCAGAAGAAAAGTCTGAAGCTAGCAGAGGTTGGTTCATGAGATTTAAGGAGAGAAGCCATCTCCGTAACATAATAGTGCAAGGTGAAGTGGCAAGTGCTGATGGAGAAGCAGCAGCAAGTGATCCAGAAGATCTAGCTAAGAGAATTCCTGAAGGCGGCTACGTTAACAACAGATTTTCAAGGTAGACAGAACATCCTTCTCTTGGAAGAAGATGCCACCTAGAACTTTCATAGCTACAGAGAAAAATCAATGCCTGGCTTCAAATCTTCAAAGCATAGGCTGACCCTTGTTAGGAGCTAATGCAGCTGGTGACTTTCTCTTAAAGCCAGTGCTTATTTACTATTCTGAAAACCCTAGGGCCCTTCAGAATGATGCTAAATCTACTCTGCCTGTGCTCTAGAAATGGAACAACAAAGCCTGGATGACAACACATCTGTTTACAAATCATTTACTGAATATTTTAAGCCCACTGTTGAGACCTACTGCCCAGAAAAAAGATTCCTTTCAAAAGATTACTGCTCATTGGCCATGCACCTGCTCACCCAAGAGCTCTGCTGGAGAGGTACAATGAGATTAATGTTATTGTCATGCCTGCTAACACAACATCCATTCTGCAGAGGTCAGAGGACATGCAAGGATCTGGAGTTGGAACAAGATGGCCACTAATCAAGGAGTAATTTCGACTTTCAAGTCTTATCATTTAAGAAATACATTTCATAAGGCTGTAGCTGCCATAGATCATGACTCCTCTGATGGATGTGGGCAAAGTAAATTGAAAACCTTCTGGAAAAGATTCACCCTTCTGGATGCCATTAAGAACATTCATGATTCATGTGAAGAGACCCAAATATCAACATGAACAGGAGTTGGGAAGAAGTTGATTCCAACCATCATGGATGACTCCAAGGAGTTCAAGACCTCAGTGGAAGAAGTAACTGCAGATGTGGTGGAAATAGCAAGAGAACTAGAATCAGAAGTAGAGTCTGAAGATGCGACTGAATTGCTACTATCTCATGATAAAACTTTAAGGGATGAAGGCTACTTCTTAAGGGTGAGCAATGGAAGTGGTTTCTTGAGATGGAATCTACTCCTGGTAAAGATGCTGTGAGGACTGTTGAAATGACAAGGGTTTAGAATATTACAATAAACTTAGTTGATAAAGCAGTGGCAGGGTTGCAGAAGACTGATTCCAAATTTGAGAGAAGTTATCCTGTGGGCAAAATGATGTCAAACAGCATCGCATGCTACAGAGAAATCATTCATGAGAAGAAGAGTCAATCGATGCAGCAAACTTCATTGCTGTCTTATTTTACAAAATGGCCTCAGCCACTCCAGCCTTCAGCAACCATCACCCTGATCAGTTGGCAGTCATCAACATTGAGGCAAGAGCCTCTCCAGCAGTTATTATGAGGCACTGAAAGCTCAGATGATGGTCTGTGTTTTTTAGGCAATAAAGTAATTTTATTTTTTTTAAGATTTTATTTACTTATTTGACAGAGAGAAAGAGAGAGCACAAGCAGGGGGAACAGCAGAGAGAGAGGGAGAAGCAGGCTCCCTGCTGAGGACCCTGGGACCATGACCCGAGCCGAAGGCAGCCGCTTAACCGACTGAGCCACCCAGGCACCCTGGCAATAAAGTAATTTTAAATCAAGGTATTTAGAAGGGCTTTTTAAATATAATGCTATTACACACTTAATAGACTATAATATAGCATAAATATAACTTTTATAGGTACTGGGAAACCAAAAAATTTATTTGACTCACTTTATGGCAATATTTGCTTTATTGCAGTGGTCTAGAATGGAGCCCGCAGTATCTCCTAGATATACCTGTGATAAAAAACACAAAGTCATACATGTAGTTGTACTATGAATCTATATTTGTCATTTAGAAAAACAACACATCAGAAATTTCTGGGAAAGGTGAGTATGGGTGGCTCAGCCGGTTAGGCATCGGACCCTAGGTTTTGGCTCAGGTCATGATCTCTGGGTCATGATCTCAAGCCCTGCTTCTCTCTCCCCCCCACCCCTCCCCCTGCTCTCTTTCTCTCTCTCTCAAATAAATAAATAAATCTTTAAAAAGCATTCCTGGGAAAGACATTATTTGCTACATGTTGTCAGAGACTTTACATATACTATCTTACGTATTCCTCAAAGTACCAAGTAAATCAGGCATTATTTTCACGTTCTAGATGAGGAAACTCAAATTCTGATTAATAAATCAAGATCTATTTTTCCAAGGTCACCAAAGCTAGTTTTACCAGAACTCATATTGGAATGCACCAACACAACCTCGGTAGGACCCTTTCTGTTCCCCTGCATGGCCCAGGGTCTCACACCCCGGCCCAGAATTTCATACAGACCCCTGCCTAATGACTACACCCTGATGAATGCACCGGGTTGATGTCTCCTGTTGCCCGGAGATGGACACTGAAATGTCCTGTCAAAACTGCCAACCTCCACCTTTATTTGACCTTACTGAGATCCAGCAGCCCACACTATCTCCCCACCTAAGTCAGGAGACTTGTTCTTTTTCCCTCAGTTTCCCTATTTTGATGCAAGAGGGAAAGAATTATTTTTTCTCTCTGGCTGCCACTTTTGCATTCACTCCAATTAGTGCATTCAGTTCTTTGAAGAAAAGGCCAAGTTGCTTTTCTGATTCCTCAGCTTCTCAGGCTCCTGGTCTTCAGGACCATGGTCTTGACGAATCAGCAGCAGGATTGGAGAACTTATTCGCTGGGCTGCTTAGGCTCGCCCAGGTGCCTTCAGATACCTACCTGTCCCCTTATATACTGGACATTCCCCAAGAAGCATGCACAAGGCAGAAAGTAAGGTGAGGTGATCGCTTGGAAAACCAGTCTACAGAAGAATCTGAAGTGAGCATGCAGGTCTTCAGAAGACACTTAGAGAAATGCTTTGTAATATGCAAGCATCACATCGTATGGAGCCTAAAGCATGTGGTAGGACAATTATGGTGGGCTTTCTGAAGTTGTGGAAAAGGCTAAAAATGGCCTGTTCCTCAGGACATAAGGAAAAATAGGCATGGAGCCAGGGGAAACCAAGAAGTAAGCCAGAAAGAAATGAAAGCTTTTCTGCTTTTCTTTACTATTCCTTTTTACATTAAAAGCCAATTTTACTAGCATTCTGTCAGCCAGAGTCCTTTGTAGACAAATACTTCCAAATTCCCAGACCGGTGAAAATGAAGATTCATAAAGCTGTCTGGAGGGACTGTAACCTTAAATGCCTTCGTGAATCATTAATACAAATTAAATAGCGGCTGCCCCTTTTTAACAACTGAGTAATAATACTTACTTCATGAAAACAGCTAATTCATAATTAGAATGTTTAGAACATGAAAATCCATGCGCTTCAGAATTAGACGGACGAGGTCGCCTCACAAATGTGATAATTTATTAACTGTGTGATTTTCAAGTCCTTTGAACCCTCTGTGCCTTATTTTTCTCATTTATAAGTGAGGGGAATGCTATCATCCCTCCCCACCCGTGATGTTTACACGAGATAGGCATGTGCACGTGCCCAGCACAGCCTCGCACGTAGGAGACACCCAAATACAGCTACAGTTCTCAGGAGGATGATAGCCGTCATTTTTAATAGTGCTATGACTTGTTCTTCCATATCTAATTCTTCCCTTCTCGTTCCACCAGCCTCTATGCACCCTTGCATTCTGGCCTTCCATACCTCCCCTGGAACACTGAGAATCTTCCCAGATTCTATGGTCATCCCCTCCCTTTCTTATGCAAACAATAAAGAGTTGTTTGGGAATATGGGAGACTCTCCCAGGCTAGCTCTCCCCTCCACAGAGACACCGCCCTCTGCCCTCATCTTGATTTTCCCCATCATTTCCTCTTTCTCTGGGCCAGACTTGGATAAACTTGTGGTTTCCTTCCTTCACGCTCTCTGGAGAGCCGAGTGCTGCACACTTGAAAGCCTAAAAACTTGTCATTTCCACCTTGAACTAGTGGCTGACCTCCCCAGACAGCCTGCGAAATGAATTAGTGTCCTTAAGCAGAGGCAGAATGTGAGCAGTGACCCAGCTCCCCTAAGCAACTATGGAAACTGTCAAACGGTAGTTAAAGTTCCCTTTTTCCCAACCCCTTTAATTATGTTGAAAACTATGTCATATTGTTTTTGAAAAAGTTAATGAAATAGTAGGTAAAGGTGAACCAAGGAACATAATTTACTTGGATTTCCTTGCAAGCTTTTGATAAGGTCCCTCATAAAAGGCTATTAAGGAAAATAAATGACCAGAGGGCTATGGGCAAAAGTCTTCTTGGTGTATTAAAAACTGGTTAAGCTATTTTAGAAGGAAGAATCACTGATGCTGGCTACTTCTTGGAGTAGAGAGAGGTTAATCACAAGCTGTCCCCAGTGTTAGTGTTTGGACTTAAAAGTGTTTGAACAATTTATGAAGGAAAAGAAAGCCAAGTTAATCAAAGACACAAAATGGTTATCATGGTACAAGCTTTCCCTAGTGTTTGGCATGAATGAAGGCTCCTTGTCCATCACCATCATCCAGGAACACAGTCGTTGGCGGGAGAACGGGCGTGGCCCAGAATAGGCAAGTTCCAAGGATGGGGAACTAAATTTCTCAAAACGATTCAGAGAAAGACCAAAAAAAACCCCCACTTTTCATGTGATGGGCCCAAGTGCAGGCAAGCCTGAGACTGGAGGCAAGGGCGTGACAACCTTGCAAGTGTCCTTCCCAGCCTCCCAACAGATGGTGGTTTAAGGCCATGAAAAATCAGAAATGAGTGGCATGGGTGGAAAGCATTTAAGCAATATGAAGACACCATTTTGCATGCTTTTCATTCCAAAGTTGTAAAAGAACAATTCTACTGGTGAAGGAGAGCCAAAGGAATGTAACGGGGAATAAGGCTCTCCTGGGTAATTCTTGTATTCGACCTCATGCGCGGAAAGGAAACAAGGGACACTGGAGACCTGTTTGCTGCCTACCTTAGGAAGAGCTTCCCTTTTACAAAAGAAGACAGACCTTCCTTTAAAGTGCTTGTAGTCAACAATATGCTTATTCTCACGGCCTCCCTGCCGCTCTCCGCCTCCCCAAATATGTTCACTGTAAAACAGGACAGAAGGAATTACATGAATATCTGGATGCTGAGGAGGCAAATCCCAGCTCTTCTCCCAGCCATGGCCCTCATTAATCTTTATGACACTCCTTATTGAGTCTCACCTGTGTTTTTTCTAGATCAAAAAGTCCCAAATGCGAAAGTCACGCAGCAATCAGTGGCAAAGTTAATTCGAATCTTGGTTTGCCAGACTTCTTTTCTCTTGCCCAGTCAAGTCATGGCTCTAGTTCATAGATTGGGTGTTATTTGCATGGTAAGAATGACTTTACTTTGAGAGAGACAGAGAGAGTGCATGAAATAATATATTGCACATAAAAATACTCCTCTAAGGGGCACCTGGACAGCTCAGTCGTTTAAGGGTCCGACTCTTGGTGTCGGCTCAGGTCCTGATCTCGGGGTCCTGAGATGGAGCGCCGAGTCAGGCTCCACACTCAGTGTGGAGTCTGCTTGTCCCTCTGCCTCTGCTCCTCCCCCTGCTTGCTTGCTTTCTTTCTCTCTCATAAAGAAATAAAATCTTTACAAAAACAATACTCCTCTTGAAGAATCTAGCAATACACTCACACAAATATAGTCAAATAACTTTTGAAAAGGTGCAAAGACAATTCAATAGAGAAGCGATAGTCTTTGAAACAAATGGTACTGGAATAATTGATACTAGAAACACTATTTTTTTAATATTAAAAAAAGAAGGAGCGCCTGGGTGGTGCAGTCGGTTAAGTGTCCGACTCTTGGTTTCAACTCAGGTCATGATCTCAGGGTCGTGAGATCGAATCCCATGTCAGGCTGTGTGCTCAGTGAGGAGTCTACTTAAGATTCTCTCCCTCTCCCTTTGCCCCTCCCCCCCAACACGCTTGTGCTCTCTCTCTCTCTCTCTCTCTCTCTAAAATAAATAAATAAATCTTTAAAATAAATAAATAAAAAGAAGATGAACCTCAATCCATACCATATAGAAAGGTTAACAAAAATGGATCATAAATGTAAATGTAATTGTAGAATTATATGGAGAAAATCTTTGTAACATTTGGGTCAAACAAAAAGTACTTAGATACAGCAACAAAAGTGTTACCCATAAAAGAAAAAAAATAAATAAAATCAGACTTGATAAAAATTCAAAACCTCAGGACCTGAGTCATAAGCAGGAACTGAAACAAAAAGCAAACCTTTCATTTTTCCAACGAGACTTAGCGACATAAAACCTTTTCTCCAGAACATAAGAAGCAGAGTGAGCAACTAAATTGAAAAATGGCAGCACCTCAGCTAACTTTTCCCCAAAATGGGTCAGGTAGAAATTAATGGCTCTTTCCTCTGCTTTCCTAGTAATTGGTGTGCTTTTATAGTACTTAACACACTCTATTGTCGCTAATTGTCATAGACTCATCCCATCTCGTGCGCAAATGTCCTCACTGAGTTGTGAGCTCCTCAGGGGCAGGGCCAACTATTATTATATCTGTGCACTCTCGGCACCGGACAGAGGAGTGATACAGAATGTGTCGTCAATACAGGTTTGAAGAATGAAAGAAAGGAGGAGGAAAACAAGAAAGGGTGAGAAAGACATTGTGAGAAGAGAAAGAAGGAAAGGAAGGAAGGAAGGAAGGAAGGAGGGGGGAGGGATGAAGGAAGGAAGGAAGGAGAATGTGCCTGGGGTGGAGGAACCAAGGACGCCCAGGGTCCGCTAGGAGACGGGGCAGTGTCTGCTGTGAGAAGGGGCAGCTGTGGGCCAACTGGATCATCTGGGGCCCTGCAACCCCAATCAGCCTGTGGTTGCGTGGCCAGGCCAGTCTCTCAGAAATCACCACCAGCCTCTGTCCCCTAAGCTGCAGCCTCGTAGATGTCAGGAGCCGTGGTGTGGTTGGGCGCAGGTCTGACCAGCAGCCAGCTGAGGCAGGACAAGGAAGGCCAAGGCGGCAGGCTAGTGCCGCTGGGTCCGCTCACCCCGCTCCAGGGTTGCAGGCCTGGGTGTCAGAGCCAGAACCGCCGGGCCAGTGTGGCGAGGAGCGGCCCACATGGCCGGGATCTCACGTTCCCTCCTTTCCAGTGGCCCGGCATCGCTGGGGACGCGGGAGGGGCCGGGCAGCCAGCCGCCCAGACTGAGAATGTCCCCTTGCCAGAGCCAGCTGCTGGCTGCCATCTGGGCAGGGGCAGTGCCAGCTTCCCAAATCTGCCTTCCCTCTGGAAGAGGGGGAGAAAACTCTG
This sequence comes from Eumetopias jubatus, assembly GCF_037043125.1. NCBI lineage: Eukaryota > Metazoa > Chordata > Mammalia > Carnivora > Otariidae > Eumetopias > Eumetopias jubatus. The sequence goes on from NW_028274818.1 coordinate 39,105,081, forward strand.
CGCTGAGAAGATAGCTTCTCCCTCCATCCTGAGGCTCTCAGCTAAAAACCCAACAAAACCAGCCTTTGCAAAAGGAAGGGATGGGAAATGCTCCTCGTTGGGCTGTTTCCAAAGAAATTTGCTTCCCCTGGGGCCTTGACATCCAAGAAAAATCTCTATTCGCCCTCCATTTCCCCTGGTTCTTGCATTTTACTTCGTGATAACCTTTACTTTTTTTAAACTAAATCTCATTGTTTGCACACATAAAAAAATCTGTGTGTCCTTTACTTTTGTCACATTGGGACAGGATCATCTGCCCTAAGATGAAATTCTCTGAGAGGTGTGATTTCGTCTTTTTCCTTCACTCTCTGCCTGGAATACCCAGCACTTCACTTAACCTGGCACTCCCTGGATGCTTTCCGTTGGGTCCATTCATTCACTGAGCACATATGGAGCACCTTCTGAACACACCTGTATGGGACCGATGATGAAGAATTGGAGAAGATCCGGCTCCCGTTCTCAGAGGTCAGCCAGCTGAATGGAAACATTCCCTCAGGTCCTCCCTGACATCAGCTGCAGTGTGTTAGCCCTGAGACCACATGGTACTTACTGTGCCACCACTGTGTTCCCAGGAGGCGACGGGAAAAGAATTAGCCCTTGACAGAGCACAGAATCAATGACATCCTCTGCAAAACCAAGCACAGGCAAACTTTATCCAGGGGTGACAGTCAATGTATTTAACAAGCCACCCACCATGGGCACTGACCGGTCAGAACAGATCCCGGATTTATTTTTTATGATTGTTTCAGCTCTCAAATCCTTCCTCTCCATCTCAATACCTTTCCTCATAGTGAAGCACGGAACGGACCCAACATCCCACCACAGCAAGCGGATGGATGCGGGGGAAAGAAGTGCCTAGTGCCGTGTGAGAACCTCATCTTCACAGAGATCCTCATGGTCTTCAGTTTGGCCTCCCAACTTTGCTGGCGTCCTGGTTCTGAAGCAGCTCTAAACATGCTTATTATTCATGTAATAGTTGGAGGAGGCAGGCTGAAAGACACGGAAGTTCTCAAGAGTAAGGTTGGCTCTCTCAAATAGACGGCTTGGTCTCCCAGCTCTGGAGCCTTAATGTTTAGCCTACTTGGGGGCACTCGGGCCCTTAAGAAAAATGCTATCTTGCTCTTTTAAGCGTTTCCTGAGTTAATTCACAATACTGAAAAATATGGGTCAATGCAGGTTGCATAGAGTTGAGCCTCTAGTGAGCACTCCTTGTTTAATGAATTTGAATGTGAATGATCTCTTTTGCTGCTCATTATAGTTGCTGAGACAGGCAGGGCGGGCATTATCAGTCCCCATGCTACAGCCCCGCAGAGCTAACTAGCCGATCCCGGCTAGTATAGTAGGGTGGCAAAGCTAGACCAAAAGCTATATCTCCTGACTTCTAACTTAGCGCTCTTTCCATAAGCCAAATTACTAACTGATAAGATGAACTCCAGCATCCTAGCGATGATGATGACACCCACTGGAGATATGAAGTTAAATCAGATGAAAACGTAGAGGATCTACTGGCTGAATGTGTGGCACCAGCTTTGACTCCTGGTGCTATCCCTTGCTGACGATGTGCTGTTGGGCAAGTTAACCAGTCTCTCCAAGTCTCTGCTTTTTTATCTACAGAAGGAAACTGCCTCTTTCTCACCAGGTCGCTGTAAGATTGAATGACCCTGATCACAGGGTCCAGCCTAGAATAGGTGCTCAGTACATGATCGTATTCTTTGTTATTTTTATTATTTGTTTCTGAGACAAAGCCCTCCCTGGGGCTGTTTTTGACTGCTCTGAGCTACCAGGAGCTCCTGCTGTCTACTAATTGTTTCCTGCATGAGGTGGGAGAGAGCCATTCATTCTCATGTTGGCATTTTTCAGTGTGACATCGATCCATGTCTTTCCCAGGAGCTACGCTTGTCTGTTTATTGGGCACTGACTCTTTCCAGGCATCTTCTCATACTTTAGAAATATTAATTCAGTTCATCTTCACAACTCTGTTAGGTAAGTGCTACTCAAATCCCTATTTTATAGGCAGGAAAACTGACACACAAAGAGGTCAAGTCACACTTCTAGGAAATGGCAGAGCCAAGATTCAAGCCAGGTGGTCCAGCCCCAGAGCCTGTGTGATGACTCAGCACACCGGGCCCTCTTTCTAACAAAGGATATGCCTTAAATCAAAGAGCTGTGAAGAGAGAACCTTCCCGAGCCTCTGAAATCAGACTCTGAAATCTTTCTCCTACTCTCCCACCAAAACTTGGACAGTACTCTACTGGAGTACTGGAGTCTCTTCCTAAAAGCTTCTTGAGCCCTGAGATCTGATGAGCCAGAGCCATTGAAACTGACTAACTGGCCTTGGAGTCCTGGCTACAAATTCTTCACCAAAATCAATTTTCGAAGTGCTTGTCAAGGCATGGCATCATGGCAGACACTGGGCTGAGATATTACTAGGAAAGTGCTTCCTGCCCTCTGGGGACCTGCAGTGAAGGAAGACAAGACAGGTGCAGATTGCACATATGGAAACGCCAATGGACATAAGGCATTCAGATAGACTCTAAAAGGATCACAGGGATGGAGGGACCTCTGGGCGAGCCCAGCCTGAAGGAATGAGACCTGCTGATGCCCACAAAAGTAGCCCCCGAGGGAATATGATCAGCACTTACACCATCATGAAAAGTGCTGGCAGAGTGAAAACAGGTTTGTTGACAAATCCCAAAGCTCTGAAACCAGGAGACATCTCCTGGTTTGAAGGAGGGAGTCTCAAGACAAATAAAAGGTAATCCTACTTCAAGACATGAGTGGTCTTAAGAGGTGCTTCAAGAAGGGACCGGACCAAGCACAGCTATTGAGAGGACAAAATGTCCCACTCACCAGCCCTTAGGTTTCCCCATTAAACCCAGGCTCACATGCATAATAGGCTCACGTGAAGATCTCATGGGAGACTCTGCTGTTGATTTAAAAAAAATAATAAAACAACGTATGAGTTTTATCTCTTTATCTCCTCAGTTCAGAGGGGGAAAAAGGGACACAATCTGTTCTCCCAGTGGGACATCCACCTGATTAGATGTCATAAAACAGAGTAGTCCTTTAGTTAATAATGGCTGGAATACCTCCGACCCACAGTTACTGGAAAGGGAAAAAAAAAAAAAAAAAAAAACACACCTAACTACAGATAAACTCCCTAGGGCTTCAGATCCGTTTTGCAATAAGCTGTGTTATGAAGGAAACCTGGCCCCAAAAGATAGTTTGAATGCAAAATAAAGATAGTTCACATGCTTTGAACCAGATACAGGGCTCCCGTGGAAGCACCAGAATCATATTTTTGGAGGATCATTATATTTCCTGCCTCAGACTTTATTTGGGTCCCACCGTTCTTTTATACAAGCCCTATTTTTAGTCCTCAGAGGCACCATGTCCTGCCAGGCAGGGGCCTCAGCGGGGCAGGTCTGGGCAGGAGGGGTGTGGGTTGGGTGCCTGGAGAGGCAGGAGAGCTGGGCGGGGAGGAGGCAGGCAAGCTTCCAGCAGCAGGTGCAGTTCAGAGAGCCAGGCAGGCTGGAAGTAGGGCCTGGGGTGGGGTGGGGGGGCGGGTCACAGGGAAAAGATTAGGGAAGCACCATGGGTTTGGGGAATAGGGCTCCAGGGTCCAGGAGGCCAGTGAATTATCAGGAAAGGGCTAGAATATGAACAAAGAAGAGGTAGGCAAGGACTCTGAGTTCTGTCCTATACCCTGTCACAAAACAACAGGCAGGGGCTTACATGCATGGGTTTGAGAACCTTGAAGACATTTGCTAAGTGAACAGAAGGCCAAATGATGATTTGTCTTTTATGATGATTTCTCAGAGATGAGGTATCTAAAATGGTCCAATTCATAGAATCAAAGAGTGGTCACCAGGCAAGGGGGAAATAGAGGGTTACAACAAACCTGCCTCAAGTGTCAGCTAAGAAGATAAATAAGCTCTAGAGTTCCGCTGTAGAACATCGAACCGATAGTTAACAATACTGTGTTGTACACTTTAAAATTTGCTAAGAGAGTAGATCTCATGTCAAGGGTTCTTGCCTCAATCAAATAAGTTTTTTTAAAAAGCATGGGTTAGGCTGAAGAGGTACAGGATGCGTTTGATTCAGGCAAGAGCAGATGCGCCAGGCTTGCAATGCCTACAATCAGAGGCCCTTGGAAAAGAAGACAAAAACACCTGTAGTCATTAAAAACTGTTGTAAAAGAAAACCTTAATCTTCAATTAGCATTCATTCATGACCTCTAATCCTAGGAGATTTCACTATTGGTGAAGAGGTAGAAAAAAAGCAAAGCACAGGGTCTCATGAGTGAGAATTAGCCAAGAGACATTCTTTATCTGCAGGGCTTTTTAGATAGATTCTTTATCTGGGTGATGGGCCCCATCTTCCTGATGGATCTCCAGACTCCCTTAGGCATTGGATAAAGAGATATCCTGAAATTCTTTTCTGACTCCCAGTCACTTCCCACCATGTCACACTTGCTTGGCATTTTTCATTCTGTGTGTCTCCAAAAAATAATAATGAAATCATGAGGAAATGCCATGGCACAGAGGAAGTAGCCATATAAACGAATCCAAGAGATGGATTTGACCCAATCATCCAGTTGTCTTTATTTCCAGGTACAACAGGCCTACCTTTCTTCCCTGTGGAATCCTCTTTTCCTTCCCACATCCCTGTCCTGACCCTTCTGCCCTTTATGCAATCAACGTATCTCTACTTTAGTCTCCCAGTGTCTTCCTCCTCTGGACCCGTGTGCTGTTGAAAGAGGCCTATGGAGAAACGGGGAGGAGCAGAACCTCAGAAGCAAACCCCAGATAATCCCGGTCCCATGTAGGAGAGGCTGGGAGGAGCCACATTACTGATGGCGGAAGTAGGAGGTAGGCTGCCATGATGGTCATAGTCTGGGAAACAGATCTCGGAAATCCCCTCCTGGATTGGCCCAGCCCTTTATAAAGGAAGACACAAAAGGAATTAGAGAAGAAGACCATGCCAGCCCACTACAGGAAAAAAGAGAAGTAGAAGGAAATGAATGGCTGATCCTTGAAGAGCGGACGCCCAAGGCCCAGATGGCAGTGGGTACCACAGCGGTGCAGGGGGCCAGCTAGTCACGCCATCTTCCTCACTGCATTATGATGCACACAGACCAAGCCTGCATCATTCACTTGCCTGTGTACTCATGTCCCTTCTAAGTTCCATGTGCTGTGCTAAGTAATGAAAATCGACAAGACCTTCCCTACTGGAGGGCATGCATCTATTGGGAACATGTGTTGGCACGCATCTATGGAGAACACAGCCCTTGGAGGAAGCGCTGGGACAAACAGAGGCTGAGACAGGACACAAACTGAATGGAAGGTATGTTCCTGGTCATCAGACTGGCTGAAGGGACAAAACAAATCCTCGTGATATATAGCTTGGTGGAACAACTTAGAGAAAACCTTATTTATTTTTTTTTTTAGCAGCACATTCTCCAACAGAAAGAGATTCATTTTTGTTGAAAAGATGCCGGCCTTCCTAAGCATTAGGATCAGTTGATGTCTCTGACTAAGAAATTCAGAAGAAAGCTAAATGTCTCTGAGAAGAAAGGGAGTAGATATGCTGTGGCCACCTCAGGAAGAGTTTCAGAGAATGGGGGAAGGAGACCCAGAGGCCCGTGACTGAAGAGGAACACTACCAAGAGAAGGCGAAAATCTCGGTCTTTATTTATTGCTGTATTTATTGTTGTATCATGTAGCATTCTCCTTCATCTCCCCATAAGTCACAGTCGGTTTTCTATTACTCACTGATGCTCTGTGGGTTGGGTCTGTCTTGAGGGGATGTGGTAAAGCCTGGAGTCTCACCTCAAAATGGTCACAGGCAAAGGCAGAGGTTCTCATGGGAGAACTAATCCATATGAATTACACCAAAGGCACATTTTTAGCAATGCATTAGCAAGTTTAGATGTGAAAGGCATGTGCTCAGGAAGTTGAGAGTTAGAGAAATAACCTGAGGATGGGCGGATAATCAAGGCAGTCTTCCTGAAAGAAGTGAATTTTGAACCAAACATCCCTTAGGAGATAGATTCAGGTAGTAAGCATACAAAGGTACTTGTGCAAGTTCACAGAGACCCCAAAACCCATACACTGTTTTCCAACCTCAGCTCAAGACCCAGACATGTGCAGACAGACACACGTGTGTACTCGGCTATGCCAACACCTGCCACAGAGGAAAAATCAGGAATGCACCAGGTCATATATCCATATATACAACCAGATATCACTTAGCATCTCTCAGTCTGCGGAAGTGGCCTTTGCTCTCACTGAGATGTACAAAAAATGTTCATTAATATTAAAACCGCATCCCTGGCAAAGTGCAGAAAAGTCAAATTTATAACCTGTTAGACATTTTTAGTGGAAAATGCAAATACGTAGCAGAGGAGATTGAGCACATGCCCCTTGAAACCATTACTTCACAGAGCTACCATGGGTCCAGGTCTTCCAAGGAGAAAAGCTATCCAATCTAAGCAACATCCATGATCATCCCATCAAAGTCAGAACCAAGGCTTTAGAGGACACAAAAAGGCAACTCAGAAAAGAAGAAATACGAATAGCCAATAAAGGATATACATGAAGTCAGCCTCACTGGAAGTTAAAGAAATGCAAATAGAAATGACATGATGCCAGTTTTGCCTTACTCTGCACATTTTTGAAAGAATTTAAAAGCTCAGTATTGGTTCAGATGGTAGTGTGGAGGCAAGGGCTCTCTCCCACCACATGAGGGGTAACCCTCACAGGGGACCACATCTACTAGAAGCCCTGCACACATGCATACCCCCAATCTGTGAGTCCACTTCTAAGCCCGTCTTAATAGAATACCCAGGTAAGTGCATAGAGACGTGTAGGTAGGGATTTTCATCATATTGGCCTTTAAAATAGAAAAGAAAAATAGAAACTACCTAATATCTAGCACAAGGAGATTATTAAATAAAGTGTGGTATCCATTCAATGAAATACTGTATCGCTATTATAGGAATAATGTAAGGCTTCATGACATAGAAAAATGTTATAATACACAGCAGGATGTTGTAAAGGAGAAAAGCAGATTCCATACGCCATTAAATATGATACTCTTTGTAATAACAAAACTAGTTAATGTATTTGGTGGTTCAACTAAAAAGTGTCTAAAAAGTGTCTGTCTTCAGAGTCAGGCAGTCCAAATACAGAGCCTTTATTCAAACACTTGTTTATACATATATGTAGAGAAAAGTCTGGGAAAGTGTACACCAACACATCAACAGCAACAAATCGGACAGCTCTGGGTGGTGGGATCACTCAAGGTTTTGTTTTTCCTTCTCACTTGTCAGTTTCTCAACATTAATTTATTTTAAATGTATATAAGGAATACTTGTAAACAACATTCAATTTTCTTTAATGAATGCTTTCTCTGATCAGAAGCAGAAGAAAGGTAAAGCAGAGGAGAGGGGTTCTCAAGGGAGAGGGGAAAGCTGAGGACAAAGTAGAGTGACCCTAGTTCTCTATTCCCAGGACCAAGAACATTATAGAAAGAGAAGATTTTCATTTTCCAAAACAAGGTAGAAAATTTCCAGAACCTACAAGCCCTCTAACTTCCCACGTGTTCTTCCCCGTGTCCTTCAACACAAAAGGATTCCAGGACACTTCCTTGGGGCTGCTGCTGACACAGACAGGCACACAGTAGCCTTGAACAAAGGGTCTCCTGCAAAGCCATCTTGCATATGGACACAAGCATGCAAGTGCCACTGTCCAACAGACAATTCTTGAGTTTTGTCCTGGGCATTGGGTGACCGTGAGGGGTGCAATTTAAATAAGAATAGTCTCTGCCTTCAAGAGGCTCAAAGATTGTTGGGGAGACAAACTGAAAACACACAGAATACCGTTGACCCATGGACAACATTGGTTTGAATTTCACAGGTATGCTAACTATGTGGATTTTCTTGGATAAACACGGTATAAATGTATTTTCTCTTCCTTATGATCTTTTTAATAACCATTTCTTTTCTCTAGTCTACTTTAGTGCAAGAATGCAGTATATAAAACATACATAAAAGCTGTGTTAACCACCTGTTTACATTATCAGTAAGGCTTCCAGTCAAGAGTAGGCTATTAGTAGTTAAGTTTGGGGAAAGTCAAAAGTTATATGCAGATTTGCAACTGTTAGGTGGGCACCCCTAACCCCCATGTTGTTCAATGGTCAACTGTCTTATAGGGCTAATAGAAGGAGGTTCAGAAATGGTACAGGGACACAAAGGGAGGGCGCCTAATTCCTGCAACATCCTACACTCACTTCTGTAATCAAGCCCATTTCATTCCATAGTTTAACTGTGTGCTTTCTCATTCATCTGTCCAATAGTTGATTAACTCCTTGGGGACTGGTGCTATCTCTCCTGTTCACACTTGTGTCCCAGCATCTGGCACCAAATAGCATGCTTCATCAGCAGCTTTGCCTGAATGAGTATCTCCAAATGGAAATGGCTCCGTTGGCAACTGTCTCCAGGCTGGCCCACCAGGGATCAGGCCAAGGGAGAGGCTACACCTAGAAGAGAGTACCCTACAAATCTCTCTGGCTCAGACAGTGAACTCAATGTACAGATAAGAGGAAGGAAGGAATTCTTAGGTCCAGTGAATGCAAGGGCCAAGACCAAGTTTAAAAACAGCTGATTTGTTCTGGTCAAAATAGATGCGACTGTGGCAGAGATGAGTCATGAAGGGCCTTTTAGTTACACTAAGTTCATATTTTATCTTGCCAGCTATGAGGATTAAAAGAGAGAGAAAGAGAGATGTGGTCGGATTTGGTTATAGGAAAACCACCCTGGTAGCACCATGGGAGGTAGCGCCAGGAAGGAAGAAAAGGGGCAAGTCGGAGGCAAAGAAGCCAGTTAAGCCAGGAGACTCCTGCCGAAAAGCAACCAGGAAATAATGAAGACCTGGATGAAGCAGGTGCTCCACGGATAGAGAGGAAAAACACACCCCGCCGTTATTTTCCTCCAGGCCAGCTTGAAACCATTCTCAGGCATGCAGAACAGTTAAAAACTGACACTTGGGTGTAAAAATGGCAAAGACAATCTTAAGGCCCCAGCCATCCTGCCTGCTCAGCAGCACCAATCCCCCAAGGTTTCACACCCCACTAGCACCTTGAAGCACACCCCGCCCACACACAGGAACGAAGACATCCAGGCAGCCAGAGAAACACTCAGAAGCAAGCAGCAGAGGAGGGGAAAGTACATTACAGAGCCCAGCATCTGTGTCTAGCAGCTGCCAAGCAACCTCCATGTGTTCCTGCAGCTGTCGGCGTGAGAGCCATGGAAGACGGAACAGAAGGACGAAAAGAACGTTCAGCAACAGGCTCTGAGCGCCAGGCAGGTGGGTGGGCTCCGGGGCAATCGAGGCCGATTCACTGGGCGATCCGAGGAGCTGCCGCCTTCACTGGAGAATTGCCAGCCAGAGCCCCAAGGGAGCTGGATCAGTCCTGTGCAGAGCAGGGTGCTGATCACCTCACCTGAACCAGGTGACCCCGGGAAGATGAGACTAGACTGGCCTCCTCGGCTTCTTTCATTTGATTTCAAGGCCCCCGTCTCCATCGCTCTGAAGGTACAGTACGATACATATCACTTTGTGCTCAAATCAGTGAATCAACCTGAAGTCTGGGGGGAGAACTGTTTGAAAAGCTCATGCCCTCCTCACTACCAAGTAATCAAAGAGATGATCTCGGGTATCATCATTCAACCAAAATAGGGAATTACTGGTTTTGATACTCACCTGTGGGAGGTCGGAGGAACTGGACCATGGTTATTCAGCCCTGAATTCAAAGCCGTATTAAGTACCTACCAAAAACATACGCTAGGCTTTGTGGCAGCTAACAGAGACATGGCAGGCAAAATAATAATGCCTGGGATGTTTGTCATGCTGTACAACTTACAAAGAAGTTCATCTGTTATTCTTTTTACAACCAGAGCTAATGTTCATTTGTTTGCATGGTACACGGACCCCAGGTATTAACAGCCATTGACTATTCTGATTGGCCAGCACCCTTGTGAAGCAGATGTTAAATGCAGCATGTTGAAGACCACCCCTGCCCACAGCAATGCTGTGAGGTCATACTGACATTCTCAAAGTATCTGGCCTGTGACCATCTCTTAGTGAGTGGCAAAGTCGGGATTGGAATCCTCGAGAGGCTTATGATAGAGCTAGAAGAGGAAGACAGAGGGCTACAAAGTCATTCTAGGATGACACGAAAACACATGCCTGATGCTGTGGGCCAGAGAGTAGACCCAGTATTGGTAAAATTCAAAAAACACGGAAGGATCATCAAGGACTCAAGGCAAGATTGATGAAGGATGTCATTTTGTGGTAGGCGTCTGATGGCTGGTACAGGCCTTGAAGGGATTTGGATTCAGACTGGGCTTTGGGCATGACTGTCAGGGAAATAGGCCATAGAGACAAATTCCCCGGGGTTCAAACGGCTTTCCATGTATAAAGTAAGGATGGTAATAGTGGTACCTCCTCAAGGGTTGGTTGGGGAGTTAGGAGATAATCTAGGTAAAGTGCTTAATAATGTTTGTTATTATTATTTCTTTTCCCTTTGTACATGGCAAGTGGTAAATATCCTTTCTGCAGAGACTCTTCATTTCCCATATTCAAGTAACCCCTGGAGGACACCACCTCTGACTGATGATGATCTACAAATAGCTACACAGGGAAGGAATTTATTGAAAAGTATTTCACAGACTCACCAGAAGGCCTAAAGAATCAGGTAAGAAAATGTGTAAGGACCAAAGCAGCCCAAATAGCCAGGACCATGGGCAAAATCATGCTTGAAGACCCACATGGGGAGAATGCCCCTGCCACACATCACAGTGGACATTGCTCTCAACACCTCCACCACCACTGGCTTGAGTATCCCACAGTCTTTTCATCTTCATTCCAGAATTAAAGCCTGGAAGGGGGCATCTGACTGGCAGAGCTAAGGTGCATGCCCATACCTAGCTGCTACGGGGCATCGGGATGTTGGCTCTTGGAAGTTCAACTTTTCTAATGCAGGAAAAGCTCGGCCTCCCAGCAAGACTCATGCCTAAATGTAGTGTCCACACAGGGGAAAGGGGTTCAGATGCTGAGCAGCTTAAAAACAATTGTCCAACATACCATGCTGGACCCACTATGACCAAGTTCCTGCCTGCCCCTCCAGTCCTAAAGCCCAGGGCTTCCTGACTTAGGACATCACAGTCTAGCAATACTGAACCATTCATACCTGTCTAACGCACTGTGCTCCTTCAGGCCGCCAAGCAGAATTTATTTCATGCTATTTATCCTTTCTCCTCCACTCTTTCCTCTGTTTACCATCTACAGAAAACTTCCAGATGCAATTAACAGTTCTGTCTACTCTGACAAGTTTCCTCTGACCTCCATAGTTTGGATTAGCTGCCCTTCTCTGGGTTCCCATGGCATTCAGTATATACCATCCCCATACCACTTACTACACTGAATTGAAATCCAGGCTGGTGAATGATCTGGCTTAGTTGTTCTCAAGCCTTAGAATCAGAATCATCAGAATCACTTGTTAAAGCACAGATTCCTAAGCCCCATTCCTATAGTTTCTGACTCAGTCCTTCGGGAGTGGGGTCTGAAAATTTGCATTTCTAACAAGTTTCAGGTGATGCTGACATTTTGCTCATGTTACTGGCCTAGGAACCACACACTGAGATCCAGTGATCTGATTCACTCTTTAAATCAAGAGGTCTCAAATAGGGGTGATTTCTATCCCCAGAGGACATTGGGCAGTGCCTTGGGACATTTTTTTTGCTGCAGCCAGAATGGGGGTGGGAGGCTACTGATGTCTAATGGGTAGAGACACCACCCCCCAAAAAACTGAATTATCCAGCCCCAAACATCAATAGTTTCATGGTTGAGAAAGCCTGCTGTAGATTGTAAGATCCTTAAGGGCAGACGTTAACATTATTGAGCATTATATTCCCGCACCTCACATGTCATATAGTCCACAGTGTTTGCTCACTTGGTGGTTATTCAATTGAATCATCCGAATGGTCTGTGACTATATTTTTTTAACCCGAAGTTGAAAACAAATCTGAGAAGTACAGGGGAACAGGGGGGTGAATACATTAGATCAGAAGCAGTCATGAAAACACATAAAACCAAACTGTTGGAAGTGAAGTCACAGGAGAATGATCATCCAGACTTCTCATCGCCTGGGTTCACCCCTCAACCCCAAACAAACACCCTTTTTTGCATTACCAAGGGACCAACTTCTGCTTTCCAACAATTTCAACCCAACCTGTTCATCATGGCTGTTGGTTGTCCTTCAATAACCACTTCCATTCTCTCTTTCCCAGAGGCAGAACCCCAGCACATGGTAACGCAAATAAAGATGGGATTTTCCAACCTCCCTTGTCAGTAGGTGTGACCATGTGAGAAGGGCCTGGCCAATGGGACATGAGTGAAAGTCATGAGTGCAATTTTGAGTCATGTCTTTTAAGGGAGGCATGGGTCCCTTCTCCCTCCCCTTCCTTACTCGTGCTGTTTTCATTGTGAATGTGGTGGTGAGCCACCTTGGATCAAGAAGAGACAGGCCATACCCTGGGGAGGCAAAGCAAAAAGTTAGCATGAGCCCCAGCCCCTGGAAAATCTCAAGGAGCAAAGCTGCCATATGAACACTGGAGCACCTTCTTCCAGACTCTTTCATGGGAAAGATGTACACCTTGTTTAAGCCATTATTATTTTGAATTTCTGTTATGCAAACAAATTCATACCTTAGCAAATATTACTAATCCAACTTGAAATCCAACCACCTTTCTCATCATCAACATAAATTTCTGGCCCCTGGAAAGCTAGCAAATTATCTATGTGAGGTGGGACATCAGCGGTTTCTAGGTAGACCTCCCCGCCTCAAACCTTTCTCCACCCACGGTCCTGAAGATTCCTGAATGCTTACTCTCAGAAAAAACCAAGGTTTCAATCCCAGTTAAAATATAAATACTCCTAGAATGAAAATTTGGCTCTACTGGAAACCCATAGGCCAGAGGATAGATGCAGACCAAATACTGCCAAAGCAACCCTACCATGAATGCCTGCTAAATCTTAATACTCTAGTTACATTTGGGGCTGGCTTCTAGGAGAATGGGGGCTTCCAGCCAGAACCCCTACCAGAACCCGGGCAGAACCTCTGGGGAAGCATCACTTGCAACATCAGGTGAATTCCACAAAGTTCCTGTGCCCTCTCCATGGGAAAGTGGCAAGACAAGGGCGAGCTTCCTTTGGGAGAAGAAAAGCAGTGTTCTTCCTCTGGCTGATAGATAGTATTGCGCCCTCCCTCTTTGTCCTTGACTGAGTAGACACTAATTATTGAACAGTCACTTTCCTTTTCATTTTGGGATCTGCTAAATTTTACCTACGGTCTGTAGTTGACTCAGCATGCCCCTAAGTGAAGGAATCTGCATTTTCTATCAATCTCCATAGCTGTGTTTTAAATGACATTTGGTGACTGAAAGCAAGATATAATTGCCCTATGACAAAGAAGCTAATGATCGAGTCCCTCTAATAGTCTCTGTAGCACTGTTAAGTCACAACATTGTCCCTGTACTTTTTTTTTTTTTAAGATTTTATTTATTTATTTGACAGAAAGAGAGACAGCGAGAGAAGGAGCACAGGCAGGGGGAGTGGGAGAGGGAGAAGCAGGCTTCCTGCCCAGCAGGGAGCCCGATGTGGGGCTCGATCCCAGGACCCCAGGATCATGACCTGAGCTGAAGGCAGACACTTAATGACTGAGCCACCCAGGCGGCCCAACATTGTCCCTGTACTTTTTATTCATGCAAATGAAGGACAAATCAAATAAAAGCAAACCGTCTGTCAACAGGTTGGTTTAAATACCAGATTTCTTTTTTCTTCCCTTTTAAATAAAGAGCAAACAAGGACAGAAAAGAAACAAGATGGTGCCTTTTGTGTTTGGTTTAATAGTTGGGTTTTGGTTTTTGTTTTGTTTGTTTTTTTTCCTGTCCTTCTCCTGCAATGGGGCCTGAAAGGTCACAAGATAAGCGTTTTTCATTCATATCCCTGAGCTGTAGGTATTTGGAGACAATGAAAAATGTACTTTTTTTTGTTCTCCCTTTTCATTTGGAGGCCTCTTGTCAAGATGCCCAGAATAATGCTTCTGGAGCAGATGGAGAAGGCGCATGAAGCCACACTGGGAAACCACGTTTCCAGAAATGGTGTTTATGTCAGGCCTGTTCTTCAACAACAAGAGCTGCCCAGGGGAACCTTCTACACCCTCCTCTGTACCCCACACATGTGTCCAACAGGACCTTTAACACTTGGCCATCCCAAGTATTTATTAATTTGGCATCTGCTTCTACAGACCCCATATTTTTCACCCTGAGGCCAATGAGACTTTTTCACCTGATAAGGCTTTGGCTTGATGTTGGCGTTGGAAAGGATCTTGAGATAGAAACCACATCTGCAGCTTAGACAGATGGGGTCACCCCAAGGAGCAAGACACTTACATTGTAGGTAGCCCCAGAAAGACAGCTATTCAAGAAGAGCACTTGTCAGAGGTCTACAATCCCCTTGAACCAGTATGTAAAGATTTGGTGGGAAAATGCCCAAGACTCCACCGATTCTCCTGCGGTGTCAGAGACCGTTGTCTTAGGATGGGTACTGTGATTGGTTTTATTCAATATACCTCCAGACTAAAGAGATCCGGGGGAAAGAGCCAATATAGCAATAACCAACAGTGTCTTCCCACACCAACCTCTGCATGCCATACCACCACTGTGCCATTATCTTGTTCAGACCTCACACTCAATCTGACATGGGTATGATTAAAAATTAGTCAACCCTGGGGCACCTGGGTGGCTCAGTCGGTTAAGGGTCTAACTCTTGATTTCAGCTGAGGTCATGATCTCAGGGTCATGGGATTGAGCCCCATGTCGGGCTCCATGCTGAGCATGGAGACTGCTTAAGATTCTCTCTCCCTCTCTCTCTGCCCCTCCCCTGCTTGTTCTCTCTCTCTCTCTCTCTCTCTCTCTCTCTCTCTATATATATATATATATATATATATATATATATAAATTAAAAAAATAAAAATTAGTCAACCCTGCTGGGGTCTTTAAAGGGGGCCAACATATAGCACCCCTCTCTACCTGAGATCTGAACAAATTGATAAATAAAACAAGAGTGGCAGATGGAAGCCAAAATGAAATCTGTACCACCAATAAAGGCCAAATGGAAGGACACTGCTTAGCGTGAGCGCCACACAGCTAAGCAGAATTGCCCTCCCAGGCACAGGGCATGTTGACCTGGGCCACATGGCCTGTGCAGTGTAGAGAGGGAAGAAAACTCCTGCTTCTTGCAGGCAGGCAGCTAGCTCCCAAGAAGGAAAAGGGGAGAGGTGAGTCAAACATGTCCGGTTTCTTTTTCCTAAATGTATCAATCAGATGAGTCACTCCCCTGGAGTGAAAGATGTCAAGCAATGACAGGGTCCAGAATGCCACGCTTCCTATGTGGAAAGAAACATCAGGAGCAGGGAAAAGCCTCCCCTCCCCAATATCACTGCAGAGATGAGGAAACTGACCCAGAGAGAGGTTAAGAGATTTCACTATGACACCCAACTAGTAAAAGGTGATGTCAAGTCTTTGGACTGCCAAGCCCCAAGATGCCATGTCACCTCTGCAACTTGACTCTCAGGTGTGGAAGGACTTCATCTTCACCGCGGTCATCAGCCACTTCCTACCCAGTCCCACCTGGTTTGGCTTCTCCATTTTCACTGAAGTCTCCCAATACTCTTTCTCTAAGGTGATGTTTAAAGCTGACTGATCACTGCCTTACACCCTCACAGAAAACCCCAATTCTTTACAGCTCAACTTACCTGAGAAGAATGTTCTGGAGGACTTAGCAGATAGTTTGCAGCCCAAACTATCCTCATTCATCTTAGCCCTCCTCAGACATAGCATTACCTCTTCCAAGTTGACACTGAAGAAATTTCAGAACAAAATTCCCTATTACATTTGCTAAATGGAGAGTGTTGAGAATATGGTCCATTTTGTTATTCAGTCTCCTGAAATCAACACACACACACACACACACACACACACACACACACACCCCTCTCTTTTAGCCCTAATAGTTGTGGCTTTTTTCCTAATTAGGATACTCTTTGCTCAAAGTCAATATAGTTAATATCAATCGTGTCCCTAAGGGGTTTTCCCTTTTTGACTTGGTCATCAGGAAACTCAAAACCAAATTTGTAGTTCAATGGCAGTTGAACAGTATAAGATGTGAAAATCCACACATTTACAAATTCTCCCTCTTTTGAGACTCTCCCCCTTACTACACCCCCACTTTGTATCCTATTTATATTCTCAAGACAGTATTTGTTTTCCATTTTATGATAGACTGGTTACTCTGGCAAGAAATCATAAATCCCATAGGAAAACAGAGACAAACAGAATGCATCCTTTTCTTAATTAAATTTGTGATAAATGGATTTTAAAATTTTATAAAAATATTCAAGAAGCACATATTACCTGGGCTTTTAAATCTTAGAATCAGAACATAAATTTTAATTTTATATAAAAATTTCCAAATATTTAACAAGCTGCCATCTAAAATCAAATGTATACAATTATAATAGATTTTCTTTCTAAGTTAAGGTTGCCGACTCATAAATTATCAATTACATTCTATTTTTCAACATAGTGATTTATTTAAACTTACTTTTTTTTATCACTAAGCTAATTAACAACATTAAGAGAAGCATTCAAAGGATGAAGCATTTGACCCAGGTTAATTCTGTTTTATTTCTATAAATAGATTCTAGATTTAAAATCATTAAGTGCTTTATTTGGCCACTTTATATGCCATGTAAAAAATATTGGCAGTTAGTAAATGTTGATAAAAGATCCTCACTAAGCACATCTTCCAAAGGCTCTCTCTGTTGGCATCTGCAGCTCAATTTAACCTCCTCTATATCCCATTGCCTCTTGAGATTGGGAGGGATTTTTTGGTTCTTGTTTTGGTAGTGTTTTCACTCAGAAATATCAACTGTTGCTGTCATTCTTACCAAAGTAGGTTATCTCATTGTTGGGTCATATAAGCCAAGCTTATTTCTTGCAAAATATTTTTTAATAATCCAAAGTCCAAAAACTAGACCAGTTGTCATCAGTTTGGCCTTTAATACTGGAAGTAAAGGGGACAGAAAATGAGACCATTTTATTTTCTGTTATCTTCTTCATTTTTCTACTTCGATTCACAGAGAGTAAGAAGAAACTGGTGAGGGTTTGGTTTTGTTTTTGCTTTTAATGTCAGATATATGGTGACATTTATTTTATTTATTTTTTATTTATTTTTTATTTATTTTTTACAGAGAGAGAGAGCATGAGCGGGGATGGGGAGATGGAGAGTGAGAATCATAAGCAGGCTCCATGCTGAGTGCAGAGCCTGACATGGGGCTCGATCCCACGACCCTGAGATCATGACTTGAGCCAAAATCAAGAGCTAGACGTTTAACCAACAGAGCCACCCAGGCACCCCTATGGTGACATTTATTTTAAACAGAAATTAAACACTGACTTCTTACATGCATAAAGATTATGACACACTTGATATTCACCATTCATTTCTTCATCAATTCATTCCCCAAGTATTTATTCAGCACCACTCCGTGCAGGCATCAGTCTATGAGCAACCAAGGGAAGAGCAAAGCCCTACCATGGAGGAAGAGAGAAATAGAAGCCAAAACACCTATCCCCTGGGCAGCCAACAGATGGCTCTAGGAAACACAGCATACACAGGGCCGAGCATTCAGTAGGTGCCACATAAATGTGGGCCATACTGAACTGGACTTGCAAAAACAATTTCGGATCTCTAATTCAGCAACATGATATTCATCTAATATCAATATATCCACATAAATACAGATCAACCTGAGAAGCTGTGGGCTGAGACTATCTGTGTTACTCAGAAAGCAAGACCATTAGACCCTGCTAATTTAAATTCACCAATTTCATTTCAATTAATTTCCCCCTATGTAGTTGCTTCCTGTTCTCTCCCTAAAATTGAGAAGTACTTTTAGAATGTAGGGTCTGAAGCTAGACTTATCTGGATTTTTTTAAAATCGAGGTATGAGTCATATGCAATAAAATGCAAGATCTTAAGATTTTGATCAGGGGCACATGGGTGGCTCAGTCAGTTAAGAGTCTGATTCTTGATTTTGGCTCAGGTCATGATCTGAGGGTTGTGAGATCTAGCCCCATGTCGGGCTCTGCACTTAGCATGGAGCCTCCTTGAGATTCTTTCCCTCTCCCTCTTCCTCTGCCCCTTCCCCTACTCGTGCACACACACACACACACACACACATACACACACACTCTCTCTCTCTCTCTCAAATAAATAAATAAATCTTCCAAAGAAAAAAGATGTTGAACATTTGGTTCAGTGAGTTTTGCAGCCTTATATACCCATGTAACTACCACTTAAAAAAGATATAGACCATTTCCATCACCTCAGTAAGTTTCCTTATGTCCCTTACCAGGCAATCACTTTCTGATTTCTATTACTATAGATTAATTTTTTCTTATATAACTTAATATAAATGGAATCCTAGACCACGTACTTTTTTTATGTCTGGCTTCTTTCACCAAATAGTGTTTTTGAGATGTTGCATTAATCAGTGGTTTGTTCCTTTGTTTTGCTGAATAGTATTCCATTGTCTGGATAAACTACTATTTGTTTATCCATTCTCTTGTCAATAGAAATTTGGGCTGTTTCCAGGTTTTGGCCATTATGACTAAGATTGCTACCATTTTTGTACAAGCCATTTTGTACACATACGTTTTCACTTTTCTTGAGTAAATACTTAGAATGTAGTATTTCTGAGTCATACAGTAGATATATGTTCAATTTTTTAAGAAGCTACCAAATACTTCTCCAAAGTGGTTATGTCATTTTACATTCCTACCAACAAATATATCAAAGGAAGTTCTGGTTGCTCCACATACACACATTTGGTATCGATGGTCTTTTTGGTTTTAGCCATTTTCATGTGTGTCAAATATTAGCTCCCTATGGTTTTAATTTATGTTCCCCTGATGACTAACAGCTTTTCATCTCCTTCTTGCTATTTGTACATGATCTTTGTGAAATGTCTATTCAAGATTTTTGCCCATTCTTTTTGTCTTCTTACTGTTGATTTGTAGGAGTTCTTTATATATTATGACTTGAGATCCTTGTCACATTTATATTGCAATGTCTTTTCTCAATCTATGGCTTGAATATTCATGTTCTTAATGAAAGAGCAGACTTCACCTGGTGACTTCTCTCAGTTAATTTCTCTGGAGAAGGATTTAGAAGTACAGTCCTTTTGATATCACTAATCATCAACTTTTTCTTTTCATCGTACAAAGAAAAGCATTTCTCTAATTCTTTTTCTATCCACTTTCAGTTCCTTTGCTTATGGCCTTTGCAGAACTTGACATGTCCCTAAAGGCATCTATATATCTCTCACTTGAATTAATTGCTTTGTTCTCTAAATACACATAACATTTTACTTGTCTCTTTCTTTCTAAATTAATAGTTTGCATGTCGTCAACCCAAAGTTTTTCTTGAGCTCCAGACCAACATCTCTAACAACACATACTTAGTATGTCTACTTGGACATTCGCCTCAATTATGCGGCCCCCAAATGAAATTCTTTATTCCACCTCTTGCAAAGATATTCCCTCTTTGTGCTGCCTGTCATGGTGAGTGGCTCCACCATATGCCAAGTTCTTAAACCAGAAACCCAGGTGTTTTTTTATTACCATATCCACCCACTCCTTCAGCCTAAGCCATTAATCTTATCACCACCCACCCTTCGCCCCAAAGATCTTGAATTTATTCACCTGTCTCCATCCTCCTGCCACAACCCAGTCTGACCACTGTCATTCCTCATATAAATTCCCATTTTAGTTTTGTCATCTTTCTCCCCACTCTGTAGTCTTTGGGTAGTTTCTAGAATGTGCCAAGATGTCTCTTCTCATATCTTTGCCATTGAAATTCCTTTGCCTATAATGTTCTTCTCTAGGGCTTCCTTGATCTGAAATAGCACCATGTCCCCTACCTTGATACTCTCCATCACCATACCCTCCTTATTCCCTTCTTAAGACTCATGACAAACTGTGGTCACAATTTCCTTGTGTTTTTCCCACTACGATGTAAGTTCCAAGAGGTAGGCTCCCTGTCTTTCTTGTTCACCAGTACATCTCCAGGATCCAGCAAAGTGCCTGGCATTTGCTAAGGATTGCTGAATGAAGATTTGTTTCTCTCACCAATTCAAATCAAGGCACATTTTTCATTTCCTATTCACCCCAAAACATTCTTTTTCACAAATAGTAGGTATTATAAATGCCTTCTTGGGTGGATTGCATTGACTTCCTTCAATATCTTTTGCAAACTGCATCACCTTTCCCACAGCTTTGTTCTCCTCGCTTCATATGCCCTCCAGTCTTTTCCTCCCCTAGCCCATCCATGCCCACAGCCCAACTCCAAATTTGTTATTTCTCTTAACATCCATGCACTGCATATATAGAGCTGCATCTATAAGTTACTAAATAATAAGCAAAAGGAATTTTAGGCAGATTCAGTCAATTTGCTGAAGAGAAACCAGCTGCAGAACAGCTGACTAATCAGCTCCATCAGACAATAGACCAGGTAGAAATTGTGTTCAGACACAAAACCTCGCTGTTTCCTGTACCATCCTCTGCTGGTATCACTCTCCCCTCTCGTGAGGGTGTTTGAGTCTGATCCTCTCAGCCAAGTGGCAGATGGAGAAATTGTTTGCAATTGAGATGAGAATATTTTATCAGACTTCCTACAAATGGGGTCCACTGAATTTTAATCTGCCAGCAAAGCACTGACAAAAAAGGAGGAAAAGTTTCAACAGGACATCCTGTAAGGTCTCCTCAGGAATTAGTGTGTTTTTGGTCAACATTCAGTTGATAGATGATAAACTTCCAAGGGCAACTGAAAGAGCCCTGAAACAGATACTTCCCTGGTCCCTCTAGCCTCCCGGTGAAGGCTGCATGGCAGAAGGGAACCTGGGTCAGGAGCCAGGAAGTCTGTATTCCAGACCTGGTTCTGGCCCTGACTCCTTAGGTCACCGCCTGTTGGTGATGTCACTTTTCAATCTCTCGGTTACTCCATCTGTACAATGGAAAGAACACATCCTATTCCTCCCAAATGGGTTGTGAGGATGCTTGGGAGATTTGTATGCCATCCAGATAGAGGAACCAAAAGTTCTTGTGAAATTAATTATATTTTGTTCTCTTCCCTCTCATACAACTCCACAGTGGGCTCTACAGCACAGCAACAGCTTGGATGTTTATTGAGCAGTTACTATATGTCAGATATGCACTAAACAAATATACACATACAAAAGGTACTTTGTTGCACATTGCATGAATAATCTCCTTTAACTCTTACTAAAACCTGGGGGAGAATGCTAAAAAGGACACAGAAAATATGTGAAAGAGCATATCTTATTAATAGATAGATTTCAGCATTGCTTAGAGCCCTAGGAGTAAATGGTTTTGGAAACCAAGGGTCATGGCAATATGCCATGCCTCAGAAAATATCTTCACAGGCAAACTGAAACAGAGCCAGGCAGCCATCCCCAAAACTGTATTTGCTACCACCTCTGAGGTGCTCCTCGGCCAGCCCCTTTATGCACAGATACAAATATGCACACAAACACATATACAAATAATAATGAATCCAAATTTATTGTGCATTGTGTGCCAGAGACTGTGCCAAGCATTTTAAGTATATATTTTTTAAGATTTTTAATTTATTTATTTGACAGAGAGAGAGAGAGAGAGCACAAGCAAGGGGAGCTGCAGGCAGAGGGAGAGGGAGAAGCAGGCTCCCTGCTAAGCAAGGAGCTTGACACAGGACTCGATCCCAGGACTGTGACATCATGACCTGAGCCGAAGGCAGATGTTTAACCATCTGAGCCACGCAGGTGCCCCGCATTTTATATGTATTATCTCAACTACACATCACACCAACCATTGGAAGTAGGTACTATTTTTAGTCCCAAGATGATAAAACTGAGATGTGGAAAGTAACCTACCCAAGATCAGAGGTAAGTGACCAAACTAGAATGGGAGCCTAGTATTTCTGAAATCCAGAACTTACTATTCTATTCACCACTCCATACTACCTCTCAATGCATTGTTTCTCATTTTAATATTTCTTTTTATTATTATTATGTTTGGTTAACCAACATATAGTACATCATTAGTTTTTGATGTAATATTCAATATTTCTAAATTAAGCTTTACAACTGGTGTGTACATTTAATGTGGTAGCAGAGGGTTTTTTCTTTTAATCCTCAAAAAACAAGCAGTTGTTATTTTAAGCAGTGGTACCTAAGAACAGAGGACATGGTGTGGGGATGAGAGCATGGTGGAGTGGAAGGGGCACATAACTGGGAGGCAGGAAACCTGCTCTCATCTTGGCTCTGCCAGTACTGGCCATGTGACCAAACACAAGCCTCGGCCTCCCTGAGCCTCCATCTCCTGTCTTAGGAAACGAGAGAATGGAGTTGAATGATGCTGAAATGTCATGCACGTTCTCCATCTCTGCATGGAATCTACTCCAAGTGAATGTATATGGGGTCATTCTCCAAAAGCCTGGCTTGAGCCCCACTATCTCAGGGAGACGAAAGGAGACACATGCAGGACCTCAGCCCCAAGCACACCGTGCATCCCTCTCAGTCCCAGACCCTCCCTGCAGCTCTCCAACATCACAGGCTGGATCCAAGGCGCCTGTTCCAACATCACTTCTGTTTACTCCACCATCAGGATGGTGTCATTTAGCCGGAGCCATCATTCATAGTCACACCAAATGGTCCACGGAAGAAAAGTTGGTTACACTCGAATAACAGATGACAAGTGACAGGCTCCGCTCTTGATTTTCCATAATAACAGAAGAGACCAGCAACTGCCATGGTGGTCCAACACCCGAACCACCCCCTCCCTTCCAAGCCGACTCGATCTGCTGATCTCCACTCCTCTCTGGGATTAAAGAGTCTCCCTTGTCCCTGGTAAAGCTAGGCATCCTATCTCTCCAGGGACAGTATCAGAAAAGCCACGCGCACACAAGCAGCCCCGCTCATCTGAGCTCTGCTGCTAAATAAGGAAGAGAAGGAGCTGAAGACCAAAAACATGAGCGAAAACATACACCCCTTTATTTTGGCTGAGGAAAGCAAAATAAGACTTCCCCAGTAAATGACTGGACAGTTGCCTCTTGCCTGTGGGATGATCAGAAGTTTCAGTCACTGAAATTGGGAATTAGGAGAATTCTCCCAGCCTCCTCTGGGGAGGCCATTCAGTTCTAATAAAAAGTTCTTCTAGGAAGGCCAGGTCCAGTGTGAAGAATTCTATTTTTTTTAGAAGATTTTATTTATTTATTTAGAGAGAAAGAGAGAGAGGGAGCAGGGGGAGGGGCAGGGGGGAGGGAGAGGGACAAGCACCTGAGGACGCAGAGCCTGACTCAAGACTCAGTCTCGCAACCCTGAGATCACAACTTGAGCGGAAACCAAGAGTCGGACATGCCTAACCGACTGAGCCACCCAGGTGCTCCCAGTTTGAGGTTTTTTAAAGTTGAGACCCGTCAAATTGTCATTTGCCCATTTTTGACCCACACAACTAGAAATATCGTATGGTCCAACTAAATAGTTTGTGCAAGCCGCCGCCCTAGGTGTTGAAAATGCATAAGGAGATGAGACACAGTCTATCTTCAAGGGGTCGCCAGGAGAGAATCCCATAGAGAATGAGCTGTGGATCGGGTGTGGGTGCTACGTGAAGGAGATACAGAGGAAAGGGGGCTGGGGGATAGAAATGCAGTGTCTTGAAGTAGGAGTTCACTCCTTTTGTTGGTAGGAGTGCAGATCCAGTGGAATAAGCACTAAGCCCCTTTCTTGCCATCTCAGCATCTGAGGATCAGCCAGCAAACCCAGAGTCTCCAAGCAAGTCTAAGAACAGGGTGTGCTCTGAACCTGCTAACCTTGACTGAGTCTCTTTAGCATTTGTTATTTTTATGGGTCCCTGAATGCTTCCCTTGAATATTAATTTTCTCCAATTCTTTAAGTATATATTAGTTATTACATATTTTTGATTAATATTTGATGGCTGCTTAGGCTGCCAAGAGCTCCCATAAATTTCCTCAGTGGATATCTAACGCTAGGTAAGTGTGGGAGACCCCTTGTGTGGAGCAAAGACATCAATCATTTTAAGTCTCTGACTCCACACCTTAATACCCAAAGATATATTGCTAAGAAGCCCATAACAAGTCATTAAAAATGAATGTCTTGTGGCAGTTTTCATGCCTGCAGAATTCAGTGGGGGAGGGAGGGGAAGCTGGGATGTGGCAGAGCCCAGATAGCTCACTAACACCTCGTTGGACATTATTTAAAGATTTTCTATCCCTCACTCCAGGACCAGCTACATAATCTGCAAGGTCTGGTGCAAAATGAAAATGCAGGGCCCCTTGTTCAGAGTTATTAAGCATTTTGAGACAGCAATGATGGTGCATTAAACCAAGCATGGTGCCGTGACGACGCAGGTTACAGAGCCGCGAAGCCCTGCCTCTCTCTGCCCTCCCCAGCACCCACATCTCCTCTCTGGAACTTAGTCCCCATCTGTAAGTGCTTCCCATAAAAACAATAATAACAACAGCATTTACTGAAATACTGTAGAGGCATTCACTAACTTTTATTAACTCATAAGAGCAAGAAAAAGTTCTCATTAACCCCATAAATGCTATTACTACCCCCATTCTACAAAGGAGGAAGGAGATAAAAGTTTATGATGGTTAATCTTATATGTCAACTTGACTGGGCCACAAGGGGGCCAAATATTTGGCTAAATATTATTCTGGGGGTGTCTGTGAAGGTGTTTCTGGAGGAGATTAACATTTGATTGGTAGACTGAACAGACTACCCTCCCTAATGGGGTGGGCCTGGTCCAATCAGTTGAAGTACTTACAGAACAAAAATGCTGACTCTCCCTCGAGGAAGGGGGAATTCCTCTAGCCTCACTGCCTTCAAGCTGGAATATCAGGTTTTCTCCTGCCTTCAGATGCAAACGAAAACATCACTTCTTCCTGGGTCTCCAGCTTGGCAACAGCAGACCTTGGGACTTGTGAACCAATTTCAATTCTTATGTATGTATATGTACACATATGTATGTATTTCACAGATAGAAGAATAGATGGTAGATAGATGGATAGACAGTTTCTTATTGGTCTGTTTCTCTGGAGAACCTCGACTAAGGCAAAGCTCATATAGTTAAGTAACTTGCCCAGTGCCTCAGAGCTGGTAAGTGGTAAGGTTGTGATGTGAATACAGTAGATGTACGCCCGCAAATGACCGTGGTGCTGTTGAAAAAAATGTGTGAACTTGGCTTGGTTAGGAAGAAAGGACTAAATCCATAAAGCAGGGCCCATAAAAAACTGTCATTTGGTCCAGGGCAGAAGAAGCCAAACAGTTCAATGCAGAGAAGATGGTACTCTGAGCTCAGGCTGAGTGCTCAGATCCAAAGAGACCCTGGTACTGGTCCCAAGACTGCTTCTAATAAGATGGCCATGCTAGGCGAGTGAGCCCCTGCTTCTCAGGCTCTGGGGAACCCATCTGGGAAGAGAATGAGCTGGACTTCATGTTCTCCATGAATTCCCTTCCCGTCTAAATACTGAGGTTTTTGCGGTTCAATCCAATGAGCTTCTCGGAGGAAACTGAGATGATAGATACATTCTCTCTTTGGGTTCCTTGAGACGACTTTTGTTTTTTATTCACTATGAAGAAACATACCGGACTAGAGAAATGGTCCCACATCATGCCCACCCATTGCACAGATATATGGATGGGGTGAGGAAGGATGCTCCCAGGTACCAGTGATGCCCAGGAGACATCCTGGACAGGTTTATACACACTCACTCAAACCTTCAGTGCGACCTGAGGCTTACACATGTTTTCTTAGCTGTCGGTGTTCTGAAAGTAGGTGGAATGAGATCCAAGGGAGCTTCACGGAAACCTTTATCAGAAACCAGAAGTCCCTGTCCTTTCCCACTGTCTTAACCTAAAAGAAGAAGGACAACAAGACTCAGAGGGAGAAGGGCAAAAAGGAAGGCAACTAGGGGTGCCCAGGTGGCTCAGTGGGTTAAGCATCTGCCTTCGGCTCAAGTCATGATCCCAGGGTCCTGGGATGGAGCCCTGCATCGGGCTCCCTGCTCAGTCTGGAGCCTGCTTCTCCCTCTGTCTGCCGCTCCCCCTGCTTGTGCTCTCTCTCTGTGTCAAATAAACAAATAAAATATTTTTTTTATTTTTTTTTAAAAAAAGAAGGAAGGCAACTAACGCTTTTTTTTTTTTAACCCCCTAATCTGTGCCAATTCCTGAGACAGCCTCTGGTTTATATCATCTCATGACAACCTTGCTAGGCAGGAAACACTCTCCCAATTTTACAGATCCCAATCTGGGGAGCAAGGAGATGAGGTGACTTGCTTTTTGTCTCAAGCTTCTGAGCAATGAGCAGAGCTCGAAGTCAAACCCAGACCTTTCCACTGCATCACAATGCCTAGAACGACCCGTGCTGAAATATTTCAGTGTCATAAATTGAAACAGAGTCTGGAATTGAGTTGGGCACTTTGAATGTGTCCTGAAGCCATTGGTTTATTTTATCAAATACATTAGTATTTGTTCACTGTTTACCAATCCTCAGATCAAGTCAGGAAATGTAAGGTGAATTAAGCCCCCGTAAAGGGGGTATATAATGGCTATGATCCCAGTGGCCCTCATTTCCCAGGGTCCCAGGTCCCATTGCTCATCAAAGATCCTTGTGGCTGCACAGGGAAACTTCCTGTCCCGCTGCATGTGAGCTAATCCACCTTCTAGTGAGCTCTAAGGAGCATCAACATCTTCGTTTATTGAAATCTCCAGTACAGAACACTCCACCTGCAGCACTATTGGATCCAGAGTCCCACCCATCTTAGGCTCGATAAACTATAGTATACTTCAGTCCTTCCTGCTGTGATCTCAGGCACTATCCCGCAGAGTCCTGGTCTAGTGGTGGACATGACCCTAGCACGGTGGAAATGCGGCACACAACACACAGCCTAGCAGGCAACAGGAGTGACTGAGATGTTCTGCTCTGCCATCACACACGTGCCACACTTCCCACATGGCCTCACCTCCTCGCCAGAGCCCTGCATCCTTCCGGACCCTTTAACTTTCTCATTTGCTTCCCCATATTTAGTCCGGTGGTAATTAGTTAGACCCATGGTTATAAAACAGGGGCAACTGTATCCCTCGGGGGACGTTTGGCAATATCTAGAGACAGTTTCAGTTGTTACAACTGTGGGGGGTGCTACCGGCATCTAGTGCACAGAAGACAGGGATGCTGCTGAGCGTCCTACAGTGCACAGGACGGCCCCCACGACAAAGAATTATCTACTCCAAATGTCAGTGGTGCCACGGTTGATAAATCCTGATGTAGACCGGGGATGGCAAGTTTCTGCCACGAGTGCTCCTCTTTCCACTCCCTTTATGTCCTTTGCTGTCACATCTAGTTGATCAGGACAGTCATTCCCTCTGAGCCCAGTTCAGAACTCAGAATCCTCTCGGCACAGGGCTCCAGGGAGCTGCTAATAAGTGTTAGGTGCCAAAATGCCAAATGAGCTCGATTGGCCATCCTTACATGAGACACTTTCTGTGCTGGCCACATTTACCAACTTTGACCATCACCCTTTCAAAGCGAGGATCATGCTTCTAAACTCTATCGTCCCCAACAGCTCCAAGATGAAGAAGGAAGATGGGGAGAGGAAGAGGAAGAAAGGGAGTGGGGGGGAAAGGAGGGAGGGAGGGAAGCAAAAAACCAAAGAGAAAAGAAGGGAAGGAAAAGAATGGTGTAAAAAAAACAGGGATGGAAAGTAGAAGAAATGAAGTTCCAAACGAGACTCCACTGAGATGGACACTTAGAATAACTGAAGCAGCCTCCCTGCGTGAGGAGTTTCATTTTGTGTCCTGTTAAGGTGTTAAGGTCAAAGCCAAAAAGCCAATACCGTGAACTTCGCTACCATCAAAAGGGTGGCTCCCTGTCAGGAGAACCTCATCGCTGTCTTCTTTGGGTCACCGCGGTCGGCCAGGCTCACCGTAAGAATTCCCACTTCCCCCAGTCCCTCCATCACCCCCCAAGTACAGAGCTGTCTTTCCAAGTTGTGAGGCAGAACTGTCCTTTGGTGTCATTTTTCCCACGGGCCGCACAGAGTGTCCCTGAAGAACGAGGATTCAAGTTCTTCCCCAAAAGTCAGTCAGCCCTCATTTTGGTGCAGATTGCAGGTGAAGGCAAGGGCACCCATCCTAGTTAACACCATCATCAGTGGTCAACAATGGTGGTACTGAGCTAAAACGAAATCCTAAACAGTGCTTGACTGTTGACAGGGTCTTGATGGATACACTCGGAGTGTTTTTAATAGCTTAGATCTTCAGAGGAGATTTGGCAAGCCCTTACCATGTCAGTGTTCATGCCATTAGAATGACACAACCGCATGTCTGTCTGGAAATTTTCCCTGATAAAGGTGGAATGGAGGCAAAATTCTCAGGTCTACAAAGGGCACACCTTAGAAAATAACAAACGTTCCTATTGAGTAAGCAAGTAATCAATTTGTTGGAAAAAACTACTCTTTGAAGGCATGTATAATTTTTGGCACTGTGCATCTTGGGATGTTTTTTTCCCCCACAACATTGCCAACGAAAAGCCCAAGCACAGGCTGTGTTTCAGATGCTTCCATGCATCTCTACCAGCAGCACTTGCCCTGTCTAAGGTACAAATCAGTGCAGCTTCCCATGCTCAGCTCCCACAGTGGCCAGACTGGCAAACCCCCTCCACTGATTTAAAAAAAAAAAAAAAAATTTTTTTTTTTTCTTGAACGTATTCCTATTCTCAGAGTCCATCTGTTAAGTCTTTTTATTGGTGGCATATTTGGGACCCCATGCCATGCAAAATTCCACAAAGGAACCTTCTTTGTCCATTGTAAAATCAAGTGATCTCTTCCTCCTCCCTGCAAAAGAGAGCCATTTGGATGAGATCCCAGTCTCTGGAGAGAGAAGATGGAGGTGGCAGGAGAGTCCGCCCTCCACCTCGGATCCTAGCTTAGCTCCTCCTGCCCTTTGGACAAGGTAGACCCGAAGAACGCAAATCATTTAACCTCCATGAGCAACTTCGCAAAGGCGTGCAGATAGATACCTCGCACACGTTGCAAAGGATTTAGCCGAAGTGGGGACCACATGCAAATTCGGTGTTTGGAGAGCCCCGGCGTTTGCTGAGAAAATTCCAGGAGAGAAGTCACTGGACCACCGCGTCCTTTATCACTTTCTGAGTGACTTCTGAGCCACTTCACCTTGCGCTCCTTTAATTTCTAGGCAACCAGGCCTACGAGGGCCTGTGCGGGCCGGCTCTGCTTTCACTACTCCTGGCATCCTTCCTCACCTTTGCCTCCTGTAGAGAAGGGACTGGTTCTCATGTTTTCCCCAGCTCAATAGCTCGGGGCTTTGCTAATCTTGCTGAACACTTCAGTTTTTAGATGGTATATCAATGAGGCATTCAAACAGAGCAGTTTATACACAAAAATTCTGTCTGCTTTGTAAAAGATTATCCTTTTATAAACACTCGGCAGAAAACATAAAAGCAAATAGGGGACAGCACATAGAACAGGAAAGATGTTAGCAGGGAGATTAATACTGAATGGGTCGAAATGAATGGCGCTTACTAAAACGAGCTCCAGATACTTTGGCAGCAGTGAAACATAAATAATGGGAATGACACATCGTTTATTCGGGATAATGAGTTGATCCAAAGTAGAGGCCCAGGACAAGAGATTAAAGATTAAATATCCATCTCCTGATGAATATCAGTAGCCAACTTTAACCTTTTCCTTCCAAAAGTACAATTTTACTTGAACAATTATATGTGCTTGTGCTACAGTACAGAAACTGGATTCTTAAAAAGCAGCAAATACCGCTTGCCTCGTTTTCTTATCCTGGTGGAAAACAAGGTGGCACATTTCAAGAGAGGAAGTGTCTTGGATTTTATTTCTAGGCTCTGAGCCTCTGGACACCGATATAAAGAAAGAATCCACCCCCCCCCCTCAATATTCTGCACTGGAGACATAGAGCTTAAGGACTCTGCTCACATCTCTTCATTCACTCATTTAACAATAAAGTTTTTCAAAAGAAAAAGGGAAGTGAGACTGGCACAACCCCATATGGATTTCACATTGACCATGAGCCCCACAGAATGATAGAATGGGACAAGCCTCAGAAATCAGTGTGTTCAAACTCCTCACCCCAACTCCGGAGAGGACACTGAGGCTGGCGGCCAGGGTGTGTCCCGGCCGGGGTCCCACAGCCTATTAGAAGTGGAGCTGGGACTAGTACGGAGCCTTCTGGCCTCCAGCCCCCACTCTTCCCACTGCACCCTGCTGCCTCTTTATTCCCTCAAGTTGGAAATAATGACCAAAGCAGCTTGCTGGAAGAGCCAGAACCCCACATGCTAAATTAAAGCCCTGAATTCATGAAAAACTTAGAATATTGGAAGCTCTGAATAAATAAGGGTTGGAAACAAAAAAAGGGGATGGGAAGAGTTGGAGCAGTGGGAGAAAATGTAGAGGAGGAGGCAAAAGGAGCAGACAGCAATCACAGACAGCCGCGATGCCAACCCACAGGCCCTGCCACCCAGGCACGATTCTGGAACAGTCCGAGAGTGGCCCTTTTCTCTCAAAGGGCAAGAAGACACCGAGCAAGGAGAAATCGTGTGGTTTGCCCATTTCTTGGAGCCAAGAAGCTGCCCACTGTTCACAAGCCAAGACCAGGAGAGAGGTTTTGTGGCTGGTAGATACTGGGGGAGTAAGGAGAGCAGGAAGATTCAAATGTTGCCATTAAAACAACAACAACAACAACAGTTAAAAAAACAAATCCCAGGCCACCAACCAGGCGGGAGCAGGAGACCATCACAGGTTAATTCCGAAGCTGCTCACCTACAGAGAGCAAGGTCAGGATTTGGCTGTCGTCCCATGTGATATCAGTTTGGTGGTTTCAGTCTATGCTCCAGGGAACATTTGTCTCAGTGCCAAACCAACATGCATGCACGGTTGGCAAGCTGTCCTCCGGAGGCCAGGGATGAGGAGCTGTGGAAGTGTATCATTTTCACTTTGCAAGTGTTTGCATGCCAATGCCTCGGACATTGCTGCTCTTCGGAGAAAGAAGGGAATTTATGCTTGAGAGCAAGGCTGTGTTCAGCTGCCTTACCCTACATGGGGGTGGTGGAGCGAGCAATTCCAATCTCTATCCTCTCTTCCTGAGTGAGTTCAGCATTTTGTCATAGGTGAAAATAATTGAACTACTTCCTAGATAAGAAAGGTATTACTGGGACCACCTGCCAGATCTTAGCAGGAAAGAAATTTTTGTGATGACCATGTGACTCATTGGTTTCCACTTAGATGAGATCATTAAGACAAAAGGCAAGATGGTCACGAAACATGCAACTGCCATTTTGGAAAAGGAAGGATGTATGAAATAGAACGTTTTTAAAAAGGGCTCTGAAAGGAAGTCCAACATAAATTCAAACATGATTTTAAGCACTGAACATGCTTAGCAAAGGACCCAGGAAAAAAACAACAGCACCGCTCAGCCTCCCTAAATTGAGAGAGTACCCCTAGGGTAGCCCACTAGGAAACAGACACATGTTAATGTCTTTACCAAGTGTTACGAAATAATCCGGTGCACATAGTTATGGAGACAAGGACAGGGTAGCTGGAGGAGGAAGGTGGTAGAAGGACTTTCCAAAAGAAACACCAGGTTTTCATTGAATCTTTTCACGATGTCCAGCCCTGGTTAAGGTGATGTCTGCAACAAATAGTAACAAACTGAATGTGACACTGTGCTAGAGATGGTGTGACACCATGGGTCAGGCGGATGATGCTACATAGACCATGGACCCGTCCAGGAAGAATTTCCAGTTAAACATTCCCAGTACTTTAAAAATGCAATTCACACTTTCCAGCCATGACCAATATTGCCTTGTGGATGAAGCCTATCAGCAGATCTGACCATGAAAAGACTGCAGCCTCCAAAGTGAGATCACTGCATCTTTATCTCCCAGGAGACAATTTAGTGGTTGTAGAAGCAAAGATGGCTGTGCTCAAATTAATCCCCAATGGCCCAGTAAGGAGCTGGGCTTGGGAATTTCTCTCAAACTGCCATTTGACAATGTTGATCTTCCAGCAAATAGCTATGGAGGCTCTATAGGAACTCCCTAAATTGGATCTTTTTCTCAGATTATCGAATTCTCAGCAGATTACGTGGTCTTTTTCATAGCTCCCAAGTGACAGGCCTATGTGCTTGTGAGACTATGTTTGTCCTTAGGGCCAAGGCTAGTGATAGCTATGGCCGGCGGGGGGGCTCTTCATAGGCCAAATTCTGATTTTCCCCCAAATATATTCACTGAAAAAGAGTCAATATTTTTATAGATACGTGGGTACGGTGAAAAAGAAAAAAATTCTCTTTTATAGCTAAAACAAGTAGTGAGTTCTGGAGGACCCAGGCTCCCAGCATGTTTCCCCAATTCCAGGCCTGCCTCTAACACTGGTTTGTAGTACAGACTGACATTAGATGTTTTTACAAATTTACACACGTATGTCAGCACATGCTTTCCAGACTTGGACTTACAACTCCAGGGCACTCAACTCTACACTTGTGTGAGGACAGCTAAGTTTGATCACCATCAATTTGTTAGCTCTGTATATTCTTGATAATTTGGACTGACGGGTGTCACACACTCTAGAAACTCGGTGTCAGCTTGATGGAAAGTAGTAAGAACTGAAGGAGGTAGGATCAAGAACCATAAGGAAGTAAATCACAAATCACCTTTCAGAAAGGCACATTAAGTGAGGGTCTCATTCAGACAGCGTTGTTAGCTAAGGGGTCTTACCAGGTTAAGAGGGCAGCAGAGGTCTCCAAAGGGGGATGACTTCCTGCCCTGCCACTGTAAGTACTCTTCCCTTGCTCTATTCTAATCAGTAGCTCTCAGCCTTAGTTACACAGTAGAGTAACCTGGGGAGCATTTAAAAAACACCTGCCCAAGGCTTACGCAGAGATTCTGACCTAGCTGATCTAAAGAGGAGCCCAAGCAATACATATTTAAAAGTTGCTGAAGAGATTCAAGTGCACTTTAGAGTAGTGGGCTGCCTATCAGCCCCCAAAAATATCAGGTCCTAATCCCTGGAACCCAGAGATGGTACCCTATATGGCAAAAGAGGAGTTTGCGGATGTGATTAAGTTAAGGATCTTGAGATGAGGAGATGATGCTATATTATTCAGGTGGGCTCTGAATGCTATGGCGAGTGTTGCTATAAAAGAGAGGCAGAGGGAAAGTGGACACACACATCAGAAGAGGTAATGTCAAGATGGGGCAGAGAGAGAGAGAGAGAGTTGAAGATCTAGAGTCTTGCAGCATTGAAGACTGGAGTGATGTGGTCACAAGCCCAAGAACGCTGGCAGCCACCAGAAGCTGACAAAGGCAAGGAATGGATTCTCTCTTGGAGCCTCTAGAAGGAATGCTGCCCTGCTGACACCCAGATTTCAGCTCGGTGATACTGATTTGGGACTTCTGGCCTCCAGATCTATGAGAAAATAAGTTCTATTGTTTGAAACCACTAAATTTGCGGGGATCAGTTATGACTGCCACAGCAAACTCATAGAGCCGGGCTCGGCAACCATGGCTCTGATCTCATTGGTCACTAGGAAAGCCATCAGAAAAGCCAAGGTCAGTGCCACCTCTGAGCCATTCACCTGCTTCTTCTCAATCTGGAGCACTTTCCCCTATAATCTTCACTTGGCTGACCCCAAAACTTTTTCCCTGGTTCCTGATCCAATCTACATTAGATCTGCTTGGTATTTCCTTTTAGAATTTTGTTCTCATCCTTCCTAGTACTTATCACAATTTATCATCAGATATTTATTTGTCTGGTTATTTATTTAGTGTCTTTCTTCCCCACTAGAATATAAACTCCCTGAGAACAAAGTTTACACCATTTTGTTCACCACTGTGTTTCCAGCGCCTAGCGTGGTAGCAGACACACAGTGAGCAATCAATAAAAACATTAAAGGAAATAATGAACAAATGAATGATAGTCATAATAGGTGGGAATGAATGCCAGATAAACAGCCAAGAGCATCAGATCAGGATCTATCTCTCAGGAGAGAGAATGGCAAGGGCGAGGAAAGAATCTAGGGAACCCACATAAAAAGGCCACAGTCCTGACAGTCCCCCACAATCTGTGGGAGAACTGGAATAACGAGGGAGGTTACGTGCAAAGGCTACATACATGTACACTTGATTCTTGATTTGAGCAGCCGATCACAGTTCTAGATTGCACTTGCTATGTCATGAGGATCTCGATCCAGTGCCATGTTTGCCTAGTACTGGCTCAAGAACCGGACAGGGAAAAGAAAGCAGGTAAACCACCTTAAGACCTACAGCAAGGCGTAACTGGAAAAACATAGGCACCAACAAATATTCAAGTGAGATAAGACACATCTATCTCATCATCCGCATGAAAATATAGGACACTGGTTGATATCCATCTCTTTCCAGGTATTTTAAGTATGCTCCCACTATCCACCTGTCTCTAAGTTAGGGACTACCTGTTTTATAATATTTGTGTAGTATCTATTTTTTAAAAAATCACTTGAGCAAACCCAGAGTAGTAAGTACAATCCATTGCACTGTTCCTTCCTGACTGTTTGCTCCAACCATAGTAAACACACCCCAGAGGCAAAAGTGATTGACTACTGGATGCTGCTTTCCAGGTCAAGGACCAAGATGGTTCTCCCACCAGAACACTCCAGGCCGCTCTCTCATCTGGTGAAACAGCAATGGCAAGAGAAATGCCACTTTGAAAATCTAGGAATTCCAAGATTTAGGAGAGCAATTAAGCAAAAAAGCAGAACGAAAAGCCCTACGTTCAGCCAAAAAGCTAAAATGATCAGGTAAGGGAACAAGAGGGTTGGTAAAAGAGAAATACCCAGAGGAGGATTTCAGGTAGGTTCTTTGACTGCAAGGAACAAACTCACCCACTCATACCAGGAAAAAGATGACGCTTGAACCCTGCCTTTTGTTTTCCTTTGGTTTTACTCCTCCAGTTTTGACCTCAGGAACACGTTGCTTTTGTATCTGTAAATGCAGACATTTTAATCAAAGGAATACCAACACCAGTGAATTTTCATAGAGAAGCTATTTTCTAGAGCAAACCCTATTGGTTCCGGGTATCTCTGGTTTTATCAACTTCATCCTGGTGTATCTAAAGGGAGGGGGTTTTATATTTATCCTGCTTGGAGTTTGCCGAGCCTCTTGAATCTATATGTTTATGTGTTTTGCCGGTTTTTGGAAAATACTTGACAATTATCTCTTCAAATATTTCTTCCTCACTGTCGCTCTCTTACCCTCCTGGGACTCCAATTTATATGTGTGCTAAAACATTTCACTATGTCCCATCTATCTCTTCTGTTCAGTATTTTAATTTTATTCCCCCGTGATTCAGTTTAGCTATTTTCTTTGGGTCTGACTTGGAGTATACTAATCTTGTCTTCTGCTGCATCCGGTGAGCTATTAGATTCATCCAATGAAGTCTTAATGTCAGACATAATATTTTTTAGGTTATAGAACATCTGATTGATTCCTTTATATAGAGTCAAACTCTCAGTTGGTCCTCTCCCATCTTTTCACCTCTTCTGTGCATCTTTTCCTCTATTTTCTTTAGCATATTTATACCAGCTATTTTGAAGTCTTTGAGTCAGATAAACGTCTGCCTTCAGCTCAGGTCGTGCTGAAGGGTCCAGGGATTGAGCCCTGCTTAGGGCTCCCTTCTCACTGGGAAGTCTGCTTCTTCCTCTGCCCTTCCCCCTGCTCGTGCTCTCTCTCTCTCTATCTCTCTCTCTCTCTTTCACAAAAATAAATAAAATCTTTAAATAAATAAAGTCTTTGAACGAACTCCAATATCTGGATCATCTATGGGTTTACTTCTATTCCTTGCTTTTCTCTTCATTGTTAGTCCTGTTTTTCTGCTTCTTCACCTGCCTCATAATATTTTACTGTACAGGTAACATCATGTGTAAAGAGTCTGAGAGACTGGTCTTTGTACATTCCTCTGAAAGGCAGATGGGGAGAGGAACTGATCACCTCAGTTTAATGTGGAATTGAGCTGACTTGGAGCCAGATTGAAGCTTCAGTTAGAAAAAGCCCACCCCGGTTTTCAGATATCTCAAGGACAACTGTGTGTTCGCTGTAGGCCCTTCCATCACGGGGGCGGGTTTCAAAGCACTTGACGGCAGTAAGACACTGCCCCCTGTTTTCCCAGCCCAGCCTCCCAGACTCTTGAGCCACCCCAGCACTCAGCAAATGTCCCCTGAGAAAACTGGCTACGACATTTAGAGCCCTTCTAGATCCTAGCTTGTCAGCTTCCTCAGCAGGTTTGTCTTTGCCCTGCAGAGTCCCTCTGTCTAGGCCAGGCCTGACTGACCCTCAGCCTGTGACGATACGTACAGTTGTCCCCAGGAAAGAAAACGGCTAGTAATCTCAGCTAGCCCGGGAAGGGAACTTCCCTCTGGAATTTTAATGTATCTGATACTTTTTGCATCTTAGTTCTCCAGTGTCTTTAAAAATATAGTTTTGCAATTTCTTCCATTTTTTTTCTAGCTGTTACAGCAGGAGCCAAGAGCCTGCCACAACATACTACTCAGAAGCAGAAGTTCCCATTAGCCCAAATTAATTCCATAAATAATTTTCTATATAGAATAGGCAAGCTTTACCAGTATTTTCCACTTCATTCTTACTTACTGACATGATTTTCATCTAGTTCAATTTTTTTCCACATACACTTAACAACCAAGATTTGATTTATTCATCTGTATTTCTGACCATATGAAATTACATCACTCATAGCATCAGCTGTTGTGAGTTTTCACCTGCAGCCATAACTTCTACTGTGTAATTTTACTTTCAAGATTTGCAGATCTAAATTTAGTCAAGAACATTCCATTTTTTCAGGCACACTTTAGACTCTAATATATTCTACTAAGTACAGGTGTAGATACTGTAATTTTTACTTTGTATTGATTATTTTTACCAGGAATATCCATCAAAAACTCAATAAAAGACAGATGATTTGACTTAGGTCTTATTTAATCTCTGAGAAAATCCATGTGCAGTTCTCCTTAGATTGTACAGAATTTTTTCAGCATCCTGAATTGGTCTATTGCATCTCTAACAAATGTCCCCTACAAGTCTCTAATGCTATATAGTCAGAGTGCCCCATGTTGGCAGTTCAAAGAGCAAAATGATGACATTGAAGTGGTAGGCTTGTCATGGCGAGATCAACGTGCCTTGCATCATGATTGGAACACGAAGACCCTGGGAACTAAAGCAGCTCCAAAGGCTGGGAGTTGACTCTGTCTCAACTAGTTTTGTCCATACTTGTCTCTCTGCCTCTGCTCTTGCCTCCTCTTTACAAAAGCTCCCTGCGGGGGGCCTGGCTGGCTCAGTCTGCAGAGCATGTGACTTTTGATCTCGGGGTCATGAGTTCAAGCCCCACAATGGGCATGCAGCCTACTTGAAAATTGTAAGGGGCACCTGGGTGGTTCAGTCAGTTAAGCATCTGCCTTCGGCTCAGGTCATGATCTCAGGGTCCTGGGATGGAGCCCCACGGCGGGCTCCCTGCTCAGCAGGGAATCTGCTTCTCCCTCTGCCCCTCCCCCCTTGTTCTTTCTCTCTCAAATAAATTTTAAAAATCTTAAAAAAAAAACTTCCTGTGGATTCATCATGATTGTTTTACTCCCTCCTAACCTCAGATCTCCCAGAATCTCTCCCTTTTGGCCATCCTGGCCTCTCTCTCTGTATCATCCCCTTCCAGCTTTAATCCCTTCCCCTTTTCCAATATGATGTCTGGGTTCAAAATCTTGAGGAAAGGAAGGTGACTAGCCCAATGTAGTCTGAAGGCCATGAGAACCCAAGTTCATGGAATCTTGCTCAGGAATCGCTTTAATTCAGTATTTTTCAGTGTGATCTGCAGATCACCTTCAGGTCCGACAATCACCCTTCCACATTCCATGGCCCTGTGTCTTTCCCCTGAGTAAGAGTTCCCTCGGCCAGAGCTCCCTGCAGGCCTTGCCTACCCTCTACTACGGTGAATTAAGCATCCTGGTAGCGAAAAAGCTCCAGTGTCAGATTAGTCTGGGTTCGAAACCCAGTTTCATTGCCTATAAATTGATCCCAAGTGAGTTCCCCAATTCTGAGTCGTACTTTTCTCATCAGTAAAAGGAGAGTGTTCTATCAGCTTTACAGAAAGAAATGAAAGAATACATCTAAGGAACCCCAGTATAGAAAAAGTACTCACAAATATTAGTTCCTTTCCTTCTGAGGACAAGTCTGTGGGGCCACCTTCATCACAGAGAGGGCAGCATCGTCATAGTGTGTGGCCAGAACCAAGCAAAACACATGAGACAGACCCAGGAAATAAAGGAATGGATTTGCCAGCAAGAGACAATGATTTTTTTTTTTTCCCTTTGCCAAGCCTGAATTTCCCAGAGATACTGCATTTCTTTGGATAACTCAGCAACCACGCAGTCCAGATAAAGTCTCTCAGGCAGGCAACATGTTTACAGTCAAAAAGCTCACTTCCACTTCAAGTTTCCAATCCCCTGCTGCTACTTTCTGCAAACTTAATTAATTAGTTGCTGCTAACATTTGTTCAACCTCATGCAGCAATGGGAGACGGAAGGAAACGGGCTCCCATAAATTAAAAACATTTCAAAATATTGTCTTCTCCCAAGAAAACAGTTTTTTTAAATTAACACTCCATTTGGATAACTTTAAGGTTTCAAAAGAAAACAAACAAGGGAGTTCCAATTCGTATTGATTGCCTTTAACTATTTCCCCACCATCGATCTCCACTCCACTCTAACTATCCTAAGCATTATCGTCCCTGTAACAGATTCACAACTGCTCCTATACCTATCTCCTTTGTAATGCTTAGGTAATTATATCACATACAGTCCTGGTGTGAAAATGCCTGCCACACACTCCATCAGTCAGCAGATTAAGAGATGCCTAAACCCTAAGTGATAATGTTGTCTTAGAAAATTAAAATCCCAAGTGCCGTATTGAAGGCAATGATGTGTAACAAGAAGGTACAGTAAATTTTTATTTTTCTTATTGATTTGGTTGTTTCACCACCAAGACATAATTACACTGGCTAAGACTAAATAATAGGGTAAGTGGCTAGGAAATGGCACTGTAAGCAAATATCAACTTATCCCAACTGATTAATCCAAGGGATTCAGAGTGGGGCATTCTGATCCGTTAGCCGGGTTATCAGCTACCAGTCGAGTATTTGTAATCAGGGTGGGGAAGGTCCTCCAATGACCAATGAGCATGAGATAGCATCCCAATTACAGATCATCCACTACCTGTCATGATTTTTGTACAATGCATCCTTAGGTAAAAAAGATCAATGATATTTGCTTTGCCTACTGTGCATGATTGGTGAGGCATTCTACAGCTCCACAAAAACATCAGTTGCTGTCGTTGTTTTACTGTTGTTATGAATAACACAGTAGAAAGAGTTTCGAACCTGGAATTATGACCTGAGTCCTAATCAGAGCTCTGCTCATAAAATGGTCAAGTCACCACAGGGTGGTGAACAGTGACATAGGATGAACGGTGACAACTGGAAGACCCAATATTTGGGGATGCTTCCATACATTCTGTGACATGGTCAGAATGCCCATGACTATGTGCAATTTTCACCAGTGTCTTCTTAGTTTACTTTGGTGTAATCTTCATCTTTTCCTATGTGCTGATGATACTTACAAGATTCAAAAATATGTCACACAATTTGAAAATTACTGGTGAAATCATGCAAGTGGACAAGAACAAAAGGGGAAACTTAAGAATGCAGAAACTAAGCCCTGGATCACTAAATCAGTACATTTAACTTCCAAGAAATGGGAGGTTATGATTTTTGAGACATTCCTATCAACAGTGAGGTTGACTGCAGGCACAAGAAAACAAATGAAAGCTGCCATACAATAGAAAAAAATTTGATTTAATTTTGTACGAATAACACCAATAGTTAGGTAGGTAAAAAATACCTCCAGGGCGCCTGGGTAGCTCAGTCTTTGGGCGTCTACCTTTGGCTCAGGTCATGATCCCAGGGTCCTGGGATCGAGCCCCGCATCAGGCTCCCTGCTCGGCAGAGAGTCTGCTTCTCCCTCTCCCACTCCCCCTGCTTGTGTTCCCTCTCTCGCTGTGTCTCTGTCAAATAAATTAAAAAAAAATACCTCCATTTGTATGTAACCACAATAGGCATGGTAATTAGCATCATATTTAACATATCAGATTATTTTTATTGTAATTTTTAATCGTTTTTGCTCAGTTTAAACAATGTGTATGTATGAACGCTCAAATAGAGAGAGATAGATATAGCAAATCTCTCTCTTAATACCTATCTATCTATCTATGTAACAGACATACCTCAGAGATATTGCAGATTTGGTTCCAGACCACTGCAATAAAGCAAATATCACAATAAAGCCAGGTCAAATTAATTTTTTTGTTTTCCCAGTGCATATAAAAGTTAGGATTTGCACTACATTCTAGTCTAGTAAGTGTATAATAGTGTTATGTCTAAAAAAACTCCAATGTACATCCCTTGAAAAATGCTTTATTGCTCAACAATACTGTTATGTGTGCTATAGCAAGTTGTAATCTTGCTGCTGGTGGGCGGTCCTGCCTCAGTGTTGATGGCTGCTGACAGCTGGCTGCTACAGGTCTGGGTGGCTGTGGCAGTTTCTTCAAACAAGACAGCAGTGGAGCTTGCTGCACTGGCCGACCCTGCCTTTCATGAATGATTTCTCCGTCGCATGTGATGCTGCTTGACAGCATTTTACCCACAGTAGAATCTCTTTCAAAATTGGAGTCAATCCTCTCCAACCTTGCTGCTGCTTTATCGACTGAGTTTAGGCAATATTCTAAATCCTTGGCTGTCATTTTAACAATCTTCACAGCATCTTCACCAAGAGTAGATTCCATCAAGAAACCATTCTCTTTGCTCCTCCATGAAAAGCAACGCCGCATCCACTAAAGGTTGATCACAAGAAAGGCAGCAATTCAGTCCCATCTTCAGGCTCCACTTCTGATTCTAGTTCTCTGGCTATTTCTACCCCGTCTGCAGTCCCTTCCTCCACTGAGGCCTTGAACCCCTCAAAGTCATCCATGATGGTTGGAATCAACTTCTTCCAAATTTCTGTTCATGTTGATATTTTTACCTCTTCCCCTGAATTATGGATGTTCTTAATGGCATCTAGAATGGTGAATCCTTTCCAGAACTTTTTCATCTGTATATATTTATGTGTGTGTGTGTGTATATATATATATATATATATATATATATATATATATATATATATTTCTGACATTTAGTATTTTTAAATTTTTTATCGGAGTATAGTTGACACACGTTACATGGATTGCAGGTGTACAACACAGTGATTCAACTTCTCCATACGTTATGCTGTGCTCCCCACGAGTGTAATGTACTAGAGCAGTATCATCGTCTGTATTCCCTATACCATGCTTTGTACTCCCATGATTATTTATTCCACAACTGGAGGCTTCTGGATATCTTCTACTCCCCTTCACCCATCACCTCACACCTGTCAGAATGGCTAAAATCAAAAAGACAAAAAATAACAAGTGTTGGCGAGGATGTGGGGAAAAAGGACCCTCATGCCCTGTTGGTGGGAACGTAAATTGGTGCAGCCACTGACTGTGGAAAACAGTATGGAAGATTCCTCTAAAACTTAAAAGTAGAAATACCATATGATCCAATAATTACAGAAGGGTTTCAATTTACTTTGCCCAGATCCATCAGAGGAATCACTATTTATGGAAGATCGAGCCTTACAAAATGTATTTCTTTAATAATAAGACTTGAAAGTCCAAATAATTCCTTGATCCATGGGCTGCAGCATGGATATTGTGTTAGCAGGCACAAAAACAACATTGATCTCATTGTCCATCTCCATCATAGCTCTTGGATGAGCAGGTGCGTTGTCAATGAGCAGTAATATTTTAAAAGGAATCTTTTTTTCTGAGCAGTGAGTCTCAACAATGAGCTTAAAATATTCAGTTTACCTTGTTGTAAACAGATATACTGTCATCCAGGAGTTGTTGTTTTATTTCCAGAGCACGGGCAGAGTTGGTTTAGCATCATTCTTTAAGGGCCCTGGGAGTTTTAGAATGGTAAATAAGCACTGGCTTTAAGAGAAAGTCACCGACTGCATTAGCTCCTAACAAGAGGGTCAGCCCGTCCTTTGACGCTGTGAAACCAGGCACTGACTTCTCCTCTCTAGTTATGAAAGCCCTAGATAGCATCTTCTTCCAGGATAAGGCTGTTTCATCTACACTGAAAAGCTGTTGTTTAGTGTAGCCTCCTTCAGGAATTCTCCTAGCTAGATCTTCTGGATGACTTGCCGCAGCTTCTCCATCAGCACTTGCCACTTCACCTTGCACCGTTATGTTACGGAGACGGCTTCTCTCCTTAAACCTCATGAACCAACCTCTGCTGGCTTCAGACTTTTCTTCTGCAGCTTCCTCACCTCTCTCGGCCTGCACAGAACTGAAGAGAGTTGGGGCCTGGACAGGGCTTTGGCTTAGGGGAATGTTATAGCTGGGTTGATCTTCATTCCAGACCACTAGAACTTTCTCCATATCAGCAACAAGGGTGTTTTCCCTTTCTTCTCATTCATGAGTTCACTGGAGCAGCACTTTGAATTTCCTTCAAGAACTTGTCCTTCATGTTCACAACTGGGCTAACTAGCTCAAGAACCCTAGCTTTTGGCTTGTCTTAGCTTTGGACATGCCTTCCTCTGAGCTTAATCATTTCTAGCTTTTGATTTAAGATGAGAGACATCTCCCTTTCACTTAAGCGCTTAGAGGCCATTGTAGGGTTATTAATTGGCCTAATTCCAACATTGTTGTGTCCCAGGGAATAGGGAGGCCTGAGGGAAAGAGAGAGAGATGGGGAACAGCCAATTGGTGGAGCATTCAGAAGACACACACATTTATCAGTTAAGTTCACTGTCTTACATGGGCATGTTTCCTGGTGTCCCAAAATACTTAACAATAGTAACATCAAAGA
This sequence comes from Eumetopias jubatus, assembly GCF_037043125.1. Classification (NCBI taxonomy): domain Eukaryota; kingdom Metazoa; phylum Chordata; class Mammalia; order Carnivora; family Otariidae; genus Eumetopias; species Eumetopias jubatus. The sequence continues at coordinate 39,148,415 of NW_028274818.1, forward strand.
TCACGGATCACAAATCACCATCTCAAATACAATAATAATGCACAATCTTGACTATTGCAGGAATTGCCAAAATGTGACACAGAGACAGGAAGTGAACAAGTGTTGTTGGAAAAATGATGCTGATAGACCTGCTTGGCACAGCGTTGTTACAAACCTTCAATTCGTAAAAAAAATGCAATATCTGTGAAGCACAACAAAATGAAATATGCCTGTGTGTGTATGCATATATACACATGCACATATATAATAGATATTGATATATATTTGTATTATTTTTTATTGTATTTTGTATTATTCAAATACAGATAAAGATATAGACATATAATCTCTGTCTCTCTCCATTCATGTGTGTGTATGTGTGTATCCAAACAAGAATTTATATAGAGGGATAGAGACCGAATGAAAGAGACAGACAGACAAAGACACAGCACAGAAAATTAGTTGCCTGCAAGTTGTCAATCGCCCTTCTGTTCATTAAAATAACCTAGATTTTGTTGGAGAAAGCAGTATGTCCACCTAAAAAAAAAAAAAAAAAAATTTGCAGCATTCCTTGCAAACAAGAATGGCTATATATCTAACTGCTGACCAGCAAAATGTAAGCAGTGCTGTGGCAGGCAGCATCCAGGGAAGCGCATTAAAAGTAGGCCTGACCAGGTTGGAAAGCCCATTTGCTCCTTGCTTTTCCCTTCTGCCTGCCTGCAGCATCGACGCTTTACTTGAAAAGGATCAGCCAGCTTGTGATTCTGAGGTGACAAATCCATGCTAAGGATGGCTTAAGTGAAAAAGTAGGAGGAGGCTGGGGTTCTGCTTTTTTCAAGATTTGCCAAGTCAGTTTAGGATTACCTGCCTTCATACTTCTCATATATGAGCAAAGTCAAACTCCTAATTTTTTTAAAGCCACTGTTTCGGAGCTTCTGTTCTCAGCAGTACAACATAATTCCTAACTGATGCAGGAGGAACAGCGATCCTTACCCTCGAGGCCTTTATAGTTCTACTGACAAAACAAGACAGGTATTCATGTTTGACCTGATTAAACAAGAACATAGACACGTACACGATCACGTGCCTTACAAAGAGTGCATGCTGTAAATGCTACAGGGGGTTGACAAAGAGAAAGAAGAGTGTGCCCTGGAGTTCTTGAAAAACATCTTCACGTGGAAAGGACCTGAGCTGGCCCTGATGCAGAGAGATGTGATAATTCGACATTTGGGGAATGGGTCCCAGGCACGAAGAATAGCAAGAACTGAAACACAAAGACCAAAAAGCAAGTGTAGTTTGCTAACTAGCTGGACCGGGAGGGGAGGTGCAGACTGAGGAGTAGCTGAAGATGAATTTGAATAAGTAGGATGTGGCTAGATGACAGCAGCCTTGAAAATCAGGCTGGGGAGTTCGGGTTTACAGGCAGTATGTAGCTCTCCGTCATCCGTTCTTCACGTCTTCTCCTGGCCCCTTGGCCAGTTACTACTCCCACGTTTATACTGGCCTATAGGATGGTTCTACTGGACATCCCAATTGATCCCAGAGATAACCTGTCTAAAAATAGCAGTCATCATTTTCCTTCATCAAGAGATCAGTGGTGTTATCAATTATCCAGCACTCTAGGGTAGAAATTGTGGGGTTTTCTTTAACTATATAGTCAGTCAATATCCAATGCCGCCTTGTTCCATCCTTCCCTCCTTCAAAAATGTCTCTTGAGTTGATTTCTCACTATCCATTTCCACCATCACTATCTGGAGTTTTCTTGTAACCCTCTCTCACAAGAGTCCCCTAACAAATCTCCCTCCTGACAGCCTGTCCCTGGTATAGTCATCCTATAAATAACTGCCAGAAAAATCTTCCTACATTACTATTCAAATCACATTACCCCACCCCCATCTCTTACTTCAAAACCTAAATTCCCCTGCCGAGCTTTCAAATACTTTCATAGTATGTCTACCGAACTGATCTACCTTATTTCTCACCACACAGGAACCAGGAACCAGTGCTGGAGTCCTCTGCACCTGCTCAAAGGACCTACTCATTCATTCCTAGCCCCCACTCACTTAAAATGTCCAGTTTTCCTATTTGGTTATCTAAACACTAGTCATTCTTAAGATTCAGCAAACTAACCTCTTCCTCAAAGGTTATTCAATCAACATGGATCTCTTTTCTGGACTCCCACCCGCTTTACAGTTTATATCACAAAAGGTGTTATTTCTAAGTGTTCATGTATTTCAGGTTTATCAGCCAGATAGATTGTAAAAGAAGGTAAGATCTGTGGAAAGTTGCCATCAACTCTTAGGGTGGAGGGACCTTGGTAACGGATCCTCAGTGTTCCCCCTATAGAAGTCTTCAGTCTCTGCCAGAGCAAATCCAATTCTACACTCTTTGAAATAATAGACCTTCAACAAATATCTATTCAATTAATGATTTATGAAACTTTTTTGATACTGTGTTAGGCCAATAAAAACCAGTTAATCATTTGATGATAATTACTGATTAAGGTTTGCAATGATGACACCACGAACGTATGCTTTGTGGAGATTAATCATTCTTGTTGTCCATATCCATGAATGTTGACTCTGCCATGAGAGTTTTAGATCTATTAAGCCAATATAGTTTACATTAATTTAAAAAACTAAAATAAGTTCCATTGTTATATAGAATTTATTCTGGTTTAATGACCGCTGATTATAGTTTGGTTAGTCCCCATTCATAGACAAATTTACCTTGAATTGCTGGACAATTAAATATACCATTGTTCAAAAGGCAGTAATTATTTCTAGCTGAAAATTGAGAGGTATGGAACTGAACCAGCCATCCAAAATTCCTAATGAATTCTGAAACCCGTATCATCCTTTTTCATTTACCAGATCCACTTGGTATTATTGTAGTTTTCCCTTTTGATTCAAAGGAAACAATTCCACTAGTAGACACAAAGAGAGTACCTATTTAAAGGTGAATTTGAGCAAAGAGAATTATATCCGTAAAGAAGCAATTCATTATCTTCTTATAAATAATTGACACCTTTGCTAATTTCTCAAAAACAGGAAAACTGAACACTCAATCAATAAATATATATCCTTAAAACTGTATTGTTACTAAATCAACTACATTACTTTGTTTTAACAGGTCATATGATACATCAGAAAAAAATTCTAGATAATGTGTTTTTAAAATTTTCCTTTTATCTTGACATCACTAAATGGGAGTATTCACCATTAAGTTCTTTAATGACAATATCCTTTCTCTTACAAATGGCTTTGAAGTCTTCTACCGCCTATTGCAAGTATGTGGATACTTCCCCAGCAAGGGTGGGCAGGAAGCCAATACAAGCCACCAGGTGCCAATATTACACCTGACAAATTAAGCCACACGACTGGAAAAGGGTGGGTCCATCCTCCTGTTAGAGGTTCATTTCCTCTCATTTTCCCATGAACAGGAAGTCATTGGAATGGGGAAAAAAGCTTTCCTTAAAGACCCAGATGGCCAAAGGTCTGAACTTGTTAACTCCTTGCTAACAAACAACTTGGAAGCAAGTTCAAACTGATTACAAGACTTTATTGACATTGACTTGTTCAACACTGCTGATGGTCTGGGTTCCAGGGTGTTGTGGTTTAGTTAACACTCTGGGTGTTCCTGGGGCAGATGGGGAGTGTCCTTGGATGTCATATAGAATAATCACAGTTGACGGAGGAAGCAGTTCTATCTCAGCCCTTGCACAAAACCCAAAAACCTACAGATTGAAGGGGTCCTGACAAGATCCTACCACAGCCATGGGTTAGGGCCAGAGCTCTCTTTCAGCGACCCAATTCAACAGGATTGATTTGAAGAATGTAATCAGAGCTGACTGAAATTCCATAAAATGCTGCACTATATTAATATAATACTCAATTCAATTATACCCCTGAACTAATGACTTGTAACTGTCTCCTAAAGATCAGTTATTCAGCTTGATGAGTGTTAAATAAAGCATAATAAAAGGAACGTTTTCCAGCCGACAAGTAATCCAAAGATTACAGATGTATACTTATACTCATTTTAGTGCTATTCCAAGAGATAGCTACTATACAAGATAATGTGCATTTGTAATGCATAAATAATTAATTACTAACAAATTCTACTTACGTTTGTTTTTTTAAAAAGTATTATGAAAGTGACGTAATATAATGTAGAGTGTTCCACAACTTGCATCTTTCACCTAGCAACGTATTCCTGACATCTGTCCTTAACAGTCTATATGGTATATTCATTCATTTTAACTGATGTATCAAATCAGTTCCCTTAGTTTTTTGCCAGTCTGTAGGTAAAAAAAAATGGCAGCTCATGTCCTTTTATCGTACATTCTTTTTTACAACTAATGAAGTTGAACATATTTTTCAGCCATTTGCAATTTCTCCTGAGAACTGCTTATTTTATATCTTTTGCCATTTTCAAGTACGTTATTTTTCTCATTAACTTGGGAGCGCTCTTTAAATAATGGACAGTAACACCCTTTATTCTGTAATGTATGATTCAAGTATTTTGTCCCAATCTGTCATTTCTCTTTTAACTTTATGATGTTTTTTGATAAAGTCAACTCTGTCAGGTTTTCCTTAATGGCTCCTAGACTTCCCATCTTGTTTACAAAGAATTTCCAACCCAAGATGATTTTTTAAAAAAGGTTCATTCATATTTTCTTCCAACACTTATATAGATTTGATTTTTATGTTCAGAGCTTTATTCCATCTGGAATTTACTTTTGTGGATAGTAGGAGTCCAGATGGAGAGCCAGTTGTCCCAACGCCATTTACTGAGCAGTCCGCTCTTCAGCCACTGATTCAAAATGCCTCCATATTATCTGTTAAATTCTCCTATATTCCTAGGTTTGTTTCTGGACTGTAATCTTATTATTTGATTTCCCTATCACCACACTTGTGCATTGACTGTATCACAATTGTATACTGCTTACAATGAATAGTTTCTTTTGACCACCACTACGAGGGCAAGTCCTCACTCATTTAAATTTTTTGTTTGTTTGTTTTTTGTGGCTATAGTCATGTGTTGCTCCTCCAGATGAACTTTAGAATAGACTGCTCAAGTTCCATTACTGGGATTGCATTGCAATTTATATAAAAAAACTTGAATGAAATTTTACCATCTTAAATGCATCTGATTTAAAGCACAACGTTTCATAAGATAAAATACTTTACAATGCTTTTAAAAGTTAAACTAGCATAATGAGTAGGATATTTTTGTCATTATTCTTGTTATATCAAGACTTTCAGGGTATAAATGGAAATACTTTCTTTTGACTGGCTGCTTGTTTTTTTAAAAAGTATTATAACCAAACAGTAGCTATTCTGTGCTAGGATACGATAGTATATGTTATGAGCACAGAGAAATAATATGTGGCATGGCCCCTGTCCCTGGAAATGTACAACCTAGTTAACCAGATAAGACATATATCCATATACATATAAGGCATATTGATTGGCACAACATACATATTGATATAAGTTCGCTTATATTAAGAATCAAATGAATTACTACAGAAAATAAGATTACCAACAGTTCAAAGGCAGGAGAGTCACAGTAGGGAAAGCCTAGAGGCTCACTCTCTCTCTCATCTTATGGAAGAGAACACTCAAGCTAAATCATTGAGCTAAGTAGCAACGGAAAACATAAAGTTTGCTGATTCCCCTTCCAGTGACCTTCCCACTGCATCAAGCTTTTACACATTTCTTTTGTTGACCATTTTAGAATGAACTAGAAATCCATATCAGTGAAGCAGCAGAGTCTTTTTAGAAAACTCACATCGATAACTGTGTCAATACTCACAAACTGGTTTCCCCAAGTCAGTTAAAAAGGAAAAGGTTGCATTCATACAACTCTATTACAGGGATGTCTTTTGATGTATATGACATCAAATAACAGATATTAATGATGTTTCACTTTTCAACCAGTGGTTTTGACATTAGAACACATAGCCTGTGACTAGGTAATAAAACGCAAGGAATTTTTTTTTTTTGCCCCTTTAGGCACAATTCATCCCCTTGTCATATTTTAAAGCCCTCAGGTAACAAACCCTAAGACCCACAGGAATCTTTACACCTGTAGAGAAGAGATTTCTAAAACTCAACATCAAATCCACTTTGTGATTTTTCCCTTGAGTTTGTTTCTGTCAGTGTTAGGCAGGTAACACATTTCAGCTTTTAAGCCGTGAAGTGATCTTTTTTTAGAAAAAAAAAATTGCATTCACAGCTTTAATCTTATATTTCCATGCGTATTGAGTTAAATGTTGTAAAACTATCAATTCTGTCAAAACCTAGCAAAGAGAAAACAGGACACCATGCAATCTTAATGTCCAAACTGACTAGTGATTATCAGAAATTAAATGTGCAGGAATTCCAAATCTTTTTTGATCTGAGATGTCTAGATAACTTTTGTTTTTCCATAATTGTATGAGGTTTCTACATAGTATTTAAGAATCAATTATATTGCAATTGATGTAATTAACTCTAATAATCCATTAAAAGTCAGTAGGAGGGCTATTCAAGTCAATAGAAAAGAAGGAGTGTATTATGAAGGTGTTATTAACCTATACAGAATTTTACTAGACGTTTTCTTTTCTTACATAATAAATACACAGTGGTTAGGAAGGCTGTCATTATAATTTAATGTGAACAATAGCCCATCACTTCTTTTCCTATGCAACCCTTAACTAATTCCATGTACCATGCACAAGTAAAATGAAACCTTTTCTAATCAGGGTACAGTCATATCAATCATCTATTACTCCATGATTAAAGAAGAGGTCCTTACCCAGCTAAGTGGGAGAGAATTGGGTGCTTAGCAGAAGTTTCAGACCCACCTTTTCTTTTAGTTGACAAGTCTCCATTTCTGAAGGCTGTCTTCACGGTATAACTAATCAAAGAGTAAACAGCCATCCAGAAAGTTTTGTTCAGAATACTCTAGCAACCATTAAATCGTCACTGAAGCATGGCTACCCCCTATCTAGAACTTTGGAGCATTCGGAAACTTTTGAATTAAGTGAGATGAGACACACTCACCTTCATGGCACTCTGCATATCCATACCACTTCCTCATCGTCTTGCTTGGCCCTAGTAGTGAACCTCACAGATACTTAAGATGGCCAACCTCAGTAGAGCTGGCCTCATCATCCCGGGGACTCCAGGTCACAGAGCAAGGCCAAGGGCCTCAACCTGCTTCCCACCCCTTCTCTATCCCTGGTTAAATGAAGTCAGGAGAATATAGTCTAATCACAGGTCAACAACCAGACTGTCCTTCTCTGGAACAACCTGCATCTCTCACTAGGACCCAGTTCTGCTTTTCCAATCTAACACTGCCCAAAAATGTTACACTGTAACATCTCTATGGAAGGACACTTCCTTATTATTCTTAGCCACTGCCCCTACTCTAGGCTTCATTAGGAATACACGCAGTGTTGGCTTCTCCTGTCTTCACATACATATCGCCATAGCTGTCCCCAGCTATGTGGACAGCAAGCATTATCAGGAGTAACACCTTTCACACCAAGAACGGCAATACCCACAAAGGTCTAGAGCCACAGTGGTTGTGGGCGAAAGAGCATGGTATCTGGAATCACAAGACTGGGGATGAAGCCAGGTTTTGCCAGGAACTGGAGATGTGATCCAAAGACTATCACTCCTCTGTCTCCTCATCTGTAAAGTGAATGGAAACGGGATCCCCACCATAGGGCTGTTATTTTAAATTAGCCCCATTGCATGAGGATTAAATGAGACCAACATGGGAAAAAAAAGCCTTGTGAATCAGAAAACATCACACAAATCTGAGACTGTGCTTATGGCATTGTTCAGTCACCAAGAGCTCTCGAAGCGATGGAGGAAAGGGATAAAACAACAATCCTCAAACTTTGGTGCACACGAGCTTCATCTCGAGATGTATTTCAAAGTACGCATGCCTGTTTCCCTGGTGATTCAGATTTGAACTATAGGCCGAGAGGCACCAGAATAGGCAGTTGGCTGCAAATGGCTTCCCATTCATTCATCAGATATTTTAAGCACTAGGAAGTCTTGGAGGATACAAAAAATGACAATTTAGACCTTAATGGGGAGCGACAGCAGATCTACATGTAGAAAGAAGACAACCATCCAGAAATAGATAAAATAGAAGGCTCTGTGTGTCACAGTAGAAAAGACAGCAAGTAGGTGACACCTCTTTGAGTTTCTCCCTCAAGCCCTGACATACATAAATCTGTATTCCCTGGAAGGAAATTCTGGTTCGCTCTGACTCCTCAAGTAAGCACGGCTGGGGCCCTGTGTCCCCTCCTGCATGAAACTTACTTCCAGGACCCAGAGTCAACGTGAGTCATTGGGTCTCGGCCAGAAACCAAGGAGAGAGTGTGGGTCCCATCCCCTCTTCTGGAAAAGCCAGGCCTCGCAGTGGAGTGGCATCGCTGACTCAAAGGGTTCATCTCAGAGTTGGAACAAAGAACCCTTTTCACTCTGGAGAGTTCCTGATTTATGTGGTCCAGGCAAAGATGGAAGAAATCCACCAGAGGCATGGGCAGCCACAGTGACTAGAATGAGACTTCCCCCTCTGAAGGTTTCACTTTGAATCTCCTCCCTAAGGCCAGTCCCAGAGAGAGAATTTGGACACAGCAAAGCAGTGGCTTCAAAGTCACAGCAACTTTCCACATGCCTGGGAGGAGATGGAGAATGTCACCTTCCTTTTTTCTGAAACTCCCATCGTCACTTTGTATAGGTCGCAAGAACACAGAGCAAAGAGGCCTGGTCCCGGAGTCAGGAGACCAGGGTTGTCGTCCTGCCCCTGTCAGTGACGAGCTAGGGAACAATCTCCCTTTTCTTTGGCCACATCCTTTTCCAAAGAGAAAAAATCAGGATCCTGACACCTACGTGAGCTACTTCACAGGGCGAACGTGGGGGCTAGATGAAAAACTTCTTTGAAAAGTAAAAAGTGCCACTGAACTGTAAGACATTAATATTAAAGCCCCCAAGGGAAATTGAATGACCCAATTTGGTTATGAATGTTGTCCCCCCCAATTCACTCAAGTTCTGTCTGCTGCTCTGCTTTGAATGTCTGATAAGTCGCCACCAGTGATTGCTTTGCAGATACAGACTTGCAAGACTCGGTCGCAGGTGCCACTGACTGCCCTCCGACTCTCGCAGGTGCGTTCCCCCTCTCTCCAGGCCTCCAGAAGCTAGAAATGCTCCTACTTGGCACAGTGCTCCCCCACCCCGCTACACAGACCCGGAGGTACCCAAGAACATCTGACCCCTGTCGCATTCATGTGACACCTTTGTTCAGTGCTACATTCACTTGAGAGGGGAAAAAAATACCTCAACCAGGAAATAAATCTTTTACTGCTATTTCATCCTCCCCTCACGTGGCGCTGGAATATCACTTTAAAGAACATTCTTGTGGCCTTTCCAGTTCTTTTCCTTTAGGTCTGCAAACAGGAGTAACCAACACGTCCAAGGGGAAACTACTCCCCAGCAGAGCAGTTCTTCAAAGGGGACTTCTTTGGGCAGGAAAAGGGAATGTCTGATACCATAGCTGAATAAACAGACTCATCAAGCCCAGTGCCAGATTGGAAAACCAGGCCCTGTGAGCATGCAGCCCGCCCTCCGTGCACCTCAGACGCGCTCGGGCTCGGGCTCTCTCATCCCTGTCCTCGGTCCTTCTGGCTCTCTCTTCTTTTTCCTCTTCCATTCTGTCATCTTCTTCAACAAATGCCGTAATATTCTTGGGTTTCTAAGTATTGTTTGTATTATTATTCATTGACCGATCTCATGGGCTCTGCAGGTTCCAAAGCCCATTTTTGAATCACAGACCTTTCCAGCACCTCTACTCCTGCAGCTCACATTACCTCAGTGTACCTCTATTCCCACATTCACCAACACACCTCAGAAAGTAGCTCCTCTTAAAGGCAGAGCAGACAATTCACATGCAATGTTGTAAGCCCCAGATGGATGGCTGACAAAATCCTAGAGCTTGATGGACCCTCCGAAGGTCATTATTTTCAGGGGGAAAAAAAAAAAACCCGACAGATTTATAGACTCAGAAAGAGAATTGTCTACTCTGGGCTTTGAAAGAGTCCAGAAACTACCAACCCATTTACAACTCAGCTCCGCGTCTCAGTCTACAGAAGTACTTCCAAATGTTTAAGCTAAATTTATACCATAATTAGTTTTTCCATGTGAATAGCTGGTCATGAGTGAAATTCCAAACCATAGGTCATACAGGGCTTAGGTTTAGAAATTGGAATTTGTCTTTTCCATACTGGAAAATTATGGGTTTTTTCTTTTTAAACAATTATAGTCATAAACTTATGGTTATTCAGATAATCTGGACACTAACTAGTTTTAACTACCTGTATATTCATACATACTCACACGGACAGAGACAATTCTGGGTGGATTTCATGCAACACATTATCAAATCAATTAGGACTTCTTCAGCCATCCAAAAATTAAGCAGTCTCTCACACTGATTGGTTTGTTCTTCATGTTTAAACTCTATCTTAAACATTTCCTTGAGAAAGTAATTCTTGGATGATAAATATACTGGGGGAAAGTTTATAAAATTCTCCAGGCCCTAATTTTAAAATCAGAGGTCAACTCTTTAATTTACTTAGCTTCTATCCATAACTGGCTTCTGGCTCATTCCTTATCACAACTTGTGACTGTCCCATATAAAATGCCTCTCTAATTGGCTTTACAAACTTCAAGTTTGCACAAAAGCAACAACAAAAAAGAGTCAAAATAAAGAGAAATGGCCCAGTCAATACCTGGTCAGTAAGGACCTCTGAGACCCAAAGCATTATTCTTTTTTTTTTTCCCCAATAGTAAGCTCCTAACCTCAACCATTCAGTTCCTTCCCACTGTCGCATCAACATTTATGCATTGGAAGTTATCTTCTAAAAGACTAGCTGAGCCCCACACTATATGTTTGGCCAGTCTGAATACTTGTAATTACTGTGGAGTCATCACAAAACAATCCAATGGTCCTTGCCGTCATTAATCACCACCAACAGAAAAGTCCAGAGTAGCCATGAATTGGCAAACTTATTTTAGTATTTGCCAAGAGCTATGTGGTGTCTACTTGAGGAGAAGGAGAAAAAAATTCTAATTACTCTGATGCTACCTGACAAGCAACACCTGGGTATTTAGAAATAATCTCATCAATAGATTTTTCATATGATTTTTGCATAGACACCACATTCAACATCCTATCAAACTAAGAGCAATAAAAGTCAGTGACTATTTTTAACCAGTAGGAGTCCAAAATGTGCCTTCTGTCCATTTGACACACATAGGTTATGTTCTCGGTTGCGCAATCATTGGCGCAAACATCCCCTTAGACAGGCTGAAGGGACAAGGTGGGAGACATTCGTTTCAGTTACCTTTGCCCGGGCTTTATTTGTTCTGCAGATAATAAACTTTGGACTTCTTTACCCAACCAGTCATCTTGCACAAACAGTAAACTCTCTCAAAACTTTCTGTTCCCATGAGACCCTTGAGAAAACAAAATAGGAAAAAAAAAAAAAAAGGCATGATGAAAATCTACTTTCTTTGGTCAACATCCTAAAATTGAGCAATTTCTTGACATCTTAAAAGGGACTGTCTGGCGTCAGGTTGAGAGTTAGTAAACTCCCTATTGATCAAATAACTGAAATCAGTAATAAGTGCAGTCAGGATTCTGAGGTTGCAAACTTGTTCTGTAACTATTTCTTGTTCTTCCATGCAGCATCATGAAAACCTTACCCACATTTACCCTGTGTAAGCAGTACTTGGTAAACTTCTAGATCACACAGTTCTAGCAGCAAAAATATTTGAGATATATACAATTTGTGTGTTTTCCCTTATAAATGACATGTGTATTACTGTACTGTGTGCATCAAAAATATATACACCCTGGGGCACCTGGCAGGCTCAGTTGATAGGACATGCAACTCTTGATCTCAAGGTCATGAGTTCAAGCCCCACGTTGGGCCTTGAGCTTACTTAAAGATATATATATATATCTCCCAAAAAAATCTTTACCTAAGATGAAATTTTAAAATAAAATAAACCCAGAAGATTTAATACCTTCCTTCTGCACCTCAAGAGATCATTTGGGATTCTCCATGAGGTATCAATATTCTACTTCTGAACACACTGCTTTAAGAATGCAGTGACCTATCACTGTCCCAAACTCAATCACCACCTTGCCCTTATCAAAACCTGTTCTTAAAAAAAGGATCTGCCATCGGTCATTACCATCTTATGGGAATGAGGACCCATCATTATATTAATGCTTCTAGCAGGATTTGCATTTTAAGCATATGCCTAGTTAGGAGAAGAAAGCTTTATTTCAGGTTAATGTAATATCAGGAATGTCAAAATAATTTATGATATTTGAAGTATAGAAAACATTTCCTGGTGGCCCCCAAATCGAACAAGTTGGGATGCCCCTTACCTAGCAGATAGGCCGTGGCAGCACCAGACTTTATATATAAAAACGGTTTAGGGACCACAAATTGGTTAGAAAAGGGAAGAGTGGGGATGACACATGCTAGGAGATTTTTCCTGAGGCCAAGCCCAAGCTTCTACTTAAATTGTACGTCATTTAGGGAGTCAGAGCAGGGAGCTAGCTAGACATTAGAGAGAAAGAGTGTAAGTCCTCCAGGTCATGCTCATGGCCCCCTCAGGACCAATTTAAAAAAACCTTGATAAACTCCCACAAGGCTGACATGGAACGATCAAAGGCTTGGTAGCCTCACGTTGAAGAGGAAAACTTCCATAATTTAAGGAAAAAAATCACTTTTGCCACAATCAATCAATCACGGGTACTGACGTAGCTGAAGTACTTATGTTTACATGAATTCATGAAAAGAATTTTCCCAGAGAAAAGATGAGCAATCGTTTAGGTTATGTTCATCTTTGTGAATATGTAGTTGAGGTGCTTTAAAAATCAGAATAACCCACTAAACATGTGTATTGATCCAATTCATCAGGTAATTACAAAATAGGCTGCTTGATTTTAACAAAAGGAAAGTGGGGCATGGAGCACGCAGATTAGCATGCTGGGAAATGTCTCCTGTGTGTGTATGGATACATATACAACACATATGTGTGTGCAGATAGATGTACGTATTTGCGTGTATAGGGAAGCTCCTGCCATTCAGTTTAACAACTGATAAAAAGGTGGGCAAGTCAGGTGCCCATGAAGAGTTATAAAGTGGTATATCTATCAGCAGACACAAACAGCAACATAACCCAAAACACTTCAAATAAGTATGCACTGGCCAAATGAAGAGAAGGGTATAATTAAAATTTATTCTGAATTTCCAGAGAAGGAGGGACAGGCATTTCATACAGATAAATAAATTGGCATGAGAAATGGAAAGAAGTTTAACTTAGCAAATGATACCCAAGGGACACAAGATTCACTAGTGTGAGAAAAGTATCCATACTCATGAAGTATGAATTACAAAGTTAAAGTTAATGGAGGAGTCTTGTCATATGACAACTAAGCCAAAATTCAGTTTTGCCTGAAACACCTATGTAATTAAGGCAAAGTATGTGTTATTTTTATTGTTGCTGTTTTACTTAAAATATCCCCTATAATGTCTTTCATGCTATGTGAGATAACAGATGCACAGACATAGGAAAGCACAATATGATACCAGTTTCATGGCAGGGAACTTGAATTCCTGCGCGTGCAGGAATTCTGCCTGCTCTGGGACCTTTTCAGGCTATGACCTTTGTTTCTAAAATGTCAAGGGATCTCTTGTGTCATCACGAGCCCCCTCCCCCAGCCCCTCGGAGCTGTTACCACGAAATGGACGTGAACTATGCCAAAAACGATAAGACCTGAGGATTGCTGAACACCACCAATTCTTCTGTCAACATTCCTGTCCTGAAATCTCCTTTTACTTGACAAACCTAGATCACCTTCCTTTAATGACACGAGAGAGAAGAAAACTGAGGCAAATAGTCACTTATCTCTCTCCAAAAGGTAATTTTCAAGAGAGAAATGGAAAGATACCACCTGTCTAGTTTCTCCTGCATTTTCTGGGTTCCACATGTTGCGTTGTAATTGTCACAAGTCGCTCCACCTGTTCATGATCAAACTGCCAAAAGGAATAGAAGCTCACTGGGAACAAAATCTGACTTTTCAGTGTCTTCTATACTCCCTATCACAAGTTTCAAAAGTTAGTTTCAGCCTCCATGCACAGCAGGAACTCAACGTATTAAGCAACAGACAATATCCTAGTTTTGCTCAGATGTTTCAAAGAATGCATGAATCGATCAGCTCATCAAATGGATCACCAAGCTCTGGATCAGATAATCACAAATTTCATTCACTTTGATTATTGAGGAAGTCAAAATGAAAGACCCCAAATTATCCTATTACTGCTTACCAGTTTAATAGCCACATACACTGGGTATTGAGATTTACCGCTCAGCAGTGGATTGTGGAAACTGTCAAGTCAAACTGAAGTTAAGACGGATTTTAATCTCCACAAGGGCAGAGACTGTGCCTGTTTAGTCCAACACATTTCCCCAGTACCTATCACAGTGCCTGCCACATGGTAGGTACTTTCAGTAGCTTGTCATTAAGATAACCGCCATCATTTCTTTTCTTCTTCAAATGCACAAACCATTCCCTCCTGTGAGATGGACTCTATTTCTCCAACTCCTGGAATCTGGGTTGGCTGGTGACTGCTTTGACAAACAGAACACAGAAGAAGTGACCTGCGTGACTTCTAAGGCTAGGTCTTAAGAGGCTTTGCCACTTGTACGTGGGGTTTAGAAGACTTGTGCTGGAGGAAGCTGGTCACAAGGTCAGAAGGCTGATTACCAAGAGACCAGCAGGCTCTGGGGAAGCCCAAGGTAACTATGCGGAGAGAAAAAGATTCCTGACTAGCCCCATGCCAGACATATGAATCAGGAAACCTTTAGCTGTCTCCAGCATCAACCACCATCAGACTGCAACCATATGAGGGACACCAAGTAAGAACTGTGCAGCAGAACCCATTGACCTTAAGAACCAAGAGTGATAATAATAAATCATTGCATTAAATCACTAGGTTTGGAGTAGTTTATTACACAGCAACAGATAACTGGAATAGTGTTCAATGCTTACTGAATAATTTATAAAAGCAGCCACTTAGAATAAAGGGTTCCCAAATGAACCCAATGAAATCCATTAAATAAATTATTAAGGTGATGTCAACAATGGTGAAGACTATCAGAAAATTGGACAACTCTGTGGATAATTAAGGCCAAGAGGAAATCTGCTACAGAGTAGAGAAAGTAATTTTTTTCTGAGAGTGGAATTTTCCAGATTCACTAACCATCTTGACTGCATTCATTAGATGATTGCTCAATGCTCTACTTCCCTTTACACAAAATAAACTCATGATTGTGTTCCATCCATGATTCTAGGTGCAAAGTAGGAGAAAATATATTTACCAAGAAGGAACATGGGTAACCAAGGGAAATAGATTTTGTGGAGCCTGGTTTTTCTATGAAGACGCTAATTCTTCTCTCTATTCTTTTAATTTTGTAAAATAGACTTTGGTCCAGGTACACTGTGTAAAACAACTAAATATAGCCAGAGATCAGGGTGGGTGGGAATGGAAAAGAGAGGCTAAATACTGGGCACTAGCAGCTGATACATCATCACATCCCCCATAATTGTGTTATTATGCACACAATACTTCAGCTGGATACGGTCACCACTTTATAATGATAAAAAGATTAATTAGTGACATGATCCATATCTTTCATTTCTTTGATGGTTGTAAATAAGTCTGAGTCATTCTACTATTATTTTTACCATAGGCACAATAGTCTTACCCTTTTTTGATGAGGAAAATAAATATCAAGAGGATGTCTTTAATCTTCCACAGGGTTTTAACTTTGTGCCTTTCTAGATGAGACCACACCAGGGTCTGGCCCTCCCTTTCCTGAGTATCCTTTTCTTATGGCTGAACAGGTCCTTTCTAACACCCAAGTCTACCCGCCCCTCATCACTTACACAATACTCCCCACCCTGCCCTAATGTAAACTCATAAACCCCACATTCCCAAAGATATTCCAGCTCTGCCAAAGCACAAAAGCCATGTTCAGAGCCAAATGAATAAAATATAGAAATACTTTGACTAACTCTACCCAACCAACTTGATAATGTGTACACACACACACACACACACACACACACACACACGTTTGTTTTAAACTGCATTGAGATATGCATTATTGGCAGTCTCTATGGATTCAATAACCCAGATCATTATCAAATTCTCCTCTTTTTGGCTGTGTGGACAATCCAGAGCTCAAGCTTAAGGTCACTTTTTGAGCAAACAGCTCTACACATGGTCACTCTGAGCAGACTAGGAAGGAAAATTGCTTAAGCTGGGGAAGAAACTAGGGCAGTCATTAGAGAGAATCATCAGATTCCATGAACAGGACCCTTGAAATCTAACTTAAATACATGGAGACAACTTTCTTATTTGCTATATTGATTCCGTTGTCATTCCATCCAAATCAATTCACAACAGTTTTTTGTCTGGTATAGTCTGGCATTGGGGAATAAAGAATTGATTAAGATCTGCCCTCAAGAATCAAGAGAAACTGGGGTATGGAAGGATGACCACTTGGATTTCCTCTGGGAAGGACAAGGAGCATTTGTACCTGACATTTTTTTGTTGAAACTCAATAAGCACCATCTTTGTCCTTCTAAGCTCCTCTCTGTCCCATAAGGGCTGCAAGCCTGACAACTACATTCCCAGGCTCCTTTGTCAGTAGGGTTCTTGGTCCTACTTGCCACTGAGAGATGCTCTTGCAATCATTAGAAGGTGAATGGAAAAAAGCCATTTTTCTCTATCAGTAGCTACAAGCAGGTGTGTGGGCATTGGCAGAAAGCAGACATGGGGCTACAAGTCATGCTCCTAGGCCTCACCCCCATCGGTGCTGCAGGCAGGTGAGATCATCGGTGGCAACCTGATGTCCTGCTGATGCTTTCACTTCAGATCTCCTGAAAGTTAGCGACAACATCCTTGACCTTCATTCCTGGTTCCCAGTGATTCTGGTTTTGTATTCCTCTACCTCCTTACACTGAATTCCTCCCTGATGAAATACTTTGAGTACAGTCAGAATGTGATGGGTATGTTTCAGTAATAAACACCCCCAAACCCTGGATAGTATAACAAAACACAGGTCATTTGTTGGTCAGGTTATAAGGGGAGTGGTTTCTATCTTGTTAGTTATACCATCTGGAACACACACCCTTCAAGAGCCCAGTGGAAGTGGATGAGAAAGAAACAGAAAACATACAAGCACTCTTAACTCCCTGGATGAAGGTAGCACAGTGCTTTTGTTTATACTCTGTTACAAAGAATTGGTCCTATGGCCTCAATTAAATTGCAAGGGAGAGGACATTATGATCTTCCCAAGGGCCCAGGGAAGAGAAATCATTTGGTGAACACATTCCATTGCATTTGCCACAAGAGGCTTCTATTTTTCTGACTAAACTGGCTTGTAATAGTTTGTACCAGATACGGTGTCCCATAACAAAACCCTAAATGTGTGCCATTGACTCTGTGGTCAAGTTGTTAGAAGCAGATATGTTAGTCTGCATGGCTGGAGATCCATATCATGCAGTGGAAAAATACTTGGCAAAACTGCTGCTTTTAGTAACTTGAAAGTCAGACCACATGACTCTTGAGCTTGTAGGTGAAAAATAGCATGTGTTGGTTGTTATTGGCTGCTTTGGACAACATAATAGAAGAATAAGAGGATATCAGGAAATAATGAACTGTTTTTTTGTGTTTTCTTTTTTTTTTTCTTTTTAGCATAGGTAAAAAAAAAAAAAAGTAACTGCTTCTAGAGCTCCCTTCTGGTATCAATTTCTAGATTAGTCAAGGTAAGTAATGTTTGCTGGTAAAACAAACAATCCCCAAAAGCTCAGGAGCTAAACATATGAACATTTATTTCTCACTCACAAAAAACCTAATGTGGATATTCCTGATTGGGCAGCTGATCTGGGCTGCTCTTCTCCAAGCAGTGATTCAGGAATCCACATTCTTTCCATGTAATGGCTCTACGTCTTCTATATGGATTGACATCAAGACATTATCTAGCCAGAAGATGGGCAGACAGAGAGAGAACAGAGAAGCTACCTGCAGTCTTAACTGAGTCCCAAAGTGACACACATCTCTTAACTTCAGCTCATATTCCGCTGATAGGAACCAGTCCCATGGTCCCATATCACCGCAAGAGAGACTGGGAAATGTCATCTCCTGCTGAGCATTTGCATTCCAGAAACACCTCCATAAGGCAGAAGGGGAGGATGCATCTTCACTAGCCAGCTAGCCACCTCTGGCAGCGCACTGTCAAGTTCCTTTCCTTTTTTGCTGTTGTATCTTCTCTTTCCCCACCTTCATAATACAGCTCTGGGCTCTCTCCAACTCCTCCTCCGTTTCCCTTTTGCCAAGTACTTTCTCTCTTGTCTTTTGTTTGCTCTTCCTTTCCCCTTTTACTTTACTGTTAAAGATAATGAATCTGTAGCATTCTACTCTCTGAGAAATTTCTAAGCATGAGGTCAGGAGAAAGAGATGGGACTGTCATCTGGTCCGAATTGAGAAAAGGAAGTCATCGCTGGGCCTCTTCTCCCGACTCAAGTTCCAACTTATTCCCACTGTGGGAAGTGGCAGGGCAGCAGAAAGGGGCAGTCAGAAAGATCTAACAGAGCAAACAAAATTATCTGCAAGGTTGGTGATGCTTTTCCTACTTCCTTGTTCTATGTTGCTTAGGGTTTTTTTTTTTCAGGGTCCATGCTAGCTTTGGGGCGAAAATTTCAGGTGCTCATTTTTTTTCTCTTTATTCAGTTATTGATAGAGACTACTCTTCATTGCTGGATGAAAACGATGAATGTGATCCACCCGGTTTTCAGCTGTTCGATAACATGATTAGAGATGGGTTTCTTTCACTCACGGATGCAACTTTTATCCATTTTTGGTTTGAAGAAAAAATAAGCATTTTTTAAAATGTGAAATTTAAATATTTATGATGTACAAATGCCAGATTCCTCCATGAGAGGCGACCAGCCCTGGTCACTCGTGCTCCCTCACAGCCTACCTGACCCTACACTTGACTTTGGCGGGGGGGAGCTTAGGACAAAAAACTAAGGCCGAAGTTCCTTATCTCAATAGTTCCTGTGCTTTGGAATCATCTCCAATGTAATGAGTGGGGATTGGCCTGCTGAGAAATTTGAGTTTTCTAACTTTAATTGGAATCCATGTTGAGCAAGACCTGACTCTCTCAATTCTGTGTCATTATTTGGCAAAGAGTCCCTGTAAAGTCATGGCCTCACAGCATCTTTCTATTTCTGTGTGTGCTCGCTTTTCTCGTGAGGAAGCTGACATGAAGCTAAAGCCCTAGAGCCCTGACAAGCTCCTCGAGGCACTTTTGAGTACAAGAGCGCTATATTTGGGGCAGCAAAAATAATAACAATGCCAACATGCTTTACATCCTTGCCAGATATTGTGCAAGCACTCTGACATTTAATCTTCTCAAAAATGTTACAAAGCAGGTATGATTATTATCATCCCTATTTTATAGATGAAGAAACTGAGGGTTGGAGAAATGAAGTCGCTCTTGAGGAGCTATAGCTATTGATTGTTTCTTCAGGAACTTCAACTTGATTCTGTTTGACTGCAAAGCCGACAGCTGAACCACTCTATTACCAGTCTATTTCCATATAAAGAACCCAAAGGGTTGGCATAATGACATTGGGAGGAGAGCAGGTCGATCCTCAGAAAATAAGGGGAACAAATGCAAATTTCCACAGAAATGAATCATAACAATAATAACTACCAACATTTCTTGAACACTTGCTGGATGCCAAGCACTGTTCTAAATCCTTTACATGGATTAACTAACTCATGGAATCTTCACAACAATCCTAAGAGAGGAGTATTACTTATTCCTATCATCCTAATTTTATTTTATTACTATTCTTCTTCTTTTTTTTTTTTTTTTGCTGAAATTGAAGTACAGAGGAATTAAGTTTCAGGATCACACAACCAGCAATTAGCAAGATGTAGAGGACTTGAAATAAGAGCGTCACAAACCTATTTGTCCACCATGGAGATAAGAATGGGCAAACTGGAAAGATAGCTTTGGAAAGTTCTTCAGCATAGCTCACCTTCTGTGACTCGTTCACACAGTTTGAATCATCCTTTAGGCAACGTGGATCCGAAGCTCTGGTGCAACCTCTTTCCTCCATCCGAATGTAGGAAGTTTTGGATGATGGCTGTGTGTCCTCAGAGCATCCCTCATCCCTCCCTCACCAGACCAGGAGGGTTCCAGTGCCAAGGAGCTCTTCTGTCCTATTGAAAGCAAAGAATGGTTGCCTCTGAAATAAGTACAAAGAGCAAGCAAATTTAGTCAGTTTATGCAAAACACAAAATGGCATCTGCCATCTGGAAAAATACACCAAAGCCGTGAGCCGTCAAGCTCCTTTCAAGACTTTGGCATGTAAAATCAACATTTTTTTTTTTAATGTCTGAAAGGTCCATGTGAATTCCCAGTTTCAATTAATACAATTCTCTCTTCCCCATTCCTGCCACTGGCCGGCTGCTCTCCCAGCACACACACTGCCTCCAGTTAACATATACATACATACGTACATATTTTCTCCCTTCTCAGAGGTACAGAGATCTTTGGGAGTGTGGCCTTGACAACACAGGGCTTTCAAAGAGAAGATTTAAAAAAAAAATCATTCATAATTACCTTCATTTTTTACATGTAAAGTGATTTAAACAAATACATTTGCTTTGGTATTGCATACATCTATATATCTGGAAGCTAGTTTTTCGTTGACATTCCAGAAGCCCCAAAACTGTGGGCTGATGCTGCTGCTGTCCTTACGATCACAAACTCAGGCTACTGCCTCCACCTGCACTCCCTCCAAGGCCTTTCAGCCAGCTGAGAACAAGGAGGGCTACGCTCAGGCTTTGCCTTGGTTTCAGGCAGGGCGGGCGAGCAGCGCATCCAGGCAGGAATGTGTCCATCACACAGGCGTGGATAGAAGATGCTGGCGGCGCTTACATAAGAGTTATGGCTAAACGGGCAGGAGCTGAGACCTGGAAAATCACCGGTGAGGTGCAAGGGGGAAGCTGATCACACCACATGGACAGAGAAGGGACGGAATTATGGCTGAAGATGAAGTTAAATATGGGCTTGGATTCAAGGAGGCTGGAGCATGGTCAGAAACAGCGAGTAAGACAAGATCACGGACCAGCGCCTATGTACCAGTAACAAGATGCAGGAGGTGATTGCCACGGGCCAGCTACTTCACGCGCATGAGATCATTGTCACAATAGCTCTCGGAGGGAAGTACTTTACATATGAGAAAACTGGGATCCAGAGAGGTTAGGTCACACTGCTGGTGGCAGTGTCTACGTTTAAAGCTGGGTGGTCCAATTTCAGAGTCCATCCTATAACCACCATGTTTTACATAAAGCCTAGCCTATATGTACAGCCTGAACAAAAAAGATACATATCATGGGACTATGAATTTTCTCCTGGTAGTCAAATAACAGGCAACTTTTACTTAATGTATTGCTTTGTATTTCCCTATTCTTTACTTTAAGATCAAAATATTTCAAAGATTCCTGGGAAGAGAAGCTAAAACGTGCTTCATGTGAGGGAAAGCATCTAAAATTTGGTTAATGAAGAAAACTTGTGTTCTCAGGAACAGAGGAGCCTTTGAGGCCGGAAGCTGGCATGAGGGTCTGAGTGGCAGCCAGGACTGGTCCCAGTGCTGTTCAGATCAGATTTCATTGCTGTCTGTGACTGGGACACACCTCTTATCGGCAACCATTCAGCTCTTCCCAGACCAATGCCGTTCCAAGGCTGAGGATGATTCCCAAGGTTGGACCTTTGAGAGTAGGAGAGGGCTGGTGGGGTGGGGTGGGGTGGGGTGGCAGGGATGATGAGCTGGGAGCAGTTCGCCTCGCCAGGGCTGAGCTGATCAGAGCATCAGATCCTGCACTTCTTTCATGTGTGTTTGATCCCTGGCTGCCTCATTCGGTCATCCCCACCCCCACTCAGAAGGGCCTGGTGACAGGTTAGTTTTCAGTTGCAACAAAATTAGGGAGACACCGTGAAGTTTCCTAAAAGTTGGTGTGTTATGCATAACCTGCTTTAACGGAAAGAGGCGTAGCTGGGAGTCTGCCAGACCTCAGTGAAAACCCTAGCTCGGCTATTTATCAGCTGTGTGACCATGGACAATTTATTTAATCACTTCAGTCCTCAGTTTCCTCATCTGTAAAATGAAGATGCTAGTTAGAAGGATTAGATTGGCTCAGTACATAAGAAAAATAATTATTATTATTTATTATTATTGTATACTATTAATAATATTACTATATATTCCTAGTAGTACATACTATTAATAATGATAATTATTATTATTAATTATGTTATGATACTATACTATTGTATTATTACTATTGTCAGCGACAGTGATAACATCAGATTCCATCACGGTAGAAGACCTATTCCTGCCACTTCTGGGAAGTTGCCAAGTTGCTACAGAAATGATGTGACAACGGACTCCAATATATTATTGAAATGACATTCTCCAGCTCCAGGGGCTGAGGAGCTTGTTGCTGCCACAGAACTCCCTTTAGGCCAGTCTTTTGAGTGTCACTTACACCAGTTTGGAAGTAATCTGCTTGCTCGCCCTTCCAGCAAAGGATGTCATGATCAGCTAATGGAAAGTGACAAGAAGGGATATAATGAATGAGAGGGAGCTAAAGTTTGGGATAAAAAAAAAAGAGCCTTGTTCTTTTGGGGAATGCACAATGCTAAGCATACCATGTTAAATCGTGCGTGTCAAATAATGGACTAATTAAGAATCTTCATCCAGTTTTTTTCACATCTCATTTTTGTTGTCCTTTCGTAGATGTATTTTCAAATTAGCTCTTAGCTCTTTAAATAAGTACCAAGGGGAAGGAATAAAAAAAAAAATAAAACACAGAACAAAACTTGCCCATCAGAGAAGCAAAAGATCAATATGAAAGGACATGCACCAGGAATGGAGATGAGAGCTTTGCAGGATATGTTGGGAAGTTTTATCATCATAGGAGCAACTTCTTGAATAATGGAATTTAATAACATATAATAAACTATGATCTAGGAGAACTCTGATTCAATCCCACTAGTTGTTTGAACCAGTGAAATGGAGGCAAAGTTTATCGTGCCAACATGCTGCGAGTACCACTGAACACCGCAGGGGACAGACAACTGTTCCCAGCTGCCTACCTCCTCACACCCAGAGGGCACATGGTCGCTGCCCTCCAAACACTAGGCTAAATCCCCAACTTTCAATGGCAACCCTAGTTCTAGGACTTTAAAGTCACAGAAATGTAATTTTTGCAATCAACAAACTATTGTATTAAGCTGAGAACAGAGGGGTAACTAGATACAAAGCCTCCAATTAGGTTATAAAAAATAATAACCAATATGCTTTCACGCTAATGCCAAAAAGTACAAAAACCTACAATAAATCTAATTGAGCACATGATCACAAGCACTGTTTTTCTACCTACATAGTTCTGCTATATTAAGGTATACTCCGAAGAGAGAAACACATTGTTTTTCATTGTTATTGAAAAAGGTGTGCTTTTTTCTTTTTAATTTGGATCATTTTACCAATGTCAAAAAATGGGAAGGCGTAATGAAGAAAAATGATTTTCTCTGTCATTACTCATTGATTATGTTTAAGCATTTAAAATGAAGGAAGGAATTGCAGCAATTATCTGGATAATTCAGATCTCCCCCAAAAGATTAGAGGTCTCTAATAAAAACATATTGTTTTTGCCTGAATTATTCAGATAATAGCCTTAGTTTTCATTTTATGAGTGTGGACCAGGCTATTGATGAAAGATTTTGTTTTAGGTTTTTCTGACAATTCAGAGTATGATTTCTTTGTACCTAAACGTCAATGTACCTCAAAAATACAATCTAAAATCTATAGAACATTTTGCAAAGCAGCTATTTAAATTACTAAATTTAAACAACAACAAATGTGAAACATAGGTATTCCCTTCCTTTTCCCAAAGAGGTCCATGAAATCTTGGTGACTTTTGGGGGCAAAAGGGGAAGTGAAATACCTCTGTAAACTGATAGTCTAAAAACAGGAAAATTAGTCTTGTGCCACGGCTGTGAGCAGCTAATAAAGAAAACATCGTTAGAAGAGATTAAGGTTCAAATCAAGGTCAGAAAAGAGACTGGTTGAGGAAAACTGCCATGTCCCATTGCGTAGCAGTTTAAGTGAGACAGTTTCCCCCTGAATCAGTCTTAGGTTGAAAAATTACACTGTTGGGGTTAATAAAGAGGCTGGGCATTTGTTTGAACTGAGACTTCAATTAAAATGTTATTTGGGGCAGCCAGAGCTAATGTCTTGCTTAGAGGTAAACTGAACTGCCTTTTAAGAGGTTGGAAAAAAAAAAAAAAAGAAGAAGAAGCAGAAGAAGAAAAAAGACCACCTAATCTGTCAAAGACCCTGAATAACTGGCAGGAAGAATTGTGTTTGCTGGACCTGTGCCCAACTCAGCAGTGAGCATTCTTAAGGGTTTTGTGACATCATCTGGGGCAGCTGAGGTTTTCGGAGTTTGTGATTGTTGTGCTGGGTGAGGAATCTACTGTTCAGCTGAGCCTTCTTTGAGACAAAGAAAAAAATCTGGGTGGTGTAATATGCCAAGGTTTGGGCTTGGTTTTTTGTTTTTGTTTTTTGTTTTTTAAGGCCACAAAAGAGGTCGGACCAAGAATTCCGGGTCTTAGTCTCATGATTCTAGCCCAGAAACAAAAATTGATGAATACAGTTAATTGAATTTCTCAGTCCATACCAATTTGCCCACAGTTAAACAAAACCACCAAAGTTTGCTTTCATTTCACTTCTTTAGGGTAAATGAAAATCCACCCTGAATAAGCTCCTTCTCCTCTACATTCACTCCTATATTCCACAGAGATTCATTAAACATGTTTACTCTGGCCAGCATCAGGCATACCTTGGTCAACAAAGCAGACACGTTTTCCAGCCTTTATGAGGCTTATAGCTTGAGGGAAGGGAGAGCAGTCAATACGGAGAAAGATAAGTAAATATATAATTACAAACTGGCCATATTAAAGGAAACAGGGTGAAGCTGGAAATATAGTCCGTTTCTCCCCAATCTCTATTTTTTTTTTTTTAACCCAAACCCCTGAGCAGCAACTATGGGAAGACCTCTGGGTGGTTGAGGGAGCTGGTTAATGGCAGATATAAATTGTGTGGTTTTCTTTTGGGGAGTCTGGGATCTGGTTGTGGAGATAAACAGTGTGATACACAGAAAGAAAGGGGTGGGACAGACAAAACAGCAGGGATTAGAGCCAAAATGAACTTAGAGGATGGACTTTGATTGGTTTTTTTTTCTGTCCAAAGAGTGGTGCGAACAAAGCAATGGACTCCATAAAAGTGCAGAACCAGAGAGGGCCCCTGGGGCAGGGAAAGACACAGTTCATGGGAGAAGTGGGGCCAGGTGACCACACAATAGAAAAGGTGTAGTAGGGTCCACAGAAGATAATGGGAACCATTCCGATTGTGCATTTCCTTCCTGCTGTGCAAAAAAAAAAATTTTTTTTAACTGAGACTAGAGAATGGACCCAATTTGTCTGACTCTCAATTCACACAGAGCCCCAAGGTCCAGTTCTCTCCAAACTGAAGAAGAAAATTGTGAGAGCATAAATTCCCCTCTTGCCCCAACCCACCCAAATTCAAACAAAATAAAGCTAATAGAATATGTTTGGTCTTCAGAATATTCTTTTAGACAAGGTTGGTTGAAAGAAAAGTGGCAGACCGTGCCTTAAGCCTGAGCCCCACAGCGGCATCGTGCAAAATGGGACGATAACGCTTTGAAAGATAAATGCCAAAAATGAGATCATTTCAGTGGGAACAAGGGAACCAGCAAGCTGAGAAGTAACACAACATCATGAGTGCCACGTCTGTCCAAGTTGTGGCAAAATCTGCCAAGCCCAGATTGACTTCATTAGTCACTTAGACGCACAGAGATCACAGAAAAAAAAAAAAATTCTCCTCCTCCTCGCTGAGAAATAGTTGATCATTGGCATAAATAGCAACTGATTAGAATATCAATTCTTCAAAGCCTAAATATTTCATTCACCAACCAGTTGCTATTTTGCCTGTGGCAATTAAGAAAGAAAATGTACAATGCTGCCACACAAAAGGTGTGATTATAGTCAACTTGACCAGGGTGTTGGGTTTGACGTGGATTCCTACCGAATGCGGGGTGAACATGCAGGCTACACTGTCCCAGATACGGCCAGGGAAATTGGGAAGAAGAAAGCATAGCTCTACTAGCCTTATTCAACCCTTCTCTCCTCCGGGTCTACTTGAACCAATGTGATTTTCATTCAGCAAATATTTGTCAGGTACTTTCTAGACGCCAGGCATTGTGTTGGGCTTTGGGAATTCTGCACTGAACAAGACAACCACAAACTTGCCCTCTTATTCTTTCCAACTTACCTTCAGCCCTCTCTGTCCCCTTACCCAGCTTAACCATTTTCCAGAGTCTTTATCATGGCCTGACATTATATCCCATGTATAGTTGCTTCTCGCTCACTGCCTCACTTACACGCCCCCGGGGCAGAGACTCTGTCTTCCTGTGCGGTGTTCCCAACATCTAGGCCACATCAAGGGCTCACAGAACATTTGTTGGATGAATAAAGCTTACGTTCCAATCATTTATTTCAATTATGGTGAGCAGAATAAAAGAAAACTCTAGGCGATACGAGCCTGTATCATTCGAGTGTCTAACCTAGGAAATGAGGGAGGCCATTCCTGAGCAAATGACCTTGAAGTGGGCCCCTAAAGCGGGGAGTCCGTCTGGAGGAGGGGCTGGGGAGACTTTATGCGCACGCGCATGGGCGGCAGCATGTATAAGGGCGCCGGTGGCACTGAATAGCAGGAGTAAGGCCAGGGAGGCGGAGACGTGGGGAGATGGGCAGTTCCAGGAGATGAGGCAGGAGCCCAGGACAGGAGCCAGATTATGCAAAGTCTTGTCAGGCGCATTCAGGATTTTGGACTTTATCCTAAGAGCAATGGGAAGAGTTTTAGGCAGTGACATGATCACAATTCCCAACTCATGAATCTCTTTAATAAGCACAAAAGCAAGCATTTAAATCTGAGCACTCTGAAACTGACTGGGCGTTCAGAAACGACTGGAACGTTTCAGCATGCGGAGAAGAGGGAAACATGAAGACCTAGTCGTGTTTATTGGGTGTATACCAGAGGTGCCACATTATAACAGGCCACAGTGAACAGATGGGAGTCTTGGTTTTGGTTTTTTTGTTTGTTTGTTGCTGTTTTTAAGAGACTGTAATCTAGCTACAGAAAGGCAATGAGCACCTGCGGAAAACTTGAAGGAAACTGAGAAATCGTACATGAACAAGTCTGCCTGGCTCTTGCCTGTGTTGAGGCCACCACGGCCACATCAGGCCCTTCCTGGTCTGGCAGGACAAACGTTGGCTCCTCTTCCTCCGCCAGGCCTCCCCTGGCGCTCTGAACCCCATGTCTGGCTCGCCAAGCACAGAAGCAGCGTCTCTCCTCTGTGAGGTGCACAAGCTGCCTGTCATCCCATCCCTCACTCCACTGTCACGGCGTCTCCTGACACACGGGTGGTGTCTCACACAGGACCCGGCACCAGGACGTGACACCTGGTCGGTGCCCAATAAGTATTTGTTGGATTCCTATTAGATTGTGCTGCGATGTCGCTTTCTTATACCTCTGCAGCAAACATTTATGGAGTGCCTGCTTTGTGCACAGTGTTGAGGCCTTTTCACGCATTCTCATTTAATCTCCACAACAATCTCATAAGGCAAGTATTATTACACCCAGTTGGCAGACAAGGAAACCGAGGCTTAAAGAAGTACAGTGACTTGCTTAAGATTTCTCTCACGATGCAACAGGGACACGTGCTTCTGTTCCTCTCTTAAGCCCATGGTCTAATTAATTGACTAGGCTTATGCTCACCTTCTCCCTGAAGGCTTCCTTGATACTCCCAGATTCCCTGAAGCTAAGTCTCAGGACTCCTAAAGTATTTTGTGTCAACATGTATTCATAACTATCCGACCTAATGTCTTCCTAACCACCCTCTGACTGCCTCAGATGGGTCTTATTTATCATTATCATCAATGCTAAGCACGGTGTCTGGCACATGATACGGTGGTAAATTAATATTTGTTCAAGACTAAATGGATGGATGAATAAACCCAAAGGCGATCTAACATAAATTCTAAATTCACCCTTTAAGAAGCTCATTAAGAAGATACATTATACACAAATCCTAACAGATGAATTGAAGAATGAGCATTCATGTTAACAAAAATTCACCACCACCTACCCTCTCCCCTGCTTTCACCCACTACAATGTTCCTTTACATACTGGTTTCTCTGGTAAATTGAAAGTCTGGTTTATTTTCAAAATCAGAGATACCAATATTGTACCATGACATAAAGAGAGAAAAGGGAATCATGAAGACATTTATATGACTACACATGAGTCATGGGTCCACGCACAAGCTGAGAGGACATGTAGTTGAGGAGCAAGCAAAAAAGGGAATTATTCACAGCCACATGATTTTCTCTCAGAAGTATCGAAAAAGCTGTATTCCATTTAAAAAGGAAGGAAGATGAGAGATATGGCTTTTTAAACTTGGAATATACCCCATAGAAATACTTCACATACAAAAGCTGAAATATTCCAAACCAACCACAACTCAGAAGCTGGAATCTCCCCAACAAGATTACTATACTAGAAACAACATGTTTATTGGCTCATAAAAGACATGTCACCTAACAATTCATAATAGGGGGTCTGAGGGAAATAACTCACCCATTGTGAAGTCAATGTTCAAATCAATATCCCCTGGGGAGAAAAATATTGCTCATTGATGGACATTGATTTTTCTTTTTCTTAAGAAATTCTCGAGGGGTAAAGAACATTTTTTTTTCATAGTGAATGTAACTAAACATGCCAATGTCAAAGTCTACGTCTCCCTATCCTCATTAATATGATACTCAAAAATTATTAGTGTAATTATAAATGCCTTTCCATCTATTGAAAAATAGACTCCAGTTTCATTCTTTAAAATCTCAATTTAATATCCAAGCAACATGACCACACAGACAACCTGATGTATGTCCTCTGCTTTACTTAATAGCACTCTTATAGGCGAGATAATACTTTTCCATATTTTAAAACAATCAAAAGTTAACATAAAACCCAAGAAAACTGGGTCCTAGATTTGTTTACCTACAAATTTAATGGCTAGTTTTAGAAAAAAAATTCTGTTTTTCTTCTTCCCCCAAATGATCATAGCAACATTGAATCTAGTCATTTACCAACCGCCTTCATGCGAGCAAGAAGTTTTAATGGGCAAACAGAAAAAGAAGGCTGGGTCTAATTGGTTTTATATTTAACATGTTGCTTCAAGCTGGTGAATCTCATAGACTTATTTATAAGGCTGTAGTTTGATTACATTTTTTAATTCATAGATTGCCTTCTTAGACCAAATATGTGACCAAAAGAAAGCTTGCCTTCTACCCTTCTACCCTTTTGAAACTCAAAAGTTGCATAAGAAAGGACAGATGGATGGTTTGGGGAAAAAAGAAATGTCATTCAAATAATGTTTGTTGAAAAGGGTGTCACAGATCATTGGCAGAATTTCCACTCATTGGCAACTCCCCCAAACAGCCAAGGATTAATTGAGCACCCAGACTACTGAGCTCTATTTGGAGAGGAGAATGATGTGTTGGTGATCACAGAGGCTGAGCTGTGGAACCAACAGAAGTGTAAATGGATGAACCATCTTGGACATGCAGGAATAATACCACTGATACCTTAATAGCCAAACATTCAATTTTTGTTATTTTTCTCCTGGGGTGGAGATGGATTCATATCAAACCACATTCTTATACCCCATTTCCCCCGTGTCTAAAAGAACATATTTCTCAAATGGTTTGAATAGACAAAATTAGGGGAAAAGTTCATGGACTGGCATCCAGTCATGACCTACAGCTTGACCTTAGGAAAAATCCAAACCACACTTAATATGCTGATTTTTCTCATCCACTAGTATAACTACAAGCATATCATAACACACTAGATGCTATACAAAACAAAGCAAAAATGAAAAAATGAAATTAAAAACCATTTAAGACCTAACCCCTCTTACTAAAAAAATTTGCTTCTGTTGGAAGTAAAAAGAACTTGATCTACGAGAAAGACCAAAATCAATATTTATTAGTCTTTTAGTCTTCTACTTATTTAAAACTCGAAAATTATTTTTGTGCTTTGGTAGGGCTATGTGGTTGCTTATCACTTCGGAGGCATTTCTGCTTTTATCACAAATGGAAGAGACGTTGACATTGAGAAAGTAAGAATAGGAATATCTACAGACACTGGGAATAAACTTCAAAAATGAGCAAACTACTATGATGAGCAAAGCAGGAAAGAAAACCTATGGTCCTCTAGGAAAACTGACGTAGTAAGGAGCAGAACACATCTGGGATTTGATTCAAACTGACCTGAAACCAGAATAGATCTCCAAACTGTTTTATACACAACACAGACACACAGGCTGAGATTTCTAAAAGTGAAATCTGCAGAAATTATCCAAAAGAGTGAGCCTAAGAAAAGATTTCTCTGGCAGGTCCAGACACAAATCTACCCCTCTTAATGGTGATCCAAGAGAGGGGTCTATCAAAAGGTTCCGCCTAACCCTCCCACTAAAGCAGGGTTCTGAAGGTGTCAGCAGGATTTGGTTGACTGGACCATTAATGGAGCTTCGGTTAATTATTGACTGATTAAGGATTTACCTTATCTTTCCATCAGGAGCTGGCTCAAGACTTAACAGTGAGCAATTTAGAGCCAGCGCGAACTTACCCACGTGTTTTTGTGTGTTTGTTGTTTTCTGTTTCCTTCTTCTTCTTCTTTTTTTTTTTTTTTTTTTTTAATTCTCCTTTGGGTCACTTTAGCTTGTTTTTCCCCATAAATCATACTCAGGTCAGAATGGCCAGTCCTTACAGTGCTTGGGCATCTTCGAAAGGACTGGAAACGAGAGATCCTGGTTTTAAGTCCAGGGACAAAGGCCCTGAGAACTGCTGCCTTTTCCAAGACTTTGCTTACTGGTGCAGGTTTCCCCATGAAGCCCCTGGGAGAAAAGCAAGGCTTTTTTGTCTCTGAAAATGCTGGTGATGCTCTGCTCCTGGATGAGGATCAGCCCCCCACCCTGCAAGGCGGCCTGTCCTCTCTGCTGAAGGCCTCTTGGCAAAGCCAGGGAATCAGCACAGGCGGCTCAGGCCCAGCTGCCCCAGATAAGAGGTGGCCCGTGTTAATGTACAGGCTTCCTCTGCACCTCAGCGGGGCCTTCCTTTTCCAAACAGTCTCCCTTTAATGTTGGCGAATGTTGTTTTTCCATTGACTCAACATCTCGCCTCTGGTGGTAAGCCAGTGGGGAAAGTTGGAGGGGGGCGGGTAGGAGGAAGGTGGGAGAGAAAGCCATGCCAAAGCAAGAGAGAGAGGGACGGTCAGCCACATTTCCAAACACGCTAGACACCTGCTTTGGAGAGACAGTGACCGAGCCTAAAATTCTTGCTTCCTCTTGATTGAGATCAGCCTTTTGACACCCCTCCCTATGACACTGCCCCCTCCCCCCAGCAAGAGTTACTTCAATGTGAAAACCCATGTGAGGGATTCATAACTTTTCTCTATGAATCCTACAGTCTCATCTGTTGGATTCCATCTCTCGAAAAAGAGCATTACTGGGGGCCTTGAAGAGGGAAAAGAAATTCTAAGAAAGAGATGAAGGAGAAGATGGAAAGCGAGCAGGTGAGGGGAAGGAAGTTAGAAAACAGCAGAGAAAGGGAAAGTGAGAAAAAAAATTGGAAGCCTGGAAATGAAAGGCAAACGGGAGAGGATACGAAGTTAAAACAAGAAAGAAATAAAGGTGCAAGGGAAGAGGGGAAGGACAGTTGAAAAATAAAATCTGAAATGAGAGTGTTTCCCCAGAAGCTTGGGTCTTCTAGCCACAGGATGGACCAACCCGGGTTGGGGATGGAGGGCAGTCCCCTCCGGGGCTTCTCTGGGCCACTCAAGGTCAAAGTGCATCTTCAAAACCCAATCTTGATTAGAGCCAGCTAAATGTTTTGACTTGAAGGAGACACGAAGGATTAAAAAGCAAAATAGAGCAGCATGAGTAAGAAAGAAACAGGAAAAGAAAGAAAATAAAAAAAAAAAAAAGAACCCTCACGGGAGACACAAAGGGAATGATAGAAAACACTTCTGAATCAGCTAGTCATCTACTAACAAGCTGCAAAGATTTCCAATGACAAGTTGTCACATTAGTTTAGTGAAACTGAAGCAGTACTTATCCCCTTTCCTGTGCTTAATCTCTCCCTGCGTGCCACAAAAACATGCTACCACGTTTAATAGGATTAGTTTCGTTCACTTTTTCCCCCCACCCCTTTTATTTTTTACAATTCTATTTTCAGCAATACAGGGATCCTTGAATTCATGGACTTCCTGCAGTGCACAGCAAAACCTGGCACGCATGGTTTTTACCCTTTTAAAGACTCTATTTGAATCTGAAGAATGTAATTTGACTATTTTGTACCTTTTCTCCACCAATGAATTACTTGCTCCTCATGGAAATCTCCATAGCTTAGAGGGTGGGGGAGGGGTGTTGATGGTAAAAGGGTTGAGACAGAACCGGGGCTAGGAGAAAGCCCACAAAGCCCAGTCTTGCAGAGGTTAGATGCCCTAGGAGAAACCCTTCTAGCTCTGACCGCATGCAAACATGGGTGCCAATTCAGACTGCAGATTAGTGGCTTTGTGGCCCTGAGCAAGTGGTGAAACCTTCCCCAGCCTCAGTCTATTCATCCATACAGTGGGGATAATTCTTATCAGAGCTACTGAGAGAACGACACTTAATATATTTTATTTCTTCCCTTCTAAGTTTCACTTTTTTCTCCTACTATATTATGTTCCTGAAATCAGTGTGTCTTACAATCCATTGGACATTTAAGGATGTCATGTTTTATTTTTCTCTCAAAGGCCATCTTTAAATTGATAGTGTGTCTTATCATCCATGGAATTTTAGAATTAAAAACTGGCAGCACTGGGTGTAAAGCATCTGGCATAGTTATAACATTGGAAGTGCTCAATAAATGCTGAATTATCTATCATGGCTTATTACTACATCTGTTTGCCTCCTTCTGAATTCTCACTGAAAGACCACCGGGATATTGAGAGGAGGAGGTGGACACTTTTGCCCTTCGTCCAGATTCTTCTAGGCTTGTGCTTCTAACTGAAGTCTCACAAACCCAACTAACTCAAACACAGAACTACCCACCCGTGTTGACTAAGACCCCAAACTCTCTAGTTCACTCTGCTCCCTCAACAGGGTCACCAACTGCCATTCTTAGCCATGTGTCACGAGCATCAGTTATCTGTTGAAGGGTGTTGTTCCACTTCCTTGGAGTCCACTTCGGGTTATGCACCCCCTCCTGCCCTCTGCCTGCTCCCCGCAGGTGCTACCACCAGCTTAGCATGGAGGTGATGAAGGGGTGAGGGTCCTTTACCTGTGAGGGAAAAGGAGAAGGTCCAGGGGAACCAGCGGCGAGGAGAGCAACACTAGACCTCAAGTAGGGATGGAGGCACGGGGGCGGGGGGGGAGGCCCTGCTGGGGGCCAAGGGCTGTGCCTGCAGAGGGAGAGGGAAGCAGGGAGCAGGGTGCCTCCACTGTGCACCTGCCAGCCCCTACAGTCCCGGGGGGAGGCCCCGGGGTGCCTCCCAGCAGGCTCCCAGGCCTTCCTGTCAAGCCTGGAGAAGCATGGGAGCCCCTGGCTTCCTAAGTCTCAGCGGGCTAGTGAGGGTCTGAGGAAGCCAAGACCCCGTACCCTGCATCCTGGCTTGAGCAAAGGTCATATGTAGCCTCCAGACCTTTTCTGCTGCCTCCCCTTCGGCCCTCCAGACACACTTCCATGCACCAGTCAGCCCCAGTGAGCCGCCTCACCGGGACCTGGTGCTCCTTGCCTCCTTCCAGTCACAGGCACCCCCCCACTGCACTCTCCCCCTAACTCCGCTCCCACGAACCCCAGGACCTCTCCAACTTGCGCTCTGCAAGGCATACACCTACACTCTCTCCTTACCCCCACCCACTCCCCTCCCACACTCACCAACAGACACTCTCCCCTACCCATCCCTGGCCCCTCCAAACTCTGCCCTCCACCCCGCTTCTGCCCCCTGCCCCCCACCCCCCCAATCGCTCCACCAGGATCTCAAGTATAGGCCAAAGTGCTCCTCCTACCCTGGGAGTGAGAAGTCAGTGTCACCTGTCTCTCTGCAGCTTGGCCGCAAATGTGTGTTTCTCTGTGGTTGTCTTGAGATTCTTTGTTTTGTCCCCTAGAGTCATAGCCACTTCCCCCAGGTCCAGAGAGCAGGAATCTTCCACACTTGCCCAAAGATATCCACAAACCCTAGGAACGTAGGCATCTAGGGGTGATGCTTGAGCTCCCTGTCATCCAGGGAGTGCCGCCTCCTCCCAACCCCTGCGTTCATTCACTAGGGACTGGTAGGGACTGGGCCCACAGATGCCCCAAGCTGGCCATCTGTCCCTTATCCTGGCCCAGGAAACACCTGATTACTTATCTCAAGCTTTTGGAAGGTACCAGCAAATACCTTTTTGGGGATGTATAATTAACTACTCACGGCCATCTCCAGGTCTAAAACTGTCAGCCTTCTTGATGTTTCTCTATTCATTCAGCCCATTCCCTTTCTCTGGCTTTCTTCCCCTCACACCACTGCAGACTCACAGCTGGGGATGGACCTTCCTTCCTGCCTTTCTTTGCCTTCTCGAAGCTCTCTTTGCCTGGGCCCCCTTTTAATGATGTTGGGGTGTGCTTGTGGCCATTGGTTTGAAAAGAATCTCAGGAAGAGTTGTAGTTTACTTTACAGAGATTTGGGGGAGTTGTTCATTCAGACATGTAAAAACATACCATAGATGATACACATTTGCCTTAGTTTTACCTAGGATTGTTGACCTCTTTTTCTTTCTTGTTGTTCTCTTCTTGAATAGAACTTTTTGTCTCGTGGCTTCATTGGTCTGATGGGCAGCTTCTGTAGGAAAGGTCTGCCATCCATAAAGCATGGAAGGTGAGAGGACCAAAAAAAGAAAGAAAGGAAAAAAGCAGACTTCAGATCAGTAAATGATTCCTGTCTGCCAGGATGAACAGGTCTAGGTCCAAGAGCATAGAGCTCTAGCTTCCAAACATGCACTAATTCTACTGTTTATTCCCTAAAAAGTGAAAGGTGTGCATATAAAGGGCCCAAAGTAGCTGCTATGCATATGCTAAAATGTACACGTGTACATATCAAATGACCATCCAGTTAGCGTCATCAAAATATTTGCGGGCAGGAGTTCTGTATAAAAGGAGTACAGATCAGTGTGAGTGTGCAGAGCACACACTTGTAGACAAAATAGGTTCACTGAACACCAATCACGTGCTGAACAAATTTTACTCTCTACAACTCTGTAAGTTGGATATTATCCCCACTTAACAGATGAAAAGAACTGAGGCTCAGATAGATTAAGTAACACACCTAAGGTCACAGAGTCAGTAACTGAGCAGTAATTGGAAACACAGCATGACCCCCAGATGCCCAGGTCCTCCCACTGATTGCCTAGCTGGGATGGGCCCAGAAATCTTTGTTTTTGAAAAGCTCCCTTGGTGATTCTTGATTACTTGCCACTCTTAGAAACCACTGCTCCACATCAAACCATCCCGCTATCCCTGTCACCAGCCTTGCCTCTGAGCAGCCTTCTCCACGTTGGATAAAACCTTTAAAACATATTTAAATAGCAATTTCGAAAAACTCTGCAGCATATGGATTTTCCTTTTGATCTCAAAATGATGACAAACAGACACTTAGATACTTCATAAAAGAAATATCACTAGAAAAATTATAGAAATCTGGCTTTCAACTTTGTCTTGCTCTAATTTAAACAAAATGCAACTTTCCAGAGTTACTCTCTCTTCCCCACCCCCCACCCCCAATAAATCCAAACTGGGAGCTTCCTTCTTTTTTCCTCGGTGCCCGGCCTACACCTATTTATCTCTAGCCCGCTCCTGAATAAAAGCCTAATAAGATGGACAGGAAGGGTAACTTAAGTCCTATCACTCCAAATCACCAAAACCCTCCAAAAATCGAGCACCTCCTGGGAATTCACACCCTGGAGTCGAAAGACCAACGAAAGGAGAAGCTGGAGTAACGGCCAAATGTCCTTAGATTAGTTGACAAAAGAAAGGGGGTGGACAGGAGGGGAGGTTTCCACCCCCTTCAAACGCCCCCGCCCCTCCTTGGGTCCTCCGGGAGGCCCCCCTGGCCCAGGTGGAGCGCGTCCCCGGGTGCGGGCGCGCCGCCGCCGGAACGGTCCCCGCAGCAACAGGCGGACCGCGGGCGGCGGGCGGGGAGGGAGGTTGGGCCTCGGGGCCCCTCGGGCCGGGCGGCTCGGATGGCCCCTGCCCCGCGCAGCGCGGGGAGCAGGTGGCTGCCCTCTGCGCCCGGCGTGCGCCCAGCGCCGGCCAGCCGAGCAGGGCTCCGGCCCCGGCGGCGGCCCCGGAGGAGGCGAGGGCCTCGGGGCCCCGGCGGGGGGACCGGGACCCCCCGGGGGCCCGCGCGGGCCGGAGGGGCGTGCCCTGTGCTCGGAGCGCTGGGCCCCCGCCGCAGCGTCTCGCGCTCGCGGTCTCCGGGCCGAGAGGCCGCGACACCTAGCGCGGGGCCGCGGCGAGGAAGGAAGGGCCGGGAGGGAGGAGGAGACCGGGAGGAAGCCGCCGGCCAGGCAGCCCCGCTCCTGCCGGGTGCCAGGAGAGGCGACTCCCAGCCTTCCCTCCCAACCCGAAACTTTTCCAACCCACGCAGGCGTATTCCTCACGGGTTTCGGCGGCCGGAGTCGCCGTCAGGGAGAGGCTCGGCAAACACACGCGTCCCCCGACACGCGGGCGGAGGTACACAAGGCACACCGGGAGGGACCGCGAGGGAGGTGGCTGGGGCCGCGAAGGCAGCAGGCGGCCGCACAGCCGAAAGGGACTCCCCGCGTGCGAGAAGCAGTGCTTGAAACCCTACAGAAGCTCGGGAGAGTAACGGTGCCCCGAGGCTTTGCGTAACTTTGCCCACTGCGCCCCCGCGTGCAGAGGCGTCCCCTCGCATTCACACCCTCACCCCACCCCGCTCCCCCTCTGCTGCGGCCCGGAGCCTGCCTTTGTATTTCAGGAACTGGGAAAGACCTGCTAATCTGAGCCAAAGAAGGAGGGATGTAAATTGCGAACATTCCACTCCCTGGTACCCCCCCCCCAGATCCCGAGGGAGAGCGTCGGGTTCTCCCCGAAAGCGTTCCCTCCGCTTCCCTCTGCCCTTGGGTCTCCAGCTTCTTTACTGCTGTGGACTGAAGACGGTAAAGCACAAGCCGATCAATGCGAAGATTTCTCTGAAAGCACGACCTCTCCAAATCCTAGCCCCCAAAGAGCCGGGCGGGGTTGGAGAAAGGCACGTTATTTCGGGGGAGGGGGGCCAACAGCACCTCTCGGGAGGCGCGCGCGCGGCCTGGCGGACGCCTTGCCCGGCTCAGCGCGGCCGGGCGGAGTGGCTGGATTATGTAAGTAACAGCCCTCCATGTGCTCACCACCATCTGTTAATATCTTGATATTGGAAAGTTCGGTGCCTGAGGCAAAGCCAGGGTTGGCGGCGCAAAGCTCCCAGCCTACTCTTTTCTACTCCGGGGCAGGGAATGTACCTCCCTTTGATTGTTTTCGCCCACTTCCCTAAAATCAAGTTAGTAGTGTGCCCCTTCCCTCGCTGCCAACCAACCCCGCAGGTGTGTTTTTGTGGACGCGGGGTGATTTTCTTGGAGGTCACTTTATTGTAATGAATCCTTTCGATGAATTTGTATTTTTATGGCAGTTCTAGTTTCCTTTAGGCATTGAGGTGGACCCTTATTTGGGATGGAAGCTTTATTACTTAAAAAAAAAAATTACTTTTTCCGCCGGCACTCGGGCCCCAAATTCTTGTAAGGGTTATATTTCAACTTCTTTGGAGCGCTTGGCCTCTGTTTACTTTGAAAGCTGTTGGTTAAACAAACATCACTCGGGAGGCTTCGAAGCAGTGGCGTTCCCAGGAGAGAAACGCCGCAGCTGCTCCTTGCTACTGATCTTGTGGCATTTCACTTTTCCCCCCATTCAGAACAGACCCAGGTTGGGCCTGGTGTCACACTGGGCACAGGGGATAGGGGGGTGGGGGATGAGAGAATGGCGGTCAGCCTGCCTCTAGACAGCCGGAAGCAGGCCGGCCTGCACCCTGGAGTTGGTTTTTCTCCCTTTCTCTTCCTCTCTTCAGGGTGGTGGTGGTGGAGAGTGGATGGTTTTGTGTGTGTTTGTGTGTCCAGGCAGGGATCTTCGGTATCTCTCTCCCGAAATCCACGCCCACGTTGGCCTCTCTGCTGGATCTGGTTGAAATTCCCAGAATTGGTTTGTTTAGGATCTGACGATGGTTCTTTGTAAGGTTTTAAATTTCTTATATGCAATCTTCCCTCCTACCTTCATCTGAAGGCTTTAAGAAAGAACGGTGGAGGAGGGCCCTAATACACCGAGGAAATGTCAAGGCAAAGTGTGTTTAACCCAGAACCAGATGCATAAGTGATAACTGCAAGAGTTTGACTAAGAACTCACAGCAGATCCCCCTTCCCATAAATAAGTAAATGCAGTCTGCATGGATTGAGGTTTGTTGGAAGACCGGTCAGAACTTGTGTTAACTTTTAAGTTATTGGGGTTGTGTTGCCAATGGGCGGAGGAAGGGGTTGACCCTAGGCTTGGCCGCTGGTTTCAGAGATGGAGCCAGTATCTAGGCGACTTCTCGGCTCCAACCTGACTGATCGCTTCTCCCCTATCAGAAAACAAACCGGGAGTCGCCGGAGATAGGGGGCTCGGGCCTCACGCCTTGCTCTAGGACGGCCCAAGACCTGGGAGAGCGCCGCAGCTTGGCCAAGAGAGGTTGCCAGGAGCCCGGCCTCTACGTCGCCCCGACAGTAAGGGACAGGACAGGGCTCCGCGTACGTAGCTCACGGAGCTGGGCTACGGACCGAGCTCGCTTGCCCAGCGTTGCGCGCGCTCCTATTTCAACCAGCCGCTCTTGCGCCCTAATGCGGGCTGCGAACTGCCGCGGCAGAGCGTGGCGAGCCGCGAGCCTCCGCGGCGTTGGCTCGGGGGTGGGGGCGCTTCCTTGCCTGCCAAGCGGGTTACCCCGACTTCCATTCAGGCCTGCCTTCCCCCGGGAGTGACAGAGGGCTTACTCGGGTTCGCAGGGAACTTTTCCTGCGGCCAGTTCCCGGGCGTAGTGTGCAAAACGTGCATCCGAGCGCTAGGTGCAATTGACATAACTTGTGGGCTAAAGTTCAAGCCATTTTTTCCAGATTCTGAATCTTTTCTCTCTCTCGTCTCCCTTTCTTCCCCTTTCTCCCCCTCCTCCTTCCCTGCCCTCCTTCCTTTTAAATGTCAAACTGAGCAGATGGTTTTAAGGTGTGGAGGGCATATATCCTTTACTCCCACCAGTTTATTTGTGGGCTGGCGCTAACATAGGTACAAACTGGGATACTTAAAGAAAATAATAGGACGGAAAAGAAGAAAGGAAGTAGCCTTCATCCATTCACAGAACCCACATTTCCGCGCTCAATACACCCGCTTACCTCGAAAGGACTCAACCAATAGAAGCATTATTCCATCCTGCATCTAATGGTCATGTTGATAGATTATTTCTGTTCCCAGCCTAAATTGTTACATCCCGATTATAACACTTGATACAATAGCCTATCATTGGAAGTGTGAGCGGTGTGTTTGTGTGCTCTGTGTGGTTTCTGTAACGGTGTGGAGGGAGTGTCTGGGGGCAGCGGAAAGGGAGGAATGAAGGCTGGGGATGCTCAAGCAAGTCTCTTTTCTTATCCCTGACACCCACCCTCGCCAGCTTGATTTTTTCT
This sequence comes from Eumetopias jubatus, assembly GCF_037043125.1. NCBI lineage: Eukaryota > Metazoa > Chordata > Mammalia > Carnivora > Otariidae > Eumetopias > Eumetopias jubatus. Next base: position 39,188,542 of record NW_028274818.1, read on the forward strand.
TCTTCTTTTCAATGTTTGAATCCTGTGCCAAAACTTTCCTACAGGGTATAGTCTCAGGCATGTTATCATCTCTATTCTTATTCAAAGAAAAGACTTCTTCACAGTTTGATGAATTTGAGGCTGAAATTGTAAATGTCCCAGGGAAAGGTGTATGTTGTGTGTGTGTGTGTGTGTGTGTGTGTGTGTGTTGCAGAAGATGGTGGTAGTTGTTGGCCAGTGTACTTGTAACACACCTCATAAACACTCTGTTGTCCCAACCAACATCATTCAACCTTTGATCTGCCTGAATTCGAGGAACATATGAAAAATACTTGTCCCCATCCTACCTAAAAACTGAGTGTCTAATCGACTAGGTATGAATGTTTCTGCTTCGCAGCCCTTGTAAGTCCTGGCTTTTATAGGATCTTTAGGTCATAAACGCGGTTGCTTTATTAAAAGCCGTTTACCGTGCCCGGTGAAAGACATGTTCTGGCTACGGCTAGAAATGCCCTTTAGCATTTGTAACTTGCAAACCCCCAAGGAGCTCTTTAAGAGCCACATTAGCTAAAGAAATCTTGCTGGTTATTTTTCATCCAAGAAATGGCAAACCAAAGTGAATTTTCTATAGCTTTACGTTGAAACCTGAAATTTAAGCATTTGAAATTTCTTGCCTAATAAACTTTAAAGTTTGTTACCCAGGCGTCAAAATTGTGTACTCCTATATGAAACCTCTCTCTTTGGTCATTCTGGGGTGGGTGAGTTAGTGAGGGGTAATTGCCAGGTAACGTTTGCAACATTTCCCCCCCCCCAAAAAGGCTGCTTGTACCTACAATCCAAATAACCAAGGGCAAACACTCTTCTTCCTAATAATTTTGACGGAAGATTAACTGGAACTCCGCCAATACTGGTCTGCTACCAGATGCAGCGGAGCCCAAGTGAAACCTCTGGCACCCATTATTTTAATCCCAAACCTACCTGTATTTTATTGCCCACCTCGCCTCTAAAAGGAAACAAGGGTGACATGTATTCTTGATACTATCTATGATCATTTAAAAGGTGGAACGATTTGAGCTACCCCACTCCCTCCTCCTATACCACCCCACCCCCTAAAACCGCACTTTTTCTCCAGTATACTTTTCCGTGCCTTCCTCCACCCAAGTCCGCTCCACGCTCGGCCACTCGGGGAACTGGATCAGCTGTATCTGGGAAAGGAACGGGGGGGGGGGTGGACCTGCGTCCTGGACGAGCTAGTGTGAGCCCAGCGCCGCTCGCGCCGTCGCCCGCTTTGCACAGTGCCCGCAGATGGCTCGCTCCGGCCCCGGCGCGGCGATCCCGTCGCCCCGAAGCGGTGGCAGGGCGGGGGCGGGGGTGGGGGCCGGGGATGGAGGCGGGGGAGGGGGAGCGCGGGGCCCCTCTCCCCTCCTCTCTTCCCAGCCCCTCACCCCCACCCCTTTTATATTTTTTTTTTCCTCCCAAGTTCTCTTGCCTCGCTATCCCCCCTTGAATCCGAAGGCGCCTCGCGATTGGGTGCTGGGGCCGGGTACGTCAGTCAGACTGTGACGTGCAGTCTTCCTGTTTCCTTCAGCTGTGTCTTAAAGTAAATCTTGTTGTGGAGCGGAGCCCTCAGCTGAGGGAGCGCTCTGAAATAATACACCATTGCAGCCGGGGAAGCGCAGCGGCGCAAAAGAGCTCTCGCCGGGCCGCCCGCTCCCTCTCCGCTCGGCTCCTCTCCGCCGCTCCTCTCTTCTTCGCTCTTTTCTCTCCTCTCTTCTCTCCGCTCCTCCTTGCTCTCCTCTGCCTCCTCTTCTTCCCTCTCTTCTCCTCTCCTCTCCTCTCTCCTCTCCTCTCCCCTCCCACCCTTCCCTCCGTCCCCTCTCCCTCGCCCGCTCGCCCCGCTCGCTCGCTCGCTCGCGCACACTCACCGGCCCGGGTCCAATTATCACATTCATCAACCGCAAGACACCGCCGCGTGTGTGCGCGCGCGTGTTCTCCTCTCCCTGCCGGCAAAACCACGCTCGGTCCCACTGCCCTCTGCACCCGCGTAAGTATCCTCTCCCCCTCGCCAGTCCCCTCCCCTTTTCCAGAATCACTTGTCCTGGCTTGTTCTTGAATGAGAAGAAAAGAGACGAGACTCCCATTACTCATACCCATGTAAACATTTTTTTTTTCCAGGAGAAAATGGTGTTATTTAAATGAATCATAATAAAATAGCCTCTAAACAGTTTCTAAGCAGGAGCCTCCGTGGAACTCAGCGCTCCGCTCCTCCCAGTTCCTAAGAGTAAGTGATCCGCTTGGTTTTTATTTCTTTCTCTTTCCTGCTGGTGGCTGCGGTGGTGGTGGCGATGGGGGGGGGGGCGGTGCTGATACTGCTGGACTTGTCGCTGATCTTGTCACCTTTTGTGTACTGTTTCTGGGCTCTGAGGAGGCGTTTGCTTCCTTTCCTTCTTTCTCCTACCCTCTCTTCTCGGGAGAGAGGACCGCGAGGGGGACCGGGTCGCTTTTTGTTCGCCTGGATCCCCGCTTTCCGCCAAGCCTCATCCTTCCCGTCTTCCCCGGTTAAAACTCCGGTGCTCGTCCCCTCGTCCTTTCTCTTTGTCTTTATTATAGCTGCCTTTCTTCCAGGCTCTTCCAATTTGCTTGTCATTTGCATACCTTTCACTTCTCCTTTTTAACCCGGGCAGAGGGCTGGGGAGTAGGGAGGAGGGCAGAGGGAGGAGGAGGGCGCTCTGTTACTTTCCTCGCAAAACGCTGTCGACGGCGCAATGTTGAAATCGGGGTTGGAGCGGTGGAGAGATGGTCCCGGGAAACCAGCGCGGCGCCCCTCTCCTGAGCTCCGAGGACCCAGGGCTAGGTCAAGTTGAGTTGGGTAAGGCGGCGGCGGGAGCCTCAGGAGGTGGGGTGGTGGAGGGATGGGGCCCGAGCGCAGCAGGGGGACCGAGTGGTCGCGGGGCGGGGTGGCGGTAGGGGATGTTCTTGGGCTGAGGATCTGCGAGGCGAAGACTCTCACGGTCCTCGCTGGCAGTCCTGTGCTGTCGGAGCTGCTTGGATCTGCTCTTGCCTGGGTGGTACCTGCAGTTCTGCCCCAGTTCGGAGGACTGGGGAGGGACGAGAACAGAGGTGAGGGTAATTGTCACTGGGAAGAATGGTGAGGAGGGCGGGAAGAGCTGCTATCTTGGCCGAACAGACTAGGAGGGGGCGAGGAGGGGGGCGTTGGCGGGGAGACATCACCCGAAGTCCAGTTTAGCAAGTTGTTGGTTCTTCTGGCGGGCTAGCCACTTATCCTGCTAAAACTGAACATCGGTGGAAAGTGTGGATTGGAGTTGGGGGGGGGGCGTGGAATGGCGGGAGGGAGGTAAAGGGGGAGTAGCTTTCGAGAGAGACTCACACGTCTCCCGCCACTTCTCAGCTTTTTTTCGGGAAGTTGAGAGCCCTCCAGGCTGGCAGAGAAGGAGGAGGAGGAGGAGGGGTTGGGGATAGTCTTAAATAGCCCAAGGAGGCAGGCTGGAGTGTGAAACTGCTGTTCTTGGCAATCCAGAACCCTACTCCGCCTGGGGGAAGGCTGGGAACTCACCTGCTTGTTTTTATTTTTCCAAGAAGGTCTGTGTTGTCTCCTTGAGCTTATAAAAACAGTGCAAGCACAGGGTGGCCTTCTCTCAAAGTCAAGGCTATAAGTGTCTTGTTCTGTCTCTCTCTCTCTCTCCCTCTACCCCCCTTCCCCCACCCCCTCCCTCCCACCCTCCTTCCCTCCCACCTATAACCTCCCTTACAAAAAAAAATAATTTCCTTTCCTAAACTAGGTAGGCAGAGATCTATTAGTAGAGTGCTGTGCATGGGCAGGGCCTGACAGGTGTGTTGTGTCAAGAAAGACAGGTGCAAATTTCCTCTGTGTCTGTGTGTGTCTGTACAGTTCCAGACCACAATGCATGCTCCAGGCTTGCAGAGGTTTATGAATTTATGGGTGCCCTGGTTAATAGGATTGTCCTGGCTAATGGGACCTGGGCTGTTGTTATGTTTTGAGCCCTGCCATGTGAGTTCTTTGCTTGGGGGGTGGGGGGCGAGTTGGTCTGTGTTTGTTTATTTTTCTTAAGGATGTTGGCAGGCTGCTGCTGAGGCTGTGTCTCCGACTTCTGTCTGCCAGGCGGCTGAAAGTACCCTCACTTCAGGCAGCAGGCGGAGGGAGATTGACTTTCCCTTTCCTTCCCTTTCTAGTTTATGCCTATCTCCCAGGTCTGTGGTGCCCCGAAGGGGGGTGGGTGAGAGCTGTCTTTTGTGTGCATGTGTGTTTTGGGCAGCCATGGGTGGTGTGTGTAACCGCCAGGAATACCAAAGTCATTTGAAAGTGTTAGTGTTGTTAAAGCTTATCTTTCTAGCGTGCTTTCTCCCTGCCCAGAAAGAATAGGTATGTGCATAAACTCTTTCAAGTCATATGTTAAATACTCTCATAAAGTAGAATGAGCCTGTCATTGTACCAGACATGTGCCAGATGTCCTAGTTATTACTTTGATGGAGAAGGAAAATCTCAAGTACGTGAGAGGTAACTGTGCTTTTCTATTTGAAGCAAGATGCAGGCAGTCGGCTCTGTGAAGAGTTTCTTGCAAGAACTTCAGAGCATTTTCAGAATAAAATGGGCTGTGTGTGGTGAGGAGGGAAAAGAGGAGCATTGGGGTTAACCTGTCCATATGCTACAACATGGACCTGTCTATATAATGGTAAAATAGGGGAAGGTAAGGACTGTGGCTTGATGTAGAGGGGAGATACTGGGAATTCAGTGTAAGCACTATAGCTGGATTATTCAAACTTGACCCTTTAAGTGTTTCTTTAAGCAGGCTACTTCTTGTGTTACATAGAAATAGGATAGATGGGGAATGGTTTTGTTGGTTGGTTTTGCTGTTTGGGTTATGATCATTGTTTCATGAAAATGAGAAAGTATGTGTATTTACTCTTTAGCCTTAACACATCAAAGTCCCTCCCCCAATACTCTCCTTGGATGCTTTGGAAGTTCTTTAATGTCATCTATGGATATGTCCATTTGCTTTATTTTTAATAGGGGTTATCTGCGCTTGGAACTTACTGATATTTTTATGTGTCCATTATGCAGAATTCTGTTTAGTTAATCACCACCTTGTGGGGAGAAAAGTCATGCATACGTAACATGCATCTTTGTTCTCACTTTATTCATTTCCTAGCATGGTTCCCCTATAAGTAGCACTTGCAATCTTAAAACCTAAGCTAGCTGCCAGGGTTGCTCTTTATTTGTTCAAAGAGCAAATAGGCCTTTTTTTCAATGAATTTCTTATATCATTTCAGGGATTGTCTTGCATTTTCATCTGGTAATATAAGGAATTTTTAGGTTTAGGATTAACACAAATTATAAAATGTTACTGGTTTTATAATATGAAGATGGATTGTGCGTGACATGTTATTATTATTGGATTCTAATTAAGTACCTGTATAAGCTGGAAAGGACATATACATAAGGAATTTCTCAAACCTTATTGCCTAGTGTACTCTAAAGCTTCAAAGGACATTTAGAGTATTTTAGTGTTCTACAAAAAGAAAAAAAGCGTAAGTGTTTTTTCTTGAGATCATTTATTTACTAATTTGGCAAATTATTGCTTTTTAAATAAGTGCAAGTGAATATTTTTGGCGTGTCTCAGAAAATATTCTGTGCTCATTTTGCAGGTGAAAAATGTATGGAATTTTTGATAGGATGGAGGAATTTTCAGTGAAATGGTTGTGATTTGAGAACTCTATTATAGGAATAGGAATATTATAATGAGATTATTATATTAGGAATATTATAGGAACTCTAATATAGGATAGGAAATTTTGAAGCCTGATGTAAGATTTGACAATACAATCTTGGTTAACTGAAGTATTAACTTGTGTCAGGTGGGTTCTTCAAACTAAACATAAAATGCTTTCTTAACCTTACAATAAGCAGAAACATCTCTGAAGGAAAAGTTGCTAATTAGCAGAAATGAACTCTTGAATACAGTGAAGAGGACAGCTTAGTGATTTGGTGGGGTTGAGGGAGAGTACCTCAATCAAGTCATCTGATTCCCCCCCCCCTTGAATTACTGATTTTCAGATGGATTTAAAATGTTTTTTGTTAGTGATATTCCACTTGAAATTTCATAACCAGGTTGACCCAAGTAGATTAGTGGCCCATTCAGAGGTTGTTTTCTGTAAGAAGTAAAGTGTAGGCTTGAGCAATTTCTTCAAATAATTTTACCAACAAAGACAGATAATCTAAGTAATCCAAACAGGAAACCATGCCAACCTTACACTCCCCTGTCTCATAAAAGATTTGTCTGAACTACTTGGATAATTACCATAATGAACACTTCTTTGTCCAGAATCTGCACTCCAGATAGATATGGTAAAAGTTGTGCTCCCCTCCCCCAAATAACTTCTTTATTAAAGTAGAGCACTTAACCACTTTCTACTTCACACACTGCAGTGTTCCTTTGAAATTCTTCACTGGAAATTCTTTTCTAACATGAAGCCACCAGGTTCCTTAGGATTCTCCATGTTATATTATCTGACATTCTTCAGATAATTCAGATTTTAATGAATCTTTTGAAGTTGTTAAAATCTGACTTGGTTATACCTGGATGTGTGTTCTTATCTTTTTCTGGGAGGAATCTGCTATGTCAAGATATTCATTGTATAGGAATTATTAAAGCATTTGTGTAGTAAGATACCAAATGTGTGGCAAAATATTTAACAATAAAAATATTCTATATGGGTTTTCATACCAATTAAAGACGCATTTACAGGAATAGAATATGTGTATCCGAACAATAATCCATTTGGGTTCAAATTCTATATCAGTTCTCTTTTTCTGCAGACTTGCTGATATTAATGTTTACAAATGCTGATCAAAAGGTTTCATATTGCCTGGTTAAACTCAAAATTAATGTTAAGATTAAAATATAATAAGAGTCAATAATAGTTGTAGTTGAAACATTGTGGCTTAGTACAGATGTTGAGAAATAAAGGAATTTCTAAAAATCTTAATGGACAGGATGATATCAGTGATAAAGTCAGTGCATAACATTCTCTAAATTCTGAACTGGGAAATCCATGGGAGCACCTTTAAAAGTGTTTTCAAGTGATTTAATTTCTATTAGAATCATTGAACAATGCATTTTCTTATGTGGTAAGTATGTTCACATGTAGATCTTGTTTATGAATCAGGATGCTGATGAAGTATTACGTCAACCAGTTATAATTACTTAATCTCCTCTATTGCCTTCATGGGTTATGGTCCCAGTGTGTACTACTGCTATACCTTTAGTTCTAAGTTTTAGGTCTTAGCTCTATAGAGAGATCTATTTATTTGTGCCTATTAATATAATGCCTTGTCTTAGTGGAATATATAATTTTTCCTATTTTTCCGATTTGTGCCGTCCTATTTGTTACGTCTCAGCTGGACATTTTACAAGACCTGAAAGTATTTAAATTCTCTTAGCCCAAAACAGAAAGCAAATCATTATCTAATATAAAAATGATGGCTGGTTAAGAGAGGATTGCAAAAATCAGTTTGGTTTGGTGAATTTGAAGGAAGTTACAGGATATTTTGTTCTTGAAAGACCCAACAGGCATGTTTAATTAACACTTACTCTCCACTGAAGATGAGAGTATCATGTCTTTCCACCCCTCTTCCTGGCTTGGGCATGAGGCAGGGATGCAGCTGTTGATACCTAGGCTAGCTGAGAGGAAATGCAGTTGATGCAGAGGTAAATGGCAGTTGGGAAAGGAAGGATGCCTGGGGATGACCTTGTGCTCATCTCTTCCACCAGCCTGTCATTTCTGAGCCTCTGTGGCAGAGATGCTCTTCCCCCAGCAAGGATGGGTAGGAGGAAAATCCAGATTGGGTGTTAAGATGAACAGAGGAAGAAAAAGACTGCAGAAAGTTTGTTCAACATTTTGATTGGAGACTCATGTGCTTTTCAGGTGATATTAAAGAGAAAAGGATTTGCACACAAAAAGAAAAGAGGTAAAATTTTTAAATAATGGCAATGAACTCTATTTTTGGAAAGCTGATAGACACACACAAAAGTCCTCCTTGCAAAGACCTACCCCCAATGTGCAAGTCTTTCTGGGCTTTGAAATAATTCATCCCTTTTCTTGTTTGTCTCGGTCTTTTTCTTTTTCTCACCTGATTGCTACACCCGATTTATCAGATCTCGTGTGCCAGTGAAATATTTGTCATTGCATTTTTGTATTCCTGGATACAGTTTTATTATTGATGTGTGAGGGTTCAAAATCATTCTGAAACCGATTTTGAACCCGGTATTGAAGTTCTTAAGATCTGTTTCCATTCTGACTTCAGGAAATTTTATCCTGGGGCATACAAAAAGTATTTTATTTTTAAGCATACAAAAAATATAAAGAAGCATCATATTGCTTGCATGATACTCTAAAACAGGCTTTAAAAAAAAAAATGTTGTCTCTTCATATAGAGACCAGGAACAAGGAATGCAGGATGAAATCGTTGTTGCTTAAAAAAAAAAAATTTTTTTTTAAAAACCCACACATTGTCATCTAAGCATTGAGCATTTTCTTGATTTTTACAGGTTATTTCATGCTGAAATTATGCCTATTTGCATGGATAGTCATTCTTTAAAACTAGCCACAGATGCAGTCCTAGGGAGCACGTAGATGTTTTTACAGGTGAACCGAAAGAGATGGGAGCTGTTCCAAACACTCTGCACGCTGCCTTTGGCAATAGACCCTGTTATTGTGAAGATGTGCTCTGTTAAGCAAACGTGAAGTTTAATATTAGATAAACCCTGTGTGAAAAAAATATTTTCATTTTCTTCATAAAATGTTAATTGTAAGCAAAAAGATACATCTTATATTTACACAAAATTTGGGGTTAGCCTCACTAGGTAGTAAGTCACAAAATATGTCAAGTGCCTTTTATAAAATGTAAGGAAGGATATTCTTTTTTTATATTGTGTCCTCAAGAAACAATGGAAGTTCATATGCAGAGAAGATATTTCTCTTTCCTCATATATTTTGCTTGATGCCGTTTTCTCCTTTATTTATCTTTTTTTCTTTAATTTGGCATAAGAAATACAATTCACAAATGGTGTATGTTAAAGTTTCCTTAGGCATTTGAAGTATTATTCTGGCAGGTTGGGACAGAAGAAAACTGATACTGAAGATGTATTTACCCTTGCCTAACTCAATTTATTGTTCCACATATTGATTTCTAAAATGTGACAATTCCTTCTTTTGTAGCAACTTTGCAGTAATTTAAGTAATCAAAAGGACATCATGAAAATGTATCAATATTCTCACACTTGTGTTAAAATATAGCAACAGATACCATTTTCGAATGTGATTTTACTAATAAAAATGCATATCTATGCGAAATAAGCAGACTTGTAAAATGAGTATTTGTGCATTTATTTCAATGTTAAATTGACCATTTATATTGGAAAGATGCTGATGGGGTGTTCTCCTTCCCATTTCGCATACGACAAAAATATTTTAAAATTCAGTAATAAAGGGGGCGTGTTAAGTATTTGCATTTATTTTCAAGTCTTTTTCCTTTAATAGCATTAAAACCACAATAATTTTAATTCAGAAATGGAATTTTTTGCCCAAATTTCACACAGCCTCAAAATTGAACCTTATTTCTTAAGTATAGACCACTTTCATCTTCTTTTGTAATATGAATCTCAATGCCCAAAATTTAATCAATTGGTTGTCAGAGGCTGTGTTCTTATAATCTACTGTTTCTTCTGAAGATAAACAGTATCATTTTAGGCATTTGTGAAAGAGAATCATATTACTGGTGCTTAAGCAGTTTTTGCTTTTTTTTTTTTTAATCTTAATCCATCTTAAACCAGTGGAGCAGAAATATTTAAAAATGTTTCATTTCAAGCAGAGTGCATAATAAATTGCAATAATTGTAATGTGCCATAAATCCCAGAGCCTATGCATTTTGCATTTGATTCAGGATTGAGGTCAGGAAATTTGGAGAAATTTAAAGAAAATGATTCATCAGTCCTTTTGTTCTGTTGGCCAGGGTCCCGGGATTCTTGAGCTGTGCCCAGCTGACGAGCTTTTGAAGATGGCACAATAACTGTCCAGTGATGCCTGACCATGACAGCACAGCCCTCTTAAGCCGGCAAACCAAGAGGAGAAGAGTTGACATTGGAGTGAAAAGGACGGTAGGGACAGCATCTGCATTTTTTGCTAAGGCGAGAGCAACGTTTTTTAGTGCCATGAATCCCCAAGGTTCTGAGCAGGATGTTGAGTATTCAGTGGTGCAGCATGCAGATGGGGAAAAGTCAAATGTACTCCGCAAGCTGCTGAAGAGGGCAAACTCGTACGAAGATGCCATGATGCCTTTTCCAGGAGCAACCATAATTTCCCAGCTGTTGAAAAATAACATGAACAAAAATGGTGGCACGGAGCCCAGTTTCCAAGCCAGCGGTCTCTCTAGTACAGGCTCCGAAGTACATCAGGAGGATATATGCAGCAACTCTTCAAGAGACAGCCCCCCAGAGTGTCTTTCCCCTTTTGGCAGGCCTACTATGAGCCAGTTTGATATGGATCGCTTATGTGATGAGCACCTGAGAGCGAAGCGCGCCCGGGTTGAGAATATCATTCGGGGTATGAGCCATTCCCCCAGTGTGGCATTAAGGGGCAATGAAAATGAAAGAGAGATGGCCCCGCAGTCTGTGAGTCCCCGAGAAAGTTACAGGGAAAACAAACGCAAGCAGAAGCTGCCCCAGCAGCAGCAACAGAGTTTCCAGCAGCTGGTTTCCGCCCGCAAAGAACAGAAGCGAGAGGAGCGCCGACAGCTGAAGCAGCAGCTGGAGGACATGCAGAAACAGCTGCGCCAGCTGCAGGAGAAGTTCTACCAAATCTACGACAGCACCGATTCTGAAAATGATGAAGATGGGAACCTGTCTGAAGACAGCATGCGCTCGGAGATCCTGGACGCCAGGGCCCAGGACTCCGTGGGGCGGTCAGATAACGAGATGTGCGAGCTAGACCCGGGACAGTTCATTGACCGAGCCCGAGCCCTGATCAGGGAGCAGGAGCTGGTGGAAAACAAGCCCAAACGAGAAGGCAGCAACAAAGAAAGAGATCATGGTCCGAACTCCTTACAACCGGAAGGCAAACATTTGGCCGAGACCCTGAAGCAGGAACTGAACACGGCCATGTCGCAAGTTGTGGACACTGTGGTCAAAGTCTTTTCAGCCAAACCCTCCCGCCAGGTTCCTCAGGTCTTCCCGCCTCTCCAGATCCCCCAGGCCAGATTCGCCGTCAACGGGGAGAACCACAATTTCCACACCGCCAACCAGCGCCTGCAGTGCTTTGGCGACGTCATCATTCCGAACCCCCTGGACACCTTTGGCAACGTGCAGATGCCCAGTTCCACAGACCAGACAGAAGCACTGCCCCTGGTGGTCCGCAAAAACTCCTCCGACCAGGCCACCTCCGGCCCCCCCGCCGGTGGCCACCACCAGCCCCTGCACCAGTCACCTCTCTCCGCCACCGCGGGCTTCACCACGTCCACCTTCCGCCATCCCTTTCCCCTTCCCCTGATGGCCTACCCATTTCAGAGTCCATTAGGTGCTCCCTCCGGCTCCTTCTCGGGAAAAGACAGAGCCTCTCCTGAATCCTTAGACTTAACTAGGGAGACCACGAGTCTGAGGACCAAGATGTCATCCCACCACCTGAGCCACCATCCTTGTTCACCAGCACACCCACCCAGCACCGCAGAAGGGCTCTCCCTGTCGCTCATCAAGTCCGAGTGTGGCGATCTTCAAGACATGTCCGAAATCTCACCTTATTCGGGAAGTGCAATATCCTTTTCTTTTCCCCTCGAGGAAAACAAAACAAAACAAAACAACAAAAAAAGGCTTCCCCAAAGGTCAGGTTTCCACAATAGATAGAAGGACATAGATTAATATCTTCTAAGGAATGCAATCTTTCCTATTATTCAGAGTAATAGGCTTTTATCAGCACACGTGCTGCGCTCCTGATTGCACAAAAGCTTCACAGGAAACCCACATCTTTGCAACTTTCACAAGTTGTTAATTGCCTCAGAGAGCTGGTATTTAATATGTGCTTTTCCAGCAGTGCTTTTTCTGCTATTCTTCCTGTATTCTCTCTCTCTCTCTTTTTTCTTTTAGGAGTAGAGTCAGAGATGGACCAAAAAAAAAAAAAAAAACTCATTGTAATAATGAATTCTATCAGATTGTTTTTAAGGTGTAAAGTTTTATGATGGAGTCAGGAGAAAAGTCAGTTTTGAGATTCCCTAAGATTCCATAAGAAGAATTCTCCCTTTAACCCATCTGCAGGGCTCCTGGGCCGTGTAAAGAAGACCTGATTAAATCTTAGGAAGAGCACTTTACTGGTGGGAGGCTTCAGTGGGAGAAAAATGGTCATGGGGGCGGGGCGGGGGGAGGTCAGATTCTCTCTTTGATCTTTAAGTGAGACGTGGTTTGTCGCTGGTGGTGTTTCTTTAAGGAAATATACAGGTACTGATGTATTCAGACGGCACTGGTCTCTCTCTCTCTCTCTCTCTCTCTCTCTCTCTCTCTCGTTCACCCAAGGTCTATTCCTTGGGCCTGGTGCAGCTGCCTCTATGCATGATTAACCTCTGTTCAGCCATACACAGAAATCTTTTGTCCTAACATACACAAAGCAAATTATTTTGGAAAGCGAGAGAGCACAATTAAATATAAAACTCAGCTGTATTCGACTTAAAAATGGCTCTTTTTATGACTCTTATATTTTGAACCTGACTTTTAGGTGGAGATGCCAGTTATATTTTTTATTAGACCTGTCCTGAACTCCAGCTATTTTTCACTGACTTTTCTTTTTTCCTCTGTAATTTGGTCCTTTCAGTCAATTTTTTAAAAATCTTGTGGCTGTTGGTGTTTTGGGGTAGTCGAATAGTAGCATTTGGGGGCAGGTAGAGGCGTGTTTCTTTTAGAATCAATTGCCAGATGGACATAAAATTTAGCAATTAAGTTGGCTGTTGCGAAATTGAGGATTTTGAGCAATTGTCCTGATGACTAGAGATTGGCATTTTAGTATCTAAGCCCACTCCAGAGGCTGCCACGTAAGTGCAAAGTCCCAGCTATGGTGGAAATACATTTTTCTATGTAGGGAAGGCTGGTCTTCTAACCAGCTCTCAGGACAGTAGTGAAGATTTCTGATAAGGTGAGCCACAAGTATGAGACCCACTTGGGGCACTTAAACACAGTCTCTTTCCGCAGTGAGGAAGAAGAGAATAATGTCATGAGAGGAAGGAAGATAAAGATGTTGAGGACTTAGGTATATAAACAGAAATTGAGTCTTGGTTTGGTTGCTGATTTAACTTCTACCTTTCAAAGACCTAAAATGTAATCTACCAACCATGAATTGAAGCTTCGCCAATCACCATGCCTTGCACATTATAAACAGGCAATAAACACTGGTCAAAATGATTGCCATATAGTGTTGCTGATGAGAAAGGCCAAGCGAGAAGATGCAGTACCTGGAATGGTTTTCTGTCCTTGGGAGGAAGAGCATCATCTGAGGTTCACACAAGCCTGAGGTCCAGGGCTGGACCCTATTGCTAGACCCTATCTTACTTCATTTTGAAGACAGTAGTCAAGATGGTGGGGTGTTTCTCTCCCTTCCTCTCTCTCTCTCTCTCTCTCTCTCTCTCACAAACACATACACAGACACACACTCAGAGGAAAGGGACATACACCTACGTTGAGAAATATTTGAAACCAGGTTTCACCAAAGTCCCATAAGTGCACACTAAACTCTTTAACCAGTTTATGGGTTTTGGGTTTTTGTTTTTGTTTTTTTAATTAGGCTTTTCATTGTAACCAGATCATTAGGCCTGTGCGTTTTTTGTTTTTTTTTTAAGTAAGTTGGGTCTTCTAGGAACAAAATCTTTTAGATTGCTTTAAGTGTTGGCTACATTCATTGTCTCACGCTCTCTAAATCCCCTGAGGAATTTAGAGGATTTGAATTGAAAGAAGTTCCTTTTATTTCTATACATATCAAAGGCTTTAAGGAGAATATAGTTTCTTCTTCAGCTGAATAACTTCCGTCTCCTACCAGTATGAGTCTGTTGAACTGGGATGGCTTGGAAACACCTGTGTTCATATGAAATGTTGCTTACACCTGGAGTTGTTTCTTTCATGGAGCTAAATAATTTTGGCCTCTTGTTGCAGTTAATGTTTACATTTTCCACCTTTTGGCCTTCTATGCTCTGTTTCTTTCCCCTCGATCATGCCGTACTTTTAACCATTTATCCCACTGATAGATTCTTTCTCAGGAAGAAGACAGGCAAGCAACCCTTTCTATAATCCCCACGATTCTGAAGCCAACGAGGATCTGAGTGTTTTGGGGGAGACTGGGTCCACTTGTCTCCTGTCTCCATCCTTGTATGGCAATGAGTTCTTCCCTTGATTTACCAAATGGAGTGTAGGCAAAATTCTCAAAGCTTTTCGTTTAAAGAATTCTCTGGGAATCCTAGAGAGTGGTGTCTACTTCAGTTTTAGGTATATAAGGCCATCTTAGAACCGGTAGCACAGTTATTCCTAGAAAAAAATTCAATAGACATGAGTAGAAATGGGATGAAATGACACCTCTATGATTGTCATTATTATGTTTTTATTTGTAGTCATGGCTTTTCAAATAGTAATGAATAATTTAGTTCTTAAGGAAGGATTCTTCCCACTTCAAAGGGCATCATCTGCTTCTTTGAACAAAGTAGCCAAGATAAGAACTATTAAGAACACCAGCTTATCAGATAAATCCATTCTAAGTTCAGCACATGAAGCATATGTAATCTATATAAACGCGATACCTCGTTATCCTTTCTAATCGAAAGGAAGTAGTGCATGTGTGCCTGTTGAACTCAATGTCAGTGCACCTGTTCCAGGAGCTCACGTCTTGGATATTGAAAAAAAAAAAATGTGTTCGGTGTCTTTGCAAATGAATCTATTTAATCAAATATTAAGTTTTATTCAAATTCCAAAAGAAAGAGCCAGCCAAATGTTTTTCTTCATGATGTTCCTTGTCATTCATCCTCTTTGCATCTCAAGAAAAATAGCCTTGTGTAGGCCTCAGACATTTGCATGCACCCAGCTGAAGCTCCAGAGTAGTCTTATGAGCTGAGAATAGTCTTATGAGCTGTTAAGATGTGCAGGTGAAGAAACTGAGCCTGTTTCCTGTGACAGACAGCGTCCCCAACTTGACTGTTGGGGAGAATGTTTACAACACTTCAAATTTAGGAAAGGAAAATTGTTTGGTAATTTGAAACTAAAATCCAACTGGAAAACATGGATTAAAAATGAATTTCTAATATGTGAAATAATCCATGGACATTTTTAGAAGATTTGTGGGGCCACAGTCATTCTATTAGCTGTATTAGCTACGGGGAAAACATTTATATGAAAGACTGAGAGACTCTGGGTTCCGACCCCCCCAAAAAATTATTCAGTAAATTCTTTTTATTTTTAATTTCCATAAGTGACACGTCTTAGGCGTTCAACTTCTTAATGGAGTAACAGCTCGTTCTATCACTCTAATTAAATGAGACAGTCTAGATCCTCTCTCCCCATCTGAGGGAGAAATGCTCTCGGAAACAGGCAAATCGGGGAGCGTAAGGAGACGGCTAAAAATTCTTTGGGTTTCAGAGCATTTTAGAAAATGTAAGTAAGTAGCCCCAATCCAATTTGGTTGGAAGTGCAGCTGGTAAAATCTCTAGCCACAGGTCGGAGTTCAATTGGGGAAAAAAAAGAAGAAGAAGAAGAAGAAGAAGAAGAAGAAGAAGAACAATTCGCCTCCTCCAGCCCTCACAATGTGGTGTTCTCGCGTTTGTCTTTTTGCTGGCCCCGCTCCTCGCCTGCCACCGCCGTGTAGGTACGGTTATGTCGCGCTTGGTAAACAGACGGCACTCAGAGTCTCAGGTTGCTGGGACCCCCCCAGGTTCAGCTGCAGTATCCTGCTTCTCTGATCTTTTCTATTCCTGAGCAGATGTCTTTCATTAATTTATGGATTTATCATCTTTTCTTTTTTTTCTTTCTTTTTTCTTTTCTTTTTTTCTTTTTTTTTTACACCTGGCAGCTGTCTCAAGTTTCAGTAGTTATTGTCTATTTTGCATTACACATAGAATTGAATGTCATCTGTCTTCACAAAGCTATGGCTAAGAGAATTGAGGCAAAGCCACATGAGCGGCCGGGACAGATCTTGTTTGCGTTCCATCCCCCTCACCCCACCCCCCCCCTTTACCTCCTTAATATTTATTTGTGCTCATTTTCTTTCCTGGCCTTGAATGGAGCTTAGCTCGTGTTCAGTACAGCTGTATGTTTACTGAATCTATTCCATCATGAGTCATTGTGCGTGTGTAAGTATCCTGGAAACAGCTAGTGCTTTCTTGGAAGAACAGTTGCTTTTCAGCACAAGCACTTAAAAGGGAAATTAACCAATTGGTCAGTTCAGATTTATTTTGAGGAGGAAAAAAAAGGATTATCTAACTGTTGGCTTTTAAATGTTTCATTAGCTATTTTTAATAGTTTATTAGAAACATATATTTTATGGGAATTTTATCTTAATTACACGATGAGCAAGAGATAAAGATTTATTCTCTGTTCCATTTCAACGGATCAATTCTAAGTATTACCAACAGGAAACATTTTAAAGCAAAACGGACTTGAGACACTCGAATCAGAATAATTTTTTTCATGAAATAAAAAGCCTCTAAATCCTGATCAAAATAAGAGGGATAGTTTGTTGTTGTTTTTTTAAATAAAAAGAGCTAAAACATCGAAGCATAATTTAAGCGTACTGAAAACATCAGGAAGTTTTGGTAGCTCTATCACAGAGAACCACAGCAAAACGGGGTGTTTTGTAGGAGGACCACATTTTTAACCCTTCGGTACTTTTCCCCTGCTAATAATTCAGTGGTGCAAGATTGTTTTTTCATCTGGCCTTCTGAAGAAAAGATTAGAACCCAGATCTGAGAATGTCTGCTGAAGTTTGGGCTTGCCTAAAAACTCTTATCACCAGGCAAGACGAGACAGCTTGCCACTATTATTTCACTTACCCATTTGGACAGATGGTCCTGAAGTGTGCTGGGCTCCTTTAGTCTTCTACTGGTCTAATGGAGGTTACTGGAGGGCCTTTCAGCTCTTTCCTTGGCACAAGAAGTATGTCAGTCATAAATTATCGTCTTTGTGATCATTAAGGATCTGAAACAAAAACACAAGTTCAGTTAAGCTGCTTTGGCTTACAGACGGAAAATCGAAATTTCTTCCTTCAGTCTGTATTGTCCGTGGGGGGGTGGGGTGGGGGGGAAGCACAAGATTTAATTTTTCCATTTACAAACCAAGGTGATCTTTGAAACATTGCATGATGTTAAAGGGAATGCTAATTGAGCCAATCCTCAGCAGAATATTTGGTTAAACACCCTGCTATAAGTAGTCAAGAGCTTATCAGTATGAATTTGATTATGCTTCTGTACTAACTTCCTGGTTTCTCTTCTTCCTAAGACTGGTCACGCTGTTCTTTATGGAGGCCATTTAGAAACCTTGACTTTTCCTAAATACGTGCATTTTTTTTAACCTTTTTTCACCAGGTGTGGCATTTTTGTTGCCTAGTAAAGCGTGTGTGCGTGCGTGTGTGCACACACGAGTGCAGATTTTCTTTTCATTTCTTATTTTTCCCATACTCTCTTTTGAGAGAAAATCCTTAGAGAAGCTTCTAGGAAGGACCCTTAATTGACCTTGTGGGGGACCACATTGATTTTCTCCACGTGCATCTTCATTTCTGATAAATTATAAAGCCATTAATTTGCTGAGGAAATGGCAGGGCCAGGCTGCGGCGCAGATGTGACCAGAGCCATCCCAGCTCTGAGTCTGCTGAGGAGTGCCAAGAATCTGGGGGAGAATCAGGAAGCCTGGATTGTTATGGTTAGCCTCACATTCTCTTGGGAACTGTTTTAGTTGCTGCTGTTTACAGATCTAAAAGGTAATGATGTTTCCAGATAAATAGGCCTTCTTATTTTGGGTAAGTGGCCATTTATTGATCTGCTAACCCACATTTATTGATTTGTTAGCCCCAACCACTGTGCCACTCTCAAAGGAGTTAACTATAAATCCAGGAGAGGCAAATTGTATTTGGTTTTGGATCGTTGCTTTAACAAAAGCGACACCCCCTCCCTGCGCTCTCTGTGCCAAAACCACCCCTCCCAAGTTTTAGCTATTATTTAAAAGGAAACAATTAAAAGGATATAATAATAAGATAGGAAGAAAGTGAGTCAAGATGCTCCATTAGTTTAGCACTAAAAGGTAAAACATGAAGCTTGCCTGACAGTGTTCAAAATAATGCATTTTATATTTTCAGGCACATTAGGATAATAATTTGATGTAAGCTGCAGAGTGTGGAGAGAAGAACAAACAGAACTGTAATTGCAAAGAAGAGAAAAACTCTCACGATAAGAGTTGTACAATACATGTTGGGTGCATTTGTCTCCTTAGCAACAAGTGAACATATAG
This sequence comes from Eumetopias jubatus, assembly GCF_037043125.1. Taxonomy (NCBI): domain Eukaryota; kingdom Metazoa; phylum Chordata; class Mammalia; order Carnivora; family Otariidae; genus Eumetopias; species Eumetopias jubatus. The sequence continues at coordinate 39,207,066 of NW_028274818.1, forward strand.
GTAGCATAAGGACCTCGAACAGGGTAATGTTTTGCCATCCTCCCCACAGAGCCACCAAGATTCTGCAACCACATTGTGCATCCTCACCATTACACTTGGCAGTTTCTGACAAGCCATGGTCATTTTGAGCAAGGGGCAGCAACGTAGTGATGGATTCCGTGGCTGGTGCCATTTACCTTCTAGAATTTCCCCGGCTGCTTGATGGGCCTCCAGGTTCTTTTGGGGAGTGGGTGGTGGGTGCGTGTGTTTAAAGACATTGTTTTCCTTAACCAAATGCCTCCTACATGCAGGAAGGATTGTCACCCAATCACTTGAAAAAAGCAAAGCTCATGTTCTTTTATACTCGTTACCCCAGCTCAAATATGCTGAAGACCTACTTCTCCGATGTGAAGGTAAGGTCATTTTTCATCAGTGGCTTTTCAATTTCTGTGCATGTGGTCATGATTCGAACTCTTGGCAGTTGGTGGAGATGAGTGTGAAATCAATCCATGAATACACCTGTGTAATAACTGATGCAATGCACTTATCTTTTTGTCGGAAGCCGTGCCAAGCAAAGATACCCCTTAAGACCAGGAGACTGGTATCAAGTCATATGGGTTTCCAGTGTGATCAGGGAAACTTAGCCTCTGACTTTATATGTCTTAGTTAACTTCTTGGAAGAAATTTCAGCCAGTCCTGGATGGGTGTGCTTTAGAGAATTTTTTTTCCCTCCCCTCAGCAACAGTAAACTGTTTCTGTTTTTGTTTCTGTTGGTTTCCCCATATTTGTGCTTATGAAAGCAAACTCTAGCACCTCTTTTTCCCCCCTCTGTCAAAAGGAGCGTACATTGAAATTCTCTATGCAGTAGCTGCTTAAAAACAAAAGTGATGATTGTCTCTTATTTACAACTTAATTTGTTGTTGATGTAGAGTACACTGAGCATAAGGAGAATGAATAAAGTGACAGATTCAGGACACATTATTCAAATGAGGATATGAAAGCTGTCGGCCTACAGCTGCAGCCTCCCTCATTCTACAGAATATGGGGACCTCCTGGTTCTGCGTGCGTGTGGATGTGTGTGTGCGCGTCTGTGTCTGTGTGTGGGTTTTAAGTAATTGTTTGCAACAACTTGATGTTGTGTTAATCATCTGCAACTTTTTAAAACATAGATTGGGTTTTGATGATGATAATCACATGCATGGTATCATTATCCAAGGAACTTGATAAACATTACATTAGCTGAGATTAGTTTATTAGGGTTGGGTGCTTTTCCCCCCACCCTCCACTGCCCACCCCCATATGTACAAGTTCTTATTCCTGCCACTGAGAACTCAGGAGCTGCCAAAACAGGCTTTGCTTCTGCACCGCTCCCTCCACGCAGAGTGTTTCGTGCCCGATGGCCCAGGGGCTCTGTTGGCCCCCTTTTGCAGGCCAACTCATTTTCGTTTCCTTCACTGATGTTTTATTTGGCCTTATAAGAAAAGTTCTGTTTTCCCTCCTGTTTGCTTTTGAATTGTGTATCAACTTCAGCCTTTTATCTTCCTCCTTCCCTGGCTGAGCTCCTTAAGTGGAAGGCATGTTTTCTCCCCGCTCAGGGCCAACAGACTGGGCAGGATGGGAAGGCCCAGAGAGACAGTAACTTGAGAGGTTGGCTGAGGATCATTAAAGTACAGAAAAGGCTGCGTGACCCAGTAGACCAGCAAGATGGTTTGGACTTCTTGGGGGACCATCTGAAACAGACACCAGGGAGGGACTTTGTCAACTGGTTGAAGACTGGATAGCTTCTGGAGCCTAATGGAACCTGGCAGAGTTCTTTCGTGGGTGAGGAGTGGTCCTCTCAACACCCTAGTTCCAGGAAGAAGGGGGGACACGGAGGAGAGGGAGAAAGTGTTACCATGTGTGCGCATGCACGCACGAGTGTGTGTTATCTAGGTGCCCATGTTACCTCCTCCATTCCTCTTAGTGCAATGATCTGCACTGTTGTGATATAATAAAGACAACACCTTATATTATTTAGATAGTGCTTTTCATCAGAAGGAAGCTATAGAGCTTTACAAACTGCATCCATAGGGATCTCTCACCTACCACTGAAATGCAGCCACGTGGAGGGTGGAAAGCAGGAGCCATGCCCAGGCCGCAACACTATCCAAAAGTAGCTGTAAATGTTAGACACATTCGTGGGCTGGGTGAGAAGGGCAAGGGTAGGGGAGATTGTTAATCTGTAATCTTTATAAATACTGGGCAGTGGAAACTGACAAGAAATTGTTCCTCTCCCTTTAGAATACATCTAGTAGTTCAGCTTTGCAAATAATCACTATGTAAACAACAATTAAATACCAGGACGAATATTTTATTTAAAAAAAGCACTAATATTCAGATTATAGATTCTATCCATACTCTATCCATACTGGGAGAGAAGGCTGTTAAAGTATACGTGAGTCTGGTTAATTCCCAATTATCCACTCTAATGGAGGGGAAACAGTAGGGCATATAATGCATAGCAGAAAATCACCAAAGGTCATTTCTCTTTTATTTTTGGAATGAATTATACATTTTTAACTTTGCTAATTATGTTTTTTCTTTGGCTAGTAATAAATGAATTTGTATTCCCTGAGCTTATGCTGATGAAATTAGAAAGGCATGCATAGAAAAGGGAAGGATAGTCCAGGCACGGTGTTCCAGAAACTTTGTAGGAAACAATAGCAGAGCATGCTTGGACTTTTTAATAGTAAGGAAAATCCAGAATTTGAATGCTGATGATGCATATGCCCATACACATGTATATTTATATGTACGTTACAAATGTGTATATATATATATATATATATATATATACACACACACACACATATACCGTGGGTATATACACACACACACACACACACACATATTTATTTCTAGATATAGATATATAAAGGTGGATACTTATTTGCAAGACGGAAATAACTGGGTGTTTCTCTACATATGAATATGCCACCAAAATTTTATTTCAGTGTAGATTTGAGAAAACCACTACAGAATTAAGAGATCCTTAGAAATTAGGGGAAGGACCTTAGGAGTTTATAAGAAGTGACAGCCTGCATCACCTGTCTTGAGAAAGACATGTTCATGTGTCTGTGGACCAAGTAAGACTTGTCGCAGTAACACAAGCCTATACTTGATTGTGGCTGCATTCATCTAAGTGAAAATTCCTAATCCTAGCAAAATGTACCTTTCCAAATCATAAAAGTCATTTTATTTCAAATGGGGACCGCAAGTTCGTTTTGCAATTAAAAACAAAAACAAAAACAGGAGAAACAACACAAGTGGAAAATATTTTCTTTCATGAGTAAAGCGTAGCCTAGGTGTCATCAAAGACACAGTTGGAAGATCATGCTAGACCAAGTGAATCCTCTGATCGGCCCCAGAAGGTGAGCCTGGGCAGGGTGATATACCCTGCCTTGCATTTTTCCTTAGCCAGGGATAGAGCGCTTCCCTCTCTACAAGTGACTTCCATTTGGGCAGGAAGTGAATGCTTTTAAATTACTCTGGAAAGAAAGAGGTGGGGGGAAACGTCACAGGATTCAGATGCTGGCTTGGTGAGAGCTGTCCAGCGATGATCTATACAAAGGATGAGACCAGGGCTGACTTGGTTTCATTCCTAGACTAAGAATCTAAACAAAGTCCCACGTTCTCACAGAGTCCAGCTCCATCCCCTCACCACGACATTTAGCCAGACAAAATCCTTTGAGAAGAGCAAGGGGGCAAATGGGCAAGACATGCCAAGGATCAATGGGGCCCCACCATCTTCCTGTGCACTACTGGGTGCTGATTTTAATGTATCAACTAATAACTCTTAGACCACTAACTACAACAGATTCAGTGTCATTTTAGCTTTGAAGAACAGACGCTCACAGCTTTTCAAGCCGGCCGTGTTAAATGATGTATCTCATTCCCTCCACCCCTTGAGTCAACTGCTGCCTAGCCAGATTAAGGTGTCAGATTGATTTGTTTTATACATCTTTTGACCATGCTCATTGAATATTTAGGAAGTTTCTTCAGCCCATATTGAGGCTGAGATGTCCCGTGGGAAGCATTAATCAAAGTCACAGAGACTCACACACTGTGGAAACACAGCCTCTTTATTGCAGCGATTAGTTTTTGCAGTAACACATTAACACACTACAGAGCTTTCCTTTATAGAACAATTGATCCTTTTCTTGTAAGCCACTACAGGACGGGGTGGGGGGGCAATTAACTCTTTAAAGTTTAACACTTTTTCTCCCCCAGCGTGAATATCTGGAAAAGAGGGGGGGCCTGCCTCTGCTTTCCGCCAGCAACTAAAAACAACAAATTTCAGTGCACTTCTGGTGGAGGGAAACCCAGTTGTCCAAGCTGGTGTGCTGGTCATTTCACTTGTCTTATGTCGGGGGAGTCTGTTGTTTTTGCCCATTCTTTCTCTCTGGTATTTCCATTCTGTAACAATAAGCTTTAAATCTCCCTTTATGTCCCATTCCTAAATAATGGCAAGTGCACTTACTTTTTTGTCCTCCCCCATTAGGTCATTCATGACCATTCTAGAAAAAAAAAATACCCTTCTATTTTTTTCCTCTACAGTACTCTTGTCCATAGGAGACAATGTCTTGTAACAATGCAGAAGCCTAATCTCCATGTCAAAGCAATTTTCATTCCCCAGTGCACAGCCTGCTATCATTTTGTAATGTTTTGTTTCTTATTCTAAAAGAATTAAAAAGGAACAGTAAGCCGTCACGGGGGCCTGTAGTCCTTATCTCAGTGTCTGGAAATTTGGACAGTGTATTTTACTGCTGAGATAAAATGGAAAGAACTCCAAGTTCAGCAAATCGTAATGGGTTTAAGTTCTATTGAAATCGGCAACCAGAAGATCAGATAACGGGGGTCCTTCAGTTGTCTTTTTAATCGGGTTCCCCGCAAGGCTGAATAGAGACAGAGCAGACACACAGAGTGAAAATATAATTCTTGGATAGGTTAAGTACATGTTTGAACTCTTGCAAGCAGAAGCGATTTGCTGATGACTTAATCATTTTCTGGTCAATTATCTGTAAGGGCCCTTGCAACTCCATGGCAATTATGATGCAAGTTGGCCTTTTGGGAGAAACACCAGTCTCCCTGCTTCTGTTTCCTTGTTACGTCCATTCTCTGCCATAAATTTTCATTCATTTATTATCTTTGCTAGTATAGAAACAACTTTCTGTGTAGTAATTACAGCCCCAATACACACTTTAGCTGTCATCTTGTTGGGAGTCTGGATGTTCTCATGGCCAGTGTTTGATAAGTGGTCTTTGTTGATTTTTGATGAATGTACATCTTTTTCTGGGGGCCCAGCGAAGGGAATGCCTGTGATGACAAAAGGCAGGGGGTTGTCTGTCAGCCTGCCTGATATAAAGCTATGGATTTATTGGTTTTGACTTGGCAAGTTGAGATGCATCTGTCCTTTACCGTGAACAGAGGACTGTCAATAAGAGTGGTATCATTTGCAGTGAATCCAGGAAGACATCTTCATTTAAAAGGTCATCAGGAAACCTTGGTAAACAAAGTTTTAAAGCCTAATCATGTTACGGTAACTTGGCATTTAAAAAAGAAATGTAATAAAGTTTCTGTCGAGGCCGTCTGTGTACTCTGTCTTAACCACACCTTCCAAATCGCATAGACTCCAACAGAAAGGGGCGTGGGTCTTACCCAATGCTGGCTGTAGGAAGTGTATGAACAGGCACGGCAGTCTGGCCAGACAGATGTGAGTACCATGTGCAAACAGAAAGTGGGGTCACAGCTGGAGGGCCATGGGGATCACCCATTACCAAAAAATAAGCAAATGCCAGATTCCTCCCCTTTTGTGTGAAAGCTGTTCTCCAGCATTGCATGAGGCCGCCATGTGATGACACAAATTCTCATTAAAAAAAAAGAAATCATGCTAGTGGTGAAGTTGCGTGGCTCACCATCTCTGGTACAGGTTTCCCCTGCTATCCCAAAGTAGAAGGGTTCCTTTGAAACCTGTCATAAGCCGAAATGGCAGAAAGCGAAGAAGCAATTACTGTCAATTCATATGGAAAAAGTGTTGAGCATTCCCAGACCTGAAAAAAAATAACCTCTCTTAGACTTTTCTGATACCCTAGGACACATCTCGATAACAGATGCACAAAATAAATCAAGATAAAGCCCAGATGCTCACAGACACAGTGCAAAGCCATGGCGGCATGATGCTGAGATGCTGAGCCTGGTTCCTAGGGAAGGAGCTTGGTGGGGCCACCCTTGCTGCTCGGGGAGCATGCTCCCTCCCTAATGGCTCGCTGCAAAGCAAATGCTGAACACTATTTTCCCTTGTCGCTTTGTTTCTGAAAAGCAAATATCCTCTTTGGATTTCTTTCAGTTAGTGAAACCAGGTGCCGATGTAGGTCTTTTCATAAAAGCAAAATGGTGGAACGTGGACTTTTTGAAAAGCAGGGAAGCTGTACTTGAAAGTAACAACTCTTCCCAGCACTCCGTGGCTTGGATGTGTTTCCATAAAGAAGTATACAAATACCGTTTTTTCCATTGAAAGATGAAGAACGGTGTTTAGAATAAGATACTCAGCTTCTTAAGGAAAATCAGATTTAGAATGTGAGTTTTCCATTTGAAATGTGGAGGGTTGGGAAGTGATTTCCACTGCTGATAGGTTTTATAATCTCTTATAAATGTATTACTGCTTTCACCCCTCTTGCCACCATTTTGGTGGAATCCCAAAAACATACTCTGTCCAAGTCAGGAGGAGAGGAGAACTTTAAAAAGACTTCAAATGCTTAAAGAATAAATGAAGAAAATGGCCATGTTCTTATCCTTTCCAACATTTAAATTTGACAGTTCAACAGATGCATTACCTCTCAGCTCATCAAGTGGTTTAGCAATTTCCGTGAGTTTTACTACATTCAGATGGAGAAGTACGCGCGTCAAGCCATCAACGATGGAGTCACCAGTACCGAAGAGCTGTCTATAACCAGAGACTGTGAGCTGTACAGGGCTCTGAACATGCACTACAATAAAGCAAATGACTTTGAGGTAGGAACTCATCTTTATTGTTTGGTCCTCCCCCTTTTCTTTTTTTAAGAAAAATTTATTTTCTTTACCAATGTCCCCAAATCTGTTTTAGTCTTGTTATCTCACACGAGCATCCCGTGCAATAGGGTAAGAGGTAGAGCAGAAGGAGGAGGAGCCCCACTCTATGGGAAGAGTCACGGGGGACTGACCCACTCCTACGTCCTTTCCCACTCCCCAGTTCTGCTGCTTGCCTGAAGACCCATGGGCCACAGAAAAGGGAACTGGAGAAGTCAGAGAAAATTGCAGCAAGGAACCCACACACAGTGACTCCCTTTCCAGAGAAGAGGTCCCCACTCTAACAGGCCTTTTTGCTACTTAGTTGCTGGCATGTTGATTGAGCTGACATAGGCTATGTGCAGTGATCGCTGCAAAAGTTGCTTTCTAAAAAAGTCTAGAAAGGTGGATGGGGGAGTGATTCCAGGTTTCTACTTTAATCAGCATTTATTTCCTTTATGGAAGAAATGGTACGAGAATTTACTAAGTACGTATTGTAAGAGAGCCATCAACATCTTTTTATGGTTTAGTTTCTGTTTTTGTTCTTTTGGGGGGAGAGCCTAGGATGTTTATCTCGCAGATGTGTAGCTTCACAAGCATGCCGCGATTTGTTCACACACATACACACACACACACACACGTATATCTACAACATGCATATTCTAGATACACAAAGCAGTATAGACGATTCCCAGAAAGCAATAGCTACACAACAGTGAAAGATGTGTGGCTATGAGTAAAGCGTTTCTTTACTGGCTAATGCTGTGCCTTAGCAAACGTTTTTCATTGCAACGTGATGACTCTATAAGACAACACTAGCGAATCTCCCAGTCCTCACAAAGGCATTTTGCTGAGCCCTGCTGGATGAGGCAACAATAGTTAGAGGTGAGAATGTGGCAGGGTTCTGCAGGCTGAACCCCTGGTGGTGCGTGTAGACAGGTTGTGGGTGGCTTGACCACGTTAGTCCTTTTCTTGTGTTATCTTGAGGATAGGAATGTTCTTTTCCCCCCATCTACTCCTACAGGGGACCTTATGATAATACTCATGCTTTCGTCATGTAAGATAGGCACTCAGAAACACCCAGGAATTTGGCAACTTCAAAGGAAGAGAAGGGCATCTTGGTCTATACTTGTCAATGGAAGGGACCTGCCCATTCCTTTTGGGGCCATTCTTCCACTTTTTTTGGCAGTGCAGATCAGTGATGGTGGCTGATCAAGCACCAAAGGTGGAAACTTAGCCATGGGGAGGTCATGGTTTTCCCTTGAAAGTTTGAACGGTTCTACTGCAATTTAATTTATCTGTGTTATCCAAGACGAATATGTGTTTCTTGCCAAAGGTGTTATGAGCAAAGTTTCTCTTTGGCTGTTTGAACACATTAAAAGTGGGGATCCTTCTTGTTTTGCTTCACCATTATAAAGTCTCTGTGTTTAAAGTCTGTTGTAAGACAGCACTGGTTTACCGTCCTGACAGAACTCTCCAACAGAATTTCCTCTAGAGCTGAAGAATAGGATTATGGCTAGACATTTTAAAGAAATCTTATGAAGACTTTCATTTCTTTTTCTCCCCCTTTCTGATAAGTCTGTTGCTCTAAACTTTACCCGAAGAGAATTCAGCTGTGTACTAGTGAACTCTTTAGAGCTGATACCGACAAATATTTGTTTGGCGGTGTGCGTCAAGCTTCCTAAAAGAATTGCCCAAGATTCACTCAATGAGTTCTGCATTTCTGCTGTGTAATATTCTCGAGAGGACAAATCCTTATGGTGCACATTAGGAGTTTTAGGGTTCTTAAACCTTACCTGGTTGGAATTTAATCCCCTGCTCACAGCACAAGGGCCAAAATGTCACAAGCAGGGATGGCTGGCACCAAGAGGTACCCAACAAGCTGCTCCATTTAGCATCATCTAAATCCTCCTTTAATATGATTAACATCTGATATTTCTCTCTTTGTGAATCATATCCACTTCCAGCCAGGACACCTCTCCTTTATCTGCAGTGTCTATTTTAAGACTGCTTCAGTGCAAGGAGTATGGGGCCCGGGGAGCAGTTTTGTCACTTCTCATGTGACTTCAGACGAGTTATTGGTCTATTCTGGGTCTTTCCCTTCTTCAGTAAAAAAATTAGGATCCTTCCGGAAATGTGGTAAGACATAAAGCAGGAACATGGATTCTGGGCTGTTCCCTCCACTCACACCTAGGCACATATGCATACACGCGTGCCCCTCGCCCCAATCACTAAATAGCTTTTCATTTCGCCTCCCAGTTGGGCGCAGAAGCTTCAGATAAGATGATCCCTTCTTTTCTGTGCCTTTGTGCATGGAGGTCAGTGCTTAAGTGAGATGCTTAAAAAGCCACTGGTCTTATCAATGTAGCTTGACCACTGCGGGCCGTGGCCCACGAGCCACAAGTAGACCCGGCACCTCAAGCTGAATATCTCAGCTGATACTGTGTGCCCTGCTTGACTTTTGTATTTAGGCTTCTCCTCTTAAGATCAAGTAAAGTGAATCTGTAGTCTAACAGGAGCAAGTAAAGAGGATGGCCAAATAGAGAACTACACCTTGGGTTGTTGTTTTTTGGTTTTTGTTTTTTTCTAATTTTTAAACAGGGATGAAGCATGGTAGAGAGATTTTGAAGTTATGGCTACATGTTGCCCAAAGATCCAGTCAGTTTAAAGGACTATATATTCACCCAATTGAGTATTAGCTAGTCAAATAATAAAACAGCTTATTGATGGCATTTTTAAATTTCTCAATCAGTTGTTTGTAACAGTAACAAAATAGCTAACGTTTATTGGCTGTACTCTGCAGTCCTGGGCACTCTTCTAAGTGTTTTACCAGTATTAACTTATTTAGTGTGAGCAGTAATAATGCTGTGGGTGTTAATAGAAGAAAAAGTTCAGTCTGCCTAAAGCTTTCTACTATTTTTTAAGTAATTCTAAACTGGTGGGAACAGGTAGAACCAGGGAAAGAGAATGAAGCTAATGCCTTCCCTCCTTCCTTCTTTCTCTTCTGCTGCTTGTCTTTTTTTCAGCTTTCTGCTCTGTCTCTGCCTCTGTCATAAGCTTGCTGGTGGCACCTCTGTCACTGCTTAGCACCACCCCCCTCCAGCCCCTGCTGCTCATGGCTCTCAAGGCCAGAGTGGTTGCTGACCCCTGGCCTACAGGAAAATAAAGCAGATGGGGAAGGTTTATCACTAGCGAGGAGGGAGTGGCTTGAATCTCCTCCTCTGGACCCTGCGTTTCCTGGCCTTTATGAGTCAGGACCTTCTAAGTGACAGGAGGGCTTGTTCTGCCTTTTGTATCAGTTTACACAATGGCCAAGATTCTTGGCACAGCACTCAGACTTAGTGTGGTGAGAGCTTGAGAAGACCCAGGGGAAGGGGGAGAAGACACAGACAGGGGAGGGGCACGCACGCCACCGTCAGTCTGTGCTGGCCACCTCACATGGGGTGGGGCATCTGGCTTCTGAAGGTGAGTGTGCGAAGGTGTGCAGGAGAGGGGTGTTTAATTACAGGCTGCATCTTTCACTCCTGCTTCTCACGTTTAATGAGATTGGCAACAATAAATTTGTCTTTCCAGGTGTTATGGTATATATTTCCATGCCTCATTCTCACTTCCCTTTGAAGAGGTTCCAGCATTTTTTTATGGGGAGGGGAAGGAGGGTTGGGATCCCTTCCCAGTTTTTAAATCATACTGATACTTCTGACTTTAGGGGCAGAGGAGTTGGATTTTATTACTTTTTTGTTTCCCTCACAATTGTGACAGGAAGGAAGGTAATGATGGCTGTCAGTTTCCAAGGCTGCCCTGCGCGCTCCCTGTCCTTCTCCAGTACCAAGAGGAGGTGGCTTTTGCCCCTCGGTGCTCAGCCAGCATCCCTCCCAGGCCTACAAGTGATAGCCATTTATCAGCAGGCAGGGTCCCCGTGCCCTGTAAGAGTGACCAGCCCCAACTGCCCTCCCTCAAGACCCAGGTGTGGGGAGGGGAGGCCGAGAAAGAAACAGAATGGGGAACTTGACTCATCGATTAGCGGACTCGTACAGACCATCTCCTAAGACACTGACATCCCACCGAGCAGATGCTTCATCACAGAGCCTGTGGCTCAACTTTTTTCCAGGCGTCACATGACCCGCAAGAAGGGTAGTTCTGCAGACCCACTTCTGCACTGTTGAAAGAGAAAATCAAAATGCAGCACCCCTCACACCCCACCCCCACTGCAGACACTGAAATACACGTGCTGAACACATTCTCTCCACCCCGCCTGCCCGCCCGCCCCCAACCCTCCCGCTTCCCACACAACCCACGTTGAAGAAGATTTCATGTATTTGGAAATCTTTCATTCACATTGTCACCGCTCTAAAGAAAAATGAGGACAGGTGGGTTTAGGAAGCGCTTCCCTCCTCTCCAAATAGATACTTAAATATGAGTGATCATTTGGGAAACTGGCACATGAGTGAAACCCTTTTACTGCCGTTGTGGTCTTTTGGCCTCCGAGCTGCTGAGCCATTTGAGTGATCACATGACACACATCCTTGCTGGGCGGTGAGGAGGGAAAGAGACTCTTACCATTTCTTCCCCTGCCAGTCCCGCCACTGACAAGCCAAATTGATCTTTTAAGAGACTAAATGAATGTTCCCTAAATATATGTACACACATGGCTGTCTGGGAACATATTCCTATGCAGAATGATGGCCTGAAGTGTGAGGGACAGAACTGTAAAGAGGCCGGCTTCAAGGTGGGCTGGAAGGGGTGGGGGCTGGGGGGGATGGGGGGCAGAGGCAGGATTGTGCATGCACGGAGCCTCATTTTTGCCCCACCGTCCTTTTGGGATTCAAGGTGTTGATCAGTATAATGAAGCGGGCCCATTGATTTATCATCTATTTGGTAATGTCCTTGCATTTTTAGCTCCCTGTGTCTTTTTTGTCATTGGGTTACATTCAAGCACAGTAAGATCAGCTTTAAAACCTCCTTACTCAACAGCTTTATTAGTTATAGCATTCCATGACCTTTCTCAACATTCTTAAAGAAAAAGATACAGTGTAACGTCGCTTTACTTTGCTTATTGTCCTTTGTTGGGGTGAACAAAGCATTTTCTACAGTGGCTATAGCACATAATTATACAGCTTTCAATGGCAGTGTCTTGGCACATATCAAAGTTCAGAGAAGCCTTTAGGAAAAAAAAAATGTTTTGTGGCAGCCTAGGGAGGGTCTCATCTTTCCTTCAGAAAATAGTTCAAGGCTCTTCTGTCAAGCTTCCCTACTTAGAGCTTTTTCTCCTCCTGCTTCATAAAGTTTAAAGCGGATTCAGTGGAGTTCTATGATCTATTTCCTTTGAAAGATTGTTCCTCAGCACAGAGAGGCCCTTTGACTTCAAGAGTTCACAGATTCATGTCTTTAGGTATCATATGTCTGACCTTATCAGTTACTCCATTTAATGTCGGAGAAAAAGTCTCGACTCTTTGTGTTAGTCTGTTTTGCCTCTATGAAATGATTTGGTGAAAAGACCATCCTTTTTAACACACCACTGAGAGGCCGTTTCTGCTGCAACCTACCCTGTGGCTTTTCTCTCTTTAAAAAAAAAAAAAATTGTCCTTGTGTTTTGTGTATGGATGAGTTCACAGTGAGAATAGAATTATACAAGGGCAGACGCACACACAAAAAAAATCTTTTGCTTCCCTCCCTCCCCGCCCCCCCCATGATCTATTGGCTCTCTTGGTGGCTGTACCCCAACAGGAGAAGCCATTTAGCAAACACAGAGGTGGCAGCCGTGATGCTGGGATGGCAGTGGGTTTTCCCTTGCTACGACCTACCCCTAAGGCCTTCATAATTAATTGTCCTTCAGAGATGAGGGAAGTTCAGAGACAGTGTGTGGAGTGATGTCTATTGTCTGACATTCAGTTCTCCTTGCCTCTGCTCTTTTTCTTCGTCCCACAAAGGGTTATCAATAGGAGAAAGGGAGCAAGTTCTCTGCAGAGAGCCGCTGGTGGTGGCTGGAGCTTTCGGTGGGATGTTAGCATTGTGTTCGGCCCATCCTGGCTTAAATGTCTGGAGAAGTTCTGACAGCCTTTTGAAAATGAGCCTGTTTATTTTGTCTAGATGAAACAAACTCATTTAGCCACCTAAAGCTTGTTCAAAAGTTGGCGATCCCTTTTCACGTGGCCAATAATATTTTAAATCAAATTTCCTCGGCCTCCTAACCACTCCCGGATTTGATTTCACTGTAATCATTTGGTTCCTTTTCAGCCGCAGGGCAGAAAATTTAGTGCTCGTTCACTCATTTCTCTTAAGCGTCTCAGTATAAATTTGTAAGAGTAAGTCTTTTTTGCAAACGCTCTTTTTGGTGAGGCATAGGACTTTGGTTCTTGAAAGTAGATCATTCTTGTTTAAAAATATTGTGTCACCTTCAGTGATTGCCTTAAGCCAATCCTCCAGTGCTATTTGGTAACATGACACAAAACCATGCAATCTGTGTGCCCCCCAACCCCTGCTTTTGGCTGAGACACAAACTGAAAGATGCAATGTGGAGACAGCTATTTGAGAAGTAAAGGAGGAGGGCCATTAATGATTATTATACTTCTGTTCCTGTTAAATAGGGTGAAGCCAAGAAAAACAAATATAATTGTTCTTCCAAAGAGCGGTTGAACGGGCACATTAGAAAGGTTTAAGATCCCTGTCGGGTGCACAGTGACGTCGAGGCTGAAGGGAAGCCTATCTCAAGGAAATCTCTGGGTCTCTCAGAGCAGCCCCTCCCGGATGAAGGGACCCATCACGATGGCCAGAAGTGATTCTGTCCCCGTAACCTCCTTGAACAACTTTCACCACAGACCTTTTTTGGTATTTTAAGAGAAGCTGTGTATGGAAGTTGACACAACTAATATAGTCATACCAAAAAGGGGGGGTCATAAAAAATTAAAGTTCTTCTTATGAATCTTTCATCAGAAGCAATGAAAAGGGACACGAGTGTAGCCTCAGTCCTTTGTGCTGCAAGCTCTTCTTCCGGGCTCTGGGCTGTTGTTCTTGCAGCTCCTCAAACAGACTTTCACTTTCAAACTGACAAAAGTCACTTAGAAGCCAGACAGCTGTACTAACACACCCACCTTAGCGGGCGGGAGCCGCGGCAGGTGCCGAACCCTCCGACAAACCTGGTTTCAGATGGGCAGGGGCCGCTTCCTCCCGCCTGCCTGCTACCCGTGCCCTTGTGCCGAGGGGGGGTGCCATGCGTGACCCGGTCGCGGCCCCCTGGGCCCCCGCAGGTGCCCCCAGATTTTTCTTGTCTTCCCTTTACAGCCGGAAACACGGACGTCCATGATCATATTGATACCTCAGGTGGGATGGCCAGGGCCCGGTTCGAGAAAAGTCTGAGCACAGAACTTGGCAGAAGGCAGAGGGAGTTTGTCTCAAAGCTCCCTCCTTCCATTTCCCCCTTGCTTCTTTATTCACTTTTTTTTTTTTTTTCCTGCCAGTCTGAAGCTCTCGTAAGCTTTTCAGATTGCTGCTGCCTCCTCCTCGGGAGGAACTTGGGTCGGATGAGAAACCCCCACTGGTGGTGGGGACAAGCCCCCCCCAGCCCAGGATCAAAGATCCAGCTAGAGACAGCTAGGCTAGGTAGTTCTGCCTGCCTGCCAGGCCTCGGGGCAGCCGCCGCTGTGGGCCGTGGCAAGTCCTCCCTGTGTGTGTGTTACAGCCCCCCCCCCCCCCGTCACCTTGTGTACAGTCTGGTCTGTGACACTGATGGTGATTATGTCATTATTTTGCTCTGGGGGCCCTGGCACATCTGCAGAGCCCAAGCACATCTTCTTTGTTGCGCTGGCAAACATCCCACACCACAAATGCTTCATTAGCCCTGCTGCTGGCCTCCTTGCCAGACGCGAGTGCCCAAGCCCAGGCTTCTTTCTGCTCCGTTCTTTTGTGTCACTGATGATCGTGTATTCATCTTCCCGGTTCTTCCCCATTTTCCTCGACTTCTGAACTCCAGATGTCCCAGTTTTCTTGCCCAAATCACTCTGAGGTCTACAATGAGAAGCAGGGTGACTCTACCCCTTAACCCATCCCCACCCCTTGCCACCTTCCTACTTCTCCGTTCCCCAGATGGAGAGTGACTTTGAACAGCTCCCCAACACAAGGGCTAACATTTTCAAACCTGTGGTTTGCGGAGATACCAGGGGACTGCTCCCAGTATATGACGGTAGATCGGGCTGGGATGAGGAGTTATTAGATACTGCTTATTGGACGGATGCCTTTCTCCTCCATGCCACTTCTTTCCTCTCCTTGGCTCATTTATTTGCTTTCTACACATTGCCACATTTTAACAATTTTCAGAAAGCAGTCTAAAATGTGAGTGCAGAAAAGATTCTTCACACTTCGCTCTGCATGTTATGGTCATCTGAAGGTTCTTTTTCTATGAATGGAATCTTCATCTCCACTCATCCCCCTACCGAAGTCCCCTGCCTCCTTCTGCGGCCCTAACCTCCCCAGCCCCCAACAATGACCTATTATTAGATATTTAAAGTGATTAGCACTTGGCTTTTTGGGAAAGGAGCTGAAACATTCCCCTTAAGTTTTATTCTGTGTATTTCACAGAACCACGGCTTTTGTTAAGGTGTGCTGGTTTCTCCATTAACTGCAGTAAATTTCAGAGTTTAGTATGTTGGGCTGTGATGGGTGCTCCATAATTGGGATGTTTAATTTCCCCTTAAATTTGAACTAATTGGCCTGTGTTACCATACTATGAGTAGCTTCCCCAATGGAGAGTTTAACCAGTTTTTTATCTCCCAACCACTGCAACATAAGATGTTTGAAATGTCTCTATCTTGAATAAAACAGATTTTTCGTTTTAAGGATTAAGTTCATATTTTTATGGGAATCATGGTCAGATCTAGGACAGAGACACCGGTAAGGAATAAAGAAAACTCCTGGTGAGGAATGAGTTGTCATACGGTACCAGGCCCGAACACTCTCCAGTCCCTGAGCCCCGTTCCAAATCTTAGGAACGATCTGGCTGGGAGAGTAAAGGGAGAGGTGGTCAGATCAGTCAGCTACCCAGCCCTCTGGCCAGGAGAGACTGGTACCTGTCATTGATGGAATCATTTTCGAAAGACTCAGGATGTCCCCAGAACATTCCCAACCTTCCGTCATTAGCTCATTATGGTTTTATCACCCATGGGTTTATTTAAACCTTTTTTTAAACTTAACTGCATTCTCAGAGTATATCACTCCTCAAGATAATAATTCTCTAAATTTATTACCTGCTGTGAAAATTGCATCTTCTTTTTATGGTTCTTAAAGTGATTTCCCTGGAACTCCAAAGGATCTCCCTTGTTATAATATCCTGGGATTTGTGAACAGGACTGTGACCATATTCTCCATTTCCTTTCTGATTTTATAGACTTTGATCATTCCTCCCTCTTAATCTTCATCTCTCCAGATTAAGGGGCTCTAATCCTTTTTAAAAGTCTAATCTCATACAGTAAGTGGGCTGCCCCTGATCATTTTCGCTGCCCTTCTGTAATGCATTTCCGGCATGACTGTGTCTTCTCGAGGGATAGTTGCACTTACCAGACCACAGGACAGAATTCCAGCCATGGGCAGCCACACTATAGTTTGGTGGTTGTACCTCTCTCACACACACCCAATGCGATTTGTTTTGTTGGTCCCAGAAGTTTATCCTCAGAAGTTGGATTTCTTGAGTAACATCTCAGTAGCACTTTTTGCTTAAGATGATCCCCTGACACCAATTTATGAGCCTCTTGGCAAGTATTCTGGCAAATCTGAATGTGTCTCCAGGACATATCCAGCCAAATAAAAAAATGGGCAGATCCACCATGCTGTCTGGATGTTTTCAGTGTTTCTGTAGATAAAGTATCAGGGCATTTGATATCATGAAGACATGGCCTTAGTCTTGGGCTTGAGTCTTTAAAATGCTAAAACTAGGGCAAGAAAGCTCTGGCCTCTAAATTATTCTTAGGCAGGAAACAAAATGTTCACTTACAAGTAGGTGTTATTTTATATGAAAGCATCACCTTGAAATCTTAAGAAGGAAATCCTTTGGGGAGTCTTTGCAATGTCAGTGGTCCTGAACTAATAATAGTGCAGAACCTAAGAGCATGGATTCTGGAACTGGTTCCTGGGGTCGGATCCCAGCTCTTGAAACCTTGGCAAGTGTCTTACCCTCCCTGTGCCTCAGTTTCCTTGTCTATAAAATGGGGAAAATAATAGCAACTACCTCACAGAGTTGTCTTCAGAATTAAATGAATATACATGACTGTATTAGCACAGAGTAAGTGCTGTATAAGCATTCGCTTTTATTAATTCATAGAGCCAAGTAAAAGTTACCTTGCTGCTGTTATCAGTAGCTCAACGATTGCACCATTTCCTGCTGATCCTAAATAGGCAAATAAACAAATGAGCAAACACGGAGTTCTCATCAGAATTGGGACAAAGAGTCAATGCAAAACTGGTTTTTAAAAAGAGAAAGTGATTCCTCCTGCCCCAGGTGTGGCTGTAAAGGTGACACCAGCCTGGACCAACTCCAGGATTCTGGAGTCATGGGTTCCAGATGAGAAGGGCAGCAATGAGGGGAGGGGTTCTGGCCGAGGGAACACCAGATTAGAGGGTCTGCTTCTGGCCACACCTGCCTTGTTGAGCTCTACTTTGCTCACCCGTCAAGTGGTAAGATGAAACACAGAGCTTTGTTCTATCTTTGAAATTCTGTGATTCTAGAACACATTCTGCATTCTTGAAATAAATCCTGGGCACGATGCGAAGCTTTAAGCAGTGACTGTGGAGCCCCTAGGAATCCAGATGGTGTCCATGTGGGACCACTTCCACCCTTGTGGCTCTGCTGTGGCTTAATTATCTCAGTGACAATCTCTAGGGTACCCATTTTCGTGTTCTCCCAACGCTCTCTTTGCAGATCTAAATCTCAACAGTGCCCTTGGAGATGTGGCAACTCCCATGCTGGGATTACAGAGACTAATTTTTTAAATTCATAAACATTTATTGACTGAATTGGCACGAGTCATTATACTTGCTGCTCACTTTATGGGTTGGGTTGGCTAGGGCAGCCAAACAATGAGGACATTTGTCCTGAAGCCCTCATGTGAGTGGGTTTTCTAGGAGATGGAACAGAACTGAATAAACTAAGAGAGATGCTATATACCTGTTCCCACACGTATCCCACTATGCCATACCTCCACCTGGACCATCAGCATTTCCGCTATGCATGAACCTCTGTATATAATACAACATCTGCCCTCGTTCAGGACAGAAAGAGTTGTTTCGGATAACTACCTTCACTATTAGGCTGGGTTGGCAATTTTTGCAAAAGCCACACCACCTTTTCTTCCAAGATGGTGGTAATCTCGATCATGAAAGTCTTTCCCAGTGGGATTTTGTGGGTGTTCATGCGTTTGTGGTTGGTATCAAATCCTCACACAAGTCATTTGGATATGTATTTTTCATCTTTTTATGGTTATGGTCCCCAACTTGTGTTTTTGGGGGGGAAGGGGCTACCAAAGCATTTTAAAGTAAAATTTCGTTCTAAAAGTGATTTTTAGTAAAAGGTAGTATGTCGACTGAGAACAAGTGTGGGGGTTGAGTGGCGCTAAAGGCAGAAAAACAACCAGAAGCAGAAGTGGGTAATGATGAAAGGCCCTGGTTTCAAGGCCACTGTGTTTCCTTTAATATAGAGACAATTTTTAAAGACTTATCATTTTCAGTGGCCTGACAGTATACAAGATAATCTGTATATCGATTCCTGTAATTGCCTTTCGGCAGGGCCAATGCAAGGGCCAATCCCTGACAGCATCCTAAGACTCCCCACCGCAAACATTACCTCAAGTCCCGTTAGGTGTTGACATGGGTCTAGAGGGCTCCCAAAGGCCCCCGGGGCCATTCGAGAATCTGTTTCTCCCCTTTTCCAAACCATTTACCTTTCTTAAAAAAGGAATTTCAGAGCCATTCCCAAGCTCTTAGGTTGCTTTAAAATACAGCTCATCCTTCCTCTTGCAAAGGGTAATTGTGGAGGAGAGACCAATAGAATACTCTAGAAACACAAAACAGAATTTCTCTGACAGAACAAAGATTTTTTTTAGTCAAAACCAAAAGATGGGACTGAGGCCTTTAATCCCAGTCCTTTCTCAGAGCAGCCCCAATATTATTTAGGATGCATACTCTGTTGTCAGCAGAGTGGTGGTCTCTCCCAAGATCCGGTGTTCTTGGAAGCACTCTTTTGATTATCACCCGTACCTCACAGTGCCTTCTCTGGTGCTTGCCATGGGTGATGCTATTCTCATCGTCCTGCCTGAACCCCACTTCCTAACAGTTTCTCCCTGGGTTCCTCACTCACAGGCTCTATCAGCATGAATACAGGGCACGCAGACTAGTTTCCATGTTAGCCTAGGCAAAGCTTAATTACGAAGATAAACCTGGTGCAGAAAACAATCACGTAATGCATTCTCGAACGAAACAGGAATAACTGTGGATTATCTGTGCCCTAGCTTCCTTTCGTGCAATATTGGAGAGTTTATGTCTTGTTGTTTTTGGATAAGCTCCCATCCAAGAATGGCACCAAGCTTGGCCCTATTTATTTTACCACCTCACCCAGTAATTGTAGCAAAAGTTAAACTTTAAGCACTATTAGCCTGTCTTGAACTCAGATACCAATGGCACATAATTCGTGGGGCTGCCTTGAAGGGAAGTGAGTTAACACTGCAGTGTGGCCAGTATGCTGCTCGTTTTTCCATCTAAATATCGAGCTGATTCATTTGATGTGTTGTGAAGGAGGTATGGATTCCGCCATCTCATACTTTTGAATGTTTCCTGGCAGGAACGTTCCTAATGAAAAGCTCCTCATCAAGGCAGAGAAGGACTGAAGTCTTCCTGGGCCTTGATTATCTCTGGGTGTGGTTTCACTCTGTTCCCATAGACGTGGGCAGCCTTCCGTGCATCTGAGGAATGGCGTGACATTGCAGGTTGAAGTTGGGTGAATCGATCCCAGCTACCCTGCAAGAACAAGTAGTGTGCTGACCCAGTGAGGCACACAGGATTAGTGAAGAATGAAAGCGCATTCAGGAACGTTGTTAGCCCTCAAGTTTGGCTAAGAGCAGAAGTTGGCAAACTATGGCGTTTGGGCCAGATCTGGCCCTCAGCCTGTTTTTTATGACTCTGAGTTCAGAATGGTTTTTATATTTTTAAAAAGTTGTAAACAAGAAGAAGAATGTGCAACAGAGACAGAATGTGGCCCACAAAGTCTATGTATTTACTATCTAGCCCTTTACAGAAAAAGTTTGCCAACCCCTGGCTCAGATTGTTTCGTTCTTTTGGAGAACATGGACTCTCCGAGTCCTGAGGTTCCAAAACTCCATGATTCTTGGATGAAATATCTTGGTCCAGGTCTTACCTGAATGGCTAGCCTATCAGATGCATAATTCTGGCAGGAGCTTCCAGTTGTGTTTAAGATCTAAGTGTATTTCCAACGCATCCTGGGGGCAAAGAGATTAGGAAAGTATTAGATTTTCGTTTTTAATACTTTTTCCCTGATTTTCTTCTTGTTGAATTTTATTTGTTCATTTGTTTTGTCTGTTTAAACTTGGAGTCATTCTTTGAAACGTGTGCAGAGTTCGGGAGGGAAGGAATATTTACTCCATCACCACAAATAACATGACAATCATTTTGTTTCCTGACACGTATACCACCAAGACTTCCAAACATGAGCAAATAAACTAGCCATTTTAATCATATTTGATGAACCAAATTTCAGTGCCAAAAAATAATTTTGACAGTGTCATAGAGTGTATTATAATGACATTTGCCATTCTGTTCCCGGCAAACTAGTTAAGTACCTACTTTTCTGGGGCTATGGGAGAAATGGTTTTATTTCTCTTGATATCTCTACACAGAGTTACCAGTGGAATGTTTATATAGTTTAAAAAGCATACACACATACAGCATACACAGCAGGTCAAGTAGATGTTAAGACATTCTTTTTTATTCCCGAAAGTCACAATTAGTCAAAATGCTCCATCCAAGCACATTTCTTTCTTTTTGTTTTTTTTAAGATTTTATTTATTCATTGGACAGAGAGAGATATAGTGAGAGCAGGAACAGAAGCAGGGGGAGTGGGAGAGGGAGAAGCAGGCTTCCCACTGAGCAGGGACCCCGATGCGGGGCTCAATCTCAGGACCCTGGGATCATGACCTGAGCCAAAGGCAGATGCTTAAGGACTGAGCCACCCAGGTGCCCCCAAGCACATTGCTTGATCATCATTTGATGTTTTTATCAACACATACATTATCAACATCTTAGAGGTGTAGAAATTTTATTGTGCATTCTGTATTTTCTAAATAGCCTCTTTTAAGAGAGAAAGACTCAGGTTAGGTGAGGAAACAAAGAAAGCACTCAGGGAGTGCCTCAGCCCTTCCTCCAGGCTGCTGTCAGAGAAGCCCACCGGAAGGGTGATAGCCTGCTGCATCCCCAGCCCCTCACTGCCCACGCTACGGACAAAAGTCCACGTCCCCTGATGCTTTTTCTTGGAGCTCTACTGTCTGTTCAAGGTAGATCCTTAGCCTCCCTCCTTGCACTTTCCACGTGACTTTTCATTCTTTTTACTACGCTTCCTCCAATGGGGCCATGTCCACCATGTCCTCTCTGGTGGTTCCTCTACCGGCATTTCTACGGACTGGTACAGCCCCGGAGGATGCCAGGTGGGTTCCCTTGGAAGTTTTCCTGCCACAAGCTCAATGTATGTCCCTGCCGCAGCGACAGACGGAGAGACATGCTTTTCTTTTGCCACTTTTTCTAATTATCCCTGCAGCTCTTTCAGTCTGGCTGGGAGCAACCTGGGGGCCGTTGTGTGGGTCTCCTCTCCCTCCCACTCTGTCCCCACCCCCGCCCCTGGCACATTAACATGACATTGCATGGTGTGCACAGAACAGGAGCAGCTTCCACCAGCTGAAACCTCTGATCCCAAACCCACCAGAGAGTTTGGCTTTTGGATTTTGGCAAGAAGGCCTGTTGCCCATCAGGTCAGCATGAATAAAGATTTCTTTCTTCCTTTCTTTTTTAAAGTCAAGCACCAACTGACACTGCCCGCCCCCCCCACCACCAAGCTCCCTTTCTCAAGACAATTTAACCCCATCTCCCAAGTACATTTTTTTTTTCTGAATGCATGGGATTTTGTTTTATTCTTTTCCTGTGAGACAACCAAGAAATCTACTATATGTAGAATCTGAAAGCCAAATCAATTCTAAGCCATCTTATCATTTTTAAAGTATGTTTATCCAGCTTTGCTGTAGGAACAAGCAGACTGTTTGAAGGCCACATACTTTTCAAACCTTGGTTGCAACACGTTTGCCCCGTTTTGAAACTGTCTTTATCTAGCCGAGAAAACGAAAATCTATTTGACAAAGTGGCACTCTGGCCAGTTTATCTTGCAATATGGCTTTAGCTCACTGAGTCTATTGATTTCCTTAAATTAATGTTTACAGAATGCTACTGAATTTTGCTCAACAGAACATTGTTCTTTTGAAGGTTTGTAAAAAAAAAAAATGATACAGACTGTTATCGCCATGTGTTCCTTTGCTTAGAGGAAACATGGGGGGTTTTTTGTTTTTGTTTTATTGTGTTTTTTGTTTTGATTTGTTTTGGTTTTTTCTTTTGTTTTTTTTTTTGTTTTGTTTTTGTTTTGTTTTTAAGGACAGCCTTGAACTATAGCCACTTCCTATAAGCATTTACTCTTCCCATATTTAAGTAGCAAAACATGTTACTAGGGCATTGAGCCCGCTCTTAGGCCTAAAACTGCATGCTGATTCAGTCCTGTACGGTCCCCGAAAGCTGAATGCCACTTGGAGCATCAGAGTGAAAGAGTCTTTAGTCCAGTTGCTGCCACAGAATCTTCCTCTGCCTCCCTTGGTATAACCTGGCAGGCGTTGGCAAGTGGCTTTGCAGCCAGTGCTCCCCAGATAACGCCAGGCCTTCCAAACATAGGTGTGAGCATCCTAATAAAATTTAAATGTCATGCAGCTAGTTGGTGGGAACTCTAAATATAATACCTCGTTCTTTGACCGTGGCACTCAGCGATTAATATACAAAACCTAATCTCTAGTGACGATTTTAAAACTGGACTTCCCACGGAAGCTCCCGTGGCCCTTTAGCTCCTGACAGGGATTCAGATGACAATCATGAAGTGATTAAAATAAAACTTAAGAAATACAAAGTAACTTTCTCAACTTGTTGACTCAGCCAATAAAATTGCTCAAGCAAACATACTCAAAGCATCTCTCAAAATACTGCCTTGTACACATTTACTGATCACAGTGAAACACTTCCCAAGAATTGGACTCTTCTTTAAAGGTTCAAAGCATCACCTTACATTCGGGGGGATATTTTATGCTTCCCAAAGCCCATTGCTGTTTGCTGTCCCACCTGATCCTTTTTCCCCCCCGCAGTGACGGGTTGGCGGGGCCCAATCCCACAATGCACTTCGTGCATCCTGCACCATGTCTTCCTTCCGGGCCGGTTAGTCCCCAGGCCAGCACATAGGGTAAACGCGTGCCTGGCTGCAAGGAAGACCCTTTGTAACAGCATCTTGTAACCATATTTGATAGCTCCAGGTTTCCTCCTCTGCCTCTGACAGGAAAATTCAGTGAGAATGAGACAGTGGAGGGGAGCAGCAATATCGTATCTGTTCTTGCCTGTTCATCTGATAATCTCTTTGAGGAGTTACTAAAGCATCTGAGTTTATCCATTTAAGTCCACTGTGTCTGCAGTGTAAGTCCCCAGCTTGTGCCACTGCTGTCAGGAGCTCTGTCTCTCCTTGATCAATATTTACTTAACAAACAGCAGGGATGGGAGAGTTTGTTTAGAGGAATCATGTGCGCACCAGGGTGAGTGAATGCTCGGGAAAGTACTTCAACTTTGTCTCCTTCCCTAGGACCTTTGTGTGCATGTGTGTGTGCGCACGTGTGCATGTTCAGAGGCCCTTTCTCTTTTTAGCTTCTCCAAAGACACTTAGAAGTCCTCTAGAAAATGCCCCGCAATATGTGATTAGTGCATTGTTTACACTCTAAGAGAACTCATGATGTAAATTCAGTTTCGAAAGTCCCAAGTTCGATTTTCCTTTTATGCTCCTACACAGGTTAAACATTTTGGAAAGACTCTTGGGATGAACAAGATGCACAAGCATCTTCCTTTGACCCCTCTCAGATAAGTGGGAGGGAAGAAGATGTAGATGGAAACAATAAAAGCAGTTTGGACAAGGCAACTCTATATTTCTGATGGCATTAGATTGTTTTTTTTTTTTCCTGAAAGCCCAAAGAGAAAAGTAGCTCTCCAGATTTTCAAAGCTGCTTACCCAGTTTTTGGAATTAGATATGTCTAACGCTAATAATAAATACAAATACCACGGCGTTCAAGTTTAGAGAGCACTATTCTTTCAACTTCACCGAAATAATTGCTTGAAGGCTCAAGTCAGTGTCTCCAATACAGTTGACTTGGAGGCATCTGGGTCTAGTTTGAGGGGTTTTGTTTCTGTGTGGGTAGAGGCTGGGGGAGTTATTTATTTATTTGATTTTGTGAATTGGAGTTGTAAAGCCATCTGAAATATTCATGCAGAATTGTCTGAGAAGCCCGTTTCTGTTTTATTTACTGCACAGCAGAACAGCCACAGTGGATTAGTTCTACAATACCCGTAACAAAAGCCCAACAGCTGATGCATGTGATGTTAGGAGGTGACAAAACAGTTAAAGTATGCTGCTGGCTACAGGCAAGCAGTCAGCAGATGCAGACAAAAGGGTTTGTGACAAGAATAACTCTCTCTCCAAGGCGAGCAGTGAAGAGTATCCAAAATACCAGTACCCTTTTCTCCTTGACATTGTCTTCTTACAGTCAGCATTTTATTGCCCTTTTATAGTATTAAAAAAAAAAAAGCAGAGAAGGAAGAAGAAACAAAACCCACACACAAACTAATTCACCAAAATACTAGCCGCAATGTTACTTTTCCATCCGTTAAATACTCCTGCCCATACACAGGTTCCCTTTTACATTTCTCCTTCAAAGTAAGTTTGAAAAAAATAATAGTTTAAAAGATGAACTGAATAGATGATCTCCCTTGATAAGATTGTAATCTACTGATAACCTTGATAAGCCATTTGAGCCTTTGGTTATTGGGGAGGGGCTGGGGAGAGAGCATTATGCCTGGTTTGTTTTCTCTCCATTTCAGCAAAGATCATTTCACTGATAAAATTAGGCCAGTGGACAAAATTTTTAAGGGGGATTGAGGATGGAGAGGTATCCATGGGAAACTGTGCAAGGGGCCAGGTTTAGGTCTCCTGCAAAAGGCCAAGGGATGAGCTTGTAGATATTTCAGAGGTGTGAAAAATCAGCTTCTCTGTCTCCAGAAAATAGGAGAGGCTGTCTTCTTTTTAACCTTTGTAATTCCCCTTCTATTCTCTGTGACATTCATTCAGCTGCCAAGAGCGTTTGGCAAGGTTTGGGCCAGCGAGCACACTTCCAGTGACCACTAACCTTGGTATGTCCTGACACTTATGATGAGTGTCTGCAGGACACAGAAGGCAGGCAGCCTGCTACGTCAGGCTTTTATTATGTACTGCAGAGGCTAGGGACAGTCAGTTTAATAAAACAAATCATCCTTGAAGGTAAAGCAACCGGGAAGAGGAGGAGGAAGACAGGGGAAAAATGTGTCTTTGCCACTCATTCTCAGGGAAAGAAAAAAAAAAACGAACAGCAAAACAGCCCCCCACCCAAAACACTGTGTGTGTGCGTGTGTGCACGTGTATTCGTGTGTGCGTACGCACTCGCGCAACCCAGCCACAGCTGGAGCGGATTTGAAAACATCCTCCCGATTTCCCCATTTCATCAAAGCCCATAAGGCCCTTGCTTGCTCTGAGGAGACTCAAGTACGAACGATTGTGATGAAATTGGTAGATGCTGATAGCCAGCCCCCTTCAAATTTATGAGTGCATTCAAGTACCTCGTCGCAATTATATTCTCCAAATATCAAGGCAAGGGGAGGCAAGACCATTTGGGGTGAGGTTCCTATATTGGGATGCCTTTTTATCAAGCAAAGTTTCCATTCTCCTCTCCTGAAGAACACTCAGCACAGCAGCTCCCACAATAGCTTCAGAGTTCTAGCCAGAGACTTTGGAAGCCTTTGTTTTTTCCCCTGTGGCATGTCCAAAGGCATGGCCTTCCCTCCCCCCCTCCCAGCAGCCTGCATTGTCTTGCATTCCAGGGACTTGATTGACTGTTGCCACCTGATGCTGAGGAGATACTCTGGGGTTCATTCTGCAGATTGTTGGGTTCTATTAAAAGAAACCTAGATAAGGGATTACTTGTCACTAAGGGATTTTCTGCAGATGTTTATTAGTGATTGGAAATCCATTAGGTGTGAAGAGGTACAGAAAAATATGGGCAACATCATTCTTGTAAACCCAAATTCTAAGAGAGCCCCCCCAAAAAGCAGAAAGGGGTAAGGGTCTCTTTTCTCATGGGTGATATTTCTACCTGTGGATGGAATTCCTTGGCATTCTCTCAAAAGATCAGGTGCTACTCATCAGTTTACCTCTCTGGAGCCACCAAAAAAGATTAATTGCTCGAGCATTAGAGGATCTCATTATCAATTACTTTAAACCAGCCCAGTCTGTTGTATGAGTATTGCCTCAAAGTAAGCCCGAAATTAGCAAACCATTTCATTTGTTCAAAAAGAATTTATCCCTTCTCAAACATAAACCAATATCCTAAGTTTCCTCCTGGGAATCCTTTGTACCATTCACATTTATTTTGAAGTTACTAGCTCTTCTGTGGTTTTTCTCAGTCACAGATCTACAGCTTGTCAAGGTTTTGATGCCCCGTATAAATAGAAATTACTGAAAATGCATTAAAAGAGAGACAGCATGGTTTAATGATAAGACACCTGGACATGTTATTTCACATGAGTCTCTTGTTCTCATAATTTATTCATCTTGTAGAGCCTCATAGTTTCTTCATCTATAAAATGACTTTTGAGGTCTATTCCAACTCTTTAAATGCTATCTTTTTTTAGCATTATTTAAATTTTTTTTTTTTTTTTTTTTAAGTATCGAGGGAGAAGGTAAATGTGACTCCAGAGCAGTATGAAGTAAAGCAGAAGGCAAGCTCTCATTATGAAAGACTATGCAAAAAAAACTTTGTTAAGCATTGTGGGGGATACACAGACTAGAAACCGTCGCTCTTTATCTAAAGACATCTTGGGGCAAATTCATTACAACTAGATAGAAGTAGGTGAAAAATTAAACAACACAAAACACAAATACAAAAGATGGTAAAGGATAGCCCAAGATTACCGCCAAAGAAATGAATGTTTAAAACAAGGTAAAACTGACTAAAAACCATTAACAAGCATGGCAAATAATAATAGGGTGGGAGCTACCCCCCCCCCCCCCCCCCCGCAGAGAAGTTACTTTGATCTGCCCTCGGGCACACCCTAGAACTACCCTTCCTCCCTCCTCTATTGCTGATGCTGTTCTAGATGCATCTCTCCTCTGATGATCTCAAACAATATGACCTCTGCTCCCTCGGCCCCTGGTGGGCCAACCTCCAGACCTCCCGTGGGGCCCTTGGTGTGGAGGAGCTCCCAGTCTTCTCTGACTCCCTCTGGAGCAGCCACCATACCCTGTGTCCCTCACAGCTCTCTGCCATGCCCTGCTGCGTCCCTAAGTGTTCAAGGAACATAGATCTTTGTCATGCCTCTGTTGCCAATGGCCGGGAAAACCACACTTCTTGAAATGTTTATTTTAATAAATGCCTATGATTATGTTTCTGTAGCATTTGGCTAACAGCTCCCAAACCAAGTAGTTAGAGTGGATAGTTGTACTGCCTCACTGTTCTCCAGCCAGATTCCCTCTCTCAATAATGCCCATCTGATAAAATGTGAAGGATTATCTTTGAGGGAAGAGGGGAGAGAACTCAAAAATGCTTAATGACTTTTTATTTGGCGTGAGGTGAGTGAGAGATCTAAATCTCTCCTCCAGGCTCCTCCTATCCCACAAATACTCATGTATCTGCAGAGATTTTAGGGAGAAATCACCAACGTTCCTTAGAAAATCCAGATGAATTCTCATCAGGGAGTGGCCTTTGGGTTGTATGGGTTTGCACATCCATGGGGGACAAGGAGTGTTTGGATGATTTTGGAGAGCTATGTCCTGAGAGACTGGCTGAGGTGTATGTCTTTGGAAGGGGCTCCTCAAAATTTTCTCTTTTTCTAGACTCTGATAGGCCCCAGATAGGGTCCTTTCTTTATCTGGGGAATTACTAATTTTCTTTACAAAAGACAGGTGACTTACCATTGGAAGGAGTGAACCTCTTTGTCCAATTTTAAATGTATAAAACAAGGATGCCTGGTGATCATTTTAGTTTTTCGTAATAGTTACTGTCATTATAAAATGGTCTATTGCACAAATTGAGAAAGAGTGGGAGAAAGAGATCAAATCTATTTAACATGACAATATCTCCCTTTTACTTGGTAAAGTGGCATATGTGAACTGAGATGAAAATCTTTCACCTCTTCTGTATGTGTAGACAGATCTATCTACACATACAACTACAGTGCATTTACTTCCTCATATGTCTGCACTTACTATAAAAATAAAACATTACTAATGCAGAAGTACCCCACTAAAAGAAATCTACTGAGGGTCCATGTGTACTTGGAAAATTAAGAGTTTGTGGAATGGCTCTGCAAATCCTTTATCTTGGTGTGCGGAACAGAAGCCATGCTTCACCTTGAGTAACTGACAAAGAATACTAAGTAAGTACATCAAACAGCTAACCCTTTTTTCCCTGGACAAGACGTTGGACTATTAAATAAACAATTAAGAACACATGCACATATTAACTGTTGTGGAAGAAAAGGATAAACAATTAGGGATTCTAAAAAGAATATTTGGAGGGGTGCCTGGGTGGCTTAGTTGGTTTAGCATCTGACTCTTGATTTCAGCTCAGGTAGTGATCTCAGGGGCGTGAGATCAAGCCCTGTGTCAGGCTCTGCGCTCAGCATGGAGTCTGCATGTCCCTCTCCAAACTGCTTCTCCCTCCCATCCCCCACCCCCCACCCCCACTCATGCTGTGCTCTCCCTCTGTCTTTCCCTCTCAGTCTCTCTAAAATAAATAAATAAATAAAATCTTTTAAAACATAAAAATAATTAAAAAATAAAAAGACTATTTGGAGGATATTTGTCTTAGAATGTAAGGACTTTGAAAAATTCCCTTGATCTCTCTGAGCCTCAGTTTTCTCCACAGTAGAAAGGGGACAATGACACCTTATAGAGATGTTGGGAGAATTGAATGGCATGATTCACAGTCTGTACATAACAGAGCGCCTGACACATAATAAGCACTCCAGAAATGTTTTCGTTATTACTATCAGCTGCATGAATCACTGTCATGGAGCAATTCGAATCTCAGAGTAAAATAATTTCCAATGTAGAATTTTAGGACTCGGTACAGATTTTGTATTTTGGGACTCAGCGTTAAGGTCATTATCTTATCCCTTTCTGTATGTAGAGCACTTTATGGTGCATACTACTCTCATATACAATTTAGCATTTGGGTCAACAATCCTCTGCTGCTATGAGCAGGATACAGACTTTAGGTTTTCTTCATTTACAGGGGGTTTCGTTGATATCAAAGCCAATGATCTCTTATTCTACTTTTGAGAACATACTTTGTTTTCACAGTGGAAATCAAAAGGAAATAGGATTCAAATTCTGAAAGATTAGCTGGAGACTTGCACCTGGAATACACCTGTTTAATGAAGTGGGGAATCCCAACAGTATGTCCCCTTTTCTCACCCGAATATTCAGAAGGGAATCCTGGTTTTTCAGTATGTCTGCGTGTATCCTTTGCACAAGTCCCTTTCTAAAACTTCACAAAGCTGTCCACCCCACATTACAATGCTACTATATATAACGACTTCACATAAGAGAATAGAGGCCGGCCATTTTTAGCAAATGCAGGTGCCACGTAAGCCCCTTTCTGAAAGAAAGAACTTAGCTCAATTTCCTTTGAAGAACTGGAGACTTGAAACTGAAAACTTTATTAATGCCATTGCCTCCTTGTATCAGCAGGTTCCAGAGAGATTCCTGGAAGTTGCGCAGATCACATTACGAGAGTTTTTCAATGCCATTATCGCAGGCAAAGATGTTGATCCTTCCTGGAAGAAGGCCATATACAAGGTCATCTGCAAGCTGGATAGTGAAGTCCCTGAGATTTTCAAATCCCCGAACTGCCTACAAGAGCTGCTTCATGAGTAGAAATTTCAACAACTCTTTTCGAATGTATGAATAGTAGCAGTCCCCTTTGGATGTCCAAGTTGTACGTGTCTAGATTTTGATTTCCTATGGATGTGTATGGGAGGCATGGATATGTTTTGAAATCAGCTGGTAGCTCCTCCTCATCATCTTTCGCTCCTTTTCTCTTGTTTTCCATTGCAAGGGGATGGTTAGTTTCCTTCGGTCTTTAGTTTACTTTTGCCCGAGGCCCTTAACATTTGGAGACTTTAAAATAGGGTTAATTTTCAGGGAAAAAGAATGTTGACGTGTGGAAAAATCTCTATTCGCAAGGAAAGGCATTTTAAAGATGCTTCTGCTTGATCGATGGTTTATCGCAAATGGCAGTTGGCAGAGGGAGACCCGGGACACAGCACCGCTCCACAGACGGTGACATGTCTCTTGTTTTTACTGCTAAGAAGGCCTGAAAACTCAATGAAACCACTACGTAAACTTAAATATTTTGTTTGGTTTGAACTCCGTAAGTCGCTTTGTGTTCCATGTTTAAAAATAATGCCAGTGGCAGATGGACAGCTCACTTTTCAAAAGTTACCCCAAAAGGCCAAATTCCAAAAAGAAAAATAGTCACTGTCAAGCCTTTCCGTAAGAGAAACGGCAAGTAGCCCAAACGAGTGTACCCGTTTCTTAACGGAGGCAAAGCAAGTCTACACAAAACTGACTCTTTCGAGATGAGGCTGGAAATTTGTACCCACTCTTCAAATTACCTCTCTAGATTTTACAATCGATTCTTCGTAATAAGTGAGTATAGATCATTTTTCGTAGAGAAAAACCCCTTTCACATCATTTTCTATTATCTTACTTCGGGTATTAAAAGGCGCATACATTTCAAATGTACTCTTTGCTCAACTTCGTTTATATGCTTCAGCGAGTTATTATGTCTGTTTAATATTTAACACTTTTTTTCCCAAAAAAAAACACTATGTTCTGAATACCTTTCTCTAGTAAGGAATAAAGGACATCCCAAGTTGACCATAAAATTCCTGCCTACATTAGACTCTTGTTGACAGCAGTTAGCTGACTTGATCTTCACCTCCGAAGAGGAGCATGTGTAAGGATGACCTCTTTTCATATACGATCCCACACTACCCTGATGGATATTCAAAGTGGTGACAGTCTAATTAAGTGTTTCTTCATTTTAGGTACAGCATTTTAAAGCAACTGATAAAGTCTCTTCGAATTCAGAAGCTAGTACTGACCAAAACGTGTGAACAGTGCATAGGCAGCGTAGGAGAGGTTGGGGTTAACCCAAAAGACACAATTCCAGCACACATAAGAAAGCTGGCTGCTATTTTATGCTTTCTTCAATGGTTCTCCTCTTCTTCCTTCTTTTCTCTTTTTCCAGTTTTTCCAAAGTGTACAGTGTCCCATACTTGCTTTTAAAAATTCATACGGCATTCACGCTTGTTTTCTCAGATGGGTTTTGTGTGCAGATGCAGTAAGAATTCCTTGTTCATTCTAATAGGCTTTTCCAGACCCCCCCTCCTTCCCCTTAGGTCATTTGATCTACACTTAAAATGACACAGGAACAAACCTGGTATTTAGATTATACCAAACACAAATACCATTTTCCCTTAATTTTCATAAAAGTTACATTTGACTCGAGAATGCAGATTGACCCATGTGACTAACTAGCTGACCCAATCGCTGTAATTTACCATCATTTATAAATTCTGCTGATGGACAGAAATGTATGGAGGCAATTATTGTCAGCACAAAGCCTTAAAACCTGCTGACTTTAAATTAAACGGCACAGTCCTATGATGCCCTGCATCATTCAGGAGGCTAACGGGCTCTCGCAGTGTGGACAGAGTGCAGCGACGCAGGCTGGAACACCACCGGCTTCTCTCTGCACCCCCAACCAAATGCATCGTCCAGCTTGTGCTCCCCTATGTAGCACACACAGGGCCAGCAGATCCAGTTTGTTCTTGTTCCGGCTTGCTTGGGGAAAAAAAAATGTTCGGATAATCGTTACATTGGAAAAAATGCAAACCAAAAAAAAAAAAAAAAAAATCCAATCAGCACAAAGTAGGGAAGCAATCTCAACTTGTGGTCACACTCTTTTGCCTTGCTTCACATCAAAGAGTAGGAATTCATTGTTCACATCATTATACCACTGGGTCTTTGCTGTTCCATGTAATTCATATCAACATCATGTTGCCATTTGCAAGGTAGAAGGCAAAACCATAGTGTATTCACCTATGTAGACAGACTGCTAGTATCTTCTGATCTGGGGCAAATTCAGTAATGATTCCAGGCTCATTTGGATCTTTAGTATTATTTTCCCCTGCCATTCTAATTTAAGTAGACAAATTCAGCAAAAGTGTGTGTTCACAACCAATGTTGATGTGCTTATCTATGATAATATCCGCTCAAGGTTCACTGAGGCATAGAAATGATTTCAGAGTAGAAATTGCATGAGGATAAACTCACCTCTTTGTTCCATCACTTTTGCTTTTAGGTGGTTTTTCCCCTTTTACGATCACAAAATCTTGTGCCTCCCAGTGCATTGGAAAGTGACAAAAGCCTGTCTCTCAAAACTCCTACTTAAAAATTCTGGGTTTGGTTGGGTTTTGTTTTGTTTTGTTTTGTTTTTTTAATCACCATCTTTCAAATCTCAGCTCAACTCTCACCAAGTGAAAATTGGCTACTTGGGAGAAAGTTAACTTTCTATGAAGGTGGGAGGGACAGTTTACATAGGAAAAAAGAAGTCTAAAGTGCATGTTGAAATACCACATTACCACTTATTTTCTGCTAACCCTAAATTATTTTTGCATATACACTTGAGGTGATAGTCTGTGCCTAGACCTAAAATGCACCAGCGGGGGGATTTTTAAAATCCTTCAAAATACCAGTTTTTTCCCACAAGTACAATTGTTCTTGTGCCTTCTGTGGCTTTCGATTTCATCTTTTTGACTTTATTTCCAATTACTACAGCTGCAATAAACACTAGATTTTTTTTCTGGCTGTTTGACATAACGTTGATAGCTATGCATATTTTGTGTCTTTTTAAAACAAAGCGGGAGAATACGTTTTTGAAGAAGAGAATTTTTAGAACAGTTTGATACCGCAAATTATTTTTTCTTCAATTGTTTGAGCAGCATTCGAGTTTTGAAAATTCTTGTAGAAGCCAATTTTTTGTAACGGTGGTGCAAATCTTGTGTTTTCTTAGCCTAACGAAAAGTAGTATAGAAGCAATATTTCATACCATGTGCTGTATATGTGTGTGCGGGTGTGTGAACATGAAGACACATACACACATATACACACATGTAAAAATATACATATATATATGCGTGTGAAGTGGAAAGCTTACCTTTTCCTATCTAGATTTAAGGACCTATTTTAGACATTTGTTATGTTTTGTGAAAAGAATGTTCTATTTGCAACGACAAAACATTTAATTCTTACTGTATCTCTGGCTGTTTAATGAGGACGTTTCACATTAAATGGTAAAACAACGTGGAAGATGGTAGAATGTAGTAATTATTTAAGGAAATGTTCACCCACATATTCCTGAAGTTTGCTTTGTGCCTCCGAGTATTATTTAATTCAAGTGTTTTATGTTTGCAGAATCTCTGTTGCTGTGCTAGGGATGTGGGTGAATATCATTTTTAAAAATGTTAAAAACAACAAAAAAAAGGCAAAACAAAAACACTAAAGCAAGAGGGGAACTTTTATAAAGCAATGTAAATATTTAACCTCATGGCTGTTGTTACGTAAGACATGAGATTTTAATAAATAACTACATTCTCACAACATCTGTTGAATTTATTAGGAACACTACAGTGACTGTATAGACAGTTGAAAGCATTCTTGAAAATCCTGCTCTCTACTTTTAAAAGATAACAGTCTCTTTCATCAGATGTCAAGGGCAAGGGTAATGCAGTTTCTGTAAATTTATGAAATTTTTTTTCTATGTACATGAAAACAGTAAGTAACCATACACGCACGCGCGCACACACACCCCCACACACACACACGTACGCATACAGGTTAATACTAAGTCATAAAGCTGAAGATTTGGGGACTTTAAAAATAGGATGTCCCCCAGAAGCAATCATAAATTCATCAAAGAAAAAGTGGTTTACAGACTCCCTGAAAGCAGTGTACATGTGAGGATAGAGCAAAATCTCTTTGCCATGTATATTATAGAATATTCATTGGTGTGAATAGTACAAATGTTTTCTTCTGGTACAAACTCTGTGTTTGCAAATTACAAGAAGCATTGTTTTCAAAAAGCTCCCCTTAAAAGAATGTAACTGGTTTATATGAGTAAGCGGTTACTGCATTGCACTTAAATGTTCTGTTGAAGGAAATGCAGTTTTGTTTTCTGTAGATCTGTTGGTTGTAAACCATCTATAAAACTAAAGCTAAAATGTTCATATTCAGAGCTGGGATCAAAACTGGTATTTAACCTTTGCATCTTCTTATAATTATCCTTCTAAGAATACAACAGGATCTGGAAGCGTCTGGACTTTGAGTCTTTCAACTGAGCCCTCTCTCAAATCTGACACCCTCTAAAATGCACAAACATGAGCAGAAAAGACAAACAGACTGGCCCGTTTTTGTGAAAATGTATTCATTCTGTGTTTTAAAAATATTCTAATCCTCCACATCGGGGGGAAAGCATTTTCAAATTGTATATTACCACTTCAAGATTAGAATTAGAAAAACATATTTGGGGTTGGTCTCAGTGCTACCTACAAGAATCAAAGGTCATGGCTTCTCCCGATGTTGTCCCAGCCACTTCTCATATGTATATAGTATATACCGTGACAAAACACTGCCTTTATATTATTTAGCAATATGTTGTAAATAGCATTATTAAGCTCTTTTTTTGTAATAAAGACCCTTTGATTTGAATATAGTACAATAACTGAACTGATAAAGTCAATTTTTGATTTTTTTTTAGCTAGAGGCAATTTCAATTGTGGATTTTTGTTGTTGTCTATTGTTCTGAAGACTTTGCATAATTTATTGGTTTAATTTATCCTAATTTATTTGATGAAGGTGTACAATTTTGTATTACCAAGGATGTACTGTAATATTAATTGATATGATAAAAAAAAATGAGACTCCCTGTCCATGTTAAAAAGAAAATAAAAAGGTGCAGTAGACAATTGATTTTAAAGTAAAAGTACAAAAATTTAGTTTGGCAGCTACTAAATTTTAAAACAGAAAAAAGTTGTTGGGGGTGGGTGGGTGGGTAGGGGGTTTTACTTTGTGTGTTTTAAGCTTTTGTATACTCTCCAAACTTTTACCTTTTGCTTTGTACCACTTAAAGGATACAGTAGTCCAATTGCCTTGTGTGCCTTCCATCTTCTCTTAAACTGAATGTATGTGCAGTATATATGCAAGCTTGTGCAAAATAAAATATACATTACAAGCTCAGTGCCGTTTGATTTTTTTT
Organism: Eumetopias jubatus; assembly: GCF_037043125.1. Classification (NCBI taxonomy): domain Eukaryota; kingdom Metazoa; phylum Chordata; class Mammalia; order Carnivora; family Otariidae; genus Eumetopias; species Eumetopias jubatus. The sequence goes on from NW_028274818.1 coordinate 39,242,871, forward strand.
TAAACACATGATATTTAACTTTTGGTCCTGTGTCCCATTTTAGGACAACGGGCTACTTGTGACTAATATCCACTCTGGAGCTTTGCTTTCATTAAAATGCTTAATTACACAAGTCTAACATGAATGCATGCAGCTCCTAGAAATGATCTTTTTTCTTCAGACTGTTGTAGTAATTGGCTACATTTCTCTTTGAAAACTCTTCTCACAGATTTAACTTTATCTAACCCTCAAAATTTAAAAATGACAAAAGCTTTGGCTCAAAACAATGTTGTGAGCTAAATTTAATTCAATGATGGCAAACGTCTAACGGTTCTAAGAACAAGGAGAGATGTTCCCAAAAGTCAAAGAATGGCAAATATATCACTTGAAATATGGGGGGGAGCTCATATTGTTTCTACTCTGGTTGGACTCAGAGCTAAGTACTAACGTAAATTTTCCAAAACGTTTCTAGAATGTTCCTTCAAACATGACTGGCAGCATGTTTCATACTAAGAACACTGGTCCTATGGCTTTTGAAAATTTCCTTTATCTCTTTCACTTTGGTTTAAAATCCTGTCTCCTTTATCCTTGGATCAGGAGCAGGAAGAATTAGCAAAAATCCCTTACCTACTTGAAATTGACTCTATTATCCATCATTCACAGCCGTACCTCCCTTTCTGGCTTCCATATTACTGTAGACTGAGTCTTCTTAATCTCAGATTTCTTTGGCTTTCACCTAAATGATGAAATTGTATTTTGACCCTGTTCACACAAAGGTGCTTAGAATCAATGCAATATCACAACTATTAAATAATAACAATATTTTTTTCACTTAAACTTATTTTTCTATCAATGGCACAGATTTATATTCCAGTCTTCCTACCTTAATTTGGCAAAAGAGCATGTTACATCTCTCTACGCCAAAATATTTATTCCCTGATTAGAGAAAAAAGAAGACACTCCCCCCTTTTTCACCTGCTCTTGGAAGATAGAAGTCATTTGAAGTAATATAATGACTCTTCTATCTTCTTGTATTTATTTAAAACTGATGTGCTTTAAACTAGATTGGATAATCCAGGTAGCAACTAAATCACTAAGAAGTTACAGCAGGTCGTAATGGTTTTTGATAGGCTTATTAAAAATATAGCACCAAATCATTCCTTTTGTGACTCTAAATTATCCAGTGACATTGGTCTAGAACAGTATGTACTGACCCCTGATCACAGACCATGTTCCACAGATGTCTCCATGTCTGCCAGTATTCATGTTCTTGAAAGTATAAGCTCTACAAACTAATAATAAAGACAATGCTGGCTTTATTCACTGTTATCACCATCTAGCATCATAAACAATTTACAAGTTTTTCTTAAAGACTAACAGCTAAAAAGCACCCCATTTCCACAATTAATTTACTACCACGTGCTGAGGTAAGGAATAGATGCCCCTGAAAAAAGTCACAGGAAAACATCAAATATTTGCCATGTATTGCCAAGTCCTGGAATCTACGAATACTCTTGTATTTTAAAAGGTATAAAATACAAGGGAAGTCTATATAAAGGAAAAGGGCTAATACAGTTTAAAAAAAAAAAACTGGCTGGTATGACATCTAAACAAAATTGTGAAAGATCACTGAAGAAATAAGTGTGCTACACCCCTCCCCCCCAGTCAATAATATAACCCTTTAGAGGGAGGGTCAAGACACTGGTGTCAAAACGTGAAGGGTAACTTCTTTCACTAAAGGGAAAATAATCAAGAGACACTGCTTTGGGTGTCAGAAGACCTTCCTTTAACCAGTTCATTTCTAAAAATCTTTACTATCCAGGGAAACCTAGACAAGACACATAGCCCCTGAGTGCCCAGAAGAATCCAAAAAAAAGGAACGGATCCTTGGGATCATGTAGCCACCCTGTTGACTTTCTCTAACAGATTACTATGTGGAAAAAAAAAAGGTTTATTAAAATATTTTTGTTTCTCATAAGAAAGGCGACTTAAGATGCAGGACAAGGCAAAGGCAAAATTCTGAAGTTGGCCAAGTGTGACTTTGGATCCTTTTCTCTCTGCTCACGATCCATTGTCCCTTCAGTGTCTCTGCCCCTTGCCAAGCACTGGGCGCTCCTGTGCTGCCCCAGCCTCCCTCTGTCCACAGGGATGATCCATCCAGTAAAGTTAACCAGCTACGAACCATGGTGTTTGGTGTGTTTCTCTTCCAGGGGTATGTGCATAAAAAGTTACATTGAACACAGGAATATATTTTACATTTTCATATGAGGTCCAAGGTCCCCTGAATGTGAGTGATGAGGGGCTGGACACTTCCCCCAGGAAACATAATGCCAGGTCTTTTGGGTGGTATCACTCATGGCTACACCTAGCCTGAACACAATACTGTCTGTCAAAGCATTTCTGCCTCTCCGGCTTTTTCCCTCCCTCTCCAGGTCTTGTTTCCTGCCCATAGTCATAGAGTCCTTCCAAATGTCTCCAAAAACCGTTCATAAGGACTCACAGAAGGAAGGACCCTTCTCCCTTGGATCTTGGAGATTTTCCTGGTAGAGGAAAGTGATTAGCACTCATGAAATTTTAGAGAGAATCAAATTCAGTGGGTTTTATGCCTCAGATCTCTAAGGTAATATATTATCTCAGGGGCCAACAGATTGAGACCTCTTTGAACCAAAGGAGCTTCATCTTTATAAGATAAACTAAAATGTTCATTGTAAAAAAAAAAAAAAAAGGAGTCCTCTGCTTAAAATAACAATAATCTTGTTGGGTGCAACGGAGCAGATCTCTAAGTATGAATATGATAGTAAATAGCAAGTAAGTTCAGCCAAACCTTCACTTAAAGAAAGCAGTTTTCTGCTAAATAACAACACAACACTCATTGGGTAGAGTACGGGATCTTTGAGGATGAATGTAAAAATTAAATAACAGCTTCTGTGAGTTCTGACAAACCTTCAAAAAAGAAAGAGAGATCATTCTTACAACATAGAAAGAGCACAGAACCTGGGACGTGGGTTTGTGCTGAATCACTATTCATTTCCTTTCTTCTCCCACAATTGATGGCTTTTGTCCACTCACCATGTTGTTTTAAGTTGTGATGGAAGAATTATGCCCAGACCCATTGCCATTTCCCAGGATATTCAAATTTTGAATTCAGGAACTGAAAGCTTCTCTCCCACACTTACCATTTCCCCTTGGGCCCTTGCCCTCAGTCTCAGGCCTAGAGCTGTGGCCCCACCTCCTGCCAGCCATGCTTGGGTAGGCCCCAGAATAGGAGTGAAGCAGCTTAGAAAGATTAAGGTGCCACAACAGCCTGAAACAGAATCACTCAGCCTGCCTCTACCCTGGCAAAGGGGAGGGTATTATTTGCAAAGCCCCCTGCTGAGTAGTCCAGGTGCTAGCTAGACAGGCTCAGGAGATAGTTTGGCAGCCACCCTGGAAAAAATGCCTGTGTCTCTGCAAATAAATCTGCCAGTGGAGAAAGCACTGGGTTTTCCCCATTGCTTGTGCAAATAGTACTCTGTGCTTTGCTGGTATTGGAAATTCCTTGGTGTGAGTAGCTCTAAACCATCAAAATTGGACTATGGATTTCTTGTCATTGTTGTTACCCTTGACCTGTTGGGAAATTATTCAAAAAATCAATGGTCCTATTTCCAATTATTCACAAGTGGAAAATCTTCGGTAACCAGAGGAAATGTTCTCCCTAAATCCCAGCTCAGCAACTGATAGTGAGGTGGAGCAAGAGTCTTGAAGTCTGATACAGAGGAGGGTAAATGATCATGCACCCAAGCCTGATATGGGTGTGTGCAACTGAAAAGCTCATAAATAATTATACATTACCAGTTGAGTATTATATATGTCTTTTCTCCATTTGATAGTCAAGAATTTGTGGTATCAACACTATGGTTAGATATGTGAGAAATCTCGGTGAAGTGGGTGCATTTCTAAGCAAAAAGAAGGTATCAAGTTTTACTCTATAAGTAAAAAAAATAAAAATAAAAGAACCAAGGCCATAGAAGAAATTGTAAAAGTTGTGCAAAAAACAAAACTTAAACAAAGTCTCTCCTCCTCCAAAGGCACCTGGCCTTTATGGTTTTATGGGTGAAATATATCAAATATTCAAAAAGAGATCATATTGGATAGTTCATCCAATTTGTTTTATGTAGCCCACATCTAGTACCAAAAATGCAAAAATCCCAAATAAAAATATAAGTAAATTTAGTTGAGCAGTATAGTAAAAAAGAAAAATGCCATACTGCAAACAAGCAGGGTTCATTATTTGTAATAAACTGGGATGCACGAAGATCTGGGTTTATTTCTTGGTGAAAAGCAGGAAAAAGTTTCTTGATGTTTTATCTTTCCTTCCTCCTAATGGCAATGGAAACAAATATTTCTTGTTGGCGTGGTCAGCTAACCCAACCACTATGTGCTAGTGTCTCCTAATTTTTTCTCTAACAAGAGCTAAGTAGCCTTTGCTATATCAGCCATTTTAGTTCACCAGGTTGCCTAATTCAGAGGTCATATCTCATTTTAACATGTCTTTTTGAAATTCCAAGTCTTTGGAAAAAGCCAGATTCATATAGAAGACCTCTAAGGACTTCTCTCAATAATTTCAAAAAGAAGGAGAAAAAGGAGAAAAGAAATCCAGAGAAGTAATGTTAATTAAAAATATGTTATTCAGTGTACATAAAAGGAATCCTGACATTTTCATTTTCCAGCATACCAATTTAAAATAAAAACCTATTTGTTTATATTCTAAGAGGAAAGAGTAAGATACCAGGCTCTAAACAAGTGAGTTGGGCAGCACGGACCCCAGGCAATTTGGTGAAGCTTATGAGAGCTGCCATTGTAAGCAATATGGCACTGGAGAGGAACTTGGTATTATCCATAATTTTTAAAAATGTGCATGCCTTTGTCTCACCAACCCCACATCTAGTAATCAACTTTTTAGAATATTTGCATACATGAGCAAACAGGAATTACAAAGCACATATTTGGTTACATTAAAATGTGTGATTTTTTTTTCTTTTTTTTACAACTCAAGTTAAACTCTTATACCAAGCTCCTGTTTTGTGTGATGAGAGAAACCATCTCAGACTTCAGGCATGCTCAACCATCTCAGACTAGGTTTTATCCCTTTCTGCACCTTTGCCTTAGGATGGTCATCTAAGTTCCCGGGCTAGCAAGGAGGCTTCTGTTTCTCGGCTGATGTCCTCTCTAGTCTTAGAGAGTAAGTTAAGTTGGCCCCTCATTTGTTATTGCTCTGTTATTCTTTGTGGATTAAGCTTTTTGCCTTGATTCCTTTGATGTTTTACTTTTGAAACTAAAGAGTCTTTTCTTTTAGCATTTGATTCCGAGTTGTTATCAAGGTGCCATGCTTTCCTAAAACGGTCATCACTGTATTGGGCTTCTGACATGCAGAATTCACACCACTTTCCTCTGAGGCATTCTCAGGCCCTCGCTGGCTCATTCTTTGCCATCATATGTCCAGTGGTCTGGACACAGGAACACGTGACTCTTTTCTCAAGCCACTCTGAGGCTGGTACTCATAATGTCTGTACCAGACCATAGCCACACCATGTTGGCCCAGACATTTCTACATGCCTTCTAGAGTCGAGGTGTCAGGTAGTAGTATATAGATACAAATTCTTTCTTCTAAACCTCAGACATTCTTGGCTCTTCTGTCACATTTACCCAAGCCTCAGGCTCAGCCCACCCACTAGGGCCAGGGTGCCTTTGTAAGGGATGGGGTCTGACTAAGTCTCTTGGCCATTTTGTCCCTCAGTCCAGGAAAACTTGCAGCCAGTGAGGATAAGTTAAGTTAGCTCCTCATTTGTTATTGCTCTGTTATTCTTTGTGGATTAAGCTTTTTGCCTTGATTCCTTTGGTGTTTTACTTTTAAAACTAAAGTCTTTTCTTTTAGCATTTAAACATACATCATTTCACCTTACCCTGTCAAAATTATTTTTCAGGAATATTTCAGTATTTATTCCAAGTCATCCCTTCCCCTATATCCAATATGTAATGAAATAGCAATAATTCTGTGTGTGTGTGTGTGTGTGTGTGTGTGTGTATGTGTGTGTGTGGTATGTGTGTGGTGTGCTGATATCCCCATGACTGGTTTATTTTATAACTGGAAGTTTGTCCTCTTTGACCCCCTTGACCTCCTTCACCCATTTCTCCCATCCTCCACCCCCCACCTCTGATAACCACCAATCTGTTCTCTGTATCTGTAAGCTTGGTTTGTTTGTTTGTTTTTTAGATTCCATGCATAAATGAGGCCATACAGTACTTGTCTTTCTCTATTTGACTTACTTCATTCACTTAGCATAATACCCTCAGGGTCTATCCACATTGTCACAAATGGCAAGATTTCCTTTTTTTTTTTTAAGATTTTATTTATTTGAGAGAGAGAGACACAGCAGGAGAGGGCACACAAGCAGGGGGGGAGTGAGAGAGGGAGAAGCAGGCTTCCCACGGAGTATGGAGCCCAATGCGGGGCTTGATGCCAGGACCCCAGGATCATGACCTGAGCCAAAGGCAGACGCTTAACGACTGAGCCACCCAGGTGCCCCAAGATTTCCTTCGTTTTTATGGCTGAATATTTCATTTTATATATATATATATCGATATATATATATATATATATATATATATATATATATATATACATATCACATTTTCTTTAGCCATTCATCCATAGATGGACACTTAGGTTATTTCCCTATCTTGACTACTGTAAATAATGCTGCAAAGAACATAAAACAGTCTTTCTTATCACCAAAAGAAAAAAAAAGCCTGGCTCTGGCAAATTAAAAACCTTGACTTTCAAGACTATTATCTCAATACTAAATGTTAAGACCCTATTTAGAAATTCTAAAGTCAAAACCTTGATTCTTAATTCTCTGCGTTTGCTTCATGGATCCCTTCTAGAGGCCGTGCTTGCCCTGGACTGAACAAGGAAGAGTCACAGATGGAAAGACTTCAGTTACTGTATCTAAATTTTATGTGGCATGTTCAGGGATATTCATGGCAGCATTATAAGTAACAAGGGAAAATTGCAGGCAAACTGAACATCCATCACTAGATGAATTGTTAAAATATGTTAAAATAAAATACCTTTTAACTTGGGTACAAATGACCTCAAGAAGAAGTTTCCCTGTTATATTACCACAGCCATGCAAAAAAAAAAAAAAATCTTATCTGTGCTTTTTTTAAAGTTTTATTTGCGCTTTTTAGTCATCAGATTTGTATTTTAATTCCATGGCCTACGGAATATTATGTATCCCATCAAAGTTTGAGATTGAGCTATAGCTATGTAGTGAAATGGAAAGTTATCCATAGTATGTTGTCAATCTTTTGAAGTAAATATAGCAATATATTTATATAACATGACTCTACTTTCATATTTTTTTAAGTTGATACACCTTTATCTAGATCTCTATGCGCACACAGACATACTGTCCATGAGAACACACACCTTCATAGTAAATGCTATCTTTAAGGAGGCAAAAGGCATTTAGGTGAGAGAGGAGTTTTCACATTTACTTTATACATTTCTGAATAAATGTAGACGTGTGATTTTTTTTTTTTCCAGCAAGCAAGCAAGCACAACTTTGGTATGTAAGAGGCATATGTATTAAGATACAAAAGCACAGGGGCGCCTGGGTGGCTCAGTCCTTAAGCGTCTGCCTTCGGCTCAGGTCATGATCCCAGGGTCCTGGGATCAAGTCTTGCATGGGGCTCCCTGCTCCGTGGGAAGCCTGCTTCTCCCTCTCCCACTCCCCCTGCTTGTGTTCCCTCTCTTTCTGTCTCTCTCTATGTCAAATAAATAAAAATCTTTAAAAAAAATATAGAACATATTAAAAGATACGAAAGCAGAGGGAAAGCGCCCCCTCCCCCGCACAGAGGAAATGCAGGCCTGCCCTGCATCAGTGGACCCCCGGGTCTGGTTTGTGTTCCCGAGGAGGGGGGGAATAGCTGTATAGTCCAGCTCACCCCAGCTGTCAGCAACTCCTGAAGAAGGTGGAGGCACAGAGCCAGACACACCTACACCTGAGGCTGAGGCCATGACTTCGGGTTTTAATTTTTTTTGAATCTTTACTTTACACAATAAAGGTCTTTTATAAAAATAACACTTACCTCTCAAACTAAGGAGTAAATGAGCTGTGCTATGCAAAGTGCTTGGTATACGGTGTGCTCAAGAAATGGTAGGAGGGAGAGGCAGTGTGGCAGGAAGAATTATCATTGACCATGAGGTGTGGGAGACCTGGCTGCCCCCACAGGGAGGTCACTGATGTTTTAAATGCCACCTTTGGTGCTTGATTCTTTTTTCTTTTCTCTTGCCAGTTTGATGGCCCAAATCAACTCTCGTGGGTCATTTGGTAAGGGAAGAAAGCTGGGTACTCAAACAGGAGTGAGCTAGGTACATTTTCCTCTATTGAGTATGCTCCAAGCAGGATGTTGGGGTGCATGGGATAGGTGCAGGGGGGGAGGGCATCAAATGTGCAGAAGGGATATGCTGTGTTTTGCTTGGGTCAGTGTGACAATGGGTTTGTAGTGCCCTACCACAGGTAAGGAAGAAGTGGGGAAAGAGGCAGGGAAACTTTATTTAGGAAGACCAGCGTTCAGGGTGAGTGAGCAGGAAAAAAAATTAACTTGTGAAACAGATGATACAAAGCCCATGCTGGAAGTCTGGGTAGAGGGCAGAATGGGGGTACAGAGGGGCATGGTGAAGAAGGCGCACTCAGGTACAGAAACTGGTGCTGGGAGTATTGGGATTTACCGCTCACACTTCTGGGAACTGGAGCCTTGCGCAGAGCATGTCCGGTGCCAAAGGTGGGAGGCAGAGGAAATCCAGGCCACCGGCACCCCCACCTGCCCTGACCTCTCACCCTGAAGCCTCAGGAAAGGGAAAATCAATGAGCTCCCGAAGTGCCGGAGCCTCAGGTCTGGGGCTGGAATTTGACCCATGCAGAGTGTTTACTGATCTAGAGGCGGATAGGTGCAAATGAGCTCATCTTTATCTTGAGAGGAAATTAGGGAGACCAGACCGAGACAAAGCCACATTTTACTCAATGAAAACTTAGCGCCACCTCCTCCCCCCCCCAACAACACACACACTGTGATAGTAAACATCTGCCTGAGTAACCTAGTCTCTGAAGGTCAACAAATAAGGAATTATGAGCTGACAGAAAACCAAAAAAGTCATTCCCGAATATCTTACATTTACCCCTCTTGCTGATCTGTATACTCTTTTTTTCTCCCCTGCAGTCTGCAAATATTGACTAAGTTCAAGGGCAGTGGTATAAGGTCTAACTTCAGAGTTAGCATGAGGTGAAATACTTAAGATGGTGCAATCCTGCCCTCATGAAGAACATATTAGATTCCAAGGTTGGTTATGGGCAGTTCTTGTCCCCTGACCCAGTTGATATTTGTTTTATCAAGTCAGGGACTATTTTTGTCATCATTGTTAATCTCCCTCTTGCCAGATCTGTTTTGGCCGAGGGCATGCACTTGAGGTATGTTAGAAGAATGGAGTGCAGTATTGTGGCAAAGAATTACCACTAATTCTGTCTGCCTACAGCTTCCTCAGCCCTGTTCATCTGATCTTAACAGACTAAGCAAAATTGTGGATGGAAACTCCTACAAGTCTGTGACCTGGTTCCAAGAAGCCGATTTTGTAGCTGAAAGAACAACATAGCCACATTCCCATGATGACTACAGGTCTTCATTCTGTTGGAAAGAATTTTGACTTGCCCATCAGGAGAGCTTTGCAGATCACCCTCCCAGTAAAGAAACCCAGGGCTAAGTGGATAGGCTCAACTCAGTTAGACTCCTCTTTGGCCTCAGTATTACACAAGTCTTGTCTCAGGGATTCCTGGAGACCTGGCCTGAGATGCTAGTTCTAGCTGGAGCTCAGAATGAACTGACACTTGTGACCCATGGGTTTTGGAATTTAAGAGACCCTGGTTCAGACCCTGGTTCCTTAATTTCTCTAAGCCTCAGTTTCTTCGTGTGTGAAAATAATCATAACAATGCTCTCCTTGCAAGATTGCCATGAGGATTAGATGCGGTATTGTATCTGAAAGCATTTAACACAGTGCCTGTTACTTAAAATGGGATTAATATGTTTTAGCCTCCTTCCTTCCGCTCAGCTCCTCCAGCTGCTGGTGTATCTCCTTTCTCTGCTGCATACATTTGACACAGTGGAATCAGGCCGGTGATAGTTGAGGGGATACCATGGTAGTAAGAATGAAGAGAGATAAGAGAAAGTTCAACATTGTTCAGAACAGCAATATTCACTTTTAAATGATCTGAGTATAGACTGAGTGGGCTCCACTGAGATTTGAAAGACTAGAAATACATAACCTTGGAGTTGTGTGACTGCTTCCTAGACCTGGACACAGCCAACAAAATATCTATATGTGGAGACCTTTGCTTGGGGAGTTAAAAAAAAAAAATCTAAATACCATAGAGGCCACCGTAGTCTTCCTTTGATATTAATGATGTGACTCAGTTGCCCAGCACACCAATAAATCTCCTGGGATGATATTCTTTTAGACTAAGAGCAGCTTCAGCCACTCTATTCTAACTAGCATAGCATATAGTGAGATGCTGTACACTAGCTTCCATTTGAAAGTATTGGATCTAAACATTCTGGTAGATTGGGTAACCCTTAGCCACTTCCTCTCTTAGAATCATAGGAATGGCTGGAATCTACCAAGCCATATCCTCTTGTTGGGCATCCTGAGTTATCCTTGATGTCTCAAAACAAGCTTGCTTTCCTAACCTTTAGATAAAATGGCTACTTGCAAAGTAGATGGTCAAATCTGTATTTTGTATAAGTCAGTATTCAGAGTTTCTGATGGCAATTATTACTTCCATGTACAATATAGCCAATTCTCCAATGTATCCAACCTGGTCAGAGGGATGATTAATATGAACAATTGAGCATTGAAAATGTATTTATGTTTGATTTTGGAGTGATGACATGTCAACTTTGAGAGAAGCTCACATGGTAACTCCTGAAACTGACCTCTGTTTGTCCACACCTGGTATCCCAATGGCACCAGAGCTAGACTGGAGGAAGGACGGGAAAAGCCCGTAGAGGACACTCTATAAATACTGGGAGAATTCATGTACATTTCAATTTACATTTTTTATATGTTAGCAATAAACAATGAGAGCATACAATGAAAATAAAATAATAACCACACCTATAAAATATCAGGAGTAAAGCCATAAAACTATACTCTAAAGACATAAAGAAGACCTAAAAGAATTGAGTTAGGCAATAATGATAATAATAATAATAATAGTAACTAATATTTATTATGTTCTTATAATGTGCTAGGAATTATCTAGAAGATTTCTTTAATCTCAGAAATCTTATGAGATATTAATGCAATCGTTATCCTCATTAAAAAAAAAAAAAGGAAAGTAGGGCACATAAAGGGAAGGTATAACTTTTTGCACAGGAAGACCCAAAATGATAAGCAGTTATTTTGCCTAATATGCTCAATAACTATTCTGTAAATTAATGCAATCAATTTACTCTATAAATTAATGCAATCCCAATTAAATTTAAAGGACTGTTTATGGAACATAGCAATTTTTATTTACTTAAACAATTTTTAAGTTCACCTAGAAGAGAAAATGCTACAAAGAAAGCCAAGAAAGTATTGAAGATTAAAAAGAGAATTCGTTTTTAAAACTATTAAAAATTACATCGAAGTTCAGTAAGGTTGTTGGATACACTCAAGGACTTACAACAAAGCCCAGCACATAGAGGACAAGCAATCAATATTTGGAGAACCAATGTATATTTCTGTCAATTTTTTTTCTATGATTTGCCCCAGTGGATAGAAAAACAAAATATGAAGTCACAGTAATTAGGACTGAGAAACATAGTTCAAGAAAGCACATGAGAAAACCCAGAAACAGACACAGGTAAATATAGGAATTTTGTCTATAATAAAGATAACTTTCAAATTAGGATAAAAAGATATTCTACAGCAAAAGACATTCAGAGCTATTCATCAAAGAGCATTGGGATGATTTGCTAATGATAGGGAAGAAAGTTAGATTCCCCACCCAACAACATATGCAAAAATAAATTATTGATGGACAAAAGGTTGAAAATATATATTCACACATGCACACACACTCATACATACAACACTCACAAACATTCTGGAAAACTAATTCTACCATCTTGCAGTTTGGAAGATATTTTAAACAACACAGAACCCGCCTGAAGCCATACAAAAATAAAATTAAAGGTATGCCTATATAAAAAGTTACATCTCAGCAACAAAACTGGAAAAATTTAGAGAAAATAAAAAGAAAATACATATTAGATACATTTAGACTAATGAGCCTTACTGTACAAAATACACCAATAAGTCATAAAAAAACTAGCATTCAATAGTAAAATGGTCAAAGGACATGAATAGTCAAGATACCAAAGAAGAAATAAATGTGGCTAATGAATATGTGAAAATGTGCTTACCTTGATTGGCAAGAGAAGTGCAAATTAAAACATAATGCCATTTTTTTTTTGCCAATTAGATTAGAAAAATGGAAACTATAGATATAATCCAGTTTTGACAAAGGTATGGGGAAGTAGGCACTCTGAGACATTATTGCAAGATTGTAAGTAGATATTTTTTAGGGACACCTGGGTGGCTCAGTCGATGAAGCGTCCTCCTCTTAACTTTGGCTCGGGTCGTGATCTAGGGTCCCGGGATTAAGCCACGTGTCAGTCTCCTCACTCAGCAGGGAGTCTGCCTGAGGATTCTCTCTCTCTCTCTCTGCCCCTTCCCCCTCTTGTGCATACGCATACACAGGTGCGTGCTCTCTCTCTTCTCAAATAAATAAATAAATCTTTAAAATAAATAAATAAATAGATACTTTTAAGAGGACAAACTGACAGTAACTGAAAATTTAATATGATCTGGTAATTCTACCTCTAGGAAATGAATATATTCACAAAATACACAAAAATATGTAAGAAATTTTATTTAAAACACTGTTCTCAAATGCAACCATTATAATCTATCAGTAGATGAATGATTAAATAAATTATTTGATATCCTTATCTGGAATACTATAGAATAATTTTTTAAATGAGATAGATCTTTATATAACAACACAGAAAGATCTCCAAGGCAAATTACTAACTAGAAAAATCTAGGAGCAGAATAATATATTACTGTATTTTGTTGATTCTAAAAATCATTTTTTCCTACATATCAACACTTCTGAAATTGTGGTGCATCATACAATCAATAGCTCCTAATAACTATAGTAGGTAGCATTTTTTTTCTTAGTAAAACCTAAAATGATGGCATGACTTACAATTGATGCCTCTTAGATTTTACGAAATATAGTAAATCACATAATCACATTTATATTTAAAATTATATTTATTTATACATCTAACAGAATGAGTAATTGAGAACTTAATTGGTGCCTTTTTTTGAGAGAGAGAAAGAGTATATGTTGTGGGGGTAAGGCACAGAGAGAGAGGAAGAGAGATTCTTAAGCACACCACACTCACTGGGGCCTGACCCAGGGCTCGATCTTACAACCCTGAGATCATGACCTGAGCCAAAATCAAGAGTTCTCTCAGCCTAACAGGCTGAGCCACCCAGGCACCCCAGCCTATGGGTTGATTCTAAGTGGTCTGGAGCAATTTGTACCAGAGATAGACAAACAGATGATAGATTAGATAGATAGATAGGTAGATAGATAGATAGATAGATAGATAGATAGTAGATAGCTAGATGGATGGATAGATGGATGGATGGATGGATGGATAGATAGAGAGATAGATAGAGAGATAGATAGAGAGATAGAGAGATAGATAGAAAGACAGATATAGATAGGTAGACAGATAGAAAATAGATACTCGGGATTGGAGAGGAGACATGAAGGGCATCTTTTCTTTTTTTACTGTGTAAACTTTTTAATTACTTGAATTTTTACAAGCTTTATTGCTTTTATAATTTTAAAACAATTCTATAAAAAATTTTACTGTAAAAGAAATGATATGATGGCAGATCAGCAGCTCCATCTTAATGTATATGTTTGCTTATTTAACACATTTGTATCGAACTCATGTTCTGTGTTCAGCACTCAGCTGCATCCAGGGAGAAACGGACATGACCACTTATGCTCGAGGAGCTCATGGTCTCCAGACAGCAAATGCACCAAAAGGGGAGCGCTTCGGTTGCATGTGCCCCCTTGTCTGTAGGTAGCATTGCAAGCTTCCTGCTGGTTGTTGCCCAGAGTGATCTGGCAGCAAATGTGGCTTCCCCAGATCAGAACTCGAAGCAGTGTCCCTCAGAGACCCATAGTTTTGTCAGAACTGTGTGCAGTGGCCCCAGCATGGCCCGTGATAAACTGCTGTCTGGGAATTAGCCACGCGGCTTCTCAAACAGCTGCTGAGAGTTGTCTGAGAAGAGTCATTTCACTCTGGGGGCAGGAAGCCTCTGCGGTCACAGCCACCCTAAGCTTCAGGGCATTCTTCTCTTTCATTCCTTCAGCAAACATTTGTTCTAGGCTTCGTGAAAACAGTGATGAGTAAGACATAGTTTTTACCCTGGTGGAGGCTATACTCTAGTGGGGTAGACAGTTATTCACAAAAACAAAGGAACCACAGAGACTACAAAGTTCTTTCTTGGTGCAGAAGCTTAGTAATGTGAAGGCAAGGGTCATGGAGAAATGAGTGTCCCCAGGGCTGGGGCAGGAGCAGGCAGGCTTCCCTGAGGAGGTGATTTGACACTGACATCGAAAGGGTAAGTATCCTGTGACCAAAGAAGAGGGGAAACAGTTCTAGGTCCAGGGTTGGCAACTGTAAAGGACCCCTACTTTTGGAGTAAATGGAGAGCATTTGAAAGACGATGGTCCCTCTAAAGCCAGGAAGCCAAAGGGGCGATGTTTCCAGGAGAGGAGGAGAAAATACACTAAGTTCTTTTCTTTGCTTCACCAGCCAGATAAAAGTGACTTCTATTTAAGGAGAGAAGGAAAGAGATCCACATGTGACTCATCTGCTTTATCCCAAATTATGACATCTTTCCCCCAAAATGTATTTTCCTAAGTGAATGGAGTCATTCATCCATCCACTGGACCAACCTGAGAACCCACGAGTCATTCTGTCTTTCTTCTCTCGATTCCCACATCTGATCAACCATTATTTGGCTGTCAATTCATGTTCCTTGTATCACTCAAACCCATTCACTCCTGTCCAGCCACAGTACCCTAATTCAAGCCCTGTCACCTCTCATCCCAGGTTCTACAATGGCAAGAAGTGAACAACATTGTGATTGGCCTTCCTTCCTTCGGTCTTTCTACCCCAACATTAATTCATTCTCCTGCATGGTATCAAGTGATTTTTCTAAAGCATTAATCTGTCCCTCTATTTGAATCTAGAGTTTTGCCACTGCTCCAGAATAAAGTCCAAAGTCTTTAACTTTGGTCTGTAACCCCCCTTATGATCTGTCCCTGGCGACTACTCTACCATTCTCCACCCAGCTATAACGAACAAGTTACCTCTTTTGCGCTGGTTCCTTTTCTTCCTATCTCATGGCCATTCTTCATACAACTGCTCTAAGTCATTAATCTTTCTGGATCACAGTTCTGGTATTTCCCAGATTCAGACTAATCTGCAGAGTTCCCTTTCACTTTAGTATTGTATCTAATCCCCTTAGCCTGGTCAACAAGATCCCTACCTGTTCCTTCTGCCATTTTTCCTAATACTTTCTCCCTAATTCTTGCCCCTCACATTCCTACAGTATTGAATTGCTCCTGGTTCCCAAGACATACCTTGTTATTTCATGCCTCAGTACATTTGCATAGATGTTTCCTCTGCCTGAATGCTTTTCTTATTTGCTGCCTGAACTCTTTGTTACTCCCTAAAACACTATTTCAGAGTATGAAAACCTAGAATATAATATTAATCCAAACTAGCAATCATGAGTAAACACTCCAATATGCAACGACTCAAAAGCCTATTTTCCATGTACTCTTTCTGAAAAATTTACCTGAGATGTATTCCAACAGGAATGAAGGTGAAAAGCCAAAGAAAAAAAAAGGAGATGGGGAATGAAGAAAAAGTAAAACAAACCAGGAATCATACAGGGGATTGACTGACACCTGTGCAGCCAACTTAGACTAAGGTTCATTCTCACTGGAACAGGAACCTGATAGTTCCAAGAAAGATGTCTTTAGAGAAACATACAAATTCTATACAATGGGCAGAATAAGTAGGAAACTGGAAAATATGTGTGGAAGTATGATGAAATGATGTGTTTTGGGGTGCCTCGGTGGCTCAGGTCATGATCCCAGCATCCCCAGATCAAGCCCTGCATCGGGCTCCCTGCTCAGCGAGGAGTCTGCTTCTCCTTCTGCCCCTTCCCCTCCTCATGCTCTCTTTCTCTCACTCTCTCTCTCAAATAAATAAATAAAATCTTAATTAAAAAAAGAGATGGGGACGCTTTGGTGGCTCAGTCATTAAGCATCTGCCTTTGGCTCAGGTCATGATCCCAGGGTCCTGGAATCAAGTCCCACACCGGGCTCTTTGCTCAGTGAGGAGCCTGCTCCTCCCTCTCCCTCTGCTGCTCCCCCTGCTTGTGCTCTCTCTCTCTCTCTCTGACAAAAAAATAAATAAAAATCTTAAAAAAAAAAGAGAGAGAGATGATGGGCTTCTTCTCATAAGAAAAGAGAATCAAAAATAAATATTCTCTATCATATGCCCATTACCTAGACTTTCCACAACAAAAGAAAGCTTGAGAGCTGCCTCTACAAACACTAATTATTCCCTGTTAAAAACCAGGACCAAGGAGAGGAAAATTGTAAATAGTCATAATAAATATTTTTCTCAAAACAGTAGGAATAATTTTTGCCACACCATAAACAAGAACAAAATGCATGGAAAGAAATGTGTTTCTGAAAGCTGTGGGAATATGCAAACTGAAAGAGAGTCCTAAATTTCTCCGGATTAGGGGACTCCAAGCCATCAGTGTTACATTTTGCTTTGGAGGCCCATGACGTACAATTGCCATCATCCACCTGTGGGTTCCCTCAAGCACCATGAAGAATGACAACCATGATTCTAACCTCTCAGGGTTCTTTAGTCTTCAGCGATGGCTCTACTCTTTTCAAGTTCTGTGTGGTTGGCAATATTTGGGCAGCTCCTAAGATTCCCTTCCCTAGGGTACATGTCTAATGCAGTCCCCTCACTCTGAGTGTGGGCAGATCCCATGAATATGATGAGCTATCCCTCCCATAATTAGGTGATATTATATGGCAAGGATGAAGGTATTTTGCAGACATAATTAAGGTCCCTAAGAAGTTGATCAAAAGTGACATTATCCTAAGTGTTCCTAGACTGATTAGGTGAGATCTTAAAGATTCTCCTGCTGGCCTTGAAATGCCATGTTGTGAACTGTCTATGGAGGGGCCACATGGCAAAGATCCGATGGCAGCCTCTGAGAACTAAAAATTGTTCCTAGTCACCAGCCAACAAGAAAATAGGACCTTTATAACTACATCCCCAAAGACCTCAATTCTGCCACCAACTGGAGAGCTTGGAGGAGACCTTCAAGCCTTACATAAGGTCACAAGCCCTCACCTTGACTTCAGCCTGTTGAGATACTGAGCACAGGACCCAACTAAACTCTACCAAGACTCTTGCTGAACAGGAACCTGAGATAATAAATTTGTGCTGCTAAATTTTTTTCAGCGAAAATGATTTATTCAATGTGTAACTAAATGTGATTTATTATCTTTCACTTTATAAGGCATTATAAATAAATCAGATCCCAAATCATAAAACAATTCCAATCACAAAACATATAAATTAGTAGATGTACATTTCATTAAGGCTGCCAGATGCACTTGACTCTGCTGGTCTCAGACAATACGAAACATCCAAAAGCTCCAACAGGGTTTCTCTGACCTCCTCTTTCTTTACTATAGTAAGTACTGATGGTTTTGTCTGAGCAGCTACATTTTCAGAAGGGCTTCCAAAGACCACGAACCAATGTGGAGGATCATTGTGCTGGCTGTCTCTGCTACACAGTCTCCAGGTCTTTAATGGTTTTTGATTTCAAGTGGATGAAGCTGTTTCAATCTGGATGTTATTGGCTTGGAGTTTGCCTGGGGTACTGTGACTTCCTCCCTGGTTTCCAGAAGTCTTCTTATTTCACCATCTTGCTGCCGTCGTCATCATCATCATCATCATCATCATCCTCATCATCCTCATCAGTATTTTCTAAACTTCTTTGATTTGTTCAACAAACTTGAATAAGTGTCTTCTACATGCTAGCTCTTGGCTAAGTGCTGGTAGGTAGGAGGCTCAAGGAATCCAAAAGTTAAATCCAAATATATCTGACTCCGAAGGCCTCCTGCTGCCGGCACTATGCCCTGTTATCACACACCGCACCACTGAATTTGTGGCAATTTTTTACCCAGCCTTAGAAAATGAATACATACCATCATGTCAATGGCAGCGTCCAGTAGGGGATTGTGGGCAGTAGATACAGTTGCCCTTGTGAAGAACTCTGGAGCCTACAGCTCATGGAAACTTGACCCGGGAGGCAGCAAGGGTAACTCTTACACGGAAGCCCTGTCTGAGACACGCTAGGGGTGCTATGTGTCTCTGAGGAGGGCTTGATATCCAGGCACTTGGACAGAAGATGGGCTAGGTTGCCTGAGCACTTTGAACTGAGAGTGGAGCGGGGTGGGGAAATCCAAGCATGTAGCAGAATCTTGATAGGTTACCAAACCCAGAAGGTAATGGATTGGATGGAGGTTGGGAAAGAAAGAAAGAAACCACAATGAAAGAAAATTGCCCTCATACTTCATGGGCATGAACTCTAGATAAGATGGACCTGTGTTCAAATCCCTCCTCCCATTTCTTATTCTGCACTCTCTAGCAAGTTACTTGAACCTCAGTTTCTTCATCTCTAAAATAGTCCTTAAAGTACCTCCATCACCAAGTTGTAAGAATTAAGAGAATATGTATAGATGCCCTTGTACAAAGTCAAGTGCACAAGACACTCCACGAGTGGCAGTTATTACTATATGATAATAAATGATCACAATATGTATCAGTTTGCTATGACTATGTAACAAATTGCCACATGTTTAGTGGCTTAAAGCAATACATAGTCATTATTTCATCATTTCTAAGGGCAGGAATTTGGGCATGGGCTCTCTGGGTGCTGTCACTTCAATAGGGAAATTTACGCCAAAGCAGGACACAACAATCAGGCCCATTTGGGAATATGAAGCTATTTACATCTTTCCTCAGAGATAGTCCTAGCCGATGTGATGGAAATACTTCGTCAGGAGATTCTGGTCCTCAGTGTAGGAGTGATGGTGGTTGCAGGAGTAGGGAGCAAAGACATGATTAGTCCTCATCAAGAAGAACTGTCAGAGAAAGGACCAGGAACAGGGAATAGAGTCTGAGTGACAGACAGGCACCTCTTCCACCCCTCAGGTCTCTATTAGAGCTGCATGTCTTGCTATTTAATGGAACTCTCTAAATGAAGAGCACTGATCCATCAGCAGACATCATGGCCAAATATCATTCCTGCTCACCAAATTCACTGTTATTTGTATTTCTCATGGGTTAACGTTACCTCTTCCAGAGCTGGTTTCCCCACCCATGTGAACATTCATGAGTGGTCTAGGTACCTTCTAAGGACTTGCATACCTTCACTTTAAGGTTCTTCCTCCAGGGTCCGGGGAGTGTAGAATACTGAGAGAGAGGATCCATCGGCCTGGTTCCAAGCACCAGTGTCTCCCGAGTTATCACAGCAGTAACTATGGCACTCACCACAGTGTTGAGCACAAAGGAGGCCTCATAAATCCTGACTGGCTGACTAATTAATCAACTCATCTCCCAATGCGTAGTGCACATTGCCTGGACCAGGAGCACTGACTTGCCAGCACTCTGTACTTGACATTCACATAGTCATCCTTGGAGCGCACATCAACCCCGGGAGACTCTTAGAACAGGAACGCTTGCCTATTCCTCTCTCACAGACAAGTTGAGAAATCTGACTGGAGATAAGATTTGAGTGTAAACCTAGGACGTCTGACTCTCGTCCAGCCTTGCCTTCTTGCCCACTCTGTTTTCTTTTATGAATCCGTGGTCCCTGCCTTCCATTTTCCTTCTCACTCACGGCGATTTCTTCATATCTCACAGTTCAGTAAATTGATACTCAAACCACAGGTGTCTTCTGAGTGCAGCAGAGATTCTGCATAGGAGGTGATCAGAGAAGTTTGCTTTTCCATTCCTCTTCTGCAGTCAGGGCCAGCTTCACAAGCATGAGTCCTGTGCAGAAACACTGAGTTCCCTGCTTAGGACACTGCTCTGCTGCCACTCTCTTGAAATTCTTAATAATTTTTAAACAAAGGACCACACGTTTTCATTTTGGACTGAGCCCCACAAATTATCTCACCAGTTCTGTCTGCAATAAACATACAGTGGGCTTTAATATACACTTGCAAATTGGAGAGAGAATATAAATCCCTTTTCTTATTGGCTAATCAAACCCTGGACATTTATTATAAGTTAGTGTCCTATCAGCTTTACCCTCAATAAAACCAGGTTGATTTCTCTGACCAGCAAACCAATAAAGTCGACAAAAAAAAGAGGAAGGTTTTTTGTAAGAGGACACCAAAAACTCCTCTCTGTCTCCTCATCCAGCTGCATCCTGAGCCCACCTTAGAACTGCACGCCTTCCCTCCTGCAGCTCCCTCGAAATCTCCTCCACTACATCTTGGCACGCTGGTTCTCTCCCTCGTCTCCTATGGCTCATCTGTGTTTGTTAAATATTATTTGGCACATAGTAAGCTCTTCAAAACAAGAGACTTGGATTGCAGGGGACAGGCGGTGGGCTTTCGAGTCAAGTCCTCCAGGGAAGAGGCTCTCCTGGCCCCTCCCCCACCCACATCCACCCTGTAGCACAGGCCCAGCCATGGCTATGTTGATAAAGAAAAATGACAGAGCCAGAAAAAGCTCTGGAGACAAGGCCTGATCAGTTACTTAGACCTGAAATCTTGCATTCTGAAGGAGGCCAGAAAGGAGGCTGTTGAAACCACATTGCCCTTTTCTAAGCATGTCTGCTTCTTGGCACCAAACCCAGAACCTTCACCAGGAAACTCTATCATGGCCATGATCTTGAAGTCACTGATCCTCAAAGTTTCTAGTCTGAAAAGGGAAAGTAACCATCTGGAGGGCATACCTCTGCTGCTGGCTTCACCTTGTTTACTTCTGATACCACAGCATTCTTCTAGGACTGACACGGAAGAAGGACAGTGCGTTTCTGATTGGCATCTCCCAAAGTACAGGGTGATTTCTTTTTTTTTTTTAAAGATTTTATTTATTTATTTAAGAAAGAGAGAATAAGCAGGGGGGAGGGGCAGAGGGAGAGAGAGAGAGAGAGAGAGAGAGAGAAGTAGACTCCCCATTGAGCAGGGAGCCTGATGCAGGGCTTGATCCCAGAACCCCAGGACCATGACCTGAGCTGAATGCAGACACTCAGCCGACTGAGCCACCAGGTGCCCCGATTTCTTTTTCCAATGTAAGATACCCACACTCTCCCATCCTCATCCTCAACAATGACAGGCACGTGCATGTAAACAGCACTTTCTGTTTTTCAAGGCACTTTATAACCCAGCATCCCATCGGATCTTCTCAGCACCTCTGAGAGGTGAGAGGGGTAAACATCACCCCCACTTTACAGATGAGACAGCTGAGTCCCGTGCGTGTGCTGTACCAGCAGCGACCTTAGCACATGTGTGGCAGCACATTTGAAGTCATCATCCTGGCTGTTCTTTCAAGAGTGAGTTCTCATTGCAAAGCAAGGACGATGAGAACTTTTTCCTCTTAGACTACGAGAACATTAGCAGTCACTTCCTCTTTCCCCCTTACTCTGGGCCTGGGACTGCCTCTGATGGGGCCATGCACCCGCGGATCTACCCGTCATTGTGAAAGGAGTTGGTGAGGTCAAACAACTCACTGAAGGGAGCAAGGCGTCTTTGAGGCTGTAGTAAAAGAGGCTGGAAAGGGAGGCAGGGCATGGAAGAGCAGAGAGAGGCCCTGATTGAACAGAAAAGGGGGAAATTATCCCAATTCTAGCACTGCTGGAAAATGGGAAAGTTATTGCTGCACAAAGACCCTCTCGAACCGCCTGCCTTCCAAAATTTCTACTGCACTCTCTGCAGTTACTTGTGTATGGCAGAAGCAGCATCTTTGTATTATATGAACAGTCTGCTTCATAATCAAATACCATCTGTCGCTACATCTGAACTTGTTTTCAACATCTGTGCGTTCTGGTCTTAACAAAGCTTTAAAAACTAATTCAAAAACTTTCACAGATCACTGACTAAATATGTACATTGACCATCTTTCCACATCGGTTTGCAATGTTTCTTCTATAGGTGCCTCCCTCTGCCCGGGGAAGAGTGAAGACATATACACTTAGAGGCTTTATTAAGCTTATTTCCTAATGGTCTTGGGTAGCCAAGTGCAAGAGAGGGACACTTGCTTATGCACCGAGAGGACCCATCATATTCTTTCTTGGTGCCAATATGGTCCCTTTCTGCCAATGAGAAACCTGTAAGTTGATCAGCTACCATACCCCAATTACTCAAAATGACACTACAGATAAAACGGCAACCAAGGGGAGAATCAACTGTATGGCTTATACGCAGCTAAAGTGTGTTTGAACAAATGGTGAAGTAAAACCATGAGAGCTCTCGGGAGGATAAGGACGCTGTTACTTTGCACATGCTTCAGAAATGTGAAGTACATCTTTACAGAACTTTTTGCCAACCCCCTGGCAGATGTTGACCAGTTTTGCTTATGTATACATCAGTTGCAGAACACTAAAACAGAGATTGGAAATTTTAATTTAGTCAAGGCAGTTGGGCTAAAATGATGGCTTTTGTTGAAACCATTAAACAGAGCTGCCTAATGAAGTACAGGACAGGGCTGGCAAACCAGGCTGGATCAGGGGCTGCCGCTTCCAAGCAGGAGAGAGGGAAGGAGGGAAGGCAGGGGCCTGAGGAGTCAGGACGCAGGCGGCATGGCGTCACAGGGCCAAGAGAAAGGGCTCGCGGTGGTGGCGGCAGAGAGGAAGGAGGGCGAGACGCCCCCACGAGCAGAGGAGCCTCCGTCCACAGCACCGGCCGGCTCTCGGTGGCGCTCGCTCGTGGGCGTGCGTGGGTGCGCACACCTGCGCCCTGGGGCAAATGCAGGTTTTATTCTGGAAATGATCTCTTTTACGTTGCAGCTGCCTTTTTGCAAGGGGCCCGGAGGGAAGTGTGGTGTAGTGAGCAGGTGCATGGCCCCTTGAAGGTGGTTTGGGTGAGTGTGGATCACAGAGAAGGGAGGGTAGTGGCAAGTTGTAAGGCCGGGGAGCTTGTGGGAGGGGTGGGAGGCTTCGGGGTTAATGAGTCTGGTGATTGATTCTGCTGCTTCAGTGCACTTGCCCTTCCCACGGCTGCTTGACGGCAAGTAGCCATTTGGTGTGCCCGGGCTATTCTTCCTTTCCCACTCAGGGTCAGCGGAGGCAAAGTAAAGATAACCTCAGGATTGATAGAAACCCACTTTAGTGCGATGGGGCTGACTGATAATTGTTTAAAAGACTGGACGTTGACTTCTTGCACGGGGATTGAATATATTAAGGAGCACTAGACTTCGTGTATATTTTTCAATTGTTCTATTTTAGTGGGAATTTTTACCATGTAACCATTTAATCAGAGTCGGCATGAATGTTTAAGAAAGGTACAAACAATACACTATCTTAGTGAGAGTGACTATCATTATTCAGGTGTAATGACTTGCAGCATGTAAATAAGCGAAACCATATTCAGTACACATCCTTTACTGGCCAGGTATTACAGGAAATAGAGATTCTGTTCTTGTTATCTTGTAGGGAATAGCATGAAACAGCAGTTGATTTTCATCAAACAACTTTTATTTTGAAAACCACCAAGGAATTAGTGAATACTTGTTTGAAATGATTATCTGAGATTAAGTGGATGTTGGTATATTATTTTCAAGCTGACTCAGATGTATAGACATGGCCTACACACAAAACACACACACACATACACACACTATTTGGGATGTGTATATGTATATTGCATTGTTTGGTTTTTGTCAGGGGCAGAACCAGATTCCTAATTCTTCAAGTGAATCCAGCAAAAGCCTAGGATTAAACCCTAAAAGTTCTGTGTTCCAGAACATAAGTCCCAACCTTTCAGATATGAGGACCCTTCTGTTCCCCCCTGACCATTCTGTAACATTAATTCTTTACACAGATGATGCTTAATGGACATGGGGAATTGCTGACCCAAAGTTGGCAACCACTGCTCCCAGATTATGAGAGGTCTAACACCCACTTTTAGCTCCAATTAACTGCAGATCTTTCATAATTACAGAGACATATTAACCCCACCCAGTGAAATATGCAAAAGTCAACTGTATTTGGTTAAGAAATGTTCATGTTCCATTCAGGTAAATATTGAAAATAAATTTGGATTTTTTTAAAAAATGTATTTACTGACAGCCTAGGGGAAACAACCAAGAGAGTTCTGGATGGAACAGGAAAACAAGAGTAGAATTAAATATTTCCTAAAATATTTATAGTCTAGCTCTCAAAAATGGATTCTTTCCCCCTTGTAGGTGACTGTGATTTGTCTATAATACTTTGCATAACTGCTTCTGTTGAATACCCAGATTAACCTCGAAGTGAACACATTTCCAGGAGGTAGAGAGGGAAGAATAAAAGAGGAGCATTCCACTTAGATGCTGCATCATCGCTCTATCTACTAAAGAAAGAACAGCAGATGCAATTTTGAAAGCCAAATTATTTGGAGGGGAGTGAGAAGAAAAAGCAGGACTCAGCTGACATTGATGATCGCCCTGATGTACAGTTTCCAGTTCATTTCTTTTTCCTAGGATGTAGTGTCAGTAAATGCCACTGCTCTTCAAGGTTTGCCAGTATTTCTGTGAGAAATCTCCATCCTTTCTGCTGGGGGTTTGCTATAACTTGGCAATTTGTAAGCACACTGGGCTGAAGCGTGGTATACACATTGTCAGTCCAGATGCAGTTTTCTGTTGCAGTTACCAAAAATGAAATCAAAGAAGCTGCTTGGGATTTTCGTTTACGGGGGCATTCGTGAAAGAAGACTATGTGTACTGCTGTTTTCTTGCTGCGCCCTTCTACTCCTTGACTTTGTTCCTCATTATTTCCAGTTATTTTCATCCTAGAAAAACTGACGTTTAAGCACACCCCCAAAAAATCGAGGTAGGCTTCATTACAGAATATGTCTTTGTTATGGGACAAATGTGGTTTCCATATGGTTGTGACTGGTAGAAGTTGAAGGCGGGACATGTACCCTCTTCCCAGGTGTAAGATCTTTGGTTTTCCTTCAGCCACTGTAGATCCCTCCTGATCACTGTGCTGTTTTCCCCCAAGTTTCTTGGGGTTCTCCGAGTGCCCTCCATTTTAGTATGCATTGGCCAGTTGGTGGGCAGGGACAACATCTATGCACACCACTGTGTCTCCGGCAACGCCACCCACCCTGGCCACATCAATGGAGAGCCACAGCAACAGCTCTTGATGGAATAGTCACATGGCTTCAACAATTGGTTCAACAGATTTTTCAATCAAATTAGCCAAAGCAACCGACTCCTATGGCTTTGTAGACTTGAAGATAGATTATTTCGGTTGTGCCGCATAAATATGTATTGGATGGAATAGGAAGGAAGGGGTCACTAGAGCCATCTGCAGCTTAGTAAAGGCTCTTGGGTTAGGAAAAAGAGAGCTTTTCATTGACTTCAACGAAGTAGACCATGTCATAGAAATGGAGTGTTTCTTTAATGATAAAGCTCCAGCTTTATTGCTAAGTCAGTTTTTCTCAAACCAAGGATGAGAAACTCCAGGAAAATGGAGAGGAGGTGCCTTCGGAGGGAGCCTGGAACATAGGCAGCATACAGAGAATATTGGCTGGATGAACAAAGGGCCCCAAGAAATGGACTGTGAAATTAAGCAGAGCTCACTAACACCATGGCTCCTCCCAAGATGAAAGCTGTAATTTTCACAGATGTGTTGTCTGTAAGGGTCTCAATATTTAGGTACTTATGAGAAAGGATCAGGTTCCTGCTTGAATCCCTAGAAACTCTTACTGGTCTGGCCCCATGGGGCCTCTTCCATCAGGAATTTGTCTCATTCTTCGTTGTTTCATCATCTTCTTTCTCCATTCTATTCTTCAAAAAAGGAAAAGAAAAAAAGAAAACAGAATTGAAGAAAGAAAGAGAGTGAGAGAGGGAGGGAAGGAGGGAGAGAGGGAAGAAAGGGAGAGAGAGAAGAAAGGAAGGAAGGAAAAGAAAGAAAATCGGCAACTCTTGTACATACTCAGAGACTTCCATTGTGTTTCTGACCTCAAAGATGGCTTCCCTAATCACCTTGTTCTGTGAGCTGAAAGGCATTTGAGGGGAAAAGGGAAAAACCTTGGCATTGCTGACAAGACACACTGCAGCATCTGGGGTGCTCCTCGGAGACCTGTGGCCAGGCTAACCTGGCCTCACTTTGCTGAGCTTGCAAAACCTAGAGGATGAGGTCACATTTGGCCATGACTATAAATAGACATCAGTGACAACTAAAACCAAAAGGGAACTTTGCCTCTGATTCACAGTCTGACATCTCTGAACAAAGAAACTGGGCATCCATCATTATCGAGAAATCTCAAGAAAAGCAAAACACCCTGGAAAGTAATTTTTGTGTCTTCCCTTTTTTGCATCCCTTGAAGTTCTTTGATCTTCAAAAGTTATCCCTTGGGTTCCAGTATCAAGATGAGAGAGGATTCTGAGGAATTCCCTATTGCCTGGGATTCCCTAAGTATCTAGCAATTTCCTTACACCTCCAAGCTGCAGAGTGGCTTTCTCACAGGAGCAGCTTTATATAATGCATGATCTATTCACAGTGAGACCTAACATGGTAGTCTACATTCCCGCTAATGCCCTCGGAGTTACTTACAGCATCCATGGCTCATGATCTTCCAAGAGCCCATCCTTAGCTAACAACTTAGCAGGACTGAACCAGAGTAAAATAGCCTCCCTGGCTTCCAACACAGCCTGTAAGAATGAGGATCCAACCATCTGCAGTACCTGTTCGTAGACAACTAAGCAGAGTTATTTGTCTTCCAAATCACAAAGAGAATGCACACGGAGAGCCAAGGTTCTTCCATTTTATGGAATGGCAGGACCGGCTGCCTGGGAGTCATCCTTCCATTTCCCCAGAAGCACAAGCTGCTGTCGCTGCCACTCTCCGAGACACTGTATCCCCTTCACCTGAACAGCAGTGTCAGCCTGCAATGGCCAGAAAACAGGAGCCCGAGCCCCGAGTTCTAACATTAATAACAGTATCCGAGCGAAGTCTGTTCGATCAGAAAATGCAAGTATAACTCTATAAAACTGCCATCTGGACTAGGGAACCATGTCATCTTTCAGATTATGCATAGCATCAGTGTTTTTCTTTGCACAAATTTAGCACTCTGCCCCCTCCCCCCTGCTGCCTCGCCCCCCTTCCCGCCCCACCTCCCCCTTCACCCTCTCCACAGCTCTGTCATTTGAGAAGCCCTGTCTTCACTTTTCTTTGTATTTAATTTTTCATATCATTTGCAGGACATATCACATATTTGTTGTGATTTATTCAATACCCATCCCTCCTCTGACTTTGGAGAAGGCTATCACCTTCCCCTCCTGCTCTGGGAGAATCTGCCAAGTCCGCAGTTTGTGATTTTTGTCACAATCCATGTGCTTAAACAGTCAGGGGAGACTGTCTCAAGATTCCGACGGCCCCCAAAGCTGCCTCCCATCCATTGTCTGCGCACTCAGGGTTAGTTCTAAGGAGGAGGCAGGGCAAGGCTGAGCTGAGGACCATGCGATGTGACCCCTTTGGGAATGAGAAACTTACTGATTCCTTCTTATTTATTTCCTAGGAATGAATGCAAATCCTAGGATTTACTAAAATGTGTATAACTATATTTAAAATTGTCCCTAACATGTTGGGGACATTTAAGGATTAGAAAATGAAGTTTCTCTGCCATCTGCACTTAGCCATGATGGGTCTTTTAGTAGTACATATTGGCTCCATCTCCAAAATGACAGAGTATCCATGTTCAGAGTCAGAGAGAACGAAAGAGAGAGAGAGAGAGAGATGAAAAAACCCCAGGCTACTGGCATAAATCAGTTGTTTATTAAGATCTTTTTTCAGTAAGAGGCCTCAAGAAACCAAAAGGGAAAAGAAAACCATCATCTGGATATAAGCAAAATTTTATGAGCATGAGCCATGTGCAGAATCCTACTGGGGAAACCAAAAAAATAAGGCTCAGTCTATTTCTTACCAAAGACCTAGATGATGTACAAGTTAACATAGCAATAAGGGACCAAGACAAGGTGTTTGTTTGTTTATTTGTTTATTACAGGCATCACCTTCCCCCTTGTTCATTATTATATAGGCACATGTTTTGGCCCTCTTACTGGAAGGTAAACCGCTGGAAGGCAAAATTCATGCATCACCTCAATAGGGACCAACAGGAAGTAGATTCCCAATGAATTAAGTGAATGAATGTCACCCGGACTAGACAGTCTCATCAGGCAGGCCAGGCAACTATTTGTGATCTAGGGAAGAGAGGCCCTGGGGAGAGCACTCAGGAGTTCCATCCGCTACTGGTCCTGCTCTTTCAGGGCATCCCCACCTTGGCTGGCAACTATGTAATGATTGACATCCCACCACCGTGGCCACACACATACAAGAGTATTTTTTGCCAAGGTGACACCGTGATAGGTGATAGGCAAACTCGAGGCTTTTGCGTACTCCTAACACAGGTTCGCAATCCATTTTAAGCCCTTGACCTACGTGAATCCCAGCACTCCTGCTACTGTTCCCCAGCTTGGCTTCTCTGCAGCTTGTATTCCTCAGCCATGCTCCCTTCTGCCAAGTCATTAGGAACAGAATCTCAGCATCTTGAGGCTTCCTTCTGCCCTTACTGCTTAGAGTCACACCACTTCATTTCTCCAAACAACCTTGTCAATCCACATAGGGTAGAGAAAGATCCACCCCACTACTGAGCCCATGGTCTTGGGCAGGTCACTTAACCTATAAATGCCTCCATTTTCTCTACTCTAAAATGGGGGAAATACTGGCTTCTGTTCCTAACTCCACCATTGGAGTCTGTGAGGCTCAAGGAAGACAAAATTATATAAACAGGTAGCAAGACTGCAGAATGTTTTCCAGATGCAAGGTGTGACTCTTACCCTGGGCTGCCCAAGGATTTATTTTGTGAAATTGAGACTATCCCTTGACATTCATAGGTCTTTGTTTTGCTCATGTATCAAGGCAGAAATGTGCTTTGAGATCTTGAGCAAAAGATACTGTCCTACTACAAATTACCATGATCTAATTAGGCCTCCCTCCATAAATCTGTCATTTGAAAGCCATTCAGGCCTGCTCAGCCCAGCCCTTGATTTAAACTGCTCCAGGAGTCTAGCCGAAGATATGTCCAGGACAGAATCCAACACAATATTCCAGTCTCCTCCCACTGCTCCCTCGAGGATGGGCTGTTCACCAATTTTGGCCACAATAACAGTTATGTTGAAGAGAGATTCATTATAGTTTGGGCATAGATCTTAACCAGTGCCTATGCAACCTCGTGACAACATTATTTAGCATTCAGAATGGATGTGAGCTCTTATTGGGAAAAGAATATTGCTAAAGATTAAGATTGCTGGGCCCTTGAAGCAGAGAGAGACAGAGAGGAAAGATGCATTTTTGCTCTATTGAATTGACAGGTGTATGCAGCACCCCTTAAGTATGATGAATACTTTGCCGTGACACATGAAACAGAACTATGGTTTTTTAAAAAATGCTGGTGTTGGCCAAATCAAATAATGTTCATTCCTGGTTGTTCTAGCTAAAGATTTTTTTTTTTTTAAGTTTAGAAAATCCAAAGCAGTGGGTAATCCAAAATTCATTTATACTGAGCTTTCAAATGTGTGTTTATGCTTCATTTTGATGACGGGTGTCTCTGAGGTTCTGGGAATCCACACGGAGCAAGGTAGCAGCCCCCTGGGTCCTCCCCAGAAATGGCATTTCTGCTTTCCCAGCCTTGCCCCACCATCCCCAAACAACACACCCCACACTTCCACCTTCCTGTCCTTTGCGCCTCATTCCAGGCTGTTTGGGTTTCAAAGAAATGCTGTGTGCAAAGCAAACAGAAAGCGGTGGAATATCAACAAAGCATTATTACACAGCTAATGGGCTTAGACTCTCTGGAGGAGCCCATTCTGGGCTGGGAGAACCCAACTGGGCGCACACAAAGTTACGGAGATGTGCCTCCCGTAGGTTTCCTATGCTAGCTTTCCTGTGCACGTCGGAATTGGGGAAGCCCTAGAATCATCTCCTACCAGATGAAGGTGGCGCGTGATTGCCGCCGAGGGGGAGGTCGAAGGTGTGGTGTGAAAGTCCCCGGAGACAATCAGGTAATTTCGTCAGGGACGGGGAGAGGCATGAGCACTCTGTGCAGCCGTGAAGGGGCAGGGGAAGCGAGAAAACGCCAGAAGCCCCCGCCCCCCGCGACCCCCACGGGCCCCACCGGGCTTTGCCCCCACCCTGAAGGCGCTTGCGCCGGGCAGAGCCCTTGATCGCGGTCAGAAAAGGCCCACACGAAGATCCCCGTGTCTGTCTGGGGCTGAGGGATGAGGCGATTAGGGGGGAGGAGGGCGAGGAGAAACGAAGCAGAAGGATCAGAGGCAGGAAGACCGAGAGGAATTAACCAATAAAGGACCGTTTGGGCGTCCCCTTTCACGTGGGCTCGGATTAATGGGGGAGGCGAGCGCCCACACACAAGGAGAGCACAGGACCCGGCTTTTCAAGCGGAGCCTCGTAGGAAGGAGCGGCGCAGGCAGCGTGAGCAGGGGCTTGAAACCGCGCTAAGGAAAGGGGTCGGCTGAATGTTTTCAAAATAAAAAAGGCTGAGAAGAGAACAGTGAACGAAGTGGCAGCGGAGGTCACCCGGCACGTTCAAGTGTGTTATTGTTGCTATCAAAAAGATACTTGGAAAGGAACAGGAAGAAGGAAAAAAACGCTTTTAAGTTTGAGTTCCTTTTTTTGTTTCCTCAAAACGAGGCATTTGAGAGATCGCGCCGGGGATTATTTTTGTCTATTTTGGGAGACGATGCTGGTGTCACTGGACTCCAACCAGCCGGGGAGTCGAGAGGCAAGCAGCCGAGTCCGAGCCTGGATTTCTGAGGCCACGTGAGCGTGGGAGCCACGCACCACTGCAGCGGGGACGTGCGCAAGGACAGCGCGCGGCCTGTGAGCCCCCCGGGCCCGCCGCCCAAAGTGCCCGCCGCCCAAGATGCCCGCCGCCCAAGGCGTCCTCCGGGCAGCCAGTTTTGGGCCTGTTCCCCTCCGCTCTCGCCATCCCGAGAGGAAAAAGCATTCAGGGGAGGGGAGGGGGGAACCTTCCTGAAGGACCGCTCAGGACTCAATGCCAACCTGAGACAGCTGCTGATGTGGAACAACAACATCAAGGGCCTACTGTCCCTTCCTGCCCCTCCTCCTCCTCCCCCACCACAGAAAGAACTGTGAAAAGACCAAGAGTTGGTGGGCGGCCAACAAGAACTAAAGAACTTGCAGCTGGTAAAACCACCTGTGCCTTGTCAAATTCCAGCCAAAACAATCCCTTCCCCCGAGTCTCCCATTAAGGAGAAGGGGAGAAAATCTGATAATAAGATGAGAATCAAGGGGGTGGAAAGTGACTGGGGTGGCTCCAGACCAAGCACTCAGCCAGTTGGGGAAGAGAAGATAGGGAAACTGTGCCAATGGAGGTCAAAAATTCAGGACTATGTTCTTGAGAGACAAAGAGCAACGACCGTATGCAACCCAGCCAGGCAAGCCACCCTCAGAATTCAGCTTTCCCACCGGGCAGTGCTTCGTGGCACCCAAGGCAGATGTCTGGACCAATGTGGCAGATGGCATAAGGAGGGTTCATGAGTTCAAATGCTGGGTGTCCACGGGAACATTCCGGAAAGGGCTCCCATGCCCTTTCTAATGGCAAAATCAAAAGATGACTAGAGGTTAAGCACTCACTCCCCAACTGCACTGCCTATCATGCGTGTTCTACCTGGAAGGTTTTGGTTCAGAAGGCCAAGGTCCCATGGTCAGGCTTCATAAAAGTGTGTGAGCAACAGTGATAAAAAAGACATTCAAAGATCCCAGAAAAGTAGCACACCTTCGAGTGAGACGTGTTGTTAGATTCCAGTTCTACTGTGATTTCCTGTTCTCCATTTCTTCCTTCCACTCACCAGAAATGAAGCTGCCATAAGTTGAGTCATCATTCCTCTAGTGGCGGTCTTTAAAAGTAACCACACCTTCACTGGAAGCGCGAATAAATGCTGGTTCTAAAATTAGAAGTTCTCCTCATCCTTTGAAGATTAGCTGAATCTCTAACTAATGTTATCATTGGCCAGGTAATGTTGGCATGTACTAGAATTGAATTTTTGCTGGCATCCCAGCTGAAATCCGTATCATAGTTGATAGCCATTAAAGATTAGTAGGTCATTCCCTATGTTAAAACTTCATTTTCAAAGTATTTATTCATTTCACCGATGATTGCCACGCCCTGTCTGGCTTTTTCTTTAGAGCATCCAGGAGAATACTATGACTAGAAGGATGGTCAAAATAAATAAGCTCATGGTTAGTGTCCGCTGTAAACACCAAAAGCAATATCCTGTCATTTGTCATAGGAAGGATTGGTGCAATTGGTAAAGATGGAGAAAGAGGGTTTCTTTTTTTCTGGTATTAAAATGTTCCATTTTATACACAAAAGTAAGTCTTCATTGTGACAGATTTTGTTAATATATTTATTAATATACATTTATGAAAAGCACAGTGCTTTTAATGGTAACAGTGCTTTTAATGGTAACAGTGCTCTGGCAGTATTCTGGCCCAAAGTGTATAACTTAAATCTAATTATGAGCTAACACCAAACAAATCCAGATTAAGGGACTTTCTACAAAATAACTGGCCTGTACTCTTTTAAAAATGTCAAAATCAAGAAAGACACAGAAAAACTGAGGACTCATTCCAGATTAAATGAGACTCAAAAGCCATGACCACTAAATGAAATGCACGATCCTGGATTGAATTCTGCACCAAGAATAAAAGGATAGCTATAAGGGATTCTTGAGAAATCTGGTAAATTTGAATATTGAGTCTGTAATAGTATAGTTTCAATGTTTATTTTCCTGATTAATTTTAACATTTTAGCATGGTAAAGAAAGGTCTTTAATCCTAAAAAATAAAGACTGAGATACTAAGAGAGAAAGGGACACTGTATTTCCAACTTACTCTCAAATAGTTCAGAACAAAAAGATAACATGCATACCCTACATGAACATACACACAGAGAGAAACAATGACAAAGCAATGGGGGCAAAATGGAAACAATTGGTTAATCTGGGTGAACATGTATTTAAGAGGTCCTTGTATGATTCTTGCAACTTTAAGTGTGGAATAATATTAACAAAAGTAAAACCTCCTCCAATCCTCTGCCTCAGAGATAACTATTTACATATTTACAGTTACAATGCATATTCTCTGTGGTGAGCAGATTCTAAAATGGTTTCAAATGTCCCCAGCCTCCTGGTATTCAAGCCCTTGTGTGATCCTCTTCCCCTTGTGTGTGGGCTAAAGCTAGTGACTTGTTTCTA
The DNA here is from genome assembly GCF_037043125.1 of Eumetopias jubatus. Lineage (NCBI taxonomy): Eukaryota > Metazoa > Chordata > Mammalia > Carnivora > Otariidae > Eumetopias > Eumetopias jubatus. Next base: position 39,276,649 of record NW_028274818.1, read on the forward strand.
ACAAATAGCACACTGCAAAAGTGATGGATGTCAGTTCTGAAATTAGGTTAGAAAGGACAGTGAGTCCCATCTTACTACACTCTGACTTCTCACTTGCTCACTCTAAGGGAAGCCAGCTGCCACATTTCAAGTTGCCTTATGGAGAAGTTCATGTAGCAAGGAACCAAGGGTGGCCTCCAGCCAACAGCCATTGAGGAAATGACGCCCTCAGCACAACAGCAGAGAAGGAACGAAATCCTGCCAACAACCACATATCTAAGCCTGGAAGCTGATCCTTCCCCGATCGAGCCTTGAGATAACTGCAGCCCTAACCAACACCTTGAGGGCAGTCTTTCAAGAGGCCCTGAGCCAGAAGACCCAGTCAAGCTGTGCCAGGAATCCTGACTCACAGAAACTGTGAGATAATCAATATTTGCTGTTTTGAGATATGGAGTTTTGGGGAAATTTATTATGAAGAAGTAAATAATACGTTCTCCAACTTCCCTCTCTTCTTTTACATATATTTTTTTCTTTTCTTGGGGGAAGGTGGTTAACAGTAGCATAACAGCCATCCATGTTATAATATAAAACATTATTTCATTATTTTTAATAGCCATGGTTGTTAAATATTGTTCAAACTGTGAGCACCTGGCAGCGGGGGAAAATAGAAGCTAAAATCTAGCCCATGCTTCACTCATCAAATTGTGCCTCCTGGCGTTTGGCTTTGTTCACCCAGAAGAGGGGCTATCTTTTTCTGACTTACACAAAGGTGCCTTCTGGGCTAGTGGCAGCCCTGTTAACAGCTGTGTGATATTCCATGGTAGGGATCTACTATAATTTGCATAACCAACTTCATCTTGCTGGCCATTTACATTGCTTCCTGTGCTGTTATTACAAAACAATGCAATAATTAGCTCCAGTGAACATGCTTGTATATAGATTTTTGTATTCTTGTACAAACATTACTGTATGAAAGATCCTAAAATAGGATCCCTTGACCATAGATTATGTCCATCTTTAATTTTGATAGATCCTGACAAATTAACTTTACTAAAGGTTTTTACTTGTTTATACTCCTAACAAAATAAAGAAGTTGCTTATTTCCTTATCCCCTCACCAACACTGGATAAGATCAATCTTTTAAATATTTGCTCATCTGATAAGTAAAAAATTTTATCTCAGTTTTATAGATCATTTGTAGAAAACAAATATTTCTAACTTTCTGTTCTCTGAGTCAGAACAATTTCATAGTAATACTGAGTCAGTCTTTTCCCTCAAATATGCAGACAATGTTGAATAAACCTGTTAGAGACCAGAGAATCAGACCCTACACAACCAATATCCATTCACTCAATCCTATCGCTTCCGTGATATGTGAATATGAGGGAGGAATATAACACCAAGTGAGTAACAGTTTTAGCAAAGTTCTTCCAGCGTTTGACTTTCTGAACACAAGTCTCAGTAAAAACTTTTTTGACTCTTCACCAGATTTGCTTGTTTAGCCACCATCAGTCCCTTTGTAAATAAGATCACTTTCATTCAACTATTTTGATGTAGGTTGTATGAGTAGAACCAAATGCAAATAAGAAGACCAAGATTTAAGACCCATGGAATTGTAAGACTTGCTCTTCTACTAGGTATGTGTGTGTATCAGTCCAAGTCCTCTGAGAAGCACACACCAAGACAGGATTAGCTGTGCAAGAATTTTATTAGGAGCAAGGTCTGGGATAGAAAATGGTGAGGGAACCAGGAAAAGCTGGACAAGCTGCCAGACAGTCATGCAAGACTGACCCCAAGGGAAGGAGAGAAGGCTGGGGTCAAAACATCCTAGAATGCCATGCAGTCTAAGGAAAGTTCAACAAGACCTCGGAGAATCCTGGAGCCAAAGTCATCCATCAGAGGGGTCCAGTGTCTCCCAGGGTTGAAATTGCCTTAGTATTCATGCCACACTCACTTGCTGGCTGGAAAAAGCCCATGGGAAGCCAGACCTTGGTGTAAATGCCGCCATAGATTTCAGAGCGCAACAGCTGGAGGCCATGGTCAATTGCACTCCCTAGGGTTGGAGTCCTACTAGATTCATTGTCAAGGTCACCACCACACATTATCAATGAGCTCATCTTCAGACAGAGCTTCAGTAATTAAAAAAAACAAAAAATAAAGGTTTGTTTGGAGATGGCAGAGGTGGAGGAGACACTGAAGCGACTTCAGAGCCAGAAGGGAGTACAGGGCATCATCGTGGTGAACACAGAAGGCATTCCCATCAAGAGCACCATGGGCAATCCCACCACCACACAGTATGCCAACCTCATGCACAACTTCATCTTGAAGGCCCGGAGCACAATGCGTGAAATCGACCTCCAGAATGACCTCACCTTCCTTCGAATTCGCTCCAAGAAAAATGAAATTATGATTGCACCAGATAAAGACTATTTCCTGATTGTGATTCAGAATCCAACTGAATAAACCATTCTCTTGACTCCCTGCATCATTCCTTAATTTAACAGCCCCCAAGAATAATAATGTTTAATCATGTCAACCAACTGGCAGGTGGAAATCACCTTAGAGCCTACTTAGACCAACCCAGTGACCAAAGTCATCAAAGTCATCCCTCTGCTGGCCAATCACCCTTGAATCCTTGGGAGGGCCTTCTTTCCTCACCTCCAGATTTTGGAGCAAGAGCTTTGAGCAGCCCACACCCTACTTCCTCCTGACCTTCAGTTCACTTTGTCACCCTTGGAAAAGGCTGTATTTCTTTAACTAAAAATAACTGAAATGCTTAAAAAAATAAATAAATAAATAAACAGAAAATAGAGAGGGAATTTGTGCTACATTTTTGGTTTCTTTCTTCCATAAGTTCTATGCAACTGTTTACCTTATTTTCAAATAAAGAAGGAAAGCATTTCTATCTGGTTAATGATTGCATAACTTTCCTGAGTCCCACAGGTAAAAGATGAAGACTTGTAAAACAGAGAAATAGCTGGAATTGTGTGTGCAAGCAACAAAGAAATGGACAGCAACTGAGGGCTATGTAAGAGCAAAGAAGAAAAATGAGGGAAAGTTGGAGGAAATCTAGACATCTCAGAGGTAGGTAGCCAGGAAGAAATTCCCAGAAAAAGGCTGCTGAAAGATACTGAAGAATAAGAATGTCCAGTCGTCAGAATAAGTGATATTTTAATGCAAAGCACCAGCATCAGATATACAAGTTACCAATTACCCACTTGGTTTTTAAGTGCTAGGTTTTGCGAAGAGGGTGTTAAATACTAGTGCTTCTCTAAAATATATGTCTTAGATGTTGAGTTCTTTTTGCTTAGTCTCCACAGGGGGCATTTGGGTTATGTTGAACTCTAAGGAACAATCCAAATTTTTTGCTTAAATTCAAATTTATCTTTATCAAATAGGCTTTTAAAGGCTCATAAGCCAGAACTTGGAAATATCTCATGCTGTGCAAATACTGTCATAATTGTTCAATCTGCATATGTGTTTGTACTAGTCAAATCTTTGCCTTACCTTTTAGACTGTAAACTCTTTAGGAATATCTTTAAGAATATAGGGGCACCTGCCCAGCTCAGTCGGTGGAGCATGCGACTCTTGATCTTGGGGTTGTAAGTTCGAGCCCCACGGTGGATGTAGATTACTTAAATAAAATCTTTTTTTAAAAAGGATATAAATATTTTCTGTTGCTGCTGCATTTGTCACAAGATTGTTATTTGATTATGACCATGATGTTTGAATTCTGGAAGTCTATATACAAAAGTAAAATACTTTATACACATATTAATACAAATTTGGTAGGCTCCTCCTTATCTATTTCTTCCATTGTATTTTTGCTGCATTTGACACTGTTGATCAATCACTTACTGGATGACGCTTTTTCTTGGCCTCCCATTACATTAACTTCTTGGCTCTCCTCCTAGCTCCCTGCTTCCTCTTCTCCCCAGCTATCTTTGGCTTTCTATAACCTCTTAATTTTGAATAGCACACATCAATCTCTCTGAGATCTCTTCCATTTCATGGCTTCCATTATCACCTCTAACCTAATGATCCTACTGTATATCCCCAAATCTTACTTAACTCTGATCCTGTAGCTCCAACATCCTCCAGGATATTGAAAATATTCTGCCATCATTGCTAATTCAATATGGTCCAAAGCATTCTTTTGCTATCACTTATCAATGCCACTACCATTGTCTTCTGCTCCTACAAAGGAAACGGTGGTGATATCTTTGAATTATTCTTTTTTATTCTTCTACCCACATGTAACTGCTTTACCAAATCGTATTTCTCTTTTCTTTGCAAAACAATATATCAACGACCTGTCTGATCCCAAGCCCTTGGCTTGATGAGGTTGTGTGGTCCTTTAAGCTTGGCTCATATCCCCTTTCTGCATTTAAAAGAGACCTCGGTGGGCGCCTGCGTGGCTCAGTTGGTTAAGCGACTGCCTTTGGCTCAGGTCATGATCCTGGAGTCCCGGGATCGAGTCCCACATCGGGCTCCCTGCTCAGCGGGGGGTCTGCTTCTCCCTCTGACCCTCTTCCCTCTCATGCTCTCTCTCATTCTCTCTCTCTCAAATAAATAAATAAAATCTTAAAAAAAAAAAAAAGAGAGAGAGACCTCAGTGTTTCTCCCAAAGTTTTCAGGGTTTTCTGGGGATCTTATACCTCAGCTAGTCATTCTGGTCCCTGTTTGCCACTTCTGATGAATTTTCAATCTTCCTCATAGCTCACCTTTGTAGCTAGTCACCCCATGGACCCCAAGGGGGCCCCAGAATGGGATAGGATCCCTTTGTTTTATTTTACCCCAAACATATCTCACCCAACAAAGCCCTATAGAGAAAACTTTACTGAAGATTTCAATAGTAATGACAAAGGGCCCATGTGATTGCATTCAGAGCAGATAATAAAACCAAATATTCAACTTCCCTGTTTGTAAGGTATACCTTTGTGTAGCCAGGGAATATTCACTAACCATCCCTTCTGCTAAGGCTCCAGCCCTCATCATGTCTCCAAGTTCCATCTCCTCTCTCTTAATCTCTTGTCTTCTCTGCTGGCTCAGTCTCAACCCCCAAGTTCCTACTTACTTCTTATGCAGGTAAATTGGGACCAACTTTTGGAGACTGTGGCAATAGTTTATCTATCACTTTGGCTCATAAGAATGAGAGCTTTCTACAAGTGGGTTTCACATCTGAGTCATTTTTGTAATCCCTATAGTCTGGCCTGATGACTGCCATGTAGTAGGTTCTCGATAAATGCCTAATGAATTCAACTGAAACTGGGCTCATTTTCTTTGGAAATGGTAATTTTTTTCACTGTGTAACTTACCTTTCCATGCAAATGACTATACTGTGAAATTTATTTCAACAGGTAGGTCACTTGAGAAAGTTAAAAAATATGTGATATTGAATGATCTGTTGGATTGATTTTTTTGACATTAAAATAACCACTTCCTTGAGGCTCTTTAGTAGAAAAGTTTTGATTTCTTAACTCAGTAAAGGATGTCATCTGCTTCCAAAGGCCTATGCAAGGAGCTTTGTGGGATCCAAGGCTAAATCACACATGGTTCTAACTCAGGATGCCTGCAATCTAGAGGGGTGACAAGGATATGGATTCGTATCATCAGGGGGTAAATGTACAACCCTCTGTATGGGCAGAGGGTTGAATTCTCTCGGTTGGTGTTGGAAAGGTGTGACTCAGACCTCCAGGCGGATGTGGGTTGTTGGGGCATGGTAGTTGTAGTGATGACTGTCCCTTCCATTTGAGCCTTGTGTTGACATTGACGTGTTGTCATCAGAGGGCTTATACCAACTTCATGCTTTCACTTTATTTTTATATTTTCTCTTGAAAAGCTTGCAATTTTATTTTTTTTTAAGATTTTATTTTTAAGTAATCTCTACATCCAACATGGGGCTTGAACCCACAACTCTGAGATCTCATGCTCCACGGACTGAACCAGCCAGGTGCCCCAAAAAGCTTTTGATTTTAAATGTCTTTATAGAGAAAACAGAATCTTGACTTAGATTTCATATTGCCATGGCTTTTCTGAAAATTATTTCTTTTTCTGTCAGCACAAGTGATGCTCTACTTATGGCCACTGAGAGGATCAGCAGTGGCTCTGGAATATAGTCAGGTGCACTGTGGACCCTCACAGACCACTAGCCTTATGACCTCAACTAATCTAACCTAACCACTTCCAAGTGAGAAGGGGACATTTAATGGACCCCACTTAATCACTGAAATTGCCTCTGTTGGCAGTTGCCGTCACTTGCCAAGTGACGGTACATCTATAATTGGATACCTCTAGTGAAAAAGACCTCACTTCCTCTTTAGGTTGCCCATTCTAACATCAGACATCTCTCTTAGAAATGTCTTCATTATATTGTATGAAAATCTGTCTCCCAGCCTCTTCAGCCATTGGTCCCAGTTCTGCCCAACTGGGGTCATCCAGAAAAAACTAATCACTCTTAGTCATTAGTGACTGTGACTAGTACTGTATTTGAAGATAAGGAAGAAAATCCCCCGCTCAGTCTTCTCTTCTCCAGACTAAAAATCTCCTGTGCTTTCAGTAACACTTTGTTGGACTGGGTTTTGAGTTGTTTCTCTAGCTTTCACACCTTCTTTGGAAAATATATATTTCACTTATATTTTTTAAAGTATAGCATCTGGATATATGATTGCACACATTTCATGTGTGTTCTAAGTACTATTGAACAAGACAATCACCTACATAATTTTAAACATAAGCTTTTATAATGCCTCTTAAAAGCACATTTCTTTTGGGCTTTTGGTGGGGGAGGGCACCATTCACATTATTTTTTATATTGAGGTTTATGCTAGTTAAAATCTTTCTTTTTCACACATGCTGTGACTAAGACATATGTACTTGCCATATAGTAAAAGTCTGATAAATATTAGCTATCATTATTAGCAGTTATCCTTTTTTTGTGACAGTAAATTTGATAAATATGTTCTTTACAAGTTTATCTCAACATTGATGTAAACTTTAAAAAATAAAAGAGTATGGTTGAAGATAGATTTCACAGTATACTTCTATAACCTTCTCTCCTGACTGATATCAATCCTATACTTAAACTCCTTTGGGCATGGATATTCATTAGTTACTAATCTACCCTATTATCTTTAGGAATCCAAACTTTCCCATTTCCCTCAACTCTGGATATGATGAGTTCCCAGGGAATGCAAATATCACTTCCTGTTTCACCTCTCCCTACCTCTACTGATGCCCCTGGTCGAGGAGAACTGCCCCCTCCACTCTTCTGCCTCCCACTTCCACCTTGCCCTCCAAGTACAGTTCTTCTGTCCCCACCGGAGTCTCATATTTGCTAATATATATGTCCTTTCAGCTACTTGGAGTCATCCATCAGCACCATTGCCAATTCTGCTGGATACCATTACTTTTGGTGAGCACAGCTCCCATCACCACTGGGTATAACATCAGCTTCCTCTGCCAGGAACCACTGCCATCTTCCTATGGCATGATGGTCTCCCATAAAGCACTGTTCTGGCTTTTCCAACTCCTGTCTACACCACTATTGCTACACTGGAATCTTTAATTTGCCTAAATGGATGGCGGTTTATGGTAGACCAACTTTCTCATACTTTCTCAAACTGTTTGCTTGTTTGTTTATATAATCTCTACACCCAACATGGGGCTCAAACTCATGACCCTGAGACCGTGAGTGTCATGCTCTTCTGACTGAGCCAGCCAGGCACCCCTGAGCTATACTCTGTTGAAAGGGCACAATGCAGTGCTGCTTGGGTCCCTGATATATTAATACATGTGGGGTTGATTTTTATTTTCAATTTTTTTTTTCATTTTACAGGTGTAATCTCTCTCCTAGGGCCCAGACATGAGCTCCTATAGCTGGACCAGGAAGCAAGTCAGATTTGCTCTTCCCCTTCCTATGTTTTCTTGTCATTTTCATACGTGGTTCCTTCTTCCCTTTGAATGAATTCTCTCTCAAAGACTACCTTAGTCTACTTCTAGCATCAGTCAGACAGCACAAGTTTGAACCTCAAACTTACCCTTAACCTGTGATCCCCACTATACACACACACACACACACACACACACACACAACTACCATCTATGGATTCCTTTCTTTGTGTGTATCACCATAAAAAAAAATGTTACCTATATTACCTTGTTTCAATCCTCACAATTCTTAAGTAGAGGCAAATATTATAATCTTTATTGTATAGATGAGGACACTAAAATTTCAAGAGTTTATATAACTTGCTTAAGGTTACATAATAAGATATTGACAGAACTGTGACTCAGTCTGTCCTTTTAACTGTCACATTTTTCTCCCTCCCTCCACTCAGGCCTTCTTTCTCCATCTCATGCCCAAGTATCAAATAATGAGGCCCTTTACCCACTACCTTTGCTTTGTCTTCAAATATATTAGAAATCCAAGGACTTCTTCCTACCACTTTGGATGCTACCATCTTGATGCTGGCCACCAAGGTCTCTCCAACTGCAATGGACTCACACTGGTCTCCCTCTTTCCTCAAAGGACTTCTTTAAGATGTACATCAGTTAATTTCACTCCTCTGCTCCAACCAGCTGATGATTTTCCTTAGCTTGCTGGAAAACGTAAAGTGATAGACTCCCCTTTGAGTTCTTGCCTCAACACTGAGGCGGTTTTCCTGCCTGATGACTTCTGTGCCCCTGCCCTCACTGGCCCTGCTGCAGATACTGTTCCCCTAGGATTCTTAAGGGCCATTTGCCTCCCTTCTTCTCTGAGTACTCTTTGCCTTGCTATCACCAAGGCTTGCTCCCTCTGCTCCAAGCCTGGCTCAAATGACCTTCTTGTGGAATCTTCCTGACCACCCACCTCCCCAGTTTGGACCTGCTTCCCACACTTGTGTCCATGTGACATGCTGTGTGTCTCATTTCATAATGAGTCTCCCTGTCTCCCGTCATTCAGACCATGAGTACCTCAACCAGGGCCTGACATGGACAGACTCTGGGGCAATATATTTCCCAAGAAGTAAACTCAAGAAGAGGGGTACACAATAAATCAAAGCTCAGGGGAAAAAAAAATCTATTTTTTAAATTAATCTATTAATCTAGCTTCCCTGCCAAAAACAGGCATGGGATTATTCCAGTATGACTTGCTCTTTGTGAATACATCCTGGCTTTTGGTGAATATGACTTTTATTTGTAGGAACTTCCCTAAGATAATCTATTATAGCACTATGTTGTTAAACTCACTGGTTTACAGTTTCCCTAATCCACATTTTCTTTTCAAGCTAGGACAAAACTTGTTCAAATGTGGTACCTGTTACTTCTTATTCTCTCTAGTTCCTCAAAGATCCCAGACAGTGCTACAGTGAGCAAATTTACAAATTCTTTCACAACCTGGAATCTAATTTTTCTTGGTCATAAATCCTTTCTCTATTTATATACCATAAGAGAATCTGTAATTCCTACTTTCCAGTTACTGAAACCAAATACTGTTGGTTACCTATACTACATGTAGGTGAGGAAGGACAGGAACCAGACACAGCGGTACGCCATTTCAGGGGGCCGATGGACCAGTGCAAGAGACAGACATATAAAAACACAACAGTAATCAGTGTGATCAAGGTGGAAATAAAATCAATGGGCACAAAAGAGGGCCCCAAGAAGACCCAAGAGTTAATTCTAGCCTGAGAAGTTAAAGGAAGTTAGTTATGGCTAACGTCTACTATGCTGGGTCTGAAAGAATGACATGCCAAGTAAAAATTTAAATGGAGAAAAGACAGAAGGAACAGTAATTATTGAAGTTATTAGTGTAAATCATTTTCTTTAGATACCACAGGCAATAAATTCTTCTGCTCAAGATCGTCATGGGTTCTCTTCCTGTCACATTTATTCCAAACTATTCAGCCTAACCATCAAGACCTCTAGTAGTTTCATTTACTGATTTGTTCAAGAAATAGTTACTGAATGCTCACTATAAGCTGGGCATTGTTCTAGACACTAAAAATACAGTAGGAAACAAAATAGAAAACCTGAACCTCAAACTCACTCTCAACCTGTGCCCCCATGGAATTTACCTATACTAAAGGGAGGCAGGTAATGGAAAAGTAAGTAAAATATCTAGAAGACAAGACATGTGCTGTGGAGAAAAGAAGGGATGATGGGTTGAGAAATGCCTGGCAAAGGTGGAGGGGGGATCAAGGACACCCTCTCTGACAAGAAGACATATGAACGAAGACCCACAGGACATAAAGGTGTCTGGGGGAAGAACACTCTCAGAGGCAAAGGGAGAAGTGAGAACAAAGGTTCTGAGGCAGGAGTGTTGGGATGTGTCTGAAGAAAAGTTGGAGGCCGGGGCGCCTGTGTGGCTCAGTCAGTTAAGTGTCTGCCTTCAGCTCAGGTCATGGTCCCAGGGTCTTGGGATGGAGTCCCACATCAGGCTCACTGCTCAGTGGGGAGTCTGCTTCTCTCTCTCCCCCTGCCCCTCACCCTGCTTGTGCTCTCTCTGTCTCTCTCAAAGAAATAAATAAAATCTTTAAAAAAGAAAAAGGAAAAAAAAAAGAGAAGTTGGAGGCCAGTTGAGCTGGAGCAAAGTGGGTGAGAGAGAAAAGAGTAGGAAATGAGGTGAGAGATGTGAGGCATAGTAAGGACTTGGTTTTATTCTGAGTGAGGCAGGAACAACTATTACAGGGTTTTGAGCAGAGGAGTAATGTGACCCAGTATATTTTCATAGCATCAGTCTGGCTGCAGAGCTGTAAATGGACCAAGAAGGAGATAAAGGCAGAAAGAAGAAGAATGGATTAGAGGTTACTGGACTTTCCCAGGTAAGAGACGATGGAGATTGGACCAAGGTGGTGGCATAATGGTGGTATAAAGTCATGCATTTGGGATATAATTTGAAGATAGAGCTGGACATGAACATATTTGCTTGTGACCTCAATATGGAAGATGAGAGGAGAGGGTGGGGAGAGAAAGAGAGCAAGAAGCCTGTCAGAGGGGACTCCAAGGTTTTTGGCCTAAGCAATAAACTTGGAGTTATCATTTACTAAGACAGGAAGGCTGTTGGAGAAGTGGCTTTGGAAGGAAGGTCATGTGAAGCCTGAGATGTCTATTAGATATCCAAGTGGAGATGTTAGGTAGTCAATTGTCTATAGAAGTCCCAGAGTGAGTTCTGACCTAGAGAAATAACCATGGGAATATAAGAGTTGGCTTGGGCTGCCATGACATAAAACCACAGACTGAGTGGCTAAAACAATAGAAATGTATTTTCCAACAGTTCTGGAGTCTGGAAATCCAAGATCATTTAACATATGAATTTTGGAGGACACAATTCAGCCCATGATAAGGAGTCATCAGCTTATTGAAAGAGAGTAGATGAGATCATTAAGGCAGTGAACGAGAGTAAAGGAGACAAGATGTCTGAAGGTGGAGCTGTGGTGTTCTTCATTGTTTAGAGATCAGGGAAATGAACAGGAACCAGCAAAGGAGAAATAGAAGGAGTAGCCAGCAAACTGGAAGAAATCTAGAAACATATGGTATCTTAAGAGCCTAGTGAAGGAGATACTCAAGAAGGAGGAAGTCATCTCAAATAAATAAATAAAATCTTTAAAATTGGGGAGGGGAGCACCTGGCTCAGTCAGTGAAGCATCTGCTTTTGGCTCAAGTCATGATCTCAGGGTCCTGGGATCGAGCCCGCATTGGGCTCCCTGCTCAGCAAGGAGTCTGCTTCTCCCTCTCCCTCTACCCCTACTCCCTGCTCCTGCACACACGAGCACGCTCCCTCTCTCTCTCTCAAAGAAATAAAATCTTTTTTTAAAAAAGAAGGAGGAAGTCATCTACATTGTTAAATTTTTCTTAGAGACAAAGGAGGTGAGAACTGAGAAGTCATCATTGGATTTGGAAACGTGGACGTCATTAGTGGCCTCGATGAGAACAGTTTTGGTGGTTTGAGGGAGGGGCAGAGAAGCACAGACTGGAGTAGAGTGAGCACTGAAGAGAAATTGCAGCACTGAATGTCACCAATTCTTTTGAGCTTGGCTATAAAGAACAACAGCGAAATAGAGCTAAAGCTAAAGGATGACAAGAGGACAAAGCAGGGATTTTTTTTAAGATGGGAGAAACAGCAGTGGTTGTATGCTGAGTGGATTGATGCATCATAAAAGAAAGGGATGATACAGAAGAATTGCCAGAGTGATGTCCTTGAATAGCAAGACTCAAGGATGCCTGTAGTATCAAGTAGCAAAAGTGAAGGAGTTTTCCTTACGTACGAAGCTGAATGTTGAAGGTAGAGCACATAGTACAAAGGCAGGGAGGTGGGTGGATGTGGTTGTAAAGGTTCTGGAATTTCCCTTCTGAGCATGGGTGGGAGGGAAGATACTGAACCCCTAGGAAAGAGGAGAGGGGGCGAGGTCGTTGGAAAGGTGAGAAGCAAAGTGAATGGACTAGGGAGTTATAATAGAATTGGCAGCCGACACTGAAAGCCAAGGTGAAGATGGTCATCCTGAATTTAAATCGAGACCACTCATCATAGATGTGTGTTTTCCTCCAGCCATGGTCAGCTAAGAATGTGCGGGTGCCTTGTGGGTTGAGAGTTCAGTGTACCAGTGCTGGCATTTTGCCAGATGAGTCCAATGAGGAGAAGAGTTAGAATGTTACATAAGGAGTTGCTCTAATGATGGGCCTTAGAATCTCAACTGGGAAAGAAGAGAAACAAGGACATGAGTCAAGTAAGTGATGATAAAATGGTGGTAGGGTCAAGGGGGATCCACCCTGGTGGGGCGACCGGAATTGTTGGGAGTCAGGGTACTAAAGAGAGAGAGCTGGAAAGATAGAAAGGGTTGGTCAGAAAGTTCTTTTCTCAACTCTATACTAAATGGCAATTCTATTCTAGAAGAGGGGCTACGATTTGTACTTTAAAAAAAGTTCACACAATAGACATCTCTTGAGAGAGAACCATTACTGTGTCACCAATGTGACAATTATTTTCAGGAGACAGCATGAGAAGAGTGGAACTGTTCTAACAGAGGAGCCAGCTCATCTGGGTTCAAGTTCAGACTTTGCCTCTCAACTCTCAGTTTGTGGGCTCATTTCTTAGCCATTTTGAGTTTCAGTTGGCTCATCTGTAAAATGAGGAAAATAATAACGGCCCTGCAATTATTGCAAAGATCAAATGCAATAAGGTATGTGAAAGTGCTTTGTAAACTAAAAGGCCAATTAACAATAACCTGAAATAGCCACAAGATCATAAATCACCCAGCAAATGGAGAAACACGAGCCTCCAAGGACTTTGGAGGGGGACCTTTGCGCCCCTTCCAACCTCTATGACTAAGCCAAGTGATGTGCTTATTGGACCCCAGGCTCTCTCTGCAGTTTTCTCAGTTACAGCTCCTGTTTTTGTGCTCCAAGCTCTGTATCTTATCGGAGAGGAACAGAGTGGGGAGAAAAGGAAGGGAGGAAATCAGAGTTTGGAAGACAGCAGGATGCAACAGCATTCCCTGAGTGCCTACTGTACATTCACCAGGCATTTTGCAGAAACCTCATTTAGTCCCCGCCCCCCGACTATTTGGTATTATCTTCCCTATAATTCCATATTACAGATGAGGAAACAGACTAGAAAGTTTAAGTTATTGGACCCAAACTATATAATCAGAAGGTGGTAGAAGAGGAAACCAACCCGTTCTCTTTCTGAAACCAAAGCCCAGAGTCTTCCTGATGAACTCTGGAGTTTACAGATAACCGAAACCACTCTTTTCCACCCAAGAAAAATTATCCTTCGGGAGAGTTTTCTGAAGTTCTCATTTGCTCTGTGATGCTTAAGCTTCTAGAATAAGAGGAAGATGAAATCAAAGAAGAGAATCATTTTAGAATACTAAAATTAGTAAAATCCTTGGGGCAAGGAGTTATTCACACCAAAGTGAAAACAACTTAGATTTGGGAAGTGGGTTGTCTTAAAAGTCTCTCTTAGTTTTTCATTTGCTCAGAACTTATCCATTAAGAGGTCTATGACAACACAATAAAGGGACAAATAGAACTGAACTAGTATTCCAGATTCATGAGAGCATCTCAGTGTTGAACAGTTACTGGTCTGGATATCTCTTCCTGAGTAACCATTCACCCCAAAACATGGCTTGAAATAACAATTTGGTACTCTCTCTTGTGGTTCTGAGAGTTGATTGGGTTCTGGGGGTGGTTCTTGTTTAGGATTTCTCCCTGCACTTAATAGCCAGGTGTTGGCTGGACTGCATCCATCTGAAGGTTCCATGGGTCTCGACATCCAAAATGGCTCCCCCCCCATATGGCACTTAATGCTGACTGATGACTGTGTGTCCCATTAGCACTGTCAACCAAAAAGTACACACACAGTCTTTTCATGTGGCTTGGGCTTCTCACTTCTCACAGTCTCTGGGTTCCAAGAGGGAGTGTCCCAAGAGTCAACGTTCCAAGAAGTAGGAGAAAAAAAGTTGCCAGGCCAGTTAAGAGCTATGCCTAGAACTGGCATGGCATCACTTCTGGATTCTATTGGTCAAAAGCAATCACAGATCCCATTCAGATTCAAGACAGTAGAGAAGTAAACTCCACATTTTGATGAGAAAGAGACAAAGTCACATTGCAGAAGAGTGTAGGGATGGGAGACACTATGGCACACATCTCTGGGAAATACAACCAGCCACAGTCACTAGTCCAGTGAGATATCCAAAGTTACACCGGCTTCCACACCAGTCAAACGTCTGGCCTTGGAGTTTGATCTAGCATGGTCCAGACTCTCTGCCCACATCTCATACCATTGCATGCTATGCTGCAACTATATTATTTTCCCTCTTTTCTTTATTCCTACTTAGAGTTTTGGTACTTCTTCTGCACAAAATGCTCCTTCTCTCAGTTCTTCCCATTGAAGCCTCCCCCTCATCATAAAGTATCAGCTCAAAGATCACCTCTTCTGGGACACCTTCCCTGACTAACACATGACTGTGTTTATACCCTCCATAGCCTGTATGTGTTTGCTTTCCTGTCCACCAGCTGTCTTACCAGTACAACACAAGCTCCAAGACAGCCGTGAGCTGGTCTCTGTTGTCCACTGCTATTGCCCAGGGCTGACGCTGGTGTCCGCTGCATGAGGGTCATTCAGCCAATTTTTGTTAAATGAATGAATGATCAAATGAATATCCCTGTCAACTGATAGCCAAAGGCTGCTTAAATTCCTGTTATGACAGAAAATTCAACACTATTTCTTTGGGAAGCTATTTTATCTTTGGACACATCTTACACAATTCCTGCATGATGTTACAAATTTACCTAACTAGTTAAAATGTCTATTATGGATCTACCAAGACTAATTCAGGGTTTTCAAATTGTACCTCCAAGTGCCATAGCTCTGTGGCTCCAACCTCCAGGAAAAGGCCAAGAGGAGACATGGGGGGAAAAGGAAAGGGACCCCATCATCATTTTAATCATAGCAACAATCCTTTTGTTTTAACTATTGGAGTTCTGTAGGAGGCTTAATTTGAAAAACAATTGCATTGCCAAAAATATGACTAGATGGTCTCTGTCTTCATGATGATATTTTTCAGTGTGGTCTTCTAACCCCTGCATCAGAATCAGTACCTTGGAAGTCTGTGAAAAATGCAGATTCTCTGGCCCTTACTGAATTAAAATTTTTGGCCATGGGACCAGGGAATCTATATTTTAACAATCACCTCAGGGGCTTCTTAGTTACCCAAAGTTTGAGAATCACTGCTTTATGATGTGAGAACAATCCGATAAAATACAGAAATAAACTGCCAAAATAGAACTCTTTTTCCTTTGGGATGATCTGTTTACAAAAATTGATGTCTTTTCTCAATATATATATACAGAATTTTTTGGAGGAGTAGGCATGGCTAGTTGACCTCAAGATATCTAGGATGTGGACTTTTATATCTTTGTTGGAGGCCCTAAATGCTCCCTCAAATATCTCTCTCTGGCCCAGTGATTGAAGCTAGAGCATATATATGTGTGTACACACACACACACACACACACACACACACACATAATTACTAGGGGCCAGTGTCACAGCCAACCTACCACCTCACTCAACTGAGTCCTGCCAATTAAGTACTTCTTGAGTGGTATAATAACAGGGCCCTTAAAATTCCAAGCATAAAACAGCTAATAAAAGTATCTTGTTTAACAAAGTAATAATAAAAAAAAAAGCAGAGACAAAAAAAGCTGCAAAGTTTTCTTTGTGATCATTGTTTAACACTGTATGTAATTAAATATTAATGAAAGTATGCTACTTTCATTTTGTGAGCAATTTAATTCAATTAAAAATAAATGGGTCTCCTTGGCTCAGTGGGCATACTGATATACAGAACAGCACTGCCCTTAACTTGGTTTCCACTGTGTTTAAATCCAGCACTGAACAGAGCTACTGAAATTCAACCCCACGCTTACACAATTAACCCATTAAGAACCAAGAGCCAACCTCAGGCAGCCAACTGAGTAGAGCACTCCGCAGCATTCACTGGGTGCAAGGCATAATACTGTTCACTTAAAAAATATTTTAATCAAGCATTTGCTATGTGGGATGAAAAGACACTTAAAATATTTCCTACATGTCAAAACCTAGTTATCTCAGGGGGTGGGATAGGCATTGACCAGAAAGGGGCAGGAGAAATCTGGAAACACTATGTCTGTATCTTGATCTGGGTGTTGGTTAACAGCCACACACACACACACACACACACACACACACACACACACACACTGAGCTATAGTCAGATATATGTAAGTATATACAAAATATATTTAGTGTGTGTGTGTGTGTGTGTATGTATATACATTTAAGGTTAGTGCAATTTATGCACTTGACTGCAAATACAGTTGACCCTTGAATAATGGGGGTTTAGGTGTGCTGATACCCCTGCAGTGGAAAATCTGGGTATTAAGTTTTGACTCCCCAGAAACTTAACTACTAATAACCTACTGTTGGCCTTACTGATAACATAAACAGTCAATTAACACATATTTGTATATGTTAAACATATTATATGCACTGTATTTTTACAATATTATGAGATTGAGAAAAAGTGTTATTAAGAAAATCATAAGGAAGAGAAACTACATTTACAGTGCTGTACTGTATTTACTTACAAGAAAATCCGCATATAAGTGGACCCATGTAGTCCAAACTGTGTTGTTCGAGGGTCACATTATATTTCATACATAATGGGGGGGAAGAGGTACTTCTGCCCACAGGGACCTCACAGTCTGCTACTATTAGGCACAGGAGAAGCCACAAAGGCATCAGGAAGCTCCCGGCTTACCATGTGGCTGGGAAGACACAGACAAATACTTAAAGGTACTAATTTTGTAATAAGAACTTAACACACGTCTTAAAGCGTCCTTAGGAAGAAACCGACAAAGCAGCAGTAAAATTTGACAGTCCGCGCTGAGGGGGAGTGCGCAGGACAGGTGCACCTCGGGTGCGGAACAGGAAAGAGGGGGCACTGGGGCAAAGACAGTTGCGTGGAGCAGAAGCGAGGACTCGGGGGCCAGCAGGCCCAGGGTCAAAAGACCCCCGGTCGTGTCCGCCCGAGGCGGGAGGGGGTTGGGCGCGGTGGGGCGGCGGGTGACAGCGGATTCCGGGACCCTCGGGGCTGCCGGGGTCCAGGCGGTGCCGGGGACTCTGGCGGGGGTGCTTCTGGGCCCCGGGCGAAGGCGCTCGCAGGCCGGGAGGTAATGGATCCGCGGTAGCCGGAGCTGCTCTTTCATTCCCCCAGGAGGGCCGTTGTTTGGGAATGAACTTCTAATAATAACAATGTTATCAATGCTGTGAGGCTGAGCCCGGTGAGTGAGTGAGTGAGTGTGTGAGTGAGTGAGTGTGTGTGTGTGCGCGTGCGCGCGCGCGCGTGTGTGTGTGTGTGTGTGTGTGTGTGTGTGTGTATGTGTGTGTCCCCAGGGGCCGGCGTGTGTGTGTGTGTGTGTGTGTGTGTGTGTCTGTCTGTCTGTCTGTCTCCCTAGGGGCCGGCATCCAGCCCTGAAAGGAGAGCCAGCCCTCGTGAATGTGGAGGAAAATGCCAATCTCTTGACAAAAAGTTTGCTGCTAAAAACGAATCCCCGGCCAACATTTTACAACCTGGACGCATTGTTAATGTGCTGCTTTTTCTGGCAGGAATAGGAAGCCGTGTTTGAAAACAATGTATTCTTTTTAGGTGCAAGGTCAGCGTCTGTTGGACCTCGGAGTGACCGCCAGCCCCCCGCCGCCTGGGAGAAGGCTCCAAAGGCCGGCCAAGGTGCTTCCCAGGCGGGGTGAAGTGCCCTGAGCTGGAGACAGTATCCCCGCCATCCTGCGGGGAGCCCGGATGCACACCAGCCCCAGGGAGGCCTGCGAGGGGCAGCGTGCGCCCGCCGGAGGGGTGGCGGTGCAGACAGAGGACACCTCGTGACACGTGGCCCTGAGGCCCCTGGTCTGTGGCGTGTGTGTGGTAGGAGGGGGGCCCTGCGCACCCCAGCACCTTGCTCCACAGGGCACAGGGGAAGCTGCTCTCAGCCGTAGCCAGGGAGGCCCAGAGCTGCCCCAGCCTCCTCCTGGAGCCTCCCCAGAGCCAGAGCATGTTGGGAGTAGAGAGAATTCAGAAGTGCCTTTTCCACAACTTGTTCTCAGTAGGAAAGAAAATCCAGGCGCTTGCCAGCCAGCCAGCCCTGAGTGAGCGTGCAGGCTCCCCTGCTGAGTAGCTGGGTGAGCTTTGCCACAAGAGACTTCCTCTCAAAAAAATCTTCCCTTTGCTCACATGCAAAAGGGGAATGATACTAATACCTACCACATAGGGCCACTGCATGGATTAAATAGGATAATGGACATGAAGCACTTAGCACAGGCCTGGCGTATGGCCAACACCCAATAAAGGGCATTGCACTTGCTGTTTCTTCTACCTGGAACACTGTCCTTTAGGAAGACCTGTCGTCTTACCTCCCACAGGTCCCTTCTCTAGTTCATTTTTCTCCACAGTGCTTACCACTGTCTAATATAGCATATCTCTTACAGTTGTATCTTTTTTATTGTCTGTGTCTGCCAAACAAGAGAGACGCTCCATGAGAATAGAGATGTGTGTGCTTTGTCTGCTGCTGAATCCCCAGAACCTAGAATAATGCATAGCACACAACAGTTGTTCAATAAACATTAAATAAAGGATAGATGATGATGAAGACCAGGATTGGAGTGTAAAAAGCCCCAGGTTAATCCCTTGATTTCATATTTCACAAGGTCAGCACTCCTACCAGATCGTAAGCAACATGGGCGAAGAAACTCTATCTTGTGTAAGTGGATTCTCCATAGCTAAGGTTGACAGATATGCAAGTAAAAATACTGGACGTTCAGTTGCATTTAAATACATCTCCACTGTTGCATGGGGCATACTTAGACTAAAACAGTTATTTGCGGTTTATCTAAACTTAAAATTTATCTGGGTGTCCTCTACTTTATCGGGCAAACTTATCCATCCCCGATTCAGAGTAGGCACAAAATAAGTAGTTGCTGCATAAATGCATAATATGCTCAAAATCCAGAGAAATCAGAGTAAACCTAAATAAAATAGGAAGGTCAGGCCCAAGAGTGTGCTGCTCATGTTTAACTACTGACTCTTCAAAGAAAAAAAAAATTATCAATTGACAACATGTGACAATTTCCATGGTGTAAATAATCCTACCATGGCTGATTTCAAGCTACCAAGGAGACACGATTAGAATGCACAGTTCAAAAGAGATGAGCCCGATCAGCTTTGGCAAAGCAGCATTGGCCAACTTCAGCATGGACTCCTCAAAGTCATAGGACAGAAGAAAGAGGCAACAGTTATCAACTAAGGGCAATGAAGAAGACATGACTCACCTCCACTTGCCCAGAGCAAGACTCTGTTGGCCACGTCCTCACACACATTCCATGAGGTAGAAATTATTAGCCCCAAGATTTTTAAAAACAAATGGGGAAAATAGGGCAGAGAGAAAACTTTGTTTAAAAATTGTCTGGTCACACAGCTAATAAGCCCGCCCAAAACCTACTCTCTCTGCCCCAAACCAGTCTGCTGCCACTGGACATGGAAGCCCAGGGGCTTCAGAGGTCAGAGATCAGCAGGTCAACTGGGCCATTCCTCAGGAGAAGAAACGGAGGCAAGCAATAAAAGGGTTAGCAAACTCCCCGCAGGGCTGGGGATAGGACCTGTACCTCCCTACCCTCACGGGGATATGTGTGTGTGTGTGTGTGTGTGTGTGTGTGTGTGTGTGTGTGTGTGTGTGTGTGTTGTAGAGAAATTCACAAAGCATGTTCTTCTAATGTGAGGAGTCTAAGAAATAAGCATGGGCACCCTCAAAGGAATCAACACAGGGTAAGTATGCATCAGCTGGGTGTTTTTTTTTTTAATATGTTGCCAATCTGGACTAGGATTTCTGCTTTCTTGATCTCACCCAGGTGATCTCAAACCTTAGACCAGAGCAGAGAAAACCTGTTACAAAGCGGTGGCCCACGCAGAGGTTGGGGGCTTTTTCTTTACGCAAGATGAGCAGTCTCAACTCCTGGCTTGAAGTGAGAACCCACAAAGTTCTACAAAAGCCCCTGTATATGTCTCTCTTTTCTTCTCCCCCTAGGAGTTCCACAGAGGACAGCCATGGACGGAACCCGGGCTCTGTCGGTCACTGCGTGTGGCCACAGGCAAGTCCCTGTCCCACTCTCTCCCAGCTATACAACAAAAGTATCATTTCTGAGGCCTCTTCCAGCAATAACAGCTATGATAGTCTCTCCTAACCCCCACCTTTTCCCTCCCCGCATCTTCTCCCTCTCTTCTCCCTTCCTCATTATCTTCCTGTTTTTCTCAGTTTTTCCAAAACTTCTTTCCCTTCCCTCACCCCACCTTCTCCGGCTCTGTACCGCATCCTCGCTTGTCTGTCTGTCTCTCCTTCTCGCGCCCTCTACCCACTACCCTCCAGACTGCTGGAGCTAATACTGGCCCTTAATTAGACAGAAGCTCTGCTAATAAAACAAAGAAAGAAAATAGGAAATGAGGAGCAGGCAGCGCCTCGGCGGAGAGGCAGATCTCCAGAGTAGGCAGGCCCCCAGCAGTACTCTGCTATTCATAATATTAACTGTGCCCTTCTCTTTTATCTGGAGAGCACCTCACCAGCTACACAAACAAAAGATTATGCAGATTATCAGAAACATAAAGAAAAAAAATCATCTTAACTAAACATCCCAAAATGTACGCCCCTGAATGGGAAAACCTGGGCATCCCAAGGCCACAAGCACCCTCCAGAACAAGAACGGCGCTGGCCTTTGCCTGTCCCCCTCATGATGAGTGGCACAGCGCCCCGAGAGGTGTCCCGGCCTGCTGTAAACTCTGGAAGCAAATGAGAGCCCTCAAGGCTCATTAGACCTATTTATACAGTTCTTCATTGGGAAAAATTAAATCTTCCAAACACAGATAAATACACCCCTGTGACAAATGAACTAGCTAGTCACGTTTAAACCCCAGCTCCAGTGCTGACAAATGTACTAGTTGAACCCCCCAGGCAAGATAAACATAATTCTTTATCTTGAATTCCCTTTAGTTGGGAGAGAAGGAACACAAGGGCTACCACAAGTGTGTAGGGATGGAGGCGGGCGTGGGGAAGCCTGGGAGGGGGTAGTGCTGTAAGTTAGGAAGAGCTCGGCCAGGTAGCCAAACCACAAGGCCTCTCCCTGCCTAGATCTGCTCGGGCCTTCTGCTAACCTTGAGGGTTTCTCAGCCCGACTGCCCTGGCCACCAGCTATCTTCTACCTACATGGCAATATCCTTGGAGATCCCAATGGCGCACGGTGACACAGGGTGCCCTCAACATGGCTCACAGCCTACCCTCTGTATTTCTCAACAGGCCCTATCTTTTCCAGGAAACACTCCTTTTCTGGGAAAGGTTGGCAGAGAATGATCCTGGCAGGAAATGGCCATCTGAGGACCTCTGAGAAGAGATAATGATAAGATAGAAGAGAAGAAAGAGAAGGCCCTGGCTCGCTCTTGGGAATCCCCATTCCTGGAGCAGTAGTGGCATGTTCTAGAGCTGGTGGCCACTGGCCACAGGTGGCTGTTGAGCACTTGGAAGGTGGCTGGCCTGAACTGATTACATGTTGAAATGATATTTTGGATATGTTGGGTTGAATAAAATATATGATGGAATATATCATTATATATATATCATTTATATATAATAAAATATATGCTGTTTTTTTCTTTTTTTCCTTTCTAAATGTGACCACTAGCAACCTGAAAACTGCACAGGACATATTCTATTTCTATGGCACAGCACACCTCTGGAGAAGCTTTAGCTTCAACACATTGAAATCTAGGTTTCCTCAAGAGCCCATTTTCAGACTTTGCCTCATTATGAAACCTTTTCATGCTTGAACCAAAGTGGAATTGATTTGTGTTTTCTTTTTTCCCAGCATAGGGCCCTAAAGTTAAACTCATCCTAAGCCATGAAAAGAGAAAGCTAGATCCAGAAGTTCCTCTCTTCAGCCCCTGTACCTTCAGGCTTCAAAGCTCCCTGCCTTTCCTGTCGTTTCTTCCTCTTGCATCCTCCCACTCTTGCCCTGAGAAGGCAGGCTCTATGCTCTGCCCTATGTGTGTTAGGCTTTGCTTTAGAAATAGCAGAATACAAATGCTGATAAGCACCTGGGGAGACCATCAGACCCATTCAAATTGGTCCACTTGACCCAGCCCCAGTGAAACAAACTGCATTGGTCAATTCTTTTTTAAAAGGAAATAATGCTCATTTGTTTTCCTGTAGTAAATAATACTTATTCATTGTAGAAAAAAATGGGAAAACAGAAGCCAAAAGAAGAAAATGAAAATCACCCACAATCTCAAACCTCAGCCTGGCCATTGTTGATGTTTTAGGGTGCATCCTGCCAAAATTGTATTTTGTACAACAAAAGTAATAATTATAACATCTATTGCATGCTTACTAGACCGATGCAATGAGCTAGACATTTTAAACATATTTTTCTTCATCATTGTCCTAAAGTAGATTCTATTATTATCCCCATATTATGGTTGAGAAAACTGAGACTTAGCAAGGTTAAATGTCTTGTCCAAAGACAAACCACTAGTAAGTGGCTGAACCACTTAACCATAGGTCCGAATGGGCTCTGGACAGGAAGCACTCAGACTCATGCCTCTGGCTGAAAGTTTTCCAAGGAGAAAGACACTATCACCTCCTTCATCGACTTGTTCTCTTAAAGGCATCCAGCTCCACCTAACCCTCCTAGATTCACAGTTCCTACCACCATCTCTTCAGACCATTTACTGTAACAGAATACCATAGACGAGGTGGATTATAAGTAACAGGACTTATTTCTTTTACAGGTCCAGAGGCTGGGAAGTCCTAGATTGGGATGTCTGTAGATTCAGTGTCTGGTGAGGTCTGGCTTCCTGGTTCATGGATGGCTACCTTCTTCCTGTGTCCTCACATGGCCAGAAGGGATGAGGGAGTGCTCTGGGGTCCCTTTAATAATGGACTAATCCCATCATAAGAGCTCTGTCCTCATGACCTAATCATCTCCCAAAGGCTCCATATCCAAATACCATCACATGGTTGGCTTCAACATATGAATTGTGGAAGGACGCAAATCTGCAGTCTGCAACAGTGCCATTCATTACACATGTCCTAATCTACCAGAAACTGCTTCTCATGTATGTATTCATCCATTCAACAAATATTTGTTGGACACTTACTTTGTCCCGGGTGATATTCAAGGCAACTGGAATATAGCAGTGAACAAAATCAACAAAGTTCCTTTGCTCTTATGGAGCTTATGTTTCAGTTTTGAGAAATAAATAGACAAGCAAATATATATTATGTCAGATAATAAGTGCAACAAACCACTAAGAAGAGAAAATTGAGTGTGTTGAGGGGGACACAAAAGGGTGGGAAGGAAAGTGGCACTAAGAATCCCATAGGGGGTTGCATTATTATTTGCAATTATTCACACCTTACTTAGAAACTCGGTCAAGACAGATTGCTCTTTTTTTTCAGGCTGGGCAGGGAAGACCTCCCAGGGAAGGTAACATTTGAGCAGGGACCTTGAAAGAAGCGAGGAAAGGAGTCATTAAGTTATCTGGAGGAAGAGCTTTCCAGAGCCGAATGTGCAGCAAAAGCAGAGGGTCTGTAATGGGAGCATGGCTGGTGCCTGTGAGGAAAGTCAAGGGACCAGTGTGGCCAGGGGGAAGCTAGTGACAGTGGTAGGAGATTAATTTAGACAGGTGTGTGGAGTGAGGACAGATCACGTAGGGTCTTTCCAGCCACTGCAAAAATCTGGCTTTTCCCCTGAGTGGGATAGAAAGCCATGGAAGGTTTTTAGCAGAGGAGATATGACTTACCTGTTCAAAGGATCACTCCAGCTACTGTCTTAAGAATATATTTGGGGGGCAAGTGTTGAAGCAGACTGACCTCTTGAGAGCTATCCAGTAATCTAAAGAGGAAATGATACTGGCTAGGATCAAGACAGGAGAGGGAGTCTGATTCTAGATCTATTTTGCAGGTAGAACGAACAGGATTTGCTGATGGGTCGCATGTGGGTGATGAAAGTGTCGAGGAGGGTTCCAAGTTTTTCAGCCCCAAGCAACTAAACAGATAAGATTACCATTAACTAAGATGGAAAAACTACAGGGAGGAGTTTTGTTTTTTTTTCTTTGAGGGAGTATAGAAATCAGGAGCTTGTTTGGGGGTATGTTAAGCTTCAGGTACTTATCAGAGTCGAAACGTCAAATAAAAAGTTGCATATTACCTGTGTTCAGGGAACAGTCCAGGCTTGAGATATGAATTTGCAAGTTCTTGGAAAATAGATGATATTTAAAACCATGACCCTGAGTGAGGTTATCTTGGCAATGATTAGTTACAACACAGATGAGATATTTAGACTAAATCCTTGGACCTTCCAACTGGTGGATCTTACAGATGTGACAAAAAAACAGCAAAAGAGACTGGAGGGAACAGTTAGTGAATAACCAGTAAATGAATAACCAGAAGAGAGGGGTATCCAGGTCTGACAAAGACAGCTTTTCAAGTTGAACCCTGTCAATTGCTGCTGATGGAGTATGATATGGAGAATTGGCCATTGGATCTGATAATCTGGAGAGCATATACATTACCAATATAAGCAAGTAAGACAAACCAAGAAATCATTGCAGAAGGGCACTGGGTCAGGGGAGGCAATGAACCTCCCTTTCATTATTCTTGTCTTCCTTCATGGATCTTAGGGACACCTGAGGATCAGTTAGCCTCTTCCAACTGTTCTTGCTAGTCTAATCTGGCTTCCTATGCAATAGACATATTTATACTAAAATGATGATCAAGAGAGTCTTTTTAAATGTTAACAATGCTTGGTGGTGAGTTCCCATTGGAAGTTCTTAAGACCCAAAGCATCTTCCAAAGCTTTGGTGAGTTGACAACCTTTGGAAGAAGGAATACATTTTCCAGACTTCTGTGAACTTACAAAGCAGGGTATTTTCAGATGACCATGCCTATACTCAGGACAGGCAGAATATTGTAACATGTATATGGCGGATACCTTCTTAGCAAGTGTTAAAATCAGGTGAGAGTCATACTGATGGAGGATTAAATTGCCTGGACTCCATAAATAGACTTAACAATCCCAATAACTGAAAATCAACTCTTACTGTCTCATTTTTCCCTGTCTTCTGACAATAACAAGATTTGGCCTTTTCTGTCCAATTCCATTTTTTAAATTTTTTTAAATGCGGGGAGGAGCAGAGAGAGAGAGAAGAGAATCTTAAACAGGTTCCACGCCCAGAACAGAGCCCAACTCGAGACTGGATCTCACAAGCTTGAGATCATGACTTGAGCCAAGAGTTGGACACTTAACCAACTGAGCCGTCCAGGCACCCCTGTCCAATTCCATTTTTAAAATATTTCTAAAGACTTGTAGACCATTGGCCCTACAATAGCATGTGTACATGATGTGCCAAGTCTATTTTGTTGCCTCTAATCCATTCTGCGGAGTCTAACTTGAATCTCAGGATCTACCTCTCAGTGTCCCTTTGTCCTCTCCTTAAATAATTCATCCAGAAACTCTTAAATGTCCTCGGCTAAATAAGGTCCAAGTCACGTGAAAGAGAGATATGACTCACTCACAAGGCCGCACTTGGAATTCACGCAGTCCTTCAGTGTGAAGAGCAGGCGGGAGAGGTCTGATCCGGATAGTGATGGAGGACAAGCTCTAGAGCCTGAAGGAAGTACCAACACAGGCATGCTTCCTTCCTCCCAAAGCAAGAAAAATGGGCTCTGGGAAAAAGACAGACAGACATGCTTTATTTTTATCTGAAGCCTAGTCTTCTAAATCCAAAAGCCTCTAGAAAATTTCCAGAGGCAACGTGACTAAGAATACAGCCTTTCTAAAAAATAGTCATTGCAAGTCATTACAATGTTCTCTTTCTAAAACTGCACCTGCTCTTTCATCGAACTGGGCTGCTTCTGCACCCTTCTGAATAGGTAGAAGAGTGTTCTCTTTATCCCCTGCAGCCACACTGTTCTAGAAGCCTCTGTTTTCATGAAGGATAGCTCCTTGAAAAGTCCATGTTAGTGTTCATGTACATGGAGCTTTTGACACGTTTGAGAACTGTTATGGAGTTTGGCTTTCCATTATTATAACAACTTCACAATCTATATACTCCATACAGAAGTTTCTTGAAATATAGGCTGTATTCATTCATTCAACGAATATTCATTGAGCACCTATTGTCCAAAGCACCATCCAAGACCCCAGAAGAGGACAGCAGTGAACAAAACAGATAAAAATTCTTTTTCTCATGGAGTTTAATGTGGGACAAGACTAAAAACAAACAATATAAGTAAGTAGAACAGATAATTAGTCAAATGATGGTAAGTGCTATGGAGAAAAACAACCAGGGCAGGTGAGTAACCTGGGTAAAGAGGTATAAAGAGAGTTATAATTTTAAAGAGGGTGGTCAGGGAAGAGTTTGTTGAAGAAGTGTCATTTGAGCAAAGAATAGAAAGAATTGAGGGTTTAAGCTTTGCAGATATCTGAGAGGGGAACCAACTAGGAAGAAGGAATTGTGATAATATAGGTCCCGAGGCTGTGGTGTGCCTGGAATGTTCAAGGTACAACGAGAAAATCAGTGTGGTCCATGTAGGGTGAACAAAGAGAGTAGTAGGGGAGAGGTAGTGTGGGCCTAAATCATGCAGTCAAGTCCCCCTGTAGGAACTTGAGCTTTTTCTCTAGTGAGATGTGGACCCACTGAAGGATTCTGAATGGCTGAGTGACATATTCTAACTTATATTAGAATAGGATCCCTTGGCTGCTTTGTGCAAAATACATGATACAAGAATAAGAAGGCAATCAGGGATATCAGTTAAGAGATTATTGCAATAATCCAAGTGAATATTGATGGTAGCACATCACCCATCCAAGTGATATGAAGCACCTGGGCAAACCGCAAATTCCAGAGCCAATCTTAGATCCCCTGGATCAGAATGTGGGGTCCTAGGACTCCAAAGTTTTCACAAGTACCAGGTATTGCATAGGGACGCTAGAGTTTAAAAACCATTCTTCTCTTCTATAGGGTGCCAGTCATTGATTTCTTATCTCTCAGCTCCAAATTCACCCTTCACTGCCCACTCCAAAAAAATAGATATGGACCCTTTCAATAGCTTTCCTTTGCCTGCCAGCATAACGCTAAGCTTTGTCAGTAGAAAGCATGGAGAGACATTGCAGGGGGAAGGGTATGCCCATCCTCACTTGGTGTTCTTGTTCGGTGGGATCCCCCATCACAGGCCATGTCTCCATTGTTCCCCCTGCACACGAGGAGATCCTTCAGCAGCCTGCTCCTGCCATGCAGAACCTTCGTTAGCACCACGCGTGTGCCTACAGCACACATGGCTTGCCCAGCTCCTGCCGAGTGGGCAGCTTCTTCGGTGCCAGGCTCCTGCAGTCCAGGCAACTTTTCCAGCAGCGAGCTGCAGCTGCACAGGTGGCTTCTCAAGTATCCAGTTCCTTCTGTGCACGGCAGCCAGCAGTGCCCCACGTCTAGCAGCTGCCCCCAGCACCTCAGGTAATTTCATCGTAAATGCCTTCCGAGAGACATGACCTCCTGAACAACTTTCTCTGCATCCTCGAGAGCTCATTTATGATGAGGTCGAGAAGGCAAATTTCCAGCAAATTCCATCGACACAGCTACTCATTTTCTATCCGGGGGGCCACCAGCATGCGCTCTCCAACAGTGTCTGAATCCCAGCCTGGAGAGTGGGTCAGAGGGGGAGTGGACGAGAGGCAGAGAGATGTTCCTGGGGCCATTATCTCAGCACTGGGGGCAATAGTTGCTTCTTTCAACTGCTATTCCTATGTCTTTAGAGTTCTCTTTACTTCTTCCTAGCGAACCCCTCATTATTCTAATCACCGTTATAGTTAATAATTCTTTATACTAACATGTTTGTGTTCAAATGACTGTGTAGGCTCTCTCTTCTGATTAGACCGTGACTGACACATACAGCATCACATACCTGGAAGGAAATTTAAAAGCCCAACTTCTAAGCTGCCAAACCTGAATGTTTGAGAAATTGTTGGATAATGGAGACAAACCAGTTTTTATCCAATTGTTTGGCAGAGTTTTATGCATGGTAAATAATTATTTCTGTCTGCTTTACCACCGTCTGTCTTCAACTGAAGAACCAAGAAAGCACAGTCTCTCCGAACCACTGGGGTGCAGAGCCCAGTGGAGCACTGCTCCCTGGGAGGGAGCTAATTGATGGACAAGCCCTCCAAGATATATAAATAATCCCTGAGCAAAATCAAGATCTTCTGGAAGGTTCCTCCAGTACTAGTATCCTTCCCACAAAACAGATGCTTTTTTCCACTTGTCACCTGGTTACAACTGGAGAAACTGAGGCTACTTGGATTAGGTCATATTACCTCACGATTATATACATAAGCTTTTGAATCAGACATGCTTATCACTAACTAGCTCTATGACCTCGGGCAAGTTGCTTAACCTGTCTTGTGCCTCAGTTGTCACGCACATGTGTGAAATCTGCCTAATAGCAGATTTTGCTTCCAGAGGGCTATTGTAAGGATTAGATGAAATCATACACTTGGTAAGGAATTATGTGTAAAGCATTTCACCTGGCACCTGCAAACGTGATGGTGGATGTGCTTGCTGAAAAGTGCAAGTCAACACGTTGTCAGGTGTTCAGTCAACATGCTGTCAAATCCAAGTCCATTTGTAACCAAGCTGAGTGACCAGTTTGGGTCCCGATAGTCAGAGCCTGTGCCTTTTCCATGGGTAGCGCTGGCTGTCTGTGATTTCTCCCTCGGCTTTGGTTTCTATTCCCATCCCCAACTCCAGACCCGAAGAGTCATGCAGAAAGGTCAATTCTCGAGATATGTGATCTCTAGCGACAATTTATCAGAAAAGTCTAGAAAGCACTGTCTGAGAGAAAAATCATTTGAGCCACACAGGTCATTATAAATGTTCTACTAGCTCCACATTTTACAAACTAAAAATAAAACAGGTACAATTAATTTTAATAATATAGTTCATTTAACCATATGTATGTGATACATATATCTAATATTATCATTTTAAAATGTAATCAGTATTTAAAATACTATCAAAATATCACAGATTCTTTTTTTCTGGTCTCTGAAATCCGGTATGTATCATACACTTACAACATTTCTCAATTCAGGCGAGCCACATCAAGTGCTCAATAGCCAAATCCGGTGAGTAACCACCATATTGAACAGAAGAGTTCCAGATCATCCAGCCCAGACCGTGTGTTCATTCTAAGACGAGGGCACAGAGGCTCAAAGAAGTTTTATGGATTGTCCTTCCTAAGTCATGATGCTAAACAGTGGAAAAATCAGGACTGGAATCCAAAGTACCTGACCCCTGGGTTTAAAACCCAACCCTGCTCTTTATTAGCTGTGTGACTCTGGGCAAATTTTTTTACCTCTCTGAACTTCAGTTTCCTTTTCTATAAAACGGAAGTGATGCTATAGTCTCAAAAGTTGTGCTAAGGATTGAAGAAGGGGATGGAGGTAAAGCACTTAGCGTGCAGCAAGCATTGGCTATAACTGGAGTAGTAAGTTGCAGTAATCAGCTTCACCAACCACATGGTCTTTCATCTGACCTCAGCTTCCTCTAGCAGGAGGCACCTGTTGCACACCACTGGCTTTGGCTGGGGCCTTGGTCTAGCCACCAAGCGCGGTGTCATGATGCTGCACACACCATCCCAGCTTTGGAATGGCTCTTCCTCTGTTTCCAAGTCAGAAAGCAGACAGTCGATTTGCCTTTCAAGATTCTCTTCATAAAAGAAACATAATGAATTTTTAAAATTTCATCCAGAAGGACAAAGTTACAGGGAGAGAGTCATGAAGTGCCCCTCCCATCCCAGTCCCTGGTGACCCTGAGGGCCCCTGACTCACCTGCTTCCCCTATTGACCCTCCTTGCTCATCCAGAAGCCACAGTGCTGGCTCAACAGGAGATAATGTCATTTGTTGACATTTCCCAGGTGACAACAAAGTCAAGCCCTCTTTTAGGGATCTGAGTCTTTGCATATAATTAGCAGATCAAATTACCCTCAGGGAACTGACATTCTCTTTGTCAAGAGGAACCACAGCCTCAGAGAAAGGGGGTGGAGACTGAACCACCTCCCTTCTCTGGGCCTTTCTTCATTTATGGATCTCAAAGGGAGGCATGAATGAGGAAGGAACAGAGGGTTCCAGGCTCTACTTCTCATTTATCTTAGAAATTTACTTCCATGGATGTGTACTCTGGAAGTGAGTGCATAAACTGAGCGTGGCAAACAGAACATTTCCACTTTCAATGAACGAGTGTCTATCTGGCATCCTTCCGTTTGTAAAACACGTGGCTAAACATTATTTTTAAACTTCAAGAAACTTACAACCTATTTGGAAGAAAATGCATGAGACATAGGTTTACATAATACTGATATAATAGCAATATATTACATTAATTATTGACATATAATTATAGCTATATTATTAATAGAATATAAGATCATTCATTAAAAGAACTATAGATCTGATCCTACAAGGGCTTAGGAACGAAGGGGTGTGAAATAACATCGGTCCGGAGTGATACCTAAAGGCTTTAGGGAGGTGGCAGAGGTTGAAAGAGCAAATGAATTTAAATGAGAGCAAAGGAAATCCCAGGGGAAAGAGTGTGGAGGGGTGGCAGTAAGCTAGACTTAAAGAAAGGAAAGTCGAGGCTTGGGCAGGGGACTGAGGTGCTGGATGAGGTTGATGAGAGGTGGGATGTGGGAAGGAGGTTGGAGAGGTAGGTTGTGCTCTCTTCGGTCAATGGGCGGTTTTAGCACCCTCTCCATGCCAATCCTTCTGCTGGGCCTTTAAGAGGGAGTTGTTTGCAAAGCACCCACAGAGACCCTCTCCCCAGCCTAAATGCCTGGCTTGGGAATTAGGTCGCATATTTTAATTTTATGGCAATGAACCTTCACACTGAAATACTTGCTGAAGAGAACACCTTTCCCTTCCCCTTGCACTTCTAACCACATAGGTTTTTTTTCCAACAACAATGAACAATGCCCATTTGACCTTGAAGTTCAGAGTCAATAGCAGGCATAAGAATAAAAGCGAAAAGTGGGAGAAGAGAGGAGACCAAGAAAAAAATGTATGGGGTATCACTGCCACTAGGGTTCTTGGGAGTCTGAGA
Organism: Eumetopias jubatus; assembly: GCF_037043125.1. NCBI lineage: Eukaryota > Metazoa > Chordata > Mammalia > Carnivora > Otariidae > Eumetopias > Eumetopias jubatus. Next base: position 39,308,337 of record NW_028274818.1, read on the forward strand.
ACTTCTAACAAATATCATTTTACTGCATTGGCACCCTGGGCTTGGCTTACTGAAGAATACATTATGGTAGGTTTGTGAAGCCCATGAACTAATGAGGAGGTGCCTGCCACAAAACTAGAGGCACTTCTAGCTATATTAGACTTTTCATTCACCAAAGGCATTTTGTCTCACATTTTATCATATTGATAACTTCTTAACCTGGTTTTTGCAAATAAATAACCATCGCAGGAGCTCGTTCTAATTACCTCCTGCCCTTTGGGTACCTTATTTATGCCACCCCTTTTAAATAATGTTTGCACTTTCAGATTTCTCTTTCCTTTCTTACAGAGATTTTCTTGAGTCTAGAAGGATTCTTTAAAACAAAATAAACAAAAAACCCTGGAAAGCAAATTTAGCCATCTATTGCCTTTGGCCTTAAAAAATCTTCCCAGTGACTCTTCTTTCATTCCCTGACAAACTCCTTCTTTGCTATCTGTAAATGGTGCTGACAACGAACAATCAGATGAAAGTATTAGCCCAAGAATTCCCATCATGTGAATGTGTTTGAGTGCTTTTCTCATCCTCAGACTTGGATCTGGCTCTAGCCATTAACACTTTTCCTAAGAGTAGACACCTTCCTCAAGTCACAACTGAAACTTAAAAAAAGCGGATGTCAGCCAAAGGCAGCCATTCCCTCCGTCATGAGTTGTCTTCCCCTTTGCTAAAGAACTGAAATAAGATGAGTTGCTGACATCTGGTGGTTGCTAAGCAGAGTGTAAGCTCAGTCTCTGAAGGTCTTCTACCTCAGGTTACAATAAATTCCTCAGCCTCCAATTCCTGGAGGCAACGTCTTGACATGAGATTTTTTTTTTTTTTTTTTTTTTTTTTATCCAAAGGGAAAGCAAGAATGCAGACTAAGACCCAATGGAAGCAATCCCTCCCGGGGCACTGAGAAGATGAGTGTGGCAACCAGAATGAAAAGTTGGCTTCCTTGGAGCAGCTAAGATTCCTTGGATTTGGACAAGATGAGACTTGGTCCCAAGATACTTGATGAATCATGGATGGTGAACGACACAGGGCAATCCCTTTTGAGGACAAGTAATGTTTTTGTTGCAGCTGGAAAATTTTCTACTCTGTTCACTCCCTCTTTGCTGCTTGAGTATTTTAAGAATCTGTCCATGGGTTGGGGGCCACAGAGTGGAAAGTAGTTCCCAAAGCATTCTGAATTCTTTTACTCTTCTGTCTCTCTGCTCACAACGTGTGGCCAGGAGCTGCTGGGAGTGTCATGGACCTCAGATCTTTGCTCACAAAAGTTTTTTGAACTCCATCTCTAGAGGGCAAGGGGAATCTTAGCTCTGGACGGGGCAAAGGCATCCAGCACTAAGACGTTCAGAGCCTCGACATAGATCAGGGAACTCCAGAATTCGAGCCTGGGGAGGAAGGCTTCCCCAAAGTTACAGGCAGAAAGGAGATTACTCACTATTCTAAAATGCTATTTGATCTCTTCATAGCTCTTATTACTCAATATATACATTCTGTTTATTGGTTTTCCTGGATTTTGCCTATCTACTCTTGTTTCGCCTTCTCTACCTAATACTCCTAATCCCTAAACTAGAAAGTGAAATGTGAAAGCAAGCACTTTGCCTGTCTCCTTCACCATTTATACCTCCAGCACCTGAAACGTTGTTTAGTACATGGTAAAGTTCTCAAATATTTGTTCAATTTTAAAAAATGACCAATACTCCCATAGTCCCTCCGAAAATCAAAAGGGAGTCACTCCCTCACCTTCCTTTCCTCTAGAAAGCCCACAGGAAGGTCACGTTCAGGGACACCATGGAAGAGCCATAGCAACTCTGTATTTGCCTCATTGACTGACAGCCCAGAGCAAAGGGCAGACACCCCAGGGCCAGCCAAACTACCTCTACTGGTTCCCAGAGGGTGACTGGAGTGAACAGGGACGAAGGCTGCCTTCCCCACAAGGCCTTCTGAGTGCTCCAGAGAACTGGAGACAGAAATCTTTATGGGCAAGGTTGAGTATATTGCAACATATGTTCTCAGTGCTAAATTGCTCTCCGGGTGTGCATGAGTCTGTGGGGGCTGTGGGAAGTGTGTTGGAAAACTTTCCCTGTGTCTCCAACTAAATGGCTTCCTGAGGAAATGAGAAATGGAGGTGGGGTGGGTGGGAAGGAATGAAAAAATTCCAGTAAGGAAAAAAAAATGACTTTTTTTTTTCCTTTGGAACAGGGAGAGTTATTGGCAGATCTGAAATTCCAGGATCTCTGTGCATTAGAAACACAAAAGGCTTAAACATTTTTTTAAATTTAAAAACATGAGGTAGTAGACACTATAATAAGCACTTAAGAGATAATACTTTTAAATTGAGGGGGTTGGGAAAGCTTGGCCCCGAGTGACAAGAACCCAGGGTTCTGTCCCTCCCCACTCAGCTCAGCAGAGCAGGTACTTTCTGACAGCCATTAATATAGTTTATGGTTAAGTTGCTGGACCCCATGTGGACTGAAAGGGCCTCTTTATCTTTAAACAAACAGATGAGGAAGGAGGATCTCCCCCACCCAAGCCTAGACCTATATTTGTGAGACCACACCATGGGTTTTTCCATCCCAGCTATCAATCTTCCCTTGTTTGCAGTTTGAGAGAAAAAAAGAGAAGCACAGGCGAGGTGAGGCATCAGCAGAAAGGTAACTTGGCTCTATTTGAGCAGAGCTTAACAAAAGTCACTCAGTCTGACTTTTCTTGAAAATGGATGGAAGAAATGTGGGAAAATCAAGGACTCATGGGGAGACTCTCTGACGCTCCCTTCCCCCAAACACCACCCATCCCTTCATCGAGGTTGCTGTAACCTCGCATGGTGCCTGAGCATGGGGCCCCTGCGGACATCCCCGGAGGGCATGTCCCAGGTTCCAGCTTAGAGTATTATCAATAACAGTTGCAGTGGAACAGAAAGCTCTGGGAAGTGTCTTCGGCACACAGCGCCATGCTAGATGGTGTCGAAAAACTCACAGCCACCAGACTTTACAGTCTAAGAATAACCTAATAGCCTTCTCAGCGAACATCGAGTATGCTAACGACAAGGTTATTTTTGCTTTGTTTAATTTTGCTTTTATCGCAGTGCCATGCAGTGGTGAAGCTCACGAGTTTCTGTGTCCGACAAAACCAGCTTTGAATCCCAGTTCTTTTACCCGTTCATGCGTGACCTCGAGCAAACTTGAAACTTGAAATGGGGATAAAACCAGCTACCACGCACGTAGAGTTGTGGTAAGGATAGAATGAAGTCACACGGCGCCTGCCACATAGCAAATTCTCAGGAAGGGGCTGCTGTTGGTTTTGGGCATAGAGAAACAATAGCATTTGGGGAGGACCAGCTGTGTGCAAGACACTGCTTGAAGTTCTTTGCATATATTACTCATTTCACCTCATAAGAATCCTATGTGGTAAGTGCTATTCTTTTTCTCATTTTAGAGATGTGAAGAACTGAGGCACACCGCCCACGATCACACAATTACTGAGTGGTGAACCCAAGTTGTCTAGTTTCAGAGATGTCACCACAAAGGAAGGTGTAGTTGTTGATCTAAATAACTGTGCTGCTATTTCTGCCCAAAACACCTGAGCGGAAGATTTCCTTGCTAGCCCCCTCACCTGCTGACACCAGGCAGTGAACATCCAACATCAACTGGACTCTGTCTCCTTGGACAGGCCCCAGGCTCAATTTGGATGGACAGCCTCTACGAACATTTACCCTTGCCCTGACCTCCCAACTGAAAACAAAAAGGGGGACAGTTACATAAACTAATGCTGACCTACATTCTTGACACTGTAAGTTGCTTCTGGATCCCCAGAGCGAACACCAAGTTTCACCAAGAGAGAAGCACAAACTGATGTCCGATTCGCTCTTACCCCTCGCATACCCCCCAGTAGCCCAACTTGGCCACAGATCAGCAGGTATTGATTGGTTTGGTTTTGCTACCTTTGCTCCCTCAAGGGAAGACTAGCTCTTTAAACACAACCCAAAATGAAATGAAACAAAACATATAGCAAGACAAAAGCTTATAATTTTGGATTTTTGTGGAAAAAAATAAGTTTGCAGAAATTAGTTATAACTACAGAAGAGTTCTTTTACAAAATTGCTTAATTTTCAAGTACTTAAACACTATCAAATAAGAGAATATTGCCAAGTGGGGTTGTGGAGACAAGATTTAATGAACAAGTGATAAAATCTCATAATTACTCCATTCCATACATAGAATATTTGCATAGATAAAGTTTGACTCCTCAAATAATTAGACATCATTCCCTACAAACTTGTTTTGCTAATTGCCTTAGGAGATATTGTTTCAAAATAAAAAACAAAATTCTGATTTTTTTTTAAATCTAAATTATCCAAATTAGTGGCTATCTTATTACCAAAGTTTTGTGGTTATTAGTCTAAAAAACATTTGCTGGGTTTTTTTTTGAAGGATACACAACAAAAATGTGACAACTAAATCTCTGGAGTCATTAGCATCAGACAAAAGCAGTGACTGAGATTTAGTCACTGATGCTGTTTTAATACATGGCTCACTCCTTACAATGCCCCCAAACCACTACTACATAGTTCTCTGATAGGAGACAGAAGTCCAAGTTCAAATATAGACCTACCACTGGATCATTAGGGGACACCCAAAACATCACTTAACTTACCAGGCCCCAGCTTCCTCCGTCCTATAGATGACCGAACCAGCCCCAAAGGTTCTTCAGAGATGACGACAATGTTAGTGTTGATGACAAGGATGGGATGATGCTGGTGACAGCTGTGGTGGTGATATTAGTTGTGGTGGTGGGGATGACAATGTTAATATGGTGGCAGCGATGGTGACGATGATGGTGGCCCCTGCTGTTTAGTGAGTCTCCTCATATGCTGAACACTCTTCTAAACCTTTGACTTGAATTAATTAAAAATATCCTCATGGAACCCAAGACCAGGGATCTCTTCCCAAACCCCTGTCTATTGTGCACTCTTAAACAAAGGACACTGTGGCAGACTGCATTTTCAAAAAGTAGCCTCAGCAATACCCTCCATCCTACAGCCCCTTTGTACAATGTGTTTTTGACACTTTTCCCATCAATAAGTGGGGTCTATCTTTCCTCCACTTGAGTCTAGGTGGGTTGATAACTAGGGCAGAAGTGACAATGTGTGACTTCCAAGGCTAGGTCATTAAATGCCTGACAACCCCTGCTGGGGTCTTTTTAGGATGCTTACCCTTGAACCCAGCCATGAGGCTGTGAGGAAGCTCGAGGCACAAAGAGAGACTGTGTGTAAATACTGGGTCTGACACCTCCAGCACAGTTCCCCGCCAACCACCTACAGTGATTCCTGGGGTGCGGGAGGCTGTCTTCAGTGACTGTCGCCCCCAGTCACTGAGCCACCACTGTCTTTCATTCTTACTGGTGCAGTGCCCACACCTCAAGCCTCTGTCCTCCCCACGGGCCCACCCATGAACATGGTGAGTGCAGTAAAACAGTTGTGCTCTTAGGTCTCTACGTTTGGCGTGTTTTGTTATGCAGCGGTACAGGCTCTACTCTCTCCCTTAGAGCCTTGGTAAGAGGCAGGCCCAGGACCTCCTTGTTCCTATTCCTAACCCTTGCCTATGGCAAGAATATAGATAGAGGCCCAAATACCATGTGTCTGCATTTTTAAAAGCCATAAATCAAGCTAATAAACCATTAAATAAAATATGCTCTGTTCTCCTACACAGGTAAATAAATATATGTTTATAACAACCTGAAAAGTTCTAATTTAAAATGAACATAGTCCTTAGCATCCCATACTGGAACTCAGGCTTCTAGGACAACCAGCCATCAGCCTGTGGTTTGCCCCCTTCCCCCTCTTCTTCCCTCCGTCTCCACCCCCACACTCCAACATTGCAGCCTCAGATGGAATTTCCAAGTTCCATCACACCCCTGACCTCTCCACCCCTGTGTGCTTCTACCCCTTGGCCATCCCTCAGTCTTAGAGGACTATACACAAGTGGTGTGGTCCCACCTCAGGGGCACAAGCAGGATGGCAGAGACCTAGAAGCCTACCAAGGTAGAAGCCCACACATGCTCTGGACGATTTGGGCAGGAGATTCCCAAGGAGAGTGTGGTCTTGGGATGGGCCCCTCCTCTTGTCCCACAGGGAAGGACTCTGCCAGAGGAGGGCCAGAGCAGTGCCTTCTAGAGCACAGGGCTGGCCTAGGGCAGGGGTCTGAAGCAGCAGTGCTCCTGGGCCTTCCCTTGACAGAGGAGGCTATAAAAGACGTACCCACTCTGACATCTTCCCAGAGCAGCGTGAGAAGAGAAAATGTGCAAGGGCTTCTGGAATAATTTTACTCCTCAACCCAATGATCTACCTGCATGCCCACACCAGGCTCAGGAAGGGGATTGGAGGGACATTTCTGTAGACCACATCCAGTGTTTCTTAGTCTCTTAGCTCTCCTTCTCTCTCTCTCTCTCTCTCTCTCAGGTCTTCCTGTTTTTAACAGAGCACACACTTCCTGCTGTGTTCTCCAATCCAACTTTGCCATCAGTGAAGCCAGGAACATATTTTGATCCCCATTTGCCTCCTTACGCATAATTATCAGCTGGTTAGTACTAAAGAAGGGGAAGCACTGGAGACTGATTAGTACCCCAAACCTCCAACATCAAGCAACTCTCAAGAATCCAGGGTTTTAGATCCTCCACTCTTGCCCCTTTTGGAGCTGTGCATTTCAGAGCCCTGAAGAAACAAGCAAATCGGCCCATCTTTCCAGCAATGATTGTGTCACATGGGGAATGGAGAAGAAACAGAATCAAGGTCTGGATACAGTTTAAACACACATTTTCAATATATTTTAAAATGTAAAGATATAAATGATGAAAAGACTGGAGATTGGTAAAATGGGAGGAAAGACTTGAAAAGGAGAAAATGGAAATGTATTTCAAGGACAGGAAGGATGGGAGCTGGATTAAGGACAAAGAACCAGAATCTCCAGCACATGAGTGTCCTTCGGCAATACTCTCATTCACTACTGGTGAAGTCAGGAGGTGATGGGAGTGCAAGGCCCCTGGTGTACTCTGTTGGTGAGAAGCAGGGGAGCAAAACACACCTCCACGAAGCTGGAAACTTGGCTCACTGTCATCCTTTCCACCCAGACCCCCATCCCCATTAGGCTCTTCCTTCCAAAGCAAATTCCACTTACCTAGTTAACTTGTAGGTGTGTAATAAGTTACTGGAAGTAGGCATCAATGAATATGTGCATTACAAGCATGAGAAATTTAGGTGGAAATTCAGCTGCATTTACACTTATTAAATCATCTGTCAGACTACAGACCTATTTAGGGTTAAACTACATGATTAAGTTATAATAACAGTAGGGTCAAATTCGTGTGCTGGCATTAATGGGAGAACCTATTTTCAATTAGCAAAATGATGTGCCACGTATGTCTGCATGTGTATAAATACACAGGTCCCATGGACATACATATCTGTAAGAGAGGCTGGGTTGTGTATGCATGTGTTTGGGACAAATTAAGATTGCAAAGAGGTTTTCATGATTCCCCGCTGTTTTCAATGACTTGTATTCTGAAAATACCTCCTATTTAGACAAATGTGACCCGGCAATGGACTTTGCTTAAAGATTATTTTGGTTTTCCAGGAAATTCGTTTAACTGGTTTAGATTTTGAATGAGGGAGGAAACTGTAAACCAATTAAATGCCCAGCTGTTAAGAAGCCCTGGCTTGCTAAGCCAGAGAAAGTCAGAGAAGTGGGTGAAGTGGAATACAATAAAACTTTCCTGCCCTCAACTAGGGAGGTTAATGGAAAGAGCGGCAGAACAAAACCAGAAGATGCCATATTCAGGCTCTGCTCCTTACTAACAGTATGACCTTGGACAAGTCACCTTACCTCTTTGAGCTCCCCTCTCCTTCATAAAAACGTCCTAACAAGTCTGCCTCCCCCACATCAACAAGTGGTAGAAAAATGGTAAAACAGAAGAGAAAGTTTCTTTTTAGATATATGTATAGTATTAGGCTCCATGCATCATTTACTTGACTTGTAATTTACTTTTCCATGTGTGTCGTGTGATATTCTCCACCAGATTGTAAATTCCATTTGTATAAGAAACAGCTGTATTACAGCACTGGTTTTGCCCATACTGGTGGGGATATACATGAATGCTGCTACCAAGATTATATAATCCATATGAATAAATACCAGTGAATGACCAAACTGTCGGATCTCTACCTTTTCACCCTTGAAATGTAAGGACTGTTAGGGCACAAAGAATGTATGCTATTTAATAGAGGGCAAAGCAACCTATGTTATTGAAACAAAACATCGAGGAGTTCCAGAACAGTTAGTTACTGGTGACTTCCTATTTTCCTTACTGGAGATCCCTGCTTCTATGTGGTTGTGGTTGTTTTTGTTGTTTTGTTTTTTTTTAATCTTCTCTCCCTCTATTTTCCCTATGCTCTTCTCCCCTCATCTACACTCGTACATTTCCCATGTCCTCCTTTCTCCTTTGGCCCCACTAATGGCCTTCTGGGTTAGAAAGTCACTGCCCCATGCTCTATAACCGTCTTGCTCCCACCAGCAGCCGTGGCATCACCTGCAAAACTACTGGCAATGCAGAATCTCATTAACCACCATCCATTCCCCCTCGATCCTCAGTGGTTCACGTGCACATTAAAATCTGGGAAAGAGCAGTGTTTCCCAGATTTTAATGTGCACGTAAACACACAAAAACACATACACACAAAACAAGCTTTGCGCCAACTCACTGGTCAAACAATCACTATAAAGGGTCCTCAACTGATCCTACTGCAACTTCTGTTTCTCTCATCCTGAATCTGACTCTTTCTGGTATTTGTTTCTTCTGTTTCTCTCTAACACCTCCTCTGAAAGGCTCGAAATGGCAAATCAAGCAGCAGTCATTTCAAAACTATTCTTTTTAGCAAGCTGGGTAAAAAGTTTAGTAAGGAAGGAGTTATGAAGCACATTCTTAGGAGGATTTTTGGTTATTTGAGTGCGACCCAGATATCGGCTGCTGTTGTCCTGTCACAGGAGGTTTGGGTTAAATTAGCTCACGCTGACTCGGCAATGTCCCGCAGGAAGTTGAGTGTGCTCCTCAAAGACTATCCACATTCCTGGGGGCATCCTTCATGGGACCACTTTGGCCTCCGAGCTTGTGTTCTCTAGGCTCATGCCCCCCCCAAATTCCTGAACAGAGTTCCTTCCCTACAAAGCCCTCTAGTTATAGCTGCTTAAACTATAATTTTGTCATCCCACCCTGTGAGGAATACACCAAGGGCATTAGATGGCTATGGCAGGGCTAGCCTTTGTGCCGGAGATTGGAGCATTTCTGGACTTGTGGAATGAAGAAGCACTAGAAGTCGGAGAGGTTGGATGAGAGGGGAGAAAACTCATTTAAAAAGACTCAGTAAAGAATTACAAAGAGAACTTACTTATTCTTGACTTTCTGGTCCCCAACTCAACACATTCAACCGATTCTCCTCTACTCTCAATGAACACATCGACTTAACAAAATTAAATTGAATTGCATTCTTTTTCTTCATCCTGTCTTCTGTATCTCAACCACCACAGTCCACAGCTCTTGAGATCTACATCCCACCGTAGAGCTGTGGGGCTTCGCATAAATTCCTTAACCATTTTGAACCTGAGGATCTACAACTATAAAATGGGAATAATGCTATTTAACAGGGTGTCAAATGCATCTTTCCCAGTTCACTGGGCATTTTGGTTGAGACCCCAGAGTTGAAGACAATAGGGGTTAAGCAGCAACATATTCTAGAGAGGGGAGTCCAAACACCCATGCGGGAGTTGCTAATGGAGGGTATGAGTCCTGCAGTGTGGCACCCCTCTCTTGCCTCTGTGTAACCTGAGACCAGGAGAGGGAAAGGGGGTTTCCTCAAGCCAAGTAAGGAGACCCTGTGGGTGCTAGTGAAGAGCAAGTATTAGAGTTTGGGGGAGCAAATGGCCTGTGTTGTCTGACTCTTGCCAGAAAAAAACTACGGTAAGAGTCCAGTTAAAACTTCCTCTCTTGGCAAAAGCTTCTCTCTTGGCCATGGAGGGATCAGCGTGCACCTTGAGCTTTCAGTGGAGCCAGGATCCTGGCTTTCCCAAGATTGGGCTTACATCACCTCAAAGAAACCTGCCCAAGAGGACTCACTGTGCCCATTCTGAATAGCAGAGTGAGGTGGCTCCAATGGAGAGAAGCTTGGATGTGCCGTTAGATGCAGAAGATGAGTGAGTGTCACGTGGAAGGTGGATTCACTGTGCCAACGTGGCGGGAGCGGTATTTCCAGACACCCCACTGAGATGCCCAAGGAGGAAGAGAGCAAGTATGTGAGCCATGCATGGAGCCAACCCAACACACCACCAATAGAAGGCATTGTCTTTTTCTTCTACTCATTCCTTGCCTCCATGGGGAGGCCAAAAAAGAAAAAAAAAAGAAAGGAAGAAACTATTACATCACCCTTCCTGCAGAACCTCATCACCCACCACCCACCACACTGCAAGATCCTCCCTCCGACCATGAGCACTGTTCCTGGGCATGCAGCAAGACCGTATTGCCCAATAGCACTTGAGGTTAAGCTGGCTTTCTTCTGGGCAATGGAATGTAGGTAAGAATGAGAGGGGACACTTTCAGCCTTGCCATCCAGTCCCCTGCATGATCCCCCACTATTTTCCTTCTCCTTCCAGAGGAGAACAGGTTGAAGATGGCAGAGCCACAGGATGGAAGAAGCCTGGGTCTCTGAGTCACTGCTCAGAAGTGAACTGCCCTACCCGCCAGGGACATAGGTGCCAACGTTTTATTATGCTCAAGTACCAAAATTTCAGGGAATTTTGATTTGTTTTCTTTGATTACTTTGATTTGATTTCTTTGATTACTACAGCATGGCTTAGCCTGCCCTAATAATGCCTGGAGCAGGCCTGATCTGGCAGTGCTAGTGAGGGGAGAGGCTTTAAATAAGATGAGATAGTAAAGATTTTATACTATGCTGGAAAATAATGCTTGATACTGCAAGGTGCATTATTTTCTTATATTTTAAATTTTTGTAATTATAGAATCACAAGAAGTTGTAAAGACAGTATGGAGAGGGGGCGCCTGAGTGGCTCAGTCAGTTAAGCATCTGCCTTCAGCTCAGGTCATGATCCCATGGTCCTGAGATCCAGCCTCCACATCAGGCTCCCTGCTCAGTGGGGAACCTGCTTCCCTCTCTCCCATTGCCTGCCCCTGTCCCTGCTTGTACTCTCTGTCAGATAAATAAATAAAATCTTAAAAAAAAAAAGACAGTACCGAGAGGTCTCAGGTTGTCTTCACCAGGTTTCCCCCAATGGTTACATCTTATATAACTATAGTATAATCTCAAAATCAGGAAATTGACATTGGTGCATTGTGTTTGTATAATTCTGTATCATTTTATCATACAAGCAAATTTATACTAATGCCAGCTATCAGGAAAATCAAGATACAGAACCACTCCATGACCTCGAAGATTTCCTTGGGACTACCCCTTTGTAGTCCCACCACCTCCCTCAGCACCACCCTCCCCAACATCCCTAAGCCCTGATGACCACTGGTTCTCCATTTCCATAACTGTGTCATCCTGAGACCGTTATAGAAATAGAATCATACATCTTATGACCTATTGAGATGAACTTCTTAAAAATCAGCATAATGCCCTTGAGATCTATCCATGTTAAGTATATCAAAAGTCCATTCCTTTTTATTGTAGAGTAGCATTTCATGGTGTGGACATACCACATCTAGCTTAACCATTCACTTGTTGCAAGACATTTTGATCATTACCACTGTTGGAACAAAGTTAGCTAAGTAAAGAAAGCCGCCATGCACAATCACGCCCAGTTTCTATGTGTACATGCTTCATTTTTCCAGGATAAATGCCCAGAGTGTGATTGCTGAGTTGTATGGTCAGTCTATATCCGCTTTTTTGTTTGTTGTTGTTGTTTTTGTTTTGTTTGTTTTGTTTTTAAAGAAACTGCCAAACTATCTTCCAGAGTGGCTATAACATTTTAAATCCCCACCATTTATGAGAGAGACAGATTCCCCACATCCTTGTCGGCATTTTGCAGCCTCACTGTTTTTAATCTTAGTTGTTCCAGTAAGTGTGTAGTGAGATCTCATTATGATCTTAATTTTCACTTCCCTGATGGCTGGAGATGGTGAATATTGTTTCCCGGTCTCATTTGTCCTCATGTATCTTCTTTGGTAAAATATTCCTTCATGCCATTTGTCCATTTTATAATTGAATTGTCTGTCTTTTTTTTTTTAAAGATTTTTATTTATTTATTTGACAGAGGGAGACACAGCCAGAGAAGGAACACAAACAGAAGGAGTGGGAGAGGGAGAAGCAGACTCCCGTTGAGCAGGGAGCCCGATGTGGGGCTCAATCCCAGGACCCTGGGACCATGACCTGAGCCGAAGGCAGACGCTTAACGACTGAGCCACCCAGGTGCCCCATGCCTTTTTTTTTTTTAATTGTTGAGTTTTGAGGGTTCTTTACATATTCTAACTATGAGTCCATTTTCAGATATGTGGTTTGCAAATGTTTTCTCCCAGTCTGTAGTTTGTCTTTCCTCTAATTTATCAACTTTTTTTCTTTTATAGATCACGCTTTAATGTCATGTCTAAAAACTCGTCCCCATGCTCTAGGTCTCAAAGATTTCATTCTATGTTTTCATCTAAAAGTTGTATAATTTTACATTTTACATTAAAGTATATGGTGCATTGTGCGACTGTTCTTATATAAGGTGTGAAGTCTAGGTCAGTTCATGTTTTGCCTGTGGATGTCCAATTACTCCAGCACCACTTATTGAAAATGGTTTCCTTCCAGTGAATTGCTTTTGCGCCCTTGTCAAGAATCTATTGGTTGTGCTTGTGTGGGGCTATTTCCGAGCTGTTTTTTTCCTTTGATCTAGGTACCTATCCTTCTGCCAGTATTGCACAGTTTTGATTGATATTTTTTTTAATATGTAAAAATGACTATCCCAGGCTATGGATCTGCTTAATTTCTCATCCAGGAGGAAAGGAAAGTGATCCAACAGGGTTTGGAGAAGTGGTGCAAAAAGTAAATTTTCTTCCTGTTAAAATCTTATCAAGTCCAGTTTGTTTGACAGACAGTTACAATTATCTACTTCTTGGAGGGTTGGCTGTGTGTGTGTATTGTGTATTTAATGCATCATGTATGAGAAGCATTTAATATGTGTTTGGTATATCATTTAAGTCCTCAATTTTATTGTTTATCATTACTGTTCAACATTATCATCACCTTCATCATCCACACTTTTCTCTGAACCCCTTCTAGTGGTTACACAGAGGGGCTAGCACTTCTGTTTCTCAAACACACCTCTCAACTAAGAAGTTAAAAATTGCCTTCAGGATTAAAAAAAAAAAAAATCTTGCTTAGCATCTGTTAGCCTTCCTCACCCACCTTGAAGAAAAGGGAAATTTATCTGGACAGATAATAGACCCCAAGATGGCAGAGGTGAGCAGGCATTCCCTCTTGACCCTCACGGCTACCCATCTGCCTTGTGCTTTTTCAGGTAAGGGGAGCAAGCTGTGCGCCTGGCCTCTGCGCCCGGGGCCTGGCCTCCTGGGCGGGTGCAGGGCTTGATCAAGGGGGACCCATGGCCACCAAGGCTGAGGGCTGCAGGGGAAAAAAAGGGGTCAGAAAGGAAGTTACTCATGATTGTCAAACCCTGCTCAGAGCCCTCTCAGCCCTCCAGCACGGATCTCAAGGACCTAAATTGGGAATCCCTGAAACTTAGCCAAACCCACCAAGGCCTGGCTTAGATCTCCCAGCTGAGGACAGGCCTAGGAGACCGCAACAATCAATGGGTTAATAAGGATTTCCGGGGCTGAGGTAGTGAGGGTGGCAGCAGCTGGAATGAGGAAAGGGAGAATCATTATTTTTAATTTCAGCAAGTCAACGTGTTAATAAAGAGGTTGGGGGAGATGTGAGGATTGTGGTGGTTGAGGGTTGGGAGGGGGGTGAGAGCAAAGCCCATCACTTTCTAAATGTTTGCCTGCAAGGGTAGCCTGATCTTTGAAATCAGAGTGGAGAATTCTTCAAGTCTGGTAATAGCAAACACTCTTCATCATGCCCTTCAGTGGCTGCTGACTGCAGACAGCTTTTTTCCCCTTCAACAATAGAAGAGATGGGAAAGAAAAGGCAAGCTTTTGGCCTCAGGGTTTTTTTTTTTTTTTTTAAACCACCGCTCTTTCCGCTCCAACCTACATCTAAGAGGGAGGGAAACTATCTTTTGTTATCACTCAATCTCCCTTAAATTTAAGAACAGCTGGGGATATTTTTCATGATTCATTAAATTCACATCATTCCAAAGAAATCTTCCTGCCGATTTATCTTTGCCTCGGCAGTCGGGGCTCCGGGAGCGTGCAGTCTCCTGAATGCCGTCAACCTGGGTCCACTGTTTTGGGCTGAGTCTGTGATCTTTCATGCTGGAATATCTCTTTTTTGAGGGTGAAAGAGAGCAGGAAAGGAATCAGGGTATTGAAATGAATCTTTCCAGTCAATTTTTTCCTTTCTGGAGATAAAGAGAAAGTCGTATGGCTGTCACAGCTCAAGACTAAACCCCAGCTAATGTCCTCAGCAGGGAAGAATAATTAGTAAATTCTCTAATTAGAGTCCTGTTTACATTTCTCTTTTCATAGAGGCTAATCCTTCTGTTTAAAGAAGATATTCTGCCTTGATTAAAACCATTGGTTTTAATCGGAGTCACAGCAGAATCCATGGTAAATGCAAATATGCTTGAGTTCCGTAAGTATTCATTCATCCACTGAAGGCTGCCTCTGCACTGAGCACTAAATACAAATATGACATGATCTCTACCCCTGTGGGCTAGGGCAAGCATAACACACAGGTCTCATCCTCCATGCCAGCTGTAATCCATCAGAGAAGGTTTTCTAGAGCATTCTGAGACCATTTCCTGGTATCAGAGAAAGGAGGGCTCTACTGGATAATTGGCCTCCGTCAAGAGGGCAAGAAGGTGGGGCATACTCAAGAGAGAGACCCCCACCCCTCCCCTGGTTATTTGTTGTAGACCCAGGGAGTACGAGCACTGCATGGAGGGCTTTTCAATGCACTCCTGTGATCCTCACACAGCACGCAAATACAGAGCTGAGCATGATTAGATGTGGTTGCTGAAGCCCTGGGACAGCCAACGGCTTTCTGAGCCCTGGCCCTTCCTTCTTATCTGTATTCAAATGGCATAAGGGGCCAGGCTTAGTTTGCATGTTTACATGGGGATACCTGTAATTAAAAAGTCTTTCTTATCCTAAGTCATTGTGTTATATGGGCAGCACAGACCGACTCAGGTTCTGGAACCAATTGTCCGGGTTACACACCGGCTCTGCATTTGTAGCTGAGTAACGTTTGGTGAATTACCTAAACTCTCTGTGCCACAGTTTTCTCAACTGTGAGGTGGAGCAAGAGTACCTACTTCTAGGATTGTCAGGACTAGTGAAAGGATGCCCATGGCCCCTGGCTCCTAGTTAAGTACCCGGTGTGTGTGATCATTGGTGCTATTGAGGACCTCACCTGGTCAGACTCCTTAGCTGCAGTTACCCTCTCCCCCTTCCCTCCCTCTTTTGGTTTTTCCTCTCTAATAGAATTATGTGCAAGTGGAAAGAAAAAGAAAGGAAAGAAAAAAAAATGCATTTCCCTCTTTGGAGTTAAAGAAAGCCCCCCCATCCTGAGAGATTCACTGAGGACTCTTCTATAAATATCGAGTGTAACCACATCTGCCTCTTCTGGAACAAAGAACAGTAAGCTTGTATTTCAACAAGCTTTCGACGAACTTGATAGTGGTGATACATTAACTGATAAATAAGAAGCCACGGGCACGGGCCCTGTCCCTGAATAAGCATAAAATTAAAAGCTTAAGGAATTCTGGATAATTATTATTTCACTAACGTTAACGGGGGCAAACCATCCTGTCCCCTCTACATTGCCCTTTCCAGCTAATGGCCAATGAATGCTTTGGAAGTCACATTTGTGACTTCCTTCCATGTGTAGACCTTTGGAGGGGACACTATAGGAATGTTCAAAGAATTTATCAGACTTGGCTTCTGCCCCCAAAGAGCCTGACTATGGAAGCTCCTAGTACACCCATCAAAGCGAGTAAACCATTTGCAAAGCCAAGTGTTACCATAGGGCCTCTGAATGTCGAAGGGGCAGAGAGTGAAGAGGGGTCTTGAGGGTGGGGGGCAGGGAAGTTCAGGAAGACAGACAGCGGGACTTGAGAGAAAGGTCAGGTAGGCAAGTCACTTGAGGTCTCAGTGAAAAGGAAGGAAAAGAAATCAATGGGTAATCTATAAGAGACAGAGTCCTCTCAAATACTTTGTCTCATTTCGTCCCCAGCCAATGTTCTAGGTTGATACTAACTTACCATTCTTACAATGAGGAAATGGACACTAAGAGCCTGGAGGTCAAAAACTCCTAAGACTTGAACCCAGTTATGGCAGACCCCAAAGCACTTCCTGCTTGATCATGCTCTTTATCTGGAAGCACAAAAGTTGAGAGCATCAGAAATACAAGCTCTCAGAGATGAAAAGGCAAGGCCTCTGGGGAAAAGCTATAGGGGTGAGAGCTTGGGCATGGTGGATGGAGGATCTCTCAGAGAGGAAAGTGCCAAGTAGAAAACACCCTTTGTAAGAAAGAGAAGGCAAAGAGGGGCAAGATTATACTTTTTTTTTTAGTTGATTTTTGTTTTATTTCTGAATATGTGTTAATTTTTACTGAATCTCATGAGGCTCTGTAAGGACTTAATTTTTAAAAACTGCACAGTAAAAATTACCATTTGGAATCCTTTTATTTCTTGTCTTATGTCTTTGGGCTCAGAATATACAGACAATTCTCCATAATGAGACCAAACTATCACAGACAAACTGAGAACTTCATTTCCAGCCTTGAGTTACAAGGTCTGTTCCACCTAATTTTTTTTAAGAGAGAGAGCGAGCACATGAGCACATGTGAAGAGCAGAGGGAGAGAGAGAGAGAATGTTAAACAGGCTCCACACCCAGGTGGAGCCCGACAAGGGGCTGGATCTCACGACCCTGAGAACATGACGGGAGCTGAAATCAAGAGTCAGATGCTTAACCCACTGAGCCATCCAGGCACCCCCCACAACCTAATTCTATCCTAATTTCTATTAGAAATGAAGGTGTTCAGTTTGGGCTTCTTTGTCCAAAAGATAAGCCAGAGGAGCAAAGAAGGGTGAAGCAATAGTTTATTAATTCACAAAATGAACCCCAGAATCACTGAATGAAACTCAGAGTGCTGTAGCCAGAATCGCCTTCCTAAAATGCACGGTTCTTCATGTTATCTGCCTGTTTAAATTCCTTTCATAGTTTCCCATTTCTTTAAGGTTAAAAGTCCACATTTCTTAACTACCTGATACAGTGATTTGGGACTCCGGCTTTGTGAACAGACACAACTGTATCCAAATCCTAACTCTACAGTTTACTAGCTGATTTACTTGGGGCAAGTAATTTAATCTGTCTCAGTTTCCTCCTCTGTAAAATGGGTTAACAACTAAACCTATTTATAAGGTCCTTGTGAAGATGAGGTGATACAATGACTGCAAGCCTTTACTTAGTTCTGCGGTCTAGTGGAATGGTCACCATGTCCATCTTTTACGACCATCGGTCATCTTACCCCTATCTACCTCTCCAAAGTAATCTCTTAACACTCCCCCTCTCCCTAGCATTTCCATCCACACTGAACTTCATTTCTTCTGAGACAGTTTTCTCTTTTACCCTGGGCCTCTGCATATGCTGTTCCTTCTATCTAGGTTAGTCTAATTCCTCCTCTTCACATGGCTAATCACCAGTTATCTTTCTATCTTAGCAGAGACGTCCTGCCTTCCCCGACCCCAGCATGTTGAGTTGGGCGCCCTTGTATGGTGTTCCCATGGCACCTCACACATCCCATGCCACAGTACTTGGCACACGTGATTGTAGTTGACTATTTCCCCGCTCAAGTATTTGATCCATGCAGGCTTCATATGCTATCCCCAGCAATTAGCCTGGTGCTGGGATATAGTTGGCACTTGGTAAATACTTATAAATGAACAATTGTCTACAGTGTCATTGTGGACTAGAGATGGTCTCAAATATACCCTCCTAAGAGCCTGTGGTAATAGTGGGTGTTTGCCTCAGCCCCTCACCATGGTAACTTATGCCCCAGGGATTCTAGTCCTTCTCTGGATCCACAACTTTTTAACCCCTCTCTCTGAGTCCTCACAGTCCCTGACAGAGCCCACAGAGCAATAAAGACAGTTTATCTTTGGAGGCCAAACCCAAGACCAGCAGGACCCTTGTTAAAATATTATTACAAAGAATTTCAAGATGGCAGCAGTAGAGCATTAAAGCCAAACATGGGGCCCCCCTCCGCACGGCATGCCCTGCAACTGCACAGGTCATGCGCCCACGAGATCATGCAGCCTGGCCACACCTTTCTCCATGACCCTGTGTTCAGAAGGATCTGACACATTCTTTTCCACTGGGGTGCTAGGAACTAGTGCTACCTAATGCTATCTCCTCAGGAATCAAATGACCTTTAAAGATTACCGACTGGGATAATAAGCTTAAAACTAAGAAATGAATTAGTAATGGAATTTCTGGCCCCTCAGGCAGAGATAATTTTGTGTGGGGCTTAGAGGGGCAGGCAAGAACCTTACCTTCCATTATTTTGTTAAGACTTCATCACACACTAGTCTTTTGAGTTTTTATGCGTGCATATATAGTACATACACACACATCCTGAATTGAGAATAATTTTTTCTAACCTCATTAGATCCATCAGTAAAATGAACACTGAAATATTAACTTGGGGGATTCCAATAGATGTTCTGAGGCTTCGTAAGAGCTTCCATCAGAACAACTTCATGTCAACAAGTGAGACAGTGGACTCTAACCAGACTGTTGTAACAGATACTTCATAATAATAGAATGCCACATGGTTTCAGAATATACCATGTCTCCATGGTTCCCAACCCTGTCTGCTTATTAGAATCACTTCGGGAATCTTCTAGAGCACTGTGAGGCGTGGGCTCCGGATCAACTAAATCAAACTTGCCAGAAGTATGGCAAACTCCTGGCGGAGTTTGTCAAGCTCGCCAGGGGGTCCAGAGGAACAGAAGCGTCACAAGCCACAGCCCCAGCTGGACAGGTTCCAGAACAGGTACAGGTGTTCCCGGAATGCAAATTAGTATTGGAAGTTGGACCTCAATCAAAAGGTGATGAAAATCATGTGCTCGTTAATAGCCTATGAATTTAAATCCACACACAAGGAGGAGAGTTGCTCACTTCACCTGCTGTGGTTCTGTATTTGAAAGCAGTGACAACCCTTTACCAAAAAAAAAAAAAAAAAAAAAAAAGCCTTAAAATAACTTAAGCCTTGAAATCATCAATAAAATATAATATCAATTTCATTCCATGGCACAAATCCCAATTTCCATGAAGACTGCCCAACCCTATTATATATCAAGAGCTTGTTCTAATCACAGGAGATGGATCCTGAAAAGGGCCCCTCTTCTGGGCTGGCTAAGTCTGCAAGTCACTGTTTTTACTACAACTGAAAAATTAATTCCTTTTCAGAAATATTCTCATCTTCTCCTAAAAGGAAAAAAAAAAGGCTTTTTTGATGTAGAGTGACAGGATTATGAAGTGACCCTCTGGGTCAGAAGGAGACTTTTCTTTTTCTCATCAAGGAAATCAATTTCTAAGTCCAAGTCTCTTAAAATAATATATTCTTGTGGCACGCACACAGCTTTTTTGATCTGCTATGAAAAGAATAAGAGGTAAAGAGGATCAGGGGTGGCGATGGAATATTGTAATCTGCCACACCACACATCAGCCTTTCACTAAGTAATTCCAGATAAATTGAGGATTTACATATTTAAGATTAAATGGGGAAAGAGTAGCTGATGCATAAATATAGGAATACAAAAATATTACTGGAACAAGTTAACTCTTAAAACTTAAAGTTACTTGGTGTTTATTTTATTGCTTCACTTGGAAGTTTAAGGTTTATTAGTGACTAACTGAGATCATCTTTTTCAGATCAATTGGACCGACAATGCACCCTTGGGGAATTTTTTTCCCTGTCCTCAGTAAAACCCCAATTACACCAACAAGCAACAGTTAAATGCATACAAAGACGCATAAATGCAGCAGATGGAAAACAGGAGGAAGCAGCTGGAAGTGTGTTTCCCTCAGAACTGTTTTTAACAGGCTGTGCACAAATAATGCCTCTCTAATGCAGAGATAAAAATAAAACATAAATATTGAAAAGGTTACTGGTCACAGCAACAAGATGACATGAGACGCTGCTGTTGTCCCTGGTTCTATTACCCTTGGAATCGCTCTTACATACTCTCTCCCGCGTGGGGCTTTGGAGAAATCCTGAAAATTGTATTCAACCTCGGGATTCTGACTTTATTGGGAGCACAAGTGCAGCCTGGGCCCTTCCTTCCCTGACATTGTTCCTGAGAACCAGGTGCCTGTGTGGCTCTTGGGAGGCCCAGGGAGAATCCCCAAAGGGAGCCACTATTTCTAACTTTCTGACAGCTCAAAATTCGACCGCATAAAGCCATGCCTTTCCTTGCTTGGGACGCTGATTCCACAGGGCTTCCTTCACCCTGTAGGTACTTTTTAAAAACTGACAACTAGCATTGCAGAATATTCATCTTTCATGTATGAAGGGAATTCTGACCAACCATTAAGTAGGGGAATGAAGTTTGGGCCCTTTTTCCAGTGACGATAATCATTCCAGCTGACGTTTCCTTAGGCGGCTCCTACCTCATCATCTGTTCCTCTATCCTTCAAGCACTGCCTGACCCCTTGCTAAGCCCAGTCTTCTACGGCAGGTGCTGAAGAACAGAAGGAAGTGAACAGGGTCAAGTGCAGAGGGAAGGGGCATAAGAGGGCAAATGGTGGGGGCTTCTGAGGCGATGTATTATTTCTTGACCTGGGTGCTGGTGACTTGCTGTTTTCTTTTAATAATGTATTAAGCAGTACAATTAGGTTGTGTGTAGTTTCATAATCATTTGCTACTTTTCACAATAAAAAAAGTGAAAGAAAGAAAAAGAGAGAGACAGACATGAAAGACCCAGACAGGGAGTTTTCAATCGAGTAGAAAAGATACTATATAAAGTTACCTTGCTTGTAATGCACAGGGAGATACGTTCAATGCCATAATTTATATAGAGATAATAATTATAAATAAATATAGAAGTATGATAAAAAATACAATCATTTATCCATATTATATAATAGTACAGATAGAATTATTTATCTGCATAAATAATTTCAGGTAAATATAAATTCCTATAGGAATTAAAAGGTCCAACAGGAAAGATCAAGGTTATCGGATGAGGCATCAAGAGAAGGCAGTAGTTGAAATTAGCCTTGAAAGATGGGCAACAGGGGCGCCTGGGTGGCTCAGTTATTGAGCGTCTGCCTTTGGCTCAGGTCGTGGTCCCAGGGTCCTGGGATCGAGCCCCGCATCGGGCTCCCTGCTCCATGGGAGGCCTGCTTCACCCTCTCCTACTCTTGTGTTTCCTTTCTCTCTGTGTCTCTATCAAATGAAATCTTAAAAAAAAAAAAAAACAAAACAAAAGGCGGGCAACAATTCAACAGCAGAGCTGGAGCTCCTAGGAGGTGGCCATTGAGCAGGAGCAAAAAAACAGTCCATAGAGAACCACTTTAGTCAATGGAAAGCAGATAGTTTAACTAAATATGGAGAATAATGTATAGAGCTAGAAAAGTATTCAGTGGATAAAGGAGAACCATAGAAGAACTGTGAGCAAGAAAATTGTATCTGTGAACTGTATTTAGAAGAATTAAATTGGCAGTGAGCTACTGGGTGAATTGAAGGAAAGAAAACAAGAGACATGAAGGCCATTAAGTTATCTAGATTATCCTTGACCTTCAGAATACCAAGGTGTGGGGAGGGAGCGGTGGCCCTCTGAAGCTCTATGTCCAGACCAGCCTGAATACCTTCCTTCCTTAACATCTCCTCGGCCCCTCTTGAAATCAGTTCCTCACCGAAGCTGTCATTTATCTCCACTGGTGTATCTTGCCTATTATTTATTCTGAGTCCTATAAAAGCCTTTAATGTGGAAAACATGTATTGTCCCCTCAAAAAAAAAAAATATATATATATAAATTGATAGAGGGAAGTTTCACATATAATCAGCCAATTTGAATAATGCAATACCCAAATCTTACTGTTTTTCTTTCAAGATTTTATTTATTTATTTGAGAGAGAGAATGAGAGAGAGAGAGAGAATGAGAGGTGGGAGGGTCAGAGGGAGAAGCAGACTCCCCGCTGAGCAGGGAGCCCGGTGCGGGACTGGATCCCGGGACTCCAGGATCATGACCTGAGCCGAAGGCAGTTGCTTAACCAACTGAGCCACCCAGGTTCCCCTCTTTCTGCTTCTGAGTTGAATTTTCCCCGTCCCTTTGCCTCTGTCCACACAGCTTCCATGGACAGGAGGTTGCTCCTGAGGGTGTACATGGGACTGTGGGCAAGCACACCTGGGGGCCTACCTGTGTCTCTTTCCGAATTCGTGGTGCTGCTTTCTCAAAGTCTGTCTTGGCCCTACAAGAGTTTGCCGTAGTTCCAAACTGTTGGCCACCTTACTTCTCATGGCCGTAGTGTGGGTAGCTGTGAACATAAGAAACAGCTGTCTTGCCCCTAGCTCGTCTGCCAGAGTTTCCTCTTCCTCAGGCCCCATTGGGATGTGTCAGAAACATGCACAATATGTAAAGGTCTATCTGGTGTGTTTACTCTCGTTTAATTGTGGATGGACTGGCACATTTGAAAGTGATCACGGGAGACCAAGGAATCACCTCTACTATTTTGCTACCCACAGCAAATGCTTTCCGAGGGCCCAGCCCTGGTGCATTTTCTGAATTGCACATCTGTCTGTCTTGCTTTCCTTGCAGCAGGAGAGCAGCTCCCTACCCCATTCTGAGGTCTGCCATTGCCGAAAGTTGATGCACAGCTTTCTGTTGCTCATTCTCTTCAGTTTCTGGTACCCTGCATTTATCAAATAAGGGCAGTTTGAGGAAAGTCAAAGTTCAAAAGGACTCCATGCCAATAGGAAATAAGCCTTCTCTCTCCCTTGACACAGGTTTGCGCACACCCCACAGCTGGGTCAGGTTTATGGCCCAAGGGAAGCTTATCATTGTTGGCTGGCTGGGTGACCAACTGTCGACTTGCACATATAGCTGTCAGCAGTCCCCACTGTGTTTCCCCTGTGACTCATTTATGTCAGGCGCTATAGCAACAGGTCTGGGATGTGCACATAATGAAGTTCCTCTCCAGACTGAGTTCAAAGCACCTCTTGCCCTCCCATGGGTCAGAAGAAATGTTCTTTTTAAATATCTGCCAGCTGACCCAGGGCCGGCCAAAACAAGGAGGAATTTTCCACCAGGACATACTGGATCTTAGGAGCTTCTTTCCAAACTTAGTGTGTTCGGGTGGGAAAGCTTTCTTGTGAGTCAGAAGCTTGGATCATAGCTCAGATCCCCCAGAATGAGCGAAAAGACTCTCTGAAGTCAGACCAACTCAGCGGTTCATGATCCCTGTCCAGGTGCAGTGCAGTTGCCACGAAGAAGTGAGAAAAATGGGAAGTACGTAGTCAAGTTTTCATGAAGCTGACTTACTTCATCAAAAGTGTTGTCATCATTCAAGGCCTCGTTCAACTATTAGCTTCACTCAGAAACCTGTTCTGATACTCTAAATATATCTTCATGGCTCTTTCCAATGATATTTGATATTTATCTAACCCAATGATGTTTTTAAAAAGCTCTTTCTTTTGTGCAAATAATAATGACAGAGTTTTGAGCCCATACATGGGTTTAGGAAAAGGTGAGTGGGCTGCTCCAGCGTATGCGACTTTTTTAGTCCAGCCACCTGTTCTTAAACCCATCTATGAAATCCAGAGGTGTGGTAACTGTTGGGCCAGATAAATTCTAAGGGTCGTTCCAGGTCAAAAGCTTTTGAAGTCTGAGTGAGTATTTATGCCTGTTCCCTAGTGTTATTTCCACAAAATCCCAGTGAAGTAGCTAGTACAGACTTGGTCCATGTACATCCATGCATTCGTCCCACCAATATAAATGCCTACTGTGTGCTAAGGGCTAATGCCTACCTTCAGGGGGTTTATGGTCCATGGTCCAGGGAGCATGATGTTTATGAAACATACATTAAAAATACATGTATCTTCAAATATATACATACATATATGTATATGACACATGATCATCAGAGAACCCTGCAAGGCCCTCTTCTCTTTGCATTTTTTTATTGAGGTGTGTGTCCCTTTTCTTTTTTTTTTAAAGATTTTAATTTTTTAAGTAAAGTCTACACCCAACGTGGGGCTTGAACTCACAACCCCAAGATCAAGAGTCGCACACTCTACCTACCGAGCTAGCCAGGCTCCCCTGTCCCTTTTATTCTTATGCCCACTCTCATTCCCCTCTCTCCACAAGCAACCTTCTTAAAGTCTATCCTCTCATTTGAATATGTTCTTGCAAAATATATATTGCTGGTTTGTGTGAATGTGTTTTTAATTTTGCAAATGACATCAGTACATGTCATATTCCGTTTTCCACTTCTTTCCCCACTTCCCAGATCCATCCATATCGCTGGCACACATCTAACTGTGATGGAACCTATTCCATCTATTTGCTGGTCTTAAGGTTTGTGTTCTAACATTCATTTAAGACCTTTCCTATGCGTAATCACAGAGATATTCTCCTAGAAGTTTACAAGTTATCTTTCTCATTTAGGAAATTTATTCACCCAGTGACCTTATTGGAAATCCAGTTTTAGTTTCCTTCATACAGTGATGCAGTCTTCCTGGTACTGGCCACATCCCATCCACTCGCCCCCATCTTTAATTTGTAATGCCTCCTTTATTACCTAAGTGCCTACGTGTACACGTGTGTATTTTTAGAGCGACTTTCCCCAGGTCACTCAGTCCAAAGGCAGCTTAACTAAGATTAGATGCTCTGGAGCCCATTTGATCACACTGTTCCTCTAAAATTAATAAGCTCACTCAGAAGTCACAGGATGTTAAAGCTGGAAAAGGACCTAGAGATTCTAGGCCAACTCTTTCACTTACTGTCAGATAACTTAGACCCAGACAGGTTGAGTGACTTGCCTGAGGCAGAGCAACAGGCCAGAGCGCAAATGCATTTCAAGGCTGTGGCCCCTTTCCCTGTGCTTAGAGCTTTCTCGATGCCATTTGAGAGCCTGGACAAACTAGCACCCCACATAGGTTTGCTGTTCACATTTAAAACATATGTTTGACCTAACCTATTCAGTGCTGTTGGCAACTAGAGCATAGCGGAGAAACAGGGAGTAAGGAAAAGTAGAAGGAAAAGATACTTTTTTGCATAATCTAAAATGGGTGTTACAAGATTCATTTTATTTATTGGAGTGGACCTCAAATCTGTAGTCAGTACCTTTTCACTTTTACCTGATGGACAAGTTGACCAAACCTGGTTTTCTGATTATGGGAAGATAGCAGATCACAAACAATATATTAGAGGGACAGGGGTGGGGGGGAGTTAAAGACACCAAGAGGAAAAGAAATCAGAAATACCACAAAACGCCGGAGCAGGATTCAAATGTTTTTCCAAAACAACAGCATGGCACCATGGAGTGTACATAAACGCTCTTTCAAAGCTTGCTGGGGGCTGAGGGCAATCCCTGTATCATGGCCAAGTAACTAGCATTCGAGACAAATACCCCAGTTCCCAGAACAGGTTAAATTGTATTGACTCGATTCTGTTCTGAGTGCAGGAAAGTATATAATATATTTCACCAATATTTTCATCCAAAGTGCTAAAAATCGTCATCAACATTGAGGGCCTATTTGCACACATACATTCTCTTTGTCAACCGAGCGGACCTAAATGCAATGGGACCCAGTAGCCACGAGAGCACACCTGGCACCAAGATCTTCGTTTCTAGTACCATTCTCCAATAAAAGGAACCAGAGATCCTTGGGGAAATGGCTGATTCGAGGACTAGGCAGGGAACCTTGCAGTGCCAGAAAGTAAGAAAGAGCTCAAAAACTGGGGCACCTGGGTGGCTCAGGTGGTGAAGCATCTGCTTTCGGCTCAGGTCATGATCTCAGGGTCCTGGGATGGAGCCTGCTCAGCTGGGAGCCTGCTTCTCCCTCTCTCGCTGCTGCTCTGCCTGCTCGTGCATGCCCTATCTCTCTCTCTCTCTCTGTCAAATAAATAAAATTAAAAAAAAAGAGCTCAAAAACAAACAAACCCAAAAACCCACAGTGATGTGGAAATATGTCAAAGGGACACAGGCACCAACTAAAGTTGCTCCCAGTGGCCAAAGCTGGAACAATTTCAGCAAGAAAATAAACAAAATAGTACTGGATTATGACCCAAAGTATAAATATCCATGAGTCATGCTGATATAAATAAGTGATTGAATAAATAAATAAATGTGAAAGGAGACAAGTCTTCCCTGCTGAAGAATTCCAAGTAATTTATGTAGATACACCACCCTCTAAGACAAAGACTGTAGCTCCTCATTGCATGTATAATACCCTTACATAGTGATACACCTACATAGTGATACTCCTCCTTCCAAAGAGTATAGTACACAAAGAGGGGAAGAAAGAGTAACTTTATAGTAGAGAAACATGACAAACATGACCTCAGTTAAGTGATCAAGGTCAACATTAAGAGTGATAAATTGTGTTGATTTTTACCCTTGATATGATGTACTGAAAATGTACTTTACCTCTCTGATCTACTTTCCAAAACCCGTAACTTCAGTCTCTTCATGAGAAAATCATCAGAAAAATCCCAATAAAAAAAGAATTTAGAAAATACCTCACTAGTACTCCTCAAAATTGTCAAGGTAATCAAAAACAAGGGATATCTGAGGAACTGTCACAGTCAAGAAGAGCCTAAGGAGACATGACAACTAATTATAATGTGGTATCCTAGATGCGAATCTTGGAACAGGAAAAGATACTAGGTAAAAATTAGGAGAATCTCAATAAACTATGAACTGTCATTAATAACAATGTAAGAGTATCAGTTCATTAATTGCGATAAATATCCCATACTAACATATGATGTTAATAATAGGGATTTATGGGAACTCTCTAGGGGAACTTTGTAGTCAATGTAAAACTGTTTAAAAACATAATGTTGATTTTTTAAAAAGATAAGACGTACAAACCAACAAAAAAACCCCAAGGGGCCTCCAGAGCCAAACCCTCATGCATCTAGAAAACTTGGGTCTTTAGAAGTAAGAATTTCAGGGTTCTGTGTAATTGAGCTTCCCCATATACAATTGAAATGATGATATTTCAAAGGTAGCTATAAATGGGATAATTTATACCTTTGGTAACAAACCACCATAATTATGTGTTATGTGACCAAACTCAACCTTGAACTCCTAGAGAGCTGAAAGTGACAATGGTCCTACTCACCAAGGTTTTCCAGCACCTAGGACAGTAGTTGGCACATGTTGGTCCATCTATCTGAAGGCTAGATTAAAAAAAAAAAAAAGAAAAAAGAATGAAGATATTCAAGATGATAGAATCAAGTCTACTTAATGTGGCCAAGATTGTTTCTTGAAGATGAAAAATAATTCAGAGATATAGAAGACAAACAAGTAAAACAATCACTCAAAAATTCAGAATGACCCACTTCTCTACCTTGAGGATGGCTATTATCAAAAAACCAAAAACCAGAAAATAACAAGTGTTGGAGAGGATGTGGGGAAATTGGAACATTTGTTCACTGCTGGCCGGAATGTAAAATGGTGCAGCTGCTATAGAAAATGGTTTGGTGGTTCATCAAAAAATTAAAAATAGAACTGCCCCATGATCCAGCAATTCCACAGCTAGGTATACACCCAAAAGAATTTAAATAGGGACTCAAACAGATATTTGTACACCCACGTTCATAGCAGCATTATTCATCATAGTCAAAAGCGGAAGCAACCCAAGTGTCCATTGACAGATGAATAGATGAACAAAATGTGGTCTGTGTGTATATATATATTATATATATGTGTGTATATATTTATAACATATATATACACACTCATACACACTAAAATATTATTCAGCCTTAAAAAAGAAAGGAAATTCTGACACATGCTATGAGATTGATAAATCTTGAAGACATTATGCTAAGTGAAATAAGCCAATCACAGAAAAATATGACTCCACTGTATGATTTCACTGTATGATCCCACTTAAATGAGGCACCTAAAGTAGTCAAATTCATAGAACAGGAAGTAAAATGATGGTTACCAGGGGCTGTGGGAGTTACTGTTTTACTGATACAAAGTTTCCACTTTGGAAGAGAAGCCATGTCTGGAGATGGATGGTGGTGATGGGTGCAGAACAGTACTTAATGAATGGTACAATTCAAATGGTAAACTTTATGGCATGTGTATTTTACCATGATTTTTAAAAATAAAAATAAAATACCAGGTTTAAAAAAAAAAAAGATTCAGAGTGAGGTTGAAGCAAAGTTGCCCAGATCTCATTAACCTGGACGTTTGGCAGGGGATCAAGAGAGAAGTCTAGAAATCTGTGAGCCGTTTCATAAGAGCTTTTACAAAACTGCCCAAGAACAGATGGTGAATATTTTCATAGATGCTTCTTTAACTACGTTCTAGACATTTCTACTTTCACTGTCATTAAAACTATTTAATTATATGGGCCTCTCGGTGGCTCAGTCAGTTGAGCATCCGACTTGGTTTTGGCTCAGGTCATGATCTCAGGTCGTGGGATCAAGCCCCATGTCGGGCTCCATGCTCAGCAGGGGTCTGCTTGTCCTTCTCCCTCTGCCCCTCCCCCCCACTCATACACTCGCCCCCTTCTGTGCACTCTTGCTCTCTAGCTCTCCTTTCTTAAAATAAATCTTAAAAAACCTATTTAATTATAACAATAACCTCTAAGTGCTTAGTGCTTCTTTATGTACAAAGCAGCCTCACATCCATGTTTCACTTGCTTTCAGAACTTTGCAGGGAGGCAGACAAAAAACATTGCCTGATGCCATAGGTTGGTGTGCCCACTTCTCTAACATTTACTGTTCTGCTTTGTGTACAGAGTGCTCCGCAGCCTGATGGGCCGTGGGCACAGAATGGGAAGGCTGGCCCATTGCCCGGGTTCAAAGCCTGACCACTCACTTCCCAGCTGTATGCTTTTGGGCATGTTAACTTAATTCTCTGTGCCTCAGCTCCTTTATCTGTAAAATGGGTTGTATTAGCTTGAGATGAGTTCATGTGACACATCTGGAACAGCGTCTGGCATGTAGTGGACCCTCAGTGAATGTTCGCTGAGTTATTGTTGCGGTGGATTCAGAGGGACGTGCAACATGGATGTGATAACAAGTCGGGCTGGATGCAGGGGCTGAGATGAAGGGGTGGGGAATTCTGCCTGGGAAGATTAGGGAACATTTCACAGAGAAGACATGTGCGCCTTGAGTGCAAAAGAGAATGAGAAAATGAGCTTTAAATAAAATGAAGTCGCTATAGGCCTGTCCCCACTGATTACAAGACCCCAAACCCACATAATACCTCCTGGTTTTCACAGTATTACCATGGCCACCTTTCTGCTGAGCCACAGAGAAAAGCAGGCCCGTGGATCACGTCCATCCCCATTCTAGGGATAAAGATCTGTTGGCTCAGAGTTTAAACTGTCATCAGAGATCTTAAATGTGCGGTGGCTTAAACATGGTCAAGCCAGCATGAACCTAGTTTTCACCTTCTCGTCAAAAACCCATCCTTTGTGCCCCAGAGAAACTCAGGCCTTGTAACCCCCAGACTCACCCATCTCTCAACCAGTCTTTACTGAGCACCTGCCAGGTGCACTGTTCTAAGCATGTCGGTGCACAGGGATTCACGGTGGTGCTAATATTCTAGCAGGGAAGACAGGAATTAAGCAGTAAATAAGTCAAATGATGAGTAAAGTCCCCAGCATGCTAAAAGATGAGAAGCACAAGGTGAAGAAAACCCCCAGAGGTGTGAGGGGAGGGGTGGGCAGCTGGAAACGTGAATTAGGAACCAGAGCGACAAGGTGAGATGATAAAAGATCCTGATGGATCCACTGAGCTCTGAAATCTGTGCTCTAACCCACAGTCGGGTTGCCTTGCCACAGCCCGTCGCCAGCCCTCACGTGGGATGGATCCCACCTCTGCCCCCAAAGGAATGGACTCAGCGCGCAGCATCTCCTCCCACCTGGGGTCTGGAGGTGCAAAGTGACCCAGATCACATTCCAATGTTTTGTCGTCCTCTTTGACCAAGAATCAGCATTTCATCCACCAAACCCTCACTCTCGTCCTCTCTCACCCAAACCCATTATTACTCTCTGCCCTGAAAATCCTGAGGAAGAACAAATTGTGTAATGGTTTTCTTTCATCTGCCGTAAGTCTTCATGTGCTCCTGCTACGAAATGAGGTTTCATG
The DNA here is from genome assembly GCF_037043125.1 of Eumetopias jubatus. Classification (NCBI taxonomy): domain Eukaryota; kingdom Metazoa; phylum Chordata; class Mammalia; order Carnivora; family Otariidae; genus Eumetopias; species Eumetopias jubatus. The sequence goes on from NW_028274818.1 coordinate 39,338,872, forward strand.
TTTGACCCACTGAAGTCCATGTACTAGGGGCTGTTTAGCCTTGATTTTGACCCAGTTAGGATGAGAAGAAGTTCATGTTCATTCTTAAGTAAGTGGCCAGTTTGGAGCTGTTTTATATTCCAGGAAATCGCCTGGTTCTTTCTCCGTCTTATCCCCATCCCGCCTTCTCATGCGCTAATGCAGCCAGACTGAGGCACGGAGAGATAGGAAAGGGGATTCCTGAAGTCAGAGGGGATGACTCAATGAAGGCGCTCATCCCAGGCAGGCCCTGAGTGGGGGTAGAGGAAACCCCCAACCAACCAACCAGCTGTCTGCCCCAGTGGGGTCCTGCTCCCCCTCACTTCTACCTACTGCTTCTGGAAACAAGAAGTGGTTGTGTTAGGAAGTCACTACACATCTACAGGTGGGTGCAGTTTCCCCCGCCCCCCCCACGACAGAGAAGGGCTCAGCTCAGGCCCCAGCCCTGGGCTGTCTTAGCGGCCCCAAGTCCAGCAGAGCCACCACATAGGAGCCAAGCTGTGCAAGAAAACGGAAGGCAAATCCCTAAATCACCACCCCCAGTGCGACCTCCCAGACTTTCAACCTCAATAAAACCTACTTCCTGACAGATCACAAAGGAAGCCCAGCATTTCAGGGTGGGACAGGCTTTTCTTTGGCGAATCTGCTTTCATTTCTGGCAGTCTTTGATTTGAGCTTGAATAAGCAATGCCACCCTGGCCCGGGGAGGGGAGGGGAGGGTTGGCATTTTAAATGACTTTGGTAGGGTGCAAGGTACCACATCTGCCCACGTCAGATAACACAACCAGCAGCGACATTTGAAACCCCTACTCCGCAGTCCAGTTTCTTAGAACTGTTCTATGGAAGTGAAAACGAAAGAGAACTTCCGTCTTCCTCTGACCCGGCTGGCCTTCGCAGCTGGAATGTGCTGGGAATCGCTTCTGGCACTGAAAAGGTTAATTGTCTCCTGCTGCGAAGTAGAAGCTGAGAAAAGGGTCCTGTGCAGGGGAGGAATTATCGTAAATGAGGTTTTCTTTATAGTACTGCTCATTCTCAACATGCTGAAAGGGCATTAGTTCGCAGTCACTTTCTCTGGAATTACCAAATCTGCTCAAAAGCCTTCATTAGGATATTAAACAAGACTTAATAAGTGAAAGTGATTTGCAACGCTGATAATCGTGGGCATTAATCAAGACGGCTTCTGTCTCTCTCCCTGCAATATGTTTCATGTTCCACTGTAAAGCCCCTTTAATTCTGGAGGGCTTCTTAAAAGGGAAATATTACGTTTAGAAAGCCATTTTTTAAAAATGATTTACTTAGCAACGATCACTATAAATAATGTTCTACTCCCTTCTCGGCTTTAACTATCTCAGCAATTAATGCCGTGAGGTTTGCGTCCCTGATAGAGCCAGATGTGTTCCCATTTATCAGACACGGGTTGCACTTCTTCTAATAAATGCTTTCGTCTTTAAAAAGAACTTCAAGTACGGGGCGCCTGGGTGGCTCAGTCGTTAAGTGTCTCCCTTCGGCTCCGGTCAAGGTCCCAGGGCCCTGGGATCGAGCCCCACATCGGGCTCCCTGCTCGGCGGGAAGCCTGTTTCTCCCTCTCCCACTCCCCCCCCCCCCCCCGCCCCGCTTGTGTTCCCTCTCTCGCTGTCTCTCTGTCAAATAAATAAAATCTTTCAAAAAAAAAAAAAGAACTTCAAGTACGACTCGAGAGCAAATGACCGAAGTTTGCGCATCTATCTGAAGGCCCATGCCGTAGCCATGCTCTACGCCACTCTAGGGACAGACTTCTACGCTACCTTCTGTGCCCTACAAAAGCCTTCCGCCCTAAGCAGTAAAATAAGGCAACCTGCTCATAGTCGTCAATTAAATAAGAAACAAATACAAGGGAAGCTATTGAAGAGGGCAGCTTGCTTTATAAGGCAGCTGTCTCTTGTTAAAACCCACGGCTTCAGAGCCAAGGGACTTCCATGCAGAGGAAGCTCATGTTATGACTCTTAGAAAGAAGAGAAATAGTTCATACTTTGGTTTAGGCAAGTGAAAGACCAAGGGTTGTTTTTGTTGTGGTGGTGTTGTTTTTGTTTTTCTCCCCCTTTTCTTTTTTCTTTTTTTTTTTCTTTTTAATTCCTGGCTTTCAGCTTCACGAATGGATTACTTTTCAAGGCTTTCTGAACAAGCGATCAAGGCAATCTAGTTACTTCTCACAATTTAAAACAGTGTGGGAGACAGGAGTTTTCTGTATCTAGAGCCATATCGTAGAGTCAAGAGCAGGAGGAAGAGACAGGAGAGTAGGTGGGAAGTCTCTATCCCAGACCTGGGCCGACAGTTCCCGTCTGGGGCTCTCATACCTGCCCTCCAGCCTTCCTCCTTCCTCAGCCTCTCCTGTCACCGTCCCGCTAGAGCCGCCTGTGGTAAAGATGTCCCCATCTACGTGTTTAACGCACGCGCACGCACGCATGCGCACGCACGCAAACTTCACGTAGAGATGCACACGCGCCCCTCCCCCGGAAGGTGTGGTAGCACCGAGAGGTTTCAAATGTCTTGTTATATCTGACTGCTGCCTCTGGCCTGCTTAATGTGGTCCCATTTACACTCTTCCGCTCCCTTTCCGGGAAGCCTCATTTGTTATATCTCTGCTAAAATTAACTCCACGTTCATTTCTGGAGGCTTTGGAGTTTATTGCTGGAAAAAAGGTTATTTGCTGGCAGTGACTAGGGACATTATTGTTCGCATGCACTAGGGCTCAGCACACTATTTAAATGGAGCTCAAGAGATGAGCTTCTGTGAAACAGAGGAGACTTGATCCATCCTAATGAACTGCAACGTGAATTATATGCCCTATTTCACCACCTCCCTGCTTCACTAATCTGGGATAGTTCACATGGAACCGTTTATCCAGAAGGGAGAAGATAGCATTCCCAACCGAGGACTTTCTCACTCTTTTTCTTTTTCCCTTTTCTTGTTTTACTTCTTTTTCCTCCTGCCTTTCTTTCTAGATCTCCAATCCCCAAGCTAGTTTTTATCCTTCTCTAGCCCGCCAGGGGGACAGCTCCTCATATTCTGTGAGACATCACCATGTTTTCACCCATTGCCATGATAATGGAACGACCACCTCTCCTGGGCCCTCATGAAGGGTCACCCATTGTGTTGGGAGATTTACAAGCACTGTCTCTAACCCTTCAAAGAAGTTGGTGTTGTCGCCCTTAGTGTACAGAGGAGTTGAGCTCAGAGCTGCTGAGTAGCTGGTACAAATTCACACAGCTGTTAAATGATGAAGCCAGAAGTTGAATTAGGGCTCTCTAGGTCTGTGTGCTGCCAGATCTCAACACCTTTTCAAAACCACCTCATCCCCTGCTGCTGCTTTTGGCTAGAAAGAATGATGTTGGGCGTGTGGGAAGGCAATGTCATTTTCCTTGAGACACTTCCGTAAGCACATGAATGCTGGAAATTTGGGTGCCACTTGATCTCACAGTTTGTTATTGTTATCACAGTCTGAAGTTCCTTATCTTTTCTTCTGATGAAAGAGAAAAACCAAACAGTCACAAGCATGTTTCTTGTCAGAGCCCCAGGAACAACATGGCAACTTCTATTGACTTAGTTTCAGGGCCAATAATCAAGGTCAGATACCTGAAAAAGCAGAGTTTTCAAGTCCCCCCCACCCCAAATGTTTCATAATGCCAGCCAAAAGGAAAAAAAGAAAAAAATCTGTGCAAGTTATACAAATTTCAGTGTTCAGATCTATCTTTTTACTTGTTAATCTTCCAAAATAGATACAATCACATTCAATAAGTCAAGAGACAAAAATGGAGTCTGAGGGTTAACTAGCTCCCATCTGTTTTCTCCCTCCCCCCTCTACTATGCACAAATTGGATGTTAAAGTTCAAACACGTTTCTATGAGAGGAAGAAAGATAATACAGAAATGACATGTAAATTAGACAACCATACTACTTTTTTTTATTAGTTTCAGGTGCACAATATAATGATTCAATAATTCTGTACATTCCTCAGTGTTCATCAAGATAAGCATACTCGGGACGCCTGGGTGGCTCAGTGGGTTAAGGGTCTGCCTTTGGCTCAGGTCATGATCTCAGGGTCCTGGGATTGAGCCCCCATGTTGGGCTCCCTGCTCAGCGGGAAGCCTGCTTCTCCCTCTCCCTCTCCCACTCCCCCTGCTTGTGTTCCAGCCCTCGCTATCTCTCTCTCTGTCAAATAAATAAATAAAATCTTTAAAAAAAGATAAGCATACTTTTTTTAAAGATTTTATTTGTCAGAGAGCAAGAGAACAAACGGGGGGACTGGCAGACAGAGCAGGCTGAGGGACAAGCAGGCTTCCCACTGAGCAGGGAGCCTGATGTGGGACTCGATCCCAGGACCCTGGGATCATGACCTGAGCTGAAGGCAGATGCTTAACGAGCTGAGTCACACAGGCGCCCCAAGATAACTGTACTCTTAATCCCCTTTATTTTTTTTACTACTTCTTAATAAGGACTGAGAGGAGAAGTTAAGAAAGGGTTAAAGCTATTTGTTTAAAATAAACCGAGAGACCTAGAGCATCTTGGTGGCTCAGTTGTTAAGCGTCTGCCTTCAGCTTGGGTCATGATCCCAGAGTCCTGGGATCAAGTCCCACATCGGGCTCCCTGCTCAGCGGGGAGCCTGCTTCTCCCTCTCCCTTTGCTCCTCCCCCCTGCTTGTTCTCAATCTCTCTCTCTCGAATAAATAAATAAAATCTTAAAAATAAATAAAAAATAGAGAGGCCTAAGCATAGAAGTTATACACAGCAGTTGAACACATGCATTGAACTTCTGCTTCCTTCAGAATCTCCACTAATGCAACAGAAATAAGGGTTTTGGGTGGGGGGAGGAGGGAGGAGGAAGGTTGTTGTTTGCTTATTTTTAAGGAAACAAACCCACAAGGAGAAATAAAATGGGGGGGGGGAGACAAACTACTATTTTGCAATCTGGAAAGCAGATGTTCATGTGATAACTGACATCAGACTCATGAAAACTGCATCCTTGCCCCAGAGTAAGGAAGCCGCAGAAGTACCCGATTTAAACTCAGAACCAATACAGATTGACCACTTGGTGGAACCAGGTTGCTCCGGAAGGAGCACTAATGGTGGGGCTAAGAGAGGAGGATTGGTTGAAAGTCTATTTCAGAAGCACAAATCTCCACACACTCTGCTGAGCTCAGCACCTGCCCCTTCCCATACCGACCCAGCAGGAGACAGGAGGCTTATCCCCTAGAGAAGGCCTCTGGACTGAGGAGAGCAAGCCCGTTTGAGGTTGGGGCACTGTCAAGAAAACAGAAGGAACAGGAGGTTCATGCAGTGCATGTAGAGACCCTCCAGCCCACCTTGCCTCCTCACCCCTCTTTCTTCCCCCACTTGGTCCTCAGAATACTGGAGGCAAGCAATTGGCAGACTCTTCTCGAGGGCTTCTGATGAGCCTAAGGGGAAGGACCTAAAGATACTGACCTCTGGATTTCCCCAAAGAAAAGTCCCAACTAGCTCACCCGGCAGGGAATCCCTCCAGGTACACAATTTCCAACTGGGGTTTTACAGCCCCATTCTAGAATGTGAACAGACAGCCAAATGTCACCAGACATCAGAGAAAATCATCTAAAATGGATTCAGAGAACAAACAACCAGGATAAAAGCAACTCAAAGGGAGCAAAGACCATACTAGAAGAAACAACAAACAGACTCCCCCCAAAAACATTAAGGTCTTCACAGAGATAAAGGAAACCTGAACAGGACGCTCTAAAAAAGGAACTGAAAGTTCCTGGGTGGCTCAGTCAGTTAAGTGTCTGGCTTCAGCTCGCGACATGATCTCAGGGTCCTGGGATTGAGCCCCACCTCGCATGGGGCTCCCTGCTCAGCAGGGAGCCTGTCTTCCTCTGCCCCTCCCCCCACTCATGCATGCACCTGCACTCTCTCTGTCTAATAAACAAATAAAATCTTTAGAGAGATTTTTTTAAAAATTCTTAAAGGAACATCCAAAGAACAAAGAGAGAAAGAAAACCTTAGAAAATGTTTTTAAAAACCAATGTCAGAAAAAAAATTATCAGAAGTGTTGAAGGATAGAGATAAGGTAAAGCTTAGGAAGAACACAAAAAGATGAAAAATAGCAAATAAAAAAATTATAAAACTAAAAGACCAGTCCAGGAGGTCAAATATCATAATAATCGAGTCCAAAAAAAGGGGGGGGAGAGCCAAAAAAAAAGTGATGGGAGAAAATGATTAATAAAATTATTGCTGTTTTCCAGGTTTATAGGCTTGACCAAGTACTCCCAACAATGAATAAAAATAGATCCCCACCAAGGAATGCCACTGTCAAATTTCAGCGTGCTGAAGATAGAGAAAATGCCTACAAACTTCCGGAAAGAAAAACCAGGTTTTCTACAAAGAATCAAGCATCAGAGTAATATCAGACTTCTCCATAACTCCAAAAGCTAGAAGACAATGGAGCAATATCTACAATGTTTTGAAGGAAAATTAGCCCTAACCTGGACTTTTACGTCCAGTCAAACTATGAACTAAGTGTCAGGGTCAAATGAAGACATTTTCAAACACACAAGATCTCAGTGCCATTATTTTACCTACACCTTTGTCCAGGATATTGCTGGAGGGTATGCTCCACTAGAGTGAAGGGTAAAAAAAAATTTTTAAAGGAAGACTGGATCCAAAAAATAGTGTATCTAGCACATGAGGGAGTTGGAGGGTATCCCTAAGAGGATGGTGAAGGGAGAATCCGAGATCATACCTCTGTAGCCATTTGGTCCTGATAGGAGCAGAGCAGAAGACTCTGGAAAAGTCTTCTTCAAGAGGATGAAGTCTATACAATGCCTAATATGTTTGAAGGTGCTGAGTGGAAATTTACAAACCTGGGAGGAAAATTGGGCAAATGAATTAGTGATAAGAACATAGAGCACTAAGGCAATAATAAGAATATACAAAAGACTGTGCCAGAAAGAAAATTAATCCTAGGAAAACACATGAAGCACCTGTGAATTAATTTGCAGAGTCGTAATAACATAAACATGGAATACTGATCAAACCAAGATTACACTATGGCTACGCTAGAAGTTTGAAAGGATAGGAAGGATGTGCAGGGTGAGCGGTGATGGGTAGAGGACTAAATCCTCATTTCTACAGTGGGAAATCCATAAATAATGCCTAAAATGAAAACACCAAGAAGTACAAATAGAAACACATCCTACGAATATATGCAGGTAAGTCTCAAAAGAGTCAGTTTTGAGAGTTGAAAATACAACCAGGAAAAAATTGAAAGTGATGGGGATGATTGTGGGTACTTGCAAAACTATTTGGCCCTTGCAACTCTGTGCCTATATAACTTTGGTAAAAAATAAAACTAGCTAAAATACGAATATTATTTGAACAGATACTTTTTTTTAAACTTCTCCTGCTAAGCTGGCTGGGTAAAATTATTCATAATATGTAGCCTACCATCCTGGAGGACAATGATTTTTTTTATTATGTTATGTTAATCACCATACATTACATCATTAGTTTTTGATGTAGTGTTCCACGATTCATTGTTTGCATATAACACTCAGTGCTCCATTCAGTACATGCCCTCTTTAATACCCATCACCAGGCTAACCCATCCCCCCACCCCTCTCCCCTCTAGAACCCTCAGTTTGTTTCTCAGGGTCCATAGTCTCTCATGGTTCGTCTCCCACTCCGATTCCCCCCCTCATTTTTCCCTTCCTGCTATCATCTTCTTTTTTTTTTTTAAACATATATTGTATTATTTGTCTCAGAGGTACAGGTCTGTGATTCAACAGTCTTGCACAATTCACAGCGCTCACCATAGCACATACCCTCCCCAATGTCCATCACCCAGCCACCCCATCCCTCCCACCTCCACCACTCCAGGAACCCTGTTTGTTTCCTGAGATTAGGAATTCCTCATATCAGTGAGATCATATGATACATGTCTTTCTCTGATTGACTTATTTCACTCAGCATAATACCCTCCAGTTCCATCCACGTCATTGCAGATGGCAAGATTTCATTCCTTTTGATGGCTGCATAATATTCCATTGTATATATATACCACATCTTCTTTATCCATTCATCTGTCGATGGACATCTTGGCTCTTTCCATAGTTTGGCTATTGTGGACATTGCTGCTATAAACATCGGGGTGCACATGCCCCTTCGGATCCCTACATTTGTATCTTTGGGATAAATAGCCAGTAGTGCAATTGTTGGGTCATACGGCAGCTCTATTTCAACCTTTTGAGGAACCTCCATACTGTTTTCTAGAGTGGCTACACCAGCTTGCATTCCCACCAACAATGATTTTTTAACCACATGTTGTGGCCAATTAGTGGATTATGGAATGAATTTAGGAAGTAGTAAGCATTGAGAAGGGAAAGAAATGGAGTAGTAGCAGACACCACTTTTTTACAAGTACCCATTCATTCTTCATTCTTCTAGAAATATATCCTGAGTTTTAGCTAGACAAGCTAGGATAAATTTGCAGGTACTGCCACATAGTTAAATTTGGGTCAGTAAAATGTGGGAAGAAGCAAAATGTAAGCACTGTCCAGGCTGTACCCTAAAGACAAAACTATTTGGTCTGGACTTTCCCTTTTTCTTCCCTGTGGCCTGGAATATAGATCCATAGGTGAACTGAATCCAACCAACTTGATAAGGACAACCATCTAAAGATAGGAGACCAATAAAATAGAAGGAACTGTGTCCCCGAATAGCTTGTCAGGCAAAACCCGCCAGCCAGTTGTGAATTACTTATCACTGAATTATTTCCTAAGAAAGTAATAAACTTATTTAAAGTAAGTCTTTTGGATTTCTGTGCTACAGCACCTAACATGTGCCTAGGACATGAATAGAATAGAAAACAGAAAAGGGCACACTTGTATGAGTATGTACTATTTTGTGACATTTTTGTTTTATTATTTATGTGCTTGATCATATATGTGTTTACCTATACTGAAGTGCATTTAAAAAGTTCTACTGCCACTGTTTAGGTTATAAATCTCCTATGTTCAATAAATATTGGTTAGTTAAACAAAGTCATAGTATGTTTGAATGAGGCCTTTGAGCAGAGGAGAATATGACTTTATAAGCTGTGTGGCTTTGGGTTAGTAAGCGGGGTCTCAGTTTCCTAACACACAAAAATGACTAAGTTTGAGTAGATGATGTTTAAATGCCTTTCAAGCCTAAAATTGTGTTATTCAGTTGACTTGAGATTCAATTCAACATTCTTTACCCTTGGTTAGTATCCAAACAGCCAGAAAGGCCACAGGCCCTTTATGTCATAAGCTGGGGAGGAGAGAGATACAGAGAAAGTTAGGTGGGCATGGCTCATCTTAACGTGGCTGCTATCTGAGAAAAAATCCCCCTACCCAGATTTGGAAGATGTGGCAGAATGAAAGGCTGCTCTATCTTGTAGGAAGTGGAAACCTATGCAGGCTTGTGATGACCCAGACTAGGCCACATTGCAGTGACAATTGAGCCCCAGATCTTCTTGAATTTTGGGGAAGTAGGGAGAAATAAGAAAGGAGTCACACAGATATAATAAGAATTATGGAAAGTGTGCAAAAATAGAATCAACATTGAAACAGGTGGGAATGGTTAGCTTGGAAGAAGGCTGGAGGGCATTGAATAATTATTTCATAGGAGGAACAGTGCAATTCTAAATAGAGGGATGATCAACATATTATCAATATAAATCAGTGGCTTCCAAACTTTTTTATTTGAAAGCAGAATAGTTTCTCCAAATGAAATCTTATCTAGTACCTCCAACACATAAAATGACAAAAAATGGTTTTTAATGGTTGAAGTAGTGATGGGGGTCCCCTACCCTTCTAACCATCTCAAGGGCCTTTTCTGGAATCCTAAAATTTGAGAAATATAATTTTTAAACAAGTCATTCAAATTAGTGCTTTTCAAATATTCTTTTACCATGATCCACAGGAACACACCTCCTCCCAGTATACCACACACACACACACACACACACACACACACATACACACACACTCATACCTGAAACAAAGTTCCACAGGACAATTTTACATTTTGTACATTTTTTGGTCTATTTCATTTTATTCTGTTCCTTTTTTTAAATGCCAACCATGATCCACTTAATCTATTTCACGCCATTAATGAATATGCTATAGCTCACAGTTGAAAAACACAGATCTAGACTGAGAAAAGATGGATACAAATTGTCCAAAAAGTTAAGTTAAATTTCTTCCTTGTAAATGTAATTAATTGGAGCAAGTAATCATAGGTGACTGTGGATTTGTCTATTTTGAAATCTTAACAGAAGCAACTCCTTGTCAGGAATAACTTGGGTTGAAAGGAGGTGAATGTTGGGCTGTTTCTTCCACCTACAGAACGGGGGCCCCAGAGACGGTGGATGGATAGTGGAGACTTGGGTGGACACTGATTCCTGCTTCTCAGTGTTGATGAGAGAGATATTATATAGAAGACCCATTAGATTTGTTGTGTAATTATACAATGATAGAAAGCAAAACTAAGAAAGACAGAGATATTATAAGCAAATCCGTTTAACCCTATAAAAGAAATTCTCCTTTTCAACAATCCTTCTTTATTCAACAAGCCATCTGGAAAAAAATTTTAAATCAATTAAAAAATAAATCATTTAGGATCTGGGAAAGAAAGACAGGATACATCTTATGAGCTATTCACAAATATCTATTTCATAATTTATATGGAAAAAAAGGATCAGGTGACAACTGAGGAGTCATGTACTCTTACAGAATTTTAGCTGATATACAATGAAATAGGGGAACAAATGACAATAGGAAAAGCATAACAATTCTTTTTAAAACTGATGCTCAAAATTGAACTTTTCCCCCCAGACTAATAGCAGAAACAATAAGTGTGCAAACATCTCAAATAATAATAACAGGTTCTTTTTGTGCTTATTACTCCATGTTTATGAAATGCCTCAAGTGAACCAATCAATATGGGACTGGAGGAGCTGGAAGAGTCTGGCTGCAGGGTGCTGGTATAACCCAAACATCCCTCAGCCCGTGTGAGCCAGGGATTAGGAGGTGCTTGCTCTCTGGGAATTAGCAACGGACAAGAGCCAAAGAATTCGAAATTCGGTAAGGAGCACACCTCACTTCCAGTTCTTATAAGTCAAAGGACTGTGCACCCATTGTAATTACTTTATAGACTCTATTTTAGAAAGTAACCAATGCTGTGTGACTCGACGACAGAACCAAATACAATCGATGGGTCTGAGCCGGGGGCATGTCCTGTCCAGATGAGGGTGTGCTAGTCAAGAGGGAGTGGAAATTAACAAGACCATGCACCACCACGGAGTTCTGAGTGTTATTTGGAATTTTATGCATGCAGAGGGTTTTATTTAAGTGTTTATGTTACTTTCTGTAACTTTAATTTGGTCCATTCCGTTGTATTACTTCTTCTCAAATAGCTCCTTAACTTCTTTGTAATGTTTGAAACTAAAATAAGTCCTAGAATACCGGGTGCTCAATAAATGGTAAATCCTTCTCTTCTTCCCTTCTAGACTGATATACCAGGAAAGGAAGGTAAATGAGAGTGTGGGATAATGGCTTTACCTGGCAATGCATTCTACTGCTGAGAAGGAAAAGGTGAACATTTGGTGGGTCTATGGCACCTGTGAAAATGGAGCAGTCATTGATGATGGGAAATTGACATGGTAATGAGCTCATTTGTATTCCCGTTTGTGGCCTTCGACTGCCTTACTCTCTGACTGCTTAGCCAAAACCTTTTGATAGAATCTGACACGGCCTCTGAAATCTGGAGGTTTCTGTTTTTCTGTTAAGGCGATCCCCAGACACATTACAATTCACCATTCCTGCCATATCTGTCCTTGGAGAGAAATTAAAAGAAGATGGGGAGCAGATTCAGAGAAATGAACTTCAGGAGAAACATTAATACTCAAAAATGGGAAAACTTCCTCAATTCAAACTAATTAGGTGTGAAGGTCAGTCTGAATGAAAGTCCATCTTATGTAGAAAAGTTGTTTTACAAAAGCCATCTCAAATCCTTTTTGGAACAAAATGGGATAGAAATGAAATATTTTTAAAATTTTTAATGGTTACAGGAAATGAAATATTAAATCATTTTCAAGTAGAGAATCTACTTGAATGAACTACTCAGCCACATGCTATTATACAGTAATTGTTTGTATGCAGACAATTAAGTTCCTAAGTCTTTAGGCTCCAGGGTTCATAAATAACATAAAACAACAGCAGCAATATTTTTGCGATGGTTCTTGGCTGGAGCTGTTCATCAAATTACCTGGGGTATCCTCACAATACAGAAGATGCCCAGTCTCCCTCCAAACACCCTCCACTAGGATACCTGTGGAAGAACAGGAAAAGGATGAGCCTGTGATGTTTTGGAAAAAAAAAAAGAAAAACTCCCACATTGATTCTCACCCACACCTTCAGCCAAAAACATGAATTGATTGAATGCTCACTGTCTTGTAAACATTTTGTTTAGATGATCTTACAGATGGGGACTCTTAAGAGGTCACACAGACAGAATTTGGAGTATCTGGTTTCAAACTCGGCGCTTTGTCCTTGGCACCACATGCTGCATAACATCAAGGAAGCCCAAATGTACCTTCTAGTTAATAAGGTTTAACTAGGAGTTAAGAAATGGATGCTGATCCCAAATAAAAAATGCGCTAATCCCCAGATGCTTGGAGGACTGGGCTCATACCAGGCTTCCTGGGATGTGCAGAGCAGGGAAAGCACATCGTTCCCAGAGGAAGAAAAGGCAACACCAACGTTAACCAGCTTGCGAGCCTCTCTTCCTACACATGTGGTAGGAATTGTCACCTACCCCAGAGCTATATTTTATACCTGAACAAGCCTTTGTCCGAGAATGCAGTGTTTCCTTACTAGGACGCATCTGGCCTGCTTCTTGAACTGGAGCTCTGAGATTAGCTGGCCAGATTCCAACCGAGAAGGCTTTTTATCTTTCTCACGGTGACAGGCAGCATTTGGAAACCCCAGAGATGAGGCACAGGAAGGATGCTGATGCTATTGTGGATGCTGTGAATGCTGTTATCCAAGAGAATCATCTTCCTCGGGTGCCACCATGCCCATCACACTGTCAAGACCCCACAGCGGGTTTGACTGCCTGTCACACCTAGTCTCAATCTCAGCTGTCCTCAAGAGCCCTCCTTCAATCTGCCACCCCATTGCCGCTCACTTTTTCTTTCATCTCTCTAACCTGAGATATGTCTCCAGAAGTAGGGCACAGGTTCCTACCCCAGCCCTGTTCACAGTGGGCTCCCCTGGGGGAAAGAGCCACCCCACCACTCCACAGAAACTGTTCATCACACAAGTGGTCCCAGGAGCAGTTTGTAGGGCAGGCAACACACAAACTCAGGAGGCAGGTGACCTGCGTCAGCCTCCCGCTGCCAGCCAAGGCACTGAACTGCTCAGAATCTCTGTTTCTTTATCTGCAAATGGGCATGATAACACTTGTCCTACCTCACCAGTCAGTGTTGAGGATCAAAAGATCATTATGGCTGCAAGAAAGCATTAAGGGTATTAACAGTGGGTTCTGATAGCAGAACTGAATCAGATGAGATTACAGGCTGAGACAGTCAGTCATAGGCAGGAGGTCCTATCTTTTTTTTTTTTTTTCATCTTCACTAAATTCAAGGGAGATGATGACTTAGGGTATGTTATCAAGTTAGTTGGTGACCCATTTTTCATGCTTGGAATCTACCTCATGATTGCAGATGCCCAGAGGATGAGTGTCGCGTCCCAGAAGAATGCCCTTAAGAGAGCACTACCTCATAATTAACCAAACGCTCCCCCAACACTTTGCTTTAATCCCGTTGCTCATCTTTCTTTCAATTGCAAAAGGGACTGCACAGACAGCTGCTACCCACTGTGAAGGAATACTTCTCAGACCCGGAGACACCCAGTGCCTATATTCACATCACTTCTGATTGTGTGACGCTGTTGAAGAGCGACATGCTCAGAAAGCATCCAAGACCATCATGCAAGGCAGGAAGCACGACAAAGAGAGAGAGAACGCTGAACTGGGACTCAGGACCCTGCCACCCACCCCGCCCCTGCCACCAACCAAGCCTTCCTCACACAAGTCAGTTTCGTTGCTGCTCCTCCATCACAGCTTCTACAGTGTGAGCAGGTCGACGAGGTAATCTAAAAAGTCCCTTCAAGCCAGAAGATTCTATGATCTACATAAACCCTTATTAGTGACGCTGTAATTGCGATGCTGTGTATTGTCTTTACAAAATCGTATCTGTGATACCTGTTTTATATATTGCCTATCTTTTTGGTAATAAAAATAATCACAGTTCTCTGACCTGTAGAAAGAAGCCTTGGGGAATATATCCACACCTATGGAGTGACTGAATCAGGGTCCCAGTTAGAAATAACTGGCTCAGTCACAGAGCACTCCCTTTTCTTCCTATCTGCACAATGACACAATGTTACCTTGTTCTCTCTCTCTCTGCCTCACCCTCCTCTCCCTCTCTCCTTCTTCCTTTTGCTCCCTTGGTCAGAAAAGAAAAAGATCTTGGGGGTTTTGCTGTTTTGGAGCTTCAAGTATCCTCATATATGATCCTTGCACACCATCACTGCTAAACCGAACAATTTGAGCCTAGTTATAATTTTCATCTTTTAAAAAAATGTTCTATGTTCTTCAAAGTGATTTTTCTTTCGAAAAGATATTTTCAACTGGTCATTCTCACCACTTCTTGTGCACCTCTTACTGTTCTGCGGGACAGATTTATACACTCCAGATGCTGAGCCGCAGCTGCTATAATTCCACCTGCCACATCTGGCTCTTTGGCAAGCCAGGCCAGGAGCTTCAAAGTTGCATCTCTGCACCATACGTGGTTAGACTGCTAGCTGCTGCTTTATCTCCTTGGACCTAATTTTCCTTTGATTCGCCTATAATTCTGAAGAATTGAGGCATTTGTATCCATTTTGAATAAGGTTCTATACAAATGTTGCATTTGATCTCTGGGCAGACCGTTTTATTTCCTCGTATGTGGCCTCGCCTGTAATTCAGGCACAAGCCTCAGATAAACTCAGAACCACCGTGCCTGTGCCAGTGCCCAAGCAGTTTTATTTGTTCCGACTGCCCTGTTTCTTGTTCTTGGAGGAAAAAAGAAAGCAGTGAGGGCAGGGGAGCCATTCATGCCCCTGCATTTCAGAAGATGACCGACAGACAGCAGGGCTCAGTGACTTCTACTCCTCCCCTTTCTCATTCAGATGCCGCCTTAATATTTATGCCCCCTATTTTTGCAAACAACCGGATTTGGTGGGGAGGTATAGACCATGAAACGTGAAGTGTGACCACAGAGCATCATTCCTCAAAAGTGTGTTCCAGAGAACATTCATCAGCTAGGTACTTTGAATAATCCTTTGCAAAGATCACAGCACACATTAACATACTAAATGCTCTGGGAAATCCTGAGGCATAGAAAAATGTACACATCTGGTTGTCTTAAGCAGAATTTCCCAAATTTGTTTGAATATAAACCCTTTTCTCATTTCACACCCATCAGCCTCCCATCAGAGCCCAGTCTTTGGGCACTGTTGTGAAGGAATGTTCTTGATTTGCTTTAAGGAATACACCAGCCCTGACATAGCCCAGTGGCTCCTGAGGCCTGTTGGGAGGCTGGACATTTACTTCAATGACAGTGATATTGTTCAAAGCAATTGTGATCAAAGGAGGAATGTGGCTGAAATAGTAACCAATTTTCCTGAGCAACTCAAACACCAGCAAAAAAAAAGAGACAAAAACAAAAAACAAAACAAAACAAAACAAAACAAAAAACCGGCTTCAAATACCAGATGAATTCCAGAATAATTTTCCTCAAAGAAACATCATTGAAATAAGGTTAAGGAATAAAGGTATGGTATCTTAAGATAATTAGCGGGGGGGGGGGCAGATTTATTTGAATGCCTAAATTCAGGTGAATTTATCTCAAAGTCCGTTCCAATTTTTTACTTACACATCCAATGGTTGATATGTTAGATATGGTTGCAGAGGGCCCTAACCTCCCTGAATTTAAGATTAACAAATTCATTATTCATAAAGGACCCCCAAAGGTCCATGCCATGTAGTATTTTGTCCGGTCTGCCAAGACCCACTGATAACTGGGTAGCATATCACATATCCAGTGAGTGAGCCCAAATGACCATCAGCAACCAAAGATCTATTCAGTTTGGTTCTCTTCTTTCAATAGGCAAATATTCTATGGAAATTATAAAACTTTTCAGACTAAGATGAGTTTATATTTAGGCTTACTACTGTCACAATACAATGTGATATAGAGTTACCAGAACTGAGTTTTAAAATAAATTACTTGTCTATTTCTAAAATCATTGAGGGACTGAGAAGGGCTTAAATGTTTGCATTATCCATCACTGCATATTATTTAAAACAATATGCTATATTTTGTGAATTCAGGCTTTTTGAAAGGACTACAGATCTCTTTCCCTCACAAGTTTTGAGCTATTTCTCTGATTTGTAATTGAGAGTTATCTGTTTTGTCATTGGTTCATCTCCTATCATTTTTCTATTTCTTCTACAAACCACATCATGTTAGTAGATCTTGAGATAACTTAAAGTACCAGGAACATACTAAGAGGGGTTTCTGCGTTGAACTACATGACCTCTGAAGTTTGTCCCAACACATAGATGATATCGGTCTCCAGCCAAACTTCTTAATAATTTTTACAAAGCGATAATAACAAAAGTTTTCAAGCTCAATTTTCTATTTACACCATGAAATTCTGGCAAGAAAGTTCAGGCACAATAAATTTACAAACCTGTAACTCTTTTTTTTTTTAATTTTTTATTGTTATGTTAATCACCATACATTACATCATTAATTTTGGATGTAGTATTCCATGATTAATTGTTTGTGTATAACACCCAGTGCTCCATGCAGAACGTGCCCTCTTTAATACCCATCACCAGGCTAACCCATCCCCCACCCCCTCCCCTCTAGAACCCTCAGTTTGTTTTTCAGAGTCCATCATCTCTCATGGTTCGTCCCCCCCTTCATTCTTCCCTTCCTGCTATCTTCTTTTTTTTCCCTTAACATATATTGCATCATTTGTTTCAGAGGTACAGATCTGTAATTCAACAGTCTTGCACAATTCACAACACTCACCATAGCACATACCCTCCCCAATGTCTATCACCCAGCCACCCCATCCCTCCCACCCCCCCACCACTCCAGCAACCCTCAATTTGTTTCCTGAGATTAAGAATTCCTCATATCAGGGAGGTCATATAATACATGTCTTTCTCTGATTGACTTATTTCGTTCAGCATAACACCCTCCAGTTCCATCCACATCATTGCAAATGGCAAGATTTCATTCCTTTTGATGGCTGCATAATATTCCATTGTGTATATATACCACCTCTTCTTTTCCATTCATCTGTCAATGGACATCTTGGCTCTTTCCACAGTTTGGCTCTTGTGGACATTGCTGCTATAAACATTGAGTGCACATACACCTTCGGATCCCTACATTTGTTTGTATCTTTGTGGTAAATACCCAGTAGTGCAATTGCTGGATCGTATGGTACTCTATTTTCAACTGTTTGAGGAACCTCAAAACCTACTGTTTTCCAGAGGGGTTGCACCAACTTGCATTCCCACCAACAGTGTAGGAGGATTCCCCTTTCTCCGCATCCCCGCCAACATCTGTCGTTTCCTGACTTGTTAATTTTAGCCATTCTGATTGGTGTGCGGTGGTATCTCATTGAGGTTTTGATTTGGATTTCCCTGATGCCGAGCGATGTTGAGCACTTTTTCATGTGTCTGTTGGCCATTTGGATATCTTCTTTGGAAAAATGTCTGTTCATGTCTTCTGCCCATTTCTTGATTGGATTATTTGTTCTTTGGGTGTTGAGTTTGATAAGTTCTTTATAGATTTTGGATACTAGCCCTTTATCTGATATGTCATTTGCAAATATTTTCTCCCATTCTGTCGGTTGTCTTTTGGTTTTGTGGACTGTTTCTTTTGCTGTGCAAAAGCTTTTTATCTTGATGAAGTCCCAATAGTTCATTTTTGCTCTGGCTTCCCTTGCCTTTGGCGATGTTTCTAGGAAGAAGTTGCTGCGGCTGAGGTCGAAGAGCTTGCTGCCTGTGTTCTCCTTTAGGATTTGGATGGACTCCTGTCTCACGTTTAGGTCTTTCAACCATTTGGAGTCTATTTTTGTGTGTGGTGTAAGGAAATGGTCCAGTTTCATTCTTCTGCATGTGGCTGTCCAATTTTCCCAGCACCATTTGTTGAAGGGACTGTCTTTTTTCCATTGGACATTCTTTCCTGCTTTGTCAAAGATTAGTTGACCATAGAGTTGAGGGTCCATTTCTGGGCTCTCTATTCTGTTCCATTTATCGATGTGTCTGTTTTTGTGCCAGTACCATACTGTCTTGATGATGACAGCTTTGTAATAGAGCTGGAAGTCCGGAATTGTGATGCCGCCAGCTTTGCTTTTCTTTTTCAACATTCCTCTGGCTATTCGGGGTCTCTTCTGGTTCCATACAAATTTTAGGATTATTTGTTCCATTTCTTTGAAAAAAGTGGATGGTATTTTGATGGGGATTGCATTGAATGTGTAGATTGCTCTAGGTAGCATTGACATCTTCACAATGTTTGTTCTCCCAATCCATGAGCATGGAACGTTTTTCCATTTCTTTGTGTCTTCCTCAATTTCTTTCATGAGTATTTTATAGTTTTCTGAGTACAGATCCTTTGCCTCTTTGGTTAGATTTATTCCTAGGTATCTTATGGTTTTGGGTGCAATTGTAAATGGGATCGACTCCTTGATTTGTCTCTCTTCTGTCTTGTTGTTGGTGTATAGGAATGCCACTGATTTCTGTGCATTGATTTTATATCCTGTCACTTGACTGAATTCCTGTATGAGTTCTAGCAGTTTTGGGGTGGAGTCTTTTGGGTTTTCCACATAAAGTATCATATTATCTGCAAAGAGTGAGAGTTTGACTTCCTCTTTACTGATTTGGATGCCTTTGATTTCTTTTTGTTGTCTGATTGCTGTGGCTAGGACTTCTAATACTATGTTGAATAGCAGTGGTGATAGTGGACATCCCTGCCGCGTTCCTGACCTTAGGGGGAAAGCTCTTGGCTTTTTCCCATTGAGGATGATATTCGCTGTAGGTTTTTCATAGATGGCTTTTATGATATTGAGGTATGTACCCTCTATCCCTATACTGTGAAGAGTTTTGATCGAGAAAGGATGCTGTACTTTGTCAAATGGTTTTTCTGCATCTATTGAGAGGATCATATGATTCTTGTTCTTTCTTTTGTTAATATATTGTATCACGTTGATTGATTTGCGGATGTTGAACCAACCTTGCAGCCCAGGGATAAATCCCACTTGGTCGTGGTGAATGATCCTTTTACTGTACTGTTGGAGCCTATTGGCTAGTATTTTGGTGAGAATTTTTGCATCCATGTTCATCAAGGATGTTGGTCTGTAGTTCTCCTTTTTGATGGGGTCTTTGCCTGGTTTGGGGATCAAGGTAATGGTGACCTCATAAAATGAGTTTGGAAGTTTTCCTTCCATTTCTATTTTTTGGAACAGTTTCAGGAGAATAGGTATTAATTCTTCTTTAAATGTTCGGTAGAATTCCGAACATGGTAGAAGCCATCTGGCCCTGGGCTTTTGTTTGTTGGGAGATTTTTGATGACTGCTTCAATTGCCTTAGTGGTTATAGGTCTGTTTAGGTTTTCTATTTCTTCCTGGTTCAATTTTGGTAGTTGATACAGCTTTAGGAATGCATCCATTTCTTCCAGGTTATCTAATTTGCTGGCATAGAGTTGCTCATAATATGTTCTTAAAATTGTTTGTATGTCTTTGGTGTTGGTCTCTCCTCTTTCATTCATGATTTTGTTGATTTGGGTCATTTCTCTTTTCTTTTTGATAAGTCTGGCCAGGGGTTTATCAATCTTGTTAATTCTTTCAAAGAACCAGCTCCTAGTTTCATTGATCTGTTCTACTGTTCTTTTGGTTTCTATTTCATTGATTTCTGCTCTGATCTTTATTATTTCTCTTCTCCTGCTGGGTTTAGGCTTTATTTGCCATTTTTTCTCTAGCTCCTTTAGGTGTAGAGTTAGGTTGTGTATTTGAGACCTTTCTCGTTTCTTGAGAAAGACTTGTATTGCTATATACTTTCCTCTCAGGACTGCCTTTGCTGTATCCCAAAGATTTTGAACAGTTGTGTTTTCATTTTCATTGGTTTCCATGAATTTTTTAAATTCTTCTTTAATTTCCTGGTTGACCCATTCATTCTTTAGTAGGATGCTCTTTAGCCTCCATCTATTTGAGTTCTTTCCGACTTTCCTCTTATGATTGAGTTCTAGTTTCAAAGCACTGTGGTCTGAAAATATGCAGAGAATAATCCCAATCTTTTGGTACCAGTTGAGACCTGATTTGTGACCTAGGATGTGATCTATTCTGGAGAATGTTCCATGGGCACTAGAGAAGAATGTGTATTCCGTTGCTTTGGGATGGAATGTTCTGAATATGTCTGTGAAGTCCATTTGGTCCAGTGTTTCATTTAAACTCTTTATTTCCTTGTTGATCTTTTGCTTAGATGATTTGTCCATTTCAGTCAGGGGGGTGTTAAAGTCCCCCACTATTATTGTATTGTTGTCAACGTGTTTCTTTGCTTTTGTTATTAATTGCCTTATATAATTGGCTGCTCCCATGTTAGAGGCATAGATATTTACAATTGTTAGATCTTCTTGTTGGATAGACCCTTTAAGTCGGATATAGTGTCCTTCCTCAACTCTTATTACAGTCTTTGTTTTAAAATCTGATTTGTCTGATATAAGGATTGCCACCCCAGCTTTCTTTTGGTGTCCATTAGCATGGGAAATGGTTTTCCACCCCCTCACTTTCAATGTGGGGGTGTCTTTGGGTCTAAAATGAGTCTCTTGCAGACAGCATATTGATGGGTCTTGTTGTTTAATCCAATCTGATAGCCTGTGTCTTTTGATTGGGGCATTTAGCCCATTTACATTCAGGGTAACTATTGAAAGATATGAATTTAGTGCCATTGTATTGCCTGTAAGGTGACTGTTACTGTATATTGTCTGTATTCCTTTCTTGTCTATGTTGCTTTTAGTCTCTCTCTTTGCTTAGAGGACCCCTTTCAATATTTCTTGGAGGGCTGGTTTCGTGTTTGCAAATTCCTTTAGTTTTTGTTTGTCCTGGAAGCTTTTTATCTCTCTTTCAATTTTCAATGACAGCCTAGCTGGATATAGTATTCTTGGCTGCATATTTTTCTCGTTTAGTGCTCTGAAGATAACATGCCAGTCCTTTCTGGCCTGCCAGGTCTCTGTGGATAGGTCTCTTGCCAATCTAATGTTTCTTCCATTGTAGGTTACATATCTCTTCTCCCGAGCTGCTTTCAGGATTTTCTTTTTGTCTCTGAGACTCGTAAATTTTACTATTAGATGTCAGGGTGTTGACCTATTTTTATTAATTTTGAGAGGGGTTCTCTGTGCCTCCTGGATTTTGATGCCTGTTTCCTTCCCCACATTGGGGAAGTTCTCTCCTATCATTTGCTCCAATATACCTTCTGCCCCTCTCTCTCTTTCCTCTTCTTCTGGGATCCCAATTATTCTAATGTTGTTTCATCTTATGGTATCGCTTATCTCTCGAATTCTGCCCTCGTGATCCAGTAGTTGTTTAACTCTCTTTTTCTCAGCTTCTTTATTTTCCATCATTTGGTCTTCTATATCACTGATTCTCTCTTCTGCCTCATTTATCCTAGCAGTTAGTGCCCCCATTTTTTATTGCACTTCATTAATAGCCTTTTTGATTTCGATTTGTTTAGATTTTAGTTCTTTTATTTCTCCAGGAAGGGTTTCTCTAATAACTTCCATGCTTTTTTCAAGCCCAGCTAGTATCTTTAAAATCATGATTCTGAACTCTAGGTCCAACATCATACGCATGTCCGTGTTGAGTAGGTCCCTGGCAGACAGTACTACCTCTTGTTCTTTTTGCTGAGGTGATTGTTTTTGTCTTGTCATTTTGTCCAGAGGAGAAGAGATGAATGAGAGAACAAAATGCTAACAGGTTAACAACATCCCCAGCAAATATACTCTAAACAAATCAGAAAAGACCTGAATCCAGGGGAAAAGAAAGGGAAAGAAAGAAAAAAGAAAGAGAAAAAAAAAGAAAAAGATAAAAACAAACAAAAACAGAACAAAACAAAAAAAAACAGAATATGATCAAATATGTTCAGGCTATTGCATAGATCAGTGCCACACACTAGATTTTGGGTGTATTTTGGTCTGTTAGAAGAAAGTGCCACCTAAAATTTTAAAGAAAGAAAGATTTACATATGTACAAAATAAGGGTTGATACAATGAAGGCATGGAAGATGACTGTAAAGATGAAAATTATAAAAGATTTTATAAAAGGAATTGATAAGAAGTTGTTTGAAAAAAGAAGATTTTAAAAAAAATGAAAAAAAAAGGGAGAGAATGTGATCAGGCAGGAGACTAGAACAAAGCCATACACTAGTGATTTAGGGTATATTTTGATCTGTTAGAAGAAACTGTATCTCAAAATTTTAAAGAGAGAACAACTTATATATATATGTATATATGCCAAAAATAAGGGTATCTACTATGAAGGGATAGAATATGACTCTAAAAATGAAAAATAAAAATGTTTTTTTTCAAAAAGGGATTGATAAGATGTTGGTTGAAAAAGGGAAAAAGAAAAATTCAAAAAAAAAACAGTTAAAAAATTAACTTTGAAAAACTAATGAATCATGGTAAAAAAGCCATGAATTCTATGTGCAGTATTCCCCTAGCGCTGGAGTTCTCCCGTTCTCATTGATCGGTAAATTTGGTCCTGGCTGGCTGTTCTTGCTGATCTTCTGGGGGAGGGGCATGTTGCCGTGGTTCCCAAATGTCTTTGCTGGAGGTGGAATTGCCCCGCCCTTGCCAGGTCCGGGCTAAGCAATCCGCTGGGGTTTGCTCTCAGGAGCTTTTGTTCCCTGCAAGCTTTTGGTACAGCTTTGGAGGACAATAGTGAAAATGGTGGCCTCCCAATCTCCGCCCAGAGGAGCCGAGAACTCGGGGCCCCGCTCCTCAGTGCATTCCCAGAGAAAAGCAGTCAGTCACTCCCGTCTCCCCAGTCTCCTGCCGCACTCCGTGCTCACCCGGCCTGTGACCGAGCGTTTCTATCTCAGGCACCTGACCCCGTGTGGAGTCTCCAAACCAGCAGATCCCTGTGGTGCGCTCCTGCGCCGCTCCTCCCAGGGGAAGAAGGGGAGTCTCCCCAGATCTGCCGCTTGTTGGGTCCCTGCTGGAGGAGCAGTGGCCCGACTGGGCCGCGGATCACAGTTTATGGCAACCCCGAGCTGAGAGCCCGTGCCTTGGCTCATCTCTGCAGCCGGCTTCCCCGTTCCGATACCTGGGAGCTCTGCTGCACTCAGGCACCCTGGTCTTTCTGTGACCCCGAGGGTCCTGAGACCACACTGTCCCACAAGGTTTCCCCCCCCCCGCTTAGCCACTGGAGCGACATCCCTCAGCGGAGCCGACTTCTAAAAGTTCCGATTTTGTGCTCCGCTGCTCTATCACTTGCTGGTATTGGCCGATGGAGGCCCCCTCCCCTGCCGTCTATCCTCCCGAATATCGCCTCGGATTCACTTCTCTGCACGTCCTACCTTCCAGTAAGTGGTCGCTTTTCTGTTCAGAGAGTTGTTGCTATTCTTCTCTTCGATCTCCTGTTGAGTTCGTAGGTGTTCAGAATGGTTTGATCCCTATTCAGCTGAATTCCTGAGACCAGACGAAATCCAGGTCTCCTACTCCTCTGCCATCTTGCTCCGCCCTCCCAGACGTGTAACTCTTAACATAAGGAGTTGGAAGACATGAATTCTACCCATCAAGCTAATAATGCCGATGCTGCTTCAGCTATTACAACTACCCAAGTGAATACATTCACAGACTCTAGATAACAATGACAATATTGTATATATACTTTGTGGTTTACAAACTACAAGTCAGACTGCCTGGGTTCAAATCACATCGCTACCATTTACTAGTTGAGAGGCCTTGGGCAGGTTACTTAACCTTTCTGTGCCTCAGTTCCCTCATCTATAAAATGGGGACAATAATAGTACAACCTCATAGGGTTGCTGCAATGATTCGTGAGCTAATAAATAGCATGCAAAAGGCACTAGTCACTTACTGTTGCTGCTGTCATCATCATCATCATTACCTAAGCCAATTTTCAAAAGAACTCTAACCAACCAGTATGATGGAATTGAGATGCAGGGAATTCAGTGATTTGCTCATGGTGACACAGCTAGTAAGAGGCAAAGTAATGTCTCTAAAAGGGTCCTCTGTCCAAGGGTACCTCTATCATCTGAGGGGTCTGTGACAAGAGCACAAGGGGAGGCCCACATACCATAACTTAACTATTTTAGAGTTGTAAATCAAGCTAACAAACTTTTAAATGCAGTATGTTCCAGCCTCCTATCTTGACAAACATTTCTTTGTAATGAGATAATGGAAAAATACGTGTAAAAGTTAACTTTATATACACATGCAACTAGGTTAGATATCAGATAGCAAATTACTATGGAACATGCCTAAATTGATGGGACAAAAATATCTGGGTTAGTAATAAGTATATACACATTGTGTATATTACTTATATGCACCCATAAAATTTATTTTTCTTACCTTCATTTCAGCAAAATCACCAATTATGTTGTTTTAATCAAGATTGTCACATAATCTATGTTCTACTTTTAGTAATACCACATTAGACAACCTTTCCTGAGCCATCGTCATTCTTAAATATTTTTTTTAGGGACGGGGAGGGCTGAAGGAGAGGGAGAGAGAGAATCTTAAGCAGGTTCCACGCCCAGCACAGAGCCCTATGTGGGGCTCCATCTCCCAACCCTGAGGTTATGACCTGAACTGAAATCAAGTCACTTAACCGGCTAAGCCACCCAGGTACCCCTTAATTTTTTTAAATTAACTTCAATATGGAAAAACTTTGTGGTAGTAAATGGACTTGCCCGTAGAAAATGCTTAAAATAATACTTAGATTCAGAAATGCTCCATGAATTTTACATATCATGTATAAACATAATGATGGTGTCATATATGAAAATTATTCCAGAAAAGATATAAAATGTTTTAAATTCATCATATAAATTGTTATCACTCACATTGCAGTTTTCATCATTTCTTACAGCAGTACCTAGAGTGTTCAAGTGTTTTTAAGTCCTTTCAAATGTTTCAGTGTTTGGATACTTAAAGAAAAAACAAAACTATTGCAATATATTGCTCAATATCTTTTTGAATTGCAACTACATCTCTTTCTTTTTCTTCTTTTCCATAGTCATGCAAGTTTTTCCTTTTCTTGTTTCAATTTTCTTCTCTTATTAGAATGTTACTTCTGTTGTATCTATCACATGTAGCTTCTTTCAATAAGGAAAAGGTATTTCCCCTATAATTAAAAAAGATAGTTTTAGCCATTTGAAAAATGAAATAGCCAAAGTTAAATCTATTTGACTGTTTTGTAATCTTTTCTGACATTAATAGCAATTTACAATTTATACCAAATAACCATGCACAGCCCAAATTCAAAGTTAATTTCATTTTCTACCAAAGTCTACAATTTGGTTTTTATTTGAGGACTTTCTATTGTTTTGCTTAAGTCTTCTAGTGAATCATATGTCTTGTCTAAATTTAACCTAATTACTTCAATAGCATTTAGTTAGCATTCCCTTTATGAATCTGACAGTAGATCTAAGGTCAAATTATATTTTTTTCTATCAAGATGGCTCATCTTTAGACAGATTTAGAAAATATGATACATAATCTTTGAAGTATCCCAAAGAATGTCATTCTTATTAGAATGTCTCCTAGTAACAAATTGAAACTATGCATGCAACATGACACAAGGAATACATCTGGATTTTCAGAAATACTGGCTTGTATGCCTTTTTCTAACCAACCATGTTAGTTCCATTGTAATAGGCTTCCCCTTGACAGTCGCTTAAATCAGTGCCTAACGTTGAAAGATGTTTTCTGTAGTTCTTCAATTAAATCTGTGTTTCAGATATAAAATCAAAGAAATTCTCATTTATTTTGACTTCCTTGTTTGCTTCCTTTGGTAGTTCAATAATTATATGTAGTAAGTGTTAGAGTTCAACAAGATGTTGGTTTCTTGCACAATATTTTCTTTTTCTGTTTCATGTGTGATTTCTTCTCTCATTTTATAATTCTTTTTAGTGGTCAGCTTTCACCATAGCAACAAACAACTCCCAAACCACAGTGCTTTCCAAGAATAAACAGTTACTTTTTGCTCACCGAGGTCTAAGGTAGGGCTGTGACCATGCTAGGCATCTCCAAGGTTTTCTGACTTCCTCTGGGCTCAGTTTGGCTCCACGTGTCTTCCCATTCCAGTCGCAGGACAAGTAGCATCCACTATGCAGAGCATGAGGGACTCATAGGGGAGAATAGAACATCAAGGGTTGGTACAGACAGAGCCAATCCATGCAAGCACATTTAAAGCTTCTGTCGAGATGTGGCATATATCGTGCACATGTGTTACTCTCATCCCCCGACCAAGGCAAATCTCATGTCAAGCCAGAAGTCAATAGGGTGGAAGAGTACATTCCAACCAGAGGAAAGCATGGGAAGGGAAGAGACAGAAAGAATAATTGTAGACAAATAGTACTATCTACCAAGACCAACCTCTTGATCATGAATATTTGCTCTCTTCCTGAGACCCAAAGTTATCATTCAATCAAGTCTTCAGGCTTAAAGACGAGGATCTCATCATTTCCATCAAGTCCAGTTACAGTTCTTGTCTATCCTAAGACATATGAACTTGAGAAAACATATTGTTCCCCTCACCACATTCCACGTACTATGGTCAAACAGGAACAGGATAACTCCAATAAATACTTCTGTTTAGAGAGGGAAGGAATGGGAGGCACCAACCCACACCATTCAGAAATCCCACTGAGCAAATACTGTGGGTCCCCCCCCAATTTAAGGTTAGGAATTATTCCTTGATTATGCCCCACTTCCACTTCCTGGGAGTATTATGCTAGTTTATTATTCTTCACATGTCTTACCTCAACTTTCTAGGAGTTCTGCCCTCTTCTATCATCACCCTTGACCATATCTGAGTAGGGCATCAGAAGATACACTCTCCTGGTGGTCAAGCAGTTTCCTAAGCCTACTTCCTATCCCTATAAATTTAGGTTATTTTTTTAATCTCAGTCACAGTCTTTATTAATCCATGTTAAAGCACTTTTGGTAAGAGGGTTATTTAAAATGTTGAAGGGTTTTGTTTGTGTGCCTTTCATCTATTTGATTGCAGTCAACAGCCTATGCCAATAACCACACCACACTTCCTCTGAACTCATGCTCTACGTATCTTTCTCTCTTCATTACAAGTACTTAAAGCTTATCAGCCTTCAGTGCAACCATGCCCTTCTTTTTGCTCTCAGTTATTTTGTCCAACTGAAATAAACTACTTGATTATACATTATTAATCTAAAGAGACACCTGAACGAAAGGTGTGTAAGCCATGTTCTAAATGTGGTCCTGTTCCCAGGCTGTGTGTTAATGGTAACACTCCTCATTTAGCCCTTGTCCTCAGGTTATATGTTAAAATGAGAACTTTTTATTGGAAGGACATGAAAAAGAGTAGCATATATCAAATCAGCAAGTCCCAGAATTTATGAATCCTCATTTTTCCCTTTCATTTCTTATTACAAACAGGCCAATTCTTTTCTTAGCTCAGCTCTTTCTTATAGTCCCCTATCAAATACAATTAATAGCAACCAACTCATGCTACCAATATTCTGTTTCAAGGCCCCTTCACACAAATGCAGTAGGTACATTTTCTACCTATGACGGTTTTACCAAGTGTTTCACCAATGTATAGCATAGGTTACCGATTTTTCCAGCTTCTTATTATCTCTTCCTTAATTACTGAAGCAATATCACATATTTCAAGGTTTTGTTAAGGAAGAATCCCACTCTTGGTACCAATTCCTGTATCGATCCGCTTTTGTTGTTGCAACAAGCACACAAATTGTAACAACACACACTAATTTTTTAAAAATTTTTTATTGTTATGTTAATCACCATACATTATATCATTAGTTTTTGATGTAGTGTTCCATGATTCATTGTTTGTGCATAACACCCTGTGCTCCACGCAGAACGTGCCCTCTTTAATACCCATCACCAGGCTAACCCATCCCCCCACCTCCCTCCCCTCTAGAACCCTCAGATTGTTTTTCAGAGTCCATAGTCTCTCATGGTTCATCTCCCCCTCTGATTTCCTTCCCTTCATTCTTCCCCTCCTGCTATCTTCTTCTTTTTTCTTCCTTAAGATATTTTGCATTGTTTCAGAGGTACAGATCTGTGATTCAACAGTCTTGCACAATTCACAGCGCTCACCATAGCACATACCCTCCCCAACGTCTATCACCCAGCCACCCCATCCCTCCCACCCCACCCCCACTCCGGCAACCCTCAGTTTGTTTCCTGAGATTAAGAATTCCTCATACCAGTGAGGTCATATGATACATGTCTTTCTCTGATTGACATATTTCATTCAGCATAACACCCTCCAGTTCCATCCACGCCGTTGCAAATGGCAAGATCTCATTCCTTTTGATTGCTGCATAATATTCCATTGTATATATATTCCACATCTTCTTTAACCATTCATCTGTCGTTGGACATCTTGGCTCTTTCCACAATTTGGCTATTCACACATTAATTTCTTGCTCATGTTGCTTGAGGGCCATGGGTTAGATACAATTCTGCTGAGTTCTGTCACTGGGATCTGACTGGTTCTAAGTGTCTTCTCTCTCTGGGACCCAGGATGGGTCTAGAGCAAGTTTTCCTCACAGTGAAAGCCAGAAGATCAAACGGGGTTTAGAACCAAACCATAAGAGCACATCTGAAAGCTTTAGCCTGGACCCAATGTAGATCAGATCCACAGGCCAAACTGACTCATTTGGCTAAACTCAAAGTCCATGGCAGTAGAGAATATGTCCTGCCTATAAGATACCCCAAATAATTAGGAACAAATAATATAATCTATCACACCCATTAAGTTAATAATCTCATTTTGAATTCTTCATTCCAGATAGTTAGTGATCATTTGTTTCATTGTTTTTGTATGTACATAGACATAGCTGTCATTAAGCTCCTTAGTTGTAATGGCAGGCAGGAGAGACTCTCAAGGTGACAAAGGACAAACTCCAGAGCCTGAAGAAGCACCAGTTACAGGCATGCTTCCTTTCAGTTTCTATACCTCTCTTTATGCACCAGCTACTAATACCTTGCAGACTGGTACTTCTCTACAGACTGCACTTCTTTACAATAAAAACCTGAGGGGATATTAAATATATGGCTTAATAGCAGCTATCTGGAGTAGCATAACAAGATAAATTACAGACCCTTCCTACAGGTGGGATATAACCTCCCACTAAAGGTTTTCAGGCAGGACTGGAATGTATAGGGGTGCCTACACGGAATGGGAGGCAAACAGACATACAGACACACAGATAATGAGTGGATGGGTGGGCCAGAGAGAAACACAGGAGAAAGGCAGAGAGACAGGAGAACACTCATGGATAAGAGGAGGACCTGAGTACTTACAGAATTCTAGAGAGGAGAGAGTTTTAAGAAGGTGTTGATCAACACTGAGAAATTCTGCATTAAATTAAAGGATAATGAAGAATATTAGGCCTAATTGGCAGAAGCCTATTGTCAATATGTGAATAATTTTCCTAGGAGATAGAATATAATTCTAGTTGTATCCATCTTAGTATTGAGTTGTTCAGCAATTCTGAAGTTAGGATGATAGACATGATGAGCAAATGTTGCCATTTATTGGGAGAGGATGAGGCAAGATCAAAGGCCTGGGAAAAGGGCCCTGCCTGGGTGTTCTCTAGACTGACAGCCATGATGGGTGCAAGCTGACAGGAGAGCACTGTGAACACAAAGACAGCCAAAGGGCCCAGAAGACACAAAGAGCCAGTGTGGAGAACCTAGAGTGCTAAAACATGCTTGATCTACCTCATAGTTTTGCATGTGCCCCACCCAGGGAATGTCCTCAAAAGCTTTAACCTTTAGTTGTGTTGCAGGTGATTAGAGCAAGGCATAGCTAAAACACAGGCAATCACAAAGTACATTATATCCAAGTTCTGCTGTTTCTACCTTCTCCACTAGGAGATTTTAGAGATAGAGAAGTCATGATCATTATATTCTCTGACTGGCCCTCACAGATTCAAAGTCCTCTTCACAAATGCTGTATTTTAACCCGTTGGCCCAGAAACACAAAGACTGACTTGCTAAACCATCACTGCCCTTATTTGAGGAAAGCCCTTGCTAGATATTAAGCCAAGAGTGAAACCTAGCCCTCACAATTCACTCCGTGGCTGAAGAGTCTTACTACCTGGAATTTGTATTACAGCACTTTAGTTCTAAAAGGTATCTTGTGGATAGTGTGAACATATAATCTATCATCCAAACCAAGACAATTTTGAGAGTAAAAGAGGATGGCTATTAATAACTGCCGAACCAGGATGGTTCCTGAGATATGTATATGTTGGGTAGTCTCTAAGTCTCCCCTCCATAGTCTATTCATATGCTGCTTCCATTGAGAGGTGAATCTATTTCCCTTCTCCTTGGATCCTGGACTGGCCTCTTGTTTTTCTTTAACCAGTGGAATCCGGTGGAAACAATGCCACTGACAGGCCTAGCTTAAGCTTGGCAGCTGCTGTTTTTGCTCTCTTTGAAGTCCGTAGCCATGCTATAAAGAAGTCCGGGTCCTAAAGAATGTAAGCACATGAGTGATTCCTGGACAAGACCTTGTAGATCAGACGAACCACCCTGTCAAACTGGAGAATCATTAGAAATAATAAATAAATGTCTTAAGATATTACCTTTTGGAATGGTTTGTTATGTAGCAGTAAATAACTGGTCACCCTCCTTATAGATAATATAGTTCACCATCTACATGCAATACTGTTTAAAATAGTATTAGCCCATAGGGAGCTCTACATTCAATTTTAGCCCAATTTGACAGCTCCTACAGAACTAAACTAAGTGATCTGAGAACATAGGTACAGTTGCCAGACATATAAGTCGTGTGACCTTGAACACAAGCAGCTACATTTAGAAACTGATCCTCAGTGATTTCTTAGGAGTTTAAAAGAGAGACCAATGTGCTAATATTTTCATTGACTTCTCTTTCTACTCTTTTTTTTTTTTCTTTTCCAATATCTTCACCAAATGTTTCTGGTAACTAGAACATCTTTGGATCTTCAGGTATCTATTGGCAAACTTGGTATCTTAGTTGTTAGGTAGTTTGAAAAGTTAGATAAATCTCTTTCCCAGAGCTCTTTGAAATTCACAGCTGCAAAGTTCTGAAAAACTTGCCCATTAGCAACACAGCAGGTGAGTCCTGCTGGATGGTCATGACATTCAGTAAGATGACTGTGGCAGGGGAGAAATGGGGAACAGAGAATAGCCTCTGTTGAGATAGGAGACACTGAGACTCCTACTTTTCTGAAATTTCTAGAAACAGCAAATAAAACAAAACTCTGAAAGTCCTTGGTAAGCTTTCAGAATCCAGCTCTCCCCTTCAGAAGAAGGGAGTTTTGTCAGGGAGGTGGTAGTATTCAGAGAAAAACTGTGTTATAATTCAGATTCAAATCACTTCTGCTGGACCTTAAGCATAGCAAAGCACCAGTATGTGGTCTAACAAGGGAGGGAGGCCAGTATGACCTAGTCGAAAAGTTTTTATGGAAAAATCTTTAACAAATTATATCTTGGTTGTTTGCTCTAAAGGAAATTGTCAAGAAGTCATTTAAGTAATGCTTTTAATGAATAGATAAACATGGTTTGAAATTAGCTGAGAGAATGGGTACTTCTACCTGCTCGATGATTCCTTCACAATTAGAACAAAAGTAAACTTGAACACAGATATTTTTGCCATTGTCAGAATTTTCCAATTATGGATGCTTGATTTATTCCTGTTATTACTCTTCTAGTGACCCAGTCTAAAGCAGACAATAAAAAGAACTAAAGAGAAATAACAGTAATTTTTCCTAATGCAATTTGCATATTGTCAGTGACCATCAAAAAGACATTGTTGCCTTAAACTCTTTGGGA
This sequence comes from Eumetopias jubatus, assembly GCF_037043125.1. NCBI lineage: Eukaryota > Metazoa > Chordata > Mammalia > Carnivora > Otariidae > Eumetopias > Eumetopias jubatus. The sequence goes on from NW_028274818.1 coordinate 39,371,122, forward strand.
AGAAGCAGCTCAGGATGCAAATGTTTTTTTTTCCACCAAGAAAATAGCCACAGCATTATTTTTGTCAACATATCACCCTAATATACAGGTGTTGCCTATTAATTGAGGTATGATGCTCTGAATTTACAGTATTGAAAGGTAATCTGGTAACTCTGCCTATTATGTATGTTTTCACTCTTTCCCACCGTTATCTTTTCTTTTGGTGTTTGTCTATAAGCTCAATTTTTTTCATTTGCTTCAGCCAGAGAGCCCTTGATAATTTGCACATTCACTCTATTCAGATTACAAAGCATAAACTCAGTGAACTTGAGGAGAGAGCAATATAACTATACAAAAATGAAACAGGAAAACAATGACAAAAAAAGATAAACAGATTTTCAGTGGCTGTGACACTATATCAAGCAGTTAACATATGTGCAACTGAAGTACCAAGGAAGGGCAGAAAAATATTTGAAGAAACGATGATCAGAAATTTTCAAGTTTGGTGAAAGCAGTAAATCTACTGTTCTTTGAATCTCAACAAACCTCAAGCAAGATAAACAAAAAAGAAAATCATATCAAGGCATAACACAATAAAATAGCTAAAAACTGGTGGAAAAGAAAAAAAAGTCTTAAAAAAAATTCAGTACAAAAAGATGCATTATAAACGAAGGACCAAAGATAAAAATGGCTGCCTACTTTATTACAAAAACAATGAAAGCTAGAAGACAATGCAATGACATCTTTAAAGTGCAGAAAGAAAAAAACCTGTCAACCTAGAATTCTATATCCAGTGAAAATAACCATCAGAAATTCAAGTGAAATAAAGACTTTTCAACATGACGTATTGCAGAATGAAAGAGGAAAGAGCACTGAAAATGATAAGTATGTGGATTCATATAAAGTACATTTTTTCATATTTTAATTTCTTTAGAACATAATTGACTGCTTATAACAAAAATAAAAATGTATTGTGGGATTTATAACATATCTAGAAACAAAACATAGGTCAAAAATAGTACAAATTTAAAAAGGATGAAATGGAAGTATATTGCTGTAAGGTTTTTACATTATACATTAAGTGGGAAGATATTATTGGGGAGATATTATTTGAAGGTAGACTGTGACAAGTTAAAATACATTAAGCAACCCCTAAAACAATCACTAAAAACAAATAAAATGAAGAGCTGTAGCTAATGAGCAAATACTGGAGATAAAAATAGAATACTTACTCAAAAACAGTCAATTCCTTGAAAAGAAAGCAAAAGAGGAAATAAGAAATAGAGCTAAACTGACAAATGAGAAACAAATGGTAAGCTGATACATTAAAACACAACTATATCAATTACATTAAAAGCAAACGATCTACATATTCCAGATAAAATGCAGAAATTGTCAGTCTGCATTTTAAAAATCACAGATATGAGGGCAAGCTGGCTGTGACATCTGTCACCCCATTGATTTCAGGATGAATTTGGCTGATCTGGCTGGCTAGGCGGGTGTCCCCTACTTCTCTTTCCACTTCATGAGCATCCCTCCCAAAGCTGCAAGCTTGGTCAGAGAGGACGACCTTCCCTGATAGAGGAGGACCGTTCTTCATTCAAGGGTATAGGAGTAGCTGTGCTCCCCTGTTAGGACCTCCAAAAAAGCCCATAAGGTCCATTCGTAGGAGAATGTAGGGCAGTCAAGCTTCCAAGACTCCAAACACATCTAAATGAGGTGCTGCATGTGGCAGTCTGTTTAGAAAGGAAGGAAGGAAGGAAGGAAGGAAGGAAGGAAGGAAGGAAGGAAGGAAGGAAGGAAGAAAGAAAGAAAGAAAGAAAAGGAAAGGAAAAAAAGAAAGAGAAAAATTAGGACCCAAGTGTATGCTGTTAATAAGAAATATACCTTAAAAATAAAGATACAAATAGGTAAAAATTAAAAGGATGGAAAATATATACTTAGCATAATCAGAATAAAAGCAAAGTAGCTATATTAATATACACAAAATGTTAAAAATATTCCTAAGATAGTGTCATTTTATAATAGTAACTATCTTATGCATTCTTATGTATTCACTAAGAATACATAAATATCTTATATATCCATGCATCCATCCAACAGATCTTCAACTTACATAAAACAAAAGCTGACAGGACTGAAAGGAGAAAGAGACAAACCCACATTTATAAAGTAGAGATTTTAACACTCCTCTCACAGGGATTAACAGAATACGTGACAGAAGATCAATAAACATATGGATAGCTTAAACAACAAACCAACTAAATAGACCTAATTGACATTTATAGAATGCTTACCAGTAGCAACAGAATACAAATTCTTTTCAAGTATATGTTGAACATTAACTCAGTTAGACCATGTGCTGGGTCATAAAAAACACATCTCAATCATTTTAAAAGGATTTATGTCACATAATATGTTCTCTTGCCACACTGGAGTCAAGTTAGAAATCAATAACCAAGAGGTATCTTTCTTAAAATGTTAAAATATTTGGAAATTAAATAGCATACCTCTACAAGCCAATGGGTCAAAAAAAATCACAAGGAAAATTAGAAAATATTTTGAAATAAATGAAAATGGTAATGCAACATCCAAATTTGCAGGATGTGACTAAAGCAATGCATAAAGAGAAACATATAGTAACACATGCATATATTGGAAATGAAGAGCAGTCTAAAATGAATTCTCTAACCATACGCTATAGGAAGTTAGAAAAAAAAAGAACAAATCAAACCCAAAATAGGTAAAAAGAGGAAATAATAAAAATAAGTGTGAAAATCAGTAAAATAAAACAGGCAATCAATAAAGGAAATCAATAAACCCAATAAAATTTATGAAATTCTAACTAGACTTATTTTTTGTGTGTGTGTGATTATCAAATAGAAATAGTTTAATTCTTTATTTCTCTTTTTAAAGTTTCTTTTGCAATACTACTTTTTGTTTGTTTGTTTTATTATGTTATGTTAATCACCATACATTACATCATTAGTTTTTGATGTAGTGTTCCATGATTCATTGTTTGTGTATAACACCCAGTACTCCATTCAATACATGGTCTCTTTAATACCCATCACCAGGCTAACCCATCCCCCCACCCCGCTCCCCTCTAGAGCCCTCAGTTTGTTTCTCAGAGTTCATAGTCTCTCATGGTTCATCTCCCGCTCCGATTTCTCCCCCTTCATTTTCCCCTTCCTACTATCTTCTTCATTTTAACATATAATGTATTATTTGTTGACAAAACAGAAGATACAAATAATACCGATATTAAATAGACAATAAGGGTTTATTATAAACAACTTTGTGCCAATAACTTATACAACTTAAATGAAATGCACAAACTCCTTGAAAGTTAAGAACTACCAAAACTGGTACTAGAAGAAACAGAATTCTAAATAGCTCTATATCAGTTAAATAAATTGAATTAATAACTAAAATCTTCACATAAAGAAAATTCCAGGCCCAGTATGTTTTTCTGGTTATTCCTATCCAACATTTAAGAAACATATCATATAAATTGTATGCAAACGCTTAAAGAAAATGAAGGAGGAAAGAACATTTTCTAGCTCATTTTGTGAAACCTTGATACAACAAAGACATAACAAGACAAAAATCTACAGACCAATATCCCTCATCAACAGAAATAAAAAATATTTAACAAAATATTAGCAAATAGAATCAAAAGGAGCCACTTTCTGAAACAGGCAAAGTCTGGAAAATGAGTAGCTTACTTCTGAGATATCCAAATGGAAATAGTAAATAGGCAAATAAATACATAAGCCTAAAGGCATCAAATTAAAAGAAGAAAATAAAATTTAGGGGGTACCTGGTGGCTCAGTTGGTTGAGCCTCTGACTCTTGATTTTGGCTCAGGTCATGATCTCAGGGTTGTGGAATGGAGCCCCATGTCAGGCTCTGCACTCAGCATGGAGTCTGCTTGTCCCTTCCTTTCTCTCTCTCTCTTCCTCTCTCTCTCTACTTGTATTTTTCTCTCTCTTTCTCAAATAAATAAATAAAATCTTTAAAAAAAGAAAAAGAAGAAAATTTAGGAGGCATCACCATGGAAACAGAATTAAATCCAGAAAATAGATAAATTTGCCTCAGAAGAAGAGATAGAACGATTGAGTCCTGTAGCCCTATCATATTTAGAAGTAGGGCAGGGGAGAAGTAGAAAGAAATTAATAGACATAAAAGACAAAATGTGAAGGTCTTACATACATCCAGTTTGATTTCCAGAAGAAAGAATTAGAGACAATGTGAGGGACAAAAACAACTCCTTAATTTCCAGAACTGATGATCAACACAAGTCCCCTGATTTGGGGATTACAACAAATCCCCAGCAAATAGAAAGAAATCCACAACTACAGACATCATGATGAAACATCAAAGACAAAAATAAATCCTTAAAAGAAACTACAGAGAAAGGACAAGCCATTCATAAGGGGGTGATAGTTACACTGACAACATAATTCTTAAAGGCAGCAATAGAGGGGCACCTGGGTGGCTCAGTTGGCTGAGCATCTGACTCTTGATTTTAGTTCAGGTCATGATCTCAGTGTCGTGAGATGGAGCCCCATATCGGGATCCACACGCTGGGTGTGGAGTCTGCTTCAGATTCTCTCTCTCCCTCTGCCCCTCTCTCCCACCCCCCAAAAAACAGCAATAGAAACCAAAACTCCATGTAACATTATCCTCCACGATGCTGAAGAAAAATAACTGTGAAGCTATAAATGTATATTCAGCTAAACTAATAAGAGTAAAATAAAGACATTTTCAAACAAACAAAAGTAAACATACGTAAATATCCAAGAAAATTCTGCAAAGGAAGAATAATTGAAAGTGACTAATGCTGCCAAATATAAAACAGTAACAAAAACACTGAATAATGGCACAAGATTGAAGATGCATAATTAGAGCAGAATATAGCACTAGAAATACACACAAAAACATAGTGGAAGGTAATTTCCAATGAAGTTAGCCATGACATTCAGTGGTTAAAATATACACTATTTGATAACATTGTCAAGAAAACTGGACAGAAATTTTTAAAAGGAATGAAGCTGAGTGAGTGATATTACCAATATAGCCAGGTAGGAGACTCCTGGTTTTCTTTCCTCTCAGAAGCACAGGACACACACATGTGCATGGATCAGTCCCCTCCGAGAGAAATCCAGAAACTAGTTGAGTGACTTTCTCACATCAGGCAACTGAAAAAAATGCCCACATCAAAATGGTAGGAAAGGCTAAGAAACACTCTCGCCATAAACCCCACCTCTGTTACAGTGCCTTACAACCAGGATGGAGTTCCTGACTCCCATCTTCTCTTCGAGGAGCAAAGGGCTTGGACCATACAATTAGGGTCCCAACTTTTAAGGCTGCTACCCAAAGCCTCCAAATCATCCAGCTCTGAGAGCCAATGGGAATTGTATTCATGAATTTCACAGGACTGTAGCAAACAAAGAAGCAGTTTTAAAACAGGTGGGTGAGGATTTCCCATGTCTATCCCCCCAGGCTCAGTGCAAAGGAAGCAGACAAAAATACCCATCTTTCGGTTTCTCCCTGGAAAGGGTCTGACTACATCCTTTCCCATCTGTTGCCTGAGGACCCAGCTTCTAATCAGCCTGCATCTGAGAGCTAATTGGGATTCTCCCAGGAGGCTGAAAGAGCTGGTGGGTTCTTCCCCTACCTTCTCCCTCTGGCTGGCTTCAACAATAAAACCAAGGCACCAGCGTCTCCCTGGAAGGAGGTTGTCCACACATTGAGTGCTCCAACTTTTGTGGCTGCCACCTGAGAGATGGGCCTTCGATCACCTAGCTCTGATAGCCCATGGGGCTGGACATTCATGAGTCCCATAGAATTATATTAAACAAAGAAGCAGTTGTTAAATGGATGTACAGGCACTTTCTGCAACTACTCCTCCACCCCCACCCAGGCTCAGTACAGTGGGGATATAGGCAAAACGTCCCATCTCTCAGTTTCTCCCAGAAAGGGATTTGATTAAATATCTTCCCAGCTGCTACCCAAGGGTCTGGCTTCTAATCAGCCTGCATCTGAGAGCTGACTGAGATCCTCCTGGGAAACTGAAAGAGCTGTCAGGAACATTCTCTGCCACCCCTCTTTCCCCTGGCTCACTCCCACAGTGAAACGAACTCTCTAGCTTCTCCCTGAAAGGAGTTTGTCCACACATCTGTCACTCAACTATTATGCCTGCCACCCAAGAGACTGAGTCCCAAATCACCTATCTGGGAGCTGATGGGGTCCAATAATCATGAATCCCCCAAACCATACAAAACAAAGAGGCAGTTCTATTTGGATGCACAAGAGTGCCTAGTGAATATTCCTCTGGTTCAATATAGAGTAAGTAGGCAAAAACACCTAGATCCTAGTTTTTCCCTGATAGGGGTCAAACTGTATATCTACTGCCCTGACTTCCCCAGCTGCTGCCTGAAGGTCTGGTTTCCAATTGGCCTGCATCAGGGAGCTGAAGTTAATAGTTGACCCTAAACTGTTGTATGGCCATTTCCCACACCTTTGGGACACTGATGGGTCTTGTCATACTCCAATCTATTGGGAGCCACTAAGCCACTGAGAACAAAGATGGTGAGCTGGATAATCACAAAGGTTTAAGAGTCAACCAGGAGGGCAGGCGAGACTGATGAGGTTCATCTCTTAACTGAGGCCAGTTTGTCAAGACTGAAAGAGGAGTCTGTTTTATCTAATTTGCAAAAACAAACACGGAGAATTTTCTTTTATGAAGAAACAGTGGAGTTTGTTCCAAACAAAAGAACAAGATAAGTTCCCAGAAACTGACCTTAATGAAACCAAAATAAATTATTTACTCATTGGAGTTCAAAACAGCAGTCAAACAGATGCCCACCAAGGCCAAGAGAGCAATGGATGAACAGGGTGAGAATTTCAACATAGAGATAGAAAATTCTAAAAACTACAAAACAGAAATCACAGAACTGAGGAATATTAATAACCAAACTAAAACATTCAATAGAGGGGTTCAACAGCAGACTAAATCAAGTGAAAGAAAAGATTAGCTAACACAAAGACATGGCAATAGAAATCACTCAGTCAGAGGAACAAAAAGAAAAACAATTTTTAAAAACGAGGATAGCCTTAATGTACTTGTGGGACACCATCAACTGGCTTGATATACACATTATAGGTGTACCACAAGGAGAAGAGAGAGAGAAATAGGCAGAAATTGTATTGAGAGAAATAATGGCTGAAAACTTCCCAAACCTGGGGAAAGAAACAGACATCCAGATCTAAAAGATCAGAGATTTCCAAATAAAATGAATCCAAAGAGATGCAACTGAGACACATTATAACTAAAGAGTCAACAGTTAAAGAGTTCCCCCAGACAAACAAAAGTTGAAGGAGTTCAATACCACTAGACCGGCCTTACAGGAGATGTTAAAGGGAGTTCTTCAAGCTGAAATGAAAAGATGCTAATCAGGGGAGCATGGCGGCTCAGTCCGTTAAGTGTCTGCCTTCAGCTCAGGTCATGATCTCAGGGTCCTGGGATTGAGCCCCAAGTTGGGCTCCCTGCTCAGCAGGGAGTCTGCCTCTCTCTCTCCCTCTGCCCCTCCCCCTGCTTGTGCACACTCTCTTTCTCTCTTTCTCTCTTTCTCTCCCTCTCAAATGAATAAATTTTTCAAATCTTAAAAAAAAAAGATGCCAATCAATAACATGACAACATAGGAAAGTATAAGACTTACTGGTAAAGGTATATATATAGTTAAGTTCAGAATGCTGTAATATTGTAATTGTAATGGTAGTGTGTAAATCACATATAACTCTACTAGAAAGGTTAAAGACAAAAGTAGCAAAAATAACCACAGCTACAATAATTTTTAATGAATACCCAGTATAAAAGGATATTAATTGTGACATCAAAAATATAAAATGTTGGAGGGTATAAAATGTAGAAATTTTGTATGCATTCAAAGTTAAACTGTTATCAGCTTAAAATATAGTATAATGACTATAAGAATGTTTAATGTAAGCCTCATGGTAACTACAAAACAAAAACCTATAGTAGATATGCAAAGGATAGAGAAAGGACTTAAAGCATACCACTAAAGAAAATTATCCAATAACAAAGGAAGAGAGCAAGAGAAGAAAAAAGGAACAGAGAAACTATAAAATAGTGAGAAAACAATGAACTAAATCATAATGCTAAGTCCATAACTATCAACAGTTACTACAAGTGTAAATGGATTAAAATTCTCTAGTCAAAATATACAGAATAGCTGAATGGATGGAAAAAAAAAAAGGCCCAACTACATGCTGCCCACAGGAGACTTATTTCAGCTTTAAGGGCTCACATAGATTGAAAGAGATGGGAAAAAAATATTCCATGCAAGTTGAGAGCAGAGGTTGTTCTACTTATACCATATGAGAGCAGAGGTAGTTCTACTTATATCAGACAAAATAGACATTAAGCCAAAAATTAATAAGATACAAAACAAATCATTATATAATGATAAAAGTCATTATATAAGGTCAATTCATCAAGAAGATATAACAATTCTAAATATTTTTGCACCCAACAATTGTAAATATTTATGCACCTAAATATATAAAGCAAATATTAATGGATTTGGAGGGAGTAATAGACAGCAATATAATAATAATATGGAAAGTCAAGACTCCACTCTCAACAATGGGTAGATCATCCAAACAGAAAATCAGTAAGTAAACATTAAGCTTGAATTACTTGTTAGATCAAATGGATTTAATATACAAATACAGACCATTCTATCCAACAGCAGAATACACATCCTTCTCAAGTGCAAGTAAAAGATTCTCCAGGATAGATCACCTGTTAGGCAATAAAACAAGTCTTAAAAAATTTAATATTGAAATCATATGAAGCATCTTTTCCAACCACAATGGTTTGAAACTAGAAATCAATAAGAAGAGGAAAACTAGAAAATTCACAAATATATGGAGATTAAACATGCTACTGAACAACAAATGGGTCAAAGGAGAAATCAAAAGGGAAATTAAAAAGTATCTTGAGAAAAATGAAAATGAAGATACAACATCCCAAAACTTGTTCTCTGCAGCAAAACCAGTTCTAAGAGAAAAGTTTATACTGATAAACACCCATATCAAGAAAAAGAAATCTCAGGGGCACCTGGGTGGCTCAGTCGTTAAGTGTCCGCCTTCAGCTGAGGTCATGATCCCAGGGTCCTGGGATGGAGCCTCGCATCGGGCTCCCTGCTCAGCAGGAAGCCTGCCTCTCTCTCTCCCACTCCCTCTGTTTGTGTTCTCTCTCTTGCTGTATCTCTCTCTGTCAAATAAATAAATAAAATCTTTTTAAAAAAAGAAAAAGAAATCTCGAATAAACACCCTAACTTTATTCTTCAAGGAACTAAAAAAGAAGAACAAACTAAACCCAAAGTTAGTAGAAAGAAGAAAATAACAAGATCAGAGCAGTAATAAATAAAATAGAGACTAGAAAGACAATAGAAAAGATTAACAAAACTAAGAGCTAGTTTTTTTAAAAGATAAAATTGACAAATCTTTAGTTAGACTAAGAAAGAAAAGACAAATAAAATCAGAAAAGAAAACAAGACATTACAACTGATAACACAGAAATACTATGAACCATAAAAAAAACATAAACTACTATGAACAATTATGTACCAATGAATTGGATAACCTAGCAAAATGTATATGGTCCTAGAAACATACAGCCTATCAAGACTGAATCATGAAGAAACAAAAAATCTGAACAGACCAATTATGAGTAAGGAGATTGAATCATTAATCAAAAACCTTCCAACAAAGACTAGGACCATATGGCTTTACTGGTGAAGTCTACGAAGCATTTAAAGAAGGATTAATACCAATCATTTCCAAACTCTTCCAAAAAATTAAAGAAGAGGGAACACTTCCAAACTCATTTTATGAGGCCAGCATTTCCCTGATACCAAAGCCAGACAAGGACACTACAAAAAAAGAAAACTACAGCCAATATCCCTGATGAACATAGATGCAAAAATCTTCAACAAAGTACTGGCAAATGAATTCAACAGTACATTAAAAGAATCGTACATAATGATCAGGTAGGATTTATTCTTGTGATGCAAGGATGGTTCAACATATGCAAATCAATCAACATGATGCACCACATTAAAAAAAGTGCAGGATAAAAATCATATGATCCTCTCAATAGACACAGAAAAAGCACTTGACAAAATTCAACATCTTTGCACGCTAAAAACTCAATAAATTAGATGTAGATAAAATGTATCTCAACATAGTAAAAGCCACATATGCAAGCCCACAACTAGATTCATACTCAATGAAGAAAATCTGGAAGTTTTTCCTCTAAGATAAGTAATAAGACAAAAAAGTCTATTCTCACCACTTTTATTCAACATAGTATTGGAAGTCCTAGACAGAGAATTAGACAAGGACAATTATGCCCTAATAAATAAAAGTCATCCAAATCAGTAAAGAAGAAGTAAAACTATCTCTGTTTGCAGATGACATTTTATATATAGAAAACCTTTAAGACTCCACTAAAAAAAACTGTTAGAACTGATAAATTCAATAAAGTTGCAGGATTCAAAATATACAAAAATTGGTTGCATTTCTGTATACTAACAATGAACTATCAGGAAGCAAAATTAAGAAAACAATCTCATTTACAATGGCATCAAAATTAATAAAATACTTAGGAATAAATGTAATCAGGAGGTGAATGACTTATACAATGAAAACTGTAAGACATTGATTTAAAGAATATAATTGATGAAAGCAATTGAAGAAGACAAATAAATGGAAGCAAATAAATGTTCATGAATTAGAAGCATTAATATTATTAAAGTGCCCATACTCCCCAAAAAGATCTACAGATTCAGTGCAAACCTTATCAAAATTCTAATGGCATTTTTCACAGAAATATAAAAAAAAGTCCAAAAATTTGTTTGGAACCACAAAAGACCCCAAACAGCTAAAGCAATATTAAGGAAGAAGAGCAAAGCTGGAGGCATCACAATTCCTGATGTTAAACTATATTACAAAGCTATAGGAATCAAAACAGTATGGCACTGGCATAAAAACAGATACATACATCAGTAGACCAGAATAGATAGCTCAGAAATAAATGCATGCATGTATGGCCAATTAATTGCCAACAAAGGCGCCATGAATATACAAAGGGGAAAGGACAGTCTCTTCAAAAAATAATGTTGGGCAAACTGGACATCCACATACAAAAGAATGAAATTGGGCCACTATCTTATACCATACATAAAAGATTAAAACAGATTAAAAACTTGAACATAAACCCTGAAACCCTATAACTTTTAGAAGAAAACATAGGGAATTAAGCTCCTTGAAATTGGTCTTGGCAATGATTTTTTGGATTTGAAACAAAAGCAAAAATAAACAAGTGAGCCTACATCAAACTAAAAGCCTTCTGCACAGCAAAGGAAACCATCAACAGAATAAAAAGGCAACATATAGGAGAAAATATGTGCAAACAACAGACCCAAGAAGGATTAATATCTAAAATGCACAAGGAACTTCTACAACTCAGTAGCAAAAAACCCCCAAATAACCCAATTTAAAAAATGGACAAAAGACCTGAAAAGACATTTTTTCCAGAGCAGACATACAAATGGCCAACAAGTACATTAAAAAGTACTCGACATCACCAGTCATCAGAACAATGTAAATCAAAACTGCAGTGAAATGTCACCTCACACCCATTAGCATGTCTATCACCAAAGGACCAGTGATAACAAATATTGGCTAGGATGTGGAGAAAAAGGAACCCTTGAATGCTGTGGGTGGGAATGTAAACTTGTACAGCTACTACAGAAAACATTGCAGAGATTTCTCAAAAATTAAAAACAGAACTACCATATGATCGAGGAATCCCACTTCTGCATATATATCCAAAGGAAAACATATCACTATCTTGACACATCTATAGTCCCAGGTTTATTACAGCATTATCCATGCTAGCCAAGATATGGAAACAACCTAAGTATCTGTCCACAGATGAATGAATAAAGAAAAGACCCATGCAATGGAATATTATTTAACCTTTAAAAAGAATGAAGTCCTGCCATTTGCAAGAATATGGATGAGCCGGAGGGCATTATGCTAAGAGAAAGAGGTCAGATAGAAAAAGACAAATACTGCATGGTGTCACTTAAAAAAGTCTAACTCATTAAAATAGAGAATGAATGGTGGTTAGTTACCAGGGGGTGGAAGGTGGGGGTGGGGGGAATGGGAACATGTTGGTAAAAAGGTACAAACTTATAATTATAAGATGAATAAATTCTGTGGGTCCGATGTGTAGCATGGTGACTATACATGATAATACGGTCTTATATAGTTAAGTTTCTATGAGAGTAGATTGTGAGGTGACAGATGTGTTTATTAACTTGACTGTGTGAATCACTTCACAATATATATATATCAAATCATCACGTTGCACACTCTAACTATATTACAAATTTGTCAGTTATATCTTAATAAAGCTGGGGGGGAGGAATTAAGTTGATCTCTAACATTTTACCCAAAAATAAATTCCAGATACCTGAAAGATCTAAATGTAAAATTTGAAATTTTAAAACTTGAAAAAAGCAGCATTTTTTTTAGAGCAGTGGAAATACTCTGTATGCTATTATAAAGATACATGTCATTATACTTTTGTTTAAATCCACAGAACATATAACATGAAGCGTGAACCCCAATGTATTGTATGGAGTTTGGGTGATGATGATATATCAATGGAGGTTCATCCATTGTAACAATGCACCTCTCTGGTGAGTGACATCTACATAGCGGAAAGCTGTATGTGTGTGGGGGCCAGGAGTCTATGGGCCATCTCTGTACCTTCCTCTCTCTCATTTTGCTATGCACTTAAAACTGCTCTTAAAAATTTAAGTTAAAAACCAGAACACTGGAAACTTAAAACAAGTTTAGAATGAGGAAAGCTTTATTATGACCTAAACTTAGAAACCATAAAAGAAAAATAATAATAAATTTGACTAAAAAAAAAATTAAAGGTTCTACACAGGAAAAAACAAACCCACCATAAACACCATAAAGAAACAAACCACATAGAAAAAAGTATTTACATTTATTTCACTAATGTTAACATCTTTGAGAGGCCAAATAAATGGCAGCCTTCTACCTTGCATAGTTCAGAACAAGTTGAGAAATTAGACCAAAAAATGACCTGTGAGTGGCGCCTGGGTGGCTCAGTCATTAAGCGTCTGCCTTCGGCTCAGGTCATGATCCCAGGGTCCTGGGATCGAGCCCCGCATCGGGCTCCCTGCTCAGCGGGAAGCCTGCTTCTCCCTCTCCCACTCCCCCTGCTTGTGTTCCCTTTCTTGCTGTCTCTCTCTGTCAAATAAACAAATAAATCTTATAATAAAGAAAATGACCTGTGAAGGCCAAAACAACAGCTGTTTTTCTGGTAAAGACTTAGTTGTAATACACTGCTTAGTGTGAGAGCCAAATGGGTGGCTAACCGGACTCTAGATTAAGACACGTCACAGAAAGTGTAAGACATGCCTGGTACTTAACAGCTACTGTGGGTTTTTCTGTCTTTGGACACCCCAAACTTGCTCCTACTTCAGAGACTGTGGGCTTATTTTTCTTTCTTTTGCACATGGCATTATCTTTTATTAGCTATTCTTGGGCTGGCTTCTTCTCATTATTTATACCTCAGCTCAAACATGATCTCCTCACAGAGACCTCATCTTAACCCCCTACTTAGAACACTCTTCCCCACCACGATGACCACAATCACAGATTGTCTTGTTTACTTACTTATTTGAAGAGCTATTTTATGTTTATTTTCCTCCACTAAAATAGAAGCTCCCTTAGAACAGAGTTACCTTTTCATCATGATATCCCCAGAACAGCACCTGACACATAGTAAGTGCTCAATAAATATTCACTGACTACATGAGGGCTGCCATTGAAATGAACAGAGAGAATGCATCAAGATTGCCTAGAAGGGTCAACAGTTTGGGGGAGTCAGAGAAGGCTTCTGAAAGGATATAAAGGCACGATCTCTAAGTGGGAACTTAAAGATTCACTAGGGTGGCCTTTGACTCAAACTGAGGAAAAGGGGAAAAGGGATCTTCTGAAGACTGGGACTAAAAAGCCACACTTGGGGGAAAAAAGGTGAGAAAGAAAACAGCCCTTTGGTGGGTGGCTGGGTCTATCAATAGTCCAATATGGCTAGAAATCAGATTGAGAGGTAAACGAGAACAACAGTTGAGGCTGAAAATATTAGCAGAGGGCAAAACCGTAGAGGGTTTTTGTGCCATATTAAGGATTTTAGATATTATCTTAAGGATGGTGGGAATCTTTTCAGATAATTGAGCTCGGAAGTAAAGGATTGCATTTATGTTTTGAAAAAAATCTGTGTCCCTAACACCTCATACAGCCTGTGGCCAACCTAATTCTTCCCCCCCAAACCAGCAAATAAACCCCGGGTGGAGAATGAGTTTGAGAGGAGCAGCCCTAGACAGGAGGACCAGCAGGGAGGCTGCCACCGTCACCCAGGGGAGAAATGATGGTGGCTGGCTGCAGGGGGTTCCATGGGTGATTTCAGAGCAGGGCTTGGATTCACTGCTGCTTCTGTCTGCAAAGACTCTCCACCACTGCTCACTTCTGAGTCTTGGATGGTGTAATCCCACCCTGCAGGTACTTTATTAGCTTTGCAGAGGGCAGAAGACATGATCCTCATTCTCCACTTACCCTTTTAGACAACTGGCTAGGTCCCTTCAGGATGAGGGGAGGGAAGGCAAACAGGTTTCCTCTCAGTGTCTCTTACTCTTCCCTCATTTCAGAAGTGCCTCTTTTTCAGATTTCTGCAACCTTACCATTAGCCCTAGATATTCTATGAGCATGTCCCTGTCTTTCAAACAAAGGCCTGAAAAAGAAATTTTGAGAACCACCCCACTGAATCCTTTGGTGAGTATATAGATTCTCATTTTCCTTAAGGAGAAGGGCTCATTAAGTAAATCCTGCGTTCAGCCATGGCCCATGTTTACTAAAAACTAAACGGGAGAAACTCTACAAAACCTGTTCCAGAAAGAGGCGAGTCCATCCGTGTCAAACCACAATTCTGGAAATTGAATGTTTAATTCATAAAGTAAATTATAAGAGATTACTTGTACAAGTAGCTGCAATGTCCTTAAAATTATTCTTTAACTGGGGAAAAGTTTTTTGACCTTTGGAGAAAATGCTTGCTTCTAGCTATGACTAAAAAGAGATTTCCTTCTTTCTCTGTTGTGCTAAGAATCTTTTCTTCTTATAAAGAAGGCACCACAGTGATTTATAACTGTCATAAAAGCCTGGAATCCTTTTGAGGTTAAGCTACTCAGCTATTCAACTTTTACTACAGAAACTTTGAAATTCAAAAAGAAAAAATAATGTAAGTTTTTGAAGGACATGTGTTGCTGTAGGTGATCCTGTTAATTAAAAGTGATTGCCTGCTAGGAAATCATACTTTAAAAAGTTTCATGAATTTATTAGAACCCTGAAGGTATCTTTGTATGCACAGAGCTTTACACGCCATTTATGCAATTTTGTTTCAGATCTGCTGAAAGTCTTGCTGACACTCCCAGAGCAGGGAACAGCACTGTTAGCATGTGTATGTGTTTTGGCTAATTGAATTATGTGAAAATACATACTAATGAAGCTGTTAGCAGAGGTGTTTGCTGAGTAGACTCTCCCTCTAATTTCTTCTAAATTAGGAGCATCTTTTTGCAGATTAACGTTTTAGGAAAGGCTGCCTTCTTATAGAAAAATAGCACATTGTCTAATATTGTGATTCATTTTTGTGCATGCTAAAAAGCTCTCTGCACACCTGATGTGCACATTGTACCAGAGAAAACCTAAAAGGCATTTTTAATTTCAAAAATGAGCTACTCTGGAAAGACCAATGATGTGTAATTATCCAATAAAATTAATGAGCAAATTATTAATCTTCTCTTAAAACATTTTGGTATCCCACCCCCTCCCACCCCAGCACACTTTTAAGAATGACTGTGTTTAGTTTGGTTTGGTTTTAATGAGGATTATTATTTAATGGTCCTATTTGGATTATTTTGCTGCATGTCTATTTGCAAATAGTACCTCGTAACATTTGTTGCTGTAATTCTGCAATCCCCTGATGCTGGTATTTGAGAAATACGCTATGGCAACGCTGTGGTTGTTTTTCACAAGAACCCAGGGAGCTATCAAAGTCGGAGAACGTGCCTCTGTTTGCAGTGGAGGTGGGCAGGCGGTGAAATCCCCGCGCTCCGCTCGGGCTGCGGGCGAGAGCAATCAGCTAATTGCCTAACAGGGATGCGGAGCCGGTGCCCCCGCGCCGCCTGTCGCCTGGCTGGTCAACAGTCACCAGAAAGCGGCTTGCATAGCCCTGTGTCGCATCGTCGCCTTGCTCTGTGTGCTCTGCTGCCGGAGATGAGCAGAGATGGAGGAGCAGGCTCTCAGCACGTCCCACAAGAAAGGCTGCCGCGGTATGCACGTTCCGACTTGCGGCCAAGAGGACCGGAGCTTGGGGAGGAAGAAGAAAAGCGTGAGAAAACATGGGCTCGCCGCAGAGTGCTCCCTGTGCGTGTCCAGAACACACAGGGACATCTTAGAAATCAGTGTAATCCGAGACTGAGCTGGGAAGCGGCCATGCCGCTGAAAACACTGGATGCTTGGAAAATAGTTTGGGGGACAATCAGCCATAGAAAGTGACTAGTGGGGAGAAATTACACATAAATGTTATAGATAACATTTTTATAAAATGTATATGTAAAATTTTATATGTAAATATATGTGTGTAATTTGTGTAACCAGAGAGAGCATTATTCTTTTTTATCACAAGATTAATAACTTGACAGAAATGCTGTAATTTCTGTAAGACCCTGAGATTCTGCACAGAAAAGTTGCTTTTCAGTTTGGGGCTAGAGCTACCAATCCCAGAAACTGTCACCAGGCCTCTCACTTTGCATCTTTCACCTCAAGGGGGAGGGGGCAGGGGCGGCATCCTCAACAGACCCTCCCCCCGTACCTGAGAATTCCCTGCGCCCTGTATCAGCGCTGCGACCATGTCCCACCGTCACACATTTGGGCCATGCCGTTTGTACTCCAGCAGATCCTTAGAGCCATTCTCCTGGCTCCCTGCTTCTGGTGACCTCGTAGATCCCTGTCCTTTGTTTTTAAAGTCCTGTTGTCATCTATTTTGTAAGAGCTCAGTTCTAAGTCCCTTTTCTGCCACTTACTCGTCATGGGTTCTTGTTCATGTCAGTAACCCTCAGTTAGCATTGATTTCCAAATCTGTAAGATGGGCAAAAAAAAAAAAAAAAAAAAAAAACCTCTGAGATGATCAAAGCCTTGTGGGAAAGGCTTTGAATATTTAAAGTGAGCTGACAGCATCATCATAGAGTAAAATGCTTCTGTATCAGGACATTACCTGGTCTTCACACCTCCTCTGTAGATCTTCATATAGACCTTCCCAATAGGTTGTCAAACTGTTGTCACAGCCATCTCCTGAAAGACAAGCAGCTCACTGTCAGCCAGGAAAGCAGGTCAGGCCGGGCAGGGAAGCTGACTCTGGGATGGAGATAAGTTTGCAGGTGTTTATCAGGGAGTGGTCCTGGGAGCACCACCTGGGAAGGGGAAGGGAAGGAAGCAGACAAGGGCCGGGGGAGAAGGGGAGCTGTGGACACTCTCTTAGTGCAGTCTTCAGCTCATCCTACTTAGAGCCAGGGTGCCACTTCCTAGCTGCTCGAGTTGGAATGAGGAGGCTATATGTTTACTTTCCTTATTGGAGCAGCCGTTGAACCCAGGCCTTCCAGGGGAAGGGTTTTCTTCTGCAGAGACAATTGCCTGGAAGCAGCTGGGGTCTGCCAGCCGGGGGCTGGGGAATGAGTCCTCTATTCCTGAAAGCAGATCTGGCTGGTGCCCGTTACAACACCCACCACACTGATCATTAGCTTTGGGTTGTTTAATTCTGGAATATGCTTAGTACATTGTCTTGCTGGTAAAATGCATTGATTTTCTGTGGGGACTTCAGAAATTGCCTAGGAGTTAGAACACCCAAGCTCTAGAAATGATTCTGCACTTGTCTGAATTAGCAAAGCATCTTTAACAGACTGGGTGGCAGGTTCCTAGTAAAAAGGTCCCCCATCTCTCTCCAGCTCTCTGCAGTGTTATTTGGGGACTACCCCAAGATCTGCCTCTTAAACCATCCTTTCCTATCCCAGCACATAGACTTCACCCTTTGGACAACCAATGCTGGAACTGAGACTTCACGCCTATGGCCTACAGCTATGTCTCACTTCTATCCACTCATGCACCCCTCTAGGCTCCTGGACTCCAGCCCAAATCAGAGCCCCAGGCCCCCTAGGTAGCCATTAGGGAAGTCAGACACTGCTAATCTGCCATGTTGCCTTAAACTGTAATTCAACATTTCTCTTCAACTATAAAACAAGAAGGTCTGTTCTTCCCATTTTTACCTCAAAATTACTGGGTTTAATAATCAAACCAGGCAGTGAGAATATATGTTGTGTGTGTGTGTTCATTTCATAGACATCTATTGGCTGCGTGCATGGATGAATGGATATGTGTATCCCATAGCTTGGATGAATTCTACAAAATAGTCCATGGTCTGCATCTTCCCCCAACAGCATGTTTCATTTGTGTGTCTTTGGGGAACACAATCATTATCATTTCTAGCTAGTAAAAAATTTTACCAAGGAGTTTTGATAAATGTAGCAGATGAAGCTAAAGTCTTAGTATTCTAACTGGTACATAGTAGTTTCTCTGATAGATGTCAGAAACCTACTACCTTACCCCCTGAACACCCAAGACCCAAATTTTCTTTTCTTTTTTTTTAAGATTTTATTTATTTATTTGACACAGAGAGAGCACAAGCAGGGGGAGCGGGAGAGGGAGAAGCAGACTCCCCACTGAGCAGGGAGCTCTCCTCGGGGCTCAATCCCAGGACCCTGGGATCATGACCTGAACCAAACGCAGACACTTAACTGACTGAGCCACCCAGACACCCCACCCCCAACTTTTCATTCATTCATCCATCCATTCATTCAATAAGCAACAAATGCCTACGATGTGCCAGACCCTAGGTGAAGCCCTGGAGATGGGGCCATGACCAGTCACAATCCTTGCCCCAAATAGCAACCAGATGCCTTCATGCAAATTCAAACATGATTACAAAAAAGATGAATTTAGGCTGTATCTTGACTATCTTCTTTTTAATAATGTATAAGTTTTAAGTGGTCTACCTTTTCAAAGATGCTCAATTTTTCTTATGAAAAGATTTTGAAAATGTATATCAAAAAAGAAAGTTTGCCCCCACATGCTCCCAAACATAATAGCCAGTCAGCCACTTGAGTCCATATGGAAAACCAATTTTGTTCTCTTAATTCACTTTCCAATCCATGTTATGGGCTTGTTGTGTAATGAAAGTCTTTTGCTAATAGTACCTTTACATTGCATTTTTAACTTTCAAAGTGTTTCCATATCTATTCACAAATTCATGCCTCACAAAAGCTTTGGTAGGTAAACTAGAGAGGATTAAACCCATTACACTAAAAAGGAAACCAAGGCACAGAGAAAGTTGGGTGATTATCTAAGAGAGCTCACCTAACCAGTTAAAACAAAATCAAAAACAGAAACAAAATTAAATCTAGTACCCACATCTCCTTCCACTGAAAATTGTGTATATTTGGAGTTCTTCCTAGTAAATGAACTTTTATGACCTCAAGGTAACAGGCTACTTGCCCCCCCACCCCCCACCCAACAACGTGAGAACAAATCTCAGCTTGTCTGTAGCCTGTGTGATTAGTAGATAAAATGACTAGTGACATGTATCAATTTATATGAATCACTGATTAAAGAGGACTGCTATGAATCCAGGGTCTCAATTTGTCAAGCCCCAGGACACAATTCAAGCTCTCTGTAATCTGGCCTACTTGCCACTTGTTACTAATTGCTGGAAATTCTGAAATTATTTTATATTTTAAGGAGTATTTTTAAATTCTCTTGGGTATCTGGAAACATTCTGTTACAGGCAGCACATAAGTATTTGCCTTTTCAGTGCCATCTCTTCTTGGCTTCAGCGTTCAACAAGAGCGTCATTATCTTACAACCTCAAGAGAGAACATTTTTAGCCAGCGAACAAGAAGCAGGAAGCCTGATTTTCAGCAATTGGACCGGGCCATTTCCCTACAACCCACGGTCCTTTCCCTTGTCCCGTGCCTCTGGTGCATGCTGAACTCTGCCTCCCCCTGCAAATGCCTCAGAGACCAGAGCAGCAGGAGAAATAGCCAATAGGCTGGGGGTAGACAAAGAGGGGGTTTGTTCCTGTATCTTTCACCTAGCCCTCATGCTGACCTCCTCTAGAAAGCTCTCCCTGCTAAATTACATTCCTTCACCTTAAACTATTCCAGCCTTGCCACTGTAAGTGACCACAAAATCACATACAACAATGTGAAATGGAAAAAAAAAAAAAATGCAGTAAGGGGCTCCTGGGTGGCTCAGTCGGTTAAGCGTCTGCCTTTAGCTTGGGTCATGATCCCGGGGTCCTGGGATCGAGTCCTGCATTGGCCTCCCTGCTCAGTGGGGAGCCTGCTTCTGCCTCTGCCTCTGTGATCTCTCTCACTCTCGCTCTCTCTCAAATAAATAAAATCTTTTTTAAAAAAAGGCAATAAAACAATACATGCAGGTTTATTTGTATCAGATAACTCACAAAATAATCCTAAAGGAAAAGGTATTTGATACCTTTGATATAATTTTGTCTTTATAAATTCAAATGCAAATGATGTACAGATATATACCTACACAGATTCATGTCCTTACATGGAAAAATGGTAGAGGGATAACTGGTAAAATATAACATTAATTACTTCTTAGTGTTACAATAATGGGTATTTTATAAGTTTTGGATTATTTTTGATACGAAGAAAAAACATTACTTAGAGAAATAAGTACAATAAAAAAATCTATCCCCCCAAAAAAATAAAAATAAGAAAATAAAAAAATCTATCATATTCATGTATATACACCTTTTTTAAAGATCAGAATTGGTTGCACAATAATGTGAATGTACTTAGCACTATGGCACATTTTTTTTTAAGATTTTATTTATTTATTTGAGAGAGAGCACGAAGGCGGAGAGGGGGAAGGGTACAGGAGGGAGAGGGAGAAGCAGGCTCCCTGCTGAGCAGGGAAGCCTGACATGGGGCTCAATCCCAGGACCCCTGGATCATGACCTGATCCCAGGGCAGATGCTCAACTGACTGAGCCACCCAGGTGCCCCTCTTTTTTTTTTAAAGACTAAGTAGAATATGCATGAAATACTTTTTTATGAATAAAGTCTGTAAGCTTTAGAAAAAATTAAAAAGACCAGAAAAAATTACATTAAAATGTTACATGGTTGCTTTTCTTTCTCCTGAGTGGTGGATTGCCGTGAACATTATTTCAATCTTCATTATTTTATGGATTTTCTACATGGGCAGAGGATAATTAATATTACTCTTAAAATAAAAAGAATTAATTCCATGATTTCAACAATACTAAATAAAAATAGTGACTGTGTATATCAATTTGTCCTTTTTGACATGTTGTTTTATATTTATTTGCCCGTGGTTTCATGTGCAAATTTTATTTCCTCAAGGGGATGGCAGATTTCAGGGAGGTCTTCTAGTTGTTTTGCTGTCTTTAGAGTATTTTATACATGTTAAAATGTGCGTGTTTGTGAACAACACTCTCATCCACCCACATGAAGGGGAGAGAAGCCCGCTTCGACCAAATCTTGACTATTGCCATTGCATTTCTCCCACAGATGTAAATATCTGATCACAAGACTGTGAAACATTTGAAATCAGTCAAAAACAAGACAGACACATGAGCCACTTTTATTGTTATCATCATGCTCATTACGGGTCTGAAAGCTCATCTATGTTAATTGTGAGCGGGGTTCCCATCCTTTGTCTCCAAGCACAGGCTACACACTGGGCTGGCATCCTTGCTGTGGGACGAACAAAGCAATTTATTGTTATTGGCAAGTTGGCCAATTTCATCATTAATCGATCATTTGCTTTTTCCAGTGGGGTCCTGAGGCTTTCCTCTAGGGAGAGAGCAGGATTTGCTCAGTCAGGCATGGCAACAGCAGACTGTGAAAGAAATTTTCAAGGTATTCCATCAATAAAGGAAGGTCACTTGCCTTTGCAGCAGCATGCATTTCAAACCAAAGGAAAATCAGGTTTAGGATTTCCATCAGTTTGGGCTTTTCAGTAGAAGTTTCTGTTACTAACACCCTTACCAGGCTGCAGATGCTTCTCCTGGAGGGATGCAGCGTCATTATCGTACTAGAGGAAAGGGGACCGGAGGAACGTTGAATGCCCTGTCCCCTGGGCCACTTGGCCCTCGCTGCAGACTCAGTCCTCAGCTGTCACTTCATGTGGAGGCAGCAGGCCAGAGGAAGAAGGAAGGAGGCAGAAGGAAGCAACCAGGTGCTCCTGGCCTGGCCTGCCAAGGACCTTGCTGAGATACTGACAATATCTCTTTGCTCCTTTTTATTGCCGCAAGCCCCAAGCTCTGGAGAGTCTGGATAAGGGACCAAAACAGATCTTGTAGTCAAGATATACAGGGTGACAGGGCTTGGAACCTTAGTCGTTGTTAAATTTACAAATCACTCAGATGAATCTTTTAGCCAAAGATGGAGGGAAGAAATGAGATTTTTGATCCGTTTTGGACACATAATGCCTCTCCGGAGAAAAGATTCTTCTGAACAGTGATGTTCCCCTATCAGTCATCATTCCAGACAAAGGCCCCGTGGGGTTGACATCACATGGCCCTTGGTGTGGATCATCACGTGCCGATGCAGAGCAGAGGGCGGCTGGTCTCCCTGCACATGTGGCCAGATCACTACCTTACTTCGCATCCTTTTCTAATAAATGACCATAGCACATTAAATATAGCTGTGTTTTCTAGTCCCTCCTATACAGGGCTTAAGACATAGGGGGTAAAATGTGTTCCTGCTCCTTTCAACTCCCTCCCCTAAGAAACACAAAACTACAACAACAAAAATATCACAGTTTGATTCCCTATATCACTTTTAATTCCTTATGTCATCAGCTCAAACTGATTGTCAGTATCTTAATGGTAGGAATCAAGTCTTGTGCCTAATTTGCCTCCCCCAGAGTGCCTAAGCCAGCGTTCTGCGCTCCTAGCACAATGGATGCTTACAAAATTAATGAAAACTAGCATGTGCATAACAGATTTTAATCTTCACAGCACTTTTCCATCTGGGCACATCTTACTGTGTTCTGCTGAGCTCAGAGCAGGAAATTGAAGCCGCAAGGGGTGACTTGTCCTGTATCATAAAGTATGACAGAGTTGGAAACCAGAACTCAGGTCCTACTTCTACTCATATTTTGAATTCTCCCACTTGGAAAATACAAAAGTGGTGAGAAGGTAGTGCTGGGGCTAACTGAACTAAGAAGTTATTTCAAGACTTGGGGCAGCAGTTGATTCAGAGAGTGTCCAAAACATCTTGTCCAAATCAAAAATAGGGAAAGAAAGATGGATTGGTTGTATTGGAAATGACCTATCTGTATTGGAATGTATTGGAAATGACTTATCTGAATCACTGATTTGAGAGAGTTCAGACTTTCTGAATATAATACCCATACCTCATTTGCGGATGCCAAATGGAGAGGTAGACAACCCAGACATCCTCCTAGACGTTTTGAGGACAGTGAAACAAACATGTTGAAATGGATGATTCCGTGTATACATCACACCTGCCTCCAAGTAGTTCTGGCACGAATTTCCCAAGTTAATTAATGTCATGGAAAATTGACGAGTTACCTCTTTACCAATCCTGTGAGGAACACCTCAAGTACAGAACAAGCACCCTTATCATAAAATAATATTTATCAATTTAATGAAGCATTTCATTAAAATGTTATTCTCTAATTTCTTGATAGAATGGAGTTCCACGAGGGAAGGGACCAAGATTCTCTTCCTGACCAAACCCTAGCGAGACACCTCTGAGCCCTCTTCTTGACTAGGCCTCAGTCTTGGCCTATAAAGAGTTGAACAAACACTAATGTGGTTTCTAACAGGTAAAGTCCACATTCCTAAGATGATGCCAGTCCCCCTTAAAGTGCCTGCCTGAGAAAATTCAAGACTGCCAAAAGAATTTGCTGTTTGTTCAGCCAACACCTGCAGATAGGGCCCTGACTCCCAGTCACTGTGGGAGAGTAGAGACCGAAAGGCATAAACACCAGTTAGCCAACCCAGATGGGTTTCACATGGACCAACTTCCCCTCTTGCTTTTTGAAACTTTTCACTTCCCTGGCTCTACTGAGCCCCCACCTTCCCTCCTCCCTTCCCATTCATGTCCAGTCACCTCTATACAGATCGAAGCTGAGTTCAGTTCATGCTGGACTCTTTTCCCTATGGCAATAGTTCTTACTGATTAAAGTCTGCCCTTTCCACTTTAACTAGTGTCCAGCTTTGCTTATCTTTGTTGGAAGGGACTCATCTGCCTTGCTAACCCTATATCTCCAACATTTGTGCAATGTTTGTTGTGCCTGCTCAATGGGTATTTGTTCAAAGAATGAATGAACACATATAGCATTCACTGTGGAGAACTCACTGAGAACTCGGTCCACAAAACCCACTCACCTCATCTACAACCCCTGATGTTTTACTCCTCTCCCGTGTGGACACAGCGGGTATATTACCTTGGAACTCTGCTTCTCAGCTCTCCCAGAATGCCACTGCCCGTGTTGACTTTTGCCCATGACCTGACCCTCCACGTACCTTGACAGGCCTAATGGTTCTTTCCTGCCTCAGACACATGCTTTTCTAAGATACCCATCCTATCCCAAGTGTGGCCTCTGAGAGAGTTTGCAGAGAGAATAAATTTACCAGCATTATAATTCACTCAAGGTTGTGGGTTCCAAATTTGAAGCTGAACTTGAGCTTCTCTTCGTTCAGGTTGCAAAGAGCGCTGGCAAAAATATGACCTCCTTGTTCAAGAATAAAGGCCCCAGGGGTGCCTTAGGTATCAAGTTGCTCTTACAAAAGAAAATTCTGATGAGTCAAGTGTAAAAGAATAAGAGTCTAAAGGATTTAATTTCTCTTGAAATATTTGACGGTTTCATGGTGAAGGAGGCATTTATTTAGCAACATGTACGCGGAGTCTCACTCATCTCAAAATGTTTGAAAAAGAGATGAAGATATTTTTCCAATGCCACGATGTTGCTCGGTGCTCTCTTCCTTTTCCTCTTTGAACAGAATCTAAAAAAAATTGCACTAGATATTCTGAAGCTAACTTCTGTACCACCTAAATACCACTATTGTCCTAGATAAGATTAATTCAGGACATAGTCATGAAACAGAACTTAAGATCTAATCTCATTACTAAAAGACAGCAAAAGCAGCAACAAGAAAAAAATAAAATTTAAAATTACCTAAATCCATCAGCTGTATTGTAATTTAACATGGATCTGGTTAGAACTCAGAATACATATAGTTTCTTTTTAATACTATTTATTGAGAAAAGTTTTGCCTGTAGCTATAAATATTCCTTATTACCATCTCAGAAACTTCCAGAGGGCTCTGGCCTTCCTGGCCAAATAGGGGATTCTTGTGGGTTCAGAACTATCATTTACTCCCTGGAATGTTTTGGAGAAATGTTATGAGGATCACCCTGTTCCCAACAATTAAGAAATAGACAATTATTGGGTGCCTGGGTGGCTCAGTTGGTTAAGCGACTGCCTTCGGCTCAGGTCATGATCCTGGAGTCCCGGGACTGGGTCCCGCATCGGGCTCCCTGCTCAGCGGGGAGTCTGCTTCTCCCTCTGACCCTCCCCCCTCTCATGCTCTCTCTATCTCATTCTCTCTCTCAAATAAATGGATGAAATCTTTAAAAAAAAAGAAATAGACAATTATTAAAAGTTTACTCTATGCTTAAGATTGAGCTAAGCAATACAGAGAGAAACAGTCTCCACCCGCAAGAAGTTTATAATCTGGTCTTTGAGATAAGAGTTACACGGACAAAAGAATTTGTACACAAAACCATTATAATAACATCAATAGCTAATATTTATCATGTATTCACTAGTGAAAGGGATTGTTCTAACTCCTTTGCGTGTATTCTACCATTTTATTCCGACAATGATCTTATAAGACAGGTGCTAGTATCATCCCCATCACACAAGAGAATACTTCAATAGGATAGGTTAAAGGCTTTGCCCCAAATCGCACAGCTGGATAGTGATAACACTATGATTCAAAGCCAAGGCAGGCAGTTCTCGGGCCTGAATGCCACCCCTCTTCCCGCCACTGCCTTCAAACACTTGTGTGCTCCTGCAAAGGTTAATACATGTATGCGTGCATAGAGAAGTATCTACGTGACCATTACAAACACAGAGCAGAGCTTGCCAATTCGGCAAAAATGGAAACATTACTTCAGTATTGGCCATGCATCTTTAATCTACCTTTGATTCAAACGTATGTATTAAGCACTTCTTAAATGCAAGCGAAAAGGAGTTAAAGCATAGTCTGCCCACCGTGGGGATAAGACAAGACTGAAAATGTTCTCGTAGTGAAAGGAAGGACACTATCAGGCACTTTTTATGAAAAGTTTTCATAAAAGGTAGGTTAATTGAGCTGGGTCAGAATTTCTCACAGATGGGAATTTGGGAGCGTGGGAGAGCATTCTTTATGTATATTTACCTATAATCTAAAGGAAGTGATCTCCATAACACAATTTTGTTATTATTATTCTCCTTCATCTTATTTTTCTGCGTGTGATCTCAATTGCTGATGACACCTGATCCAGACTTCATCCACCAAAATGAAAAAAAAAAAAAAAAGCTGTTGGTCAGGACAAAAAAGGAAGAAAGACTTTCCCCCAAAACCAACGCTGGGCCAGGTTAGAGAACATCAGGAGTGCCATCAGGCGTGGACAAGTTCAGGGCAGCAGCCTCCACAAAATACGCTTCAGGTCCATATTTATTGAACAACATTGCAGAACTTCCCTGTGGAGTTCCTGTTCCTGCCTCCTAGCCTCCTCTCCTCCTGCTGCTTAGAATGTTCCCTTTACTGGAGAAGTTTCTGAAATCTCACTCCTTTCAAATAATCTTACCTAATAAGAGAATATTGACAAGTTATTCTTTGCCTCTCCCTCTCTAACCATGAAACTTTCAAAACAACCTCCAATCAGGTCATCCTATTTCTTAAACTATTCCCCTCAACATCACCATCACCATCCTTTCCTGAGGCCTGATAATTTTTTTTTTATTCAAATACAACTGACTACCATCAGTGTTCTACAGCATGGCATGAATTAAAGCTCAAATATATACATATTATCAGAGACTTCACTTGAAAAACCAAAGATGACTCTAATTGCATTATCGAGGATAAACAATGCCCAACAGTGGTTGTAGGAGAAGAAAAACAGGAGAGAAAGAACATAATACAACATAATATAACAATATCACAACAATGGAGAGGGCTTCCAAAGGATAAAAGCGGAAAATAGCAATAATAACAGATTTTTAATAAAAGTCTAACATAAACAAGCCAGGTGAACTGATCTAAGGCTTGAAAAGCCAGCATTCCTATTTCTCTCAACCCAAATTCCTTAAAATGAACCACCGTATCTGTATTCTAGCTCTTAGGCCATCTTTCTCCTCTGCCTCCTTTTCAAATACACACATCCCTCCTGAGATGCCCACCATTCACCCTCATTACTCCTCCGCCTAGCCCTGACTGCCCCACCTTCTTACCTGCTGCGACCCTCAGTATTACATTTCACTTCAACCACTATGCATCTCTCTTCTGTGTTACCTGGATCCTTTATGCTGAAAACCCCTTCCTGCTTTGATGGGGCCCAGGTCAACTTGTGTAATAAAAGAGGAAGGCTGATGGAAACATAATGAAAGCAGAAGAGGTTATTGAAAAGGTTCTTTCACTAAGTAGATACATCCCCAAAACATACACAGAGAAGATAAATAAGTGTGTGGCTCTGGGAGAGGAAATGAAACAAATATGGAGATTGTGGGACATCAAAGGAAAACTCACTATCATGTCAAGGATGGGACGGCTGGGCATGAATGACTTAAGTATCAGAAGAAAGGGGAAATTCATCATGAATTCCTCTCAAATCAAAATCTTATACTTCTGGACACCTGATGTATAAAAAGGACATTCGAATTTCAGCAATGCCTGATTAAATGTACCTGGCCTATCCCATACTGTTTTAGCACATGAAGACCATATTGGAGTCAACATGTGTTGAGCTATGCCAGGTGCTCTGCTAGGCCTGGATTACTGGGAAAAATAAATAGACAATAAACCAGTGGAGGCAAAACCATGTTGGAGTACATTCTGATTTTCTGATGTCCCTAGTAAGAAATCTCTCAATAAAATGCAGAGCAATCTCTGAGCAAGTATATTATCCAGCAGCAAGTTTTAAAGAAGGGATTTTGCTCACCTTTATCTGAAGAAGGAAAAATGGGGACAATATACATGGGCATTCATGTGCCCTAGACAATGAAAAGCAGAAAATAAGAAAATTAATGGTCACAGTTAAGGAACATAATTAACAACTTTTATATGAATAATGCTGATAACTGTCATGAAAAGAGATTGAAGCAATTATAGATGAGAGTATGATGCCAATCTTCCTCTAAAGTGTACAAGGAAAGCAAAGGTTATGTAAACCCCATTCAAGGTAGTAGCAAGGATACTCTATTTACACTTAGGAGTTTTGCTTTCTTTCTTTGCCCTGTGACACTGTAGTTTACTGATGCAGAAAAAAAATGCTGACATTATTTACAAAAACTGATTACTACAAATAAATAGAGAGAAATAGGGAGAGGTTGGTAAAAAAAAAAAACTTGATTACTTAGTAAAGAATTGTATTTTTGTAGAACAAATACAAATAAATATTGTAAATTGTGTTAACTTTTTTTTTAAGATTTTATTTATTTATTTGACAGAGAGAGATACAGCGAGAGAGGGAACACAGCAGGGGGAATGGGAGAGGGAGAAGTAGGCCTCCCAAGGAGCAGGGAGCCCGATGCAGGGCTTGATCCCAGGACCCTGGGACCATGACCTGAGCAGAAGGCAGATGCTTAACGACTGAGCCACCCAGGCGCCCCTATTATGTTAACTTCTGAGTCACTAAATTATCCACACTAAAAGCAAGCTAAAGACCTAAACAGTAATACAAATGATAAACAGACACATGAAAAGATGCTCAACGTCACTAATCAGCAGGGAAATGCAAATCAAAACCACACTGAGGTATCACTTCTCACCTGTTAGAATGCCTAAAATCAAAAAGATAAGAAATAACAAATGTTGGCGAGGATGGAAAGAAAAGGAACCCTTGTGTACTGTTGGTAGGGATGTAAACTGTTACAGCCATTGTGGAAAACAGTATGGAGTTTTATCAAAAAACTAGGAATATCATGTAATCCAAAAATTCCACTATTGAATGTTTACCAAAAGAAAACAATTCAAAAGGATATATGATCCCTATGTTTATTGCAGCATTATTTATAATAGCCAAGATATGGAAGCAACTCAAGAGTCCATCAATAGATGAATGAACAGGAAAATCAACGGAATATTACACAGCCATAAAAAATGAGATCATGCCAATTGGGACAACATGAATGGACCTAGTGGTTATTATGTATATTAAGTGAAATAAGTCAGACTAAGAAAGACAAATACCATATGATTTCACTCATATATGGAATCTAAAAAAAAAAATGAATAAACAGACAAACATAAAGCAGAATCAGACTTGTAAACACAGAAAACAAGGCCAGAGGGGTAGAGTGCTGGGGTGATAAGCAAAGTGGGTGAAGGGGACGGGGAAGTCCAGGCTTTCAGTAAGATGGTAGCTACACATGTGGTGAGCATAGCATAATGTTCAAACTTGTCGAATCACTATGCTGTACACCTGAAACTAATGTAATGTGTGTCAACCACAGTCAAATAAAAAAATTAGTAATAATTAAAAAAAAAAAGACCTAAACAGCAATAACCACCGAATGTATGATGATAACTACTAACTGAGAGAGAAGGCAATGACAGTCAACAAGCTATCCCATTCCCTTGGGGCTAAACTTTGGCCCTTCTACCATTTTTTAATTTTTATTTATTTCTTTTTAGAGAGAGAGCACAAGAGCAGGGTCGGGGGGGCAGAGAGAGGGGGAAAGAGAGAATCCCAAGCAGGCTCCATGCCCAGCGTTGGAGCCCGACTTGGGGTTCAGTCTCACAACCATGAGATCATGACCTGAGCTGAAATAAAGAGTTAGACGCTTAACCCACTGAGCCACCCAGGCACCCCATCCTTCTACCATTTTGTTGGCGTAACTGTAAACTGATTTATTCAGTTAATAAACTGTCTTATCATGTTACTTTGGGAGGCAACAGTATTTCATGAAATAGCCTGGGTTTTGAATCAGGGACCTGGATTCCAATCAGGGAGCTGACATTTGCTTACCCAATGATTTGAGAAACTTATAAAACCTCATTGAGCTCCATTTTTCCCATCTGCAAAGGAGAGGGAAAGAAGACCTACCTTGCAGAATTTATCTCAGGCTGAAATTAGGTAACTATTTAAAACATAGCACTCAGCACAGGGTGGACAGCAAATATTACTTAATTTTTTCTTTCAATGTCTTACATTGCCAACATGATAAAGTCAAAGTTCCACTGTAGGGCATTCAGGATTCTTCCAAATGCAGTACTGGCCTACTGGACCTGGATAATATTTTGCAATATTATTAGTTGATGTTTTTCCTTCGTTCTCCTTAATACTTTGGACCTTTTTTAACCATTATGCTAGTCTAGTAATTCTTGATTCTGACTATAATTAGAACTTACTGGGGAGCTTGTTAAACAACATCAATACCCCTGCCCCACCCCAGACCAATTAAATCAGAACCTCAGGAAGTGGACTTACTGCATTTGTATTAATCATTAAGTGCTCACAGCGATGGTAGTGTGCAGCTGTGGTTGAGAACACCAAAATTGACATTTCTAGATCCTTTACTTCAGGAAAGGGATGACAAGGTAGAAACAGGGAACAAAGGAAACTGTTATTGGTTTCTGAGTTTCAAACGCCTAGCCATCAAAAGAAATTTAAAAGAACACAGGACCTAAGCAAAAAAAAAAAAAAAAAAGGAAAAAATATAATGACTAAGAACAAAGATTCTCCACCACCACCACCAACTCCACATCCCACACCTTCAGGATTACAAAAGCTAGCCCTGGTGGAGAAAATAGTAGGAAAGGAGGTAATGAGACCACTGAAGCTTGGAGTCCCTGAGAAAGGAGGCCTGTACCCTGATGTTTCTGGGAGAGGGGAAACAGATGCCTCCTTGATAAGGTGGTGTGATCCAAGACCAGAAGGTCCCATGCCTTATTTCCCAACAGAGAGCCCAGATAGGCAGCTAGAGTTCAGAGAAGTGGATGTGGTGTGACTAACCAAAGCTGGCAGGCCCTAGCAGTCCTCATAAAGCAGAGGATCTGGAGGTGGATTCCTGCCATCTGGGGGGCAGCACCACAGCTTTCCAGAAACAGCCCAGTGGCAGCCCTGGAGAGCGGATGACTGAGGGTCAGACAGGACAACGGTCACCTCTCCGGAAGCCAGCTTGGAGATCTGACAAGGAGAGTCCTGATGCCCCACCCCATACCACCATCAGTGTCTCCATAAGGCCCCTGGCACTCAGGGAAAGTGAGGAAATTCATCCCAAACTGAGGAGGATTAAGTTTCCTTCACGTGGCAAAATGAGAGCTTCTAAAAATCAGCGGATGAAGAGATGGATACATAAAGTCACACATCTCTTGCCCCTGAGCAGGTGGCTGAGATTTCCACCCTCCTAATGACTTCGCTTCGTGTATGAGTCACAGACCATGTCCACTTGTACTTCATGCTCCAGCGGCACTAAAAAGATCACTCTTGCCTCTGTTCCTCGCCTGCTCACTCCTCAGTCCCTCTGTGCAGTGGGCCTCCTCTGCTTGGCAAAGCCCTCTGAGTTTCCTCCCTCAAGCCTTCTTTGAAGTTCCTTGGAAAAACTCATCATCCCTGCTCCACGTGGCCCTCATAGGACACCCCCAGTGCCATAGAGGACCGTAAATTAAATTCACCTGAATGGCTGGGAATGGGAGCATATACGTCGATAGACGTATCCCATAGGATGGTATAAACGGCCACCTAAACCTGTACTAGAGCATGTGGGAGCTCGGAGTTTGTCTCTTTCACCAAACTGTAAGCCATTTGAGGGCAAGGATTACAACATGCTCGGCCTTTTATTCCAACATCTTGCACATAAAAAGTGTTCATAGTTTGCTAAATGAATGAACGAAATCATTACTTAACATGACGAATAGTTATCACGTGCAAGCCCCAGTGCCATTCCAAAATAATAGAAAATTTTCCAGAGTGTCTCTTTTTGAAAAGATCACTTACAACATCGCTGAAAGTATGTGAGATCATTCTCCTCATTGGCATCATCCCTTTTAATCGCATCCTCAATTGTAAACTGCATCTACTTTAATCAGAATGAATGGACTAGCTAGATAGTCAACCCCAAGAAAATCATTTCCATCTTGCCTTTTTAGGCCAGATGGAAGTTCTCTACACGCCTCTATGTAATGCTACTACCTTCAATAAATCAGTAGAAAATCAACTGAGCAACTAATTATAACCGTGGGATTTGAGAGTGGCAAATGCCTAGTTCGCACCCAATAGCAAACAAACAAATTTGCTCCGTGAAATAGCCATACAGCAGCCACATGCCCTCAAAATTCAGTTGGATTACTAAAATGTTTGTAGTGCCCTTTCTTATATTTTAGTTTCAAGAAATTAGCCCAAGTGATAAATATGACCACCATGTATACAAAAGTGAACTACACACTAAATGTTGTAAACAAAATGTAAACAGAACATTAAACAAGCTCCATAGGAAAAACGTCTGTTTGAGAACTCAAGAGCGGGCAAGTATATAAGCATAAGAACTGAAGGATTTACTCTTTTTAAGAGAATACTATGAAAATGACTTGATTGAATCATCTAACTTCTAAACGAAGGTATCTTCGAGATATTCCACATAATTGTGTGTTTGTTATAATGGAGACGCAATCATAAGCTCCAAGCCCCAATTGCCAATAGTGACTTCTTTCATCCCCAGCTGGCCCTGAACTGTACCCTGTCCTTCAGGATGAAGATCTCACCTCTCTGATTCATCCTGGTCATCCCTCCGGCCTGGGAAGTGTCAGTTCTAATGAGCAGGAGGAGAAGGACTGGGATTCTTCAATGAGCCTGGAAGAATGGAGGGACGCCTGTTAAATGCCATTCACAGCTCTAAATAGCCATTCAGATTAGTGGCCGTGGTTCCTAAAGGACGGGTCCCACACTGATGTGTGTGCAGACCCCTTTCAAGGTCAGTGATCCATGCAACTCGAGTGGTAATGGGATCCGACCCTTGGTGTCGAAACCTGCACCTGTTAGGCTTGGAACAATGGGGCATTCTGAAGTCAGCCACTGCAACTTGCTCTTTTCCAGACCAGTGAAAAGAATATCTCATTTCTCTTCGAACTTGGTGACCATCACACAAAATACTTTGGGGGCTATTTGCAAAACAGCACACAGGCTGTGCAAATGACATTATTACAGATGTAATGCCACAGACCTGCTAGCCCCACATTTTGAGAATAAGGCACATTAATCATGTCTTCCTTCCATTTCAGTGGACTGTAAATTAAACTCACATGAATGACTCTGAAGAGGAGCATGAATGCATATATGTATACACAGGATAGGGGGTGTTAATTAAATATATGTGAAGAGCGCACTGACTCATAATTTGAAGCACCGGGTCCCAGGCTCACTTCTCTCAGTAGCCATGTGACATTGCTAAGTCAAGTCATTATGCTTCCCCATGGAATGCAAAGAGTATCAACCTCAGAGCATATCTTCCCTTTGCTTTGTGTTCAGTGCCAGCATCTATTAAAGTCTGGGATTAGATAATTTCTAAGCTTTCTCTAGTTCTAAAATTCTATTATTGTATTTAGTTCTTCGCTTTATTCTACATTTCAATATAATCTTAAAAGATCAAGCCACACATTCCTTACCATTCAGCAGAACTGTACCAATATCGTTCACCATTGATTAGGGTGTATATCAAGGAGTCATCTGAATTAGTGTTTTCTAATTTCTCTAAAATGAGCATTGTTTATTTGTGTCAGTTTTATTTGGCTTAAGAAGCCACCACTTTCAAACAGCTCAAGGTAAAAGAGCAGAACAATCTCACAAAATTAATTTTGAGGGATGAAGATTCAGAGCTAATATTAGTTTGTAGTCACCTTCCAGCAGAGACTGGTTGGTTGATCCCTACTATCCCTTTTCTTCCCCCGCCCCGCCCCCCGTCGTATGGCTGGACTACATTTCCCAGCCTCCCTTGCACTTGGGCACAGCCGTGTGACTTAGTTTTGACCAATAGAATGTGATGGGAGTACTGTGTACCATTTCTAGTTCTGGTTCCTAAAATCCTCACACAATCTTCCACTCTCTCCATCTGCCCCTTTAACAGAGAGAATTTCCAAGGACATCAAAGAGGTGTGGCCACAAGATGGAAGGTTCCCATGTCCCCCAGTCAGAGCTTTAAGGAGAGCTACCCAGGAAAGCTGCCTGATAAGGAACATGCATGTTCAACTGGCATTGAGAGAAAAATGTTTGTTAAGCCTCTTAAATGTGGGTGTTATTATTACCAGAGTTAAATAACCCTGATTAATGCTGTCATGGGGGAAATGACTTTGATGGAATGGTAGCCTGCAAGTATACTACCAGGCAAACCACCTCAGAGGTCAGAGAACAAAAAGTTCAGAAAGCACGTTAAAATGTTCCAGCCATATGGTTTATTGATTTAATTTAAAACACACGGGGAGTAGCAAGGAGAAAAGAGAGGGGGTAAATTAACACACTTAGGATGGACACCCTGTTAACTAAATCCTGGGGTACATGAAGTTCACATGCCTGGTGTCTCCCACTGCTTCAGGAAGCTTCCCGGTCATGATATGGTTAGGAGGGCCAGAGTTGGAGTTCAAGCAACACAGAGCCTCAACGATATCCCCGGACCCTCTCCTGAGCCCACAGACTGCCCTAAGAATCCCCTGCTCCCTGCTCCTCTGGAACCTCTCACCAAAGCCAACCCCAAGAAGCATGTAGGCCCAACCCTTGCCATGCCAAAAAATGAGAGATGAAAGGAGCAAAGGAAATACGAAGGCCCCTACGTCATTTCAAACATTCCTCTCATTTCTCCCAGTCCTGAAGAAAAGGTCCGGAGGATGTGCCATGCAATCCTTTTGTCAATAGCTAATGTCCCACCAAATAACAAGGAGGCGGCCCCTTCTGTCATGAATTATGAGGTATTATTTTCTTCCTCATTAGTTAGCATTGTGAAACCCTCCAGAAAATCTTCTATCTTCTGCAGCTGCTTTCCTTAAGACAAATCCAAGTACAATAAATGGTGTTTTGCATTTTGAGAGGACAATGGTGACTGCCAAAAAATCCCTCTCTAAAATATTCTACGTTAACCTAATTTATATTCCTCTATTAAGATAAAGATGGGCAGCTGATAAGAAATTACTCACCCAGCTGTCAGAGGGTGCTCAAGAACTGAAACTTTTACAACGTTAGCGTAGCTTTCTTTAAGAAAAACTGTATTTGTAAAAGATCTTATTTTCGTAAATCTAACAAAAATATGTGACCATGTGAACACACTGCTAGGCTCCTTCTCAGGACCTTGAAAGCAGCCTTTAAAATGAGAGGCCCCAAAGCTTAAGCTTAATTCATTCATGGTAAATCCACCTCTGACTGAGTGTATTCTCGAGTTGCAGATTTATTCTAGAAGTATGTGGGGTCTATCTATTCAAAGGAAGCCTGAAGAGAAAGTGCCAGGAAGAGATAGAGTTCGGAAATTTAAAAACCG
This sequence comes from Eumetopias jubatus, assembly GCF_037043125.1. Lineage (NCBI taxonomy): Eukaryota > Metazoa > Chordata > Mammalia > Carnivora > Otariidae > Eumetopias > Eumetopias jubatus. The sequence continues at coordinate 39,407,156 of NW_028274818.1, forward strand.
AGTTTCCACACTTCCAAGCAATTAAAATCACAGCTGAAAATGGATGCTTCAATAACATTCCATTCACAGCTATTCTTTATTCCTCAGAAATAACCAAGTAACCAGATGATATTTGAAATGCCTCAAGCAAAAAACATGTGGGGGGTGGAGGGTTGACAACTAATCCCCAACTACTCGGAAACAGCTTTTGTGTTCTGCTTTATAACACTGTCTGAAGGAACACTCGTAAACACACACACACACACGTTCAGCATGCCCCATAAATGAGCCTGGGAAGAAAATATCAGGCTGCAAAAGGTATCCACGTTTCTCAGCAAAACTCCTTTCCAGGCTTGCCTTCCCTCACCCTGGGGTCTACTCACAGGTGGCGGGGAGGGGCGGGGGTACGGGAAGGAGGCCAGGCTCAAGTGGGCCAGCTCGTTTTCCTGGTGCTTTGTCCCTGGCTTTTATTTTCTGGGAATCCCACAGAGTCAGCACAATTGGGATAAGCTGAGCTCACGTGCGGACAAAGACAGACTTAGTCCCGTCAGCACAGGGCTCTCCCGTTCCCTTCCCAAGCCCACGAGGAGGATGGTGGAGAAAGCAGGAGATAAACATGAGATAGAGAGGCCTGGATGCCCCCGTCTTTCGGCCTATACCAATCCTTCCCATCTAGAAGCAAACGTGACAGAAGAACAGACCACCTTCTCCAGAAGGATCAGACGGCAAGCGCAACATTTCGTCAAGAGACGGTTCCGTCTTCCGGTTGGCGAACCTCGCGCGCGTGTGGAGACGTCTGGAGAGCCGCCTGAACTCGGTTCTGAAGCAGATGTTAGATACCCTGGAGACCTGGCCTCCACCACCACCCTTCCTTCCCCTAGGCCGCCGTTTACCCCCCGATCCTTGCAAGAAACCCGCCCTCGCAGAGCCCTGACTCGGCGCAGACCTCGCCGACTGTGCGGAGCTCACCGAGGGGTGACGGGAACAATGACGGCTCTCTCAGACGTGAGCCTGGCCCTGGGGCTGCGCTGCACGACTGTCGCTTTTATCCCGAAGGGCAGTCTAAAAAACGACGGCGTTTCACTCTTCTGGCAGAGCATCAGCGCTCCCACGAAGGGATCTGCTGTCAGGACGACTCAGCAACTTCAAAGGCCCGACGGTTCCCGCGCCGGAGTGTAGCTTCGTCCACGTGAACTCCGGGTCGCGCCGGGGTGGCGCGCGTACGCGTGCCGCTGCTCGCGGGCGGCCAGGCCCTGACAGAGGAAAGCGAGGCCCCGCTGTAGAGCCAGAAGAACACAATTACCTCCTTATCCGGGTTTAAACAGCCTCTTCCCTTGCAAATCTCAGCTAATAAGTGCAGCTTATCTTTATTTACCAGGGAGCGCCGTTCTCTGCGGAGATACCAGAAGGCCCAAGGAAGGGAAGCAGAGAGAAAAGCGTTTTCTACAAAAATGACGAGGAGACAGCAGTTTTCTATCTAAAAATACACAGATGTCCCTCTCCTCAGCGGAGGCTGACTTACAGATTGTTAGGGGACGGCTTTGAAAAAAATTCTTGAGAGAACGCCGGGTGGCCTGTAATAATGGGAGTTCCCATTTAACAGTTCTGGGTTCTTTTCATCCTTCCACCAAATGAGCTGAACGCCATAATGCCAAAGAAACTTTAAAAGCCAACTGGTCTAGCCCTTGTCTCTGAGCAGAGTTACATTTCACCGTTCAAAATTTGTAGATTAAGGGAGCTTAGTAAGCACTCAGGTTTCGTTTCGTTTTGTTTTTTCTTCCTCATAAACCAGGAGTGAAAGCCCTTATTCTGAGTTCAGATACCAGAAATTCCTTTTTGCTGAAGCGCACTCCATGACTTTCATGCTAAAAATGCTACTTCCCTAATTAGGTAATTACTATGCACTGTAACAGCAACTCAGTCATATTTGATTTTATGGACTTTAGAATACGCTGGAACATACTACTGCTGTGCATAAATATATATAAGAGATACAGCCAAGATGGGACTCTCAATCACTAAATCTGTCCATTTGTATAATTATATAGACTGAGTAAGGTAAGTTTCGGTCCTGTAAAAACCAATAGACCTTTATCCCAATTTCATGGGGAGCTCTAGGGAAGCACATTCCCAAAGTGAGTGTAGTAGGTGAAAGTAAATGCCTTCCTCTAGGTCAAAGTATTACACATTTCCCAAGCAAAAAAATTTCCCCTTCCTAGAAAAATAGGTTATATTCTGCCTGATCACCTACAAAAGACTTCAAAGATCAGAGATGGTCCTAGGATCTACGGAACTATGAAAACATATCTTATTCATTTTTTTAAAATCCCTAACCCTAAGTGTAGGGACTGGTGTTGGTGATGATGATGGCAATGATGATGTTAATAGCAACTACAATTTATCCAGCACTTAAAATAGCAACTACAATTCATTCAGCACTTAAAATGGACTTTGCTATATCCTTCAGGTGTGTTAAATTATTTATTCCTCACAGTGACCTATGGGGCAGGTACTATTAAAAACCTTCTTCCATAAACAAGTAATCTAAGTAGGAAACTCAGAGTGTTTGTTACATAACTGCCCAAAGTCACACCTCTGGTAAGAGGCAGCAATGGGACTCAAACCCAGGTCTTTCTGATTCCAGAATCTGGAAATTGGACTTGTATAATAACATAGGCTGATTCATCATAAATGCTTAATAAACTTATGTTAAATAAAACTGAGCAGATGTAATGGAATTTGATGGGATGCTTCTCTCCCTAATTCAAACTCTCTCATGACTTACAAAGGCATCATTTGTTACAGATCACAGTATTGTGATTATCATTAGGAGAGTCTTAGTACTTCAAACCAGACTACAAGTTCACTGAGGACAAGGTAATATATTCTTCATAGTAATAATACTACCCTGTGCTCCAGACTTTACATACATTATCCTTATAATAATTCTGAAAGGAATACATCATCCCCATTTTTCAGATGAGGAAACAAAGGCAGACAAGCTTCAAAGCTAGTAGTGGGAGATGCAAATACCTTCCATCTACCTCCAAGGCCAGTGCAGTTTCAACTCTGACCCAGCCACCTTTTTCATTTTTGTATCCTTTAGATGCCATAAAATACAACATTGGTAGCGAGCATGAACCACATAGTCACCATCAGATCAAAGCCAAGTAAGAATCACTTTTATTTGTCAACCTTGCTCTGTGAAGACTAGGCTACTTACATTATTCAGATCTTGAAATTCTTGATCCAGGAAATTTGGGTATTATTATCTTGCTTACTCTTCATTCATAGCTCTGTCCCCTCGCTAACCTTGCAAAAATCATGGAACTTTTGCTGATGAAGGGAAGAGAAGAGATGCCACACTCTTGGTCTGGTCTGGTTCTCTGTGTGATCTCATTTGCTTGGGTAGGCAATAGGAAATCAGCAGGGAGGACTGGGTGGATTGGAGGTCAGAGTCTGTTTATGTGTGAGGGCTAGACACAGAAGGAAACCCTCCACTTTCTCTGTCCCATCTACTCCACATCCCAGGGCTGGCACTACATCAGTGTCTGCTGACCGGAATGACAGTGTCCTGGGGAGCCTCCATGTCTATGTCATCCTTGGGGGAAACAGGCCAATTTCTCCAGCAGCCCCAGCTTCCAAAGGAAACACAGAGTCTCTCTAAATCCTAACGTTGCCATGTGGCACCTCCACTTCTAGGGTTAAGGCATTCCACTAGAATCCACTACATCTTCTGCCTGTCCAGTCTCACCTCCCTACAAGGCTGAGGTAGGATGTCTGGCTCAAGGGAAGGGTGCTTCTTCGAACTTAGGCTATAAAGATGTAGCATTTTTGTTCTCACCTTGGGGCCTTCTTCCTTGGGGTGATGACCAGCTAGTAACTAGGTGTGTGGGAAAGGGTTACCTTTCCTTGGTACTTGGTTACTTTATATGAAAGAATGTAAGAATGAACCTAAAAACAAGAAAGACCGGAAAGAGGGATATATTCCTAGGCCAATCAGCCCATTCATGTCTGAAATCACCAAAAGAGATCTACCTGAAGAAGTTTTTAAGTTGAGTTTTCCAGGGACTTCCAAGAAATACATTTAAATAACAAATCCAGTTTCAATCAAACCCTCCAAACTAACTGATATTACTTGCTTCTGTGTGCACTTGGCTTTCCACTTTGTTATAAGCAAGGAGACAAGGACCATATATTCCTTGCGTTCCCAGCACCATGTGTGGTCCATAGTAGGTACTCAATAAGCATTTGTTGCATGCGTATTAAAAGTCATTAGAGCTAAGTGAAATAAGTCAGTCAAAGAAAGAAAAATACCATATGATTTCACCCATATGTGGAATTTCAGAAACAAAATAAACAAAGAAAAAAAACAGACAAACCAAAAATCAGACTCTTAACTACAGAGAACAAACTGATGGCTACCAGAGGAGAGGTGGGTGGGGGGAATGGGTGAAATAGGTGAAGGGGATTAAGGAGGGCATTTGTTGTGATGAGCACCGGGTGATGCATGGAAATGTCGAATCACTATATTGTACACCTGAAATTAATATAACACTGTACGTTATACTGGAAATAAAAAATTAAAAGATTAAATTAAAAAAATTTAAAGGAAAAAAAAGTCATTAGAGAAACTCATTTGTCCCGCAGGAGTAAAATATAAAGGAGTAACGGAGAATACTAGAATAGAGACACCCATGTGGACCTCTGGCTCTCAGTGGAGCTAGAATCTTTGTACCTAATAAAAAGTAATAGGGCTGTGCTGGTGGGATTCTTTGGCCTCTTGACAACTGCAGGAGAATTTGGAGAATAAATATTTTGACATCTAGACCCAAATTACTAGTCATGTGAGCACACATGAGACTGAGGATCCATGATGGGACAGCAGAAATGAGGAACTTGGCATGGGCTATGAGAATACACTTCACGGACTTGGAAGGAGCATAGAAGCCAGAAGACTAGCTTCAGATGCCTACCTTGCTTCCTAGTCTCACTAAAATTAAGTCTTCAGCATACAGTTCCATCGCAAATGGGCTGAGGCTGACCCTTGTTCCTCTCTGCTGTTCCCTTTATTCTTCTCATGCACATTCCTGGCATTCCAAGTCCTCAGCTCTAACCTAGTCCCAGCCCTACCATTCCTTTTCACTGGGGGCAAGTCTCTCAGTTCCTCATCTACAGAATGGGCGTAATTCATAGCTGCTCCACCTGACTCAGCATTCCTGGGGGAATCAGATGAGATTATTCATTCAACCTTTCCACAGGCACTAAATAGTTGTTAAATAAGATCATTGTGAGAAAGACTGTAGTGGACACAGTAATAGTCAGACTGGCTCTCTCCCTCAGGGACCCAGGCAATGTACAAACCAACACAAGCCTATATATATTCCAAGATGAAAGTCATTAATCCAAGAGAGGCCCAGATACTGTGCTGGGGAGCCCAGAGGGTAGATGGAATATTCCAGAAGGAGGCACTTGGGTGGCTCAGTCAATTGAGTGTCCAACTCTTGGTTTTGGCTCAGGTCGTGATCTCAGAGTGGTGAAATCAAGCCTCATGTTGGGTTCCACGCTCAGCAGGGAGTCTGCGTAAGATTCTCTCTCCCTCTCCCTTTGCCCCTCCCACTCATTCTCTCTCTCTCTCTCTCTCATAAATAAATAAATCTTTTTTTGAAAAAAAGAAAAAGGCTCCAAAATAGAAGCTGCTGCTTGTGAGCTGAACCTCCAGAATTAAAATGAAAGTAGTTTGGAAACAAAATGACTACAAAAACACTGGGTAGAGGTTATAAATAATAACTAATTTATGGAATGCTCTATGTTTTAAAGTAATGCTTAACTTTTAGGCAGATTTCAAACAAATAATAGATAACATTTTTCAACTGTGAGGTGCTAGCTACTATATATTTTATGTTGGAGAACTTACATCACCTGAGCCGAAACCTCATGTAGTATGGTCTAGTGTTGTCCACCTGTCACAAATGAGTTAACTGAGGCAGGAGAAGGTTGAGTTTCTTGCCTAATGTCACACCCACGCAAAAAATCATAGAGCCAGGATTTAAACTCAGGTGGTCAGAATTCAAATACTGCCTCTCAGACAAAGGAACAAAAATAATAAAAAGTGACTTCTAGTTAATTCAGTTCCCTCAGAACTGTGATTTTGAGAGAAATAAATTTTGGATCCCCATGCAGTTCAGCACAACCTATCTGGGAAATTACATTTCAGACCAGGAGGGTACAGGAATAAAACCTACCTAACAGGTCTAATGAGAAGCAAATCCAGGGTAATTTGCACAGTAGCCAGTAGATGGCAGAAAGTGACAAGAAAATGACTGGAAACCACCGCGGGAAGCCCAACTAGCTCCCACTTCGCACCACAAAACGTATGTTGCATACAACATGGTTTGTTGAAAGTCACAAAGCCTGCCTCAAAGAGAAGCTAGCTCTGAGGTGGAAACCGTGTTTGAAATTCTCCAGTCACCTAGCCCTAGTGAGGTAAGGAGGAACCACCCCAGCAGCCTCTGCAAGACGTTTCCTCTATAAAGCTGTCATCCAGCTCCTGCCAGTGCTGACCAAGCCAGCCCTGGCCTAGTCCCCAGGCTCTTTCTGCTGCAGGAAATCTTGGGGCTGTGCAAATGATAATGTCTGGAAAGTACTTGGCAACAGACGAAGAGCTCTACGCTGGTTAAGACAAAAGCCAGCAGTGTATTCCTTCAACAAAGGTGAGTTACACATCTATTGTGTGCCTGGCTCTGGGCTCAACCAAAAGCTTGCCTCAGCTATTTACCTCTTCCTGTTTCCCCAGCAGCACACCAGATGCAAAACAAGCGAAGAAAGAAGTCAGTTCTGCGAATTCATATCTTGCCATGAAATTAGGAGAAACTGAATATACTGGAAACCAAAACAAAGCACCTGAGACAATCTGATTGTCATCTTAGATAATAAAAGACCCAAGTGTTAAAGAAAACCCAGTAGGTATAAAGGAAAATATATGATCAAATCTGATTACATAAAAAGTTTAATCTGCTGAACTACAAAAAGCACTTTAAAAATCAAAACAAAAGTAAAAAAACTGCCGAACATATGACAAAAGACAAATATTCTTAAAAACAAATATTCTAAGAACCTTTATCAATCAATAAAATTTATATATCCATAAATCTTAAAAATCAAAAAGATGGGCAAAGGATGTGAACAGGCAGCTGGAATTAAAAAAAAAAAAAAAGAAGCCAATAAAACATTGGAAGTTGGGTCAATTTCAATTACAATGAAATAAATGCACATTTAAATAGCTTATTTTTCACCCCTGGGAATGAGACTCCAGCCCTCTCCTAAAGGTATTGATAAGTGTAAATTTGTAAAACTTTTTAAAGAGCAATTTGACAACATTTAGAAAGATGTTTGCATTTTCTCAACCCAGACATTGCCTTCTCTGCTTCCCTCACTCTCTGGGCACGCTTACCCAGTCCCACATCTTTAAATATGTTCTATGTGTCCATGATGCCCAAACTGGGTCTCCAGGCCTGACCACTCCTCTGTGCCCCAAGCTCCTTTCGGAACATGTCCCCTGGATGTGTAATAGACACAAAAAATCTCAGTCCATACTGGGACTCTCCTTCCCTTCCCCCACCTCCTTGAGCTTGCCCGTCTTGTCCCTCTTCCCTCCCACCCCTTCTCAGTAAATGGCTCTACCACCTAGCATTTTAGGCAAGTCCCTAAACCTAGGGGTCTTCTTTGATAGTCCTTTCTCTCCTTGAACAGGCTAGAATCATTTTCATCTCAGATAGGGCCTCTGCATTTGCTGTTTGAGAATGTTCTCTCCCTTGTTGTACTATGGGAGCTCAGATGTTCAGCTCAATGATCAGATCTCTCATCAGAGAAGCCTTCCCTGACCACCCTCTCTGAAATAGCAACCCTATCAATCTCCATTCCCTCACCCTGCTTTATGATTCTTAGCATACATCACTACCGGAAACACATCATGATATATATTTGCCCGTTGATTATCTATCCACTAGCATGTAATGCCATTGAGACAGGATCTATATCTGTCTTCAACACAGTCTTCTTAGTGCCTAGAACATTTCCGGGCACACAGCAAGCTCTCAAAACTAGGTGTAGAATAAATGAATCTAGGACTTTATAAGTGCTCATTGCAGGAATATATATACATATATACACAATTCAATGTTTCTTAATAGGGACAGTTAAATGAATTATAATCATTTTTTAAAATCCCTAAATTTTCTCACACTGAAAAAAATAGAATGGATAAAAATGCCTCCCTCATATGGTTTTTGTGAGAAAAAAATAAAATGATACCCTGTAGTTGGTGCATAGACACACTCAATAAAGGCTAGTTGCTGACAGCTAGTCACCGCTTTGCAATCATTAAAAAAAAAAAAAGTAGTTAAATCAAATGTGCCACTACAGAAGATGTCCACAACATATTGTTAAATAAATTAAAAAAATAAAGTAAGGTTGCAAAGCAATATGAATACTATGATTGTAGAACAAGTCTCAGAAAATTTCTGGGAAAACACCCGAAACTGATGATGACCGAGGTAGCTACCTATGGTGAATAAAGTTCACAACTAAAGCCTGGGAAAGAGAGAAGGAACGAGGTATCCTTTTTTATTTAAACATACTTGTGTACTGTTTGAATGTTTTGCAAAACTTATTTACCACTTTTGCAAATTTTACTACTTTTACAAAACTTATTTACTACTTTTGCAAAACATATTTACTACTTTTGCATATATATATATGTATATATATAAGCTTTGAAAGAAGATGGGTACGTGGAAACCAGAGAAGCCAGAAGCCAGACTTTTCTCAGACTATCAGACAACTCCTTTTTTGTTAGGCTGCGTGAAGGAGATGGGTTGAGCCTCCAGAAAGCTGCATTCAAGCTACTAAAGGAATTTTTGCCCCAACCTGCTTTCAGTTTTCATAGATGAAATATGACACTACACTAAAAATTTGGGACAAACTCTTCTACTCTCAAGTCTGGTGTGAAAATTCTAATTGTTAGATTCAAATTCATAAGCCAGCTCACAGGATGGCTGGGAGGATTGAATGAACGAACAAATTTGAAAGACAGAGCCTTGTATATAATGACTGTCCATTAAGTACCAGCAGTGTCAGAATCTGAGGCAGAAGGGAATATTTTTAACTACGGGGTAGGGGGAGGATTATTAAGTTACATTTGCTGTTTGCAGTCATTTATTGAACAAATGTTTATTGAGCATCTACCATGTGCAAGGCACTGAGCCAAGTATAGGACAGAGCAGGGCCAGACAGTCTTCATCTTTGCCCTCAAGAGAATTCCTTCATTAGATGTCATGCAGCTGCGGGGCTCCCAGGGTTAGCCAGGACTTCAGGCAGCCTGCTTATGCAGGTACCGTCTTTATCTGCAGTGCTGTACTTTTTTTTTTTTTTTTTGTCTATAATTAAACACACAAAGTGATGGAAACTGAATGACTATCTTTAAGTTTGGAAGTTGAACTAGTATCACAAGTGCTTCCTTGAGCAATGAAATGGTGTACGTGCAGCCCCTAAAGGGCAATATTCCAGAAGGGGAATGCATGGATGAAATAACATATCTCACAATGTTGGCACTTTTATCATGCCATTTATGTAGCAGAAGTGGCAATGACAAGGGCTCTGAGGAGAAAAGCCCATACTTCTGGTGCAAAGTAACCCATTCCCTGACACAGGAGTTCTCTATTAAGTAAAATAAAAACACATGTCTCTACACTAATGTATGAGAGTCAAGGATCCATGAGCCCTTCTGGAACATTATCTACTTGAAAGGGACACACAGCTCAAGCAGCAGCGAAGGGAGGAGGCATACATGGGGGAAGGCAGATTGGGATGCAATTTCAACATATCTCCCTGAGGAGCTTCCCAGGGCCAAGCTTGGACTCCCCCTGAAAGAGCTCAGTCTGTACAGAAATTGTACACATTTGTGGGGCACCTGGGTGGCTCAGATGGTTAAGCATCTGCCTTCGTCTCAGGTCATGATCCCAGGGTCGTGGGATCAATTCCCACATCGGGCTCCCCGATCAGCAGAGAGCCTGCTTCTCCCTCTCCCTCTGCTGCTCCCCCTGCTTGTGCTTTCTCGCTCTCTCTGTCAAATAAATAAATAAAATCTTTAAAAAAGAAAAAAAGAAATTACACATTTGTGATTGTTTGCTTACCTGGGTTTGTTGTGTTAGCCCTCCATCCATTCATTTCACAAGGATTTCTTTAGAATCACTACCGTTCATTCATTCATTTTTGTTACTCCTCTCATGGGGAATAATCCAGTCCCATGCCCAGAGTGCATGCTCTCAAACCCATCTGTAGATGTTGGGAACAAAACAAGTAGGTTTGGGGGAAAAAAATCTATATAACTCCCTGGAACTATAGAAAACATTCTAGAGCTCTGCTTTATGTTTCCTCTACACTATCTTGGCCTCAAGCAAGGCACTGGACAGAGCACACAGCAACAGCAAGACTGACCACGTTATTCATATTTGTGGAAGGGAACTGGTCAAAACTAAATTGAAAGCCACTGGGGCCCATGATTCTGGGATGGCTTCTGTGGAAGCAGGAAACCGACAGGAAGAAGTTGGTTCTGGGTTGCCCATTTTTGATGACTCTTCAAGACTGAACTAATCCCATCAGCTGCTGCTCCTTACAGAGTGTCCTTTCTACCCTTGGATTGAAGTAAACCAGGTCTTGCAAAAAGTTGGTTTTATTTTAAATCTTCCCTCTCTTTTTTAGAGTTGGAATGTTAGTAACATGCTAAGTCCATATGTAAGGAGTTGCCTCCAAAGACACGGGGTAAAAGTTTATGGTTGCTTAAAATCCAGTAAGAAGAAAATGAGCAACTTGATTAAAAGATATGCACTGATTAGATGCATACCTTAACCAAAGAAGATATACAGATGGCAAATACACACGTGAAAAAATATTTCACATCATATGTCATCAGGGAAATATAAATTAAAACAACGAGATACCACTACACACCTATTAGAATGGTCAAAATCCAGAATATTGACATCAAATTCTGGCAAAGATGTGGGGCAATAGGATTTCTCATCCATTGCTGGTGGAAATGCAAAATGGTACAGCCACTTTGGAGATCAGCTTGACAGTTTTTACAAAACTAAACATGCCTTACCATATGATCCAGAAATCACATTCCTTGACATTTACCAAGGGGTTGAAAACTTAAGTCCACATAAAAACCTGCACACAGATGTTTATAGCAGCTTTATTCATAATTGCCAAAACCTGGAAGCAACCAACTTGTCTTTCAGTAGGTGAGTAGATAACTATGGTACATCCTTACAGTGGAATATATTATTCAGTGCTAACAAGAAATGAACTACCAAGCCATGAAAAGATGTGAAGGAATCTTAAATGCATTTTACTAAATGAAAGAAACCAATCTTAAAAGGCTACATACTGTATAATTCCAACTATATGACATTCTGGAAAAGATAAAACTATGGAGACAGTAAAAAGATCAGTGCTTGTCAGAGATTATAGTGGAAGGAAAGGATGAATATTTGGAACACAGAGATTCTTAGGGCAGTGAAACTATTCTCTGTTTTACTATAATGATGAATACATGTCATTATACATTTGCCCAAACCCACAGAATGTACAAAACCAAGAGTGAATCCTAATGTAAACTACGAGCTTTAGGGAATAATGATGTGTCAATGTAGATTCATCAATTGTAACAAATGTACCACTCTGGTGAGGAATGTTGATAATGGGGAAGGTTGGGGTGGGTGGGTAAACATGCATGTGGGAACTGTCTATACCTTCCATTCAATTTTGCTGTGAACCTTAAACTGCTCTAAGGAAATAAAGAAGGAAATCAGGAAATAAAGTCTATTAAAAAAAAAAAAAACTTGTGGTTGGTGAAGGCAACCCAAGGAGAAGAGAATGGAAAACAAGCCCTTGGTTGTCTCTTTAGATATTAAAGAACACTTTCAAAAGAGAACCTGCTGTTCATTTCCAGGGAGTATGCTCAGCTTCCAAAATTCTTCAGAAATGCTTCTATTCCGTTCCATCCAGATGTCTTACTTATTGCTAATTCTAAAATTAAGTGCAGAGTTTGGGGAGTGAAAATGATTTTTCTGTTCATTTTTTACACAAGATATTTGAATATTCATCTTCTCTATAAACCACAAATCTTTCAAACTTAAATCTTGAGTTAAAAGATAAACTACCCCTCAAAAGCATCCCAAGGGATTTCCATTTAAATTTGGCAATTCCTGTACTTAACCTTCATTCCTTCGCCTTTTCCTGACAGGTTTGTACATCTTTTCCGGTCCTACCCTCAGCTTGTCTCTCCCAGCCATCAATACATGCCTTAGCAGGCAGTTCTTTCTAAGGGCAGGTCAGGCAGGAAAAGCTTCCATCAACTCAACAGGAAATTGGTGGATTCATTTACTATCTCCTTCCTTGACCACCACTATCCCCCACCTCCAGCATGGAAAATCCAGCATAGCTGTGGGAAGATATAGAAAATGATGAGTTGGGTGAGGAATACTTCAAGGGAAAACTATGGGAAGTTTAGGAGCACTTATATGAATACGTAGTCATTTGGGAATCTGGCTTGACTCAACCTTTGGAAGGAATAAAGGGTCACCAGCAGAGACATTCACTCAGTACTCTGATCATCTTGTGCTTTTGCTAAGAAATGTCAGAAGTATAATCATAAGTTTAAATCTTAAGACTTAAACTTTGCAAGTAACTTATGTCAGTTGTGTTCAATTTACTAACAGTTGTTGAGTACCGTTTTAACAAATGCCTAGGGCTATTGTTAAGTGCTGGCAATGTAAAGATGAATTTAAACCAAAAACAATGTTTTGCCCTAATGGGAACTAAGAAGGGCCAGACCACTGTTCTGAGAAGCATTCTCTCCCAGAGGAGATCATTATAGAAATAATTTAGAAATTTTTCCATTATTAAAGGACATGAGTTTTTCAGATGGAGAGCCCATAGGATACTAATGCAGTGGAAGAACATAAATCAACACAAAGCACAACCTGATGAAATTTCAGAATATTGGGGGCAAAAAGTAGATCCTAAAAGCTTCTAGAGATGGAAAAAAACAGAGTTCTTGTGTAAAAGGAACAGGAATCAATTTATCATTGTAGGACAACGGTAGAATTGTGGAATGGTGGAAAAAATGGTGGAAAAAATATTTCTAACTCAGAATTCTCTACCCAGATAAACCAGCAAACTGATATGACATATTTAGACATTTAAGGTCTCCAAATTTTCCTTCCAAGCACTTTTTCTCAGGAAGTTTCTAAATCAATGGAAAGGAAGGCAATGGATGAAGAGGGGGAGTCCAACTCAAGAAAGACTCAAAAGGAGTTCCCAAGTTATTGGTGAAAAAAATTCCAAATGACAGCTCTCCCCAGCCCAGAATGCAGCAGATCAGAAAGCTCTCAGAAAACTGACTCTTAGAAGAAATGGACAGAATTCCTGGTGTGTTTAAAGGAGACTTAGACAACTGGGGGAAGGACTGGAGGAAAAATTTGTGGTGAGTACATAGAAAACTAAGCAAACCAAAACATGAGGCAAAGATTAACTCCAGCAAAACAAAAAGTTGCATAAGAAAAGAAATATAATCATGATGTATTATATAGCTCATGTGTGAATAACATTCATATAGTCAAAATAATATAAATACTGGATATGGATCTAACAGAAAGTATAATTTAACTATACTGGGAGGATGCAGGCGGTTGGGCAGGAAGCAATATGCAGTGGACACTTTTCCATAGTGAGAATTCATCAGATAATAACTAAAACTGGAAAATTAAGAAATAGATGAAAAAGAGAAAGAAAAAGCCAAACAAGTTGGAAGTTTTGTTGTCAGGGAATGATAAATACAGATAGAAGTGGACAAGGCATGGTGGTTTCGTAATAAGCTTTGCAGAACCATGTGACTTTTTTGTAAAGATTTTATTTACTGGGGCGCCTGGGTGCCTCAGTCGTTAAGCATCTGCCTTCTGCTCAGGTCATGATCCCAGGGTCCTGGGATCGAGCCCTGCATCAGGCTCCCTGCTCAGCGGGAAGCCTGCTTCTCCCTCTCCCACTCCCCCTGCTTGTGTTCCTTTTCTCGCTGTCTCTCTCTCTCTCTCTCTCTGTCAAATAAATAAGTAAAATCTTTAAAAGAAAAAAAAAGATTTTATTTACTTACTTATTTGAGAGAGAGGCAGAGAGAGAGCACAAGCAAGGGGAGTGGCACAAGGAGTGGCAGAGAGAGGGAGAAGTAGGCCCCCTGCTGAGCAAGGAGCGCGATGCCAGCTCCATCCCAGGACTCCAGGACCATGACCTGAGCCAAAGGCAGATGCTTAACTGACTGAGCCACCAAGGTGCCCAAAACCAATTGACTTTTAAACTATGTGCATGCATATCTTTGATTAAAAATTTGTTTTAATATAAGGACACATTGTCTTCTAGAGAAATTTCCATCTTTCATGGCCTGGAGCAACTTCTATAGTTTTAGAAAGACCATATCAAGTAGCAATTAAAGCATAAGCTTTGAGTCAGACATACCTGGACTCAAATCCTGGAGTAGCCAGCTACTAATTGTGACCTTAGGAAAGTTAACATTTTTTAGCCACAATTTCCACATCTGTAAAATGAGAATAAGAGTAATAATAATGCCTATTTTATCTGATATTATAAAGATAAAATAATACTATATGAAAAGCACATAAAACACACTCAGTAAAAGGTGGACATTTTTATTATTATTGATAGAGAAGTAGGTAATAGAGGAGATATATATAATGGAAATAGATGACATCCTAGCTATGAATTTGTCTCTCTGGGTCTCTGAAGCCTACTACCCTTCATAAATCAGCACCTAGTACCTTGCCTGGCACAAAGGAGTAGCTCGATGTATATCTGCAGAACCAATAAATGAATAGATGAACGTATACATGTATACCACTTAGCCCCAAGCCTTTCTGGATATTCTAGAATCAATTCAACCCTAGGGAGAGGAAATGCAATGAGCCCTGGAGTGAACTTAGTACCTAGAGCAGACTTTGTTAATTGCCAACAAACAACATATCTTTCATTTCTTGAATTGTTAGTTTTAGTCAGGTCCCAGGCTGCCTGGACTACATTTCTCTTCTGCTGGCACTTCTTATGTTCTACTATTAGGACTTCCTCCAACATTGCTTCTTCTCTAGCTGTTTAGTTTTCTTTCCCTAGCCCCCCCAAAAGCAAACTCATCTCACCACTGAGTGGGTTTTGTTTTGACATGCCACCTCTGACTGTCAAGGCCAGTTGTGATGGGGGAATATATTGGGAAAGGGAGCAATTCCAGATGAAGTAGACATCTGATTGGTGCCATTGAGCTAAGTGTTGATGCCTGTCCCAACAGATATCAGAAAATGTCCTTTGGAAGTTTATGACTAAATACAGTAATCCAGGGGTGCCTGGGTGGCTCAGTCGGTTAAGTGTCTGCCTTCTGCTCAGGTCATGGTCCCAGGGTCCTGGGCTTGAGCCCCGCATCGGGCTCCCTCCTCAGCGGGAAGCCTGGTCCTCCCTCTCCTACTCCCCCGCTTGTGTTCCCTCTCTCGCTGTCTCTCTGTCAAATAAACAAATAAATCTTAAAAAAAAAAAAGGTTATGGAGGTGCCTATATACATATTTGGAATACAATGGAAACAGTGCTAGGGTGTGCATCAAGTGGAAAGGCTGTGCTCTCTCTAAATGGGAAAGGAAGCTGAATGGTAGCCATTCTTACCAGATTTTTATGTTCTTTCAAAGAAGCCAAAATCTAGATTTTTATGACTCTGCAGATATATAAATGATAGCTTAAAATTTAAAAAAATTTCAAGTCAATCAAAACTCATTTGTTGACCAAATTGGGACCACAAATCATGAGTTTTAATCTAGATCTAGAAGTTTTTGAGCTAAACAGTAACATGGGGGGGAGGGAAGGAAACAAATATTCGTACTGTACATATCCAGCACTTTTTTAGGTACTGAAATAATTTATTTTAATTAAGCCTCACAACACTAAGAAGAAGGCATTATTATCCCTTATTCTTTTTTTTAAGACTTTATTTATTTTAGAGAGAGACCATGCATGTGTGCGCACACATGGGATGGGGGGCGGGGGAGAGGGAGAGAGAGAATCTCAAGCCGACTCCACACTGAGCGCAGAGCCTGACTTGGGGCTCAATTTCACAACCGTGAGATCATGACCAGAGCCGAAACCAAATATCATGTTGATTGCTCAGTTGACTGAGCCACCCAGGCACCCTTATGATCCTGTATTCTAATGAATAAGAAAACAGGCTCAGGTAGTCTGGAGCACACCTAAGATTACCCGGCTGGTCAATGACAGAACCAGATTCAAACCCAGGGTGTATTGGCTACAAGGCCTGGGCACTTCCACACCACCACTGCATCTTCTGTATTAACTATTCTCAACCCTGGCTGGCACACAGAAATCACCTGGAGAGCTTTTCCAATTCTCCATGCCCAGATCACACCCAGATCAGTTAAAACAGAATCTTTGAGAGGTGGGACTCAGGCATTAGTACATTTTTAGACCTCCCTTGGTGATTCAAAGGGAACCCAGAACCATGATGTAAGAACAGCACTAGCATCACCTGGAATCTTGTTAGAAACGCAGAACCTAGGGCCCTACCCCAGACCTACTACATCAGAATCCACATTTAACAAGATCCCCATACAATCTGAGCACACACAAATATTTGGGAAGCACTGGTCTAGGAAAGAAGTAATGAGGGACTAGACTGGGCTTCAAAAGTTTGGCTTCATCTTTGAAATTTTGCATTAATTAATTTTCCAAATTTGGGGGGTGACAGGGGGAGGGGTTGGGGAGGGGAAAAGAGGAAAGAGAGAAGAGGAGTTTAGAGCACATGATAACCAAAACACCCCCTTGGATCTGAACGCTATGCTTTCACTTCCAGTGGTTTCTTGCATGCCCCATTTCAGTTTGTTTGCTTTTGCCTTTTCCTCAGATTATCAGAAGATCACTGGTCCCTTTTTCTATGAAAGAAAAAATTATTCATGACACTTGTTAAAATTAACAGGGCAGACTTTCTTCAGGGAAATTGCTGGGATAAATATAGGGACTACTGCATTGGGGGTTTGCAGTAGGGGAGAGAGACTGAGTACAACTCTGAATGCAACAGGGAGAAGTGGGGATTTTATAGCCAAGGTGGGGAGGTCAACAGATGGAAAATTACCAAGAGAAAATATCAGGGATAAAGGGGGATTTGGGCTAAATCAATCGAATAAGATTCTTGCTGAGGGCGGACCAGGGTGACCAGATATCACTGTGGGGAAGGTGGGGAATGAGGAATTTGGTCAGAGAGCCAGGGTGACAGGATATTGAGAATGGCTAGACCAACTTGATGGGATTCTTGCTAAACCTGGACGATGCAAAGACAGACATGGAAGTCTAAAAGTCGAGGCCTGGTTGGGAAGAGAATTCATAGACGTCTGACTGAAGATGAAAGAGAGACCATCACTTCCCAGCTTCAGACTCAGGTTAAGAAAGAAGAGAAACTGTGGCGCCTGGGTGGCTCAGTTGGTTGGGCAACTGCCTTCGGCTCAGGTCATGATCCTGGAGTCCCAGGATCGAGTCCCACATCCGGCTCCCTGCTCAGCGGGGAGTCTGCTTCTCCCTCTGACCCTCTTCCCTCTCGTGTTCTCTGTCTCTCATTCTCTCTCTCTCAAAAAAAAAAAAAAAAAAAAAAAACTTAAAAAAAAAAAAGAAAGAAGAGAAATTGTCATCAGTCAAGGCTCAACTAAATGTGGACATGATTTCAGACAAACAACAGGCATTCCACAAACATTTACCAAACACTCTCTGTGGGCCAGCCACTATATCATCTGGGAGGCAAGAGAAAGGAGAAAGGGATGGTGGCCTGGTCCCAGCAGGCAATGTGGCCCAATTCTGCAGGCCCGTTCACAAGGCAACCCCGCTGTTTCCCATGTTAATGGGGAGTAAACGAATACTGGAGAAAAATCCAAGTCGGCTGTTCTCAGTTACAAGGCTGGCCCACAGGGCCCAGCACCTGCTCCTTCCTCCCCTCCAGCAAATCATCCTCCCCACCCTCCCGCTTAGAGGCGCACACTGTGTGTTTTTACAGCTCTTTAATTCTGTCTTATTATCCTCTGTTCGTATAACCAAGGTCTTTGACTGCTGCTTTCATGGTGTTGTCAGGTTTCCCTTTGATGCCTAAATTAATACTAATGGGAAACCCTCTCGGCTGTTCGCTTACTTTTCTTTCTGCTCAGTTTCTCTCAGTTGAGTATTCCTCCATCGGCGCTGTGCGCTCATCTGTCAGCCCTTTCTTGGATCCATTTGAAAAGGAGCCTGAACATCTTACACACGGTTTGCCACTCTAGAGCCGGGTAATTCGGGGGGGGGGGGGGTAGGAAAGGAAATTGTCGCGAAATCTGCCTGATTAGCCATCTGGACGCTGCGCGCTGGAAACTGCAGCTGTAGGCTCCGCCCCTTTTTGTCGCATAGGCTGAGTCTCTCTTCAAACCTGCTGGTGTTTCTTGTTTGATGATCATCGCAGGGGGCACTCCCTGTTGTTGAGGAGCTCAGAAAAGGCTCTCCTGACCCCACATACTTTTTTTAGTGGCCTGATAATACCTGAAAATTTACCTCTTCCAAAGTTGTTCTTTTAGGGTTTTTTGTTTCTTAGATTTGAACCGAAGAAATGAGCTTTGCGAAGGTTTATACGTGAAAGCAATGATCAGTATCCATTTGGATTGAGGGACTCTGTGGACAGATAGCAGAGAGCAACATGGAGCAAGTAGCTTTAAAGCCTTGAGGCAGGATGGATGGGTGGGTGGGGGCCCACTGCCTCTTCACAACTTTGCTTGGAGGCAGCTGTGATTTCAAGGAAATCACATTTTTTTCAAGGAAAAAAATGTTAGCCACTCCTGTGCCCCAACACCGCACCGGGCCAAGATTATTTGTCCTGGTTTCTTTCCCTCCCTAAGGAGCCAATATTCAACAAATATTTATTAAGGTCCTAAAGTTCTGGCCAGAGCATAAGAAAAAGTGGAACAGAAAGGCAAAAGTAAAAGAAAATTGTCACCAATCTTAAACACCTTCTGGGTTCAGAGATTCAAATCACCACAGAACACAAACATACAGATGTTTGCCTTCATACTTACCCTTTAAGGTAGGAAGAGACAGGGGGCGCCTGGGTGGCTCAGTTGGTTAAGCGACTGCCTTCGGCTCAGGTCATGATCCTGGAGTCCCAGGATCGAGTCCCGCATCGGGCTCCCTGCTCAGCAGGGAGTCTGCTTCTCCCTCTGACCCTCTTCCCTCTCGTGCTCTCTATCTCTCATTCTCTCTCTCTCAAATAAATAAATAAAATCTTTAAAAAAAAAGGTAGGAAGAGACAGACACAGGATAGGGAGGGGAGGGTGAACCAACAAAAACATATATTTGTTTATATCATAATACAAATTATATATATACACATATACATATGTGTATTTTTCCCATGTGTGTCTCTTCATACCTTCGACTAGAAGCTTATTACATACATATACATAATGTTAAAGACAAAGAAACACGTCAAATTAAAAACCCCTCAGTCATTACTGATCAGAATCTGAATCCCACGGACTAGAGGTGCTGCCCATCACCCCACTTCCCTAGGAGTCTCAAAGCAGCAGAACTGTCTCCTATTCTTTATTACTGATTCTTCTCCATCTCTTCTATTTTCTCCTTCTTAAACTCCTCTTAGTCACATGTGACCCATCCAGGACCTGTTCTCCAAATCTCCTTTTCCCTCACCATTTTCTTCCCTTTGTTTTTTTCCTTTGTTTTTGTTGGTTGCCTTTTATTTTTTGCCTTAAGAATTTTTTTCTTCCACTTGGCCTTCCATATCATTCATCTGAATCTCAACAGGGCCCATCCTATCCTTAAAATTGTCCACTTAGCATTTTGGTTCACAAATCACAGTTTTTAGTTGGAAAGTTTCTTGAACTATCTTTGAATTCCCTTTAAGTGGTCCCATTTTCTTAAAGTCGGCAAGTATCTCCTGAGTTGCTCTACTTTATTTGCCTTGTTCTGTTTGACCTTCACCTATTTGGCTGAGGTGTGCCCTTGTATGTGTTATTTTTCCTTGTCTGCTATTTGGGACCTCTCCCAGCTGTTGGAATTCCCATGGAGCCTACAGCCCTAATTGCTCTGAGCCGCCTGCCAGCCCAGCAGCTGCGTGGGTCAAGAATGACAGCTAGGCTTAGAGGGGAGACTAGTGGGGAAGTGGGATGAAGTTGGGTTGCCATTGGCCCTAAACCCCCTAAAAACTCTGGGAACTGAGTATTGAAATCACACTCCACTATATTTTCAAGAATCCCAAACTTAGAGTCAATGCTCTGGATTTGAATGCAATGTTTTCTTTACCATCGGAGTGATCTTGAGCATGTCCTTTAAAACATGGGGTTCCTTTCCTCATGGGTGAATTGGGGATTAGCCATACAGGCCTAGTTGACTCTCAGGGTTTGTTATGAGGATCAAGTAAAGCAGTAACTCTCAACTGATATGTCTTTGTAATTGCTGTGATTCCCAATTCTAGCTCTTTCTCTTTCTTTGACTAAAATAATAGGGATGGAAGAGGACAGTACTTGAAAAAATTATGAAATATGTACAGTTCCTAGAATTCTACAGAAAAATGCCTACAAAGAGAAAAATCATAACATGTTTTTCAGAGAAGTACTGAATGATCTGTTCAGCACAAACTGTAGACAGGGAGAAGGCAGAAGAAGGGTGATGGCAAAATCACCCCAATGCCTGCTCCCTCCCTCCCTCCCTCCCTCCCAGTAGAACAGGGGAGGGGAGAGGGGAAAAGATAAGAGCATTGGGAGAGAGGACATGATTAAGCACAACATTTGAGGGATTGGAGAGATGATACTACTCACCAGTTGTCTTGTATGTGAGCTTGAGCAAGCTATTCTCTCTCTCTGAGTCTATTTTATCATCTGTAAAGTGGGCAAATAATATACTAGGATGGCCATGAGGGTTTTGTGAAGATAAAGTGAAATTCCTGACATAACAAGTTCTTAATAAATGGGATTAAACCTCATATGGATTTCCCTTCTCAGCATATTCACTTTACATTTGTTTAACTTTACAAACAGACTGACTGTTTTTCAGTGTTATAATTTCTACCCCACCCCAACCTATTACTTGCAGTTTTTTGGCGGGGGGGGAATCCCTTTCTTGAGTTCTAAAATGACAGTCCTTCTTTTTCCTCTGTCAAGAATAAAAATAAAGTGAAATTAACATTCCCATCAGCTGAACACAGCCCCCAGAGAGCTGGCAACTGTCACTACGTCATCATGGGGACACATTGACAAGCAGGGACACAGAGTGCCTGGTACAACACTGTATGTCTAATTATAGAATCTTTAATTCATTGGCCTATTTTGGCAGGGTTGGCCCCCAACACAGATTCATGAAGATAAATAAAGCTTCTGCATCTTAGCACTTGGCTTGACAGCCAACAAGGCTTACTGAACACCTGCTCGGTGCTAAGCACCAGGCATTAGGGGGAATCAAAAGAAATTAAAGAGGTGGTCCCTGCCCTTGAAGAGCTTATGGTCTCCATGATCAAGATGCTTCTACGTTCTTGCCTTAAATATATATATTTATTTATTTATTTATTCACACAATTTGGATTTTGCGGACCCTTGTTTAAAAAAAAAAACGAAAAACCTTAGGTCTTATGTTATTCAACCCTCTTCATTTCATAGTTTAGGTAACGGGAGGCCTGCAGAGTTTGTGTGACTTGTTCGTGCAAAAATTATATTATTTAAGGGAATACAATGACTAAATGATAGTTTCCAAGTACAGATCTAATGGAGTTCTTTTTTTTTTAAGATTTTATTTATTTATTTGACAGAGAGAGACACAGTGAGAGAGGGAACACAAGCAGGGGGAGTGGGAGAGGGAGAAGCAGGCTTCCCGCTGAGCAGGGAGCCCGATGCAGGGCTCAATCCCAGGACCCTGGGATCATGACCTGAGCCGAAGGGAGACGATTAACAACTGAGCCACCCAGGCACCCCCAGACCTAATGGAGTTCTTAAAAATCATACTTAGTTCCTTTGAGTGATTCAGGCATGCTGAATGGGATGTGTGACCCAGTTATTATCACATCTTTTTCTCCCTTTGCACCAAAACACAGATAGAAATCTGGTTTCAATGAAAAAAGGGAAGGCTCCAATTGAAAAGGATGATGGGGACAGTGGTGGGGTCACAGTATGGACCACTGAGGCTTCAGTCAGCCGCCATCTGGCAGCCCTGTCCTTCCCCTCTCAAGGAGGAGCCTCATCTTAGAGCCTATGAAGGACCATCTCTGAAAAAAGCAGGTGAAGGCAAACTCCCTGAAGTGGGGTCTATCTTAGGAATCTTTCTGAGTTTGAAAAAGATAACAATTTTCTTGCAGAAGCTCATCAAAAGACTTCAAATGGTTTTATTTTGTTTTAATCCAAATGCCCACACCAACATTAAGTCCCCCTGCCTAGGAGTCTCCACCCCGCCTCTCCCTCGAACTATAATTAAATACCCAAAGCCATGAATGATCCCTGCAGTTAGGCACCATGGGTTCCCATGTCTTTTTCCACCCTACTGGGTTCCGTACATTTAGACACATTACTGAATCACTGCAAGCCAAAGTTTCCTTGTCTGTAAAGTCAGGATCACGATTTTTCCATGGGGGACGTTGCCAGACAAAGTAAAGGGCCTGGCAGGAGACCACATGCCAGAAACAGCAGGTCTTCTTCTCTGTTCACCTCTGGGACTGGTTCTCCTCTGGGACTGGTCCTCCTCTGGGACTGGTCCTTGTTGTGACCTCTTTGGAGAGAAGTAGGTTCAGTTCCGGGCTCCTTAATAGAAGCATGCAGGGAAGCTCCAGGAAACCTGGGGAGCTGAGAGTTGCAGGAGGCACTTGAATTCAACCTTCCACTCACAAGTAAGCTCAGTACCCAACAGAATGCCAGCATAGAGTAAAAGCTCTGAAACTATTTGACAGATAAACTGAATTCCACAATATGCTATGTGATCTTGAGCAATTTGTTTGATCTCTCCAAGTCTCATCTTCTTTATTTAAAACAAGAGGAGTCAGACTATAACATCCCTAAAAATCCTGTTAGCATTAACATTTTATGACAAGTTACAGGTTCTCATTTTTAAAAAGTGATCAGAGTTTTTCCCACTTCAGTTATTGATAAAATGAGACTGTGAATTTGAAAGTACTTTAAAGTGAAAACTTTTTTTAAAGATTTATTTACTTATTTTAGACAGAAAGGGCAAAAGGGAGAGAGAGAGAGCAGGGGAGGGGCAGAGGGAAAGAATGTCAAGCAGACTCCCTGCTGAGTGTGGAGCCTGATGCAGGGCTCCATCCTATGACCCTGAGATCATGACCTGAGCCAAAACCAAAAGTCAGACACTTAATTGGCTGAGCCACCCAGGTGCCCCTTAAAGTGAAATTTTTTAAGAGCCATATCAATTCATATTATGTTTATGTAATTATGAAACTGGAAAACAAAAATTGCTTTGAGTAGTACCTAGCACATGTTAGTAGATAATACACATTTATTGTTTTTCAAGAGTTAGATTTTTTTTTCATTTAGTTACAACTACTGCAGAAGTAGAAACTCATAAATTCTGCAGCAAAGGTGGTTAAGCACATAATCCAGGTAACTCAGCAAATGACGGGCTGAGATATGATTCCAATGTTTATGTTCCTTGCACTACTTTCATGTTAAGCAAGCTTTAAAAAATTATCCTATATCACATTTTTCCAATAACAAACTGTGAAATAATAGAAAATACATATATTGGTCTCTACCCACCTAGGTCCTGACATAGAGCTTCTAAAACCCTTGTGATTTCCTGAGTGATATCAGCACCAGGAGCATCTTTTGTTCTAATATTTGATCTTTGACCCTCATTCCTGACACAGTGTTCCTAAATCCCTTGGAGTTTCCTGGGTGAAGCAGTGTCTTTTTTTGCCCAAGGTGACTCTTGTTGGTCTTAGATGGAGGCTGATCATCAGAAAGATGAGACCAAGATTAGAAGCTTGATATTTTCAGCCTCATCGTCCATGCTCCAGAGAGGGGAGAGGTGCTGGAGATGGAATTCATGATCAGTTATATTTCCTTAGGAAGTCTCCAAAAATCCCATAGTAGAGGTTCTATGGAGCTTCATTGTTGGTGAACACTGGGAGGTGCTGAGAAAGGGGTGCACCTGGAGAGGCGTAGAAGCTCCATGCCCCTTCCAATAGGCCTTGCCTTTGCACCCCTTCCAATGGGATATTCATCTGTATCCTGTATCATATCCTGTAAAATAAACTGGCAAACATAAGTAAGATTTTCCCTGAGTGATGGGAGCCATTCTAGCAAATTATTGAACCAAAGGAGGGGATTGGAAGTACAAGGGACAACCTGGACTTGCCATTGGCATCTGAAGTGGGGGCTAAACTGGGAGGAGGATATCCTTGTTAGACTGAGCCCTTAACCTGTGAGATCTGATGCTACCTCCAGGTAGACAGTGTTAGAATTGAGTTAAATTGTTTGTTGGTGTGAAGGGAAGAAAATTCCACACATCTGGTGTCAGAAGTGTGAGTGCGACAGGGTGTGAGTGTAAAGGGGAAACACACAGGAGGAAGAGGGAGTCTTTTCTTCTCACAGACGTCAACCTCTTCTATTCCACCCCATCAAATTGGTCACAAACTAGGAAATAAGGTACTTTTATTTAAAAGAAATCTTTGACAGAGCCCAAGTTTTATGCAGGTAGTCAGAAAGGAATAATAACATCTGATAAACATGGTCAAGTTAGCACCCCAAAGCCTTCAGAGACTGGCTAACCACCATGTGTACCAGATGCCCCAAGTCTTACAGAAGATACTGATTTCAATGCAGGTCCTCACGCCCCAAGTGATGGGCATCACTGCTCTTTGCCTTGGCCTTGGTTTGTAAGGACTTGGCCTTGCTACCTGGCCCCAGAGGCCCCTATTTTATGAAGGTATTGGTGTTCTGGGACACCTGTCTTGACAGAAGGGAAATAGCAGTTTCTTAATTCCTGTTTTCCATACATAAAATTCCAGTTAGCTACCTGCTCCAGCCTCATGTAACCAGCATCTCCCCCTCTTCTTCTACCAGTGTCAGTACTCTACAAATGTATTTTTCTTTCTATATAATAATGAACTGCCATCAAAGACCCTGTTGTGCATTATGTTGAGTAAAATAAGTCAGACAGAAAAAGACAAAAACTGTATGATCTCACTTACAAGCAGAATCTAAAAAAACTGAACTCATAAAAACAGAGAACAGACCAGAGAGTGTCAGAGGTGGTGGGTGGAGGAAATTGGCAAAAGGGGTCCAAAGGTACAGACTTTAGTTGTAAGGTTAATTCGTTCTGGGGATGTAATGTACAGCATGGTGACAATAGCCAATACTATGTTGCAGATTTAAAAGTTGCTAAGAGGAAAAAAATCTTAAAAATTCTCATCACAAGAAGTGCTTGGGTGGCTCAGTCAGTTAAGCATCCAACTCTTGGTTTTCGCTCAGGTCATGACCTAGGGTTGTGAGACTGAGCCCCAGATCAGCCTCCATGCTTAGCGGGGAGTCTGCTTGAAGATTCTTCCCCTCTGCCCCTCCCTTCACTCTCTCTCTCTCAAATAAATAAATCTTTATTAAAAAATTCTCATCACAAGAAAAAAATACATAACTATGTGAGATGACAGATGTTAACTTCACTTATTGTAATTATTTTGCAGTATATACATGTATCAAATCATTACATTGTACACCTTAAACTTACACAACCTTATATGTCAGTTATAACTCAATAAAACTGGGGGCAAAAGACCTTATTATAGACCAAATTTTGTCCCTCCCCAAATCTCTATGTTGAAGCCTTAACCGCCAATGTGACTATATTTGGAGATAAGGACTTTAAGGAGGAAAATAAGGTTAAATGAAGTCCTAAAGGTGGGGCCATAATCCAACTGGCCTATTGTTCTTATAAGAAGAGGAGGAGAGGGCGCCTGGGTGGCTCAGATGGTTGGGCGTCTGCCTTCGGCTCAGGTCATGATCGCAGAGTCCTGGGATCGAGTCCCGCATCAGGCTCCCTGCTCCTTGGGAGCCTGCTTCTCCTCTGCCTCTCTCTCTCTCTCTCTGTGTGTCTCTCATGAATAAATAAATAAAATCTTAAAAAAAAAAAGAAGAGGAGGAGATATCAGGGATGTCTGGGCACAGAGGAGAGGCCATGAGAACACAGCCAGATGGTGGGTATCTACAAGCCAAGGAGAGGGGCCTCAGGAGAGACTAACCTTGAGGGCACCTTGACGCTGGATTCTAGCCTCCAGAACTGTGAGAAATAAACGTGTGTTGTGTAGTCCCCCAGCCTGTGGTACTATTATAGCAGCTCGAGCTGACTGAGACAGACCCCAGCAGTGCCCTCAACTCCCTCCCTGCCCTCATGTTAAGAATGAAAAATTAGCATGCACATTTACGCAGCACACAGGAGGAAGTCATGAAAATAGTCACTATTTCCAGTGACAAGGAGACTGTTTGAAATCATCTACATTAGCAGAAGGAAACAACAAAAGGTACTGCAAGGTCTTCCAATTTCTGTGTGAAGCAGGAAAAAGTACAACTGAGTGGTCAACATCCAGTTTTTCAGTTAATTTAAATGACACATGAAAAGTCCACGGTGACATTTGGAGGTGAAAAATAATATTTTTTTTGCGCTATATTTCCTGTTGTATTTGCAGTTAGGCTGTAAAATCTTGGGAATGACATTCTGGTTTTCCCAAGTAGTCATTTCATTCAAAGCAAATTAGTCAGAGAATCAGCACCTGTATAAATCCATCATCAATGGGGCCCTTGCTCTCAGAACACTACTCTGCTGAATCCTGAGATAAATCTTTATGCCAGAAATCCTATTATTTAGGAATACAACAAAAATAACAATCGGAGATGACATCAGGAAGGTGAGAACATTGTCCTCTTCTTCCTTATGTATCACAAGAAGCTAACATCCGCTCATCATGGGCTAAAGCAACAATACTGGAGCCTGCGAAATACTTGGTTGGCTCCAACATAAATAATCTTCTGTCCTTTGGGAAAAATTCTTTTTTCACTGCATGGCTTCAGAAAGATCATTGGCATGGGCGCACAAACACCTTCTGGAGATGGTGTGGAAATATCACTCAGTGCGTTGAGAACAGATAAGGATGTGTTTTTGCACTTGTGGAGAAGGAGACACTTCTTGGAGTGGAGTGAAGGCTTTTGTCAACACGTCCTTTCTCAGTTCTTAGCCTCTGACTTGTTTAAAGACATCGCAGAGGGTCTCGGTTGGGGGTGGGAGAAGTGTGCGTTTAGGTAGAAGAAATTGGCAAGAGTGCAACACAGATAAAATGGAAGAGATGAGCCAAGGCGAGAGGAAACATCTGGAGCACCCAGCAGGAGGTGGTTTGGGCTCCGTGCCTGAAGTAGGTCGTTATTGACTCTTCTTCATTGTTGGCCTCTAATCTGGTTTTTCCTGCTATTGCAGATTTCTTTAAAAACAAGTAGGATAAGCACACACATTGCCATTTGGCTTTAAAGTTCACAAGAGGTCCTCTAAAATCTCAAAGGCAAGTCCTACTTCAATAATCCACACCTAGATGGGGTTTTTACTTACACTGCTTCTCAAAATACCACATATCTTGGAGCACACATAGCAGGGAAACTCATCGGAACTTTTCTGGGTTGCTCATCACTGATCACAAATCTAAGAGAAAGCCCTGCAACTGCGTTGCTCGGGTCTGACTAGGCTGAGTGACAGCATATTTACCTGGAATGTTCAGAGAAAGGAGTCATTTAAATTTTTGTTTTATTTTATTTTATTTTGGTAAATATCGTTTACCCTCTTAACAAAATTCTTTTTAGGATTTTATTTTTAAGTAATCTCTACACCCTATGTGGGGTGAACTTACCATCCTGAGATCAAGAGTCTTATGCTCTACAGACTGAGCCAGCCAGGCACCTTCACCCCTTAACAAATTTTTAAGTGTACCACACACTACTGTTAGGTACAATGCTATAGAGCACATCTGTAGAGCTTACTCTTGTTGCTGAACTGAAACTTTATGCCCATTGATTAGCAACCCTCAGTTTCCCCCTCCAGCTCCTGACAACCATCCCTTTTCTCTTTGATTCTATGAATTTGACTATTTTCGATACCGTGTATAAGTGCAATCATGTAGTATTTATCCACCTGTGACTGGCTTATTTCACTTAGCATCATGTCCTCAAGGTTTGTCCACGTGAGTTGGAATATCAATGTTTAAATCAGTGGAATCGGGTAACCTTTGATCCTGAAGCTCTCTAAGCACAGGTAGACCCCTCCAAGCAAATGTTCCTGAGTCTTGCAGGTGCGTACTAACCCTTAGTTACAGTGGGACAAGTCCGTAGAAGTAGGAAGCTCAGTTGACACACCACAGACATGGCTTTGGTGAACAAGTTTCAGATGCCTTTTGATGTGTCATTTTTCTTCTTCTCAAAAATAAAAAAATCTAGTCATGTTGGTGACTCTTATCTCTTCCCTCCAATTCAGGTACAGATGTCTGTGGGCACTTCAATCCTAATAGTCTAAGATGTCACTCTTTGGTGACTAAATGAATGAAGCGACACTTTGTCAAAGCAAGAATGAGAAGAAGGAGCTCTTGGAGATTTCGATTTCAGGTAATTTTGCATTACACTCGTATTAACACTTTATTCATTTGAGAAAGCGAGAATGAGAGAGAGAGAGAGAGCACATGAGAGGGGGGAGGGTCAAAGGGAGAAGCAGGCTCCCTGCTGAGCCAGGAGCCTGATGTGGGACTCGATCCCGGGACTCCAGGATCGTGACCTGAGCCGAAGGCAGTCGCTTAACCAACTGAGCCACCCATGCGCCCCAGATTTTATTCTTTTTAATGAAAATTTCATGATGTGACTAAAACATGTCGATCTTTCTCTTTAATCAAAGTGCTCAAAAATGATAAAAGTATTTAAAAAAACTATTATCTTCTTTCTCTGCCAGTCACATTCATTTTCAAAAACTGTCATTTTAATTAAAATGATATTACTTTGGGGTGCGTGGGTGGTTCAGTCGGTTAAGCGTCTGCTTTTTTTTGGCCCAGGTCATGAACCTGGTGTCCTGGGATTGAGCCCCACATGCGGCTCCCTGCTCAGGGGGGAGTCTGCTTCTCCCTTTCCTTCTGCCCCGCCCCCCACCTCGCTTGTTCTCTCTCTCAAATAAATAAATAAAATCTTTTTTAAAAAAATGATATTACTTTACTCAGAAATGGAGGAAATTATGGGGATAGAAGAATGGGTGGGTAGGACTCTTTTAGGACTGATGATATAACGCCCTCTGGGTACAGATAATCTCTGTTCCCTACTGGGCTAGGACTTCTTAGTCAGATACACAACCCATGTTAATAATGGCCACTTACTGAGTGCTCACTGGGAACTACGGATGGTATTTATAGACATTATTTCACTGAACACTAACACCAAACCTACAAGATAGGCACTATTATACGCACTTTCAGATGAAACTGAATCCTAGTGAAACTAAGCACCTTGGCCAATTAGTAAGTGGAGAACCCCACCTGGAATTAATGAGACCAGTGGCTCGTTCTCATCAGGGCACTGGGCATCTCCGAGGCCAAAACTATTTTCATAGTATTAAGACTTTGCTTTTCTTACTTTCATTCTCTCATGAGTATACAGCCCAGTTTTCCAGAAGCTACATAATGTGTGTTGATGGCAGCATTCTGACAAGCTAATAGAATGGGTATTCTTGTACTTTAAAAATGTATCGGTTTTCATTTCTAACACGATAATTATTCATAGAAATAACCCACATGAACAAAAGCTCTTTGAAGTCCTCAATAATTTTTAAGAGTGCAAAGCAGCTCTGAGACGTGAGAGTTTGAAAATCACGGCATTACATTGTACCGTTTTCCACGAGTTGAAAGTACCCCGACTTCAGATTTCAAGTAGCCCAATAAAAAACAATTATATCAAACGAAGGAAACCTTCTCAATAAGTGTCATCAAACCAAAAAAAAAGGGGGGATTGTTGTAATTTATGGGGTGGGACTTCTTCATTTCCCAAAGTTGAAGAGAAATCGTGGATTGGTCTCAGACATAGTTTTGATGCAGATTTTTACTGAATCCTAGAGATGTCTATATGAGCTGTCATCATCATTTCTACCCAGGACTACCCTTGGTGTCAAAGAACAAATTTACCTCTCTCATGGGACATAATAAAAAGCTTAAAAGCCTAGTTAAGGATCCAGAGTCAGACCGCCTTGTTTTAAACCCTGACTTACCAGCTATGAAACCACAGGCAAGTTATACTAACCCTGTCTGAACCCATTTCCTCAACATATAATAACATATATAATTATTATTGTTATTATTTTATAAGGTTATTGGAAGGATTGAATGAGGTAATGCTTCCCCAACGTTAATGAACTAAAACTTATTTAAAATGCTTAGCACAGGGGCACCTGGGTGGCTCAGTCGTTAAGCATCTGCCTTCGGCTCAGGTCATGATTCCAGGGTCCTGGGATCGAGCCCCGCATCAGGCTCCCTGCTCAGTGGGAAGCCTGCTTCTCCCTCTCCCAGTCCCCCTTGCTTGTGTTCCCTCTCTCGCTGTCTCTCTCTCTGTCAAATAAATAAATTTTTTTGAAAAAAAAAAGTGCTTAGCACATGGTCCTTAGCACATAATAAACAGTCAATACATCTTAGTTAGCTTTCCTATTATTTTGGGGTCAGTTGGTAGCTAAACAGACCCTTTGATGTGCTCTTATTTTCTTCCCCCTTAGCTCCACTCAGGCTTCAATGAACATTTGGTCCTTTATATGGCAAGGAATTAATTCTTCCTTTTCTATCACATTTTTAGCACAAAGTGACTTAAAATAATCAGGAAGATTTTCAAGAGGCGTCTCAGCTGGTTGCTTCTCCTGTTTGAGGAACCATCTGTCAAAGAGGGTGATTCTGGAGAAGATATAAATTATGGACCTTGCTCTTACACCATCTCTGCTGAGAACCATGGGTGTGACCTAGAATAGATCCTGTCCCCCTCTGAGCCTTGTTTTGCCCTTGTGGGAAGGGAAGGGGTTTCCCTACACAGTTTATAGAGATCCTTGCAACTGCATCATTGTGTGATCATATATTTTCAGATGTAAGCATTCTTTCCCCCCTAAAAAAATAACAAAATATCCAATGTGTTCATGGAATTATTTTATGATATTATATTTAAGTAAAATTGAGTAAATTTTGCAAACAGGAATTTCAAGTATTACAAAATATCAACATCAGTGTATTGTTCTTTATATTTTCCAGACAAAACCCAGATTTGAATATGTGCATGGTGTTTTATCTTTTTTCTTGAGAATTTCTGATTTATCACAGGAACATAATCTAATCCTAGAGTGATTTCCCTAAGGGATTAGTCAATGTTTATTTTAATGCCTTTTAAATCTTTGGGTTCATAAAATCTTACATCTCTCAATTTGAATCAAATCTTGATTTCCTGGAAATCCTGGTTAATGTCAACAATCCCTTGAGTCCTTAAAGAGTAGCTGATAATTTGTGGAAATATTTGAAGCAGATTAAATTTTAGTGACCCATGGCTTTCCTACATGGGGAACAATATATTTTTAGCCTTGTTTATTCACACATTTTAATGGGAAAACAAAAACTTTTTAGTAAGTCAGTCATCAAATATTTATTGAGTACTTTGTTCTATGAAGCTACAATATTAATAGGCTAATTTATTTAATTAAGCTAATCCCTTGAATCTAAATGATGTAAATTATTCCTTTGATTTTTCCTCCACACCGTTGTTATTTACAGAGATTGCCTTTATACGCACTCACTCATAAATGTTCTTCAGTGCATTTCTCTCCGTTTTCTATCAAGCTGTCTAAAGATGTAAAGGTGAATAAGACATTAATGTATATAGTACTATAGATATTAAATATATAGTATATGTGTTTTAGATACTAGTATACATATAGATTAATATGTATATAGTATATATTTGCTAACCAATTTTATTATAAGCTTAAAATCAGCAAGGACTATATTGTCTCACATTATTGTATCACTTCCTCCCCCCCATCTCTAATAAAATATGTTCTGCACTTGGGAGAAGAATAATCAACACTCTGACTTATTGCCGTCGTTTGGGCTAATGGAGTACTGGAGAGTTCGGTGCTAGAGAACGGAACCCAATCTACGACATTTAAAGGGAAGCTTTTGTGACATTAGCCAGGCACAATGGGATAATAAACATTTACCATCATCACCAACAGCATCATCATTATCATAGATCAAATATAATGATTGGGGAAGAGCGGTCCCTGGGGAGACTACTCTAAGGTGACATCTGAGTCTGTTTCTCTCATTGGTGTTCCTCTCTTGCGGGACCAGGTAGGGAGAGAAGATCAGGTGTTGAACACCTGAAACTAATAAAACAGTATATGTCAACTATATTTCAATTAAAAATAGATTAAAAAATAAAATACAGGGGTGTGTGGGTGGCTCAGACAGTTAAGTGTCTGCCTTCGGCTCAGGTCATGATCCCAGGGTCCTGGGATCAAGCCCCACATCAGGCTCCCTCGGAGAGCCTGCTTCTCCCTCTCCCACTGCTGCTGCTTCCCCTGCTTGTGCTCTCTGTCTCTCTCTCTGTCAAAAATAAACAAAATCTTAAAAAAATAAATAAAATAAAATACAAAAGAAAGGATTTGCAAATCAGAATGTACAATGAACAAGAATGAACAAGAGACTCCCGAGAGAGGGCAACAAGAGGAAGGAAAGAGGAGAGAAGGGAACCTGAGAAGGATCCTGTCCCAGATGCTGATCAGCAGCCTCAGCAGCAGGTGAATGAATGTCATCAGTCACAAAAGGTAAGCTCACAAGCTGCCCTCCAGTGTTGGGATGCCAGTGCTGATTGGCTTATTCAAAATGAGAATTCTGTGGAGTAATTATAACACCATACCTGCAGAAATCTTATTTTAGACCTACAATGCTCTATTAGAGACTTTTAAATAATTTTAAATAAAACTTGGGTCTAAAATCAGACAAGACAACATTTGGAGATTTGGGCCTGCTGCTCAAAATAGACAAAAGCCTGGTTAGCCAGGAAGCGACTCTGTGGCCAACAGGGCCAATCAAGCAATGACCCTCCCAACCTAAAGCCTACAGCCCCGGCTCCGCAAAGCAGGACAGACAAACCACTCAGGCAGGCTCTCTCCAGGGTAGCATTAGTCCAAATTCTTATTCACCCCACAAATGTGTAAGGTCCCTATACCTTGAGAAAGTGCTAAGCATCCCCCCAATCGTCACCCTGCAAACCAAGTTAACTGTGGCTCTCCCATGAACAGCAAGCAGCTTTGAGGTCAAGGGCCAGCCTCAAAAACAGCCCCAGAAGATGTACCACCTCTCGGTTGATGATAAACTGTGCTTGCTCCTACCTTTCAAATGGAAATACGTGTATCAGAGCACTGTTGTTCCATGCCCTAAAACCTAGATCACAAAGTGTAGTGCGCATCAGACTTTCCCACCTGCTTGTTGAAACTGAAGATTGCTTGGAACACCCCCCAGGTTTTGATTCCTCAGGTCTGGAATGGGTCTAGGAATGTGTACACTTTAATCAACGCTTCCATCTGAATTTGACACGGATGGTTTAAACACATGGATCAATCTTGCAGATGTAGCCCCAGCATATTTTTTTTAAATGTCATGCTATGTCTTAATGTTTGCCACATTTTGGGTTTTCCAGATCTATAAAATCTACATAGGAAATCAAAATCTGTATCACAGCGGTGCCTGGGTGGCTCAGTCGTTAAGCATCTGCCTTCGGCTCAGGTCATGATCCCAGGGTCTTGGGATGGAGCCCCACATGGGGCTCCCTGCTCCACGGGAGGCCTGCTTCTCCCTCTCCCACTCCCCCTGCTTGTGTTCCCTCTCTCACTGTGTCTCTCTCTGTCAAATAAATAAAATCTTAAAAAAAAAAAAATCTGTATCACAGGCACTAACGTCTTAAGTTCCTGTCAAGGAAAATTGTGTGTGTGTGTGTGTGTGTGTGTGTGTGTAGAGATTGGTGCAGATGATAAACTCTTCAGAGTTCCTTCAATTTGGATCCCATGCGACTTTGTATTTAGCCTGATCTCTGTCTGCCCCTGATGTTATGAGAGGAGAAATACACTTCCCAGAGTGATCACATTAATGCCAGGGCAGGGAAGCTCATTAGTGATTCAAAGTGATGTCTAAGAGGGAGACTTATGACTATCTTTATTTCCTGAAGGTAAACAAGCTAATTTGCATAGGAAAGGATGACTTTTTCTGAAGCTTGCCTGGAAATAAAAATGTATCTATAAAAACAACTTGTTGGTATGGCTTAAACTCCCTCAGACCCAATTCTTATGCCCTGTGAGGAAGAGTGCAAGAAGTAGGCTGCGGACACATCCGTGGACCTCAGCTTGGTGGCAGTGTGTGCCTCGAGGCTCTCTGTGGTTGAGGCTGAGGACCCACCTAGGAGAAGAAGCTGGTATTACAGCCTAGATAAAGAGAACGAGGGAGCTTACCCATGCCAGAGGCTATAGATAAATGACTGGTACAGAATAGGTTCTCAATCACTATTTGTTGAATGAATTAGCTCCCTGATATATTGGTTGCTCACGCTCTTTTTTAAAAAAGAATATCAATTGTTAAGTCTTTGCATGATCCCCTCCAACAATGAAATGTTTTCTACCATTCTAAATTCCTCCTTTTGGGTGGCTAGTGTAGACATAGATATTTTCATAGGGTTGTAATTGAGTGTGTGCTAATACAACCCACAAGTTGTTTCATGGATCGGAGTTTTTTCCCCACAAATGTTCTGAGTGGGCTCCAGGAGACCGTTCGTTTCTCTCACCCACCCGTGGCTGCCTCTCTGACCTCCCAGACCCATTGCTGTCTCCTCCAGACCAGCAAGAGGCTCATGTCTACCTGCCCACAGCCTGTGCCTTCCAGAAGGCTTCTCAATTCAAACCATATCTACAGAGAAGGAAGAGAAAAGAGCTCATTTCAGTTGCCTCAAGACTGCCCGACTAAGAATTTTTGGTGGGGAAATTTAGCCAAAATGATTCTATAGCACTTTCTTCCTCCCTTCAAGCTCTGTGGGTTTTCAGAAAGACTGTTTACAGCCTCTCCTCAATCCATCTCCTGCCCTGAAACACACACACACACACACACACACCACCATTGTCTAAAACAAGGTCCAACCGACTGCCTCTGGGAACATCCCCCGAAATCTTCATCTTCCCTTCAGAAACATTCTCAGCTGACTTTGCCATCAGTGGCATAAAAACTAAGTTTCTTGTATTCTTGGCTCTGACTTCTTTCCCTTTTTTATTTTTTATTTAATGTGGTCTTAAATCCAAAATGGTTCACACTATACTGATTAAAAAAAAGAGAGAGAGAAACTAGCAGAGAAATATTTCCATTTTCAATTGTATATTTTTACAAATCTTCATGAATAGTTATTTCCATCCCATGTGGCTTTATCGGGTCCTGTCTTGAATCTTGCCTTAGAGCTGTCACAACTGCCCAGAAGGCCAGCAGTGTCCCTATAGTGAAAACAATCTAATGTGACTCCAAATTTGCCTATTTAAGAAGGACAAAAGTCACCATCTAATTATCCACCATGGCAAGAAAGCAGCTGGGTAAATGTTGCTCATCCAGGTAAGGCAGACGACTGCAGCTTTCTAAATTGCAATTAGCTAGCCGACTAACAATGCAAAAATCTCATAATGACCAGAAGGGTCAAAAATGCTACCTCCTATTGTTCTTTGCTCTCTGTGCTTTTTCTCCCTTGATTCTCTCCTCTCTGACCCATCAGTGTAGGTCTCAGAAGACAGACATGATTGGGGTGCAGGGAGTTATTGTGATAAACCATAAACATAATGATATGCAGTCATTGACAACACACTACACAAAACACAAATATAAGGAATTATGACAACAGTCATAGCTTCTGGAAAGTGTGTAAAACAGTATTGTAAATCAAGCATACTTTCATGTATTTTTTGCTTTATATTATCACTTCAAAGATGCATCATTTTCACTTTTAATAGGCAGTCATGAAAACCCCCATCCTCCCTCAGCTATTTGCCAGAGAGTTGATAAACAAACACTTAAAAGCTCTAAAGGAGTTTTTTACTTCAGAGAATCTTAAAGATGGAAGGGACTTAGGAGCCCATCTAGTGCATTGGTTCTCAGACTTCTTTTGCTGGACCCACGACTAGAGATTCTGATTATATCGACTGGGCAGGAGCCTGGCAAAGTGTTCATTTAAAAAGCCCCACAGTTGTTTTGATACCCAGCCAATATGGACAAATCTAGTCCAAACATCTTATTTTTAACACAAAGGAACAGAGAGACTAAATGAATTGTTAATGAAACATTTGAATCTCTTTTGAAACAAAGTAAATATCTTTCATTTTTCAATAACATTAATCATGTGCCTACCCTGTGCCCTGCTCCCTATTAAGCAATGATAGTATGCGGACAAACAAGATGTGAATTTTGCCCTCAATCATCTTACCTAGTCAAAGCAAATAATCATCCTCTAATTATGAAATGAGTTACACATATTAAAAACATTTGCAAACTATGAATGCTATGGAGGTATAATGTATAATTATGGTTTCTCTGCATTTGGATCTTGGAATTCTGTTTAAAGCAAATACCTCTGCGCTGGTTTTTCTTTTTAGGAAATCATTGTTTCCTGTTTTCACATGTGATGGAACAACTTGAGAATTCTGTATCACCAATTCGAGAAGATTGATAAATAACCTCTGTGTATCAGCTGAACTAACCAGCCAGAAACCACCGTGGTCCTATCTCCATTGACCTTTGTAAACATACTTGCTCATCCGTGTAGAGGTGGGCAAATGAATAGACTGTGGGCTTCACCATCTCCAGAACTATCCTGCTGCCCTTTTGCAGAAGACATAAGGTAACAACAACTTTTGTATGTGTTGAGTTCTTGAACATGCATTTCCTTGCCAAGAACAAGTCAACGCTTTTGCTGAAGGCTGACCTGGTGGTATGGTCCCCACGCCCTAATCTGCTAACCCTTCCATCTGCCAGGGACCCAGTCTCCACAGTGGACACTAGGTTGCTTTGGGTAGTAAAGTGGACAGCACTGGAGTTCCTTTTCCATTCCCATGGCTAGTGCAGGGGCACTTAGTCCCTGATGGAGTGCTCCAGAAGATTAGGAAGGGCATTTCTTTTCCACTAACTGCACACCAACAGGATGAGCCGACTCAGGGGCTCACGAATGCCTCAGACAATTCTATTCTCTGAGTTTACTTCTCACTCTTCTGTCCTTTCTTGTGCCATTTGGCACAGGTCTCGGCTCCATAGGAAACAAACTTTTGGATTTTTTCATTTATATTTAGATTCTCTTATTTCTTATTTGGGGCAGAATTTTCCTAATAAATGCTTAGATGGCAACTCCACAGTTATGAGTGATTTTTCGTTGCTGGAATAAACACTGGCCAACGAGTTATATAAGTAGGTCCTTGACTGGCTTAGGAAAAAATCATTTTATTGTTAAGAACAAATGATAGAAGGAAAATTCCCTGCTGGCGGAGCTACAAGGCTCAATGAGGGAGCTTTAGGGATATTACATTTTTGGGGTACACCACTAACATTTTGAGAATGGCATCCTAAACGATGATGATCATTCTCTTCCACAAATTATCCTTTTCTCTGGGAAAATTCCTGAGATGGATGGAGCACAAGTCTCACATAAAATCGCCTCTGATGTGC
Source organism: Eumetopias jubatus (assembly GCF_037043125.1). Lineage (NCBI taxonomy): Eukaryota > Metazoa > Chordata > Mammalia > Carnivora > Otariidae > Eumetopias > Eumetopias jubatus. The sequence continues at coordinate 39,445,044 of NW_028274818.1, forward strand.
TTGTTTTTATGAAAGAACTTAGATAGATACCGACTTGAGGCGCCCCCCCCAGAGGAGAATTACTTATGGATTCATAAGATCCAGTCATCCTACAGTTGACCTTGTTCACTTCTTTTATTCTTGCCTGTATCCAGGATGAATTAAATATAAAGAAAACCAGCCCAGCTGAGGATGTGGTGGAAACTTTGGTCTCCGGACAAGGAATCCGTTTCATGACATTGTAATCATGCCTCTCCTCTCAGAGTCTGACTGTGGAGAGAGATGATCCTCCTGGGTGACAATGCCTCCGTCCCATCCCTCTCTCCAAAGCCTCATCTCAGGTTTGCTCTCAAACACTACGTACCAAGCATCCGTGGCCATCTTTCAAGCTCCTTTCCTGTTTATTGCCTTACAACTGGGAAATGGCCCACTGAACAAAGGCAGCTCCCCAAGGCCAAGCAGTATGCAACATGCTAATAAATATTCAAGCCAATGTCTTTCAAATGTTATTGTGAATCATCTTTCCCTCCTTCCTTCCCATGGTTCAGTCATCTTGCTGGCTCCAGATTTTCACCTTTTGTCTCAGGCCTCAGCTGCCTTCAGTTTACTGCATATGACTACAATTGTCTTTGTCCCCTTTAACCGCTTCACTGTGTCTCATTTTCCTAAAGTCTCTGGCACCCACTTTTCCACAACATTGTTCCTTTGTTCCAGGGAAAAAAATAATTTTTGGAAGCAGCAGAAACACAGTTCCAAAGGCCACAGGGTGACATCCTCTCTCACCTGATCTTTATTCATATCTGGTTTTTTAATTGCATTTTTTTCCCATGTCTCAAGCACCATACACCTCCCTTCCTCCCTGACAGGAAGGAGCATTTTATTTCTCATTCAAAATGCTTTCCTACTGATCTCTATTCTTCAGAAGCTCCAGAGGCCCCTTGTTACCTGTTGGTTTTTCTCATGTTGGTTGATCTGTTGGCCTTGCTGTAGTTTATTACCTTTTGTACCTTTTTTTCCCTCTTTCCGAACTTAGGCCAGAACTTACAACCTGCTGTCTTTTCTCATCTTCACTATCATTATCTTCAGACCGAGTCTTCCCAAAATGGATTTTTTTTTTTTTTTTTTTTACCAACCCCGTGCTCTTTAAAGAAACAAAGAGGAGAATTATGTGATGGTTTCCACCGTCGGAGCGTCTGTGGCTTTGTTTGAGCGAGAGCTTCAAATCCAAAGCTAAACCTTGACTTAACACACAAACTCAATTGACGAGAGGAGTACCCGTGTTCAAGCCCACCAATTGGCCGAGGACACAATCAGAGGGTTATTGGCAGGTATCTTCTTATCTCCCTGGTGCACTGAAAAAACTCAATTCATTAAAATAATAAAAAAAGATCTTGGTCCCTCATGTGAGCGGCATGTGATTTTCCATGAACGTTCAGCTCAGAAGGCATCGTGCCTATTATACATTCCATTTATAAATCAAACACCCCTCGTCCTGCGGCTGCACGCTGACATGTCAGCGAGGTGTGGGTCAGCCGCACACACTTCCACGTGAACAGCAGATTAAGGCAAAGAGACAGGGAAGCGGCTCTTTTTTCCCCCCCCTTTTCCACCAGTAATAGGCAGCTGGAACGTTAAAATTGGGCTGAGACTCCAAAAACCAAAGTCCCATGAACCATAGAAGCAAAGAGACTTGAGATAAAAGACAGGATCTGTCTGTTCTCTTGGATTCTTCACCTTTCTTTCTCTCCCCTTCATCATGTTCATTGGAAAGGAAAGTATGTGCATGTGTGTGTGAATTAAAGAATATATCTGGGAAAAGATGGGATAAAATCTAGCCCAAGAAAGACTTTGGTTTCTAAAGCCTGGGAAAGTGGTTTGGGGACTGGGAGTCTAGGGCTCTGTCTATGCCCAGAAAGAGGACGTTCGGGTTGACAAGCAGAAGGCCATGGAGGGCCCTGCTGAGTGGCTCCACCATGAAGGTAGCATGTTCCGTGTCAGCCAGGCTGTGTTCTAAAGTCACTCCGCAGTTCCTTGCTACACATGGGATTAGTTTTATCTTGTAGCCTCCCATCCATGTCAAAAACATTCGATTCACCAAGACCCACTGGGGGAGAAGATTTTGTTAAGAAAATTGCCTACTGGACAAGGTATGTCAAAACTTTCCAATCTTTGCTCCCTTGCCCCCACTCCTATCACTCAAACCCCGATTACCTTTTGTCATGAATAATAGAAAACAAAATTAGAGGGGAGGCAAAGGAGAAGACATCTACTTATAACCTGTATTTCCTTCAGACTTTTTAACATACTCTACTAGATAAGAACCAGGAAGCAAATGAGTTTGAGGGGATTTAGAAAGATAAAAATCTACCGAAAGTGTGAGGTTCTGAAATTGTACATTTTCTTTAGAAGATGACCACATATCATGGGTATTGATCCTATATACAAATCAGGGGAAACGGAGATCATGGAAAGTGGTAGCAACATAATTTACTACCTATTTTTTCTTATATGTCATGTGCTAAGAATTACAGATCTCCCTGCTCCCCATACCTTGAGGAATATAGAATAAATAATTTGGTAAAATCCCAAACAGGAAAAAAGAATGAAGATGATTGAAGTAGACCGTAACTAGTTATTTCCTTGAAACAGTGAAATATTGTCAAAACAAGTAGACCCGTGGCATGGTAAGCTAACAGGACACGTCACTAATATGCCCCTGCCAAAGACCATAAAGGAATGATCTAGAATTCAAGGCAATTTTAAGAAAAAAAAATCAGTCGTGTCAGAAATGTTTCATTAATGGGCTTAATTTTCATATTGAGAGTATTTTACAATCTTTGGTTGTTTTAGAACCAGCATTTGGTGTAGCTTGCAAAAAAATATAAATGGTAGACAGATTGAGCAAAGTATTGAGGGAGGGGGTCTAAAGACATGAATTTGAAAAAACAAAATCCTCAGATATTTTTAATGTAGATCAAAAGTCAAAAACCATCGAGATAGCAACTTGGTCCATGTACAATTTAAGGACTTCAAATAATAAATAATGTGTGATTGTTTGAACACAGAGTTGACATTCCACATTATTTTGCCTTGTAATGGCAATGCATCTGTGTTGTTCGCTTTGGTCCTCTTTATGGAATGGCCTTTGCTAGAGGTGGTAGCACTGGGAAAGGAAAAACCAGTTGACTTCTAACTGTAGGTCAGCTCGCTCCTAGTATCACAAAGAACATGCTGCCTGGACTGACCCACAGAAACCATCATGATGTAGCCCGCTTTGTCTTTTAAGGCCTTCTGGATCTGGCATAATTCTTCTCACTAATAAGGCCATGTTTACCACTGTTTTCATTAAATACAGTAAACTGAACTGAGGATATCTTACTTAGATGGTGCATAATGTATATCCTCTGAGCATTTTTATGTTATACTCTGAGTTTTTAAGATAGTTTCTAATTCTTTAATTAACTGAGTATAGATGACTTATGTTCTCAAAGTAGTGATTCAACTGATATTGCAAAGTAAGCTTCTTCCTTGGCTGGTGACATCACAGGGTGCATAAAACAAGCAGTGATGGTTGTCACAGGATAACACCAATGGATTCATATTTAAAGTAGTTAATTTGCTTAGAAGCAATATTGAGAAATATAGAATATATGCCCTATCCACTCACAAATGTGCTGCGACTAATTAAGATGCATTTATCCTTCGACGATCATGCTTTTCATACGTTACCAACATAAAATGCCATGTTAATATTGTTTCGTCCTCCACAGACTTGTGTGTGCTCTTTACTCAGATATTTTTTTGCTCCATAACCGAAGTCTAGCTCTTTGTTAAAGTCCTTATCTGTCAACCTATTGCACACATCTGTATTCAGAGCTTTATCAAAAAGTCACAGTTCATGATTCCTTCTGATGATAAAGCATTTAAATAAAAAATAAATATTAAATAAGAATTATACAATATAATAACTGTAAGATGCCTTAGAAAACTTCTATTCTAAAGCTTTCCATGAACAAGTGAAAAAACTAAGGTACCAGAGGCAAGATGCTCGGATGGCCCAGCTTGAATAAAAATGAAGTCTCCTGTCTCCTCTGTGCCTTTCTTACTAAATCCTGTTGCTCTGATAGTTACTAATTAACCAGGTTCAGGTTAATTAAGAAATGGGAGATACTGAGTCTTGACTTAAGAAATTTGATCCACCAACCTAAGATGCGAACAGAGGGAGGAGAACCCCAAAAGAAGTGATAAATCACAAGGCACAGAGGATGATCTGCAAACAATATAAAGGAGAAAATGTTGGAAACAGTTAAAAGCCCAGCCAGTCATGATCAGAAACATACAGATACGCTGTATGGTGGAAATAATTCTAGTTATAAATGTTTTCATTAATAAAATATTTAAAGAGAGAAGGTTTTTCATTTCTACATATTTTGGGTGAAATTTATATCTGAACCAAAATACAAAAATTCACTTTCAATAATAACACAAATCTCTTTCTTAGTTCACTATAACTATTCGAGTAGTAAGCCTAATGTGTACTTGATATCACATCCGATGCTTTATGTCTGCCACTAGAAAATGAATCCCAATATTTTTTAAAGATCAAATAAGACTGGCAAACTTCCATATAGTTTACTAAGAATGGAGAATCATGTTAGCAATTCTCTTGTTGCTACTGTTTTATTTCAAAGTTAAATTTTATATGTATTAAAGTTATATATGCATAGCCTAAAATTTCAAATAATTCAAAGCCTTGCTTAAAAAAAAAAGAGTCCCCTGACCTTGGAACTGCTGCTCAGGGGCAACCCCTTTAAATATTTCTAGCTATTTAATATATGTTAATATTATCTTCCAATACATGTTTTCTTGTACATCATGAGTTTTCAAGATTAGGAATTAACAATTTCCCTCTCACCATAAAAACTGAGGATTTAGTTTTTCTTCAACACTGCTGCACCCATCCACATCAGAGACAGGTAGATACACATACCTTCCCTCCTTCTATTTCTCTAATATAGTTACATCTGAACTTTTGATTAGCTCATTTTCAGTGTTGATAGTATTATTCATAGGTTCATCTCATCTTCTATGAGCTACGTTATTAAATAATACTTCTTTTTCCTCACACTTTAACATTTCTGAGTTCTGGAGGTGTCTCTCAGTGGTGGTTATCCAGACGGCTGTGATAATATCTGTTAGTGCACATGTACAAGTTTGGCAAGAATGTCATTGCTTCAGTTGAGTTCATGCATGATAGGTATTACACATGTTGGGAGTGTGCAAAATGTCTTCAAAAAGATTACAGTGTGAATTGGCATTAAAACAAAAAGTTCTGTGTACATAGAGAGGCAAAAACAAAACAAAGCAAAACAAGTCAGATCACTGGAGCATAAATTTATTAGTAGTAAAGCAAATATTTGCTCTTAGGAGAATGGCAGCAATTCAATATTTTCTTGCAAAGCATAACCCAGGGCTTTGTGAGATCTAAGAAAAAAAGATACCCATGAGTTGATGAAAGTGTTATGTTAATTCATGAGAATATGCAAAGGATTCCCTATTACAGCAATGAGACTGAAGGCAGAAAAATATACCAAATCCCTCAGTCTAGAAGAGTGAAATTTCAACGTAGCAAGAGACTGCTGTGACTTGATTCATATATCACACAGAACTAACAGTAAGTCACTGTGTCACTATTTGATTACAGAGGATTTTTCCTCATGGTACATAAAATATTGGTACACCTTGTGTTAGTATCTTAGAGTCAACAAAATATGGAATGAAATATAACTATATTTCCTTTTTGAACAATTTGTCTTCCTTAGAGTTATTTGATTTTCCCATTTGTGCTGTTTTCTAAATGCTTATCACAAATTCATCCACAAAGTGTTCTCTAAAAGTATAAATCTCTGAAATAAGGCAAGATCAGGACTATTCCCAGTTTCCTCTGATTAGTCCATTCTGAACAGCTATTGCACAGCTGATGTCCCACAATCTCCCTTCACTAGCATCCTCAGAAATTTATTTCTCCCTGAGTATGTGTTCTAGATACCATATCATTCCCCTTGATTTATTTTCTTGTTTTGTAATACCACATCCACTAATTAGTTCTGGAGAAAGGATTCATAGAAATCCTATTTTTTGAGAACCTGCACGTCAGAAAATATCTTTACTCTGAATGATAGTTTGGCAGTACGTGGAATTCCAGATTGGAAATCATTTACCTTCAGAATTTTTATAATATTATTCCATTCACTTCTAACTTCCAGTGTTATTATCGCTAACTCAAATGTCATTCTGACATTCTATGAACATGCCTTGGTCCCCACTCTCCACTTTATCCAGTTCCTAACCTCCACTCTACCTAGAAGTTCTCCTTTTTATATCCAGTGTACTAAAATTTTATGGTGATCTCACATAATGTAGATTTGTTTTCATCCATTATGCTAGGCTCTTGGTGGGTTCATTTAAATAGTCATGGGAAATTTTCATGAATTGTTTCTCGGGTAATTGCTCTTCCTTTCATTCGCTTTCTGGAATCCCTATTACTTAAACATGGGAATTCCTGGATTATCCAAATTGTTAAATCTTTTCTATGTCCTATTTTCATTAAATTGTCCTACCTTTTTGGACGTTTCCACTATTTTCTTTCTACTTTATTCTTAAACTTCTGCATTCCTATTTTTAATTTCAAGGGTTCTTTTATAAGTCTCTGAATGATGTTTTTTAGTAGCATAATGTTGTTTCATAGATACAATGACTTCTCTTGCATTTCTGGGGGTAGTCAACCTCACAGTTTTCTTCTCTTTGTATGATCTCTCTTTCCTCTAAATTTCCTTATTTATTTGGTCTGTCTTTCCTCTTAGAGGTATTCCTCAAATGTATGATAATCTGCTTGTGTTTTTAAATGGAGAACTAAAAAGCCAATTGGAAGTTGTAAGGAAGTGAGGCTTCATGAATGATGGACTTCACTCTAAGATGACTTTGCTTGGCCTTTTTGTTACTGGATCCTTGGCTGTCAGTACTATTAAGTCCATACTCTTGGGCTAGTAGTCAGATTCCTCAGAGAAAAGACTTCCAATCTCCTGCCCAGCTTCTGGCACTTCAGAAGCCTGGTAAGGGAATAAAGTTGAGGTTTTCCCTTTTTATTATAATCACCCTCCTCATCCTGTTTTTAGGGGATTACCCTACCCTCAGCTGTGCTCGTGTCCCTTAGTCCAAAGATCTTTGGTTCACCTCTCCAGAAACTAAATCTCCTCTCTTTGTGTTATGGTGTGGAGTAGAGAAGAGGGGCAATTGCCCACCTTCACAGAATGAAAATACTGACCTGGGGCTTAACTGATTCTTTAATAGCCTTGCAAGCAATTCTGTTTTCAGCCCCATCTACACTTTCACTTTCAAAGACACCTTGTACTGCTAGTTCCTGAGCCTTTGTGGTTTACAGGGTCGAATCAGGTTGTTTCTGTGCTTTCTCTATAGCAAGTCTTCAGCCTTCATGGACTGGTACTTGTCTACTGCCTTTCCAACTTCCAACATTCTGCTGTTGTTATCTGCTCTCATGTTCTCTTTGTCTTTGACAATATGTACCTTTAAAAATACCTTTACTTTCATCTTAGTGTGACTTTAGGAGGAAGCTGTGGTAATCCCCTATGTTCAGTTCATCAACTAGTTGAAATGCTTCCCTTTCCCCCCTGCCATTAAACATAAATAGCACATAAATATGATGTCCTTCATGGAATCACCCATATCGTGGACTTTGAAGTTTAGAAATATCTATAGATAGAAAGACATAGACATAGACAGACATATCTGCTCTGGTAAGAGAAAACAAGCATTCTGTATAAGTGTAACAAGGCATGAACTGTTTATATTGGCTAGTAGCTGAAGAAAAAGTAAAAGATTTTCCTCTTGTCCATGTCTCCTGGATTTTAGTTAAAATTTTTTCTCAGCTAGATATAGATGGTTTTCTATCACTACCAAATAGAGAAAGGTCATGAGAGAGAGAGAAAAATATAGCCAAGGTTAGCAAGCAAGTCTCAACAATAAATCAAACTGGAGTGTCAATTGAGTTTGGATCATCTGGATGATTCAGGCTGATGGATCCTGCCCACCCCGCCATGACCATCTATCCAAAAACATGTTACTCCACCCCTGCTGTGTACTAGGCGTGTGCTTCAAAGATCACTGACCCCACTGACATCTCCAAAGATGTAAGCAAGTCAAGAGAATCCCATGCCCTTTGTCACAGGCATCAAGTGACTGAGGTTTTAAGAATTTCAGCACATGGCATTCTCCTGGCCACAATGATTGGCACCAAGCTCAGATCACTTGCCTAATAAATGAAGAAGGCATTCCTTCTCCTTGAGCATTTTCAAGAAAGCAAATAGCCCAGATACTTTTGGCAGACTCTCTAGGTCTGCAAAGAAAGTTGGCTTGGGATTGAAGACAACACACTGGATGGCAGAGCCGAGAAACAGACAAAAAACACACAAGATACTTGATAAACAAACCCAGAAGCCTGGCCACCTGGGTATTTTCCATTATATGAGTCAATAAACTCCCTTGGTTTTTTTTGTTTTTTGTTTTAAAGATTTTATTTATTTATTTGACAGAGAGAGACACAGCGAGAGGGGGAACACAAGCAGGGGGAGTGGGAGAGGGAGAAGCAGGCTTCCCGCAGAGCAGGGATCCCGATGCGGGGCTTGATCCCAGGACCCTGGGATCATGACCTGAGCCGAAGGCAGACACTTAACGACTGAGCCACCCAGGCGCCCCTAAGCTCCCTTGTTTTTAAAGTTGAGTTAAAGTGGGTTTTTCTTTACTGATAAATCTCACCACATGCCTATATTATCTAGATTACCTACCACCATTATGGAAAAAAAAAAAATTCCCCCGAGTTTGCCCGTATTTACCCAATGAGCTTTTTTTTTTTTTAAGATTTTATTTATTTATTTGAAAGACTGAGAGCAAAAGAGCACAGAGGGAGAGGGAAAGTAGACTCCCTGCTGAGCAGGGAGCTCCACGAGGGGCTTGATCCCAGGACCCTGGGATCATGACCTGAGCTGAAGGCAGGCACTTAACCACTGAGCTACCCAGGCACCTGTACCCAATTAACTTTAAAAGAGGGTTAAAATGGTTCTGACATTAAAATTTAAATCCTATTGATAAAATGCATTTATGACATGGGCTTATTTGCAGTTGAGTGAACTCCTTATCATCATCAATTGTCTTTATTATACACAACAAATATTTACGTATCTTTCCCTCAAGACAGCATTTCCCTTTTTCTTTCTTTCCTTGATTAGTAGTAGTTCTGCTTGGGCATAACTTTTAAAATCCATTTACTACGTCAGCAAAATGAAAACTGTCAAGTCACAAGCATTAGAAAAAAAGGAAAGAATAATCATATTCCAACAGAACATTTAATTTAAATTCATAAAATAAATACAGATCAGGATTACTCCACCTACAAAATTACTTGAAAGCTTTGTTGAACTTTACTTTATAAAGATGAATATATTATTGATGAAATAACACTAGGATAAAGCAGCTAAAATTGTAGCTGCCCCAGTGTCTGAATAATGCACACATTTATAGAAAATCAAACCAGATAATTGAGGAAAATTAATATACTTTGAAATCTAATTATTTAATAGACTGTCTTCAGTAATTTAGGTAATTGTCAATTTTCCTTTTTGTTTTGTAATTTTCTAAACAAAATGAGAAACATAACAAGTATAATAAACACATAAAAGAATAATTCCAGGGCCCTACTTCTTATTATTCTTTTCTAACCAAACTCACTGCTTTAGTAATCCTATCTAGCTAGACTCATGGCTTAAATACCATCTGTACAACCAATTATGATCTGTTTTCAATCTCCTATCCTCACTTCTCTCCAATCTCGACTTCTATATCCTACTACCTTTATGATATCTCCATTTGAACATCTAATAGTTCAAACTCAGCATGTCCAAAATTCAGCTCTTGGTCTTTCCCCTCAAAATCTGCTGTGCCTAATCTTCCTTGTCTCATTAGAAGATGATTTCATTTTTCCCGTTGCTCAGGACAAAATATCAAGTAACCCTTGACTTATCTCTTTTCTCTCAAATACTACACCTAATTTATCGGTAAATCCTTCCCGTTGGCTCTACCATCAAAACATCCAGAATCTGATCACATCTCTCCACCACCAATTCTACTAGCCTATGCCAAGTCACTGCCATCTCTTGTTTGGATTATTGCAATGGCCTCCTAACTGGGGACCATGCTTCGATCTTTGTCTCCCTAAAAGACTGACTTTTTAAATACTAAGTTAAATCATGTCACTCCTCTACTCAAAATCATCCCACGGCTCCCTATTCTTACTCAGCATGAAAACCAATGTCTTCTTCATAATGACTTACATGAAGGTCCTCCATTTACTCTCTGACTTCATATCCTTCTACTCCTTCCTTCTTGGCCTCTCAGCTCCAGCCACACTGGGCAAGCTCTCACCCTAGGGTCTTCATTGTGTTCTACTTTCCTTCCAGACTGTCACAAGGTCATATTGGAATGAAACTTACCTGAGGAGTCTCCCTAAAATTACAAACCCTCTTCTCAACGACCACCTGCCAGATTTTCTGCCATGTTGCTCTATTTTTCTGCTTTCCCTTGGCAATGGTAGCTTTCTAACAGTCCCTGCACTTTACTTAGTTACGTTTCCTGTCTCTCTCTCCCACCAGAAGACAAGCGCCCCGTGTTCAGGGGTCTTGGTTTGTTCACTGGTGTATCTCAAACATCTTGATCAGTGCCGGGAATGGAGCGAACATTTCAATGCACATTGCCTGAACAAATAAAAAGGAAAGGCAGACTTCTGTATATGACTTATCTGTTGACAACAAAAAGGCAATAATTGTAAGACTGAAATCAGATGGTTTTTAATTTTATAAAGAGCTTTATAATTTGCTTTATTCATTTCCATTGGTGGAAATGTGAATATTTTTTGAAAATACAAATGGATGCATGTAATACCTAATACTAATGGGAAAACATTAATAAATAAGCTTTAACATCTCATACACCCACACAGAACACATGTCTACAGATGGCAAAGCTGGCCTGTGGATTCCAGCCCTCACACACCACTCTCACTTGTCCTTCCTCAGGGCTGTCCAGGCAGAGACATCGGCTCCATCCTTCGCTGGCTCTTATTTTGAGATAAAGTGTATTTCTCCTCTAATTTTTCATCTAAAAATTCCACATCTACAAAACATCTTTAAAAACAGTATACGCCCCTTTAACTAGTGCTGCCAATTTTTAACATTTTGCCACATTTGCTTTCTCTTTCTTTCTTATGATGTGTTTTTATGTTTTCCCTGAACTGTGTGATAGTAATTTGCTGATTTCATGACATTTCACTCCTAAATACTTCATCAAGTATCACTTAAGAACAGGACATGCTCCTATATCACCACAACAAAAGCATCATACTCAAAAAATTTAACAATATAATACTATTATCCAATATAGTCCATATTCAAATTTCCTCAATTTCCCCAATAATATTATTTATAGTTTTGTTTTTTAGACGTGGGACATAACCACAGGCCATGCGTTATATTTAGTTGTCCTATCTAGAAGAGTTCCTCCTCCTTCATGTCCGCCCTTTGCTGCCCCCCCCTTCTCTTTTCCTCGCCCTCCTTTTCTGTGTGTCATGTCATTGACGTTTTTAAAGTGTTCAGGCCAATCATTCCCTCATTACTAGATTCAGGTTAAAGATTTTCAGCAAAGGCGCCTGGGTGGGTCAGTCGGTTGGGCGACTGCCTTCGGCTCAGGTCATGATCCCAGAGTCCTGGGATCGAGTCCCATATCGGGCTCCCGGCTCATCGGGAAGCCTGCTTCTCCCTCTGACCCTCTCCCCTGTCATGCTGTTTCTCTCTCTCAAATAAATAAAATCTTAAAAAAAAAAAGATTTTCAGCATAACCTGGACCTTAAAAGTAGACTTCTGATGTGTGCCTTAATAGAGTGAAGTGGTTACAAGCCTAGTCCATGCAACCGGACATAGCTGGGTTCAAAGCCGGCTCTTCCACTCCTGGACTGTGAGCAATATTTCATAGCTCTTCAGAGCTCTTTGCCTCCGCTTTCCTATTATAAGATGGAGATGATCATGCTATCCATCTCATAGGACTGTTATGTAGATTAAATAGGTTAGTATATGGGAAGCACTCAGAACAGTACTTGGTATGTGGTAAATGTTCAATTGTTAGCTCTATTTATAGTTCTAAAACAACCTTGACTAATTCCTCTCTCCTGCTTGAATTGGGGTGCGGGCAGGGAGAGAGGGTGGCAAGAAACGCAGGAGGAAGCTTTTATCTTCCCTGAGTGTAGAGTAACTATTGAAGACCTGGCTTAGAATTTTAATTAAACCCCATTATTGTTTTTTTGGAAGTTTGGAGTGTTTTCACCTCATTGCCTTGTGACAAATGGCATTTATGCTACATTCATAAGGGAGAGTAAGGTGGCATCTCGGTGCGTCCATACACAGGAAAGTTTCAGAGGTGAGCGGCCCTGTTCCGACACGCCTCTAGAGGGCAGCAGAGGCCCTAGCAGACCTCTGGGCTCCCTCGGAAGTGAACCCCGGGTGAGTCACTTCTTCCCGCAGACCACGCGCCCCGGGGTAGGAGGCCCGCTTTACTCAACAGAACAAATAGGTGCGCGGCTGTTTACCTGGGGAGAGGAAGCAAATAACGCTGCTAAACCGATTTACGTTAACTTTTTGGTAAGAAAGTTATTCTTAAATGTAGCTGCTTCTGAAGACTAAATATATCACACTATTTTGCGTGCCTCATCCAGAGCGTGGTAACATGAAGCTCACCAGATCTGGTTCCAGCAATTAATTCTTAGCAAGCAGCTGAATGTTGAGAGTGACTTTGTGATATAATTGTTGCCAGTGCTAACTCCCCATCGGCAGGGAATACTGCCTCCTCCGTGCAGAACAGAGCTCATCTGCCTGGCTGCCACTTCTTTCCCTTTTCCAAACCCGTCTAGGGGCTTTCTACTTGTTATCAACCTCAAGACCTTTTAGTAAATGTTTCTATCCGATCTCAAATTTTCTCCTAGACCTGAGCTATTACCGGGTGTGAAATAGGGGTCTCTTTTTAAAAAAAATTGCAGAGCATTCAGAAATAGATTCAGCTACAAATAAAGAGCAACATCATTAGCATATTTTTGACATTTCAGGTGGTCTGTAGAGGGTGATGGGTAGGAGCATGGAATCTGAAAGCAGATAACCTAGACTCGAATTCCAGTTCCACAACTAACTGGCCGGGTGATCTTGAACGAGTTATTTAACCTCTCTGTGCCTGTTTCCTCGTCTATAAAAGGAAACCACTACTAGTACCTACCTCATAGGGTCGTTAGGAGACTTTAAGGAGTTAATACCATAAAACTCTTCAAATAGTCCCTTGCATTTAAGAAGTACCATAGAACTGTTAACTTTTATTATCTAGGATCTCAGAACCTTTGGCAAGCATTCAAGCCTTTCCCTCCTTCATTCTCCCTCCTGGACAATGGGGCGGCACAATAGAGACTTGGGTTCAACACACCCACAGAGCATGGCCCTCCATAAGTATTTGCTAAAAAGGAGAATTTTCCCCTTCACCCAAAACACACAGAAAGAAAACTGTAGAAATTCTGCATTCCCTAAGACTTAACAATGCCCTTGCCCGCCTTTGTGCGGTCTTCTCTGGACCAGCAAGGTTCTAGCTGGTTTTCTTGATGGCGTTTGGGTTACCACTTGTTTCTGTCTCAGCCACCAGCTCCAGCACAACTGTTCTCAAACTCTTGAGTTTACGTAATTCGTCACTCACAACGACGCACAAGCTTTTCCTCTTTTTCCCAAGTGTAAAGAGATAGACAAGTATTATACATGCTCTCCTTTTAAAACAAAGAGAATTCCTTTAAAGTTAAAAAAAAAATGTTTTAGGGGGCGCCTGCGTGGCTCAGTCGGTTGAGCATCCGGACTCTTGATTTTGGCTCGGGTGGTGATCTCCGGGTCGTGGGATGGAGCCCTGCCTTGGGCTCCGTGGGGAGTCTGCTTGAGATTCTCTCTCTCCCTCTGGCCCTCCCCCCTCTCAAAATAAATAAATAAATCTTTTAAAAATGCTTCAGAAAAGTGTTCCACTAAAAGTCAAAAAAAAAAAAATAGTGACTTAGAGAGGAAAATAAACTTTGTTTAAAAAATAAAAAATCTTAGGGGTGCCTGGGTGGCTTAGTTGATTAAGTCGGCTAAGGTCATGATCTCAGGGTCCTGGGATCCAGCCCCTCATGGGACGCCCTGCTCAGCAAGGAGTCTGCTTGTCCCTCTCCCTCTGCCCCTTCCCCTACTTGTGCTCTCTCCCTCTCTTTCATAAATAAATAAAACCTTAAAAGAATAAAATAAAAAATAAAATATTTTTAAAAACCAAAAAGAAAAGGTTCAGAGGATAAGTATATAGAATATCAGGTCAGCAGTGTAAACTGACATTATCTTAATGTAAAAACAGGATCTGCATGAACACACCTTAATAAAAGACTTGTGGAATCATCTTCTATATAGTTCCATGAGAACTGGGCCGATTTCACTGGGGGAGGTGGTTTGGGAGCAGTGCATTCTTTGAGGTAAACCAATTGTCTGATTTTTTTAGTCTGCTCTCTGAGCTTACCTTAGGCTTAGGGGCTTAAAGTATCTGAAACTTAGTTCAACAAATTATTAATGGATTCCTCCTTGGATGTACTTCCAGCATTTTTAGAAGCCAAATAAAATAAAAATAATTTATGCTACACAGTCCATTGTGAAAACTCTAGGAAATGTATCAATAGTGCCGTAGCACGCTGTGAAGATACAATTTTTCCCGTATTGGTGCCATGGTTTAAGCACACGGCTTATAGAATCAGACTGCAGGCTTTCAAATTCTAGATGTTCCACTTACAGGCTTTGAGATGTTGGGCGAGATTTAGTGGGGATAATAGTCCCCACCTGTAACAGACACTGGTCATTTTCTGTCCCACACCCTTCAGCAAGTGCCTGATGCTCTTCTTCCCTAGAGTCCATCCACTACCCACCCACACACTGGGCAGCAGGATGGAAGCCAAGCTTCCCTTCCCTTCCTAGCCTATGGAGTTTCCTGGTGGGACCAACTGAAGTGGCCCCTGAGGGCTTTGGCCAGAGATGCCCCCTTGCTTTGGCTCAACTCCCTTTTCCTGTCCTCCTTCCATACTGATCTCCCCCAGGACCACCTCAGGGATGGGGACTCCCTTGCATTTGAACCTCATCTGTCAGGATCTGCTTCTGGAGAACTAGGACTTCGCATTTAACCCCCCTGGGGGTTTGAAAGGATAGATGAACATAATATATCAGAAGCACCTAAAACAGTGTCTGGCATATAAGTATTAGCTACTGTTACTATTGGAGATTGGACCTACAGGACCACGGATAACCAAGGGGGCTACACCGGGACTTCAGCCAAACATAAAGCCACAAACATGCAAACTCTTGAGAAACGTTGAGGGAGCTCAATAATCCACATAATTGCTTCCATTCGCATCACTGGCTGTACCCTTGGCCTTAATTACAAGGGAATAAATGCTTCTGACTGAGTTGTAATATAAAGAGGCTGCTACTTGTGTGCTCCCATGAGACCCGCCACAGGCATTCAATTTAGTTAATAAGTATGGATACTGGAAGACTTGAACGTTCTCTCTCCCATGTGCTATTTTTTTTTTTATAAGTGAAAACTCTTTGGTTCGTCCTTTAACGGGGTTTCATGGAATAGTTTCAAGGTTGCTTGTTTGAAGGTAAGCAGCAGGAGTCTTAAGAACTTAATTTTAAGAAATTCAAAGAGCAAAGAATGCACTTTGTTCTTTGAGTTTCTTAAACCTGTATTTCATATCCTTTCATAATAATTTGTCTTTTATGGATAAAATATACACAAATCGCTTAGGAAAAAAGGCATCTGAAATGACCTTGGGCGGCCAAGTTCTTCTGTTTTTTAAATGGCATGCACAGAGTATATTATTAAGACTTCTATATGGCCGCATTTCTAGCACGGCTCAGAAAGAGAATTTACCATTTCTTTATTATTCAGTTCAAATATAAGGGCAAAGAAACTTACTCATAGGATTTCTTTTTTTAAGGTTTTCATTTATCAGCTCCTGGGAAAAAAAAAAAAACCGATATAGGCAAAATCCCAACATGATAAAACCAGAACTAAAGTAATAGTGGCTAGGGGGGAATCTCTAAGTGAATTATTATGATCCTAGGTCCAAAAAAAAATTTATTCTTGTCTGGTTCTCTCATCTGACCCCACTACAGACTGGCTTTTGTCCACTTCACAGCACTTGAGTCATTAATGATCTCCTCCAGGACAAATTGAACGTTCTCTCTTCTACCCTCACTCACTTTAATCTATTTGTTGCCTTTGTTCGACTCAACCACTACCTTCCTCCTCCTCCATAAGCCTCTCTTCTAATTTTATCTGATCCTTTAGTATTTCTTTCCTTTTCAATTTTGTTATATATTTTAAAAATAAAAAAATGAAAACGACAATTAGAGATGAGGGAGAAACGCACCCCAACCCAAACACTAGTATTTTGTTGGATTTCCACTCCCACCCCAGTTGTTGTTTTTTCTAACTGGTTTTTACGTATTTTGTTTTTCACATGTTGCTATAGAATCTTTGAAGCCTCCATCCTTGGTTCCTTTTAATAATTTCTTCTCTCTCTCACTCCTCCTCAGCCTGTTCTCTTTCCCCGTGCAAATTCACCCTTCTCCCCCAACAAATCCACTGCTCAGCCAAAATCTACTTTATATCCCATATTTTCCTTTTATGTTCAAGTATTCCTTTTGTTCTCTCTTTTTTTAAGATTTTATTTACTTATTTATTTATTTGAGAAAGAGAGAGAGAGAGCTGGGGAGCAGTAGAGGGAGAGGGACAAGCAGACTCCAGACTGAGCACAGAGCCCAACATGGGGCTCGAACCAACGACCTCGGGATCACCACCTGAGCCAAAGTTGAGTCAGACATCCAACTGACTCAGTCACCCAGGCACCCCAAGTATTCCTTTTGTTCTAATGATATGAATACCATTTTAAAAATAAAGTAAAACTGTTCCACCAAAATATTCATATCAAAAACAAAACAAAATATTCATATCAAAATACTATTTACCCCAGAAGTTAATCTGGCAACATAGATCAAAGATGTATCCTTCCGAAATGCCTAAAACATCTCTTTCCTCTAAATAATTCCCAAGATTTTTCAGAGTTCCTAGAAAGTAGCAACTAGGTACAGGCACTTAATTAGTAGTTTTCAACAAGATTGATACCAGATTAGCATTTTCCAGATTCTGCTCCAGATAAGACTAGTGCAATGCTAATAGGTGTTCAGTTTTTTAAAGTGGGGAGAGAAGATGCGTGATCAAAAAAAAAAAAAAAGTTGGGGAATTTTTAATTTTAAAAATTTAAAAGATTCTGTAACTGTAAGAATTTTCAGAGCCTTTTAACATGTTAATTCCAGCACCTAGCACAGTTGGTAGGTGTTCAATAAATATTTGCTTAATACGTGAATGTGCATCGTGAATCTCCAGGAAATAACACAACATGTAACACTTCCCAAAAGAAAAGCAATTTCTTTATTAGAGATATTTAAACAGCTACTATTTAAAAGATTATTTATTGCCACAGTGTTTCCAACTAGTTAGTAACTCCAGAGGATCCTAATATCCATCAACTAAGGGTTGGTTAAACAAATTATGGTACAATAAAAGACCGTGTGCAGCTATTACAGATTATGAGATAGGTCAGTTCTGTGTTGAATATCTAAAGAACGACGTGATCTTCTCTTAGGGACTTGGGAGGAGAAGAGAGCACCTGAGGCCAGGCTTGGATCGGCTCCGCCCCTTGTTGGCTTCAACTGTGAACAGGATATGTTACTACTTCATACTCCGTTCCCTCAGCTCTATAATAAAGCTTTTGAGTTAGATGATATGCAGGATCCCTTTAGACAAAGTCAGTCTGATGACTTCATCTGAGGTGTCTCATTTTAGCTGTAATGAGTGTTTTGGAAATTAAATGAATCGCAAGCAGTGTTATGCAATGAGTTAGATTATTTTTCTATCTTCTCCATGGACTGTAAACATTATAATAAATAAATAAGCAAATAAATAAACATTTTTATCTCAGTTCCATGCAATGTATCAAAAGTCTTATAAATTTGTATACACTTGACCCAGCAATTTTACTTTTAGGATCTATACTAATGAATTATTCAAGAATGTAAAAAAATATTTAACTTAGCAAAGATGCTCATGTCAACAATAGGAAAAAATGGACATCAACTGTATCTAACAACAAGGAACTGGTTAAATAGATGACAGTACATTATAAAATATCACCGTATTAAGTCATTAAAACAATGCAGAAAAATAATGTTACAGAAACAGATTTACAACATATTTTTAAGATGAAAAAGCAGGTTATAAAACAGCATGTACAAGAGAATTCCATTTTTATTATAAAACATTTCTATGTTCATAAAGAAAGGTGGAGAAGGATCGACAACAAAAGCTTTACACTGGTAATCACTGGGTTTATATGTGTTTTCAAAGCTTTATAAGGTTAGTATACATTGTTTATGGAGCAATAAAATCAGTGGTCTTATCATTTTTTCCACAGTTTGTTTCCTTAGCACTCTAGGTAACATAAATCATTTCTGGTCAAAGGAAAAATGGGATTCAATAAAACTATATTAGTAAATGCTTACTTGAAATGATTCAAAATACTGTCAATCGAAGATGCCTAATCTCTTTTCCAAAAATGATGAAATTGTGGTTAAGAACAGAAATGAATTTTTTACATGCCTTTATAACCAGCATGTTAAGTAACATGTTCATGACTTGATGTATTCATGGTCTTACTTGAAGAGTTTGACAGAGAGGCTGATGGTTGTGAACAACAATAGCAATGCAGGGGAGATTCTGTTCATGGCCTGGCAAAGAATTATCTACAAGTTACATATACAATTTCAAAGATGCTTCAAAGATGCTGGAAGTTACCTACACCTCCTATTATCAGTTTCACTTTTTTTTTTTTTATGGTTCTTAAATGGCTCAACACTCTGCCTTGTATTATCCATTCACCCGACAAACATTTATTGTTTGTATTGAGTACCTATGTTGTACCAGGCACTGCCTGAGGCTACAGCGATGAGTAAAACAGACAAAACACCTTGCCCTTATGAGGCTTCCATTCCAGTAGATTTTTATAGCTTCCTAAATATAGGTCATGATTCTTCTTCGAGATTCTAAACTCCTAGAGTTCAAGAAGTGGGTCTAATCTAACTTTGGCTCCTCCATATACCCAAGAGGGTGCTTTGCAGTATAAATCAGTGACTGATTAAACAATGAAAGGATGCCCAAGCACTTCAGTCTGATTGTCCTTTGACGCCAAGAACTACATTTAATCACTTTGCTTTATTCCACTTCATCTATTTTTCCCCCCAATTTTCAGTTACTTTGATTTCAATCTACAAAAGCCTAAAGATGGGAAAAGACAAAGATGTAGCTTGTGATGAAGGAAAACCAGGAAGCAATGCAAGCAAAAAATGAAAATTTCATCAGCTGCTTTCAAAGTGCTATATTTCAAAAATATGTCAGTCAAATAAATGCCAGAATATTACCATTTCTTTAAAAAGTAGATGTTTGGGGCACCTGGGTGGCTCAGTCATTAAGCGTCTGCCTTCGGCTCAGGTCATGATCCCAGGGTCCTGGGATCCAGCCCCGCATTGGGCTCCCTGCTCGGCAGGGAGCCTGCTTCTCCCTCTCCCACTCCCCCTGCTTGTGTTCCCTCTCTCGCTGTGTCTCTCTCTGTCAAATAAATAAACAAAATCTTAAAAAATTAGAAAATAAAAAAATAAAAAGTAGATGTTCGAAAATATACAGATAAAATATTTGTTTGCCCTGTGTATACTATCCAAACTAGTTCAATATATCACTGGGCTCTTTAAATTAGCTGTATTTAAAGATACTGTTGTGTAAATTCATTTGTTCTCAAGCAAAGTAACAAACCCTCTTTTTCCAGCTTAAGAAAATATATTGTATTTACCTTCAATTTTCATGATCTCCTCAATAACAGACCTTTAATGCTACTAATGTTTAATCCTTATTAGAAAAGAAAATTAAACCAAAGATTCCTTTTTAAGTGTTGGGATCATACAAAGTTGATGACAGTTGACCATTTTTCAGGTTTTGCGTGGATTCTGCTTCAATTCACATGATTGACTTTCCTTCCTCCTGTATTTTTCTCCCCTCTTACAAGAGAAATAAACGACAGTAATATATTCAAATTCTGTGTAAAAGTTAAACTTATGAAACAGGTGGACTAAGGCTTTAAGGCTTTAAATATCACAGCTCATCTCTTCCTCTTGTAGAACTCCTCTGTCCTCATATAAAATCTGTGGGTGAGTGCCTCAAGGTCACCAGCCATTGGTAACAAAGTCAAATTCTGTACCCAGCCCCCTTGCTCCTGCCACTAGATGACAGTGCCTCCCCCAAAATAAGAAAGTTGTTAACAGTCTCAATAGAAATACACAAGACTTCGAAACTTCCTTACACTTAGTCCTTCTTCTTCGTTTTTTTAATGGGGGAAAAAAAAGTGGTGAGGCTTTCCAGAGGTAAAGAAAAGAGCTTATGAGTCTAGATGAGAACCAAATATGTCAGTACCAGGGCCTTTCCTTGGACCCTTGCTGTCTTTTTATTTAACTTTTAGTGTCTAGTTAAAACTACGCTATTTCCTGAATCATAAGGACAAAGCCAGCTTAAGTTCTTTTTCCTTCCTTCCTTCCTTCCTTCCTTCCTTCCTTCCTTCCTTCCTTCCTTCCCTCCCTCCCTCCCTCCCTCCCTCCCTCCCTCCCTTCCTCCCTCCCTCCCTCCCTCCCTTCCTTCCTCCAAATATATAAGAGAATATGGCTGGTAGTTTAAGAATTGGTCAGTCTCACTCTGAAATAGTTATGTGCTTTTCTCTGACTTGATTACTCCTCCCACTGATACAGTTTCTTCTTCTGGGGTAATTCTGCCTCTAGTAAAAATGCTGCAGTGTAGCTGAGATGCTGGTGTGACGGCGGTAAATTATGTATCAGGAATGCTCTTGCTGCACTTCAGCCTGGAAGCAGGGGTTTACTTCTGAGTCCACACCTTAGCTTGCCAGCAAGACAACAGAGCCCTGTTGCCCACAACCATTGTCGCAGCATGAAAGCCTTTGGCCATCTGGATTCTTAAGCATTCCACGCCAACCATATGAGTCCATGATTGGGAAAATAACAGTATAACCCCATCTAAACAACAACAACAAACTCTCATCCCCTTTTAAAATTGTTTTTAACTATTTCAGAATAAAGATTCTGATCTTGAAACTCTTCATAGATTCACTACCTAGAATTGTTTATTCATTCTTGGGATATGGTTGTAATAGAGTCTAGGAGTTAAGTCAAAAACATTACCAGCATAACATCCTCTTAAAATCAAAATATCACCACCCATCACAACTTTATCAGCCTACTCTTCAGTCACTGGGAAAATATTTGAGAATCTAACATATAACAAGTATGGAGGCCTCCACAGAGAAAACCACCAAATAAATATACAGTGTTTCCCTTTAAAGACCTTTTAATTTACATGGGGATATATACAACATTGCTGATTGCATGCCCAGAAAGTATAGATAGATGAGACTTACCTTAGGTAATAGAAATTGTTATGGGCAAAAACGTTTGGAGAAGGCTTCTCAGAATAGATGGAACTCAAGCTGAGCAAGACAGGTAGAGAGGTTGGTTTTTTAAAGCCAGGAAGAAGAACTTGATCTTGATGAGATGTATGATAAAGAACAACTGGGAGTTCTTTGACAGAAAGTCTCATTATGAAAGCAATTAAGACAATGTGTTTGACGGCAGTAACTAAGCCACACAGAATAGGGAGAGACCCTATTCTGTTTCCTGGTGCTGCCTCTTGTATTTGGGTGGCCCCATGATGCTAAGGCATTGAGTTCAGCAGGGGGCCCATGATCCTTGATGATCCTTGGTCATCAATCCCTTGCTCCCATCCACAGTGGTTCCCTTGGATAGCTCACTTGTCTACTTGAGGGCACCTCTTAGGGACATGGGAACCCATTCTCCTGCTCCCCATGGGAAACCTCAGAGAGTCTTTCTCTTACACACCCATTTCTAGTACACAGGGAATTCTGGGGTCTACACGAGACTAGCACTAGCACATAGGTTACCTCTCGTCTGAATCCCCTGAAAGCTAAGGGATTTTTATTACATTACCCTACTCCTCCAGGGTTTAGCCTGGTAGGAAATTAAGGTGCATGCCCTTTTCTCAAATAAGCACCCCAACTTTCCTCTTGCTTTCCTTCCAATTCTCCCTCCTATCCTGGTCCTGGAGAATCTTCTCTGTGAATCCTCACTCTCCATCAGCATGAATTTGCTAAGATTGGAGGCTGAGTCTCCTGAGACCCTCAGCTCCAGAAGCCCAAGAGCCCTTTTGGTCCTACTCTGCAATATCATCTCTTCTCTGAGTCAGGGCCACTGACTGAATGGGAGGAATGGTGAGAGTATGGAAGGAAATGCAGAGCTGGCTGCATGATCTTTGGCCATCTCAAAATATTACTGCTGTTGCAGTAATCCAGGCATGACGCCCTAAGGACAGAGTGGCATAAAAATAGAAACAAAGGGACACTGAACAAGAAATACAGAGAAGGAAGAAATAACAAAATCTTGTTTGTGGAATATGCTCAGGACAGAAGGTAGGAGGAAACACACTTGAGGTATTGGATGGAGGTGATCTTGGCCAGTCAGACATATTTTCCCACGGCTCATATACCCCCTTCTCCTTTGCCTTCACATGCTGTAATCACCAGGTCCTGGTAATTAACTTAAAAGTTCTTCAAATCCATATCCCTCCTCTTCATCACCACTGTCACTGACCTTGTTCATGCCAGCAATCTCTCTCCTCTGGACCATCTACTGCATCAGCTCCTTACTTCTCTCTCTCACCTCAGCCCCCTGTAATCCATCCTACATTCAGTCATGAAGATGACCTTTCTAAAGCAACAATCAGATCATACCAGCCAAATTTCTCCTCTGGCTCGTAGTGCCCATACAGTGCATAGAACTCCTATGCACACCGCCTTACAGCACCGTACAGCATGAGGCTCACCTTGCTGGCCCAGCTTTACCTGAGACCCCCTACCTGGGGCTGTAGCTCAGACCAAAGAGTTAGGTAGCATGCTGAGCTGGTCAAGGCCATGGACTCATCACCACATGAGCCCCACTGTTTACTTGGACAAGTTATTTAACTACAGTGATTCGGTGTTCTCATCTATAAAATGTCATTAGGAGGATTAAAAGTAGATTTTATATATTTTTTAAAGATTTTATTTACTTATTTGAGAGAGAGAGAGAATGAGAGAGAGAGAGAGAGAGCATGAGAGGGGGGAGGGTCAGAGGGAGCAGACTCCCCACTGAGCAGGGAGCCCAATGTGGGACTCCATCCTAGGACTCCAGGATCATGACCTGAGCCGAAGGCAGTCGCTTAACCAACTGAGCTACCCAGACGCCCTGAGAATAGATTTTAAAAGTGCATCTGGTACACAGTAAGAGCTATAGGAGTGTTTGTTAAATAAAGGAAAAATTCTTGGGGCACCTGGCTGGCTCAGTCGGTAGAGCCTGTGACTCTTGATCTCCAGGTTGTAAGTTTGAGCCCCACGTTGGATATAGAGATTACTTTTAAAAAATTTTAAAAATTATATATATATATAATTTAATTTGTTTTTGGAGTGTGTGACAGGATTGTAACCCTATATGAGGAGTCTTCCAGGCTTGGCAGGGACCAGGAGCTTCTACGCCCACCAGCTGGCCCAGGTCCATGGAGCCCTGAAGAGGCATACAGCCGCTATGATGTATGCCAACTGCCTAAAAATAAATAAAATCTTAAAAAATAAAAGGAAAGAAAAGAAAAAAATACTTGCCTGGATTATCAAGTCTCTCCTACCCCAGTAAATTTACACCTTCAGGTTCTTAAATCCATTTTGCAGGCCTTCCTTCTTTTGGTCTTTAGTCTTCCTTCTAGAAGGAACTAAAATGTCAGATCTTCTGTAAAGCCTTTCTTCTGTACTTTGTCCCTCTCTCTATTAAAACTTTTATTGTATTATAGGTTGTGTTTTTTTTAAGATTTATTTATTTGAGAGAGAGAGAGAAAGAGCATGTGGGGGCGGGGAGGCAGAGGGAGAGAATCTCAAGCAGATTCCCCAGTGAACGCAGAGCCCAACGTGGAGCTTGATCCCATGACCCACGAGATCATGACCTGAGCAGAAATTACAAGTCAGACGCTTAACCGACTAAGCCACCCAGGTGCCCCTGTATTATAATTTGTTTTAATCCCGTATGGCTGCCGTGACAAATTACCACAAACCAAGCTTAAAAATAACAGATATTTATTCTTTCATGGTTCCGGAGGCTAGAATCCTGAAATCAGTATCACTGGGCAACGGTCAAGGTGTTAGTAGGACCACACTCCCTCTGGAGGCTCAAAGGGAAAGCTGTCCTTTGCTTCTTCTGGTGGCCATGTGCCGTCCTGGGATTGTGGCCATATCGCTGCCATCTTTGCCTCCATGATAACGCTTCTGCTTCCTCTTGTCTGTGTCAAATCTCCTCTGCCTCGCTCTTGTAAGGTCATCGTGATTGCACTGAGGGTCCCCCTGGATAATCCAGCACGATCCTGTCATCTCAAGATCCTCAATTTAAAGCTTCCCTTACATAGGCTAAAAGGGCCTGGCAGATGTGTTAAATTGATATAATATCTTTGGAGCTACTGCAATAAATATTCCAACGTCCATGTTCTCACCTTTGTATGACCAGGGTCTATCAAAGTGTAAGCACATAATATGTAATTGATAAATGAAAAACATGTATAAGTACAGCGGTTTAAGGTCAATGTCTGTTGTCCGTGTTCCTTGGCATTCCTTCTTTGCTCACTCTTTATTTCCCCGCAGGCCAGAGCTATTTCTTTCATGTGCTAATCTGTGGCTGGAGCGGTATTTTACTCCTGAACTGGATCAACTTCTAGGTTAGAGAAATTAAGCGAAGGGGGCCTTCATCCTTTTATCATTTCCCTCTGAGACTCAGGGAGGCAAAGTAACCAGAAAACTCCATTCAAATCCCATTCCTTCCCAGCTAAGGGGTGGAAGGGAGGCTAAAAGGTGAAGGGCCCCTCGTGCTGGCAGGCGACGCTCACGGAATTTGAGAATGCAGAGCCGCAGACTGACAAGTATGAGCTGCATTAAGAGTGCTGTCATCAGTCTGCCTGCCTGGTTTGTTGCCATTGCTTGGGTGTTTATTTTAAACACAGTTTTCTTCGTAATTTAAGCTCCTAAATTCATGGCTATTGCTTAACTGACCATTTCCCCATCTTGAGTCACCGGAGTTCATCACAGGCATTTTTCTGAAATGAGGCTGTTTCTTTTCCAAGGTTCTTCAATCAGAGCCACCTTCACCCACAAGAATAAGGCTGTTCTTGCCACCCCTCACCTCGAGAGACAGCTCACTAGCCAGGCTATTGTTTCTCTCAGCCATTGGAAATCTTTCGGTGGGGCGGGGTGGGGGGGATCACTTGCAATAAAAGAAGTAAACAAGTAGGTTACTTCACACAATTGATCCTGAAAACAGGGAATTGTTTACTGTATTATAATTGTTTATTTACTTTTATGCCAGTCTTTTCATCTTTGTGCTGGTTAGAATGCCAAAGAATCAGAATGTTAAAAAAGAAAAACTGTTGAGCCCAAAAAGGTATCCAAGATTTTGCCTAGGTAGGCATGTATTCAGCAACTTCTAAGGTTTAAA
Organism: Eumetopias jubatus; assembly: GCF_037043125.1. Classification (NCBI taxonomy): domain Eukaryota; kingdom Metazoa; phylum Chordata; class Mammalia; order Carnivora; family Otariidae; genus Eumetopias; species Eumetopias jubatus. The sequence goes on from NW_028274818.1 coordinate 39,470,930, forward strand.
AAAAAAAAAAAATTCTTTCATTTACATATAACACCTACCTGTAATAAAACATAATTGTCAGAATTGATTTAAGTCGTGTGACTGGCCTAAAGTTCATTTAACATAGTAAGTAATCTGGAAACTTCCAGAGCTTTTATTGATCAGAGTAGATTCCGGTAGCCTGGCCAATAAGACAAATTTACCTCGTAAAATCATCTCAAAACAACACTCTCTCCCTAGCTCTGCTCCAGTCACTCTGACTTTCCTATAGGTCACATTGCCTCCTACCAATGGAACTTTGCATATGCTGTTCACTCTGCTTGAATGTCTGTTCCTCCTTCTCTCCTCTTGATTAAGTTCTATTCATCCTTTGGATTGTAGGTCAAGCAATACTCTCTCTGAAAAGCTTTTCTGGATTAGGTCAAATCCCCCAAGCACTGGTTTAGCACTTAAGACCACTGACTGTATTTGTTTGTGTTTATCTGATTAATGTCTTCTTCTTCCACAAGATTCTGCAAAGCTCTGTGAGGGTGCGGATTAAGTCAGTTTCTGTTATCATTACGTCACCAGCCCTTCTCACTGTTTCTGGAACACAGTAAGCATGTAATAAATATTTAAATGATGAATGAATATATTGTAGAATCTCACGCTAGCTCTGCCACTGGGTTATCAGGCAAGCTAACTTCACAGGGCCTCACCTTCCTCATTAGTTAAGAAGATGCCTCTTTCATTCCCCCAATTCTAGGATATTTATAGTTCCTATCTTGAGCCTACAAGATTGATCAGACTAGAAAGCCAACACACTCTGTTACCTGCCTGCCATATGCCATATACCAAGCAAGAAACTGGAATTACCCTCAGCATCTTTGCCCCCTTTCTTAATGCCACTGCCTTGATTCTGGCTCTCATTGCCTTTCATTTAAAATACTGCAGATTCGGGGCACCTGGGTGGCTCAGGTGGTTAAGCGGCTGCCTTCAGCTCAGGTCATAATCCCAGGCTCCTGGGATGGAGCCCCGCATCGTTGGGTTCCCTGCTCAGTGGGGAGCCTGCTTCTCCCTCTCCCTCTGCCTGCCTCTCTGCCTACTTGTGCTCTCTGTCAAATAAATAAAATCTTCAAAACAATATAAATAAATAAATAAAATACTGCAGATGCTCCCTGAAGTGGTGGACCTGTGTTCAGGCCTCTCCTCTCAGTTTATCTGCAAACCTGCCAGTAGAACTCAGTCTAAACGTGGGACTGATCATGGCACTCCTCTGCTTACAGATTTTTCAGTGGTTCCCATACCACATCTGCGACACAGCTCACCTCTCGAGAAGCTAACCTTCCCCTGTTCCTATCTCACCTCCTGCCTTCTCCTCGAGAACTTGTGAACTTGTGCTCCACTCAGAACCACTCACAGGGCCCTAATACACAAAACTCGGTTCTTTCAAGTCCCTCTGCCTTTGTGTGCAATTCTCTCTGCCCAGGAAACTGTTCTGCGCTCCTTTACTAGTCAAGTTTCACCCATCCTTTTAGGCTCAAGTGTTCCTTGAATGTGGCACAGGCTCTGACCAAAGCTCCATTCCTCAGACTCAGTTTGTTACTCATTGCCTGTATTCTCAGAATACTTTGCACAAGCCACCATAACAACACTTCTCAGTGCGCTGTATTTATATGCAGAGGGACATTTGGGTTAAGAGCATGGGTCTCCCACTCAGACTGACTTGAGTTTGAAACCAAGTTCTGCAACTTACTGTGTGGACTTGGAAGTGATTCTGAGTCTTAAGTTTCCTATTTTGGAAAAGGGGGACTTAGTGCCTAACTCATGGGGCTGTTGTGATTACAGAAAAAAAATGAGACAATGTGTTTAATGTGCTTTGCACAATTGGCCCATTATAGTAACAGTAAATTATCACTGGCTTGTGAATGTGTCAAATGCAAAGACTCAGGCCTACATTTTGTCCATCTTTCTATCCCAGTGACTGGTACATAGTGGTGACTGAAACAGCATTCAAGATTCTTCTTTACAGGAATAAGCTACGGGCTTATTCATTTTAGGAATTTTACTGAGGTGTCAAAAATTCTACTGATTTTAAGACATGCTCCAAATCGTATTCGTCTTTCCCTTTGCTAAACTAGTCCTGAACTTACCTGTGTAACATAATTTGAGATCAAAGTTGAGTTTTTAGTACGTTTTCTGCTAAATTCTCCCTTCACTGATTTAAGAGTTTTTACTACATGCACATCAATTTCATTCTTACTCAATCCTTCCTGGAAGCCAGCTTACATCCTCCTTTCTCATATGAGTAATACCAACAGCATGCATGCGTATAGGACATATGTGCTAAGTACTGTTCTATGAGCTATACAGGTTTCCAATCCTCTGTGTGATTAACCAAATGGACTTTTCTAAGATGGTGGTGAGTGGTCCACGTGATTAAAACCACTGCAAATTCTAGCCTAGCGTTCTGGCCAGAGCATATAGCATTTGGACCCCTAGAAGAGTCTAAGTTCCTTGAAGGCAAGCTTATTTCCTGCTTTCTCTGCAAAGAGGAAGTCTCTTGAAAGCAGAGACTCAGTGAGCCCGGCTCACGGGACTTTTCCTCTCCTGTCCGTGTAATTAACTTCCACTAGAGAGGCAAACGTTCACACCAAGTACCCCAGAGACTCCCTGGAAGGTTTAAAGCCTCACGAGGTTTAAAAGCCTTTAACCTTAGGAAAGCGCCCTTTATCCCTCGGCACCTCACACTCCTGGGACTGCGGTTTCTCTCCGGTGTTCCGGATGACCCCTTCTAGGGTCTCTGACAAGGACAAGATACAGAAGGTTGAGAAACATCTTTGTCCCTTTCGATGTGCCAAAGGTGGGTCACCGTGAGGGCCAGGCGGCCTATCCGGGGAGGCCTAGGGTCCTGACCACCCGCGGCGACCCCACCCGCCCATGGGAGCGGGGACAGCGTCCGCTCTCCTCGCGGAAACGCCGCCGAGGCGCAGACGCCTCGCGCCCCGGCCGCCAGGAGCCTCCGTGGCTGCAGCGCCCGTCGCCGCCACACCGGAAGCGCCCCGAGCGCGTGCCGGGCGGGCCGCCGAGGATCCCACGGGCGGGGCGGGGCGGGGCGGCCGGGCCGCTCCCCCTCCCCCCTCCCCCCGGGGGCGCGCGGGGGCCGGGCGGGGCCGGCGTCCCTTCCGGGGAGCGGTGGCCGCCGCGGCGTCTCCGGCGGCTTCCCTCCCCGCCCCCCCCCCACTCCGCAGCTCTGGGTGACGCTTCTCCAATAACAGCTCGCGGGGAGCCGCCGCTCCGGGCGCCCCTCAAGCGCCGGCCCCGACAGCCCCGCCCCGCTGCCGGCATGAGGGCCGCGGGCGACGGCGGCCTGGAGCGTTTCTGCAGCCCGGGCAAGGGCCGGGGGCTGCGGGCTCTGCAGCCCTTCCACGTGGGGGACTTGCTCTTCTCCTGCCCGGCCTACGCCTACGTGCTCACGGTCAACGAGCGGGGTAACCACTGCGAGTACTGCTTCGCCAGGTAGGGCGGCGGCGCGGGCGGGCGGCGGCGCGGGCGGGCGGGGGCGCCGCGGCGGCGGCTCGGACCGCGGCGGGAGGAAGTGCGGGCGGCGCGTCGGGTCCTAGCGCCGGCGGTTGGGGCGGCGGCCGCCCGGTGGCGCGGGCGGGCGGGGCGCTTTCACCCCGCGCGGGTCGTGCCACGTGCGTTCGGACCGAGCAGCCGAGGGCCCCCCCGCACGGCCCATTTTCCGAGTTGCTCACGCGGGATGGGCTCACCCGGGAGTTCAGGGTCCTGGCCTCAGACGTCGGCGCGGAGCCAGGCTTGTCCCAAGCCCCAGCACGCGCTGCTCACTTGGTGCATTGCCGGCCCGGCCCCAGGTTCGAGCAGCCACAGCCTGTCACCTTTAACTTGTGCTTCCTGCGGTGTGTTCTCTTACCACCCCCCCACCCCCCAGCCCAGCCCAGCCCTGCCGCAGACTTGCCGTTCCCTCCAGGGAACTTAATGACACCTAACATTTCATGTGAAGTACGCGGCTCCTCCTCTTCCTTCTCACTCAGCACATGTGTTTGGAGAGAAGCCAGAGGAGTACGGACCACACAGCCCGGGATTCCGAAGGGCTGCAATGATGGGACGTACCTAGCCTTGGTTTGGGATTTTGAAAACATGGTTTCTGAGGGAATTAGGCAAAATGTGTGGTTGGAAATAGTATTTAATTGCAGCACATCATGTGTATACATATACATACCTATATATACATACATCTGTATTCATCTATATGCATATATATTCATCCACATCCACACATAATTATATCCTGAAGCTTTATGACAGTTTCAGACCCGAAAGGCTTTAGGAATCACCAGTCCAACACACTCTCTCCATTTTACAGGTGAGAAAACTAATGCTCAGATAGGAAGTGTGGTTGTGTCTCTGTAGTCACACCAATAGTTAAGGGAATGAAATCTGTTCGCTTCAGTTCTGTCCATTTCCTACTAGTTAGGTGCTCAGTAAAATCCCAGAGACAGGAAGCATGGTGTTGAACTACATGTGCACCCCACCTTCCCTACTCTCTGAAGAATGGACCCTGCTTTACTTTCTTTGAATCTCAGTTTCTTCATCTTTGAAATGGAGCTTCTTGGGTCAGATTGCACTGACCTGAGGTCCTGCAGGTACTTTTGGAGTACAGGTCTCAAGTCCAACAAATACCAAAGTACCCAGTTTCTCAGACTTGTGTGCCTTATTCTATGATAAGACATAGCAAAAGAAGGGACAAAGGCTAAATATTATAGTAATCTTGCCCAGACTCCCTGCCAGAACTGTCTTCCGCTTGGGGGGACCTGGAAAGGCACTAGACGCAGAATCATGCCGTGGGCAGCTTAAGGGCTGTATGTGATGTGGCTCTTTGAATTGGTGAGTCAAGAGCTAAAGGGTCATGGCACCACTTTGCAACGTTTGAGTGAAGTGAGCATTGGGTTTTCCCAAAGTTAAAAAGGCTGCTGTGACTGGTCCCTTGATCTTCTGAGCCTCGCTGTGGCTCGGAGTCTGAAGCAGTGTGGGTGTCTGGAGTGGCAGGAGCAAAGCGGGGTCACCTAGCACGGAAGGTGCTTCCGTCCATCAGGAATCCTGGTGATTCCTGGAGTCCATCCTGTGAGAGAAGATCACAGTGCCGGGCACATAGTAGGTACTCAGATGGTAGTTACCCGTGCACGCCTCCAATGAATTAGAGATCAAATCCCTCTGGGTTCAGAGGGGAGAAGCGGAGCTGAGAGATGCTTCTCTTTAGCTGTGAGTGTCCTGACTGTATCTACTGTATACACCCCCAACCTTACATAGAACATTAATGTATGGTCAGATGCAGCTCCACAAAGTACCCAGCCCTATGTGACGGAGTGTGCTTTGTGTCTCGTTTTTCTGAATAACATTTGTTAGGGTCATTAACCACTGTCTTAGATCCCTCACCTGGGCTGCTATGTGCATTGGGGCAGTATCACTGTACCTGCCCCTGCCCCCGCCCCCCACTTTTCTCTGTTTGGCTTAGGTGAGCCGCTCTTAACACCCATGGTTCATTTCTTCTCTCTCCCTAACGAGTCATTTGAAATCAACTAAGATAACACCCAGGAAATAGTGATACCACGATACCTATGAAATTGGAAATATCTTTGTACACCACTCTATGATTTCTATTAAATTCGATTAGTTTAGAATTAGTGTTTTAGAATTAGTGGTTAGGTCGTTCTCATAAATTTTGCACCATTTCCTCTGTCCACTATTTGATCATGTCCCAGAACAAACCAATCTGTCCAGCTGTACTAGGACACATATATGTCCTGGAACCTCAAGGGAGTAGGGGCAGAATTCTCAAATATTAAAGCATACAGGGTAAAATCTGCTACTCCCCCACCCCACCCGCCCACAGGAAAAAACCCCAAACTACTTCTTATCCTTTCTTGTGCTAGAAGTTTAGCATAAACGATATTGCTTAAGATAAGTGAGCCACTGGAGGTTTTCCTTGTCATATTAATTGTATCTGGGTTTAACTTATTTTGAAGGAAAATAGGTGATTTCTGCAGTAATAAGTTCTATAAATTGAGAAATAAAGGGAAGTTTCTCAGGTCCCAGGGGAATGGGATTATTGTTGGCACAATTCAGACAGAGGTTTGTTTCTGGGAATTTTAAATTTATACACATTTTCTCAGTTTGGTGGGTGATACTTGGGAGGATGTTTATCTTGCTTAAGCTGCTAGAAGGCAGCTCCTAAAAATATAAATGTTTTCCATTTGGGAGCCAGATACATTTTGTACACACACACACACACACACACACACACGCACGCACGCATCTTTTGGCCATTGGCCACCTTTCTATGGCAGATACTTTTATGTTATATTTCTTTTTTTTTTTTTAAGGTTTTATGTATTTGACAGAGAGAGACACAGTGAGAGAGAGAACACAAGTAGGGTGAAGCAGGCTCCCCACCGAGAGGGAGCCCAATGTGGGGCTCGATCCCAGGACTCTGGGACCATGACCTGAGCCGAAGGCAGACGCTTAATGACTGAGCCACCCAGGCACCCCTTATGTTAAATTTCATACTTAGTATTCAGCATATTTTAACACTGTTATTTGTCTCAGAAAGGGAAAAAAATCTGCTGTACCCCAGTGTTACATCTCAATATTCATTCTGTGTGCAGTTCCTCAGGTGGGAAGATGTCTCTCTCTTGATCTTTTATTTTCTTGGCTCGTGGATCATTTAAGGGCAAGAACATTACCTTTTTTGTTAGTTCATTCCGAGTATGGGGAGAAAGTAGGAAGGCCCACTTAGCCTTCTTGCAACAGAGCTGTTAGAACACAGTTTCAGGAAATTCATGTCATGCCTGGCTCGCTCAGAGTGGTTTTAAAAATTAAAATGGTTGCGTGAGCAAAACAGTATGATCGAGATGTCCTGTTTCAGCAGTTGTAAAGATGTGATGTCTCACAGATTTATTCTGTAGTACTATTCATCCTGTCTAGCCCATTGTTTTACCAGACTGTCAAAGTAATATTTAGTTGATTTTAATCAGTATTAAGAGGCATGAACTCTTGCTGTGGTTTTCTTAAGAAACCTTAATGTTCTCTGAAAGAACCCTGGGACTGACCACCTGAAGCAGCACCTCAGATTGGGGAGTCATCCCCAAGGCTGCTGGGATTCTGTTCATTCCCAGAACATTCTCTGAGAATTGTATGGTCTCTAAGGGGAGAACTGACTTCAAATGTTTTCAAATTATCTTGCTTTCTGAATGAAAAATTAGACATGTGCTCTAATAGAGAATTCCCTCCTTTCCACAAGTATTTTTTTAAAAAATGGGTAGTAAGATTAAAATATACAGACAACAGATTTCCTCTAAAAAGTTATATTAAACAAAATTCAGCCATCTGTACATCAGGTAATGAGATACTATGTTGTCACTTTCCATATTAGAATATTTGAAGTTTTTCATTTATTTAGAGACGGCAAGGCAGAGACTTGGGTGCCAGATCAACTTGGTTTGAGTTCTGGCTTCCTCCCTTCCTGACGTTTGTCTTTAGGCAAACTACATAATGTCTTTGAACAACTAGGTTCCTTTATGTTTACCGTGTTCACATGAACGACTACCTCCAGAGCTACGTGAGAATTACATGAGCCAGTAGAAGTCGAGCGCTTAGTATAGCCCTAGCACAGAGGAAGCTGTCACAATCCGCCTGACGGTCTCGCTTGTGCTAAATGTTACAGAGGGTGATAAAATATTGCAGTGTCAGGGACATTTTTATCATGGTGGTGTTGGGAAGGGGGTACCAGGAAGGAAATACTGGAATTGTTGACCAGTAGAGTCATCCTTCAGATGGCACATTCGCCCTGAGCTAAGAGCAGCAGTTCTCAGCCCCCAGGTCCCCCAGAAAATAATGGATTTCACTTTTTTTCAAATCCTAATGGAAATGATATAATGAACCTACAACAGGTAAACCTTTTTTTTTTAAGACCCTTTTCTAGTTCCAAAGTGCTTAGATGCTCTAATAGTCTTTTGCCATGAGATTAAGCTAATATTTGAGAAGAGAAATGGAGGCAAACAGAATTTTCTGCAGAGCAAGCCTGTCATAGCTCCTCTCTGCTCTTTAATTTTTGCATGATTCAGTTGTGGCCGAGAGCAGTCCTTTAAGACTTTAGATGTGGCAAGCGCCATGACACACGTATTTTTCATATGCAGGGAACATAATTCCTCTTATAGCTTATAGGGGCTCTGGGACCAAGCTGTACGGTTGGAAATGATTTGACATGAAAGAGACAGAACAAGCAGCAGGATATGCTGAAGTGAAATTCAAACCCTGGTGAGTTAAAAACCACCATCTAATACCTTTCCTTCTTAAAAGCAATTGCACAAAATCTCTCAATCAAAAATATATGAAGATCCCATAAAACGACATTTCTTAAAATCATGTTGCTCTTTGCAGCTCATAAAGCATTTCCAGATACATTCTTCTTTTGATCCTCCCAAGAATGGCTTATGTAGAGGGAACCTTACCCCACTGCATGTAGGAAAAAGCTGTGTGTCGGAGAGTTGAAGTTGTTTCCTTGAATTTCACATATTTTTGGTCAGATGTTTATTGAGTGTCTTCACTCAGTAAAGGGCTCTGTGCCCTTCACGGACTGAGCCATGTCTTACTATTCTCAGTGTGGTTTCCTTCCCCTACCCCTTTTGGCCTGAATCTACTGTGTTGTTGCCCCCCACCCCCAGACACTGGGACATCTTCACTCTGATTTCTCCTGGAGTGAATGCTATTTTTATTACCTTTTTCTTTTGCTTCTCCTTCCTCCAGCAGGTAATTCAACAAACTAATGTTTCTAAAAGTTGAGCAAATAAATTGATGGAGTGGTCTTCGATCTGTATCTCAGGCTGCTGTGGGTTCAGAAATGTTTTTATTACAGTGCCTTGGAATTTGCGTGAGAGCTATGTATATATATACACACATATATATTTTTTATGTATCAATTATTACATAATAAAATGTAAAAAGAACACAAGGCTTTGGTCCTTCTGTGGGCTTAGAATATTTAAAAATATTAAACTAGAACTAAGATGAGTTTGTTACCTAAGTCTTTATACCCACATATAAAGAGTCTGTTTCTCTGGCCTCTGGTAGGACAGCATCAGAGGAGAACCCCTCTTCTTTTTCTTCAACATATTCCTTCCTCAGAACTTGGTGCAAAGTTCATTTGGTTAGGTTTGGAAATAAAATACATGGTGCAGCTATGCTCTAGGAGGCCCCTGGATGGTATTCCTGTAGGACAAGCAGATTGCACACTATCAGTCAGAAGGTTCTTTAAGAAATACGAAGACATGTCTTAAATGTCTTTGGAAAGATCCAGTGCTCACAGCTGTAGTCTGGCAGTAGCTGGTGTTCAGGCGAACTCCGAATTGGGAGAACCCAGGCAGCCAAGTTGCCTGTTTTAGAACTTAAATGGCAAAGAAGGTTTCTATTTTATTTTGGTGTGTGTGTGTTTTTAAGATTTTATTTTTAAGTAATCTCTACACCAACATGGGGCTCGAACCCACAACACTGAGATCAAGAGTCACGTGCTTTACTGACCCAGCCAGCCATGTGCCTCATCTACTTTATTTTGGTGTCTTTGACTTTCTCTTTTGCCTTAGGTTAATATCCCTTTTCTTTTTCTTGTCAATACAAGGAAAATATGAAATACTTACAATTTTATGCCACTTTGTTTCCCAAGGAGGCAATCAGTAATCATAAATGTCCTTTTATATTCTTGGATTCATTAATAACTAAAGTCACTCCCCATCCCCACACCTATACCTTTTTTTTTGGACTTCAAATGTAGAGTGAGGTAATCATATTTCTCAGTTCCAGGCATGCTTCATCTGCTCTGTTTAAGGCCAATTAGATTTAGAAGAATTTCCCCTCTGTTATTGATTTCCCATTCTCATTTCCTGCTCCTCTCCCAGAGCCCCTCTCTGGGTTTGCCTCCAAGTCTTTGAATATGTGTGTCTTGATCATCACCAGGGAACTAGACCTACAACAGGGCACCCTGCTTGTACTTGACCAGATTCAGACTTTGAGCCCTCTTCTAGTCAGCCTGGCAGCTCCTTGGTTTTCTCTAGCAGTTCCCTGGGCGAGGCCCCTCATTCCCAGAGAATGGCCAGTGCTAGGACTAGAGGTTTCTGTCCCCTCTCAAGGGACTGATATTGTCAGCCTCTCTATCAGCCTCCCCTTTCCCACCCACATCCCCAACTTCACATCTTTGGGTTTCTAGCAAATCTGTGGTAGTTTAGGGGTGCAGAGCTCTGGCAGCGAATTGACTGAAGTCACTGCCTTTTCAGGGATTGAACCCATGACCTTGGCCTCATTAGCACGGGTGCTCTAACCAGTCACAAAGCCACACACCTCACTTTGTGTAACTTCAGCTGACTCTGTTCCTACCACCCTCAGAGGCCTCCTTTTCAATTGCAAAGGCGTTCACACCAACACAATAGAACAGAAGGAAATCCGATCTCTTCAAGACTCCTCTGAAGGACAGAAATATGCAATTTAGCAGGAAAATAATACCAAAAAGTCTTGAGGGTTCAGGAAACAACTTCTCTTTCTAGTCCATGCATTCGCTGAGAATCCAGCTGTGTCTCAGATTCTTCTTCAATCAAAAGTTTAAAAATAGCACGGAGCTCCTTGTGCCAATTTATTAACAAAATCTGGTGACTCTTGTACACTAAGTGGAGGGTTTCAGATGACTAAGTGGAAATATCGCATGCATATTATTAAAATAAGTTTGAGTCACTTTTATAGGAAGGGGGGCTCTGCGAATTTGTAAATGCTTCTCTTTGGCAAGTTTCTAGTCCCAAGAATCCGCTTGCTACGATGATAGCTAAGAGCCGGGTGTGTATCAGCAAGTGCATTCTGGTTACTGGAGATGTGTCAGTGCCCAGGGGATCCTGACTCACTGTGCAGAAGAGGTGAAATGAAGGCAACTCGCCGGAGAAGCGAATTTCACAACAGGGCTTGAAGACAGAGGCATATCCTGGGGTAGGGAGGTGGTGAGAAAAATCTGGCTGACCAACAGGACACAGGTTTTCATCAGAGCCAAATAAAAAATCTCAAGGATTTTGTAGCCTGGCACTTGAAAGGAGTTATATTGCAATTTGTGGCAAAATGAAAAGACCTTGAACAGGAGGAGGCTTTTCTCTCCAGTCTTTTGAGTACCAGCAGAGGCTCTTCAGGGCTGCGCGTTCTGGGCTCACGCTGTTGATGGCACTCACTGTTGTGATGTTTGTATAGGAAACACTTGCCTCTGCGCCACCTGAGAAAGCTTTTTTTAAATTTTTTTATTGTTATGTTAATCACCATACATTACATCATTAGTTTTGGATGCAGTGTTCCATGATTCATTGTTTGTGCATAACACCCAGTGCTCCACGCAGAACGTGCCCTCTCTAATACCCATCACTAGGCTAACCCATCCCCCCACCCTCTCCCCTCTAGAACCCTCAGTTTGTTTTTCAGAGTCCATCGTCTCTCGTGGTTCGTCTCCCCCTCCAACTTACTCCCCTTCATTCTTCCCCTCCTGCTATCTTCTTCTTTTTCTTTTTTCTTAACATATGTTGCATTATTTGTTTCAGAAGTACAGACACCTGAGAAAGCTCTTATCCATCAATTGCACAAATCTGTTCACAGTGATCGCCTCCCATGGCCTTCAAACCTCAACAGTAAGAGACATTTAATTATGAGCAGATGGTAAACTCCTTGAGATCAGGGATTCTATTTTTAATGTAGTCAACAAATATTTATGTCTATGGAGCACTCACTGGGTTCTAAGTCCCTAGGAAAGGACTGTGAAAAAAAGGAACAAAAATCCCTACCATCACGGAGCTTATATTCTAGCAGGTTTTTTTTTCATCTTTATTTTAGCCACAATGCCTTGAACTTTGTGAGGTTTCAGCAGATTTTTGTTGTTGTTGAAGGCAGTAAGGTTTGGAGGTTGAGTATTTTCTTCTTTCTTTTATTTGGTTGAAAAATGATAATCCATGTAGGTCATAAAGACAATTCAGCAAACCAAAATATTTAACCACACACCCTAAGACATGACTTCTGCAAACTCAGGGCGAGCTTTGATTAAATACTGAGGTCTAATGAAATTGTAACCTCCCCACATGGTGTTAAAACAGCTGCAGCTTTGGGTAGACATTTTTCGGAAGTTAGTGAAATTTAGTCTACTCAAACATCTGAGTAAATATTTCTAAAGATCACTTGAAGGGAAACTTACAGGTTTTTTTCACCTTAGAAACTTGGAGGTTCACAAATTTAGAATTTAGAAATAATCTACTTATTTCACTCAGTTTTTAATTCATTTCCACACATGTTCAGGCCTTCCAAACACCCAGTTACTAAGTATTTTCTAGATTCAGAGCATGGCAAGAGGCTCCCCTCCACCTTCTCTATCTGCCTATCTTCAGAGAATGCCCTAATAGGACTCCGCCTTAGAGTTAAGGTTGCCTCCTGAGGAATCCCCAGGGCTAGGCTTCAGGCGTGAGGTTTGAATCCCACGTGCTCAGCAGGATTCTGTTCACTCCTGGAAACACACTCACACACACACACACACAGGAGCATAGGCAAATGCACGTGTCATGCTGATTCTCCCCTGCTGTCCCTCTGCCTGGCTAACTCTCAGAAGTCTGTCCTGATTTCTGCAGGCTGGAGTAGCTCCCTTTGTCTTTGCTTCCAGGGCACCTCGTAAAATACTTCCTTGGGCACACTTGCTCCTGAGTGCCGGAACCAGGTCTCATTCATCTGTGTTGCCCCAGCCCTTAGCCCCAGGCCTATGTCTCTGTTGCCTTGGTAAATAATTATTGAGTGAATCGTCTCATTTCTGCAACTTATTTTACTAGTGGCTCTTTGGACAGGCCTCTTCACATATCTAAATATATAACTCTGCTCATTCTTAGGGCTTACAAGTACTCGCAGAACCCTTCATTGATTCCTATTTTCTTCAGGACAAAATCTTGACTGTTCTCCTCCATATTAAGTGCCCTTCCCACACTAACCAGCATTATCCCTCCCTGCTCTGTTACACCCTAAACACAATCTGGATGGTCTTTCCAGTATCCCACAAAGGTGCTCTGTCATTCTTCATTCTTCCTTTTGCTCATTTGTAACCATTTTCTCTGAATGATTCCCTTCCCTATGTTGTACCTCCTTATGTCTGTTTGTTCTCAAGGGAGATCCAGCTCAAATTGCATCTTTTTTATAAAGCTCCTCTTAAATACTTCAGCCCACAAATCTCTTCGTTTTATTTCGTTATTATTTTATATTTACAGTAGTTTTTACATTTTTTGAGCACTCTTGCTATTCTAGGCATTGTGTTCTAACCCTGGGGCTTCAAAGATGAGTAAGACAGCTTTCTCTGCAATACCCAAACTTCTGTGTCCTTAAAGAGTTCAATCCTAGGAGTAGCTTCCTGCTCTCAATTCTATGTCATTTAGGCCATTTGGATGCTGAATCATTTTGCCTGATATTTATATTTACCACCATTTGCAGGAAGGTAGGGTTTTTGTCCCCAAATAGCTCAACTATTATAAAAATATCGTTCCTCCAGAACCTGGTACAATATTTTACACAGAGAAAATAATACTTTTTGAATAGAACTTACTTGGCTAAGGTAGATTAACTTATTTCTCTCCTGCTTCATGTACAAAGTTTTGTGGTATAAAAAATGTCCTTTTTAATTCAGAAATACACATGGAATCAATAAGGATTGAAAGAAAAATGTCAAGTCTCTTCAAACAGTAGCTGGTAAGGTTGAAGTTCTCAAGGTATAGTCAGTCCACAGTGGAGTCACTCACCTCAACAAACTGGCATTTCAGTATTTTATTGTCTATCGGAAAATAAAGCCAAAGGGATGAGGGAGGGTCACCTATTAAAATTCTTCCGTAAGCAGTTTTAAAAGGTGTGTTTTCTTGTAAATAGGATTCAGAGCAGGTCACCTGTTTGTTGGGCAAGGTGTTCATTCTCATGTTTGGCTGCAGAGGGCCTGACCTCTGTTCTGGAATTCACATTTAGCAATACGTTGTGAAGGTATTTTTACATGTTTTTGTTTTTGTTTTTTACTCTGCAGCCAGAATGTTGACGTGAGCAATATTGTGAGGAACAGCTTAAGTTTTTAAATAGTTAAATTTATATGCCTTTGGTTTTGTCCTTTTCCTTGATATTGACTCACCTGGGTGTTGGAGAAGTTAGGGCAAAAGCAGTCATAGGGGAATCCAATATTATTGGTATTCATTACAGAGAACTAACGATAACATCTCTCACTTATTGAGCCACCGGCAGAAATGGTGCATGTTATTTATCATCAGTTCCTTTATGAGAGAGCAAGTGAACAAGAAAAGCCTGAGTTGTTTCCTTCCTTTTGACTTCCCAGTCCATGGGCGTCAGAGAGGTAAAAGATAAAAGTAGCAAGTAAGTGTCATTTGGATCTGGCACAGAAGTTAAGATAGAAAATGTTTCCAAATGGAAACGCTAAGTTTTGCAAGCCCATGTGTGCCTTCTTTGGGCAGGTTTAACTGTCGGGGATTTGACAGGGCCTACAAGGTGAGGTTGGCTTGTAGGCATCATCCAGGAGCTACAGAGTAATTTCATGTTCACTGTACCTTAGGCTGAATATTTCTCTCCTCTGTCCATAGCTTCATGAATTGTTTTTTCTTCCTAAGACAAAGATTTCATCTCCACCAGAGCCTGCATTACAACAAATCCTAAATCAGTGTTCTCATTTGTTTTTTCATTGCTGAGCTGACTTTTAATGAATCAGTGATGTGTGGAATCATTTTACAAGATTTTGTTAGCTTTATTCAGGAATAATTGACAAATATAACTATGTATTTAAAGTATACAACATGACCATTCGATATACATTATGGAGTGATTACTAAGGTCAGGATAATTAACATATCACCTCACACACTTACTTTTGTGTCATTTGGATCTACTCTCAGCAACGTTCAAGTGTACAGTGCTGTGTTACTAACTGTAGTCACTGTGGAGCCCCAGAACTTACCGCTGAAAATTACTGCCCTTTGACTTACATCACCCCTCCTTGCCCTGTGACATTTTATAGCAAGGCCAACCTTTTTTTGCCCTGACCACCAAGCCCGGCGTCCTCCTTGTAAATCATGGCTCCTGTTCCAATAGTTGGGAAGACCTATTAGTTGCTACCTTACTGCCCTAAATATCTCCTGCTTCCCCAAGAGGCCCCGGGCTCTAACTTTTAACAAGCCTCAGAACAAAGCCCAGTGCGAAGGGGAAGGTTCAGCGCGGCTCTGGGAAGAAGCTCCCCGCTGCACGTGGGTCCGTTTCACTGTTACATTGTGGATTAAAGTGATATGCGGAGCATCTTTCACGATTACACAAAAACCTATAGCCTTAGTATTATCCTTGTCCCCTGACCAGGGTTATAATAGGGTTCCGCCACAATTCCTCCAATTTTTATTTCTCTCAAATAAAAATTTGCTAGTGTAACCACTCTCGCTGGGTGGGAGGCTAACTTTGTTTCTGATTGTCTTATTTCAACCCATGGTGAAGTTATATTGCGCCGCTGGGCTTTTTTCCTTTTCTCTTTTTCATTTGGCTGGGGCTGCCTCTGTTCAACAGAGCATACTTGTCACTTCTTCTGTCACCGTTAGTTAAAAGTAATTGTTATTGCAAACCCCCTCCATGCCAGGCTCCTTTTCTTTCATGGTGAAACCCACTAAGCATTCATTTCAGTAGCAGAAAGTGGGGAGCTTACAGGATCAAATCCTTTTTATCTAGACCAACAGCACCTGCGGCAAGGCATTAACTAGCTGGAGTTGTTAATTACATCTCTAACTTGTTGATCTTCATGGCTTCCAAATTTGAAAAGCAAGAAAATTAATCACTGCATGTGTCTCCTTCAGTAGAAAATGACAGGAGCGTGTCTTCTGCGTTCTGTTCCAGTCACTGATAATCAAATAGTTGCACTTTCCTGTAACATTTCTTTCCTCCCTTTGTGGATGGAATTGTTTCTTAAGTTCAAAGAGTCCTTCCGTTCATAGCAGGGTAGATATTTGCCCATAAAACAGAGACTTCAGAAACATAACTCTGCAAATAGGAGTCTGAATGAGATCGTACTGAAAACAGTTCAGTAGTTGATACCACTTAAAAAAAAAAAAAACGAGAGTGGAGGCTAATGAGAAGCGTGATAGCACACTTCGCTTGTATTTTCTTTTAATTTTCATAACAAACCTATGAGGCAGGAACTGCATCTTTACAGTGGAGGAAAGGGTCCAGAGAGGATTAATGCTTTGCCCAAGATCACATAGCACCTCAAGCACCGGAAGGAGGAAAGGATTTGAGCTAGAGAGATGCGGAAGTAACTCCTCATATTCACCCTAAATTGTGAAGCCCAAATCAGGAGGAGGTGGGAAAAAAAGCCTCAGCTCTCTTTTTTAAAGCTTGCACCTGGCTTCTAAAATACTTTCTTGGCATAGTTAGAAAATACAGTGTCAGCCACTTTATTCTCACCTTAACATTCATCAAGGTCGCTCAACAACCTAATACATCCAGAATGTGCCGCTCATTCTTAAGATGAGTTACCTTGCAAACAATCTGCATTGCAGAGAATTTCCTCAACACTAGTCAGCAACTTCTGCACCCAAAGAAACACTCAGCCCGAAAGGATTACCATAGGCCTGGGCTGGTGGTTCTGCCTTCTGAAAGCTGATTAGAATCTCCTGGAGAGCTTTTTAAAAATCCCAGCACAGGCTAATCGAATAGGAGTTGCTGGGTCCTCCCCCAGGCCCCCATGGGTTGAGACACCCTGAGAGGTTAGTAGCATTCACTCTTCACTGTCTTTGAGTTCCATTCCTTTTGGGTTATTTCAGTTTATTCCTTCAAGTGACCTTTATTAGTCTTTCTCTGAGAGGAACTTTGTTTTCTTTGTTTTGCAGTCTTTCCCCCAAACCTCCTGGACAATTCAGGTCAGGTTACATTGCAAATGAAAGATTTATGGCTGCGTCTTCTGTAGGAACAGAGTTTATTCCAAACGCCTTCCTTGTAGGTTCCTACGGTGAAAATGGATATCTCATATGATATCCCAGGTTCCTCTCTGGCTAAATGTCTCGGTCAGCAATAGTCAACCACTCACAAAATCTGTGTCCTCCTTCCTCACACAGACACGCACAAGCACGCACACAATGTAGGCACCAGCTCAGCAAATTTTGAGTTTCAACCATTAGACTTACTTTGAAAAGTTTACATCTCTCCCTAGCTATGGTAGGAACTGAGGTACGTATCTAGATAGTGGAAACAGAACTCCCTCTCCTGCCACCACCCCACCTCATCTAAGGTTGCTCATACTGAAGTAGATCAAAGTAGATTTGTATGCTCTTCACTATCAGTAACTGGTTTAGCTTTTCTCCTTCTCTGCTCTGAAGGCAGTCTGGCTCAGGAAGATGTTAAGAACATTCATATATAACCAGGCAGTTGCTTAAATGAGCGTACACACAGTCAAATCTGCCCCAGAGCCAGGCATAGCTTTTTGGTAGTTTGTAAGAACTATAATATTCTGTCACCCAGTTCCCAGTGGACATGCTCCAGCTTGGACTCGCCCTGTCTGTCTGAGGAACACTTTGATGTATTATACTGAATGACAGGGAAGGACTTTGTTTGCACAGACCAAACACACAATCAATCCTTATTTCATTCCAGTGCATTTTAAGTGAACCAGTTACTGTGTCACACTGTTGGTTGAGAAACCCACTTTGTGTTCCCTCCAGAAATCTCATTTTGAAAAATGATCCTGGCTTCTCCCCATTGGGTTTTAGAAGCAAAGTGGCATGAATGGGGTTTCATTGGAACTGAGAAGTTATGCCAACCAGAGTAAAGAACGCCTTGTATTTTATTACTATTCGGTTATCCAAACATGTAGAGGATTCCTGCTTCATGTAGTAGATCCTCCTGAATAACTCACAATAACTCAAGGAAGGATATTCTTGCATGATGAAGACAAAATTTGTACCTCGGCTTGTGAATTCTGATTCTGCTACCTACTTGCTGAATGACCACGTTGGGTTAGATATTTCACCTTTGGATCCTCATTATGTTCATTTGAAAAATAGTAATAATGTCTTTCTCACAGAGCTGATGGACTTACTAAGATAGATCAGTTTTCTTATTTTTTGGTCTTAAGGATCCCTCTATACTCTTAAAAATTGAGCACTCCAAAGAGCTTTTGTTCATATGGGTTATGTTTATCAATATTTACCATACTTGAAATTAAAACAGAAAATTATAAAGTATTAGTTTAAAATGACAACAGCTATTACTGCTAGCATAATGTGGGTTTTTTTTTTTTTTTGAGAACTATTTTACAGAACAAAAGAATTAGTGAGAATAGTGGTGGTATTCCACAGTTTTACAAATCTCTTTAATGTTTGGATTTCCAGAAGACAGCTGGATTCTCAAATACACTTCTGAATTCAGTCTGTGGTATTATGTAGTTTTGGTTGAAATATGTGGAGAAAATCCAGCCTCAAATAGATACGTTTTCAGAGAGGCATATTTTAATAGCCTTTTCAGTTAATTGTGAATATATTTTGATTCACTAAAACTTGGTAAATGAATTTGTCTTAAAGGGTAGGCCCTTTAATATGCAATCTGAAGCCGTATCATGATGTGAACTTCATGTGCTCTGTTACGCTGAAATCTCTTGGTCTATCTTGCACTTTGAATGACTTTTTTAGCCATGCATTATTTTTAAAATATCATGCACCTGTCATTTGAAAAACATTGGTTCACTGAATTATATAGGCATTCTAAAAGTTGATGTAAGTTTTTTCCCCTCATCAAACCATAGGGGAAAAAAGTTTTTTCCCCTCATCAAACCATAGGGGAAAAAAACCCACAATTGTTAATATCCCTGGCAATCTCATCACATGAGAGATTGTCAAGCTCACAGGGGCAGAGGCTTATTTTCCAAAATTCTCATATTTGCTTGAAAGCCTACATTTTATCATGAGCCACACATATTTTCAGTTGTTTTCCTTGAAGTGACATTCATTTCCATCATGTATCTGCCAAATCCTCAAGCCTAAATAACCACCGTTTGTGTAACATGGTTCTTACAGGTAAAAATGGAATTCCAAGAGGAAGGGGGCATGGTTCACTTTAGGACTCCAGTGCTCACACAGGTGGTTTCCGCCATCGCGCTTCAGGGTCGGAAGAAACACTTGATGCGTCCTTCCCAACTTATCACAGAACGTCAGAAGATACATACCCAAGCGTGAGACTAAACAAAATTATTTTTTGTTACTGCTTCATCGGGGACATTCTTAAGTAAAATTCACGTTCTCCCCTCCCCACACACCCTTAACTCAGCCTGTGGAAGTCAAGAATACAGGGACGCGTGGACAGCTTGATTTACTTTGATTTGTACCAAGGCTCCTTTACACCTTACACCTGCTGCAATGGAGTTGTCAAGACAGTAGTGTTACTTTGAAAGTAGTTTGGACCCCACTGACTTCTGGAAAGGGTTCCTAGGATCCTAGAAGTCTCCAGACCACAATTTGAGAACCACTGGGACAGACTCTAGAAATTATGCAACAAATTGCCAACCCTTAAAAGTTAGCCATTTCCTTCTGTCTCTTGTTGTTTGTGGCTTGTGGACTTGGTAGCCGGCAAAGGTGAATGAAGCCTGGCCTTTGGGCAATTTGTGGTTTTGATGAAATCCCACTAGAGTTCTTCCCTAGCTCTCGAGAGCCCAATTTTTCCTTTTCTCTCCGGTGGGATGTTACCGTGAGGCTAAAAATAAGCCTTGGTTTCGTATTAACTTTTACTGTTTGCCTCTGCAGGACAGGCCACCGAATCCTTGCTTTTTGGTATGATCTAGGGCTAATAAGGATATTTTTGTGATCTTTTCCGCATCTTTTATATCAGGGGGTCTTAACTCTAGTTTCAGAGGCCGTTCAGTGTCTGTGGATGGGCTTTAGGTGGCTCAGAGCCCTTGAAATTTCACAAAATTTCCTGTTGTTTTGAAGGGTTGGGGAGAAGATGGGTTGTTGGGAGAATTAATAGCTTCAATCAAATTCTCAAAGAGCTTCTGTGACCTCTCCCCCTGCAAAAACAAACATTAATGAACGACTGCTTCAGATGGACATTTTTTATGAGGTAGCATCTACCCATCCATTATCCATTTCCACATGCACCTCTTTTTGGAAAGAATTCTAAAGTTCCATCCCTGACTTGGCCCTTCTTTACTTTCCATCCCCTTGGCGTTCTGCAAGGTCTCTGCCACTTAGCACTTGCTTACACGTCACTTCACAGTTGTTTCTGTAGTCTCTCTGTCCTTTTTCCTCATTATAAAATGCAACAGAACAGGGACCATTCGTCTCGTTTCTCTTTTATTGCAAAATGCAAAGTCAGAGTCAGGACCCCTTCAGGTGCACCTTGGGTCGGGGCTGGGGCAGGGGGCTGAGGGGACGTACTTTAGAGAATCCACTCCGCCAAATCAGTGAGTTCCTTTTTAAACTATTGAGATGTGCAAACTCGGGATATTTATTTATGCCTCAACCACAAGATGTGTTTTTCTCCCACACATTCTCCAGTCTGCTTCTTGGAATGCAAGTGCTGTCATGAAAACTGCAAGGCAGTCTGTTTAGCTCCAGCAGGAGCGTTTTGGGAGCAGTCTCGATTCCGTGGGAGTAGTGTGGTGACTGCCGCTCGCTGACAAGGAGCAGAGGAGGACTCTGCAGCGTGATTCCCTGTGTATTCTAGAATAGCAGCTCCTCCGGTGAGCTCTGGGGGGTGGGGTGGGGGGCCTGCACTGCAGTACGGACCCTGGCAGCGGCGACAGCGCCCCTCGTGGCAAGGCGGCGGCATTGCCTTAAGTTGGAAGGCCGGCTTCAGGGCAGTGGGCAGAAGACCGCGCTCTGATTGAACCATGCGGTTATTCTGCCCCTCAAAAAGAATGTGTTTAAGGCTTCTGTCTGGTGGGGTTTAATTCGGTGGCTTCAGAGTTTTTGAAAAAGCTTTGACTTATCAAACACGACAAACACACTAGCACCTGACAGTTGGGAAACAACCGAGTCCCTATCCTTTATGGGAAGCAGGGAGGTAATATGTCAAGGAAGGGGGGGTATTGACCTCATTACAAAGAGGCAGAAGAATCACTCAGTGCAGTACACTGACGAGGTGGTGCGGATACCGATCACATCCAGTAATTTTTTTTTTTTTAAGATTTTATTTGTTTGACAGAGAGAAAGACAGTGAGAGAGGGAACACAAGCAGGGGGAGTGGGAGAGGGAGAAGCAGGTTTCCTACCGAGCAGGGAGCCCGATGCGGGGCTCGATCCCAGGACCTGGGATCATGACCAGAGCCGAAGGCAGACATTTAACCACTGAGCCACCCAGGCGCCCTGACATCCAGTAATGTTTTATCCAAGAATATGTCTCTGCTTGCTGGGTTGCATTACACATATGCATACATACACACACACACACACACACATATATGTATTTTGAGTGGGGGCAGGGGCAGAGGGAGAGAGAAAATCGTAAGCAGACTCCATGCTAAGTGCAGAGCCTGATGCAGGGCTCAATCATAGAACCCTGAGATCATGACCTCAACCAACTGAGCCACGTAGGCACCCCAGGGTTGCATTATTTTTAAACTTGGCATTCTGGGCAGCATGGTAATTACTGACTTATGCTGTTCCATCTTCTGCCTCACTTGCATTTCTAAATAATAAAGGTTGTCACTCACACTGCATTTTCACCAGTGCAGGTGGCCTCCAATCCTCTGTCTGTATGAGGTCAGACCTCTAAGATGGTTTTGTTTATCTCTGTCCCTCTTTGTTACATGAGAAAATAGGACCTAAGAGCCTTTGACTTGCCCAAAACTACCACAGGTGATGTGGAAGCTCTGGTGCCCCGGGCCAGGCTCACGAGTCGTAGAGCACACCGCTCATCAGTTTGGAAGGTGCCCTTCCCACTGTCAGGGTTGGGAAACGTTGGTGCAAGTACTAACTTACTCCTACTCAAGGACTGAATCTGGTCAAAATTCTCCTTTGGGAAAATGCCACTTTATCAGTGGGAGAGTAAGGTAAGGTGAATCTTGGCTCTGCTTCCCGACCAGATGGCTTTTATTATTGCATGATAAAATGTGCGGCTTCACGTTTCTGTGCCTCTCGCCACTACAGTGCCCTTTCTGTTTTTAAGGAAAGAAGGATTGTCCAAATGTGGAAGATGCAAGCAGGCATTTTACTGCAATGTGGAATGTCAGGTAGGTTCTGGGCCAACTGGTAGGGAGGGCCTTGTTTCTGCTGAAGATTGGGACCCCGATGTCCTTCCTTCCCTTGTCACGCCATTCCCAGCACCCTTTTGCAGCCAGACCTGGAAAGCTTAGTTTGGGCCTTGGATGCGGCTGGATACCCCTGGGTGCTGGCCCAGGACTGCCAAGCAGCCAGGGATAGACAGCAACACTCTGGGGCCATAGGCAGGTGCAGGAGAAGGGGAAAGACCAGAGGAGGGCATGTTGGGTGCAGGCAGGTGTATTACCAAGGTTGACAGTTTGCCCCCAAGGCCACCAGCAGCAGATGAAACACTGTGGAGATGACAAATGAAAAATGCTAAAGTGGTATCTTTAAAATATTTTAATTTTTACTGTCACAGGTCTCTATTTTTATAAATCCCCATAAGTAGGCCTCATGTCGCCCTTGGCCTGTTCAAACCCGGTCTGAGTCCAGCTAGACTTCAGTGAGCCCCTGGCACAGCCCGGGGGTGGCTGCTCCGAATCTGTACTTGGAGCTGGTGCCTTGGAAGCAGCCAGGGTTGGGCAGGTTCGGGAGGCGGGCTGCATGTAGACTGTGGGCCATCTGGTTCGATGGATAAGTCTCCAGGGTATCCTGTAACGTGGGAGTGGGAAGCTCAAGGAGGAGTTTGGAGGAACTCTTGGTAGCTCTTTGAGGGACTAGGAGTGTTGTTTTCCATACTCGTCTGCTAGATTCTGAATGTTTCACTGAATGTTCATACGTATTCCACGGAAAACGCATTCCATGTTCTAACAATTTGAATTTGGGGAGAATATGATCTTTGACATCTGTATACCCTCCTTAGTCTATTTTTATTTTTTTTAAATGGAAACCTATTCATAGACCCTGGGAAATGCTGATGCTATTAAACAGTGGCTCTAAGTGACAGGATTTTCTCCATAGTCTTTACCTCTTTATTTGGTGATTGTTCTTGCCGGGCTTGGTGTCATTTACCTCCCACACTCTTCCCCCCTTCCCCCTCCCCGCCGCCTTCCCTGATCTATTTCTGATTAGTCACTACTTCATTGTTTTCTTTCTCTTCTCCCTATGCAGTTTGCCTCTAAAAAATCCCCAAAGAGCATTATTATTTATCAGTGGGAGAGGTTGCTCAGCCCTGATGTCCCATCTGACCATAGAGCTCCAGTCATACGGGCCCCTTGCTGGAATGAAGCACAGGCTGAGCCATTGGCCTGGGGACATCTCCCTTGGCTCTGCAGGCCCTGTGCACAGCCCACTCCCCTATGTCTCCCACTGCAGGCTTCCAGAGATGGTCAGCCTGTGTGACAGCAAGAATATAAAGGGGCTTATCACTGAGTTTTCAGGGAGTGTGACTTCTTTGCTCCTACCAGTTGTGGATAGAACATTCTGTGGTTGGATTGCTTTGGTGCTGGAGAGATCAGTGAGCCCTGGGAATTCCATGATTTGATTCCAGGAATGATAAGTTAGTTCTTTCTATATTTAAGTTAAATACTTCTAGAAAAATTAACTCATTACATTCTGGTTCTTTAGAGAAGCAAGATAGGAATATCACATAGAGTTCAGACAATGTAACACGGAATAGAAGATGATCCTAACTCTGCAGTCTACTATCTCCATGAACTTGACAAGCCACAGGACCTCTCTGAGCTCAGTTTCTTCACACATGAATGAAGGCAATAGTGCCTATCCTGTCAAGTGGTAGGGACCTAGTGATATGAGATCTGTGAAAGCTCTCTATAAACATGATGCTCTGGACAGTTGTGAGGACATATGGGAAATACTATGACAGTAATTTAGGCTGGACCGAAGCTTAGCTCTGTGCAAAGAATAAAGTATACAGCATACTTTAGATTTGACAGACTTGGGTTTTTTGTTTTTGTTTCTTTTACCCCAAGAGAATGGATGGATTCTAAAGACCTGAGAACACTAATGGTGTACTGTTGTGTGAGTCAGGCTTGTTACAAAATGAGTCTTGACTTCTCTGATTAACTGTAAACACTGCATTAATAGAAAGTATCAGACTGCGTGAGATGCCGAGTTATCTCTGGGTCTTCTGAGCATGTTGCTAACTCTTTCATTACGCCTCCCTGGATGACACTATTTTGATGAACCATTGTGGTCCACTGGGGTTTTCAAGGTGATGCATGTGGCTCCCCTGCCCTTCAGGACCGAGTTTCCCAAAGCTGCACACTCAGAAAGCTCATCTGTGAGCACACAGTGAGGGATGCTCTCCCTAGGGGGGTTCGCATGAAACAAATATGCTGGCCTGGATGTACCAGGATGGCTGCATATCACTTTACAACAAGCCGTTTGACGGACTGTACATTCTCCTCCTGTGGACAGATTGTACAGACAATCAAATCTTAATGAGCTTGCTTGGGTAGCAGGGAAGCCTAGAGTGGAGGGTACTGCTCTGTGATGCTAAGTCACGTTCAAAGGCCTTTGGCCAAGGCAACTTGTTATGTCCAGCCTCGTGATGGAGAGTCTTCCCTGCTAGTTACCCAGTGTTTGGGCTAGGGCCCCATCAGCCCTGGAGAGTACTTCTGCAATTCAATTTTGCTATGCTTCTGTGAAGTATCTAGTGGCCAGAGTACCCTCCTAGATGACAAGTGATACCTGGTTCCTGATACCACTTGTTGCTAGAGGTGACAGACTGGATTTCATCTGTAAGTTTCACTCTTGTTTCATCTGTCTCCTTTTGTTGAAGGGAGAGGTTAATGGCCATTGAGGTTTGCCATGCTTTTGTGCTGAAGAACTAAGTAAGAGTAGGGCAGTGGATTGTAATGACATAGAATGGTCCTAAGAGTTTAATAAAAGTGCC
The DNA here is from genome assembly GCF_037043125.1 of Eumetopias jubatus. Taxonomy (NCBI): domain Eukaryota; kingdom Metazoa; phylum Chordata; class Mammalia; order Carnivora; family Otariidae; genus Eumetopias; species Eumetopias jubatus. The sequence goes on from NW_028274818.1 coordinate 39,496,018, forward strand.
TAGTAAGAAATGGTAGTTCTGGAGCTTCATACATAAAATCATTAGGGAGGAATCTGGGGCATTTGCTCCAGATAAAAATGTGTTCAGGGTTCCTCCTAAGGGGGTGCTTGGGTGGGATCAAAGGGGGAGCTGTGCTGTACAAAACAAGGGCATCCGTGGGAAGAGGCAGGTGACTGAGTGATTCTCCACCTAAGAGACCAGGGCCCTTGGCTGCTCCCCACGACCACTAGGCCCCGCCCACCTGGGGTGCAGGCCTGGGCATCAAACCGCAGAGGTGTGGGGGGGTGGCCAGAGTGAAGGTTAACGGGTCCAGCATGTAAGTAGAGAAGAAAACAGTGGCCACAAGTGGTTGGGTGACCTGCCCAAGGTCACCGTGGCAGAAGCGGGGACTAGGCTGTACAGACTGCTGGCGGAGGGCTGTCACCACTTTCCAGCACGGTGCTTGGGGGTCCCTGAGGGCCCTCTGGAAGGGGGGCCGCTATGGGAACGTGTCAAAGAAAGAGAAGTGGCCTTCAGTGGACGTGAAAAGGGAGAGCCCCTTCTGGTGTCGTCTTTGCCAAAAATCCCCCCAAGAGTGCTAAGGCACATGCTCCTCCCCAAGGGTGTCCTCTTCCCAGGGAGGACAGCATCTCAGTAGACCCGAGCCACTATGCGCACTCTCCCCAAGCCCTCTAACTGTAGTGCTTTAGGATTTTGCTTTATTTTATGCAATTTGGTGATATCTTGTCCCATTTACTTTTCTCTTCATTCACTTGACTCAGTGTGATCCTGCCAGAGGAAAGATTTTAATTGATGATGCATGAAAGGATAATGGGAGGAAACATAAAAGAAATAGAAGTTCCTTTTTAGTTAGGCTTATTTTGTAACCTGTGTGTTTTAATGAACTATATTTATTTTTATAAATATGCCTGGAAAGCTAAGGATATTATTCCCTCACTTAGACTTCTTCATTAAATTGCACCATGACATTTCAAGAGAAGAGTTTTACAAAGTTAATTTATAGAGGAATCATTGTAAAATAGAACTTTCTAGGGTATTATTTCTTAACATTAACAAATAGAGAAGAAACTATTTGTGATGCATAAACGGAGGTGATGGGGTTGTGAGTGTTTTGAAAGTAAGAAGGGGCGTGCCCTGATGGGGATAAAAAAGCATGTGTGAGGAGCATGTGACTAAGGACGTGAGAAAATGTGTGACATTCGTCATTGACGCGAAAGTAACTGAAGTGTAGAAGATGCCTAAGAAATGCTCATCTGACCTTCTTGTTGTTATGGGTGATTTAGTGAATGGGGCCAGAGTCGTAGGTTCAGTCCTGGTTAAATTCACTTTGGTTCCTTAGCCCAAACCTAGGAAGCATCTTGAACTTGATCACTCTTTTCTCTAAATGTTTCACATCACGGGTAGGAAAACATGTGGATGAATGAATGAGCCCATCCCATGGCTCTTGCAGGGGAACATAAAACAAAGCACATGTCCTTGTGATGGGGCTCAGCAGCCTCAGTCACCTTCGTGTTAATTGGTCAGTGTGAACCTGACTCCTTTTGCACTCTTCACCTTGATGAAATGGTAGTGGCAGCAGAAATCCCATGATGTTTTCTTACTGTTCCACATTTCAGGAAGTCCCATGCATTTGTCCACATAGACTACCTTTGTTTTGAAAGCTCCGTTAGAGCAAGAGAAATGCCAGGTGCAAGAGTTCGGAAAGGGGACTTCACAATAAAAACCCAATCTCCTTGTCCATTATCTTTCACTCAGCAGAAAACTGGATGAAATAACAGTCAGTCGTTTCTTCCAGGGTGCACCAGCATTCACCATGAGACAATTTTACAACTCTTTATTCGTCTTGAAGCATTTTTGTCTGTGCACAAACAGGAAAATCATGCAGAGCAGTTACTACATTGGCTGAAAATGACTTCAAAATTTCTGTATCTTCCTTTTACGTAGATTTAATTATTTAATTTCATTGCACAAATAATCTATGCTCATTTTAGAAAAATCAGAAAGTGTAGTCTGAAATGAGAACAGAAAGAGGATCCACAATCTTGTCCTTCCGAGAAAATCACTATTAGCACTTTGGTATCTGTCTGAGTCCTTCCTGTCCATTTATTTGTATATTTTCTGGACAAATAGGATCCACGTTTACATAAAATTGTAAAAAGATTGCAATTAGGGCAGGAGAAATGCTTGACTTTTGAAGAAAAATACTCAAAAGTTTTAGAAAAACTGACAAAAATGTTTGAAAAAGCCTAAGTGTTTGCAAAACCACTCTGTATGAAGAAACCGCCAATACTAAAGCACAACAAAACAAAACAAAAAGTATTCATTGATACTATTCATTCCTGTTCATCAGGATAGCCGAATTTTTTTTTTCAATTTTGTCCATTCTGATTATTTACAGTTTTTCTAGTCAAAACCAGGGCAAGTTGCCACTGTCAGGTTCTCTCCAGTACGTGGACCATCCCTGTGACAGAAGACAGCACATCCTGATGCTCTCAGAACCTAACTGACGCTCCTGCCACATGATAGCCTCCCTCCCACCTTTTTTTGTTTTTTTAAAGAATTAAAACTGAGCAGTGCCGTGGAGGTGCATCTCTGTCATTCCTCCCTTAGTCCACATCTCTCACCACCTTCCCGCAGAAGGTGACAACTTATTTGGGGAAGTTTCCCTTGATGAAACTTCCGTGATTCCACACTTCTGTGAATATATTGCACTCTCTCATTTCACAACTGTGTGTGGATTTGTGTCACATACGTGTCTCCTGACACAGTCACAAACTACTTCAAGTCCGAGACGACTTCTCCCCTCCCTGCCTCCAGGGTCAGTTGCGGAGCTCATTGAGTGAATGAATAAATGAGTGAACGAACGAACGAGTGAATGAACAGGTACCCACGTGTATGAGGGTGCGCCATGTGCCGGGCACTGTTCTAAATCCTTCTCGTGGATGAGCTGACTGGATTCTGACGAGGACCCTTTGTGGTTGCACGGATGCCTGATTGTCTCCTTATGAAGGTCCTACGTGTCTTGGTCCTCTTCAGGCTTCCGATCTGCTTATCACTGTCGGAAGGTGTCAAATCATTACCTCAGAATTCTGGACCTGCTAAGTAACTTAGGGATTACGTTATTGACAGCCAGGGTACAGCTGCAGAGGGATTAAGAGGTCCGCCTGGTGTCACATAGCTGCAGAGCCGGGGTAAGAAAGCAGGTTTCCTGAGCCCCAGACCAGGGTGCACTGACTTGACAGCACTCTGCTCTCCTCCCAGAGGCTCCCTTCCCTTTGAGGACATTCACATCAATAAATGTCAGCATTGTGTGTTATTGATATTAACATTGACTTTATATGCTGTTAATGAATTCTATTACTAAATAATAGACAAATCGTGGTAAGAAAGGTTAGTATTAAACTTCCTTCTCCCAGTCATTGTTGTTGAACACCGATGACAAGACCTATTGTTCAGGAAACCAGTATCTCAAAGGCCCTGCAAAGGCCTTCTCTTAGAATTCCTGGTTTCACCCTGAACACGTGCTCATGGTTGTTAATTATCCGTCTGTCTCCAGCTGGGGCTTCCCGTTCCCCTCAGATGCCTCAAGGCCTGAAGCCTTCTTGGTCTTTCCCTCTTTGCCTCATCGCCCTGCTCTCATTTCAGGCTTTGGCTAAAAACACATCCCCTTCTGCCTTGTGCATATCTTGTCATTTCTTTCTCTCCCTACTTTTAGTTGTATTTGGCACGGCGTTATTTAACATCTTGGCACAGAACTTGAGCCAATGGCCTGTGCCACGTAGCACATTAAATCATGAAGTGACATTGTGCCCTTCCTTCTTGGGGTGGGGGGCAGGGGGCCAGGAGACATCTTCATTCTTGCAGCAACTTTATCGAGGACCTCGTAAATGCAAAGCCCTGTTCTAGCTTCTGGGGTTATAAATGTGGGAAAACCACACCAGACCGAGTTCCTTTATTTTAAGAGGGGGAGACAGATACTAAAAAACTAACAAATATGTAGTATATCAGGTGGTGAGAAGTGCCTAAGAAGCAGAGAGCAAGGAAGTGGACAGGGATGGGCACGTGCTATTTTCAGTAGAGTATTCATGGCAGGCATTTGAGAAGGTGACGTTTGAGCCAGAGATGTGGAAGGGTTAGGCAGGGAGCAAAATGGGTATCAAGGGGAAGAGGGCGCTAGCCAGGAGTACAGCAGCTGCAAAAGGTCTTAGGGCAGGAGTATGCACGGTGTGTGTAAGGAGCAGCCGGGGGCTGGGGTGAGAGAGAGCCTGGTAGGAGGTGATAGGTCGGAGGATGGGGGGGCTCCCATCATGAGCGGCTTCTCAGTCATCTTTAAGCCCCTTGCCTTTTGCTCTGAGATGAGAAGCCATCAGAAGGTTCCGAGCTGAGAACTGGCATGATGTGAGTTCTGTGTAGCAGTATCGACTACCCTGCCGCTCTTTTGAGCCGTGTCTGCAGGGGCAGAGGCAGGCATCTGGGTAGGAGGCATGGGCAGTACTGGTGGTGGGAGGTGTTGGGGCTGCAGCAGGGTAGGAAGGTGGGGTGGCGAGGGGTGATCAGGTTCTAGATCTGTTCGAAGACAGGGAAAATGGATGTGCTGGAGTGATTGGGGAGTGTGCGAGGGGAGACAGGCGGCAGGAATGACCCCGGGTTCCAGCCTGAGCATCTGAAGGAATAGACTCGCTGTTTTCTGAGGTGGGGGAGGCTGAGGGAAGAACAGGACATGCCCACTTCCGTTGAGAGAGAGCATGTCTGCAGACTCCCATCCGTATACCATGTGCTGTGATATTTCCCACCTCAAAAGTCATCCTCCCTCCTCCCTTCACCCCCGAGCCTTCACCCATTCCTCCCAGTTTCCAGCTCTGCTTGGGCTCTCCCTGGAGTCCCCCCCGTGCCCCCACCCGCCCCTGACCCCATCACGCCAGCACCGCTGGTTCTTGTCAAGCAGCAGTGGCCTCCATGATGTCCGGGCCATTCTCAGTCGTCCCCCCACCCTTGCCACCAGCGAGGGCATCACCAGCTCCTCCCCCAGCCCTCAGACTCCTGTCCTCCATGGCCACCACGGGACCACGGTGGCCTTCCTCCCTCGGCCTCGCCCACCCCCACGGACGGTGTCTCTGCCCTGCCAGTAGTGAGCACATACCCTTTGTGCCCCAACCTGGAGCATAAGAGCGTCAAGACGGGACAAAAAGAAATAACCATGTTCCTGTGTTGTCAGCCGAATCTTCAGGGAATCTGTATTTCTGACTATGCCCAGGAGTCGCCTCTGCCAGACTCTTTGGGGGCCCCTGTCAAAGCCTTCATTTGTGTTTTGTTTTTGTCACCTATAAAAGGAGACTAGTTGCTGAGTGCAGCTCTCAGTGATTTGTCCTGATGTGAGAACAGAAGCCGAACAGGACTGTGAGGGAGTGGGGCCAGATCAATGGCTAATACCCCAAATCACTCACCGCTGCAGTTTGATAACTCCCACAGATAATGGAAAGCCGTATGCGTTGTTTGGAATAATGAGAGGCTGCAGAAAGATGAGAGGCTTGATGAAAAAACACAAAGCAGATTTTCTCATCCCAACAACCTTGGCCAGGCCCGAGTCAAGGGCATACAACCGTCTCTATCTTAAAGGATGTTTTTATCTCTAGCTTTTGTGAGCTTCACCGTGTTTTCCAAAAGGAAACATATTTCACTTGACCTTAACTAGAAGGACTTACTGCATCCTCTCTTCTTGAACTTTATTCCTGTGTGTGTGTGTGTTTAATCATTTTTTTTTTTAAACTTCCCAGAAAGAAGATTGGCCCATGCACAAGCTGGAATGTTCTCCCATGGTTGTTTTTGGGGAAAACTGGAATCCCTCAGAGACTGTAAGGCTAACTGCAAGGATTCTGGCCAAACAGGTGAGAAAATGGGATGGTGTTCAAGTGTACTTTCTTTTTTCTTTTCCTTAAAGGTCAGAAAGATGAGTGGCCTGTGGTGATCATCTCTTGTTAAACATTCTTGGACTCTATTTTCCATCACGTCCCTATGGACAGGCGTGGGAATAACACTCCAGGCAGAAGCTGGTTTGTTGTTTGCCCTGTACAACGAGGATGTCACTTACCCCAGGTCAGGAATGCAGCCACAGCTGTTAAATTCGGAACTTTTTTTATGAGACAGGTTTACATAGAAAAATATGGCCTTTCACAGCGTGAAGACCTGAGTGAAAATAACTGGAGCATCCTAGGGAACCAGACTGGCCTGAGAAGCTTTGCGATTTTCCCCTTTCTCTCTGACATCTGGAGTGCTCCCTGTCCCTCCTCCCAGCAGTGTCATGTTCCTCCCCATCGCCGTCTGCTTACTTGCTCTCGTCTAGGCAGGCAGGGAACGGGATGGAACAGCCAGCATGGCAGATGTGAAGGAGAAGGGGAAGGAGTGGAGAAAAGTAGAAATCGAGGCAAGGTGAGAGAGGAAGAGGGTAAAAGAAAGAAGTAGTAGAGAAAGAAATGCCCCCAAGGGGAACAGATGATGGCCATGAACAGTTTCCTCCAAAGATGATGCCAGGGCTGGAATCCTCTGCCTTTTTTTGGTCAGTCCTTACTGACTGAGGGCTAATGAGGTGCCGGATCTCCAAAGGACCAAACTAAAAGATGACGGAGAAGCACCATAGGACATATCCTTGTGACACAATGTAATAGGTCGTATGGCGCTTAGAAGGCATAGATCTGCAGAGGTGCCTGCTCATATCAAGGAGGTGCTTGCTACTAATAAGTTAGTGGCAGGGCCTCTGTACTGTGCATGTCTTTTTTTTTTTAAGATTTTATTTATTTATTTGTCAGAGCAAGCACAAGCAGGAGGAGTGGCAGGCAGAGGGAGAAGCAGGGAGCCCGATGTGGGACTCGATCCCAGGACCTTGGGACCTCATGACCTGAGCCGAAGGCAGCTGCTTAACCAGCTTAGCCACCCAGGCACCCCAGTACTGTACATGTCTTGAAGCTGAAATTTCATCCACTTCTTTATACTTGCCACCCTGCCTCCCTTTAAAACTTCCTATTTTTTATCTAAGCCATATGGGATTGTAATGATTGGCACATATCTGTCCCTGGCCCAAGTTAGGATTCTGGACCACATAAACAGAGGTAGAACATTTCCAAACTCTGAGGTCATTGTTCCATTATGTGCAGCGTGGGTCAGGTGCTTGCTGAAATGCCACTTCATCCGCTCTGGGATAAGCAGAGGATTCAAGGGTTGCCTGTAGGGTGAGACCAAAAACATCCAAACTGTTTTCCTAGGAGGATGTTAACTTTTGAGTCCTTACTAACAATTATCTTTTAAACATAAGCCGAGTTCTTGGTCAGGAGGAGAGGGTAGGAGGCGGTGTGCCTGGGCATGGTGTCAGGGTGAACAGGCCATCACAGTAAGATCTGTGAGTGTTTTGGGAAGGGTGCGGTGCCCAGTCTGCTGGTTCTCCCCTGCCCCGCCTCACACTCTTTGGTGGCATTTATAGTATTGTGGTTAAGAATTCAGAAGAAGCTGGTGTACTTTCCTGAATGAAAAGCTTTCCCATGCAAGATGACAACTAATCTTACAGAAATGTATCCTGTGAACGGAAGGTCTCTGCTCCAAAAAAGAACAATGGAAATGTTTTGGCACCAGGAGGGGTGGTCTGAAGGCTCTGATGAGTTTATGCCAGTTCCATTCAACTTGTATTATAATTACTATTACTACTGATAGTCTATTAAATTAAAAGTTACTTGGCCATCTTTTCATCTCAGTAGGACTTGATGATTAGAAAAACCAGACCATTTGTATTCTAGTGGCTTGCAAAGGATTAGGGGAGACAGGCTACCCAACTACCAAGGGGAAGCTTAACATGTTAACTAGGGAGGTGAGAGCGTCCTGCTAGACCACCTGTATCCCCAGATTGAATAGCCAGATGACAAAGACACGGCCTCAGGCCAGCTCTTGAGCTCTGCTTTTGAACTCTTGTCAACACCAAGTTTATTCATGTTCTCAAAGCCTAGCAGGTTTACTATTGTTAGCTCCTCTTGGGGTGTCTAGAACAAAGCCAGCAACACGTTTAAAGTGAATCTGGGCTCACAGATAGCACCAAAAGTGTTCTTTTTGAAACACAGAATTTGAGATCATTTTAGCCTATGCTTAAAGAAAGTGTAAAATGGATGGGGGGTTTGATTTTGTTCCTTTTTAGAAGGAGAAATAATAAATAGGATGGTTCCTCTGTACACTCAGAGTCCTTTTAAGTCGGGGCCCTAAAAAGTTGATTTCTCGCCGCTCTTCTTTCCTGTAGCGGGCATCTTTGAGCCTACTGTGTGCACGTCGCGCTATCAGGGTGTCAGGAATGTGGCAGCCGCTCTAGAAAGTTTTTCGGAAGAGTCTTTCCGATTTGGGCGTTAGGCAGACACACTCGGCGCCCGATGGCAGGACTCCTGGGAGAGTCTTCTTTGCTCCATTGAGAATCGGTGCTCTCCCTTCATGTCAATGTAACAGTGAAAGCACTACTTTTTGCCCTGGTGGTTAACATCTCCATCTGTGTGATTTCTTTCTGATTACTAGAAGATGCACCCAGAGCAAACAGCTTCCGAGAAGTTGTTAGCTGTGAAGGAGTTTGAATCACGTAAGTCTTTCTGTGACCGGCCGAGGAGTTGTTGCAGCAACACGTCTGTGGACGAGGCAGGGTTGGGGAAAGGCACAGGAAGCTTGTATTCCTCGTGGTGCTGGGGATTTTAAGGACTAGTTTCTACTTTGACTCATGTGCCTGTTTTGAAAAAATGACTGTAACTTTTCTTTTTTTTCCCTGAGTTGACATGACTAGGAAATCATTAAGGGGAAGTAGGAACTCTCAGATGAATTGCTGCATCCCGAGCTATCTCTTGCTGGCTCTCCTGGCATGCTGAATATTTTTGTATCTTCACTGAATTGCAGTCCTGTAAACAGCTGATGTCCTTACTGAAAGGCATTAAATCAGGGCTGTCTAGCTCCTTGACCATGACACAGATTCCAGGGCTAGTGGTGGGGGGAGGGGGCCGGACTAGACCGAGGCTGCTTATCAGCGCTGGCCACTCATTCCTGACCTCATTGCTCACGGTCAGTTGAAATTTCATGTCCTGAGTGACTTCCAGCTGTCAGAGGAAGAGAAGAAAGAAATAGCATGCTTTTCTTTGCCTAGAATTTATCAGTTACAGCAAGTAATGGGGAAGAATGTTTTCTGGGGGCTCCGTGAGTTTTTGTTTTTTTTTTTTCCTCCCTCCATGCCATTTACAGTAAGACAAGGATGTAGCTAGAAAGCCAGAGTTTTCTACCTGGTGAATAATGGTTTGCTTATCCCCAGATCTGGATAAATTAGACAATGAGAAGAAAGACTTGATTCAAAGTGACATTGCTGCACTTCATCACTTTTACTCCAAGCACCTTGAATTCCCGGACAGTGATAGCTTGGTGGTCCTCTTCGCACAGGTAAGAATGCCAGCATCTGGTGACCCTCTGCTAGCCTTTCGCCGCCCAAGTCCCTCTCCCCAGCACACACTCGGTAAAGATGAACGGAAATAGACTGATGGCTTCTGTAATGACAAGGCTGTTGACCTGTTGGACCCTGTTTTGCATAGCCCTGCTAGGTGACCTTGAGCAGACCTTGAGCTGGCCCTCCTTGATGGGTGGTAAATACGAAATTTACCTGACCTCTGCCTCTTGCCACAGAAAGAGTTTATGCAAACAGAGGGGCTGTTAGTGCCCCAGTACTCTGGCCTACTAGGCGCTCTTTGAAAGGAAAGACCATTTGAGGTTCCCACATTAAATTTTATGTTTCTTCTCTTAAACCTTCCATTCTGACAGTAGTGTTTTCTTACTCCTACCAACACTGTTGATAAAGCACAGGCAAACTCAGATGTGCCCAAGAGGGAGGCCCTCTCAGACAGTGCTAGGAAGGAACGTCACCGCAGAGAGGAGCCCGAGTGGGCCTCGGGACAGCTAGTCTTTACGGACGGTAAGACGTCTTTAGAGAAGTCTAGGTTTACCAAAAGCAGATCTGATTAAAAAATTGGAGGGACTTCTCGATAAGAGCAACTAAGAAGTGATCAAGGCACTGGAAACCAGCCGTGTGGGAAGGCTATGATGTAGGCACGGCTGGAACAGAAGAAGGTGCAGCGATCACTCTGTGGCTGCGCACAGTCTGGGTGCAGAGATGCTACTCTCACGGTGAGGGTGGTTCTTCCTGGCCCGACTTGCCAGGTCGGATTTTTCTCCCTTACATAGCCTACGTCTTCCCCTACAAGCCGAACCTGTGGTTGAAGGTGACCTTCCCAGAGAGAGAAATACGGCAAGACTGTTGCATGGGTGCACACAGCTACGTTCCCCTGCCAGAACCTTCCGTCTCTAGCTCCACAAAAGACCTTGGGCGGCTGCTTACCCATCTTGGTCTTAGAACAGAATCAGCTTCGCCTGTGTACCCTCTGACCCAGTAATTCTCTTTCCAGGAATCTGTCCTAAAGAAGTAATCAGAGACTATGGACAGTAATTGACACGCCAATGTTCTATTGTGGGGTTCTTTTTAAAACTGAAAAAAAAAGTAAAAGAAAAACAAAAAAGGAAATAGAAATGACCAACAGGAGTTTGGAAAATAAATTATGGCATAGCCTTATGATGGAAGGTTATATGGCCTCTATATTTTGTTTCAACGAATGTCTAAAGATGTGCAAAACATTGATATAGCTGTAAGTGTAAAAGCAGGATAAAAATGTATATAATATAAAAATACACATACATATGTTAAAAAAAAGATTCAGTGGAAGTTCACAGGTGATTATCTCCTGAGTTGTAGAAAATTTCTGAATTTTCTACAATGAGTGTGTCTAACTTAAGAAAACACTCAAAAGGGAGTGCCTGGGTGGCTTAGTTGGTTAAGCGTCTGCCTTAGGCTCAGGTCATGATCCCAGGGTCTTGGGACCCCACCTTGGACTCCCTGCTCAGCAGGGAGTCTGCTTGTCCCTCTACCCCTCCCCCACCAGCACATGCACACGCTCGCTCTCTCAGATAAATAAAATCTTAAACACTAAAAAGAAGAAAAAGATTAAAAAGTGCCCATAATTCTTCCACTTCAAAAATTACACCTCTAAAGAGTGAAGTGAGTCTTCATCTGTTTTCCAATCCACTTTAACCACCATGAGCATGACTGCAATCAGTTGGATGAATTCCTTGATGGACGTAATATTATAGATATATTTCTATTTTGTGACTGTCATCATCAGAAAAAAAATGCCATTCTTGGTAAAAGAAAAAAGGATTCCATTTATGAACATTAAAGTAGATTTTCCTGATTTTCACATTATCCTGGATTTACAACACACTTTCCTAAATGTCCTAAGACAGTGGATTTGGGTGGCAGTGGGAAGTTGAGGAATTGACTAATCTGCTGTTTGTTTTTAAAAAAATGAGATACCTATTTTTCTGGACTAGAGAGGGCATGGTTATATGAGAACCCAGGAAAGATGAAATAAATACAGTGTATTTTCCCTTCCAGCTGTGAAGAAAAGAATCCCTTTTCCTCCGGCACAGTAATGTATGCTGATGACTTCTTAGTGTTGGCATAGGAGATATGGGACCCTATTTTCACAACCAGAAATCAAGGCACTTGATCTCACAAGCAGAAGTATATTTGTGGTGAAAATGACTCAGAATCTTTGACATTTGGACTGACTCAGAAAATCCAGGAGATATATATATATATGTATCTCTACACACACATATATATTCACACACACACACAACTGAGTTAATTCCTTTATAGACTTTATATTTATCAAATCGTAATATCCATTCTCAGATTGTGTGCATGAGTGTGTATACACGTGTATACGCACACACACCTACACACATATATTTTTTAATATATGAATTTGAAAAGGGACATTTAGTGTCACCAGAGAAAACTAAAGCAAAGCTGAAAAGTGCTGTTCCAGCCCCAGGCCACCCTCTGGTCCTGCCTCCCAGCCCCAAGCTGCGCGTCCTCTGTTCCAGCCTCTGAGCCCTCTCCTGCTGCTACTTCTTGGGAGGGCATTGTGTGTTAGCTTGTGGCCCAGCAGGGTCTGGCCGTAGAAGGTGACTGCACTCCTCCAATAGCACTGAGGTGCACTTTAATCACTGGGAACATATGCATGGTTGGGAAGTGTATTTTTGGTGTGCATCCTACATCTGGTCTAAATGCTAATTATGAGAATAGCTTGAGCAAGGCACTTATGCCTGATTTGACTTGAAAAAAGGACTATGACCCATGCATCTTTCTTAACAACATGCAAGTTCACTTTTCTTCTCTAGGGATATTTCAGAGGGGAGGGAAAACTGGCAGAGAAATTGCTATGCAGTTTGGCTTGCACCCCATCCCCATCTCCCAGGAAGGAACAGTGATGACGCTGTCTTATAGGAGCCTTTGCTCCTGAAGAAACACACTCACACTTCCACAGTGAGAGGTGGAGGGTGGAGGTAATCAAGCGACCAAGGGTCATAGAACATTGAAGCCTGAAGGAATTTGGAGTCATACACTGATCCAGTTGAGCTCCATGCAGAGGAAGAGACTAAGAGGCAAAAGAGGGAGTCTCCTTCCCTTTAGAGTTAGTGAGGAGCTGTCTGTCCCTCGATCAGTTTTGAAAATTGTTGCTAGATTCTTATTCATTCTCTCCTTCTGCAGAAACTGCTGAGGCATGTTAGTATCTGGTCTGAGGTTGTCTGTAGATCATTCAGGACCTACTATGGTGCAGGGCACATAGTTCATGCTCTAGTACATTTTGTTGAATGAATGAGAATCCTAATTTACTCTTAACTAATGTTGGTCGTGGGTCATTGGTTCATGGTAGTTGGTTAATGTCCTGATGACACAACAGGTTGGGGTACTTGAAGATGGCACAAAAAATAGTACATTAAGGCTTCTGCACAGAAATGCCCAATACCTCCGGACTTCAAAGGCTGTCCATTGTTCCAACCTGCAGCAATCTTTTTTTACGTTGAAAATTGTAAATAATGATTGTAAATATGTTGAATTGCAAAAACCACAAATGAAACCCATCACAGCCTTTACTTCTCTGTGTGCCAAGATGTCTAAGCCTTTGACATTGGCCTTTTAATTTTATGGAAAATTACCTTATTAATATTCCTAGATCAAACAATTTCAGAGGAAAATGGTATAGGGTAAAACTCTTCTGTGTTTCTGAGAACTTTGCTGTCTGAATGTCTAGTCTGAACTCTGACTCCTGTTCTGCCACTCACTACTTATATGGCCTTGAGCAAGTTCTTAATCATTGACCACTCCCTGAGCCTCAGTTTCCACATCTGTAAAATGGGTTATGTCAGAGCAGTTTTGCAGATTTATGTGAGTAAATATGTAGCACCTAGCATAGGGCCTGGCCCAGAAGAAGTGCTCAGTGGATGCTAGTTTTAAAAAGCCCATCTGGTGGCCTGAAACGTACTTATGCAGTCTCTCCAGTATGGAAGAGCATGATTCCAGCCCATGGGGTGAAAGCAATCAGCCTGCGTGCCTCACACCCAGCCTCATAGCAGCTTGGCAGGAGCAGGGGTCTCAGCCTTTGCCACTGGCTTTGGGCAATTCACTGCTCCTCTTTGACTTCAGGTTCATCATTTGAAAAGTAAAAAGACTGAGCCCCCTTCCAGTTCTGAAATCTTAGATACAAAGGAAGAATACCCACTGAATTGTCTCCCGGTAGACCGGGTGTTCCTCGAGGCAGATTTTGGCCCGTTCATCCTTCTGTGCCCAGTGCCCAGCCTGTAAGGGTTCTCAGTGAATGTCGGTAGAAAGAATAAATTTAGGAAAAACATAAAACTGGGGATATACAGTCCTCATTTGTACCTGCTTGCTCTAGGTTAGATTTCCACAAGCGTGAGAGTTGCTCTTGGCATTTTTCAATGTAACATTTCTTTTTAAGGGTGAGAAAGTTGCCAGTGGTTTATATGGGCTGAGACGTGAAAGGTAGGTCTCTGTTCCTTAGCCTCAGGCCCTTGGCCCCTCTGCCTCTCGAGGGCAATGGGCAGCAGTTAGATTAGCTGTGGCAGGGTTTTCCCATTTACCACCTCACCTCATGGGGTAGGTCCTGGATTAAGTGACTTCTTTTTTGTTAATGTTTTATTTACTGGAGTATAATTGACATACAATATTATGTTAGCTTCAGGTATACAACATAGTGATTCAGCATTGGTATACATTGAGAAATGGTCACTGCTCTTAAATCCAGTTATCATGTCACCTTACAAAGTTAATAAAATATTCTTGACTGTGTTCCCCATCCCATACATTACATCCTCATGGGTCATGGCTTCTTTTTTAACGGGAGAAAGTCAAGGACAGAGGGTCTCCGTGATGGGCTCAAGATCACACAGCCAATCTGTGGCATAATTGGGATTGGACTCCAGGTATCGTAACTCCAAACCTCAGTCCTTGGAGCCTTCACAGCTGTGGTGGCCTCAGGCCACTGTGCGTAGGGGGGTAGGTCGGCTACACTAAGGGTGCTTCCTTCCTAACAATTCTGCTTTGGTTTACACACGAGATTGGTGGGTCACTTTTGTTTGAGCCAAGGATACCTTGGCCAAAAGGAAGGTTTTTACATCCCTAAACTGGAACGTCATCCTAGTTAACTTGTATGTAAAAGGTCAAAATTAAAGAATGATTTCTATGCAAAGAGAAGCTTCAGCTCACCTGTTTCTTTCTCACCCTTTCTCACTGCAGGTTAACTGTAATGGCTTCACAGTTGAAGATGAAGAGCTTTCTCATTTGGGATCAGCAATATTTCCCGAGTAGGCTGAGTTTGACTTTACTTCTTTTCTTTTTTACTTAACACTAATTAGATTTTTTTATTATTATTATTAAATAATCTACCTTAACTGCATGTGGCAGACATGAAACTCCAAGGGAATTAAGACACCTTTTTAATTCTGCCAGGTTTCAAAATATTTCCCATACATGTAAGGATCCAAAGGTAGTAGTAGTTAAGAGAACTGTTGCTTGTTAAGTCCTGCTAGGTATGGAGCTGTTATTAAAAGAGTATTTTATCGTGTGCATAGAAGGAACAGTTTGTACCCTGCTGAGAAATTTGCTTTTTGCACGTCTTTGGTTCTGGAAATCTTTGGGTTTCTTACACTCGAAGTGAAACACTAATTGCCAACCAAGAATTGGCCATAGGCTAATGCAGAGACAATATGAGCTGCTTCTACCTCTGTTTGTTCTCGAAAAATATGAGTGTAGAAACAGCACAGTTGGGGAGGAAGACTCTGCTCAAGTAGCGAACTAGGAAAATTTCAGAGAACGACAGGATTTTTCTTCAGAAATAAGTAATTCAAGAAAGGCTGGCCAGCTGACAAATGGAGATCTTTATAGCTCTGACTGTCATGGATTTGCCAAAAACGGCTTTGCCATGGTGTTTGATGGAACGGGTATTTTCAGAATGCTTCAGTTCCCTGAAATCCAGCCCTCACTCCACAGATGGAGCAAAGGAACCCTCCCTGCATCCCCTGTCTGAGTGAATCCACAGTGTAGATTGGCGAGGTTACTTAATATACACCACCCAAGCCTCTTGGGCTGAAGCGGAGAAAGGGGACACCCATGTGTTTTCCGTGGATGACGTGTGAGCTCCTGGTGTGTGTGTGTGTGTCGTCGCCGCCTGTATCTGCATGTCACCCGGGTCTGAAAGATAGAGAAGCACCTGTACAGACCCATGTCTCCTGGGCACCTGCCGTAGGCTTTTCCGGCCAGTGCAACCAAAAGTTTATTCACGTGATATTGTCCCCATGGCCAAAATGATGTCCTCAGCCGTTTGGATTCTGATGGTGAGGAAAGAAGTGTCTTGGGGAGAAGCCCTTGGGAAAAGGAAGGAGAAACCGAGAGAGGCCATCAGACCCTCTTTAGAAGGCTCTTCCTGACAACTTCAGACCTGAAAGAACGTGTCTGCTCTCAGTGTTTTCCAGACTAAGAGCAAAGGTCAGAGTGGTATTGTCTGAGGTTTTACCCAGCCCAGTGATGGCAGAAAGGAGAATGACGATACCAAGGGCGTGAACTGTTTTAGGTTCTTTGCCTTGGTGAATTTCTTCCACCCTCATTGAAAGGATATCCAGGAGTCTGTCTTGAAATGAATTAATAGTTCTACAAAAGATTCTAGAAAGCAGCTTTTTCTTTAGTGACAACTTTCAGTGCATTTGTTTATCATATTCCTCGGGGCCTGATTGCCTGTCGGTAAGCCAAGTGGGCTGTGCTGCGTGGCGGGAGCGACCCTTCCTAAGGACAAGACAGGGGACTTGCTACGTGTTCTCCCAGTCCCGAGGCCAGCCACATAGCTCGCTCACTCAGGCCAGTAGCACCTGGGTGGCGGAAGAGGACCGCTCCCTGTTGTGCTCGGCAAACCCGGGCCAGCTCGCCCTCGTTGGGCCCTGCTGCCCTCTGCGGGCCCTGCTGCCCTCTGCTCTTTGGTACTGGGGCAACCAGGGGCAGGATTCTGGTTGCTGAGGGCTCAGGCAAATGACCCTGGCCACCAGAGCCATGTTGCATATGGATGTGCGTGGCCACCTGAGCCCCAGTTTCCGGGCAGTTTTAATCGGGGGAAAAAATCCCTTTGGGCAGAAATCACATCGGCATTGTGATTTCAAAGGCAGCATTTTCAGAGATCAAGCACTTTTTCCCTGTAGTTTAGAAATTTCTGTTCTCAGAACTTTGACCTTGATATAATCAGAAAGCTCCAAGCCCCTCACATAGGCGAGTCTCTCTGTCCTCTCCTCTGTCCCTGAAAAGCAGACAGTGACAGCGGGAGCAGTAATGTCCCAATTTTCCAGATGAGGAAATCCAGGTGCAGAGAGAGAGGCAGCTGGGCTCCTCGGGGCCTCTCCGGGCACCCCAGGCCCTGCCCGAGGAGGCTGGCCTCTCCCACGGAGGTGGTTCCCCGACAGCTGAAGAAAACACGTTAGACATAATCCACGAACAGAAGAAGCCGCTTGGAACCAGCACCGAGTCTGCCCTGCGCAGTGTCCAGTGGAGGAGCCGTTTGCCACGGCCGCTGGGCTTTCAGTCCTTCATCCCACAGGAGGGAATGGTGGTGGGATTCATCGTTGCTGCTATTTTTATTGTTGTGTGGGTTTTTTTTTTTTTTGGCCGAGATGTCACCATTTTGAATTGTGAATTTCGCTTTTCAATATTGTTAGAGACATTAGATATGATATAGATACAGGCAGGATAACCTCTTAGACTCTGATGGCCAACTATTAGATTGTTTTTTAAACATCCTACAAAGATCCCATTCCTGCAACTTACTAAGTAAATAGCCCAGGATTGCCCGATCAGTCTGTCCGCCTTCTTGAGAAAATTGGGTTTTCTCTTCTGATTGACAGCGTTGCATTGATGAATCATAGCTGTTGCCCCAATGTCATTGTGACCTACAAGGGGACCCTGGCAGAAGTAAGAGCTGTACAGGAGATCAGCCCAGGAGAAGAGGTGAGTGTGCGGCCGGTGGTGGCCGGGGCCGTGGGTTTCCGCCTGCGGTTTTACAGGGCAGTCTGGAAGATTCCGTGCGGCAGCACTGGGCAAGACGGGCTGAGCCCAGCAGCTGGACTGTTTCTGGCCTCGGGCCCTGCAGGTTAGTGATCAGGTTCATGACCCATGCCTTCGAGCCTCACGCTTTTGCCTTCCATTCGATGCTCCCCATTTCCGTCTGTGGCCAAGAAAAAACAGGAAAGAATAAATTTGAGCTGAGTCCCTTACAAAGATTGATAGAGATTTACAGAGAAAAAAACACTGCCAAAATGGGCACAGTGAAATTTTGGAAGCTCCTGAGCATCTCTGTATTTCTACCACCAAACAATGAATTTGAGCTCTTTTTTAATTAGCAAATTTTGGCCTGTTTTTCTCCCCCCAGAAGGTCAATACCATTGTTATCTGAAAGAGAGAAAAGCCAGCCCGGCAGTAGCTAAAGAGTTAAAACTCCAAATGGACACATCAGCCTTGCACATGCTGTCAATTCCACATCTGATCTCTAGAGAGATCATTTTTTAGGAATGCGGTTCAGGTAGCTGGCCGTACACACCGACAGGGTACGGGAGGCAGTCTGTGGCCAAGAGGCACCCTCCTAACTTAGGGACGCGGAGAAAGCCAGCTGTTCTGTCCCCTGCGCAGCGATGCCCTCCCCTTTCCCAGGCCCTGCCTCTGTGACCATCTTCTAAGATGCCTCCAGAAGGCTCCAAACGGCTGCTTGGCGAATCGCTAGAGGAGTGCTGTGTGTTCTTAAATAATAAACTCCCTAGCAAGGACACGTGAATTGGTAGGGAACATAATCACACATTCAATTTCAATTTAATCATCTTCAGTGCTATTTTAAGGTCCGTGTCTGGATAGCTTCAATTTTAAATGCAATGCTTGGTGTGCTAAACGATCAAGGCCTTGGCTTCTTCAGAAGCTGTTTACCAACCCACAGCCAAATGGGAACCCGAAGGCCGGGGCACAGATGAGACTTTCTGCCCTTCGCTTAATTCATCACGACGAGAGTACCTTGTTTTCGGTTGGGGCATCTTGGTTTCCAGATACCTTGCGACTACGCTGATGCCCCTTTTGTTAAAATACACAGTCTCAGTGGGTCAGAATGTAAGTCACCAGGCTCCAGGCTCCCGTGGGGCCGGGTGGGGACTCCGCAGTCTGTCACTGAGAGAGGCTCAGCCTCGGCTTGCGCAGCAACACTGAGCGGCCTCTGTCGCCATCTTCTGGGCCCTTGTGTTTGTTGCGTGATGTGTCCATCCGTCCTGTCAAAGAAATGAGGAGGGAGGCCGTGTGGAGCTTGCTCCTGTTGGTTTGCCCTCCGCTGACAGATCGGAAATGCGGTAACCTCACGTCAGGCCAGTCAGTGCTTTGGGGGAGACTTGCCCTTCAAAGAGGGTGTCAGATGAGCCGCGAGGTCTACACTACTGCCCTTTGGGTTGGGAGCTTGGCTTGGTGGCGCCTGCAAGCACCCAGCCCTGTGCAAGTCCCCCCTGCCTGCCTGCCCGTGCCCGAGGTTACTGGCACGCTAACGGCTTTGTGACATCCATCTGTTCGTTCAGACATTTGCCTGATGGTGTGGGATGAGCAGCAAGTGCCGTCCCAGTGAGTAGATAATGGGCAGTTAAATGCCGGGCTCCTCCATATGCTCTAAGTCCCGGTTATAGACCCTGTTAGAAAAAACCAAGGACGGGAGGACCCAGCGAGCCCAAAGGCAAGACTTTTCCAAGTTCTCTGGCCCAGCTGGGTAAGGCAGCAGCATGCTGGTGTCCTAGAGGCTGTGTCTTCCCTCTGCGGACGTGCCCAGCCTGCCCGGCCCAACTTCTTGCTCCCTTGCCAGCTGAGTGCAGATGTGTCCCTGCCTCCCCTCCACCCAGCAAGGCGTTCAAGCCGGCCCAAGCTGTGAAAGAAACGAGGCTGAAGGAGGGCTGCGCAGACACAGACCCCGGCCAGTCTCAAGGATGAGTCGGGTCTGTGCATCTCCATGTGACGGGGCCATGCCCTTGCTGGGCATGCTTTCAGGCCTCCCCATTTACTGTTCTTGGGACTCCTTGATTCTCTAGAAGGCGGGAAGAGAGACCCTTTCTCTCCAGCACAAGGAGGGGGACAAAACTAGGGGATTGCTGACTTAAAAGAATTCGGGGTTTTGTTTTATTTTTTTTAAGATTTTATTTATTTGACAGAGAGAGAGACAGCGAGAGAGGGAACACAAGCAGGGGGAGTGAGAGAGGGAGAAGCAGGCTTCCCGCTGAGCAGGGAGCCCAATGCGGGACTCAATCCCAGCACCCTGGGATCATGACCTGAGCCCAAGGCAGACACTTAATGACTGAGCCACCCAGGCACCCCAAGAATTCGGGGTTTTAAAGGGAAGAGCCATCTCCCCAGCTGTGGCCCTCCTCGGGGCCCATCCCTGTGAGTGTTTGCAGAGCCCCCCAGGAAGGAGAAGGAGCCAACGTACCTGAGGCAGACAGCATTGTCCACTCTTTGGACCCCCTTAGGTATTCACCAGCTACATTGACCTCCTGTACCCCACAGAAGACAGGAACGACCGGCTAAGAGATTCTTACTTCTTTACCTGCCAGTGCCAGGAGTGCACCACCAAAGACAAGGTAGGCCCCCGATCGGGTAAAGGTGCTGACTGTACCCTGCACCTCAGGACCTTGGTACCAGTCGAGTGCCCTGTCTGCCTGGGGCGTCTCCTCCTACCCTTTAAACCCATTTTACTAAGACAGCTAGAGGGAAATCAAGTTACACCAGGTCTCTGTTCAAACCCAGATCCTCACAGCTGATGAAAACATTTGCATTACACCATACAGTTAAGAGAAGGATTTGCCAAATTGCTGTTTCTTGGAAAGAAATGGCTGCTCAGAAAAGAGCGGAGGGGAAAAGCACATGAAAGTAATTTTCAGGCTTTCCAGCCTGTTCATCAGAATATGGAAAATTTTCTCTGGTATTACCCATGTTCTTTTGGCCATGCTCCCCCTTCTCATTCTGTTCTCTTGATTCATAGATGTGTGAACCCACAGATCTGCCCATAGAAAACATATTCTAAGTGTCCTGCCTAGATAAGGATTGTCTAGAAAATTCATACTTTGTTTGTTGTAAAAAGGTATTGGAGTACTGAATTTCTTAGATCCAGTGCCTGATTTCCTTGCATTCTTTTGCAACTTTAGAATGGGCAAGCCCCTATCTTTGCATGGGAAAGTAGACTATTTGAGAGGTTTCCCCCCTCAGTGTAGTTTCCGTGGGAGGTAACACCTTGCACCTGTGGACATCTCCCTCAGGATAAGGCCAAGGTGGAAATCCGGAAGCTCAGTGATCCCCCAAAGGCAGAAACTATCCGTGACATGGTCAGATATGCACGCAACGTCATCGAGGAGTTCCGGAAGGCCAAGCACTACAAATATATCCTTTACAACTGTCCAGAAGCTTACTGCCCCTCACCTGCAGGAAGTGCCAGAGAGCTGGGAGGAGGGAGTGGAAGAAGGGTGGGCCTAGGATTCTGAACGTGAAAGGAGGAATGTCTCCTGGCAGATGTGGACAGAGTAACTGACTGCCCGTGACTTTGTGTCAGCCGCATCCAAGTTGTGTAGTGTTGATTTCATCTGACTTCTTGTTTCACTAGTGTGGTCAGGAGCTGGATGTGGTAGAAGAGTTTTATGGTCAAAAGCCATGAAGGAGAGTTCCTTGAAGGCCCGCATTGCTTGGGTGTTGGACTCTAGGCAAGCACAGTACTGAGGGCTTTGCCTATTATTGCCATCCCCGTGTAACAGATGGGAACAGACGCTTAGATAGCAAGCAATGTACCCAAGGGACAGAGCTCACCAGGATTTTTGCCCCAGGTCTGCTGACTACCATAATCCATATTCTTAACCACTACATTACAGTATTTTCTTAGGTTGAAAAGGCATCACATTTACACTGGGGGAAGAACTAAAAGCAGCAGAGGAAATTGAGAGAGGCACAATTTTTTTCCCCCTCAGTCTAAAATTTAAAGAACTTTCCCATAGTGGGGACTTCTTCCTTAAAAATGCTTCAACTGAAGTGCTGAGCTTGGGTGAATGAGGTTGAAGATTTGTGATCCTAAATATTGTTTACAGCTGAACCGAGGGTCTGTTCCCTGTGGCTAAAATTTTTCAATTGTTCAGTAGTTGAGGTCTTCAGTTTTTCCCGTAGTTTGTTTCTTTAAGAAAAATATTCTTGAAGAAAAAATATTTTCCTTTCACTTTTGCTTGGCTTTCTGTAATTTACTTTTTCAGAGGGTGACGGTAGGGGCAGAGTGGATGGAATAATTCCTTGAACCCAACCCTGGGCAGTCTCCCAAGTCACCAGAGCCTGTGGTTCCCTTGACTCCAGAGCACCCCCTAGTGAGCTGCTGGAGATCTGCGAGCTCAGCCAGGAGAAGATGGGCTCCGTGTTTGAGGACAGCAACGTGTACATGCTGCACATGATGTACCAGGCCATGGGCGTCTGCCTGTACATGCAGGACTGGGAAGGAGCCCTCCGATACGGACAAAAAATCATTAAGCCCTACAGGTGATTGCAATGGCTGTTCTCATGATCTTAGCAGGGACTGGAATTTGGTGATTTGGAATGCTGTTTTTGTTTTCTGACTGTCCTGTGTTGGAACATGCCTAGAACAGCTTTCCCATTCTGCAGCCACACCTGGAGGCACAGGTGCAGGCTGCTGTTCCCTCTGCCGTTTGGAAGAGACACCTGTGGAGGCAGGCTGAGGTTATGAAGGGGGTGCGGGGCAAGAGCCCTGCCAGGACCTGTCCAGGGTGCTGTAGCCAAAGTGGTTAATTCCCATCAGTATTAAGAAGCCACCATCATGTTTGTTTTCTGTCCCATGCCTTCCAAGTTAAATACACTTACTCATTGGTAAGTGGTGGTCTCACATCCCTGCTTTTCCATCGTTAGTCACACCATCCCCTTTTTGTGCTTTTGGAAATTGCAGCCCAATTTGCAAATGGGGACATGCTAGGACCATTGTGTTGGCTCTGGTTATCCATTATCCCCCACCTCCCACCCCTAGCTCTGAATAAAGCAAGTTGGATTTTAACTTACGGTAATAATGGATATCAGCCCCGGGGAAGTTTCCTGTCGAGAGGGTTTTTAAACCTTAAAGTGTGTGACAGATGGAGGCTGTGGCAGTGTCCTCCGGCTCTGATTAGCCATTTCAGAGCTGGGATGACCTAGATCTTATCAGTGGGGCCCTTGTTAAACACATTCACATTGTACATTTACAGGGTCTCCCTAAGACCCAAGTGGCCCAGAATCTCTGGGCATTAGACCTGAGATCCCTGTGCCCCCAGAAACACCCCAGGTGTCTCTCATGGATTTGAGAAGCCCTCAGTACTCCCTCCTGTTCTAAGGTTGGGGACTGTAAAGTTTGTGTCCCTTCTGGATTTCCAGGCCTTCCACTTACCCTGCCTTGCCCGGATTAGCCATCAGGGGGCGCTCAAGGGAAGCCAACTCCTAAAATCTGCTCTTGGAAATAATTTGCTACATCAGAGGCTCTCAAAGCCCGTCTTCTTCCTGGGGTGGGTGAGAAAAGCCTCTGGTCTTATGCAGACTGCCCTCTGTGAGATCTGGAGGGAAGGGATGAGAGAGACAGAAAGAATGAGATCATCTTAGCTTTGTGGTCCCTCTCCCAGCAGGACCTTGCTCTCCTGGACCCTTCCTTAGCTTGCTGAGCTCTCCTGGAGGCCAGCTCTGGCCTTCTGTGGGGCCCCTGGGGCCATGGCTTCTTCTAAGCAGCATGATGCCGCCTGCCCAGGAATACAGCTAGAATGTGCCTCTTCTAGATGGTTTTTGAGGGTAGAGCAGTACAAACCAGTCTGTAAATCAACACCTACCCACACACGCATTCTCTCTCCCCACATCCGCTCTCACCCGTGAGCTGTCTCCTGGTCTCTTTCCCTGGCAGGCCCTAGCCATCAGCCTTGTGAAAACCGGAGAGAGAACACCTGCTGTATATAAAGCCCTCTCCTGGACAACAGAAAGCTTGCCTAAGGAGAAGGTGTTCTCCTGACTTCAGAGAGCTGGCAGCTTTGCTAAACCAACTGATACCATAGAGTGTGACAGAAAGCTGGGGTCTTGAGACACACGGGTGTGTGGATGTTTAGATGTACTGTCTTTTTAATATGAGGGGATAAGCCTGGTGTTTTCATAAATAGGGGCTTCATTTTAAAAGATGTTTTCCCAGTGCTCTGCTCTGGGTACACCAAAACAAGAATCTGGGACTGGGATTGGATGTCGTGTTTATCGATGTTTTTGTGTAGGATTTCCCCTGCAGTTTTTCTGTAGCTTTTCAGAAACACAAACTGCGTGAAAGGAAGAGCCTCTGGGATGCTTAGGGTTGAGCCATCCACACTTGCCCCCCCGCACCTGCTAGGGCTCGGAGGAGTCTGGCTGCGGTGGGGAGTGGGCCATGGGCTCAGTAGCCATGGGCTCGCTGTGCCTGGTCTGCAGGCTGCGTGGGAGCTTTTGTCAAGTGGCCTGTTACCTTCTCTCTTGCTGCAGCAAGCACTACCCTCTGTACTCCCTCAACGTGGCCTCCATGTGGCTGAAGCTGGGGAGGCTGTACATGGGCCTGGAAGACAAAGCTGCTGGAGAGAAAGCCCTGAAGAAGGTATGTCTGCAGTGTGGGGCTGGGGGACCCGGCGCCCCATGGCTCCTTTTTCCTTCATCCCCTGCCTTCCCACCTGATAGCACCGAGTGACTGAAGTCCTAGAGACTTGACCGGCTCTTGAGCCACCTCTGGTCAGAGAGGTGGGAGGGGGCAGACTGGGCAGGTCAGAGTAGGGCAAGTGATTGAGCCTTTGCCTTGTCTGCACCCAGGCCCTCCCACAGGAAGGGGTGCGCCCATCGAGAGGGGCTGGCTGCCCTTCTGGGCACAGCCCATGACTGGGGAAAAGGGGGTACCGCCCCCATCCCACGTGAAGCCCTGGAAGTGGACAGAGGCCACGGGGTGGGTCAGAAGACCGTGGTGAGGGAATCTTCCATTTGTCTGTCCTTCGGATTATAATTATGCAGTTGGAGTTTCTAAAATGTACTTAACAACCATCTTCACTGTTCATCCAGTACCAGTTACATGCCAGGACCTTCATGTGTGTTTTTTCTTTTAATTTCTTACAAAAATGAGATAGATTTTCCTGATGGAAAAATTGAGATTCCTACAGGCTGAGGCCTTCCTTCAGACTGAGGTCTTTCTGAGTTGAAAGCGTCCGTTCCACTTGCCCAGGCTGTGGCCCACACCCGGGGCAGACCAGGCCACTGGGCAGTGTTGGCCTCCCTCGGTGTCCACAGCTGCCCTGTGTGGGCGATGGCGCAGGGCCCTGACCTGGTACCTGATCAGAGCTCAGAATCACCATCCTGAATATTGGTTCTCGTTGTTCTTTATGTAGAAGTTAGCAGTTGATGAAATGTAATCTTTGAGACAGTCTCTTGAGTCCTATAAGAGAATGTCTGTGAAAGTTAGGGCCAGATTCCCTGTCTCTTCCTAGTAGACTACTCGGGAAGACGGTATAAGGTCCCACATCCCAAATGGAAGGGTCCGGGCCCGACTAGGCCACAAGTGTGACCTCAGTATAAACTTTTCTGTTTTTAAACCATAGAATTTACCTCCTCAGACAACAGATTTACTCTTTTGCTGAATTGAGGGAAAACTGACCAGTTGGGTCACAGCTGCAAGGTGCTGGTAGGTAATGAGGTACAATGTGATCAGCGAAGGACACAGGAGATCTGAGCAAGGAGCGGGAGTGATGTACATAGAGGGGCCGGAGCAGGGGAGGCATTTGAAACAGGACGTTCCTGAAGGCTCACACTGTTCTTTGGCCTGCCGCCTGTTGGTTTGAGATCTATGAAGTGAATGGTATAAATGAAAGGATTGTCCATCAGAGTCACAGGCCATCAAAACTTCCCTGTTTGGAGAGTGGAAATAATTTTTCTATCTGTAAGTAATATAGTTGAATACAAAAAAGCAAAAATAAACGTGCAGGTAACATTTGGGATATGCTTCCTATATGTCGGACCCTATTCTAAACACTTTGTGTACTAACAACTCTGAGAGGTAGGCCTCATTCCTGTTTTGCAGATGAGGAAAATGAGGCACAGAATAGTTAAGCAAGTTGCCCAAGGTCACACAGTGAGGAAATGATGGAGCCGTGGCAACTCTTCCACTTTATATTGCCCAGTTGTGAAGAAGCCTTATTATAAATATCTTCTCTCCAGCTTCTAACAGGAAACCTGCAACTACTTTTAAGTTTTTTTTTTAAGAATATGCATTACAAGGAAAACACGTGCTTTTTGAGGGGGAAGGACGGTTTCATCATGTCTTACGGATTAGTGGTGTGAACTAAAATCAGAATAGGTTTGGTGTGAAGTTCTCTGTTCCAGCACCACCTGTTTACTTGGTTGAGCACAGCCAAATAATTCTATCCCTAAAGCATTTCTTACTGCAGTCTCTGGGATGTCATGAAATCAATTTCTCTATCATTTCTTCAGCTAGAGTAGAATAATGTTTTATTCAGTGGTACAGACTGGATGACTAGTTGGTTAGCAGATAATCTTGTCTACTTAAAAAGAAAAAAAGCTAGGCTCTGGAGGAGAACGGGGCTCTAATTTGTCCTGTGCCTTGAAGCGGAGCAGTCTTGGCTGAGGTTACGTTGGCCCGGGGTGCGGTCGAAGGGGACTGCCTCCAGGCTCTCAACTCTTCACTTGTCTCTTTCTCTCCTAGGCTATCGCCATCATGGAAGTGGCTCACGGCAAAGATCATCCATACATTTCTGAGATCAAACAGGAAATTGAAAGCCACTGAAACTACGCCAACACGTTCGTTTTTATTTAAATGCTAGTGCAGAAGCCTTCAAGAATTTGAATATTTCCAGGTGTACACATGACTCCTGCATTTCTGTAGAATCGCTGGAATGAAAACACCTACACGCCCTTAAACCTCACACATGGCTTACCTGAACTTGGTCTTAATCTTTACTCTTAGTACCAAAATAATTTCTGAATGCTTTCATTGCCCTAAGAGATAATGACATGGTTTCATTTGTTATCCTAGACTTTGGACAGATTGAGTTTTAAAAGAATGTGGTTATTTTTCCCTTCATGCCTATTATAATGTTCTGAACACACTGGAATGATGAAGGAGAATAAAAAAGGTAACGGTATTTGAAGTTTGTCTTTTCTTCTTTGTCTGTGGGGAGGAGCTCACCGTGGCGGTGGGAGCTGGGTCCAGGAGGGGCAATCACCCCCGCTCTGCATCGGGGGTCAGCCTACACTGGCTCTCAGGGCTTAGTGACCTTGGAGGAAGAAAGAAGGTGCAATGAAGTGACCTGAGTGCCCCACCCTGGCAGGGGAATGCGGCTGTTTTGAGTCTTCGGTCTAGTATCTGAAATCCCTTTAATGCATAAAGGTGCCTTGCTTCACTTTCTTGGCTCCACCCCCCTCCCCCCCATCTGTCTTGAAAGCTGACTTTCCATTCCTTATTCTGTTGATTGTTCTCATGCAGGACTCTCCTTGTTTGGAAGCCCTCCAGGGTAAGCTGGAGAAGGAAAAAAAAATTTTTTTTCCTTACCAACTCTGTGTTATTGAGCAAACACTGATCTGTCCCTGAGTGGCCAGGAGGAATTCGGCTTCCCACAGCCCGGAGGGCAGCAACCTGGGCGCTGTTTGCTAGCAACCGCCGCAGAGGACCCGACCCAGCCCGCCTGCACCCCCTGGGACGCCCTGTTTCCTGGAGGAGGTTCCTGCAGTCCAAAGAGAGGAACTTCCCCACTGGTAATAATTAAAGCCTGCTGGAGTTTACACTTGAGCGTTCCTCCATATTCATGAGCTGCAAGCAGCTCAGCTGCAATTCGGTACATTATCCTTCCGGCCTCATCGACACACACCCCCGTGCACACATCTCAGACGTACACGCGTGTCTCACACACACGGTTAACTGCACACATGGGGGATTCAGCAGGCAGAATGCATTCTTGTTCAGTTAAGTGCGATAAGATGCTTCTTGAACACCTACTGTGTGCAAAACACTCTGTATCTCTCTCCAAGAGCTGAGAGATGAGCATCCTGCCTCCAGGGAGTTTAGTGTTTGAA
The DNA here is from genome assembly GCF_037043125.1 of Eumetopias jubatus. Lineage (NCBI taxonomy): Eukaryota > Metazoa > Chordata > Mammalia > Carnivora > Otariidae > Eumetopias > Eumetopias jubatus. The sequence goes on from NW_028274818.1 coordinate 39,523,613, forward strand.
GAATGCTAATTGACTCTGTAGTTAAGCCTAAAAGCAGCTTAGCGCCCCCCCCCGCACCTCTGTAGGTTTTATAAATGTTAGGAAAGTAATATTTTCTCAAAAAATGTAAATAATACTGGAAAAAAGCTGTTCTTTTTCTCCAGTCCGATTCTCCAGAGGTGAGCCCTGGAAACCATGTGCTGATGTGGTCCCAGTTCCCCCCATGCCCATGTAAGGTACATACGGAAACAGATGAGAAAAACAAAGGCAGAATGGCCACTGACCTATTATTTCGTGATCTCTGACTTAACAAGATGGACCTCTTTTCATTCCAGCATTTGCAGATTTGCTTCATCCTTTTCAGAGTCAGAACATTGCACTGAATGTGTCATAATTTACTCATTCTCTTTGTGGACACGTGCTTTTTTCCGGGTTGCTGTTATTTTGAACAGTGCCACAAGGCACAGTCTTCGATGTAGAAATTTGCTCTCAGGTGGCACCATTTTGGGGGCTGGATTCCTAGAAGTGGAATTTCAGGATCCAGTAGTGAAAACTTTTAAAATTTGATTAATTTTGGCCCATTTCCTTTTTTAAAAAACTGCCTCAGGTACCAAGAAGATAGAGTGTTTATCGACTCACAGAAGAAAAACAGGAATTCCTAAATACAGGAGAAAGTGCCCCATCTCATTAATAAATGCAGAGCAAACAATTCACACAGATTGGCAAAACAATTTCAAACAGTGTGGTGTTACGACGGTAGAGGAAAACAAATGCTACATTCACAGCCATTGCCTATCTTGCTAATCATGTCTCATTATTAAAGATTTTATTAGTGGGGGGAGGGGCATGGGAAGAGGGAGACTCTTAAGCAGACTCCCCACTGAGCACAGAGCTCACTGCAGGGCTCCATCTCAGGACCCTGAGATCATGACCTGAACTGAAATCGAGAGTCGGGTATTTAGCCGACTGAGCCACCCAGGCACCCCTCTCATAATAATTTATAAGAGCTCAAAATGTATTTTGGGGTATTAGCTCTTTGCCACGTCCTGAGAATATTTTTCCACTGGTTGACCATTTATTTTTCATGACACTTGCTGTAGAAAGTTTTCATCATTAAATGAAGAAAATGTTTTCATTTTTAAATGAAGAAAGGAAATAATTTTTTAAGTCTTTGTTTTATCTGGAATCATTTAATAAGAAGAGATCCAATTGTACTCTTTAAAATTTTTAATTTTCAAAATCGCTAGCCACTACAGTAGCATCATTTACTGATTTGTTTTCCTCTGCTGATCAGAAATGGTCCCATTATCGTTCCCTTAAGATTTAGGTTTATTTCTGTATTCTCAATTATTGTGGCACTGCAGAACTTTTAGTATCTAGTAGAGCTAGTCTTCTGTGTTCTCTTGACTTGTTCTGACCATTCTCCCACATTTAGCCCCCCCCGGCCCTTGAGCATCGCTTGGCCAAGCCTGCTCATGGCCTTTCCCTCCTTCCTCCCCAAAAGTGCTGTTCGGTTATTTATTAGAATTGCATTAGAGTGAGTGGTACACAGAGCACTGACCTCTCCATAACGCAAGTCTTTCTATCCAAGAATGTGGTGAGTTTATCGATTTGTCTCTTTTGCCTCAAAATGGTTAGGCTTTGTTTATATAGGTCCGACACATTGATCTTCATTCCTAGATTTTATGTTTTCTACAGCTGTTATGAATGAGCTCTCTTCTTCCATCATGGTTAACTGGTAAGTCAGATAACGTTTTCCCATTTATTATCAAGATGTAAAATCACAAAATAGAAGTATTTGATCCTGCTTTTGTCCTTTCATTGCATGTCCGTGTATGTTTTCCTTATATTTACGTTTTGCTCTCTGGGTTTACCTCCCTTAAAAAATTTCCTTCCTCAGCTCACAGTCTGGAGATAAACCAGGCTACTGGTGGTTACTGTTTATCTCAAAATTATACGATAAGACTTTTTTCTGTTATCCAAAGAAAATAAACTGAGTCCGTGTACTTAGTCCATGAAAGAGAAAACAAATGAGCATATGTACCTTTTCTCTTTCCATTCTGCTTCTCCCCATTTCCACGGGCACTTTGTGTATTACCATTTTTGTAATTGTTTTGTTGCCCCCGTCAACACATACACAGAATTATTTCTATGTTTAATGCGATGTGCTCACCATTCCCTCTCACCCCAGAGTGGCTCACGGGATTCTCACTTACGTGGTGTGAAGTACGCTGGGACCTCAGTGGGTAGACTCCCTGTGGAGGTCCAGGAGGGTAAATGGGCTAACACAGAAGTGGATCTATTGCCCTGTTACTCCTCGAAGACACAGTGTCCACCCTCATCACCAGGGGTTCACTGGGGTTTCACGGGGGATGTCTCCAGCAGGTGATGGGCTGAAAATATGGGCAGGGCCGCCTTCTTAAAACCTAGACAGGAGCTGCTGAAGGATAAACCAAGGACGGGGGTATCCCAGAGCAGCCTGGGGCCTGCTGTTTCCACGTGGACAGTCCAGGGTCTGAGGAAGTGACAGCTGGGGGAAGGGACTTGGCATCTGCTAAGGGTTATCACGGCACTGGTGGGAAAGATCCCTTTCTATGTATTTTTCACTCCAAGTGATTGACCTTGGTAGTTTTTTTTTTAATAACCATGACACAACTTTGGAAATTTCAAACTAATTCTTCAGTATGATCGAGTTATACAGAAATAAGTGGGTAGAAATAAATGGGCTTTAAAATAGTGAAAAAGCAGATTTTACCAGGCACTTTTGCCTGTGAAAATCCTTAAAAGTAAAGGAGGTAGGTGCTTTCATCTAATGCAAACATGTATGGCACAGAAGAAAGGAGATTCAACTGTTTTCTCTGGAAAAAAAAAAAAAAAAGGTTTATTGCATATGGAAGTCAATAGGTATCTTTTACAAAAAAGAATAAAGATCTCACATTTGTAAAGGCACGTATGAAACATTTTACAGCAATGACAAGGGCGGTGAGAACAAACAATACGCAACTGGGACCATTATCTAAAGACTTTATAAAAACAGACAGGAAACAGTGCAAAAAATACTGTCAAAAGTCAGTTTTACACACCTCATAATTGTGTCTAAAACTGGCAAGCATAAGCTTATTTACTGATATAAAAAAAGCACATAGAATAGCATGCATAGTTTTATTTAAGGCTTTGAATATTATTGAGAGGGAGTCTATACCAAATTAAAGTTGCCATGAATATTAATAAATCACTCCCTGACATAGGGAATGTCCTATAAACTTCTCACTCCCTCTCTCCCCTTACAATCCCCGTTTTGTAGTAAAGAGACTGGACTTGCATCTTGCAAGGTAGCAAGCAGCAACGGAGGGAGAACAGAGGTGTTGTCAGGATCCCCAGTCCCACCCTGGAATGCGTAACTCACGGCAACAACATCCTAGGCAACCGGTTACATTTCCAGGTCAGCTCACAACAGCCCGCCACACTGGGCTGACCCATCCTTACATTTCAGCTCTGTTAGAAGCCCAAAGGCTTCTGTGGGCTGACCCAAGAACCTTAAGAACAAACTGGTGTCTAAGCTGGGGACTTGGCTGCACATTGTTTCAAAAGGAAACCTATGAAATGTCAATTGTTTTGAATGATACGACAATTCACGTTTTATAAAACAGACAAGGAAAGCATCAAAATACTGAGTTAAGTAACACAACAAGAAGTCCAGTGAAACAAACTAGGCCTGTTATTTGATGTAACACGATTTATATAAGGTTATATGTTTAAAGAGTCATCTGCATATGTAAACTGTTTCCATTTTCCCATTTAAGAATCCTTAAGCATGTCAGCTATCGAAGGAACAAAGGACAGACACAGGAAATCATCTCTGATGAAGAGTAACCTTACTTTTAAAAAGGTATATGGTTAATAGATTTTTAAGATTCCGAACTGGCAAGAAAGTTTAGCCAAAGGAAATGGCAGTAACGTTTTACAATGTTCACGCTGAAAAAAAAAACAAAGGCTCTGAATTACAGCTTTCAGCTCCCTGGGGAAGGTGGCTATTAGCTAACACTGTGGCTGAGGGAGGTGGGAGGCCCCTGAGAAATGCAGAGAACACCAGGCACCCCTGCTCTGAGAGCTATCCTGACTCAAAGCAGGATTCCTGAGATTTTAGCAAAAACGGTTCCACCCCCATGGCGCAAAAAGACTCCAATCCACTCTTTTCAGCTTTCTCCTGGAAACCGGCGGTCAGGTGAGAAGGCATCAGGGTTTCCCAGGAGGAGGTTGTTGGGGAGAAACAACAGGGCAAGGTACACAGTGGCCGAACAGCTTCTCCCGCCCCTCCCGGTGGACAACCCAGAACTGGCCACCATAGGACCTGTCCCAGCTCCCGGCGCGCCCCGCCCTTTCCCTGCTGTGCCATCCCGGCCAGGTGAAGAGGCCATGCCCCAGGGAACAGGTCAGGAGGAGGAAGCTCAATACAAATGAATCTGACCCAAGTCACCCTGCCAAACGCAGCCACTGGGAATGCATGGAAGTTCACCGAAAGAAATAGAAAGTACCTACTGCTAACCATCATTGTTTCAAACAGGACTGATCATCAAATCCATCATTTCCTCCAGTACCGAGGAGTGACAATGTCTATCTACCACCACCAAGGGGAAAACGGGCAAAGGGCAGCTTCTTGGTTGCTGACAATTTTCCATTCTTTTTTAAGATTTTATTTGAGAGGGAGAGCACGAGTGGGGTGAGGGGGCAGAGGCAGAGGGAGAAGCAGGCTTCCCGCGGAGCAGGGAGCCCAACACGGGACTCGATCCCTGGACCCTGGGATCATGACCTGAGCCGAAGGCAGACGCTTAACTGACTTAGCCACCCAGATGCCCCACTATTTTTCATTCTTTCTGGTTCTTTCCATTCGCCAGATCTTGTTCCTTCAAACTCTATAAGCTTTTAAAAATTAAAATTAGATTTCCTAATTATGTAATTTAGAGCGGCTTAAGAGAGTGATTCTCCATGACAAGACTGAACTAGGGTAGGGAAAGGAAAGACAAGGAAGAGCGGAGCCATAAAGCAAATGTAAAACAAGGAGAGGTCAGCAGAGCCCTGAGCAAGCGAGGTGCTCTTGGGATGAAGACAGTGATGTCACAAAACAGTCCTGCCCGTGCCCTGCAGTGAGACAAGGAACGACTGTGGTCGGTTGCTGTACCGACGTCCTCCCCGTTTCTGCACCCCGATTATAACCACGATGCGCCATCAACGGGAACGCCATCAGCAACTGGCCTGGGGCGGCGGGAGGGAAGGGCGATGCGCGGGAGCTGTGGCTGCGGATGCCGGGGGCCAGGGGGGTGGGCAGGACCCCCTGCTATTAAGGCCGCCAGGAAAGGCGAAGATGCCAGCAGGCGAGGGGCGGCGGCACGCCCGGGCCCACACCCGAATCCCCGACCTCCAGCCAGCTCTACCACAGCGCTGAGGCCCGTTGAAAACCGTGAGCCAGGGTTGAGACAGACCCCAACCCTGCAGCCCGGGCTTTCCTTGGGCTGCCGCCACGTCCTTTCCATCCCTCTGGCCTTACGGAGAGGGAAGCAGAAAGCATGAGATGTTCCAGAGCTCAGAAAATTATCTGTGAATCAATACATGTTTTTGATAGCAACTCTAGGGCTACTCTAAAATGCCCTCCCTCTTCCTCTTCCCGTTTATAACTTCCCTGGGCAAGCTTATGGCATCTTTGGGAAAGAACGATCCTGATGGCCCCAAGCACCGCAGAAGAAAAAGGGACTTTCTACGCAGATGCTCGTCATGGCCAGGCTGCACATCAGCTCTCGCCCTCCTGCCTTGTAACAAAATGTCCTTGAATTTATTTTTAAAATAGAAGGGCTGAGCGAAGCTCTGCACAGTAGGAACTGATGCACATCCTCCCACTTCACTGCACCAAACAACAATAAACTATCCGGTCTTATGCAATCGATGGATGCCAGATACTCAATATGCCAGGATCACAGACATTTTAACAGGGAACATTTTTAGTTTGACCTTGCAGAAAATGCAGCTGTACTAAGCTGAGAGATAAGAAAGGTAGTCAGAATACAAATGCTCGCCCACCTGAGTTCATAACCCAAATGCAAAATGTGAGCTCAGACAGGATAAAGGTTGCATATTAGGCAAGCTGGCTGTTGTGTTTTATGGAATCCATGAATTACAGTGACTTCTGGGGCAACACATTTGGATGGGAAGATTTGATTGGCTATACCCTCAATCTCTCCCAGGCATGTTGCTGTTACTTTCAAAGACTGCATCACCAAGGTCTTTTGCCCCCAGACGTCTCAGGAGCTGAGGCAAAGACAAGAGCCAGTCAGTTTTCTTGCACGGGATCCAAGGGAAGTTTCAAACATAATTTAACATCTTAGAGATTTCCACCCTATAGGGCCAACTAAGATTATTTCCATCCTATAGGGCCAACTAATTTGTCATCCACAATGCTGTAGGCCACTGGAAAATTTGTGCAGGGTCTATGGAAAACCCAAATTTCTCCATCTGGAAGCAGTACTGGATGAGTGGTTACTTTGTTCACAAAAAGAAATCACTAAATTCAAGCCTGATGGGCAGCTGATAAAATACATAGGAATAAAATGAAACAGAGCAGCAGAAGAGTCTTCGGTAAAATGTGAGGAAGCAGAATTGCCCACACAGGGCTGCCTAAAGATCCCAACAGTGATTACTTGGTACTTCCAGAAATTCCCTCCTCTAGGACCCCAACAGTTATTGCCAAAATGGAGGAAGAGATTAACAGTAATGTGGGTCTGACCCAGTCCCACCCCTTGTGTCTCAGCTCCCTGGACCAACTACCCCCACCTCAAAAGTGATGGTCACATCTCCCCAAAAAGAAAGTCAATAGCTGTACCTGCTTTCACCATCAAACACATCACTGGAAGTGGAGGAATGAGATTTGAAAGCACATCTGCTTTCTGGCTGAGGACACCTTCAGGCCCACACACCATGTGCCGTAAGCACTGGGCTAAGCTCGGCTAACACAGATGGTACACCAAAAAAAAAAAAAAAAGATGGCCGCTGAAAACCCCACAGTGCCGTGCCTGACGGCCAAGCCTGCCTATGAGAACGTACTAACGTCTAGGTGTACTGACATCTCCGCACAGAGCGACTTCCCAGCCCCACGAGCTGACCCACACACTGAGTGCAAAGCTCATTACAGCAAGGCCAAGCTGCTCATTTCACATGCTTTCGTGTTTGTTAGCACTTGTGTGGAGAAATGACATATGGTGTGTGGGGGACCCTACTATATCAGGGGGAAGAAAAATATTGTATAGATTAGGTTCATTCATGTGAATTTTCTGTCACTGTAACAAACAATGGTCCAGCTATTGTCAATTTCCTATGGTCAACCTGTAATTAAGCTGGAAAGGTGAGAGAAGTAGGCAGCTGGATAAAAATGCTCACCTCCTGAACCCCCTGGAGTTTAAAACTGAACCTCAGAAGCTAAGAGTAGACAGGATAAAGGATGAATGAGTATTAGGGAAACCGGTGGTCAGGTCCCACAGGAACCCTTTCGACAGGGCCCACAGAGCCCCTCTGACCAGGCTGGTGGAAGAAGGGGCCAAAGATGGCCATGTGAGTCTCACGCAAGCAATGAGAGATACATCATAGAAAAAAATCATAGAAAAAAGAAATAAATCATAGATAAATCATAATTCTTCTTCTTAACCTAAATCTAGGATCACAAAGTTTGTAAAAGTAAAATTCTCTCCATTTAAGCTCCTTGGAAGCATAGTGCTCAAAATATTCCATGTGGAGATGTTTTCCTCCTTCCCCATCTTACTGTTCCCCACCCACTGAGAGGAGAAGCTCATTCCTTTCCTCTCTGTAAGGAAATCAACATTTGGCATCCCTCTCTAATGCCGCCAAATCCTCCTTTACCTCCTATCCATGGAAAGAGGTGTGTGTAAACGAAAATGCTACCAAAGGTGGTGTCTCCTTAGAGCCCAAGGGAGCCAATAATCTCAGCAAGCCACGGCTCAGCTTCGTCAGCAGGCTCAGCTCAGCTCTGCTCAAGGATGAAGACATCAGACTCAGCCCCCGCCATCCAGGGACCACGGTAAACAAGGACAAACGCTGGGTCCCTGTGCCCGAATGAGTGCAGATCAAAGAAACAAAACATGTCAACTGGAGAACTTCCAAACCAGAGGCCCCAAAGTGTTGAATGGCTTTGCTGTGAGATGGTATCTCTCCCCGCCACCCGTTTTAATTTTCTCTCTTCAAATCCAAACAGGAAAAAAAAATAGACCCCGACAGTTCCAGCTTTAGACTTGATACATCATCAGGAGCTCATCCCAAAAGCTCTAACTAGATAACCAATTTAATACACTTTGCTTCAAGGTTTATTCCTTGGCTTGCTTCCCAGATATAAAGCATCTCAGGGTGATTATTACGCAGATGCCACTAGAAGGACGTTTGACGCCTGCTGCTAACCTCACAAGCACGTGCTGGCGTTCTCTGGAGACGAGGAAAAGGAACGCAGAATGCGCGACAGAACTGAAAACATTTGTTTTTAAAAATGAAATATGTGGAGTAACTTTTAAGTGGTTTCCTTTGGGTTTCGATAGCAACTTTGGCTAGGCAATTGGACAGCAAAGCTACTTCTTCCCCGCATTGTGTGCACGAACCACCATTCCTGTAGCACAAAGCGACAACAGCGGACAGGCTGAAACGAAGTGCGCGTGTGATGAGCTCAAGGAGACAGCGGCTCTACATGCTGCCCATGTGAGACTCGATTTTCCCAGTGGCCACGTTGGGGCCTAAGAGATGAAAGAGAAATACTGATGTTGTTCATCAGATAAGCCAGTAACTGCAGACCAACTGTGAAAACATCCCGAACAGCAGACTATCCCAAGGGTGGAAAAGTGTCTGAGGAAAGAAAACCGATACCTCTTTGCCTGTTGATGATCTAAGTTCTGGGCATCTTCTGGTGATGCCATTGAAAGTATAGGTCATACTCATGGTTTTCTTTTCAAGAACACACACCCAAATTCCATGATCTCGAGAGCTTAATTGAAGTTACCCTCCTTGACTGTTTCTTCAGACTTCAGAGTAGAAGAGAGGAGGCCCTTCCTCACCAGATACTCTGAGTCTAAATGAGAGAACCGCCACCACAACCCCTGGCCAGATGTGAAACTGAGTGGATTCCCATTCCAAAGTAGTTCACTGGGAATCTGCTTCCACACCCCTCTGTGGCTGTGTGGTAACTGGATGTCACACAGGCTCGCTCTTTCTGGCTGACCTGATGCCATTCTTAACATTTTCAGCTCAGCAAAAACAAAACAAAACAAAAAGGGCAGCAGCGGAGGAAGGCTTACATAAGGGGACACCCACAAATGTCAATTCTAAGAACAAAACCACAGTTTACAAGCTGCCTTCAAGAAGAACTAGACAAGAGAGAGGCAAAGTCCCTAAAATTCAGCCAGAGGAAAATCGTGTGGAATATGATTTACTGTGTACTGACCTTAAGAAGTTGAGGACAATGACCAGCGTAGGTTCAGGAAGAGACACAGAAGCTGCCAAGTGCCCAGAAAGGGCGGGGGGGGGGGGCGGTGCATGGAGAACAGGGAAGCAGTGAAGGGCTTCGTGCGAGACAAATCCCCGCACCTTGCATCCAGTGGCCAAAATGTGGATGACAGGGTCCTGAGTGGGCTTAGGTCTGCTCTTGCAGGCCAAAGCGTGCAGTGAGAGCTGCACAGCGGGGAGGGGGGCTCGTACTCGGTGCGCTTCCTGGCCAGGGCCCTGCCACCTGAGTGCCAAACAGCCCCCGTCAATCAGCTTTCCCAACTGTTCCTTTTACAGCTTTTCCAATGACCCGGTGACTGATGGAAAGACAGAATGTACCCAGCACCTCGACCTTCAGGCCCCCACCCAGCACACACATCCTATTTAAATAAGAAACGGTATCAAGGGCCTGCCCGGCTCCTTTCTCTTCCTACTCGGGTCCATTATCCTCTCTTAATCAGGCAGGAGGCCTAGCTGCACAGATGGCCTGGCCCGGAGCCCCAAAGACCACCAGACGGGGGCCCACTGAGCAAACAGGGAGCGGTAAGTAGCAAATGTCAAGGGTGCAGTGCCCGGCAGGCAACAGAGGCTCCGGAGTCCAAAGGAAGGAGTGTTGAGAAAGGTACAATACAGAGCTCCTGGCTCAGCCTGGGTGATAGGCAGCATTTCCTCTAGCTGTTCCTGTCTTTACCTTGAGCTGCTGAGGGTGAGGGCAGAAAGGAAGAAGGGAGGCCATCAAGGCTCGGGAGCCCCCAAATAGAAGAGAATAGTGGGTTTGGTTTTGTTTTTTTTCCTTCAGGGAAGGGCCTTGGCCCTTATCCTTTTATTTTAGAATGAATTCATTTTCTTGCCATCTTAGATTTGGACGTGAGCGATCAGGCTGATGAATTTCAGGGTCGGTTACTAATCTGGCTGCAACTTCACTAGAGATGTGTTCCCTTTATGCCTCTGTCCTCCAAACGATCCACCAGGCAATCTTCCCTACTGACATATTTACAATGCAGATCAGTCAAAATACGGTTCAAATGAAAAGTACTATATTATTGTGAAAACTGAATTACAATGATTCACAGAAGTTATCCAAAAGGGGAAAAAAAATAAATTATCTCATATAAAATAATATATGATGTTTGTGAATAATCTTGGCTCCTGTCTTCAGGGAGCCCATGACCTGCCTGCTCTGGCCATCCACGCCCTGCTGGGGGAGCAGATGTTGTCTGGAGGTGCCTCCCCATCGGCAAGATGGAGCTGGGTCCCTCTTCCAGTAGCTGGGGTGGGGGTTTTAAATGAGTCTGGAGTTTTGGAGGAACTGGATGAGGACTTGGTAGACAAACTTGTACTGAGCGATGGTCTGGATCATGAACATCCTTTGCTCCCTGAGGAGCCGCAGCATCATGGGCACTTCCACCTTCTGCAAGAAAAGAGAAAAAGCACAAGATCCTGAGATGAGAAGCTGCCCCTGGGTCCTTCCTCATTCCCTCATCTGCGAAGCTTTTGCTCACTGCCTATTTGTAGGTACAAGAGAAAGCCAAGGGCTTGGCCCCTCTAGGGTTTCCCAATCAAAGACCTGCTACCAGCACCTGGAGAATCTGGTTGTCATGTGCCACTGATACTGGTGTGATACTTTAAATACACACCCGTCCGTTCGAGAAAACCCAGAGGCTGCAGTTACTTATACCGGACTGGTACTCTCAACTCCACCAGGACTCCGTGGGAGGATTTAAGACATCTCTGGGTCTTAGTTTCTTCATTTGTAAAGTAAGAATAGTGATGCTTTCCTCCAGCAACAGCGTGGCCTTGCCCAGGTTAGCAACACTTCCTCAGCAAGAAGGGCGGGTGACCAGTAGTACCCACCTCATGGGATCCAACAATGAAAGGCAGATAAGGCATTTAGCAGTGTCTGGCACATGCTGAGTTCTTAATAAAGACTACCCATTATTATTAATAGTAATGAACTGAGAACAATCATACCTATCCTGCCACCTCACAGAATCATGGTCATTATCAAGTGAGATAATTGATGGGTAAAACTTGAAAACATCAAAGTACAATCTCTGAACACAGTCATGTTGGTTTGGTTGGTTGGTTGGTTGATTTTTTATTCAGTTGGTCTTTCTGTTTTTATCTCTACCCCTCACACCCATTTTCAGAAATACTATCAATTCAGTGTTTGGGGTCTTCTCCAGGATAACTAGGCTGCTTCTCAGCTTTTCTTTGCCCCCCGCCTTTTTTTTTTTTTTAAGTTCGTATTTAAATTCCAGTTAGTTAACATACAGTATAGTTCAGGTGTACAATACAGAGATTCAACACTTCCATACATCACCCTGTGCTCATCACAACAGTCGTATTTAGAGTGAAAAACCTTTCACTAAAAATATCTTGACTATTAAATGAGATCGCCTGTGTGTCAATTCTTTGAGAATACAGAACCAGCTTCAACGGAAGGGAATTCATAATGGCAGCTCGTCGGTGTCCGAGGAGACCAGAGGCTCCGCTGAGTCATTTCCATCCTCCTGGCCCAGCCAGGGCAGAAGTATCATAAGAGTCCGCAAAGCCAGTGTGGCCTCGGCATACTGCCCCTACTCTGGGAGCGCCCCCCCCCCCCGCCGCCGCCCCCGGGCAACACCGCCCCCGGGGAACACCGCCCCCGGGCAACACCACCCCTGTGAAGTTATCAAGGATGGAGGAACCACTGGAGGCCAAACAGTACAAACTCAGCTGTAGATCTTTTCTTACTTTACAAGTCATTTCAGCAACTTCCAAACTTTGTGTAGACACGACACAGCACATGCCAGCCTTCTTAGTTGCTCTTCTCCAAAAACAGTTAAATAATGCGCACCACAGACTTAAAGGCGACAGAGGCAAGTCCCCAGGAATAAGGAAAGAAAAAGGCATGTGAATCCTCAAACTGTTAGTCAAAATATACAGCCCACAGCATAAGCTTCGAACTAGTGGGTCTTTGCCTACACGATCCTCCAGAGTAACGGACACCATGATGTCCAACCCAGAGGCACCTAACAATGAACTTATATAAGAACCCACTGCCTGATGAGCATTGCTGAGTTGGGCACTGAAGATACAAAGACAGATTAAAGCTGCTTCTCCCCTGTTCCCGCCAAGGTTTTGACAGCGAGGTTGGGTCACATGAGCTCGGGTCAGGCTTCATCTGCCAAACCCTGGCCTTCACACTTCCTGGCTGTGGGACAGACACGTCCCTTCATCTACTTGTGCCTCGGAATCTGTCACACAAGGGCATTACTGGGACCTCTCTCAGAGTAAAGGTTACTGTGAAGGCTACTTGAGTTGTAAGGCTCCTAGAATGGTGTTGGCACATGGTAAACACTCAGTATAGGTTGGTGGTTGTTCCCATAATGTTGTCATTATTGTCATTGGCATCACACCTTTCCCCTCTGCCACCTCCCTCACATCATCCCCTGCACCATCAGGACACCCACCTCCTCCACCTCTGCCACCTCCCGTACCTCCAGCTCCACCCACCATCATGATCATTCACAGCCCTCAAGAGGGTATGTTATCTGATAAGGGGCAGGTAGAAACAAGACAAAGAAAGTTCCCCTGGTAATCAATGAGGGTCCTAGTTGCCTTGAAGATTCATTCCCAGAGTCTCTGCTGTCCACTGTCCCTAACCCCAAGGAATCGCGTGCAGCAGTTGGTGTTGGCTCAGTGTTGTCTAGAAGGCATTTTCTCCTCTCTGCCCCATGAAGAAGGGATAACTTACTCAGAAAAGCAGCAAGATAAGACATCTCATTATTTGGCTAGTGAGAACCTAACCTTTTATTATGAACTAATCTAGGACAGAGCACTAAATCCAGGGGGGCAAGGGAGAGTATCGCAAACCATAAAACTAATGCTTTCTAGAAAAAAAAGTATAGGCATTAAAATGTCAAGCTAACCTTCAGGGACCCACCCAAAGTGCTGGGCCACCAAGAGGCTTGTCAGCACAGCCTGGGAGAGCTCCCTTCCCTCCTCACCTCACAGCTACCTGACCTCACTGCAAGCATCTTTATTTCAGGAAAAAGAAAAGGCATTTCACTGACAAAACTAAAACTGTATGGATTACAGACTAAAATATAAAGTATGCTAAATCCAGAAGCCATGGAAAGAAGGCAGGGAAGTTGAGAGAAAAACAGAACATACAATTTCATATTTATTTGCCAAAATCTTCGCTTAAAAAATAAACAAAAAAGGTAAACATGTTCCACTCTTCTCTTGAAATAAGGGTTTGACTCTTACTAGCCAGGCCTGAAGCAGAACAAAGTAGAGAACTTTTTCCCCCAACCATCTCCCAATAGCAGTGATGGGAAATGGGACAGATAAGGCTGGCTATATTTGTGCTAGGGGAAGGGAAGTGAACAATATGAGTCATCTTGCTATCTTTGAATATCAATGGGAACAGAAGTCCTTTTTGGACTGACCATGTTCCAGCAAAGAATGTTCTGGCATGCAACTGGGCATTGAGGAAATCCACTATGTTTGGACACACTGTAGAGAATTTAATCACCCTGAGCCCTCACCAAGTCCATGCGAGGCCCTAATGGCCGAATCCCTCACTCAGCACCACACTGGCTCGGACATGTGCTGTTTATGTTCTACTGGGCCAATAGCATCTGGTGGCCAATGAGCCTTCATGTCATCACATTACTGAGACTCAGCTTTTGATGGGTCTCCAAAGAGCTCAGAACAGAACCATCTTTCATGTCAGACAAGACAGACAGAAGGGGACTGTGGGGAAGACAGGGACACAAGGGGGTGGTAAGGCGGCCCGGTGGGGAGGGGATGATGATAAGGCCCTTCGCCCTCCTCCAGAGGCCAGTGGTGTCTCCGGTGGAGCTCGGATACACTCAGGTCACGTATACCCCGATTCCGCTTCATCTCTTTCCATCTCTCCAGCACCGAGTCGATTTGGGACTCAATGGCAAGCTCTTCAGTCTACTAGACCCTTCTAGAGACTTCCAGAAGTGACAGGGGAGCAAACCAACAAGAAATCTCATGATGTGAGACAAAAGGATTAAAAACTCACAGAGAATGACAAAATTCCTGTTAGGCAGTCTCAGCTGACTCTGCGATGGGCATTTTGCTCATCAACAGAATGCCTGTTTTTAAAAATGGGCAACTTCTGGTATAACTCTGATTCTACTTTTTTTTTTAAAGGTTTACTTTAGAGACAGAGTGTGTGAGCAGGGTGGAGGAGAGAGAAAGGGAGAGGGAGAGAAGAAGACTCCCCGCTGAGCATGGAGATCAATTCCATGACCCCTAGATCATGACCTGAGCCAAAACCAACTGCCTGAGCCACGCACGCACGTGGATTCTACTTTTTAGCAGCACATTCATATATACAGACTCAAAGTTTCCAAATGAACTATATATAGGCAGAGAGTTTAAAAATCCTTTGAACATGTTCAAACTTGGTATTTATTGTTTTCCTGGAAGTTTCAATATAACACATTTTTGTAGGGGCAATATTTAATCTGATTTTCAAACCACTGAGTAAATCCATATATTATACCAATTCTCCCACAGAACATGCATTGTCACATTCCCTAATTTAACAACTAATGAGCCACTTCAAAAGTTTCCTTGGATTGTCCAAGCTGTAGGTACTTTTTAAATTTTTTAAAATATATTTATTTATTGAGAGAGAGCAAGAGAGAGCACGAGCGGGGAGGAGAGGGAGAAGCAGGCTCCCCGCTGAGCAAGGCTCGATCCCAGGACCTTGGGACCACGACCCAAGCTGAAGGCAGACGCCTAACTGACTGAGCCACCCAGGCGCCCCTGTATAATTTGGGAATGGGACAAGAACCAATGGCACTTGGCATCTGCCGGCAGAGTGAAGACAGAAAGAACTCGGGACCAGGAGGTAGAAGACCGCACTTCTCACCTTAGCACCACTGCTTGAGAGCCACGTGGCACTGGACAAGTCACTAAATTGTTTCTGGGCCTCAGTTTCCTTTTCTGTAAAACAGGATGACTGACACGTGCCTGGCTCCTCTACACGGCTGTTCTGAAGACCCCAACTAAGAACGTCAATAAAATAAGCGAAAGCCATTTAAAACCCCCAAAGACCCATGTGAATAAAAGGCTGAAGAATGGTTCTTTAGCCTCAGATTTGATTTGATCTCATCTCCATGAAATCCAAAGCCCCTCTGTACGACTCCCTGGCCTTGAGCAGCAGGGGGACACCCCACAGCCGCAGCTCACCTCTGTGGGGAGAAGAGCGAGGTGTCCAGCCCTGGCATGGGCAGGCCATGTCTGTGCGCTCAGAGGCTCGACCCTGCTGTGCTACCCCACTGCCCGTCTAGACGAGAGCAAACGACCCTCTTCAGATTAAACCTCCCTCTGAAGAACAGAAGACACTGATCCAGTATACACATTTTCACATAGGATTTTGGCCAAAACACATCCCAGAAACGCAAGTCGCATCTAGACAATCTGTGACCAGATAACCCACCGTGGAAGATGATCCACGATAAAACTAGACCAGCTACAAAACACCACAGCCTCCTGGAAGCAGACGCGATGCAGAGCAGACCTTCCTCAGTGTTTCCTATCTCACACTTCCATCTCTTTCTTGCGTGTGTTATCTGCATGTCTACACAGAGCAGAGAAAGGCGGATGATAAGAAAGGCTGTAAATGTCAGAGGCCAACTAGGAATCATGGATCTGGAAAACTCTTGTCAGAAGACAGGAAATGAAGCCCTGGAAATGAAAAGGGCCCCGGGGAAGGTCTGGCTGCGGTGTAGATTTGTCCCCAAGGTGGAGTATTCAGGAAAGCGGCGAATGACTCACTTCATTATGCTCCAGGCAGTAGATCATCAGCTCAGAAAGAATGACCACGCCGGTCCGCCCCACACCAGCGCTGCAGTGGACAACTATCGGGGGGTGCAGGCTCCGGGTGCCTTCCAGCATGCTGTTGGTGTGGCGCCGGACCGACTGGATCTCCTCCAAGTAGGCTGCAAGACAAAATGCAAATCCCGTCACCAAAGTCCTACATGGCTTTGCGTACGAGAAGGTGGGGGGTGGGAAACGGAGGGTGAACCTTTTTTTGTTTTGTTTTTTAAGTGACAATAATTTACAGTTCTTACAAGACCCTAATTATTTGGCTGGTACCCGCGGTACGGTCCTGGATCCAGAAAGGACCAGCTGGGAGTCAATTAGTCCATGGGAGAATTTGTTCTTTAAATTAAATAGTTCTTTTTTAAAAATTAAATTCTGTTTTCCCTCTGCAAATCCCAAAGTCCCCCAAGCAGATGATTCTCGACATTACTTACAGCAATTCCTACTATTAACAGACTGGGATCAGAACACCAGCTAGGTCCCCTTGAAACGCCTGCCTGTCAGAGCCAATTTCTGGTGGGAAGAGCATCCATCTGCCCCTTCCTCCTTCCCCTCACTGAATGAGTGAATGTCAACTGAGGCTTGACTTCGTTTTTAGATTTTAAAATAGGCTTGTGGCGGGGGTGGGGGTGGTTCCCTGCTTTTCAGCTTAGATTCCATGTGGTCATGTCAGCAGCTCAAGTTGAGCCCTCCCCTTTCTGGAGGCAACGTGTGTGTGGACTGGAAGGGTCCTGTCACCTCCCGCGTCCCTCCTGACATCCGCCTGGCTCTGCAGGGCTGCGCAGGGGTCTGCTCACTATTCCAATTGGGCATGAGTGAAAAATTACAGCAGTACAAGCCTTAATGATTTTTCTTGTTCATGGGCATGAGAAAAAGGAAAAGCCTATAAAATGTAATCCTCAAACAGTCCAAGAACCGGAAAAAGACAATTAGTAATAGAGATTTTATAGTTGCTAGCTCAGGGGAGAAACGGATTTAAAGATTCTTGATACTCAGAAAATCTCATCCCGATGCGGCATTGCAAACAAGACTGGGGAAGTGCTCAAATTGTTGGAGAGAAAAAAAAGTGAGTTCAAACCCGTCTAGTAACTTAGAAGCATCTGTTTACATACAGTTAACATGAACTCCTATTTGCCTTTATAACATTAATGCAATTAAAAAGTCATCTGAAGGGGTGCCTGGGTGGCTCAGTCATTAAGTGTCTGCCTTCGGCTCAGGTCGTGATCCCAGGGTCCTGGGATCGAGCCCCGCATCGGGCTCCCTGCTCCGCAGGAGGCCTGCTTCTCCCTCTCCCACTCCCCCTGCTTGTGTTCCCTCTCTCGCTGTGTCTCTCTCTGTCAAATAAATAAATAAAATCTTTTAAAAAAATCATCTGAAGTAGTTTACCAAATTAAGCTATTACTACCAACGCCATCACCACCAGTAATGTAAAATGAGCTAGAACAAAACCAAACAGAGGGAAGGCAATCTGAGATGACCAGAGTAGTTACTATCCGGGACCAACGTGAGCTAAATACCGTGCATGGAATTCTCCTCAGTTTTTCTGTAAGAGAGGAGAGAAATTTGGTGACCGTGCACTCTCTGACAAAAAAGGCAATGTTCACACACAAAAGAGAGCCTTTTCTTGTGCTAAATTTAAGAAGAGAAGTAAAAGGAATATTGATCCATAAAGCAGATGCTACCACCACATGGAGTTTCATAAAACACAGAAAAACTGGATTAAAATGGATGCTCTCTCTAGCAGTCACGTTAATAAAGTTCCTTAAGCTGTAACTCAGTGAAGACTTCTCCAGGCTGGAAGACAATGTGCCCTAAGTCCCCTGCCTGCAGGGAATCTAATTTAAACACAGGCAAAAATCTTTTTAAATTCCTAAAAACCTGGAAGAGCCAACAGTTCGAAGACCCCCACCCCCCAACACATTTAAATTTACATTGTTTAAAAATATTCTCTATGGCAGTGCCTGGGTGGCTCAGTCCATTACGCATCTGACTCTTGGTTTTGGCTCAGGTCATGATCTCTGGGTCCTGAGATTGAGCCCCGCATGGGGCTCCACGCTTGGCAGGGGGTCTGCTTGAGATTCTCTCTCCCCCTTTTCCTCTGCCCCTCCCCACCCGTCTGCCCCCACCCCACTCTCTCTCTCTCTAAAATAAAAAATAAATCTTTTAAAAAATATTCTGTTTTTCAGTAATTTAGATGGGCCTTCCTTAAATTGGTTCTGATTGAGAAGATCGGACTATAATTTTAATCACCTTATAGACTCAAATCTTCTATCAGGGCTGTTCGCCAATCATCAAACTGATCTACTTTTATTGTTTCCATTTTCTGCATCTTGGAGATAATTCTAGTAAATCAATTAGCAAAAGATTACCAGACAAAAAAATTTAAAAGAGCACCGTTTCGAGGAAAGAGAGTTCTACAAAGGTCCCTGCCCTCCTTAGGAATATTTGGAGCTACAGGTAACTGTCTGACCTCAGGCGAGGCACTAACCCTCTCTAGATCATGCTCTAGGGCATGCTCATGCCCTCCTTAGGAGTATTTGGAGCTACAGGTAACTGTCTGACCTCAGGCGAGGCACTAACCCTCTCTAGATCATGCTCTAGGGCATGCTCATGCCCTCCTTAGGAGTATTTGGAGCTACAGGTAACTGTCTGACCTCAGGCGAGGCACTAACCCTCTCTAGATCATGCTCTAGGGCATGCTGTAGGTCCTCGGGTTCCCATCCCCCTCCTGTTCTGTTAGTGACTGCCCCTCAAGTGCCATCATCACTGCCCCAGTGGGAAATGAAGTCCTTGCATCAGTGAACACATATACATCAGAAGCTTCCTGCTGGAACTGGTTGAAATGGCACTTGTAGGTTCTTGGGAACCTATTCTCTCTCTCTCCCCCTTCTCCTCTCCGCATACCCCAATTCTAAGTAAATATCAAACTAAAATCAAGCGTTCGATGTTATCCAACCTGCAGGTGATGTTCCCACTGTTGTCTGCTCTCAGCTGGACAGGCAACAACATCTCAGTAAAAAATCTGCCAAGAGCCCGAGGTCTCACCGGGAGAGGCAGGAATGCCTTGTCCCCACAAGTGCAGGACAATTAAGCCAGACTGTGGGAAAGGAATGGGGAGCATTGTAGCCATTACCAAAAAGCAGATGGTGGCAATGTCAGATCTCACACCCCGGACTGCCCTCACTGGCCTGCCTTTCTCATGAGACCATGAGTGCCTTCAAAACAGAGACGGTCTCTTTCCTGCATTCTAAGAGCCTGGTCCACAGCCTGCAATGCAGTGGGTACACACTCAATTTCTGGCTTTTCAAACAAAGTATTGCACATATTCTAGGTCAGTGAGCTTCTAAGGAAACCATACTCTCTCAGAAATATATTGATGAATTCAAAAATGATGGTTTCAAAAACAAGTTGATTCCAGTAATTGCCAGTATCTTAATCAGAGGTAACCAGAAAGTACTCATTGAAATTTCTGCTATACGGAAGGGAAATGCAGGGCTTATGAGACACAAACCCCCATGAAAAATAAAAAATAAATGTTTTTTACAGGGTTGTGTAACTATCACCGGGATCCATTTCTAGAATTTTTCCATTGCCCCAAACAGAAACTTTGTTCTCCTCAAACAATAACTTTCTATTCTCTACTCCCCCTTTCCCCTGGTCCCTGGTAACCTCTACTACATCATTTCTACCTCTGTGAAGTTTTCAATTCTGGGTACTTCATTAAAATGGAATCACACAATGTTTGTCCTCTTGCGTCTGGTTTCTTCTACTTAACATAATGTTTCCAAGGCTCAGACATGGGACATCTGTCAAGAGCAGCCATTTATTGAATATCCAAAAGCCTACATAAGATAGAATGAACTAGTTTACCACAGTTTCAGCTTATTTGGGTAAAAGGTAAGGAGACTATGATAAATGACACGTATTCTTCTCTGTTCATACCATATGGAGGGACATATACTTCAATAACATAATAGTTTTGCCACTTATGAGAAAACATCTCTTTCCATTTCACTTCCAACTGATCAGACCATGGAGGCAGCTGGTAAAATTCTGACTGCAAAGAAGAAACTTACATAAAAATCCTTGGACATCCTCTGGGCAGCCGTGATCTGGCCAGTCCGTATACTGCAAATGCCACACTGTCCTTTCCTGCCCAGACAAAAGATGCTTGACCTTCAAGCCTGTGGTTGCATAGCAACCAGAATCTGTTCGGAACTTTGTGGTGACCTTGAACTTGCCGTAGGTGGCTGAGCTGTGCTTGGAACCCAGTTTGGGCCAGTATCGATGGCTCTTGGTTCTTCCGCCTTCCTGAATCACACACAAAAGCAAAACTGGAAATAAGTCAGGGGAAGCTCTTATCCTCTGCATCTTAAAATCTGAGGACAGAGGAAATGCAAGTAGCTTCTAGGTCACGAACTCAGGGCACTGTGCAGTCTCCATCACAGGGGAGATCCCACGCATTGACGCTAAGACCTAATAAGCTTCACAAGGGTAGTTACAGCAAGGAAATACTCAGAAGACTGACAACCGAGCTGCAGTCGCAGAAGAGCTAGTGGAGAGGGGCCAGAAGCAGGAACCAAATGGGGTCTATCTATAAGGTTTGCACAGTTATGTCACTGGAGTCGGGGGTGGATCAGACGGCGGCTTGGAAGGAACCCCAGAGCAGGAAGTGTGAAAGACACCTGCCTCTTTCACTGACCAATCCTGTGAAAGTAGGTTTAGCTTCAATTTCTATCACTCCTAAGTGTCCAAGTGGATGACAGATTCCAAGAGACTCTAAGCTTCTGGCGGCCACACAGATCACCAGCCTTCGTGTCTGTCAGGCTGGCCTCCTGGTCACCCTTTCGGCTCAACTGCAACCTCTTCGGAGGGCCCTTGGCTGTGCATCTGATTGAAGGCAGCCCCCCCACCACTCTCTATCCCACCCTCCCTTCCGCTTCCTTCGTGGGTGGCCGTGACTCCCACTGAGCTTCCTTTATTTGTTCATTTTGTATGGTCCCTCCCACCAGGACGGAAGCTCCCTGGGGACAGGGATCACGCCTATCTTGTCGGCCACCATGCCCGGGAGATCAGCACAGATGACACACTACATTGAGTTCAATGAATCCCTTCCAGTAATGAGATCTGATAAGACGATAAAACGACTCCAGAGATTTTATGGAGAATTTACTCTTCATGGGAAGTTTATATGGGTCAGCTGAGAGAAGCACCACTGGCTTTAAAGGGCTTGAAGTGCCTTTCACCACTATCTTCTTAAGGGGCGGTTCTGGAAAGCAACTGCTCAGAACAGTCAATGAAGGAAACGTGTTTTTTGTTTTTTGTTTTTTTCAGTTCATTGCTCCCCGCCCTTTAAAACTTTGTAGGAAGAGGGTAGGCCTTACCGTAGATACTGGTGAAAGACAGATGAAGCAGGTCCCTTAAATGACTTCAAAACAGAAGTTAAAATTTCATGAAAGGAAGAGAAGGAAGCGGTTAACATAAAAAAAAAATTGAGAATGTGACAAGAGAAGAAATACAAAACTTCTTCCCTTAGAGGCGGCAAGCTCGGAGCAAACTGCTAGGTTGACCGGTTTTTATAACACCACGCAGAGTTCTCTAGTTACAACAGAAAAACTATGTTTGACTTGGCAAAGACAGAAAAAAATTTTTTTTTTCCCCTCTCCCCAAAGAATAGAGAGACCTCTACAGGAACAACAGTTTCTGGTCTCTTTTCAGCTGATAAGCATGAAGCTGTGTGGGGCTGGCTATGCCCGAGGTGGGGAATGTGTGCCGATTTACCCACAGCAGCCCCCAAGTTCTCCCTCAGATTCCAGGGGAAAGATGATTGCTTTGTTTGGCACACAAAAGTGAGCTGGCTGAACCGAAGTTTGGTTCTTATTTGTTTGATTGATTTTAGTTTATGGCAGTCTAAGGAAAAGCGCTAAAGAGCTGGATGAAAATGGGACACGACAATAAATTATCTTTGGGAAATAAAACAAATCCATGTGGGAGAAGAGAAAAGAAATGGGTCCCAGAGAGAAAAAGGATTTGCAGGGAAATGGTGCTGTAGGAAGCAGGATGAGGCAGTGAGGTCACCAGATGCAAAGCTGATCTCTGGCCACCCCCCCGCCCCGGGAACAGACGGCTGTACCCCTGGTGCCCTTACCTCTTCTGCAGTGACCATGGCGATCACGTTCGCTCCCTGCTCCCACACCATCTGCCAGAAGTCGTGACATGTGTGTGGCAGGGGCCCCTGAGTAGCTATGTAGTGCCATTCTGCCCCACCAACCACCACCTGGAAACCAAGGAAAGCAATTGTAAATGAACCCCAAATCCAGGACAGCATTACCTGCTGACCATGGGAACATCTGTCTCTACCTGAAAACCCCTGATAATATTTTTTTGGCCAAATGGGTTAGTGCCATTATCAAAAAGCCTGGGGACACATTCTCACATTTAAATACTTTTTGCCACTCAAGCCTATTAAAATACACCTAATTTTTGTCTGTAATTTCAAATTATATACAAACCAGTGTTAAAAACACATACACATTACATGACCCTATGGGTGTGTATAACCTAACAGAATTTGTTGCAGAAACAATACTTGTGCTTACTATGTGCGATGTACTTTGATCGTTTCTATTCTTTCCTCTTCTCTATCTAGTCTATTTAAAACACACACATACAATTCAAAACTGGTCCTGATTACTAAATTGATTTCACACCCCACGATTATACCGTGATCCACAGTTTGGGGGCACAGTACTCTCTGGCATCCTTTTAAACAATGAAAAAAAAAAGTGTTCATGAAATAACATCCCTTTGGAAGCGATGCCTTTGTACCGATGACCTATGAACTGTGTCATAAACCTCCATCATTCCCGCTACTCCGTGGTGCCATATACGGTAGGGGTGTTACAAATGCACTTAAATCAACAACACATGATATTTGATTGTTAACTTCTCCCTTGTGCAGTACCACAGTATCCAAACAAAATTTGGAGTCATGAGATGATTTTGGATAATAAAAGTATTACCCCATGCAGCTCAGGGTGATCTTGGGAGGCTAATTCCGCAGCTATTAAGTATCAGTGGCAGAGAGTCATGAGGAAGTCGTGCCCAAAGTGTTGAAGGTCATGCCGTCAGGGTGAAACCGTGCCCGGGGGGGGGGGGCATTTTTTCTGTGTTCCTTTCCATTCCTGTGCAAAGTCAGGCCTCCTTAGACATCCACCAGTGCAAATCTCTGGATAGCTCTTGGAGCATGAAGTGATCATTGTTTGAAACTTTTTTCCCTCATTTATTTTATGAAACTATACACTAACTGGATTCCAACAAAAACAATGTCAGCTATTGTCTCATTACACAAGACATGTTTAGGTCAAAGCTGGCAAGCAAAATCCATTTTCCAAGTACTGGTGGGAGATAACATTCATATATTGGCTGGCTGGCCAGGTTTCGTTTATCTGTGGAATTGTGATTTTAGACATTAGCCTCTCTGGCACCCAAAATATAGGAACCATAAATACTTCCAGAGTATGCGGCTGCCTGGGGCCTTTCAGCAAATTCCAAGTATTGACAGGAGGGCATTAAAAACTGCATTAAAAACACAACAACCAATGCTACTGAGGTAGATTTCACAGATGTGATGATTCTACCTCTGGAGCAAATCAATCTCTGCTCTGTGTTAATAGCTGCTTGGAACCCAGGGAGAAAACATTGGCAAGATACACAACTCTATTCCAAAAACACAAGGACAAGTTCTTGCAAGCTCTATGGGTCTATTAAATGCACCCATGTCTAACTCAGATCCACAAGATGAAATGTAAGCCTTGGAGAATACAGACGAAGGGGATGCTTCTGTTAACAATACCCAATGGGCAAGAGCAGATGGAAAATGACGAAGGATATTTGGCCCAAAGAAGAAGATAGCACAGTATAGCTATGTCAGATTCCAAAGACATTCTATCAAGGAGCAGCTGTGCGATTTGTATCTTTGTTTGATTCATTATTTTGGTTGTTATTCCATAATCTAAATTAAGCCCAGGAAACTGACTAGCGTCAGTTTACGTGAGAGTTTCCTGAGGTTCATTTTTTATAGTTTTAGTTTTCACTCTCAAAAACTAAAGTACCCAATATGATCCACAATTGTTACTCCTTTACATTTTTTAACAGTAGTTTCTGGTACTTAAAGATATACATGGAGTTCTCTATGCTCTGTGTACAAAACCCCTCCATCCAACCCCAGTATTCTTTTCCTATTCTGTCCTGCAACTATTATGACGGATACATGCACCAGACATCTGGCTGTATTTTAGAAGCTCAAAGGAAACTACCAAAAATTCAGCTACAGTTGGAAAGTCCAATGAAGAAAGGAAGTAACTCCAAAGGCCAAAAACAGATTTATAAGGTTATGATCATAAAGGACTATTACCATGAACTGTGTATTACTTAAAAACATCCTGCTGTAATATTAGTATATGAATAAATTCTCCCACTGTGGAAATCAGTACATATACAGTGACATTCTAAGCAACTATGTTCTGTTACTAGGAAGACTGAGGAAGGTAAGCCATTTAGGAAATATTTAACCATATACACCTGTATCCAGAACTCTAAATTTTAGCTGGGGTCGAGCTACGCTAATTTTAAAGTTGATGAAATACTGAGATGTGAAGATTTGAAGTATCTGAAATACCAACAAAAATTTAACGATATTCATGCACTGAATAATGCGGTCAATCTTGCAAGAGTCACTATCAACCACACCTTTCTGGCTTGTGTTTAAATGAATCCACTCTTCTAAATAACATGCAAATTTGGGACTTCATCGGGACAGCACATAACCCGTAGCAGTACCAGGGAGAACTGGTAAGTTTCCGTTGCTCCTGAACATCCTAAAAACTTCATTGACAGGAGAAATACAATGCCTGCAACTTCCAGAGTCTCCATCATGTGCTAATTAGGAACTGAAGAGGACAATCCTCAGCTTTTCCCTGTGAGTGTTAGGGAGAGTTACAACTCAGAGAGGAAAAAGTGAAACCCTCTATGGTGAGCAGGCTGCAGAAATAGCTGACCTGAGGTTTTCCCTGAGGCTGCGAGGCTTCCTTCTCTCTGCAGAGACAGACATGCCCTTCCAGCTGACTGAGATGCACAGGAGTTCAAAACACTCCCTCGGGGGCTGGGGACGAGCCAAGATGCTCAGCCGGAGCCTTACGATTTTTTTTTTCTCCCTGCACATTTGCCCCTAACCCAGCGATCTTCCTCAAGCCTCCCCAACACGCTCCCCTTCTCACCTTGATGTGGGAGGCATTAATGTAACCTGTGTTATTCTCTTTGGTCGGGATCAGCTCCACTCTGTTCTCCTCATAGGGGACCACTTCGCGGATGCGGCTTCGCTCGGCGTTTTCGGGCAGAGTGGCCGTGCTGAAAATGCCGTTGGCCTTCTTCTTTGGAATCTGCTCATATTCTGTGAACACCATTCCCTCTTCTAGCTTTTTCTTCAGGGTTCTGAACTGCAAGAGAAACTAACCTTCAGCTCTCTGGATTACCTTATCCAAAAACTCCAAGTCAGATTCCTTTAAATATCTGCAGTGATCGTGTTAATAAGTAGTTTCAGGACATACAATGAATGCTTGATTATTTTGGTCTCCTTATTCACCATATTGCTAGTTTCTCTGGCCCAATAACCAATTTCCTTCTCACTCATGCTTTAAACAGAACCGGTCACTAAGGCCAGGCAAGAACTGAAATTCAACATCAGTATTTTCGTTATTAACACCTCTATTTAAAGTCCTGTGATAAGGGGCGCCTGGGTGGCTCAGTTGGTTAAGCGACTGCCTTCGGCTCAGGTCATGATCCTGGAGTCCCGGGATCGAGTCCCACATCGGGCTCCCTGCTGAGCAGGGAGTCTGCTTCTCCCTCTGACCCTCTTCCCTCTCATGCTCTCTCTCTCTCATTCTGTCTCTCTCAAATAAATAAATAAAATCTTAAAAAAAAAAAAAGTCCTGTGATAAGAATGTTCACCTTTAATTATCCAAACATCATCCTTTTCTCCGCTTCCAGAGCGGGCATTTTTTTTTCTTTTTGAGCTAAATTTAAGATGGTACTGGTCCACAGTTCCCTAGTTCTGAGGATGAGATTCTTTTATTTTCCCATGGCCAAACTAATTATAAAAACATGGTATTCATTGGATTAAATGCGGATTCCTCTAAAGTCCCTTCTGCCTTTAAAACCTTTCTAGTACTTCACATATACTGGCAGAAATCTAAAACAGGAATGTTACTAGCACTCTATTAAATTTACACACGTTTCGGGGTGCCTGGGTGGCTCAGTGGTTAAGCGTCTGCCTTCGGCTCAGGTCATGATCCCGGGGTCCTGGGATCAAGCCCTGCATCGGGCTCCCTGCTCAGCGGGGAGCCTGCTTCTCCCTCTCCCACTCCCCCTGCTTGTGTTCCCTCTCTCACTGTGTCTCTCTCTGTCAAATAAATAAAGTCTTAAAAAAAATTTTTTTTTACACATGTTTCTTAACTGGACAGGAATTTCGGGAACTAAAGGAACACCTTTCTTCACCTCTAAAACACTACCATGGATCTTCTTTCCGCTTTTCAAAACCAAAGTTCTCACAACGCATTATCCTAACAATGATAAATCAGCCATGCCTTATAGCCAAACAAGGGGATGGTCTATTAAAAGAATCCTTTAAGTGTTTGGGTAAGATAATCACTCCCTAAGAAAGGGTTCACAAAATTCATAGAGGTTTGAGAGCTGCGGCAAGGGCTTAACTTCTTCGTTTTGCAAAAACAGAAACAGGCCCAAAGAAACGGAATGACTGGACCAAGGCCACGCAGCCTGTTAGGGGCTGGTCCCGTTATGCAGGCATCACTGTGCTGACTTGACAAAGAAACTTGAGATGCTGGAAGGAATCAATTTAATACAATGCACACACTGGGTCTTGCTAATCTCAAATTGGAGAATTAATTCATCAAAGAAACCTTAGTGCTGGCATGTTTGGGCAAGGAGAGAGAGAGCTCTGGAATCCCAAGGCCACAGAGCATGAATCACACGTTTGACAAGCCCAGCGCTTACCCTCTCGTCCATGGGAACTCGGGTGGCATCAGCTCGACTGTCTTCCCGCCCTGAGACCCGGGCAACCGAGAGTCCATTCAATGCTGCCAACATGAGCGGCCGCTTCTGTGCCTCCAGGCTTGCCATCTTCTGCTTCTCTAGATTCTTGTGGCAAGAAAAGGCATGTTCTCATTGTTTATTATACGGGTAGAATGCTGGAATGTGTTTTAATCTCCCCAAATCTGTAACTCCCCAGCCAAGGAATGCAGACAATCACCATTAGTGGGGCAAATTCAAACACAGCCTTCCCATTATTCCCACTGTGCTGCGGAAGCCAGTTCCTCCGGGACTCCTGAGCTTTTATCTAAAAATGGATGAATGAATGAACTAACAAACAAACAAGTAAGAGCAAAGACTCCATGCAAATGCCCCCCTGCCATGGGGCTCACTCAAAAAGGAAAAAAAAGAAAAAAAAAAAGCAAAACTCTGTACCAGCAAGACACTTCTGGAAGGTAAGGGCTGAAGGAATACAGGATGGGGGGAAAGAGAAAAAGCGTCATGAACAATCCAATCCAGTCACAGTGATGGGCCTTTTATACAGATTAAATGATAAAAAAATCTATAAACATTGTTTGCTGCATTGTTAAGAAATCTAGATTCATAAACCATAAAGAAAAACCTTCCCAAGTTTCCATTCTGAGGGGCTGAGATGGAGGATGTCAAATCCTATATTGAAGCTTTGGTCCCTGGGTCACCATCCCCGGTGCGAGGGCTGACGTGGGTTAGCAGACTTGCCAACACCAAAGTCTGTGGTCATCTAACATGCTCCAGGAGGCATTACCCCTCCTGCTGCATCCAAAAGGCCCCAAGGAATGGGCACCATGGCTCCCAATGACCAGGGTGGAACTGAATGGGACACAGCTATGGGAGAATATGGATTTGGGGGCTAAGCAGCCCATTCTGGGAAAAGGGTTGGAGGTCAACACGTGGCCCTTGTTTGTGGCATTTTGATTTCCTCTCCATCCTCACCTGCACCAACATTCTGAAACTGGATCAGTCAAGGTTCTGGTTGTTACACCTACTGCTGTGCTTTCTTGTGCCCCCTAAATGGACTGAGGTATAAAAGAAATCTCCTTTTACTCAGGCTAGCCAGTTAGAGCATTTCCCAAAAATAGTTTTGTCTTAGAAGGCAGAAGAATAGCAGAACTTCCTACAGCATACGAGCAGAGGAGTTAAACGGCATTTAAGATTTTGATCCTAAGAGAGGTGAAACCGTTCTGTAGATTCCTTTGGCTGCCACAGGTGCAGGGGGTCATCTTATCCCTGATTTCTCTTCAAGGCTTAAGGTTTTTTGTTGTTTTTTTTTTCCAAGCCTATCACTTAAAAATTTACTCCCCCGAGGGGTGTGGTGATGGAGCCATGGTATTGGCGGAGGACAAAGGGTTAGCGGATTATTCCAGGTGTGCGGGGATGGGTGGGCATTAGAACCCCACATGCATCCCATCAGCTTCTCAATGTCCCTAGTCAGAACGGAGCCCTGGCCCTTCGGAGTGACCGCCAATAAGATGCTTCATCCAGTGACAGGACCGACCCACCACACAAACTAAAGGAACATCTCAGAGGAAGACCAACTGTGGGAAAGTGAGAAAAGGCGGATTCACCTTCAGCCAAAAGAACGGCCCTGGCCTCTCAAACCCAGGAAGATTTTGAAGATTCTAGATTTCAATTTTGGGCTTTTGTTTGTCTGCTTGCTTATTAGTTTGTGTCTCTGAGAAATAATTTTTTTCCCCTGTCACCTCTTTTAATTGGGAACATTTCACTTCCTTTGCAAAATTCTGAGAAAAGCAATCATTTCGGGAAAAAAAATGTCCCTAAGATCCTCCAAACAGTCCTTCTGCTTCCTTCCCATCTGTACCATAAGGTGACACTAACGAGGCCTAAGGCAAAAAGTAACCAACGTGTCTTTCTCAGGAAAGGATTACTAGTCACCTAGTGAAAACTGAAACCCCAGCGATAAACGATTTCTCTTAGTTCCTTCTCACTTATCCTATCAGCTTGTTATCAGAGATAAAAAATAAGTAACTCAAAAATCTGATTTGGCCTTTTCTGTTCCTGGCACCCAATTTGGGGTTCAGGGGCTACAAACAGTGAAATGTGCTCACGCAAGCAGAAGCCGGAAGGAGGAACCTACCACAACAGCAGGCCTGAATCATCCATCAAAGAGACAAGTGGCTCCAAAATTATGGAGAGTTGCCCACAGGGTACATTCTCACCATACCTGTCCCCCTCCAGTTCCCCTTTGGTTAAATTTTCTGTTTTCTTATCCTAGAGAAGCCTGGACAGCTTTCTCCATTCTTACCCATTCCTAACAGGCCAGGCACAAGCTGTCCATGGTGGGAAAGGCATGGCGGGGGTGGGGGGAGGGAGCTTCTTGATAAAAAAGAGCAGATGGAGAACCATCCCAACCTTCAGAGCCACTCACTGGCACAGTGGCTTCACTGGAGAACCTCCTAGTCCTTCTCTAAGGTCAAGACACCAGCCAAGGACAGCAGTCCCTGAGCTCCTGAGTATATATAATTTGCGGGGGGGGGGGGGGGAGTCAATGGGAAAACGAAGTAGGGATGGGGTAATGATGTTCCTGAGCTACAATTAAGGGGTGAAATCCATACGGATGGGGTGGGAGGGCATGCAGGAAAAACAGTGGACACTCCCTTGCTTCTCTGTAAGGGTGCATGAAGCTCTATGTAGGGAGTCAGAACCATGGGTATGGATCCAGGGTTTTGATGAATACAGGTAACAAGAGGAGAGGATGAAGATGACCACCATGAAGCTATGGGACCATGTAGGTGTCAATAAATGTCAAATCAGCAGGGGAAACAGCAGAGCCGAATGTTCGGACTGACAGGTTCTTGAGTTGTGGTAAAGGAGCCCCTGGGGCCAAGACGTGCTGAAAATCCATTTCTACCATTGCATGACTTTTTCCAAGCTGGGAAAGCTCTCCCCCATGGCGCCACCCCTGTGTTTCATTCCATCCCCCAGCCAAATGGTTTTATTGGCCAGAGGCACAAGCACATCTTTCACAATTTCCCTCTAGGTTTGCAAAAAGTGGAAAAAGTTATGCCTGTACCAAATTCTTAGCGCTACTCTACTCAGGGCCAAATTGGAGCTGCTGGTAATGTTCTGAAAATTTGTCTAAAGTAATAATGTTGCTACAGGGGCACCTGGGGGGCTCAGTCGTTAAGCATCTGCCCAGGGTCCTGGGATCGAGCCCCCAATCGGGCTCCCTGCTCAGCGGGAAGCCTGCTTCTCCCTCTCTCACTCCCCCTGCTTGTGTTCCCTCTCTTGCTGTGTCTCTGTCAAATAAATGAATAAAATCTTTAAAAAAATTAAAAAATAAAGTAATAATGTTGCTACAGATTAGATCCCTGAACCCCAAAACGTGGCTTCCTTAAAACTTGGGCCTTTAACTGTTCTCTCAGCTTGATTACCCACTGGGGTGCAGGGAGACTTATAAAGGAAGGGAGTCTAAGAACCCTCTCAAAGCAAATTTTAACTTGGCAGCCACTCTGGAGTTCCAAAGCGCCAGCTACCTTACAGTAGAGATGTGGTACCTGCAGAGGAAAAGTCAAGGAGGGTCTGCTTACTGGTAATGAAATGATTTTTCATTTTTTAAGGGAGTGAAAATTTCCAGAACAAGCAGCAATGGTAATCTGAAGGTTTTTTTTGTTTTTTTGTTTTTTTAAGTAGCAACAACAGGGGCGCCTGGGGGGTCAGTCAGTGAAACATCTGACTCTTGGTTTCAGCTCAGGTCATGATCTCAGGGTTGTGGGATTGCACTCAGCTCGAAGTCCCCTTGAGATTCTCTCCCTCAGCCCCTCCCTCTGCTCTCTCTCCCTCTCTCTAAAATACGATGAATAAACAGAATTTTAAAGTAGCAACTACAATCTATCAATTTTCTCATTAGGAGATAATTCACTTTGTTGGTCTGTTACCTATGCGCTCTTGCTTCTGGCAACAGACCTGGTCCCCAGCTGGTACATACCTGAATGAGAGTTAGTTATGTCTAATATCAGGCATCTTCAAATGTTGTGTGTGTAGATACATGTGTGTATTCACACGCACGTGTGTGAATTCTGACAGAATGAGCTTAATGGGGAACTGAAGCTCAATGGTGAACTTGTGAGTTTACTGCAGTGTTCATGGTTTGTATTAAACATCTGTTGAAAGAAAATCTGAAAATAAGGCCGGACACATCATGGTCCAGTCAATGTTGGTGAGCCATCCTGACACAGAGATCTCCACACAAAGCTACGTTCTGAAGGGATGCTTCTCTCTTACACTATCTAATCAGGAAAAAATGCTTTCCCCTGGAAGAAGCAACAAGAGACACAGCAGCTCACACAATAGCGTTAAATGACCCTGAATAAAGAGCATGATGCTGGCCTGGACTCCGTCCCGAAAACCAGCCTGCAGCATGCTAACTCCATGACGGTGCTGGGTGCCAAGTACACCAATCAGAAGCCCTGAATGAACATGGAAGATTTAGCTGAAAGAGTAAAACACATGGTTTTGTGGAAGAAAATAGGGCCTGATGAAATGCCCACTGATTCTCCAACTCCCAAGCACATGCCCTGGATAGGCCCCGAACCTTCTCCAGTGCCCAGCATCCGGGTGCTTTTACTCTCTGAGTCATGGCAAAGGAGCAGAGGAGGCTGGGGTGGGGGTGGGGGGGCCCAGACTCCGCCCTGGGCGAGCAAGACACTTACCCTGAGGGCCATCTCTCTCTCTACAATGCTGTCTTCCAGGAGAACATCTCGGACACGGGTCTCTCCTTCACAGGCTCTTTTTTGACCCGCTCCTTCACGCTCGTCAGGTCGGGTTCCGAGATAGACGGACCGAGGGAAGGCCCAGCCACGGCCAGCTGGTCAGCTCGGGAGACGCTGATGGCCTTGGCCGGCCCGTGTCTCAGGACCCTGGCCCTGGCCATGGCAGGAGGCAGGCTGACCTGGTCTTGCCTCAGCGCCCCATTGCTAACACTTTTCCTTGGGCCAGGGTACTCGGGTGGGGGTTTGTTTGGGATCCGGGCCAAGGCTGCCTGTAGCTGGGCACTGTAGCCCATCTTCTCCCGGAGCACGGGGATCTGGGGCACCGATCCGGGGCCTCCTCCTCCTCCTCCTCCTCGCTCTCACTGCTGTGGATCAGCATGGTGGCATCCGAGAAAGTCTTCTTGTGGTGGTAATGGGGAGCTGGTGAGCCTCGTGGCTCCCCGACACCTCCTCGGGGGGTCCCTGCTCCCGGAGCGTGTTTCGGCGAGCCATGGGGATATTGAGCGACTTCAAGGTCATGGCTTCCATGCCCGCACCATGCTGCTCATCACCTCCAGGCTGTGGCGCTTATTCACCGTGCCATGGTGCTTAGTGGCCGTGAGGGGCTCGCTCACCTCCTGGAGAGACTGGTGCACCACCGGCGAGCTGTCCTCTTGGAAGGTCTTCACTGAGAGCTGCACTTTGCGGGTCACCAGGTCAGGGCTACTGCCGCTGACGTACTTGTGGCGGTGGCTGGCAAGGTCCGGGGTGCTGGTGGCCGGGCGCGGCCGCGGGTAGGGGGTGGCGGCCTGAAGAGATAGTTTTTGAGCATATGGGCCGTGTTGTAGTTCTGGGTGCCCTGCAGCTGCATGTTGGCCAACTCCGGCGTGCTCACCGTGTGGGAGATGGCACTTGCCCCTGGCTTGCTCGGCACCATGTTGTTCTTTGGGTTTATCTGGTCAGACGGACTGACGAGTTTGTTACTGTAGCCTCCCTGCGGCCCATAGGGGACGGTGTAGGGGTGCCTCTCCCGCATCTCGGGCTGGCTGTACACCAGATCCTCTGGCTGGTTGTAGGCATGCGTGTTGATGATGTTGAGGTTTCGCAGAGACTGGCTCTGGCTGTCCGCGTGCATGACCCCCCTCTTCAGCTGCCGCATGACTGTCTCATAGTCAGGCGTTGGCCGGTAGGATGGCACGATGATGGCGCTGTGCCGGTGGCTAGGGATGTAGTCCGCCCGCATGACGTCACTGCCCGGGATACTGAGGTTGGAGGACACGGGAGAGGCCTGGATGAACGTCTGGGAGCAGCTGAGGGAGTTGACGCTGTGAGCACTACACACACTGCCATTGGTGATGGCGCCGTTTAGATAGTTTAAGTCCAGACTGTTGTGAGAGTTGCGGTATAAGGCTTCTTCATTCCCGGGGACAATGCTGTCTACAGGGAGGCAAACAAAGGCACGTGAGCCTCCACATCATCCTGCCTCAATTACCTTCATCCTCACACTCAGGGGTGTGATTTTTACAAGTCATTAAGAGTGAAATTCTGTGGTCTCCCCCCAACATATTCCATGGAAAAACGAGTAACTCTTGGGTGAGATGCCAACATACAGAAGGAACACTTTAAAGCATACTAACAAGAAAGAGGGAATCTAATCAAAGGAAACTAGGCACATTTGGATTAGTCATCACCTGGCCCAGTTCTCGATTTTGCCATGAGCTCTGCAATCAGGCACCAACAATGGCCCTCATGGTGGGTAAACCGGTCTGCCTGTGCAGGGTCCAGCAACAGAGGACTGGATATTAGGGCCAGGAAGTCAAGAACTTTAACAGGGCAACAGATTTGACGTTACTGAGTACCTGAGGCTCATGTTCTTGACGGCAGTGGAAAAGGTCCCCTTACCCGAGGGATGGCTGAGCATTCATTAAGACACAAGACAAGCGATGCAGCCAGGATGTCAGCATGCATGGCTAGTTTGCTCTGATCAGCAACCAGAGGAGGCAAAATCAGAATCAGGGGTTCTTTTAGCCACTGCCTAAAACTCTCCTCTAGAATCGGTTTCCTCACTGAGGTTAATTCACATTAAAATTAATAATACCTTAAGGAGGTATCTAAAGGGATAAAGAGATTTCTAAAGTCAGGCCCATTCTAGGTACGTACACGTGTACACACACGCGCGCGCGCACACACACACACAAAGGCAACCTCTTGCTGAGACACTTTTCGGTAGGCAAAGTACATTCATTTTCACACTATGGATTTAAGCATGAGCAAAGTAGAGGAAGACAAGGCAGAAAGGCAAACAAAACAAAACACCCCCACCAACCAGAAAAGGTGACTGAAAACACTCAGCTGCCTGAAGAGGAGTATGGTCCCAGACCAGATGAGATGAGCTGGGCAAGAAAAACCAGCAAAACACAGAGACAAAGGTGTCCCACTTCTCCACCTCTAGTGGGGTTTCGTGCTTTCCCACAGAAGCGGGGCAACTCTGCTCGTCTGCTTATAAAAAGTAGAGTTTTATTAAATAGTCTTGATTATCTAAGTTTCCATACGCACACTCTGACAGCACAGAGAGATTCAAAATAGGCGGCATACGGTAACACAGAAACGAATTATCCATTTAACAGACTGTCAACATCCAAGTTTAATATCATTCCTTCTTTGAAATGCAGTTTAGTGTAATGATGAAGAGCCCTAGCTCTTGACACCAGTTTTCCTCTCCAAGTTCCTCCAACACTCCTTCTGTATCCCACTTTCTGTATCTGCAAAATGGAATAATGGTACCCGTTGCATGGGTTCAAGGATTAAATGAATACGTTGCAAGGGCTTAGCAAACTGCTGAGGGAGAGGAATTGCCCTATAAACGTTAATTGTGATTATTATAATCATTATTATTGGAATGAATTTTTCTCACACATCTTGTATGGTGGTGTTTGGGGGAGAAAAAGAGGAAGAAAACAGATGTACTCAGAGGCAAGAACAAGTGCACAGACAACTGGCAGGCAATGGTGAAAAAGAGGAGTTCAGAGGATTTGTGCCTTTCTTTTACTATTCTGGACGCCTGTATTCTCTGTCCCCATGAGAGCCCAGCTGACTGTTCCAAGCTTTCCGACAGGGGCAGCGAGGGTAAAGAGTATTCCACTGGGCTTACTGTCCCTCTCTCTTCTCCAAGCCCACTTACCAGAGGCAGGAGGAAAAGGAACTTGCCCCCTGCCTTCTCCCAACTCCCTTGGCAGCCAATTCTGGAAAAATTTTCCTCTTGGGGGCCAATGACATTCTATGCCTTTCATAAATCGAAGCTGCTGCCTGTTGTCATTCAGACAATGACACAGTCAAAACAAAAGTATGACTGTCATCTAAAAAAAAAAAATCATCTTTACTGCTCACAGGTCCTCAACTTTTCATCTGAAGAAGGGAAAATGGCAAGCCCCAGTTACCTTGTGAAGTATGCGTTTCCGAGTAGTGTTCCCCACACTGGACGTGCATGGGAGGCAAGATGTACGGCTGCTGTCGGGGCTGAAAGAGAAAACACGACAAAGGTGGGAAGGCCACGGCCCAAGGGGCGGTGGGCGCTCGCTCGCAGGGAACCCGCCCATCACTCACCCACACCTGCAGGGAAGCACCTGCCTGTCCGCCCTTGACCCAGCCCTCTTTTGCTCATCTGTACCCCTGTCTCCTCACTAAGTTTAGGACTGGAGAAACAGGAAAGGGAGGAACAGGGAGGCTGGTTCAAGGTGGGAGAGAGAAAGAGGCTACAATGAACGTATCTTCTAGTTCCCGATACACTTGCAAAACTCCCAATGCCTTTTTTCGGGGATAACTCAGAACATAGATATTACTCTCTTCTACCTAAGAAATAGTGAAAGACTATGGGGGAACTCTCATTCATTCTATTCAAAGTTGGCTGTACCTATGACCCTTGTTCGCAACACCACATCGATCTCCAATAGGGACAGGGGGAGTGTTGAGCTGCGTCCACTTGCAAACTCGTGTAAAAATCTGAAAGGTGATCCACAACAGTAAGTGTGTAGTTCTCAAGACCACCTATGGACCCTCACATTGTAGAACCCAATGTGGGAAGGCCTTGCAGGAATTCAGTTCAACCATCTCCCCCCACTTCGGTGAAGAATCTTTTCCAAAAGATTCTTAAAGATGGCCATTTGAGGCTCAATCTGATTAACTTACTGCTGTAGGCCAGGGTAAACTCAGAGGGAAAAAAAAAATGCTTAGACAGGTTCAATATTTGGGTAAGCCAAATAGGGAAATATGGTTAGTTGCTAATGGTGATCTAAAACAAGACGCTGAACCTGAGTAGGTCTCAGCTTCTTGTCAGTCAAATCAGGCCTCTTCCCCCACCCCACCCCCATCACAAACAATATCCATTTTATTTATATATTGGGGTTCCAGATGCGAATTTGAAGAAAAAGCTTTGAGACTAAAAAAAAAAAAAAAAAAAAAAAATCTTTTAAAAACTTTTTAAGCTTGTAAACCACCAAACAGGATATCTTATATTTCTTTTTGATTATTTTAAAATTAGCCTTATAGAGATTGGTTTAAATGTTACTGCTCTAGGAAGGAAGTTGAGATCAAGCCAAAAAACCTGAAGCCAGCAGGGGTCACACTTTCTCAGAATCCCTCAGTAAAAGAGCACTCTCCAGAATTTGAAGCTGGGTAAGTAACTCATCTACCATTTCCTCTGCCACAAATAATGCTTAAGCATCAGAAGGGCAAATAAAGAAGGTGATGAAGACAAGGGATCCCAAATTTAAAAGAGTCAAGACAGAAGAAATAAAGAACTGAAATTAATCTAAGAAATTAGTTCATGGTAACAAAGAAAAGGGGCTGTATCGGTATCAGCTTTTCTAAATATTCCCAAATCTCCCTTTGGCTGGTTTTTGAATTACAATTTTAAAATATTTTTCCTCTTCATGGTAATACATAATTCAACTCAGTTTTTCCAGAGTGGGACAGCCAGTTTTGAGGCTTGAAACAAACAAACAAAACAAAAACAGCAGGGAGGGACTCAGAGGAGATAACAGGAACACACGGCAAGGCACAGTTAGCTCGCTGCCTTCTCTCACTTATTTAAAAAAAAAAAAAAAAATCCAATAAGTGACTGTTTATGAACTGGCATAGTGTACAGCAAAACACTAGTGAATCCTCCAAATACCATTTCAGGATATTATTTATTCCATATTTTATATATATATATATAACATATATATAATGCATATTATTCTCTTTCTTTCCAGACCTGCTAATACAGAAACAAGTGAGATGCCAAAACATAGGCAGCAGAAGGGCAAGGGGGAAAAAAAAAAAAAAGCAGTCCTGGTTATCAGAGCAAGGAAGCCAAAAAGAGACCACGTCACTCATCCACTCATCCCAGGGAACTCCTGGTGAAATGGTTTAAGCCTAAAGGGTGTAGGAAAGAGAGAAGCCTTGAATTTGGCTTCCTAAAGACTGTCTAAAGCCTCTTTATCTTCTCTAGATAAGATGAGATCCAATCACAAGACAGCATTACAATACTTTGTCCTCACGGTGTTTCACCGACTTAAGTGAAAAACTATCACCCTAATGATGACATGTGGACTCTAAAGAAAAATAAAAATAACATTCACAAAGGAGAAACATAAAGAAGCCAGTGCCGTGAACAAATCTATTAATGCCACAAGGGAAAAGCCCAAAGTGACCCTCTAGATCTCCAAGGCGAGGGCTACTTGTGAGATACTGTGCATGATAGCAAGATTAATAATATTCATGTGGGGACTCAGGAATGTGATTACATAATGGTGCAACTCTAGAATTCTAAGAGTTCATTGTCTATGCATTTCCCAGTAAAAAAAAAAAATCCTCAAAACTTTCCTTTTAAAAGACAAGTTAAAGATGTGCTATAGGGTATACATTATGTATGAGGAAAAATTCAATTTCATTCTCTTATCTCGAATGCTCACCTAAAAAATTTTAAAGGTCACAATGTTTATTTTGATTTTGTGTCAGACATCACAACCTAAAACATAAGAATTATGACTTAAAACAAGTAGATACTTTAAAGGAAGCCAACTCTCCTGGATCTTTCTACAATATTATCCTTAAGTCATCCTCAAAATAAAACACAGCCTAAGACAGAACATATATACTGAAATTGTGTTTCCTTATTCAGAAGGAGCCTTTTTAAAAAAACTAATGTTAGATAGAAAAGTAGATCAATTCAGTAGATCAATTTTGTTGACCTTAAAATTAGAAGATGTGTAATTAATTTTCTCTACCAAATACCCTACCTGAAACCATCAACAGTAAACTCATTCAATTGGGGTTCATTTAAAAAGCATTTTCTTTCTGTTTCCTTTTCTTTCTTTTCTTTTTTTAAGAGAGGGAAAGGGGGAGAGGGAGAGAAAGAATCTTAAGCAGGTTCCACACCCAGCACAGAACCCGATGTGGGGCTCGATCTCACAACCGTGAGATCATGACCTGCGCCCAAATCAGGAGTTGGATGCTTAACCAACTGAGCCACCCAGGCTCCCCTAGAAAGCACTTTCTATCTAGTTTATTAAGATCTATCTATGGGCAGTGAATACTAAA
Source organism: Eumetopias jubatus (assembly GCF_037043125.1). NCBI lineage: Eukaryota > Metazoa > Chordata > Mammalia > Carnivora > Otariidae > Eumetopias > Eumetopias jubatus. Next base: position 39,562,408 of record NW_028274818.1, read on the forward strand.
GAATTCGTGGAGCTTGAAACTGAAGACATGTCTGTATGTAACAACCAGGAACAGTGAGTGATAAAACCAAAGATGAGCAAGTGGACAAAAACACACACAATAGGTTGCACACTGAAGAAACATGGTCTCATCGGCCCTGAGACTTACTCTTAAGGGGTGAACCTTGAGTCACATCTCAAGAAGTGATGGCCGTGGATGGGCACACGGATGTCCCACGTGATGGGACATGAATGGGACATGGATGTTCATCACACCTGCTTGGCAAACTGATGCTCTTCTGTTTTCTCATCAGATCTCACCTGGTCATGATGCCCTAGGCATGTCCCCTCTCAAATTAGCAACAAAAGGACACTCCATCCCCAACAGTCAGACCACTTGATTATTGAAGACTTTATACATACCAGAGAGGATCGGCTCCAGGTGGGTTGGCGTCTGATGGGGGGTGGAGAATTTGATTGTCTGTGTGAAAAGTTAAAAAATGAGAACGGTCATTATATTTATAAGACATAAGACAACCAAACAGACAAGAGAGGGTAAAAAAAGACAAGATGGGTAAGTAGTTTACATAAAAATGTAAACATTTATTTCTGAATGATGAGGCTATGAAAAATTTTAATTTCCTTTTTTATTATTTTATTTTCAAAATGTTTGGAGCATATGACCCTTAGATAATAAGTTTTACAGAAGAATAAGGCTTATTTCCAAAGAAAGATTATGAGAGAAATAAGCAAGACTGAAAAATATCACTATTATTACATGGATTTTTAAAAATTGTATTCTTTGTATCTTTGTGAATGTCTAAAATCTTTCATCATGAAAAACAGCAAGTAGAAAAAATACTTTTTAAAATGCTGCCAGTCAAATGAAATCCAAAATAGATTAAACATGTTTGAGTAAGACCATATAACGGTCTTTTTGAATTAAGACAACACCAACTACAAATATTTATCTAATCAGATCCTTTCCAGACTGAGAATGAATGTGAATTTTTTTTTTTTTAATGTAGAGATAAAAATGTGTGGGGACTAAGAGTATTATCAAATTCTGGGGCACTGAAATCAAAAGTGCCTTTGAGAAACGGGTCCCAAATTCCAGAGCAACACTTTCTCTAGTCCTCAGTGAAATCATAAAAAGACAAAAACAAAAACAAAAAGGACATGTAGAGTTTTCCATAAAGCTATAATTCTTCAATTTAAAGCACTCTCCTTAGTCTGACAGTTCATCTTTCCTACTCTTTTACATCTTTTCTTTTATGAAGTGATGGAAACAGTATAGTAATGTTGGATGTTTTTTAACAACTGGCCAAATACAATAAGACCTAGATTATGGATTTTATAATATTATTATAAGACCTGCAATTTTTCTTCTCAAGTCAAGAAATATGGGAAGCACCCCCTGGAGCTACATGGGAAGAAAACAAGGAGCAGCTCTGTGAGCAAAAAAATAAAAATAAAAATAAAAATCAATGACAGTCTTTTAGAGGTCAGGATGCGGACCTCTAGAGGAGGATGCTGTTAAGATGATGTTAGATTCCATAAAACTCCATGGGGTTATCCTAGGCCTTAATGCAGCCTGCACTGAGATTCTGAATTTATTGTGTATATGGGGTATGTGTGTATAAATATTAGAGAGTTCTGGTTCTTATCAGATAAGAGGTTAGGAACCTCTCACACTGGTTAGGAACAGAAGAACAGTTATCACAGGAGTAGAAAAGAAAACACAATTTCCTTTAGTTTTCACTCTCACATAGGCTGTTCACTAATATTAGAAGACCACAAGATAAAAATACCCAGAAAATTTCATGATAAATCCACTTGCTGAGAAGTGGTCAAACAAGACCACAGTAAAATTCACTTCTCAGAAGTTTTAATTCCCCCTCCAGAAGTCAACCACGGATTTCCCGTTCACGTCCAAGACACCCCCACAAATGCAAGGCAACAGCAGAGCAGACCCGCACGCACAGAAGTGATCTGTAGGGAACCTGTTCAAAAGAAGGGCACGTGCGCGCGCCTGTGTGCGTGTGCGCATGCGCGCACGGCCATCGTTACAGCTGTTTGATTTGCCATTCCCCGGTCACTGCCCCTCTGAATTTACATTTGCAAACTTTGCTGGCAGCCCTGCTACTGTGGCCTCGCCTTTCAGACTCCAACAGTGACCAGTTGCAATGACTGGCTTGAAAGAGCCTCCATCGTGTAGAGAAGAAAGTCTGTCAGGACGTGAGGCTCCCGTTCTAAAGCGGCCGCTGTTTTCAGCAGGAACAGCTCTGGGACAATGCTCTCACGCTCTTGGATGTGTCCACTGGGGGAACGGAAAAGCAGTTCCTCTCTTGCATTTATATCCCCGAATTCTTTGAAACACAATTAAGCACCTTGGGCGCGCCAACTGCCGAATGTTCTCTGCTGAGGACCGTCTTTTGAAGGCAACCAAAATAAAGGCAATGATAGCGTGAGGCCCAGCGACGCCACATCCAAGGTCAGGTCACATTTAAGTTCCCGTATCAGACTCCCTTTATCATCTTTATTTCCAAATTAGATTTAAAAAACACACATGGACTCATGACATCTATTAGTGTCTTCCAAGGCTTCCTGTAATTACCCTGGCCTCTCATTTACAGGCAGATGACATGACCCAGAGGCACACGCAGGGTTAGCCAACTGTGTAAGAGAAACAGGGCTGAGGATGACAGAGGCTTCTTTTCTTTCAAGTTGGCTTGCCACTCTGTTACACACTTCTGAACCTACTCTGCATCTGACACGAAGGGGCACCCTGGCAAATTGGGAATGGCTCGGCTCCTCCAAACTCCTAGCAGAGGACGGAAAGGCACTAATGCGGGCCAACCCATCCAGGTAGTCAAGCACTCACAGTCAATTTCTGAATTATTTTTCTCTCCAGGCATATGCACTACGCCAGACACTTCATCATTAAAGTTCTTTCACTCCTGCCTGCATTCAGCTTATTCCTTTAGCTTCCGCGAGGAAGGAGGGAAGAGGGCAAATGGAAAATGCAATCTAAGCGATCCACGACATCCCTAAAGCACACGAATTGAACGGGAGCAAGCCACCAGGTGAGGGGGGTGGACTACTTGGTTACTTACTCAGTGCAGATTTTGTTTTGTTTGTAAAACTTGTGCCGTGTAGCAAACAACCGAGAAATGTACTTGGCATTTTCAATATCGTCCTTGGAAAAGAAGAGAGAGGGAAAAAAAATAAACATCGGTTTGGTTGTAAATGCATTTCCCTAGGATTCTCCTGAACAGGGCCACATCCCTTCCTCCCATCAGGCCAAGCACAAAACAGCACCCTGAGCCGCAAACCCACGTGCCGAAACCCTAGGCGAGCGTGGCTAGGAAGCCCACCCAAGGATGCAGACAGTCCGTCAGTTAAAGAATCCTCTAGGCTCAAGGCACAGGGCTTACACTGATGAGCCAGCATGTCTTCACACAGTTTCCAAACCAACTGCTTTAAAAAGAAAGAAATGAATGAAGACAGAGCCTGGAATGAACACTGAGCACCACTGAAATGGCAGTGAGGTGCATGAACAGCCCTGGCCCTCAAGGGGGCGCTCAACAGAAGGGCGAGCACTCCCTTTACTTCAGGCCAGGCTTGGGCTGTGGTGGGGAAGGAAATCCAGGTCAGCCAGCTAAAGAAAATGCCAGGCATTATCATCGAGGGGTTACTGAATGCGGGCTGTAACTTGAGCGCTGAGGAACGTGGCATGCCAGACATGTGATCCACCACAAACACAGCAGGTGGAGGAACCCAAATCCCAGAGTCCAAACTCAGCTTGGAAACCTGGTGTTTTGAACAGGAAATTACCACCACTACCCGGAAATGAGTAATGATAGCACTGGGCGAGGGCTGGGCAGTTATCAGTTCAAGAGAATACTTACTCTCTCACAATATGGACAGCACGGAAAGGATATTGTGAGGTGAGAAATCAAACAGCCACCTGCCTGTGGGACCCCGCCCCTGTCTTTCCATTTTGCTTACCGTGTGAAAGAGGGCAGTCTCTTCTTTGTTGATGAGCTCCACCAGAATAGTAGACTTGTTGTGAGCGATATTCCCGATATCATTCCACCTGGTCAAAAGGTAGGCAACTGGGTTTGCCAACAATGTCCCATGCAGTTATGAATCAGCGTAGGAGGGTCATCTGCTACTGGTGAGTCTCATTCGACAAATTATGATTTAACTATAGTTTTTAAAGCTAAATAGTCCTTCTCTCCAAGCAAAAAAGTAAAACACAACACACGTCAACTTAAATACCTAAAACTTCTGTAAAACCCACATCTAGATACTGCTGTTCATAAGGTACTATTTCCTTTAGGATTAGCAATGAGGAAAACGTTCAAGGATCCTCTGCCTTGCTTTTCACATTTCCAAACTGCAAAGCATTTCCCATGATCCCTGCTTTTAATGATGGAGGAGCATATTATTTTAATGTGTTTCCAGGAATCTAGGCCAAAGAAGCCACACAGTTTCTGTGTTGCAGTGTATGCTATGGATGGATGATGCCACCAAGAGAAAGTGCCCAAGGAATGTTTAATGTGCCTACATTTTTGTGATTGATCACACACACACACATTTGCTTCCCTTTCCTCATGAAGACCTTAGCTAAAATGAGACACATGAAATAACTACCAGACAAGGGAAGGTAAGCTACTATTTCCCATCCTACTTGGAGCCAGTCTTCAACCATCTCTTACTACTGCCTACCTTCACTCTGTGCCCCAGTCTATCATTCCCTGCCCACTGCCTCTTCATGCCAACATTATACTTCCCTATCCTCCTCCTCTAAGACTCAGCTCAGAAGTCACCTTCTCTCTCTTCCTCATCCCCAACCACCCACATGGCAGGAAAGAATCTGGTGTAGTCCTCTCTGGGGCCCCGCATGGTATGACAATTGTTTACTTCTGTGACTAGATCCCTAACTGAGGCAGAGGAGAAAACAGGCCCCGTGCCTAGAGATTCTGCTTTCTGCGTCTCTGTCCTCCACGCACTGAGCCAAGCACCTGGCATGCGGCATGCAATGTTTGCTGAAAGAATTAAGAGTCATAATTTTGCCTCCCATCTGTAGAGAGTATGGTTTCTTTGTGAACTCTCTAAGGTAGACAAGGCAGCTATTTTTGTTCCTACTTTAGAGAGGAGACGATTTCAGCACAAATGAGAACAGGACTTTAGCCATGTTCACTCTGCACACTGGGGATGCAGGAGTTCTATACTTGGGGCTTCCAGGCTTTCCTCCAGTCATCCTTCCAGGCTTTCCTCCAGTCATCCTTCCATTACTCCAGTACCAACTGTGTTCACAGACATCTGCTGGGGCCATACTCTCTACAGGCGCTCAGCACAGCTGAGACAGCTGTCTGCTGACTTATAATTCCGTGAGATTACATCTACACAGACCCATAGCCACATATTCCTCACTGAAGGTCTCTAGAGATAAGAGATATCTGGTTTCCTCAGGCTCCATTCCTTCAAATCAACTGCCAAAACTCTGAATCCAGTCCTCACTCCACAACGCGACTCCACCTAGGGACATTCTTACCATGATAGTATGGCAGAAGTAAATTCCCATCCTGTAGGAGTTTCAAGATAAGTGCTGAAGAGGTCTGGAAGCCGTTCCTAAGGAACTGAACCAAACCATGAGTGGCTAATCATCAGCAGTTTCAAATGGCTATTTTCTTCTATTTAACCTCCATAGCTGGAACACAAGAGTCATCTACTTTTCTAACCTCAAGGAGAAAATGAAGCATTGATTTAGCTACGGGGAACTGTGTGGGACAAAATGCCTGGGCAGCTTTAAGTGGGCATAAAAAGGTATAGTTACAACTCTGCACAATTTATGTGTTTTATTTGATTACTTGATAATTTGTTGTAGGTATATGGAGTTGAAGGAGTATGTCCAAAAGTAAAAAAGTTTATTCTGCAGCCACAAATATCTCTCTCCCCACTCCTTTAATAATGTCTCCATTCAAAGAGTAAGAGAAAAATCAGTGGACAAAAATAATGGCAGGGTGGAGACCTAGCAGGGAAAAGAGCCAATTAGGAAGCTTTTGGTGGGGAAACATTCGCAAAATGACCTGCATCAACTGCTGATCCAGATAGTACACAGCTGGGCAAGATCTGCTTCCAGAAGGTGGACTTGGCTTTGGCTCTAAGAGCTGTCTTTGATTATCTGCACAAGGTGCAAAGCTCTGCCTATCAGATGCACATGCAGGAAAGCTGTTCTTCTAATAAAGAGTCAGCCATACTGCCCTTGTAAATGAAAGCAAGCATGCAGTTTTTGAGATCGTGCACACCATGGTGACAACTATGGGCACCAACGCAAGCAAGCTCATGGACATGTAATGGAAGAGACACTCTGCCAAATCCCCATACTTGTTCTCTCTCATGTTCAGTGGAGAAGAGGATTTAAAATGCAAAATAATGACAATCACCCAATGATCCCTTCCCCTAAATAAATGAATGAATGAAAAAAATAAAATGCAAAATGATATAAAAGTACCAGCCCTTTAATTTGTGATAACAAATTCACTGCTTTTAAAATGCATTTTCACAAATATAAAATGTCATATATTTAATATAGAAATTAGTCCACACTCCTCTAGCATGTGCGGTTAGGCAGAGGGTGATGGAAAATGGGAAGAAGCCAGTCTGGATTTAATGGCTGGTCATGGATAACACGGGCAAAGGCAACGAGCGGGACTGACTGGACAACCTGCTTCCAAAGCAGACTCACAGAGTTTAGCGCCACTCTTCTGGCTCAGCAGGGTGCAGTAGTGCCTTTCCTGCAGTCAAGTGGGAAAAAAAACCTCCTCTATCCCTCACCCCCGAAACAGGCCTCCAGGAAAAATGAGATGCATTTCTCCCTAACTGCTCAAGTCTCACAGAGGGCTGATCTTATCTAAGTTGAGACAAGCTCAACTCTGACCCACAGTCTGGCTCTTAACTCATTGGGATCACTGTCATCCTCAGTGGGCTTTTCTAGAGTCCCTCAGGGGAAAAAGGAAAAAGAGACGAGTAAGACTACCTGTATATTACTGCTTGTCTTCCAATTCTGTTTCTCACGAATATCCCCATAAAGAAAATGCCCAGGTGCACACTGTTTCCATGGTTGTCCTGCATAAGATCAACAGAAGAGCGATGTGACCAAACCGATGACCAGCCAGACCGGCAGAGCCAAGCACCCGGGCTACAGCCTACCCGGGGTTGGGGGTGGGGGGTACACACCCCGTTTCCTGCCCATGGACGAATGAACCACAGACAGCATCAGGGCAATGGGCAACTCAGCCCTGAAGGGACTCACCCCGCTGCACACCCCAGCAGACCATATACATAGATACATATTGTTTTCTTTTATCCCAATTTCACATTTCGTGTCCCAGAGAGAATTTTAGGATTTTCTCAGATTTGTTACGGTTTTCTCTTTCATGGACATCAATGAATATCTTTTTCATTCTGGTTTTTTTAAATCAAAATTGTACATGTCCATAGTTTATGTATGCATGTCATAAGCGTGTGATTATATGTGCCCACAGTTTGCAGGACTGAGTGCATCCTTTGGAGCCTGTTTAAAAGAAGCCAACAGCAGACCTGGCCCCACCATTTCCTCTCCCCAGAGGCACCGACTTCCACTACTTAATGCCCTCGTGAGTGTCTATTTGCATCCGCTGTGTTTGGTCTTTTGATTTACAACCTCACGGTCCTCAGTCCTGGGATCCTTTCTCAAACTGCCTCTGTTCACTTCTTCTGGAACTCCCATTATTCAGATGTTGGACATCCTGGGCTGGCCTTCTAATCTTATCTCCCACCTCCCACATTACTCCATACCTTCATCTTTTGGTGAGATTTTCTTAAATTTTTCTTGTAACCTATTACTTTTTCTATTTTTGATATATTTTTAATTTCTGAGAGTTTTGTCTTTTTTCTTCTTTCTTCTCTGAATGTTCCTTTTTTGTAAAGATTTTATTTGACAGAGAGCGAGCAAGGGAGCACAAGCAGGAGGGGGAGGGGCAGAGGAAAAGGGAGAGGCAAGCTCCCCGCTGAGCAGGGAGCCCAATGCAGGGCTTGATCTCAGGCCCCTGCGATCATGACCTAAGCTAAAGGCAGATGCTTAACCGGGTGAGCCACCCAGGCACCCCTGAGTGTTTCTTTTTAAAAGCAATCTATTCCTTTAAGGAGGTAATATATTTTGATCTTGGAGACTCCGAGGACAGTATTTCAGGCAGGGGGTTCTTCACCCTATAGAGTCTCTGCATCTTCCAGGCTGCTTCACTCCCTTTGCATTGGCCTCTGTCATTCCCGGGAGGGCAGCCTGCAGGGTGATGCTTGGCCCTCTATTCACGTTCCAGTCTGGGATGCTAAGCACTGGCTGGGAGCTTCATGAGCACAGGATGGGCATGAGGACAGCAGAGCTTGGGGGCAGTCTGCTGGGCCCTGTGCTGAGGAAGTCCAGATGACTCATCTTCAGTCTGGTCTCCTGGTCCAGTCAGGTACTTCCAACCTCCTGCCTGGGAGAGCATAACCTGCTGCCAGTGTGCCTGAGAGTGGAGCGGGGACAAGGCTCACCATCCAGGGAGTTAATTGTCCCTCAGCCCCCTGCTTTTACTGGGGACATCCTCTTTGTGGAGTGAGCAGAGGGGCACGCACAACTGGGCACAAGATGGAAAAGAAGGATCTCTATATTCCTCGAAACACCTGATCCCATGCAAGACACAATGACTACAGTGTCCCTTTGCAGGGACCTCTTCTCAACCCACCCAGCAAAGCACACATTAGGACAGGGTTCGTCGAATAGGGACACACAGAGGGCCAGACCACTGCTGGAGGCAAAGCATAGAGAGGGTCAGGAGAGGAAGCCATGGGAAGGAAAAGAAGTGCTTTGGAAATCAGGAGAAGTTACAAGGTAAATCATACTGTAGAAAAACATATGTGGGGAAAGAAGCCAGGCGAAGCCAGGACATGGGAAGGGGAGAGAAAATTCTGTGGAAATCCTTCCCGGGGCACTTTGCCGTTAGATGGATGGGTGCGGCAGTCTGCTGGTGATGGGGCTGCAGGAGGAGCAGTTCCCCAGGGCCGGGCAATGGCAAAAACACAGGACAGATGCCCGGGCACTGCATCGGTCAGAACTTAAAGGCTCAGTGTCCAACTCAGCTAAGGATGGAGGCTCCAGATACCAGCAGCCTCTCCGTGTCCATGCGCTCTCACAACACGGGAGTGACTGGCGGGGGGGGGCGGGGCAGGCCTGTCAGGGAGTGGACTGGTCCTCCTCCCACCTTGAAGAAATTTGAAGAACCACTCATGGAAAAGCCCACACTACGTGGAAATGTTCTTCCCTGCAACGTAGCCACAACAAGCTCGTTTGCTTTACTTGGTCAACAAGGACCGGTACTAACCCAAAGGGACTCCATCACTCCTCAGTCTGCCCCTGAACCCTCTCCTGTCTGTGTTAGCACGGATCTCAGAGCTGACCACAGCACTGCCCCAGCTGGTACTGCTGCCCCTCCCATCCTCCTCGGGTCTCTGGGAATCACGTGGTCTGGAGGTGGTCACCTGAGTCATGAACAGATTATGTGGGCAAAAAGATGCCACCCAGCTAAGTCACACTCCCTGGCCGTGAGTCAGCTGTGCCTGTCCACCCCCTCAGACCAAGGTACTGTATCCCCCTTGCGCTCTTTCCACTAAAGAACACACCAGAAAGTGCATCAGAGACAAGCACAGTGGATTTCGACACTATTTCCACTGCCCCAGTTTCCCACAGCCCAGAACTCCTAAAAACAGCAGAAGTAAATGAGCAGGACAACTAAACCCCCAACTTCCTGGGACAGAGAAGTGGGTTTTCTGGAAGGGAAGAAAAGTTTACCCTGATTTTTCAATGACCCAAAATATCATGACTATGTATGGGCTGCTGAACTGTAAGTGGGATGCAGATGGCTTCATAAGGCATTACTGCAAGGAAAATGGATTACAGCCCTACGAAGGGCAGCCATTAGAGAAGCAAAAGAAAATTAAACAAATTTTAAAAAGAGCCATTTAGCCCTTTCGGCAAGCTTCGGTCACCCTGCTCGTTCTACTTGATGCACATGGGCAGTTCTCATCAAGGCAAATTGCAAACATGCAGCCGAGGGGGAACGGAACACTTATAAAACAGCCAGCAGAGCCACTTCAGACTGAAATGTTTGTGCTAAAATTGCTCCATCTCCCAGATCGCGGAAATGTGCCAGTTGCTCTAGGTTTCCGAGCAAACTCTGTCTTTTGTAAAGTTGGTCAGGAGAGAGAAGAAAATGAGTTTGAATTATGGGCTCAGCTCTATAAATGACCACGCACCATGACCCCCGCCCCCAACCACACCCACTTCAGGAGGTGGATCTGTTGCAAAAGATGTGCTGTGCTGTAACAGTTTCCTAGGCGCAGTTTCCAGAAAACTCCAAAGGGGCTGGAAATCCGCAATGCAGGCTCTATGGAGCTCAAGAAATAGTGTGATTGCATACAGGAAATGTTTCATGCTGCCTCACAAGCAATTATCCTCGTATCAGCTCAAAGGAGAGAAAAGAGAATAAGCAGGTAAAACCAGTGGTCAGGGTCTTTATATTAATGCACACATGACATTAGCTGCTTGTCTTATTGCAAAACTTCAGGTGACTGGATACCTTCACGGTGCTGGATGGGCTGGTATTTGGGACTCACTCAGATGGTTGTCTTACCAACAAGATACTCTGCTCGAGACCATGGAAAACTTTCAAAATCTCTCAGTTAAGAAAAAAGGTTTGTGGGACGCCTGGGTGTCTCAGTTGGTTGAGCGTCTGCCTTCGCCTCAGGTCATGATCCCAGGGTCCTGGGATCGAGTCCCACATCAGGCTCCTTGCTCAGCAGGGAGTTGGCTTCTCCCTCTGCCTGCCACTCCCCCTGCTTGTGCTCTCTCTGACAAATAAATAAATAAAATCTTAAAAAAAAGAAAAACTGTTGGCTTCCTAAAGTAAACTGGACTTGCCAACTAATGCCACATAGCGATAAGAAAGCCAGGTCGTTCGGGCCCGCTGCCTATCATCACTGGCTTTCTGATTGCCTGAGCCATTGTGAGAAAGCTGAAGAACGGGCCAGGGTCTGCTACCTTCACAGAGAAGATCTCCTGTCCAAATCCATCCAAACGTTCCACTTCGTTGACGTACATGAGCTCAGCTTCTGCTGGCAGGATTCCACTAAAATCACAACAGCATCAAAGAAGGAAATGGTTAAGGGCAACGAAGGTAGTGGAAGGTCCTACCCTCCTGATGGCAAATTCCAGAGCTGTGGTTTAGCTCTAGTTCTGGGAAGAGCAATCATCACCCAATTGTGAGGACATGGTGCATTACTAAGTAATTCATTAACATATTCCCCACTGGCCTTTACTCAATGGGGAATAATCAGAGGAAGGTAAAGTGTTTAATTAAGAGCCACAGCCCTATAAACACTAATTATTCCAGACATCCCCGTGAATAATGCTGCCTGCTTTAAAAAAAAAAAAAAGTTATTTTTCTCCCACCTGGGGAAAAAAAATCTCCACTGTTAAGAGGAAAAAAAAGAGGGGGTAAAGGAAAAAGTTTATGAGGATGCTATTTTGGGAGCTAAGTGGCCGAGATGAGAGAGCCTGGGACCACTGCATAGGTCCTCTGAGGTCTGAAGGAAGGTTGTTTGTTCTCCACTGGTCCCAGAACTCTGCACAGCCCTGACAGCAAGCTCTCAGTGCCTCCCTGAGTCTTGATCCTCTCCCTCTTGACCTTGACTTTACCACCCAAAGTCCCTCTTCAGGTCTGCACGCTCAGCTCAAGCGGCCCCAGGCCTCCCCAGCTCTGGCAACAGAGCTTTAAAAGGAAGGTCTGAGAGACGAATTCTCCACGTCTGCATGGGCTTGCTGGTGGTAAAGCAGAAAAGGAAAAAAGGAAGGGAGAGGAAATAAAAAGAGAACAGCACAGAGGGGCGGGCGGGCAAGCAGCAGAGTTTTCAGATCCACCCTCGGGCTAGAAGACACACAGGCGGTTGACTCAGCCAGGGGCTGGGGCTGGGGCTGGGAGCCAGGGTCTAGTCCGGCTTTACCTGTGCGCTTTGTGTTCCTGGGCCACCTTCTGTGTCAGCTCCTCCAGAATGGCCTCTTCCAGGGCCAAATCCTATCCACACAAAAGCAGTTAGGGCCATTTACTGTTTTGCTTGTAAACCTTAAGAGCTCTCTTTTCCAGAAGACGTTCCTGAGGAGCCTCCATTCATCGATCTCCCCCATACTCCTTCAAATCAAAGGCTGTCCATTGTAGGACTGAGGGTCCACTGTTACTTCCATAACATGGCACTCCACGATAACTTAGGCTCTCGGCTTATAACTATTTATAAGCTTATAACTATTTCAAGGCATAGTTTCGGTCGCTGCCTACATTCTGCAGGATCTGGGAATAGCACTTTTTTCATTCACTTTCCCCATCTGCCTCTCAGACTTACTTTTAATTGAAATTGCTTGTACTTACGTGGCTTTTTTTTAAGATTTATTCTATTTGAGAGAGAGAGAGGGAGGGAGAGAGCACGAGCTGGGGGAGGGGCAGAGGGAGAGAGAGAATCTCAAGCAGACTGCCCACTGAGCATGGAGCTCGATCCCAGGACCCCGAGATCATGACCTGAACTGAAATCAAGAGTCAGACTCTCAGTCAACTAAGCCACCCAGGCACCCCGTACTTCATGTTTTTAACAATCAGGGTACAGGCAAATGAACTTCCAGCCCATTATCCTTTCAAAAGCTGAGCCTAGAAAGGGACTGTGCCTGGCCTTTTCTGTCCACCACCATAATATGAACTAATTCAGAGCTACCTGAAGGCAGAGAAGGCTCATTCAGATGTTACTTGACATGGCCTTGGGAGCATAAGAGTCCATGCTGGCTAAAACTAGGGAGTTCTATAAAGTCACAGTGTGTAGCTGACCAGCTGGTGTCTCAACCACCTGACTCCCAGGCCCCTGGGACCACTGGTGTGCTGGCTCCCAAGGGATGAGAGCCAACCGCACACACTTCTTCCCAACACCCCTTCCATGACAGTGGGAGTGTATCAGAGATTGTTAAGTATTTGTGACAAATGCTGACAGCACTGTCTGGGATGGAGAAATGATCTGAAAGAATAAATCCAAGACATGGAGGCCACAGCAACCAGCTCCTGAGAGCCTGACAGACCTGGTGATTCTAGAGCTTCTCACATCTCTGGTAGCCTGGGGAGGCTCAAGCCAAGGGCCAGCTGCCTCAGACCCTCCCAGCTTTCACGCCCCCTGCCCCAGGTTGCTAAGCACTGAGGAGAACATAGACATGCACCATTTCCCTCTGAGCTCCAGAGGGGGTGTCAGAAGGGGCTCTGAGATATGTGTCCCCGTGAGGCCCTCTGAGGCTCATCGTAGACATTGGGGGTGGGGGGCTGGGGGCTGAAGTTGGGCAGAAAACATCCCAAATGCTGCACTACCTTGATTCTAAAATACCATTTATATAGAGATGACTTCCAATTTAACAATTTTCCATGGATGAAACACTACCCCCAAAAAGTACCTCCCTCAAAGCTGCAAGAGACATCCCATCTCAAAATCATGAAAACATGAAAAATCAGTATCCTTTATTTTTTTATTTTTAAAGATTTTATTTATTTATTTGAGAGAGAGAATGAGAGACAGAGAGCACGAGAGGGAAGAGGGTCAGAGGGAGAAGCAGACCCCCTGCTGAGCAGGGAGCCCTATGCGGGACTCGATCCCGGGACTCCAGGATCATGACCTGAGCCGAAGGCAGTCGCTTAACCAACTGAGCCACCCAGGCGCCCCCAAAATCAGTATCTTTTAAAGCTGGAAAATGATGGTGTGACTACACGCTGGAAATTCCATAGCCCTGCAGATGGTCATGAGAAACCTCAGAGAAGGTGGAGGGAATTCCTGGCAGCTCTTATTTTTCATGCATTAACTGATTAATTTGCTGCTTCCTGTTTAGCCATCCACTGAAATGACTCAAGTCCATGGTAAGAAATAAGCTCAGTTCTACGTTGTAGAACAACAGAGATACTGCATGGCTTAGAAATGGAGTTACGTGCGTGCCTCCAGCTACGGAGTGGTGGTAATAGCCTGCTACTAATTTTGAAAAGCTAATGAAAGGCATGTGGCCATAGAATAAAATAAAGACAGGGAAGTGAGGATCAAAAAGTGCTCCATTAAACCTCAGCTTCCTACTTTTAAAGAAGAAAAAGTCCAAAGGTGCCCCTCTGCTATTGTACTCAATTCTGCGTCTAGGGCCTCCCTGAGGTATGTGTCCCTGCCGCAGAGAATGCGCGAGCGGCCCCGCGTGAATGAAGACTGGCAGAGTGCATGTCTGTACACAACTGCACACCTGTGGAGTGCCCTGTGTACTTAACTTTGTTCTTTTCTCTGCTGCAGAAATGCCATTTGACAAATTCGGGTGCTTTATAAGATCAAACAAGGCCATTCATCCCATCTTCCCTCCCCCACCAAAGGAATGCATTCTTCTCTTTGAAAGCTCTAGTGGAACCAAGCAGAAAGTTTACAACCTTCCATGGCTCCCCACTGCCTGCTCAATTAGGTCAACACCTGGGCCTGGCATTCAGACCATTCTTCAGGGTGACCCAGCCTTCCCTTCCAGACCTCCTCTCTCAACGGTTCAAGGCTTCAGGCAAACTCCTCTTGCTAACAGAATGTGTGTACATCTCCTGACACACTCATGCCGACCCTTCTTGGAAGAATGCCCCCCACCCCCCGGGGCCCACCACATGGAGTGAAATGTCACCCCATCCTTCAGGTCCCATCCCAGCTCCTGTTCCCTTGATAGGGCTTCCCTATTCCCCCAAGCTGGACGGAAGCCTATGCACTTCCGCTCTGGGTGTGGCTCCTACAGCCCTCACCGCAGGCGCCTATGGCCTCTCCTACACAGTTACCCGGATGCTCATCCCACCCTGTACCCTTGTCACCCTCCCTCTACTACATTATAGGCACCTCAGGGCAGCAGCTCATCATCCACATCACTGCTGGGCCCACGCCAGGGCTCTTACACAATGCCAGCTTATATGCTCTCCATACACAGGAAGTGATCCAGAAACGATCACTGAACTGAACTCCATAAGCAACGTGTAAGTTTCACACGATCAAACTGGAGTTTCCAATCATGCAGAGCTGGTTACTGATCATTTGTACCTTCTGCCTGTCCTCTGCTTACATTTCAAAACGCACGTTGTACTGTTGCCTGAAAAGCACGGTTTTGGGCATCCTTGGGCTTGCGTAACAGAGGAGACAGTCATGCTAATAATAAGATGATGATGATGGCAGGGACCAGGACAACTAATAAACACTTACTGAGAATTTACCATGTGCCCAGTTATGTCACATGCACCCTCTCCTTTCGCCCCCACAACTGGAGTAGGCTTGCTATCCCCATTTTTAGATGAAGAAATGGACACTTCGGTTAAATAATTAATTAAATTTTAAAATAAATGGAATTAAATAATGGTCCGAGTTCACAAAGCTGTTAAGTGGCACCACCAGGACATGGGCACAGAATGTTTGGCTCCTGGAGCCTGAACCACCTGACCACAGGCCCCAGCATATCCAGGCTGTGACATGGGATGGAATGACACGACAGAAGCCTACGAACATTCATGGTTCAGATACACAAGCTGACATTAGTGCCATCCAACAGGACTTTCTGCAATGAGGGAAATGTTCTAGATCTGAGCTCTCCAGTACAGTAGCCACTAGCCACACGTGGCTACTGAGCGTTTTTTAAATGTAGCTAATGCAACTGAGGAACTGAATTTTTAATTTTAACTTTAATTAACTTAAATTTGAATATAAATAGCCACCTGTCAATGTAAGTAGCTACTGTCCCGAAGAGGGAAGCTGTATTTTTATTTTTTAAGACTTATTTGAGAGAGAGAGCAAGAAAGTGGGGAGATGGGCAAAGGGAGAGGGGGACACTCCCCAAGCAGACTCCCTGGTGAGTGGGGCTTGATTCCAAGACTCCAAGATCATGACCTGAACCAAAAGCAAGAGTTGGCCGCCCAACCGACTGAGCCACCCAGGCACCCCCTGAAGAGGAAAGTTTTACATCCAAGAATAACACATCCACATTTGTCTGTCCATAGTGAGATTTAACTAGGTCTATGCTGTTCAAGCATCTGATTTGCTCAGAGCCGGGAGGAGACAGTCTTATTCTGAAAAAGGTATGACATACAAAATAACTCCTTCCAGGCTTCACAGATAGCACTTGGACCTGTCAAAGCATTTTAACATCTACAAACCCATAAAAACTGTAAGTGGCACCCAAGCCAGGACTCTGTCTAAAGGCTATGTGATTAAGACCTTTAAAGAGAGAAGGGGCGGGGGGAAAAGTGGAAAATTATCAACCCAATTCATTGCCTCCATTGACAGAAAAATGCACTCTTTCTAAAATTCTAAGGTACGAGCTTCACTTTCCCCCCACCAAGCACACCAGGAAACCTCCCAATGCTTGAGGTGAGCCTCCGAGACCATCTGATTCAAGCCTGTTGGCACCAAATCCTATGAAGAACTTCTCTGCTAAATAACATGCTAATCTCTTTGAATGCAGGTTGATTTGCTGGGTAGAATTAACAAGGCATGAAAAACAACAGGCCAATCAGATAATACTGCTGTTTTCTTGGAGGGAAGCAGAATAAGGATAGAGTTATTCATGAAAAACATAGAGATCTTATGGTATTTCCCTAACCAATAAGAATGAGGTAAGTCTGCAGCCATTTAAGTTCATCGAACACACCGACAGGGAATAATAACTGCGGCTTTACTTATCCTAGGCTTTCACAACTTGAACCTTTGTCACCACTGGCCGACTGGATGCCAAGTTCTGCCCATTTTATTTCCAAAATATCTCTTGCATTGCTTTCTTGTTTTTACTGTCTCTCATAACACCTAAATTATCTCCTTGCCAAGAGCACCAGGCAGATTCTCATCTGACCTGCTTTCCCGAATGGTCTTATTGCTCTAATCCAGTGGTCCTCAAAGTGTGGGGTCTGCAAATCCACTGACAGAGCCCAGGTGTTCTCAGTCTAGAGATGTTTCATCTTATCTGCTGCCACCCCTCTGCCACTCCTGAGCGAAGTCAGACTCACCATCGACTCTTTCGTGAACACTCATGCCACCCCGCCCTTTCTCTCTCCATCTAGATCATTCCTTGCTCCCCACCTGTCTGTCTGCTGCAATCCTGCCCACCCTTTGAGCTGCAACTCACACACCATTAGTCTTTAAACCTTCCCAAACCCCCCAAGCAGATGTAACCTCTCCCCACATAAAATCCTGACCGCACTTTATTACACTTGGCTTTGCATTCTGATTTTGCAAACTTCCTATTTACTCAACTACTCTGCTGCCTCCCTGAGAACAAGCACCGTTTCTTATATAACTTTATCCCCTGGGAGTTAGTTACCCAGGTTAGTGCTTTGGGCAAAACAGTTGATTTAAAAAAAAAAAAAAAAAAAAGAGCGGTGAATGATTGGGATTTCTAAAATCAGAGCCAGGATGTTGGAGCGGGTATAGCTTTTCAAACGTTTTAATCCCTCCTCATAACTCTTCTCATTTACCCCAAAGCTACCAACACACACACACACACACACACACACACACACACACACACACACACACTCTCTCTCTCTCTCTCTCTCTCTCTCTCTCTCTCTCTCTCTCCCCCTCTCCCCCCCCCACCCCGCCTCCCCAGGGATTAAAACCTAGCCTCATTCCTAGTTTAACCCAAGATTGGACATTTGACTTCACTGACTCATTCAATGAATTTTTATGCAGGCAGACTACATGCCAGACAACAGTGACAAAACAGAGAGGGTCCCTGCTTAAGGACCAGAGAGCTGACATTCTGGCTGGCAACCAATCAATACTGATCACGTTTAGATACCGAAAGAACTTTGACGTATGTGCACATAAAGGGGATTTAGCAGGAAGCGGTTGATGGCTGGAGTCTATCATATGGGTTGTTAAAGAAAAGGAAGGCCTCGGGCGCCTGGGTGGCTCAGTTGGTTGAGCGACTGCCTTCGGCTCAGGTCATGATCCTGGAGTCCCGGGATCGAGTCCCGCATTGGGCTCCCTGCTCGGCGGGGAGTCTGCTTCTCCCTCTGACCCTCTTCCCTCTCGTGCTCTCTATCTCTCAATCTCTCTCTCTCAAATAAATAAATAACATCTTTAAAAAAAAAAAAAAAGGAAAGGAAGGCCTCTCTGAGGAGGTGATATTCGAATCAAGTCCTAGGAAGATGTGGGGCAGAGCACTGAAGGTAGAGGAATGCCAAGACGAAGGCTCTGGGATAGGAACAAGCTTGATGTGTTCAGAAAGGAAGAGCACCAGGGCTCTGGAGAATAGTGGAACTGGGGACTCGGGGTGTGTGTGTGTGTCAGGGGACAGGGAAGTGTCTTGAGGAGGTGGAAAGAGGCACATTTACTTTTTCAGTGTTTTTACAAAATGTGTCGCTTCTTTACAAACGCATGGACTTGCCTCCCTAGGGAATGCGTGTATGGAAAATCCTCTGAGATTTTCAAAGGTAAGAATTAAACATCCAAAGAAGGTAGAAAATTAATTAAGAAAAAGGAAATTACACTTACCATAGGAAACAGCACATATTCTCTGAGGAAATCTTGAGAATCAAACTGATGGAAGTCTCCAAAATCAGCTGAGAAGAAAAGAGAGGGGAGGGTTAGTATTTATTATGTGATATTAACGATGGAATAAAATAAGAGTAAAATTACCGCCACATTTATTATTCCCACTTCATCCTATTTCTGCACTAGTAAATGAAAACAGTGCCACAAGGCGTTTGATATCGTTACCACTTTTACTTAGCAATACTGTGAATATCGGCATGTGAGCGCTGTTACACAATTTTCTAGGGGGAAGAAAAAACGGAAATTTGAAAGTGATCCCTAAGCTATTTTAAAAATTTAAAACAAACCTATACTTATGTTTTTGTTAAATATGCATCAACACATATCTTAAGAATATCTGCCAAGGGGACTTTTTAACTCAAGGTTAATTAAGAGAACTGAAGAGCCTAGACCATCTGCATCTTTTCATATATTTGCAGCTGGAAATTCCCACTGTAAATCACCCTTGGCAAGCAACCTTGCAAATTTTTACACCTCCCAAACAAGTTCCCATATTGCAAGATGCCAGAAATTCTGTTTTGTCCTGTTTTCATCTCACGATGGTATATCTGAACACATGCAAAAAAATACAGTGAGTCCTTATCGTCAATGTCTTGCTTCTCACCCCACTTGCTCTCAAGAAGAAAAAAAAAAATCAAAACAGCATACAAATTTAATTTCATGTAAGAGATCTGGCATCTAACAGGAGACGTGGAATCCAGGAGTCCCCACAGAAGGCCAGTGAACAGACGTTGCTGAGACGACAAGGACGCACCTACTAAGTCATCACATAACGAACGATCGATTAATTAGGGCAGGCATTCAAGACAGCGGAGATCATGTGCTCGGCCTAATCTCCAGTTTACTCACCAGTCGTCATATTTTATCACAACTTATAACTCTGTGGCTGGGTCTTTCTAACCGCCCAATAAGGGTTCTCGAGAAAATTATTTTACAAATATTATAGCTGGGGGAGCTTCCCTCAGATTGAACGGCTAGCTTTAAGGACCCAGGGAAAAGAGAAGCCAGGCTAAGTTCACCAACTTCCTTCAGCCTGAGCGCTATCGTCAGGGTCTTCCACTATCCAGAATATGTAATAAACCCCATGGTTGAAGAGTGAGAGGGATAAACAGAGAGTAATAAGGGGAACAGAAGAGAAAGCTTTTTGAAAGGAGAAAGGACCAATTTGCAGATGAGGGACAGAGCGGATCTTCTCTCTCTTTTTCCTATTCAAGGTGTCTTCTCTGTTATTTTGATGATTTTTCTGTTCTATTAGTCGTTCTGGGCACTGTTCCTTCCCCTTCTAGTCTTTTAAGTGGACGGATATGATCCAACATATTTTGTGTATTTTCATCCATAAGGTAACAAGAGCAGCTAACTACAAGGAATCATACGTCCAACAAAAATTGCTAAACTGCTAATAGCCCAGGATGAAAGAATCAAAGGAAGCTGCCTCTTTAGACATTCCAGAACCCAAAAGGTTCAACTTCAGTTCAGAGTTTGGGATGGGAAGTTCAGTTCACAGCTTCTGCAACAGCAGTCCACACGCAGCAAGGACTCGGTGGCTGGCATTCCATTTGGACAGGAACTGATTTTAAGGAAAAAGAATGACTGAAAGAGACGCGTGTTTCTTTTAAAAAATCACATTCTGATCTTTCCGATACTGACTAAAAGCAATTAAGCCACCACTCAATAAAGAGTCATGTATAAATCTATGTGAAAATCATGTAACATAGGTTAAATAAAAATATATGTAACAATTTAGAAAAATTAAAACAAATCTAAATAGGACAGACTGAAAGGTAAATATACTCCACTATGGGTTTGTTGCTTCATATTACAATCGTGCATTTTATTTTATTTTCATTTTTTTAAGTAGGCTCCATGCTGAGTGTGGAGCCCAACAAAGGGCTCAAACTCACGACCCTGAGATCAAGATCTGAGCTGAGATCAGGAGTCAGATGCTTAACCCACTGAGCCACCCCGGCGCCCCTACAATTGTGCATTTTAAATTTCTCTCTTCAACTCTGTGAGAATAGGGGCACCTGGGTGGCTCAGTGGGTTAAGCGTCTGCCTTCGGCTCAGGTCATGATCTCAGGGTCCTGGGACTGAGCCTAGCATCTGGCTCCCTGCTCAAGCAGGGAGTCTGCTTTTCCCTCTCCCTCTGCCCCTCCCCTCCACTCATTCTCTCGCTCTCAAATTAAAAAAAAAAAAGAAAAATCTTTTAAAAAAAAATGAAGTAACTGTGTGAGAATAAATTATACCACAATGTTTAAAGCTATCACACTTGAAAGTGATGGGAAAGTCAAAGAGTCATAACATGAAGCCACAAAATATGACCACAGTGGGCAGTGGAATAATTCTGAGAAAATGTTCCACAAACCCTGAATGTAGCTTTAATTAAAGGCAGGATGAAAGCTGCTATTTCTTCAAATAAAACTAAAATTATACAAGCATGAACAATTTGCAAACAGCTTTGGGAAAGCCACCAGCCTGCCACCAAAAAAAAAAAAAAAATCACGATTTCTGCTTCATTTTTTCTATTTCTGCATTTGTAATGTATCTTGGAATGAAAAGTGAGAGTTACTAAGGGATTATCTAAGTAAATTCAGTTTTTCCCTCTGAGAGGCCAGCAACACCGCAGTCACAGAAAAACTGGGATTTCACATGGCGGCCATCGCGCTCCTTACCTTGCACAGCCAAGCCAGCCAGCCGGATCACCTGTTCCAACGTACACCGCAACCGCCCTTCAAGCACGTCTTTTTTGACTTGCAGGTAATACTGATATCTGGTCGTGGGAACAGAGGAACAAATAACCTTAAAAACACATACTTGGAATATGTTCCCACAAGATCAATGTCTCTGGATGTAAAACCCTGTGTACCCAGCAGGACACACAGGTGATGCCGATAAAGGTCAGCTCCATAAAAGATGGAAAGTGCCCTCTGCCTGTGTTTATCTTTGTTTGATGTGGCAGGTGCCACATCCCGTGCATTCTCAGTTTGAGAGCATTCTCAGGTTGAGAGCATTCTCATCAAATCATCTCATTGTAGGTCAGCAGGATGAAACAGTTGATAAGGACCAGTTCTTCATAACAGAGACCGGGAAGGAAAATGTTCTTCCACACCTGGACACCCATGGCAGCAGGGCTGCCAAACCGACATCCAACAGTGGTGTATTCCTACAACAATTCTGGAAACACGCCATTTTTTAAACTCAACAGTTTGGTGGGGTGGATCACAAACAGGCCAAATCATTTGGCCTTCTGCTAGTGGCTAGGACAAAGCTTTTCAGAGCGAGGCTCACCCTACAGGTCTGTGACTCACAAAAATCCAACCCAAAGTACATCCTCAACCCAGCAAAGTGCAGGTAAACAGTGTGTGCCCATGTGCAACATCCAGCCTCAGAGCAGACCGCTGTCCTCAGAAGCCAATAAAGCTGGACTCTGGGAATTACCTGAACATTTAGAAACCTCCTCACCCCAAACCTTTCTTCCTAGCACTCTCCTTTCCTTGACCATACTCTTAAAACACAGTCCCCTCTAGAACAGACTTATCCTGGCATCAATTCTTGGCAAATGCTAACAACCTTTCTGCTCTTGGTAACCATAACTCTCTACTTTTTCTAAACTTGGGACATGGCAATCCAGGGAGCTCAAGAGTGATCCAAAGCTCAACTCTTTTAGAGAGGGGCAATCAGCACTGAGAGCTAATTACTGTCGTCTCTACCTTGATATCATGGACATCATTACATGGCAATCCAATGCCTATCTGAGGGAAGGACTCAGGGTCTCTACCTCCTCCACAGAGTCTCTACTTCCTCTCTCCTCCTGGGTCGACTGGATGGGGGTACAGACAACCACGTCAGTCTCTGGTAGGAAAAATCTGTATTCCAATCAGAAGGACCAATGCAGAGTTATTAAAAAATTCGTTTTAGTAAAACTTAGTATATAATAGAAAAACAGCATGTTCTTTCTACTCCCACCCTACCTTCACCTAAAATTAGCCATAATCATCTTACAGGCTCTGCTACCGAATCAGTGATTGTACTTCCTGTCCACATCAATTGATTAAATCAAGCAATGTATATAATAAGTATCAGTGCTGATTTTCAGAGACAAGTCCCTGGTATGGGCAGAAAAGCTTTGTGCCCACTCCGTGCTCTGACATCAGCGGACACGGCTCCATTTCACCTAGTATTCTCTCCTTAGCTGGTGAGGCGCATCATGGATTCGAAGCCCTTACACAGAAGATCACGTGGCTAAAAGTCTTTTGCTGGTAATGAAGGAGCAGTGCTGCTGTCTCCCGAAAGTGCACAAATAAGGAGGCAATCCTAGGCAGGATACTTTCAAAAACGCTGTGAAATTGAAGGCACTGCCTGGGGGGTAGGGGGTAGTTTTGGGCGATCATCTGCTGTGGAAGGAAAAGCGGAAGTCATAACCTGTCTCTTCATTAGTCACAGCAGAGAAGAGAGTAAATGAAAACATTCTGAAGCAATAATTGTGTATGAATTTAAAGAAACACCAAGAGTAGATCAAAATAGAGAAGACTAAAGAAATGTGGTTCGCTACAGTTAAAATATGCTTCATGTTATCTGCTGGTTTCCTTTTTTCACCTGTTCACTAAAGTCCCCAAGCTCAGGTGTATTCCAGCTCAACGTTTGCAAACGTTTAGCCCAAGGTGAGTTAACACTACAGAAGTGTGTAGTCCCACGCACTCCCGTAACACAGGCGCCTACTGTTTGCCTACTTTTCTCCCATTCCGAGGCGGAAAAGAGAGCAATCTGGGCACATGGTAAGTGTCAAGGCTCTCGGGTTCCATGGTTTTATCTGGAGCTCCAAGCGCTCCAACAGAAATGGCTTATGTTAGCGCCTCTGCTTCAAGGACTGTGCCCCCTGTCAATCACGAGCAAAGCTCAGCTTTTACAGCCTTACCTAAATAACAGATTCATGTCTAAAAGTATAATCTGATGCACACTACTAGTTCACCACCTGGGAGAGAGCTCAGTAAAACCTGAACTAGGAGGGAAAATATGGGCTTCGGAAGCCTACTTCCCTTTCCATGTAGCACAGCACGTTTCCTGTTTGTGTTCCCTCCCCTCAAGGTTCCTCCTCAGCAACGTCTGCCATGTTCTTTCCTTGTTCCCCAGCCTGGTTCTTGGTTTTCCGCTGTCACCTGTCTTGTGCCTCTGGGCCAGTTTTCAAGGAAATAGTAAAAGCTCCACTCATTCCTGTAAGGTCACTTTCCCTTCAGGAGACTGGGAACTGCCCAGGAGCCTTTTATGGAAGATCTTTTATGCTTCTAACCTAGCCGGTTCTTAGAGAGGAGAACACCTCCTTGTGGAAACTGAGGCAAGGGAGTCCTAAGTCAGCAAAAGATCTTTTAAGTGTCAAGAGTTCCTTGTGAAAGCAGATAGATCACTGAAGAGGAGCCACTTAGTCTGAAGACCATACTTCTGAAAGTAGGAGGAGAAGAAGAAAAGAATGATGAGGAAGTGTTACTTCATCTTATTACCAGAGGATTCTGTTGGGACTTTTTTCAGAAAAATTTTACAGGATATGAAAACCAAATAAAACAACCAAATAACAACAACAAAACCCCAGAATTTCAGGATAGGAAGGAATCTTAAGTTTACTGAAGAAAGGTACAAATGGAATTCTCAAAAAAGAAAAACAAACAAAACAAACCAGAACACCCAATTTCCCAAGGTAGGAAAAAGTGGTAAAGTTCACCTACTCCTCCTAATCTTACAACGTCGCAGCTCTTCTATAATGCCATCCGTTCCTTGCCATCTTGAGTGTTTTTTTTTAAAGATTTATTTAATTTAGAGAAAGGGGGAGGGGCAGAGGGGGGAGGGAGAGAGAGAGAGAGAGAGAATCCTCAGACTCCCCACTGAGCTGAGAGCCTGTCACCCCACGACCCTGAGATCACCTGAGCCAAAATCAAGAGTCTGTTACTTAACCAACTGAGCCAGCCAGGCACCCCATCTTGAGCAGTTCTGACTTATTTTCTGCTCTCCAAGCCCAGGAGAAACATGGATATTCACACTTATTAAGCACTTCCTATATGCAGAAATTGGTTCGATGCTGAGGGACATCCTGGAGAGGTTTACAAGAGTCTCCGCCTTGCGGGGATGCTCATCCGCTCTTGAACCACTGACGTCATGGTTCTCTCTCTAGTGTGCTATTAAGGGCTCAATTTTTAAGAACCAAAGAGTAAAGCATTTTAAAAGGTGTTACCCTAGCGTCATCTGCCATGGCTAGAGCCTTTGATCAGCTGATACCTCTGGGAATATAATCCACGGGATCCAGCAAAACAATAGGTACAGTTTTCTTATCTTGCTGATTCCAACTTCACCTACAGCTATCACTTCTGTAACACACGAGGGAGTTTTACAACAGAGCCACTCCGTTCGAGGCAACGGTGTGTCCGCATCCACTAGCAAGGAACACCAGGATTGCTCCTGGTCGTTCAGGTTAGACATAGGCTTGTACTGGGACACAAGACAGAGGAGCTGAAGAAAGCAAAGCTCTTTCCTGGCAGCCATCCAGACTACGGGAGAATTTGAACGGCATTAAATGATATGCTGCTATTACCATGTAAGACTGTGGAGATTAGGATGTGTGATCGCAGAAATGAGAATGAAACTGGACCACTTTGGAAACCGTTTGGGAGTGTTTCTGCTCAAAAGGCGCTTCTGTAAAGTATAATAATTCTATCCTCTATGAAGACTAAATTAGAGAATATAAGCTGAAATTCTATTTCTAGAATGTTTGGTTTTTGCTTATTTTTGATTAGAGATTCAGTTCTAACGGTGGTAAAAATACAACAGCGAATCCTATTTTGGAAACATGCAATTTCACGGAGGTATACTCCACCCTGTCATAGCTTTGGGTGGAGGGAGAAACACACACACACACACACACACACACACACACACACAATCAATCTTCATGCCAGGAAAGTAAGTATTTGCCAACTTTCCAAAGGGATCCTCTTTGAAAACCCAAGCTCACAAGGAAAACTTTTTAATATTTTTCATATCCAAAGACCTGTAAATAGTCCATCTGACTGCTGGGGTCCAATGAATGGTTTTAGGTTAGGATTCTGCTCTCCCTCTACCGACTGATGAATATAACTACGCTTGTTGAGGAAAGGTAAAATTTCTACTTTCAAAGTTTTTTGCTTTGTTTTGTTTTGTTTTTAATCCATAGAGATTAAAATTCAGGTTTCTCTAGGGGAAACAGAAAAGCTTCCTGATAGTCAGTGCTGTTAAATATTACAATTGGAAACTGACAGATAATATGAACCAGTCTTGGGAGGTCTTGTCTCATCTGTCTGGAACAGTTCCATCCAATCTCAAGAAAATAAGTGACTTTTCCATGTTCCTTCCTCCCCCTGAGATTCTGAAAAGGAAGTTTTAAAAAATGCCAAAAGGTCAAATCAATAGAGCATTCAGTACTTCTGACAGTCATATCAAAGAACTCTTTCAAAATTATACCCTGTAACATTATCCTCAACATTTATAGATGTACCGTTCAGATCTTCAATCTCTCTTTTCCATTTATATGTGGGGAATTTATCTAAGCACTTATGCAACTCGGCTCTATTTGCAGGTCTGTTACTACCTCTCAGATTGAGACATTCCATGTGGTGTTCTGAAAAGTATGGAGTGTACTACCACAGAACCACAAATAAGGCGAGAGGAACGCAGAGGCCGAGGACATGTTGCTTTTAAAGTATTTCTCCCACCCCTCCCACAAGTGAAATATTCATTCCAAGTCCAGTTCAGCAGAAGTGTCTCCAACAGAGAATAGCCACGAAAGTCTAAAAGCCTTAAGAGCTGATTTTGGTCATGGTGCCATGGTGCTTCTCAAGGGCTCCACGGTTCTCAGCATAAATCACAGGATGGTGGAGACAGGAGAGGGGGTGGTCATTAGGACTGTTCCAAATGTTTGCTCTCCGTGAAGCCTCCCCTCTGTCCTCCCCCTACCTGCCCACCAACCTCATCAACTCTGGAGTCAAGGGAATGGCATGCCACCCAGGAGCAGAAGCCTTCCAAGCCGTCTGTTTCCCTTTGCCCTGAGACCTGCAGCGTCCAAGTACGACTGCCCCTTGGTTGGCCTGAGCTCCCGGGAGGGAAGGCAGTGGACACAGTGGACACGGAAGGTGGGCAAGAAACAAGCCTCTATTTCTGAAGGCCACAGAGATCCGTGGGTCATATGTCGTCACGACATGATTTAGCCTAAGCTATCTGACAAGGGAAAGATTTCAAAATCCAAGTCCTACCCTTTTGTTTTTAGAGAAGGAAACTGTGTAGGAGGGAGAAGAATGACTTGCCCAAGGTCACACTGCTCTTGGAGGCAGGGCCCGATGGACCAGAGCCACATAGGCGGTGAGAGTGGGATCTGGTTCCAAGCCCTTGTGACCAAGCCATCGGTTCCACCGAAGTCCAAAAATAAAAACGAAAATAAAAATGACACTACCTGGTGGTTTTTAGGATCCTACTGCCTCTAAGGAAAGGCTTCGATCACCAAGCAGCCTTCCGCCCCATCCGACTGCGTGTGCCACCGCATACGAGGCAGACGCTGACATGAGGCGCTTTTCTGTCAAACATAGGGCAGGACAGTTGTAAGAGGACTCGGACCTGGGTTTTGGTCCCAGCTGCAGCCTCCGGGAAATTTCACTTTCCTCCTCCAGAGGTAGGCGGAGGGAAGGAAGACCAAGCTGTGTATTCTGATGACTCGTTAACAACCTTGTAAGACGCACAGAGGGGCAAAGTAGAATCGAGAGAGCGGGGTCTCTGACGGTAGGCTCCCACCTAGAAGGAGAGGTTCTAGCCAGAAGTGGGTACGAACGGCCCTTACGTGTATGTATTTCCGAAGGCAGATTTTTTTTTTAAAAAAGCAGACTGTAGTTCATCCTTAAGTGTCACACACAGTCTTCACTGACTCTTGCGCTGAATCGAGGTACTTCTACGTTATGGATCATGAAGAAGGGATCTAGACTTCATTCTGTTGCTAGCTGACTTAATAAACCCCTGATGAGTGGCACGATGGGCACATATCACCCATGCATTACTCCTTTTACCCCCAGTGCCCAAGGAGATCGGAGAGAGAAATAAAATGCTTTCTCAGAGTTAAAAATAGGTTAGTGAAAGCATTCTGTAAGCTCTAACTATCGACCTGCCTACCATTGTTATCAGGCAGCTCCGGTCTGCCTCCCCCTTCTCTACAGGTCAAGGTCAGTCAACCCAGCTTCTCTCTTCCCATGTGCCTGGTCAGTACAGATGTGACAAGTTAGAGAGAGGGGAGCATGTCAATACCATCCCTACATTCCTCAGTCTGCGAAGGCTCTACTCCAGTGGGAGGGCGAGAGAAAGATGGGTTGTTTGTTACTGTTATTATAAAGGAAAGGGTTTCCTCACTAGAAAGCTTCCTTCACAATCAGCCACATCAGAAGAATCTTGCTAGAATGTACTGGAACCTAGCTCTCCCAGGACAGTGCAGGATGTACCAAAGCACTACCATTGCTTTCTGGTTGACGTTATATGGGGCAAGTAAGAAATAAATGTACAAGTTTCTCTACTATGAAAGACAAGAGGGGATGGAGGACAGGCTGTCCTAGAATTCTGGGGTACAGAACAGCAAAGGAACATAATTTTAACGCTGAGATTGACAGAGATACCAGCAGGAGAGAAAGAGAACATTCCATCCATTCCAAAGGGTGTTCACCACTGTAAATCCAGATAATGGCCAGGGTGGCCCACCCTGTTTTCTCTGTCTGCCAGGACCAGATAAACAGGACACACGCAGGCCTGCAACCAGATAAACCTGAATGCCTCTGTCCCTCTATCCTCAAAACCCCTGAGAAGATTTCAGTTGATGATTATTCGAGTATAATAATGTATCTGCCACCTGACCCATGCACTATCTTATACTTAATGAGTGTTCAAGTTCACAGTCAATTAAAACTCTGCATTGTTGAGCAGACAACAAAGGCAACACTCCTGCAACTGCAAAATTGAAATAACCCAAGGTGGGGGTGGGGGCAAGACTAAAACTATAACTCAGCAAAGATAACCTTAAAAGGGAAAGTTTTTCTCCTCGCCGTTTCACACCACAAGCCAATACATGTGCATGCATGAAAATACAAACACGTGCATATGCTCACACACACACACAGGCAAGACTGTCTCGGCAAAAAGTCAATTCCAGAAGTTTTCAACGTTCATCGATCGATACCCTATTTTGCCACAGACGCCTAACTTCTTATCAGGACTCCTTAAGTTTCAGTGAGTCAAAGGACTGCAATTCTTTCCTAAAAAGGATAATGTTTGTTTAAATGCACACAAACACACACAGGCCTTCACTTCACTACTAGTGAAAAAAGGCCAACGATAGCAAGGTGTTGCAAAAGAGAAAAGCATGCCACAACCTGATCCTTGCTTTCTGCTCTTGAACTCCTGCATTAATTATAACAAATTACAGGGAATCCAAGTACAGTTTATAAGTACAATAAACTCCCTAATAATAGCCTATAATTTAATCAAGGTTCTTCTTAAAAAAAGAAAAACTCTTTCTCTACAATACATCATAGAGGGAGAGAGAACACCCCAACACCACTTCTTTCTGCCACATTCTGTGCTAGTGGGTACAGATTCCTTTATGACAATCACAACGATGGCATTTAAAAGAACCAGACAGGTTTCACTGCTGTTGGCTGTGATGCCCTGAACTAGGGAAACATAACAGAAGTAGAAATACCTGGTCTCGAAAGAAAATACAGTCCTAGAGCGTGTGATGTTAAAATAGAATCCGAGTCTGTTTTGCTCCGTCTTAAAAATCTCCAGTGACTTGGAAAGCAGTTTGGCAGTTCCTCAAAAAGTTAATTATGGAGTTATCATCTGACCCAGCAATTCCACTCCTAGGTATATCCCCAAGAGAACTGAGAACACATGTTCCCACACAAACAGCAACATTATTCATAATGGCCAAAAAGAGGAAACAATCCAAATGCCCATCAACTTATGAATGGATAGGCAAAATGCATTCTGTCCATACAATGGGATGTTATTTAGTCACAAAAAGGAATGAGGTACTGATATTTGCTACCACATGAATGAATTATGAAAACATTACACTAAGTCAAAGATGACAGACAAAAAGGTCACATATTGTATGACTGCAATTATATGAAATGTCCAGAATAGGCAAACTGACAGACAGAAAGTAGATTAGCGGTTGTCAGAGGCTAAGAGAAGAGGGGAGGGGGCAAGAAAAAAATTCCTGAAATTGGATCCTGCCAATGATTGTACAACATTGTGAATATATCAAGAACCACTGAATGGTATACTTTAAAATATTAAATGTTACGTTATGTGAATTTTGTCTCAACAAAACATCCAATAACCTTAATCAGGAAAAAGTTCATACTCGGAATAGAGCCCAGGAGGCTCCTCATGGTCCACTCAGAACTCCTTTCTTTCTGACTTCATGTCTCACGGCACACGACATACCTGAGCTGTAATCAGTTTATGGTGCTTCCCCAGACTTAGTATGTTCCTTCCTGCCTCCTTACTGCTTCTGCCATCAGACTGCCCTTGCCCAACCTCCTCCAATTGGACAATTACCTACTCATCCTTCAAAACTCAGCTGAAATTTATCTCCTCTTGTACGGCTTCCCAAACCTCAACCAGTTAATGGAGCCTCCCCCAGCCCCCGCAGTAATTGGCCCGGGTCTCTCCTGCAATGTCCTCTGCACCTCCCCCATTCTACCACAACCTCCTCACAGACTGGTGACTGGGTCTTATCATTTAATGTCAGTACCTGACACTAAGTAGACCCTCAATAAACATTTCCGAGTAGATGAAATACCGAGAGAGGAACGCATACAGACAGAGAGAAGGAGGGAGGGAGACTAATTGCCTCATAGTACGATTAGGACATGTTCTTTCTATGGTATGAAAGAGGCTCCTAAAAGTTTCAAAAATGTAACCCATCACACACTGAGCAGGAAGGCTTAACCTTTTTGCTTTTAGGCAAAGGGAAAAAAAATATTCCTTCAAAGACCTGGAATAGCCAACACCATACTGAAGGAGAGCAAATCTGGAAAAATGACACTACCCGATTTCAAGACATTATAAAGACAAAGACAAGACAGTGTAGTATTGGTGAAAGAAGATCAACAGCACAGAACAGAGTCCAGATATAAACTCTCATAGATAGAGTCAGCTGATCTTTGACAAAGGGGCAGAGGTAATGCAATGGAACAAAGATAATCAACCTTTTCATCAAATGGTGTTGGCACAACTGTCAATCTACATACCCCCCCAAAAAAGAATCTAGAAACAGACCTTATACCCTTCACAAAAATTAACTCAAAATGAATGACAGACCTAAATGCAAAATGCAAAACTGTAAGAATCCCAGAAGATAATAGGAGAAAATCTGGAGGACCTTGGATATGGCGATGACCTTTTAGATACAACACCAAAGACACAATCCATGAAAGAAATTATTGGCTTCATTAAAATTTAAAACTCTGTTCTGCAAAAGGCAATGTCAAGAGAATGGTAAGACAAGCCACAGACTGGGAGAAACTATTTACAAAAGACACATCTGATAAAGGACTGATCCAAAATATACAAAGAACTCTTGAAACTCAACCTAATTAAAAATGAGCCAGAGATCATAATGGACACTTCATCAAAGAAAATAAGTAGGTAGCAAATAAATACATGAAAAGATACTTTGCATCATGTCTTCAGGGCAATGCATATTAAAACAACGAGATACTACTACACAACTATTAGAATGGCTAAAATCCACAACACTGACCACCAAGTGCTGGCAAGGATGTGGAGCAACCGGAACTCTCATTCACTGCTGTGGGAATGCAAAATGGTACAGCCACTTTGGGAGACAGTCTGGTGGTTTCTTAAACTAAACATACTCTTACCATATGATTCAGCAATCATGCTCCTTGGTATTCAAAGGAGTTGAAAACTTACGTCCATACGAAAGCCTACACATAGATGTTTACAGCAGCTTTATTCATAATTTCCAAAACTTGAAAGCGATCAAGATGTCCTTCAGTAGGAGACTGGATAAATACACTGTGGTACATCCAGACAATAGATTATTATTCGGCACCAAAAAGAGATGAGCTATCAAGTCATGAAAAGACATGGAGGAAACTTAAATGCACATTACTAAGTGGAACAAACCAAGATAAAAGCCTACACACTATATGACTCCAACTGTGTGACATTCTAGAAAAGGCAAACCTATGAAGACAGTAAAAAGATCAGTGGCTGCAGAAGGGAGGGTGAATAGGCAGAGCACACAGATCCTTAGGGCAGTAAAAATACTCTGTATGATGCTATAATGATGGATACATGTCATCTGACATTTGTCCAAATCCCTAGAATGTACAACACGAAGAGTCAACCCCCTAAAGTAAACTACGGACTCTGGGTGATGACGATGTGTCAATGTAGGTCATTCTTGGTAAAACTTCTGATAAGTGATGCTGATAATGGCAGAGACGCTGCGTGTGTGAGGGTGGAGGGTGTACGGGAAATCTCTGTACCTTTTCCTCAATCTTGTTGTAAGTCTAAACTTGTTCTAAAAAGAACAGAATCTTACAAAAAAAAAAAAAACTTTCCTTCAGTGTGGCCCATTTGTTTTACTTGTTGATGGTTTATACTGCTTTCTGAGCCACCAAGTAGCAAAGAAGGAACTCAGGGCTGAATCACAGTCAAGGATCAACAACAGCATGAAAAAAACCCTTGTGGAGACAAACCATAAGAGACTCTTAACTCTAGGGAACAAACTGAGGGTTGCTGGAGGTAGGGGGAGGGGGGAACTGGGTGATGAGCATTAAGGAGGGCACGTGATTTAATGAGCCCTGGGTGTTATACACAACTGATGAATCACTAAATTCTACCCCTGAAACTAATACTACAGTATATGTTAACTAAATGGAATTTAAATAAATAATTAAAAAAAAAAAAGAAAGAAAGCAGTTCTCAGGGTGGGCAAAAGGAGTTCAGATCAAGGAGGAATAAGGGTCCATGCAGATTAGCACGACCAAAACCACTCCTCTGCATTGCCACTGGAAAATACGGAGCCTTATCCTTCTGATACTAGGAATAAATATGTCTTGACTCATCAGCTCAAACTATATACCTGCCTGCCCCAAAAATCTTATTTTCATAATATTACCTATAACCCCACTGTGGGAAAAGGGAGCTTAAATTACATCTGTAAGCTGGGTGAGTCAACTCTCCAAAAAATCTGTCTTCCTGGTAAAGAGCCAGGTTTGTGGCTGAGAAGTTTGTATGAATCCTTAAAAATGTGGTGAGCTAGCAGATGGGAGAGTAGGACTATTGTCAGCCATCTGCCTGGTCTGAAGGAGAAAATAAATGAAAATCAACGAATATGAGGTGAGAGAATCATCTCTCATGGCCATCACGGATGGCCGTGAATTCTTCCTTATAGTCCCCACTTAAAGGTAGCTCCTACATTCTCACAAGTGAACAACTGCCAAAAGAAGCTAAGTCTTCTCTCAATGAAGTTATGTCCCAGAAGTGAGTACGACAGGCTTAATAAATGTCTGATGAATGGATGATGGAATGAAAGTAATTAATTATGTATCCCTAGAGAAACAGAAGCTAAAAATAGAAGTTTCCACCGTATATTAAGTCACATGGCTAGACACACAGGGGATCTGATCATTACTGGTGACCATGGATGGAGATGAACAGGAAGACCACTGGGTACTAGCATTCTATCTTCTTCAACCCAGCTTCCTACCATCGCAGCAGGTCAGTGCAACGCAGAGGCCATCCTCTGCTCTTAGAAATGGAATGTGCCAGCCGACCCAATTCTCACATACCTAGTAGACTCAAGAAACCACCGAAGATTCTATGTTGGCCAAAAGGCAAGTGACAAGCCAGACCAAGAGAACACCTTCCAGCTGTGGGGACCGTCCAGCCTAAGATAAGTATTGAAAGGGAATGATCTGTCATTGATTGTGATTTTTTTCTGTTCAGGGTGATGGGCTGAGAATCCTGCCTGACTTTATTTCTGTCTACAGTTAGTCCACCCTGGACTCTGACACATCAGTACTCTGAACAAACGTCACCTTCTACATCCCTCCCTCCAGCATCTCTGTCATCAAAACCCATGACCCCACCCAGGTTTTGTCCCTAAGAGTTTAGCCAAGTCTAATTTTACACTCTGGCTACTGTTTTGACTTATCGACCAAACTAAATTTTAAATACATCTAATCACTGGGCTTTTAGGTTTAGTGCTTAAACTCCGCAGGTACCCATTCACTCTGCACTCTTAGTCATTTCATGTACA
This sequence comes from Eumetopias jubatus, assembly GCF_037043125.1. NCBI lineage: Eukaryota > Metazoa > Chordata > Mammalia > Carnivora > Otariidae > Eumetopias > Eumetopias jubatus. The sequence continues at coordinate 39,596,440 of NW_028274818.1, forward strand.
TTTTCTCATAGTCACGGCTTAAAAATGTCTGAGTACTGAAAAAATGACCCACATTAAAGTATATTTAAAAACACTGACACACACACACACACACACACACAAGCTGGATGGGAAATTCATCAGAAAAGGCAAAAGAGCTGCTTTTCTGCCCAGAAGTCAGAAATACAGGAGATCCCTTGAGATCTTGTTGGATGACCTTTATCTTCACAGTATGGACCCTACTGGGAGACAACTGCTCAGCCCTCCCCACTTTGAATCTGGCCAATAAGATCCACGTTCAACCTCTCACCAATCACAGCTCTTCAATATCACAGATTCTATATATTTCTAACGATGACAGGCTCACCCGTCTCCCTGGGCCCATAAGTACCTTGAGGGCAGGAACCACCCCTCTTTGTTCAGTAATTCACAGATCCAGTAGATGATCCTAGACTTGGGAACTGTGCAAAAAGCATTACGATCATTTACTGACTCAGAGAAACCCAGTGGGCAAAAAGAATGCTTCTTTGGAAGCTAGCCACCCAAATAATTGGCATAAAACAATACGGGATTCAGCAGCAAAACAAAAACCCAAAATCACCTAAACTCTAGGTATTGCACAACATAAAGCTTTCCCCCAGCCACTGAATAAGAATATTTCATTCCATCCTCTTTGTTCCCACTGCATTTTGAAACTAACATGGTACTGATTAGGCAATTCATTTAATTATGAATATCTACTTTGTTCCCTTGGCTATTTTAAAAGCTTGTTTTGTTCATCTTTGTATTTCCCCTCAACATCTAGCATAGAGTAGGTCTTCACTGTATGTTTACATTGGAGCAAGACATCATGACAGCCATATGTGATGTGGCCTTTTTTTTTTTTTTTTAAAGATTTTTATTTATTTATTTAACACAGATAGAGAGAGACAGAGACAGCGAGAGCGGGAACACAAGCAGGGGGAGCGGGAGAGGGAGAAGCAAGCTTCCGGCGGAGCAGGGAGCTGATGCGGGGCTCGATCCCAGGACCCTGGGACCATGACCTGAGTGGAAGGCAGACGCTTAAATGACTGAGCCACCCAGGTGCCCCGTGATGTGGCCTTTCTTAAGAACCCGTTAATTACAGATGGGCTGAAAGAAACTCTACATTGTTCCTAGGTTATACTCTGCAATAAATAATAAAAATACACCACATGTCGATCAAACGCTTTGGAGACCTGAACTCTCCACAACTGTCCTCAGTTTCTCTAGATGTTAAGGAATCAGAAGATGTGAATAATCCTTCATTGTTTTTTTTTAAGATTTTATTTATTTATTTGAGAAGGAGAGAATGAGAGACAAGAGAGCATGAGAGCGGGGAGGGTCAGAGGGAGAAGCAGACTCCCCGCTGAGCAGGGAGCCTGATGCGGGACTCGATCCCGGGACTCCAGGATCATGACCTGAGCTGAAGGCAGACGCTTAACCAACTGAGACACCCAGGCGCCCCTCAAATAATCCTTCATTGTAACGGTGCCTTAGATTAACAGCATTGTTTTCCAAGTGTTTCCAGGTGCAACAGCTCATGTCATTTCATATTCACAGAGACTCTCTGAGACAATGGGTGACACGTTTCGCATTTACCCATGAGGAAATGCAAACTGAGAGAGGCAAGGTGACTTGCCAGGCCTTCTGACTTTAGAGTCAAGTGCTCTTTCACTATGACATTGTGCCTGTGTAGTCAACTGGCATGGTCTGTCATTTCTGTCAGCCTGGAGCATAAATCTGAAAGGAAAAATTGGAAGGACGAAAAAAAGAAACTACAGAAAGCTGTAAACACATTACAACATGAATCCAGGGACCATTTGCTGAACTTTTGCTGCTGGAAATGAACACTCTTCTTCTGCAGAATCATCAAAAGCAGCTGAGGATATCAAGCGTGGCAGCCACTGCCAAAGATAAAATACCGAACCAGCAAACATCTCACTGCCCAAGAATCTAGCATCTTCCTATGCTGCGATGTCTGCCAAAACTGCTCTTGACATTTTCAGGCATGGAAATGTCTGTCTACAATTCTTCCTTTCAACCCCCGTCTAGGGCTCTAGGATTAAAGGACTAGATACTCCTTTTGTTGGATGCAATTTAAGAAATACTTCTGGATGCCCTTTCTTCTTTTGGAGTGTGGTTTTCTAACTGCCCCAGTCTCTAAAGGCAGTCTTCCACATCCCCCAACACACAGGAAACTTGAAAGTAGAAAATGCCATTTCCTCGAAAAGAAAATGATGATCTACAGAGACAACAGACTACACACAGGTGGAAAGAAGCCCTTTGTTTAGGTATGGGGACAAAGAAGGGGGACTGTCAAGCAGAGAACTGTAATTGGCACACCAGAGAAAATTCTTCATTTCTTCCATTTCGTGGAGAAAGCTGCTATAAACACACTCCTCCTTTTCATAAGTTTAAGAATTTAAAACTATCTCATTAATATACGAACACATCAAATGCCTCTTTAGGAGCCAAAAACTCACTGGGGCATAAAACCAAGGAAGGGTATCAGTTCCAGACATTCACTGGCTATACTGGGCATGTGCAGTGGGCACAACTCCATGTCCAAAAGACAGGATTCCTACACAACAGAAGTACTCGGTCGGTACTCAAATTCCCCCTTAAACAAAAAGCTCAGGAGGCTTTTCCTAAAAATTAAGCCTGCAGAAAATATATGGCCTCTTAATATTTAAGTATGTTCATGAAACCAGTCCCTAATCTATTGGTTGGAAATCATTACAAAAGCTGTCCAATTCTATGACTATAATGATTTCTTAGCCTCTTACAGCACTTTTATTTAAAAATTACACCAACTTAGACCCAATTTACTGGCAAAATATTAGATATGTACTAGTAAATACATTCAATCATTTATTCATCCATTCGACAAAACTCAATGAGTACACGCTACATGCCAAGAATTGTTCTCAGCACTAGGGAACTGTAGCAGCGACCTAAAAATCACAGTCCTTGCTCTCCTTCAAGGAACTTACATTCCAGTGAGGACGACAAGCAATAATTAAGTAAATAAATAAGTTCCCTGAGATAAAATCAGATAAAAGCTATGGAGAGTAACAAAGTGGGAGGTGGTCAAGAAAGGTCTCTCTGATGAGGCGAACTCTGAGCAGAGATCTGAAAGAAATGAGGAGCTAGCCTTAATATCTGGGGGAGGGATGCTCTGGTGCAGCAGATACAGGGGCTGGTAGGAACAGGTGTAGTGGTGTGTTCAAGAATCGCAAGGAAGCCTGCGGAGCAAGGAGCGAGCAAGAGGACAAATGGTAGGGAACGATGGGGGGAAGGTCACAGAGGCAAACTGTGATGGAAGGATCTGGACTATTCTGAGTGAGGTGGCAAAGCAGCGGAAGGTGCAGAGCAAAGAAGCCACATAAACAGACACACACTGGAAAGAAAGGCAGTGGTTGCTACGTAGACCCTGGTAAGGGGCAGGGGTGGAAGTCAGGACAGCAGGCAGGAGAAGGGGCAGTGGCCCGGGCTGGAAGAGCAGCAGTGCATGTGGGAGGGGACAGTCAGACTCCGGACGTGTTCTGAAGGTTGGACGCGGGCTGCATGAGAAGGAACACTCAAGGACACCTACGAGAGCGCTAGCCTGAGCCACGAAAATAAAAATTTTATTTTTTTATTTTTTTAATTTTAAAAATGATTTTATTTGTCAGAGAGAGAGAGAAAAAGAGAGCACAAGCAGGGGGAGCAGCAGAGGGAGAAGCAGACTCCCCACTGAGCAGGGAGCCCGATGTGGGGCTCCATCCCAGGACCCCGGGATCATGACCTGCGCCAAAAGCAGATGCTTAACCGACTGAGCCACCCAGGCGCCCCGAAAATAAAAATTTCAGATAAAGACTTTCTTTTGGGGAAAATAGACTGAATTATTGCTTTAAAAAAATTATAACCAGATTATCTTTCACTACAACTTGTAAGTTCATCAAACCACTTCAAACATTTGATCCCATTTTTTTTTTAGATTTATTTATTTATTTTGAAAGAGTGAGAATGAGAGAGAGAGAGAGAGCACATGAGAGGGGGGGAGGGTTAGAGGGAGAAGCAGACTCCCTTGCTGAGCAGGGAGCCCGATGCGGGACTCGATCCCGGGACTCCAGGATCATGACCTGAGCCGAAGGCAGTCGCTTAACCAACTGAGCCACCCAGGCGCCCCTGATCCCATCATTTTTTAAGCTGGGGGACGGGGGGATCTCTTTCTGATATAGTAATGGATTTCTTCTTTTGTTCATCATTCTTCCCCTTCCTGTCCCCTAAATCCTCTGCTTCATAATTCTGTATAAGACATAGCTTTACAGAATGAAGCTCACAGATATTTCTACCTATTTTTTTAAAGATTTTATTTTTATTTATTTGACAGAGAGAGACACAGTGAGAGAGGGAACACAAGCAGGGGGAGAGGGAGAGGGAGAAGCAGGCTTCCCGCTGAGCAGGGAGCCCCATGCGGGGCTCGATCCCAGGACCCTGGGATCATGACCTGAGCCGAAGGCAGACACTTAACAACTGAGCCACCCAGGCGCCCCTCTACCTGTTTTCTATATGAATTTTCTGTGCAGACCAAGAGGTGAGGAGACCCGCGCAGTAAGTGTGAAATGAGCAAAGGTTAAGTGGTAGGAAACGGGAAATGAAATACTACTTTCACCCCATCTTTGGCAAAATCTCTGGAGAGGCCAAATCATGGCCTCTTCCCACATGATCTCCATTATAAAACTGTCATACTTAAATAAAAAAAAAAAAACACAAAAGAAAAACCAATGTCACCAAAGTAAAGAACAGTAACACTAAAAATGGTCTTTGCAGTATAACTTGACCAAAAAACATGCCCTAAGAAAATTAGAGAAGAAAAACAAGTTTGTGTAATTAATAGTTACAAGTCCACGCATTCTGTTATTGAGGATTTTATTAATTTTATGAAAACTCATTTAGAGCCACTATCACCTCTACCCTGGCAACAAATTCCTATACACAGAACTAAGTCCCAAGTCTTTCTCCACTTTCTCAAGTCAGCACATTCTGTGTAACTTCCAACACTTCAGGCAGTCAGGAATGACTGTGCTTATCGACAGACTGCTTTTCTTGTATAAGTTATGATCATAGATTTAAGGTTAAGTCTAAAAGTAGAATTTGATCAAAAGCATATACAAAGGAAGGGGTGCCTGGATGGCTCAGTCAGTTAAATGTCAGGTTAAGGTTTTGGCTCAGGACATGATCTCAGGGTCCTGGGATCCAACCCTGAGTCCAGTCAGGCTCTGTACTCAGCAGGGAGTCTGCTTCTCCCTCTGCTCCTCCCACCTGCTCACATGCTTTCGTTCTCAAATAAATAAAACCTTTAAAAAAAAAAGCATATAAAAGGAAAACATCTTCATTTATAAGTGTTTATATAAACTCTCCTATATGTTTATCACCTTGTCTATGGCGGGGACCTATAATAATTAGCACATGAAAGTAAACCATTATCTGGGAGCTGAACAACACTGTTTCATGCTCTTTTTAGAGAATATAGTTCAGTATCTAATTTTAATCATTCTGATAACTAGGGTACCATATGCTCTTATAATTCCCAACCGGAATTTTATAAAAATGAAAGAAGCCACTCATAAGCAACTATAAATATTTCAAAAATGTGACCTTCATGAGGGCAGGGGTTTTCTCTATTTTGTTCACGGCCGTATCTCTAGTACCTGCAAGATTCCTAACGTACAACAAACGCTCAGTGAATACTTACTGAATGTATACACACATACGTGAATGAGTGAATGAAAATGCCACAGTGTTTGGTACGTTGTCCAAAACAGCTGTCCACGTTAACTAAAATATTGATTATGCAAAATTGTGGTAAATTAATTATTCCATGTTAAGGATAAATATGTAATATTTAATAAAAAAATACTTACAGAAAGTACTAATGGTAGATAACTTTTTAAAAACAGGGTTTTGGGGCACCTGGGTGGCTCAGTTGGTTTAAGCGGCCGACTCTTGGTTTTGGCTCAAGTCATGATCTCATGGTCGTGAGACTGAGCCCCACATCGGGCTCCATGCTCAGCAGGGAGTCTACTTCAGGATTCTCTTTCCCTCTGCCCCTCCCCCCCCCTCAAATAATCTCAAAACATAGGGCTTTATAATGAGGACAGAAAGTAAAAAGAAGAGTGGTCCCTTCATAATTAAAGTATTGGGTACTCCAGATGTAGAAGGTAATACTTTTCCCTAATGAATCACCAATTTAAAACTCTAAAGAAGAAATTACATAATTTAGTTCCATGACACAGAACAAGACTTCATACCAGGAATATATGACCCAATAGTAACAGGAAAGTCTTGTCCTTCAAAAAATTCTGTCTTCCAAGAAATCAAAACCTTATGCAAAGTGATTTAATTATTTCTGTAAGATAGAAATTTTCAAATTCTGCTGTGGTAGAGGAGGTATTTAACAGATTAGGGAGATAACAGAGAAGCTAACTGGTTTCCCCAAGGTCACAAAGCAAGATAACAGGGGCACCAAAAGCAATGCAAAATTGCTATCCCCTAGTCTTCTCTATTTCTTGCTGAAACCACATTGATTCAATATAATTGGACAAGCAGATACGTCTCTGTTGGCAGAAGAGAGGAATAAACTTCATCATCTCTATTTTATACATCTGAAAACAGGCTCATGGAAGGTAGTCAGCTCGTACACAGTTATGCAAGGAGTGAAGGAGTGGAGCCAAAATATAAATCCAGGGCTCTATCTGCTACACTCGGCCCCTTCCCACCACATTCTACGACACCCATGAGGTGCTTACACTGCAATTTTCCTCTTCTCCGAAGTTCTCCCTTCACACCTCCCACCTTCACCCATCAGTGAGCCCCGGCTACTGGTGGGGATTATCTTACCCTTTGGGTATGTTGGGGAGAAAACAGGCTTACAGACCCTCGCCTGGCTTGTCTTCCCTTCCAATAGTCTTGATTCACTTAGCACAATCCAATGTCTTGATTCACTTAGCACAAGCCCAGTTCAACAGACATTTCCTGTGATGGCTAATTTTCTGTGTCAACTTGACTAGGACCATACTACCCAGATGTGTGGTCAAAGATTATTCTAGATGTGTCTGTGAAGTTAATTTTTAGATAAGATAAACATTTAAATCAGTAGACTGAGTAAAGCAAGTGACTCCCCATAACGTGGGTGGGCCCCATCCAGTCAGTTGAAGACATTAAAAAAAGACTGACTTCCCCCAAAGAAGAGGGAATTCTGCCCGCAGACCTCTACCTTTGGACTCAACCTGAAATGCCTCCCGGGGTCTCCAGGTCTCCGGGCTGCAGAACTACCTTGCGGATTTTAGACTTGCCAGCTTCCATAATCATGAGAGTCAATTACTTAAAATAAATCAATCTGTGTGTGTGTGTATATATTAGATATAGATATCGTTATCCTGTTGGATCTGTTTCTCTGGAAAACCCTGAGATACCTTGCCAAAGTTTCCCCTCACCACTCCACCCATGAAGGGTACCTACCCCAGTAGGTACCTACATTATACTACCCTGTAGTAATAGGTATATTTATGTGACCATCTGAATCTTCCCTAATAGAGTGGAAAACCCATTCAGGACAGGAGTAGCATCGTGTGCCAGTTTGCATTTTACAGAGTGCTTTATACTTAGAAAATAATACGTGGGTGGAATGAATGCCCAGAGATGAGTCCAGAGGGCAGAGGAGGCTTCCCAAACAAAAGGCAAAAGGAAAAGGGAGATACCTCAGTGACTGGCAAAGACCCGAGGAAGCCGAAGCCCAGGGTGTTGAATACTGATCAGTCAGAGAAGTAAGGGTTTGTGGAAGAAGTAGAGGGCAATAAGGAGGATGCAGACTTGCAACGCTTCCAATGCCTTTGTATGTTTGTCTTTACCTGCCAGGTGATGGTAAGTCATCAAACATTTTTGATAAAAGAAGGAAATTATGAAAACAGCCTTTAAGAAGGATGCTTAGAGTTGGTGGGTACACCATATTTTTTTGAAGATTTATTTTTTTATTTTAGAGAAAGAGAGAGAGAGTGTGTGTGCATGAGCAGGGGGAGGGGCAGAGGGAGAGAAAGAATCCTCAGGCAGACTCCCTGCTGAGCACAGACCCTGATGAGAGGCTCAGTCCCATGACCCTGAGATCATGACCTGAGCTGAAACCAAGAAGTCGGGGGGCGCCTGGGTGGGTCAGTCGTTAAGCGTCTGCCTTCGGCTCAGGTCATGATCCCAGGGTCACCGACTGAGCCACCCAGGTACCCCTGGTGTGCACACCACATTAACAGATGGATTGCAGAGACACAAGAGGCCAAATAATAATGGGAATGGTGGTCAGGCAGTACAGAGCCTGCTTTTCCATTTACTAACCAGTTCAATCCTCAAGGATCCTCCTGTTCATGAAAAAACTGATTCTTGGAAAGGACCAATAACTCACCTGAGGGCAGAGAGAAAGCAACGGAGCCGATTCAAATCCAAGCCTACTCGATTCAAAAGCCTATGCTCTTCCCCACTTCACTGTATTTCAGGCCGGAAGTAAGAAAACATATGGTAGGGGCAGCGTAGGCTGGAACAGATTTAAATGAGATATGTATAGATAGTAGGAAACATATGGATTCTGGGGCCGCGCTGTGTAGGTTCAAATCACAGCTCTGTCACTTACTCATATTGCGATGTTGGGTAAGTTATACAACCTCTCTGTGCCTTAGTTTCTGTCCTATTCTGTAAAATTAGAATAACAGTGCTAACTCTAAAAGCTGTAAGAACTAAATGACTTCACACATATAAAGAGTTTAGAATTGTGCCCTGCCACAAAGTAAGTACTCAATACATCTTAGCGGTCGTCATTATTGCTACTATTACGAAAGATCAATAATCCTATTGATCTGCAACTAAGTGCCAGAGTACTTGCTTTTATGTTTACGGATGTAGCCTAAGGGCCTCAAACATAGTAGGCATTCAATAAATATTTAATTAATGATGAATTCAATATAGGAAGTAAAAGGACAGCAAGGTCAAGTATCTAAAATTTTTCAGCCTTAAAAATGTGCTTTTGAGGGGCGCCAGGGTGGCTCAGTTGGTTAAGCAACTGCCTTCGGCTCAGGTCATGATCCTGGAGTCCCGGGATCGAGTCCCGCATCGGGCTCCCTGCTCAGCAGGGAGTCTGCTTCTGCCTCTGACCCTCTTCCCTCTCATGCTCTCTAGCTCTCATTCTCTCTCTCTCTCTCTCTCAAATAAATAAAATCTTTTTTAAAAATGTGCTTTTTATTTTGCCGGTAGTAATAAAAATTTTGGAGAACTTTTGTTGGGTAAAACCTGTGTATACATACTCAGCAAAAGTGAGTACCAGCACAAAAGCCACATGCAAGAATTATCCACAGGACGTGTACTAGGATGCCCTTAATACACGTACTAGAAATGTAAACAGCAGCACAGTTCATAATAGCTCCAAACTGTAAACAATCCAATTGTCCTTCAACAGTAGGATGAGTAAAATGTAGTGTACACACTTCTGGTTATAAAATAAATAAGTCATGGGGATGTAACATACAGCATAGGAAACACAATCAATAATATTGTAATAACTTTGTTTGGTGACAGACGGTAACTAGACTTATCATGGGGAACATTTCACAATGTATAAAAATATTAAAACCACTACGACGTACACCCGAAACTAACAGAATACTGTACATCGGTAACACTTCAATTTTTTTAAATACAGTATATTCCTGCTGAAATATTATGCAGCATTGAAAATGACCAATCTCTAACTACACACAATACAGATAACTCTCAAAAAATTTTGGTCAAAGAAGACACCAAAGAGCACATGCTATATTATCCCACCTTAAAAACAATCCAGGCAAAACCAACTTATGTTGTTAGAAGTTGGGATAGTGGTTACTCTCGGGGGACAGAGGTTGAGAGGGAAGGTGGAGGAGGATTCTGGGGTGCTGCTGTTTCAATTCTTGATCGAGGGACTGGTTACAGAGGTGTATTCATGTTGCACAGATTCACTGAGCTGTACACTTTGATTTCTGCACCTGTCTATATGTTCAACTTCAACAGTTTATCTACAAAATGACTATTGGTAAAGAAGGTGACAACATGACTCCAAGAGAAATGTCTAACCAGAGCTTGGAGGAATGGTCAGGCCCAGTGTAACAAATGATATAAGGAAGAAGCACCCAGGTGACTTCTAATCTTCAGTTTGTGACAGCAAAAGTATCACAGAGTCATTTAGAGAAAAATGGGGTATTTAGGAAACAATTTGAGGTCAAGAGAAAGTAAGAGGAGGAAAATAGTTCATCAGCCTCTATCTTCCTGGTTCCTAGGAGGATTGGTTGAGATAGAGTGAGCAAAGTGTCCTGTGTGGAGCTGATCGACAAAGGGTAGCGGTCATCATCACCCAAAGAGCCTGAAGCAAGAATGCAACACAAAGCAGAGGGGCTCACATGAATGCATGCTCCTGCAGGAAAGAGTAGTATTTTATGTATACTTCTGGTGACCTGTACACAGTAGATATTCAATATATGAATGAATGAATGAATGAATGAATGGAAGACTGTCCTGCCAGCAGGAAATCACTAAGATGAGGGTGATACCAAATGAAGACCCATCTGTCAGAAACTACTTCTAAAGGCTGAAGATGACTAAGGTCTACTGCAGATCATATATAAAGAGAAAAATATTTAGAAGCGCAGAGTTCTGGCAAATTGGGGACCAGAAGCTGAAAAGAAGTAGGTCCAAGACTGGATGAGGCAAAAGGCACCAAAAACCAAGGAGCAGGAGGATTTCAAGGAGTGGGCTCTTCCTGTTTAGTGCTGTCCGTGAGTGAAGAGAAGAAAAGGCCACTGGTTCAGAGGTGGGCGTGTCCTTTGGTAAAAGAGGTCAATGTGAGCAAAATTGATAATGTAATTTTTCAAGGACTCAAAAGGAACAGATAAACAAAAAATGACGGAGGCAGCAGGTAAATACATAGAAAAGAAGCCAAAAACCAGATATCCGAAGGTAAGAGAGATATTCAGTAGTAATTAGGACGTATAAAGGTGTATAAATAGACACAAGTATAAATATGTTGTGGTTAATATTTAAGACAGAGAAAAAAACATGGGTAAAACAGAAGGCAAGGAATCTAGGAGAAACAGATATGAAAGATACTTGAGGGGTGCCTGGGTGGCTCAGTCGGTTAAGCGGCTGCCTTCGGCTTGGGTCATGATCCCGGGGTCCTGGGATTGAGCCCCACGTCAGGCTCCCTGCTCAGTGGGGAGTCTGCTTCTCCCTCTCCCTCTGCCTGCCTCTCTGCCTACTTGTGTTCTCTCTCTGTCAAATAAATAAATAAAATCTTTAAAAAAAAAAGATATTTGAAAATTATGGGAAATTGGAGTAAGCCTGGGTAAAGCATTGAGAATCAAGAAAAAAGGCAAAGAGCAAGACACCCAGTCCTTGGACTCAGCCGGAGGTGGGAGGCAGGCAACAGCTGTGGACTGTGTCAAGCACAGGATATGCGCATGCGGCACCACTCTGGAAGCAAATGCTCGGGCTGGCTCTGATCAGGCTGGTTTCATAAGGAGGAGTCAGATTGGATGATTTGTAATGTCCTTTACCATTACAAAATTCTGTGTTTCTTAAATGAAAACCATAAGAGGAGAATCTGTGCAATGCCCAAATGAGCCTCCTTCATCATATCAGCAAACACTAGTCTAGACAATTAAATATATATATTTCATTCCTCATGGTCAAAAAGCTAGATTGATTCTCTCTTCTATTTGAATGCTCTCTAACGCAATTATTTATATACTGAGTCAAGGGTAAGGAGGAGTAAAATGTTTTAGATTTGTTTTGTGTATGTGCTTTCAGGTAAAATGCAAGTATCACAGAGCAGTGGATAAGAATCTCTGTAATTCAATTCAACATTCTTCTCCTACAGATGTTTAAAGCTCTAAATGCATTTCTAATTGTAGTTGTAATTACACAATATTATAAATGAGCAAATAATCACATTAAATGAGAAAGGAAAAACGCCTACTTTGGGAGAATAATGGTTAAATAATCTGTGACACTCTTTTGAACATGAACCAGGTATAAAGAATACAATTTTCCTATCTCTGATACTTGCCAACTTCCTGTGGATAAAATATTTCCAAGCCTTTTTAAAAAAAATAAACGTGGAATTTTTTTGTGAAAGACTGTCAGAATATTAGCTCTCAGGATAACACATTCACTACTCATAACAAGAGGGAACGCATCACAAAATCATGGGGGGGGGGTGCATGAGCATAAAGCAACACAAAATCTCTATGTATAGTAAACAAAAATTTGTTTGAAAAATTAAGATAAATCCTATCAGGAATGGAGCCTTTTTATTAAAAAAAATTTTTAACTGAAATATATTGTGCTTTTCCATTGGTATTTGGAACCAAGGATTCAATGAACCAGTCTAGAAAAATACATATTTTTAAAAAATTGATCATGAAAAGAAACTTTAATGTTTTCACAACTTTAGACTTAATTGTCTGAAATGATCTTATTCCTGTTTCTCAGTTTACCTATTGTTTCATCTTTTACTTAAATGCAGTAGAAATCGACAAACCAGAGAAATCCATGAACAGAATTCTCAATTTTGAAAAATTCTCATTTTCTTAAATTAAAATTAAGCCTACAATGTCTAAGTCTGGGGAAATAGTGGCAAAGGTCTCCTTTAAGGTCCTAGAGTACTAATATAGTATAATTCAGGCCAGTTACTACTGCTTTTATTACGGATGCAAAGAACACTAAATTCTTGCACAGTATCGCCCCTATGATGTAAACTATACATTATATTACGTATAATCTATTATGCATTATCAAAGTTTAATCGAAAGGTTAAAATGTTACATTTCAAAGTAGAGGAAATACAAACTGACCAAAATTCCTGCAGAACCTTGGGTGCTCGTTCTGTATATGCCAGGGTCCCATGAAGGTACACATCGTTATTCTGCAAATGAGTCCACACCATCCATCCTCCAAATTCCTCAGCCTAAACCAGATGTTCCAGACTTTGCAACTCTTTCATTTCCTCCCAGTTCCTTGAAACCCACTCTGTTTCTAACATCCATATACTAACATAAAACACCAGCGACTGCTGAAGGAACATCAAGATAGAGCTGTGTTCCATTTAACCGAACTTAAATAAGTGTAAAAATCACCTGTGGCACTAAATGAAAAAAGATTCCGGAAGTCAGGAGCGGTGTACAGCAATCTGCATTTTCAAAGAATGCCAACGGACAATTCTGCTAAGGACCACATTTCAAGAGTCAATGGGCTCCCAATTTCTCCGTTTTGCTTTGTTTTTTAAAAAAATCATCATCACTTACCAAGAGTCTATCATCTCCTTAAATAATCTTTAACTGGAATCTGTTTATCTTCTTCAGACTACACTCTCTTCAAGTTACAAGTACTGCAAGATTAGCATCAGGTCAGCCTGGTCCCTCCTGCTGCAGCCAACCTGGCTTCAAGACCCTGAGCAGCTGCTCTGACCATCTGTGAAGCTGTGAGGCCAGGCCTCCCTTACCCTCTTTCCTCACACTCATCTGATAACCTCAGCACAGCGAGCAGGGCCAGCCTGGGCCCTCTGGATTAGATCTGCTCCGTCACATGGCAGAGGGTTGAGGATGGAGAACCTCCCCGGGAAATATGTATTTATGATAACAATACAGTTTCTGTTTAAATGAGTCTTTGCAATTCTGCCTTTGGGAAGTGTCCAAGAGAATATGGGACAAATTTGAAGTTATCTTCAACCACATTAAAATTTTTACCTTTTGAGATTAATTTTGTTTTCCCGAACTCATGAGTCAGTACCAACTTTGGATTCAATAGCGCTAAACAGTGATTTGGACTCTGCTAATCATGAATTATGTACTAAGCCCCTTGGTGGCACTGTAATGTCTCGACTTGGCTAGGCTGAACTGCATTTCCCAGAATGCGCCTCGCTGTGTGTTTCCAGGTGGGGTGGGCCAGGATTGATTCTTCCAGGTGACTGATAACCTACCCACACAGCTTCCTGAGGGATGCAGCAATTTGTCACTACCATCTAACAGATCTTTTTCATTTAAAAACAAACATTATTTGGATGCCTACTATGTACTGAACGCACTGATAGGCATTTTCTGAAGCTGTGCTAATATCATCTCCTGATTGACTATAAACACAGAAGGTGAGTTTTGGGGAGTTTACAGAGCCTGGCCAAGAAACAAATACCGGAGAGTCAGGTCTTCTGACTTCAGGTCTGTGCTGCTACACAAGTTGTTTTGTTTCTGAATGACATTTTATTCCCTTTTTTTTTTTTTTACGATTAGACCAAATGCCAGTTCTTTGCTGATTCCATCAATCATTCCAAATATACAACATAGTCTGGCAGATACATAACCTGCCTTCAAATTTTTCCATCCACAGTTGGTCATTTATTTTGAGGATCCAAATTACTTAACTTTTCCAGTTTTCCTTAGATCTACGGGTTTCTTGCTTTAGTTATCATCATAAATGTCTTGACTACCTCCTGCAAAACATCTGTCCTGGTCAAAAAACACGTGTTTCTAACATTGCTTTATCTCCGTGAGTTTCTATTAAAGTATCATGTGTCTCACTTGCTTTTAGTTCAACTTAGGTAAAATTTGCTGGGTTTTGCTCTGAATAACAGTAACACATTTTTATGCTGGCAAGAAACATTTTTATGCTGGCAAACCATCTACTCTCTCTCCCCAGCTGCAGGCTAAGATTGACGGGCTGACCTTGAAAGAGAGTTCGGCTGGGGTAAAATGAAACATGTTGCAACATGTCCCCCCACGAGGACTCTTGCCCCCCTTGTTTTCCCAAACCGCACCAGAAAAGAGGATCCTTATTTCTTAGTTGCACCTGGTAACTTGACACCGGCTGACACCTTTCTACCGTTTATTTCCAATGTCTCAATTTTCCACTCTTCTAAAGGGCTTAGTGTCATCTGAAAGCTTGGCATTTCGCTCTGTGCCCAGGGCTGCAGATGACTGATAAAAACATTAAATAAAACCCATCTTGGTTCCAATCTCTACATAATGCTATTTAAATGACTCCATTCAAAGAAGTGCCTGTTTTCCTCTACTCTTTGTTTCTTCTGTCTGAACTACTTCCTTCCCTTGGACAAAACTCATCTCTTCCAGTTCCAGTGTGTTTTAGCTATCGCAGGGCAAGGGAGGGGAAGATGGGCAAGGGTTTCTGGAAGTTTAAACAAATCCTATCCATGGGCTCTGCCATGTCTGCCTGCTTGGTTCACCTAAACCCATCCTTAGGAAGAGTCAGGCTCTGTCAATGGGCAGAGTGTGACAATGGGCAAAGTCCCCTTACTTCCTTGGTTCTGCTTCTTCATCTGTAAAATGAAGCAACTGGTCTCTGTAATGTGTGATGTTCTGAGCTTAGACATAAACTATGATTCTAGTAAAGCTTGATCTGCCTTGCTAGAAGGCGAACTATACTTTCTCAGATAGACCACGTTTGCTTATGATTTTGGTGACTTTTTTTTCTTTTGGCCAAAGAACATTTGGTACCTTTCTTCTGGATGGAACCATTTATGAATGAGGCAGATGCTGAAAGGAATAGGGAGAGGAAATCTGGAAAATCTGAGCTACATCTCCACAACAGAAAGTACAGGGCTATGTAATCTAGCACCCTGGAGTGATCTTCCACTGAAACAAAGTTTTCAAATGAGGGCTTAAGGGAAATGATCCTCCCATATCCAGCTACAGTCTCTGGTAGGTAGCCAAAGTGTTAAGACAGTTAGATGCCGAGTGACATTAAAACCGACTGGGCCAATGAAAAGGTATGGGTTGACCCAAGTACCGAGAAGTCCTTCAAGTTATATGGATAGTGGCCACAGTCTAAAGGCCTACAGGACCAGTCAGGTCACAGGAAGGAGTAAATGTTGTCCACTCTAACACTATGGGCCGGGCGGGAAGTGGGACAAACTGCAGAGCATATGCCTATACGTAAGGCATCCAAATTCAATTTTTTTAAAAAATTTCACTTTTTAAAAAATGTCCAGGTGAAACAAAACCTACTGGGAGACCAGAATCCACCCTTATGGCACCAGTTTACCACCTGTCACCTCACAGGAATGTTAGCTGTCTGGATTTCTTTTTTGACACTTCAGTAAAAATTAAACCCCCCTGTTACGCTGGAGAGTACAGGGACATATGGACAGATGTATTTCGCTGGCAATGTAACATAAAAGATTCAATTTATTTGATGGATGAAATCTCTACTTATTATTAATAAAACTTCTGTCAGAAAAACAATCCTTTATCAAAGGCTAATAATAGTGCCCATTCATAGGTTCTGGGGAGAACTGAAAAAGATAATCGTTGAAGATACTTAGCACAGCACCTCGCACATAAATGCTGGTCAGTGTCATTATTACTATTATTAAATTATATCAGTTGATGGAATGCAAACCACATTCTTGCACAGAACCCCAAAGAGGAGGTTTGGAAGTCTGGTATGGGGTCAGACAACAGCGCTACTGCCATAAGGCACAACGAAGGATTCTGTGCTTTCCAGATCCCTGTGCTGCTCAGGCACTGTGGGTCTCTGTGATGTTAAAAACATGACATCTGTGACTTTCCTCCCCCTTCCACACCCATTCAACCCCAACCTAAGGTCCCAGCCCTGAGAGTCCAGGAAAAAGGTAGAGCAAAGGATTCTAAAACCTTTACTCCCCGTTTCCCTCTGCTCCCAAGATTTTCAAAAGCCCATTTGAAACTAACACACCATTGGCAATCCCACCCATTATAATGATACCCCTACAAATCCTAAGAATCCTTCACAAGGAAGTGGATATCTTTAAAAAATTCATAAAGCATAGCTGGCATGCTTTGACATGACCAAACACCTCTTCCCATAGCTTCTGTTTGTTTTCCCATTTCCACCCCTCAGCTAAAGGTAAACACTGCTGTGTGGGATCTTCAGGTTCTACTCAGCTTTTGAAAAAAAAGAATATGCTAAAATTTGAGTCCATGCTCTATTCCAAATCTTTGATATTCCCTGGGTCGAATGTGGAATCTCTCAGTCTTCTGCAATGTAACTCTGATAAAGAACTATTTGGAATCAACGACTGAGTGAATGAACAAATGAATAAAATTATCTTTGGAAAGCAAGAAATACACAAAGACCGCTAATATTACCCTTGCTTAAGAAATTAAGTTATTTTCAAAATGGCTTACTAGGAACCCGTTATTTGTTTGCTTTTGGAAAAGTTCAGGATAGATCATCAAATACCGGTAAACACACCTTAACCATAGGATTACAAATGAGATAATTTTAACACTTTAAAAGCAAAGGCTTTTTGAGGTATACTACTTCACCTATTTTGGGGAAACTCTGCTTTACTCATGATTAAGACATACATAAGTATATCTTACTTTACAAACGGTAACAATCGGACGTCAGAGCTTCTTTTGAAATATGAATGACACCGATGTATTTCCTTTTGAAAATCTCATTTTTCGGGGCACCTGGGTGGCTCAGTCAGTTAAGTGTCTGCCTTCAGTTCAGGTCATCATCCCGGGGTCCTGGGGTTGAGCCCTGAGACTGCTTCTCCCTCTCCCTCTGCTCCTCCCCGCACCCCCCACCCCCACCCCCCACTGGTGTTCTCTCTAATAAATCTTAAAAAAAAAAAAAAGAAATTTTCATTTTTCCATGCATCATAGGACACCTACAATGAATAATCATGTCAAGTGATATTACTAAAATATACTGAATTTTTATTACTGTTTTCTCTCCCTTAAAGGGAAAGAATAAAAAAACCACATAGATTATGTTTAAGGGTTAACTTCACTTCATTTGTCTATACTTTGTTGTTCTAATGGTAGTAGGTTGCCAAAATAGCTAACAACCTCCCTGCATGTCTTGCAAACTGTATCTTTTTCCTGGAGCAGAGGGGTTAGGGAGTGGGACAGGAAGCCGCCCCATGCATTGGGAAGACTCAAACAATCAAGAAGGGGGCTAAGGTGCACCCCTGATTTAATTAAGAAACATATAAACTTTGCAGAGTCATCTTCACAGTAAAATATGAAGAAAGCCTAGTTGAGGAATGAGATACGCTAATCAATCAGCTTCCCTAAAGGAAATCAAATTGATTTTATAACAGCTCCCAGACTGCGCAGGATTTTCCCGTGAGTCAGGTCCAGGAGCTGAAATGGTTACCAGGGCCATGTTTTTATTTTCATATTTGCATAGGTAGCGAAAATTTTATTTTCGTTCCACAGCAGGTTTTTTGTTTTGTTTTTTTCTTTTTCTCTTTGATCACGCCCATAACAGTAGACTCAGATCCACCCATAACTGAGAGCAAATCCTAAGGCAACATCAAAACAAGAAGAGAATTAACAGAGATGGAAGGAAGGAGGCTCTCCGGGCAGGACTGGCAACATAACTCAGAGTCTACTGAAAAACAAAAATGCAAGATCCGTGGTTCCAAAATTATTAAGAATCTCAAGAGGGCCACAGCAGAGCATGAAACCAAGCGCAGGGCCTTTCTGAGCTAGGGGCTGGGCAACTAACTGCCCAGGTCCCAGGCCCATGAAGCCAGACTGTGCAAGACACTTGCCAGGCTCTCAGGGTTTCTCCAGAACAGTGGGAAAGCCTTCCCCAGGAAACAAGCGGGGTCAGTAGTGTAAGCTTGCAGGGCAAACTCAAACAGCAATAAATCACATACATGGAAATGAAATAAAAACTGCTTGGAGACACAGCTCTTTGCAAAGAGGGGGACTGTGAAGATCTGTCCGATCTTACACTCCCTCTGGCTAGCAAAATGCCTGACACAGAATAGGTGCCCAATAATGGCTGAAATGCAAAATAATGCAAATGGCAACTAACATTTTCATCAACTAATCCTCTTTTGGGGAGCAGTTCTTCCCTTGGAGACTGCTCTGCTCTTCCTAGACATTGCCCTCTCCTCTCCTCAAACAATACATCACCCACTCAGAATAATGTTTAAGGTTAAATCCTAGTAGAGTAGCAAGGGCATCTTAAAATATCTAAAATATCTGGCAGAAACAACTCCGTTCTCAGCCATCAACAGAGAGAGAGAAAGAGAGAAAACAAGTTCCCATTCACCAGCTGGAGCGGGCCAGGAAGAAGAGCTGCCATTCTCAGCCAATTATATTATCTACGGGGGACTCATGCTGAATCTTAAGTCTGAGTTGAAGGGAGTCCCTATTTCCCAGCCCACGGGTAAACTTTAAATAGCCATTAAAATGACATTTCAAAACAATAAAAGAACTCAAAGAACCGGAGAAACAAAATAAATGGTGTTGTAAAAGGAAATGGAAACATTACCATAATTAGAGCTTTTAAAAGAGACACTTTAAACAGTGGTTGAACGCTGACTTGTTTACAGTTGCACTCAAGGCACATTGCATCGGTATTTACAAGAAAGGAGAGGGGAAGAAAGCTTTTGTTAGGGTCACTGGAACTACCTCCTGAAACCTAGTTAAAAACAAAACAGAAAACAACAACAACAAAAACCAAAACACCATTCTGGCCTTCAAAGGGATGTAAGGATTCATCTAATCTGGCTTTGCCATCAATATGCCATAGGCCCAAATATGTAACTGGAGGAAAAGAGCCGCCATCAGAGTCTACACACTTAATAACCTAACTCCCTTGTCACTCACCATCATGAAAAAATGCACTTACGCTCTTGATGAGACCTCAACGGTGCGGTTTTCAATGTGGGTGTTTATCCCAGTTAAGTGAAATGACACCCTGTCCAGTAAGTTCTTCCCAGACAGGAACGTCATTTAACATAGGACACTATACGGGCCCAAGCAGAGATGAAGTTCTTTTTAAGTGCTTCTGATAGTAACTGGCAGGTGCACCTCACAGGCTAGAATTCAGCCTCATTGTCCAGTACTTGAGAGAAGGTGGAAGACAGACAGAAGAACCCATGAGCCTAAAAAGGAGGGAGCCCCACGGAGGCCGAGAAGTGCAGAAAACACAGAGGAAGCACCCACTCCACAGAGGGAGCTTGGAACAGGGCCCACAGCCTTGGAGTGGCCGCCAGATGTACCAGATGTGCTAAGACGGTCCCTGGCAAGGGGAGCGACAGTGCTGGCTAGAGCGGGGGCTTTGCTTCTGCACAGCACTCGCCACTAGGAGGGCAGAGAGCCCCACCTGAACAGGCAGGCTACAGACCTGGCCTGGAAAAGAAGGAAAGGTTATCGGACTTCATTAGGACAAGCAGAAGCTCCTGGGCACCGAGCAAATGTACCATTCACCACGGAGTGATGCAAAGACAAACGTGTTTTGGTAAAAGGAAAACATCCAAGAATTAAAAATTTTAGAAACTGTGGCATACGGTCAGTAACTAACGCTTTGAAACCTAAATTCACCCTGAAAAAAATTAGTCTCTTCAAAGTGTTCTCTTTAGTACTGAAAAAACTTGGGGAGGAACTTCCTCACTGGAGGAAGACTTGGAAAAACCCCAACCCTTAACTAGAAGCAGTAACCTCGGCCAGCTTTCTGGCTTCCCCTTGCTATTATTAAGTATCCTTCTGTTTGACGGAGGATTTCTCCACCTCTCATCAACCATCTTTTTTCTTTCTGTGTCCAGAAAAATCTGAAAACCCTGTGTTTGTACTGAGCCCGTTGCTATGCAAATCATTAAAACACATTACAAAAATCTTTCCTTTGAGTCAGGAGGAGAACATAATGGAGAAAGAGGAATCGCTAGCAGGAGTCCCTTTGCTGAACAGAGAAGCTGGCAAAAAGGAACAGAAGAAGCAAAGCAACGTGGAAAAAATTATGGTGGTCCCATCCCTTGCATCATTTTAACCAGAGTGGGAAAACTGACATTTTCAAAGCCCCAAGGTAATGCGTCTTGCAGTTTGGAGTGGGGTTAACAAACCCTGGTCTTAATCTCTTTAATTCCTATGGTTTCATGACTCAACTCCCATTTCTCTACTAGTGTGTTCTTTGTATCAGCTTTTTCGCACTTCTGTAAGAATATCAAGAGATTTTTTTTTTTCCTTCTATGGGTACTCCTTTGTGTATTCTCCTTTTGATATCTTTTGTCTTCTTGTTCAATTATCACCTAAAGGTAGGGCCTCAATTGTCCATTTCTTCTCCAACTCAATCACAGTACATAGGCAGATTTCCTTCTCTTAGGAAGAGATTTGTTCTTCAAAAATCCTATCCAGGAGATGAGATGAAACACAGTATGTCAAAATGAATGTCAAAAAAAGCAGAGCTTCTCAGTTTTCTAATTTAAAAAATCTGGGCCTGATAATTGTCATAAAGTCAATCACTTTCTGAGATAGTTTACAATCAACATCATTCTCAAATTTTTGTTGTGCTGTTCCTAGTATTCTGTTAACCTGCAAGTTTTCAAGGGCGGGATTGTCTGGGGACAAGAGGTGAGATACACAACTTGTAAATATATCCTCCTTCCACCACTGCATGTGTCTTGATATATATGGGTTCACATACACCCACCCCCCAAAACAACTACAGTACTCATTTGAAACTCTTTGTCCTTATTCAGTCAGAAAGAAGAAATGGCTGGGCCCTACTAATGCTATAGAACCTGTTTTATTCTCAAATAGAAGTAGCCAAACCATTGCAAACATGTGTTGGGTGAAAACAAGTTTGGTTGGCTCCAGACAAAGGCTTATTTTTTAAGCACAGATGGTTGAATGGCTGCCTCCTCCAACGGGCTGCCCACAATCAAAGACAGATTCCTATTTCTAATCTATGCAAATATCTTACTCTGCGGGGCATCACAAAGACTAAGTGTTTTGTGTCAGAGTGGCAGATCTCAGGTGCTCTCAGAGATGCCAAAGCACAGCTCCACCTGAAATGCCTGGTAACTGGGATAACAGCGAATGGCTGAAGCGTTAGTCACTAACCAGCTCCTAATGAATGTTGTCGGGGCCTTCTGTGAAACATTCCTCTGGAATCCTGCCCTACCACCACTGCTTCTTCCTTGGCTGCCCTGCCTGGAAGACGGTTTCAGTATTCATTTTGGACCCCGATGCTTCTAAAACCTCCCAAGAAGGCTCAGATTCCCAAAGGCTCCTAATGACCATTAGTAGCATTCTTCACCTTGAGTTCAGCTCATTTATTGGTCTCTAACACCAAACCCAGGAACCGTGAGCATTTTAAAATGGCATTCTGGCCAAACCAGGTCTCCTTTGTACTCTTATCTAGTCCATACGCCCACAACCCAGGGTACATCTCATGAATCACACCTGGGTCACTTCCCAAGTATATGCCATTCTCTCTCTCTCCTTTCTCCATCAATTTTCCTTTCTGTACTTAACAACACTTTTCTTTCTTATTTCCTCGTCTCCCCAGCTAGTCTTTCATTTGCTCTCTTTGGCACATTCCAGTTTTGGGGCTCCTTGGAGCAACAAAAATTTCTGCAACGCTGGGGAAAAAAAAAAACCAAACAAACAAAAACCCACAACTCCTCATGCTAACCTAGCTCCTAACTTAAACGTCTTCTGCCATAAAGAGAGGGTTGTGCCTGGGCGCCTGGGTGGCTCAGTTGGTTGGGCAGCTGCCTTCGGCTCGGGTCATGATTCTGGAGTCCCAGGATCAAGTCCCGCATCGGGCTCCCCACTCGGCGGAGAGTCTGCTTCTCCCTCTGACCCTCCCCCACCATGCTCTCTCTCTCTCTCCCATTCTCTCTCTCAGATAAATAGAATCTTAAAAAAAAAAAAAAAAAGAGCGAGGGTTGTGCCTTACATCTATACAGTTTAGTTCCATGTTTAAGTCTAAAAACGTCCTTCAAGTTTTATTTTCTTTGTTAGTTTTTCTGATCAGAGGACAGTAACAGAGTTCACTTCAAAATCCTTGGTTGGAAAAGATTTCATTCACTCCTTACCAAAACATATGAAATGAACCATGCTAACTGAGCAAAAAAGAAATTCTAAAGAAAAAGGAAAGAATTCCTTCCTGATCTCCAGTCTCAATCCCTACCATAATTCTTACATCAGTTTTTGAGATTTAAACACTTTCTGTGTCAGCTTGTGAATGCAAATATTGACAGTCAAATAATCTGGCATGAAAGTCTACTTGCCTGGAAAATCTAAAATTGTAAAGAGCTTTAGAGGTTAACTAATTTGTTAGTTACTGAGTCTGGATGAATATCAGAACCACCTGAAGAATACTGTTTATTTTAAACAATATAGTCTCCTAATCCCCAGCCCTAGACGTTCCAGTTCAGACTTCTGTTACAGCCCTAGAATCACATTTATAGTAAATGCTCTCTAGCAGGCCTTGGTCAGTCTGAGAACTACTGATCTAGTCCAACACCCAACCCAATATGGTGGTCTCCATCTATCCACTCAGTACCACAGCACTATGAACCAGGGCACTCACCCTTTCAGAAGTCTGCTTGTTCCACATTTTTACGGTTTTAATAATTAGAAACAGTGTTCCTGGGTTGAGTCATATAACCAAAGTTTTTCAATTCCTTGCACTTCACTTATTATGGGCCCAAATTTTGTGCTCCAGAGTTAACACAAAATTCCCTCCCCACAAGAGTCTTCAAATTTCCAGGGACAGCTACTGCACTCTTGCAAGTCTTCATTTTTCTAAGCTTAATCAACCTGTTTTAGTTTCACAAAGCACAACTGCTGAGTCCCTCACCAGTTACTTCCACTGCTCTTCCTCAACAATAGACCTTACAGAGTATGTCCAGAGTAGCAACACTTTGTTTTTTCTTACAGACTGAACTTTGCCTAATAGGCATTAATTTACAGTCCATGTTTCATCCTTGTTACCCACTGCCTTGCATTTCACAGTCTGAGAGCTGCGAATCAGCAAGGACTTAACCTAATGCTGTGTTCCTGACCCTGTGTAAAGTACTCAAGGAGGATTCAGAAGCCAGGGAAAACTGTCCCATTCTGAAGAGTTAGTAACTTCTTGCACAGAAAGGAACCTGCGTAAGTGAACAAACTTGAAAATGGTGCACAACATCCAGCCAAGGGCTTCAAATGAATGACACCTGGAAGACCGAACACGGGTTTTCTGGGATCAGGCTGTGAGCTATTTCATGGCCTCTGCTGACAGAAATACCACCTAGTTAACAACAGTTTTTGATTAAAAAAAAAAAAAAAAAAGATGGAAACTATCACCGTAAAATGTATACAAAAATTTGAAGTGCATCCTTGTTTTAAAAGTTTAAACTCTAAGAAACTACACATGCAAGAGTCAAGGACAACACTGCTCCTTCCTTCTTGATATGTCACTAGCATCGCTTGCCAGGTACTCTGAATGCCATCATCCACGTACAAAGTGAAAAACTGAGGGTTAATTTAATCCCCTTTATCACCAGAAAGAACGATTTGATGAGGAGATATGCCCCCTCTGCATAATTTAAGGGAAAACTCTTACCAATAAGGGAACTGTACTAACACCAAACAACACCAACTGTTTCATTCATGGAACTGCAGACTTAGCAGAACTTGAGAAACATACGCAAATCCCTCACTTTACAGATGAGTGAAAAGTACCATCTCAAAGATGGCAGGTGGTTTCTTCCAGGCAAAACAGCCAATGAGCAGGAGGGCAGGACCAATCCCAGGTCTCCTCTCTACCAATGGCTTCCTGTCCCTTCTTACATGACAGAGGACAAGTAAAACTCGCCCTCCAGACATTCTCCTCAACTCTGTTCCCATCTTTAGTTACCTTCTCAATCCTCAAATCCAAAGTCTGATGCTACATTTTGCTTGGGAGCATTTTAAGGGAAAGAGCAGACCAGACAAGTATGATGTGGTTAATTCTTTATTAAATTCTGGCACATCTATTTTATCCACAGTCTCCAACTGATACTTCTATGCTGCTGGACACTATATTCAACTGCCTCAGGATCACTGCTACCTTATTAGCATCACAGGGAACGACCGGGATTATGAGCACCATGGATTCAAACCACAATTCTAAAGCTGCAAAGCAACTGGTAAACAATCCCCAACTGCTCCAGCCTCTCCCCAAATACACACACCTACACGTACACACCCCTCAATCAACCTGCTCATTGACTTCACCTGAAGCCCCACAGTTAACACACCCTTATACGGAACACAGGGGAAAAAAAGCACCTACCTTGTGGCCTCTTGCTGAAGCCATGACACATTTGGCACATAGAACATGACTCCGAAGAAAAGCAGAGGCTCATTAGCAAATTTGTCCAGATGTTTCTTCAGAGGTTTCTCCAGCTCCACCCATCGTGCTTGCTGGCTCTTGCTGAGAAACCAAAGGCCAAAGTAGTGCGTCTAGATAAAAGGGTAAAATAGCATCAGTTTATGCTTATAAGGGGTACCCCACAACTGCACAGGAAACAAGACTCCAGCACCTTATGTCACGTTTGGTTCCTCAGCTCATACACGAGGATCCAGCTTTTACTTTCTAACTTTGGGACAAGCTCAAAGAAAGCACATGCAACACAATCTACTCTGAATACCTGATGCAGGATTCATACCCATGGTTACTGTTTGACCACATGGGTACTGATGCACCTATGTTTGGTAAAGGGGGGTGAGTGCAGGGTGGGGGCCCTGTAGGCTTTTTTCCTACGCTCCCAAGGCTGATCTTCCCGTGCCTTCTGAATGCCTCAGGATCTCACGCGGAACATGCTGGCAAAGGCAAACACAGTTCTTGCACCTGCTGCAAAGTAACTTATTAGTCAACTCCTAAGACAAAACCTTCTGCAAACTGAAGGCTTCCACATTGTAGACTATTTCCACACGCAGTAGCAGGGCTTCACAGAAAATTGATTCACTCATTTTGAGTTTTAATGAAGTACTTTGAAAAACATCGGCCTCCACCACGTCATTATACATGAACTACAGCAAATCTCTCCCGCACATCGAGCTCTGAGAATGGAAGGATGTCTTCACAGCTGCCACAGAAGCCCCTGGTGACTGTTCTTGGCAGATTATGGTGGGATTTGATAGATAAAAGTGAGATTTTCACCCTTAGACTTGGAGCCTCAACCAGTTTAGTTTTGAACAACGTGCTAAATGATTAAAACAGGTACTTTTATGCCTCCAATCCTGTCTTTACATTAATTCGTGCTAGGATTTCAGGATTAGCACAACAATCACCAAAAAATAGATCACTGCTTTTGAAATATTCTTTTATATTTCAATTAGAGCTTAGAACGGTTTACAGCACACCTGGAAATCTGCCTTCAAAAGAATGTTTTCATTGCGATGTCTAATTTCCAAAGGCATTCTTGTGCCGATGTTCCCACTGCAGCTGGCTGTCTCCTCAACAAGACCACGGATCAATCCCTGCCACAGCCCTACCAAAATCTGTAATGAAAGTTTTGACTCTGACTTCACTAGGAAACCAGACATGCATGTCCTTGCTTATAAAGCTACCGACGCACATACCCTATAGGATATTTTCAAATGCACGTGCCTTCAGATGAGAACAAGGATTTCACCAACTTTGCTCCATGATGTTCTAAGGGGCAAGTTCATAGGAGGAATCTATGCATTTCTCGAGCAACAGAATGCCAACAAAGCCAAGGTTCTACTTCCATCAGCTTGGACCAATTGCCTGAGTGAATTGTGACCCTATCATTCACTTTCCAGCTTCAGGGAGTCTGTTAGCTCTTCCACTGTGATGGGTGGTGTAGAGGAAATGAAATGTGGCTGAACAGAAAGAAAACAGGCTATGAAGTCCATTCATCTCCCAGCGTTTGCACTCACTGTCTTAATAACTCCATACAAGTTGCTGAGCCTCCAGAGTGTCAAAGCTTTCTCATCTGCTAGATGGGGAGGACGCTTACAGCCATCGCCCACAGGCTGTGAGAAGCATAAATGAGATCTTGTCTTAAACCGTGCGCATGGCACAGGTTAATAACTCCTTCAATAATGGATCTTTCTGTTGCTGCTACTGCCCTCATCAACACCATCACCATTGTAGCCATCGCCATTGGGGAATGAAAGCAGGTTTTCTGCTGGCACTCCCGGCATGTCCATGAACCACAGAATTAGAAAACAGAGGTTATCTGGAAATAAACGAGGAAAAAGCAGGCAAAAGGAGAAGCGGAAGCCCTATAAATAACATAAAAACCTAAAAGGGGCAAGAAAAAAAAATAATCACAAAATAAGTGCCTCCCCTAAGTTTTCTTTAGAGGCTTACAGGTGTTTATGGGACCCAGGAACGTACCCCTGATGCTGTCCTAGGGGATCTATGATGTAGACTTAAGCTAATGTGAAAATGAGGTAATCAGGGTACTTAATTTATTAAACTGTCTGAAAAGGGTCCAAGGTAGTTCTGCATTCTACTGAATTCCTGTATGGTGCACAGTGCTGTTTAAGGGTATGCCACTGACTTTTGGGTGGCTAGGAGTGAGTTTGCATAGAATAAATGAGGTAATATATATAAACAGTAACATGCTATGTAATAGTTATTTTCATTGGAAAAGAGCCCTTTTATAAGCCTGAGTGGAGAAAGGGAGGACAAGCTTTGCAGTTGCTTAACAGGCCAAACCATGATTTATTAACTTTCACTAAAATAGTCCTGACATTTGGGGGTATAATTTTATGATCCATACTTCATTCAAATGACAACATCCACTCAAATGAGTAACATTCAAAATAGAACGGGTCCACATCAACTGCATAAACATTCTACAATCAATTTTGCCAAAAAAAAAAAAGTTTAAAAAATTTTTACTGCTTCTGTGCTTTGAAGGCTAGCATTTTATTTTATTTCTTTAAAACATTTTATTTATTTATTTGAGAGAGAGAGAGAGAGAGAACACAAGCAGAGGGAGAGGGAGAAGAAGGCTCTCCGCTGAGCTGGGAGCCCGATGCGGGGCTCGATCCCAGGACCCTGGGATCATGACCTGAGCCGAAGGCAGACGCTTAACCAACTGAGCCACTCAGGCGCCCCCAAAGGCTAGCATTTTAAATTTCCTTTTCTCATTCTCACCCACCGAATCATTAAATCAGATCTGATCTTTCCCCAAAAAGCACCCTGATAAAGAATATTCCATGGCACATGCACACACATTCATGCTCACGGATACACACGTGCATATAATGAAAAGGTGGATGAGGTACAAGAAAAGTCAAAGTAATAGTCCTGAGCCAAAATTAACAGTACAGAGCTGTGAATAACGACATAAACCACTTCTACGGCAAAAACCTAATTCATGGCATAAGATTTTTTTGTTGCTACAATATGGTATTTTCCAGAGGACAGAGAATATTTGAGTGACCTACTATGCATTTATCCAATGAAATACATTACTACTCAAGAAATGGGGTGTCCAGTACAAGGGAGAATTGAGAGAGTTCCTCCCTAAATGGCCAGAATAACCTAATTTTAGAGATGCTGAATTCCGTTATCTCGTGGAAAAGAAAATCCATTTACAAGATCCCCATTCCCACACCGTTTTATGAAGCTATGCCCAAAGTAACTTTCTCCAACTACCCCCCTACCATCCCTGCCATTCTTCCTCTAGCTAAATCCCTACCCTGGAGTATTCAACAGAGGAGAAAGACCCTGTCTCAAAGTTCTCGGCCTGCTCTATTCAAGTTTCTGATGCAGCACAGGTTTATTCCACTGTGTCTATATGTGCATCCATCAACTTCCTGTGTATTAGTCAAGGGACCATTAATCCCATCAGGCCCAGCTGGGACCACACCAGGCTGGTTCATAACTGACTTGCCAACTTAAACTCCCGCTGAATCCTGAAAGCTGAGCTTCCCTGCTAACCACTGCCACATGGTTCAGGAGAGTGTGGTAGGGTGATTCCAAATAGAAACCACTCCCTTCCTGACCAAAAGGATCCATCATATCGCCCGAGTAAAGACCCCAGGCACTTTTATTTCTCTCTGAAGCTGCAAACCTAAGCCAGGTCTAGCTAATCCTCCATGATACCTCTGGGTGAGCTAGAAATCCCATTTAATTTCTCTGGTTTTCTTTGGAAAACAGGTCTGGTGCTTTGAGTTCTGCAATGAGCTCACCGCAATGAAGAAAAAAGACAGAAGAATCAGTTCCCAGGGAAAGGAACCACATCTCTGAATCAATGACTAAGAAGGTATGCACTACTAAGAAACAGTATAAAGAGAGAGACACTCACGTGACATTTTCATATGAGTGGTTCCCTGGTCTATTTGGTTTGGAGTTTTTCATTTTAACGGAGGAAGCAGAAATGCATGCATCCAGTCAAAAATATGCTAGTTTCTTCAGTGGTAGATTGGTGTGTGAATATTTTAGCACCAAAGTAAGATCCCTCTTCAGTACAAAGAAAAAGATTCTAGTGAAGGCCTTTAAAAATAGTTGGAGTTGTTGTCGTTTGTTCATTTACCTGGAGAGATGGTGGTATCCCCCACATGAGCTATTATTAATAGGGAAAGATTCTTTGAGGACTTTGTTTTTCCAGTTTTGCGACCAATGGCGCAGCTCTGATGCTATTTGCAAGGGTTACAGATGCAGCCTTGGCAATTACCAAGGATTAAATCCATGATCTTATCTCAAGCATTTTGAAGAGTTAATCATCCAGAAGCCTGAGTTTAAAGTATCTTGCATTACGTTGTAATAGATTGCCTGTCATAGCTAGCATTTTGGTTGTAAATTAAGAAACAGAGAGTTGGTATGCCTCCACATAAAATAGACGGGAATTACACTTAAGCATTAAAACTTTCACTGAGGCATGGAAAACGCTTCAAAAAGCAGACTCTGAAACAGCACTTGATGCCATTTCATTCCAACGGCTTTGGAAAATAAACCGCTCGACATGAGTTGGACGACCCTGGCGAACAACTTGTATGCAATCCACCTCTACTCTGGGCAGGTCTGGGATTTCTGTAACTGACCCATCTGTAATTAACAACTGCCCCAGCTTCATTTGCCTAGCCCATCTTTCATAAAAGTATCGGAAAAGTGACTGCAGAGTAACACAGGCCCAAGAAACAAACCTCATAGCCAAGGGAGTGGGGGAGGGGGGGAGAGAAAAATCACTCTTCTGAGGCTGTACGGCTCACTCAAATATCCAGAAAGACGAAGACTTACGAGTTAAGACAGGGGAAATTATTTCACCTACAATCTATCTAGAAAACAGACGCTAGTGCCAGTTTCCCTCACAGAACTGACAGCACGAGAACAAGGTCTCATGTTATAATCTTTACAAAGGCAAAAAGCAATACAAAATTCAAAGACCAGAGATCTCCCAGCAGTCTACTCTTCTGCTGACTCTTGATCAGTGTGATTTTAGCCCTGGGCAAATACAAACATATATGGATATGGTGAGGCTCAGGGTCTCAAATACAGCAAACTCCACTACTATCAGACAGGCCAGGAAATGAGGTATTCCATTTAACCGAAAACTCTCATCATCACACGTTACGTAACCAATGCCCACAAAATTAGCATAGAATCAAACCACAGAAATATCCTTAATGTAAGTTAGCTTAAGCTAGTTAAGATTCGGGGTCTTTACAAATTCTAGCCATTATGAAAACAGCAAAATGTGGGACATTTCTACTGTAGCCCATAGCTTGGGATAAATCACCTTTTAGTAAAAACGAAAATAGAAATTCACAAAAGCAAAAGGGGATAAATCTGAGGATCATCACCCACCCTATGAAATGATCAGGGATTTTTTTTTTTAAGGCTCCTTTAAAAAACCAGGGCTTTTAGTCTAGCCATAGAAGAGATCCAAGAGTTATCGAATTCACCATTCCCAAGAGTAGATTTCCTGATAAAGCAATGGTTCTCTGTCTTGAATAGAGTTTAGCCGTGAAGGTACCTTTGTGAAATTATTTATCCCTCCTCCATTTATTATTCTTTAGTTAAAAGTTGAGTCAGGAGTATCCCTAAAGGAAATAATTCTAGCGTATTTCTACATTTTATTGGATTCTTTATATTCCAATAAAGTTCTTAATAGTCCTTATTCCTATTAACATGGCCTCCTTGCCTTTCTTAGAAGAGTGCTGTTTAGCAGAAATATACATGTAAGCCCCGTATTTGATTTTACATTTTCTAACAGCTACATTAAAAAAGTACTGTGAAATGAAATTTTAATAAATTTTTTAAAAATATATTTAAAATAGTATGCTTTCAACATGTAACTAACATAAAAATGATTTTTAAGAGATATTTTAACTTTTTTCATACTAGATCTTTGGAATCTGATGTGTATTTTACAGTAACGGCGCAGCTCAGCTCAAACTAGCCACACTTCAAGTGTTCAGTGGCCACATGTGGCCAGTGGCTACCATATTGGACAATACAACCTTAATAACTGTTCAAGAAATTGAAAGATTCTGACTCAGTGTCTGATCACGGTTTCTAATAATTCGAGCCATCTAAAAATGAAACAAGCAGACTTAAAAAAAGGTAGGAGCCCACTCGTTGGAGGTGATGTGGCAGAGTCTAGAGAGCCCACGTGGTGTCTCACAGAGGAGACCACCGTATTGAGTGCTTCCCATGTGCCAAGCTCTGTAATACTGTGGCAACGTTGCAAAAATTAACTCTTTTAATCCTCCCAACAACTCATGGAGGTTACTACTATTACCATCTCCATTTACAGATGAGGAGACAGAGGCACAGAGCAGTTAAGTAACTATCCAAGATAACACGGGTAATAAGTGGGAGGAGTCAGGACTCAAAACTCAGGCAGCTTGGTCCACACTCACATTCATAGCCATAAACCCTGCTGCTTCTCCATGCATTTATTTTTTTGAATATAAGAATTAGTCATAAGACACACTGTTTTCACTATTTCTCTCGTAACCTAGGCCAGTGATTTTCAAACTGTACTGGAAGGTAGGAAGGGCACAAGGACACGGGGTTGCAGATATGCACCCCCTCTGTAAACACAACAGCTCCATTTTATACATGGGAGTTCCACCTAAGATCTCATTTGAAGCAAAGGAAAGGGTGACCACCATTAATCCAAACATGTTTTAACCATATTATCAGAATTCTAATTTTCTGAGCCTCTACATCTTAAGTCTTTTCCTTAATAAGAGTTCCTAGGGGCGCCTGGGTGGCTCAGTAGGTTAAGCAGGTTAAGCGTCTGCCTTCCACTCAGGTCATGATCCCAGGGTCCTGGGATAGAGCCCTGCACTGGGCTCCCTGCTCGGCGGGAAGCCTGCTTCTCCCTCTGCCTCTCCCACGGCTTGTGCTCTCTCTCTCTCAAATAAATAAATAAAATCTTAAAAAAAAAAAAAAAAAGAACCT
Organism: Eumetopias jubatus; assembly: GCF_037043125.1. NCBI lineage: Eukaryota > Metazoa > Chordata > Mammalia > Carnivora > Otariidae > Eumetopias > Eumetopias jubatus. The sequence goes on from NW_028274818.1 coordinate 39,628,663, forward strand.
AGCCAGAAATTCATATATAATTTTTTTTCTGAACTTAAACCAATTAAAAAATTGTTTTTTTTCCCCTAAGGAATCCATTTTATTTCTTCTTGCCAGGACTATCGTTAAGTCCATCCAGCTAGCATCTCTGTCCCTCCTGTCACCCCAATCCTCATTCTCTATTTGGTACTTTTCCTAAAATGCAAGGTGTTCATGTCACGCTCCACCTTGAAATCCTCAGATGGCTTCCCCATCTCACCACAGCGCTTTATTCTCCAAACAGTTCAAAGAGGATTTAACATGAAGCTAAAATAATTGTGAAACACTGACTTCAACACCTTTAAAAAAAAAAAAATAGCACTTATGAGGGTGTTTCCCAAAGCATTTTACCACAGTTCCTTTTCTGCGGCTACACATGCACCCCTGGGAATCCTAACAGTGGAGTCAGGCCGCCTGGTTTGAGCCAGCCCCGGCATGGCCAGCAGGTCACCCTGTGCTGCAATGTCCCCATCAGCAACATGGAGACAGCCACAGAAGCCACCTCACGGAGTTAAGAGAATTCGATGAATTGATATGGAGAGGGTACTCGGCACAAGACGGGGTGCATTAAAAGGTGGCGGTTATTTTAATTATTTTTGTGACACATTTTAGAAACAGAATCCAGTTGAAACTCCCTAGCCAGACACAACCCCTTCGCTTTGTTTCTTGTTTGTCCTAGTCTCTAAACTCCAGGGTTTCAGGGACCAGGGACCCTCTCATATTCAGCTTCCCTCAGGCCTTGATTGCATATGCTGACACTATGAGCCTGGCCTGGGTCCTCTCAATGCCATTTGAAATGGCAGCATATCCGTACATTCAAAACCAGACATGGTTCTCAGAAAGTCTTGCCATATGGATCCGTGTCATTATACATTTGTCAAAATCCACAGAATGCACAACACCAAGAGTGAACCCTAATGTAAACTATGGATCCGGATAATGATGTGTTAACTTGGGTTCATCTGATTCTAACATATGTCCTACTCTGGTGTGGAGGAGGGTGTGGGGGTAGGGGAGCAGGAGGTATACAGGACTCTGTTTTCCACTCAATTTTGCTATAAAGCTAAAGTGCTTTAAGAAATCAATTTTTAGGGGCGCCTGGGTGGCTCAGTTGGTTAAGCAACTGCCTTCGGCTCAGGTCATGGTCCTGGAGTCCCAGGATCGAGTTCCGCATCGGGCTCCCCTGCTCGGCGGGGAGTCCGCTTCTCCCTCTGACCCTCCCCCCTCTCATGCTCTCTCTCTCTATCTCATTCTCTCTCTCAAGTAAATAAATAAAAATCTTTTAAAAAAAGGAGAAACTTTAAAAAAATCAATTTTTAAAATGATAAACTGGCAAAACACAAATGATAATTAATGTAGATCAAAAGTTAAATCAAAATTAATTTTCCTTTCCTAATATAAAGCTATTATAAAATCTAGGAAACATCTAGACTCCAGAATACTTCTAAGGGCAAAACCAAATAGCCACCATAATCTGGTTTCCAAGCCTTAATAAAGACTAAACATTTTGCTATATTTTAGACAGATTTTCACTTTCTCCTCTCAAGCTCCATCAGCTCTATTTGGAAAATGACCCGAATCCAAAGAAAGTCAAGTGAGTAGAGCAGACCCTAGGTTCATCCCCTCCTCCTCCTGCTTCTGGAACAATGCATTCCTCCTCGAGGTGTGTATGTGCAAATGAAGAACAAAGTAATAGATTGCTTGATCTCACCAGAGTAGCTATAGTATTACCTTCAATGCCATCTGTCACAGAACAAAAGCATACAATTAAAAAAAGAAAGTGATGTGCTCTAACGTGGATGCGCCCATTTAGAGCATGTCAAAATAAAGCCAGCGTTAAATGTCAACCCCATCTTAGCATTAGAAGATCAATCACACTGCAACCCACACTTGACAGTAGAATCTGGACATCACAGCTTTATCCTTTGTGACAACAGTCGTGGCCTAATCCGGGTTTGACCTCTGCCCTCTTGCTGAGAGAAACAATGGTCTGTTGAGAGTAATTATTAGCATACACGTCTCCTCCAGACCCGCCTCCCGTTGCACCTTAGACTCTAGCTCTACCTGGTGATGCACACAGATGCCTTCTTAGCCCCCAAGAATGGCACCTACCCTTCTGAGCCCCTGTATCTTCAAAAATCCAATTCCCCATGCCCCGGATGGCCTTGCTTTCTTTTCCACCTGAAGTCCTAGGCATCCTTCAAGTCCCCATTCAGAGAGTGAGGGCTCTGTTCATCTTTCACCGAGCATCCTCTCCCCCTCCCAGGGCCATGGTGGTCAGTGGTACAGACTGTGTACTGCACAACTCTAAGGGTAGCTTTCGCCTTTGGGGCCTGCCCCTGCACTACCCTGTAGGATGGATCGCATTCGATCTTCACTTCACTTAAATGCTGGATTCCCCTACTCACCTGTGCATAGCTTGAAGACAAAATTATACCCTATTTATCTTCATTCATCAAGTCCTAACACAGTAACTGGCACACTGCGGTTGCTGAAGATTTTCTTCAATCAAAAATTCTTAAGACACTAAAATTGGGACAATCATAAATTATTAGATGCAGCACTATGCATTTCCCATACCAAATCTCTTTTAATATTTACAACAGCCCCCATAAGACACGGAAGGTGAGTATCATTATTCTGCTTTTATAGGTGAAGAAACTGATACCCAGAGAAGGGCAGTAACTTTTCCAAGCACACCTAACTCATAAGCGACAGAACTATCACTTGAACCCAAGTCCAAGATGCGAAAGACTGAACTTATAACTGCTTCAGCACATGATATAGTGCCTCCCGATGCACGCAAAGAATCGTTATCCTAATGCGAGTTACTGAGAATACTCAAAAGTGGCACGATCTATAACTAAACTTTTCACAAGAAATTTAGACCAGTCTTCTAATGGACCTATCTCCAGTCTTAAGGTTTCTCCTTTATGCCCATGCATATATTTAAATACGTATACCCAAATGGGCCACTGATAAGCAAAAAGGAACCAGCTATCAACCAACAAGATCAGAACACTTCCCATGTTTTTCCGCTGGGTCAGCTACCAAGCTGCATGTAGCTGTGGGACAGGAGAGTCTCCGTCACAGGAAAATACACTTCAGAGGAAGCCCCGATCACAGAAACCAAAGCATAAACCCGCAGACTGGCAGGAGACAGATGTGCTCAGGTGAAACAGCCCCCCCAGAGGACGGCAGTCGGCCTGTGGAGGACGCCAAGGGGAGAGGAAGACCTTCCTGGACCCCCCTTCCTGTGTGCATGTGGCGAGAAGGTGGATCATGAGGAAGGTGTGCAAGATGACGTCAAACACCATCACTTCCAGCAGGCACCACCGCTCACCCTACCACCCTGCCATAGCAGGCGACGTGGGCACAGGGCCTAGGACAACCATAGAGCTTTTCCGGGTCCTCAGATCCCAGGGGCTTGCAGTCCCTTCCACGCTGGTAACCACTCTATCTCTTACATCATCTTACCCACTGGCCTGCCTGCCCCGTGGCTCTCAGGACACACCTGCGAAGGGGTGGATCTCACGAAACCCTCTTCTCTTGAATGTCTGTAAGGCTGGAAAAAGCAGGGCTGCCCTAGGAGTCTCATTCTGAAGAGTGATAACCTGACCGCTTTCACGGTCAACCCTGGCTTTGCTTCAAGCCCAAAGAAGTCTCACAGACTGAGCCAAGAAAAGGAGGGTCAGTTAGAATCCTGAAAGGCACAAAACGCCCATTTTACAAGCGCCCACAAAAAGCCTCACTGGTCATGCTCCTTTTAAATACTTCTCCAATTTCCCCCCCTCTTTGAAGAGGAAAATATAGAAACAAACAAACAAAAACGAAAAGCAGCTGCATCCATCCCCTCTGTGCGTGTTTTCTCCTAGACCTGCAGCTGGAACGCCAGAATGCCAGCTACCCCACTCAATGGTTTCAAAGAGAAAATGACCTTAGACACCCCCCCCCCCTCACCGGCGGAATGAAAGGAAAGCCGCCACCCCATGCAAGCTCTGGGCGGGGTCCTTGCTTGTCACGGCATCGCATCCGGGCAGGCCTCCTGATCCACTGAGGCTGCGAGATCAAGCCCAGGCCAAGGGCAGCAGGACCCTTCTACACAGGACGCTGGGGCTGGAAAGCCGGGCAGGTGCCAAAGGGCAGGTGGCCGGTCCCTTCGGCGAGTTCCAGCCTCAGACGCCCCGCCCACCCGCGCACTCCCGCTCTTACCTCCCGCAACTCCAGCCTCTGGGCCACGGCCTCCAGGCACTCCTGCCCGGTGCTCTCCACCGACAGCGTGCACTCGATCACATTGCTGTCCAGCAGGCGGATCCGCGTGACAAAGCAGTTCTTGCTCAGGACATTGTAGCGCCGCGTGCGGCGGAGCTTCAGGCCGAAAGGCATGGCGATGTGGCCCCCCGACGCCGCCTTCCCTTCCTGGCGCCCACGCCCCTGAGACGGCCTTAGCAGCTTCGTGACTGGGTGACGACACTACGGCACGTGCTCCTCCAGATGCCGAGAGAGGTGTCCATGCCCAGCGCAGCCCTCCGGAGGATCGCTGCAAACGGACAAGCAGCAAGGTCATCAGCTGCGAGGGAAGTTCGAGATAGTCCGCACGAGTTGAGCACACAGCCCCGGGACGGATGAACACCCAGCTTTGGGAACCAGCAAGCTCTGCGGCTCCCAAACGTCTTGGCAGAGCCCATGCTCTTTACCTTATCTTACCTTATTGGGGAGATCTGATAAAATCCACTGGACAGCTGAGGACACTGAGGGTCGGGGAGATGAAAAGAATGCACCCAAGGATGCACAGAGTAAATGGCAAAGCCAGAATCCGAACCGATGTCTGTTCAATGTTAACTTCACATGCTTTTCTCACTGTACCATCCTGTCCGCTCAAGAAAGCAGCAAGAGTGGAATCTGAGCACTGTTTAACTTCTAAATAGATTATCTCATTCCGATCTCATTAACAACCTGATGGGGTAGATTTTATGATCCCCCTTTTAGGGAAGAAAGAAGTGAGGCTCAAGGAATTCAGTGCTCGCTGATCCTGAACTTAGGATCTTATCTTGTTCCTCCCTCCCTCTTTGCAATACTGCCTCCTTCTTTTCATTAACAGGTGTCTTTATTTTTCTTTTAATATTTATTCTGTTATTTGCTTTATCTTCTTATTTACTTTATACATTTAGAATGGAGGATAGAAAAATGGAAGGAATGCACATTTTGTAGAGTCAGCAACATTCTGCATTTTAAAACGTTTCAAATACATGAATCCTTTTGTGCATTTAAAATCACAACTCTGTGCTTTTCTTCCCTAAATAGGTAAGACACCTCGATGTGGAACCACCCCACCATCATTTTGTTTTACAAAACGCCTGATGCAAGTGTCTTGTCACCAAATTGCAGATACTTTAACTTACTAATTATGAGATGTACGGACACCCTGATGTCCCACCAAAGTTGACTGGTAACATGATTGCCATGGAGAACACAAGAATAAAACAACAACAATAAAAGTGGCTTTACCGTTCCACCCTGAGCCAGTAACACTCCCACTGGGAGCTCATTAATTGTATCTACCAAAGAAGCCAGAAAGGTCCAGACAGCCTTTCTGTTCCACTTTCCCTTCTCCATTCAGCCTAAAAGACCATCTCTTGCTCCTATGATCGTTCTGTTACCTTGATTCCCTAACTCAAGCAGATTCAGCCTATCTTCACACCCTTCATCCACAGAATTACCTTTGAGCCCCTGGACACTTAGATGGGCAAATATGAATAACTACTTACAGAAATTCCTGAATTAATAAATAAAGTGACTTTAATATTTAGGAACTACTCCCTGTCAGTACCCCAGACCTCACCGAGGTTGTCAGGGCACAACCCTACAACACAGCAAAACATACTCCCCAGACTCCCTCGGCCCGTCTTTGATGCCTGCCCTCTGGCACATTCCTTAGCATGACAGGTATGTTTTATGATGGCTTAAAATACACATGCTAGAGACTGTGGCTTGGTAAGATCTATTAACGTTTCTAAATCACTCTGTGTTGGCAGAGTGTCATGTTTACCTCTAAGGTAGGCCAACCTGATGATCTGATATCTGCAGAAGAGACGATGTAGGGACCCACCCAAAAAAGCAAAAAAGAGAGAGCCCGAATTCAAACACAGACCCCTTAAGAGTTGACTACTCACACATTCATTCCCTCACTTGTTGAAGCACAGGGCAAGAAGACACCAAGATTTCACTCGTATATTAACCAGGGAGCCTCAAAGAAAAATATTTGCACTGTGGGCAGAAGCCACATTTCTAATCCTGGGCCAGGTACTTTATATTTGGGTGTGTCTCACCTTAAACACCTATGAAAGAATGTGGCTGGCTGGGTACACCTTTATCCCAGCCACTATTAAAAACAATCCCTGCTGTGTATTCTATAGGACGCCATGCATACTGCACAATTAGTGAAATAAAAAGTAAATGTACACACAGAGATGATTGCAATTTTTATAATAAATGAAAACACGCAAAGTAATGGGAAAGAATGTAAGTTCACTAAAAGGATGAACAGGGCTAGGTAGAGCTGATTAATTATATAGAACTCTCTATATTGTACACATTTCTTATTCTTTTTAAAGATTTTATTTATTTATTTGACAGAGAGAGACACAGCGAGAGAGGGAACACAAGCAGGGGGAGTGGGAGAGGGAGAAGCAGGCTCCCCACGGAGCAGGGAGCAGGACCCTGGGACCATGACCTGAGCCGAAGGCAGACGCTTAATGACTGAGCCACCCAGGTGCCCTGCCTTATGTTATTTTTGCAAATAAAGATTAGCATATTCTAAATATGTTAGCTATTAAAAATGGCATGTCAGAAGCAACGTCTGACAATCTGGCAATATATCTCCTAGAAAATACCAAACGATTTTAAAGAGTTTTAAAACAATTTAAATCTTCAATCTGTAAGAAACTTGCCAGGTAAGGTATCAAGAAAAAAGTTATAAGAAAACTGGTCTGAAAAGTCAATGTCATGAAACAAAAAAATTGAACGGGGGAGTGGGGGAGGAGGGTGGCTCTCGAGTAAAAGAGATTTAGGACTTCTAAAAACAAAATGCAATGTGTGAACGTTAATCAAATCCAGGTTTAAAAAAACAGCCATAAAAGACATGAGACAGGGAAATTTGAAATAGGGAATGGAAATTAGATATTAATGTATTACTGATAATTTTCTTCCGTTTTTGATAGCGGAATTGTGCTCGTCTAACAGAATGTTTCAGGAGATACCAATGGATACATCTAGGGGTAAAAATGTCATAATGTCTGTAATTTACTCACAAATGGCTAAAAAAACCCAATATGTACATATAAGAATTCAGAGTGGAACAAATATGACAAAACATTAAGAGTTGTTGAATCTAGATGGTGGGTGTACAGATATTCACTGCACTGTTCTTTCAGCTTTCCTGTATACCTAAAAATGTTCCTAGTCAAAAGATTAAAAAAAAAAAAAAAAGGCAACCCTCAATGCCAGTACCAAACAGAGCCCTCACAGTTCGGTTGAAATGCAGCTGCCTCTTTCAATAGATTTCTCTGATCCCTCCCAGCAAAGTATTCTTTCTTTGTCTGAACTCCCACATCATTTCTGTGTATTTTAACATACCAATCAAACTCGTGTTCAAAGTATTAGCACATTTGACTCTAAACTCCTCCAGAGCCAGAGACCTATTTTCTCCATCTTTCACACCTACATCTTCCACCTAAATTAAAAGCTCCTGGTATTTACACCCAGAACTTGTGTAGTCATAGAGCTGTAACCCTGGGAAGGGCTTCCAGGAGCTCATTTAAGACACCCCTCACCTCTAGCATGGGCTCCACCTGAATGATTTCAAGTAGATAATCTATGTGACACTCATCTGTAACCATACGGTTTGAGAAGAGGACCTCTTAGTCCCTTTCTGTTTTACCATCTTAATAGTCTATGAATTATCTGCCATGTTTAGCTCTCAAAAGAATCCATAGCACATGTATCACGAGTCCATCTTTTAACTACTAAACAGGCACAGAGTTCTTCATTACACGGAACCCAGCACCCAGCACCCAGCACCCTCTGTATTTTAAGCCTAATTCCTCCTCTTTGTCCTTGCTAGCCAGAGGGAGCAAGGATTACGATACACCACCGGACAGTAGACTGGATGTGAAAACCTATTACAAGCAAGTCCTCTCTGTTAAACAGTCTGGCTCTTGGCACTCTAATTACTTCGCCCATGTGGTTCTCAGGGGCCTCCTCATATTTACTGTAGCACATGAACAACATTATAAAACCTAGAACTAAGTGCCATATTCTCCTGAAAAGGTCACATGTTTATGCTGCTTTAGATTTTCCTGATGAAACTGGGTTTTCAAGAGATCAAATTAGGGGGTCATCATTCTATTTACTGTAAGATTTGTTTGTTTTTTTAATGGAAAGTTCCCTTACAAATAAAGTCACTTAAAAGATAGAGTTTTATCTACTCTTCAGGAACATATCCAGTAAATAACACCAAGCTGCAAATGTTGCTGAGACCCATTCATGGAAGTTTAATGGAAGGGACTCTTTGTAGTTATTGTCAGTATAGACAGTAAAACCAACAGTGTTGACTCATGATTTTTTTTTCAAGGCCAACAGGAACATATTCTAACTTCAAAACATCATCTGCTGATCCTCCTTTTCAAAGATGTACCTTAGTGAGAAAAGGAGCATTGGATAAGAGTTAGACCCTAGCCCTTTAGGGATGAGAGTCGCTGGGAATAAGAAGCAAATGTGAAAAAAAATAAAATCGCAAGGAAAGTGCCACCAACTCTCTGACCTCCCCGGCAGCTCGCGGGGTCTGTGGGTCCATGAAGTAACTGACAAGTGCATGCTGAAGGCTGCCCAGAGAAAGGACACCCACGTGACAGAAGGCGGGACGTGCAATGGAGCAGGGAGGTCCTCTCCAAGGACCAAAATTTACTCAGGAAACAAACGGAACATGTGCAAACCTTCCTTCAAGAACCGGCCTGCGTGAACGCCAAGTGGCTTAACCTCTCCCAGCCTCAGTTTACTCATCTGTGAAGATAATACCCACCCCACCGGTTTGTGAGAAGTCAATGAGAAAATGCTTCTGTGGGTGTACACATGTCCCCTTCCCCCTTGCACAGGAAGCCAAGTTTGCTCAAAGGATAGCACAGCAGCTATGAAAAGAAGGGCTTGAGGGCGCCTGGGTGGCTCAGACGGTTAAGCGTCTGCCTTCTGCTCAGGTCATGATCCCAGGGTCCTGGGATCGAGTCCCGCATCGGGCTCCCTGCTCCTTGGGAGCCTGATTCTCCCTCTGCTTCTCTCTCTCTCTCCCTCCCTCTGTCTCTCATGAATAAATAAATAAAATCTTTAAAAAAAAAAAAAAAGGAAGGGCTTGAGTACCCTACCACCTACATTAAAAAAAAAAAAAGCAAACAACACAGGAGTTGAACACGAAGGTATGACAAGTCCACAGCGAAACTGACCAAGTATAAAACCTGAACCATGTACTCTCCTAGCACTCCACCTTGTAATCCCCCAAACACTGACACCTGGAGCAGAAAGGCGTCCATCATTAGAAGAAATGCTCCCATAAAGAGCCCATCCTAAGAGGGTAAGCAGGCTGTAGCCTTTTTCTTATCTTCATCAATAATGTGTATATTGTCTTGTTAAACAACTGTACTTTTTTTCCAGTGGAAATTGATTCCAAATTGCTGTTGGTCTTATAATCCACACGGCTGTGTCTCTAGAGCTGATATCAGTCTCCCTCACCCCAGAGAAACCCCTGGATGTGTCTTAGCTCCCCAAAGAGAATTTTGAAGGGAAGGATCTGTGTCAGATTCAGATTTGTGGTCTCCTTTGGACACGGCAGAAAGCTAACTAAATATTTGTCATTATGATGAAAGAAAGAATGAATCCCGAAATAGTTGTTTTTGAGGCCAAGCTAGGGCAGGGGCCTCCAGGTGACCTCAAGTGACACCTGAGGAATTTGGAGCCTGAGATAGGTCTGACTTTCGGGGCCGTAAGAGGCTAAACTGTGGAGAAGGAAAGGGATGAGAAGTCACTCAGCTCACTGGTGCTCTTTGGGGAAAAAAAATAAATTGAACCCAGATTTCTAAAAGAACATTCCCGCCACCCGAGTTTGCCTTTTCCAGCCCTTGATGTGTCTTAGACTGGGGGTGGTCTCAGAGACCAGAGAGATGCCACATCCCATGGAAGTTCTTTGCAAAAACTACAATGGAATTAGTCACGTGATAATCCAATGTGCCCATGATCGCCGAAAGCAATTTGTAGGGATATTTGCTCTGTAAACACTACACTTTAAAGGCCTTCAATAGAATAGGCTACAGTAGGAGAGAACATACAGAAAAGCTTCAAAGTCACTTCTAAAACTCATTCCTGACCAATCAGCTTCCTAAAAGATCTACTATGTAAGTTCCCATCTTTTAACTATCAGCTGTGGATTTACCTTCTTTCTCTCCCCCCACAAACATATCAACAAAACACCTGCCAAGTTGAAAACACAAAGCAAAGCCAGCTTTCTCATAATATAGAAAAAGTCAGTTGGCTGATCTAAAAAATTTTAAACATGATGGGTAAGAAGTGGAGAGACCTTTCAGAATACCAACCAAATACAGCTTAATCCTCTGTCCTGAATTACCTGCACCCTGAAGACTGTGCAGGTAATTCAGGACAGAGGATTAAGCTTTTTTCCTAAGGGTGAGTTCTGAAATCACGAACAGAAGCTAACTGCTGTTCAGCTGCATTCTGTATTTACTAACAGTCTCTGGAATTTTTCCAGCATTCCACATTATTACAACTCCCAAGCACACCTCACAGAACTATGTAACCCTGGTCTGGGTGTGAGAAAGGAAAAAATGATGCAATTAGTCCATCCTGTGTATAAACCTGCATGAGGCACAGCTCAGTTTTGAAAAGTACTATGTCATTTTTCTAAGGAGACTTTTAAAAAGGGTTAGGAGGGCATGGGGCAAAAAAGACTATGGAAAATGCCTTCTCTGATTCCCCCTTGAAGAAGAGCTGAGAGGAACGCAGTTCTGTTCGGTGAAAAAAAAAAATCACACTGTCGGTTTCTTCTATAAATTTTAGTACTATAGAATACCCAAATTATAGCCATATACCGAATTATTTGAAGCCAAGTAAAATGTGGTGCAAGGTTTAAAGCACAAGCCCCTAACTGTTAGCTGCTAAATAACTAGAACAAAAGCAGAATGGTCACATTTTTAAATTCCTTCCTCTCCCTCCAGCTAACTCTCTTGCAAACATCCCGTGGTGGGAGGTAGAGAAATGTGTCTACATTTCTGTATTTGGAGCCGTATCTGAGGTTAGAACAATGATTCCTGCTCTAGGACCCACTACAGTGGTACCTGACCTCCATGAAAGGGGGCTGCATGCCAACTACACGCACGCGGAATAGCGCCGGAAACCAGGAAATGGAGCCAAAAAGTCCTCGAAGCTATCAAATATCACAAAGTCCTTAATTCCAACAACATACACTGTGCTCAAGAAACAAACAAAAGAAAACCACCCTCACAGTTCATTCACTCTAACTTGATATACCTTCACATACCTTGCTTCTTAGCCTTTAGCAGATTTAAAAGAGATAAAGTACGTTGGCAGGGAATAAAATGGCAATGAGGGAGGTAACTATAAAAATAATCACTCCACAGCATGGAAAACTGTGTTGAAAGCACCCTGTAGTAAATAGGGACGGCTGACTAACATCCAGCATACTTTGGTTAAGATGGCAGTAAACAAATATACTTGTAAACGGTCCCATGCATGGTGGTTAAAAATAACAACAACAACAAAAAAAATTGGTTGAGTAGTAAAGCTTCTGGAATCACTTTTTCCCCCAAGCAGTGGTTCTCTATTGATTATTCCTGCTCTAACACTCAAAGCAAACCAGTTCTATGAAGAATCAAAGGCTACATTTTCAACTGTATGTGGGAGGGGGTGGTAGGGAGGGAGCAAAGCCTGGGGAGACAAGGAGTTTGAAAAAGCCCCCGAGTCATCATTGACAAAGATCATTTCCCCATTCCCTGCTTTGAGGATCACTGCCCTTAGGTCTCTAGAGAGACATGATCTTCCCACAGGAAGGATCTCAAAACATGAAAGTGTTCATTTTTGACTTTACTCAAACTTTTAAGGCATTCAAAGTACATCTTGAATATTACAGATAAAATAATATCTTGTCGGGAATTTGCTTAAAAATAACAGGGTGGGGGTGGTGCACGCCAGGGTGCCGCAGTCGGTTAAGCATCGGACTCATGATTTCGGCTCAGGTCAAGATCTCAGGGTGGTGAGATCGAGCCCCATGTTGGGCTCTGGGCTGAGTGTGCTGCTTAAGATTCTCTTCCTCTGCCCTGCCGCCGCCCCCCCCCACCCCGTGCCCATGGTCTCTCTCTCAAAACAAACAAACAGACAGGGTAGGGGGGTTGTGTGGGGGTAGAGGTAAAGCGATATTGGCAGTTGTAGGTAGCAGACAGTCGGGATGTCAGGGCTTATACCATTCCCTACAGTTTTGTATGTACTTGAAATTTTCCATATTAAAAGTTAGGGGGTTTTGTTGTTGTTGTTGTTGTTTAATAAAGAAGTATTTCTTAAACGGCACTTAATAAAGTACTCTGGTAAAATAGAAAACAGTGCCCACTTTGCAGGGGTATGTCACAGAAAAAAGGGGTCAGAATTCTCCTCCAAGCAAACCCCTCTTGCCCTTCCAAAAAAGCTTGCATTTAACTACATCAAATTGACAGTAATCATTTTGCATTCCATTTTTAAAAGAAGGCAAGAAAAATTCCTTTTGTAGGTAAAGCTGACAAGTTGAATAAAATGCAAAGAACAATCAGGCAGAGGATAAGGGACTCTTCCTGTGCAACTTGCTTTTAATCAACTCTATCAGAACACCTGACTCTCACTTATTTCTCTGATGAGCTTTCTCTGTCTATTCATGCCAGGAATGCTTTGTCCTAAGAGACTCCACCCTTCTTTGAGAGACTGTAGAATCCGCAACTCTCCAAATCCAGTTCTTTTCGCCATCAGTGTCTACACCCAGGGTGATGTGCGTCCTAGAAGGTCACAGCTAATCATAGGAAGCAGAATGGGAGAGTCCTGCAAGTGTCACAACACTAAGAAGGCAATAATGAGCACCTCCATTTTTAAAGCAGATACAATGATGGAGGCCTTCTGCTAAGCATTGTCTCCAACGGCCCTATGAAATGGCTATTCCTAATGCCCCCATTTTGAGACTAGGGCACCAAGGCACGAGAGGTTAAGACCCTGCCCAAGATCACACAGTTACTAATGACACTGTCTTACCCTGTGCTCTTACTCAGTGCTAAAACCATGCTAAAAATGCCCAGAAAGGGGGTAGAAAACGACCTGGTGACATAAAAATAACCATGACAAGAGCAAACAACCACATTCTGTAAGGAAGGCTTCACCATGCCATCTGCAGTCTATCTTTGCTCACCCAGAGTGGACGCTCTTCAGATACGGCGGAAATGTATCCTGAGCCCTAGGAGGTTCTATGCAGAGGGCAAGGCAGCAGAATCAGGGTCCTGCCCCGGCATAGCATCCCATACCTCCGCCCCCCAACCCGGTGCTTCTTACCTAGACAACTTCCCTTCTACGGTTCCAGTCTGTGCTGCAGACAGGGGTCATCCTGGCCCATCACATACGACCTCTTCAAAAACCAATTTGAAAAACACAATCACAAGAGCAACTGAAGAGGTTTTCCAGCCTGTTCATATGACTCACTCATCAAAACAAAAGAAACTCGCTGAAGGTAAACGTACCTCCAGCTTGCCTCACCCTCCTCCGGGATGTGCACCCCGAAGGGACAAAGCTGATCAAGAGAGGGACTCTCTGTGAGAGGCTGTTACCAGTGACCTCCCTTGTTAGCAAAGTTTTCCACACCTCCCTCTCCCGTTTCCTTCCTGCCCATGCCTGAGTTCCCTCAACTTCCCCCTCACATGGCCAGGGCTTTCAGATGGGAGGACTCACCCATGTCACTTCCTATCCAAACATCAGCAGCAGCCCCGCCTCTCTGCCAACTCTCTCTCCAAGTGGGTCGGTGCATGCAGCGCCCAGGTTCCCTGAGTACATCGCCCCGTTCCTTGGTTTCTCGAGCCCCACCAGTGAACCTCACCCGGATGTGGAGTGATTTCCCTGCATAAGCCACCTACAGGCTGTAGAATCATAGCTCCGAAGCTGCCACACTTGCTGCGTTTGTACTATGGGGTAGTAACAATGCCCACCAGCCAGAGCTGCTGGATTATACCCATTAGTAATATATCAAGCACTGGCACGGTGCCTGGCACACGGTGAGCGCTGTTCGTCCGCAGTCACTGTCCTTATTGTTCCTGTCACTGAGTACTGCAGGCAGCCCAAGGAAACCCAGACTGCCAAGTGTCACAAGGGTAAGAACTGCTTTCCAACAAGCCAATGGTTATCGAATTTTTAAAAGTGAGGCGATGTCCCACAAGGCGATAAAACATGAATGCAAAACAAGCAACTACAGGTCTCACGGACTGGAAACCATGACAGGCTGCTCAGTGGGTTTCAGATACGGTGACCATTTCAGTGAGTCAGGAATACAAGCAAGCAGGGTCTAAAGTGTTACAATGCAATCACTTCTCCAGAGCCAAGAAGCTGAATCAGAGGGGAGAAAGAATGGAAACAGGTATGAACTAGTGTCAGCTGCTCAGAGTTGCATAATCCCAACTGACGTAACCAGATGTTAATTACTAATGGGAAAAAACAAAGCTTCTAAACAGAGATGGTCATGCTACAGGTTGGCATCTACATAATAGGTAGCCAACATGTGCACATGCACACACACGCACAGGAAGCCCGTCATAATCGTCCTGTCTTCTCTCTGTCCCCTGTCTCTCTCTCTCTCTCTCTCTCTCTCTCTCTCTCTCACACACACACACACACACACACACACACACACACACACACACACACACCCTCAAGTGGGTACTTGGAAAAACGTATGTCGTACTAAGCAGCTCTCAGGGACATTACAAAGAAAAGGCACCTGCTTCTAGCACAGTCACTTTGCTGTTATAAAAACAATTTGTTAGCATACCAACATTCCTGTTACCATTGGTGACCTCAAAACTGAAGATATGCTCAGCTGCGTGCATCAGTGTCGAGCAAACCTGGGCCTCTAGAGACAAGATGCTACCTGCAGGATGGCTCTCCCCCTGGGTGGGGGACATCCGCAGCCCTGGAGGGTGTAGGCACAGGAAAAAACAGGAGGGCAAATGTCAAGTGCTTCAGGTCTCAAGTTGGACTCTCAGCTCTTAAAAACTGAGAAACTTAAACATGTACGATTTCTAACAAATTCATATCTGATAAATACAGCAAACACTACACAGAGTAAACCTACTTCATGAGGCTCCCTTTGCTCTCCTGATTTATACCTACGTTTCAGAATGTTAAGGATTTCAAATCTCCCTGGAAATAAACCCTGTCTACAGAAAACTTTGTACATCAGCAAAAACATCCCTGGGAAAATAAATGCCTATCTATTCTTCAACTAGATTGTGTGAGGCCAGGAACCAACAATGCTTTCTACAGCTTTTAGAACCCCAAATCCCTCTGCGCTATAATTAACGCATACTCGAACTCAGCAATGCCACTTTGTGGAAATAAAAGCAATGAATCTTAAGGCTTATGTAGAAGGATGGTGCAGCAAACATCGTCTGTAGTAGGAGGTGGGGAACTAAAAACAACCTATCTATAGAGTTATGACCAAATTAACTCTGGCATAGCCACTTTAGGGTATTATGCAGTTATCAAAAATTAGTTAACTCTGAACCTATGAACTCAGAGCAACACCCATTAAAAATTCTATACCTACTGGCTGGTTGCAAAAGTTGCAGGGTAATACATAAGGCAAAAATCAAAGCAAAGCTAGTCATCGTGTATGTGTTCATGCTTACACAAGCTTGGAGAAAGGTGTGAAACATGTCCATCTTCAGAGGGATAAAAGGGGAAACAGAACATCTACTTTGTCTTTATTCAGTCTTTGGAGTATTAATGTTGTGTTAAACCAAAAAACCCTTATGTTAAATACTGCCTCTCCTGGGGCGCCCAGGTGGCTCAGCAGATAAAGTGTCTGCCTTTGGCTCAGGTCCTGGTCTCAAGCCCTGAGTCCAGTGGAGTCCAGCTCCCTGCTCAGTGGGAAGTCTGCCTCTCCCTCTGCCCCTCCCTCCCCTTATGCATGCACATGCATGCTCTCCTCTCTCTCTTTCAAATAAATAAAATCTTTAAAAATAAAAATATAAATAAATAAATACTACCTCTCCTAAATGCTAGATATAAAAAAAATCAGGGAGAAGTCTTCCTTCAGGACTACTATTCTATCTGTCATCATTTACCACATGAGCTAGAATATCATCTGAGTGATTACCATGTGCCAGAATTGAGCCAGACGTTTACAGGCACTGTATCATCTGACCCTCACAATCCCAGTTTACAGACAAGGAAACTGGGACTACATAACCTGGCCAAAGTTCCAAAGCTCTGTCTTCACAATTAGATTATACATACAGTAAGATGCACCTTGACCATATATGCCCCCTTCACAAATAACAATATTTAGAACACAATCTCATTAACCACGTGGCTTTTAGCACATATAAATCATACCTTGATGAAGAACAAAAGCAAAATTAAAAAAAAAATCACTTGGGATCAAACATTCCTTTACAAAATGAGAATTAAAGCCACTTAATCCCTGGGACTTCCATGAGTTTTCCTTCTTTTGAATTATTAGGCCTAGACAGGCTATTCTTCTTCTACTTTAAAATTTTTAATCATCTTTAATCTTTCTTGATTAAAAATTCATTATAAAAAATTGAAAATTATAGAAAACTATGAGGGAAAAACAAAAATCACCCAAAATGTCACCACTAAAACAGGATCAATTTCAAACTTTCGCATACTTTAATCCCATTCTTTTAATTAAGTATATTTTAAATTTGTTGACATAGTTTGGACTGTACTACATTGTCTGATATCTTTCAGTCTTTCTGATTACTACTTATTATTTTCCCTTATTATTGTTTCTGAAAAGCTTACTGAAAATAAGTTCAATAAGTAAAACTTACTGAAAGGTGTTCAAAAACAAGTTTAAACTGTTACATAATATTCCAAAGTTAAGATCAACATTTATTTATTGTTGAAATGTTGGGTTGGTTCTGATTTTTTTTGTGATTGTTTAAAATGATTTGCCTATACCTCTGATTCTTTCTTTAGGGTAGTTTTTTTTTTTAAGATTTTATTTATTTATTTGATAGAGAGCAGGAGCAGGGGGAGGGACAGAGGGAGAAGCAGACTCCCCACTGAGCAAGGAAGCCTGAAGCCAGGCTTGATCCCAGGACCCCTAACTCACAGGGCTGGATCCCAGGACCCTGGGGTCATGACCTGAGCCGAAGGCAGACTGACAGACGAGTAACCATCTGAGCCAACCAGGCACCCCTTTAGGGTAGATTCTTAAGGAAGAGAGTTAGTTATCAAGCCAAAAGCTGTATGTTTCTAGACGTCTCTTACTGCATACTCCCAAACTGATTCCCAAAGGTCAAATGCAGAAGCTATGATAAATTGCCACAATTTCCATTTCTTTACCTGCAAAATGATTGAAATAATATGTTTTCTCAAGTGCTTCAATGAAAAGCTGCATAACGGAGAACAGAAAGGAATCAAACTTGGGAGTCAAAAGCACCCAGATCAGGTAACAGCTTTTTTTTCTCTTACTGGGTTACCTTAAGCATGGCTCCTCAACAAGGCAGAAAAGCTTTCATAAAGGAAAATTTCAACCCAAAAAGGACAGATCAAAGTCCTAAGGTGAGAGCAGGTCTGGGCAGCAGAATGTCTCCCCAAATCCAGCCTGCAATAAATAGGATCCCTTCACTGATAGCTACAGCGCTATGTCCCAGTACCACAACTTCAGAAGCAGCTCTGAGGAGAGCTTTTAAGAAATACAACGTGGTGTCCTCCATCAAGTGGTAACTATGGAGATTACTTGGCCTGCACATCAAATGACTGTACTTCCTTATATTTATATATCATTTCCTCAAAAACTATTATTCACTCAGCACAGACTACTGATTGTGGGAAATCCCAAAGAACAAGTAAAAACACCCTCTCTGCCTACCAAGTTGTAGGAAATGCTAGGTAAGCATAAAAACAGCAGCAGCACATAGGCTGGGCAGCTGGCAAGAGAGGAGCCCAGACACAAGAAAGGAACGAGGAGTGGATGAAAATGCACACCAACCCCCTGGAGGCTGCTCTCTGGTTCGGGATAATCTATAAAAGGTAGAAGGGCAGATGGCAAAGGCAGAAAAAAGAAGAGCAGCCCGCGTGGAGAGATTCTGACTGAAGATTATGTCAAAGCTCATTTTATTCTATATAAATGCAGTATTTGAAGCAAGAGCAATGCGGGGGGTGGGGCACACAAATTCAGCACAAGGCAAGAATAAAAGTTATTCTACTCATCCTACTAGTACATTCTATTTCTTTACGTTGTTCCACTGAAGCCAACACTGGAGCATCGTCACTGGTCCTCAGGGGCGCCTGCTGCATGAAAGTCAGACTGGTAAACAAGGATTCTGATCTAGCAACTAAAATAGGCAAGTAGTAAAGAGTGAAGATGTCGTTCTACTACCTGTGCGTGGACCCTCTCAAGGGAGAATGAGCTAACTGGGAGGAAAAAAATGTAATGGTGGGGAATCCCTTCCATACTAAGTTAGAACTTTTAGAAACACAAAGCGGGGGCACTTGGGTGGCTCAGTCGGTTGAGTATCTGACTCTTGGTTTGGGTTCAGGTCGTGATCTCATGGGTTGTGAAATAAAGCCCTGTGTTGGGCCCCATGCTCAGCAGAGTCTGCCTGAGATTCTCTGTCTCTGCCCCTCCCCCCACTCACGTGCGCATGCGCTCTCACTCTCTCAAATAAATAAAATCTACATTAAAATAAAACACATTAAAGCAAAATTTTTCAGGGCGCCTGGGTGGCTCAGTCATGATCCCAGGCTCCTGGGATGGAACCCTGCGAGCAGGGAGCTGGCTTCTTCTCCCTCGGCCTCTGCCTCTCTTTCTCTGTCTCCCATGAAAATAAATAAAATCTTAAAAAAAAAAAAAAGGCGGGGCACCTGGGTGGCTCAGTTGGTTAAGTGTCTGCCCTCGGCTCAGGTCATGATCCTGAGTCCTGGGGTCGAGTCCCCCCATTGGGCTCCCTGCTCAGTGGGGAGTCTGCTTCTCCCTCTGCCCTTCACCTTGCTCATCATGCTCTCACTCTCTCTCTCTCTAATAAATAAAATCTTAAAAAAAAGCAAAATTATTCAAAATGGCCATACTTTGATGGCTCAGTCCAGTAACAATCTTTCAACAACCATATTGCAATTTCTTCTTTGTAAAATATACTGATATCTCTACTGATAATTTTATCTATTTCCTCCTTGAAGTCTTTCATCCTGAAAAGGGAAACTGGGAACCATCCTCTCCAGAACACACTTTCATATATTTAACACTCTTATTACGACACTGCCTCAGATTCTCCAACATAAATATTCCTACCTTGCTTGTCTTCTCTTTTGAGGTACTAATTCATTGCCCTGTAATCATCTCTGTGGTTCCCTAGTCACTCTAAATCCTTCTTGTTTTCTCTTCGTTGCAGACCTAAAATGAGGCAAGTTTATCTTTACAACCTAATTCATGGGGATGGGCTTATTTCAGAAAACACAGACAACACATGTTGGATTTGCCCATGAAATTTCCACTTGAACAAAAAGATCGCTCACTAGAGAAGACACCAAAAGAAAATCTAACCATGCTCTCATTTGTTTTTTGTTTTGTTTTTTAAAGATTTTATTTATTTATTTGACAGAGACACAGCGAGAGAGGGAACACAGGCAGGGGGAGTGGGAGAGGGAGAAGCAGGCTTTCCTGCTGAGCAGGGAGCCCAATGCGGGGCTCAATCCCAAGACCCTGGGATCATGACCTGAGCCGAAGGCATACGCTTAACCAACTGAGCCACCCAGGCGCCCCACCATGCTCTCATTTGTGTCAGATAATGAAGAATGTGACAAAGGAAAAAAAAAGTATGAAGTGGGTCTGGAGTACCTAGGCTTAATTCCTAGCTCCGTCTGGTTACTTGAATCCCATCAATAATTAGAAAGTTAAAGCTAGAAGTTGGGAGACAACAGGGTTTAGGTGACAAAACAAAGATGTTCCCCCCATTGAAAAATCACTTCAAATTATGGAGGGGAACACAACACAAATGATACAAGCCCCATGTCTGATGAAGCAAGGGGGGGTTTTAGAAACCCCACACCAAAAAAAAAAAAATACAAATACAGAAGGAAAAAACCTGGGAGAGTAAGCTAGGTGGGGCTTCTGGAAGCTTAACTTTGAGAGGCACAAGGTACCAGGTGTCGGGGTTTGTTTTGTGAGGTGGGTATGTCCTTTTGTTTTTGTGAAGTGTGTAGGGAAGGATTTGAAATTAGGGGAATTGTCTGAATGTCTTTATAAGGGCGTGTTACTCTTCCCAGTCCAGATGGCACAGGAAGTCAGAGGGCTCCAGGAGGAAAGAAAGAGGGGAGCAGGGTGAAATATTCTAAGACCGGCTCATGTGGAAAGTCGTGTAAGAGTTTCTCAAAGCAGTTGGAGGTGTGTGGGAAGATTGAGTCAGATGTTTCAAGAAAACCAAGCAAATGCAAAGGTGAAGCATTTACAAACTCAAGAAAAAACAAAAATGTGTCCAAGAAAGAAAGCCCAATCTAAACACCACACTTGGCTAAGCTGTAAACATGACTTGCATATTTATACTGAACAGAAAGCACTGAACTAAATCTAACCAGAGTATTAGTGCAACGATTCTGGAATGATGGTGGCAAGGAAGATGGGGTATAAATGAGCTAAGGTCCTTCCCTGCCGCTGCCATCACCATCATCCTGGCTAACACCATGGATCACTTCGCAGGTTTTATAGTTCTCATACTGAGCCCTCGTAAGTGGGTCCTGTATCTCTACCAGGAGTCTGCCACAAAACAAAAGGTATCATGAAGCCTCCCAGACTGAGCAAAGAGGGATGTTTCTCTGGCAAGGAAAGTCTCCTTCGAATGTCCTGCAGTCAGCCTTTGGAATTCTTTCAGCAAGGACAGGCGAAGCATCCCACCCAACTTCAGGAAGTCTATGATAACTGCCAGAAGTAAGTCCTCATTAGACAAGAATAGATGAATAAAGAAGGGCCAGTGGACACGGAGCTGGGAGAAGTGGACCTGAAGAGAACTGACCTAGCCCTCCAACTCCTCACCTCCACCACCCAAATAATACAGAAGGTTAATCTCAACGCAAGCACAGACAGCTTTTGTACTGAGCCTAAACCCATGAAGAGTGGGGCTGAAGACATCCAGCCTTTTTATATGTATGTGGTGATCCCCTGAGCACGGACATCCAGAGACGCTGAACCATTAAAAGCGGTATTACTGAGAGGGTCGATGTTATGGTCACCAAATGTTCATGACCAAAGCCATGCCCTAATTTTATCAGAAATTCAAAAATTTGGAATTTAAATTTAATTTAATTAAATCAAAATTTTCCTAGTATGTTTAAATTTTTTTTAATTTTCAGCTTTATTAGATGTAACTGCATATAAAATTCTAAGATATTTAAAGTGAATGCCATGATTTGAAATACATACTGTGAAAAGATTCATATAGTGTATATATGAATTATATACATATTTTATATATATATATACATAATGACTATTACTTCAATGACTATGGCTCTAGTGTTGGCTTCAAAGGAATTTAATTTAAATCCACGTATATTGTATATATTAATTCTATTTTGTGTTACATATTGTGAAAAGATTCTAGAATCGTCTCACTAATACTCTGGTTAGATTCAGTTCAGTGCTTTCTGTTCAGTATAAATACGCAAGTCATGTTTACAGCTTAGCCAATTGTGGTGTTTAGATTGGGTTTTCTTTCTTGAACACATTTTTGTATTAAAATCAAAATTCTGGATCTTGATTTTTTTTTTGTTTTTGAAATTATAGTTACCATTTCTGGAGCATCTCCTCCATACTAAACTCTGTACATTCTAGTACTCACATCCTCAACCCTGTGGTAGGCATTATACCCATTCTGCAGATGAGTCAACTGAAGCTTACAGAGTTTAACTCACCTAAGAAACATACTAGCTAGCGATGGAATTCACAGTCTCAGGCTACGTAGTCTCCCCTCTTCCATATCTGAAAGGAGGCTTTATTAGGACTTTTCTACAGAGTCTGGAGGGTTACAGGGAAGTCAATCTCTGCCGATGGAAATCTAACTTAGAGCTCAAGACCTACTGACAGTGTTGTATACAACTAGTTAACCACATTAGAAAAACAGACTCTTGGAGCACCTAGGGTTAGGACAATGGGAAGAAGTTGCTAGATAACCCCAGGGTCAGAAGAAAAAGCAAGAATTGAGATTAGAAGGAGTGGAGAGGGAGGCTCAAGTCCTCACCCACAGGAGCCCAGTGTTTGCTCTAGACATATGCCTGGCATTTCCCATATTGTTCCTCTCTTTCAAAGACAAAAACAACCTCCCATGGATCCTCACATTCCTCCCAAAGGTGAACGGAGGCCAATCTTGATATTGTAGTGTTAAAAAAAAATAAACCAAAATGTGAGAAAGGTCTTAGATATTTACATGACAAATTGGGACAGCCCAAGCTTTAACTTTGGCACTTCTCAGGAAATCTAGAAAAGCTGACCCACTGTCACCCAGAGGTAACAACCTTCTACCTATTTGTATTAGTTTGTACACTTCGGTCAAATTCTCCAAAGCATCTTTTCATTCTACCAACAGAATAATAAATACCAGATAAACATGGGAGGTGATGAATGTGTTGATTAACTAGATTGGGGGCGGGGTGTGTGTGTGTGTTTGTGTGTGTGTGTGTGTGAATCTTTTCACAATATATATGTATTGCAAATCACGGCATTCACTTTAAATACCTTACAATTTTATACGTACTTATACTCCAATAAAGCTGAAATTTTAAAAAAATTAAAAGAATACCAGGAAAAAAAAAGCTATGCTTTTTAAATAGAAAATATCATGGGTAAGTGCAGATGTGAACACAAACTGCACCACACATGCTCCTCGTGAGCCAATTCCAGTATGGAAACAAATTCAAGTAAAGTTACTGATTTGTGGATAGTTCACATTTGAGTAGAGAAAGGAAAAGAAAGGAAGGAGGCAGTGAACAGCTTACTGAAAGTCTCAAAAACTAGCCAGACATGAATTAAGGAAAGTGAATCAAAGATTCTTAAATCCAATTATAAGAGCAACAAGGGAAAAGAGCTTATCAACCTGTGCCTTGCAAATAACGTATGAAAAGGTCTGAAAGCATCTTGTCGCAAGATAACATGCTCACAGTGACTTAAACTTAAGCCGGTGGGGTGGAGGGAGGCTCCGGAAGGGGAGGCAGATACTGTCAATAGGATCTTTAGGCCACAGAAACGGATGCATCTGAGAGAGGGTGGGGGGAAAGCATTACTGGATGGCTTCCCTGGTCTGCCGCACCTCCCATAATCCCGTCATGGTAACGAGCAAAGGGAATCGGAACAGAGCTGGGACCTAAAGTCCACACCCTAAAGCACTGTACCCACACAGCGCAAAGACCTTGCCCTTACAACAGGACTGCTAATGAAGGACACAAGTGGAAGAAAGAAAAAGCTCTGGATACACCATCTGGCACATAAGCCAACCTTTTAAACAGAAGAGCATTTCCACCCAAACTTGAATTTTGTACTGACCACAGGCAATCCACCTACTTAGGAACCAAGAGAAGTAACTGAAAGTCAAATGTGTTTTCCCTTGTTAGATTAAGATTATATAAACCATGAGAGACTATGGACTCTGAGAAACAAATAGGGTTTTAGAGGGGAGGGGGGTGGGGGGATGGGTTAGCCTGGTGATGGGTATCAAGGAGGGCATGTACTGCATGGAGCACTGGGTGTTATATGAAAACGATGGATCGTGGATCACTACATCAAAAACTAATGATGTACTGTATGGTGACTGACATAACATAAAAAAATTTTTAAAAAAAGATCATATTTCAGGACAACGACCTAACCCACATTTTTAAAAGAAATTCATTACTGCAAATATTTATCAAGGACCTACTCCGTGCCAGGCACTAGGCTAGACAGTAGGGATAAAACTATTTTAGAAGAGACACAGCTGTGTTGTCCTCACAGAGCTCACCTACCATAAGACACCTTAACTGTCTTAAAACAACTGTCCGCACAGGCACACCAAGGAACTGAAATTAAGCAGGGCGGTATTATCGCTGAGCATATAAAAATCACTGATTAACGCACTGGCACAAGTCTTCTCTTTCTTCTTAGCAGTATCTGCCTTCCTTGAACTATCAAATACCAGAATATTAAGGAATACCACCAACTTGCACTCACTCAACCATTTCTTCCGAGCAATTAGCAGGTATCAGTGGAAATACAAAGCGGACAGCACGGTTCTTGTCTTCAGAAGCTCATAAACTAAGGAGCGTGAATTCCTGAGAATCGGAGGGCAAATGGCATTCTCTGGAAAGAGCTTTAACAGCTGTGTTTAAGAAAGTGTTTTGCAAAACTGACACAAAGTAATATTATTGCCTTTTTCTCCTTACAAATGTCCCTATAACAAGCACAGACCTCAGAACAGGCTCTTGACCTCTCTGCTATGTTGAAATGCATTTCATCCAAATGAGCTTTCTGCCCCTTCTCCAAATATGAAGTTCAGTCTACCCTCCCACCACGGCATTCAAAGGCATCAGAATCTTCCCCAGTCAACGCTGTGGCTAAGGCAGCTCCTAAAGATTAAATACAGTAGTATGAGGAAGGTCCTTTAAGATCTGCTCTTTGTCTACCTAAATAATGAGGAGGAAGAGGATGCTGACAGTGACGATGGTAATTAATAACTGCATCTTCAATGTACTGAGCATTTACTATGCGTCAAGCACTGTGATGATTACAAACCTACGTGAGAGGCATATTATTTACCCCCATTGTACAGATGAGGAAACTGAGGACTGAAGAGATCTGGCTCAAGAACACAATGCCAGGATGTGGCCGAGTCAAGCCCAAATGCTTCCCCATCGTACGTGGCCTCCCTCAGCCACCCTTTCCTCAAGGGCACCGAACACCTGCAGTGGTGGCGTCTCTAGCCTCCAGGCTGTTAAGTACTATTCCTTTCCAGTCTGCGTCCGGTTGACTCCTACTTGTCTTTCAGAACTCATTTGGAGTCACCTTGCCAGAAAACCCATCTGGACGCCCCCTTTAAAGTCTAATGCCTCCTGTCTGGATCGGCTCTGCCCTGGGCATGGACCCACCCTCTCCCCCAGCACTCTCCCATGACAGCCATTTGGTCATGAGCTGCTCAAGGCCATGGGCCATCTGATATCCGACTCTGCAGCTGCACAGCCCTAGTGAGAGCCCAGGGAGAGCACTTACACAAAGCAGGCAGCAAATCGGCGCTATCAGTTGGTTGAACAAATGAATGAGGGAAGAGAATGGAGGCTAAGGACTTATGCTAGGTCTCTGGAACCAGAAATCCCTGAGTTCAAGTCCTGACTCCATTTCTTACCGACCTGACCAAATTTACTCACCTTTCTAAGCCTTCTCATCTACAAAATGAAGGCTATCAAGTAGCACCTAGCACAAAAGGCTGTTCCAAGGGCTTCGATTTAGCAGCTTAGCTCAGTAAGTGGCACACACAGTATGTGCTCAATCAACGTTAGCTATGAGTAGTAAAGTATAGGACAAAAACCAGCCCTCTAATAATAATAACGAACTCTGCCTCAATAGGGCTTCTCTCTCCCCTCTAATCTCAAGGCTCTGAGCAAATATAGTCACTCTTCTCACAATGTGGTTGGGGGGAGCTTCAAAGGCTCATTTCCACAATGTGGTGGGGGGGGCTTCAAAGGCTCATTTCCACAACCAATCCAGGTCCCTTCCAGACCTAAATATTTAAAGATCATTTAGGTTGGGGCGCCTGGGTGGCTCAGTCAGTTGGGTGGGGGGCTCTTGGTTTTGGCTCAAGTCATGGTTTCGTAGTCCTGAGCGGGGAGTCTGGTTGTCCCTCTGCCCCTCCCCCTGCACAGCCTCTCTTTCAAATAAATAAAATCTTAAAAAATATAAAGATTTAGGCTTTTCCATAAAATTTTGAGGGGAAAACAATGTGTCACACAAAACCTTACACTTAACCTTTTCTCCCAAGACAAGCATTTCCTTGGGAACCGATAACCTAGCTCCGAATACAGCAGTTGCCTGTGTGACATTTACCTTTGACAGCAGTATCGGTAGCCGCATAGTGTGCATCACTAGGTCATAGTTTAAGATCCTCGTCATTTTATGCCATATTCACCAAAACATCCTTGGCTATACATTAGACAACAGAAGGGTTTCCCATTCTGTATATACACATGACAGCACCATGAAAGATGTCAGAATTCCCAGTTATATTTACGCTACTTTAAAAAAATATAATTCACTTCATACGGTGTAACTCCATATTCAGTGGCTTAGGAATGATTTGTTTTTAAAATTACATTTTCCTTAATAGGTTTTTAAAATCTACAGAGCTCATTATAATAATTATGTAGGACTAGGAATGGCCCAGAAAAACTCTAAAATCAACGCTCCCCTGACATGCTTTCATGGTGCCGCAATGTCATATTATTTCCCAGATAAAAGTGTAAGATAAGAGCTCTGCGGAGGGTACAGAGAACCCAGGCTGCTGGCATCTTCCAACTTTCACTCACTGGTCTTGGTAAAAGCCCAGCTGCCCCCCCCGCCAGGCATGTCATGAAAACTTCGGAACTTACAAAGTTGGTTTTGGAAAGAGACTATAGATTGAGGTGGGGACACAAGATGTTCCCCCCCAGGTTAGTTCATCTGTGTAACAGACCAGAGCAAACTTCCATCGTTTCCCTTTCATGTTTTTCTTTCATGTCTCTCCCTCCAAAAAAGGCTCATTTACTACACTAGCACCTTGTCTAAAAACAGAACATTAAGCGAGAACTTGACCTTTTCTACACAATTTTAATCTATTCAGAGGCACAGTGGGATCAGTGAGGAGGATACGAGCTCATTTGGCAGCCCATGCCAGACCCACTTTATATTCTTATGGGGTCACCTATACATGACCAGGAGCTGCTCAAACCTGAAATAGGGGCAGAGTGATTATCCCAGGAGGAGGATCTATTACAGAACTTAGTCTTGTTGGCATCTATTGGAGGAAACAACTTCTCAACTTTAGCAGTGCTCAACTTTAACATAGAGACAACAAGGTAAATGGTTGGGTCCTCCCTGCCAGTGTCCGCTCCCCCCCATCCCTAGTGCCTTCCTTCCCCTCGTTTCCCCCCTTCCCTCTTCCTCACCTTACATGGGATGTCAGTGGTCCTATGGGCCCTACTGATGGGCTAGCATCCCCCAGCATTACAGAGGTTGGAAATTCCTGCTAGCTTTAATGCTTTCTAGTCAAAACAGGAGCGAGCCCTGCATACACTTCTCTTTACCCACTGAGTTACCCAACTTCAACTGCATGCTCTGTTGTGTGTCATTGTTAGCTAACGTGAGGAAGTTAGAGCTGCTCTTTTTTTTTTCTGAAAGTGGAAAGAAAAGATGCTAGGAAACTGCCCATACAGCAGAAGTTCTTGCATGAGCGAGGCAGATTGAACCAAAGCTAACAAAATACACGGGAGTTCAAAGGAAGTGCAGCCTCTCGTGACATTTCTAACGCCAAGAGTCACCACTGCATTATTGAATGGAAGAGCGGGAACAGCGGAGGGGGCTCTGTTCCTTGACAAGATTCAAGGAAAAGAGGGAGGAGAGGATAACTTAGCAACGCTAACCCCAAGTCATCTTCACCACAAGTGGACTTAAGGGAAAGAGATGCCTGCAAGATGTGGAATTTCTCTGGTCCAACTCATGAAACTAAACCAGTCTTGGAGATGATTTCATAATTCTCTTTGGATCAAGTAGCAACTGTCTGAGACCTGGGACCAGCCATTGTGGTGGGATGTATTCTCTCTTCTTAGCCTCATCCTGGAAATGGATGGGGACACATCCAGTTACTCCCTAAGGTGAAAAAAAAAAATCTGAAGACATTATAATAGTTAAGAGCTTGGGCTTGGAAGTAAGAGAGTCCTGAGCTTGGATACTAGGTTTGAGTTTTAACTAACTGTAAAATCTTGGGCAAAATACTTAACTTCTCTGAGCCTCAGTTTCTTCATCTGTCAGATGAAAATAAATGTCTTTGAATGACATGGATTTGAACTGCATGGGTCCACCTACATGTGGAGTTTTTACAATACGATACTGTAAATGTATTTTCTCTTAACATTTTCTTTTCTCTGGCTTCCTTCATTGTAAGAATACAGGCTATAATACATATAACCTAAAAACTATGTGTTAATAGGCTGCTGCTTATGTTATCACGAAGGCTTCTGGTCAACAGTAGGCTATTAATAGTTAAGTCTGGGGGCAGTCAAAAGTCGTACATGGATTTTCAACTGTGTGCGGGGGAGGAGGTCAACCACATTGCTCAGGGGTCAACTGTAAGAGTCACTACACATCACGGGGTTATTGGGAGGATTAAATGAGGTAATGCATATAAAGCAGTTACCAGAGTATCTGGCCACAGTGAAATACCTAATAAGTTATCTATTATTATAGCTATTACAATTAGAGGAAAGGTAAAAAAAAAAGTTAACTCAAAAAATAAAAAGATTTGAAAGGGGATACTAAGAACTAAAATTAATCTGATACCTTCTGAAAAACAAATTAAAGGTGAGGAATAAGAATTGAATAGTCAAAAAAATCTGCAGTGCCTTAAGAGAGTCCAAATAAGAAATAATGTGCCATTAATCTGCTTCAGGAAAAAGTGCCTTTGGACCAGACTGCAGTTGTCAAATTCAGATGGGGCAGGGGAAAAAAAGGCTTCTTGAAATAGTCACCATTTGCTATTTTAATATATTTTTTCACACCCACGGATAAGCAACACTTCATGTTTCTTTTCTAAACATAAAAATAAAACTCTCCTGGCATTCTTGGTCCTGAGCTTCTAATGTACTCAGTAACTTTCCGTTTTACTAGTGTGCTCACAGACTGAGAAAAGTACTTCGGGTCTTAACAAAAATATTGATGCTCTGAAGTATTTATTGCTTCTACATAACTAGATCCCAGGGTACGGATGAGAAAGGTATCCAAGAGGAAATGTGGAATAATAGCGGGCAAAGTGTTCTAGAGCAGAAGGTCAAACCACAGAACACACTTTATAACTGTAACAGGATAGGGCTGGAAACAGAGCAAGGCTCAACCCAACCCAGCCCAGCCCCTCCGGGCAAGGAATTCTAGCTCCAGTGAACACTGACCGTTTGCATGACCAACACCAACACGCAGGAACCCCTCGGGGAAAATGAGTTACTATTACCTGCCCAGCTTCCAAAACTTAAAATACATTAGCAAATCATTGGTTTTCTGTTTTGTTTTGTTTTTTTTAAGCAACACCTTTATTTTCAAATAAAACATTACAGATAAAAACAGAACTGACTTCCTGGCACCTGTATATCCTCTGTGACCCCCCCTTCCCCAGTTCCAAGGCCTGGGACTTCCAACATGACCAGGAAACACTATTTGAAAAGACAAACTAAAGGAGAGCTGGAGAAAGATTAGTAAATCCTCAAGAAAAAAATTTATCTGGCACATGTAAATTTCCATCATTCAATTTTAACTTGATTTATTATTATACAGAATCGCTCTGTTAAGTCATAAGAATCCTATACAAAAATATGCCAATTTCCATGATCAAACTACAGAGGGAAAGGAATAGAATTCAACCATCCAATCAATCTAGCTCAGTCTAAATGCAAGAAAACAAAATTATAAAACATCACAAGAAAATACATTATAAATGTGAAAGTACGGAAGTCTTTCCTAAAATCTCTAACTCTGAAACCATATCAGATTTTGTTACATCATTTAAAAATGCCATATGGCTAAAGACAACATAAAGCAGGTGACAAAATAACCACCTGGGAGAAAAATCTTGCAACATATGTAACACAAAAGTTAATATGAAAGAAATGTCAATAACCATTAAGAAACTAGAAAAACAGACCATTAATCGCTGAAAGAAACAGGGCTAAGAAGCATATGAAGACATTCAACCTCACTATCAGGAAAAGGTAAATTAAACATACAAAAGAGGTCATTTAAAAAAAATCTCTCAAGGGCGCCTGGGTGGCTCAGTTGGTTAAGCGACTGCCTTTGGCTCAGGTCATGATCCTGGAGTCCCCGGATGGAGTCCTGCATTGGGCTCCCTGCTCAGCAGGGAGTCTGCTTCTCCCTCTGACCCTCTTCCCTCTCGTGCTCTCTATTTCTCATTCTCTCTCAAATAAATAAAATCTTAAAAAAAAAAAAATCTCTCAAGTTGCAAAAAAAACCTCGAGACTGATCATTTTCAGTGCTGATGATATAGAAGTGTTATTTATTGAAATATACACACAGTAAGACTTTTTAAAGGGAAATCTGGCATCACCTGTAAAAATTTAGGTGTGCATGATCTTTAACCCAGTATTTCCACTTCTAGGAATCTGTCCACAAGATTCTACATGCATCTATTAAAAAAAAAATGTTCACTTCAGCATTCTTTATAATAGGGAAAACTAGATACACTAGAGTGCTGTAGGGAACATGGTGCAAATGTTTAGAATTCAGACCAACACAAACTCACAAAACAGGGGACTGACCATGTATCTCTGAGCAGCAAAAAAACATGCATGGTATAGTTTTGCTTCTAATTTGTTTTAAAAACTTTCTTTACATTTCATATTACCTATGTATGTGCAAAGGAAAAGTTCTGGGAGGGCACACCCCAAACATTAGCTGCTGGCAGGGTGAAAAGGGAGAATATACAACTACCTCAGGGGTGCCTAGGTGGCTCAGTCAGTTAAGCCACTGACTCTTGGTTTTGGCTCAGGTCCCGACCTCAGGGTGGTGAGAAGGAGCCCTGAACCCTCAGCTCAGCGTGGAGTCTGCTTGAGATTCTCTCTCTCCCCCTCTCCCATCCCCTCTGCCCCTCCTCCCTCTGTTCTTGCGTGTGTGCGTTCTCTCTCTCCCAAATAAACAAATAAAATCTTCGGGAAAAAACACAAAAAGCTACATCAGCCATGCTGCTCCCAATTTAATTTCTCACACACACGGAAAAAAGAACTGATGGAGTAATTACATATGGGTGTTAGGATTCTAGGTGATTTTGATTCGCTGCTTTATAAAATTTTCTCTATTTCTTACACTTTCTATAATGATCATTATTGCTTTTATACTCAGAATAATATTAAGAGTTATGCTTCAAATGTTACAATGAAGTGCTTGAGGGGGAGCTTAAAAAAAAAAAACTTGAGAAAATAGTATTTATTGAATGTTATTGTTTGTGTCCCAAGAACAAGACCAAAAACACAGGGCAAAGCCAAGAGTTAAACCCCTCCTTGCTCTTTCCACTCTAACATTTTGATTCTTCCGACATGATAAAAACATGATACAGATTAATTATAATAAAAACATATAATTGAGTATGGGAGCTAAATGTTGCCCCATATCAATAAAAGCTAGAATAATTAGAGCAAGTTCCATGGAAAAAGGCAACAGTGAGTGGATCTTAAAGAATTCGGAGCAGGCAGGGCGCCTGGGTGGCTCAGATGGTTAAGCGTCTGCCTTCGGCTCAGGTCATGATCTCAGGGTCCTGGGATCGAGCCCCGCATCGGGCTCCCTGCTCAGCGGGAAGCCTGCTTCTCCCTCTCCCACTCCCCCTGCTTGTGTTCCTGCTCTTGCTCTCTCTCTCTCTGTCAAATAAGTAAATAAAATCTTAAAAAAAAAGAATTCGGAGCAGCGTAAGAGAGAAAAAGAGGATGTGAGCCCAGTTTCTCAAATTACCTTATTACTCATCTGTTCTCAGTCTGATAGCGCTTTACATTTGAAAATCGCCACTTTAAGCAGCCACCTTTTGAAAAGAGACTCAAATATGACAACGCGGTAATGACATGTCTATTGAAACATATTTAAATATGCACGTATTATATATTTAAATATGCATATTTTCAAATTTTCAAATTCCTAGCCCCAAGACTTCAAAGCCCATCCTCCACAAGGTACTCCTATACATTGCTGGTGGTGTAACTTCCATGGCAAGCAATTTAGCAATATCTATGAAAATTACAAATGCACAAGTCTTTGACTCAGCAATTCCACTTCTAGAAATTTATCCAAAGACTCACACGTGTGAAAAAATTCTTTGAAATCGCAAAATCTGGGAACAACATAAAAAGTCCATCACAGAAGACAGTGTAAATAATGGTGTGCCCAAAGAAGGGAAAAATGAATGAAGAGGTCCTTTATACACTGAAATGAATAGCTTCCAGGATGAGAGACAATTCTCATACACAACAGGGGTGGTGTAATGTGCTAGCTATGTGTGAAAAGGAGGGCAGGAATATGTATGTATGTTTGTATGTATACAAAATACCTCTGCTGGGAGACCATATTAAAAACTACAAACAGTTGACCTCTAAGAGGGGAACCTTAGACTAGAAAACAGGGTAGAATAAAGACTTTACCACATCACCTTTTGTATTTTTAAAGTTTTGCCTTATTTTTTTTCACTCATTCGAACAAAAATAAATATAACTTTGAGTTTAAATATAATACATTTCTCTCTGCCCTCTAAAGAAAACTTCAAAGCCAATACTCCATACAGTAAAATTAGCCCTTTATGTGAACTCAGAAAGTCTGCCAAAGTCCAAGGAACTGCAATTTTTTAAACGGCTGGCCTGTCAAACTCTCTGTAACATTGTTATATTATTTCCAACTGAAGTCTAAATTTTCTAAACATGCCTATGAGGCCATTCCTAAAAAGAAAATACTCAGTTTTATTTGATGTCTCTGAACACAGAAACGCCCTTCACATGACAGGAAACTCAACTTCAAACGCCACTACAGTTCCTATAGGAACTCTTGCTCCCGGTGACACATCTGTACCAGGCACTTGAGGAGGGGAAAGGGCAAACAGTCCTACCTGTGTTTCTGCCGCAACTCACATGTGACAACTCTCTCATTCTAGGCAATGAGTCGTAATTCCAGTTTATGGCGTCCTGGCCTTATACTTAATTCTAAAACATCAGTGAGGATGTGCCCAAGAACAAGAGTTCTCTGCAGAACATTCTCCCAGATAAGTAACACACACCCACATGTGTTCATGTTGCTGACATATCTGTGGCAATTAGGAAAGATACCTGGAAAGTGATCTTAGCAGCCTGGATGGGACAAGAGATGGACTCAGGTCCCAGATCCCTAATCAGAAGGGTCCATACCCCGTTCCCTTCTGAGCCAAGTCTTCAATCTCCTCTACAACATCCCCAAGTCAATTCAAATTTCGTTTAAACCCCTCCGCCCAACTTCCCAGATTCTTCCACAGGATGTGGCTTCACATTCCTGCATGTGCTCTACGAGACAGGCTTCCTATAATCAGTGCCACCCTTTGAGCAACACAAGGAAGTCACCAATACCCTCCTCTAGGGCTCATTAAACAACAACTCTTTTTTGGTTCCTGAGAGAAGTGGCTCTAAGACCACTGGATTACTGAATAAGGGGCGGAAATCTGTCTTGAGAAGAACAACCTTCTAGGTGTCAGAACCACTGAGGAGCAGACAGACAGAAATGTTCAATCATCAGGTCGCACCAGATTTCAATGACATGAACCTTAGCTATCCCAGAAGGGGATAAGGGTCTACACTTTGTTACAGCCCATGTATGGTCTTCAGAAGAAAGACTAAAAGAAACCTGAAGCCGGCAGAGGACTTCTCTGGAACTATGTCTGTGGGGCATGTGGTGCCTCAGGTCCCTGCATCAATAATAGGAGGAAAACACAGACTCGGTTCTGGAGGATGGTTGTGCACACTACAGGAGAGATTAAAAAAGACATCTGGAAGATGGTAATTATTCATTACTGGGTTTTTTTTTTTTTTTTAAAGATTTTATTTATATGGAGAGAGAGAGAGCACGAACAGAGGGAGCAACAGAGGGAGAGGGAGAAGCAGGCTTCCCGCTGAGCAGGGAGCCCCACATGGGACTCGATCCCAGGACCTCAGGATCATGACCTGAGCCGAAGGCAGATGCTTAACCAGCGGAGCCACCCAGGCAATCCCTATTCATTACTGTTAAAACACGCACCATGAAGGATTCACCATGCTCCATAGTAAGTTTGAGAAAACTAAATAAAGACAAAAACATATTCTGATTGATACGGTGTGCAGTTTGAAGTCAACACCAAAGTTCAAGGGAAAATACAGCAAATAGTGAAATTCATCCAGCAGAAATGGACAAAAATGTCAAATTCATCTCTTAATATTTTAATAATATTACAGTGCAACTATAATAATTTTATAGTCTCATAAGCCATATGAGAGCTGGCGAAACAGAAAACTTCATCAGCAAAAACACGGTAAGAATTCTATGCACAAGCAGCTATCAACTCTTTAAGAGGTGACCCTATGCCTGTCTTATACGTGTTGAATTCCTACCCAACCCCATACCTGGAACATAGTAAGAGCTCAATAAATAGCTGCTAAGGAAATGAATTGGGGTCACTACATAGGGTATAGAGAAAAACTAATAGAAATCCACTTTTCATGCTGTATACTCAATCGACTCCAAGAGCGATTATTTTGAAAATTTTTTATTGTGGTAGTTAAGAGTCTGGACTTTAAACACAGGTTCAATCCAGTTCTGTCCCTTACTAGCCCAGCAAATGATGTGCCCTGTATGTGGGGGTGGGGGTATGTGTATGATATGCATTTTTTAGGG
Organism: Eumetopias jubatus; assembly: GCF_037043125.1. Lineage (NCBI taxonomy): Eukaryota > Metazoa > Chordata > Mammalia > Carnivora > Otariidae > Eumetopias > Eumetopias jubatus. The sequence goes on from NW_028274818.1 coordinate 39,663,644, forward strand.
CTATTTTCCCAGGTGCAAAATAGGCCTCATTTTCCTGAACTACAGCTCACAGAGTGGCAAGACTTCCACATGAAAAACAGATGCAAATAGTGCCCAACACGTCATAAGCCTTGAAAAATGTCTGTAATATTAAACATTTCTATAATTTAAAAGCTAAGTTAAAATGATAGGCATTGTAATTTAAGCTTTGGAGGAAATATAGCATCTGTCAAGGAACTAAGAAGAAATTATCAAAAACAAAGGCACAGTGATTTGATCATGTAAAATAGTTCCCTAATAAAACACAGCATGATAACGTTAGACATAACAGTATTACAGAAAATATCTATGTGGAAAATATAAATGAAACCACACCATCATTCTCATTGCAATTATTTGCATGGATATAACCAGATTTCCTTCAAAGTTTTTTTTAACAGGACAGAAAAATGAAATGGGAAGTTGTTGAAAATTTGTCATTTAAAAACTAATCAGTATAGATTATTGATCAAAAACAGCAGCAGCTCTAATCTGACAAAAGCAAAGTATCTCAAAAGAAATTTGCAACCAAAAAGACAAAATCCAGTTAAGGGAGGGATTCTGAGCTTTAAATTCAAACTGCGAAAATCCCACCATTAGTTTATATTCGGAGAAACATGTCACTGAAAGCAAAATTTAAGTACAACTTCGTTAAAAATAAGTAACAGCAACAATAAAATAGCAAGCACTATTTGGTGTTTACTATGACAGACACTATCTTAAGTAATCTATTAAGAACGAATTCATTAAATCTTCCAAATCGTCTCTAATAACACAATAGAGGTAAGCTGAGCTAAGCGCATGTTGACTTTGCGGTTGGGGTGGGGAAAGACATTTTGGATCTGGCACCTTGGACACAGCTCAGTCATCAGAAGGCCTGGACCTTATTTAATCATAGCCATAAATTTATCAGCAGCTGCCTCTCTTCCATTCTTACCTCTAGTATGCAGGTGTGTATTTGCAGGACAAGATCAACTTTAAAAAAAAAAATAGAGTTTAAGAAGCAGAAAATCAAAACCAGCACTCCAGTTTCACTTCAAATCTCAGGACTGTCCCATTTATGCAAAGCAAAGCAAAGCAAAGCACAACACCTGAACGTGCGGTCTTGCGAGCCCACTTTTGTAAGGTTGGCCTGGGAACAACCAGGTGGGGCAAGTAGGGAAAATCTTAGGACATATTTAGCTGCAGAAAGACCACAAATATCAAAATGATCAGGAGTCATCTTATTTTATCTGCACATAAAATATGTCTATCTGTTCAGCAACAAACACATCTGACTTCACCTACTCCAATAAGGTTTGCCTCATGTCTTTTTACTCCTTTAATTTAGCTCACAGGTGAGTCTCTGAGCTTTCAGAGTAAGGACATGTTTCCTCAGACTCTAACCCTTTCGATGGCTTTCTCGTTATTGAGACATGTGAGAAATAGCTGGGAAACTGGTACCTTCCCCAAACCGCAGGATCAGCAGACGGCCAAGAGATGCTACCAGGGATGGCACGATTTCCTAGTTCCTCCCACGCATATGGAACCTGGGAAACTCAACCCGAGACTAAAGAAAAGGCTTTCAACTTACACTGAAAATGTAAAGCAATTGCCACTGTCTCCCCCCGATCCCCACTTTGACACTGCACTCAAGGAGTCAGAAAGATGAAGAGGTGACCTCCATCACTCACCACGTCACCAGACAGGGAACCTTGTCACTGCTGCATCCAAGCACCTAGCCCGGCCCCTGGCAATGGGTGGCTGCCCTGAACACACCATTATTGAGAACCAGCTACTCATCAGGTGCTTCTGATGCATTATTCTTCCCTAATCTTTATAGCAAAGTGCTGTGTTCTCAATGCACCAAAACTGCCTCCTGCCCTCCATCACCTTCCCACAGAAGTCTCATTCAACTTGAGGCAAGCAAACAAAGGGCAGACATCACGGAAACAGGACTTCCAGGACCAGAAAGTCCACAGACTGATATCCCAGCCCCAACCGGTTGTCCATGTAAAGGGTAGAACACCCATCAGCCATGGACTAGTACTCAGACACTTGCACTAAATGACGTATTTCCAAGGTACCACTCTGCCTTGGTGAGTGGGAAACTACGGTGAAGGAGGCATGGCCCCAGCCGAGGTCAAAATCAATCAAGGATAGACCAACAGGTAAACAGGTAAAGCATAACCCAGGATAAGGCACAGGTCTGCAATTTGGGAAATCTTTCTGCAGGAAGCAAGGTATATACTGAATCTGAAGGACAGTGGGATTACCTAGGATTAGGAAAAAAGTGGCTATGGTAGGGTAAGGAAAAGGTTTTGGTGATTATGGCATATAGAGGGTGAAGGAGAATGAGGATCTTAGGTTGACTCAAGTACTCTGTTTAACTCGATAGGAGGTGACACCACCACCAAAGTGAGAAACAGAGAAAGGAACAAGTTTGAGGAGAAAGCCAATTAATTCTGTTTGTACCATTCTGAGTTTAAGATATTTGCAAGTCAATCTACATGGCTAATCCAGTAGGCAGTTGGAACGTGCGGGCCCCAAAGAGAGAGGGGTATGAGTGACAGAGGAGCTTAAACGAGTAGTCTTGGAGATGGCTGTGACAATAGATGCCGGATCACACCTACATTCAACAGGTGATCAGGGGAGGAGAACCTTCAAAGGACAGTGACAGAAAATACCCAGGGTAGGAGAGGAACGTCAAGGGGGCCCAAGAAAGTAATGCTTCGAAGAGGGGGCTAAGGTCAAAGTCAAATTCCAAAGGAAAGTCAAATAAGAAACAGGCTGAGAAATATACACTGCAGCCATTACGCTATGTCTGGCCCCTTGGCAAACGCAGTGCCCAGGGAGAGATGGCGCCACCAGCCAAATACACGGAGCCCAAGCCTGAAAGAGGCAGCCAGCTCTCAGAACTGTCGCAAAAACCTGAGCTACAAAGGAAAGAGGCCAGTCTTTTTTTTTTTTTTTTTTTTTGTTTAATTTAAGGAGTTTATAATAAGCAAGAACTATAACACAGACCAAACTGTTAGTCCAGAACAGATTTACAATGAGTTCTCAGAGGTAAATACAAGCCAGAGAGACACTGGCCATGTCAGCCATGCATCCTTAGATCAGAGACAACAGACAGACTACCAGGAAGAAAAGGAAACAAAGAACACTACAGCAGTCTCTAAGAAAGAAAACTAGGACCCTGATAATGAGCTTGGAATCATTAATATATAAAGCACGAAATTCTCAGCAGAGCTTTTTTTTTTTTAACATAAAGGCTATTTCTAATGTTTCTAGAATGTTCTTAAGGGGGAAAGAGCACCAAAAAGTTCACTTGGACATAATAAATGGAAAACCTGAAACTACATCTTCACGGTGGTGCGTTCTATCAGGTGCGCACCCCGCGTTAACTAGGAAAGAGGTGGCTGACTCCTCGGAGGCTGGCATGCACCCAGCCTGAAGCAGCCCCTGTGACGGGAGGGAGACCTCCCATTTTCCTTTGCTCCCCTTTTCTTAAACTTTTTATCTTTTCTCAGTCCAGACTGGTCCCCACAAATAAGAAAATCTCACTGTCACGTGCAGCTCTGCAGACTAAAAGGACATGTCTGTTAATGGGAGCACTATTGGTTGTTTAACACTGAAGAACATAAAATGATTTTTTATACTGGTGTCTACATAACTGAGATCGAGTTAAATGAAGATTCGGTAGCAGTAATTCGACTTGTCCCTGAAAAGGGCAAACTGTTCACGGATACCACCTGCTTTCTTTGCAAGGAATGAGTCATAAGACTTTTGTGCCATGTAAATTTTATTTGCAAAAGGAAAATAAAAAACCTTCGCAGTCTCACATATTTAAGAGCACAAACTATGGAAGGTATATGGTCTCAGTCAAAGGTAAAGAATGGTTTAACCATTACTCATTCCGAGCAGTGGGTCTCATCAAAGATTAGGTGTTCCGTTAGGCCTATTGCAGGAGTTAACCATTAACCTACCGGCTAACAATAGCCCCCACAATCCTTCCCAGCCCTTCAGGTCCACAAACGAGACACTGAAAAGGCAGGAATGCCTCCTGTTTGGGAGGCTGCAGATACGGTCAACCCCACATCAAGGCACTATCAGTAAAGGACATCTCAGAAGTCAAGATCTCAACATAGGTACCTTTTTTCAATTAATCCTGAGTCAGTAGGGGTTCACCGTAGAATATTAAGTTCTAGAATGAAACTTTCAAGAGGCATATAGAACACTTTTTAACCCTAAAACTACAAATTAGCTGTCACAGAGTGAAACTCTTCTCCAGGATTTAAGGGGGTTTTCACCAGATTGACTACAACCAACTTTCTTTTGTTCTAATCAGCACCAACTAATGATATAGTGAGGGGAAAGATCATTTATTTACTTTCCTCATATGGCTACTTTAGTTTCTCGATCCTTTCTAAGTACACTAAGCTCTGTCACTATGAGATGGTTCACTTTCTGAAAAAAGAGTCAGTTGCTTCAACTCTCCTTCACCTCCCTTGCCCTCCACAACCTCAACTCAAAAAGCTTCATCAGATTCCACAGGATAGTGCTCTCAGGATGAAAAGTGACCCCTCTATGATGGATAAATAGCTAGAGATCCTCTCAACTTGTTTGTACTTTTTCTGGGTAGGCCTAAGCCTAGGCCAGAACATACTAGGTCCTCGGCAAATAAATATTATGTTCTCTAAGCAGTTAGAGCCAGAGGCCAGGATTCCTGGCTTTAGTTTCTGATTCTTTAATGATTCCTCAAGCTAGGCTGGTTGGATGAGCTTTTGCATCTTCGTGTACAAGAGCACATAATGATGCTGAGAAGATTCTTCCATGCTACACCAAGGGAATAATAGGAAATACACTTTTATGGCCCTTGAAAGCTCACAGATTTAAAGCTACTAAATAGTCAAACACAAAACAACAGCCAAAAAGCACCCGAAAAGACGCTCAACATCACCTTGGAAAAATGAAAGCCAAACCACAGTGAGATAGATATGACCTCATATCTATCAGGAGAGCCACAATCCAGAAACAAAACCAACAAACAACAACAACAAAACCAGAAAATAACAAGAGTTGACAAGGATGGGGAGAAATGAAAACTTTCACGTACTGTTGATGCAATGTAAAATGGTATAGTCGTTACAGAAAACAGTATGGGGGTTCCCCCCAAAATTAAAAATAGAACTGCCATATGATCCGGTAATCCCTCTTCTGGGTATATACCCAAGGGAATCGAAAGCAGAATCTCAAAGAGATATCTGCGCACACCCAAGTTCACAGTGGCACTATTCACAATAGTGTGGCAGATGAATGGATGCCGATGGATACACAAAATGTGGTCTCTACATACAATGGAATATGATGCAGTCTTAAAAAAGAAGGAACTTCTGATAATGCTGCAACATGGATGAACTTTGAAGACATTATGCTAAGTGAAATAAGCCAGTCACAAAAAGACAAAGACAGAGACTGTAGGATTCCACTTCTGTAAGGCACCTAAAACAATCAAATTCATAGAAATGGAATGGTGGCTACCAGAGGCTGGGGGAGGAAGAGTTGCTCTTTAGTGGGTATAATTTTGCAAAATAAAGTTCTGGAGATCTGTTACACAACAGTATGTATACCAGGACACTAGTGAAATGTAAACTGCAAAATGGTTACAATGGTAACCACAACCTTTTTTGAGGATTTTTTTTATCACAATTTTTTTAAGAATTTTTTTTTTTAAGATTTTATTTATTTGAGACAGAGAGAGAGCAAGCACAAGCAGGGGGAGCTGCAGAGGGAGGAGAAGCAGGCTTCCCGCTGAGCAGGGAGCCCAACGTGGGGCTCGATCCCAGGACCCTGGGGCCATGACCTGAGCTGAAGGCAGATGCTTAACCAACTGAGCCACCCAGGCGCCCCTAAAATTTTTTTAAGATTTTATTTATTTATTTTAGAGAGAACGTGAGGGGTGGGAGAAGCAGAGAGGGGAGAGGGAGGAGGGAAGAATCTCCAGCAGACTCCACACTGAGCACCGAGCTCCGCACAGGGCTCCATCTCAAGACCCCAAGATCATGACCTGAGCCGAAACTAAGAGTCGGATGTTTAACAGACTGAGCCACCCAGGCGCCCCTAAAAGAATTTACAAACAAATTTACAAATTTACAAAACAAATAAACAAAAACTAAGAAAAACACCAGGAATGCTGGTCCAAACACTAGCTTAAACTAAAGGGATTTTAACCTTTGAATCTGATCTATATATTTAGCTAAAAAGTGACCTGGTCTGGGATAGGAAGCAGCAGAAAAACCTAAAAGGTAGTTGGGGAAAGCCACAGAGCAGAGGTTGAAAACTGGCAGCCTCAGAGGGTAACACAGCCCACAAACATTCATTCGTTCATCTGTTCAACAAGCCTCCACTGAGCACCTGTCATATGCCAGGCGCTGTTCTAGGTGCTGGGCATATAGCAGTAAACAAAACAAATGAAAAACCTTGCTTATATTCTCATGTTTTGTTTGGCCCAGATAGTTTTAAAATTTGAATGTGATGCCACTATTTAAAAATCAAGACATTTCACATAAAAATATAAATTTCCACTTGCTCTTGGGGGAAAAAAAAAAAAAAAGATCTGATTGCACTGGCCCAAATTTCAGCCTAGTAACAAGTTGCTGGGATTGAAGTGATTACCCGCTGACAGGAAAGCACTCTCTGGTGTGACTACAGGCATGCTTCAGTCATTTATTCTGCCTGCCTAGCCCTAGAAGCATTTCAATGTTGAATCTGCACTGAATTTTGGGCTCAGATGCCAAGTCAGGCTTCACAGAGTTTGAATTCCACATCTGCCACTACTAGCTATTTGACTTGAATGAAACTGTCTTCCTCAGTTTCCTCATCTGTAAAATGGGGTAATAATGGCACCTACTTCATAGGGTTGCCACAAAAATTAAATGAGGCACTATATGCAAAGGGTTTAGCACAGTGCTTGGCACAGAGCCAGTCCTCATTAAATCCTTGCTATTATTATTCGTTGTTGTGTTTGTTTATAATCTCATCTTCACTATCATCACCATTATTATTATTGCAAGAAAAACAATTAAAATAGAGAAGGAATTCCAGGACTCACCCAATTGTGAAAGATGCCCTCCTTACACCACCTCTGCCCCTAACAGTTTTCTTCTGTCTTTTCTTTTTTTTTCCCCCCATCTAGGATAATTTTGAGAGTTCCCTTAGGAACCCCAGGCAGTCTTTTACCATCTGGACACTCCCCCAAACGCAATTTCTGGAGCAGCAAGCATATTCGGCATATAACCCCAGAGCGCAAAATTAGTAATCTGAGATTGTCCTTAAACAGAATAAAACACCCCATTTGAAAAGGCAACAAACCAAGTGCTTGATATAGACTCTCGAGGCTCTCTGCAGAAATATAAGAGGGACCGTGATTTTAAGGCATGCCGCATATAGGAGCCCTGCGAGCGCACGAGAAATGCTCTGGGCTCCTCACCCACAAGCGCATAGCCAGACCATATGAGAAAAGGTGTTTTGAAATTGCAAAATGGGCTGAGAGCAGTCATCTGCAGAAGGAAAGCATGAACCACTGGTTTTCCAGGGAATGTGTTAAAATGCAGACTCCAAGGCTCCACCACTAGAGAGTGTGATTCCCCAAGTCTGGGGTCCCTTGCAGGGACCTACTTTTAATGAGCTTCCTGGTGGGTGGGGCTAGGTCTGGCCGAGATGCCTAAGTGTGCCCACACCTCCATCACCAGATCCAGCCTTGCCCCCATCACTCCAGCTCACACCAACTGCTGCATGGTGCTGCCCCACTGTAACACCACACACCAACTCCAAAAGAGAGGCACTGTGTACCCTCAGGACCCTCCTAGAACAGAGGATGGGAGCTCCCCTCAACCCGTGTGAGCATCAGAACAGGCACTTGGGGCACTAGGGTAAAGTCACATGCTCAGCAGAAACCCTCTTGGCCCTGTTCACTGTCCTGGCCGTGCCCTCACTTTACGGTCAACACTGAACAAGCATCGGCCTCCTGCCACCACCCATGGCCGTAACTGAGGAGCAGAACTAACTGCAAGGAAAGAAATTCCTCCTCCCAATATATCTTCTAACTTAAAAAAAAATGGACACAGGGCCCAGAGAATGGCATCTTTTCAATCAGTGCCTTTTGACCAGCTATCCAAAACTGCACAGAAAGATCCCTCCATAAGCAGAAAAAGCCTTCTCTCAGAATAAAGGAAAATGAAAAATTCACCCACTATTTAATTGAGGTTTTTTTTTTTAAACTCGGTTCAGTGTATTCATTGCCATTTTAATCCCATAAAACAGATTTTATTTCCTTTTCTCAGAAATGGCTTGCTATATATCATTGCCCTTGGAAAAGTAACATTTAGCAAAATACAACTTTCCTGGCCAAACTGCCATTAGGCCGATTTTCTCACGTAGGGCTTGTCCTGTATCTGATAAAGGGGGTTGTGCCCAACTTTCAAAGAAGCTCCTGATATCTGGGTAGAAGTCTTCTGAACCCCTCCTGCCAAAACATAAAAGCAGGAAGTATACCTCCACCTCTCCCCAGAAGAGCCAGGTTTCCCCCACCCACGCCACCTGCCACCCCCAGGTTCTCAAGAAAAATCTCCCTGAACTGCCAGATGCATAAGGTGACAAGGCCAGTCACTAAGTAAGAACAAATCATTTGCCTCTCCAGTTTCTTCACCCTTCCCACCCACTTCTGACAGTTAAAGTCATAATACTGGGGCACCTGGGTGGCTTAGATGGTTAAGCATCTGCCTTCGGCTCAGGTCATGATCCCAGGGTCCTGGGATGGAGCCCTGAGTCGGGCTCTCTGCTCAGTGGGGAGTCTGCTTCTCCCTCCCCCTCTCCCCCTGCTTATGCTCTTTCCCTCTCTGTATCTGTCTCAAATCAATAAATAAAATCTTTAAATAAAGTCATAATACTAAATGGGTAGAAATAATTTCTGTACAATGTTTGTTTTGTTTTTTCATAGTGATAGTCTAAGAGGTCGAGGAAAATATACAAATTGAAAAGTAATTCACAGCATGTCAGTCTCCCCTTCGCAAGGATGACGGTGACCAATGAAATACGCTGCTGTCCCCATTGGAACAAGTTTAAAAGAGTCATCACTGCAAAACATATGCCAGGCAGATAGTACATTTGCCAAAACCCCCAGCATTCCTGACAAACGAATGCCTTATTAAGATATGTTGACTTCCCTTTGGACACCACCATTCTTGCCATATTAGCACCAGAGCAAAACAAATACAAAATGTGGTTTGGTAAAGAGCGTTTGAAGTCACCTGTGTTACTAAATGCTTACCTAGGTGATCCATATTGCTACCAGACCTATAAATATTTATTTTCTTTGAAGACAGAATCAAATGGAAACAGAAAAGCAGTGTATGTTTGAAAGCACTGGATTAACTTTGATACAAGAAAAAAAAAAAAACCTCAGTGAGACAGGCAGGTATTAAGGGTCCCACCTAGAATAATTCTAATCTTTCTGAATAGAAAAGTCACACACATTCCTTTGTTATCATCATATCCCGGCTTAAAAGCAATTCCCCTTCTTTTCCACCATCTCCATCCATCTCCTGCTACCCCTGGCATACTGGACTACTAGCTTCCTCAGTATGCCCTGCATGTAGGTGTCCACTCTCCACCCCTCTCAAAGCCCGTGTTACCTCTCTCCTTCTGGACACATTCCTTCTCTTCTTTCTTCCTGGAGGTCCCGTTCACCCTTCCACGCTCAGCTACTTCCTCTTCTGCTAACGTTGCCTCATATCATCCAGGCAAATGCAATCAGTCCTGCCTTTGCAATATTGTACTCAAATCACTTAGAGCAGTCATCAACCCTGCATATCTACTTCCTTCTGCCTTAATAGCACCACCATCTCCATTCTGTGAAAGCAGGGGAGGTGCACTATAATGCTCTTCCCAAAAAGCAGACTTTATGTATACATTACAAAATGCATGATGTTTCTTCCTCTCTGAAATCATTACTGTGCCAAAACTTAAGGAACCTAAATAGAGAAGGGCGAGCCCTCCCTCGAGGATACCCCGCTGCAACATGGACCACTGACGTTAAGACTAGTTAAAGACCAAGTCAGTCCAGTCAGTCCCTCCACTGAATCGAAAGCAGCAGCTTGAGATGCTGCTGCTGGGTCAACTCACTGAATTTCATGAGGATAACTCAGCTCAAACAGCTAAAGAAAGAGTTATCATTTAACCACCCACACCCAAAAACCTTATCACAGCACTCACCAGGAGCCATAAACGGAGCAAGAACACAGCAACAAAATAAAACGTATCTCTCTTCTGAGATGAAATGGAAGGAGGGGGAAATGGAAGCAGGAAGAGGGCAGGAAAGAAAAGGCTTAAAATATATAAAGTTTATAATAAAGTCTTCTAAAAAGGGGACTTGAGGGGCCCCTGGGTGGCTCAGTCGTTAAGCGGCTGCCTTCGGCTCAGGTCATGGTTCCAGGGTCCTGGAATCGAGCCCTGCAGAGCAGGGAGCCTGCTTCTCCCTCTCCAACCCCCCCCCCCCCGCCTATATTTCCCCCTCTCGCTGTCTCTCTCTCTACCAAATAAAGAAATAAATTCTTTAAAAAATAAAAAATTTAAAAATTTAAAAGAAGAGACTTGAAATATGAAGAATTTATAAGAAGATCCTTTAAAGAAGGAACCACGCAGGATGCCTGGGTGGCTCAGTGGGTTAAGCGTCTGCCTTCATCTCAGGTTATGATCCCGAAGTCCTGGGATCGAGTCCTGCATCGGGCTCCTTGCTCTGCGGGGAGCCTGCTTCTCCCTCTGCCTCTCCCCCTGCTTATGCGCCTTCTCGCTCTCTGACAAACAAAATCTTTTTAAAAAATAAAGGAAGAGGGAACCATGCTTTGATATCTTTTCATAACTCCTAACCTACCATTTCCACTTCACCTAGCAACACAATTCTTAATAATGCTTGCTGGTCCGTAATAAATGGAAGTAACTTCCTAATATATTTTAATATAGTCCAAGCGACAGTCTGAAAAGGAGAGATGTCCAAATAACAAAAAAATCTTATTTTAGATACTAAAGTATTCTTATTTGTATAATAGGCTAACACTAAATTGTTCTTATTTATTTCCTGAATCTACCCTGCCTAGACTTCTGCTAGGTCACAGAGATAACTGCTTGTACAAACTATTTTTCTAGTAGCATATAAAAGGAAAGCTCTTTCAAATTAATCTGGATTATTAATATTCACACAAAGAGTTTAACCCTCCTACCCCACGAAATCTTTTATTTGAGATATAAAAAAGGCAAAGCAGTCAGGTACAAATTAAAGGTCTGCCCATTCTTTGGTGGAGATGAAATGGGCAGATGAACAGCCAAGCTTCAGGAAAGGACAGGAGGGAAAAAAATGCCTACGGACCCCAGCGTTTACCATGTATCAGGCCTTCTGGGTAGAAAATATTATGGACTTCATATCTAGAGGCCCTGTGTTCTTCCCTTTTAAAAAATTCTCTCCAAGCTACACCTAAACAATTTTTGAAAATATGGTAACACTAAAAATGACAAAACTGAAAAGGTTTCAGAATGCTTTTACTTTAAACCCAACTGTGGCAAGCAGTGAAATCAAGTCATAGACTCCAGTAGCAGAGAAAATACAGAATACATTAAGAATGATGCAAGAGAAGGTTTGGGTGGGAAAGTTTCAAGAAAAAGAATTAAGAGCGTTCAGCAAAACAGGATTCGAAGACTTCAGGATGGCTGGAATCTGAAAGCAAGATGGCAGGCAGTTCAGCAGCAGGTGGGAAGAGAATGGGTACACTCTCATTCCTCATAGCATCCACCCATGTCCGCTGCACCAGATTCCGATGGTCATCTTTCCACAGTGGGAACAGAAGAGCAGGCTAAATGCACTCTAAAGGCCCCTTCCACTCCCCACTTTTACTGGTCTGCATGCCTCAGAGACTTTCCTCCATCACTTTGACTTGTTGAGTTTATTGGGATCGGTCTTGTGATTAAGAGGCTTGTAAATAAATGCAAGACATTTCACCAGTTCACTCAAATGTTTTACTGCCTGACCTCCTGCTTGGAGGTTACACATGGAGCTGATGAAAAGAATGTCATAAGCATTCTTTTCTACCCACCTGGACTAAATTGTTATTTACCCCAGGCTAGCATCTCTTTAAAGGAGCTAAAATGCCTGCCTTGCTTTTTGTAACACAAGGAGAAAAATAAAGCAGATTCACCATGACTGCCAGGTCCACATGTCATTTCATAGAGGAATTTTAGGGAAAAAGAGTCATGTTTTCCTAACTTGAGAATGAAGTTTACCTTTGGAAGTGGCAGTTAACAAAAAAGAAAAATACATGGCTAGATGCAATTTAAAAATGTTTTGTTGAAAAGGCATTAATCAGGGGCACCTGGGTGGCCCAGTCAGTTAAGCGTCTGACTCTCGACTTCGGCTCAGCTCATGATCTCAGGGTCGTGAGATTGAACCCCCTATTGGGCTTGGCACTGAGCAGTGGAGCCTGCTTAAAATTCTCTCTCCCCTCGGTCTGCCCCTCCTCTGCTCATGTTCACGCTCTCTCTCTCTCAAAAAAAGAAAAAAGGTGTTAATCAGGGCAAGGTTCATGGTACACATGACATGTTAATAGTGTCAATAAAAAGACCTCTCATATAAACGTGTACACATGTGAGCTATTTTCATAAAGTATTCGACAATTCCTTAATTAGCGGCAAAAAGGACTTCTTAGTCACCTACTTTGGCTCCTCTACAGAAAAGAGCTTTTGAAAGGACAATTTAAAACAGCAGATCCCTAACCTTTGTAAAAAAAAAAAAAAAAAAAAATCTATGAATACTAACTAGAGGACAGTTAAATAAATAGAAACAAAAAAGAACAAGAAGCATTCAATAAGAAAATCTCTTAAAGGTGGCAGAAGAGGGGCGCTTGGGTGGCTCAGTTGTTAAGCATCTGCCTTCGGCTCAGGTCATGGTCCCAGGGTCCTGGGATCGAGCCCCACATCGGGCTCCCTGCTCAGCGGGAAGCCTGCTTCTCCCTCTCCCACTCACCCTGCTTGTGTTTCCTCTCTTGCTGTCTGTCAAATAAATAAATAAAACCTTAAAAAATAAGGTGGCAAAAGAAACAGAGAAAGCATGGAGAATATTGATCAAGCATGTGTCCCCCAATTTGTCAGAAGTACCTAAAACCATGTTTCAAAAGACTTGTTTTGCTATATTTAATTTGCAAAATAAAATAAATAAACTCAAAGCTTTGGGGATCATTTTTCACAAGTTTGAGAGATTTCATATCAGTAATATAGCAACGTTAAGATTCAAAACTAGCTTTCATTAAATATGGAATGTCCAATTTGGGGGTTGGAGCGATCATTACCAAGGCAAGCTTTAGAGTAAACCAGTGTCCCCTTTTCAAAAAGGGTAACTTGCAAAATGATTGATCAACAGCTGATTCAACAGACTGAAATAATTACTTATGTTCAGAATACTAACATCCAGACCAGTAGAATGTAACCAAAGAATGCATATACAACACAGGCTTTCCATCAGGTTCTGAAACAAACTTGCTTTCCTAATTACGTTTGTCTGACATCAGCATTAAAAACAAACAAAAAATAGCTAAGATTCCTTGAGTCTACACCAAATAGTGCTAAGTGTGGATAGCGGACTCCAGGCTATTTTAAATTAAGAACACGAATAGTGTAAAATGAAGACCACCAATAAATAAATAAATAAATAAAAGAGGAAGGAGGAGAAGGCATGAGAAAGCTGCAAAAACTTTACTTGGAAACAAAAGATAACCAATTGTGAAATTAAACGTCATGGCACTTTTAGTGATTTACTATGCAACTTTATGTGTAACACTTAATACAACTTCAGGTGATATCAATTACACTTAAAATGATGCCAAGACAAGACTAAGAGGAAAAAGGCAGCCACTAGGCCTATTAAGAAGCAGGGAGGGGGGGCACCTGGATGGCGAAGTCAGTTAAGCGACTCTTGGTTTTGCTCAGGTAGTGGTCTCAGGGTCGTGAGATCAAGCTGTGTGTGAGATCGAGCTCGGTGTCAGGTTCTGCACTCAGCGTGGAGTCTGCTTAAATTTTCTCTCTCCCCCTTTCCCCTTGACCCTCCCCCCTCACACTTCCTCAAGAAAGCTCTCACTCGTACTCTCTCTCTCTAAAATAATAAATCTTAAAAAAAAAAAAAAAAAGGCAGGGAAACACCAACTCAAGATTTTTTTAACTGCAATGGTGATCGGAAGCTATGTTCCAAAATAATGAAAATTATTCTGCCTTTTAAGACTCAATCATACAGGGCGCCTGGGTGGCTCAGTTGGTTAAGCAACTGCCTTCGGCTCAGGTCATGATCCTGGAGTCCCGGGATCGAGTCCCACATCGGGCTTCCTGCTCAACAGGGAGTCTGCTTCTCCCTCTGACCCTCTTCCCTCTTGTGCTTTCTATCTCTCATTCTCTCTCTCTCTGAAATAAATAAAACCTTTAAAAAAAAAAGACTCAATCATACATATGAAGCATCTAAGCATATAGAAGACTAATAAACTATTAATCCTTGGGTGATTCTGACATTTGCACAATATAGGATCTACAGAGACAGGCATGATCCATTTTTATGGAGGCAGTCACCTTGGGCCTTGCATCTAAAAGTCAACATAATATTTCATAGGAACACATCGGCTTTCCCACCCCCCTCCCCTACCTTCCCATTTTCCTTACACATCCCTTATTGGTAGTCTTTCTTAACCAAGAATGAACTCAGAGTAATCACTGTAACTGGCCCCAGGGATTTAACAACTGAGGGCGCTGTGGGCAGTTTCTATGAGGCCCCCAGAGGGATGGGAGCCCAGGTGTCCAGTGGCATTTCCTAGGCAGCTGGTCCCAGGAACACTGGCCACTATAAAGCCTGGAGCCCTCTCCTCTTGCTGAATCTCCTGCCTCAAACTCCTGTCACTAAGCATAGAGCTGGGGATCTCTTTTTGCACTAAAATAGTATTTAAAAGAATAGCTTCAGGGGCGCCTGGGTGGCTCATTCATTAAGCATCTGCCTTCGGCTCAGGTCATGATCCCAGGGTCCTGGGATTGAGCCCCGCATCAGGCTCCCTGCTCGCCGGGAAGCCAACTTCTCCCTCCCCCACGCCCCCTGCATGTGTTCCTGCTCTCGCTGTCTCTCTCTGTCAAATAAATAAAATCTTTAAAAAATAAAATAAAGAGTAGCTTCATTCTATAGTATGTTATGTAAGAGAAATGGGCTGATTTCACCAACTAGTTGAGAACTTAAGCACGGTTCCTATAGGAAAATCAATTCCTGGTTCCAGGCTAATTGATTTACAAACTTCTGGACCACTCCTTGATAAAGTGAGGCTAGAAGTGGAAACAGTATGTACATTTCAAGGGAATAAAAGCAAAAGAGCAATTTGTATTGCTCTATTGAAAAAACAAACTCTGTATCTGTGTTTTCGTGTGTGTGTGTGTGTGTGTGTGTGTGTGTATGTGTGTGTGTGTGTGTGTCTAGAATGGAAAAAAAAAGATTTTTGGTTAAATTAAGATCCAATTAGAGTGGAAAGTAAGCAATGTAAGGTATGCTTTTAAAAATATGAAAGGATTCAAAATATAATAGGATCAAAGGAAAGATACCATACATACTACAAAATCTATTTTTTTCAGACAACAGTAGTCCCCCCTCATTGTGAGGGATACCTTCCAAGACCTCCAGGGGATGCCCGAAACCTCCAGATGGCATTGAACCCTATAGATACGTTTTTTCCTATACATACATACTTGTGATAAAGTTTAATTTATAAATTAGGATTAACACAATATCAGAACAATTATAATATACTGCAATAAAAGTTATGTGAATGTGGTCTCTCTCTCTCAAAATACCCTGCTTACCATGCTCACCCTTCTTCTGTGATAGGAGATGACAGTGTCTGAGATGAAGTAAGGTGAACGATAAGGGCATTGTGATGTACGATTAGGCTACTACTGACCTTCTGAGAAGTCAGAAGGAGGATCTTCTGCTTCCAGACCACTGATGACTGTGACTTGGGCTACTGTATGCTCCCGTCCAGCAACCCATACCTAAAAGCTACAGCTCCCTGTTTGGAAATCAATGACCCACCTCCCAATCTTCTCTCTTCTCTCTCATCCATCATGCACTGCTTCCTAGACTGGAGGTTTCCAGCCTAGAATCTGAACCACCCAGTGTCTCAAATTATTTCAAAATAAGTTATGAAATTCTCAAAACAGATCAATGTAATAAGCATTGGCTATAAAGAAATCTGCAGCGTAGAGTGTCAAGAAACCTAAAACCCTTGAGATGATGTTGCAGTTCCCAAAAGGATACAAATCACAGCTCAGAAGAAGCCAAAAAAGCACGTATATGACATACAGCAACCTACAAATACTTGCAAGATGACCACAGTAACAGTAATACCATGAAATCTCTGCCAAGAGATCTGAAATTCATGCCACACTGTCATGAAAATAATGTTTTGCAGAGGGCAATGGACAGACAGCAGGATATGTATCCTTTTCTACAGGGCAGACAGACTTCTGCTGTTTACACTAGTCACCTCATCCCAGAGCTTGCCACTCTGACAGGGCAACAACCAAGACTATCTAAAGCTCTGAAAATACATCCAAACACAATCAACATTAATTTCAGTGAATGTTACAACAAGTACAGTACATACATTATAACCCCATTTTTCATAGGAATGATGAGAGGTAAATGCCACAAAATCATGGAAACAAAATGAACTATCATTACAAAAAAAAGTTAAACCTAAGATTTAAGTATGAGACTTGAATCTATTCCCGGACAAAAATGAATCAGACAACTAGTAGTTTCTTCTGAGAACAGTAACAGCACAGAGGCTTCCTTCTTTGCTCTGACCACAAATTCAACCGCAGGGATGAAAGAAAAAGTTTTCTAGAACTACTGAATTTTCAAAGAAGTGTGGAGTTAGGAACCTAAGGAATCATATTCTATTAGACCAACTAACTCATGACGAAGACAAGGAAACTGAGTCATGAGTGGCTCAGTAACTTGCCTAAAACCAAAATAGCTAATTAGTGGCCGAACTAGGGACTCAGGTTTCTGAAATTCCACAGGAGTGCCCTTTCCACTGTACCACGTGGGGGACGATGGGGGATGGTTGGAGAGTTTGCAAAAATTCAAAATGGACGTGGCCCGTTGCACATCTGCCCAGAGTGGTTTCATCTTACATCGCCTAAGGGACTCTCATGTGACGAGCCAGTCACTTCATAATGGTGCTTTTTTTAATGGGTAGTGGCTTTTTTTTTTAGACCTATGTGTGATCAAAGTGATTAAAATCAAGCTGGAATTAAAGTGTACACATACCAACAGTAATCCAAATACCATTCAAAGAAGTCACTGTTTGGCGTTCTAGGTCAAAAAGTAATTTATGGAAAAAATATCCATATAGTGGATATTTTAATGGATCCAATTACCAGTAAAATAGGCACAATAAGGAGACTACCTTTAAAATCTGTTTAGTAAGAACTTGAGGTCCCTTTTATATATTAAAAGAAATATATATATTAATTATACATAAGAAAAAAATATATATATAAAGAAAAGAAATTATTTTTATATATATATATGTATTAACAGCTAGCTTTAGTAGAGAGGTTGAGTGCCTGGGTGGCTCAGTCGGTTAAGCATCTGCCTTTGGCTCAAGTCATGATCCCAGGGTCCTGGGATTGAGTCCCCTGTCAGGCTCCCCTGCTCAGCGGGGAGTCCGCTTCTTCCTCTCCTTCTACCCCTTCCCCCTTGCTCATGCTCTCTCGTGCTCTTCTCTCTCATGCACTCTCTCTCAAATAAATAAATAAAATCCTTAAAAAAAATAACATAAGAAAAGAAAGTAATGAAGTCGCAGAGAGCAGGTGATGTAAATGGGGAAGGCACAATGGCGCACTTTATCCAAAAGGAAAGCAGGAAAGCCCCTGCCATCAGACAGGAAAGCTTCAGTCAAGAAGTAAGAACCAGAATAGGTTTTCAGGAAATCTGGAGATTTCTGTCTGGGTGCAAACAGCAGCTTCTGTCCTCATATATCAGGTCTGGCCTTTTGCTTTTTTTGCCCATTAAGGAACTTGATTTTATGAGTTCAATCAGGAGCGACCAATGCCAATTGAGAAATTATACTGATGGTCAAGGGGACTCAGCTCATTCTCAACCCCAAAAGTCTGATATCTGGGCAAATTAGTTTAATCCTCAAAAATTCTGAATAAAGGGAATTAAATCACTCTACCTATTGTAATAAGACAAGGCTAGCCTGTTCACGTATTGAGACTTCTGTTCCCTGCTCAGGGTTCCTTTAAACATTAATTACATTTTTTTAAGATTTATTTATTTTTGCACTGCACTCCAGAGAGAGAGAGAGAGAGAGAGAGAAGGGAAGCACAAGCAGGCAAGGGGGCAGAGGGAGAAGCAGACTCCCCACTGAGCAGGGAGCCAGATGCAGGGCTCAATCCCAGGACCCTGGGATCATGACCTGACCCAAAGGCAGACGCTTAACTCACTGAGCCATCTAGGTGCCCCCATTAATTACATTTTTAACTCTTCTTTTTTAGTGTTTCTTTTCATTGCCACACACTCCTATTCATACAATAATATTCCCCTCCAGCAGGTATGTCCATGATTCTGAATAGTCATGTACTTTAAAAATGGACTGGATTTTATAGCAGCACAGAAATGCATGCCGAGATGCACCTAACCAATCACAATCAATGAAGTAGAAAAAGCTAAAAGGTAGATGGGAAAAGCAGTTAAGCAGAGCTTGCAATCTTCAAGCCAAATGCTATCTAGTGGTTTTTAAAATTTTCTCTCTTCATAGTTCCCCCCCCAGAAAAACCTCTGTAAACATTTTAAAAATCAATAAAGTGCACATAAAGATGAATGGTTACAATATTGGAAATGCTAACACCGATAAGTACTTCTCCCTAAAGCTCAATAAATTTACTGAGCACCTACTGAGGACCAATAGTGGACTAAAAGACTCTGACATCAA
This sequence comes from Eumetopias jubatus, assembly GCF_037043125.1. Taxonomy (NCBI): domain Eukaryota; kingdom Metazoa; phylum Chordata; class Mammalia; order Carnivora; family Otariidae; genus Eumetopias; species Eumetopias jubatus. The sequence continues at coordinate 39,682,705 of NW_028274818.1, forward strand.
GTCAATAATATGCTAGTAATATTTAATATTAATCCATGAAACAAAACAATGACTAAATATGAACCACATAAATTATAAAAATCTGGTAGTAGATTGGGCAATTCTTAGAAAGGTGGTTTTGCCAACAAAAAACATTAAAAAAAATGCATTAATCTTTCTCCTGGGAATTCAACCCAAAGGAATAGTCCAAAAGATGAAAGAAGACACTACATGACAAAGATGTTAACAGCATTTTATTTATGATAACCAAAACCCTCGAAATAACCCAGATAATCAAATAGAAATTGCTAATATATTATTAATTCAGTGAATTAATTATACATCTGTTAAATTTATATATACATGAAGACTATGTAGAAACAAGAAAAGTATACCTAAAAATATATGTGGGGGAAAAGAGCAGAATAAAAAGTATTCTCTTGATACATTATCCTCCTTGAATATTATTCTATACATACAACATGATTATAGTTATAGAGTTAACAGAAAGTTTAGAAAGAATATATAACACAGTGGCTATGCTTCAGTGGTAGGATAATTAGTGTCAAGATTCTTGAGACATTTTAAAAACCAAAGTATGGTGGTTTTAAAAAATGGGCGTCAGTGTGATATCCACAGGCATAGAAGTCAAGAATTATGGGTGCTAACCCATATGTCATGGATAGATACCTCATCACAAGCAATGTATGCGTTTGTGAGACCATGGTGCTCAAAATAGCAAAAAAGAAGAGATGATGATGGGTCGCTCACAAGATGGCTATGCAAAAAAATGCACTTGTATTTGGCAACTGAGTGCACAAGCAAATCAGAGTATGCTGCCTACACTTTCCTTGGGGGTCTGCAGCAAGGAGACATGAGGGATATTAACTTGGTTTTTGCCACTGCCCTCCTTACAAACAACCTCAAACAACTCATGGACATTAGCAAACATATACTAATTACTGTATGATACACAACAGATTATAAGAACCACAAATGTGTCCTATGTCTGAAAAAGCTGTGGGTGCTCTCTGAACATTCAGTGTTGGTTAAAGACAGAGTCAGATGGATGCAGGTATGTTAAAACAGTCTGGTAGTCATAGGCCTCCTTAGGTAAACAACTACAACCTTTTGTCTGACAGTAACACATCAGGTTAAGCAATATGTCTTAGTCCATTCTGGCTGATGGCTGATACAACACGATACCACACACTGGGTAGTGTATAAATGACAGAATGTATTGCTCACATATCTGGTGGCTGGAAGTCTGAGATTAGGGTACCAGCATGGTCTGGTGAGGGCCCTCTTCCAGATCACAAACTTCTCCCTGTATCCTCAAAGGGATACAGGGAGCTCTATGAGGTCTCTTTTATAAGAGCACTAATCTCATTCACGAGAGCCCCACCCTCATGACCTAATCACCTCCCGAAAGCCACATATGAATTGGGAGTGGGGGGGGGGGGTGGGCAGGAAGGACATTTCAGCCCATAGGCCAACATTCAGGCTTGCAGGAAAGTAAAATGGAACAGGAGGAAGAAAGTACTGGGGGGTGGACAGAGTAACACTGATTTGGGGCAACACTGTACAGGGTCCCATGGGGGATGGGGCATCAAACCAGACCTGAAAGCCATATACACATATAATACATTTTACACCCTTAGCCACAACTCTCCCAAACACAGCATATTCAGTGAAGCAGAACACACAGCAGGTGCAAGAACTTCTTTTGTCTTTAAAACTATAAGCAGCTTAAGAAAACATTTACCATGGAGGGCCTGGGTAGCTGTCAGTTAAGCGTCTGCCTTCAACTCAGGTCATGATCCCAGGGTCCTGGAATCGAGTCTGACATCAGGCTGCCTGCTCAGTGGGAAGTCTGCTTCTCCCTCTGCTCCTACCACCCCACTCCCGGCCTTGGGCTCTTGCGCTCATGCTCACTCTCACAAAGATAAACAAAATCTTAAAAAAAAAAAAACAAACAACAAAAAAAACATTTACCATGTGCATGACAACCTTCAAGAAAAGCTCAGTAGTAATCTTTTTATAATCTATATCTATAATCAATCTAGATATGTAATGATGATTCAGTACAAACCAGCATCCTGTTTGCATGGATTTTTTTAAAGTTTCTGTAATTAGCTGGTTTCTTCTGTACTAACATAAAGTATCCTCAGTCTCACTTACTTTGAGCCTCAGAATCCAGTTTTCCCGAACGATTTGCCTATTACAAAATCAAAACTTCATAAACCAAGGAGTCCTCGTCTTCCAAAGAAATTTGCAAAGAATTCCCAGAAGACTTACACAGAAGGAACTTAAACTGAAATAAGAAATCATTTCAGGAACAAAACCCAAAGGCTTTCATAGCAAATCTATTCAAATTCCTTCATCTTCAGCATTAGCCTGAGTCTTAATATTCACACTATTAACATCCTAAATGCTTGTATACTTTTAACACTCTGCAGCCAGCAACTACTACTGTTCAAATAAACTGTTTCACACACAGATGTCTGGTTCACACATCATCTTGCTTCTCCCACACTTGGACTTGCTTCCCACTGAGCTGTAATATTTCTTACAAGCTTTACCAGGCTGTGTCTAAAAACACAGAGAATGGGTTCCTTAGTTCAGAGGATTTTTGACATTCCTCTGCTAAATGAGGTGGGAGGCATTTGCACTCTAGAGGGAAGAATGTCTATCATTCCCAAATCCCAGCACCACTTCCCATCCCAAATCCTAGCACCACTTCCCATCCCAACACTCTCTCCGTGTCTATGGACTTCTGGATTGAGTGGCCTAAGGATTTCTTTTATCTGCTCTGCAAGTCTTCTTGCATTTGCTGTGAGACCTCAGAGCCTTACATGAAGAAATATAACCAAGGATATTCATGGGTAGGTCTAGATACCACTATTTCTAAGCAGAAGGCAAACGCAAGTGTACCCAGCAGGCAACATGACACTTGTAAAGTAAACCAAGTGAGAGGATACAGTTGGTAATAAAAAGTTTTAGTTTATAGTTTGATGGGGAAAACTATAGGAAAGGCTGGTTCTTGGGTTTCAATTGGTATTTTCTGCTATATAAACCATACAGTAACAGGATAATCTGAAAACCACGGAATTAAAACTATCCACTTTTAGGCAACATGATAATAAATAAATCCTCTCTCCTAAGATTTTAAAATATGCAACAAAATTCAGCAATTTAAGTAGGTTCGGCCATTTCCCTAGTTCCTAGTAATTACTACTATGACTTGATTCAAAGATGAAAGTTATAAAACCTCAAATCAAATATATGTTTTCTTTTTACTTTTGTCACCATTTTAACATAAGGATAAAGATGTATTTAAGATAGTCTACTCAGAAAAATATGAGACCAAGGAGACAAAGAGAGCATGAAAATTAGCACTTTTTTTTACAACGGCTTTCAGAACCAGGGAGAGAAAATTATAGATTGTTTTACTGTTTTATTCAACTAAATAGATGAATACCAATAAAACTTGTTCTGAAAGTTTGTTTTAAAATACCATTAGTAATTGCAAAAATCAAACTGTAAACAATGATGAAACCAACAAAATGAAAACTTCAAAACCCAGCACGAGCAGAATATAAGGAAAGTTGTATACTTCAGTATTAATGACGGCACTATAAACTGAGAGTCTTTCTAGAGAGCAATCTGGCCGCGTGTAACAAGATCCACAAGCAATTCATGCTCTCTGACTCAGATAGCCTACTTTGGAAACTACATCCCAAGAAAATAATCTCCAAGTAAATAAATGTAATTTGTTCAACAATGTTTGTAACAATGCTATTTATGACTGTTAAAACTGGAAACAATCCAAATACCAAACCATAAGGGAACAGTTAAGTCAATGATGGCATAAAAGATGGGATTATTGATCCCAACCCTTTGCTCCCTTCCTGTAATGTACCCCTCCACGCCCCGGTGACTTGCCCGGGAATCCTGGGGGTGAGTGTAGGTCCCTAACCCATTGGGTTTTAGGCTTGGCCACATGATAATACACTTTGGCAAACTGGATATGGGCGACAACATATTTGCCACCTCCGTGCAGTGGCTTTAAATGGGACTGCATGCTTCTCACCATATTCCTGCGCTTAGCCGTGAGAATAGCATGTCCCAGATGGGGGCTGTCCTTTAGCCTGGGTTTCCAAGTGAGAAGACAGTGGAACAGCACCACGCCCAGTCAAGCCACCAAGAGCTGTGGCACATCCACGGCACTCACATAACGTGGACAAAAAACAAATGTTTGCTGCTTTAAGCCACTAAGATGTTACCATAGCAAGAACTGTGAAAATACAGTAGTCATCAAAATGTGGCAAGCTATAGGAAAATACTTGAAGAAAAGCTTGCTAAAAAGTAGAAGACAAGAATAAGAAGCAGATACTGATGATATCGAGACAAAATAAGGCAGGCCAACAAGTACCAGAATTAATGTAGAATTATGTAATAGTTTACACTTATTTCTTATCAATGAAGCATGTACATATATATATACCTTAAATTCCTTTTTAAATGCTACCTTTATGTAAACATATTTTCAATAATTCTATACATATCATATTCATAACAGCAATAATTCCAACATGCCTTTTTTCTGCATTACATGATGTAAGGATTAGTGAACACTTATGCCAAAAAGTGAATCTAGTGTAAGGGTTATTATCCAGCCTTTGAATGTTATCAATTTAGGGCTCATCAAATCCTTTTGTCAGACTATAACAAAGGGAACTATAAGAAAAGAAAAACCACACAGACAAAAAGCAAGACTTATTTGCTGGGATAATCCACTCCCTAGGCATCAAACATTGTGCAAAAAAAAAAAAAGGCTCAAAGAATATCAGCATCTGAAAATAAAGTTGTGTTACCTTTCAATTAGTCTTCATGAGCTATGTTTGAAATTCCATTTGTAGGATTTAAGCATCACAAAAAATGATAACAAGCAATTCTCACAGACATTTATCCTAAAATAAATTCAACAAAAATAAGATATTAATGTGAAGATCCTCACTACCATCTTCTATGGGATAGCAAGAAATGTATGTATTTTCAGTAATAAAAAAATAATAAAGGTAATTGTAGTATATTTATTACATGTAGATACACTAAATACCAATTATTAAATAAGTATGAAAGATGTATATATGTGAAGGAGTACATAAAACTATAAAAATATATCTACTTAGGAACACTAGAAAAATATGAAAAATTTTAAATAGCTGAAAATAGACCTGGTTGGTAGACTTTTACCATGTTTTTTAAAGTTGTAGTTATTTTGAGGGGAGACAGATTTAATACTTATATTTACAAAACCTGTCCTTGCTATGAAATACATCAATGACTCTCAGTTAAAAAGCAATCTGAAGTGGGCTTAAAGCACTGGGTTGTAGGTTTTTTTTTTTTTTTTTTGAGAGAGAGAGGGAGCGAGCGAGAGCGAGCACGCACGCATGTATGAGTGGGGCAGGGCAGAGGCACCCAGAGAGAAAGAATCTCAAGCAGGCTCCACACTCAGCACAGAGCCTGACGCGGGGCTTGATCTCAGGACCCTGAGATCATAACCTGACCAGAAATCAAGAGTCGGACGCTTAACTGACTGAGCCACCCAGGCGCCCTTAAAGTTTCTAAAATCAATTTTTGGTCAATATTTCCTAACTAAGGCAACCTTGGACTAGTAAATGAAGTATATTCTATCAGGCATAATTTCACCATTTCTTGCTAACTTGAGGCCATTCTCAGGAACATCAATTGTTGTACTATATTCCCTAAGAGAGATGACATCTGCCAGTGCAGGAGAATGTGTGCCCCAACCCCCACCCCATAGACAATAAAGCACTGCTATGGATCCATTCCAGGTAATGTTTTCTCTTTTGCCTTTGGGAGGCAGTGATGCAGAGTGGTTACAAGTACATGCTCTGGATTCACGCCCAGATCTGACACTCAGCTCCGTCATTTACTAGTATTTGCATGCCAATGGTGTTACACAGTAAACTAGTATTTACTAGTTGTAGGATCTTGTGCCGTAGCCTGTCTAAGCCCTGGTTTGCTCATCTAACAAAATAAGTCTGTGTGATTACTTACTTCAGAGTTGTTGTAAGGATCAAAACCATAATCCACTAAAGTGCTTGACAAAGTACTTGCACACCCTAAGTAGTAAATAAATGCCAGCTAATATCGGTCTCTGTCTGGCGGTCATCTAAGGTGTCATCAACCTTGCTTCTTACCATCACCAATAACTATTGTTAATTCTTGTCTCTATCCACCGGTCCCCAACGCTCTGAGGCATCCCTCCAAACCAGGGCTCCCAGGAATAGTCTGATAACCATCTGTAATAGTGCTGCCCCAAAGGAAATATAATGTGGACCACAAATGCAAGCCACATAGGTAATTTTTAACTTTCTAGTGGTCACATTAAAAAGCAAAACAGAAGAAGTTAATTTTAATAATGGACTTTATTCAACTCAATGTCCAAAATATTATTTCAACATGTAATCAATTTAAAAATATTCCATTCTTTTTACATTTTTTCTTTTTTTTGTACGAAGTCTGCTAAGTCTGATACGTGTTTGATACCTACAGCATGTCTGAACTCAAATGGGGCACATTTCAAATGCCAAACGGTCATACGTGGCCAGCAGCTACATTATTAGTTGCTTGTTACTTTGAAGATTATGACCACAGAAAGACATCCCCCCTCTTCAAAAACATCAAAAGCCATTTATTAAAGAAACCAATGGATGGACAAAAGGAAAGAGAGGAGGAGGAAGGGAGGAAGCGCAGATGTTGCGGACCTGCATAGACCTCTGGGCCTCGTGTTGCATTAAGCACTTGAGCCACGGGGTCAGAGAGAATGGGTTCAAATCCCACTTCCCCCACTGACTAGCTGCAACAAGACTTTCACCAATAATCTCTTTAACTCTCTTATTTCCCGGGGATAAGCTATGGATAAAAATAATCTCTCTTTCATAAGATCGTTATGAGTTTAAAGGTTGTAGAGGGAAAGTAGTTTCCATACATAAAGCTCTGCTTTGTCAAAGGTCAGAAATGGGGGTAGGAAACATTGATGAAGGGGATATGGAGCAAATTAGCTTGAGGTAATAAAGGGGCCACAGTAGAGGGAAAACTGTTCATATTATAGTCAAAATGCCTGCGTTAAAAATGCCCAGTTACACAAAACAACTTAAACAGTGGCAGCTATTAATAAAATGAATGCAGTGACATTTCTAAAGTCCTCAACGGTTTGCTACCTCGTCAGTCTGCCTCTCTTCTTGGCAGTAGCATAAGCAAGGGGGAGGAGGGGAGGGCGGCTGATCGCCAGAATTTGGAGAACCAAGGTTTTTTAGGAGTGCCCATATTAACCACAGCTTCTGGCCTCAATGAGATGGGACTACTGAACGTGCCTAAATCTATCTTTGAAGGATGAGGTTCCCGTCATGCCACAAATGTAATCTGAATTATTACTCTTCACTGTATAAATACGTAAAATTAGATGAAATGTTTACTGTCCCTAAAACTTTCCCGGAAATTCAGTTTTGTGAAGGTTCCTGATACTCTGTTTTAAACTTGCTCTTCCTATTTTTTGAGTATTTTATTAAGATTTTCTTTATTTATTTGAGAGAGCGCGCGAGTGAGAGAGAGAGCACAAGCGGGGGAGGGGGCAGAGGGAGAAGCAGACTCCCTGGGAAGGGAGCCCAATGCAGGTGGATCCCAGGCCCGCAGGACAATGACCTGAGCCAAAGACAGCCGCTTAACCAACTGAACCACCCAGGCGCCCCTTAAACTTGCTCTTATGTGCTCCCACCCTTCCAAGAAAAATCCAATTAAAAACAAAACAACAACAACAACAACAACAAAGTGAGTCTGGTCTGCAAATGAAGATTTTTAATATTTACCCATCTTAATAATCCAAGTCACTATACTCTCTAATTTATGTTGAGTTTCTTAAGGACAACAAACATGACGTCTCTATTCCAGGGACCTTGTAAACCAAACTTTCTCTAGAAAGTATTCTATATAATATCAGTGTCCCTTGAGATTACATATGTCCCATAAAATCAAATAAAAATAACAGGTCCTACTAAAATGGATTCAGCTTTGACACATTTTGTTTACTGCAAGACTTCTTGGAGTCTTTAATACACTCACGTACACAGATTTCAAACTGCTATGCTCAGCCATTATTATCATTTTACCAGTCTACAAATGAGAAAAATAGTAATATGAATTGAGAATCACATGATAGGGAGAGAGTCTAATTATCCCAGGGAAACAGACATTCTTTACAGATCTTGCACTGAGTTTCTGGCCTGATGTGCTGTGCGTTGTCCATTTCTCCCTTTTATCATCCCTGATAAATATCAATCTTGAATACATATATAGCAATTAACCCATCAGAAGCCTCCAAATGAAGACAATTTATTATACAGGGAGGGAGAAAGAAGGGAGGAGAAAGGACTGGAGGAGGAAGAAGGGGGGAGGGGAGAAATTCCTTTGAATAACTTAGTGTAAACATCACTTCATACTCGCAGCTAGGCCAAAATGCCTAAATGCTTTCATCAGGATGAAGGGACATGAAATACACACTTGTACCTAACCTAGCCCTTGGAAAATAAGCCTCATTTTCAAAACAACCAAACAGCTGCTCCGTAGAAGCAGAGCACAATTCATCCTTTCCAGCCTTTATTTTTAGATGCCTCTTAAGCAAAACAATAATTTTCTAAAGAATGTCATTAAGATCCGTAGGTGTCATCTCATTATTTTCGAGTGTTAATTCGTGTCATATCAGTCACACATTTTTCCCTCCGAAATCACATCATTATATCATAGTCCATAACAAATTTCTTGCCTTTGAATAAAAGAATCTATAAATTTAAAAATGTATAGAGTCTAAAACAGGACAATCTACCCAGAATGTTAGGGTCACTCACAGATTTAAACAAGGGGGGCCTAAAAGTCAGCCCCATTTTTCAAATGATAATTTGCAGACCTGTGCATGTCTAAAAAAATGTGTTACCTTTATCATCTAAAGCACATTTTACAAAATGTATAAGGAAAAAGAATATGTTTAATAGATCATAGGATTCCATGGGCAGAAGTGAATGCTAATTGCCTGTCGGAATCCTTAATGAAACCTAATTGCTGGCTTGAGCTGTCACCACTGACCCTGGTAACAGACTAGTACACCCTTCATAAACCTAATTCAGCATAATCCTCCTTCATTACGGTTATTATAGCTCTGCAGTGGGACACGTCTGAAAATAAACTCAGCTGCCTCTTCTCTAAATGGAGGTGTCACTTCTCCATCCCGGAGCAAGTTAAGTGTTGATGGCAGAAGTCACCCTTACAATAAGTGGTACCACTTCACAGCCCAGATCGCCTTCCAAACCCAGCCTCAACATACCCCCTGCAAGGCCACTGCAGAAACCACCACCATGCTCCACGGTGATGGGGGAGGGGCCAGGGGCTAAAAAACCGGAAACAACCTGAAAGCAGCAAACCATCACCCACCACCAGCAGGCAAATGGGAAAAGTGGAAGAAATTATTTCTTGTTAAAACAACTGGGTTTGATTTAGGAAATCCATGTGTAAATCCATTTCATTTACAGCCTACGTGTCAGATATTGAGTCCAAGAGATAGTCCCTTCAATTTGCTTTGAAGGTTGTTTTTTTTTGCGGGGGGTAGAAATACTTTAAAATAGGAAAACATGGGGCGCCTGGGTGGCTCAGTCGTTAGCGTCTGCCTTTGGCTCAGGTCATGGTCCCAGGGTCCCGGGATCGAGCCCCCCATCGGGCTCCCTGCTCAGCGGGAAGCCCGCTTCTCCCTCCCCCACTCCCCCTGCTGGTGTTCCCTCTCTCGCTGCGTCTCTCTCTGACAAATAAATAAAACCTTAATAAAAAAATTTTTTAAATAAAATAAGAAAACATGACTTCAATTAAAAACATTAACCTTACCTCTCGTATGCAACAATTCCCACAATCTGTTACTCTGCAGCAGGTGCCCAGACCCCAAAGATAAACAAATCACAAAACACACGCAGGAAGAGCGCACCACTTTGGGGAGGTAGAGGAACAAGTAAATGGGACACAACGCGAGGCATATTCCTAAAGAATGGGTGAGGTAAGACAGGAAGGCAGATCAAGTGACAATGAACTCTCCTAAGGATCACAGGGACAAGTCAAACAAAACATCTACAAAGACATAAAAATCAGACTAGACGTTAAAAAACAGAGGCGGAGAAGATTATGTGACCAAGTGTGAAAAAGAATTTAAGGGAAGAGTAACAGTAACAGCAGGAGTGGACGCCCATGATTTCAGCTGTGAGAAAGGTTTGCGGAAGGGTGACAGGGAGCTAAGAGAGGCAGGGGTGCCAGTCAGGGTGGGGGGAACAAGAGCCTGCGAGTCTCGAATGCTCTGCTACGGAGTCTGCATTTCAGCGTGGACCATTTTGTGTGTTTTTTATATATTTACATATTTTTATATATATATTTTATATATAATACATATTTTATATATATATTTTATTTAATTTTTTAAAGATTTTATTTATTTATTCGGAGAGAGAGAGCACAAGCTGGAGAGGGGGCAGAGGGAGAGGAAGAAGCAGATTCCCTGCCGAGCAGGGAGCCCAACATGGGGCTCCATCCCAGGACCCTGGGATCATGACCTGAGCCGAAGGCAGACGCTTAACCCACTGAGCCACCCAGGCGCCCCTAAATTAGGTATTTTAGACTACAGGAGAATATAGTAAACACATACGTTCCCACCACCCAGCTTTGGGGGGGGGGGAAGCAATAAAACCACACCCACATCTCAGCCCTCACCCACCCCTTTCCCCCAACATACCCCCTGTATTTGGGTGTTTAACCTTCTGTCATTTGCTGATGCTTTTACTACAGACACAGGCATCTCCAAACAACATAAGGTGGCAAGACAGATTCCGAGCAGGAGAGAGAAAATATCAGACGTGTTTAAAACAAAACTCTGTGGTGTGGGGGTAGACTGGCCTCCACACTGGAAGCAGTGGGAGAGCTGACAAAAGGTGTGGAGAGAGCTGTCGTCACTGAAGGACTGTCATAATGAAGAGAGAAGGGGCAGCCTCCGCCTTGGAGGGCGTTCGTGGGGCAAGGAGGAGGTAGGCCTGAATGAACCGTGCCCAGTGAAGCCCGAGGCAGGATGTGGACAGAAGTGACAGGCCCGGGCCGACACCGATGAGGGTGATGAGGCAGATCAGCCAGGGCACAAAGCCCAACCTGGTAAGGGCCAGGAGCACAGGGGCAGGAGGACCTGACGAGGGAGTGACAATGGGGAAGGCTGCCCAGAGAGGTGGGAGGTAAGGTGGTCTCAAGGGACAGTTTTGACAAGCAACGCTGAGTGGGAGGATTCCTGGGCAGGGGAACAGCGTAACTAGAGGTGGAAAAAATTATTGGGCCTGTTCAGGAAACAGCTGCAGCTTGGGCAAAACCCTGGGGGACATAAATCTGAAGAAATCAGAGGGCCACATGGGGGATTATTTGCGGAGAACCTTAAATATCAAGATGAAGTGTGTATGGTGTGTACACGTAATTCATAATAAATTCACTTTCATGACCATGAAATCTGCCTTAATCCCCTTTACTTGGGAACTAAAATAATGGCAACAGCCAAACTTGTGATTTGGGGGATAACATCAATGATATCATTGCTGATTATAGTCCTATATGCAGAACAGGCTGTCTTGGTTAAGGGCAGGCTGGCGAATCTGCCGGGACACAGCGTCATGGAGGGTCTCCCTCTCACTTTAAAAACTAGTAACCCAGGGGAGCCTGGGTGACTGAGTCCATTAAGCGGCTGTCTTCGGCTCAGGTCATGATCTCAGGGTCCTGGGATCGAGCCCCACATCGGGTTCCCTGCTCAGCGGGAAGTCTGCTTCTCCTCTCCCTCTGCTGCTCCCCCTGCTTGTGCTCTCTCGCTCAAATAAATAAATAAAAATCTTAAAAAAAAAACAAAAAAGTAACCCAGAGGTTGAATAATGAGTAATTCTGCCTCTTCCTCTTTAATATAAGGTACAAAACGCATAAAGGAAGTTAAGCATATTCTAATCAATGTATCTAAACCTGCAAAAACAATTTTGTCTTATGCCTTGTCCTCCAAATGTTCCTGCTACTTAATCCTTCTGATATGTATACTCCCTTGATCTGCAAGGTTCCCTAGGTTTGAAAAATGAGGGGAAAAAATTATCACATTTTTTAAAAGTTCCCAAGTAAAGCAAAATAATATTAAGAACCAAAGTGTCAGTAACTTCAGAAAACAACTTAGGGATGTGATCCATCTCAAGTGAACAAATTACATGTGTATAATAAATAGCACACCGATACCTGTTTAATTTTCAAAAATCACATACAGTCATTAACATGATGTAATTTTCCCAGAGCACTGAACCTATTAGAGACTAAATAATAAAAACTCCATTCCATTCTTTGAAAAATAGAAATAGTAATTGTACCCACTTCATACGGTCATTAAAAAAATTTAATGAAAGCACTTCAAGCACTACGAACCCGGGGATAGAGTCAGCAATGATACATATAAGCCATGGCTACTGCTATCCAACATCCGTATAGGGTGGAAAATTCTAATTCTGAACCAAGTCAATGTGATTACTGGTGGAAAGGCTTATTAACTTAGTAGAAGAGATAGGGAGATAAGCATATATAAGATGAGACACAGCTCACCAACATATAAGTGCAAAGTGCTTTGGGACTATAAAGAAAGGAATGTCAGGGAAGGTGAAGCTTTAGTTGAATGTGCAGGGGCTAAGCAGGCAGCAAAGGGGACAGGTTGGTCCGGGTGGGAGTGTAACAAAGACAGGAGAATTCACCACCACCAAGTGTTAGGGCACTAACATGGACAGAAAGAACAGTAGATAATGGGAAGGGAGTCAGGGGTTAAAGAAGCTTTATCATGCAGGTAATAAGAATCAAAAGAATTTAAATATTATTAAAGACTGTAAAAAATAAATAAATAAATAAACCTCAGAGAGAGGAAAGAGTAGATGAATATAGGATAGGCAGCCTCTGAAGCTCTTGAACAATTCCCAAGAGGCAGTGAGGATGGAGGGTACAGAGCAAACTAAAGATATGTTAGAGGGTCTAAAGACTGGTAGGCTTCCTGATTGATATTTGCAGGTAGAAGCTAAGGGGTGCTGAGAATGACTTGTTGAAAAGAACCCCAAGTGCCTGGTTTCAGCAGCTAACTCAACAGATGGCAGGGTCACTGACTCAGACAGGAAATATAGAAACAGCACATTTTGTGGCAAGAAATTAGGGAGCTCAGTTTGGTGGAATTTGGAGACCCAAACAGACAGAAATACCAGATAAACCCAACTGTTTGGAACCAAGCGGAGGGGTCTGGAATGGCGATGATAACCAAACAGATCCACTGAAATGGAAACATGTCGTTCATGCTCTCATGGGCCTGACGAGGGCTGAGTGAGTGACTCCCGGCCTCTCCTGAGCTCTAAAACTAACCAGGAACAGGATCATTCAAGCCAGTGTAGTAAAAACCTTAAGTGACTACCATAAGAGCCTGAGGACAGAGGTGGATGGACTCCTTAGCTCTGTGATTCTCAAAATGTAGTTGGTCAAGGACCAGGATTATTAGAATCACCTGGGAGCTCCTTAGAAACACAAATTCCCAAACCCCACCCCAAGCCTACTGACTCAGAAGCCGGAGTGGGCGTGGAGAATAGTACTCTGTGTTTTAACAGCCCTCTGGGTGATTCTGATACCCACTAAAGTTTCAGATCCACTGCCCTAGCTACTGCCCCCCATTACCTGAATACAAAGGAGTATGAAAAAAAGAATTCCCAGGAAATGGACTTCCAAAGACCTGAGGACATTAAGTCTAAGTAGAGGGTAGGTAAAGGATAAAGCATTGGGAACTTTTGCTAATTTTCAAAACAGAGGGAGTCTTCCCTGTGAGCTAAAAATCTGTAAGGCAAATTAGATCGAGTCAGTGGCCCACGCAGTAGAGCTTCCTAATTTAGCATATATGGTTCAGTACTAAAATATCAAACATCACAAACGCAAAGAAGATGTTCTGCTCGTCAGAGCACATCACACCACCGGCCAATCTTTCTCATTTTCTCATCAACCTCCCAACATCAAGCATTTGTGGGGATGGCTGCCTAGGGTTACGGGACCTCTGGATATGCGATAGGCCTCTGGGTCAAGCTAACTGACCAGGCTCAGGACAAAACCCTTGAGCTGGGCCTTATTTAGTCCCCTAAGGAACTAAGCTAAATCACCCACGTATCAAACTTTATACACGAAATTGATCTAAGAATGGTCACAATATGTTTTTTCCCGGAGCAAGGACCACGAGACAAGTCAAACAAAAGCTTGATGGGAGAGCAAAACAAAACCAAGCCAAGAAATACAGAACCAACAAGCAAAAGAGAAAGGAAATTAAAACAATGTTAATTGCCATTTATAGTGCAACTTAGACGCATAACCACCCCCAGCCCACAAGGAGCCACTATTACCTTTTATCCCCAGCTACTTCAAGTCCTCATCCACAAGCATTGCCTCATATCCTCCCATTCACAATTATAAATAATTCAGAGATTATTTTCATAATCAGTGTGCATATAATATATGGCAAAGGCATGGCTGGTCTGGGGAACAGGGACTTCCTCACCCTCGCAGTGCAAAAATCGCAACCAGATCTGCGTTTTTCCTAGGCTTTCTCCCCCTGACCTCTCCAAGGGGTACTCACTCTCATGACCTCCCGGCCTGCATGCAGTCCACATTGGGGATTCTTGGCTGTAAGAACCCGTTCTGCTTCAAGAACACATCTTACATACTATGAACCTGCTCTAATGACGTTTTTTCCAAGCTGTCCCTTTCTTCTAACAATCCCTCCTGTTGGGAGGGTGATATGAAGATCAATGAGTTAATGTTTGTCAAATACTTTAGGCTTCTCAGACGAAAGGCAACATTAAAGTTCAAGAGACCAGAGGCTGACATTACACTAGAAGTGTATTTGGGCTTCAAAGAAGGAAAGAAATCAAGGCTGCAAAGACACTCCTTTGTGAAGACTGGCTACCTTCTGCATTCTTGCTAAAAGCAGGCAGATTTATTCTTAACATTCTTTAATTAACTGGATCCCAACATTAGAAATACAAGGATCTTTATATTAGCGCCAGACCCTTGTTATATAGTAAGTGGCACACAGGGCAAAGGATCCTTTTCTCTGCCCTTTCTAAGTGGCTTTTCCTCCCCAAGCTTCCCTACTGTCTGAGCATGCAATTCTCAATCTCCTCCTATAGAGGGGCCACATGAAAACTGCCAGCCAACAAGTTTTCTTTGAGCCAACAGACCAAAAAAAAAAAAAAAAAAAGGTCAAAGACAAAGCTTTATGTGTATGTTGGCAATGCATGTGAATTTAGGCTGCTGGAAAAAAAATGACCCACACAAAGAGCACATTCATGACCACATATAGCTCCTCAAACATATAAATAGCCATTCTTGACCCAACACCTACTCTGTGCGAGGCACTGTGTCGGGAGGGTAACATACAGCATTCCACTGAATTCTCCGCAGATATGCTGGCAAAGTTAGATGCTCCTGGGCCCCACTTTGTAGATGAGAGAATTGAGACTCCAAAGGACTGCAAAGTTTGTCCAACATTACCCAGCGAAAAAGTGGTGGAGCTGGAATTCAAACCTAGCTACATTTCAAACTTTTCCCAAAGCTGGATCCCCTGCTCCAGCACAATGCTAGACAGGAAAGTTGCAGAACTTGCTACACCCCGCTTGGCCTGCTCCAGAAGCACTCCATGGGGCTCAGACAGGGCAGGGTAAATTCAATCAGTAAGGGGAGATCACAAAGTCTTATTTCAAACATTCGTTTTCATCTCTTCTTTACCAAAACTTGTTTTCCCTCGTTCTTTTTGATTCGGCCCAAGCAGTAACGATTTAACTGGCTAATTACGTATTTCATCTTATCTCTTCCCCTGGCCTTATCTCTAACAAAGTGCACAGCACAGCGCTGAGGCTTAGAATGAGTTCGAATTCTACAAGGCCCTTGGTGACAAAGAAGTTCAAATGCAACACAGCAGGTGAAAAAGAACAAGCATATGGAACTCAGGTGGGCTACACCGTGCAATCAAAGGGTTTATGTTTGCTTCCCTGGAGCAAAAAAAAACAGAAATCCTTAATAAGGAGGGAGGACATTAGGGGGAAAAAAAATCCTCCTAGTTTTTGATCCCGGTCTATCCATTCAGGCCAAACACAAATTCTCCTAAAAATTCTTTTTCTCTGGATTCTTTAGGTTCTTCCATATTAAAAGAATCTGACTGTTCTCTTCCCATGACAGCTGTCCGGCCCACACAGTATGCACAAACCTGAATAACTAAAGTGTGAATAATAACTGTGTTTAAGCCAATGATGGAAGCTGGGTAAGCAGGGGGATTAGCAAGAACGAGAGCTTCCCTTCAGCCATGCAGGGCCTATACCTCCAATAAAACTCCTGTCAAGGGGCTGTTCTTGAGATAAGAGAAGGTGTTTGTATAGGGGCTTAGATAAACACCCCACATTGTACTCTTTCTGCTCCAATGTACTGGCCTGAGGCTCACGGAGGCTGGACCTCTGCCACCTCAGCCAGGACTCAGCCACTGTGAATACTACTACAACCCCACTTCAGCCCAGCGAAGAGGCAACCTTGAAAGGCAACCGACGTACAGAAAGCTTCTGCCTCATAAGGAACCTTTCTAGGCGGGATCTGCTGAATCCTGGACCATCAGGCTACAACAAGAGATTCTGTTTTTATCAAGTTTCAGAGGGACGAAAAGTAATCCTCACAACCTTACAAAAGCAGTAACGACCTTTAAACGTAGAGAAAACAGTAACAAACACACTGACCCGTCCATGGACTCGTTCTGCACTTCATGGCCACCCATGTGGATTAGGCGAAAGAGCATCACGCTGCGCAGCTCCCACTCACTAAGGCTATCATTTCCACGGCACAAGCTTTTAACCCCGTCACCAAAAGATAAGCAACTTTAATGCGAGGTTCTGGAATGCTGCAGTATTATGGCCAACTGCTGTCAAGTGCCTCTTTCAAAGGGAATCAAGTGCATTCTAATGAAAACAGGCATGGGCCAATTAGTGCCAATTAAAATTTAGATGGTCACACAACTGCTGCTTGTAGAAACAGCATCAGGCATGGAGGTGTGTCCAAAAAGAGAGACCTATGCTCCTCTGGAAACACCTGGCTCCCATAAGTGGGTAATATGCTTCTAGTTTAATTTCTGTTATCTATCTATCATCAATCTATCGTACCCCAAATAGCTAGATTTTTGAGGTTTTTTTTGGATGACTCTCATTTTGCACAAGCTGTTTCTTCTACCTGGAATGCACTCTTCTAATCACTCCTGCAGGTAAGCACTCCCTTAGCCCTATAAACTCAGGGCACACCTTACCCCTCATCTCCAGAACCAAGCCTTCCCTGCCTCTCACAGCACTTCTCCCTCACTATGTTGTAATTCATGATCAGCCTGTGGGTTTCCTCCAGGAGGCTGCAGTTAGAGCTTGTTTAAGTGTCTTTGTATCCTGTTTTCCTAGCACAGAGTAGAAGCTCAATACCAGGTTTGTTGAATGAATGGGTGAACCAATCCAGTTTAAGAAATTAACACATTGGTGGAACCCTGTAACCGTATATTCAGCCTGCAGTCTAGAGATTCCTCACCTTCACAAAGAGCCTGCAACAGCCAGTTCCTGGACAGACTGAAGCGCAAACCCCGCGATCTCCTTGAATTGTAGGTGGGGTTGGGGTTAGGGGTGACAGGAACTGAAGGAAGTGGAAGGGAATGCTAGGTAGGGGCGCCGCTACCTCACTACTCCCTCAAAAAGGTGTAAAACCCACTTAACAAGTATTCAAAACCCAGATTTAGGGGTCATGCCAGCGAGAAAGGAGGGGCGTATTAACAACACCCTCAGAACTCGTTAATACTCAGAACTTTGAAAGTCTGAGGTGGAGATCTGCTCTGAAATTATGTGGTCACAGGTTTTCCCTATGAGCCAGCCCGACCACCCAAGTAGGGCCAAGAAGGCCTTAAGTCCGGTGGCATGGCTGGGGCCTAGTGGGAGGGCATAAGAACTTCTCTTCTTCCCAAGATCCTGCCCCCCCCCCCCCGGGGAGGCGGTGGGAAGAGGGGTGTCGGGGAGCAGCGTTCCTCTCCCGCTGGAACAGCAGCAACGTCTGTTCTCCTCTCCTCCTCTGCCCTCACCGCTTGGGTATCTCCAGCTGCCCTTTCCAGGCCCTCGCCCGGTTCCCCAAGAACAGGGGGGAACCGGGAGGAGGGGGCGCGGAGGTGGGTTTCCCCGCAAACTCTCCGGACAGCGCTTCACCTTCCACCTTAACCAACCAGACAGGACGTGCGCCTCACGTCGAGCAGCTCCCACCCGGGCCGAGAACGCCCGCGGCCCGGCCACCTCGCGCCCCCGCCGCTCTGCCAGCGTCCCGGGCCGCCGATCACAAGCTGGCGCTGCCAGCGTTGCCCCAGTCCTCGGCCGGACGCCCGGAGCGCCGAGGCGGCCCCCCACCTCCGGCCCGACTCCCCTGCCGCAGACGGCGCTTACCTGCTTACATGGCCCCGTCGGTGCCCTGGAGTCCCGCGCGAAAGGCTGTCCTCCGCGGCGGCGGCGGCGGCAGAGCCCCAATTCCCTAAGGAATTGATTCCAGTGGCTGGCGGAGGAGGGGCGGAGGGAAGGAGCCGGAGGAGGCGAAAGGGGAGGGAGGTTTCCGCTGCGATCCCGGCGCACCGACAAGGAGAAAAGGAGAACCACCTCAGCACGGGGTTGTCCCGCCGGAGGGGGGCCGGGGCCAGGAGGCCCGGGAGGATGGGTGAGCTGGGAGGGGAGGGGCCGCCCGCGGCCACTGGGTGTCTGCGGCTCCCCGAGGACCTCAGCCGGGAGGGCCGGCAGCGGAGCGAGAAGCCGCGAGGCAACCTGCCCCGGGACTGCGCCCGCAGCGCCCGCTCGCCTGGGGGAGAAAAAGTTGGGCAGAACTTTCCGGGGCCGCGAGAGCCCGGGCGGCAGGAAATGCGAGCGGCCGGGAGAGGAGGGAGGAAGGGGCCGTGCGATGGGAGGGGACGGAGCAGGCGCTGGCGGCCGCGGCTCCCCCACCCCCGGGCCGGGCGGCGGCGCGGGGGGCCGGAGGCGGAGGGAGCGCG
Source organism: Eumetopias jubatus (assembly GCF_037043125.1). NCBI lineage: Eukaryota > Metazoa > Chordata > Mammalia > Carnivora > Otariidae > Eumetopias > Eumetopias jubatus. The sequence continues at coordinate 39,701,903 of NW_028274818.1, forward strand.
GGGCGCGCGGCCGGGGGCGGGGAGGAATGCGCCCGGGAGGCGCGCGCGGCTGGGCGGCTGGGGAGCTGCGGGGGGGGGGGGGGAGCCTGCGCGGGGGAGCGCCGAAACTTGGAGCCCGAGCTCCCGGGCTGGAGGCGCGCCGGCCTTAGGGACGTCACAGCGCTGGAATCCGAGGAATGCCGGGCGGCAGGAGCTCCTTGTGCAGGCCCGGGAGAAGTCGCGCACTTTCGGTGCGGTGGCTTTGGGAAATGTTTAAAGGTGAGGGCTGAGGAGGGAGGACGGGTGAAACTCCCTGGAGTCAGAGACGTGGGAGTGGAGGAGGAAAAGCGACCACAGCCGGCAAGACCTAGCGCCGCTCCCGGCGGGGGCGGGGAGGGGGGCGGGAAGGAAAAAATCCCACTTCGAAAACCGCAGGGGCAAGGCAGAGGCCGCGACTGGCCCGCTCCGGCGGTGAGCAAGGACAGTCCATCTCATTTGGGGGAAACCCTCGGAGCCGGACGACCCCAGGCAGCCACTGCACGGAGGGGAAGACAGCCCAGGAGAAAGTAAGGTGACTTCCCCGAGCAGACAATCCCAGGGTTCTCTCTCCGGGACACCAGGAGTCTCTGCGTCCTGGATCTGGGGTTCTTAACCGCCCCCCCCCCGGACTCCCCCAGCGCGCGCGTTCGCAAAAGCAGTTTCTGTGGGCTGGGAGCTGGAAGATGTCGTTTCCCCGGTTCTTTCTGTGCCGCAGCCTCGCCCCACCCTGCCTGGGTGGGCACTGGGAGGGAACTTCCTTAGCACTTTCAGAGGTGGAGTTAGGGCGACGCAGCTGCGTGATGGGAAAAGGCACCCAGCCAGACGAGGAAACCTGGGTTTAGGACCTGCCCTGCCCGTGACCGAAGGGATGACTGAGGAGTATCCCAGCCCCTGAAAGCCTTGGTTTCTGTAGCTGTAAAATCGTTTTCCTAATATTTTCTATTTCTCCGTGGTCCTTCGCTTGGCCAAAAACATGTCTTAGGGGTCTTTTACCTAACCGAGACTCACAACCCAGTTCTTTCAACCTTTCTTAGGTTGAAAAAGGTCCTTGAAGTCATTGTCACAGAAGATGTCCCAAATGACTTCAGTGTCCCACAACTCATACAAAAATCCGGACCTCTTGGGGAAGAGAACTGGGAACCAAAAAGCAAAACCTGTTGTGCCCATCATGTACAGTTCGTGGTGACTCTGACTTCTCCAAGTATCTGCCAACCTCCAGAACAATAAAGAAGTCGAGAAGGCCCCAAAGGGATGGAAGGAAAAGGCTGCAGAGAATTAAACGTCAGTTTCTCAAACTTTCAAGGACATAGCTGGATAGCTTCAGTATGGACTTGCTGGATTCCAAAAAAGAAAAGAATGCCGAATTCTTTACTGTGCTATGGGAAGCATGGAAAGCACTTTTTATGTGCACCTGTATTATTATCCCATTTCCTAGATGAGAAAAGTGAGGGCTGAAGAAATCACCTGTCTTACCAAGGGTCCCACAGCTTGTGAAATAATAGGATAATAGATCCTAGTCTGGCCCCAAAACACAAGCTCTTAAATTCTTCAAAATTTGACCAAAATAGGATTAAAATTATAAATGAGGAAATACCTGCAGGCTCTCAAAGGAATACAGATGAGAGGCCTTTGGTGCCTTAGAGGAAAAGATGTGGTATTTGTGTATTGTCCCTCTGTGATACCGAACTCCCAGCACAGCACAAGGAGACAGTTGGGGTGTTAGAAGAATAAAGGTTGCATGTAGACATAGAATTCTGGTTCTGCCTCTGACCAGCCACGTGACCCTGAACAAGCCACTTCACCCCTAGGCCTAAGTTTATTTTTTAAGTGGAGTGTGACATGGAGGTCAGAGTTTGGTTGAATTGCTTCATCTCTGAGGTCTTTCCTGGGTCTGAACTTGAATGAACGTATACTCCTCCAGGCAGATGGCATGCCTATGGAGGAAGCTCAGTGATAAAGCCAGGATGTCTTGGAGAGAGGACTGTTTTCACGCTGCCTTTGGAATCAGAATGAATGTTGGGAATGCTGCTGAGTGATCTGTGGCCAAAACAAAACACACAAACACACCAAGATTTAGCACTAAGTCTGTGGCCTCTTTTTAATTTAAATAATTTTACTTCTAAATTAAAAAAAATGCACACACACATTATCAGTTTAAAAGCCCATATAACAAAAAAATAAAAATAAAAAATAAAAGCCCATGTAAAGTACGTCTGGCCAGCCACTTTTCTCTTTCTTTAGAATAGATCGCGGAAAAGCAATACAAGTTACATTTTTTAACCAGGATGTCTGGTGCGAAATGAAGAAAGCCTTTCATTCTCTAAATAAATATATAAAAACTAGTCACAAGCTGCTTTTGAAAAAACAAAAAAAATTTCCTAAGTCTACATCACACTCAAGTCTCCTTAGTATGTGTCAGAGGGAACAGGATGGTTGATGGCCTGGGTCCCAAACACATCACTGCAGACTGACTTTAAAACTTTGTGGTTTTAGGAACTTGTCAATATTAGGCCCCAAAATACTTCAACTGTTCTAAGCCTGACTCAAACTATAAATACAGGCAGAATTTCATGGGCCTTCATGATTCCTCTCACCTTCAATATATTCCTCATACTAATTTATTAATTTTATACCTTCAGAAACACTGAAATCGCTTGAAAGCAAAACAAAACAAGTTCACCAAAAGTGAGCAGGCCCTTTTAGGAAAACTCTTAGTGATATTTAGGGACCTGCAAATGTTAAAATCATATATATTATTTGTGTATTTGTTTTTATCCTTTCTCTAATTCCAATTCCTAATAGAATATTTGGAAGCTTACAATAATAGTGGGAAAGAATAATGGGGAGCTTTTTAAAAATACACATGCTCTCTGTATCCCCTACTCCACATATCTTATTCATCTTATTCTCTGAGTCTAGGGTGGAGGCTTCGGTTGGTATCTGTATATGTGTATCTATCATTTTTTTAGACAGTATTTTATTGAGACATAATTCACATTCAATCAAAAGCACAATCCTAAGTATACACACCACTTGATGATTTTTTTCATATACATCCATATGACCACCACTCAGTTCAAGATACAGAAAATGTCCATCAGCACATTTCCCTCCTGTGATTTTTCGGTCAGTATCAGCTTGCCAAGCTAACTTCTGCTGGTTAGCTTTTGCTCGTTCTCAAACTTCATATAAATGGAATTACAGTGTGTGTGTGTGTATACATATAACAATTTGCTTATCCATTCTCCTGTTGATGTATTGGGCAGGTATATTTTGAAAACATTTCCCAAGTAATTCTGTTATCCTGGCCCCCTCTAACTCAGAACCACTGACTTAACAGCAAAAATGTAATAAAATAAGCCTAGCTTATTAACACCTACAAAGACATATTAAGCAACAGAGAAGGAAAGAAAGAGAACACTTTGGGAGAACCAAATTTAAGAGGGCTTTAATCGTAGTATACATTCAGAGCTCCTTGTTAATGAAAACGAATTAGCAAATTGTGATATGAACTTCTTGTTATCTAGTGATTTTCTTCAAACTACATGATTCTGCAGAGCTGTTGTGTACAGCCACACTCTAGAAAGAGTAATTCACATGCATAATTGGTACTTTCAGCAAAATTTAAAGTACACGATGCCACTCCATGTGCTAGAATAGTCTGGAGTGTGAATGGCGTCCTCTAGAGTTGTACCATGTGGTGACCATGGTATTACAAATTTTCCCTTTAGAAATTGTCTCAGGGTACCTGCTTTAGAAAAATCATTTCTGAAACAGGAGACCGAGCCCTTCTTCCCTCCTGGTGCATCTTTGAGGGGGAGAGAAGGGGCCACAGCCCAGCCTCTCCCCAGGTCGACTAAGCCAGTGAGTCACATTCTTCTCAAATATTGATAAAATAATGAGAGACTTTTGTGGAAGTATAGATTAGATGAAAGTGCTGAACGTTTATTTGGATTTGCTCTCCAGGCTCTTTTGGAGGCTCTCCATACCTGCACCCTTTTGTGTTACATACTGTCTCCAGTTCATCATCTGTCCTAATGTCTCATGAGGTCATTCCTGCCGCGCCCTCCTCTCTGGCCACTGAGCCTTGTGGTCATTTCCTCTCCATTTTATTTCTCTTTCTTTTACCCACTTCTCAGCAGAAGGCTCTCTGCTTCCCAAAGGGACAGACAACTCCCTGACCTGAGCCAAAGAAGAAAGGGCCCCCATTCCCATGCCTGTCAACCTAAGACACAAGTGAATTATTTCCTTGTTACTTCCTTCTGGAAAGAATGTCAAACATTTTTATGTTGTATTTTTTTTCAGGCTGGGAGGAGAAAGATGAATATGTACTCCTGAGACGCTTTGCCAGCATCTCTGGTAACTACAGTTGACCACATGGGCAGTGATCTCAGCTATCTAGACGTCAGGCAGATTCACTCGAGGCAGATCCCTAGTTTTGCGATGAAAATGCACGAGATTCAGCCAGTTGGTTTCTCTTTAAAAAGTCTATACAACAGCAGTGTGTAGTCATCAAGTACACTCTAGAAAGAGTAATTCACATGCATAATTGGTACTTTCAGCAAGATTTAAAAGAAATAAAACCTAGGCAGTATTAAGGGTCTTACCAGTTTCAATGTATTCATTATCCTCCACTAATTTCACCTGGTGTGGCAAACCCTTTGAATCATGTTTTAAAGAGCCAAGCTTCCTGATCATATTCACCTGGCTCAGCTTGCTGACTTCCCCCACATCCCCCAGCCCTAATATTGTCTTCCAGCTTTTCAGGCTTGATAGGAAACACATAGCTTATCTCCCTACACACTGGCAGATGCATGCACACATCAAATCACTGCAACCTCTGTGCGGTGTGCTGCTAATGAAGAGCTTACCCAAGCCTTATTGCTCAAAATTGTGTTATCTGGAAAAGGAGGCTTTTACTGCTCCTGTAATGTCTTCTAGGATAGGAAAGCTTCGTCATTGTGATTTAAACAATTTTTAACTTTATAATAGAATAGAGTCATTTAAAGAAGAAAACATTTTTCATAGTCATTTATATATGGTTTTTAATCTTAAAAACATACTCTAATGTTGAGTGCAGCAGATCTAGTAGGCAGGGTCAACTGTCTTAGTATAAGCTCCCTCAGTTTAAGAACAAAACCCCACTTCAGATTGTTCAAGCAAAAAAGGAATATATTGGCAGGATGCTGAAGCATGTCATGGAATCCATGAGCAAGAAGGACGGGACCAAGGAACCCTGAGGGTCCTCTGCTTTTCTCCCTCTGTCTAGGGCTACTGTCCTCCACTCTTGCCCATATCCAGGCTTAATAGCTATGTGACCCTGGGCAAATAACTCTCACCCGAATTTCCTCAAAAAGGGCAGTGATGTAAAAAGGAGAAATGACGAACATACCTACTTCGTAGAGTTGTAGCAATGGTTAAATTAGTCAATATGTGAAAAATTCTTAGAACAGTACCTGATACACACTGAGCTCTCAGTATGTTACCTATCAATATTATCATCAACCTCATTCTATCTCAGCAGGCTGGTGTTCTCTCCTTCAGCAGGGACTGGATCTCAAATCCAAATTCTCAAGAGAAAGAACGTGGCTTGAGTTGTCAACCCAGGATCTTGGAGAAGGACCAGGCTGCTGTGGCTGGACCTAGCCCTTTGTGTGGGAAGAACAGTTCCCAGAAAGGAGACAATGGCTGGAAGAGAGGGGGCCCACAATGGGGAAACCACACCAATAAGGGAAGGGAGAGATTTTACCAAACTGAAGTCTTAGGAATCCCTCTGTTCACTCTGTAACTATCTACATCATCTCTGCAAAGGGCCAAACCTGGCTCCTCATGTGTAGAGAAGAAAGTGACCCACTAGGGAGGGAAATGACCTAGGGTAGAAGGTAAGGGAACCAATATTCATTGAGCACTTGCTATGCTCTAGGTAGCCTAGGTCCTGTGTATATATAATCTGAAGGAATCCTTGTGACAGTGTTTGAGTATTATAAACTGAATTGTGTTCCTCCAAAATTCATACGTTGAAGTCCTAACCCCCAGTATGACCATATTTGTAAGTAAGACCTTATGGAGATATTTAAGGTTAAATGAGGTCATAAGGGTGAGGCCCTAATCCAATAGGACCAGTGTCCTTCTAACTGCAGAGAGACACAACAGAGCTCCTCTCTCTCTATGCAGGCACAGAAGAAGGGCCATGTGAGGACATAGCAAGAAAGAGCAAGGAGAGAGGTCTCCCCAGAAATTAACTCTGCCAGCACCCTAACCATGGACTTCCAGCCTCCAGAACTGTAAGAAAATCACTACCTGTTGTTTAAGCCCCATAGTCTGTAGTACTTTGTTATGGCGGCCTGGGCAGACTAATACATTCAGGTTACTATTTGTTGTTGCTTCGCAGAGAAATAAATCGAGACCTCACATTATGTACCTGGTACTTAGACATGTACTAAGACAGTAAGTGCCTAAGTGAATGGTAGAACCAAGATTCACACCTCCTCATTTCTCCTTCTGAAGTTCATATTCATTTTCATCCATCGTGTTGCTGCAAAGTTTATCAAGTACCACTGTATGTCAGGACTGGGGTTAAGTGGTGGCTGAAATTGGATGGGATGGTAAAAGCAGGGGTGATAAAAACATCAGGATAGAGTGTGTTCTAAGTTTCCATGACAGTGATTTACCAGGGGACAGCTCCACCTGACTGATATTAAATTGTGCTAATGAGAAGACACATAGCCAGAATCTTTGTCTCCAATTATTTCAAATCCTTCCTTTCCCAGGTGTATACACCTGAGTGTATACAGCAAAAGGGGAAATGGAAGCGCCATTAGAAGATCAGACAGCAGATCCTTTCAAAGAACATTAATACCTTGCTACTGTTTGTTCCATTGGCTCCTGAGATGCCTAGAGTTAATGTTCTCACCTCCTAGCCTCGTGAAGTACAGCAAGTGGCAAGTCGGGTCTGTGGTCCTTCTAGCACACAAGAGGTTGCTTTTGACTGGCATGAGGTCACACTTTCTGGGAGTGTGGAGGAGTCATTTCTGCTCATGACAGCAATCTCAAAAGGTCAGAAATACCCTAATTTCTAAAAATAGTTAGTTATGAATCTCCCATCCATGAACTGAACATTTTTTTTCATCCTGTGTATATCCCTACCTTGCCCAGCTCTTAGGAAGGTAGACAGCTATAGAATTTGTCATGGCTGGCCAAGGAGCCATCAACACCCTCCCTGAGCTGCATGAGGGCAGCTACATGACAACTATAATTATCCCCATTTAATCTTCTCCAAAATAGCTGCCTGTTGCCATTTTGTGGCATGATAGTGGGACTAGGTGCCAGATGGCTAAGAATAACTGGGATAGAAAAATTCTGAGTGCAATCTTAAAATGATTGTTCATGGGAGATAAAGTATTGGTTAGGCACACTATTATGGGATGTCAAGACAGCCAGGACATTTCTGAGTAAAAAAAGTCTATAATAGACTCCCCTCTACATGATGTACATTTTTCACACCTTTCCCACCATCCTCAGAAGAAAAATATTTGGACTTAGGGGGCCTGTCTTGACCTTCTCATAATTATGGTGTTCAGAATACAGGGGCCAGTCCAGATGGGGCTCTCTTTGTGATGTTGTCTACATTTGCTAGTATTTCTAGCTGCACAAAACCTCCAAAACTGTATCCAATGGGAGAAAGCTGGGCTACCCTCTTCTAGGACACTGACTTTTCTCCTTCTGGGAGTCCTACATGACAAATCTAAATAAAGCCCCATAGGTGGCAATTCATTAGTTTATCCCCCCCCCACCGCCCACATCTCCTTAGTTCTGGGCTTATTTTTTAAATGTAATTTCAACACCCAGATGACATTGTCAGCAAGTAATAATGCAAACTGAACTACCAGATTGAGGGAGGTGAGAAATGGACAGCCCCCTGGACAGACGGCAAATCCAGAGATGACTGTAAAGTAAAACAAGAACACGGTGCGTTGGTTTCTGACATGGGCAGCTACAGCCAGCACACCCCTCGGAGAGGTATGGGACAGGAAAGGAATCTTCTGCTGTGATTAGCAAAAAGGAACAACCTTCGCTGGGGGAGGGAAGGATCGGGTTGTCTTTAGGATGCCTTTCTAAAGAACATGGGCACCCCAGCCTGCAGGGGTGAGATAGGTTTACGTACGCCTATGGGCAGGGCTATGTAAGAGAATCCAACAGCACTAAATCAAGCCCTCCCCTAGGACCTGACTGCTTCCTGGCCACCTCCCCTAGACTAAGGGGTGACTCAGAGTGTGCCTGGCTCTGGGACTTCAAACATTTCTGAGTAATTCCCACGGACCTGGACAAGGGCAATTAGAGGACTGGTTTGGAATGACCACTGTGGATCAAAAGATACTTCCTGGGGCCAGCAGGCAGAAGGCAATTGCCTAGGAAGCTCAATTTTGAGGTGTCTTCCGCTCAACCAGAAGGCAGAGGTGTCTTCTAACATACTAAGTTGTAGGGGCTAGAGAGAATTTACTAACATAAGAGGGCATACACTGGGCTTCCCTCCATGGTTGGCACCCCTGATTTAGCAGAGTACGCAAAGACAAAGTTTTCAAATAGTGACAAAGAACCCGAATTTTTAGCAACAGATCAAGACCCAAATGATCTAGCCATTGGCTACCTCTCTCATCTAATTTCCAACTACTCTTCCCTGGCTCACTCCGCTCCCAAGCAAGATACTGGCATTCTGCCATTCCTTGAACATGCCGAGTACGCTCCCACCTCAGGATCTTTGCACTCACTGTCCACCCCGCACCCCCACCCCCACTCCCGCCATGAACTCCCCACTCCTCCAGATGTTTCCCAGCTTGTTCACTCACTTCATTCCTTGCATAGACCTTTCCCAGCCATCCTGTCAAAATAGTACCTCTTCACCATCCCATTCTCTATTCCTCTACCCTGTTCTAATGTCATTAGTAGCACTCACACTACCTCACATCACATTATCGATTAATATTTACTTATTGCCTTTCTCCCCCTCCCCCCACCCACCTTCTACCCCAGAAATTCCATCACTTTAAAGATTTTTGTCTGTTTTGTATTCCACTGCCTGGTGCTTAGAAAATCCTCAACAACTATCAATTGAATTTTTAGATGAATAAGCAATTGTATTATTTTTATGTGAGTACATGCAGTTATTTTCCTGTGCCTAGCATCCTGTCTATATTATATGATTTAATCTTTACAACAATCCTATGAGGTAGGGGTTACCATCGGCCATTTATAGATGAAGAAAATGGGGAGTAGAGAGAGAAAGTGACTTGTCTGTTTTTGTTGTTACTTTTAGATTGTGGTTCTGTGTTTTGGGGGTTTCAATGTTTATTTTTAAAGATCTCAGTCGCATTGAGGTGAGACATCTAGACTTATCCCCAGGTCCTGCCACACTGCCTCCTTCAGTTCATGCGATGGCTCTCTTCTGTTTGCTTTGTATTTTCCCCCCTCTTTGTGCCCTATTCCTAACTTCATCCTCCTCTTCCTCAGACTGGCATCTGACGTAGTAGACCCAAGGCAGTAAATAGTCGTCCAGGGTATGTACTCCAGCTAGCTTGCCTGGGCTGACCTCCTGGCTTTGCCATTCACTAGCCATGTGACATGAGAAAATTCTTGGTCATTATTGCTTGAACTATTGGCCTCCTTCCATTTCCTTTTGTTCTTCTGGTGTCCCTAACAAATGGACTTTGACACTTGTCTGATTCCCCAAATTTCTTTTCTCTTTCCTTCCCATTCTTTACCCTATCCTTTCCCAGTGCCTCCTGGGAAAACTCTGTGGCCTCATCCCCCAGCTCAAATATTTACTTGATACTTTCATTATTTAAACAATCCATTGAATTCTTTATTCAATAATTATAGGATTCTTTAAATTTTAAGTTTAACTTTATTTTTTCAGCTTTTTTGAGGTATAATTGACAAATAAAATTGTAAGATATTTCAAGAGTACAATGTGATGATCTGATATATATGTGCATTCAGCTAATACATCCATCATCTCGCATACTTTTGTGTGTGTGAGAGAGAACATTTTTAGTTCTACTCTCCTAGCAAATTCCAATTATACAATACACTGTTATCAACTATAGTCACTGTTTTATATATTAGATCCTCAGACCTTATTCATCTTATAACTGAAAGTTTGTACCCTTTTACCAAACTCTCCCTATTTTCCCCAGACCCTGGCCCCTGGTAACCACTGTTCTACTCTCTGTTTCTACGAGTTTACCTTTTTTTTTTTTTTTTAGATTCTACATATAAATGATATTATGCAGTACTATCTTTCCCTGTCTGGCAGAATTCATTCTTTAATAATTTTTTTAAAGGATTTTATTTATTTGAGAGAGAGAGCGAGCGTGCACAAGCGGGGGGGGAGGGGCAGGGGGAGAGGCAGAAGCAGACTCCCCACTAAGCAGGGAGCCTGATGCGGGGCTCGATCCCGGGACCCTGAATCATGACTTGAGCCGAAGGCAGATGCTTAACCAACTAAACAACCCAGGCGCCCACATTCTTAATAATTCTAATTCTTTTATTCAACTGCTTGTTCTCACTTTCTGTTCCCAGTAAATTCTCTCATCTCTTCAAGTATATTTATTATTCTGGCTTTAACTTCTGTTTCTGTTTTCCATGAGCTCTGCTTTCTCTGGCATAAGTTGTTCAGTTTGTTGTTCTCCAAACTTACGGTTCTCAGAATCTGCCGTCTGAGTTTAGCCTTGTTCCTTCAGAGCCTTGAGTTGCCTTGATTCGTAAACTGCACCCATGAAGACAGGCAGATGTCTAGCAAGATTGTGCTTCTCCAGGTGAATTGGTGTGTGTATTCGTGGTCATGGGCCTTTGCGGGAGACAAGTGGTATTGTGCTCACCTGGTCTCCACAGAATCTGAATAATCTCTTATTGGAGGCAGCCACTCTGTAATACAAGTGGATGCCCACAGGAGGGTGAGAGCAGGGATATGTGTGTGTGCAGAGGGTTTTCTCAGGGACTGGTCAAACTGTCTACACTTAGGGTCTTCTGCTTATAACCATACCAGGTCATAGCTCTGCCTTAGTTACCCACTGCTTCTGGCTTGTCCTCTGATATCCTGGCCCTGCAGTTAGTACCAAGAGGAAGGGGGAAACCTGCCTAGCACAATACAGGGATGAGGAAAGGGCAGAACTAAAACATTTTCCCCCAACCCTTGTCCCTATTTATGACCCTAGGACCTCCTAGTTTCCCTGCCAGTTGACAGAATCAACCTCGATCTATCCCAAGAATTTCCAGGGCTAGTCACTGAGAACAGCTCTCAAGTCCATCCTTGCTTGCGGCATCTCTTCCAGAGAGAATAGAGTGCAGCTGCGTGTCCATCCTGGGCCGCTCTGCTGTCTTGCTCCACATTAGAGCCCTGTACGTTTTCCAAAATCACCAAGCTGGGAAGTGATGGGATTCAAACCCTAGTCTCTTTTCACTCTATATCTTGTGTTTTAATCCCAACCTTCAGGGTTTGTTGAAAGACGATTGGGTCAAATTATCCATCCCGCTAAAAAATATACTTCATTCCAGATATTTCCCACTAAATGGAACCTGGATCCTTAGAGAAATGGTGGACTCCCGGTCTGAGGAAAGAAACATACAAGAAAGCTATCAAAAGAACACTAGGGGCAGGGCGCCTGGGTGGTTCAGTAAGTCGAGTGCCCGACTCCTGATTTCAGCTTGGGTCATGATCTCAGGGTCTTGGGATCCAGCCCCGCATGGGGCTCCATGCTAGGCAGGAGCCTCTCCCTCTGCCCCTCCTCTTGTTCATGTGCCCCTGCACTCATGCACTCGTGTGCATGCTCTCTCTCAAATAAATAAATCTTTAAAAAAAAAAATGGACTCAGGAACCACCTTGAAAAGATTCTCAGTGACTAATGATGGGTACATTTTTGTGTCAATAAGGATAATAATGGCAATTACGTGTAACATTTCAACTGTGTTTAATTCTAAGTTTGTCAAATGATATGAGAAAAAAACTAGTTTGTCACCACTAAAACGAGCTCATTATTTTGAAAAATGTTAAATGGAGGGACACAAATAAACCAGCTTGTCTTTCCTAAGAAATTATACCACTGGTAATCAAGTAGCAGAGGAGAAGGGTTTTTTCATTATGGATATATCCTAGATAATAAACAGAAGGGATGGTAAGATTAGAGTATCATCATTTGCCACCTCGGATAAAGTAAGAATCTAGGCACAGGCTTCAGTAGTTGCTAACGTCACAAAAAGAGACATTAAACTATTGCTATTTTTCTTTGAGAAAAATAAACTGAATCTGACCAAACCTCTAGAATAGATTCAGCTAATAGCTGTCAAATACAAAAAAACAAAAACAAACAAAAAAAACCCCCAAGAGCCCAGGAATATGTTTGAACAGACCTTAGAAATGCCATCAGCAAAATGTAAGATGTGGAAAACTCTAGAAGCTAGTGGAGGGGGAGGGGCAGAGGAAGAGAGAGAATCTTAAGCAGGCTCCGTACTCAGCACAGAGCCTGACACAGGGTTTGATCTCATGACCCTGAGATTGAGACCTGAGCCAAAATCAAGGGTCATTTGCTTAACCAACTGAGCCACTCAGATACCCCTGGAAGAAAATATTTTTGGGGGCGCCGGGGTGGCTCAGTTGTTAAGCGTTTGCCTTCGGCTCAGATCATGATCCCAGGGTCCTGGGATCGAGCCCCGCATGGGCTCACTGCTCTGCAGGAAGCCTGCTTCTCCCTCTCCCACTCCCCCTGCTTGTGTTCCCTCTCTCGCTGTGTCTCTCTCTGTCAAATAAATAAATAAAATCTTTTATTTAAAAAAATTTTTTTAAATAAATACATTTCCACGATAAAGGAAAGAAATAGGAGTAAACTTTATATTAAAAGAGACTTAAAAGATGTAGATGTATCAACTATCACAACATGTGACCTTGTTTGTATCCTAATTTAAATGAACTCTAAAAAAAGCTGTTTATGCCTTTTATGAGGACATTTGAACACTGAATAGATATTAAGGAATTATTGTAAAATATTTGAGATATGTTAACTGGTATGGTCTTTATGTTAAAAATAAAGAGTGTCCTTCTTGTAGAATTATATATTGAAATATCTATAGGTAAATGTTATATCTGGATTTTGTTTCCAAAAAAGACAGAGGTGGGAAATGAATAGGAATATATATAAAACAAGATTGTCAATGAGTTGATGATTGTTGAAGCTGACTAATGACTATATGGGAGTTTGTCACACAATTCTGGTTAATTTTGTATAAGTATGAAATAATGAAGTTAAAAACCTAATAATTAAAAGTTTATATATTTTTTAAAAATGTGTTCTCATTTCAAACAATATTGAAGTATTTAATTGAAAGGTGGATTATCTGTTTTCACATCCCATTTCCATTTTAATATTCCCTGGAGATAATCACTTTAATTCTATACTGATACAAACAAAGGTTTTATGTGTTTTGAATATATTTTTTTCTTTCCCTTAAGTACAAGAAAAAGCCAAGGTTAAGCATTAGCTACTACAAAATGCTGACTGTGAGTCATCCTATATTTTGGGTGAGACATACACAAGATTTTCTTTTTTAAGTCTAGAAGAATCTGTGCAAAACTGTTAACAATATAGGGGAGAAAATGAAATTTTCATTTGCATGGTATTTGAGATTTGGACTTATCAGAGTAAGTTCAAAGGTACCTTACTTTGGAGAAAGACAATATAAAAATTTTAAACTTATGGTTGGGCAACTGCCTTCGGCCCAGGTCATGATCCCAGCGTCCTGGGATCAAGCCCTATGTTGGGCTCCTTGCTCAGTGGGGAGCCTGCTTTTCCCTTTCCTTCTGCCCCCCACTGCCCCCTGCCCCTGCTCGTGCACCCATGTTCTCTCTCTCTCTCAAATAAAAAATAAAATCTTTAAAAAAATTTTCAAACTTAGAAAACACATTTGTTTTAGATTGGGTAGAAGGAATTTTCATTAAAAACAAGTAACCATAAGTATAACCCCAGGGTCCTTTAAAATGTGAACACGACTATTGATTTTAATTTTTAAATTTTATTAAATTTATACATAACTTTTCCGACGCACACACCTCATGGTCTATGATCCGGATTTGAAGTCAGGAGACCTGAATCCTTAGGTAAACTCTGTACAGGACACCAAAATAACTAGTCAATCCTATCAATTCAGTTTTGTCAACCATTTGTTTCTGCTGGAATTATTCCATTAAAATAGCTGATAAGTTAATCATAGTAGACTTGTCCAGGAAGGAGGAGAAAAGTAAGCTCAGCAAGCATGCACATATAAATAGAGACCAAGTGTCATAACTACATGAGCCTTATTTAAAAACAGAGAGAAACACTTAGTGTGTACATCTTATTCTCTTCTGACAAGAAGCAGGAAGATGGACTTGTGGGGCCCTTCTGCTCGCCAGGAACCACCTACTCCCACCCATCTGCCAAGCCAGCTCCATATGTTCTATGAAGTCAATGGACTATTTTTGTGATGTTTTTCCCAATTAAAGAGAGCCTCTTTTCTACCCAGTTTTTCTATAAACTCCTTATAAACATTTATATGATGGTATTTATGTTAAATTTAATCTATTTCTTATAGACTATATACAGATTAACTATATTAATTATTTTCTGTGTACATAGTTGATCTTAACATTATTTCAGAAATATTTAATAATCCCCTACTGTTTGCTAAGTGCTGATAATACACAGCTGAGTAAGACATGTTCCGTATTTAGACAGAAACAGCTCTTTGTTGTCATCTTTGGATACCTTCCTATGACTAATAACAGCATTTTGAATGAATACATACATACTTTTTGATCAAGATGGATGGTGTGGGTTTTTTAAATAATAGAATATGGGGAGAATGTTCAATAGCTTATTTTCTTGAAAGAAAAGTATTACCACATTTTCCTGTATTCTTTAATTTAAAAGAGAGGCATTCAAATTAAATGAGACTTGGCATAAAAATTCAAAAAAAATTATGGTATCATCAAATCATGAAAGCAGGATTGTGATTTAAGAAAACAATCCTTTAGTAGGAGCATGGAAATACCATATCTGGCTAAAATAGCACTTTGCCGTACAAATTGTAAATGAAGGCCTTGGAAGGATTCTAACTGCAGAACTCCTAGGATTTGAAAATCATACAAAGGAAAAAAAAATCAATGCTGTAATAAGGAACAAAAATTTTTAATCTATATAATAGCTGTTCTGTAAAGTTACTTACATCTTTATGAAAGTCTTATATATATGACTGAATACTCGCTTTTACTGATTTGCAATCAGCAAAGCCAGTGTGGAAAGTAAGTACTCTAGAGAAATAATTTGAGAAAATGTCCTGTATTTATGGATATTTAGTCATTTCTTAACCAAAATCTGTTACCAAGAAAGTAAATATTAATACATGGCCACAAAACTACCAATTTCCTCAAAAATGCACAGGAATAAGTGAGTTACAAAAAAATTGTGATTTGTGATTCATGTATAACCCCTCCCCCTCCCCCTCCTCCCCCCTGCCCCAGCTGGTGAGAGCTGTGCCTGGGCTGTTGGAACACATGGCTCTGGTCTCACAAATGACACATGGTGAGCTCACCAGTGTCTCAGAAAGGGTTTGTAAGGGGAGAAAGTGATATTTTTTTGGTACAAAACATGGGATTTCATCAGAGTGGCTCAGCAGGGCCTCACTTTGGAGAAAACCTAATATAAAAATTCCCAAGTTATGAAATAAATATGTTTGGGGATTATTTCTCACTCAAGGTAAATCACCGAGGCTAGAACCATGGACTCATTTATATTATGTGCATCAGTATTGGTTCTAAGGAGGCATTCACTGTTTACCCAGATTTGCACACACACAGAATTTAGGATCAGAGCTTGAGGTCAGACATGAGTGACATCATTACAATCTGAAAACTGGCCATCTGACTCTACAATTCACTTAGAGGTCCTTGTTTCCCAGGTTATACATTAAGGGGAATTGGCGTAAAGTCTCTTTTAACTCTAAAATTGTATGATTCTTTGATTTTTCGGAAAGAAGTCTTCTGCTGCATTTGTTCCTTTCTGCAAACCTCCTATTTTGATGGTTTGGGCCAATGCTCTAGGAACCACACAAGTAATGGACTCCCTGTGGTTCTAGAACTATGGTTAACCATGCATCTGGATCTTTATGGACCTGTCAATCATAAACCATCTTTCAATCCCCAAACACCAGTACAGAAGTCTGTGTAAGTACTGAAGCATTCTATAGGTAAAATACAAATAACGGTTTACAAATACAAAAGAAAATAATGGTTTGTCTTTTCTAAAATCCCTGAAAAAGTGAGTACATAAAATTTTCTCAATGTCTTGTGTTTTTCCCATATAGTTTCTTAAATTTGCAGTGCCTGACCCCACTTCTCTATTGAAGGAGGAGAGCAGTGCAAACGGGCAGCAAATTAATATATTTGGAAAAACATGGAAGACCACTGACTTTTAGTTCACTAACTTATTTATGCCTGGAAACTTACAGCTGCCATTTTCCATTCCTACATAAACTATCGTCACTTATTAATTCAACAACTGTATCTTTTTTTGTTTAAGATTTTATTTATTTATTTATTTGACAGAGAGAGACACAGCGAGAGAGGGAACACAAGCAGGGGGAGTGGGAGAGGGAGAAGCAGGCTTCCCGCGGGGCAGAGAGCCCGATGCGGGGCTTGATCCCAGGGCTCTGGGATCGTGACCTGAGCTAAAGGCAGATGCTTAATGACTGAGCCACCCAGGCACCCCATCAACAACTGTATCTTGAGCTCTTACTACTTTCCAGGTCTTGTGCTAGACAGTAGATACAAGACGTTACAACCACACAGGCTCTTTGCCTCATGAGAGTGACAGCTAGTGCAGACCTAAATGTTAAATAAATGATTATACCAAATATATTCATAATTACAAGCTGTGCTAAATGTAATGAAGGAGAAGAAAACAATATTAAAAGAGAGAATAAGTCTCCCAGCCTAGAATTTGGGATCCTTGAATCTTCAAAACAAGTCGTCTTTTGTATAAGGTTCTTCCTATAGATCAGACATCATATCTCAGGCCAGGCTGGGGAATGCAGAACATCCTGTCTCTCCTTTCCTTATCTCTCTTTCCCTTCCTCATCTGCAGGTGCCCACGCGCCAACTTTTTTCCTTCCTCCTCCTTCAGAACAAACAAACAAACAGGCCCCATGTACATCCAATGATGAAAATCAATACCTAGGAAGTCCAGTGATCTCCTGGAAATGAGCCATGGCGAGTGGTCTACTTGTTATAAGTGTGTGTGAATGTTAAGTGAGAGGCATGAAATAAATAAGCGGACACGCCAGACATCAGAACTCAGTGTGGTAGGCCAGGTCCCAGACCCTATACTCATTTTTCTGTCCTCATTTCCTCGGTTTCTTGGCAGCGTTTCCCACAGTTGATTACTACCTCTTTCTTGAAACGTAAACCCCTTGGCACACTCTCCCCACGCTCTCCCCCATTTCTCTAGCCACCTCTTTTCCACCCTATCTCTAAATGTTGGAATTACTCAGAGTTCAGTCCTGGGCACTCTTTGTCCTTGATTAATTCCCTTCTTTCCTAGATTAATCACATCTATTCACACGGCTTCAAATGTCATCTGTGACTGATGACTCTCAAATGTACATCTCATGCTGAAATCTCTCTTCTGAGCTTCATATTAAAACTAAATTCTTTTTTTTTTTTTTAAAGTAAGCTCTACACCCAATATGGGGCTCAAACTCACAACCCTAAGATCAAGAGTTGCATGCTCCACCAACTGAGCCAGCCAGGCGCCCTAAAACTAATTCTTTATTCACATTTTTTAAAAAAGATTTTGTTTATTTATTTGACAGAGAGAGGCACAGCGAGAGAGGGAACACAAGCAGGGGGCGTGGGAGAGGGAGAAGCAGGCTTCCCGCTGAGCAGGGAGCCCGATGCAGGGCTCGATCCCGGGACCCTGGGACCATGACCTGAGCCGAAGGCAGACGCTTAATGACTGAGCCACCCAGGCGCCCCTCTTTATTCACATTTTTAAAATCCTGTTCCTCTTTCAGTCTACCCGACTGTATTTATTATCACCACCATCCACCCAGCTGTACCAGTCAGAAACCTAGGCACATCCTTGCTGTCCTAACTTCCCACCTTGTTCATACCTGCCATCATATAACCTTGAATAAGGCCACATCTTCTCACCATCTCTCCCAGCACACACATATCCCACCTGGACCACTACAGTAATCTAAGAGTTTGCCTACATTCCATTCTCCATGAGGCAGCCATTTTTCTCCAGGTTAAAACCCTTCAGTGGCCTCCTACAGTAATTTGAAAAAAAGTCCAAATATTTTACTAAGAGTCCTGCATGATGACCTCTGCAAGCCTCCCCAACCTCATCTTGGGCCATTGCTCGTTTGTTCCTTGTGCCTAAGGATGTGGACATCCTGATTTCCTTTTCACTTCCTTGTTTATGCCAAGCTGCTTCCTATCTCAGGACCTTTGGGTATGATCTTTCCTCTGCAAGGAACCTAATTGACCTTTACTTTTCACACAGTTGGCTCCTTATTCCTTGAGGTTTAGTTCAAATATCTCTTCCCCAGGTCTTCCCTGTTTATTCTCTGTATCAAGGTTCTCCAGAGAAGGAGAACCAGTAAGGTGATAGATAGATAGATAGATGATAGATAGATAATTTGATCCATCCATCCATCCATACACACATACATACGTACATACATACATTATTGGTGTAACAAATCTGAAATCTGCAGGTCAGCACAGCAGGCTGAAAACTCTCGGTTAGAAGCTGATGCTGTAATTATGAGGCTTATTTCTTATTTCCTCAGGGAAATCTGTTTTGCTCTTGAAGCCTTTCAGGTGATTGGATGAGGCCCACCCTCATTATCTAGAATTATCTCCTTTATTTAAAGTCAACTGATTTTATATATTAACCACATATACAAAATATCTCCACAGCAACAGCTAGCTTAGTATTTGGTTGAAAAACTGGGTCTTATAGTCTCGCCAAGTTGACACATAAAATCAACCATCATACCCTGCTAGAAGGAACTCTTCCCAATCTTTATTTCTATGCCGTTAGCATATGCATTTTATTTCCTCATACCAGGTACCTTGATAAGGGCGGAGAATTTTTTCCTCATTACTATTCCCAAGGCTGGACTTGCAGGCACTTTTGACATGCAATAGAATTTCTGGGCTAGGGAACTGCTTCCACAAATTCCCCCTTACTTGTATTTTTCCAGTCAAAAAATTTGCCACTTAGAGACAACACTTCAGTGTCAAAGATTGTCACAATGTAAACTCCATAAGTGGTCATAATAATAATCCTGTTACTGGACATTCTAAGCTGGTCTTGATTTCCTCCTCTCTCTTCACCATGGCTTTCTATGACTCTGAATATTCTTTCTTTTGTACTTGAGCCTAATTGTTTAGGAATACTTAACTAATGTCTGATATTCTTCAGATTAGCACGCAGATGTGTTACTTAGTATTTGAGAATCCTGAAATTCTCCTTGCAAGAAAATAAGTGTCTTTTTTTTTATAATGGCTTATAACAGTAAAACACCTTTCTCCTTATACCGTAATAGGAAGAATACACATCAGAAAATGACAGGGGAAAATATATGGGAGAGACAGAGCCTCAATCACTTTCCAGTAGGTAATAAATAGGCTCGTCCTACTGAAAATAATGCAAAATCCACCCCTTCCTTCCCAAAGAATGGGAGGGAGGGCAAAAATACGTAGTTCACCAACTGTAGTCAAGTAGTAATTTCTTGAGCCGTAATTATGCTAAGGTTCTCAAGCTTGGCAAAATCCAGGGTATTTGCAAATGGGAAACATATCATGACCAGAAATGATTTTCGTATTAATTCTCATCAATATCAAATGAGTGACACCGAACCTGCAATCTTTGAATAGTTAAGTAATGTGGGGTGGGGGGTTGGAGGCTAGCTGCTCTGTGAATCACGTGGGCCACTTGCTTTGCCTCCTCCCTGTGATAATGATCTTCCACCCAACTGACTGAGCACCTCAGAGGGTAGGGGAGGGCAGTTGTGGGCACAGGATATTATCTTCAATTTGGTCTACTTTGCTTTTCTTTAGAAGGGAACAGAGGTTGAAATTAATGAGGTGGAAATGAGATTCTGAATTATCAGTGCATTTCAATTATCTCTGCTCACCCTTGCAGGTTGACTGCACTCAATTTCCTTTAGACTTCCCTAGGTAGAGGTCTAGACTCATGAGAAAGAATTACTTCTTCATGGGAGCTCTATTCCGTGTATCCCTGTATCTACCTCTGTTATTTTAAAGGGAGGTTTAAAAAACTTAATGAGGCCTAAGTAGAAAAACATTTTTTAAATAAATTTTATGTTTTTTAAAGATTTTATTTATTAATGAGAGACAGAGGGAGAGAGAGAGAGAGAGAGAGAGAAGCAGAGGGAGAAGCAGGCTCCCAAGGAGCAGGGAGCCCAATGCGGGACTCGATCCCAGGACCCTGGGATCATGACCTGAGCCGAAGGCAGACGCTTAACCATCTGAGCCGCCCAGGCGCCCTAGAAAAACATTTTTACTTTTTGTTTGTTATAGAAAGCCTTGAAGACATTTTTGTAGAGAAAGGGTTTCCCCTGGTGTCTTTGGACCGTATTTCTGAAAAGATTCTCCATGTCACTTCTCTGCATATGTTCCCCAGACTAGAGGAATGTAAGTAACATAATATACCCTCTATATACTACTTTCTTCCTCAGTTCCTCCCATCCTTGTTGGAGAAATAGCTTTCATTCTTTATGACTGCTTTTAAGTTCTAATGTCAGAGAACTTCTGCAAAAACCAGATTTGGGCTTGATGTGCAGTGGATTGAGAATTTGAAATAACATAATGCCTGCATACGACAGCAGTGAAAACTAGATTAGGTTCTAGCTCCGTGGGTACAGTAAACAATGATAAACCTGGCAGAGAGATCATAAAGTTCTTCTTCTTTTTTTTTTCTTTTTCTTTTTAAGGAAAAGAAAGAGTTTAGCTAGGAAAGAAAAGAGAAGGGCTTTTGTCTCTGGTTGACCAGCTAGCTCAAAGATTCTATCAGAAATAGTAAAAATTGCAGCAACTTAATGATGGCTTACAAGAAAGAGAGTGCCATTGGCTTGAGGTCCTTTGTTGGGTATTTTTTGAGGACCTGGTGCGGGCCTGCAAGGAGGTAAAGTTTGGGGTAAAGAGAAGTGAGGAGCAAGAAGTCCAGTCAGAATTTGGCAGGGGTACAAAGGTCAGAATGAGCCCAGTGATGGGGGTGGGGGTAGCCGCTGAGGAAGGTTGTCTGCCCTACCCAAGGGAGGGACATAAAAGAAGGACGTAAGCCTCCTTTTCTCTGAAGAAGGTTCAGGGACAGGCCTCAGTGTGACTGAGTAGTGGCCTGTGCTGGTTCTGTCTGGCAGAAAGCCTTCATTAAGATCTTCTGAACTGCCAAGGAAATTAGGCCCCAGTTCAGCCAAGTTAAAATTCAACCCTCCACCTCCAGCCCCACCCCTTCAAGATCCTTTAAAATTGACCATAAGACCTTTAAAATTGCTGGAATAATGGGGCAGAGAAGAAAAGATTAATGGTTTTCCCTAAGCAATTAATTTGGGCCTGCTACTTGAATAACTAATGTTCTAGTATCCTCTTAATTTGTTTTCCACTTAAAATTCAAAGCAGGCTCATAACTACTCCATATGAGGACAAGTTCTGGAGTTTCCCATCTATCTGTTACCTATATAGATAAATTATATAGTTACAGCCCCCCACCCTCTCCACGTGTGTACACACACACAGACACACACACACAGCCAGAGTTACAACCTTATCTCCCTCATTCAGTTTCTAATACATTCTGACCTGGTGCCCTCCCCCTTTTAAGTGGTGAAGACAGTAGAGGAAATCTTAGCATTTGACTTTCAGCTCATCATAAACATACAGCTGTATATACAAGTTGTGTAGGAAAGCATAGAATTATCATACCACTTAAAAAAAAAGTTGGCCATTTCCTCCAGGAAAAAAAAAAATGTTGGCCCAAGAATCTTGTATTGTTTTCTTCTTCTTCTTTTTTTTTTTTCCTCTTAATTCCTGAAACCTACCAAGAAGATCCCAGGGAATCAGTAGAGTTTCCAAGTTTGGTTCTTGGTTATTCCAAAATACTCCTTTTTGGGATATACACGGGTGTGTGGATCTTTATTAGATATGGTCTTTGCCCAAATGCCTAACTCAGTCTGTTTCCTTGCTGTTATCTTCAAGTGAAATCCAAATCTCTAGGAGGAACTTAAAAAAAATAATAACACCTGGTCTGGCACCAAGAACTTTAAGGGCTGAAAGCCAGAGCAGATTCTCCAACTACAAGAATCAAACCATTCATCGTCTGGCTTTCGGGTCTACCAGCCAAGAGGGAACAGGAAGCTTGCTCTGAGTCCAAGACTGTGGAATGCAAAACCCCAAGCAGTTACTTGCTGTGGTTTTAAGTTTTGTCCTGAGAGTTAAGAACAATGTGAATGCTCTTCTAAATAACATTCTAGTCAATAAATACCCAACTAGCACCTAAAGTCTTTGAACCTACTCTAGTAGGCACTCTTTACGTGATATTTCAACACCATATTGTCTTTAAAGCAAATTTAATATGGATACTTGTGTACCAAGTGCCCAGATTGCCTGCCTGATTAGGTTGATATTTAAGACTGAGCAGATCAAATACCTTCCCTAAAAATCCTTAGTAGTCATTTTAATGCCTTATGGAAACCTTAGCTAGCTATTGGAGAACCTTTCTCATGGGTCACCCTTCATTTATAGTTTACAGATTTGTATGGGGTTGAGGGGACAGTTTGAGAAGGATCCAAGTTGGTCGTGGTTAACGTATATGTGCATTTAGACTATATGCTTGCTGGCAATCCAATTTAATAGTTCATTTCCAAATCCTTTCTTGGAAAAGGAATTCAGATTACATAATCATGAAAAACAAACCTGTTGCCACCCATCATGAGCTAACATGTTACAGTACTTTATGGCCTCAGGTTCTTAAGCCAGCACCCAGTTTCTTGCACCAAGGAGAACACTGGGAAAGTGAAGATCTGCCAGTTTTGTTAAAGTAATGCCACTTAGCGGTAATGACATAGGCGATTCACCTTTCTCGTTAGATCACACCACCTCAGGACTGTGTGATCATTAGCAACTTAGAAGCCTATTAAAGCAATTCTTTAGATTAGCTCGTCTTAGTAGGAAGACCACCTTGGCTGTTCCTAGTCATCCTCAAGATTCCCATCAAATGCACCTTCCCTGACATGGCACCCCTGGGCAAGTGAAGTCATGAGCTCTGATCTGGTGTAGCCATCCACAAGCATAAGTGGTCTGTTAAACTCAACCAAAGAATTCTGGTGTTTTGATTCTGGCTGGCTTGGGGATTAAAGCCTCTAAACTAAATTCTAATCTATATTTCCTGGCTTAAGAGCTATACACAGGTAACCCTGTGATTAATACACCTAAGAAACTTGCCATGAGGTGTAAAAACCACCTTCTTTGTCCCAATAGAAATTACAGATGATTAGGTGACAACCTACCCAGCACAGTGAGTACCAATAGCTATCTTTTTTTTTTTTTTTTTAAGATTTTATTGGTTTATTTGAGAGAGAGAGAGAGAGAGAGCACGAGTTGGCGGGGCAGGGGGAGGAGAGGGGCAGAGAGAGAGGGAGAAGCAGACTCCCTGCTAAGCAGGGAGCCCGACGCAGGTCTCAGTCCCAGGACGCTGAGATCATGACCTGAGCCAAAGACAGATGCTTAACCACTGAGCCACCCAGGCGCCGCACCAATAACTATCTTTTCAAAACTTACCATGTGGCATGCTGCTAAGAGCTTTACACAGATGATCGCCTTAATTCTCATAAGAACCCTAGTAGCTGGATAAGGGTGAAGAGAGTAATTTGCCCAATGCCTCACAGCCATAGTGGTGGTGCTGGGAGGTGTTCTTCCATTGGCCACGTACACCCCTGCACTGGGCTGTCTCCTGGTTATCACGCAGCCTGGGAATCCGGACGACAAGGAATACACCCTCCAGTTGCTGTGGTCAACGGGGCACCTTTATACACCCAGAATATGTATTCTGTCCAATTTGACTTTTTCATGAAATAATACCTTTTCTCCTGGCAATGAAGGAATCATATGCAAATCTGAAAAGTGTTGGTTACCTGTTTTTCTAAATAGTCAAGTGTTCCTGTTTTCTGGTGCTAAGATCTCAGAAGTAAATTCTAAAAATATAAGGGTAATTTTGGATACGCTTTCTCTCCCAAGTATCTAGCTAGCTGATACTAGCCAAGAGGGAAAAGTTAGGTCCCTTCAGCAGCTACTCCTTCTCCAGCCTCTGGGAGACAAAGGAGACAGGAACAAACACTTTAACTCAGTCTATCTGGTTTATTTGCACTCTGCCTCATCCACTGAGCTTTTGGATGAGGCAAAAGCCAAGGGGTTGTTCTCCAGCTGTTTCTCTCCCCTCCTCTCCTGATGTCTTTCTTTCACCAGATGCCTGGGACAGTACTGTTGGATGAGTTTCCATTATTTGAATAGGGGCCCTTGGATCTATCATTCACAGATTCGACTTGTATTTATTGAAAGCCTACTAGGCACCCGGAAGTGAAGAAGGCATTAAGGGTTCAATACTCAGCTTTTTTTGGTGGATACCTAGGGAACTGGATTCTGGTAAAGTCAGACAGGCCTCAGATGCTGTTCAAATATTGCATTTACTCTCAAAAGCAGTAGTAGTTTCAGGGTTGTGAAGTGTGGAGGTTAGTTAGGAATTGGGAAGGGTTAGCAGTGTAAAGAAGTCAGGGCTACCCCTGGGGGGAAAGGGAAAGGAAGGGAATCATCACAAGATATTTGTCTAGGGTTTTTCCGGTTTGAGAAGGGAAGACTGGAATATAAGGGAGCCATGAAAGTTGCTATTTAGTTTGTGATATACTAAAGGTAAAGAGCACCTTTTCTGAAACAATGGCTCAGAGGCCCACTATTTCTGATTTCTCTTCTCCACATGACAACCAGGCCTCACCGAAACACACTGGGGTCTGAACTCATGTAATAGCTGTTGGGAGACCACCAAAAAAGTTAGGCTTGGCTGAGACTGCCACGGTTTTAGCACTGAAAGTCCCACCTCCCTGACACCCCTCCTTCCTGGGCATTTGGTCACGTTGGTCATCCATACTGCTCCCTGAAATTCAGCAAGCTAAACCTATGTGACCCTCGTCTGTAGGGTTTTTTTTTTTTGCTGAGAATCAACTGAGACAGTTTTAAAATCTTAAATTCTCAGGTATTTTTTTCCATGTCCTATACCCTAAAATAAAAACAAAAGAACCTCCATCCAAATCCATTTAAAAATATTCCAAAGCTATTCTCGCCAATTTAGGGCATGAATGACTTAACTGTTTCTCCAGTTCGGGTTTAAAATAGAATGACTATACAGTTTAGCTGCCCAGTTAAGATATTTTTGAGAATAAAAGGGGGACTAAAATTATTTAAAATGTATAATTGTAACGTATATATTTGCCAACAAATTGGTTTTTTATATTGTTGGATCTTTTCAAAAAAAGAATTCTTTCTCAAAAACATATATATCTATGTATATTAAAATAAAAATTTTGAAACATTTATGTTGAATATCAGAATATTAAAAGTATCCTAAGTAGGATATTGTTGTTGGTATATAATCATAAACTTTATCCAGTTTCTTAGCTTTATCATTTGCTAATACCCAGAAATATTGAGATATTTCTGAAGAATGTATTTTTTCAGTATGGTCTTATTATAGATGTATTTTTAAAATAAATTTGCCACATTCCTAATCAGTTCACCCCTCTGTAGTCCACAGTATTTTCAACTGAGAACAAAGAGTAAGTTCAGAACAAATTCTGCTAAATGGAGGAAATTCTCGATTCTATTCTTTTTATTTTGAAATGTGTAAGTATTTCAGCCAAGGTATTTTCACAGATGACTTCTGTTTGCTTTTTTTTCAGAGTAGATTTCTTTAGCAAATACTTTTATAAGACAAAACTTGTCAGTAAGTTGTCTCTCTTTATACTTTAAAATATTTTATATAATGTTGATGCTTCGTAATTGTTAGCTTTTATGATTTCACTCCATTCTAGCACAGAATATACATTTATGAAATAAAACAAGGAGCTCCATCAAAAGATTATTCCACAAGTCTGGATATTCAAGGCACAATTGTAGAATTTCAAAATTAAATCTTGTAAGTTGATGAAGTTCTCATTGTTTATTCAATTTTTCCTTGCTTTTCTAGGATAAATTTCAATACTTCCTTGTTTCTAAATTTTGTTTTTTAATAACCACAATCCTCTAAAAGCTTCATGGAATATTTCTGCTTTATAGACATCTTATTTAGCATGAAATTTATTGACAGAAGATAGAATGTATGCAGAATTTGTATTTATGATACTCATAAAACAAATAATTTTATCTTCAAAGTTCAACTTTTTCATTGAATTTACAGTATTTTAAATATTTACAATATGGCCAGATGAACTTTTTTTTACTTTGATTCCATGAATTTCCTGAAAAAAATTGAACACTTACTGAAGTTAATCAATTTGTAATTTGAAGCATCTGTTGACACATGAGAAGAGTCATTTAGCTGTCTGCAGAGTTCTTCTGTTAATTAAACCAAACACATTAACAGCTATGCTTCATATTTCATACTTGTCGAAGAAAACCTTAGAATAATGTCTCACGTTTAAAGTAAATACTGGGGCCTCTACGGCACATTCATTTTTTTTTTCTAGTTTTCATTACTACAGTTCTCATGGTGGATAGTAATTGGGCAAACATTTTAGGTACATTATAGATTCCTCATCAACATCACTGAAAATTGAGAATTCTGTACTTAATTTTTTCACTAAACACACATTTGCTTTGTTTTGTTTCTTGGTTCATTGGTGATGAGAGTGTTCACTGCAAAATCTTTAAGAACTATTACCAAACAATAAAGACTGGTAGATTTACACTATCTAGTATATTACAAAACCATTTTAGCAGGATTGTTCACACCACTCTATATAAGCCCTTTGGCAGGCATGCTTAACCCCCACTTCCACATCTATCTCATATTCACCAAATTTCTCATTTCTTACTTTTCACAGTGATCCCACCCACTGGCCTACTGGCAGCCTAATGGCTTCATCATCGCCCAGGCCTGACTCTTGACCAAGGCACAACTGACTCATACCCCAGATGACCACTAGGGGCAGTAGCAACAAGCATTTCTCCCAATCCCAGGACCGGAAGCTGTCCAAATGCCACTTTTATGCAACCACTCTTTATCAGCCACCATCCTGTATGCTACCTTTATTTTTTTAATTATTTTTTTAAATTTTATTTTATTATGTTAGTCACCAGTCATTACATCATTAGTTTTTGATGTAATGTTCCATGATTGTTTGCATATAAATCTCTGACGGTTTGTTTCCCCCTTCTATTTGCCTCCCTTCATTTTTCCCTTCCTACTATCTTCTTCTTCTTTTTTTTTTTTAACATATAATGTATGATTTGTTTCAGGGTACAAGTCTGTGATTCATCAGTCTTACACAATTCACAGCTCTCACCATACCACATACCCTCCCCAAGGTCTATCACCCAGCCACCCCATCCCTCCCACCCCCACCACTCCAGCAACCCTCAGTTTCTTTCCTGAGATTAAGAATTCCTCATATCAGTGAGATCATATGATACTTGTCTTTCTCTGATTGACTTATTTCGCTTATGTATGCTACCTTTAAAGTAGTGGAGTTGGTTCATTGTGTCTTGTTTTTGAAAAAGTGAGGAGTTAGCACTGATAGTTCAGATTTAACCTCTTGTTACATGTTGAACCCTGTTTATTGCACATATATATCACACACTCCTAGAGAAGACCATGGTAGAATATGGAAGTACAAAGTGATCTACCAAACCCATCCTGGTTTATTCTAACACACCTGTTAATATCTCGTTAAAAGCAACAACAATAACAAGGACAACTCGGACACATGTTAAACCAGAGGGATGCCAGCACAATAGAAGTAAACCAGGAAGTACCTTCACTCTATCTGTTGACCACAGGGGTGCTTCCTAAAGTGAATTTCTGTACTCCCTCTTATACCTATTAAATCAAAACTAGATATAACCTCAAATTTTTCATTTTAGGGGCCCCTGGGTGGCTTGGTTGGTTAAGTGTCTCCCTTCGACTCAGGACATGATCCCAGGGTCCTGGGATTGAGCTCTGTGTTGGGCTCTCTGCTCAGCGGGGAGTCTGCTTCTCCCTTTCCCTCTGCTGGCCGCTCTACCTTCTTGTGATCCCTCTCTCTCTATCTCTCTCTGTCAAATAAATAAAATCTTAAACATTTTTTTTTTGGTATTTTAGAAAAGCTTTCCATGGTATTCTTAAGGATACTAACATTTTATTCCTGGTTTAGAAAATTCCTTTACCTTTTATTTCAGGGTGTCAAACCCGCTGATTATAGAGATCAGGAGAATCATGCACTTTACTGCATGGTTAACCTAACACCTGGATCAAAACTGTTATTGAAAGTGAGCTAGAGACAAATTGAACTTAAATTCGGTCACGTGATGATAAATACTGTCATCTCCTTTGGCAAACTTGTCTTGCAAGTTGGGAGATTTATTTTTGGCTATATCATTGTCTTTTTGGAAACTTGGACCTGTAATAACAGCCACATTCTTTCTCTGAGGATCAGGTTTCCAGCCAAAGAATAGAAAATATAATGAACATTGATTTTAATAGTTTGGAAGAAATAAGCACCAGGTAAGCATTTTTTTAAATGAAACGCTACTGAAATTTTTTAAATATGTAAATTATTTCGCTTCATTCATAATAATTGCAAGAGTCATAAGACGTGTTTCTAATTTCTATAAGGTAATTGATTCCGGGATGATGTGGTTTTATCTGTTTAAACTATTTTCTGTATTTGCATTTTTTTGTATTTGCATTTTTTGTGTGAATTTTTAGAACTATCTTAATCTCACTGTTCTCAGCTACAAAATGAGGATTTTAGTCTAGTGGATGTCCAGTGTTCATTCTAGTTTCTTAAATTCATCTTTCACATCTTTTTTGAACAATTGAAATTTCTTATCATGTGCATGTGTTATTTTATTATTTTGTTAATAACTATGGGCCATTATTTTTTCTGTTATTTTCCTCTAAACAAGCAAATGTCAGCTTAAAAAAGGAGTAAACAAGGACATTAGATACATAGAGGGAATGGACTGAGGGAGATAGAAAAGAGAACATAGTGTGTTAGGGTATGTGGGACGTAGTTATTTTTGAAGATTTTTTAAGGTATAGGGAATCACCTAGTGGTGGAAATAGAAAACGCTTTTTAATTTTTCTTGGGCTTTAATTCAGTTCAGATCACTGAGTAGTACCCATATGGTTTGTAATCAATGTACTTAAAACATACCAAGATGTTGAATATTTATTTTTTGTAATCAATTTTTTAAATCATACTAAAGCATTGAATATGTAATATTTATCCTCAGGCCTTTCTTTCCTAGAGGCATCAAAAATCCCCTCATATCGAGCTTTGAAAATTAATTTTTATCCCAAAGAATGTGTTAAATTCATGATTCTGTAGTCAAAAGAAATCTAGATATGCACAAAACAAGCATGAAAGCATGACCCTTATCTCCCAGAAATGCCTGGTCTAAAACTATCAGAACCAGGCAAATCTATTACGATCATACTTCTAATTTCACAGATGAGGTAGCTGAGGTTCCATCTACATAATGGAAGCTTTTGAAACATTTGAGAAACTGAGATGGATTTTTCATTTGTTGAAAATAATAAATCATATATATGACACCTTCCATTTAGTTTGGTTTCTCCTCAAAGCAGAGACTAAGATAAAGACTAGATGAAAGGAGTTTATTTGGGTGATAACTCCAGGAAGCCAAGTGGGGACCAGGGAGAGTGAGACAGGGAAAGAGGAAAAGTCAGGGGAAGGGTGTGATTTCCCAATTGTCACTGCAGGGCCAAGGGCTTGGTTTTTCCGCCATCTTTCAGAATCACATTTGTGAAAGATGAAATGCTCAACCATCCATCCACTGGTTCCTGACCACGTTCACTGAGGATTGTCTCTGGAAACTATAATTATCCCTATATTTCCAGGCTGTGCTTGGGGGGTGGGTTAGCAGCCTCCCTTAGCTCCAGAGAAATCCCTGGATCAGAGAAGTGGGGTGACCTGTGGCTTGTGCTTGGGGTGGAATTAGTCTGAGCACACACAGAACTGTCTTCTACAGCTGTGGCTGAAATCACAGGTGGGCCAAGGGGATGTCCTAAAAGTACTTGCTATGACCACACCTTACCCTGCTTAGATCCACTTGTCCCCATATTAAGTTTACTCTGAAATTGTACCTTCAAGTGGTGGCCACAGTGTCTACAAGACTTTGCACAGAAGAATTAGTAGAATGAGCCACAGTGGTTCCTGCTATTACAGCTGGTCCCAAGGCCATGACTGATATTCATCAACTCTGTGCCTACCATCCATTCTAGATTTTTCCATCTTTGGCCAGTATCAACTGATCTAATTTATTTGCCTGGTGGGGGTATTCCAGAACTTCATCTCAGAGTGATCAGGCTTTTGGTTGCCTTGCCCTTGTTGGACTGTGGTGGCTGCAATTACTTGTTCACTGTAATGTCACAGACATAAACCCATAGGAATACCTCCAGTGATTCCTCTGAGTTCCAGACATATTCTTCCTGCCCCTTTTATGTAACAGCAAGCCTAGTTTCTCACAATAATCTGGGTTGATTAGCCTCACCAGTATTGTAACTCCTTTCTTTGCCTGCTGGTTTCAATCGCATAAACAAACAAACAAATAAACGAACAAACAAAACCAAAGACCACTTGTAGCTTCAGGGTTTGTGGGACCCTTTTGTGTCACTAGGAGTAGTGTTCCCCACTCTCCACTTTACCCAGTAGGGTCCAAAGTAGAATGGGAAGCACATATGGGTTATTGCGAGTGATAGTGAGAAGGGCTAACTTTTGTTCCATACCTTAGAACCTGGACCTGGATATTCTAGCTATTGAGGACACAGCTTGCTATACGGGCTTAATACAGAGAGTGCATTATGGAGGATGTTTCCCTAACTCCACTGGAGGCTATGCCTAAACTAGCCCTTAACAGGCTATTCCAATGTGGTATCTGTATTAGTTTCCTAGGGCAACTGTCACAAAGTACCAAAACCAAGTGGCTTCAGACAACAGACATTTATTTTCTCTCAGCTCTAGAGGCTAAAAGTCTGAGATCACAGTGTTGGCAGGACCGGTTCCTTCTGAGGACTGTGAGGGAGAACCTGTTCTCTGCCTCTCTCCCAGCTTCAGGTAGTTGGCCAGCACTCCTTGGTATCCCTTGGCTTGTGGCAACTCCACTAGTCTCTTGACATTCTCCCTGTGTCTCTGTTTCTGGGTCCAAATATCCCCTTTTTATAAAGACATTATCCTATTGGATTAGGGCTCACCCTAAAGACCTCATGTTAACTGCTTACATCCGAAACAACCCTGTTTCCAGTCAAGGTCCCATTCTGAGGTGCCAGGGATTAGGACTTCAACATGTGAAATTATGGGGGACACTCTTCAACCCATAACAGCATCAGACCAGCTACTTCCAGGAAATAGGCAAGATACGGTAGAACCAGCAATCCTGTGGTCACATACATATTTCTCAATGGGTCCTCTGGTCTAAAGCAATTTCATGCAAGAGCACAAAATCAGCTATTCTGTAAGCTCTCACATAGGAGAGCTGGCAGAGGCTCTGTAGAAAGAAAAGATAAACCCACATCCGGAGTAGGTATTGATTCCTTCAGAGTGGAGTTGGAAGGGTTCCAGTGCAACATTGACTTGCCACCAAGAAGCTGGTTGTTTCTATATCTATAATGGAAATATAGCTAGAAAATCTGCAAATATTTGATAAACAATATACTTCTAAATAACCCACAGGTGAAATACAAAATCATAAGGGAAATTAGAAAATACTTGAACTGAATGAAAATGAAAAGACAAACAAAATTTGTGTCATCCAATTCTCCAGAGAAGACATCCAAATGGCCAACAGGCACATGAAAAAGTGTTCCACATCACCCATCATCGGGGAAATACAAATCAAACCGCAATGAGATACCACCTCACATGGGTCAGAATGGCTAAAATTAACAAGTCAGGAAATCACAGATGTTGGCGAGCATGCGGAGAAAGGGGAACCCTCTTACACTGTTGGTGGGAATGCAAGCTGGTGCAGCCACTCTGGAAAACAGTATGGATGTTCCTCAAAAAGTTGAACATAGAGCCACCCTACGACCCAGCAATCACACTACTGGGTACTTACCCCAAAGATACAAATGTAGTGATCCGAAGGGACATGTGCATCCCAATGTTTATAGCAGCAATGTCCACAATAGCCAAACTCTGGAAAGAGCCCAGATGTCCATCAACAGATGAATGGATAGAGAAGATGTGATTATATATATGTATATACACACAATGGGATATACGCAGCCATCAAAAAATGAAATCTTGCCATTTGCAATGATGTTAATGGAACTAGAAGGTATTATGCTAAGCGGAATAAGTCAATCAGAGAAAGATAATTATCATACAATTTCACTCATATATGGAATTTAAGAAACAAAACAGAGGACCATAGGGGAGAGAGGAACAAATAACACAAGATGAAATCAGAGAGGGAGACCAACCATGAGACTCTTAATCATAGGAAACAAATTGAGGGTTGCTGGAGGGGAGGGGGTTGGGGGATGGGGTAACTGGGTGACCGGCATTAACGAGGGCATGTGATATAATGAGCACTGGGTGTTGTACACAACTGATGAATCATTGAACTCTACCTCTGAAACTAATAATACACTATATGTTAATTAATTGAATTTAAATAAAAAATTCTTTTTTTAAAAGATTTTATTTATTTATTCATGAGAGACAGAGAGAGAGAGAGAGGCAGAGGGAGCAGCAGATTTCCCGCTGAGCAGGGAGCCCGATGTGGGACCCGATCCCAGGACCCTGGGATCATGACCTGAGCTGAAGGCAGATGCTTAACCATCTGAGCCGCCCAGGTGCCCTAAATAAAAAATTCTGTGTCATCGGGTAAAGTTAATACAAACTTTAAATGCTTACGTTAGCAAAAGAAGAAACGTCCAAAATCAGTTATCTAAACTTTCACTTTAAGCAGTTAGAGAAAATTAAACTTAAGGTAACTTAAGGTAAACTTAAAGATAAGATCAGAAATCAATGAAACAGAAATGAAACAGAAAGTGGAAAAATATTAGAGAAAAAAATCAATATAATCAAAAGCTGGTTCTTTGAAAAGATCAATAATATCAATAAAATTCAAGCTGGGTTAATGAGAGAGAGGGTGGTGGAGAGAACACACATTATTAGCATCAGAAATGAAACGAAAAAGATAATTACATACAACAAGGCCACTGAAAGGATGATAATAGGAAATTTCAAAAAACTATGATCCTGTAATTTTGACAGCCCCGATGAAACAGAAAAATTCCTTGAAAGACACAAACGACTAAAATTGAATAAAGTAAAAAAAGAACACTTTAAAAACCTTTTTTCAATTAAAAATTTTAATTCCTAATTGGAAACCTGCATAGAGAAAACTCCAGGCCCAGGCATGAAAGACTACTCTGGAAAACAGTATGGAGGTTCCTCCAAAAGTTGAAAACAGGCCAATTATATAAACTCTTCCTGAAAGAGATGAGGAGGAAATGCTTCTCAACTAATTTTATGTGGCCAGATTTAACCTGATACCAAAACCAGGCAGTTTTAATCATACTTAATGATATGACAAGATAAGGGGCGCCTGGCTGGCTCAGTCGGTATAGCATGCAACTCTTGATCTTGATTCGGGTCCCACATTGGGTGTAGAGATTACTTAAAAATAAAATCTTTAAAAAATGATATAACAAGATGGAAAACTAAGAACTGATATCTCTCCTACACATTAATTGCAAAAATCTTTGAGAAATATTAGCAATATTCATCAATATATTAAAAGGATAATATAGCATAGCCAAGTGGTGCATATAACAGTAATCCAAGGTTGCTTTAACATTTGAAAATCAAACAGTGCATCCCCATGATATATGAATAAAGGAGAACTACCATAGGATCATCTCAATAAGTGCAGCAAAAGAATTTGATAAAATCTAATACCTATCCATGATAAAAACTGTCAACAAACTGAAACAGAAAGAAACCTCCTCAGTCCGATAAAAGGCATCTATAAAAACATACCGCTATCATCATACTTAGTGGTGAAAGACTGAATGTTTTTCCTGAGATCAGAAAGACAAAAAAGATGTCCGCTCTTATTATATCCATTTGACATCATACTTGAGGTCATAACCAGTGGACTAAGAAAGGGAAGAAAAATAAATAGAAAGCATAGACTGGAAATGAAGAAGTAAAACCATGTTGATTCACAGAGAACACGTTTAGAAAATAGTAATGTACAAAAAAGCTACTAGAACTATTAAGAGATGTTATGAGTTAACTTGCACTTCACTTGCCAATTCATATGTTGAAATCCTAATTCCTACTACCTCAGATTGTGACTTTATTTGGAGACAGGGTCTTTGCAGAGTTAGAATGAGGTCAACAGGTTGGGGCCTGTTATTGACTGAATGTTTGTGGCCTCCCCAAATTCATATGTTGACATTCTAACCCCTCAGGGTGATGGTATCAGGAGGTGAGGCCTTTGCAAGGTAATTAGGTCACGAGGGTGGAACCTTTGTGAATGGTCTTCGTGCCTTTATAAGAAGAGACACCAGAGACCTTCCGCTTCCTCTCTGCTCTGCCCCTGTAAGGAGGGAAGAAGATGGCCATCTGGTGAGGAAGAGGTCTCTCGCCAGAGCCCAAACATGCTGGCACACCTGATTCCAGACTTCCTAGACTTCCGAATTGTGAGAAATAAATTTCTGTCATTGAAGCCACCCAGTCTATGGTAATTTTTTTAAAGATTTTATTTATTTATTTGAAAGAGAGAGAGAATGAGAGAGAGCACATGAGAGGGGGAAGGGTCAGAGGGAAAAGCAGACTCCCTGCCGAGCAGGGAGCCCGATGTGGGACTCGATCCCGGGACTCCAGGATCATGACCTGAGCCAGAGGCAGTCGCCTAACCAACTGAGCCACCCAGGCGCCTGTCAGTCTATGGTAATTTATGATAGCAGCCTGAAGGAAGGCAGGCTCTAATCTAATATGACTGAAGTCTTCATAGAAAGGGGAAATTTGGAGTTGCCATGCATATAGGGAGAATGTCATGTGAGCATGAAGACAAGCCAAAGAGAAAGGCCTGAGACAGATTCTTCCCTTATTGTCTTCAGAGGGACTCAATCCTGACAACACATTGGTTTTGGACTTCTAGCCTTAAGAAGTTTCTGTTGTTTAAGCTATTCCGTTTGTGATGCTTTGTTATAGCAATCCTAGCCAATACAAGACAGGTTAGCAAGTCTGCAAGATACAAGGTCATTTTATAAAAATACTTGATTTCTTTATACAAGCAACAAAATACTAGAAACTAAAAATTTTAAAAATCCACTTACAGTAGCATGCAAAAAAGGAAATACTTATGGATGAATATAACATTTCTTAAATAAGACTCAAAAAACCATGACCTATGAGAGAGAAAATTAAATTGATTCTATCAAAATCACAAGTTTCTGCTTTTTGAAAAGCAGTATTAATAAGTTGAAAAGACAACACATTTGGAGAAAATGTTTGCAAAATATGTATCTGACAAAGGCTTTGTGTCCAGAATATATGAGAAATCATAGGAAGAAGACCAACAACTCAATAAAAAACATAGGCAAAATATTTTAAGAGACACTTCATAAAAGAAGACATACACCGAGGTAATAAGCACATCAAAATATGGTCAACATATTAGTCATCAGAGAAATTAAAATTAAATCCACTGTGAGCTAACATTCACACCAAGTAGAATGGCATAAATTAAAGACTGCCAATCCACGAGCATGGAACATTTTTCCATTTCTTTGTGTCTTCCTCAGTTTCTTTCATGAGTATTTTATAGTTTTCTGAGTACAGATTCTTTGCCTCTTTGGTTAGATATAGTCCTAGGTATCTTATAGTTTTGGGTGCAATTGTAAATGGGATCGACTCCTTAATTTCTCTTTCTTCCGTCTTGTTGTTGGTGTATAGGAATGCAACTGATTTCTGTACATTGATTTTATATCCTGCCACTTTACTGAATTCCTGTATGAGTTCTAGCAGTTTTGGTGTGGGGTCTTTTGGGTTTTCCATATAGAGTATCCTATCAGCAAAGAGTGAGAGTTTGACTTCTCCTTTGCCGATTCGGATGCCTTTGATTTCTTTTTGTTGTCTGATTGCTGTGGCTAGGACTTCTAGTACTATGTTGAATAGCAATGGTGATAGTGGACATCCCTGCCATGTTCCTGACCTTAGGGGGGAAGCTCTCAGTTTTTCCCCATTGAGAACGATATTTGCTGTGGGTTTTTCATAGATGGCTTTTATGATATTGAAGTACGTACCCTCTATCCCTATACTCTGAAGAGTTTTGATCAAGAAAGGATGCTGTACTTTGTCAAATGCTTTTTCTGCATCTATTGAGAGGATCATATGGTTCTTGTTCTTTCTTTTATTAATGTATTGTATCACATTGATTGGTTTGTGGATATTGAACCAATTTGCAGCCCAGGGATAAACCCCACTTGGTCATGGTGAATAATCCTTTTAATGTACTGTTGGATCCTATTGGCTAGTATTTTGGTGAGAATTTTTGCATCCATGTTCATCAGAGATATTGGTCTGTAGTTCTCCTTTTTGATGGGGTCTTTGTCTGGTTTTCGGATCAAGGTAATGCTGGCCTCATAAAATGAGTTTGGAAGTTTTCCTTCCATTTCTATATTGTGAAGATGTCAAAGCTACCTAGAGCAATCTACACATTTAATGCAATCCCTATCAAAATACCATCAACTTTTTTCAAAGAAATGGAACAAATAATCCTAAAATTTATGTGGAACCAGAAAAGACCCCAAATAGCCAGAGGAATGTTGAAAAAGGAAAGCAAAGCTGGTGGCATCACAATTCTGGACTTCAAGCTCTATTACAAAGCTGTCATCATCAAGACAGTATGGTACTGGCACAAAAACAGACACATAGATCAATGGAACAGAATAGAGAGCCCAGAAATGGACCCCCAACTCTATGGTCAACTCATCTTCGACAAAGCAGGAAAGAATGTCCAGTGGAAAAAAGTCTCTTCAACAAATGGTGCTGGGAAAATTGGACAACCACATGCAGAAAAATGAAACTGGACCATTTCCTTACACCACACACAAAAATAGACTCCAAATGGTTGAAAGACCTAAACGTGAGACAGGAGTCCATCAGAATCCTAGAGGAGAACACAGGCAGCAACCTCTTCGACCTCAGCCGCAGCAACTTCTTCCTAGAAACATCGCCAAAGGCAAGGGAAGCCAGGGCAAAAATGAACTATTGGGACTTCATCAAGATAAAAAGCTTTTGCACAGCAAAGGAAACAGTCAACAAAACCAAAAGACAACCGACAGAATGGGAGAAGATATTTGCAAATGACATATCAGATAAAGGGTTAGTAGCAAAAATCTATAAAGGACTTATCAAACTCAACACCCAAAGAACAAATGATCCAATCAAGAAATGGGCAGAAGACATGAATAGACATTTTTCCAAAGACATCAAAACGGCCAACAGACACATGAATAAGTGCTCAACGTAGCTCGGCATCAGGGAAATCCAAATCAAAACCTCAATGAGATACCACCTCACACCAGTCAGAATGGCTAAAATTAACAAGTCAGGAAACGACAGATGTTGGCGAGGATTCGGAGAAAGGGCAACC
Source organism: Eumetopias jubatus (assembly GCF_037043125.1). NCBI lineage: Eukaryota > Metazoa > Chordata > Mammalia > Carnivora > Otariidae > Eumetopias > Eumetopias jubatus. The sequence continues at coordinate 39,739,923 of NW_028274818.1, forward strand.
CTCCTACACTGTTGGTGGGAATGCAAGCTGGTGCAGCCACTCTGGAAAACAGTATGGATGTTCCTCAAAAAGTTGAAAAATAGAGCTACCCTACAACCCAGTAATTGCACTACTGGGTATTTACCCCAAAGATACAAATGTAGGGACCCGAAGGGGTACGTGCACCCCAATGTTTATAGCAGCAATGTACACAATAGCCAAACTATGGAAAGAGCCAAGATGTCCATCAATAGATGAATGGATAAAGAAGATGGAATATTATGGAATATTATGCAGCCATCAAAAAGACCCTGAAATCTTGCCATTTGCAACGACGTGGATGGAACTAGAGGGTATTATGCTGAGCGAAATAAGTCAATCAGAGAAAGACATGTATCATATGATCTCACTGATAAGAGGAATTCTTAATCTCAGGAAACAAACTGAGGGTTGCCGGAGTGGGGGTGGAGTGGGAGGGATGGAGTGGCTGGGTGATTGACATTGGGGAGGGTATGTGCTATGGTGAGCGCTGTGAATTGTGCGAGACTGTTGAATCACAGACCTGTACCTCTGAAACAAATAACACATTATGTGTTAAAAAAAAAGAAGATAGCAGGAAGGGAAAAATGAAGGGCGGGAATCGGAGGGGGAGACGAACCATGAGAGACGATGGACTCTGAGAAACAAATGAGCGTTCTAGAGGGTAGGGAGGTGGGGGAATGGGTTAGCCTGGTGAGGGGTATTAAAGAGGGCACGTACTGCATGGAGCACTGAGTGTTATACGCAACGATGAATCATGGAAGACTACATCAAAAGCTAATGATGTAATGTATGGTGATTAACATAACATGATAAAATAAAATTAAAAAAGATAAACAGTAACACATTTTGTCAAGGATCCTGTAAAATTTGAATCCTCATACGTTGCTAGTATAAAAGTAAAATAATAAAGGCTCTTTAAAAAAAAATTAAAGACTACCAATACCAAGTATTGGTGAGATGTGTATCAGATCAAACACTCATGCACTGTAAAATAGTGGTTACTTTGGGAAAGATTTTGGGCATTTCTTAAAAACTTAAGCACTTTCTTAAAAATTTACTATTTGATGCAGTAATTCACTCATGTATTTTACAGGAGAAATGAAACATATGTTCATGTGAAAGTTTGTACGCAAAAATATAGAAGCTTTATTCATAATAGTTCCAAACAAGAAACAACACAAATGTCAATCAACAAGTGAATGGATAAACCAATTATATATCCATGAAGAGAAATATTACTAAAAAGTTATAGGATAGGTAAATACAAGTACAGTAAGGATGAGTCTCAAAAACATTATGCTGAGCAAAAGAAGCCAGATACAAAAGAGTATACATTATGTAATTCCAGTCATATGAAGCTCTAAAAAAAAAAAAAAAAATATATATATATATATATATTCAATGTATAGTGACAGAAAACAGATCAGGGTTGGAGTGTGTTTTGGACTTTTGGGCAGTGGGTAACTGGAAAGGGGCACAAGGAAATCTAGTGTGAAGGATTATTTATATTTTGATTTTGATGTTGCTTAGGGGGGGTGCATATATTTTTCAAAATCCATTGCACTATACACCTAAAATTAGTGTATTTTATATGAATTATATCTTAATAAAAACTTAAAAAATTAGGTCTAGGTTTTCAAAATGGATAAAAACAAAATCATGTGCTACTTGCAAGAGAAGCATCTAAAGCATATAGACACAGAAATGTTGCAAATAAGAAGATGGAAAAATATATTCCACCTAATACTAACTACAACAATAGACTCTAAAACAAACTGAACCAAAACAAACAAACTAAAATAACAGCCTCGACAACCAGCAGAGCCACCACCCAGATAGTGCTCCTTCCTCATGGAACGGACATTGTAGTGAGAGAGACAGTCTTGTAATTAGATAGAGTCACGTAAAATTGTAAATGGTTTAAGTTTTCACTTAGCTGAAACATTATTATGAAATCATAAAAAATAAATTGCTGCTTCAAATAATAGGTTATATTGTATTCATGTTTCAGAGAGACAGACTTCATTTATAGAAAGAACTTTCATGTTTTGGGGAGGGGAATAATTGATTAAAAGGAGGTTGGGAACTTATTTAATCAAATCTAAAAAGGAAATGCAGTGTAATGAGAGAGATATGATGATTGGACAGAGCGTAGCTTGAGAAAGTATTTCTTCTTCAAGGGAAAGATGTGAGCAGTGTTAAGTGCTATGAGGAAAACTCAGGAAGGTAGGACCAGTGGAAGATTCTTGTTTACAACTCAGAGCAGAGTTCCTGAGACACAAGGGGCTCCAGAACACAGAACTTTTGAGCCAGAAATACGCTTCCTGTGGTTGTAGCAGGAAAAGTGGAGAGAAGAATGGGTGTAGATTTGGGCAAATTTGTAGATGTTGGTGACAGGCAGTTGGTGTTCCTGTCAGACGTCTTTCATTTTCTGTCATCTGGGAGATGTGGTCATCTTCTGAGAGCCAGAGTAGAGACAGTAGTTGGAGGAGATTAGAGAAATTTTGGACTTGGGAGAAAGGACTGTGGAGCAGCATTGAGACCCCAGTTAGAAGTCATATATTTAAAGTGGTTCCTATGGGGGTGCCTGGGTGGTTCAATTTGTTAAGTGTCAGACTCTTGATTTCAGCTCAGGTTACGATCTTGGGGTGCTGGGATCAAGTGCCACATCTGGCTCCATGCTCAGCATGGAGCTGACTTGGGGTTCTAGCTCTCCCGCTGCCCACCCCCTCCCCAGTTTGTGCTCTCTCTCTCTCTCTCTAATAAATAAGTCTTAAAAAAAATAAAAAAATAAAGTGGTTCCTATCTGCGCAGTCCTGGGAGTTTTCTCCAGCCCCATTCTGGAGCATCAGTGCTCTTAGGAAGGGTCTGGAAAGGTGCATGCATATAGGTTTGAGGAGACAGAACAAGAGGCAAGAGAGTTGAGGATACTAGCAGAAGAGTGGTTTAAGTGATGAACCCTGCAATCTAAGCTGGAGAGGAAAAGATAGAAAGACTCAAGGGCAGTGATTCATGGACAGAAAGTAGAGATGGTGGATGAATAGTCCAGAGAGAGTAGACTGACTCAATGAGATAGCGGCTTTAAAAGGAGAAGTGAGGGAGTTGAAAATGACTCTCAGAAGACATCTGCTTTTTGTTGGCTGGGTTTCACCCTCTTCAGGCCCTAAAAAGACAGGCAGGGGAAGGAAATCATAATTGAAGTCACAGAATAGTCTCCATTACATGATTCCCCTCTTCAAGAAGCCACTGTATTTCTTTACTGATTATTATAGATGAATGTAGTACAAGGCTTGGCTATACAGTGACCACTCAAGTAGGTATCTACTAAGAAATGACTAAATCAATAGTAAATGCAATCCTTGAATATCCTCTATTGTATGTCTTTCTAATTCTGTTTTCCGTAGGCAGCTAATAGTTGAATAATTACCCCTAGGAAGCAGTGGAGTTGTGATTAGTGTTGGAATCAGAATTTGGTTCAAATCCCAGAATAACCAGATGCTAGACTAATCATGGCAGTGTCCAGTAAAAGTTTTCCTCACCTATTGGCTCCCTCCCCATTTTGGGGGGATTCAGGGATAGTGGAGAACAAGGCCTTTCTCCAGATAGGCTTCCCAAGATGGTCTTATTTTTTATGTGCAAAGTTACTAGGGAGTTACTAGAGATACGAAAATGAATTAAAACAGATTTTACACTATAGGAATTGTTGAGACTGCTAGGAGAGACAGACATAAATATATACACTGATTTCTAGGAAAGATATAGGAAATAACTATCTAAGGCGTGGGTGAAAATAGGGAGGTTTTATGTAGAAAGTGGCATTTGATTTGGGTACTGAAGGATGAGCAGAAAAGGTAAGGGACTATCTAGAATGCAGTAAGCATCTAATGAAAGGTAGAGAGAGGGTTACAGAAAACTTGGAATCTATTGAGGAGGACAACAGCATCAGAGATATATTAATGTAACAATTCATTGTTTTGGTTCTGTCTTTGAAAGCTTATTTTTAATTGGATAGGGAAATAGAACAAGTACATAAATACACACAAAACTAGTGGGCTTCATAAAAAGAGATTACATCCAGTTTTGGAGATTCTTCTGGCTGCAGTGTCCTCCCCTGGAATCCAGCTAACAAGTGTTCGGATTCACCTCTTTAGAGTATGATCAACAGAGGACAGCAGTTAACAGTGAGATCCTGTATGCTCTAGATTCAGTTTCAAATTAGGGAGCTTCGATGTGCCTCAGTTAACTTTTAAATAAAATGGAAATACTTTCCTCAAGGAATTGTTAAGAATGACACTGGACGAAAATGCACAGCAAGCGTACTACCTCGTATCTATGTCCTAAATTGTTTATTTAATAAGTAGATACCTAAAGTGTTCTCCAGACAGCACAATTCCGCTAGTTGCGGGCGATAGCCCACACCCTTCTAATCCGCCCGCCGGGTTCCCTGGCTTTTGCGGAAATAGCGGTGCAAAACTTCTTACAGCCTCTGAAAAAGCACGTGGTCTCCGCCCTCCCACAACAACAAAAAAACACTAACTCTAGTGCCGGCCCCAGGTGGTGAGGGCTTGATTTTTAAATCCATCCGAAAGAACCAATCAGAACCGGCAGTCCGAGTGCGCGGAAGCCGATTGGTCCATTACTACTTAAGGTGACCAATAGGCTTGGAGGGTGAGTTTGGTCTGTCCCGGAAGCGGGCGAATTGAAAACCGGTGGCGGCCGCGGGCAGTTTGAATTGGAATCTGGGCTGAAGCCCGCGGAGGCTGCACTCGAGCCCTACTCTCTGAGGGGTCGTCTTTCCCTCCCCGCCAGCAGGGTGAGTGTCCTGCGTGGGTCGTGGCTTCGGCGGCGGGCGTGGGGGGGGGGAGCGCAGCTGGCTTTCTGCCCGAGGATCCTGGGCCGGGATGCCTGTGGGATCGAGCTCCCGGGCCCAGTGGGTGCAGCGGATCCCCCCCGCCCCACCTGACGGGACCAGAGGATCGGCTCGGGTGAGGTTTATTAAGGCTGTCGGCGCCCCTCTGCTCCTGGGCGAGCTGTGCTCGCACTAGTGTCCGCAGACTCGGCTCGCTCACGAGCTCGTACTTTGGGGGATCAGTTTCCTCCTCTGTAAGATACGTGAATTGGAGATTAACAGATATTTCTTAGCAGCCGTCTACGCCCAGAGCCAGTGGTCCCTTTTTGAAATTTGGACGTCGGTCCTTTGTTGCATGGAGGAGATGAAAGCTTGGGTTTTGATCTGCGCGGCACGTTGGTGTGCCTATTGTTAGCTGCGAGAGCATTTCTCGCGTCTTCCACATTTATTTGGACACGCTTGGGTGCCTGGCTCTGCTGTTATGAAGACCCAGAAATAAATAAATGACCTGAGTCCTATCCTTGAGTTTTGTCTAGAGGAGCGGAATTTTCACTTTTAGGCTCAGCCGTGGCATTGTAGGCGGCGACTCGGGGTTTCTTGGCTGAGATGGGAGCTCCTTTTAAAGGGAAAGCGTTAAAGTGGGCCTCCAGTACTGGGGTGAGGTGATTCGGACATAAAGAGTGCCCTCCCCATATTTAAGATAGAAAGAGCATTTTCTGCAAAATCCTTGCAGGAACCTTGACACCCGGGCTGTTCCTCAACTACCCATCCTCCTTTACACCTGTTGCTTCTTACATCTTAATCTGGAGATTTACACTTCTTGTCCTTTGCCCCAGTGGCTCCATACAGACTGCTGATGTTTGATGCCTTAATCTGATCAAAATTAGCTTGGGTCTGGTGATTGTTTTAACCACTTCTTTATAGCTGTATCTTAGACTTTGAAATGGAAAAACACTCATCTTGCTAGTTTTCCTTCTGTTTATTTTCCTCATCTCTATCTTTCTAAATTGACCCTTTCATTATTTTGTTGGTGATGGTGTCTTGATGTAACAATTTCAGTGGTTGGCAGATCTGTTTAGGACAGTTACCGGTTGTGTGCCTCTGGGGCATTGTACCCTCATCCCTGCATGGGCAGGCTAGATTGGAATGGAGGGAGAAGCCTATTGTGACAGTGTAAATTGTCCTTTGTTGGTGGAGAGAGAGGTATGAGATTTCTTTCAGCAGTTTTTGGGCAAATGAGAGTGGAGTTTAAGATGCTGTGTTCAAAGAACTGAGATCTGGAAAAAGAAAAAAAATTAAACTGGCAAAGAAAACACTGCTTTCCAAGGCTTAATATCTAAACTATGTTTTCCATGAACTTTGCTCCCTCTCTTAATTTTTGAACATCTTTTTATCATTCTGAGCACTTTTATCAACTGTTTATTCTGATAAAAAGTTTCATTGATACATCAATTGAAGCAAGACACTAAAATGTTTGTGGACTTCATGTAGTAAAAAGCGGATTCTCACCTTCCCCAAGTAGCTGGAAAATGAACGCTTTTCTTTAGGTTCTAGAGACTAATGAATAAAGAACAATTACCATACTTTTCTCCCAGCTGATTTAAATTTCCTAAGATGTGGCTGAGAAGGAGGTAAGCCACTTCCCTCTTGGTACCAGAGGCTGAAATATACAAATGAAGTGTTTTCGAGTATTAATATAATAGCTAACAGGTACAGAATGCTTATCAGGAAATATAAGATTCTTCTAAGACTTTGGGAAGTCACCGCCATTATTATCCACACTTTACAAATGAGGAAACCAGGGCCCAGAACAGTTAAGTAACACACCCAAGGTCACACACATCTCGTCCGTGGCTGAGCTGGGATTTGAATTACTGAGGCTATGTACGGGTTTCCTCATCAAGGTCTGTCTGGAGCATGGCTTTCCTGGATTCTAGCACTAATATGGCATTTGCTCTTTGTTCATTCATGCATTAATTCAACACGTGATAACTGCTGGAAAGGGGGGCAGGGGCTGTGCCATCACAGGCTATGGCCAGGAGATATGACTAGGTTAGGGATCGCCCTAGGGAAGGCTTCCCAGAGGAAGAGAAACAAAAGTATGCATGACAGTGATGTGAAGAGGGAAAGAAGAGCATTTGCAAAATAACTTATCATGAGTTTTCTTTGTTTATAGGAGCTATTTCACCTATTTCAGAGCAAAGTACTCCTGTTTTATATCATGATAACAAAGTGAGAGAAAGCGGGTAGCTAAGAAGTCAAACCTGAGAAACAGGAAAAACAGAGAGCCAGGGAAGCCACACAAGCATCTTAGGTACCTCACAATGAGAACGATTGGCGGTCACCTTTCAGGGCGTGGGGAAGATCCATGTCCTATTTCCTTATCTTCCGCAATGTGAAGCTTGGAAGCTCCTTAGAGACTCCTTAGTCCCTGAGGCTTTTAGGTCTCTTTTTATGACAGTAAGACCAACAGTCTGCTTATTCTTTCCAGTTTATTTATAAATGTGTGACTGGTAAAGAAAGGAGAGCAACATGAGCTGGGCTTTGGAAGAATGGAAGGAGGGCCTGCCTACGAGAGCTCTTCAAAAAATCGAAGAGCTGGAAGGCCAGCTGGACAAACTGAAGAAAGGAAGGCAGCAAGCGCAGTTCCAGCTGGAGACTCTGGAGGCCGCGCTGCAGAAGCAGAAGCAGAAGGTATCACTGAAGCCCTGGCTCTTAACCGTTCACTCAGCATGTGGATTATTTGATTTTGGTCTGTAATTTCGAGAAAAATGAGTGTGTTCTCTGTGGGTGGTAATCTGCCCCTCTCCTTCTTCTCCAGCCTCTGCCCCTCATACTGAGGGCTGCTGAGTTCCATTTTCATTCTGTTAGGGACCACACATGGGAAACTGCATTTGGGTTCCATACCAACATGGCCAAAATTCTCTGACTCCGAATCTGGGGGCCGGTATTAGGGCACTTTGCAGTTCAAATGGATATTGCTCCCTGAGGGTGGGCTTTTCACCTTGGCATTCCCAGACTTCTCTTCTGGGCTAGGAAATGAGAACTAAAACAGTGCTTCTTCCTTGCCTCTGCATTAGCCAACAAGTTGTGGTACAGTCACTGCTTCTGAAATGGCTTCCCTAGTGGGAGAATTTTTACAACAACTGGCTTCAGTGGCCGGACTTTCTTTTCTTTTCTTTCTTTCTTTCTTTTTTTTTTTTTTTTTAAAGATTTAGTTTCTTTCAGAGTGAGGGAGAGAGCACGAGTGGGGGGAGGAGCAGCGGGAGAAGCAGACTCCCCACTGAGCAGGGAGCCTGATGCGGGGCTTCATCCCAGGCCCCTGGGATCATGACCTGAGCTGAAGGCAGACACTTAATTGACTGAGCCACCCAGGCGCCCCAGTGGCCAGCCTTTAAAATGAATTGCTAAGAGAGATTTATAGGGTTTAGTTTTGATTTTGTTATACTTGAAAGGACATTAAAGCCAAGTCCCTTTCCAGGAATGGTATGTATAGCCCTGACCAAAGACAATATAATCCATGACTTTATAGAACTTTTCTATCTAGTCTTCAAAGTGAGGTCATTTAAAATTGCTGTGTTTGTGGGGCGCCTGGGTGGCACCATCGGTTAAGCATCCGATCTTGGTTTTGGCTCAGGTCATGATCTCAGGGTCGTGAGATTGAGCCCCAGTCAGGCTCTGGGCTCAGCATGGAATCTGCTTGGACTTTCTCTCCTTCTCCCTCTCTGCCCTGTGCTCTCTCTTTCTCAAATAAATCTTTAAAAAAATTTTTTTGTGTTTGTGAAGAAGCACTGACCTATGGATTACAGCAACCACATCTCACAATAATTAGTTGTTGGTGTTACACTCAGATTTACAAATACTTGGTAAATTCATGAAGTAAAAGAGACCTATTTCTGCACGATTCTGTTAGGTTGAGAATGAAAAAACAGAGGGCGCAAACCTAAAAAGGGAGAACCAAAGCTTGATGGAAATATGTGAGAATCTGGAGAAAACCAAGCAGAAAATTTCTCATGAACTTCAAGTCAAGGAGTCACAAGTGAATTTCCAAGAAGGGCAGTTGAACTCCAGCAAAAAACAAATAGAAAAACTGGAACAGGAACTGAAAAGGTAATTATGTTTGAGTGGTATTAATGTGGATATCTTTTATATGTGTTCATTGGATGCTTTTATCTTTTCCTTTAATGGTGTAATTATATGTCACAATCATTTTCCCAGTGAAATAAACAATGACTTGAGGAAAATTAATTCTTCTATACTTCAGTGCTATAATTGCATAGCTCAATACTATGTAAATGCATTAAATGGCTTCTTGCTTATTCATTTATTCATTCAAGATATATTTATTAAGCTGCTTCATGGGCCAGATGCTGTGTTTTCTACCAGATGATGTAATATTAAATAATACCAAATCTCTCAACAATGAGTACTAGAAGATGGAGGGGAGTTAAGCATATCTAATACTGATGGCTTATATTTCTTCCTCTGAGTGGAAAAGCTGTTGTAGAGAAAGAGAGAACTAGGGAATTTCAAAAGACCTAGGAGCACTGAGGGCCCCGTTGAGGTTGGAGACCAGGAATTTATAGTGGGACCCATCTATAGAGTTGTATGCTTTTTTTTCTTTTCCTTTTAGCATCTGGGAGGTAAATGCTGAGAATGTGAACAGGAGGATTGAGTTGGGGTTGTTTTTGGCCAGGGTAATGGTATGGAAGATGGTGGAATATTTAAGGATGCTGGGAAGAGAGTGGTTAAAATTGTGTGCCGTGGAATCTTAAGCTGGAGAGGGAAGGAAGCATACTCAAGAAGGGGCTCCTACTGGGGCGCCTGGGTGGCTCAGCCCTTAAGCGTCTGCCTTCGGCTCAGGTCATGATCCCAGCGTCCTGGGATCGAGACCTGTATCGGGCTCTCTACGTGGCAGGGAGCCTGCTTCTCCCTCTCCCACTCCCCCTGCTTGTGTTCCTCTCTCGCTTTGTCTCTCTCTGTCAAATAAATAAATAAAATCTTAAATGAAAAAAAAAACGTTCCTACTGAGATCCCCATCTTCCATCTTAAGCATTACATAACCAGTTTGCCAGTTTAGGCAATAAAAAATGGTGCCTATGACTTCTTTTCCATTAAAAGAAAAAAATCCAACTTGAGACATTAATCAAAATAAATCCAGTGGGGACCAAAATACTGCTAGCTTATAGATGGTATCTTCTTGTTCTAATAGTGGAATTTTGTAAAAATAACAAGGGTAATACAGGTGGAAAGCAAAGTGGACGTCAGCAGATTGCCCCATTGTTGATTCTGCTAAGACACACCCAGAAATTAAAAACAAAAACAATTTCATTTTGAAATAACTTTAGATTTATAGAAACCGTTGTTAACATCTTACATAACCAAAGTACAATGACCAAACCAGAAATAAACATTGATTCAATACTATTCACTAAACTATGGACCTTGTTAGAATGTCACTGGTTTTTCCAGTCATGAGCTTTCTCTGTTCCAGGCTCTGATCCAGGATTCCACATTACATTTAGTTGATATTTTCTTAGTCTCTTTCTAAGCTGTGACGATATCTTGTTTTTTGTGTCCTTGAAGTTGTTGAAGGGTCCTAGTCAGCTCTTTTGTAGAATAGTCCTCAATTTAGGTTTGTCTATTGATGAGATCAGGACTTTTCAGCAGTGGCATAATTCACATTTGGGACTAGATGGTCCTTTGCTGGGGAAGGCTGTCCTGTGCATTGTAGGATACTTAACAGCGTTCCTGGCCTCTACCCACTAGATGCCAGTAGCACCTCCCCCACCTGCATGTTTTGATAATCAAACATGTCTCTAGTCATTGCCAAATGTCTTTTGGGAGGGTAAAATCATCCTGGATTGAGAACCACTGGGTCAGATTGAGGTTATGAATTTTGGGTGAGAATACCACAGAAGTCGTGATGTGCCTTTCTCAATGTATCCTATCAGGAGATACGTGACCTAATAGGACTTTTACCCTGATTCCCTGGCTGAGGTGTTCTCTGGGTTTCTCCACTGTGAAGTTACACTGTTTTTCCCTTTGTAATTAATAAAGATCTTGATTCCATGAAATTTTTTTTCCTAATGTGGCCACAATAATCTTAATTATACCAACCTCTCAAATTGAAAGTTAAAATACTTTAAAATTACTCTTATTTGTCTTCCTGCGAGGATAATTTAGGTACACAGAAGTCTCTTCCTAATTTTTTTCCTACCCACGTAGGAAGGTGGCTCTCTATAAGTTGCATGTTGGAATGATAAATAACTTCTATCTCATTGAGTTTTTTGTTTTCTTGTTTACTGTCAGCCATACCAGACTCCATGAGAACAGAGACCTGGTCAGTCTTTTTTTTTTTTTTTTTCCAAGATTTTATTTATTTATTTGATGGAGAGAGAGAGAGACAGAGACAGACAGTGAGATAGGGAACACAAGCAGGGGGGCAGGAGTGGGAGAAACAGGCTTCCCGCTGAGCAGGGAGCCAGATGCGGGGCTCGATCCCAGGGCCCTGGGATCATGACCTAAGCCAAAGGCAGACGCTTAATGACTGAGCCACCCAGGTGCCCCGAGCCCTGGTCAGTCTTATCAGTGTACCCTGTGTACCTGGCAGGCCCTCAAATATTTGTCGAATAAATAAATGAAAGATAGATAGTTGTTTTTGGAAAACAGATGTTAGGGAAGTAGGAAGCTTACTTTCAGAATGCCAGAATAGTTTTCTTTGAAAGTACATTTTGGCTGCTGGTTTTAGAAATACGGGTTTATTTTTGTTTATTTTTAAAGATCTTATTTATTTATCTGAGTGAGGAGAGACAGAAAGAGAGCGAGCAAGGTGATGGAGAGGCAAAGGGGGAGAGAGAAGGAAAGAATCCCAAGCAGACTCCCCGTCGAGTGTGGAGCCCCATGTGGGGCTTGATCCCATGACCCTAGGATCATGACCTGAGTGGAAACCAAGAGTCGGTCACTTAACTGGCTGAGCTACCCAGGTGCCCCAGAAATATTGGTTTTAATAATTTAGACAGAAATGTTTGTATTTTTAACATTTGAGGTAAACATATTTTTGTATACATGTCTATTTTTTATTGCAAAGTGACATTTGGTGGCAATACTTGCAGATATAAAGTGCTCAGAGTTGTGTGTGATACCTAGCAACTTGGTAAGTGTTAACATTATTATTATCAGTTGTTATAGTTGGGGTTAGGATAGCACACTTAGTTTAAAAGTATTCTTATTACCGGTGATGTAGATATAGATGTTTATAAACTATATAAACCTCAGACTGTAAAAACTATTAAGTTAAAAAAAAACTATTAAGAGTACAGTTTCCTAGAATATAAAAACTAAACTAGAAAAACTATTGAGTGTTTTCAAATTCCCACTGCTAACCTTTAAGTGCAGGCAGAAACTTATTTTTTCCATCAGTGGCCACTGATTAGGTTTCTGGAAGGTCTCAAACAAGTTAGGTTGAACCATTGGAAATGTTGGTCAAAAACTGTTGAATATTGACAATCTCATGCAGTTAAACCGCTTAATTTAGTGCTATTTTGGTGGCAGTTTTTGTTTTTCTTTGTAGGAAATAGAAATAAAGGCTTATAGAAATAATAGGGTATAGTTTTATATTTAAAATAAACTTTTTTTCTAATGAAAGGATAGACAGGAGGATAAAGTTTGAATTTGAGAGGAAAAAGAAACACTGATTTTTACAAGCTTCTTTAAAATTCATCTCTAAAATCACCAAATTTGCTACACCTTTGGTAGTCCATAGACCTGGACCATTCATTGTGGTAGCTACTGGCTACATGTGGCTATTAAGTGCTTGAAATGTGGCTATTACACATTGAAATGTGACAGGGCGCCTGGGTGGCTTAGTCGGTTAAGTGTCTGCCTTCAGCTCAGGTCATGATCTCCAGGGTCCTGTGTTCGAGACCCGCATCGGGCTCCTTCTCCCTCTCCTACCCTTCTCCCCTGCTTGTGCTCTCTCTCTCTCTCAAATAAATAAAGAAAATCTTAAAAAAATAAAACCAACAACAAATTGAGATGTGCTATATGCAACGCTTACCAAATTCTGAAGGTTCAGTAGAAAAAAATGTAAAATATCTCAATAATTTTAGTATTGACTGTAAGTTGAAATGATAGTATTTTGAAAATATGGAATTAAATAAAATACTAATATTAAATCCATTTGTTTCTTGTTGCTCTTTACATGGTAGTAGAACCTTTCTATTGGAGAGTGCTGTTACCAACCATAAGTTCGAATGTGAAGATTTGATTTGCAGAGCAGTCCTTTTTAGCCCAGACATTGCTTTTTCCTTCCCAGTTTGAGTTTGGAGCTGAGTGGAGCTAGGGCACTGGGGCACTTCCTTCACTCCTTGTTTTGAGCAACATGTCCATGAGAAAGAGACTGCACATCATTAGCTGTTCTATGGGGTGTTCATTTCTTGTGTTGAGCTAAAATCAGAGACATTACAGACTTGTGAGAATTGAGTCCTCTTAGGTTGTTTGATTTTGAAAGGTGTTCAGAACTTAAGTGATAGAAATATTCTGTGCATATATACAATATATAGTTTACTTTTCCCATTTCTTTGTGACTGTTGCCAGCCCTGTCTTCTCTAGATGCACTGTTAACTTGATTTTTATGTCTGTGTTTTTAAAATGTCATAAAATACATGGCAAGTCTATGTTTTTGTCATGACTTAATATTCACAAATGATGTCATTCAGTTTTGTGATTTGAGCCCATGCTTCAGTGACACCAGTTTCTTTCTATGTTTCTGAAGTTCTGTTGTTGTTTTTAAATATTCCTGTGTCTTTCTTTGGCTTAGAGTATAAACTTTGCTCAGAATATATCCCCAGCCTCCCAACTCTATAACTATAGTGTCATTACAGATCTTCATGGTAGCCTTTATAACATTGTGATTATTGGTTTATATTTCTGTTTCCCTAACCAGACTGAGTTCCTTTGAAGAGCGGGGCCTGAGTTTAGGTCTGTTCCATAAGTTAGTTCTTGTTAAATGTCTGTTAGACTGATGAAGTGGTAAGAATTCTTAGAGGGTGGGGTTTTCGTAAGTTTATTACTCTCTGGGAATGGGTGGTGCTGGCATTCAGTAGCGTTTGCTCTGATTTGCGTCCTCTTGGGTCCTTTTCTAACAGGTGTAAATCTGAACTTGAAAGAAGCCAACAGGCTGCACAGGCTGCAGATGTCTCTCTACATCCATCCACGACACCACAAAAAATCTTCGCAACTCCACTAACACCAAGTCAATATTATAGTGGTAAGGATTTTTTCCCTTTTACTGGAATTTTAATTTGGTCAAAGAAATCAATTAATTCATCTTTGAATTCAACTTTTAACTTGGGCATTAAAAAGAAAACCTTTTAGTTTGGGCATTAATGCGCTACATATCCATTTGTGTATCTGTTGAGCTATATGGAGCTACCAGGTTAAGCCCTTAAACTTTTCATTTTAGCCTGCAGTGTGTTTTAAAAATAATTCAGGTTCAGAATATTCAAACCCAGCATCTTTTTACTTAGTGTACCACAATATTCAGTTCTAGACTATTGAAATGATTGTTGATCTGTGAATTCCTTTATGAAATCAATGACTGAAGTAAAACTGTTTCTCATTGTCTTTGTTTAGTTTCCAAGTATGAAGATCTAAAAGAAAAATATAATAAAGAGGTTGAAGAACGAAAAAGATTAGAGGCAGAAGTCAAAGCCTTGCAGGCTAAAGTAAGTTAATTATGGGCCTTACAATAGAGTATGCAGTTGAAGAAGTACTTTGATATACAGGAGTCCAGGGTTCACGTAGAGCTTGACACATTTTTCTTACACTGAGAAGATAAAGTTCCTGGCTGATTACCTTAGTTATAATTACTTTTTGGTTTTTAAAAAGTAGGAGTAAAAAAAAATAGTGTGGGGAGATCAGTTTATCCCTAGACATTAGATGTTCATCAAATTCTACAGAAACTGTAGCCATCTAATTATTTCCCTATTGAGATCTAATGGTAAGGGCGGGGGGGACCAGGGTCATTCCAGACACTCACTGGCTGGCTTTATCACCTGGAGGCCATTGATTGCTTCCCACTCAGGCCTTACGGAATGTGCTGATTGCCACCAGGGACATGGGGTTTGAGGGTCATTATTTATGAAATGTTTTTTTAGAGGGGAACATTATCAAGATAATCTCCCCAATTCTGTTAAATAAGCTGCTGGACAGGATTTTAAGCTCCATTTTGGTATGGGTAAATAGGCAGAGAGGTTTGTTTAATGTCAGCAAAAGAAACAAAATGCAGGATTTAGAAACCCCTGCTTCTAGTTAAGGGACTGACCCTAAATATACCTGGTATCTGTAGAATTTATCCTTACCATTTCTGCTTGTGAGATGTTATTTGCTAAAAAAAAAAAAAAAGAAGGTGGGGGGGAAACAACTTAACTCCAGTTTTGCACCTAATGTTATATTTCTGCTAACCACAAGAACTCGCTGAGATGGGACCATTCACACAGTTTAAGGCTGGATTTATAAGTAGATACCTTACATACTGAGGATCACAAAGTACCTATGAAAGCTTTAACACTTTAAATTATTCTCATGCCCTTGACCCTTGTTTGGAGGTCAACAGGATTCTGATACGTAGCAAAGGTATTGCTTCTTGCGGTGAATAAAAATTAAACGGTAACTCTCTGGTTTGTCATAGAAATATCATGTGCTGTGTGATCCATTTCAGTCATTGGTGCCCACTTTGCTCCTGACATTGATTCCCAGAGTTTTTTCTGGTGGAGAAATTTGAGTCTCTACAAACATGAAACCTCTCTGTGTGGCAAGAAAAGCTTTTGCTATAAAAAAATTTAATGCACCATCTATAGCCATGTCTTGATATTTGTCAGAATGGAGGTAGAGAGAAGAACAAAAGGAGACAAGGGGGACTTATTTGATGAGCACTGAGAAATATATAGAATTGCCGAATCGTTGTACACCTGAAACTAATATAACACTGTATGTTAACTACACTTGAATTAAAAAAAATAAAGAATTCAAAGCAGTAGCAAATCCGCAAATGTTTATTATATAACATAAAACACCTTATATGACATTTTTTGGGAGTGGTATGGTGGAAAGTGAGATTCTTGAAAGAGTTCTTTAGGTTAATATTTAATTTTGGTCCTCTTTGTGCAAAGCTAGTGGAGGAGGTGACCAAGGACAGGCAAGCAAAGGACACCAAATTTCAAAACTCAGAATGGTAGTGAATACTCACTTGTGTTTAATGGAGTATATGGGGGATGCAGAATAAATATAAAAACTGAGCCGATTTTAATAGATTGGGACTCAAATGGTACTGGTTTAGCCTTCAGTGCTATAGTCTAACCATTCGACAGTTCCTGTCCTGGATATTTGGACCTAATGGTTCTCTTGACTTGATAAACATTCTTTCTAGGTGTGCAGTGGAAGTGGTAACTTCTTGGCATTATGTCTTTATGTGCTATCTGAAAATAAATAGCCTTGAATATTGAGATGTTTAAAGGGCTCTAAAGAGTTTCTGTCTTTACAGAAAGCGAGTCAGGCTATTCCCCAAAGCACAATGAATCACCGGGACATTGCACGACATCAGGCTTCCTCATCTGTGTTCTCATGGGGACAAGAAAAGACCCCAACTCGGCTTTCATTGAATGCTCTAAAAACTCCGATTAGGAGAGAGTTCTCTGCATCTCACTTTTCTGGGGAACAAGAGGTGACTCCAAGTAGATCAACTTTGCAAACAGGGAAAAGAGATGCTAATAGCAGTTTCTGTGATAATTCGAGCAATTCTCACCTTTTGGACCAATTAAAAGCCCAGAATCAAGGTAAATTGAGCTAAATTGAGCTAAATGAAATTGAAATTACATTTTCCTGAGATAATTTCTGAGGTGATGCCAGACATTTTTAGTCCTAAAAGGTGCTTGTGTGTTTTGTTAGACACATCAAAGCCCAATATCTCAATCTGGTGATGTGAAATACTGTTTTTGGGATAAAAGATACCACAATTTTGAAATGTCCTTTTATCAGTACTATAAAGCTGGTGCCCGGAAGCCTTCCAAAGTAGTCTGAGTGGCTTTGTCTTTCCAGAAGTAGGGTGAGTAGGTTACAGTTGCCACGCCCCACGCTTCTCTGTCTTCTTTGGTGGCCCATGGAACAAGCCTGGGGTCTGGCCAGCTTTGGCCAGAGGTGTGGCACGTGTCTGTGGGGCAGCTTTCTCTGCATTGCCAGGTTGTCCATATGGGAGCAAACCTGTAACCTTGGCTGGAGTGCCACACCACAGCTGACAGCCAAGGGCACCAGGTGGTGTTTTGGAATCTACTCTGCAGATGACGATAATTTCCAGTGCTATGATATATAGAAAATCACTGTCAGTGATCGTTGGTGAGAATTGTCACACCGCCAATGCCATTGGAACCGGTATTGTTTGTATGTAGGAAAAAAAATGAAAAAAAAATTACTGTTAATTTTGGCAGTATAGGAGGTTCACACTGTCTTGATCTTTACTGGAGGTAAAGCTACCAGAGAATACAGGGGGTTGAATTTTGCACTGCTTAGCATTCATTTGCATGGATATGGGCACAAAACAAATGGTAGTTTGCCAGTGTATAAAACCAAGTGGTAATTTTTATGTAGGGTATTATATGAGATACACTTTTTGCATCCTCAGTAAGATACTCTTCATGATTTTAGAAAACCATTTTCTTTCCCAAGTTTCTCTGAAAACATTAGAAAATGTGTTTCTCTTGCTTCCTATGGATATTTGAATACAAATGAGAATAGAGACTAACCATTGAATTAAATCCAATTAAAGTAGTTTCTGTGTTTAGTGTGAATTAATTTATATTTGTCCTACCAAAGATTTCAGAGCAGAGTAATAACAAATAATACATTCTGAATTGAGCTGTAAAGTTTTTGTCAAAAATATATATTAATTAAAGTGTGGGTTTTGTTTGTGATTTAAGAGCTAAGGAACAAGATTAGTGATTTGGAACTACATCTGCAAGGACAAGAAAAAGAAATGAAAGGCCAAGTGAATAAATGTCAAGAACTCCAACTCCAATTGGAGAAAGCAAAAGCGGAATTAATTGAAAAAGACAAAGTTCTGAATAAAAGTAGGGATGAACTGGTGAGATCAACAGCACAGTATGACCAGGCATCAACCAAGGTACTGGACTTCTCATGAGTTGTTGAAAGCCTACATTTCATCTTACAGTTCTTTGGAAATTTTTTTCGTACAATACTTTAACACTTAAATTTATGAAATAAATGTTAGTAATGAACCTCATTGATACATACTAGGCAGTATTGGTGCAGTTGAACTAGTAAGTTCGTTTAGAGTTGGGTAGATGTGGGGTCAAATCCGTACTGCACGTTTTCCTGGCAAAGTGACTTGGGCAAGTCACTGAGCTCTTGTCCATCTAAGAGGGTGGGGAAGAATAAAGATTATGTATACATGGCACTTGACACATACAAGAGGCGACTAAGTAATGGAGCTTTAAAAGAGGCAGGGGCGCCTGTGTTAAAAGTCTGCCTTCTGGGGGCGCCTGGGTGGCTCAGTTGGTTAAGCGACTGCCTTCGGCTCAAATCATGATCCCGGATCCCTGGGATCGAGTCCCACATCAGGCTCCTGGCTCAGCAGGGAGCCTGCTTTCCCCTCTGACCCTCTCCCCTCGCATGCTGTTTCTCACTCTTGCTCTCTCTCAAATAAATAATAAATAAAATCTTAAAAAAAAAAAAAAAAGAGCCTGCCTTCTGTTCAGGTCATGATCCCATGTTGGGATCCCTGCTCAGCCAGGAGCCTGCTTCTCCCTCTCCCTTTGCCCCTACCCCCTCTTGTGCTCTCTCACTCTCTCTCAAGTGAATGAATTAAATCTTCAAAAAAAATAAATAAAAGAGGTTTAGGACATATGATAAAATTTAATCTATTTTTTGATCCAATATATGTACTCTTGTGATTTAATCTTAAGCTTCCAATTAAGGCCAAGGTTCTTAGAGTATTTGAGGGTGTTTTGTTGTTGCTTTGTCCCCAACTTACCTCTAGTGTTTTATTCCCTTTTTTCTATTCATTCATTCATGTACTCATTTGACAAAATATTTGTTGTCTGCCTACTGTATGTCAGGCACTGTTCTAGACCAGGGGAATGAAGCAGTGAGAAGATAGACAAAAATCATTGCTCTTGGGGAACTTCATCCTAATGGTGGATGTGACATAAATATATAGTCACATAGATAATATTGTATATGGTGACAAGTGTAGAGAAAAATGAATTATCTTCTAGGACCAACTGTGATTACTTGGTGTTTCCTGAACCCAGTCTTCATTTGGGTCCAGTGTTTCTTTTCTTTTTTTTTAGATTTATTTATTTTAGAGCAAGTGCACATGCAGGGGGGCAGGGGCAGAGTGAGAGAGAGAATCTCAAGCAGACTCCCTGTTGAGTGGGGAGCCTGATGTGGGGCTTGATCCCATGACCCTGAGATGACCTGAGCCGAAATCAAGAGTCAGATGCTCAACCGAGTCACCAGGCTCTCCTATCTGGGTCCAGTGTTTTGCTTACATTTACCTTTCTTCCTGGTATACTCTTTATACACACACACACACACACACACACACACACACACACACACACACACACACACACACACACATATATATTTCTGGATTTTATTTACTAACATTTTGTTGGGGATTTTTTTTGTCTATATTCATGAGGAATATTGGTCAGCTTTTTTGTACTTTTGTTCTGTCTTTGTCTGGTATTTGTATCAGAGGTCATACTAGCTTCATAAAATGAACTGGGAACTGTACCCTCCTATCTTTTGGAAGAGATTGTGTAGAATCGGTGTTATTTCTTCTTTATGTGTTTGATAGAATTCTCCATGAAACCATCCAGTCCTGGAGATTTCTTTTTTGGGAGTTTTAAAATTACAAATTTAAGGGGCACCAGGGCAGGGGGCGCAGTCGGTTGAGTGTCTGACTCTTGGTTTTGGCTCAGGTCATGATTTTCATGGGTCATGAGATCAAGCCCCACGTTGGGCTCTGCACCCAGTGTGGAGTCTACTTGAGATTCTCTCCCTCTCCTTCTGCTTCTCCCACTCATGCACTCTCTTTCTCAAATAAATAAGTCTTTAGAAAAATTACAAATTTAACATTTAAAATAGATATATAGCCATGAAAATTATTTCATACTGGATGGGTTGGGATAGCTAGTGTTTTTATTTTATTTATTTTTAAACATTTTATTTATTTGACAGAGAGCGAGAGAGGGAGCACAAGCAGGGGAAGTGGGAGAGGGAGAAGCAGGCTTCCTGCTGAGTAGGGAGCCTGACACAGGGCACAATTCCCCGGACAGTGGGATCATGACCTGAACCGAAGGCAGACGCTTAATGACTGAGCCACCCAGGCGCCACTAGCTTTTGTTTTTAGAGGAAATGATCCATTTTATCCAAGTACTTAAACTTAAAAATATAGTTATGTGTAGTATTTTCCTATTCTTTTGCTGTTGTTAGGTCAGGTGATGTTCTCTGTTTCTGATATTTCTGTCTTCTCTTGCTTTCTCTTTGTCAGTCTTGCTAGAGATGTGTCAATTTTGTCAGTAATAATAAAATTTGTCAATTTGTTGATCATTTATTGATCTTTCCAAAGAATCAGCTCTTTGGTTCATTTATTTTCTTTTTTTCAATTTGATGTACTTTTGCTCTTTTATTTCCCTCTGTTTGCTTTGGGTTTATTTTGCTCTTCTTTTTCTAGGTTGTTGAAGTGGGGAGCTTAGATGATTGATTTGAAACTTTTCCAGTGTAGGCATTTAAAGCTATAAATTTCCCTCAGTACTGCTTTAACTGTCCTACAAATTTTGATATATTGTATTTTTATTTTTATTCCATTCAATGTATTTTTTTATTTTATTTTTTTCAATGCATTTTTAAAACATTTTGCTTGAGACTTCCTCTTTGCCCCATGGATTACTTAGAAGTACCTTGTTAAATTTCCCAGTGTTTGGAGATCTTCTCTTTTCTGTTATTGATTTCCATTGTGTTCAGAGAACATACTCTATGATTTCAATTCTTCTAAGTTTGTTGAGGCTTGTTTTACGGCCTAAGACAATGGTCTATCTTGGTATATGTTTCATGGGCACTTGGGGAAAAAAGTGTATTCTGTTGTTGGGTGAAGTGTTCTAAAATTATCCTTAGCCCCAGATTTTCAGTTGGTTGATGGTGTTGTTGAATTCTTCTATATTTTTGCTGATTTCCTGTCTATTAGTTGTTGAAAGGAGGTTAGTGAGGGTCTTCCATGATTGTTGATTTATCTATTTCTCCTGTCAGTTCTCAGTTTTCACTTCACATATTTTATAACTCTGTTGTTTGGTGCATACACATTTAGGATTGCTGTGTCTTCTTGGCGGATTGACCTTTATCATTATATAATAGCCCTCACTGTCTCTGGAAATTTTCTTTATTTTGAAGTCTACTCTTATATTAACATAGCCACTCCAGCTTTCCTTTAATGTTTGTGTGATGTATTTCCTTCTGTCTTTTGACTTTCAGCCTTTTTATTATTATATTTGAAGTGAGTTTTATATAGACAGCATACAGTTGGGTATATTTTTTAATCCACTCTTCTACCAACTGTCTTTTAATTAGCATGTTTAGGCCATTTACATTTAATGTAATCATTGATTGGTCATGGTTTAAAACTGCCATCTTATTTTTTGTTTTTCATTTTGTTCGTTTCCTGTGGGTTACTCAAACATTTTGTAGAATTTCATTTTATCTAGTGTTTTAAGATGTATTTCTTTGTAGACCTTTTATAGCGACTGCTCTAGATAATACATTATATATACACATCATTTGTTGGTCTGTTGGTGTTGTCATGTAAGATGTTCTAATGGATTACAGAAGATTTACTGCTCTTTTCATCCTTTTACCCTCCCCTATTTATAATACAATTTTCTTAAGTGTTTTCTCTACCTACATTTAGAACTACATTAGATGGTGTTATAATTTTTGCTTTAACTGCCAAACATAACTTAGACTTTCTTTCCCTTCTCCAGTTTTCTATCATTTATGCCAATATTGTTGGACCTTCCAAGGTCCCTTCTTTCATCATTTCCTTTTTGTTTAGAGAACTTCTTTTAGCCTTTTTTTTTTTTTTTTTTTTAAGGGTTGGTCTACTGGCCACATATTCTCTTAGTTTTCCTTTCTCTGGAAATGTCTTGATACTTCATCCTGTATAAGGTGTTTCCTCAGGATACAGGGTTTCTGGGTTGACTGTTCTCTTCTTTCAGCACCATCATGTTTTTCCCTTGGGTCCCAAAGTTCCTAGTCACTCAGTCCTCTTCTCTCCTTTCAGAGCTTTCTTAACGTTTGTGAAGCGTTTTCAGTTGTTCTCAATCTGAGGAATAGAGAAATGTACGTTTATTATATCTTCCTGGAAGTGGTAGTCTAGGTTCATTTTTTTAGACATTCTCCTAGTGCAATGCTTTGCACAGAGATATTGTTGATAAACACTGATTCATTGTATGAAGGTGCAGTGGAGGGTCAATGGGAACATGACCTACCTTGACCTACATATTTATTCACTTTGTGCAGTCTGCGTTTGTAGGTTGGTTTTCTAAGTTAGAGAGACTTGGATTTGAGCCCTGGTTCTGCCACATCCCACTTGTTTTGCTTTTGAATTCTGAGCTTCCACTGACGAAACAATAAAATGGTGTTAATGTCTGTGTTATAGGGTTGGTGTAAAGATTGAGATAAATTTTTAAAGGCTTTAGCCTAGTGCCTGGCACATGGTGAGTTTATAATAATACATTAGTTATAATTGCATTGAGTTCCTTGTCTTTAAGCTTTTTTTCAATTGCATTTCTGCCAACTTAGGCCTTCCTATCTATATATGAGTTAACTTATCCTATTATACTTTGTCTTACTGGTTTTGGAGTGACAGGATCACTGAATCTTTGTTCTATCTAGCATATTTGATAAGGTCTCTTCTTACCAGATCACGAATTAAAATTTTGACTAGGACAGTGCTGAGAACACAGCTCTGGCTTTCTATTAGAAACTTTCCTCCAGGTTCTTCAGATTCATTTGTTCAATGCTTTCTGGATACCTTTTTTTTCCACTGAGCTACAAATCTACCTAACTGAAAACTCAGACTACCTTTCTCCTGCTTGCCTCTTAGAATAATAGGAGCTGGTCAGATGTGTTGCTTTGTTATAATAATATCAAATTATGCTTTGTTTATGCTGTTCCCTGACCTACCATTAGAATTACCCATTAAGTAAAATGGAACTAATTTAATCAAAATCAATACCATGTTCTTTTGTCAACGTATGCTGTTTCTAGTATGCTTCTTTTCCAAGTATTTGCAAACTGTGTGGGATACATAGTCTCTACTCATGTAGAGACATTGAGGCTGACAGCAAACCTGTAGTTCAGCACCGACATTTCACAGTTGGAAACTCAGGCCCAGGATGCTGAGTGAGTGCCCAAGGTCATATACTACATATTTTCAAGGATTTCAGCTTGAACACTATTTTAGAATATTATGGAACATTCATGACACCTAGTGGTCAGCTAGTCTTACATGGATTGTGCATCGTCAGAATGTATCAGAATGTCATTGTAAAAAATTTAAATAAAATGTGAGTATCTTCTAAAGGCTCTTTTTAACCTGTTACGTAGGAAAAAAGTTGTTGATACTGAGATCTGTTAGTGGAATGTGTTGCAGTTTGAAGGAGGACCAGGAGAGGGCACCAAGGGTTCATTCATCTCTGCCTTGTGTGGGCTTTTTTTCCCTGAGAATTGTCAACCACCAAAATTTGGACCATCATCTGGGCAATGATTTTTATCTGGGTTATTTACTGCTGCATCTCCCGTGCCTAGCACAGTGCTTGACATATAGTTGATTCTGGATAAATATTTGATTCATATTTGTTATTATTATAAATAATTTCTGTAATACTTTTCCTAGGGGATTTAAAAATTCAAGAACAGTCAAGATAATGGAAAGGTGTCTTAATGTCCAAGGCAGTGGATTAATTTGAACCACTGGGTCAATTAATTTCTTTTTGAAATTGGTATGTTTAAAGTACTGATACTTGGAAAATCATTTAGTCATTAATGAGCAGCTTTATTTTTTTCATCTTTGGTTAGTTAATGATTGGTGTCTGGTCTTCTGGCAAAGTATTATGTAGTGTTTTCTTGCAACTTTTCTCTTAGATTTCTAATATTTCTAATAGTTCTGAATGATATTATAGTGATTCTCTGAGAAATACTTTAGAAGAGAGATTTGCCAAATTGGGGCACATTTCTTTTAGACCAGAGAGTTCTCCCCCACCCACATGAGGTGTTCTTATTCTTCCCCAAAAATTTACAGTTGTTTTGTAGGGCATTTTAAGGATTTGAACACCATGGGGAAGATTCAGAGGACATTTTGCTCCAATTTAATTTTAGAAGGGCATCCTAAGTTTTGATTTAGTTCATGTTGTAAAACTTATTTTAAGGGTATTGGCTATGTACAAAAGCAAAAGAATGTTCTTTGTGTTGCTTATGGCAGCTTGGTTAAAAACCAGTTGTGATATTCTCTGGAGTGCTGTGAACCTTCAGACATTTAAAATGGCATAGTGGGAGCCTTGTGGAAAGAGGCATTTTAATATTTAAAATTTCCCACAAAATCTATTATGCTTGAAACAGACTATCATACGAGGGTCATGGGTACCCACTGATTATTTTACAGCTTCTAAATTACACAGATCAACATCACTGCATTTGAACGTCTCATTTCTATGCAACAAAATGTTAGATGAATCTTTATTCAGAAACACTGATTTCTTTTTTCATAGTGCAAATTATGAAGTATTTATTTAAATGGTCTAATATTTTATATCTTTTCTAATATTTCCCAAATACAAACTTTAGGTGTGCTAAAATAATTATAATGGTTTTAGTATTTGTTGATCATTTTATTTTATTCTACTTGTTTGTTTTTTAAAGATTTATTTAAGTAGGGGCACCTGGGTGGCTCAGATGGTTAAGCGTCTGCCTTTGGCTCAGGTCGTGATCTCCGGGTCCTTGGATTGAGCCCCACGTCAGGCTCCTGACTCAGTGGGGAGTCTGCTTCTCCCTCTGCCTCTCCCCACTGCTGGCACTGTCTCTCTTTCTCTCTCTCTCAAATGAATAAATAAAAATCTTTTTAAAAAAAATTTTATTAAGTATTCTCTACACCCAGTGTGGGGCTTGAACTCACAACCCCAAGATCAAGACTCACATGATCTACTGACTGAGCCAGTGAGGCACCCTTGCTGATCATTTAAACTCCAACTTTTAGTGAAACAAAAATGTCAAAACACAAAGATGAACTTGAATCAGACCTAATTTTTCTAAAATTCAAAATATTTTCTTCTCACCTTGAATAATTTTGTATTGACCATTTTTATTTGTTGTTAAGTGTACTGCATTGGAACAAAAACTGAAAAGATTGTCTGAAGATTTGAGTTGTCAGCGACAAAACGCAGAAAGTGCCAGATGTTCACTGGAACAGAAACTCAAGGAGAAAGAAAAGGAGTTTCAAGAGGTAAGCTGAATGGATTCATGAGGAGTGTGCATTTCACAGTTTCGTCATTTGAGAAGTGTTGCTGTTTGTTGTCACTTGGGGTGTTCTGCGAGCAGGGAACTCCTTTGTGAGGAAGAGGTTCCCCGTATTTTCCTTCACCCTTCTATCTTTCAGTTTTCCATTGGAGAAGCGACTCAGTAGCCAGAATGTTCTTTTTTATCCATGTCCTCTGATTTCGTGGAAATTTGATACCAAGTAGGAAAGAATCCTGTCTCTTCTTTCAAACACTCTCAGTTGTGAAGGAAGTTGTATCCTGATCTCCACCTGTTTCTAAAGCCTGTGGGTTGGCGAATACATTAGAAAGATAGTTGATGCGGTGGGGAAAGAAGTTGGCAGACACGTTAGGGCTGAAGACGCCTTTCCAGAAGTATTGCTGCCAGTGGACAGTGAGTTAGCCTGGCATAGTGTATCCTATGGGGTGAGGCTCTCTAGTCTTTCAGGAAGAGCGCCTGGAAATGGAAATCTGCTATCCTGATGTGGTTATCGAAGTTAACTGGTGGCATATCCTTGCTGTCATTCTAAATTGTGAGTGGTGTTACGATGTTTGACATCTTAAACCCCATTTTTGAGTGTCTTCAATTTCCTAGCTGAGTTGGGACCATGGCAGCTCAGCTCTACTCCCTTTTGCCCCTGGACTTGTCGAAAGAGAGATGAAGAATTTAAGATTGGGGATGGGACGGAAGCTGGCTGCTCTCCATGTGGCCAACTGGCAGACTCCTTTCCCTTTCCTCCGAAGGCCGACCAGTGCTAAAGACAGTTAATGTTTATTGTTAAGTGAATGGTCAGCCTGGATCCCTATTGTCTCCTGCTCTTTCAGCGCGGCCTGGCCCGCCTAGGAGGCTTGCCCACCCGCCCTGGCTTCTTCTTGTTACCCGCCAGCTGTCTGATTGACGTGTGTGTCTTTGGTGTTTCAGGAGCTCTCCCGTCAGCAGCGCGCCTTCCAAGCCCTGGACCAGGAGTGCGGGCAGATGAAAGCCAAACTCACGCAGGAGTTACAGCAAGCCAAGAACGCTCGCAATAGCCTGCAGGCTGACCTGGATAAAGTAGGAAGCCGGCTTATTTCTCTCCTCCAGTAGTCCCCCTTTTCCTATTCATGCGTTTTCTATACTGCAGTTGACACCATGATGCTTTTAAAGAAGAATGCCTCTAACCTCCCTTTCCTTACTTAACCAAAGAAGAGAGCAAACGGAGTCTTTCTGAGTCTGGGGTTTCTCATTTACAGAAAGAGGGAAGTGAGTGAGCATCTCAGACCTGAAGGTCTGTGGAGGGGTGTGATGTTCTGGTGGTTCTTGGGCGTGTCACCAGGTGGGAGACCTCCCGAGTAATTTATGCCCCCCAAACAGTCAAAGCGCTGAAAATTATAATCCTTTTACTTATTTAACACATACTCCAAAAATGAT
Source organism: Eumetopias jubatus (assembly GCF_037043125.1). NCBI lineage: Eukaryota > Metazoa > Chordata > Mammalia > Carnivora > Otariidae > Eumetopias > Eumetopias jubatus. Next base: position 39,766,810 of record NW_028274818.1, read on the forward strand.
CTCATCCAGTTTATGGCCTTGCCTCTCATCTATATGATGACTAGCCCTTGTATTATTACCTTCAGCCGGGAGGCTTGTTCTGAACTTCAGGCTTGCGTGTGTACCTGGTATTTCCACTTGCCTGTTCGACAGGCGTCTCACACTTGGTGGGGCAATAGCTGAACTCCCGCTATTTGTTTCAAATGTGCTCCTCCCATAGTCTTCCTTATCCCAGTAAATAGCAGTTCCATCCTTCATATCACTGAACCCAGATCACCGCCGTGTCATCTTCAACTCTGCTTTTTCTCTCACACCTCAAAGCCTTCCATTAGGATTCTTCTGACTCCACCTTTATTTACACGCACACACACACACACACACGTGTGTATTGCGTGTGTATGTGCCTATGTATTTTTGCATATGTGTGGATATTATATGTATAGCTATATTTAAACCTTTTTGTGTTAACATACAAAATCTACATAGAACAAATTTACAATTCAATGAATTATTATAAGGAATGCTCTCTTAGAAACATTATCTGTGTCAGGGCATAGAATCTTTTCAGCTACTCCCAGAAACCCTCCATGTGCTTCCTCCCTCCTTGCTAAGAATAAACCTGATTTGTATGACTTTTTTAAAGGGAGTAAATATAAGTTATGTTTTACTGGTTTTCAGGTTTTTGAATAGAAATATGAACAAAACACTTAATCATAGTTCTAGAATAGACTGTATATATTTATACAAAATTTACCATTCTTTGCCAATTGGTGTATTTGTGTGAATTACAATACAAAATGGTGCCCCCCTGAAAGACATTGTGATCACCATACAAACCCACGAGGACTAGGAAAGAATGGCGCCCTTTGGAGTTGCCTGCAAAACCATAAACTCAGGCCCTGAATAAATGAACAGGACTTGAAGAGTAGAGAGAAGACAAAAAGATTGCTAGAAATGCATGTTTATACATTTTACTTAATAGGGAGTCAAGATACATATTTAAAGTTATTGGATCAAGAAAAAGAGACTTCAGTTTATCATTTAAAATTATAATATTAAAGCAATGGAAGAAGCCAGTGTATTTTTTACTAAAATTTGTAAATTGGAGGGGAGGTAGGTATTACTGTATGTGGGAATCCACTGATAAATCCTTAATGTTGTTATAAGATTGTTATTTCAATTAATGAAAGTAGCCATCGAAAGAATAAAAATAGAAATGGTAAAAACTGTATATAGAAAGAGGAATGGTGTTGGACAGAAATCAGTTTTTTATTTCCTACTGTTCTGTGCTGTTGTTTTGGGTTTTTTTTTTTTATCATGCATTTAGATTACTATTATAATCATTTTAAACAATGGCACTGCATATTTATGAACAAATGATTATGTCTAGCACATAGTTTGTAAAAGCTATGCCAACCATGAGCTTTGCTTATCTCTGGACTATACAGTTAAGCAATTTTGTTTTATTTTGGCTTTTGCCTATTTTTAATATTTCCACAATAGTCCTGTATAATATGCTTTATAAAGAAAATAAATACTAGATTGCCATCAACAACTGAAACATTAAAACCCATATTTTAGGAAATTGGTAGTAAACTCTTTCATCCCTTCCCTCTGATCCTATTGTCTCCCTGAATTTCTGTCTAATGAACATTGGTGTCTAGCTTTGTGTTCTATACTGACTATGGCTACTGTTCACCATTGCTGGTCCCCTGTCTGGTCTAAGACACTGTCATTTCTCACCTGGATTACTGTGCTAGCCTCCTCACTGTTCTCCCTCCTTCTGGACTTGCTCCTCACAGTCTGTTTTCAGCCAGCTGCCGGAGTGCGTCTTTAAAGGGACTGTTTTAGTCCCGAATATGTCATTCCTCTACTTGCAACTGCAGTCACTTCCTGTCTCTCTCTTAGTTGGAGCCACGTCCTTCCAAGGGTCTGCAGGACCCGGGCGGCCTTCCCACCACCTCGCTCATTGGTGGAACATGCTCTGCATGTGCTCTTCAGGGATGTGCTGCGTCCAGACAGATCTAGATCTGTAGGGCACCCACCTTCGCTTGTGTGAGCTTTCTGCTCTAGCGTCATTTTATCAATGATATCTGCTCTGGTTACCAGAGCATAGATTCCTACCCTCAAGTACTTTCTGTTTCCTTTCCCTTACTTAACTTTTCTCCATAGGGCATATCATCTAATGTATGATACAGTGATTTGTTTCTTTTCTTGTTGTCTTCCTTCCATCACTTAAATCTTTCCATGAGGACAGGCTTTTGTCTGTTTAGTTCCCCGCTCGACCTGCAACACAAAAACACTGAATAGCATAGTTCGAAAATGGCAGGTGGATTGTAGGTGTTCATTCTTTTCTTGACTTGACCCCATGTTACTTGACAGGGTGACATATTCTATTTTATTATTATTTTTAAAATCTTATTTATTTGAGAGAGTGCAGAGTGAGAGAGCGAGCGAGCATGAGTGGGGAGGGGCAGGGGCAGAGGAAGAAGCAGGCTCCCCGATGAGCAAGAATTCCAATGCAGGAGTCGATCCCAGGACCCTGAGGTCATGACTTGAGCTAAAGGCAGACGCTTAACCAACTGAGCCACCCAGGTGCCGCAAGGTGATACATTCTGGAGTTTACTCTGAGTATGTCCAGGATTCATCTGTTGTCAGAGTTCCATCTATTTCCTCAGTGCTTGCTTCTTTGTTTTCTAAAATGAAGGCTCTGCCATTTAGGTAGAGTCTCATTTTATGGGAAATATTGGTTAGCTCTCAAATTCAGGATATAACCAAGTGAGACATGTTGACCTCTCTTAGTAGAAGAACCAGAGATAGGGATGCAGCCGAAATGGGAGAGAGAACACTCCCTGACATCTGCTATGTACTAGGAGTTAGTCCTCTATCTGGCTAACCAAGGTTGGGGAAAAACAAAACAAAAAACCCCAAAACCAACCAAACAAAAAACTCCTTTCCCAGGATAAATTGTTAGTGTTTAATGGGCTTCCTCCAAGGCTTTTAATAAAAAGGCCTTTTTTTGTTTGTTTGTTTGTTTTTGTCTAAGCCTTGCTTTTATTAGATGTTTTGTAGTTTATTTAATTATTCCATGGGTGGATGTTTAGGTGCTCAACATCTTCTTGTTCACTGTAGCCCTGGTGGTAACATCCTTGGGTAACATCATGGGTGTTTCTGTAGGACAGGTTTCCATGTGTGAAATTAGCTGTCTCAAGGGCATGTGTATTCTCCCTTGTGACTGATTCTGACAAATTGCCCTCCAAAAAGTTGTAACGTACCTTCTCATGTAGTTGGTGTAAGAGAGGTCCTGTTTTCGCCCATCCTTGTTACTAGGAGATAGTCCTGGTTTTATAAATTTTGCTAACTAAGGAGTGATAAAAGTCATCTTATTGTTGTTTCATTTCATTCTTCCTTGACTACCACTGAGGATGTTTCTTTCAGAAGTTGATTTGCCATTTGTATTTTTTGTCTGTTTCTATTCTTTACTCTTAAAAAATCGGTTTACCTTTTTCTAAATTGAACCATAGATGTGCTTTGTTTGTTGTATCACAGATATATAACTTTTAATCTGTCACACAGCAAATATGTTCTCCCAGTTTGTTTCTTAGCTCAGTTTTTTGTTTTGGTTGTTTATTACTGTTTCATTGTTTCACTTTTCTGTGGTTAAATTAATTTTTTTTCTCTGTGGCTCCCTCCCCAAACCCAGCTCTTTTTCCTCTTCTATCTGCTGTCACCCAAGTTGATCTGATGGTATTTTAAGTTAAACCTCTAATGCTGTATTCAGCTGTAACATAGATCATGTCTCACCCAAAATAGATGGCATCAGTTCTTATATTCCATGACCATTTTATTTAAGAATAAATAATTTATTTAGAAAATAAAGAACATAAAAATGAAACTTTGCCTTTTTTCCTCTTTGCAGGTCACATCAGGAAAGCACCAGCTAGAAAAATCTTTGGAAGAGTTTAAGCAGAAGTTCTGCCGAACTGAACAGGCGTTACAGGCGAGTCAGGTCAAGGAAAATGAGCTGAGGAGAAGCAGTGAAGTAAGTGAGGCATTGAGATGAGAATTTATCAACTTCTGTGTGGGATGAAGCGGGAGGGTACAAGAGAATTCCTATATTGTTTCTCCGTCTTTTATCGTGACCGTACGTAATTTTCCTTTTTATTTGTCGGAAGTATTACAAAGTGTTTTGTATGTAACCTACAACATAGAATGTATGTGCTTTTTTTTTCACTTTCCATTCGTATATGATTACTAATAAGCATCTAGCAGTTATAGGTAAACATGACTTGTATTAAGATCATGTACTACCTTTTTTTTTTTTTAAAGATTATTTTAGATTACCCGAGAGATGGAAAGAAGTGGTAAGAAACAAAATTTTCTATTCTAAGAGGAAAGAGACAAAATTGGTGATGGGAAGTATAATTTAAATCCCTTTTCTAAGGGTTGGCTTTTGAATCATCAAATATTAACTTTGTGGAAAATCACAGATTTAAATAAACAAAAGCAATGACAGATGAAGAATTTCTAGATTTAAAATTCTTGTAAGGGGCTCCTGGGTGGCTCATTTGGTTAAGCTTCGGACTCTTGATTTTGGCTCAGTTCTCAATCTCAGGGTGGTGAGATTGAACCCTGTGTCAGGCTCCACAGTGGCCATGGAGCCTGTTTGAGATTCTCTCCCTCTGCTCCAATCCCCACTTGTGTGTGTTCTCTCTCTCTCTTTCTCCAGAAACAGCAATAACAACAATAAGTAATTGTTAGTTGTTGCCCTAACTTCCAACAATGTTGGCATGTGCAAGGTCGACAGTGTCTTTTTTTGGAGATTCATGCTTATTACACAAAATGGTGGATGAAGTTTCTCCAGTGGCTTGGATATGAGAAGACTGGCCTGATATTGTTATAGGATTTTATCCATACTTAACTTTAATTCGGCTTCTCTATTTAGTGGCCTGGAGTTTATTTATTTATTTTTTTTAAAGAGGGAGAGGAGAGGTTGAAGGGACAGAGGGAGAGAGAGAATCGTTTTTTTTTTTTTAATTTTTTTATTGTTAATCACCATACATTACATCATTAGTTTTGGATGTAGCGTTCCATGGTTCATTGTTTGTGCACAACACCCAGTGCTCCACGCAGAACGTGCCCTCTTTAATCCCCATCACCAGGCTAACCCATCCCCCCACCCCCCTCCCCTCCAGAACCCTCAGTTTGTTTTTCAGAGTCCATCATCTCTAATGGTTGGTCTCCCCCTCCGATTTCCCCCCCTTCATTCTTCCCCTCCTGCTATCTTCTTTTTTTTTTTTCTTAACATATATTGCATTATCTGTTTCAGAGGTACAGATCTGTGATTCAACAGTCTTGCACAATTCACAGCGCTCCCCATAGCACATACCCTCCCCAATGTCTGTCACCCAGCCACCCCATCCCTCCCACCCCCAACCACTCCAGCAACCCTCAGTTTGTTTCCTGAGATTAAGAATTCCTCATATCAGTGAGGTCATATGATACATGTCTTGGGAGAGAGAGAATCTTAAGCCGACTCCCCACCCAGCATGGAGCTCGATGTGGGGTTTGATCCCACGACCCTGAGATCACGACCTGAGCCGAAATCAAGAGTTGGACGCTTAACTGACTGAGCCACCCAGGCGCCCTGGCCTGGAGCTTATCTGAAAGGGCTTATCTGGGGACAGCAGATTGAACAGCCTGACTAGGACCGTAAGTCAGCACTGTAACCTTACAAAGAAGCGCGGCAGAACGGGAGTTTTTTCTCTATCAAATGTCACAGGAAAGAATTTTTCCCACTTCTTTAAATCTTTTGCAATCATTTTTTAGACCAGAGATTCTTTTTTTTTAAAAAAAGAATTCTGTTTAAAGAACAGTTCTTTATCAGAGGGGGAAAGTCTACATGTATTTATCCCCACAGCTTTGAAGAGTGTATCTTGATCGCCAAATCCGAACATCTGTCATTAGCAAAGAGGTGATCACTAGAGTGGCAGGTCTCGGAGGGGTCATGCTGCTGGGGACAGGAGGCCACAGCCCCAGCCACCCCAGGGGAAGCAAACTTTGTGTCCCATGATGGTTTCATCAGCGACCATTTTCAAATGGGACTGTTTGTTTCAGCAACACAAATGTTTGCCTTTTTGGCCAGTGGGGACCAACCAACAGATGCTTCTGCTAACATTTCCACAGGCAGACTGGCACCAAACTCTCCTTCCAGCCAGAAACTCTCCCGCGACTCCACTGGCTGCCTAGTGGAAACATTTTGTAGCAGCAGTCTTCTGGCGAAGAGGGTCCAGACACTGTTTGCTCGGCCAAGTTACAGAAGTGGGCTGGACATGGTCTTGCAGGTGTTTCTGAAGACGTGTGCGCCCCCACGGGCTCGGATTTGCCTTCTGTAGAGCTTGTCCACAGTGAACTCTAGCCTGTAGGGTTAATTGTGTATCACGTTGCACTTAGATTTTACTGATTTCTGTGTCCCGTGAAAGTGCCTAGCACAGGGCTAAGGGATTTGTACTATTGGCCTTCATTTATATTTGTGGAGATGTATCTTCTGTTGAGGGTGAGAGCAAGAATTCCAAGGGTTTAGCTGGCTCTTGCATTTTGAATTGGGATTGGCATTATAAAAGTGATTTACCCATTTAGAGCGGTGGTACAACTTAGTAGCAGAATAGAAGCTTTAGAGGAAGGGAAACCTGGGATTGTATCATTTTCTGCCACCTCCCTGCTGTGTGACCTTCAGGCAATGACCTAGCCTTTCTGAGTCCGACTTTACTCATCTGCATATAGGGACAAATACTACCCTTCCCTTTTCCAAGCTGTATTAATGATGAAATTAAATATCCTGTGTAAAGTGCTTAGATCAGTGCCCAGCACATGAGTGTTTATTAGTAAAGTATTACAGGCTACCTGTTCATTGCCCTGGTCTCCACAAGAGCTATGACCTTTTGATGTTCCCGCTGTTTGCTGTCCCCTGTAGGCACAGAAAGTGATGAGCAGGGGACAGTGCATTTGAGATTTTTCACATTAAAAATTTTGCCTGTTCGACTCTTTTTTCACTCTGGTAGCTTTCTGTGTCGAATTCCAAGTTAAGTACAAACACTCCTATCATGCTTATACGTTTTGGATGCTCTAATAATGTGACAGTTGTACTGAAATTTTCCTTGTCTGCATTTAGTAAACAGGCTGCTCACAATGAGAGTATAGCTGTACCAGAAATGTGACTTAATGGCCCAATCAATGGTAAAATTAATGTCTAGTATCAAAGTGAAAGGAGGCTTTAGGTAAGCTGCTCATCCCTCATCCAGTGCCAGGCCCCTAGCATTGGGGGTAGGGAATAAAATACCATCATGTTAGCCAAGATGAGGGAACGTTTGTCTGGGGACCTCCCTGAGCTTGGGGATCTGTAGTATAGCAGGTTCTCTAAGGAGCTTGGCCTGGCAGGCAAGAATGATGAGGTGGAAAGGGACAGACCCTGCATCCCTCCCTTGTTCATGATATAGACTTCGTCCCAGCAGGGGACGTATTAAGCTACATTCATGGATGGGATCATGAAATGCCACACAGTAACCGAAATTTGTTTTGTCTGGCCCTAGGAAATGATGCTTCCCTTGCTGCTCCTAAACTGAAGTTGATCTGGGTAGAATTGCTTGCTAAGCTCTAATGCTGGCTTGTGGTGATAGGGATTTTTGTTGTGTTTTTCTAGACAAGTGCCCAATTTTGCAAATCATTTGAGGATGCAAGAGATGCCTAGGAGAATACATCCTTGTATGCTTAACTCATTGTTGCTAATGAGCTAGCCAATCAAGTCTTAAGTGGCTGTAGCCTCACAGAAAACTAATTGCTGATGGATGGCAGCCTACAGATCCATTTTCAGATGTTCATTTTCCACATTTTGGCCTTTTAAAATTCTTGGGTTTGTCGTAGCCATAGTATTACAAGCCTGCTTGGTCCCAGGATTGGCTGAACATTTTGTTAGAAACAAATATTTACGGAGCTAATGCCAGAATAGAGAAAGACATGTTAATCTTTCCATTGAGCTTACTACTCATTTAAATGCCCCCAGTTATGGACAGAGATGGATAGAGACCCACAGACATTTAAACAAGCATGAGTTGCCCCCTTCCCTCTCTCTTCTTCTTTTTACCTTCCTTCTGTTGGGATGCCCCCAGGTTTGAACAGTGTCTTCTCAGCTTTGAGGCCCCTCCTCCGGATGCAGATGCCACTTGATTAAATTTTTAGGGTGAGAAAATATGTCCTAGGTTGCACAATAAAAATGGGAAGTCAACTCAGGTAGTTAAACAAGCTGATTACTATTTTACGTAGAACTCATTCCGCTAATCTTAGCACGGATCACGCAGATCTGGCTGCTGTCAATTTTTGGGAAGAAATGCTAATAATAAGGCTCCATTATCCTTATTAAAGTGCTTTAAGGTCGTTTTCCTTTCACATCTGTGATCTCATCTGAGTGGTGATTATTCTGAGCCTGGAGAGCAAACAAGTGATTATAGTTTCTATAGTTTAATGATGCTTGTTCAAGTCTGCAACATCCGTGCACCTTGATGGTCCCTCTTGGCAGAACTTTACACTGACTGGGGTGAATGTTTGCCTCGGAGTCTTGAGATCAGTTGGAGATGCCCATCAGTCCTGACTGATTGAGTGTCCATTTAGCTCATGGAAGGGAGGCAGGATTGGGACAAAGGAGCCAGAAGAGTGTAACTACAACAGGCTCTGTCCTACTCTGAGGATGAAATGAACATATATGCATGAACACGGCAGCTGCCAGGAAGTTTTCAAGTACGTTCTACTAGCCAGATTCTCCCTCTTCTTGAATTTGGCTTTGCTGCATGGGTACCCATCTGCTGGTAGTAACCAGACTGATAATTGAAGGCAACTTTCCAGCACAGCTTTGCCAGGGCCATCTGTTTTCTACCGGGGCTGGGCTGTAGGGTTTTGGACGATGGGTCTTAATTGTTTCTTTAAGATTCAAAAATTTCCCCTTCTCACTGGGGCTGGTGGCGGCGCAGGGGTGGGGGTGGGGGGGGTGGGTTTGAAGTGCAGTTTTAAAAAAAGGTAGCCTTGGGGCACCTGGGTGCCTCAGTCATTAAGCGTCTGCCTTCTGCTCAGGTCATGATCCCAGGGTCCTGGGGTCGAGCTCCGCATCGGGCTCCCTGCTCAGAGAGCCTGCTTCTCCCTCTCCCACTCCCCCTGCTTGTGTTACCTGGCTGTCTCTCTCTCTCCCTGTTTCAAATAAATAAAAAAAATCTTAAAAAAGAAAAAAAGGTAGCCTTATGAAATGTCTTTGCCCTAAAGATGCGAGGAGCTTGGTTCCATCAGTTTGTAACAATATATGCCAGTCCCTGATGGTCCAGAGAGTGGCATAGAATATAGGCCGAGATACTTATCACCTATACAGTCATTGAAGGTTGAAAAACAGATTGAGGAATATAAATAGAGGATTTATTTATTGTGCAAGTCCTATGTGGCTGATAAGCAATAGTGTTTTTATTTCATTTAAGATTATTTATTTGAGAGAGAGTGAGCGAGAAAGCACGAGCAAGGGAGGGAGAGAGAGGAGCAGACTTCCCACTTAGCAGAGAGCTCGACATGGGGCTTGATCCCAGGACCTTGGGATCATGGCCTGAGCTGAAGGTAGATGCTTAACAGACTGAGCCACCCAGGCACCCCAGTAATAGTGTTTTTATTTGGCACATAAATAAACATTGCTTGGTTTTAAGATTCAAAAATAGGCACACCTCCATACTCATAGAATGGACATGCATATGAATCTCTGCTGCTATTTTATGTGACTACTTCATCTAATCAGGTACCCAAAGAACCTGTTTTCATTGTGAAAGCTCAGATTTCCCCCATCTAGAATGAATTCTTCCTTCCATTTATCTGCTCTCTGATTTCCCATAACATACTCCACCTCTCTTTAGTATTTATACATCCTGGTATGAACTAAGTGACTAGTATCAAGTCCTCCCCCACTGGAGTGGGAGACCTGCCCTGAGGGCAGGAGACTCTAGTCTTATTTATGTTTGCATCTTTCATAACACCCTTCCCAGTGTCTTACACACTGTAGATTTTCTTAATAAATACTCATAAAGACATCCTCATTACAGTAAGCCTTAACATAGTTTTACAATGAAAAGGAAAAAATCTGTCGTGTGTGTTTTGGTTTATTAGCACATCAGATCTTTGCAAAAATGTATTTGATCATTCAGGTGTGATTGGACCTTGGAGCCTGTTTCTTTGAGGATCTTGTAAATAGGATTTTCCTTAGGAGTTAACTCTTTAACAAGCACAGGGACATCCAGAAAGTTCAAAGAAGTCTGTTTCTTGAAGGGAAAAGATTATTGTCCATTTTGGGTTTTGTGCTTTTGTTTTGAGTTCTATTCACAAAATCATCTGATTGAAGTAAGAATATCTAACTTAAGTGACACTTAAGTGTTCAAAGGAAAAAGTGAGATTCCTCTCCTAATGAGATACACAAGGAGTCCCATTACGGACCCTTATAAGGCAGAAGTCATAACTAGTTTGAGTGGTTTTGATTATAACCAATTAAATGTGTGCTTTAGGAAGCGAAGAAGGAATACAGCACTCTGAAGAGTCAGTCTGAGCAACGGGCCAGAGAAGTCTGCCACCTGGAGGAAGAGCTGAGGAAGGCCAAACAGAGTTTGAGTCTGAGCCAGAATGTTGCAGAAGAAATGAGGGGTAAGTAAACTGAGCGTTTGGAGGTATTTTTCCAAGCTGATGTCCCATGAGGGAGGATGGCTGGCCTTAGAAACATTTTTTGATTTTCCTATATATCTTCCCAGAAAGATGTCTGCAGTTGATGTGGAGAAAATTTTCTCTCTTCCACTTTTGAGTTTCAGAGTGATAGTTCAACATTTTTTTTTTTTTTTTATTGGAACACACGGAGTCCCAAACTGCCTTTGAAACCAGAAGGGTAAATATTCTCCACACAAAAGTAAATTGTCGGTGCTGTCTCTCACCCCAGAGTGCTATTCTTTGTGTCTTTCTCAAGTGTGTTTGTCTGTTTTATCCAGACAGCTCATCTCCTTGTTTGTTACCATTTCCCAGACGATGAAGAAATCCTGTATTGAATGCATGTTTTCCCAGCCCTTAATGACCTTTTTTTTTTTTGATGACTTATTTGGGTGATTTTCTTTCATCACTTTCCACACAGACACTGGATTATGCTGCACACACCACACAAGCCCACTATTACATGTTTATCTGTATGTACTGTATGTCTTTTACATACATTAATTTTCTCAGCTGGGGTATATGTACCTCTAGGACTTCTTTTAACCTGCCCTGTGGAATATGTGCCACACTTCTCTGTGACTCTTTCCTCATTTAAATTCTGATCTCCCTAAGACGGCTTTCAGTTCTTCCATGGCAGGGGGTAAAAATGTCAGTCTTCTGACATTTCTTTCTTGAAAGAAAACTGTCAGAAAAGGAAGGGTGAGGGCATTTTTCAGTGTTGGTTGTGTGAGGTCCTCACAAGTAAAGTGGAATGATGGCTTGTGAAGACAGCGCCTCAAGGGCCTTCAACTCTCAGTAGGTAGACTGAGATTAACAGGTTAAAACTAGGAACTGGGGGGCGCCTGGGTGGCTCAGTTAGTTAAGCGTCTGCCTTCGGCTCAGGTCATGATCCCAGGGTCCTGGGCTCAAATTCTGGGTTGGGCTGCCTGCTCAGTGGGAGTCTGCTTCTCTCTCTCCTCCCCACTCAAGCTCTCTCTCACTATCTCTGTCTCTCGCTCTCAAGTAAATAAATAAAATCAAACAAACTAGGAATTGTTTTCCCTGTAGTGTAACAACTGAGTTTATCATATATGCTAGCTTTATCATCTTCTATCTCAATGCTTATACTCTCCCAACGTATTTGAGGAACATGGAGGCTTCTCATCACTGCTGAATGAAAGCACTGCCATTATTTCCAACTAGGAGGGGCCTGGGGGTAGACATGAGGTCCTAGGCAGAAAACAAGGTGGCAGTGGAATCTGGAAAATCTTCCATTTGATTCTCCTATTCATAGACACTTACTGTAAGGGGCTGGGATGTGGGCAACATTGTTCCTCGATAGTACCTGTAGGCCTTGAGAGTTACTGATACACAGCATCATTTACTCTTTTGTACTTAAGCCCAATCCTGTAGGTTTTTGGCTAACATGGTGGAATAATTACTCACTTTTCTGGGAAATCAGAATTACTCTGTAGTGAAATAGAATATTTCTACCTCAATGCTCTTTTCACAGTTTTCTTTCTCAGAATAAGTATTTCAGAAGGGGGAAAATACACATATTTGTAAGCATATAAAAGAAAAAAGTTCCAAGTACTTAGAAAAATAACCTCTTGCTTGTTTTATGCAGCAACACTTTATTAAGTTTAGAAAGAAGATGAACAAATGTCTTAATCATCCTTTTTTTTTTAAGATTTTATTTATTTATTTGTCAGAGAGAGGGAGAGCATGCACACAGGCAGGGGGAGGGGTAGAGGGAGAGGGAGAAGCAGGCTTCCCACGGAGCAGGGAGCCCGATATGGGGCTCTATCCCAGGACCCTGGGATCATGACCTGAGCCGAAGGTAGATGCTTAACCGACTGAGCCACCCAGGTGTCCCTCTTACCATCCTTATAAGGACCATTTCCTCATTGTCTATATGTAAGCTCAGATAATTATCAGGTGATCTACTCTCCAGGAGGTAACCAGGCAATAATGCTGATTGTCCTAGTGCTTGAGAGGCTGTTACGTTTGTTTGGATTTTTTTTTTTAAAGAGTTTGGAATTCTTGTAGAATAAATATTTATTAAAAACATGACAACTGAAAAAAAAATTTTTTTTTAATAGCTAAGAATGCCTCTCAGGAAACTATGTTAAGAGATCTTCAAGAAAAAATCAATCAGCAAGAGAATTCCTTGACTTTAGAAAAACTGAAGCTTGCCTTGACTGATCTGGAAAAGCAGCGAGATTGCTCTCAAGACCTTTTGAAGAAAAGGGAGCATCACATTGAACAACTGAACGATAAGTTAAGCAAAATAGAGAAAGAGTCCGAAGCTTTACTGATTGCTTTGGAGTTAAAAAAGAAAGAATATGAAGAATTGAAAGAAGAGAAGGGTCTGTTTGCTCATTGGAAAAGTGAAAATGAACAACTTTTAAGTCAGCTGGAATCAGAAAAGGGAAGCTTGCAGAGTAAAATTAATCACTTGGAAACTTGTCTCAAGACACAACAAATAAAAAGTCATGAATACAATGAGAAAGTAAGAACGCTGGAGATGGAAAGTGAAAATCTCAGTGTTGAGATCAGAAACCTTCACAATGTGATAGACAGCAAGACTGTGGAGGTAGAGACACAGAAACAAGCTTACGCAGACCTACAACAGAAAGCCGAGTTCTCAGATCAGAAACACAAGAAGGAAATAGAGAATATGTGCTTGAAGATTTCTGAGCTTACTGGGCAAGTGGAAGATCTCGAACACAAGCTTCAGTTATTGTCAAGTGAAGTCATAGACAAAGACCAGCGTTACCAAGACTTGCAGGCTGAATATGAGAGCTTCCAGGATCTGCTAAAATCCAAATATTCTTCTCTTGTGACAAATGAGGCTCATCACAGAAGTCTTTCGGCTTTTGAACAGCAGTCTGCAATGAATAATTCCTTTGCAAATATAACTGGAGAACACGGAAGCATGCCTTCAGAGAGGAGCAAATGCCATCTAGAAGCAGACCCAGGTCCAAAAAGTTCAGCCATCTTACAAAATCGAGTCATGTCTCTTGAGTTTTCATTAGAGTCTCAAAAGCAGATGAACTCAGATCTACAAAAGCAGTGTGAAGAGTTGGTGCAAATCAGAGGAGAAATAGAAGAAAATCTCATTAAAGCAGAGCAGATGCATCAAAGTTTTGTGGCCGAAACAAGTCAACGCATTAGTAAGTTACAAGAAGACACTTCTGTTCATCAGAATGCTTTTGCTGAAACTTTAGCTGCCCTGGAGAACAAGGAAAGAGAGTTCCAGCTTTTGAATGAAAAATTAGCAACTGAGCAAGCAGAGATTCAAGAATATAAAAAGAGTAACCATTTACTTCAAGAATCTCTAAAGGAGCTACAACTCTTGTCTGAAACCCTGAGCTCGGAGAAAAAGGAACTGAGTTCCACCATTTCTTTATACAGAAAGGAAATTGAAGATCTGACCCAAGAGAATGAGACTCTTAAGGAAATTAATGCAACCTTAAATCAGGAGAAGATTAACTTAATCCAAAAAACTGAAAGTTTTTCAAACTGTATAGATGAAAGAGACAAAAGCATTTCAGAGTTATCCAATCAGTATGAGCAAGAAAGACTTATTTTACAACAAAGATGTGAAGAAACAAGATGTGCATTTGAGGGTCTTAGTGAAAAATATAAAGCAGCTCAAGAAAAGAACTCTCAATTAGAATGCTTGCTAAATGAGTGCACTAGTGCTTGTGAAAATAGACAAAAGGAACTGGAACATCTAAAGGAAACATTTGCAAGGGAACACCAAGCGTTTGTAACAAAATTAGCCTTAGCTGAAGAAACAAACCAGAATCTAGCACTGGAGTTGGGGGCAGTGCAGCAAGATCTGAGATCAGAGATTGCGGATACCCAAAACAGGTCCAAGAGTGAGGCGGATAGTTTAAAGCAAGAAATCATGACCTTAAAGGAAGAACAAAGTAAGATGCAAAAGGAACTTAATGGCTTAGTACAAGAGAATGAGCACCTGATGACATTAATTGAGATGAAACAAGAGCATCAGATTCTAGAATCAGAGCCAATTAATGACTCTGTGGATGGAGAGAGTGAGATAAATAAATGTCATGTTCAGCTTCCGATGGATCTTGAAGTTCAAGATCCTTCTCTAGACTGTTATAATGCACAATTGGTACAATTAGGAGCTAAGATGAGAAATAGGGAATTAAAACTTCAGGAAAGCGAGGAGAAGGAATGCCTACAGCATGAACTACAGACAGTTGGAATAGAAACTGGAAATTTGCAACGTGATGCCCAGTCACAAGAACTTAGTGGCCCTAAAGACTGTGATGCAGGTACAGAAGAAAAGTATATTTCAGTGCTTCATGAGTTGTCAGCAAGTCAGAATGACAATGCACATCTGCAGTGCTCTCTACAAACAGCAATGAGCAAGCTGAGCGAGCTAGAGAAGATGTGTGAGATGCTGCAGGTTGAAAAGCTTGAGCTATTATCTGAGCTGAATGATTCAAGGTCAGGATGTATCACAGCAACTAGTAAAATGGCAGAGGAGATGGAGAAACTTGTAAATGAAGTTAAAATAATAAACAACGAAAATGGCCTTCTCCAAGGTGAGTTGGTGAAAGAAATGGTGGAAGGTGAACCTGGTGAACGACAAAATGAGCAGGAGCATGTGTCCTTAAATCCTTTGGATGACAGTAATTGCTATGAGCACTTGACATTGTCAAATAAAGAAGTTCAAATGCACTTCGCTGAATTACAGGAGAAATTCTCATCTTTACAAAGCGAACACAAAATTTTACATGATCAGCACTGTCAAGTGAGCTCTAAGATGTCAGAGCTACAGTCTTATGTGGATGCATTAAAGGCTGAAAATTCGATCTTGTCAACAAGTCTGCAAAACTTCCAAGGTGACTCGGTAAAGGAGGAGATGCGGGGACCCGAGGAAGGGCATTTTCTCTCATTATCATTCTCTTGTGTGACTGACAGCCCTAGCCTTACACGTTTGGGAGAATCTTCTTTTTGCAAAGACCTTTTAGACCAGACAGGAGAAACATCACTTTTGAGTAATTTAGATGGGAATATTTCAGCAAACCAGTCTAATATAGAGGAAAGATCTTGCTGCAGTCCGGAGGAGGAGAATCTGACCAAGAAAGAAATTCTGTCTGCCCCAGCGAGGAGCATTGAAGAACTTGAGACTCTCTGTCAGATGTACCTGCAATCCCTCAAAAAGCTAGAAGACAAAATCGAAAGTCAGGAGATTATGAAAAATAAGGAAATTAAAGAGCTCGAGCAATTATTAAGTTCCGAAAGGGAAGAGCTCGACTGTCTCAGGAAGCAGTATTTGTCAGAAAATGAACAGTGGCAGCAGAAGCTGACAAGCATGACCATGGAGATGGAGTCCAAGTTGGCAGCAGAAAAGAAACAGACTGAACACCTGTCATTTGAGCTCGAAGTAGCACGACTGCAGCTACAAGGTCTGGACTTGAGTTCTCGGTCTTTGCATGGCACCGACATAGAAGATGTAAGTACCTGGGGTTTACATGCTGTTTCTTCAGTTACATGCCCAGCAGGCACTTGAGAAATGTTTGTTGACTTGAAATCTACATTAAATCAAACTTAAAATATTTTTAGAGTTCAAGGGCATAAAAACAAACATACATACACACACACCCCCCAAAAGTTTTTTGTTTTTTTGTTTTTGTTTTTTTTTAACAAAGCACCACTTTAGAAAAATTAGTAAGCCTGATTGGGGTGGGGGTGGGGGGATGTAAATTTCTATAATGATTCCACTCAAACATTACTATATAGGAAATTACTAAAGATGTTTTTTAAAGTCTCCTGGAGAAAAATTAGTAAGCCTGATTGGGGCGGGGGTGGGGGGGATGTAAATTTTTATAATGGTTCCACTCAAACATTATAGGAAATTACTAAAGATGTTTTTTAAAGTCTCCTGGAGAAAATTCTATTATGGAGTCAGAAGTCATCTTCAGGATATGTATGTGTTTTCACTCGTTGTGAGTTAATAAACCACAGTTAAATATTAAATTAGAGTATGGATGGCAATATGATATGAATTTTAAGTTTTCTTGCCATTTTCAGACGATTTTAATATTAGAGAGTTAAAGTCATGAAACTAAATGCAGGAGTTTATTACATATTACTGAGTAATTTTCTTATCAGTTTGCTCTGATACAAATCTGGTTTGTTATCAGTCATTTAAAGAGACATCTCTTATAGGGATATGAAATTGTTAAGTCATAACTCCGCCCTTTCTAGTCTATCAGCTAAACTAGTAATGCTTCCCGTTGACAAGTCTTACTTGATTCCGTCTGTCTGCCTCAGTAAATTAGGGAGGGCAGGTGGTGACATGATGGGTCCTAGTGGTCACAGCAGCAGATCCCCATTTTATAGATGAGAAGAAGGTGAGATCCAGACATGTAATTTATCCAAGAATATGGATAGTTAGTGCTGGCTCTCTGATTAAGTCCTTGGGCTGGGGATCTGGTCATGAAAACTTCTCTCAGTGAAGAATATTGTAAATGCTGAAGATGGAAGCTGAACATTTTATGTTAGCCTCTTACTTGAGAATCACAAAAAGAAATTTTATATTTAGGCTACCAAGAACATTTCTAGGAAGAAAAAAATATGAAATTTAAATATGTTACAATTTAGATGATCAAATAACTGATCTGAAGGGTTTGTCTTCATGATCAATACCTTACCCAGTGCCTTGCCTGTGGAGAACACTTACTGAATGTTTGTTTAATTGTGTTGGGTATTTGGATTGAGAGAGGAGAATGGGGTGGGAAATATGCCATTTGAAGAGATGTGTTTAGCAGAGGCAAGAAGCCAGTTTTCTATAAAGTAATAATTAAGCCTATTTATTCTATTTTGATTCCTCTTGAAAAATAAAATGAATTCTCATTCTATATTACAACTACAGGCTCTTCGGGGTGGAAACAATAGCCGTGATGTAAAAGAATCAGAAGAATATAATTTGGAAACGCAAGAGAGAACACCGAAGCATGACATCCATCAGATTTGTGAAGAAGGTGTTCAGCAGGACCTCAATCTAGAGACAGAAAAAATAACCAAGACCAGTCCAGTCAAATTCACAGGAGAATGGTCTAGGGAACAGTCCTCAGAAGCCAGTTATGAGACCCCAGCAGAAGACAAAACCCAGGGCTCTTTAGAACGCATTTCTGAATTGTCACTTTCTGGTCCTGATGCTCTGGTACCTATGGATTTTCTGGAGACTGAGGTCACCATTCAGAATCTTCAACTGCAGGTAAAAGAGTCATCAAAGGAGAATTTGAGGTTACTTCACATCATAGAGGAACGTGACAAAAAAGTTGAAAGTTTACTAAATGAAATAAAAGAGTTAGACGCAAAACTTGATTTACAGGAAGCACAAATAACCACCAAGATGGAAGCATGTATAGAATTAGAAAAAATTATTGAGGAACTCAAGAAAGAAAAATCAAACTTAAGTGAAAGATTGGAATCCTTTTCTTGCGACAACCAGGAATTACACCAGAGAACAGAAAGTTTAGAAGGTCTCAATTCTAATTTAGAAATAGGTGCAGATAAATTGTCACATGCAGTTATTGAAGATAATGTGGCCGAGGTGAATGACAACTGGAGAGAGCGATTTCTTGATGTGGAAAATGAGCTAAAGAGGATTAAGTCTGAGAAAGGTAGCATTGAGCATCACGCCCTCTCTGTGGAAGCTGACTTAGTGACAGTTCAGACAGAGAAGCTATATTTAGAAAAAGACAATGAAAATAAACAGAAAGTTATAACCTGCCTCGAAGAAGAACTCTCTGTGGTCACCAGTGAGAGAAACCAGCTTCATGGAGAATTAGATACTTTGTCAAAAGAAAATAAAGAACTGGATCTGATGTCTGAAAAGATGAAGCAGAAAATACATGAGCTCGAATTTCATCAAGGTGAATGTCTCCATCACAGTGACGTGGCTGGAGCAGAGGTAAAGGACAAAACACAGCTCATGCAGACGTCCTCCGACGTCACTGAGCTTTTGGAAGAGAACACTTGTCTTCAGGAGAAGCTGCAGAGTTTGGAAAAGGACTCACAGGCCCTGTCTTTGGTAAAAAGTGAGCTGGAAATCCAAATCGGACAATTGAACAAAGAGAAAGAATCACTTGCAAGGGAATCTGAAAGCCTGCAGACCAGACTGCATGAATCGGAACACGAAAAGCTGACCATCGCCAAGGCCTTGGAGGATGCGTTGATGGAGAAGGGTGAGGTTGCAGTGAGGCTGAGCTCAACGCAGGAGGAAGTGCACCAGCTAAGAAAAGGCATTGAGAAGCTGAGGGTCCGCATTGAGGCTGATGACAAGAAGCAGCTCCATGTCTTAGAGAAACTGAGAGAGAGCGAGCGTAAGACTGATTCGCTTCAGGATAAAGTCGAGAACCTTGAAAGAGAACTGCAGATGTCGGAGGAAAACCAAGAGCTGGTGATTCTTGATGCTGAGAATTCCAAAGCAGAGGTGGAGACCCTAAAAACACAAATGGAATTGATGACCAAAAACCTGAAAGATTTAGAATTAGACCTTAGCACAGTAAGGTTCGAAAAAGAAAATCTCATAAAACAACTACAAGAAAAACAAGGTCAAGTGTCTGAATTAGACACATTACTCTCTTCATTGAAAGGTCGGTTAGAAGAAGAGGAGAAAGAAAAAATAAAGACGAGAGAAGAATCCAAAGCTGCACTGGAGATGCTTCAAACACAACTGAAAGAGCTAAATGAGGAAGTAATAGCCTTGTGTCATGACCAAGAAATCCAGAAGGTCGAAGAACAGAGTATGGACTCCTCGGTGCAGGAAATACATCAGCTGAGGAACAGCATTGAAAAGCTGAAAGTCCGCCTAGAAGCTGATGAAAAGGAGCAGCTCCAGGTCTTAGGAACACTGAGGGAAAGTGAACAGCATGCCGACTTGCTTAAGGATAGAGTAGAGAACCTTGAAAGAGAACTAGAGATAACGGGGAAAAACCAAGAGTGCCTGATCCTTGAGGCTGAGAATTCCAAAGCAGAGGTGGGTACCCTAAAAGCAAAAATAGAGGAGATGGCCCAAAACCTGAAAGATTTGGAATTAGATCTTGTCCATATAAGGTCAGAAAAAGAAAATGTGATAAAAGAATTACAGAAGGAGCAAGGACGGGTATCTGAATTAGAAGTATTAAATTCTTCCTTTGAAAATCTAGTGCAAGAAAAAGAGCAAGAAAAGCTACAGATGAAAGAAGAATCTAAAACTGCAGTGGAGATGCTTCAAACGCAAATAAAGGAGCTAAATGAGAAAGTGGAGGCCTTGTGTCATGACCAAGACACCTGGAAGGCCCAAGCACAGAATCTGCGCAGTCAAGTAGATGCTCTTGAACACGAGAAGGCTCAGGTACTGCGAGGCCTTGACGAGGTCAAGAATAATTACCTTAATGCGCAGGCTTCTGCAAATGGCCGCCTTCAACAAGTAGAAGACTGCAAACAGAAGCTAGAGAAAAAGGAGGAAGAAATCAGCATACTGAAAAATAAAATTCAAGACCAAGAGCAGCTCACCTCTAAACTGTCCCAGGTGGAAGGAGAACAGCAGCTTTGGAAGAAGCAAAAAGCGGAACTGGATAATCTGCTGGTGGAATTGGAGCAGAAGATCCAAGCGCTGCAATCCAAAAATGACACTTTGCGGGACACCTTAAAAGCACTGCAGAAATCTCACAAGGATCTGGAGAAAGAGCTTGAAATGACAAAAATGGAAAATGTGTCCTTTGTTGAAAAAGTAAGTGGCCTAACCTATGTACGTTTGAATATGTAGTCAGAAGGGAGGGAAACCACTGTGTGGATCAGATTTCCTTCTGGACAGCGTCTGCAGTATCGGACTAAACTCTGTAAAGGTTTTAAGTTTGTGGGGCCTTGAACTTCGGGGGCGTTGAATTGGCTCCAGCCGCAGTAACTCTGCTTTGTCACACATTTACATGGGACACTTCTATGGATTAGCCCAGGTTTTCAATGTGGCACCTGGGCGTGGGAGAAGCTTTGGGTTAGGCATAGTTCCTGGTTCTAATTATAGTTTTCTTTTTTATAGTACATTACAGTCCTAGCTTCCCAGTACTCAGCTGGTAACTCCTGTCAAGGAGACTATAACAGTTACTAGTGAGGATCAGGCGGGAGCCCTAGTGCCCCTGCCCTGCCTTTTTGCCTGTAGGAGAAAGTACTATCAAAAGGGCTAATATAACGGTAACCAACAGAACCCTCATGCCTCCCAGGACATGTCTCGGGGATTTTGTGCTTTCAGCCCCTCTTACACCTTCTCTTTGTGCAACCTCCCGTTTTGTTAGCTGGTGGTTAAAGGGGAAAATCTGCACTCAGGGGGCTCAATTAGTAATGAAAAATTTTTGCCCTCTAGGCTTACATACTGATCTAGGAATATGATTGCTTCAAATTTAATATTTGCCCAGTAAAAAAAGAAAAAGGAGTGTCCAGAAAATGGGATCAATCATAACCCTATAATATTTTCCAGGAATTTCAAGTTTTGACACAACTTGCAAGAGATGGCAGTTATGATAGAGATCATTTGGCAAATTCTTCCAGGCTCTTTCAGCGTTAGGGGCAAATGCCAATAGGGCTTTAACTGATTTTAACTAATCCTAGGCATGTTTCTTGCAGATTACTATGGCATTGGGGGATTAGTTAGAGATCCCAGAACTGATAAAAAATAAGACGCTACCTCATACAATGGTCTCTAATGTTTGTGTTTAATACAAATTAATACCTTTATGAAGGATTTTAAGACTTAGTAATATTATCTCCTTGTCGTTGCTTTCCTTATTGCTGTCTTTTATTAAATCTTGGCTGAGAAGAAAAGGTAAGCTTGCCAGTAGGTTTTGAGGATAGTATTGAGTGGTTTAGTAAAGGGAGGATTAGCCCGGTTCCATTTTATTACTGAAGGTGAAAGGAAATGTTATGAGTGTGTTGTATCAGAGTGATTAATTTGTGCAAAACAGGCAACCCAAAGCAGATCCTAACAAAAGATGAAATTTCAGGTAAACGCAATGACTGGGAAGGAAACCGAGCTGCAGAGGGAAATGCACCAGATGGCGCAGAAAACAACGGAGCTGAAAGAAGAACTTATTGGGGAGAGAAATAGGCTAACTGAAGAATTAAATATAATGTTGGGGGAAATAAAGAGCAGCAAGGTAAGTTTCTCTGGGACACGCTCATGACGTTTTGATAATGCAGTGCACACCCTCTCCCTGTTTGTTTTTTTAAGACCTGGAATGTACCAGACTTTTTTTAGCTTTTGAAAAAAATAGCCCCCCACTTCGGTCACGATGAGACTTGCACTCATCTTCACCTTTCAAGCCTGTCGGGAGCCCAGAACGAGCCCCAAGTGGCTTTGGCACACATGAAAATTCCTGTCATGGAGCCCAGATATTTTTTCATGGAAGGCGAGCCTGGTACTACATTAACTCGCATCAGAAATAGATTTCCTGCAGCTTTCAACAGGTTTATCGGCTTTTCTAGCCTGCCTCAGATGAGGAGCCATAACGTTGCCAGAGACAGATGCCCTGATATTGCTAAGAACTGCAAAGTCAGGGGAAGTCACAGAGAAGTGTAAAGTTGGAACAGTCTTCGGGTGTTATTTTAGGGCAGGGTTCCTGTGGCAGATCTGTAGCATCTGGGCTGCCCCTCCCCACTGCTGTTTGCAGAGCAGATGTTGCTGATTCATGCCCTCCCCTCCTCCTGAAACTCTTCACACTGAGTTCCGTGGAGCAGCTACCATGCACACAGAGCTGGCAAGTTCAGTGAAACCTGTTTGCCAAACCTGGTTGAACGGTGAACCCTCGCATATTCATGACGTCCTCGTGCACATTCATCCCTGGGAAGTACTTAGCAAAGGGTAACGAGACAGAGTTGTGATTGCGACCCCGAACAATCACAAAGAGTTGATGTGCTATTGGTAAGGGCCTGTGTAAGGAGTTGGGGAAATTTGTCCTTTAAATGCAGTATTTAATGAAAATCGAAAAGGTTTGGCATCTCATCTCAGCAGTTGACTCATGGAATTTTCTGGCAATGCTGTGTGGAAGGAGTTTGTATGAATGATATATGAGTGCTGCACCTGCTGGAATTTCCTTTGGTACTGAGCAGCTTGGGAGTATCCCAACTCGGGTCTGGTTTATGGGCTCTACTAGAAGGCAAAGCTAGGTGTTTAGCCTCAAGTCCATAGTGCTGTGCTGTGGTTTCTGCACTCAGAGAGCTTCCAGTCTGGACACACAATAAATCATTAAATAGGAGCTGTAGAAGATAATCATAATCTCGCAAGTGCTATAAATAAATCAAACAAGATTCTTTACTGCGGACTAACTGGGAAGTGGGATGTGTAGGGGTAGAGACCAACCTAAGTTAGGTAGGGAGGTCAGAGAATGTCACCTGCGGGATGAGGGGTCAGCCGTGTGGGAAACAGTGCAGAAGAAGGAAGCTTCTAGGTCTAGAGAGCAGTGTGGCAACATCTCTGAGATTGGAAAAAATCTTAGTTTTTTTTTTAGAAATTGAAAGGAAGCCATTGTGAGCTAGAAAGTGATATGAAAAAAGATTAGAGAGGAAGGAAGGTCATGGTAAAGAATTGGAATACAATCTAAAGGGATGCCAAATACATGAGGCTGGAGTTTAAAGGGAAGGTTTAGGGTGGCTAGTTCGGAATCGAGGTAGTATTCACAAATTGGAATGGTAGAAGATACAGTTGCAGAAGAGAAGGTGGTTCGGTGCAGAGACCTCAGCACGCAAGAGAAGATGGAGGAGGAGCCAGCAGAGAGAACAGGAAGGCGTGATGAGGTGAGCCAGGAGTGGAGGGTCTCAGGGAGGGAAGAGCAGTCCGCAGCACCACATACTACCCAGAGCTTGGACGGGCTGAAGAGTGCTCCTTGGATTTGCAGTGGGGAGTTTGCTGGGACCATGGAAAGCGACTTGAGGAGGAGGTGGGGTAAAACCAGGTTGGAGGGCTTGAGTCAGTGGAGATGAGGAAGTCAATGCGGCGTGTATAGAAACGCATAGAAGCAGTCATTTGGGATCAGGCATGGAGAACACAGGGGCCTTCGGACCTGGAGTTTTGCCTGTCTCACACAGTGAAGGGAGAGAGGGACAAAAGAGGCGAGGGCATTTGGAAGGAAATTCTCACAGTGATAGAACATGTAATCGAAGCTGGTCAAGGAAGAAAACGTAAGTCTGGAGGGGCTTGAGTGTGACGGTGGGGATGGTACGGGTGCTGTTGATGACGTCAAGGAATTTCTGCAATGCAAGCACTTCAGTAAAGGAGCCTGGAAGCCTAGGAGGGTACGGTCCAGACTGGTTCAGCTAAAGTTGGGTTCCACAGAGAGTCTGTGGTCCTAGTGGATGTGACCTTGGGGGTGGTTGGGCTGGAGCAAAAGAAATTGTCATTGGAGGTGAAGTCAGTTTCAAGTGAGCACATCACTAAGGCTTATGGCACTATTCTATACAGATTTTTTCTTATCTGTAAATTCTTTTTTTCTTTCTTTTTTTTCATTTCAGTACTCAGTATTTCCTAAAGCTATATATCCAGGTTCCTAATTATTTTCCCATGATTTTTTTACTTTTCTCATTAGGGTCAACTGAAGGAGCTCATGTTAGAAAATAGTGAATTGAAGAAGAATTTGGATTGTGTACAGAAGGACCGGATGGAAAAGGAAGAGAAAGCGCGAGAAGAAATAGCTGAGTACCAGCTACAGCTGCAGGAAACTGAAAGGAAACACCAGGCTGTGCTTCTGGATACAAACAAACAGGTAAAAACTTGGGGTTTGGTTCCTGGAGGAGCCGGAGAGTGGTGTGTGGACCATGGTAATGAGGCATTTTTTACAAGAAGGTCAATGTTCTGCATTATTGCATGATACAGTCTTCTGAAGGGTCCCATCATATTACATGCAGGGTCTTCCACAGTTACCTCACAGGTCTTATTTTACTACGTGAGCTTTTTTTTTTTTTTAAAGATTTTATTTATTTGTTTGAGAGAGAGAATGAGAGATAGCACAAGAGGGAGGAGGGTCAGAGGGAGAGGCAGACTCCCCGCCGAGCAGGGAGCCCGATGTGGGACTCGATCCCGGGACTCCAGGATCATGACCTGAGCCGAAGGCAGTCGCTTAACCAACTGAGCCACCCAGGCACCCCACGACGTGAGCTTTTAAAATATATTTCCTTCCATCTTGGAATAGATTAATAGCAGAGTCCCAAGGATTATTTGAAATGGTCCTTGGGACAGCAGTTTTCTTTATTGTTTGTTTTCCTTTAAATTTTTTTAGCTGAGCCTTCCAACTAAAGCAACATTTTTCCATCTTAGTACGAAATGGAAATCCAGACATACCGAGAGAAACTGTCTTCTCAGGAAGAATGTCTCAGCTCGCAGAAGGTGGAGGTAGATCTCTTAAAGTCCAGTAAAGAAGAACTCAATAATTCTTTGAAAGCTACCACTCAGATTTTAGAAGAACTGAAGAAAACCAAGGTATGTTCCTTTTTCATTACTTCATGACTTAGAATGATTCATACAGGTACTAGTGGTTTTCATCACATGGAATTAATGCTTTCATTTTAATTGTTATGACATTTTTTTTTTTGGTAGTCAAAAATAAAAGCCTCAGTTCTCTGCTGAGTTATTTCTTAAAAATCAGTGGATGATCTGTGATCTCACAGCTTATGCATTGCTCAGTGAATCCTCTCAAATTAGAGGATGGTAAAAGACTTTCTTGAGATGGATATGAAGATCCAGGTGATAGCAGATTAGGGCAGGCCTCTCCAGCTGTAGATAATAATTTCGTGAGTAATTCCAAAGTCTTGTTTGATTGGTCTCCAAGTTCACTGCTGTCACCAAACCCACTTTTCCCATGGCTCATGGGGAGATCAAGGTGTACCAAAACACTTGGTCATGCACACATATACGTATGCTCTCCTCTTCCTCCCCAGGCAAGGATCATCAAACTTTCTCCTTTACAAAAAAAAGGAGAACCGTGGTCTTGGGATTGTTCAATTATAGGTGGTGCTACAGTCATTCTACTTCTTAGAGAGGCTTTTTAATTCCTACAGATATTTTTCATAAGATGAATACCATCTAGGATATATAATAAAGAACCTGGAAGAGAAATACCTACAAAGGCCTTTACTTAAAGGTGATTTAAATTGCAAAAATTATGATACCGTATATCTAATACATTGAAACAGAAAAGTAGGGGTAAACTTCATATGTCTGTAGCTCTTAAATAATTCTCAAGGTGAAGGAAATATACCAATAAAATACAAACTAAGAAAAGTCAAGATAACATTCATGATTACTAATGTTCTGCTGCTACAAAATGAGACATGTTAGGTTTCATAACAGAAAGCAGAGCTTCAGGTCTACTTTTTTATTTACTCACTTTCTGCCTTTAAAAAAAATTGAGGTAAAATTGGTAATAAAATGATACTTTAGTTTCAGGTATGCTTTCTGCTTATCAAATTGTTGACAGTTCTATTGTGGGGAATGTCTGTATTCACATATACTGTGTACAAAATGGCTCATTGTTAGTTGAGCCCATTCAGATTGCATATAACTTTAATTAGGTCCAGTTAATAAGCACTGTTGAAATGGAATTAAATGGATCTCTAATCCAATTATGGTTGGAATCAGAAATAAAAATCCTGAAAAATGCAGATTTACTGCAACACTGCTAATATTATTCCAAGATGAAATAATACACAAAGAATGAAATCTACTTGCAACATGAATGTGATGCGTAGGTTCTTTTTTTTTTTTTTTAAATAGTTTGGTCCACCTTTGTATGTTCATGATCTCTTATGGGAAACTCTTGGAGCTAGCTTGTTTTAGAAGTCTGCATTTTTTAGATATTGCATAATACGATGCATGTGCCATATATTATGTAATATCCCAGCAAGGTATAGGGTAATACTTCATAATCAAATTCATATTTCTGCAACAAAATGTATGACTATTCTCACAAGGTGGGATAAATAAAGACTATACATAAATACCTCTGTATCTGGTTCAGGTCAGGCTTTTCCTCTAAATCATTGTCTGAGCTTTTTCTTGGAATTTGCAGATGTGGTTAAGGAATCCTGAACTTGTACTCCTGAGAAGTGTATGATGCTATCATTCTCTCACCATTCTATTTGCTTTCTATTTGCACAACTGTAGAATTTAAGTTTGTATTGTGAGCCATAATATTATTTGGCCTTCACTTGGTGTCACCAACACAAATGTCATCTTGGGGCTTGAAATTGTGCAAAAGCACGGACTACAAATGGAAACACAATTCTATCATCGAGAGGCTTTTTTTGTTTTGTTTTGTCTTAAGACTTATTTATTTATTTGACAGAGCGAGCACACAGAGGGGAAGGGCAGAGGGAGAGGGACAGAGAATTTCCAGCAGACTCTGTGTTGAGCGCGGAGCTTAACACAGGGCTTGATCTCACGACCCGGAGATCAGGACCTGAGCCAAAACCAAGAGTCAGACGCTCAACTGACTGCACCACCTAGGCACCCCTATCATCAAGAAGTTTTGACCCACCAAAAATATGCCCACTTATCTCCCATCTTAACCCCCCAGGTGTGATTCCCATTGGACAAACCCGGACATGGCGGGCTCCTTAATAGAACACTGTCTTAGGAACCAAGATTTATGCTTGCTGATAAAACCACAGTGTCTACTGGGGAGACCTAGGAAACCAGATAGAGATGAATTGTTTTATTTTGAACATCATAATTCTTAAATTTATAATATATGATTCTTAATTATATCCATGATTATTTTCCCATATGCTCATAAAAAGAAATTCAAGATTTTAAATTCAAGGTTTTGTTTCGTAGGCGGACAGTGTAAAATACGCAAATCAGTTGAAGAAGGAAAATGAGCGTGCCCAGGGGAAAATAAAATTGTTGATCAAATCCTGTAAACAGCTGGAAGAGGAAAAGGAGATGTTGCAGAAAGAGCTGTCTCGCCTTGAAGCTTCACAAGAGAAACCGAAGTCAGGTAGGCATTAATTGGGCACATCCATGAGCCAAAACTCCTTTCCACTAGTGAAACCATACACGTATGGTGTGTAGGCACAGAAATGTTTTTAGTGCTGTGTTTTTTTTGTTTTTTTAGTTTTATTTTTTTTCTTATGTTCAATTAGCCAACATACATAGTACATCATTAATTTTTGATGTAGTGTCCAACAATTCATTAGTTGTGTGTAACACCCAGTGCTCATCACAACTAGTGCGGTGTTCTGTTACTGCATGTCGACTTCCAGCAGTTATCCATTTTCCAGTTTCTAAATTTTGTGCTCAGCTTGGGGTCATAGGATTAGTAGGATTCAGAATGAAGTCTGCAGTTTGAAATAGAATCATTGCATCTTCTGTTCTATAAAACATACAAAAAATTGGCAGCACTTTTTGCTAATGAGCTGTTTCAAGAAGGGTTTTTCATGTGGCTGTCCATTTAAGTAGTCCCTACGTCAAAGGCAGATTGCCATTCTGAGCTGGCATTGGTCATTTATCAACCCCTGATTCTGGTTGCCCTTGGCCCGTCCTCGTGGGTCCACTAATTGGAAGGCTTAGGGGCTGTATGTTAGGGTGTGGAGGTAAAATAAAAAAGAAATGGCAACTGTCCTTGTCACTTTTTTCCACTTATGTTGCGGAGTAGAATGCTCTCACTGTGTGGAAAGATGGTGGCAAGCGTAGTATGAAGGGTTCTTCTGGAGCACAGCTTCAGATAGTGGGTCAGTGATCTTCTTTGCTGAGACGAGTACTTGGAGTATATTGTGGATCCAGGGAGTTTTTCCAATGGATTTGGTGCCAACCATTACAGCTACAAGTTGACCAGGACTCCCACCTTTGAAGCATTCCCCAAGCGCTTGTCCATCTGATACTCCATTGTTTAAAAATGGTTTTTAGAGCTCTTTTTGACTTGTCTTGTCACTGGCCCTCTTCTGTTCCCCAAAGCTATTCCAACAGACTTCATATTATTTACCAACTTTCATTGTTCACTCACTTATGCTGGAAAGAATGGACAGGGGAAAATTGGGGATGTGATCAATTAATTCACTTTATCTTATATGAAGTGCAAGGAAGGATGGGTTGGCTGGAATACGAGTTTGAGATTTTGATGGATTTTATTTAAGCTATCTTAATGAAAGTCATTTAATCTACTAGAATATGTACCTTGATATGGTCCCTCTCAAACAAGAGTTGTTTGATCTATAAGAACACACATTAGATATATCTCCCCCACTTCTCTTAAGCGAAAATCAAAGAACAAATCTAAGGTTATCTACTTTATGATGCCCAGTGTTGATTAGAGAAGTGTCAACTGACGTACAATGTGTCACTTTATTTTTGACAGGTACTGTTGTGGATTCTAATGTAGAAGAATTAATGGCTGAGATAAAAGAACTGAAAGAAACTTTTGAAGAGAAAAACAAGGAGGCCGATGAATATCTGGACAAGTACTGCTCCCTGCTCATAAGCCATGAGAAGTTAGAGAAAGCCAAAGAGATGTTGGAGACACAAGTTGCTCGTCTGAGTTCACGGTCTAAACTTAATCTCCAGAATTCTCCTTTGCTGAATTCAGTTGTTCCAGAAGCCTCTCCAGCCCCTTCTGCTACTGAAAAGAAGTTGTCATCAAGCCAAAATAAAGCTTCAGGCAAAAGGCAAAGGTCCACTGGGATTCAGGAAGATGCGGGAGGCACAGCGCCTTCTACCCCAGAGACATTTTCTAAAAAGAGTAGGAAAGCAGTCAAAAGTGGTATTCACCCCGCAGAGGATGCCAGAGACACTGAGTTTGAGCCAGAAGGCCTTCCAGAAGTTGTAAAGAAAGGTAGGCATAATTTAAAAGCAAAATTATTTGTGTTCTTTTGAAATTCCCTGTAAAAATCCACATATAAAAAAGACAGAAGCATTTATGTTTTAGATTATTGTGCAACAGTACTAAGTGACCTTCAGAAACAACAGTCCACCTTTAAATTGGTAAGGTATATTTTCCTTTCTGCATGAGATAAGGACTAGGATCTAATTACTCATGTTTACAGCACAAAACGTGCCAGTAGATTTCAAAAATGACTATTCAAAACCTGTTTGGAATTTGATGTTTCTGTGCTGAAAAAATCCCCAAATCGAGGACACGTTTCAAGCTTTTTCACCTTTAGTCCCTGTCTCAACCAGGAAGGAGGTGAGGTGGGGGATGGGCCCCCTTGGCTGGAGCCACTTACCACTTTTTGGTTTTTTTTTTAATTTAAACCCAGTGATTGATCCTTAAAGTGTGGCCCAGGGACCCGGGCCAGTCTGGGAACATGCATCTCCCGTCATGTCCACTCCCTCTGTGGAGGGAGACCGAGTGAACACACAGTGCAATCCCTCTTTTAACCGGGGTCGGCTGTCTCCTTCCGCCTAGCCGCTGCCTGAGTAGCAGGGGATGTCACCATTTTACTTTTTCTCGTTTTAAACAAAAGCTGGCTCCCCCCCCCCCGCCCCTTTTCCATTTGATCCTCCTTTTTCTCTCCAATCCAAATTTTATGGGAAGACTTGCTGGTATGTTCTTCAGATCTTAGGAAAATGAGAGTTAAGACATCTAATTAGAAGAAGAAGCGGAAAAAAAGTTTCTATTTAATGTTATTTTCCCTTTTTCCATTGTGTTTTCTTATGTGTCTGGTAAGAGAAAACCCACTAGTTTCTTGTTTGATTTGGCAACTGTGAAGTTAATACCTTGTCCGCTGTGGCTAGCAGGAAGTGTTTCTGGAGTTACTCTTATACTGGTGAGAACTCTACCTGGTACATGCTGTTTCCGTTGTAGATTCATTTGGCCTTAGCGATGTTGACAGCCAGTGTTTTTTGCCCTTAGGGTTTGCTGATATCCCAACAGGAAAGACAAGTCCGTATGTCCTGCGGAGAACAACCATGCCGACTCGCACCAGCCCCCGCCTGGCTGCGCAGAAGTTAGCACCGTCCCCACTAAGTCTCAACAAAGAAAATCATGCTGAGGCTTCCCAACCAATAACTGGTGGCAGCAGATCACAGAAGGTAACCCCTAGGAACCTATATCTGCCGTCCCAAAGCCAGGAAATTCCGGTGTTGTCAGGCAAGGGTCTGACACTGACTCAGGAGCTCTTTAAAGTCTGACCTTCTCCGTGCAGTGTAAGGAAGCCAGTCCTGAGGACTGTAGTGAGAAGACCCGAGGATAAACATGACATTATCCTGCAGCTACAGTCTCCTCCTTGATCCAACAGGCCACTTAGAGTTTGATGTAAAGTGTTAAATGAGGAGAAATCATCGATCGGAAAGGGTTTGTAAGCACGTGTTAAGCCGTACATTGAAGGAAATGAAGAGGTCGTCTTTCTTTTGGCCACTAGCATTGCTCATTGCTTGTTTCACGCTTTTTCCTCTAACGCATTAGCCCCCCAGTTGCCAATTATTTTTTTTCCCTATCTTTTTTACTCTTTTACTTTACACAAAGCAAATATTTCAGTAGACATCTAAAGAAAGGAGCTCTGTTGACACATTTCTCTACTGTGTTGATGGCAGAGTTATGATCTCAGTGACCTCTGTGTACCTTGCAAACAGCCCAGTAAATGTTGTTTAAAGCATCGAGAATATTTACTTTGCAGATCTTTGTTCATTATGCCATAAGATATACTAGCATTATGTATGCAAAGTATATGCATTTTATTGTACTCATGGTAGCTAGTATTACAGAAGAAAGAAGAAAGTAAGGTTCATAAAGATCTAACCTAACCTGCCCAGAGTTAACACTCACTGTCTCTCACTTCCACGGTCTTATTCTTCTTCCCAGTGTTTCTCAAACAAGGGGTCACAGGAACATTGTTGGAAGTTGCTGGAATAGCTCCAAGAATTCTAAAAGTTTTGTGATTTTACTTTGATTGCTTACTTGTTAGTTTGAGTAACTATGGAATGTGAGTAGCTGACCAGCAGACAAAGCTTTGAAAGTGTAGTAACCCCTACTTGTGTAGTGTAATAAGTGAGTCTTTAAGTGAGTGGGCATGGTCCTCAGTAAGATTTTAGATACCAAAATAACAAAGACATTGGGGATTAGCTGCATCAAAGCAAGAACATACTTGTAAATGTTTGTTATGTTGATGTGTAAGAGCTGTAAGCATTAAGGAATGTATACCTAGTCTTAAGTTTTTTCAAAACTTACATTATAATAAAATTTTTATTAATTCAGGGGTGAGGAAGAAGGGTCTGAGGTTCTCTTTCTCTTATTAAAACGGGCCCATCCATTACTTGTATTAGAAATATTGACCATTTTGTGCAAATCATCCCTCCCCATCCCCCGTCCCAAACCCCATTTTTCTTTCTTTCTTTTTCTCACTCCTTCACATTTGGATCTATCTTCTGAATGCTGGTAACAACAAAAACACTGGAGAGTATACTGGAGTAGGTCTTGACTTTCCAGTGACCCTAAGAACAGCTTCTTTTCCATAAAGCAACCAGTGTCCCTAAACAGGGAAGCTTGCAAGCTTGACCAAAGCTTTGTACCACCAGCTAAGTCCTGACCTGCTCATCAGGTTTAGGTTCTTGGTACACCAGAATGTGTACACCAAAATGGCTGCGCCATTTCCTTAGATGGCGGCTGAGTGGGAGCCACTCCTCCTTGCTCCTTCATACAAGCTAATACCCATTCCTGCTTGTCTCACACTTTCTGGGATCAAATGAAGTATTTGTTTGGCTCTCTTAAAACAGAAAATCTTGACACATGCATAGGACTCTGTACTTCGACCTTTAATGGTGGCTCGCTTTATTGTAACTCCTTGCTTAGCTATCTGTCTTCTGAGCTGCAGTATGGGGACTGCGAGGTTCCTGACTATGATTCTGGTTTCCCTGTGTCTTCTTTGTGTCTAATAACAGTGTCTGGCAGTCAGCAGCTTATTTGTTGAATGACTGGAGCTACTAATGTTGTCCTAAAGTGATTACGATAATAGATGTTTAAAGGTATGTTAGGAAATCCTGTCGTGAAATCACCACATGGGTCATTTTTCTTCTTTTATGAGGACTCGATGGAAAGGCAGTTTTCATGTGGTGTTCAGACTTATTATCCAGGAACAGAGCTTTGCACACTAGGGGGCCTGCTTTCCACGCTGCTGTGGAGCCTGTTGAATGCAGAGTAGTAACCATGGTTTCCTGCAGATTTGTGTTCAGTGCACTGGCGCCAGGCTACTGTCGGCACCAGTGCTTATGAATCGTGAAGCGGTTTTGTGCACTTGTGCAAATGAATGGGGGCTGGTTCCTCTTGAGGGGAGGTCACAGGAGACTTCATGGTTAGATGCAAACTCTTCAAAACCCAGCCTATTGATTTTTTTAATTCAGCCTTTTCTGAGTCGTCTTATAAAATGCTTGCCTCATCAGTTAAGCAAATTTCATCATGCAGCTTGAAAAATAGAGAGCCAAGGTATCTTTTCCGAAAGCAGTTGCTTGGAAACTCGGGATGATGAGCCCTAGCCTGAAGTGCCTGGCCGAGGTCTGAGAGAGAGATTTCCCTAGGTCATTTAGCAGGACCTTTAGTGACATCTGTCCAGTTCAAGGGGGGGAGATGCAAAGTAGGTGAGGATCATTCTCTGTGATGTCTCTGGGATGAATAAGCCCAGGAGCTCCTCGTTTGCTGGGGACAAGCGAGTTGTGATTGTAGACTTGATCTGAACCTGGGGTTGGCGGTCAGTGCCAGAGGGCCGTCCACTAAATTTTAGAGGATGATGGTGATGCCGTCATCACAGTGTCAGTCAGCAGGCTAGTGGGGCCTTGTGTTTCTTACTGTGAGTGAGGTTCATTTTCACTGGGCCATCCATGTGCTTGTCCTCTGGCCTCTGCGGATGCAGACATAGTTTGTTAGACAGTTAGGGTAGGGGCCTGACGTGGGCCTCGATCCCAGGACCCGGGATCATGACCTAACCCGAAGGCAGCCGCTTAACCGACTGAGCCACCCAGGTGCCCCTACACTTATTAATAGTTGAAATACTTGGTGAATTGGACCTCATCTACTTACAGAGATAAGTCTGAGGCCAACTAACCAACATGAGGATCAAATTGACAGTTTAAACTGATCACGGACTCTAATTCCCTCAGTTCAGTGTCAGAGAAATGGGGTCTAGAGGGGGAAGCCAATGGGTGGGCTTTGGCTATTTAATTGGGATT
Source organism: Eumetopias jubatus (assembly GCF_037043125.1). NCBI lineage: Eukaryota > Metazoa > Chordata > Mammalia > Carnivora > Otariidae > Eumetopias > Eumetopias jubatus. Next base: position 39,800,708 of record NW_028274818.1, read on the forward strand.
AAGAAAGAGTTTTACTGGCTCAGATATTCTTTTCCCAATGTGAGTGATCTTTCTCTCTCTTTTAAATGGTGAACCTGAAGATCTGACTTTCCTACATCCGATAGGTTCAAGGGAAATGCCTGTCTTTTGTATCACTTTCTACTTAAAAAAAAAAAAAAGAAGTACCAGTAAAACTGTTTTTTTCCTTTAACTTTCCACTAATGGTAATTTTCCACTAAGTCCTGATCCTTAGAGGCTGCTCCTTTTAAGTGTCCTGCATATAATCTGAGTTAGAGGCAAGCTTTCCAGGGATTTGATCTGTTGGCCAGATTTACTATGTTTTCGGTAATGAAAAGTATTTAGCTGCCTTTTAAAACCACACACTTCCTATGGAAAGAATATAAATGGGGAAATAATTTCCATTCTTTTTTTCTTGTTGCTTCAGAAGGAGGTCACTGGAGTCTGTTGCTCTCTGTCACATCGCTCCTTTCCCTGTAGGGACTGAACACGGGTCGCCCTTGTTAAGAGAGCCCTTCCTCTTTACCTTTTAAAGATCTTCCTGCTGGAATCCTTCTGGATAAATCCTGCCACCTGCCAGGAATCCCTCCACTCTTGCCTTTAACTTTGGATAAATGAAGCTTTTCTATCCTTCATCTGTCTTGCTCCTCTTTGTCTTTCCCGACCCCATATCTTCTGTCATGACTGTGTAAACCTCAAAAACTTGACTCTACCAGCTACCCTGCCCTCTTGACTGCTTCTTAAAGTCTAATATTTTCTTTCTTTCTTTCTTTTTTTTTTTTAAAGATTTTATTTATGAGAGAGAGAGAGAGCACAAGCAGGGTGAGGGGCAGAGGGAGAAGCAGGCTCCCTGCTGAGCAAAGAGCCGGATGTGGGACTCGATCCTAGGACCCTGGGATTATTACTTGAGCTGAAGGCAGATGCTTAATCGACTGAGCCACCCAGGTGCCGCAAAGCCTCACATTTTCTGAGATCCCTCTTTCTCTTAAAAGGCAGGGCAGCAGAAAGGGGATTAACTCTTTTTGGACTTTATTATTTATTCTGATATAATTCAAATTCAGTATGGAAACAAAACAAATGTAAGTAGAGGGGCACCTGTTTGGCTCAGTCGGTTAAGCGTCTGCCTTCAGCTCAGGTTATGATCCCAGGGTCCTGAGATCAAGTCTCACATGGGGCTCCCTGTTCTGTGGGGAGTCTGCTTCTCCCTCTGCCCCTCCCACCCACTTGTGCTCCCTCTCTCTCTCTCTCAAATAAAGAAATAAAATCTTAAAGAAAAATGTAATTAGAACATTTAAAATGATAGAAATGAGGAACAGGTTCTAGGTCTTTTAAATGTTGTAAATAAAGCTTCCGCCCTATGAAGATTGTCTTACTCATTAGGATTACATTCATTTGAATGACAGCAGGGTTCACTTAGGCTGAATGAAAGCTGTTTTGGGTTCTCACTCAGGCATATATTGAAATTTGCCAGATAGTCAAGCCTATTCTGGGCCCTAGGGATAGAACAGTAAAGAGGACATAGTCTTTGCCCTCAAAAAGCTTACCTTCTGATCTAAGAACGTCATGCTAGCCTTGGGAGTGAGTCATTTTTGGCCATCAGAGGTGTCAAGGAAAGCTTGCAAGATGACTCATCAGAGTTCACGTCCAACATCCTCCCAGCTTTTGTTAGGTGGAGACTTTTCTCAGTGAAGAAGAAATGGTAAAGCTGTGTACAACACCTGCAGAGGGATTTAACTTAAAACTTGGTGAACATAAGCACTTTATTTTCATGTTGTAGAAATGTGAACGTGATTTAAACCTCTAACAAAGATGCTTTGTTACAGGTCAAGGTTGCTCAACAAAGCCCAGTGGATTCAAGCGCCCTATTCCGAGAACCCACCACGAGCTCTCTCTCGGTCCGTAACCTTCCTGAGAGAAGTCCAGCTGACAGCCCCAGGGAGGGCCTGAGGGCCAAGCGAGGCCGGCTCGCCCCCAGCCCAGAAGCCATCCCCGAGTCCAAGAGCAGCGAGAACTGTAGGGTCCAGTAGAAGTGGCCTTGTGTGTCAGGACCCTGGCAGGTGGCAGGATTTGTCCAGGAGGCAGTGTGCCTGCAGAGGCTTTTCATTAGTCAGGAGCACGTTATCAGTGGGAAGAAACACATTTCCTTATAAATCTAAATATATGGTACTCTTTAGCTCTCCCATGTAGAAGTATTGAAAAAGTTCGAAAGCACTGATCACCACCAACTCATCATTGATGGTTTTCTTCCATGGTGTCAATGGCGCTGTATAAAGCTTTTTGGTAATGTTGCACTTGTATGGCAAGCACTATGTCACAACTTCTGTGTGTATGTGGATTTCACCCTAAGAAATCCAAAAGACACCCTCTACTTCCAATGAAAAGCTCCCAGGAAAATGTGAACTTTTGCTTTATGATATTTCCTATGTGTAGAGCTAGGTATGAAATAATTTTAGATCAAGAATTTCTTTTAGTCGAATAAAATGGAGGAAAATCATGCACACGTTACACATATGTGGATGTGCTCATCCTTATCGTCCAGTGTGTTTTCTAAACGTTTGCCTATATAACCTGTACATACTTGTGTGTGGGGCTGACGGGAGTTGTGTGTGTGTTTTCACTGGGCTTTCTTTGCAGGCTCCTTGAAGATGCAAGGTATCGAGTTTTCTGTCATTGTATTGTTTCTTCTAAGACCGATTTGTTGCAGTTCTTTTAGTGTGCATTCTCATAAATAGTGATCTTGTATTAAAGTAGGGCATTTTTTTCTAATAAAAAATCACTTGTTTTCTGTAAAAATGATTTCTAAATATAAATGCATTCTGAGCATTGGCACTATTTCTTGCTAATGTCAACAGTCTCTTAAAAAAGTAGAAGAGTTTTGGGGGCGCCTGGGTGGCTCAGTTGGTTAAGCATCTGCCTTAGGCTCAGGTCATAATTTCAGGGTCCTGGGATCGAGCCCTGCATCGGGCTCCCTGCTCAGCAGAGTCTTGCTTCTCCCTCTGCCCCTCCCCCTGCTCATGCTCTCTCTCTTTCTCTCAATCAGATAAATAAAATCTTAAAGAGTTTTAACAAATGATACTACTATATTTAGTGAACATATTTGGTTATATTAAAAAACATGATTTGGAATGTGGGTCATGAAGATTATATAGGAATTATACAGGAAGAATATGTCCAGCCAGTCTCTGGCACATTGTGTGCACCCATTAAATTGCATCAGCAAGGATAAAAATATGTGGTGTTTTCCAGCTCATTTATTGATGACAGGGTTTGAAAATATGCAGGCATTATGAGCCATACCAAATCCAAAAACTTTGGAACAAGTCCTTTTGTCCTTGAATCAGGGTAAAAAACTTTTCCAGGACATGAACTAGTAACAGATAATTTGTTCTTGGCTTTCAGTTCAGACTGATGTATAAACCTTGACAAATACTATCATTTTTATTTTAAAATTGGCCTTTGTAAGGGGGCCTCTATTGTTGAACAATGCTTCAAAAATATTAAGCTACTTAGCATTCATCTACTGAAAGTGATATCCTGACTTTCCTCTTTCTTCAGTGTCTTGGGGTTGTGGTGTGGTGCAATACCCTTATCATAAATCATCCCAAGGCTGCCATGTGCTCAAGGGCATGGCCCAGAGTAGACATCACCAGGATCAGGTCATCAGCTTTGTTGGCTGTCTCCAGTTATTGGAAGATTCCACTCAGTAGGACTCGCTGGGTAGTTCCGTGGGTCCTTGACAGCATCTTCATCTTTTCCTAGGTGGACATGTATCTGCTGCTCCTGGTTACAGGGAATACTTAGCATGCCTTCCATTTTTTTAATCGTTCACATCGTTATAAATGGGCAGCCAGGATATGAAGTATTCTTTTCCTCAAGCTAACAATACTCCCTATACCATGCGCCAAGCTGCATATAGGATGGAAAGTAAATATACCACAGTCCCAACTCTGAGGTACTTGATAAGCCAGTTAGGTCACAGATAAGATCCCAGCTGACAAATAATGGAGAAACAGACCAACTCCAGAGATCCAGGAGTCAGATTCTCAATCTGTAAAACGAGGAGCTTGGTGGAGATGGTTCTTTCATCTTGAATATTCTATAGGATCTCAGGTGGCCCTTTGTTTTATTGGGAATTATCAAGACTCCAAAGGGACTGCATCTTTAATAAAAAGGGAATAAAAACCAACATTTAATTGTAGCCTGATTTCCTAAGAATCACCCCTCCACCTGCACACATATTAACCTTTGGGATCTATTTGTGGTTTTTCTCATTTGTCCCCAGTCTATTTATTTTGTTGGAACTGTGAACTTTTCACAGGTTTCTTTGAACCTGGAAAGAAGTTAAGACACTTCTTCCCAGGGGCCCCCAGCTTTAGGAGGGGTGGAGACCTGTTCTACTTCCCAACTGGTTTGAGTCAGGGAAAAAACTTCTAACTCCTCTCAGGGTGGTTGAGCACATCAGCCTTAGGTTCTCCAACTTAGTTCTTCTGAAGTCATTCAGGCTATGTCAGCATGTCACGAAAGTAAATGGGAAATAAGCTATGATCAATTCTTTTGATTCATTGGTTTAATACACCACAGTTGGAAGTTGAACTCATCAGGGGCATACATTTTATATTTCTCATTTGTGCTTGACAAAGGGAGTATCATTGTTTCTTCAGGAGGACACTAAGTGCCCGGAATTGGTAGCTGCTAACTGGTTGTGGAGCATGGTTGAGCCAGGTTCTCCCTCCCCTTTCTATCCTATAAGCCGAATTCCTTTGAGAGGAAGGGGCTTTATGCTGGTTCACCGATCAGAGAGAACACTCAGAAGAAGAAAATTTGGAGTGCTTACGAAGAGCTAGCCCATTCTACTGGGAAAAGCCTGAGGACCTAAAACCAGCATCCCACCTTCAGGTGGGATGTATCTGATGTCACTTTTCACCTGAGCTGGGGACCAACTGCTGAAAACACCGTGCGGAACGTGTGGAATGTTACATGCATTTTACAGTGTTTTTACATGTTTGCTCAAACCTTAACACCTTTGTGAGGTAGACGTTAGGATCTCCACTTTATAGGCTGAGATTAAGAGACACAAGCAGAACTACGGACTCATACATCTGAGGAGATCTTGTTTATAATAATGATGAGTTTCACAAAAACCTTGCAAAGTGGGGATTATCCTCATTGGATAAAAGATGAAACAGGCTCAGAGAATTGAAGTATTTCAACCTCAATTTCATGACTGTAGAGCTCAATCTCTTGTGTGTGTGGTGCCTCTCTAGAGGCAGGCTGTTCCAGAATAATTCTGATAGCACAACTATTCAAGAGATAGAAGTAGCTTTTCCACATTTTCTATGCAGTGGAGATGCCCTTAAGTCTAGGATGATGGCATCTGACTTTGTTACCTCATACCGCATTTTGTATATAAATAGAGTAGCAATATATTTCAACTTGTGAAAATTCTAACTACTCACTTGATGCATAAGCATTATTTACTCAAAACTAAATCCTTTTAGAGAGTCTGTTTTGGAAAAATTTTGAAAAATCTAGAGATTTGTAAGGCTTTAAATACAAAAGTTTAGTATGATGTAGACCTTAAAAATGAGAAGCGTCAGGGGCGCCTGAGTGACTTAGTCAGTTGAGCATCTGACTCTTGATTTCGGCTCAGGTCATGATCTCAGGGTTGTGGGATCGAGCCCCGCATGGGGTTCCATGTTCAGTGTGGAGTCTGCTTGTCCCTCTTCCTCTCTGAACTTGTGTTCTCTCTCAAATAAATAAATAAAATCTTTATAAAAGGGAGAAGTGTCAGAATGCCTGGGCTCCCCATGTGACCTTGGGCAAATTACTCAACTCACCATGCCTCAGTTTCCTCTGGTAAAATTGGGAATAATAACTTTTGGAATTGTCATGATTAAATTAGTTAATATTTACATATGATTTTGCAAATAATAAAATGGTTATTCTGCATACCTATAATTACACAAATAATTTTTTAAAATATTGCAGCTTAAAATTGTTAGATAAATCTGTCTACCCAACACTACACATTAATTTCAGGTTAAGTTCTGTCCTACAAGATTCTCACCATTCTCAATTTCACTAATGCTTATTTTGCAAATGAGTGTAATCACTGTAAGTTTGTACATATCATTCAATTACTGATCTTGCAAATTAATCATCCACTGGTTTTGGTTTTTCTTTGTTTGGCTCATTAAAAATACCCAAAGAAAACAACTACTGCAACTTAAAAAAAAATGAATTGTATTGCTGACGTTTATATATAAATTAGTTGTTTGGAACTCAATACATTTCCTTACAGGAACAACATTGCAGAATGTGCCTAAATTCAAGCTCAGATAGTCCATTTAGCTCATAATATGTTAAAATGGTAATTACATTTGTTTCAACTATGCAGAACCTACACTCACAACATTGTTTTTTTCTGAAAAATATGTATTTTAAGGATTGGGTGACCAGAAACTCATTTTTCTACCCCTTGGCCATTGTCCAGTGTGACCCACTCTTCTCTTCCCCCCAAATTTGTGGTGATCTAGTGATCCCAGGGGAGAGTAATGGGCACATAGATTCCTGTCCACCACATTTCTAACAGCAGCTGCTCCTGGTATGAAAGGAAAAGTGATGGCTTTTATGTCGGTTCTGATGCTGCAGGCAAGGTCCGTCCTGTGTAATGTTGATGTATTTATGTGAGTAAATGTAAGTGATTTGTTCTATTCATGTTGTAGAAAATCACAAGGAAACACACATATCCCCGGACTTCATACATTTTTGTTCACTTGCAGATGGGAGTTCCAGCCCACAAAATTCTCACCAGCCGCCATCCCCTCAGTGCAAAGAATGTGGCTGATGAATAAGATGACTGTACTTTGTTATTTCTCTCTCTTCTAGGGCACCTTGAGGATGCTCAGAGGATAGTGTTTATCTGCATAAAAATACCGTATTTGCCAAATGGAAACCTTGCCATTTCAAATGTTTTATTGCCTTTGATATTTAATAATCCTGTGAAGTGGGTTCTACTTTACCACTCAAGAAGAGACCTAAAGAGGTTATTAAGTTTGTGGCAAAGCAAAACTGAGGCTCTGGTCTTGATCCCCAGTCCAAGGCGTGTGATATATTACCCTCCGCCCCCAAGTAGAGAGTAAAGGGATTCAGGAGGCCAAGAAGCTAGACACCAGCCGGACTGACAAGTTCTTTTTAGAATCCTATTCGGAAACCCAATGCTGGAAGTTTCCCTCTTTCCTGGCTTAGGACAACGCCACACCTAGGGAGAATGTACTTTCTTTAACTTCATTTAACCCTTCGAGCTAGTCAGGGATTTGGCATTGAGGTTTCCAGCAAAAGTTATCCTATTGTCATAATAGGGGCTTTCTCTTCCACTTAACTTTTCCCCCCAGTGGTGCCCTTGCAAGGAGGTAGGAAAATGGCAGCTTTCCAGTTACAGACTTTTTAGCGACACATGGGGATGTTCCTGAATTTTAAATGTGAAGAGATCCTCTTGGTGTTGAAATCACAGCTGTGTTATCTAACAGAGAATTTGCTGGGCACATGCCCTCTCCTTCTGGCTAGACCTTGGGCAGCCCGAGTGAGGGTGTTATTTGTCCAGCTGCTTGTTGGTTTAATGGCCATATTCTTGGACCTCAGCCAGCAGAGGGTCACCAGGGTGCCCTGTGCTAGCCCACAATGCTCTGTCCCTTCTGTGCTATTTATGGGTAGCCTTTATTGTATGCCCACACAGCAGGCTGGTGGTCACTTTGCTTGGAATCACAGACATGTGGGGAAGGAAAGAAGTACCTCTGCTCTGGTTTGTAAACAGGTGTATTAAGTGTGGAGACTATTTTCCTTCTGAACCAGTCACAACTCAAAGCAGACAGGTGAGTTACATCTTGGTTCTGCCCAGCTAGTTTTTTTCAGAGGTTGAATATTCAATTTATGAGACAATCAGTGTCTCCCTCCATGTGGAAACACCACATGTTCACAGACTTGCAAGTATCCTATTTTAATGGCAGAACTAATAAATGGAGGATACCCCTCATTCCTAGAATTTAAAACAAGTATTATTGAGAATACTGCAGATTCCACTTACCAAATTGTTGTTCTAAGAGCCAGAAGCCCAAATTAGCAACCCAAATCTTGTTCCAACATGTATAACAAAATTAGATTTTTCCCCCCCCTTGAGGTTGTCATAAACTCGTTTAAGAAGAGAATATGTTGGTTTGGAAGAGTCTCACACTGATTTTCCAAATGTGGCATAGGTTGTAGTCAATGAAGAGTTATTTTTTAAACCAACGTCAGCCAAGTTTTTCTTATCCCCAGACCGAAAATTTTTGTTGCTGCGGCAGAGATAGTTGATTGCTAACCCAGCTGTTACTTCTACTTCCTTGCCTGGAGAACCCCACTTTTGTTCAGACATTGGGCAGCCTTTGCCTGGGAAATATGGCCTCGCCCCCAGGGGAGGGGTGTAATTAACATAAGTCAATTATGGTCCCGCCATTGTCTTTTGCCAGTGACTGTTAGGCTAACCACTCCACAGTAACCAGTTCTGAGGCCAGAAATAAAGCATTTCAAAATACAAGATGTCAGATCAGAAAGATGAGTCCTTGATAAATTCTTTAAGCCTCTGAACAAACCTTGGACTTGTCATGTCAGAAAAAACCCCATTATTCTTTAAAGCAACTTCCAGTAGGAAATTCTTTTACTTCACCCACAAGCAAGCTGATATAATTGCAATGCCTGTTTTCTGATTTTTTTTGGTTAGTCAACATCTACACTCTTTATGCTTTCTTTAGAGTTTAGCCTGCTATTTATTACCTGAGCAGGAGATCCCTTTGAAACCCAGTCCCTTAGTGGTCTTCCTTTTACCAGGCCTGTCATGAAAAGCAATTCTGCTAAATTGGTCCAGGGCACCTGTCTGAAACCTAAGTTACATACGGAACGATGTGAAGAAACCACATAACTTCCTAATGCCTCTTGTTGCAAATCTTTAGCCATTCGTTATTCTGTTTCATGGTGATTTTCCTAAACATCAGGTGATCTATAATAGTTATACGTCCAACATCAAAGGAATTGTGGAGCATGCATAACTTGTATTATAACAACATGATTTCATTATCTGGATTTTCTTTATCACTTTGAAGATGAAGAAATTGAGGTCCCAAAGAAGAAACAGCTTTCTCTGCATCCCACACTATGTCCTAAAACCTAGATTCTAGCTACTCAGATGGTGCTTTTCAAAAATTGAGCATGTGGCCAGTCAATGTGAATAGCTATTTACACATTTTCTTTTTTCTAAAAGTGCTCATTCATGGCACTGAAAGGAATAGCAAGTTTGGATCACATTAAGAAAATTAGATCTTGCATTCTATGCAGATGGAATATTCCCTCCATTCTGCTGTGGCCTTATAGACCAGGGGATGATACTAGGGAACCCAGTAGGGAAACTATGATTAGATTGCCAGCTGCATGGAGATGTATGTGTGTGCATATTAATGGAATAGCCGTGGGGACAGACACATGGGGCAGGAACACCCAGTGTTTCTGGTGGGAGGACCGTGGACCTTACTTAACTCTCCCCTTGTCAGGCTTTTCCAACAAGCCAAAGCCCACTCAAAACTCTGCCTCTTTATGGGGCGCCTGGGTGGCTCAGTCGGTTAAGCATCTGCCTTCAGCTCAGGTCATGGTCCCAGGGTCATTGAGCCCTGTGGAGCCGCACATCAGGCCTCTTGCTCGGCGGGGAGCCTGCTTCTCCCTCTCCTTCTGCCTGCCGCTCCCCCACTTGTGCTCTCTCCCTCTCTCTGTCAAATAAATAAATAAAATATTTTTTAAAAACTCCACCTCTTTATGTACTCTCGGGCTTCTCTTTTAGTAGTTCCTCAAACATGGCTGTGTCTGCCTTTGACACAACTAGTTTTTTTTTTTAATTAATTAATTTTTTGGACACAGTTGGTTTTTAAATGAAAAGAAAAAAATGTTCAGATGCAACGCGTCAGAATTTTAAGATCTCCTTTCTTCTCCGAGACTCCTACTTGAATTCAATTCCATTTATGAAAACCAGAACCAAAGCAGAAGATCAACCTTTCCAACTTACTTCCAGGTATTTCCTTTAAATGACAGTGGATGGGAGCCCTGCCATATTACTTTAGAGACAATTAACCACTTGACAGAGAGACTGAGTTTTGGAGAGAAATTTAATCATAAGGTTAGTTAGAGGGTCACACCCACTGAAGATCAAGTAAAAATACAGAGGAATCTCTGCAGTGGCCATTGGAAATGCAAAATATCTTTTAGTCAATATAATAATGACAGAGAATTAGGAAAATAGAAAGAAATATTGTTTATAAACCCACCCTAACTCAGAAATTATTATTTTTATCTGCAATAGAGATATTGAGAAAGCATTTTTTTTCTTATGTAACTTCATGACATCAGCAAAGGAGAGTCATCAACCATGTAGTCATCTTATTTAGACAGTTATTTACCAGAGTTTCCTCTGGACTTTGCTTTATTTTTTTTTAGAATAAAATAATAAGATAAACATTTTTATTTTTTTATTTTTTTTAAGATTTTATTTATTTATTTATTTGAGAGAGAGCATGAGGCGGGGAGGGTCAGAGGGAGAAGCAGACTCCCTGCTGAGCAGGAAGCCCGATGTGGGACTCGATCCCGGGACTCGAGGATCATGACCTGAGCCGAAGGCAGTTGCTTAACCAACGGAACCACCCAGGCACCCTAAGATAAACATTTTTAAAAGGCTTCTGTTTTCTGGTATCACATGCAAAGTTCCCACTCTCACTGGTTTCTAGTCTCCAAAATAACTGCTTAAATTGTTGAGGCAAATGAGCCCCGGGGCTTTTTAAAGATTGGTGTGGCCTCAATGCCATCATCATCTCATGGTAACTGATGTTATGGATGGTGATGGGTCGGGAAACGCTGAGGGAGGGGCAGTGAGGGAAGGAGGACCCGCCAGCAGATGGGAAGAGGCATGCGGAGGGGTAAGGATTGCGAGGTTGGGTCCATGTCCCACAGAGAGGCAAGCATTCGCTCCTTGTAGTTTTAGCTCCAGCCGGGAGCCTGGGAAATCGGACGTGTGGAGAACCGCTAACCCCAGGCTTGGGGAGACCTGGCCGCCGCCGCGCAGCTATCTCGGCGAAGCTATCCCTTGCCTTATTCAACACTGCAGAGTCCTGGAGACCCCATGTGCTCCCTCACCAAGCTCATCTATCGTCCAGGCGTAGTCAAAAAGCCTCAACCTATTTCAAGAAGCCAGTAGAGAACTAAAAGTGGATTCCAACTCCAACCCTGACTTAATGAACAGTTGTAGCTTCTGCCACCACATTGTAGAGCAGCGATGCCTCCAGGATTGACCCGGGCTGGTTTGCCTCCCCGCCCCCACACCCCCCAGTCCTACTTCATCTTTTAAAAGAAGTTCTTCTATTACCCTCTTCAGTCTGTCTTTATCTTGTTCAATCTCCCCTAGGCTAGGAGACAATTAGCAGGAAAGTCGCAAGATGTAGATAATACCCAAATGACAGAGACAGCTAACCTTTGTCACCTTAAAACAAAATATATTATTTCCCTCTCTTACCTCCAATGGTTTGCCCCCTCGTGTTCCCTCTTCCATCCATTGCGTCGCTCCTCCGCTGCTTTTCTGGGTAGAATTCCTCTCAATCACCTTCGATTCCACCTTTTTGCTCTCCCTTCCTTCTTCACTGGATACCTTGTTTATATGTTTAAAGAGATCTTTTGTGTAAAAGCCTGTGTCAGTGACGACTGTCCCCTATATTCATTCTTCTTCATGCCTTTCTTCTTTTTTATTAGAGAGCTCCAGTTTTTGGCTGGGCACATTACTGCCATTATTAAAAATATTTTTTCTACATTTCAGGCTCCAAAACGCAACAGGTATCACTGCTGGAATCACTCATTTTCTGTTCCTTGTACGTTGCTTTACATTTGTTACTGCTTATCTTTTTCATGTCCACTCTCTCCAAAGAGAACTTACCAGAAAATTCTTTTTAAACTTGATAAACCTTGCAATGTCCTGCATGGTTGATCAACTTATAGCTGAATGATTAATTTGAAAAAACAAAACAAAACCAAAAACCCAAAAACACCAAATCTACAATTGCTCAGAGTCAGAATATAGATTTTTTTTTTTCCCATCAGAGAATCAAGAATGTAATTGTGGTCTTTTGGATTTTTATTAAAAGAAGAAGTCTCCAGAGTTAAATGAATTTTTTTATTTTTTTATTTTATTTTTTTAAAGGTTTTATTTACTTATTTGACAGAGAGAGACACAGTGAGAGAGGGAACACAAGCAGGGGGAGTGGGAGAGGGAGAAGCAGGCTTCCCGCTGAGCAGGGAGCCCGATGCGGGACTCGATCCCAGGACCCTGGGATCATGACCTGAGCTGAAGGCAGACGCTTAACGACTGAGCCACACAGGCACCCCATGAATTTTATATTTAAGGCTGCCGTAGCCACGATTACCTCGCAAAACATTTTGTTTCACTATATCTCAGACCAAACATTCATTCCAACCAAATTAGATGGTTAGTGGTGTCCTAATTCATCCATTACTATTCCTGCATCCAAACTACTTTTCATCATTCCTTGGAGTCCTTCCTGATCCCTAGTTCTACCAAATCCTCCAAGCCAGGGAAAGCGCCATCTTTTCTATGGCCATGAACCTGGGTATCACCTCCTTCGGGGATTGACTGAGTGGCCTCAATCACAACAATGTAACCTATGCTCTACTTTTATGTATAATCTTATTTCCTCATCAGAGTTCTATGACTCCTTGGGGACAGTAGAGTAAGTAGAGTATCCTATACCATTTTATATTCCCAGTTCAAACACAGGGTCCAGACTATAAATACTTATTGATGATGATTGCCTAGATGACCGTTGCCTTCTCTTTTTTTTAATCAGGACACAGAAGGATGAGAAATTGACAGAGATGTACTGACTTCTCAGCCTTAGCCTGGTGGCATTAGAAACCATCTTCTTTGTTTTGTTTTTGATAAAGGTAGACCAAAGTCTTCTCAATAAGCAATCAGATCTTCACCAATAGGCGTTTCAACTGATGGACTGGGTGAACATCTTACGCCAAATTCCCATGTGATGAATCTTTGTCGCAGAATCCACAGAGCCATTTCCATTATCCAAGAAAATGGTACATAGATGGGTGCTTTGTTCCCACTAGTTTGCTAACTATTTATTTCCAGTACAGCTGATCTTTCTTTGAGAGAAATCAAAGCATATAGCTCAAGGATCTAATCATAGAAAGGTTAAGAAATTGAAGCCCAGGAGATTTGCATGGACTTCTTTTCTCTTTTAATAAGATTACCTTATATGACTCTGCAAAGTACAGTAGAACTGAATGTATCCATTCCTCATAAATTTGAAATTTGTGAAAATGTCTTATATCCTTTAGATTGCCATCTGCTTGCATCATCAAAGAACAGGTTTCCCGAATGAACTTTAAAAGCTAGATAAGCTCTCAGGAGGATAGTTAATCTATTTAAATGTTAAAATTTATTTTTTAACATTCTTTTTTTTTTTCTTACAAAAAATGTCCTCCCTTTCATCAATGGTACTTTGTAGAAGTATCATTTATAGAGTGATTTTCTCTCCACTCCAAACCCACCTTCTAGATTCGCTTTGTGATGCTGCAGCTGGTACTCTGGGGACCGTATTTCTGCTTTGCCATATGGCTCCCTGACAGGCCTTCCCAGGAATGGGTGTAGGGGGTGCTGGAGAGTTAGAGGAGGAAGGGAACTCGCTTCCTCTCAGCACCACCCTTAGCCTTCCTTCTTGAGTTCGACAGCGCTGGTTTACTTCAGTAGCAGCATCTGGATTCACTTTACAATTTCCCAACACTCCTCAGCCTCATTGTGCTCCCTCACAACCAGCATCAGCGAGGCCCTTCTTTCCCATTTTAATAATTTTCACCTCTTCCCTTTTTTCCTTTGGCCTAAGGAATGGTAACTGTTTATTGCAGTTGCCACCTCTGTGAATCCTTTGTCTTCTTTTTTTTTCCCTCCTTCAGTTCTGCAACACCTAGTTAACAATTCTTTACTAAATTCCCTTGGCCCAAAGACCTGCTGTGATTTCTGTCTCCTGATTGGACCCTGGCTGACACAGATCATGTAGGTTGTCTTATGTGTTTGGAGGTAAGACAAATATTTTAAGTAAATTCTTTCCTCCATATTGTTTCATCTTTTAAAATTTCTACCAAAGGTGTCTGAATTAGTGACATGTTCTGGAGCCAGATTTTCCCCCTCTAGAATAATCTATTTATCAGTCTTGATGCTAACACTTTAAGACTTAAAATTTTTTTTTACAAATCCCCATTTTCAACAAGTGTGAGTTGATATTGTTCTGTGTTGTCTTGTTCTCCTACAGCCCAGAAAGAGGGGTGACTCGGGACTGGAGAAGTATCCAAGTCACCCCAATCTTGTGACACGTTCCAAATCTCAGGAGGGAGCAACACAGGACACTATAGGGATCATCAGCCCCAGGAAGCGGATGATCCTGGGCCTTTCTTGCTCCTACTAGGGGGAGGAGAAGCTCCAGTGGGAACAACAGAATTGATTTAAATGTTCTTTTCAACAATGCTCAGCATGAGTGCTAATCGTTTTTAGGGACAGATGCTTTGGCTTGAAGTTGGCTATTCTGAGGTCAGAGGAAAATTTCTCCCTTGAGAACTGTGCTCAGAGGTGGTGCTTGTTGCCATCACTCATTGAATATTTACTTCTGATTTTCTATCAGATTTTTTTGGTCATTATGGAACAGAGCAGAAGTTTTTAGTTTTACTGAAGACTAATGTAACAATTTTTTATTTCATGGATCATGCTTTTGGTGTTGTATCAAAAACTTATCTCCAGCCTAAAAAAAGCTGATGTGAGTGGTGCTTGGCTGGCTTGGTGGGAAGAGCATGCAACTCTTGATCTTGGGGTTGTGAGTTCAAGCCCCACCTTGGGTGTAGAGATTACTTAAAAATAAAATCTTACCAAAAAAAAAAAAAAAACCCACAAAAAAACAACCCAAAAAACTCATCACCAAACCCGAAGACATGTAGATTTTTCCCCTATGCTTTCTTCTAGAAGTTTTATAGTATTGTGTTTTATCCTTATGTCTATGATCTATTTTCAGTTAATTTTTGAGAAAGGTTTGGGGTTGTTTTTTGCAATGAACATGCAATTACTCTAGCACTATTTGTTGCAAAGACTATCCTTTCTCTATTGAGTTACCTTTGCTCCTTTTTCAAATATTTGCTGACTGTATTTGTGTGGATCTATTTCTGAGTTCTTTATTCTGATCCAGGTTCACTCATATTTCAGATATTGTTTATTAAGCACCTTCTAGAGAGGGCATTCTCTTTATGCACAAAGAGGAAGACAAAGTCACTGCTCTTAGGTAGCTCGCAGTCCTGATAATCAACACAATAGTTCACAGTAGAGCTTGGTAAATGACACAATGGAAGTACACACAGAGTACTAAGAGATCCTGGCATACAAATACATAAAGCATCCAAGCATCTCTTCCACCTCTATTACGACTGTTTCCACCCAGGTCTAAGACACTGTCATATTTTACCTGGATTTGTAAAGTCCCCTCCTAACTAAGTTGTCTGATTCTGTGCTTGCCTTTCTTTTATTATTTATTTATTTATTTATTTGAGAGCAAGAGAAAGCACATAGGGGGGTGGGGGCAGAGGGAGAGAGAGAGAGAGAGAAACTCAAGCAGACTCTGCACTGAGCATGGATCCTGACGTAGGGCTCGATCTCACAACCCTGAGATCACTACCTGAGCCAAAACCAAGATTCAGGTGCTTAACAAGCTGAGCCACCCAGGCACCCCTTGCCTTTCCTTTAAAAGAAAATGGAATTCTGTCATTCCTCTGCTCA
Source organism: Eumetopias jubatus (assembly GCF_037043125.1). Lineage (NCBI taxonomy): Eukaryota > Metazoa > Chordata > Mammalia > Carnivora > Otariidae > Eumetopias > Eumetopias jubatus. The sequence continues at coordinate 39,816,609 of NW_028274818.1, forward strand.
GAATCTCCAGTGGACTCCGTTCTACCTTAGAGTAAAAGTCGAAGTCCTCACATCACCTTCATGAGCTGGATGCCAAGCGCTCCTGACCTCACCTCCTATTCTCACCTCATCATTCTGTTCTGTTCTCTCTGGCCTCCTCACTGTTCCACAGAGGTGCCAGGCACTCTGGTTTTGGGGCTTTGCATCTGCTTTGCTTCCTGCTCGGAATAATCTTGCCAGATAGCTGCACTTCCTCCTCTTCCCAATTCCTTCAGAGCTTGATACAATCTATACCATCAGGGCTCATTGCCTGCTTGTATTTTACTTCTTGTTCTTTGTCACCCTCATCTTCTTCATCTTCTCCTTCTTCTTCTTCCTCCTCCCCCTACTTCTTTTTAAACTGTCTCTCCCAAGTAAACTCCATGAGATGATGGAACGTTGTTTCTCCTCTTCTTTCCTCCTTCTCTTCTTTTCCCCCCTGTAGTGCCCAGAATAATGCTTGGAATATGGTATGAACTTGTCAAATATTTACAGAATGAAGGAATGAAACCATGGCAAAGAAATGGGGACACTCTGGGGGTAATCCTGGTAAACCATTAGCTTCTCAAGGAAAGAGGATCTTATGAAGCCATCATTGATTCCCAGGGCCTGGGCATGAAATACATGTTTAATAAACAGATAAAAACCAATATACTCAAATAGCTACTTTGTAGTTGAGAACACAGAGGCACAAAACTTGAAATAATTTCTTAAGATCAAGCATCCCAGGAGAGGCACACATGACCTTTGAGACTGTAGGGATGTGAATATTTTCATTTCACCATTGTAAAACTGTAATCTCTAAAGCAAGATGGACTGATTGGGTCCAGGGGATTAATTAGAAGTCAAGAGGAGGTTCCATGGGTTAGAATATTTTTTAGTAGGATTTTGAAGGAAGGGACCCTCAATAAAAAGGCACAGCAAAATTTCGTCTCCCTCCCAAATCCCGTATCTTGGCTGAGCTGTCTGCTAATGCAGGAGCATGCACTTGAGGGTCCTGACAGCAGCCTTGACAAGTGGCTGTGGTGACCTTTGCTTGCTAGCCAGCCCAGGCCATGTAGGGTAGGGGCTGAGAGGACTTACCATCCCAGCAAGGCCCTCCTTCATTTACATCAAAAGGAAAATGCTGGAGGATTAGGAATACCTGAGGTACTAAGGTGAGGAAGCAATTTTCTCTGACAGGGGCTCTTCTCAGGGAGCCCAAGAGATTACCTCAACAAATCTATCCTTCTCAGACTCCTTCTCTCGGGTGTCTCTTGGACTCCAGCCAGAGATCCCTATCCCAGCACAGCTCTTCCTGAACAAAATGGAAAGGGATGAGATGTAGCTGACTCTGCACTCCTTGCTCTCTAGTACAGTGGTGTGTCCTGGGGGTGGGAACTGTCTGCGTCCATACCTCACCCTAGGTTCAAGAGCAAGTTGCTGTTGAATTGCTATAATAATGTTGCCCAGGCCCTTGGTGCTTGTGCAGATAAATGGGTGTGGTCATGTCCAATCTCTCCATCAGATGGCATTTATAGCTTTTCCTTATTTGTATTAACTGTTTTGCTGATAACTTCTACCATGAGAGAACAAATAATACTGACTCGTCTTTCAAGATTTATAAAACTGATTCCATATGCTTTGACAGTTCTATCACATTTTTGGACAGTTACATAAGTTTTTTTTTTTTCTCGTGGTATGTCAGGATAGTAACTTGGAAAGTTGAGGGCTGTCTTGTGAGGAATGTAAAAGGTTAGAAAGTCAAACAACCAACTTCAAGTCTTCTTACCAAAACTGGTCTAGGAAGAAACGAGAGAGATTCTTTATTGCGATGCCCCACAGAGAAAAAAGCTGCTTATTTTATTTATTTATTTTTGGTGTACGACTGCTGTTAAAACATTTTTTGGTTTCTTTGTTTATTGTCTATCAGTAAACCACTAATATGTTTTAAATATGTTCCGAGTTTTCTCTTTAAATTTTCCATGCTTATCACTATTCAGTGTACTTGATTGAAAGTTTGATTTTGGAATTTCAGGAATTTGATGAACTGGACTCAGCGTTCAATAAAGTACAACTAAGAAAGAATAGAATGTTTTTAAAATTAATGTTTTGCTTTGTAATTTTATACTTTTGTATGTGTTACAAGAGAAAAAACTCTTCTCCTTAGGAGAAGCATCATGACACCAAATCTCCTCATCCAGTATTTGTACTCTTAGGACCTCTTCAATAAGTCAACTGCTCTTTAAAAGTTCCATGACTTTCAGTGGTATGTGATTGTTTATTCTGATCTCTATTTTCTTTCTTTTCTTTGTTATTTCCTTCCTCTACTAAATTTCAGCTAAGTTTCTTCTTTTCCTAGTTCCTTGTGGTATCATGTTTATTTGAACTTTTTTCTTAATACATGTATTTATAACATAAATTTCACATGAACACCTGTTTTGGTGCAAAACCCATAGGTTTTAGAATATTGTATTTCCTTTCTCTCTTGTTTTGAGACATATTTCGATCTGCCATTTGATTCCTTATTGGCTCATTGCTTGTGCAGTATTGTATTGTTTAATATTTACATATTAGGTATTTAAAATATACATTGTAGATTTTCCAGCTTTGTTTTACAGTTGATTTTTAGTTTTGCACCCTTGTGATCAGAAAATATACTTGGTATGGCTTCAGTCTTCTTAAATTTGTAGTATTTGTTGTGTCTCTTTTTATGTGATTTAACCAGGGGATTCTTCTGAGTATACTTGAAAAAATGTCTATTCTATTTTTCTTGGATGGAATGTGTTATACATATCTTTTAGAACCATGTATCCTGAAGTATGCTTCAGGTAAAAACTGTTCTTGTTGGAAGAAAATAACTTTAACTGAGGGTACTCTTTTAACACAAAGCATATCAGAGGGGAAGTGGGGGAAGGGGGGGTGAAATAGGTGAAAGTGATTAAGAAGAGTACACTTATCATGATGAGCACTAAATAATATATATAGAATTGTAGAATCACTATATATTGTACACCTGAAACTAACATAACACTGTAGGTTAACTACGCTGGAATTAAAATGAAAGACTTAATTAAAAAGAGTGCAAGAAAGAACAATGAAAAACAGGAGTTTTGGAAGTGGAAAGAAGAGACTTAATTTTCACTCAGCTGGGTGTGACTGGCAACATTGGATTTTTCTTTGCATATGGATACATTTTCTTGTACTCACAATGAGAAAAAAATAAGGCTGGAACTCTTTTTATTCCCTCTGAGCTTTCTTCTCTTTCTTTCCCTCCTCCATTTGGCTGAAGGAGTAAAGATGAATGCAAATGGTTATTAAATAATCACTTGTTACAAATAACTGATTAGGATTTGGACTATGTCAACAGTTGGTGCTTGCCAGTCTCTTGGCAAAGCTCTGATCACGTTAGGTTTTGGGTAATCAATTTATTCTAACACAAACCATATTGGATGATTGAGATTTTATGCCTTTTTATTTCCTTTTGTTTAAAAGAAATAGCCTTCTGAACCAAATGCTTATTATTCTGAAATGCAGCCAGATTCTGGCCACCACAGGAGTCCAGTGTTAAGATGGAGCTCCTAGCACTTTAGATATTTTCTTGGCTGACGTCTAAGAAACACTTAGGAACTTGGACAGAAAAATTATGTTTCTGATTTCCTTTCTTATCTGCTGATTATTCGAGTTTCATTAGGCAAGTGACAATAACCTTTAATCTATGTAACTTTTTCTGTAATAAAACCTTCCTCTTCTTGCTTTGTTTTGCCTAAATTTTAGTGAAACAAAGAGTACCCAAAATTTTAGTATTCAAATCCTGTAATAAACAGCCACCACAGGGTGGGTGGAGGCCCACAGAAGGATGCAGAGAGGGGTTTCTGGGAAGACATCATGCAAATTTACTAGCAGTCGTGCAGAGGATTGAAAGGCAATTAAGCTGAGAGGTGGAACATAGATGCTGGTTGGAATGGAGCTCTAACAAAAACATATTCTAGGGGCTATCTAAGGATAATATCAACAAGCCAAATATTTTGAGATAGAAGAAAGACAGGCACTTCAGATCAGCACCTGTGGATGAGATGGAGAGGCAGCTAAGATTTGAGCAGAGGTGGCAAATTCAGATGCCTTGTGAGGAGTAGGCAGGTGGCCTACATGCAGGAATGCTATTAATAACATTTAACAGCTGATACGGTACCAACCCTTACCCATCGGGACAGACGCTGGCCATGGAGGTGGAGCAGGTCCAATAGCAGGGTTCCTTGTGACACCTGGCATTTCTCCTTTATTTTTTGGATCCTGGAGAGAATCTGAAGGACCTTTGGAGGGGAGATGGGTCTGGGACAGCTAGAGAGGCAGGGAAACATTTGCAAGGCACAGAATAGTACTGAGTTGTTTTTTTTTAACATATAATGTATTATTTGTTTCAGAGGTACAGGTCTGTGATTCAACAGTCTTACACAATTCACAGTGCTCACCATAGCACATCAAACCATGAGAGACGATGGACTCTGAAAAACAAACTGAGGTTTCTAGAGGGGAGGGGGGGTGGGGGGATGGGTTAGCCTGGGGATGGGTATTAAAGAGGGCACGTACTGCATGGAGCACTGGGTGTTATACGCAAACAATGAATCATGGAACACTATATCAAAAACTAATGATGTAATGTATGGTGATTAACATAACATAATAAAAAAAATTATGCATATATATATAGGTTTCTGCAAATACTTTAATATGTAATCATCTGTATCTATATTAAGTTACATGAGTTTATACTGATATATCTACCTCTAATATATTGCCACATGAATATTAAAAAAAAAGAATAGTACTGAGTTACCAACCAATATAAAGTATTTCAATAGTCTAACTCATTTAACTAAACTGTACTGGTGAATTATCACCCTTACCACATGGGCAAAGCAGACTCCATGAAGAGACAAGGGAGCGGGGCTGATGGCAGTAAGCCTGAACAGGCATGTGTGATTAGCTGAGTCCACTGAATTTTTTGTTCAGCGGAGTCTTTTCAAAAACTGTGCTTTAATCCTGTGTGGCTGAAACCAAACGTACCTGCAGAGTGATCGTGGACATTTGTCTTCATGGGAGACTTTGTATTCAGGTTTTTATCTGAATAGATGACACATTATGACACCAATGTCTTGGGTGAGAAAGCTCAGTTGTTTTTGACCTCTTCATTCATTCATTTCTCCTTTCCTTCATGTATTTATTCAACATTACTGAAGATTTCTCTCGTTCTCCACATTTTGTCACTTCTTTTCTGATACCTTTCTTAGGCTCTCCATCTCCATCTCCCAACTAAGCTCCCAGAATTGTACCTGAGCCTGTCTTTTCTGCACTTTAACCTCCCACGGTAATCCCCAAATTCATTTGCTTTTTGGCTTATGTATTTAACATTTATTGAGTACCTTCCATGCACCAGGCACTGTACTAGGTGCTGATTTAAAAAGACTTATAAGAGTCTTTTCCTATTCCCCTTACGGAGCTTCTGGTATAACTCGACCCACTGAGAAATATTCTTGACACTCTGGTTGCCATCGTCTTACTCGGTCCTTAGAGATGCTGATGCAGTGGCCTTCCCTCTTCTTTTGTCTCCCCGCCCCCCCCGCTCCTCACGCTGTCCTACTGATTTCCTCAGCATCTCACCCCAGGGCCTACTTCTTGGTCTGTGTTCTCTCCACACCCCCTTCCCTTCCTCTCGTGGCTTTTCAGACTCTCTGCCCTCCTGAGCCCTCTTCTTCGTCTCAGGTCTCCAATGGTACCAGGAAGGCTCAGCAGCCGAGTTCATGAAGGTCCGTGGCTTTCTCTGAGCTGCTGCCGAGATCATACTTCATCTGGGGGAGCTTTGGGTCTTCTGCCTGTGGGTGTTACATAATGTTACCAAGTTTCCTAAAGTTTGATGCAGTGCAAAATACCACATGCCTGATAGAAGGAGGCTGCTTGACAAAAAGGAGCAGTAGAGCCATCAGACTGACTTAGCAGAGGGAACGGGGGTGGGGGTGGGAAGGAAAGAAGGACAAGTGCAGTTTTTTGTTTTTGTTTTTTAAAGAAAAGGCGTCCTTCATCTAAACTTCCGAGAGGCTGTGTGAACAGTGGTGAGTTCTGAAAGCAGCAATGTGTAGGCCAGATCATAGAGGCCAGTCTGGTGGGATGCCTTGAGTCCCATTCAAAGTTGCTGTCTCCTCAGTTTGCCACCAAACCCGCACCCGGCTGAGCAGAGAAGACACTGGGCAAGATCAAACAGGTGGATGAGGCTTCTCCATATCTTCTGCTCAGAGTTGTATGGTCAAGGCTGTGTATGTGGACATGGGAGTCTGCCAGGACATCTGACCTGGTCCTGTTGCCTTTCAAGGATTCGTGTGGGAGAGTGGCCCTGTCAACTTTCAGGGATCCACCTACTTCCAGACAAGAGCATTATTGCTATACCAAATGTTATGTGTTGAATTGTGTCCCCCCCCTCAAAAAAAAGATATGTTGAAGCCCTAACCCCCAATATCTCAGAATGTGACCTTACTTAGAGTCTTTACAGAGGTAACCAACTAAAATGAGGTCATTAGGGTTGGCCTAATCCAATATGACTATTGTCCTTATAAAAAGGGGAAATTTGGAAATAGAGACAGACACACAAGGAGGGGCGCCTAGGTGGCTCAGTCATTAAGCGTCTGCCTTCGGCTTAGGTCATGATCCCAGGGTCCTGGTCCATTGCTCAGCCAGGAGCCTGCTTCTCCCTCTCCCACTGCCCCTGCTTGTGTTCCTGCTCTTGCTATCTCTCTCTCTGTCAAATAAATAAATAAATAATCTTAAAAAAGAAAAAAAGACACACAAGGAGAAGACAGCTGTAGGATCCAAGCAATGCATCTATATGTCAAGGGACACTAAGGATTGTTTGCAAACACCAGAAGCTAAAAGAAGCCAGAAAGGATTCTTCTCTAGAACTGTCAGAGAGAGCGTGGTCCTGCTAACACCTTGGTTATGGACTTGTAGCCTCCAAATTGTGAGGCAATACATTTATATTGTTTCAGGCCACCCAGTTTTTGGTATGGCAGCCCTAGGAAACTAATACTCCTTCTTAGTTTGTCAACAATGCCACAGCAGATCTGCCTATGGCCTACCACAGGTCATTTAAAAAAAATGATGTTTCTTCTGCTTAGAACATGGAAAACATCACTGTGTTTTGCAGACACATTTGCACACAAAGGCAGTGTTTATCTATAGGCTAATAGTATATAGTACCTTCTTTGTTGTTCTAGAAAATCACTATCCAATAATAAAGTAGCCACTAGTCTACAGAATGGGAGAAGATATTTGCAAATGTCTTCTCAGATAAAGGGCTAGTATCCACAATCTATAAAGAACTTATCAAACTCAAGACCCAAAGAACAAATAACCCAATCAAGAAATGGGCAGAAGACATGAACAGACATTTCTGCAAAGAAGACATCCAAATGGTCAACAGACACATGAAAAAATGCTCAACGTCACTTGGCATCAGGGAAATACAAATCAAAACCACAATGAGATACCACTTCACACCAGTCAGAATGGCTAAAATTAAGAAGTCAGGAAATGACAGATGTTGGTGAGGATGTGGAGAAAGGGGAACCGGCTTACATGGTTGGTGGGAACGCAAGCTGGTGCAGCCACTCTGGAAAACAGTATGGATGTTCCTCAAAAAGTTGAAAATAGAGCTACCATATGATCCAGAAATTGCACTACCGGGTATTTACCCCAAATATACAAATGTATCGATCTGAAGGGGCACCTGCACCCCAATGTTATAGCAACAATGTTCACAATAGCCAAACTATGGAAAGAGCCCAGATGTCCATCAACAGATGAATGGATAAAGATGTGGTGTATATACACACAATGGAATACTACTCAGCCATCAAAAAATGAAATCTTGCCATTTCAAACAACATGGATGTAACTAGAGGGTATTATGTTAAGCAAAATAAGTCAATCAGAGAAAGACATCATCATATAATCTCACTTAGATGTGGAATTTAAGAAACAAAACAGAGGAGCATAGGGGAGAGAGAAAAAAATAAAACAAGATGAGATCAGAGAGAGAGACAAATCATAAGAGACTCTTAATCTCAGGAAACAAACTGAGGGTTGCTGGAGGAGAGGGGGGTGGGGTGACGGGGTAACTGGGTGATGGACATTAAGGAGGGCACATGATGTAATGAGCACTGGGTATTATGCAAGACTGATGAATCACTGAACTCTACCTCTGAAACTAATAATGCACTATATGTTAATTAATTGAATTTAAATTAAAAAATAAAATTTTAATTAAATTATTAAATTAAAAATTTAGTTCCTTAGACACATGAGCCATATATCAAGTGCTCAGTAGTCATGTAGCTAGTAGCTATATGATGCAGAATACAGATGCAGAACATGTTCATCATTGCAAAGAGTTCTATTGGATAGCACTCTTCAGCTGAATGTTCTGGTTAACAGAGAAATACCATATGCCTAAAAAATAAAAATAAAAAAAGAAAGAAAGAAAGATAGAAAAAAGAAAGACAGAAAGAAAAAGGAAAAAGAAGCCAATACAGTTAACTTAATCCTGAAACTATACTCTGATAATTCTAAAAGGGACGCTATAACCTTGAAATATTTTAGAGAGGGGAGGATAAATTTCAACACTCACTGTAAAGACAGAGGGCCAGAATGCCGGCAAATTGAGAGTTGGGTTGATTGAATGTTAAATAAATCAGCATTTGCTGTCTCAACTATGGCCCAAATACAAAATTTAACCAAGTCTGGGGAATAATTTAGAAACATTTAAAGTCATTAGGATCATTAAATCTGACTTGAGCAAAGCAAAATAAACAACCCTCCCGGCCTGATTTGGAACCAGTTCTTCTATCCCTTCTAAATCAAAGCTAAAATCCTCAGAGTTTAAATGTATTACAACTATTTTTCTTGGTTTGGCTGTGTGTATCCTCACTTCCATGTTTTTTCAGTGTTTGTTTCTTTGTTTCCTGTAACGTAATTACTCACCGTCTCAGAGCCATAAGACTGTTAAGGACGGAAGAGGCTAGTTTGTCTCTGCTTCAAGTCCAGAAGTCAATGGAACAGACTGTCTGTGTCTTCCGTGTTCTAGGTCCCATTTTTCATGCGAATGTAATCAGCTCATGAGTGTACTTCGTGTTAGACATTACCACCATGATTTCTTGGGTCCCCTCAGTTTTCATAATCGAAATTCTTACATTATTTCCAAACCTTTGGGTCAGAGTGACATTTAATTTGCCTCTCTGAACTCTTTTAGCTGCAATTTTCTTTTTCTGGCCTACAGGGAGAGAGACTAAATTTCCCTTTTTATTGTGGTTAGGGGTTCAGCAAGGAACAATGGCAGGAATGTGGCTCTGAATTCTGAAATTATGGATAGCTAAATAATACTTTACAGACAGAGAGGACTCCAAAAAATTCTTAGCTGACTGGTTGGCTTAAAGACATTAACACTCTTATTTAAAAAATAAGTTGGTCTGTATTTAGGAGATATGTGGTGCTCTGTATTTGAAATAAATTGCCAGATCAGGACTTTCCTTACCAAGGCCAGGCATCTGAAAACATGACTGACAGATTATATGTCAACTAAGAGCAAAGATGAGTAGATAAAACAAGAGAGAAATTTAATAGGAGAACATTTTCTGTGTTGAGAGTAGAGAGGTTCTACCACATTTTCAATCCTGGTGTCTGTCCTTCTCCTGAGTATGCAAGATACATGGCATTTCTCATTTTAAGAAATTCAACCAACAGGGGAGCCTAGGTGACTCAGTGGGTTAAGTGTCCAACTCTTGATTGTGGCTCAGGTCATGATCTCAGAGTCATGAGATTGAGCCCCACATTAGGCTCACGCTGAATGTGGAGGCTGCTTAAGATTCTCTTTCTCCCTCTTACACTGTCCCCTCTCCCTCTCTTTCTCTCACTCTCTCTAAAAAGAGAAAAAAGAAAGAAAGTCAACAAACAAAAATCTGGACAAAAAGATTCAGAGCATTTTTAGAAAAATAGCTAGTATTGAGGAAAAAAGTTCTAAATTACCAAAGAATATAAATATATACAGGATTTCTTTGAATAATGAGATTTGGCAGACATCTCTGTTCTGGTCTAATGCAAATTAATTTTTTTTTTCTTTTCTACCTAGGTTCTGGATACCTCGTGATTCACTCATGCCGGTTTACAATGGGCTGCTTTTTCTCTTGTATCAAGGTCTGTATTGTAAGTTATAGACAATTCTCAGTCTTTACTCCCAAATTTGTAGCTCCAGGCCAGACCTCTTTCTTGGACTCCAGATCCACATACCTGATCATCTGGGCAGCTTCCCCACTTGATGGTCTCATGGACATCTCGGATTAATGTCCAAAACTGTCCTTGAACCCCAGATCTGTTCTACTGATAGTCTTCCCTCTGTCAGTATCTGGTAATTTCAAATTTCCATTTGTTTAGGTCAGAACCTTTGAAGTCAACCTTAACTCCTTTATTTAACATCCCACCCACATCTACTGCGATTCTCTTTTAAAGTATCTCCAGAATCTGACCACCATGTCTCACCATCCCCCACTGCTGTCATCAGCCACCATGATCTCCCCCTTTGATGACGGCTGTAGCCCCTGAGCAGTTTCTCTGCTTCCATACTTTCTATTTATAGTTTCCTGACAGCAGCCTGAGTGTAGTAGGCCTTATTGCAGGGTTCTGAGCAGAGGAGTGACAAGATCTGACTTATGTTTTTAAACAATCTCCTTCCTTATGTATCACTCACTCAGTAAGGCCTACGGTAAACACCCGATTTAAAATGACATGCTACCAGCATCATTTACACTAGCCAAGACATGGAAACAACCTAAGTGTCCACTGACAAATGAATGGATAAAGAAAATGTGATATATATATGCAATGGCATGTCACGCAGTCATAAAAAAGGAAGAAATTCTCTTTCCCACAACCTGGGTAGATCTTGAGGGCATTATGCTAATTACAATAAGTCAGACAAAGACAAATACTCTTTGATATCTCTTATATGTAAAAACTAAGACTAAAAAAAACTAGACTCAGAAAAAGAGAGCATATTTATGGTTACCAAAGAGGCGGGGAGAGGAGGGGAAACTGGATGAGGTGGTCAAAAGGTACAAACTCCCTGTTATAGGATGAATAAACACTCGAGATGTAATGTATAACATGATGACTAGAGTTAACACTGCTGTATGATATATTTTAAAGTTGTTAAGAGAGTAGATCCCAAGAGTTCTCATTACAAGGAAAAAAACATTTTTTCTCTCCCTCTCTCTTTCTTTTTAGAAATGAAATATTTTATTTTCTTTTTTTTTTGGTGTCTATATGAGATGATGGATGTTAACTAAACTTATTGTGGTTATTTTCACAATATATTATTATTTTGTACACCTTAAACAAACTGCTGTATGTTAATTTTGTTGAGATATAGGATAGAATTACAAGCTACCCTTCATTGGCATTCTCAATGACCTTAGCTCAATCAATTCCTCATCACGCTAATCACTTTTATCATATTATATAATTTCCCTTTTTATCATGTTTATTGTTTGTCTCTCATCCAAACCACCCTTCCTCCTGTCCCAATAGAATGTAAGCTACATGAAGGCAGATATTTGGTTTGTTCACTGATATATCCCAAGTTTTGAAACTATGCATGGAAAGTTGTAGGCACTCAATAAATACTTGCTGAATGATTAAAGACAATTTCCTTTGTAATCCACCGAGGAGTTTTCAACCCTGTTCAGTGAGATTTACCTTTCTTCCCTACTCCTAGATAAATTCTTTATCACATCCTATAGCTTTTCCAGTTAGAGTGAGATAATGTGAAGTCTGTGGGACACTTCCTGTCACAGGCACAATTCTATTTCAGTGTTGTAAATGACCCAGTTCCGTGTGATACATGTAATTTGGACTTTCAGTCAAATTTAAAGTGTTTTCTTCTTGCTGGGGCGCCTGGGTGGCCCAGTTGGTTAAGCATCTGACTCTTGATTTCAGCTCAGGTCATGATCTCGGGATCTTGAGATCCAGCCCTGCGCTGGGCCCTGCGCTCAATGCGGAGTCTTCTTGTCTCTCTCCCTCTGCCTCTCCTCCTTCCTCCTCATTTACTTTCTCTCTCTCTCAAATAAATAAATAAATAAATAAATAAATAAATAAATAAGTAAGTAAGTAAGTAAGTAAGTAAGTAAGTAAGTAAGTAAGTAATCTTAAACGAAACAAAACAAAACTATTTCCCTCTTGCCAGTTCCTGGATCCTGCAATGGGAAAGGGATCATGGATGCCTCTCTTCCACAGCCCTACTTTTCCAACCTCTGTTCATTCGTCCAGACTTCTGACTCCTGTATTCAGAGATTGGTATTTTTACCAACTGTCCCTGGTGTTCATGAGGCTTGGCAAATGCATCTTTGGAATCCATCTGTGGTCTTTCCCTTGGGATACATATTGTGGGTTTCTAGGAAACTCTCACTGGGATTCTCCAATGACCACTTCTGTGATGTGGGACATGGCTGGCCACTTAACAGCACAAACACTCAGGCCCTGGACATTGGGGCTTCCACTTCACAAGGCTCTCTGGTAAACCTCTTGGGCAAGATCTCTTTGAAGATGGCTCCAGTCTAGTTCCCACAAGACCCATATATGGTTCATGTGAACCTCTTCAACATCCTTGCCTGAGTAAAAGTGCAGTTCACTTCCAATGCTGCCATTTCTTGTGCATGCTGCTCTTTAACATGGCTTCAGATATTTCAGCTGAATCAGCATTGGTCCATTGAGTGGTTCCCTCACTCGGAACTCCTTCACTAGGTCTCAACGTGTGGGATAAAACACCTTCTTTTCTTCCCCTTTGTGGGAGAGACAAGGCAAGGGAGTGGGTGCAGAGCAAAATGACAGCTTCTCCAGAGAAATTCTTATTCTCAACCTTTCAACTCCAACCCTGTTGTATCTTCAAGATTGGTGATAGATTAGGGATTGACAAATGGATGTCTTGGTACCCTCTTTGCAAAGTTTTATGGGGGCTGTGGGATCTACTGTTTTGTTGCCAGCCTATGGGAGAACAAACAGAATGAGCCACAGTTTAGCATGTTCTTACAACTTTAAAATAATAAAGAAATGAGTTAGTGTCAGGATGTTCCCTGATTCAGCTTTGCTCCTACATGCTGCCTCCTTCTGGTCTTGGAGCCTTCCTGTGCCTGGCTCCTCCTCCATTTCAGGGTTTATCTTAGATATAGCTTCCCATAGAGGCCTGCCCAGCCTAAAGCAGGCTCCTGTTACATTCTCTCAGGTTCCTCTTTATTTCCTTCATGTATTTATTACAGTTTGTAATTGCATATGTATTGAAGTGATTAATATCTGTCTCCTGTGTCAGACTACTAGCCCCAGGAGATCAGTCCATTTGCTTCATGGCAGCCTTGTTGGAGCCCAGGACAGAACTGAGCATACAGCTGCTGCTCAGAAATGTTAGGGGATCCTACGGTGCAATTTAGTGCCACACTACCTGGTGTGGATGTTGGCTTTGCTGCTGACTAGCTGTGCACTCTCAGGAAAGTTCTTTTCCTCTGCTGTAAGGTTGAGACAACAATAGTACTAGTTCCTAGATGACATTATATGAATTAATATAAATACAGTGTTTAGAAGAGGGTCTGGCCCATAGCGAGTACTTTAGAGGTACTTGTAATGTTTATTACCTGCACATGGATGAAGCATTGTCTAAGTAGTAGGTGAAGTGTTTCTAGGGAACATTCAGTGAAGAGTTACCTTTCCACCACAATCTGGATAAAACTCACCAATGCAATATATTTCAGGGAATGTGAAGGCATCGCTAATGGTCTGGAGCTGAGAGGCGCTCTCTAGTTCCTGCATTACACAGACCTGGGGACAGAATTGAGAATAACCGTCTAGTTTAGCGGGTCAAGCTAGCTTCAGAGACAGAGAGATCAGGATCCAATCTTGCCTCTTTCACTTATAAACTGTGATATTGGGAGGTTATTCAGTTTCTCCAAGGCTCAATTTCTTTATATTTAAAAGAAACAATAATATATAACAATATGATGATAATAGTATTATAATAGTACCTGCCTCACAGGGCTGTTGTGAGGATCACCTGATTTATTTTATGATTTATATCATAAATGCTCAAGAAAGGTGGCCATTATTAATATTAATATTATTAATGTATTATTATTAATATTGTTACTAGTAACAGTAACTGAACCTATAGAAAAGCAGTGGACAAGGATTCTGTACTTTAGAGGTACAGAACTTTTAGAAATTGCACAGAACAGTATGTTCTTTGCAATTAGTGTTGTGACTAGCATGTAGCTGTTGGATATAATCCCACTATGAGAAAACTAAGCTAAAAAAATGTCAGTACAAATTAGTAAAAGGTATTTCTATTCCCTGCTTATTTCAAGTAACATTTGCTGCGAGTATTTCTAGCATCTAACATAAATCGGATTGCAAGCATAAGGAGTTGTTTGAATTCTGATAATCTCTGGATTTACAGGCACGTGGAGCACCTCCCCAAGAATGGCACTTTGGACTCTTAGAACTGAATGAATCATCTAAATCGAAGGTGCAGGTGGTATTTCAACCAAACTCAGCTTCTGGTTTGCTCTCTCCTTACTCATATAAATCTTGTAGTTTTAAATCTGCAAAACATTCACATCAGATTCTCAATGTCTAATTTACCAGTAAAAATGTGTTTGGATTACTTCAGAAATGCAGAGTTCTTGTTAGTTCTTCAATAACCTGAGTGAAAAAGCTAGATTTCTATTTTGTATTTCACTTACATTTATATTTTTGTTAAAACTGTATACTAATTCATTTTCAGCGGGGAGCAAATGAAGTTGATAAAAGACATTCTACCTACAAGATTAGGTCTCTCTTCAGAGCCGACTGGGGCTAACACTCAGCAGCTCCGCATCATAATCAGTTTTCATGATTCAACATTCTGAGGACATTAAGACAGTTACTCTCTTTGACCATGTATACTTGATATGATGTCATTTTCTTGTTTTCTCAAGAAAGCTAAAAGCTAGAGTTGAGATTTTTTGGTTAATGCTTATGGAAACCCAAGTAATACATTTAGCAGGATGCCATATCTGTGGTCAGTTGTTGGCTCATGACAATCACATGTTTCTGGGCTTACCAGAAGCCTGGGGTAATTGCAATTTCTTTGATCTCCCCAGGCTGCACTTCTGAACCTTGGGCTGTAGAATATCAGAAAAACTATGTTCCAAATGTTAGGAAGCCCCATGATCTCAGGCAGGGCAAGCCCTTGGGGCTGCCTCTTTGTCCTGGGTCCATTTCCTGTGTGATCCTTCCTCTTTCTGCACTCGGGAATTTCGGGGGTCTGATTCAAGATTCAGAAAGCCAGAGCTTGGGAGCTGGGGGGATGTGGTAGAGAAAGGGGACCTTTCCTTCTACCTCTCAGTACCGTGAAATCCCTGGTCAGCGTGTTGAGAAGGAGGCTGAGTCACTCTTCCCTCCTGATGAGACTTTTCTTTTTGCCTTTCCTACTAACCCCCCCTCCCTTCACCCAAAGCTTTTCTTCTATCGCAAAGTCACAGTCTACAGCACTTGGATGTTGCAAATTGGCAGAGGGGGAATGGACCCAAGGGTGACTCGGATGCCACCTAAGTTAGTGCATTTTGGAGTCCATGTTCACCAGGCTACCTGGAGTTGTGTATACCTGCACCACTGCATGGGGTGATGGGGTGACCTTAACCAGAATACTACTGTGCAACAGAAATTTACCCTGAAAATTTACTGGTCTACTTTTAGTATTGGCAATGACCTCATTAAGTGTTTAGGTTTTGCTTACAAAAACACTTCTAGCACACTGAAAAAATGAAGTATTTTAATAGCAATTTCTTTTGAGAACTTGTAAAATCCATCTTAGCTGTCAAAAGCATGGTTTATGGAATTTAAGAGACAATACAGATGTGCCCATATCACCCCTTGTCTCTTAGAGAATGTAGATAAGGTGGTGATGGTGTGAAAAGAGCATATGAACATCTAGTATTTTATCAAGAAACCTGTGATATGAAAAAAAAAAAAACCTGTGATATGATTCAAAGTGAGCGGTGTGGTGGCTTCCCAGATTTTACAACATCCAAACAGAGAAATGGTCTGTATTTTAAAAATAAAACTATCGAAGTATTATATACAGGAGGATACTTTTGTAATCTTGAAGAGGGGCGAGGCCTTTCCAAGCAGATACAACACCACAGTTAGAAAGAAAGAATTGGCAGAACTTACTCTATAAATTAATTTCTTGTTAATTTTTTCTTTTTCATTAAACTTTTTATTTTAATATAATTGTAGATTCACTTGTAATTGCAACAAACAATACAAAGGGAGCCCCTGTAGCTTTACCCCATTTCCCCTAATGGTAACATCTTGCAAAACTATACTATCATGTCACAACCAGGATATTTCCACCAACACAAAGAGCCTCCAAATTACCTTTTATGACCACACCCACTTTCCTTTGAAACCTACCTTCTACTTAACCCTTTGCAACCACTAATCTATTCTCCATTTATATAATTTTTCATTTCAAGGATGTTATGCAAATAGAATCATATAGCATGTAATCTTTTGGTGTTTATTTTTTTCTTTTAACAAAGCGTAACTCTCTGGAGATTCATCTAGGTTGTTGTGTGCATCAATAGTTTATTCCTTTTTATTGCTGAGTAGTGTTCTGGGGTATGGATGTACCACAGTCTTTTTAACCTTTTACTTCTTGAAGGACATCTGGGGTTTTTTCTAGTTTTTGGATATGAATAAAGCTATTCATATCATATGAATATATATATGAATTCATATCATATGACTGTATAATATTTCCACATGTAAGTATCAGTGGACTTGTTTTTGGGTAAACATAAATTTTTACTTCTCTGGGGCAAATGCCCAAGAGTGCAACTGCTGAGTCATATGGTAGTTGCATCCTTTATTTTTTAAAAAACTGCCATACTGGGGTGCCTGGGTGGCTCAGTCGTTAAGCGTCTGCCTTCAGCTCAGGTCATGATCCCAGGGTCCTGGGATCGAGCCCCGCGTCGGGCTCCCTGCTCAGCGGGAAGCCTGCTTCTCCCTCTCCCACTCCCTCTGCTTGTGTTCCCTCTCTCGCGGTGTCTCTCTCTCTGTCAAATTAATAAATAAAATCTTAAAAAAAAAGAAACTGCCATACTATTTTTCAAAGAAGTATAATATTTTACATCCCCACCAGCAATGTGTGAGTGATCCAGATTCCCTGCATTCTTGACAACATTTGGCATTTCCACTAATATTTATTTTAACTATTCTGATAGGTATGTACTGATATCTCACTGTGGTTTTAGTTCACGTTTCCCTAGTGGCGAATGCTGTTGAACATCTTTTCATGTATGTGTTCGCTATCTATACCACTTCTTGGTGAACTGTCACCTCATGTCTTGTGACCACCCTTTAATAGGATTGTTTGCTTTTTACTTGTATGTTTGCTTACCGTGCTCTTTCTTCCTTTATATACCAAGGTCCTTCTTTTATTGTTTACTTTCTGTTTGGAGGACTTAATTTAGCCTTTTTTTTTTTTTTTTTTTTTTTGGTGGGCAGCAAAGCAAGGTTTATTTAACGATAGCAAAGTGATGGTACAAAGCTCTTGAGGAGGGAGGGTATTTAGCCATTTTTTAGGGTAGGTCTGCTGATGACAAATTCTCTTAGTGTCGCTTTGTCTGAGAATGTCTTGGTTTCCCCTTCATTCTTTAAGAATATTTTCACTATGCATAGGGTTCTGGGCTAACAGGGTTTTGTTTTGTTTTTTTTCAGCATTATTCATTGTTTTGGTCTATTTTCTCTGTTGTTCAGATTGAGTAATTTATGTTGTTCTATTTTCCAATTCACGGTGTCTGTTTTTTGTCCTCTCCATTCTGCTGTTGATCCCATGCACTGAGCTTTTTATATTGGTTATAGTAGTTTTCAGTTCTAAAATTTCTACTTCATTCTTCTTAGTGTCATCTTTATATTCCTTTGATGAAACTGCCTATTATTTGCTGAGTCATTTTTTTTTCATTTGTTTCAAGCATGTTCCAAATTTTTCATCATAGCATCATTATCATGGCTGCTTTAAAGTCTTTGTCAGACACTTTTTAAAAAGATTTTATTTATTTATTTATTTGACAGAGAGAGAGAGAAGACAAGTAGGGGGAACAGCAGACAGAGAGAGAGGGAGAAGCAGGCTTCCCACTGAGCAGGGAGCCTGATGCAGGACTCGATCCCAGGACCCTGGGATCATGACCTGAGCCGAAGGCAGATGCTTAACTGACTGAGCCACCCAGGTGCCCCTTTGTCAGACACTTTTAACATCTTTGTCATCTTTTTTTTTTTTAAAGATTTATTTATTTATTTTGAGAGAGTGAGAATGAGAGAGAGAGAGAGAGAGAGAGAGCACATGAGAGGGGGGAGGGCCAGAGGGAGAAGCAGGTTTCTCGCTGAACAGGAAGCCTGATGCGGGACTCGATCCCGGGACTCCAGGATCATGACCTGAGCCGAAGGCAGTCGCTTAACCAACTGAGCCACCCAGGCGCCCAACATCTTTGTCATCTTGCTGTTGACATTCATTGATCTTTTTTTCTCATTTAGTTTGAGATATCCCTTATTCATGATATGACAAGTGATTTTCACTAGAAACTTAGACAATATTTGTATTATGTTAAAAGACTCTGAATTTTGTTTAAATTTCCTGTTTCTTCTGGCTTTTCCCGATACCACTCTGGTACGGACAGGGAGCTCTGTCTTGGTATTGCCAAGTGGAAGTACAAGTCTAGGTTCCCTACCTGGCCTTCATTGACAGGTGAGAGCAGAGCCTCTTTATTACTGTTGAGTAACGGTGAAAATTCCTGCTCCCCAAATGGTTCCTATGGACACACAGAAGGATGGTCTTATTACTGTTGGGTGACAGGGAAGGTCCTGAGTCTCTACTAGACCTCCTCTGATGCTACCCCAGTGGAAAAGTTTCTGGGTGCCTTGTTACAGCCTTACTGGGGTGGAAGCCTGGCTCACTGGCCCTTTGCTGGCCATTTGCTGATAGGAACGGAGTCCGAGCGTTTTCTGGGGTGTTTGGTGGAGGAGAGTGATAATTGTCTAAAATGTTGCCATTTTGCTAGGCTTCCCCTCTCTTGGTCCTTTGACTAGAAACAGCAGACTTTTGTTGGGACTTCTTATTGGCATTTCTGGGTTGGCAGCTACTTTAGCATGAAGTCTGGGCTATCTGAGGTAAAAAGAAAGCCCAGAAAGTCCCAAGGTCCTTAGCCAATCTGCCTTCTTTTTTAGTATTTAGTTGTTCTTGGTGAAAGGAATAGGGAAAAGCACATCTATTTCATCTTTCTAGACGTGAAAGTATTTCTCATTGACCTTTGAAATTTCTTCTAATGCCCAGGTATTAATACTTTCCCTGTTACTCATGTTGTAGATATTTTCTCCCAGGTGCAACTTGTCTTTTAATTTTGCTTTTGAAATCTTTCATCATTTTGTTCACAGGAATTTTTAAGAAGACAAAAATTTAAGAACAGGTCAAAGAAAAGCAGACAATTAGAGAAAGAAATGTGACTGGCTAACAACTAGCATATGACATTTGATATCATCAAGTTCATTTTGAAGGATGGTGAAATTATAGGGGTGCTACAAATGTAAGGTTTTAAGGTTACATTTTAAGTTTCAAAATATAAAAGCCATGATGAAAAAATTTAGTGAAATATCAGTCAATCCATGGTTTTGTGTACTTATGAAGAACTGAAAAAACTATATAAAGATTTTTCATTCTATATGCAAT
Source organism: Eumetopias jubatus (assembly GCF_037043125.1). NCBI lineage: Eukaryota > Metazoa > Chordata > Mammalia > Carnivora > Otariidae > Eumetopias > Eumetopias jubatus. The sequence goes on from NW_028274818.1 coordinate 39,836,455, forward strand.
CACTAGCTATAAAAAAATAAAAAATATTTAGAAGCCAAATGAAGATGTTCAATTTAGAAGGAATATCATGGAGATGTTAGAGATTCTTCTAAAACTAGGGATGTAAAGAATCTGTTTTATTCCATTTTTGTTATTTTTGGGCAATCCACAAAAGAGATATAAGATTAAAGCACTGGAAGTATTTAGAGAAGAATTCCTTTCAAAGGTGTAGAATTCTTAGTAATCTAGGTAAGACAAATAATCTCTATGAGGGCTGAATGATCTTTTAAGTGTATAATAGAACCATACTGTATTTTACTAAATGCATCAAATTACTAGGTCCCAATAAAGAAAGAAATGTTACCTAAATATAAGTTTCCTTTTAACATAATGGCCTACTTTTCCTGTTTCCCAAGATGCCTTCAGCTTCTTATGTGCTTTTTGTATATAGTATTAATTCTGCAACATAATGCTCTTGAGAATTCACAGCATATCTAGTTTCCTCTGAAAAGTATTTTAGAGGATTACTCTGCTTGGTTTTGTGTTACTGGCCTCACATAATCACATATCCTATATTATACTGGATGAAAATTACCTTGGAAGGTTTGGGAAATTTTATGGATGCTAATGTAGATATCTATTTCACCATTATATCTGCAATTGGCATTCAATTTTCTCCAAGGAAAGGGGATGTAGGTGCTGGATTAATCTCTAAGCCTCATTTCAGGCTTGTTCATTAATAAAAATTTACCTGAACTATAAACTACCAGGAAAATTAGTTTGATTTATACTTGCCATTTACTTGTCTATTTCCTGAGACAGTTGCTAATGCAATATACAATATGGGTAGGAATAGTAACAAAGAGAAGCAAGTTAGCCATAGTTGGCTAGAAAATTCTCTCCTAAAATTATAGTCTGAAATACCAATTAAATGTCTTCATATCATGATGTAAGTATAAAAGAATGGTATGTGGTTAATTATTGAACTGTGGAAATGTAATGGTAAGACAATATTTGATAGCCTGGAAAGGAACATTTTTTAAAAATTAGCAGTATATTTCACTGTACTGGAAGGTGGTATTATAGAGGTTTTAGGTGGGAACCATATGGAATTGCCATTTTTGTAGGTTAAATATTGTCCATTTCATATGATTTAATCTATAAAAATCACCTAAACAGACCACACATATTGGGCAAGACATTTTTAAATAATAAAATCCTAGACTTCTCTTTGTAGCAGGTGAGTCGGGATGAAGTTGGGGAGAGCAGGTGTAGCATGTTGGATCACAGGACACAGGAAACAGGAAAGCGGGCTCTTCTGCCCAACCCTTTTTAAAAGGTTGAACACTACTTCCAGGCCAACTAGGATATCTTCACCACCTTCCCCCACCCCCTCCCCAACAGGTGCATTGAGGTGTGAGAGTCTGGATCAGTCCAGTGGCAGAGGAACCAGCCATTCCCAGCATGACAGGGACCTGCGATTGATGCCGAAGCAGCATGAAAAAAATAACATGGAAAATACAGGAAAAGTAATCATGGAAAGATACAGAATAACAGAAAAAGGAGCAATGCCTCCTCATCTCTATTTCTATCCTGGTATGTGACCTATTTTATTTATTTGGTGCTTTATAAAATAATTCCCCAGGAAGCTCCGGGTTATTTTTTCCCTCATAGACAGATCTGTGTGCTGTACTTGTAGCACTTGAGAAGTGGTTTGGATTTATGAACTAACATGCTTCCATGAGAAGCAAAGCCACAGCTCTCTAGGGGAAATGTAGCTGGGTTTCCTGAGTTAGCTGTTCTAGTCACTGGCACAAGTAGCCCGTGTAAGTTTTAAAAATAATATGACCTTTTGGATCTAAGTTTCTGTTAGCCCTTCTCTGCCAAAAATGATCTCTTCGGTGTATTATTATTATTATTATTTTAATTTGTTTTTTTAATTTTATTATGTTATGTTAGTCACCATACAGTACATCATTAGTTTTTGATGTGGTCATCCATGATCCATTGTTTTCGTATAACACCCAGTGCTCCATGCAATACGTGCCCTCCTTAATACCCATCACTGGGCTCACCCATCCCCCCAGCCCCCAATCCGCTCTAAAACCCTCAGTTTGTTTCCCGGAGTCCTTAGTCTCACATGGTTCGTCTCCCCCTCCGAGTCCCCCCCCCCCATTTTCGCTTCCTTCTCCTAATGTCCTCCCTGCTATTCGTTATGGTCCACAAATAAGTGAAACCATAGGATAATTGACTTTCTCTGCTTGACTTATTTCACTTAGCATAATCTACTCTAGTCCCATCCATGTGGATGTAAAAGTTGGGTATTCATCCTTTCTGATGGCTGAGTAATAGTCCATTGTATATATGGACCACAGCTTCTTTATCCGTTCGTCTGTTGAAGGGCATCTCGGCTCTTCCCACAGTTTGGCTATTGCGGACATTGCTGCTATAAACATTGGGGTGCATGTGGCCCTTCTTTTCACTACATCTGTGTCTTTGGGGTAAATACCGAGTAGTGCAATTGCTGGGTCATAGGGTAGCTCTATTTTTAAATTTTTGAGGAACCTCCACACTCTTTTCCAAAGTGGCTGTACCAACTTGCATTCCCACCAACAGTGTAAGAGGGTTCCCCTTTCTCCACAACCTCTCCAACATTTGTTGTTTCTTTCCCTGTCCATTTTTTCCATTCTAACTGGTGTAAGGTGGTATCTCAATGTGGTTTTGATTTGAATTTCCCTGATGGCTAATGATGATGAACATTTTTTCATGTGTCTGTTAGCCATTTGTATGTCTTCTTCAGAGAAGTATCTTTTCATATCTTCTGCCCACTCTTTGACTTGATTATTTGTTTTTTGGGTGTTGAGTTTGAGAAGTTCTTTATAGATCTTGGATACCAGCCCTTTATCTGTAGTGTCATTTGCAAATATCTTCTCCCATTCTGTGGGTTGCCTTTGTTTTGTTGACTGTTTCCTTTGCTGTGCAGATGCTTTTTATCTTGATGAGGTCCCAAAAGTTCATTTTTGTTTTTGCTTCACTAGCTTTTGGAGATGTATCTTGAAAGAAGTTGCTGTGGGCAATGTCAAAGAGGTTACTGCCTATGTTCTCCTCTAGGATTTTAATGGATTCCTGTCTCACACTGAGGTCTTTCATCCATTTTGAGTTTATCTTTGTGAATGGTGTTAGAGAACGGTCGAGTTTCAGTCTTCTGCATGTGGCTGTCCAATTTTCCCAGCACCATTTATTGAAGAGACTGTCTTTTTTCCATTGCATATTTTTTCCTGCTTTGTCAAAGATTATTTGACCATAGAGTTGAGGATCCATATCTGGGTTGTCTATTTTGTTCCATTGGTCTATATGTCTGTTTTTGTGCCAGTACCATGCCGTCTTGTTGATCACAGCTTTGTAATATAGCTTGAAATCGGGCAATGTGATGCCCCCAGCTTTGTTTTTCTTTTTCAACATTTCCTTGGCAATTCGGGGTCTTTTCTGATTCCATACAAATTTTAGGATTGTTTGTTCCAGCACTTTGAAAAATGTCATTGGAATTTTGATCGGGATGGCATTGAAGGTATAGATTGCTCTGGGTAGCATAGACATTTTAACAACGTTTATTCTTCTGATCCATGAGCATGGAATATTTTTCCATCTTTTTGTGTCTTCTTCAGTTTCTTTCATGAGTGTTTTGTAGTTCCTAGAGTATAGATCCTTTACCTCTTTGGTTAGGTTTATTCCGAGGTATCTTATGGTTTTTGGTGCTGTTGTAAATGGAACCGATTCTCTAATTTCTCTTTCTACAGTTGCATTGTTAGTGTATAAGAAAGCAACTGATTTCTGTGCATTGATTTTGTATCCTGCCACATTACTGAATTGCTGTATGAGTTCTAGTAGTTTGGGGGTGGAGTCTTTTGGGTTTTCTACATAAAGTATCATGTCGTCTGCGAAAAGAGAGAGTTTGACTTCTTCTTTGCCAATTTGAATACCTTTTATTTCTTTTTGTTGTCTGATTGCTGTTGCTAGGACTTTTAGTACTATGTTGCGCAATAGTGGCGAGAGTGGGCATCCTTGACGTGCTCCTGATCTTAAGGGAAAGGCTCTCAGCTTTTCCCCATTGAGGATGATATTCACTGTGGGTTTTTCATAGATGAATTTTATGAACTTGAGGAATGTTCCCTCTATCCCTATACTCTGAAGAGTTTTAATCAGGAAAGGATGTTGTATTTTGTCAAATGCTTTTTCTGCATCAATTGAGAGGACCATATGGTTCTTCTCCCTCCTCTTACTGATGTGTTCTATCATATTGATTGATATGCGAATGTTGAACCACCCTTGCATCCCGGGGATAAATCCCACTTGGTCATGGTGGATGATCCTTTTAATGTATTGTTGGATCCTATTAGCTAGGATTTTGTTGAGGATTTTGGAATCCATATTCATCAGGGATATTGGTCTGAAATTCTCCTTCTTGATGGGGTCTTCGCCTGGTTTGAGGATTAAGGTAATGCTGGCCTCATAGAATGAGTTTGGAAGTTTTCCCTCTGTTTCTATTTTTTGAAACAGCTTCAGTAGAATAGGTATTATTTCTTCTTTGAATGTTTGGTAGAATTCCGGAATCCATCAGGCCCTGGACTCTTGCTTTTTGGCAGGTTTTTGATCACTGCTTCAATCTCGTTACTGGTTATTGGCCTATTCAGGTTGTCAATTTCTTCCTGTTTCAGTCTTGGCAGCTTATAGGTTTCTAGGAAGGCCTCCATTTCATCCAGATTGCTCAGTTTATTGGCATATAGTTGTTGATAATAATTTCTAATAATTGTTTCTATTTCCTTAGTGTTAGTCGTGATCTCTCCCTTTTCATTCATAATTTTATTAATTTGGGTCCTTTCTCTTTTCTTTTGGGTAAGTCTGGCCAGTGGTTTATCGATCTTATTAATTCTTTCAAAGAACCAACTTTTAGTTTCGTTGATCTGATCTACTGTGTTTCTGGTTTCTAATTCATTGATCTCTGCTTTAATTTTAATTATTTCTTTTCTAATGCGTGGCTTAAGCATCGTTTGCTGCTTTTTCTCTAGTTCTTTAAGGTGTAGAGTTAGTTGGTGAATTCAGGATTTTTCTATTTTTTTGAGTGAGGCTTGGATGGCTATGTATTTCCCCCTTAGGACCGCCTTTGCAGTATCCTATAGGTTTTGGACCGATGTGTTTTCGTTCTCATTGATTTCCATGAATTGTTTAAGTTCTTCTTTGATTTCCTGGTTGACCCAAACATTCTTGAGCAGAGTGGTCTTTAGCTTCCAAGTGTTTGAATTTCTGCCCAATTTTTTCTTGTGATTGAGTTCCAGTTTTAAAGAATTGTGGTCTGAGAATATGCAGGGAATAATCTCAATCTTTTGGTATCAATTGAGACCTGATTTGTGACCCAGTACGTCGTCCATTCTGGAGAAAGTTCCATGTGTGCTCGAGAAGAATGAGTATTCTGTTGTTTTAGGGTGGAATGTTCTGTAAATATCTATGAGGTCCATCTGGTCCAATGTATCATTCAAAGCTCTTGTTTCCTTGTTGATTTTCTGCTTAGATGATCTGTCCATTGCTGGGAGTGGAGTATTGAGGTCTCCTACAATTAACGTATTGTTATCAATATGACTATTTTGGTTAACAGTTGGATTACGTAGATGGCTGCTCCCATGTTGGGGGCATAGATATTTACAATTGTTAGATCTTCTTGTTGGATAGACCCTTTAAGAATGATATAGTGTCCTTCTGTGTCTCTAATTACAGACTTTAGTTTAAAATCTAATTTGTCTGATATAAGAATTGCTACCCCAGCTTTCTTTTGAGGTCCACTGGCATGGAAGATGGATCTCCAACCCCTCACTTTCAGTCTGGATGTATCTTTAGGTTCAAAATGAGTCTCTTGTAGGCAGCATATGGATGGGTCCTGTCTTTTTATCCAATCTGCAACCCTGTGCCATTTTATGGGAGCATTTAGGCCATTCATGTTGAGAGTGATTATTGAAAGATATGAATTAATTGTCATCATGTTGCCTGTGAAGACGTTGTTTTTATAGATTGTCCCTGGAAATTTCTATTGTATATCATTCTTGGGGGCTTTCTCCTTTTATAGAACCCCCCCTTAATATTTCTTGCAGGGCCGGCTTAGTGGTCCCATATTCTTTCAGTTTCTGCCCGTCGTGGAAGCTCTGCATCTCTCCATCCATTCTAAATGACAGCCTTGCCGGATAAAATATTCTTGACTGCATGTTCTTCTCATTTAGTACCCTGAATATGTCTTGCCAGGCCTTTCTGGCTTTCCAGGTCTCTGTGGATAGGTCTGACGTTATTCTGATGTTCCTCCCTTGGTACGTAAGGAATCTCTTCCTCCTAACTGCCCTTAAGATGGTTTCCTTGGTTCTAAGATTTGCAAGTTTTACTATTGCATGCCGGGGTGTTGGCCTGTTTTCCTTGATCTTGGGAAGGGTCCTCTCTGCTTCTAAGATGCGAATGTTTGTTTCATTCCCCAGATTAGGGAAGTTCTCAGCTATGATTTGCTCAAATACATCTTCTAGTCCTCTCTCTCTCTCCACTCCCTCTGGGATTCCAATTATTCTGACACTGGAACGCTTCATGGTGTCACTTATTTCTCTGATTCTATTTTCATGGATTCTGAGTTGTTTTTCCCTGGCCTCCTCTTTTCCATTTCTATCTCTTATATTGTCTTCTAGGTCGCTTATTCATTCTTCTGCCTCACTTACCCTAGCTGTTAGATTATCTAGATTAGATTGGATCTCACTGATAGCATTTTTAAGTTCTGCCAATTCAGCTTTCATTTCCGCCCTTAGAGACTCTATGTTGCCATTAATTGATTTCTCCATTCTAGCCATTGTCTTCACAATTGCTAGCCTGAATTCCATCTCCGACATCTTGGTTATATCTGCATCCATTTGTAAATCCGCAGCATAAGTCATAATCTCTGAGTCTTTTCTATTTTGGGGGCTCCTCCTCCTAGTCATTCTGATGGGTGTTTGAGGGAATGTATGGAGTCCAAATTATTGACCAGAACCCAAGCAAGATACACCTGTTTTCTTGGGACCTTAGGGTTGCTGGCCTCTTGTTTTCTTAGCCTATCTTCTGGGGGAGGGGTCTGCCGCGCTGTTACTCAGGCAACCCTGTTTGGGCAGTGTTGCCCTGCCCCCTGTGGTGGGGGATGGGCTCAGCGGGAATCAGTTTTTGGGGCTTTTGTTCTCTGGTGGCTTTCCCTTTCCGCATCTCTTCCACCAGTCAGAGCAGAAGAGATCGTTTCCAACCCTCTGCCTCAGAGCAGAGAGACCGCAGTCCATTCTTCAGTGAGCTCTCCAGGCCCCACTGTCTCCATTTCTGTCTGTGCTGCTATAAACTGCAACGTCCTGGGTTGTGCACCCCTCCACAGCGCTCCTAGTCCTGCCTCCAGGTTGGAGCACGTCTCTGCCCTTTGTGCTTCCAAAACCGCCAGCCGCTCCCAGTTCGCAGGAGTGACCCGCTGCTCCGGGTTTCCACCCCGGGGGCTGCCCTAAAGTCCTTTCCCCGCCGCTATCTGTCTGCGCATCTGTGCCCTGTCCCCAGCGTGTGAGGCTGTCGCTCACCGGCGGTGTAGGATCCCCATGGCCAGGCACCCTCTCGCTGCCATTTATCCTCAGATATCTGCCCGTGAAATCACGGCTCCCTGCTTGTACCTTGAAACCAACCGCCTGCGATATTCTGTTTGTAGAGATCCAGATCTTCTTATATCTCAGGCTGGTTTCGTGGGTGCTCAGAGTGGTCTGGTAGATATCTAGCTCAATTCCGGGGACCAGCTGAAATAGGGTCCCCTACTCCTCCGCCATCTTTCCTTCTCCAGTCTCTTCAGTGTATTATTAAGAAGAAGTACATCATAGACAACAGAATGCCCCAGAATATGGAGTACTGGCTCCACATAATAGGCAGTGAAAAGGAAAAGCAGCCCCAAACCCAGCCATTCATTTCTTGTACGGGGTGAAGTGATTGTCTCTGAGGAAGTTTGCTCTATATGAAGAGGGAAAATATTACAGACATGGAGCTCTACAGAGTTCTGGAGTTATTCTCAAGGAGTTGTCCTTGTTCGCTTGGGATCATGCATGGAGAATAACCACTGCACATAGTAAATAAGATAATGTGTCACCACGTCCCATAGGAAGGGCTGGAATTTATACCTTTGGCTGACTCCGAGGGACTGTAAGGTACTGCCTGGTGCTGACTTTTAAGAGAATACCCAGATGGCAACAACCATTGGAAAATCAGCCCTCATGGTGGAGAGACGCCATTAAAAAGGGAAACAACTCTGAAGTGAGTCCAAGAGGGAAGCATGGATCATTTCTTTCTACAAAGTTCCCTTTTGTCAAGATGAACTGATTTTAAAAGATTTCAACTTATTTCTCCACAAGTGACTATTCACTGCCTACTAAAGTCATTCAAATTAAAATGTAAGCAACCTTGAAAACATCCGTTCTATGCTAACAGAGACCTCACGAAGACATTTACACGTATCTATCATGTAAAAGAATGTAAAACCAGCCATCAGGATGCTGACATTGTTTCTGTGGGGGAAAAAGATAATAACAGGAAAAAATGTTTTGGCAAGTTTTCAAAAACAATAGAGTCAACTCGATTTCTCCACAATTTGAATAACTTTTTAAAAAAATTTTTTTAAAGATCCTATTTATTTACTATTTATTTATTTAGAGGGCACACGAACTGGGGGTGGGGAGGGGCAGAGGGAGAGGCAGAGAAAGAGAATCTCCAGCAGACTCCTTGCTGAGCACAGAGCCCCAAGTACGGCTCGATCTCATGACGCTGAGATCCTGATCTGAGCTGAAACCAAGAGTCGGGTGCTTAACCAACTGAGCCCCCCCCCAGGCGCCCCATCTCCACAAGTTGAATAGCTCTAAAACCATATCACATTCATTTCAGAGATGTCCTCTGCTTCCAATTTGGCTACCAGAAAACCGTTAAACTCACATGAATATTCTCAGGAAATCTTGGAGAAGTGATCACTACTAAGATTTTAATTATTTTAGATAAAATGAAATTGCTTGCAAGCACATTTCCTTGAGGACAGATTTCTGGTTTATTTCTCAGAGGTCTCACCCTTGTGGTCAAAATAAGTGCAAATACTTCATCATCCCACTATATTTTACTAATCACTCATCTCCCTAGGCAATGAATGCTACTCAGTAAATCAAAGCAGTTCCTTCCACACTGTCTGACAGGGGAATGCAACCCTGCCAGCCAGACAGCAGGTATGCAAACGGCAGAACATGCACCACAAATTAAATAAAGGAAGTGGTTGTTTGCAAGATCCGTTTAGCAAACTGCAGGATATTACCCACACGGTGGGCTTTCAACCTCTCACTTACTATTTTTCTACACATAATATTCATTTTCAAATATCTAAGACAGGGCTGATGAGACACTATCGATAATGAGATTTCAAAACTTTTCTGCTTTTTAAATGCTTTCAACTAATCTCTCTTCCTCTCTCGTGACAAATAACCTTAGCTTCAGTTTTATAGACAAGATTGAGCCCCATATCACAAGCATGCCTTAATTTTCCTCCTTGCCACTTCTAAAATCCCCATGTATACTCACTAGACCTTCATCTGCTTCTTTTCTAGGTAAAACTGGCCTTTGTCCTTGCTCAATCCAAAGCTGATTATCCGAGCTCATGATTCCGTTTCGCTTATCCTCCCACGCGATCACACATCATGCGTGATGTCTCATCTCTTTTATATTTTCCACTTTGCCTTCTCTGCTTGCTCCCCCTTCAAACATAGCAGGTGTTTGGGTTCAACATGTGTTTCCTTGATCGTTCCACCATTTCAAGTTCCAAGTGTCTCAATATAGGGCAAGGGTTCAAAATCTAGAATCTTTAAGTGGCCTGCCTGGGTTCAGTTTCAGTTGTGCCTCTTTTTAGCTGTGTGACACTGTGTGAGAGCTCTTCTTCTATAAAACAGTGGTGTGTTGTTAAAGCGGTTTTGGAGGCAGGTCAGAGAGGAAGCACTGATTTGTGTGTATGCCAATTTCCATTGTGTAAATTCTTCCACCCTGGCTGATTTCAAGCTGCCAACATGACCTACTGAATTCTGAGTTGGGATGAGATGCTCCCATTCAGTTCTGGGGAGCATGGTCCAGCTGGGTCCCCCATAGCCCTTTCACAGGGTTGTTATGATTAAGGTAATATAAGCAAAGCACTCAGAACAAGACCTATTAATAGTAAGTACTCAATAAGTGCTGGCTATTCGTATGTCCTTACGGAGAGAATTTGAAAATTATCCTTAACCATTCATTTATTTCTTAAATCCTGGGGAGATTTTTGGGCATAGAGCATGGACTTTGTAGTTAAATAACCCTGGTTTGTATTTTTCACTGTGTGAGTTTGTGCCAGTTTTTTCTTAATCTTTAAAATAGTGACAATAATATCTACATTTTAGGGTGGAAAAATTAAATGAGATAGTATATGTAAAATGTTTAGAACATAAAAACTGTTTGTTATCTTTCCATACTCTACTGAAATTGCCTTCAGATAACTAATACAATGCAAAGCAAAAATATATAAATCCGATGGGAATTTCTCAGTCTTTATCTTCTTGACTTCTGTCTTATTTCATATATTTGATTACTCTCTCTCTGGACTTCCATAATACTGAATCCCTCTAATTTTCCTACCTTTTTGCTTTTACTATCTCTACTGATTTCTTTTCCCCATTCTGCCCTTTATAGATAGACATTCTCAGGGCGCCTGGGTGGCTCAGTCAGTTGAGCATCGGACTCTTCGGTTTCAGCTTATGTCGTGATCTTGGGGTCATGAGATCAAGCCCCTTGTTGGGCTCTGTGCTCAGCACGGAGTTTGCTTGAGATTCTCTCTCCCTCTCCCTCACCCTCTGCCCCACCCCTGCTCTCTCTGTCTCTCTAAAATAAATAAGTAAATCTTAAAAAAAAAATAGACATTCTCCATAGTTCTCCCTCTCTCTCTTTTTTGCTTCCTCATCGTTTTGTTGTCACTGAAGTATAGTTGACACACACTGCTACATTAGTTTCAGGTGTACAACATAGTGATTCAACACCTCTATACATTATGCTGTGCTCCCCCCAAGTGTAGCTCCCATCTGTCAGCATTCAACACTATTACAACACCATTGACTATATTCCCTATGCTGTAACTTTTATTCCCATGAATTATTCATTCCTTAACTGGAAGCCTGTACCTCCCACTATCATTCATCCATTTTGCCCATCCTCCCCAAGCTGTCCATTCTGGCAACCATCAGTATATTCTCTGTATATATGGGTCTATTTCTATGGTTTTTGTCTGTTTGTTCACTTGTTTTCTTTTTGAGACTCCACATATGAGTGAAATCATATGGTATTTGTCTCTCTGTCTGACTTATGTCACTTGGAATTATGCCCTCAAGGTTCATCCATATTGTTGTAATAGCAAGATCTCATTCTTTTTTATGGTTGCATAATATTCCACTGTATATATAAATCTTTATCCATTCCTCCATCCATGGATACTTGGGCTGCTTCCATATTTTGGTGATTATAAATAATGCTGCAATAAACATAAGGGTGCATGGATCTTTTCAAATTAGTGATTTCACTTTTTTTAGAGTACCTTTTTGTTTCTGGACATACCAGCTATCACAGTTTTGTTTTATCTCCTCTGGACCAGACTGTAAGTTCCTGGGGGAAGACACTGTTTGCTTTTCCTCACTCTACTTCCTTAAAACAGTTACCACCGATATTTATACCTCTGTAAGTACTTAAATGCCCTTTTAAGATAAAATTGGTAATCTACAGAAGAAAATTACTAAATTGATGCTGACATAGCATTGTGGTCATTGCCAGTTATAATGATTGTGTTTCTTTGTGCCAGGCTATAAAGAATTGCCCTCTCAGGAAAGTCATACTCTATAAACCCTATAAACTGTCCAGCTGAACAGGTCCATCGAACAAGCAAAAGGCTTAAGAACTGCAAATAGGTGATTATATTCTTACTTTCGACATGGCTCATATGTCGACCTAGGTCATTGAGCAACTTTCCCCCTCCTTTCATGATGATAGATGCCACCAATCTGAAAAGGTGGAAAGCTAATGACAAAGCTTGTCCTAGCTCTGCATGTATTTGTTTGCCTAATCCAATGAAGCTAAATAACTTAGAAGGTGCAAAAAACACTACTACTTGCTATTTTTATATCCCATAGCTCCACATGTATGTCTACTTCGCTCTTTGCTGTAGATATTTGACACTCCTCTTTCTCTCCACCTCAAATAGATTGTGGTGTTTATCATTTTGCTAGAAATGATGAGTAAGAGTCATTATTTCTGGGTCCCTGAAAGGCATTAATATGTATAAATTTCCACTTTTAAAATTTCTGAGTTAATTAAAAAAACAGAGACTAGGATATGAATAGACAGTCTTTTTTTTTTTTTTAAGATTTTATTTATTTATTTGACAGAGAAACAGAGAGAGAGAGCACAAGCAGGGGGAGTGGCAGGCAGAGGGAGAGGGAAAAGCAGGCTCCCTGTGGAGCAGGGAGCCTGATGCGGGGCTCGATCCCAGGACCCTGAGATCATGACCTGAGCCAAAGGCAGGTGCTTAACCAACTGAGCCACCCAGGTGCCCCATGAATAGACAGTCTTAAGTCACTCACTGGCACAGGACATTCATAAATAGTTTGATCCAACAGTCCCTCCATCGCTGCTTTTATGCTATTTATTGTCCTGACCCGAATTCTTATTTATGGATGACAGCTTAAAGAATGTGACCCAGGATGAACCACTGTTCCACTGCATCTTTTGGTCACAGTGAAGAAGTCACTATGGAAACAGTGATCTTCTCTCCCCTCCACTCCCCGACCCTCTTACCATTTACTGTTCAAAAGCTTCTGGGCCCATTCATGCACATTGTGTGGGCAATGATAATTGTAGAAAAGATGACCTTAATTTTGAATGCAGATCAAAGCTCCTTGGAGGAAAGAAGAATGTCTTTGTTTGACATGTGGTGATTGATTTGATTGGGAAAGAGACATGTCTTTGGACACATATTTAAAAAAGCCTCATCTAGTCCAAGTCAGCTAGAGAACCCTCCCCCCGACACACATAAGAAACATTTATATGTAGCTTTATATTTAGTTATTTTAAAAACATATGTTGTGCTTTATTTTCATTTCTTTACGTATAAAATGTGTTTCCAGACATATTGTACCTACAGGGAATAACAGCTCAGTTTACAACATCTTGACTTGTAGCTATTGTCCAATGAACCAATAAGGTTGGAGTTTGGAAGTCATTTGCCTCTGAATATCTGTGTTCATTTATCTTTGTATAGAGGCATGCCTCATCACAAAAAATTTGCATCTTGTCCCATGAGTATTTTCAGTCTATTCATTTGTTCATTCATTCATTCAACAGAAGATGCCCATGTTCCCCTCATATTTGTACAAGAGGAGAGTGCTACTCTTTTCCCACTGGACGAAACACTAATGGAATGAGCACTTCAGTTTCTTTCTTTTTCACCTAATTAAATGGACTACCCAAGTTTATTGGTCAGTGCTATTGCCTGATAGTGGGAAATTTCTCTTTCAGGAAATGCCTATGGCCTATGTTCATGCAAAATGGGCCTCCATGACTATTCTCCACATCATAGGCCCACTGGGAGGGACTTTTTAAGGGACTAGAGGTACAGAAGGAAAAGTCTGAGAGTTCCCATTTATTCTGCAGGCCCAATCGTTTTCAAAGGCTCACCGTTTGGCCTCAGATTCCAGCTATATTCTCCAATCTAGCTTTATCAGTCTTGGTTTGTTTTTGTCTTTTTTAGTTATTGGATCATCATTAATGAAACTGATTTTTAGATCACTATACAGCTTCCAGTGTTTATTTTGTACTGTGAAGGGCCTGGATGGGAGGAATGGTGAGTGTTTGACACTTCAAATCTCTAATATTATGAGATATAAAATGTGTAAGGCAGCAGCCTTCGGGTAGCTTATTATGTAGCTAAGGAAGCCAGGAATGAGCAAATAAATTCAATTAAAGATTTAAAGTATCGTAAGTTTTAATTTACTGATACAGAAAGGGATTCATAAAAGACAGTAATCATTGAGTGTTGGAGTGCTCAGAGCAGGATTTGTAACAGAGGAATTGGAATTCTGGAAGGAAGGTGGTTTCAAATAAGTAGAGAAGCATCCCAGAAGACAGAAATGGAGCCCATAGGAAATTACAAAGGACAGATTTGGGACTAACGTAAGGAAGCTCTTTCTAATATGGAAAAGTCATATTAGTTTAATATTATTGATTCCAGGAAAGTACCAATTAAAGTAATACCACTTCAAACAGAAAATTTAGTAAATAAAAAAAAGTTTGATTGAAATTTAAAATTGAGTTTGAGGGAGCAAGATGGCGGAAGAGTAGGAGACCTGGATTTTGTCTGGTCTCAGGAATTCAGCTAGCTAGGGCTCAAACCGTTCTGAACACCTGCGAACTCAACAGGAGATTGAAGAAAAGAATAGCAACAACTCTCTGAACAGAAAAGCGACCACTTTCTGGAAGGTAGGACGTGCGGAGAAGTGAATCCGAAGTGATATTTGGGAAGATAGACGGTGGGGGAGGGGGCCTCCGTCGGCCGCTTCTGGCAAGTGATAGAGCAGCAGATCACAAAATTGGAACTTTTAGAAGTCGGCTCCGCTGAGGGACGTCACTCCAGTGGCTAAGTGGGGGGTGCAACCCTCACTGGGACAGTGTGGTCTCAGGACCCTTGGGGTCACAGAAAGACCGGGGGTGCCTGAGTGTGGCAGAGCTCTCAGGTATTGGAGTGGGGAAGCCGGCTGCAGAGATGGAGCCGAGGAGCGGGCTCTCAGCCCAGGGTTGCCATAAACCGTGATCTGCGGCACAGTCAGGACACTGCTTCTCCAGCAGGGACCCAACAAGTGGCAGATCCAGGGAAACTCCCTTTCCTCCCCAGGGAGGAGCGGCGTGGGAGCACACCACAGGGATCTGCTGGGTTTGGAGACTCCACACGGGGTCAGGTGCCAGAGATATAAATGCTTGGTCACAGGCTGGGTGAGCACGGAGTGTGGCCAGAGACCGGGGAGACAGGAGTGACTGACTGCTTTTCTCTGGGGGCGCACTGAGGAGTGGGGCCCCGAGTTCTCAGCTCCTCCGGGGCGGAGATTGGGAGGCCGCCATTTTCACTTTTATCCCCCAAAACTGCACAGAAAGCTCGCAGGGAACAAAAGCTCCCGAGAGCAAACCCAAGCAGATTACTTAGTCCGGAGGGCAAGGGCGGGGCAATTCCGCCTTTGGCAAAGACATTTAGGAACCACGGCAACAGGCGCCTCCCCCAGAAGATCAGCCAGAACAGCCAGCCAAGACCAAGTTTACCGATCAAGGAGAACGGGAGAACTCCAGCGCTAGGGGAATACTGCACATAGAATTCATGGCTTTTTCCCCATGATTCTTTAGTCTTTCAAAGTTAATTTTTTTAACTGTCTTTTTTTTTTAATTTTTCTTTTTCCCTTTTTCAACCAATATCTTATCAATCCCTTTTTTCAAAAATCTTTTTTATTTTTCATTTTTAGAGTCATATTCTATCCCTTAATAGCAGTTACCCTTATTTTTGGTGTATATATATATATATATAAGTTGTTCTCTCTTTAAAATTTTGGGATACAGTTTCTTCTAACAGATCAAAATATACCCTAAATTTCTAGTGTATGGCTTTGTTTTAGTCTCCTGATTGATCACATTCTCTCCCCCCCCTTTTTTAAGTCCTCTTCTTTCTTTTTTCAAACAACTTCTTATCAATTTCTTTTCATAAAATCTTTTATAAATTTCATCTTTACAGTCATATTCCATCCTTTCATCGAATTAACCCTTATTTTTGTACATATGTAAGTTTTTCTTTCTTTAATATTTTGGGAGGCATTCTTCTAACAGACCAAAATATGCCCATAATCTAGTGTGTGGCACTGATCTATGCACCAGTCTGATCATATTTGATCATATTCTATTTTCTTTGTTTTGTTTTTATCTTTTTTTTTTCTTTTTTCCTTCTTTCCCTTTCTTTTCCCCTGGTTTCAGGTATTTTCTGATTTGTTTAGTGCATATTTTCTGGGGACGTTGTTACCCTGTTAGCATTTTCTTCTCTCATTCATCTATTCTCCTCTGGACAAAATGACACGACAGAAAAAAATCACTTCAACAAAAAGAACAAGAGGCAGTACCAGTTGCCAGGAACCTAATCAATACAGATACTAGTAAGATGTCAGAACTAGAGTTCAGAATGATGATTTTAAAGATACTAGCTGGGCTTGAAAAAAACATGTAAGTTATTAGAGAAACCTTTCTGGAGAAATGAAAGAACTAAAACCTAACCAAGTTTAAATAAAAAAAACTATTAATGAGGTGCAATAAAAAATGGAGGCTTTAACTGGATAGGATAAGTGAAGCAGAAGAGAGAATTAGTGATATAGAAGACCAAATGATGGAGAATAAAGAAGTTGAGAAAAAGAGAGATAAACAACTGGATCACGAGGGCAGAATTCGAGAGATAAGTGATACCATAAGATGAAACAACATTAGAATAATTGGGATATCAGAAGAAGAAGAAAAAGAGAGAGGGGCAGAAGGTATATTGGAGCAAATTATAGCAGAGAACTTCCCTAATTTGGGGAAGGAAACAGGCATCAAAATCCAGAAGGCACAGAGAAGCCCTCTCTAAAATCAATAAAAATAGGTCAACACACCGACATCTAATAGGAAAACTTACGAGTCTCAGAGACAGAGAAAATCCTAAAAGCAGCTCAGGAGAAGAGATCTGTAACCTATAATGGTAGAAATATTAGATTGGCAACAGACCTATCCACAGAGACCTGGCGGGTCCAAAAGGACTGGCATGATATATTCAGAGCACTAAATGAGAAAAATATGCAGCCAAGAATACTATATCCAGCTAGGCTGTCATTGAAAATAGAAGGAGAGATAAAAAGCTTCCAGGACAAACAAAAACTAAGGAATTTGCAAACACGAAACCAGCCCTACAAGAAATATTGAGCAAAGAGAGAGCCTAAAGCAACATAGACCAGAAAGGAACACAGACAATATACAGTAACAGTCACCTTACAGGCAATACAATGGCACGCAATTCATATCTTTCAATAGTGACTCTGAATGTAAATGGCCTAAATGCCCAATCAAAAGACACAGGCTATCAGATTGGATAAAAAAACAAGACCCATTGATATGCTGTCTGCAAGAGACTCATTTTAGACCCTTAGATACCCCCAGATTGAAAGTGATGGGGTGGAAAACCATTTACCATGCTAATGGGCACCAAAAGAAAGCTGGGGTGGCAATCCTTATATCAGACAAATTAGATTTTAAACCAAAGACTGTAATAAGGGATGAGGAAGGACACTATATCCTACTTAAAGGATCTATCCAACAAGAAGTTCTAACAGTTGTAAATATCTATGCCCCTAACATGGGAGCAGCCACTTATATAAGGCAATTAATAACAAAAGCAAAGAAACACATCGACAACAATACAATAATAGTGGGGGACTTTAACACCCCCCTGACTGAAATGGACAGATCATCTAATCAAAAGATCAACAAGGAAATAAAGACTTTAAATGACACACTGGACCAAATGGACTTCACAGATATATTCAGAACATTCCATCCCAAAGCAACAGAATACACATTCTTCTCTAGTGCCCATGGAACATTCTTCAGAATAGATCACATCCTGGGTCACAAACCAGGTCTCAACCAGTACCAAAAGACTGGGATCATTCACTACATATTTTCAGACCACAATGCTTTGAAACAAGAACTCAATCACAAGAGGAAATTTGGAAAGAACTCAAATACATAGAGGCTAAAGAGCATCTTACTAAAGACTGAATGGGTCAACCAGGAAATTAAAGAAGAATTAAAAAAATTCATAGAAACAAATGAAAATGAAAACACAACTGTTCAAAATCTTTGGGATGCAGCAAAGGCCGTCCTGAGAGGAAAGTATATAGCAATACAAGCCTTTGTCAAGAAACAAGAAAGGTCTCAAATACACAACCCAACCCTACATCTAAAGGAGCTGGAGAAAGAACAGCCAATAAAGCCTAAACCCAGCAGGAGAAGAGAAATAATAAAGATCAGAGCAGAAATCAATGAAATAGAAACCAAAAGAACAGTAGAACAGATCCACAAAACTAGGAGATGGTTCTTTGAGAGAATTAACAAGATTGATAAACCCCTGGCCAGACTTATCAAAAGGAAAAGAGAAATGACCCAAATAAATAAAATCATGAATGAAAGAGGAGAGATCACAACCAACAGCAAAGAAATACAAACAAGTATAAAGACATATTATGAGCAACTCTATGCCAGCAAATTAGATAATCTGGAAGAAATGGATGCATTCCTAGAGATGTATCAACTACCAAAACTGAACCAGGAAGAAATAGAAAACCTGAACAGACCTATAACCACTAAGGAAATTGAAGCAGTCATCAAAAATCTCCTAAC